>NC_140771.1:141679445-144179445 GCF_044657685.1 Stegodyphus dumicola | reverse complement strand
GTCTTCTATTTTAGCAATTAAAAATACTGTATCTTTTACTGAAAGAGACTAGCAGTTTTCCTCATTCTTTTTATGAACAACTTAACATCTTAACTGATCGAAACCCTTGGGCCTGAAGTGGCTCATTTTGATCCGAAATAATGTTTAGACGCTTTCTACATTTTCTTGTCTCATAACTGTTGATCCACTCCCTTCTTGGGTCGATCTTCCAAGCGACTCAAACTTTTCAGTTAAAATAACAACAAAAAAAAAATAAAGAAAGAAAGAAAGAAACTTGGCACAAGTTAGGCAATTTTTAATGCTCACTGGAGAAGAGTTTTTATTCTTCTGAATTCTTCAGTAATTAATGCCGAATTATAACATTACTTCTAACATTTTAATAATTTTTTCAAAAAAATAGTCTCATATGGTGTTCAGAATACGATTTTCATTTTTGTAACTAAGAAAGAATGCTTTGCCGTATTACTTCAAAATAGAAATTCTCACATTAAAGCAGTCATTTAAATTACCTAATAGAATCAAGTCTTTTCAGTAAAATGCATTTTGTGATGTTATTTGGGTCATCTTGTAGAAACGAAGCAAAATCACTAAACTACATAATTTATTCTTCATCATACTTTGCAACTTTAGCTTTGACTGTATTACTGTACTGTAGCTTTAAGCTACAGAATTTTCTTTTATATTTAGCGATATTTTGCTAATTTCGCCATGCAAAGAAATCTACTATACAATAAGTTATATACATTTCTGATAATGTCTTATCAGTACGAGAGCAATTAAGAAAAAATATGGATTATTATTTATGAACACGGTGAGAATTTGAAATATTTTCTCATTTCTGTTTGTAGCATTGTTGTACATCCAGTTACTAACATGCAATGATAATAATATCTGAGTATTGCATTATTAGATATTTAAGTTAGCCGAAACACACAAGGGCCGTTTAATATGCGAGGACGTGTTAGTTCCAAGTTTTGAAATGTCATTTGCCCATTATCCACTCCACAATAATGTCTATCTCTTCTTTTGTTTCGATGGTGAAACAAGCAAGGAAGAATTTCGTACTGTAAAGAGCACTTAATGCTTGCCAATATTTCATTTACCGCTGCTCTTAAGTAGATTGTTAGCTCAACGAATTAGAGCATCCTCCTAAATTTTTGTTTCATGTGTTACCATCCTGATGCAGAATATGGCACAAAACGGCGCCAGATGTAAATGCTCTGGAAACTTTACCTCCACCAATGCACCGCATAAGACAGCGGTAAAGGAAGAAAAAGTGACAATTGCTTAGCTTGGAAATTCTCGATGGTTTTTTTCACACATAGACGCACAAATAAATAAGTAGATAAATGTAAAATAAAGCAAAAATACCAGAATAAAGCTTTCAAGAATTCGAATCAGGATAAGTATTCCTTTTCTATGGCTTTAAAAGCAATCTTAAAGAACGTTTTATGCTCTTTGGTTTTGCAAATTCCTCGTTCTTTTTCTTTTGTTTGCTTCTTTCCCCAGTAAAGGGGGAATTCCTATTTCACCAAGAATTGCTTTTTATTGAAAACCAAAGTGTTTATTGGGCAACCAGCCATCTTCTCTCCTTTTTTTCCCTTCCTATTTCAAGGGAGGACGTGAAACAAGAAAAAGGAAAAGAAAAGAAAAAGAATCCCTCGCACTCCCCTGGAATATGCAAATAGGGTGTATGCCTTTTTGTTTGTAGGTTTGTTTATTTGTAGGGAAGGGGGTTCCAGCGTTCGTATTGCATTTCTTTACGGAGAGCGGAAGGCAAAATAGACGCCCACCACAGGCTATCACAAACTTACTGCAAGGAAAAATGGCATGGGTCGCAAACTCCTTTTCGCCTCAAAAACATGCTTAGTGTCGTATCTTTTTCATTTTGCATACGGAATTCGCTTACAGCCAATAATTGCATACAATGGCATATGAACTAAACATGGCTTTTAATCTTGAATCACCAGTTATTGTTGAGATCAGCCCAATGCATTTTTTGTGTCTATAATCTTTCTATTTTTATTTCGTTCTTTAAGTATTAATGGTATGGTACCAGGTAAAAGACCTTGGACCTTGAAAAACTTGGATTAAAGTGATTAAAGAAACAATGAGGAGGCATACAGCAGAGTTATTACATGTACTGAAATCTTGAGTCCATAAGAGACTGTATGAGCTGTCATATGGTAAAATGGATATAATTTGATGAACTTCGTCTCTTGATTCTGTGTACAATGCATATTTCTCTTCCATTTTTATAATGTATTCTGTTCATTAAAGGTGATGAACATGTGGCCCATGGGTCATATAATGCCCTTGAAGTTCGTTTTCGAAGACTGAGGCAAACGTTTACATAATTAGTACCAGTAGTACTAGTAATAACAGTGCACAGACATATACTTTTCTGTTGTTCAGAAGTGTAATGTGTATGCAGATATCTAATAGAGTAACAGTTGAAAATAGACTTCTTACTTTTCGTATGTACCTGATTACATATGAAACTCGAATTAATTTGCGTTTAATTTTATGCCGTAAAATTTGAAAGGATAAATATTTTCTCAAAAACAAATGACATTTTAAATTTATTATATATATAATTTTACCTGATCTGGAATTTTTTACTTTATCTGAAAGTCTGTTATGAAAGAGAAATTTAATGTCTTGTTTGCTTAAAATTATCCCATCAACAATATAATGCAATAAATAATATATAAACAGTGTCAAAAATAAACGAACTGAATAATTTACTGCAAAATTTTCCACGTAATTCCACGAAAATAAGCATACATATTTGTTAAATATAACACTCACACATCATTATTTTGAGTTCACAGATAGCTATTATATCGTAGCAATTATACAAGACACAGTAATAATATATAATAGATAGTTATGAGAAACTGATGCATTTAATAGAAATTCTTAATAGCTAATTATAAATGCTTCAAACTCTTTAAGACAAATGCAAATAACTTAAAATTTGGATAAGAATACAATGGAAAAAATTGTATAAATAAAGAAGTATTGAATCTAACATGCACCAATAATATGCATCCCTTACAATAATACATATTAAAGTTCATTCAATTTGTTCGAAATTGCATTTGCTAAAAACTTCTGTTATTACGCGCATCTGAAACTGCAGCAAGTTTCTTTTCTATATAACATAGATATTGATAATTATGGAGATTTCTTCTTTCTATGGCTAAAATGAAATGTAATCTATAATAAAGAAATAATTATTAGCCTTTAATAATATAAAATGTCTGAATTTTGTGCTAATTTTAATTAATGTAATTTTCATTCTATAACCTAACTCAAAATATCTCATGTAAAATTAAGTATCATTAAATATTTTACGAATTTGTTATCTGTTTCTGAAGAATTAAAGCACTGTTCCTACGTTCTTATCTAAAATTAAACGAGATGAAACGGTACTTTAAACCAAATGGATTCAAAAAATTGATTAAAATATATATGAACTTCATTCTTGTCTATGCATTATTGGGCAGACTATTAGCCTCCAATGTCTAAAAGGACACCAGTCCCAATTTCTCGTTTACCGGAAGTGCGTATCTGCCTAATCCCAGATAAAGAAGTTACAGGGAATAATTTGTAACTTAGCTCGCCTCTTCTCCTTGAAAATGATTACATGTTCGGGAAAAATTGTGTTTAAACTAATAAACTATTATTTGCATCTTAAATGGAAATTCTCTTTATAAAATTCTACAATGTTAAGCGATTCATCTCAAATGTTTTCTTAAAAAACAAACTTTCGTAACTAAACAAAATTTTCTGCATTCTACGTCATAAAATGTAATGTTAGAATCCCGGCGTTATCCCTCATAAAACATAATATTATTTATTTCATCATAAATATAAGCAAATGAAAATACCTAACAATGTCACGCAAAAAAGGGGAAAAAATAAGAACAATAGTTCAGAAAATATAGTTTCATTTTGCTAGTAATAAAAAAAAAGCTCTGGAGACAAATAGTTTATAGAGGAGAAACATTTCCAAAAAAATTATTTTGATTATTCATTATGAAGCGTAACCTGTTCGTTTCAGGGATAAGAAGTTGTCAAAATTTGTGTTTTCATACAGTTATTTGAATATTTATCATCATTTACTATAATTTATTCTGCAGGAAGCGTGAGAAACGCAAATGAAAATTAGTTAAAAATTATAAATTACTATATAACATCTAAAATTCGAGGCAACATCATGCTACAAAACACGTATTGAATTATTATTTCCAATAGCGCACAGTGATTTATTGACAGCATGTAAACTGGTTCCAAGCATGTAAACTGGTTCCAAGCATGTAAACTGGCAAGGCAAAATTAAGAAAAGCATATTGTTTTGTTCTTCAAATGTGTTTTCATCGAGAAGAGAAACTGCATCTGATATGTTTAAGAACATATATCCCCTGCTCTACTAAAATTCTAAAACAAACAATTTTGCGATTACAGCATTAAAAAAATATCAAACTTGAAATAATAATAGTAATACAAATTTAATAATAAAATAAATAAATAAATATAAAACAAATAAGCATTCACATAGCTGGAGAATAATACTAATTCAAATCTCAGCGAAGTAAATTTAGAGAAGCTGGAGGTCAGGTAATTTTCATATGCATAAACGCTTTAGTTTCAGAACTCTCAAACAGAAACTGAAGTACTTATAGACAGAGCGAAATATTATGCTAAACATCCCAGAGAAATTTCACCTCATTCTCTAAAATGTCAAGAACTGGAGGGCGGCTGTTACAACTGGCCCATCAGAATGTTTAAACGTTATGAGCAATATTGTTAACAGGAAGTAGATTCAGCTCCTCGCTGAGTCTACATTTTCAAGAAGAGTTGCCCCAAATCTTACATTGAATACAATCCTTCCTGGTGATTGCTTTCTACGATTTCGGCTAGAAAAAGAAGAGATATTTGCGTCAGCTGTAAGAATATTTCACGTATAAAGGCGCGTTGCTAAATCTTTTACGATCTTTCGTCAGAATCATTCGCTCGAAGAAGCCCATCTTCTCTGGACAAGAGAGCATGTCATATGGAGCAGATAGTTACAGAGCTCAGTGCGGTTTTTATACAAAGGAATTCAAGATTCACTACTCTGTGTTTAATGTCGTATCATGATTTAAACACAACAAAATTCGTCTCTAAACTTCTCAAAAGGATGATTTACGGAAGTAATGTATACAGTATACTGATTTCAGCAAACATCTCCTTGGGCATACACATAAAACATGCTTTCGAGCGGATCTCTGAAAGTTCTTAAATATTTGGACGAAATCTTTGATCAGCACATGAGACGATTCGCAGCACATCTCATTTATTTGTTCTGATGAATGATAATACTCCATTTTGGGCAATAACTGCAATCTGCATCCTGAAGCAACAATTCACATGACTAGATATATTTTTATTTGAGTTTTTAAAAGTAATGCCTTGTTTATATTAATGACTCTACAACGACGCCCGAACTAAAAGGTGGTGAATGATGATCCTTCATCCCCAGGATTTGGCGACTGGGTCCCTAATCCCCAGTCGCCATTTAAAAGGGGGAGTATGTAAGTTATTTTCTTCCTCCTTTCTCTGTTTTTGTCGTGTAACCATTAGCCCCTTTGGCGCGTATTGCAGATTGATCCTTATTCCAGATTCGAGTACCGATGAGGGCATTGCACACTTTTCATGTCTCTAGCATCAAAGTAACTTAACAAATCTATTGTGGTGCCCAAATTAAATGATGCTTCTTCACCATCAGAATTTGTCGGTTGGGTCCAATAATCCCCAGTAGCCAAAATGGGGAAATTTCTCCCCCCCCCTTTCAGCATGCCTTCGTGGTGTAACGGTTAGCATACTGGGCGCGTGTTCGAGAGTTCCAGGTTCAAATCCCGGCGAGGGCACTGTACATTTTTCATGTCTCCTGCTTCAAAAATCTTAATGAGTCTACACTGCCAGTAATTTGAATTAATTATTGATTTGCGTCTTCAGTATTAAGGAGAAGGTTCCGCACGGTTTTAATGAAATATAAGTAAAACGAAGCTATATAACTGCACATTTCTTTTACTTTTATTCAATTACATCTCTTATAAAAAGAATTCGGAGGCAAAATATATTTCTTATTATTGAAAAGCATTTTGAACAATATTCCCAAATTTCACATAAAATGCTCTTTATGAAAACATTTTCCCTAACAGTATGTACTTGAACGCTTTGCCGTAATAGCTACTATAACTTAACCACATTATATCAATATTTTCAACGTATGCATTGCAAAACATAAAGAAATAAGTTTCTAGGAAAATATTGTAGATTTTTACTTACTGCGATTTTGATATCTGTTTAGTTTTTACTCAAATAAGTATTTATTCAAAATGCATTGTCCTTTATTTGTATTGATTTTTTAATATAAAGAAATTTAAATCTTTTATTCGAACACTAATTATAATATTTTATTTCAAGTATGAATCAAAACCAGGACGCAGCTTAAAAGTTACACCACTTTCTCTTTAACAGCTACTGGAAGAGTGTGAGAGGTTACATTAGAAGAGCCTTACCCTCTTTCATTCTTCTTTTTTTGGGGGGGGGGACAAAAATATTTAATGTAAAATATTCGAGGCAGATATATGTATGCAAATCTGCATCAAAGTAAAAGAAATGTTCTCACAGAGAAATTCAAGGGAGCGACTCTGAGCATTCAAATACAACATACGCTTTAAAAGGCATTACATGAAGCATACGTTATGTTCACGTCCTATTTTGGACAGATGCTTTCAAATCCAAAATGTCTTCGCTTCGATTTCTTTTTCTGGCAAAAACGTTTCTCGAGGAAGTGACCTGATTGAAAATGAATACGTAACTGCTTCGATAAGGCGTGTTTCATTCCTAAAAATGTTTTTGCTTTAGTAAACAAATGGAAGAATTGCTCCAATTTAAAAATAATCATTGAGTTAGTATTTATTAATCTTTTGTCTCTGAACACTAGTTAATTGACACTCTTGCTTTCTTTGCAGATATTTATAACATAGGGAAGTTCTAAAATAGGGGCTCTGAAAAACGGTGTTGCGAGGCATCATAAAAAATAATGATGTGAAAAATATACTTTTGACTGAGAAATAAAGCAGTAATCCAAAAATTTTCATCATGTTAGTATAAGTTTTTTCCGAACCGAAAGTTTTTTCTCTTTCAAAAACTGGTTAGTAAAGAAAACTAACTGTAATCAATAATTAAGTAATAATACATAAAGGATACGCAAAAAGGCTACGCATAACGCAAGGGCATAATTAATTTTTTAACTGACGTTTAATTTTAGAAATGTGAAGCTGCGAAAAGTTTGATGTGCATAAATGTTTCGACTCTGAATAAATCTCAGCAAATATCGAAACTTTGTCCAGGTAATATTTTGCGCCATTTTTTAGAGAAATTGTGTACTTGATTCCCTAAAATTCGGCTGAAAGGGATGCTGAAACAGCAAACGATTAAATGTTAATCACAATGTCATGAACAAGCTATGGAATTGATTGCTTCGTGAGCCGACACTTTCAAAAATAGCGGTTCTAATAATGATCCCACTTACTTTTGGTAACTTATTTCTAGTTCTTTAAGAGCAGAAGAGAAAGAATTTCAACTGTATTTCTGTTTGTTCTTGGTCATGCATAAGAACAAAAAGATAGATATCAACATCAATTATGAGAAAGAGCCTTCAACTATGAGGATTGTTTCTCAAGAAATCATTCCTGTATACGCTTCACTTATTCATTTACCTAGAAGAGGCCCGATTATTTTCAAGAAGTCAACATTCAACAAGGATCAGACAACAAGGGGGGCTGCACATTGCTTTTACAAGGATTTAAGTACTCTATAATTTGTAATCATATTATATCACGATCTGGATAAAAGAAGGAAATGTTGCATGTTAGCCAAGATTTTTTTAAGTGTGCTGCTTTGTATAACAAGCTTTCTGGGCTTTAATAAAGAACTTCGCCTCCAGGTCAATATTTTTTCTTAGCATAAGAAAGCATTGTTTTCCACCATAGGTATTTCAACTTTTTAATAGTTGATAAAATTTTATCAATTAGAGCAGCCGAAATCAATCGGTATTTTAAAAATCATAAAATTCGTCCAATATACTAGCGTCAGTCTACAGACATTTATGACGCCATCTAGAAAGACAAATAACTACCCTATCCTTTCTTCCAGAATCATAAAATGAATTGCAATGGAATGTAACGTGTGTGAATGTTCTCCCAATTACAGTATGTAATAATTTGATGTGGTATGAAGAAGAGATATAAAAATATAAAAATAGTTTGCATTCACATCAAGAGCAGAAAATATTCAGCTGAGTATATACGGAAATCATCATTAAAACGAATTTTTGAAAATATCTTTTCCTTGATAATAGCAACAGATATCATCCCAGATGTAATGCTGTCTGATTCTCCGATACGATTTCCTGAAAAAATTTTGTTCGTCTTCTTAAAACTATCTAACAGGCCAAAGGCAGTCTCTCTTAAGTTCCCAAGTGCCTGTCCAATTCATTGGTATTTTTCTTATCCATTCCCACGATATATGCAGATCACGGTTTCTTTCAATAATGAACTATTTCAGAGATGCTTATTTAGCACAAAAAGTTTAATTCGAGGACGTCCATGTTCTTTATATCCGCTTTCCATATGTCAAGTAAGGGGCTTTTATTCTAAGGCGAAGCTTCTACCGTATCTAAAATCTTTCTATATGAAGAGCATCATATCTATATCTATAATTGATTCAAAGCACGGTTAAATTAAATATTTATTTACAATATGTACAGTTAATTAGTTAATTAATCAAGATACGGAAAATTCTACTAATCAAATTATATGGCTTAATGCGCCATTCCCGTCTAGCATCTAACATCTAACTAACTTTTACTTCAGGTAAGGCCGCTGCTATCGCTGTATGACATCATATTTCTCTACACTACCCATCTAAACTCGCAGAGTTCACACAATTAAGCAAAATAACAATTACATCCAAATAAAATGAAAATACTTACAATTACTCTAACAAATAAAAAGAAAAAAAAACCTTCTTGAACATCTACTAAAATATAAAATAAAGCAAATTAATCAATTGAATACAAGGAATTACTGAATAATCAATAAGTTCAAAAAGTTCTTATCAAATGTTTGAAAAAAGTCAATAGTTCAATCATTAGTTCTCAGGTTCGTTCACAACTTCTAAAGGATTTAAGATTTGTATGGGTCTCTTAATTTGTCCTTTGAACGTCTTAATTAGACAAGAACGAACATGTTGATCTCGTCCTCTGTATAACTCCACTACCACACCAAGTTCCCATAAGAGTTTGGACTTTGTAGACCCTTCCAAAAGAACGACATCTCCAACTTTTAATTCTTTACTTCGGTTAGGAGTATCCAAATGATGAGCCGTTCCCAAGTCAAGTATATCTACTTGACTGTTCCTTCCATCTTTTCCAGAGACGTTCTAAAAATGTAGTTTGGTACACTTGTCTTTGCATCAGATAACTTCTATTTGAATTCTTGTCAATCATCTCGATAAAATGAAGTGGATAATTAGGATTTTTTCGACCGAAGTGTGCTGGTGTGAGAGGCTCTGGTTCTTCCAAGTCATTGTAAATGTAAGTTAAAGGCCTTTGATTTATGACATACTCAACTTCTGTCAAAATAGTAGTCAATTCCTCAAAATTTAATAGGGCTTTTCCAAATATTTTTCTTAAACAGTCCTTCACAGACTTCACTAAATGTTAGTAGATACCTCCCCACCACGCATCACGTTCTGCAATAAGTTTCCAGCTTATCTTCTTACAGGCAATAAAATCTTGAAATCTGAAATCCTTCAGTATTTTTGGAAAATGCTCGAATTGTCGGTTTACCTTTTGAAAAGTTTTGACATTATCCGAGTAAATTGTGTCGCAATGTCCTCGTCTGACACGAATCACCTAAAAATCCTCAAAAACTTTTCTGTGGACATACTGGAGACTATCTGTAAATGAAAGGCTCTGGTAACGGCACAGATGAAAAGAACTATGTATGATTTCTCAGTTCTGGTTGCTGATCTAACCCAAATTGGACCTGCGAAGTCCATTTCTGAAATATGAAATGGTGGAGTCTGAACTATTCTGTCTTTTGGCAGCTGTGCGTTCATGTGTTGAGCAGGTTTTGCTGTATACTTTCTACAAATAAGACAGTTTCTAAGTACTTTCTTCACAAGCTGTCTATCTTTCGGTATCCAGTATTCTCTTCGAAGACTGGTCAAAGTGGCTGTCTTCTATCATTTTCTAATGCTGAAACTTCCGAATTATATGCTGCTCTTTGAATTCTACGGATCCAGAATTCTTCTTCGTCTTTAAGCTCTTCAGCTATAGGAACATCTGTCAACTTTTCAAGTTTCCTAGTTTTCAAAGTGAAGCGTTTAATCCAAGCTATTATTCTTAATATTTTCATAAGATTACTAAACTTGGAAATATCAAATAATTCATCCTTCTCTTGTACGATACATTTATATTGTTGGCCACAAGCAAAATTCTTTCTATATTCTAAATTTTCTTCTTCAACAACGTCTACATTACCAGAGGGCCGAAATTCTGAAGCCAGGTTGGTCTATGCCACCAAAGTTGGCAATTTCTTAAATTAGCAACAGTAGTTCCACGTGATATGAGGTCGGAGGGGTTATCTTTCCCACAGCAATAATGCCAATTATTGCTTTCAGTTAGTTTCTGAATTTCATAAATTCTGTTTTTGATGAAAGGTTTAAATCTTTCGGGAGATCCATGAATCCAAAAATAAGTTATTTGAGAATCAGCCCAATGGAAGGGGATTACTTCGTATTTTAAACATTTTGCGATTTTATTACTCAATCTGGCGGATAAAGGCGCGCCCAAGAGCTCCAATCTAGGAAGTGTAAGTGATTTCAGAAGTGCAACTCTACTCTTGGAAGCAACAAAAACTGAAAAGTTTCATTGTTCAAAACTATTCTTAGATATATCACGCATCCATAAGCTTTCAAACCAGCATCAGTAAAGCTATGGATTTCTATTTATTTCACATCTACATCTAATATTCCCTCTAAATAGTAGCGGGGAATCCTGAGGTGGTTCAGTTCTTCAGTTTCTTCGTACCAGGCTTTCCGTTTATAATTAAGATCAGGTGGCAGTTCATCGTCTCAGTCAATTTTGGCAGACCAGATTTCCTGAATCAGACACTTTATTCTTATAGTGAAAGGGCCATAAAATCCGACAGGATCAAAAATATGGCCTGCGGTTTATAATAGAAAACGTTCTGAGTTAATTGACGAGGAAATGAAATTTATGAAGTGTTGAGTGTCAAAATAAAAATTATCATTATCCGTATTCCAGTTAATTCCTAACACTTTAATCGGGACAACCTCAGGAGATTCTTGTATCAAAATTTCTTTGTGATGCCGTGGTTATAGAACCTTAAGCTATGAGGCTACTTTTGTTCTTGCAGGAATTCCGCCTATTGATTTTGAAATTGCATATAAGAATAATATTTTTGAGTCATTGGCAACTCATACTTCGGAAGACTGTATTAATAGAATTGTCCCCTTCACTGATCTTCCTCATCCCGCTTCTTTAGAACCTATAAATTTCTGCGATTATAAAGAGACTGCTGAAATAAGTTTTCATATGGTTTTCTTTACAGATGGCAACAAGATGAACAACAAGGTTGGCCTTGCATTTGTTCTTTTTGAAGGCCATTCCGAGATTTGTTTTCTTAGACACCGTATAAGGAATGAATGTACAGTTTTTCAAGCAGAACTTCTGTGCATTTATCTTGCCGTCAAGTGGATCCAGGATCATGGGACAACATCCTCAAAGTACCTTATTTGTTCTGATTCTCTTTCTTCTCTTCAACTTTTGAACAGTATTACCAGCTGCGATAAATTAGTTATCGAAACCCTAGTAACTGTTAGTTCACTTAGAATTAGAGGTATTGATATCTGCTTTGCTTATGTGCGTGCTCATGGTTTCTACGGAAATGAAAGAGCTGATTTCTTAGCTAAAGATGCCTTAAATTTACCCGTTGATATCAACATTAGCATTCCAAAGAGTTATTGGAAGTCCTTTCATTATAAAAAGCTTTTAGCTATGTGGAATGAGGAATACATTTCATCTTGTAATGCTGAAGTCACCAAAAAGTTCCTTCCTTCTATTTACCATAGACTGAATTCCGAGTCTTTCCTCTCGTTAAATTTCAAAGTGTCTCACTTTTTATCTGCTCACGGTAAATTTGCAAGTTATCTGTTTCGTTTCAATCTACGATCAAACAATTTATGTGAATGTTCAAAACGAATTACTCAGGATGTGGAACATTTGATTTTCTCGTGCCCTACATTTGATGGCCCTAGATTATGCTTACAGAACGATTTTAAAATGTTCGGAGTGATTGAAGCCAGTGAACTTATCTGTTTTCGTGAAGTCCAGACTGCTGTTTTCTGCTTTTGTTCGCTTTATTTATGCATGTAATTTTTAATGTTTATTTATACATGTAACCTTTAATGTTCTAGTTAACTTACTTCTGTAAGCCCCGTGTTGTACATATGTGGTGCACGGGGAGTCTGTATGTTCTCAAAGAAAAAAAAATGTCTTTGAGTTCTTTTGAATTATTATGCCACTTATGTAGTGACATGCTAGCTTCATTAAAAATGTTCACAATTTCTAAACTTGTTTCCAGGGCTTGTTCTAAATTTTATTGACCACCAATAATGTCATCAACATACAGGTAATTGTTTAAGAGTTCTACTGTTTTAGGATATATTTCTGAATATTTTTAAGGTGATGCTTAACAGTAGCAGCCAGCAGAAAGGGACTAGATTTTACTCCAAACAAAACTCTTGTAAATCTAAAGGTTTTCGAATTTTCATTGCTATCATCAGGATCATCTTTCCAATAGAATCGTGTAACGTCCCTGTATTCTTCATTTAACTCTATCTGTAAAAATGCTTGTGTAATATCAGCCGTCAAGACTATCGAATTTTTTCTAAATGTTATCTATAAATCAAAAATATCAGGATATAAGTTCGGACCAGTATATAAACAGTCGTTTAGAGGAAGTTGCTTTGGTTTATGGGCTGAAGCATTATAAACTATTCTTAGTCTGCTTGTTGCTCTATCATTTCTGATGACTTCCCTCTGAGGTAAATAAAATAGGGTTTTATCATTTCGATTGTCTTCCTGAACTGGTTCAATAATATGTTTTAACTCGTAATCCTTTAAAACCTCTATATATTGAACAAACAAAGGGTTATCAATTTTAAATTTGTTACTTAATTTCTTAAATTTTTCAAGTGCTATATCCCTATTATCTTTCATTATTTTTTTTTAAATTTGGTTTCCAAGGTAATTTTACTTAGTATCTGTCGTTCTTATACTTGATATCAGACTCGAAAGATTTCATAATTTCTAAATTAACAGTTTTGTCGTTTTTAGTATCACTTTCTAAACCTAAGTTTTCTAGCTTCCAAAACTGTTGTAATTGATCTGATATCAAGTTTTCATTTATTATTACTTTCATAGTTAATAATTCACTATGATAAGTATTTACTTTACCCTGCAAACACCCCCCAAATAAAGATTCTTTGGCTACTACATTTCTTGAAATTCTTTTAATTTTACCAGTAATTATAGAATAGTAGAAACCTACCCCTACGAGAATATCAATTTTGTCGCTTTGTCTACAACAGTCTACTAATTCTTCATTTTGTAAAACTTTATTTTCCTTAGCAAAGTTCAAATCTGGAGGGGAGATAACAGTATTGAATATATTTTCGGTTTCAAGAAGCTCAATATGTATATTAAGATTGGGATCGCTAAAATTTTCTAGTTTTGCTTTAAGAACATTAAAGGTTTTTTCTAACGTAGTTTTATCTCCAAATAAATAAACAGAAAGTGAAAAAATAAATAAACAGTCTTTTCTAACAATCGGAAGCTCCATTTTACCATTTTTTATGAAAGATCTCATTGAGCAATTATCAAAAAGAATTCTCACATTTTCAGATTTATCATTATTTCGAATCAATGCAGAAGCCGTTTGTAATAATATTTTATTAGATCTATTTTCATCGGAATTATATGACGAAACAGCGGAAATAACGCTCGAATCCGACGTTTTCTTTTCAAGTTTATCATTATCTTTTTTCTAATGGAATGAATAACAAATGGCTTTCGAGTGTTTATTGTAGCAGAAGGCATAGTTTATTTTTTGTTTACAGTCTTTAATTCGATGCTTTTTACCAAAACATAAGAAACATCTGACTTGTTTTCTGAAAATATCTTTTTTTTTTTTTTCGCAATCAATTATGAATTTTGTTCCCGCAGAACAGACACTGCGATTCAGCTGACGCAGCTAATAACTCAACTGTAGACGGCTTGCTTGTTATGGCTGGAGAATGTTTAGATTTGAGGGACAGTTGCTTTTTCTAATCGCGAATATTTCTCTATACAGTTATAATTAAAAGAAGCCGTGCTTTCTCTACTGAATACTTCATTTCTCAAAAAGGCTAACAGACCTTTTAAATCCCAATTTTCGTCTTTAATTTTTCTGCTATAATCAAGAACGAATTCATTTGGAAGTAATTTCAAAATTAAAGGCGTTAAAATATTTCCGTAGGAATCAGAGTCTATTTTTAATGCTTCGAGATTTCTTATCTCTACTTCGGTGTAATCGAGAAGTTTTCTTAATCCGTTTACATCATTAGGGTTTCTAACAGGTGAAATACTTAAGAGTTGTCTTAAATGCGAATTTATTAAGATATGTTATGTTATGTTATGTAGAAGTGAGGAGGCCACCTAATATTTACCCTAAGTAAGCAGGTATTAGCCCCACACAGTAACTAGAAAACTAACAACATTCTGGCATCATTCCTCGAGTCGTGATGGAAATTGTGACTCCAGTGAGCACTACAAGTACTGCCACCGGCGGCGGCATCAATGGTACTCCTAACCTTTCCGCGTTAAATTAGCTCAAGTAAGGGATTAAATTACACGATATACATTGCGATATACATAGATGTGCAGGTGCATATTTCAAAAATGTTATCTATTGTAGTGGGTACAGGCAACATATTTCAGGACATTATATATTGCATTAGAAACAGGCATGTTGTTCCCACGGTACAAATCATTTTTGTAAACATGATCTGTTTACTATCAATATTAATTAAGAATTATAAAATTGTTTACAAAGCTTACATATAAGTACTGTTGTAAATTTGTGCTGAAACTTTAGCAGCTCAATTTTGACGATTCATTATTTGTTTTAAAGTACGTTTTTATGTTCATTGATTTTCAGAAATTATATTATTGTCTAGTAGTACATTGTTATTTGCGTGTAAAAATTGATAATGACATTATAAATTGTGGTGGTTAGAAGCAACTTATTTCTAGTGTATAGATCATGCCTACAATCATGACTTGTTTACATATTTTTTTTTTTACAAACAGCTGTCAAAATTTGAGAAGAATATAAAGTAATAAAAAAGACATAAATATATCTGAAAACGAAAGAAAAAAAAAGAGCTTCATCTGCATACTTATGCGTACTATGTACTTTTAGATATATCTGCATACATATGCTGATACATTGCCAACTTATATTTGCCAGTTCATTGTATGCAAGTACAAGTATTTTTACAATAATTAATTTACATGAATTACATTCTATGATACATTACATTGTTGATTACTTTACCAACTCAATGCTGGCTATTTATTATATGTGTTCACTTTATAACCTTTATAACCTTTTAATAACTTTAATAACTTTTAATACTCATAAATGTCGGTTAATTGGTGATCTTATGTTACATAGAAATGTAAGGGCCATCTATTACCATTTACCTGAAGTAAACAGGTAGGAGCCCCTTACCCTACTTGCGAGTGACCTATTTTGTGCTTCATATGGTTTGCGATGCTTATTTCTTCCTATAAAAGGTACGCCCGCGTACATTATATCTGCATTTAATTGCTTTAATTTGCTATGGTTGGAGCATTTCTTTGAAGGTTAAATTATACTACATAGCTCTTGACTTCTAGCTTCCAAAAAGTCAATAACCTTCGTAATTTTATTCCTCAAATGTTTATTTTTGACTACATATCTTAGAAATGGGAATAAATCCTCTTCTGAATTTGGCTTCTTTAGATGAAGGGAATCTGTCAACGGGCAGGAAAATAGATAATGCTCGAGGTGACCTTTTTCACGACATGCACAGGAATCTGATGAAGAGAGATTTCTTGCATAGAGGTACGTGGGAAAGGGACCATGCCCCGTGATAAACCACGTGATGTGTCTGGAGAGATGGATTGGAGGAGAGTCAACTTTGGGGAGGAGGTTGTAAACTCTTCTTCTTGTATTTGCACCGTCCTACCATTGTTGCCATAAGTCTTTAGTTGTGATCTGAAGTTTTAGTTTGAGGTGAGAAGCTGGCCAGGAGATGCTTATTTTCTTGGCATTGATTCCTTGTGATGCCTCCTTGGCTAGTATGTCAGCCTCTTCGTTTCCCTTATGACCAACATGGGCCTTGATCCAGATTATAAAGAAGTGTTGACCTTGGGCATTGGAGGACTGAACATTGGCGTTTCTGAGAATTTCCTGAGCTAATGGTGATCTATTATTTGGGTTCGCGAGTGCATGCATTGCCGAGAGACAATGTGTATAGATGTGAGTCCTTGGAAAATGATGATGTGTGCTTACGTTGATTGCCTGCAAAATCGCGAACATTTCCGACTGAAAAACGCTATTTTCTTTGTCAAATTGGAACTTGAAGTCTTTTGTTTCATGGTCACTGAGATATATTTTTATAGCATATCCTTTTCCGTTGTTTATGCTAGAACCGTCAGTGTAGATCTTTGGATTATAATGCTTGGTATCTATTCTGCCTTATGCATAGTGTCATATTATTTCGGCTAGCTGGGTGTCTTTCATATGGATGAGTCAATGAGGTGTAGGAGCTGGCAGCTACTATCTCATTTTTAATTTTGCAGTCTTTTCTTAGCTGAAGAACTAAAGCCTTTGCATGTTCCTGCTCTGCAACTAAGAATAGGGGATGCTGTTGGTGAGCTGAAACAGTGCAGCATTGGAGGTTGTTCTGTAAGCACCGGAATAATTTAGAAGAAAGGGCCTTTGGATGGATTGTAGTTACTTTTGTTTTCTCACCGTCATTGGTGATGCCCATATCGCTGCACCATACAGTGCTATCTTTTCTATAACAGTGTTATACAACAGCTTTTGTAACTGGGGGTTTAAGCCCCATCCGACACCTTGCATTCTTTTCAGGTTGTTAGCTATACTGGAAGTTTTCTTCTTAATTTGCTGTAGGTGCTTAGTGAAGTTAAGTTTATTATCTATTGTAATTTCAAGATATTTACCAATCCGAAGGATCACCATAAAATTTAGAGTTGGTTAATTTTGGAAGATGAGTGAATTTGTTATTTTCGTTTTGGGATTCTGTGATGGTTTCATTAGAAATGTCCCTACTTGCATTGTCCGAATTTTCGAGCTTATTCAATTCCTTCAACTTTTTCTTTCCTCTAAATTGCCACAGTTGAATTTTTTCTTCATATTCCAAAACGGATGTAATTTCGAGTTCAAATTCGTCCGCTTCGTCTTATAATTCTCGTTCTATCTGAGCGTCTAAATAACTTAAAGATTTTGATTTTTCGTTTAACTGGTCTGAAATTTCTTCTAATACATTTACATTTATACTACTATCATCTTTACTCAATTTAGTTTCGATTTTCTTTAATATCTTGAACACTACGGTCCTCAATACCTTTCGTTTCGATTTCATTTTAGCAATAAGATCTTCCATATTATACCCAAAATAGAAAATGCCGGCTTAACTTGGCATTCTTCGCACAAAGTGCTAATCCAAAATTTAAAAACACAAATTTTTAAAAAATTGGCCAAAGGTTTATGGCACCGATGCACCATGTCCGTAAGGGGGTTTTATTCTAAGGCGAAGCTTCTACCGTATCTAAAATCTTTCTGTATGAAGAACAGTATATCTACATCTAGAATTGATTCAAAGCAAGGTTAAATTAAATATTCATTTACAATATGTACAGTTCATTAGTTAATTAATCAACATACGGAAAATTCTACTAATCAAAGGATATGGCTTAATGCGCCATTCCCGTCTAGCATCTAACATTTAACTTTTTCTTCAGGTGAGGGCGCTGCTATCGCTGTACGACATCATATTTCTTTACACCATACATTTTGGAGGTCTTCTATAGCAATACAAAATACACTAAATATAGAGGAAATTAGAAATGAACAAAACGTTCGTTTGTTATAACCAGAGGTTTGTTATTAGCCAGGTTCGCTCCACCAGAGTTTGACTGTATTACAGCAATATCAAGTACACAAACTTAAATTTCTTGCGTCATCGCCATTTGTCAAAAATTATATATTTGAAGTGGTGGAAACAGGTGAAAATTGGTTAATTCTATATACAGAAGATCAACACGATTGGAGCTCGTTAAATTCCCACAAAATTTACTATACTTGAACAGCATGCATTCCCAAAATAGATAAAATTGCGTTTATTAGTCCAAAGGGATTTGAATCCCGAAGGACTATTAGTTTCGTTTTGGTATTTTGCGTCGGACTCATAAATGTCGGTTCACTTTTCAAACTGTTGCCACAAAATGTTAGAGTCCTGCATTATATTTGAAGAAATTAAATAATAAAAAATCTGCATAAATGTATGTATATTTCTCGTATTGTGATAAAACAACGGTCATCGAATTTTGAATAACGTAATCCTCCAACGAATATGAGCATGTGGAAGACCAAATTTGAAATTTGAAATTTGTTTTATGATCGATTTCCTATTTTTTAAAACTTTGACGAATTTTTGATTAACAAATTCAAGGATTTCAAAGCGAGCAATGGCAACGTTGTGCAGAAAAAACATTTTTATCTCCAGCGCGTGAGTCTCTGTATCGGAAATTCTAAAGATATGCTCGTTTTAAAACTATTTTGCGATATTGCTGTTTCACTGGATCTTATGGTTTAAGTGCGAGGAACATGATATTTAATAAAGAAAGGTAACACACAAAATGTTAAAAAATGCCCCTTTGGACGTAATTTAAAATCTGAAACATTTCAGATTTTTTTTTAATATTTAAAATTGTTATAGAAACGTTAATAGGTATATTGTTATAATAAAGAACTACAGCCGATTGAAAAAATGTCATTGTGTCAGCTAACGGAGTTTCAAAACAAACTCATAAGCTTGTACCCGCATCATAAAAATCAACAAGTTGATCCAAAATAATGCATATTTTTTTTTAGACAAAACACTTTGATTTTTATTCCTAGAAACGTAATTTGTGAGAAAAAATATCATGCATCACAATATAACATTCAAACTTTGTTTAATATGCTTATATTTCCCTTTTAAACTGGAATTTACGAATGAAAACGCAATAATATATGGATACATTTTCTATTTACTTTTTAGCTAAGTGGTAACAAGCCAAAATGCAGGGAATTCGACTCGGGTTCGTTCCCAGTTAACAGGCTGTCCGCTTAGTCGGTTTTCGAGGTTTTCCCCAAATGTTACGAGTGTGTGCATCCCATATCGACATAACTACGAGAGAGTTTGTCTTAGAAATTTTAAACGAAAGAATCATTCTCTCTTAGGCCGCGCTTTGCTAGCTTCGGAACCACAACTTAACCTTTAATGCTTAAAGTTTATTTAAGACTTTTAGCCATCAAGTACTCAAATACAGGAGGAAATGAGCATCTCAACTAACTGAATTATTTCAAAACAACAGGTAATGCTAATTTGTCACATATTCGGTTCAAATATATGACAAATTTTACGTTTGTCTGAAGGAATATTTTTAAGTTTGTAAACATTCCCTGACTACGGAAGACAGAGAGCTTCCATGCACACTTCGAACAATTACGTACACACTGACGTTGGACTATGCGACACTTGTATAAAGAAAGGGAACTCGAACAAAAACGAAGATAAAACGGTCCGGCTCCACGGCGGCACAGACAGACGGATAACCCCTCTCAAGAGTCGCACCGATTTATCTTAACTTGAATAGGAAGCAGGAACATGGCTGCCAATGCTGGTTACATAAACATCTCTGTCAGCGTCCCATTTAACTGGGGAATTTTGCAGAGCAGCGATCTCGGCACAAATTAGATTTCACGAGGGAGAGAAGATTCTGTTCCTTTGGGCCAGCTTCGATTTGCGAACCGGACAGACGGACGGTCAAGCGGGGGTATAAGAGGCATCTTCCTTTGCTGTTCGCTTGATTGTGTTATCATCTATCAGCATTACGATCATTCTGAATGTGAAGTTGGAAGAGCATGGATGGGAAAAGTGGGCTTTCTTTATTCGTCTTTGACTACTTTCCTTCTTGCCCAAACCCATTTTCTTAAACAATTTCGGAAGAAGGGGGTTTGCACTGCGAGATTCATTCACTGTGTGTTTTGTCAACAGCGAAATTTGAAGTCGCATTGAATAAGATGAAAATGACCCACAAGAACAGATTTGGCGATGCATGGATGACATTCAAGATTTCACTGAATTCAAATAAAGAAATAAAGTTTTTAAAATTTACTTATTCTGAAAACCAAGCTGCATTTTTTTAAATAGGAAGAAAATGTTTTAATTAGCATTAACTAAATAAATTTATTCCCGTGAAAGGCACAGATTACTTTGATTTGAGATTTAAAATGTATTGACTTAATAATCACGTATTTTATTTTTATTTTTCTATTTTATTGAGATATTTGATTTTTATTTTTTTAATTTATTGAGATCAGAACTACATTACTCAAAATTAAATTAATTCCTTCTTCGAAGCTGTGACATATTTTTGATATCTTACCTTTAAAAAGATTTCTGTATTTCTGCAATTTACTCATATATGAAATTATTAGCAAATGATTCAAGCGCTGAGTGAGAACATGGTGGTAAAAATCCATATTAATATTTAACACCTGTGTGAAAAAGTTTGACTTCGCAGTAGTGTAACTTCTTCAATATACAAACTTATATATATAAGTTAAGCATACAGACTTCACATATTTGTGGATGACATGAATACGAGCTAGTTTTCCATAGAAAATCTTCCAAGAAGGCATCAGCCATGCATCCACTTAAGCAGACGTTTATGGTTTGCTTTGAAGTAACCCAAAAAATCCGAATCCAAATCCTGAAAGCATGTAACTTTCGTATTAGACGTATGCAAGGAGAACTAAATGATGTAAAGTGGAAATAATTGCTATAGTTTAAAAGTCTATATTATTTGAAATTAAAATCAGGGGTCTACGACCTTTCACTACGAGAATCCTAGTAACAGAAGTGTTTAGAGGTACCCGTCGAAGATCTTGTATTGAACATAAAATGTTAGTAATTTTTTGTCATGAAACAAAATATTTAATTACAGGATATATTAAGACTAAATCAGCGATTCTCCGCCAAGGGGAATTCTCCCCTGGAAGGGAATTTCTTAGTTTCAGGAAAGGATGGGGGGTCAGCCCTTTATTCACCTGTTAAATAGTATTTATTCTGCTTTTTATTTACCTGTTCTATAGTATTTATTCTGCTCTTTATTTACTTGTGTTATAAATATATATATATATATATATATAAAACTTTAATTCAAGTTTTGGTATTTATCAAAATTTTCTGTAGTTTTTCTTCTTTAATTTATAAAACACATTAAAAAAATCTAAATTTAAATAAATGTTGTAGAGTCATTAGGTTTTATTTGGGGGGGAAGCAAGCGATGCAAAAAATGAGCTATGCTCTCGCCGGTACCTCTCTGCGCGTCGGGTATGCTTCCAGTTGCACCCTGAAGGCATGAGAAAAGGTGGGAGAAATACCTTATATACTCCTCCTTTATAAGGTATTTCTCCCACCTTTATAAGGTATTTATAAGTTATGAAAGTACTAGTGAATTATGCAGTACTAGAAAGATGGCAAAAGGTCATCAAACAGAATGAAAGATATTTGATTGAACGAAGTTCATTTTTGTATAGAAAAACTGAGTTTGATTTCACTCTAAAAGACCGAAATTACTTTCTTGCCAATCCAGTATTTTTCGAGTTTTAAGAAGAAAGAAGGTATAATCCTCTATCAATTGTGAAAGAGGTGCATAGAACAAGAATGTTTTAAGAGCCACTGGTCTAAATATTTTTTATAGATTCTCTTTCCATCTTTAAAATGTCTGTGAGTCATGTGGAAAGTCTTGAGATGCCACTAAAAAGTCCTCTTTGAGGTGATTTCGATATACCAGACAACGAAATTCATATTTTTTTTTTTTTTTTCTTTGACAAGAAATACTTCCCTTTAATACGGACCAGAAATGACACTGCATTTAAGCTGCTTATTTATAAATTGTTGCTGTTAATTATTGCCAGAATGTTAAACCCTTTATTGAAATTATTTGGTATAGTTTATTTGGTTTTGGAATTAATTATTTGTTATTGGTATTGTGACTGTTTCTTTATTATTGATTTAGTATTATTTTTATTTGGTTTAGTTAATTATTTAGTTTATCTCCTAATAGTTTGACTTTAACAGAGTTAGTTATTGCTTTTTTAGAGTGACAAAATATATTTAATAGTTTTAAAACGAAAAAATGTTTTGCTGAAAAGCGTGATATCCCGTATTCAGTGCTAAAAAATAAAGAATGCGAAAGTTTCAGAATTTGACATTATCGCTTACGCCGCTGTAAAATTGAGTGTGAATTCTAAATCTGAGGTGTTCAGAAGATAAATAATATGTTAAACATCTCATATAAAGGTTATGTTACATACTAAATATTAAAATATATGCTAAATATTTAAAAAAAAAATTATACGAAGAAATAAAAGCTGGGAAATAAAGCAGATTTCTTCTTCAGTACTATAACAGATTCTCTTCAAAGAATAAACAATAGAATGCAAATATTTACAATGTTATATTTTCAGTTTTTTAACCATATCATGTATGATTTCACTACATGAACATACGTACCCATCAGCAAAACATTATGGCCACTCTCGTTGCCCCATCTTTTGCACACAAAACATCTGTAACCCGTCACAGCATGGATTCTGTAAGTCCTAGATAAATTTCTAGGAGGTTGTGCCAGTTTTACAATCAGTGGTCAGGCAATTCCGGTACAGTATGAAAACGTGTTCGGGGTACTTTATGACATCCAAGTAAGCTCAATAAGATTAATATGCAGTAAAATAGGAGATATGAAATGCATCAAATGAAATTAATTAAATGAAATGCATCCTTAAACAGCTTTAACATAATTATGACCTTATGACAAGAAGCGTTGTCCAGCTAGAAAAATCTATATGCTACGAGGAAGAAAATACATGTAGAAAGGTGGAACTGCTTAGCAATATTGTTCACATAGTTTGTAGTTATTATGGAGTATTCTGCAATAAACCCCGGTCTCAAGGACGCCAACGAGAACATTTCTCAAAGCATAATACCTCTGCCACCGGCCTGTTCTTACCCCGCTGTACATGTGTCGATCAGCTGTTTTTGATTCTGAACGCAGCATATCTTCATACAATCATCGACATGATGTAAAAAATCAATCGCAAATTATCCCACTAGACAATTCTTTTCCATTCTTGATAGTCCAGTGAACGATGTTTACGAACCCACTGAAAATACCTTGATACAATTTCGGTGACGTCCAAGATCACCTAATACGGCGCATTCTTGACAATGTACCTGATTTAAAAAAATCTTATAATCTTCCTTTCCTGAAATATAATTGACACACTGTGAGACGAAAGCTAAATAGTTCACTTTACCTGAAGTTCTGTAGTACGTTAAACTGTCCAAAACTCCTAAGGTATAAACGTAATACCTGTGCCATCATCTTCCTAAAGGTGGCTAATCGAAACGGGAGGAGCAAGTCCTATTTGCAGTTTTTAATGAACCTATCTTTCAGTTCTTAATCATAACAGTCGAGATCTTAGCTTTGCATCTGGTATATTAAAAAACCTCGACGGAATTTCCCAAATTAATTTTTGATTGATGGCAAGAGAATTCGTTGGTAGATTGTCATTTGATATTTATTCAGAACCATCGTAACAGGACTATTTGGGCTCGGGTCGCTTGATTTTTCTAGAGACTAGGAAATTCCTTTGGCCTTCTGTGAAGTTTCCCCACGTTGTGTTTGGGCGAGTGGGATAATTTTTTTTTATCAGAAATTGATAATTTTTCTGGCTCTTCAGAAATTTCTTCAAAATCGTTATTCTCTATAGCCACGAATTCATTACTAGTAGAGATTTAAAGTTAGACGGGGAGGCTGCATAACCATTTGTCACAGGGTTGTAAAATGGGAGCTCTCTTAAGCGGGTCCCAGTCCATGTTGTTGTGCGAGGCTTCAATACGAATCTGAATGCTATCAAAATGCGATATTTTAGTGTCATTTACCCTGATTACATTCATGTTTGATTCAAAATGTTGTGCATGTTTGCACTAATCAAGCAGTTGCCTGTCTAGATCAGAAACTTCATTACTTTCAACAAGCTCTTCCAGATTTTTCTTTCTCTAAAAGTTGTCTAAAAGTTGTCTCTGAAAGTAAAACTCCATACAACAATTGTTATCGTCATTTGTAGTCATGGTAAAAAGCAGGCATCCCATTAAATAAAACATTACCGTCTTGCCTCGGTCATTAAAGTTATTATGGGGCGATTTTCAAGTGCAAATGTCGTGAATACTGATTATGCTGGTTTGACAAAAACTCATGGGAGCAGTATCTGCTCTGTAGTCGCAATTGCAAAAGATTCGCCTGAAATATATACTCACATGCCCTTACATTTGGATCTAAATTGCTTTCAGCACTCTGTTTAAACACAAACAGTTTTCTATTTGTGCTCACCAAGCGAAAGAGCCTTTGACTTCCAAAATTAAGCTTGCGTTCGAAAATTAAGTTTGAATGTGCAATATCTCGACATTTCCTACTGATTTCGCCATCTGTCTTTCATTTTTTATGCGTTTTAGCAACGGCAGCTTGTAACCGTATAAGGAACATGAGGCATTTTGGAGATACTCGTCCGTAAATTTCGGACCATCACAATCGCTGGTCTATATCAAAGGTGCTTAGATCATGAGCTTTCTCCATTATACTCACGTGTAGATGAGAGCATTATGCATCAGTATCTCTCCCCCCTCATCCTTCTATAGCATTCCCGCCCTTGCCACGTACCATCTGTCTCATTCTGGCAAGCATATTCTCAGAACAGAAGTGTGATCATAATGTTTAGACTTACCTCTGCATATACATGTAGTAAAAATAAATATCAACAGAAGTTGTTTAAAAGGGGGAAAATCAATAAATGGCCCTTTTAATTACTAAAAAGTTTACTTAATATTAATGAGCAGAAACGGGAAGCAGAAGTTACTTTGCTCAATTAATAAGGATATGGAAAAGAAAAGATGAATCACAACTAGCTTATTTTCATTTTATTTTTTATTTTTATTTATTTATTAAATTATCAGTCTCTAAACACGATTTTGCGATGATTCGCTTAAAATGTGTCCAATGTAAATGCATTGTTTCATTTTTTATTCGAATCTGTTTCCATTAGAGTAAAATTCCATTAGTGTAAGATAGTTATGGTTAAAATTTAATCTATCTGTTACTTTATAACAGATTAAGCTACTTAAAAGCAATAAAGGCAGTTCTAAAGAGTACTATTTTTTTACTTTTTAATTTGATTGATTTGAATAAAAATGCGTTTTGTTCATGATATATTTAATTAAAAGCATTAAGTATTTTTATATAATTATGTTATATATTTTTCACTTTTCAAATAAACAGAAAATATATAATGTTTCCCTGTTAGTTTAAATGTATATTCATCTAGTTAGTATCCTATAAAATATTTCCCTATTCCATCTGGACGATCTCTATTGGTAATACCTACTAACAAACTTTTTTAAACTTTGATAAAATCTTTAAAAAATTTTTTAACTTTTTATGTCTTCTTGGACGACGGTTAAAATCTAAACGCTTTCAGAACATTTTTAGTTTTTACTTTTTTTTAAATTTAAACTCTTATTGTGGATTTTATACTATTCTTTTCCAAATTTCACCTACTAGAAATTCTTAATATATTGTTAAGGTGTGTGGTGTATTTAATTACGGCAAAGCACACTAGGGCTATCTGCCAAAGGGAAGGGATGCCTTTCGTGGAGGACTTTCTAAGGGAAACTGGCTCGTATACACGTTACACATGGGGAAAACCACGAAAACACCCATGCAGCCAGCCCGTTCGCGGGTTTCGAACCTCGGACCGAACTACCAGTGTTCAGCGACTTTACCGCTCGGCCGCTGGTGGGCGTTAATATATTGTTAAAGAATTTCGAAAAATCAGAAAAATCGGTTTCTTTAAGATTCGTTTATAGAACCTTCCAATGACGGTTTAGAGTTTTATTTGTTAATACTCGGTATTTAATAGTGTTTTCTCTCAATTAGATATATTTATCATGCATTCTGAATGCTGGTAAATCGTATTTTACAAGTTGTAATACAAGTATTCTGTTTTCATTCCAGTCGGCCCGAACTCCCTCTCTTCCGATCTGATGATGGCTTCTAGTACGCCCATCGAGTCCTCTAGGATCGCACCCTACATCAACGTCTCAAGTGCCATGGCTCGTTTGCCCCAAGAGCGATATCTGGTTCCAGGAGCTCATTACTTGCCCTATGCAGATCCGGCTTTCCTTGCGGCCGCCCAACACTATGCCGCTGCAGCTGCGGCAGCAGCTGTAGCCAACACGACGTCAGCTGGTGCTACTACAGGAGCAACTTCTGGGACAGCAACTCCTCATCACAGCTTCCTTTTCTACCCAACACCCACTCACCCTTTCAGTTTATCAGCATTGATGGCAGCCGAAAGATTAAATAACAAGAACTCAAGCATCGCAGATCTCCGGTTGAAAGCTCAGAAACATGCGGCAGCTCTAGGACTGTGAAGAACATTATCCGAAGGCCATCCTTAAACTAAATAATGCATCACGCTAATAATGGTACGTGGAAGATTCTGTGGGAGACTGAGAAATATTCAGGAATTATTCCATTATGTCCCGTACCATTTGTTGTTTTGGAATCTTGCTAGCATACTCAAACTACTGTGATTAAAACAAAATGTGTGTCAAAAGGATCTTTAAATTTCTTTTGCAATAAAGTATATGCTAAAGCGATACATAAGAAATGATAAAGCCTTAAAGTCAATGCTTGGACAACATTGTTCCCTAAAACATTTTCTGCGAAATGTTGATCTACTGTATTTGTCTGTCGGTAAGTTTTCCCATTAATACTGTTTAAAGAAACTCAAACCCAATAAATACATTTTTAAATAAACGTTATTCTAATGCATTTCACACACATGTGCAAATGCGTATAAAAGTGTCTGAAATAAAAATCGCCTAGCTTTGGGAATGCATTTTAGGAGCCGAATATAAAGAAAAAAAAATTCCAGTGTACAAGTGGCAGAAAAAGTGTACTTCATTATTTGAAAAGGAGTGTCAATAATAAGGATATGCAGAAACTAACTGCGAAATCCAAGCTAATAAGGTAGATACACAGAGCTTAATGAAGGAGCATAAATCAGGTAATATGATCCTAGTTTTCAATAGCGCGGGGTTCTCAGCTTTAATCGATAGTGTTGCAGCTACCAAATTTGAGATGCAACATGAGCGGCATTTTGTATAACGAAGACCAAAGAAAGATTACACATCTACTTGTATGTTACAATCAAATTTTTGCAAAATGAGTCATCAGATATAGTACAGGCAACACATCTTTGTAGATACTACTGGGGTATATTCCAAGGTATTTGATTGTTTCAGATCGATTCCAGAGCGTTTTCAGCATGCTATCGAAGTTTGTCTGGTGAATTAATTGTGCAGACATAAATGTCGACTTTTAAATGACACATTGGTTCAAATCAGACATTGGTAGGCCATTCTTTGGAAGCAGTGTACTCACTTCGTCTGCAGCCTTAGGAACTATGCGCAAGTATCCAAGCAACCCGTGGAAAATATGTAAACGCTACATTATGAATAAACTACAAGCTTCGATATGTAGAAAAGGAACATCTCACTGTAATACCAGCAAACAGTGTTTCTGCATCCTCTTTTAATTGATTTTCAAAGTTCCATAGTTCGTAAATATGCAATAATATAATTCGCAATATGTTTTGTGTATCTTAGGGAGTAAAGTGCATTCCCACCGTTTGACGACTTTATTCTGGAACTCTTTAAATGCATAGTTAATGCAGTATAACTGTGTATTATTATCATATAAAATGCTTTCAGATCCCATTTGATCTAAAATTATTAGAAAACATTTATTTCATAATCCAACGTCATGATTACGCAGCTTTTTTTCCGGAGAAATATTCTTGTCATCTAACATGTATTTTTTCTCAGTAGTAACTATTCATAACTGCGGGGATCAGGCTTCGACTGTACACAGTACATATTCAAGGACACTAAATAAATTCTAAATACATATAACATTAGACAATGAATATTTATATGCCGATTAGTTTGTTTTAATGGAATAAAATCAAACATTTTCCAATCAAATATTTAGTTAATATTTTCTATTATAATTCATAATGATAACAAATGTTGTTTAATGCCTTATCATAATGGGCTGTCATTAATAAAGTCATATTCAAATTTCAAATTTTTCAAAAAGTGAATTTTCAGGGCCAAAAGAAATAAATCTTCATATTCGAATAAAGTAAAAAACAGGAGTTTTGAATAAGCTGATAAATTCATTAATAAGCATAAAATAAAAAAAAATCTCTTTGAAATGGTGCTAAAAATGAACAATTTGCCTTCGTTAATTGTTATATTACTCAGTTTTTAGAATGGAAAAAATGTTTGATAACCTGAAATAGCAGCAAACCTGCTGTATTAATTATACCTCGCTTATTCCCAAAAGACGTAGTACTAAAAAAAGTTTAATTAAATGAATAAAAAGTGCATTTAAAAGGAGAGAAGATCAAGAATATTAATACTGTCATAAATATCTTAACATTCAATTTCAAATAGTAATGTAATTTGTTGAATAACTTCTATCCATTTTCAATATTGCTTAGAAATTCGAGAAGAAAGTAAAACCATACATCACATCCAAGCAACTGAGAAGTGAACTTGAAAATATTATAGTAGTAACTGGAGAGCTTTATCCTTCTTGATTAATTATGCTTTTTACCACTATTTTATTTACACCGAAAATGACACTATGATGTGCGTAAAGCTACTTTAAGTTCTGGGAAAATCCCAATACTTGAGACTCCCAATACTCAATAAAATAGGCAATATGTTCCTGGAAGTTGTTGTAGACAAGGGATTCTTGTTCTGGAGTGCAACACCTAATTTCAAAGATATGACGAACATTGGTTTGTGGTCTGCTGCATTAAGTTTTAAGCTCTAACTCCCCGAAAGCTGACAGTTTGCATTATGTGATATGATTGTAGCAGATTCAAATGTTGTTCAAATGTAAGAGAGTAAAACACAAAAAAGGGCAGAAAAGTTAGGAAACACACTTTTAGCCATATACCTATTGCAAGGAAACGTCCCAGGTGTGACGTGGATGATCACGTTAAAATATTGTTAATGTCTTAATCAAAGTCTGAAATTATCTCATAGAAACTATGGCTCTCATTCCAAAGACCAGTACGATTAAAAACGAATATATGAATATCTGTCTGCTGCTGATGTGCTCTTACGGAAATCGTGGTATCAGAAGAATTGTTATTCATTATTATAACTTAATGAAAATTATCGTCAGTGATTCTCCAAACCGAACTAATTTCTTTCCTCACGTAAGAAAGAAACGAATTGTACCATGAAGTTCTCTAAAATTGTAAATGGTGTAAACAATGAATGGTTGTCAAGAACTGTATATAATTCAAAGTTGATGTGTTTATAGAAAAGGCCTGTTTGAATGGTATAATTGATGTTTACGCTACTATATTCTAGATGCAATAATTATGTGAAATAAAGATGTGTTGTTTACAATACTTGCATATTTTTCCTTAAATTATATTCTTGTGTCTTATCAGTGAGTTATTTTAATTTGGGAATACATAAGGCTACATTTTAATTTCACTTTATCTCAATATTGATGCATAGTTACCTTACTAGACTGTTAAGCAAGTTTTGGCCCGTCTTGACATAACCTTTATATACAGAGCAGGATTTACGTATAAGCTACACACGCTATAGCTTAGGGCCCCCCCTAGAAAATTAAAATATAGTATAAAATACTTATAAAGGGTCCCATATCTCAAATAGCATTCTCATTGGATGCCTGATCCAAGTCTCCACCCACTCATCTAGCTCTTCATAGTTAAGTTTACTGTCATAGCCAATGATTCTTTACTCCTTTTGTTTTACCTAACTCTGATTTTTCTCGTCAATTCTCCCCTTTATTTTCTCACCTCTCTCTTCCCCTCCCTCTCAGCCACGCAAGCTTTCCTTTTACTCACCATTTCCTTTCTTTTCTGTTTTTCCCCAACTCTGCTCATTCTGATATGGAGGTGCGTGGTGTTACCCCAGGGACTCCGTAATACTTCCTCATTCGCATTTTTATCTCAAAAAGCTTATCAAGTCTAAATCCGGCTCTGGCAGCATACGTATGAAAGGAACAAGAAAATTCATAGATACTTCAGTCTGAAGTCACAACTAAATGGGATAAAAAAAATCTAAACTTCCGATGCTTACGGCTTAAGAATATAATAACAGTTTTATCATTTATAAATTGAATATTAAAGATTATCCACCTGGTTCTTGTGCAAATGAAACTTCCTTCTCGCGTACAACAAAGGACAGATAACTGGCGAAAAATCAGCACAGTCTTCCAGCAGTTTTAATCGGTGAAACATTTTACAGCGCTCTGGACTAAAGTTGCCAAATTGCTTTATAATTTAAATTTTTGCTCATTATTTAAACTCACATAATTCACATTTTCCCGTACAGCAAAATTAAACAGCAGAAGTGCAGAAAAGATTCAAAGACAGAAATAACATAACTTACAAATGAACTATTTTAAAAATTTCAAAATTACATTTACACGCATATAAACATAAAATGTAAAATGCAAGAGCTGATGTAAAGCTGATATAAAGCTAAAATGCAAGCTTGTAAGTTTACTATAAGTTAATATAAAAAACTGTAATCTGAAAATTTAAAATTGCAGTCGAAAACACCTCGAAGAATGTACCATTAATGTTTAAAGAATATAAAAATATAAAAAAACATAAGGATTAATTGGAAATTACAGTCTGGCCTCGGTGTACTGATTTTGGTTTGGCTTACTAATTTAAGAATTAATCTTCCAGTAATTAAAGACATAAATATATGAACTATTATATCTAAAACGAGCCGTTCAAAATGGCAAAGCCAAAGAGTTAGAATGAGTGCTGTGATACCAATCCATTCTAAATTAAACTCGTGGGGCGTTTCTTTAATAAAGAATTTGTGTTCTGATTTAACGATACAAAAATCTCTTTATTAAATTATAACGGTAAACTCGTCTTTCTTCCATCTAACTTCTACTTTATCTTCCTTGCCTTCTGCCCCACCAGTGTCAGAGTTGATGAAACCGCTGAACCCTGATAGTTCGATTCGAACTTAAATCCCGGTGAACGGTTAGCTGCATGGGAGTTCTTGTAGTTTCTTCATGTTTACATAGGGAGTGTGTAATATGGGCAGTTTTCTTTGCAAAGCTTTCTACGAATACATCCCTCTTCTTAAGAAAATAGCCCTCGTGTGCTTTGTCGCAATCATATCAAACGAAACTTGGCCATCAAATTTATAAACTAAGGTACAAAATCAGATAACATAAACAGATAAATATATGCAAATATAATAACCTAATAATAGTCTACATAAGCATCAGGTAAATATATAATAGCAGACAAATTTGCTGGGGCAAATATGCCGGAATAAAAATTTGTCAGACAGCCCAGTTTTTGTCTCAACATTAATTAAAAACACCAGAACACTAAATGAATACAGCAAAAGTAAAATAACTAAAAATTTACTATGACTTCAGCTTGAAGTACAGAATTAAATTAACGAACACAAATTTATTTCCGGTTCTCGAGATAATACGGAATTAAGTCTTTTGCCATTCCTAAGTTAAAGTTCTGTCTTAACAAATGACTCAGCTGCTGAAATTACAATCTTTAAATTCTTATCTTAGATTCGCAATACTATTTTAAATTTCTTTTATATTCTCGCATCTTGGCGGAGTACAAAAAAAACAGTAGAAGTATACCCCAGATTTTGACAAAAGCAAAAATGTGGTAATTAAAATAAATTTTGCTACTATTCAAGAACGTAGCTCTGCTGTAATTTCAACGGATAGCTTGCACACGAGGCTTGGAACAAACCCTTCTCTCAAGTGATGATATTAGTAATTTTGCAGGGATATGAAATCCACGAACTGAAAGCAATAAGCATCTCGAACAACCTTCAAGATGTTAAGGATGAAGTTAATGAAAATAGTAACAAAATTTATACAATTTTAGAATGAAATTTAATTTATAAGTTATCTAATTATGGGTTGGAAATGGTATCTGAATGAAATAATGTTTAATTTTAAAAACGAATAATTTAAATTAAATTAAATTAAAGAAATTATTTCAGTTACCAACGCTAGACACTTAACGCACATTTTTATGTACATTAGTCATTTTTATTTTATAATTAAAATAATTTTTGCTTGAAAATCAAAGATTTCCAAATTTAATTTTAGTATAACGCTAAACATATTGACAACTAAAACATATACATGATTAAAAGAAAGTAAGAATTTTTAAAACCTTTAAAATATTACTAGAGCAGCTCAAACAAAAGGCCGTATATTCATTCTTCCAGTATATCTACCGCTTGATATAATGAAATAAAAATTGTGCTTTACACCGAAATATAATTAAGTTACAACTAACTCATCAAATAATTTTTGGAAATAAATTTAAAACTTAATTTCAAGTGAAACAGTTGCTGAACTTAAAAACTGTCTTTGGTTTTGATGCGTCTCTATTAGGGCGCAATCTTATTAAATAAGACTAGTGAATTTAACATAGGAGTTTAGGCAGCATATTGGAATAGCAGATATTCGTATAAACATGTATATCTATATGATGTTGCCTAACTACTACTACTCTGAGCAGAAAAATTTATATTTAAGAGACGTATATAAATAGGATATATATTACAAGCGTATTTCATACCATTCTTCTAAAAACTAACCTGTCTACTTAAATGCCAGGTTTTAGGTTTAGGTTAATTGATTATACAGGATGATTCTTCCGCGACTGAATCCATGAAAATACTAATATTCAGTAAGCTATGAAAGGCACATTACTGAAATTTTCATCACAAAATCATAAGGAAGTAAGGAAATGTCAGTGTCATCGGGAAAACGACTAACCGTTGGTGCCGTCTCATGCGTAAGTTTCCACATTGCATGGTGTGGAAATAGACCCTTTTAAAGTGTCACGTCCGGGTAACATCAGTGGTTAGCATTTCCAGCATTTTCTTTAATATCGACATTTTTCTCATGGGGCAAGTATGTAGTCATATAAAATAAGTAAAACTTTATAAATATCTTCTTGGGTTAAGTACAAAAAGAATCATGAGTACAGTAAAGCAACTCGATAGCTACCTGTCAGAAGGAAGGAATATTTTCGCGACATGACATGCAGACAACTGTGACTGGTTAGGCCTTTTTCCTTCTGGAAAAAAAATTAAGTAGCATCAGTGTCTCTCCAACCCTAATATATCACGAGAAAGCAGTTATTGTCGATCAAATTCAACAAACTGATTCGTTTGAGCTCACGTTAAGAAATTTTGTGGCAAAAATATTTAATAATTTTCAAGAGATTTCGAATAAATTAATTCTTCAATATCTTATTTTGAATTTTATTTAAGCGTATTCGTCGTCTAAAATTTAACTTTTTAATTTTAAACTTGTTAATTTGTTAATTTTAAAGGGAAAGTTATTATGACACCGTGTATATCTCTGAATATTACATTCTTTGGAAAGGATATTCAAAGAGGCAAAGAAGCATTTACAATAGAGCATTTCATATAGGGAAACATTTAATATGGGCAAAGAGACATTTACAATTTTAATAAAAAATGCCTTCGCTTTTAGCAATGCTTCATTAAGAAAATAAAAGAATTACTTTTGAGTAATTCTTTTATTTTACTTATAGTAAGTCAATTTTACTTATAGTATTTTACTTATAGTATATTTTTACTAACTGTACTATAATTTTACTTATAGTATTGTTACATATAGTATAGTTACTTAGTATAGTATTATTATTTTACTTATAGTAAATCAAGTTTTTACTTACAGTAAGTCAATGAAATTTATCGGAATATTTAAAATAATTCTTAAAGCAATTTTCTTCAGCGCATAAAAGAAAAAACTCGCTTAACTACAACGGAGAATAATACAATGAGTCCCCCCCCCAAAAAAATAGTCAATTCCTAGATTTATAAATCAACATTTTTTTTAATACTTACTTCTTTTTACAGATAAATTTTTAAAGATATTCTTTACAGATAAATTTTACAGTGAAAATAAGACTATCAAAAATGAGAAAAAAAATTATCCTGTAACAGGGACATAATACACAGTCACAAAAAAATATGGACACCCAGAAGGAAACGAACTATTATCACGAAAGTTTTGTGTAGGGTATGAGGAGATAAACAAATGATTACAAATTCAGAACAAGGGATTGCTTTATTAATAAGTTACGGTATGAAAAAGTTACGAATCAGTAAATAGTATTGCCACCTCTGGCAGCTATACAAGCCAAAACACGGTGTGACAACGAATCAAATAGGTCACTTATGATCCCCTATGGAAGACCATGCCATAATCTTTGCAAATGGACAGTTAATCCACCAATATTCCAGGAAGGCTGCAGTTATCTTCCAAGCATGTCCCAAACGTGCTCTATTTTCAAGAGGTCTGGTGACCTGGCAAGCCACGGAAGTACGTCATATCCTTGAAGAAACTATTGGGAGAATCATACAGTATGTGGACTAGCGTTGTCTTGATAAATGACACTTGGGCGATAACATAGGCAGTATTTCATAGCAAAGACAGTACAAACGGCTTTAAAATGTCGTCCACGTAATAAGAGCTGTGATAGTGCTTTTAAGAACGACTAGATTTGATCATGTGTCCCAACAAATCGCTCCCCACACTGCCACACCTTGTGTAATCGCCGTATGCTGCTCGATAACAAATGCCGGATCAGACCGCTCGCCTGGCCGCCTCCACATGCGCGTGCGTTGGTCATCAGAACTGAGACTAAATCAGGATTCGTTGCTGGAGATCACACGCCTCCAGTCGGTCACACCCCAGCTTTCCCGGGTTCGGCAAAAATCCCCTGTGCGGCTTATATTTTACAAAAATATAAGCCGCACACGGGATTTAAATAATTTTACAAAATTATAAGCTTTCAATTTATCGGTCAACATTTATTATGTCACTTCTAAAGTTATACCGACGCCTACTCTACAGTTATACTAAAGTCTTTCAAAGACGTCGAAGAATGTTTTAAAGTCGTTTCCGAGTGTTCCATTCAAGAAATACAGAAAGTTTGCTTTGATTGCATAAGTACACTTAAAACAGTAACTCCAAGGAAATAATTTTAACTGTGAAAACAAGAGAAAGGTCATACCATGTAATATTAAGTTAATATAGAGCTACCGAAGTCATACATGCTGAATTTTTGTCCCAAAATTCGTAAACAACGAGAACATTGCGAGGAGATGTATTATTACTGTGGACTGTGCAACGTACTATTACTTATTACTGAGGACTGTGCAACGTCCATGTATTACGCATTACCGACTTTCAAGACGGGTTACACGAATTCCTTTACGCAAACGTCAAAGCCTTCAAACAGCATTGTTTGTCAGCAGTTTGGCCAACTGGTAGAAATTTGTGATGAACAATGTTACAGCAATCGAAAAAACAATTGACGTAATTTGATTTTTGACCGAATTTCATGAGGCCTTTTCAACTTAACTCTCCTTTCGAAAACCATTCGGTTGACTAGTTATCTGTTTCTGTACTAGAAATGTAGATTTATGTTCATTATGTAATATACGTCAAGAATAACTCACATTAAGAAGCATCTGTTCTTGGAAAATATTCAATACTTCTTGGAATAATTCGAGAAGAAACGCTTTACAAACTCAAGTGATCTTACAAAACCACTTAATTCAGATGGTACAGGAGTTTGTTCAGTAATATCTATAACTGTTAACCGATCATCTCTAAGCACCAAATCTCTGATTTTATTGATGTGTTGCTCTTTAGTTGAAGTAGATGATCTTTGAGAGTATGATACATCTTCAATGTATTCTCTGCCTATGTTAAATATCTTACACCTCTCAAAATTTGTTTTTGAAAGACTGTTGCCCTCGAAAGCTTTTTAAACATTTCAGCCTTTCTAGCAGAAATTCTACTGCGAAAATAAAATTTCATGCATGATCTCTGCTCAATTACCTTCGCCGTTTTGGGAAATTTCCAAAGTAGAATATCTTATTTAATGAAAAAGTATTTATTGCAAATAATAAATGGAGATGAAGTTCGACTTGCTGCTAGCTGTCGATTCTAATTATAACAGCTTTTGGAAAATCTTTGCAAGCTAATTTTGCATGCAAGTATTTTAAATAAATCCTTCCTGACATTTTCTTATTGTGGCAGTACTGTAACTTAAATTACGTGAGTGTAACTTTGAATATGATTTGTAAAGTCAGCCTCGGTGTCTCCTTCTGACTGATGAGTAAAAATATGCTTCAGCCTAAAAATCTTGAAATTTGCTGTACTTGACCAAATATTTTGCTGGCCATAATGCATGATAAGCTCATCAAAACTTCTTCAACTTCTCTTTAAAAAGCATGTTAGAAAGATAAACTTCAAATTCAAACGAAGTTGCATTCGAGCATTTCTAATTGTCTCAGTAATACAAAAAAAAAAAAAAAAAAAAAAGAAAAAAAAAAGAAAAGAAAAGAAAAGAAAACAGAGCATCAGTTCATTCACTATCTAATGAGTGCTGTGGATGCCCCCAGCTTCGACCCTATTCGGGTTATGACAGTAAAGAAACGATGAAGAAAAAATCAATGCGTAAGGGCATATAGTTCTCGTCCCCTCTCCCTCTCCCCGGGAGACTCATAGCCGGATTCCCAGGCGCAGGTATTTAACGCTCACGTCGCTCCAAAATGGAACTTTACAACGGCTTGCGTTGGTAATGCATAATAAATTCCGCGAAACGGGATGTGAACGAGATTAGGTTTATGTTTCAATAAATCAAATTAAGGAAAAGAAAAAAAGAGTCACACAAGGGGATGAATCAATATTTCGATTATATTTAAGAAGTATTTTCTTAATTCCCATAAGTGAAAAATCAGCCATAATTAAAGTTTAGAACAGTATTAATACAAGTCATGGTTCAATGATTGTATGTAAATAAAACTGAAATCAAAGGTATCTCATATTCTAAAAGAAGCTATTTAAATGCTTACTGTGATTTATAAAAATGGTTTAAATTCATATCTTAAATTAATTCAATTCATAAATAAAGGAATAACAAAAATATTTATACATTTTCAATCAACTTATAGATGAGGTAGAACAATTGCATCAAAAGGAGTAATTTTAGAAGGCGCCTTACGTTGAAGAAAACCAATGTTTGTTTTGGTTAGGTTATGAAAGCTATTCTGTAAAAGAATAATTACTGTTGATGACAGAAGAGCATGCGGTGTTGTTTCTCAAATTTTATTGAGCCTCTTTTATTAAAATTAACAGCAAATAAACGTTGATATCCAAAATTCTGAAAGTTACATACTTTGAGTTTTTTCGGTGTGTAGCGTGAATGTCAGTCAATTTTGCCTAGAACCTTGCTTTGACCTTCACAAAGGAATCCTTTAACTCCCTTTGATTGCTTTACATTATTTAGCTAAACAATAAAGTTCACAACAGACATTGTGGAGGAAAAAAGGAAATATAATAAGTAAAGAGCTGTAGACTAATATGAATTATTTACTAGTACTTTCTACAATACTATTCTGTAAGAATGAATTCTGAAACTGCTATCAATAAAAAGCAAAAGAAGCAAACTGTATATTGTATGGAAAAAAGAATACATTACTAGAATTTTGAACGAAATAAATATTCCATAGGGATACTTTTTTCAATGTTTTTATATATCATAACCCCATGCTTTTTTTACTAAAAAAGTTCAACTTTCCTAATAGTAATCTATGCTTTTGCATCGGTTAATTAATTATTGTTACTTTCGACAGCTCTTTAAATTAATTTTACCATTTCCCTAAGTTTGCAGTTCGAGAACTTATACAATATACAAAGTAACTAAAAATGTTAAATGCGTTTTTGACGTGCTGTTTGATGAAGTGCTCATAAGGAAAAAGTGAAATGACTCACATCCCAGAAATGTGTTTTAGGAACAGCGTAAAATTTGACTTTTACTATGATAGACACATTATGCCCCCACAGTAATCACAACTCTTCCAGTATCAATGAATTGGAAATATTGAAGAAGTTTTCTCGCTCTTACTTGCTGTAAACTTTAAAGTGGGCCTGTTAGCAGACAAATCGCTGAATATGTCAGGCATTTTGTGAGGACACCGTGAACAAATGCACCGACATTTCGGAAGTTCAGGTCGCGAGATCTGAGCCTGTGTGTTGAATCCCGCAATGGACCACCACAGGTGTCGGATGAGGTAATCCTATAAGCAGCCATAAAAGAACACAGCAGTAGTTAAACGTGTGGGTAGAAGAAAAACGTCCGAAAAAATAATCAGACTTTATGACACATATGAGAAGTGTACTAATAGAGCAAATGTATACCCCACACACTATCGAAGAGACAGTAAAGGAACAATGAATAACGGCATCCATGTTATCCTGTTTCTCTTTGCTGTCTTCGCAGCGCAATGCCCATATTTGATCGAGTGCTGACGAGTGACAAAAGCTGGGTTCAATATGAATCTTCTATGAACCCAAGTCTTCACATTAACATTTTAATCGTGAGCGAAGTCGTTCAGACAGTTAAAATCGTCTACGAATAGGTTTTCCTCCTCTTGACTATAGATTGCATAGAAAGAAGAGGGCCTTCGCTCTCCACCGTGGCTTGTGCACGTGCGTTGAATTTTTTTTTTTTTTTTTTTTTTTTTTTTTTTAAGTTAGCAATTTATTATGGGAAACGTACATTAAAGTAGTAGTTTCGAGTAATTTAAATTATCGTCTTCGAGTATATTCTTCTACCCGAGAAGAGACTTCTTTTAGTACAAGAAACCAGGAATTCGAAATTCGACCTTATTTTCTTGTCGTCATGTTGCCATTTTACTTTTTTTTGCCATGTCATTCTTAGTTACAGCCCGCTCCCAGGAAAAAGAATCCATTTCTTTGTAAAAAATGAACGAGCGTTTTTTAAGCGGAATGAATTCCTCGTCTGATATTTTATATTTTAGCCTTTAGGAGGATGAAAACCGATTTCTACATGACTGTTAAATTTTCTATGCAATTCTTCGTTGAGTTATAAATTACACGGAATATCAGAATTATAATAGCGTTTGGATTTTCTCTTTAGTCCTGTTTCACGCGCCCACACTAGTCAGTTTCTTAAATAGTTGCTGCTAAATAAATAATCATTTACCAGAAATAGTTGGGTTTTTATTTGGAGCGGCTGTAAAACAGTAAGTTTAGTTAGTAAGTAAGTAAGTTATCCACAAACTATAGATTAAGATGTTAATCTACTTACTGCTCTACAAAGCAATGTAGTATATCTCGCTATCTGAGGTAAATTTGTTTATTAAGCACATAGAATTATTCTTCACCTTATATTAACTCTGCACTTTCATACCTTCCCTTTTGGTAAACATTAAACTAATATTGTTTCATAAATTGACGCCTCCCAAGTGCATTAGATATTAGTTACCATCATGTGATCCTGTGCCTCGCCCCTCAAGACTACATCTGCACGCAAGACCATACTCTGAGTCTTGAAGACTAATCGCTAGGTGTAGCATTTCAAGCTGCTACCATCAATATCACTAAGGACCTATATTCGCAGGCCACAGTATGACTGAGGACCTGTATTCGCAGCAGCTCCAATGAGCGCAATATAAATAGTAGAAGCCAGCGATGGTTAATCGCAATAATGCGCTTTACCTCCATAACAATGCGAGACGACACGTGGGAATGACGACTAGGGATATCATTCAGCGACTTAACTAGAAGGCCGTGTGCTAACCGAACCCAGGGCCCACAAATTAAAACCTGTTTTAATCCCAGGACAACCACTTCCGTGGGAAACATTAGACCTAACGTGTTGTATTACTGCACCAATAATGTGGTGTTGTTGGCGTGACCGCCTAAAAGTAACGATACTAAGAATATCAAATACAAATTAATTCCGCGTAAATAGTTAAAACTAAAATTTAGTGGTTAGTACATTGCATGATCTTTACTAAATATGACTTACCCAATAATTCATGCATGAGAATAAAATGACTTACCCAATAATTCATGCATGAGTCGATAACTCTCTTTTTTCAATCTCACATTTATTTTACCAAACACATTTTCTGGATTAAATAAGGAACATTTATCACACATAAAATATTAAAATATCAGAACTTAGATACATGGAATGGAATGTACGGTGAATGCCGAAATGTGCCTACTCGTAGATACACTGCAATCCTGTCTCATCAAAATTATATGCAGTCGAAATTTTCTCATATTCATTTTCGTATTGTCGCGCAGTCTTATTCACACGTGCAAGTTCTTTTTTCACACTCACATATTTTAACACACTTATCATCACGTGGTGATCCATCGCTGATCAAGCACATCTTGAAGTCGAACACCTATTGATATTCTGCTTGAGCGTTTATTTTATGTTATTCACGGCCGCAGGACGTAGTGAGTCTCAAAACACGCATTTTCTCTCTGCTTTTGACGATTACGAAGAGCAAAAACCTTTTGGTTACCTTGATGTAATCCTTTCAAAAATATCTTCTGTTTTGCATATAATTTGCATCCTGGTAGCCTTCTCAAAATAGCTACTTCTACTTCATAAGTATAGTATATTCAAAAATTTCAGAAAATGCATCTAAGTATTACACACGTGCATTTTCTAAAATCTCTGAAAATATGTAAATATGTTTCAAATGTAAGAATCATAGGTTAGGATGAATAAAAAAAATTGTTGAAATTACATCGCAAAATATTCAACAACATGCCACAGAGCAGTTACACATTGCACAGCTACCCTATACATCATAAACTCAAGTTTTAAAATCAAACATTGCATTTTTTTAAATAAGTTTAACAGTAATTTCTTTCCTTTGCTAACAAATAGGTCACGCATTTTATATGGTAACTTTAAATATTTCATTTTGTTATTTCCATCTCCAACAATTCTGTCAATAATCCATATTTCTCAGAATGCATTTGAGTTTTAACTGTTGTTTCACCTTTCTGTGAGGAGCTGAAGAACTGCATACCGGTTATGCTGCCTTTTGCAATTATTATTATATGAGTTGGCTTTTGATAGTTTTCTAACTGCTTTCCATCCATTTTGGTTCAACATTAATTTATCTAGCTGAATAAACTAAGAAGTTAACCGCTTAGATACACCTGTGTATTCAATATTTTCTTTTTTTCGATCTGAATCCTTAAGTTAGGAATTACTGCTCTCAATTATCGCTTATAATATAAAACTTGAGAGTCTCGAGTCATGCATTATCATTTGAAGACTACAGAACACTATAAACTTAAAACCAACTTTTTACGAGTGAAATCGCGATAAATATTGTTACATGTTACATGATTCGTAGAGATCTTCTTAAATCAGGCCAAATGAACAGGAAGAATGAAATTTTCTTTACGAAAATAACAACATTACAACAACATAAACAGTCAGAAATAGTCCAAAAAGAAAAACAGAAATAAGGTAAAATTCGCTTAAACAAGATAGGAATACCTTGGATTACAGCGGTTATTGGCAATTTAAAGCAGTAATCAACGAACAAAAGCTCAATACAAAGCACGACTTCCAACTTAACCACTTAAATCATAGTTGCTCATAACATCCCATTTGCATAGTTGCTCAAGGGGGAGGGTATTCCTTTTTCAAAATTTTCGATAGAAACGATTTTCGGGAATAATCGCTCCAAGAGTTTCAAATAGGTGATTTTAGGAAATTTTCAGAATGTTTTTAATTTGGCAAAAGATAAGCAAATGTTACTAAGTTTTTGTAAGAAAGTTTCTGCTTATATCTCTCGTTTTATTTAAGCTATCCTTACAATTCAAATATCAGTGAAACCAGAATTAAAAGGTCTATACTGTAACGTATAGAAGAATTCAAGTTCAAACATATCAAGTGACCAGTGAACACAAATTATTCAAGTGTATAACACTATTAGGAAGTTTTAAATGGTATTACAATTTAAATGTAAAATTAATTTTTCTTCTTCTACAAAGAAAATAACAATAGGCAGAATTTTAATAACTTTTAAACTTTAAGTTAGTATGTTTTTTAATTTAAAGTAGTATTGCTGCCTAAAATTTGAAAAAGGAATCACCCAAAACAATTTTTTTGATTATTCTACATGCAATGGGCGGGGTAATGCTAAACTGTTAAAAAGTTTTGATAGAATCGATACAGCGCCCTATAATGGTAGCATCGCTCATTGATACTCGTACAACTGGTATTAAATTTCCAAACGGACTTCCTTTAGTATAAGAATTAAGCTTTAGAAACGACTTGCTCAATGAAATCTGCTCGGTGGTACCCGTATGTTTATTGTTAGCTGGATTGCGATATCCGCAAAAAATCTTGTGGACGCTATTCCTAATTTTAATTTACCGCCAGAGGTCATAATTTTTTGTCCGAAGTTAATCAATAATACAATAAAATATGGCTACAAAGTGAGTTTCAAAGGAAAAGATTTAACGCATTTCAAAAGACAAGATTTCTCTTCTTCGGTAACAAGTTATTCTGCTTAAGTTCGTGAGTTCATGAGTTTCAAATGTATAATATAATAAATATCTAGCCCAATAGCTTGCAGAAATTTTAAAAATAAATAAATAAAACATATTAAGTAATATGAGTTAATGCTCTTGGATAGTAAAGATAGGAATTAAAATCATTATGTGACTTAAAATCATTAAACTTACAATTTTTAATTATCAAATTAAAATTTGATGTTAATTATCAAAATTCGATAATTTCAGAAATATTATGAAAATCACCAATTTTATTAGTTTAAAATATGTTTAAAAATATATTAGAAGGAATACTGCAACAATATCTGATTTCAGGTATATGAATAGAATTTATGCAAACTTCCAAAAATCTATAGATTTAGAAATGTAATACCCAGCTACAGCGTTTAGGAATGCTATAAATTATAAAGAATTTAAATTTCATATAAAGTCTGCAATAGGTGCAGTAAGAATATTGAACTGGAACAACATACCTTAGAAGCTAATTCATGTGAAACCTTGTCATTTCACAACCACTAGAAAAGCAAGTGGAAATGACAGCCAGTTAACTGAAGTCATTGGAAGGTGTCAGCTAAAATGGAAGGTGGAAGGCGTCTTATTAAGTGATGAAGTCACGCATTCGGGTGTCTAGGCCTCACCCTACCCTGCGTGTATCCCGTCGATCTTGTACATATCTTTTGATAAGCATAGCATAAAATTGGTGAAAATGTTCGAAGATTTGCAGACACTGGAAGGTTTCGCCTAAAATGGAGAAAAGATTTTTTCTCTAAATCTTTATCATTAATAAAAAGAGACGATTTTCTGTCAGTAACAGCAACTGTACTTAGTATTACATGAAGCTTGACTTCTAAAAAAAGCAAGTTTACAAAAACGGGGTTGCTCTCAAACTCTCTACCGGTGACATTTGTACATTCTTGAATAATCACGTGGATTGAAAGAGTGGATTCATTAGGTGAACCATAACTAGATTTAACACCTAGCGATTTCTTGTGTAAATTGAGTCAAAGACACCAGGTATACACTGCACCTATGGGTAATCTGGAAGGTTTAATGCGGCAAAAATTAGTTCTGCAATAAAAACCTTAATTCCACAAATGTTACTTCACAAACAAATATATACACTGAGGCATTACTCAAGATACCTACCCGAACCATCAGTAATGTTCATATTATACGATATCAGACATGTATTGAAACTTTGAATTTTTGAAGCCAGGAGACAATATACCACTAACTAACTGCATTCCGTTAAAAGTATAGGATAATTTCTTTTTTTAAACATCTAAGAAAAATACTTTGTATTCGCAAGACAAAGTTCGCCATCTCAAATTATATATAAATGTTCAGATATTCTTCAAGAACTATTAAATTTATTAAAAGGTATTTTTCAGACTATATTTTCCCTGTAATTTCAGAAAATATTGGTTTATAGTAACTTGAGTTTCTCTTTGCTTTTAAATTTGCTATTTATCAATGCAAAAAATGTGTTTTGTTTACGTTTCATTTTCAGCCATTGTGATCTAAAATCATAAATGCACCTATATAGAGTGTGGAATTAAGATGGTTTTTTTTTAATAAATGATTTTTATCGAATACTTGTTCCCATATTTTCAAGATTTCGAAGAAACATACGTGAGTTACATTCCGTAAAAAAACGGGTTCGTTCAAACCTTTTCAAGATGTATGCACTTCTTTCTTATCAACAAGACAGAATAAAAAGCACTGAGAGTAAAGCCCCCGAATAACGAATAAGAGTAAAACCCGTCATTCTCTCGCCCTCATCTCTGACGTCTCAGCGACACCTGACCTGTTATGGACCATTTAGCTCCCTCCTCACTTCACTTCAGTTTCTATCGAAGGAACGCCCTTCCTTTCCCTCCCCGGGCTGCGTAATATCTGTAATGTGAAACCCGCAGCCAACCACGGAACGGCCGATCCATCGACGATCTTTCCACAGGTGTATCCCTCCACTGCCGCTCAATTCAGGGGGGACTTCCAAAGAATCGGCACCCGCTTCCGCGCTCGGTAGAGAGTGCTTGTCGTCGAATGCACGATGGGGGGGAAAGAAAAAAAGAGGATATGCTACTCTTGTAATGAAGGCCCTGTGGGATGACAGGATTGAGGGGATGGAAGGTAGGAGTGTAAATTCCTCTCCATGGAATTCGTCTGAGTGCTGACGTACCGTTTGAACGGTTGCCCCCCTTTTTCTTCCAACCATCTTTTTGCAAATTCTCTCTTTTTCGAGCTGAGAAGTGAGGGTCGGGCACAGGTTGCGCGCTCGCAAGAGCGTGAAGAAGTGGTTTGCAAATTTCCAATCACAAAAGTAATTTTATCAAATGATACTCATGGGCGGGGATGAATGGGGAGAAAAATGATTTCGGGAAAGTTGAAAGTGAGGAAGGAAAAATGGTTGAAGTATTGGAATCAAATTTAGAAAAATACCATAACATTTTCATTCATTTCATTTTCTTTCATTTCATTCATTTTCTTCTGGAATAATAATACGTCGTCCCATGAGGATGACGTATTATTATTCCAGCGTAGTCTTTTGTTTAATTAACTGCAATTATCATGCGAATTTTAATGCTATCGTGGAATCAAAAAATTTAGAGAAGCAAATATTTCTGAAGACATCTATCGTATAATTAAAAAGCGGTATCATTGTAACGCATAAAGAATGTTAAAATTAGAATTTTAACGTTTTAAAATCAATTCTAGGAATTCTATAACATTTCGAAGTTTACAATATGTGTATATATTTGCATTTTTATATTTCTTCTTTTTCTTTTCAGTCAGAGAAAGTCACTGAAATTGTAAAATTAGCCTGTGACTTTTTACAGATAAATAGGTCACCAAATAAAATTCAATCAAAATTTATTAATCGAAAATCTTAGCACTTTTCAGCAAAACTACTTTATGATGTTGCTGATGTTATCTAACCCCCAATGCGTCGTACTGAATCATGGATAGAAGGTTCAATGCATTTCTGCACTTATGACTGTATTCTGTAGTCAAAATATTAAAACATTAAATTTTGTTAATAGAAATAAATTGCCGATACCAAATAAGCAACGAAATTTAATATTAAATCAATGTTTTTGCTTTTGAACTAAAAATTAAGTCTCTAACTTCCCTTCCTACCTGTTTTCTTGGACTAGATGATTATTTCCTAGAAAGCACTTGAAGTGTTTCGATTGAGATTAGTTTGTGATGGAGAATTTTATGCAAGGATAGATATTTTACAGTTGAGCAAACAATTTCGATAATTTCTGCTCAAAGTAATGACTGGTATCCTAGTGATTTCATTTTTTATCGATATAGGCAAGGGAATGAATCGTGCAGAATCCTTTCTTCACCATAGGTTGATTAGCACTCTAACAGCTGATTTGTACTTTGTCTTTTATCTGATCATTCTTTAATGGTTGTTTGAAGTTGAAACTGACACTCAAATGCTGAATATCAAGTATATTGATCAACTGAAAATTAGAAAGAAAGTGTTAAGTTACTGATTCAAGAGCAACTACAAATTTCTATCCTCTCTCATGCCAACAAATCCCTACGTTATTTTTGAAAAATTGCTTGTTTATTATCGAAAACATGATTTAAAGCTCATCATTTCTACAAGGCTTTTGCTTATACTCTCCTTCGTGTTTGCTAAATTTACTAGCAGCTACATCATTATATACATAAATAGGGTGCACAAAAATCAGTACCCGAACTTTGTTTTTACGCCATTGTTCACGGATATATACTTCCAATTACAAAAATGTTTTAAATGATGCAAAGATTTAGATTTTCGTATTTTAAAATTAAATTTTTTTTAATAAAATATAAAACATAACTTTATTTTCTGTATCCCTGACCCTATAATTATATTCAAGAAGATTTTATATTTAGTATAAAGTGCTCAATATAAAAGAAATTTCATTCCCGTACGACAAAAATTAAAAGTGATGCTTAATTTCAAAATTTGTTATTTTTTATTTTACTTTGAACTTTCTTTAAGGTGTCACTTAATAAACTATAATAATTCGAAGTTTATTCTTCCCCCCCCTTAAATGCCATTCAGTAATTTTCCAGTATGCAACATTCTTTAATTTATAATTTTATTACAACTGATACGCCTAATAACTTTCATACATATAATTTATCAGTTTTGAAACGTTAGAGGTATGTTATTTAATATTCTTCTGCATATTTATTATTTTAGAATCCTAACTTAGAAAATCGTACAAAAGTTCATTAAACAGAAATATTCTTAATTTTTAATTTATACAAACAACTCTACGAGTTGAGAATATCGAAATACTGAATATTGCCAGGGCTTCTAGAAGAATTCTGCAAAATCTCTTTATTGGAAATAATTATATTGATTAATACGTTTCGCGTGCATAGATATACTGGTCACTAGATTTACTAATAACAGAAATATTTTATAAACAAATACTTTATTGTTTATTAAGTATAAATGCAAACACATCGCTCTTCAGCTTATGCATGACCCAACAGTATGATGCCCAACTTTAAAACTGAGTGTCTCGGTCAATTTTCGAAGTAGGCGAGTCACATTTATAAGGTATTTCTCCCGCCTACTTAGCATGCCTTCGTGGTGTAGCAGTCAGCACACTTGGCGCGTAACCAAGGTCGTGGTTCGAGTCCCGGCAAGGGCTCACGTCTCTCAGCATAAAAAAAAAATTCCTAATGACTCTACTCATTTTTCGCTTTGTACTTTCTATAGTGAGTATAACATTTTTCTAATTATAAGTACAGAAACTAGGGGAACATGTAAAAAGTTAGATTTTGTAATTTTTACAAAACTGAATTTTTGTCAATTTAAAAATGATAAAACATGAATTTTGCGTCATTCAAAACATTTTTGTAATTGGAAAGGTATCTCTTAAGTCTTCTGAAATAAAGGCTGGGTAAGGACTTTTGTAGATACTGTGTATATATGCTGGCATTTATGATCATCTTCGAAAGCAATTATTTCTGTTTGTCCATGAACGCAGGGATTGTAGTGATGTTTCCTAAATGAAATATCACTAAATGTTGAGAAATGTTTACTAAAACTTTCTATGTAAGCTGATTGGCAGTTCACATTCCATTTACTTCCGTATGAGTTCGGAGGCATCTGAGAGTAAAAGCACCAACTAATTTCGGCGTTGTAAATATGTACGGATTTTATAATTATTAATTGCTCAATCTGTAGAGACACACAGAGAACTGATAATCGCGTTTTTAACCGCTAAGTTGATATCAAGGTCAGAAAAAGATTTATCATATAAGGACTACAAAATAAAGCGTTTGGCTCGGCTCTCAAATTCACGTACAATTATAGCTAGCAAAGCTGAAGCAAATTTAAGTAATTCTGTCGTTGGCAAGAGTACTACCAAGATGGTCATCGATAGCTACTAAATGCTTTCTTCTGAATTCAGGAACACTATATACTTAAACTAGAAACATTAAATAACTTGATAATACTTTAACTAGGTAATTTGCATTCTATTGGAAGTCAACAAAATTAGAAGTTAAGACAAACTATTGAGTTTACTGGTTAATAAACATAAATCCCTACAAGTGTATTACAAAAATTATGAAACTGTGCCCAAAGCAAGTTCTGAGTATTGTATTTTCAAATTTCTTGTTAGTAATATCATATTTGACCTAAAATTCTGGAAGACTTTCTTTTCGAAAAGTTATTTGCTTCTTCATCTTCAAGGTGCATAATTTTTCTCAGATACAGGACGGAGCTTTGCTAGCATCTTTGCATCCAAGTAGGTATATTGAGTTTCGTCAGGCCTTTGTAACGACTCAGCTTCTTCGCCGAATGGAATTCCGAGAGAGAACACCCCGGAATGCGGTCCGAGTATCTTCCACTCCTCTTACCGTGCCACCACCCAGAGAAGGCATAGAGAGAATTTCTGCTGCCAAATCTTTTAAGTTCCCTCTTGCCATACAGACACTATACTCTTATAAAAACTCATGCCTTTTTCGGGATTCGATTCCGGGCCCACCAGTACGGTAAACAGAGTCCCTAACTATTACCCCGTCTGAGCGGCCGTAATTTTTCACAGTAAAATGATGATTTCTTGTTTTAGGTAAAAGAAAAATTCTTTTTTACTCAGATAGGACTTCATAACTTTGGTGGCGAATCAATATTTTTGAGTTCCTTATTTTTACCAACATAGCATGACTTCTTTTAAACTAAATTCTATTAGCTAAAGCCAATTAACTAATATCAGTATTAGTTTTATTAACTATAAATGAAATATTTCACATTTTTTCTGTCAAAATTGCAACAAATAAAGATGCAAAAAACAGCCAAGGTATTAATTTTGGGGATCCCTTGGAATTACGATTTATGTCAAAAACTAAGAAGTACCTGACTATATCTGAGTTTAAGTATTGGTAAAAGACCTAAAGTCTAAAAGATCGCCGTATGAGTATATACCGTCTTTTAAGCATAAGTTATATTGCCACTTTACAACCAGAATTAAATACCTTCGCATATAGCAAAACTGTAGAGACATTAGGATTTTTTGGAAGTCGAAGAAATGAAAAATGAGCAAACGCTTTCGCCGGGAATCGAACCACGGCCTCTGTAATACCGGCCCAGCACGAAGGCACGCTAAGAAGGTGGGAGAAATACCTTATATACTCCCCCTTTTAAAGGGCGACTGGAGTTTTTTTGGGGGGAGGGGAACCCCAATCGCCAAATCCTGGGTGTGGAGAGTCATCATCCACAACCCTTTTAGTTCGGGCGCTACTGTAGAGACATTAGGATTTTTTTGGAAGCCGAACAGATGAAAAATGAGCAAACGCCTTCACCGGGAATCGAACCACGGACCTCTGGAATACCGGCCCAGCGTGCAGAACCACTACACCACGAAGGCACGCTAAGAAGGTGGAAGAAATACCTTCTAAAAAATTTACATTATTTCAATATCATAGCATTATAAACCTAAAGGAAACTGATTTGTACACAATCACAAAGCACTGAAATGCTAAAAATGATATAAATAACGTATTTTGAAGAATTTAAAGTAATAGTATATTATTCTTCGTTTTAAATAAAAGATTTCAAAAAATAAGATTCTCTATAAATGTATCGCATACTTCAAAAAATCTGATATGTACACCACATGACGTCCTTGCACGGAATATTGAATTATGCGCATTTTTTCTGCATTCCATTTAAACTTATTGAAAGGAATTAAATCTACTTCGTCTCTTGTGCATAAACCACAATAGAATAAATGCACTCTATAAAGTTATATCTATATTTATTTAAAATAGCGATATTCTGAATCTAGGTTTACTTAACAGAGTTACATCTCATTCACTTTATAACTCAGAACGATCAAAAAATTATATCATCTGAAAAATGATCTAATCGTTGCCACATATTCTATATTCAAATACTATAATAAATCTAAAACAATGTATAAAAGAAATTATACAAACAAACAAACAAACAAAAAAAATAAGAAACAATTTTTCACAGACGATTCAGCGCCGCGTACCTAATGCGCATGCGCTACTCGTGAACATTCTTCTCTGTCCGAGACAGACTGGCGATAATATTTGCTGCTAATATGTAACACGTATTTCCTCGAATTTCATTAGATATATATTTCTCATTCATTTAATTCAGTACTCACTTCGTGGCAAGGCAAAAATACATAAAAACTCATTAAAAATTGAAAGATACAGAAATACATAAAACACTAACTACAGTTAAAACAATTTAAAAAAACAATTTTACAATTAAAGTTAGAATTTCTGCGCAGAAAGAAGAAATTCTACAACGATCGCATGCAGATTAACTAAAGGCATAAAAACCAGAACAACAGAATTCTATCATTTTTAAAGCAAAAAATGAGCAATTTACCAACATATGAGAAAAAAAAAACCTGAGCTCATGGAACAAGCCGAGTAACAGAGTGGGTATATATATATCTGTAATATTTTAATGCGTAGTAGGAAACCGGTACTTTAACTTCTGGCTGTAGACATGGCTGGTTGGAAAAGTCAGAAATAAGACGCTGATAAAACTGAATTGAAGAATCACCATCTTTATTCTTATACATGTCTAATCATCTCCTTGGCAGACAAATTATTTTTCAAGCATCGTTGAATATAATAATTTTTCATGTAGGCTGATTTAAGTACGAAGTAAGCAGGAAAGCATAAGCAGCGCGGAGATGTTTGCATGGCCAGAAGTCAGGGAAAAGGGAACGCAGTTCCTCGCGATGCCGTATTTATACTGCGTAGGTGCATATGTGAATCTAAACCGTGATTGGTTAATTTTACTTTTAGTTACCTTTTTCAAGCAGTGTTATGTGATTTGGAAAGATCTCGAATTTGGGAGAAAGGAGGAACTTAGGGGAAGAGCACCCAATCTAGAATATTTAATTTTGAGTTCGCCAATTATTTCTTAAAGCAGCCATCATATTTTATTATACCTCACATATTTCTTATTCTAAGATGATATAACGTGCATACAAAAATATTGTAATTGTTTATGATCTAGAAATATCTTATCTACTAAGATATGATTTGATTGTGTGCGAGGATAAAAATTGGTGATTTATCGAAATCCAGTTCGTTATCTTTATCTGTATGCCTTAACCATAAGCCATGACTGCTACGGAAAGCTGTTCAGTAGCGACTTTGCGCTACCGTTGTGTGTTGTCTGCTTCACGCGGCGATTAGTGAGACCTCAGCGTGGAGCAGCGTGGAGATGTTTACATCGTCCAGAAGTCAGGAAGAAAGGAACGTAGTTCCTCGCGAAGCCGTATTTATACTGCGTAGATGCATATGTGAATTTAAGCCGTGATTGGTTAATTTTACTTTTAGTTACCTTTTTTCAAGCAGAGTTATGTAATTTGGAATTATCACGAATATGGGAAAAGGAAGAATTTAGGGGGAGAGCACCAAATCTAGAATAGTTAATTTTCAGATGTACCTTCGGAAAAATACTGATAACCTAATATTTTTCAGAAATAAAACATAGCAAAAAATATGTATAACAGATTCACAACATTTCTTATAATGTTTCGGGTAAGAAACCTAAGATTTTTATACATTTGCTGTTGCGTTTTGAGTTACCTAAGTATTTGATTAAAATTATACAAAATTTCTTTAAACTGTTATCCTGCGTTTTTCTTAACCGATTCTTAAATAAATCAAATAGTAATGATGCTAGATAAGAAGAGAAAATCCTTTTTGAAATTTGGAAGAGAGTTGAGAAGGGTAATTCCTAGAGGGTGGGGGGATGAAGCACATCTCGTGGCACGTTTTGCTTCGAGCCGTTACGTGAGCTCTTCAAACTTGCAGTCATAAGCGCAAGTCTTGGCATCAAATTACGCGCCTGACGCAAACTCAGAAAGCGGGCTCATAAATCCATATTCGTTTCAATTAGCCAAGAGCTGTGCGCGCGCCCCCATTGCTTTTGAATATTTTAGAGGCCAAAGGGAAAAGCGTGTATTAAGCGCCTTTTGAATTATGGAGGGAGTCAAGAAGCGTTCAGCTTCCAGAGCAAGCGAGGATGATAGACCCTAATCGGCGTCAATTTTGGAATTTTACAGCATATGGAAGCTTAAGTATCTTGTCAGGAGCAAACCGCTATGGGATTTGAATGGGTCACTCGATTTGCTGGTACATAAGAGAGATGTTGTATTGGCTGAACTCTTCAGACATATTTAAAATGAATATTCGTCTTTGTTTTATGGAGGTTCGGCCAACAAGGTAAAAATATAATAGATAAAAGCTCCCTGGAGAGTAATTAAAAAGTTTCTTAGGATTAGTTTGTGAAATCAAAAATAAATACTTCAGCACCCAAATGCCCGAGGATCTCAAAGATGAAATAATATTAGGACCCTTTACGAAAAAATTTTGGTCATACTTTATCATGGCAAACATTATTCGAATAAAGCATTTCTACAGATTTTATTAAATGTATGGTAACAAGACTGCTTTCTATGGTATCAACGACAATTTCCAAAGCACCCAAATGGTACTAAAAGAACTTATTTAAATTTTCTAAGTTTTATTGATTAGTTTGTTGCGTAAAGGAATACTCACACTTACAGAAAATTAAAACTTTCCTTCAGATCACTAAAACAAAAAATTAAACGAGAAAAAAAATTGAATCCAAGTAAAGTAAAAAGTGTGATAAGTCTTACAGTATGCAAAATTACAGGTAAAACATTTTCTAACGTTTTCATAATAGGATTTTTATAACTATAATATATTATATATAACTATCTCATAGTGTTATTCAGGACTGGATTGTGCGAAAATACTCGAGGTGTACCGACCTGCGATAAGATATGACTTAGTGGAGGACTTTTTAAGAGAAATGGCTCTAATTAACTGTATTTTCTGGAAGTCTAGAAAAATAACATACACGGAAGAAAAACTAAAAATATGGTATGTGGGAACTTTTAATAGAGATGTTATCATCCTTTAGATGAATGCATTGTCTAGCAAATAAGATCCCAACTGCCGTATATTACTCGGAGTATGAATTCTGTGTATTTTATAATATAATAAATGATTTTATCTTGAATTCTAATACTACGGAAATTTTTACCAGTTAAACAAACTTTTTACTTTCACGCCTCTCATAATTAATTTACCTCTATTCGTTGCCCTGCGTTGGCAACACTTTTTGGAAATCGTCGTTCATAGAACACGGACTCTAGAATGTAGCTGACCTATAACTAACTGTTTTAATACTAATTTTTAACTTAACCATGTTTTCGAATTATTATTAGATCTGTATATATGGATACTTAATTATTAAATGTTTACAATTTAATTTGTATAAACGGGGAGTAGTAGAATTTATTAAAGTTATTTTTAAAGGTAACTTCTCACTCCGGCGCCATTTAATTAATAGCCAGTGAACATTTGGAAGCACAGCGGCGAAATTGGGAATTCGTCAGCACTTGAAAGGAAGATGAGTGCATTTTTTTTTTTTTTTTTATTTTCCATTTACATCCAAATTTGATCTTTGAAGTTTTATGTATATCTTTTATATTGTTTTCATTTTGAACTTGGATACTTTGATTACTTATTATGGATCAAGATACTGTAATTAAACTGCGTGGTAGGGAAAAAGCGTAAGAATTTATTTGTTGCAACAGTGCAAAATATTTCTTTATCGAATATCCATAAGTTTCAGTATTTGACTCGAACAATTGCAGATGAAATAGCTTCTATAATTAAACATATTCCATAATCAAATAATTCTTAGGCACGGGTGAAATCAGCCGCCAGATATCATAAAAAGAAAAAAATCGTATAATCGTTAATAAAAACATTTCTGGATCACAAATCTACTTCACAGGATAATTTTAATATACGGCAATTAGCTGACACATCGGATGAAGTTACCAGGGGCTTAAAAGCTTTTGGTGACAAAGTAACCTCTAGAGATTCATAGCTAATATTTATGCTACTTCAAGAAGTAGACTCAAAAACTTAAGTTATGGGCCCAGAAAACAGCAAAAAAAAACAGAAAACGGATCTGAAGATGAAACTGAAGTAAAGACTGAACAAAGATCTGATCCTATTTCCATTTTTCATATAAGTGAATCGAATGATTTATTAGTTAATTCGTTGGAACATTATTCTTCTCGTTACAAAATTGTTCGCATTCTGGCTTACTACCAAAGATTTATTTACTAATTCTAAAAAGCATATTATAACTCAGAAAACTTCGAGTAGGGGTATTACATAAAACTACCTTATGCAGCTAACATTTCTAAATATTCAAGTAGCGGAAAAGATAATTATTCGTTGAATTCAGAATCTTTATTTCCTAAATGATTTGCCATGTATTAAGGAAAACAAACTTTACCCAAGAAGAGCCAACTACGCTCTTTTTATCCATTCATAGGCAACGATAATCTCTTACAGGTGGGAGAACGTCTTCAAAAATTCACCTTTAGCATTTAACGTATAACATACTGTAATATTTCCTTCCCAATATAAATTTAATGAATTACTACTGAAAGAAAGTCATATAACTTACCTTCATGCTGGTCCTTCTCTATCGTCCCCACCTCTTCAGGCAATCCTACTGAATTGATTGGAGTGAAAAGGCTGATACACAGTTGTGTCAACCAGTGCTTAATATGCCATCGGTTTAAAGCTGCTTCAACTCTGTAACCGATGGGTGACTTACCTGAACATCGTGTGACTTTGGAAAAACCTTTTTTATTTGGCATCTGGTATGTACTATGCTGATCCTATTAACCTTAAATTCAATAAGAGTAGTAGTTCTAAAGCAGCGAAAGGTTATAAATCTCTGTTTTCTTGTCAACTAAAGCTGTGCATACAGAAGCAGTTTGTAATCTGACGGCAGACTCGTTTGTTGCCGCAGGTAGACGCTTAATTTCACGTCGAGATGCACCACGGCTCATTTACAGTGATAACGGTACCAGTTTTGTGGGAGCATGCCGAAAAGTGTACAAACTAAATTAGATTTAGTCTTCTTTGCATACAACAGAATCACTCTCACCAGAACTAACTCCATCATCGATTAAATGGGTATTTTACATCTCCTGCCTCACCATACTTCGGAGGATTATTTGAAGCTGGCATTTGCTCAGCGAAATTTCATTTGAGAAAAGTATTGAAAGAGACTCTTTTAACCTACAAAGGGTTTTCAACGCAACTTGCTCAGATCAAGGCTATTTTGAATTGGCGTCCGCTTACTTACGTGAACGATTCTGATACTAGCTCTATTAATGCTTTAACCCCATCTCATTTTATTACAGGTGTTACGTTGACTTCCATTTCAGACACACATCTATCTGCTCGCACAGTGATGGGAATTTAATCAGAACCTTCGCCGTGGAATTTTGGAATTGTTGAAAAAACGAATATTTGACATCTTCAGCAGCGATCCAAGTGTTAGATCTATCAGAATATTTCCTGGTAAATTTCCATTGTAAATTCTCCAATTTTAATGATTTCGCAAGAGCTTAAGAAATGTACTTAGAAGTAGTTACTTCAAATATATTTCATCCCAGGTCATAAATCTTGTAACCGAAAAGTTTTTATCGCAGACATCTATTAGGATTACTTCAAAGTTTGTTTTATCTTTTTATATTTATATATTTTTACATGCATCAATATACCCTCAACGGTCGCCCAGACGGTATAGTGATTATGGAAGCCTGATTGAAATGCCGAAGGGCCTGGGCTCGAATCCCGGAGGAGGCATGGCTGTAACTGTCCGTCCTTTCATAGGAGGCGAGCATGGCTCACCTATTAGGTGTCTCCGTAATAAAGAGACCACCACATCTGGCCTTGTATAGATTAATGGACTGTGTTACACTGTAACTGTTCACAATCTGCCATTAGAAAAAATATATATATACCCTCAACGGAAAGTATTTACGAGAGTTTAAATCACCTATCAACTTCACTCTGAGGATATTTTAACCTGAAAATAATAACATTTTCTTAATAGTAAATCTATTTAGTGACAAATTATCCATTTGTAGATATTAGTTATTCCTATTGCCTCTTTTTGTACATCCAATTGTGTCAGTTACGAATTCTTACATTCACTTGAATTTAGAGTACCAAGAAAATGCACTTAATTATCTATTACTTGTATTAATATTAGAATTTCAATTCTTACTTCCAGTTCAAGCTCGCCTGTTTTGCCGTGATCAAACGAGTCCAGTACGCAGAGGGTGTTTATACATTTTTAGAACAATATCGATCTCATTTAATTAATGCTTAAAATGCAAAGAATACTTTTTTAATTTTCGATCTGATAGCCTTTCTTCTGGACAATAAGTCTGCATAACGATTATAGAGGGGCTTTTCATAAAATTTCCAGCTGTATTGATTTCCCTTCGTCTTCCACTGCTTTCTAGAAGCCATCCATCGTGGTGGGTTTGAGCTTAGATAGAGGCCATTTCAAGAGTCATAAGGCACAAATTCAATAGGTGAAACGCTCAAAACATATATACTATATAACATCTATATTAGTCTTCATTTGTTCAAGGAGTGAAGTTGTACTTTTTAAAATATGATTTGTTGTTTTGTTACAAATAACTATCATAAGTTAAATTTAAAAGTCATTGGAATAAAGAAATAAATGGCATTTCTTCTGTAACTATCGGACCTAAAACTCTCTCTTTATAGAACGTTGAGTTGATTTCAACATTTTTTTCCACTTTTCTTAATAGAAACTTTTTTGCATTGACAGAACTAGGCTTGCATATTTTCTTCTCTTTGTTTTGCGTAGTAAATAGATTTTTTTTATTGCAGTCATTTAGGTAAAAAAGTTTCATCAAGTGTCACACATTTCCATTTATCTCCTGCTAATTTCAAACAGGTTTCTATAAATTGTTCTGCGTCGGGCCACACGCATCAACAAAAATTGGTGAACACTACGTTTTTTCGCCTTTCTAATTTGTAAATCTTGGGGGCGTTTTTTAATTTATTGTTGCTATAGATGTATTTAAGTACTTTGTAACTGGTTTTTGCGTCGGCGGAGTTTTCTCTTGTTCTAGAAACATAAGAAACAGTACGCATCTTATTCGGGCATTCGTTTGGAGGCTTCTTTCCTTGTAGAAATAATGATTGACAGTTTTTCCCTTCCAGATTAATAACGTTGCTTATTTTGCGCTTGGAAACTTCAGTATCGTGCATTTAATAACGTTTTTGAATAATGATAAAGGAATATTTCTCTTCATAAATTGCAAAAACTTATCTTTCGAGCCACAGCTTGTTTGCATGTGAAATTTTGAAAGACGAATAAATTTAAAAGTAGCATAAGATGTTTCTTCTTTCAAATAATAAACTGTTGCCGAAATTGGTTTTTAATTCTTTATCTAAATCATTCTAAAAATAGGTAAACACCTTCTACAGTTTGAATCATAGCAGTAATTAAAATGTATAGAGAATAATTCGATAAAAAGTTTTTAATTGCGTGCTCACTATTTATTACATTCCCTTTAAAGCGTTCTTCTCCAACTACAAGGCTTTTAAGCCAATGTTGCTTCCAATCCGGGAAATATATTTTTTATTCGTTTTCGTGAAACTTGACAAGATTCGCAGCGCATTTTCTTTTGTTGAATCAATAAATTCAGAACTATAACCATGAAGCAGTAGTTTAACTACGGAAATAAGAACAAGTATGCCATATCGGAAGAATACAGAGCTCGTGGAAACATGCTGCTGAAATTTTAGTCAAATTTTCATGAACAATAAGAGTATTATGAGCATTATAGAAGAACAAAACCAGTGAATCAAATTCCCACATGTAGTTTCATTCATCTAGTTTCCTATTAATTGCTTCAAGGCAGCCACTAAACGCTCAAATAATATTCTTTACAGGCAGTTTGTCCAACTGAGAGAAATTCTTGATGCGCGGCACTACGACAATCGAAAAAAAAAAAAAAAAAAAAAAAACAACGTTGTTTTGATTTTTAACCGAATTTGAAGAGTACTTTTAGGTCTTGCTTCACCTTAGAGCCATTTTCTTGATTTCTGAGCTGTGTTTTGATTCAAAAGAATAGATTTATGTTTTATCCCTGAGAGTAATGCGTTAGAAGAAGGACGTTGTTTGAGAATACACATCCTAGGCGCTATCCTGTTTTGGGAAAAATTCAAAATTTCCAAAACATCGAGAAGCAAATCACTTGCTTGACAGGATACAGATAAAGTGAAATTTTTTACACTAATGTTCTGAATTGTTAAATAATAATAGCTAAGAACCAAATTGACTTGATTGAAGTGTCCTCATCAGTTGAAACGTATGGTTTACTGGACTATGTCTGCTCTTCATCACATTCTTTGCTTTCTTTAAATATATTTTATAAAACGCTAGTTTTGGAGAAATATTTGCTCAAGAACTTTTGCAACATTTCAAATGTTTTATAACAGAAATTTCACTCTACCCCCCCCCAAAGAAACGAAGAAATTTAATGCATTCTTTTGTTCATTTACATCTACCATTTTGAAAAATCGCCAAAGCGAATATTCTTTAATTATTCAAAAGAGATTTATGCAAAAGATAAAAGAAAAAGAATTATTCTATGTCCAGTGTCTATGAAAGTAGTAACAACTTCCGAAAAATTTGTCTAAGCAATATCTTGGATTTGTTTATTTTATATGGATCATTCCTGATACTTTTTGATCGTAATATTGCTGTGACCTGACAAACGAAGTTGATTTTAAATTAATTGACCACCGAAGGATAACTTTCGAGAGATTGGCTCTAGTTCTAAGTTTCTGAATAATATTGCTTCGATAAAATTGCGCTTTAACAAAAAATCACTTTCATTTATGAAGTTTGACAAAATTTGCAAATTATATTGGTTTTCAGGAAATGAATAGAACTTTTAGAAGTGTAATAATTGAAACATTACCCTGTTATTAGACAGTACATTCTACGGGTGTAAAAAGAATTATTTAATTGTTCTTCATAGTCATAAATGTAAAAGTTAATTGTAATTTCAAAGTTTCGGAGTGAATTATAAATGAAAAATAGCTCCTAAATCAAGATGTTTATTCTTCCTAATGAAACCTAAAACACTGAAATTTCAAATGTTTCGAAAATTGAATGTTAATTTTAAACCATGTTTTTTCTTCTCGTTCCCTAACCTGTATTTACTCTTTAACAGTTTAGAGGACACTGATATTATGGTTCCTTCAAGAAATTGGATAGAGTCTAACTATAATGTAAAACAATATTAATAAACCTTTGAAAGTTTTAAATAAATGTTTTCGGGAAGTTTAAGAAAGCTAATAGCTATCTCAATCATCTCGGCTACAGGAGCGTGTAAAGTTCAATAGCTTTCTGCTGGGCTTCAATTTGCAATTTCGGTCAATACTTCGATCAACCTGTCTAGCACTAGGCAAACTTTCGTTTGAGGAATAGTTCAGCGTCTTCACTCCAGCTGATTAATATCCGGCTATAAAAAGGAGACACAAACAAGACAACATACTCATTCACTTATTTATTTCAGAGAACCGCCTCCTGCACTTCCCGTATATTCACTCAATGAAGTCCCAGAGTCTGTGAGCTCTCTCATTTTTCACTGCGGAGACTTACACGTTACAAGAGTGATGCTTTAGCGATTAGGTGCCCCCCTTCTCTTACCCTCTTCTATAAACGCCGGTAACTTAAGGGTGTTTATTTCCTCTCCCAATGAAAAACTAGAGAACGGAAGGCGGCACGTTCGAAGAAATTCAATTCCGCTAAGGGATTTCAAGGTCTAACGAGTTTTTTAGGCACTGAACTTTGACTCGATTTGCTGTTATTCTTCGCTGTAATTTGTTTCGGAAGTTTTGTTTGTTTCAACTTTATCTGCAGACGTTTTGAGCCCCACTTACAGAATGAATTCCCTTGCACAAGAAGGGTGGGAAAACAATCTTCTATCAGATGACGACGATTAGATGTGTTAAGGGTTCATTTTGCTAAGCACAAAGCAAGATTTAATCCCCGAGTTCTCTCGATGGATGCGTCATTTTAAAACCCTGATTCGCAATAGGATTAATTTGTATATAAGTAAAACAGTTAGCAATGTTTTATGCTAATTATTGCTTTGAACCTTAATTTAAAGGAAATGCTATTATTATGCAATACCCACATAAAGGGATTCCTTGAAAATACGTATAGGACAGAGTTTCTCAAACCTTCTTAAAAGTGAGGATCATTTTTATAAATTAGAATATTCTGTGTACCACCTTATACGTATCTCTTTCAAATGTAATTTTTAAGACATGCTACTCCCAATATACTCATATTTTTCAAATACAATTAATTAAAATTCATTTAGTTTTATATTAAATCAGCAGAAAAGCATTTATAATGATTTTTAAAAATTCAAGGTCCATTAGAGTTAAAATAATCTTTACTTAAACTAAAAATCAATTAACTAAAAATTAAATAATGTCAGCTGGTTGGTGGATAATAGATAAACCTGCCGACTTTTGCACAGCTGACCTTGTTTGGATGTAGGCTGGTAAGATGCACTACAGTGCATCTTACCATTCAATCAGGATCAAAGTGCAATTCCTTTATAATCTTAAAAATGTGTATTATTAAAATTTTCAAATATAGTTTTAACCATTTGGAAAAATTGAAAGTAAAAACTTCTTCGAGGCAGCAAACTTTAATCTGAAGTTTTAAGATTGCAATTTTATATACTTTTTTTTTTTACTTATGTAGTATAGTTAGGAGAAAAGTATAGCTAAAATGAGATAATAAAAAAAAATATTTCAAAATAAATATCTGCAATGATAACCAAAGACAATGCTAACCTGTTAATCCTAATTCCTTTTACTTCAAAAAGAAATTTTCATCTTATAAATTGAAATTAAAGGTTTAAATATCTTGCGGGTTTGGGGACTGTCGATGTGATTACATATTATCTCATCGATTCAAAGCTGACTCGAGTCTGAGAATGAATTAATCTGACAACTAAAGAAGTGGATTTTTAGCATTCATATACATTAGATTGGACTGGATTATGACCAAAAACATTGGAGATATCTAACTAAGGGAAGGGAGGATTTTGTGGAGGACTTTCTAAGGCGAAGCTAGCTTGTATTCATGTTACACGTGGAAACAACAGGGAAAACGACCATGTCATTCACTGAGATTTAAACCTGGGTTAAACTGCTAGCGTTCAGCGTTCTTATTCATTAAACTATTAGTAACTATATTTGTTTAGCTGTGAGGGAAACGAAATTGTGCATGTGTTTTTAATTCATATGACCGAATTACATTATATTTATCTTCAGTTTTTGTATTAAACCATTTGTAATTATATTCGGCCTTTACTTGTTTTAAAAGGAATAATTTTAAATTAGATACTGCATTTGTTCTAGCCACCAAAAAAAAAAAAAAAAAAAATATAACTAGCGCAATTGTCCTAAAATTTGACAGCCAGTTTCCGCTGGCTCAATAGATCACACAGATCAACTGTAATTATCACACAATTTTTATTATTATGCTTTCGAATTTAAAAACATCCAGAACATAGGTTTCTATTGATTCAAAGGGAATTGAATCATTGGTTAACTTTTATTTACATCAAAGTAATATTGTTAAAATATTCATAGGTTTTTAACCTTTAATGACTAAGGCGAAAAAAGAAGATAAATTGGCTGTCATAAATTAGATCGTTGAAGCAGAATTATTACAATTATAGGCAGAATCATATCATTGCTAAGTTCAGTTTAACTTTTGTTACATTTATCTTAAACTTTGCTACTGCATTAGAATTTGTCATCATTTATAAGAGCAGAGTGTTCTCCTTTCCTGTTATCTAAAAAACACGTCTATTCAATGCTAAACCCGAAAAACCGCTTGATATGCGAAACAATCTGCGCTCTACTCAATTTCACCCCCTCTTCTTATTTGAACACCTTCTTCTCTTTTCACAGATATGCAGAAAAGAAAGGAAAGATGTTCCCCACCCTCTATTCTTCCATAATCAAATCACTGCCTTCCGTCCGTCTGTCCGACCGCGCAAAACGGATTACGCGGCCGCACACGTCGCATGCTCTGTGTACATCCGCGCGATGGCGGTTCCCGTTCGAATTCCGCGGAATTCGCAGTTTATTTTGATCTCGTCGTCGTGAACCTGCTGTGCAGGGCTCAAACGAAGCGGGCCCGTCCTCGGAAATAGAGCGTGCGATGGATACTTCGAACATAGACCTTCCTTCCCCCTAGCACATACTGCGTTACAAAATACCACTCAGCTGTCACTCAAGATACAAACGCGAAACGAATACAAAACATACGTCAAACATAGATGGTACCATTTTATGCAAAGTACTGAAGCAGAAAATAAATTTCTCACGCACTGTGCGTTTTAAAATACAAGGTTTCAAGTAGCAAATTAATTCAATAAGGCATTGTACAGAAGTGCCATTAAGAAATACATATCTGATAATACGCATTTGAAGGAGTTTTCATCAACCTATTGTGCCTTCAATAATAATGTGTCATATTTTAACAGTTACATATGCAATTAATTTTAATTCGTTTTATTTTCAGGACATACTAATTTTACAGTCGCTTCTGGAAAAGCAAATAAAACAAACTACATTCATATAGTATTTGTGTCTGTGCTGTTACATTATTGAAACTAATTATTAACCAGCTTATATTCCCAATTAGCGATATTTAATTCGAAAATTTATTTATTGAAAGGGATTCTTTTTATCTTTTACGCAATGACTCGTTTATTTCAATTAGGAAACGTGTTAAATAACTTATTGCAGCGAAAAAAGTCTGTATACTATATAAGTCGGTATATTGCAGTTGCCCACTTCCAGACACTTCTGATTTCATTCAATTTTCTTAATGGTGTAATTAAAACTAGCTAAGCACAACATTCAAAATAACAACTTAATCATTTACACGCGAATTCTATAGTGTCGGAGTATCTATGAGTTAAATGTGACTGTTTTCCAATGGGATCCAAAAATGAATGAATGAATGAAAAAATAAATAAGCAAAAATATAGAATTTTTATGTGTAATAGTTATACTTTTATTCTAACTACAATAACTGCAAAAATAATTTAATTATGGACAAAACTTTCATAACTGTAACTGAATCTGGTGGGCAAGGAGTTAAGTAAACATTTCGAATGAACACTTTTTTTTTTAAAACTGAATTAATAGTTGTAATTTTATTTTTCATTCTATTTCGTATTTCTACAATTTAGTTCCAATATTCTGTTACCTGCGAAGGATTCGAAACCTTTTTTGACACATTTAACGAAATCGCAATGCAAAATTATATCCTTTTCTAAAGAAACTTGATATGCCGATCATCGATGTTTCTCGCAGTTTTGGTGAAGCTAGCAGAATTAGTAAATATCAGTTACAGCCGCATGCTAATCGAGTTAAGTAATTTTTTTAGGCTATAAGAATATCTCAACAGGTTACAAATCTGCTATTAAAATGCTTATGAGAACAAATGATAATTCCATCTTACCTCTATTTTCCTTTCAAATGCAGAGTAATTTAATCTTTATGTTTATTTGAAATTTTAATTATTTCTTCTATTAATGCAAGTGAAGAAATAAGTGGGCCTAAATAGATTGTAATATCAATGAACATTTTTAATGACAGAGATTAACTTAAACATAGTTGCGTACAGCAGAGAAAAAGGGCGAAGAAGTAAGAATGGTGTACATATACATACATACGTAATAAACAGTTACGTCATCATCACCGCACGGATAAACGCGAACGGCGCATGCGTCGGGAGAAGCTCTCTTAAGCTAAACGTCGTATTATAATTTATGATACAACAATCCCCCTTTCGACGTTTGGCGGCTGGAAAAAAAAAAAAAAAACATTAATCATTTACAGTTATTCCAATTAATTTACAGCACTTAGAATCTTTCGAAGCAGTCAATGTTTTTGTCAGTACATCAGCAGGCATTTTCTCTGTTGGCACATATTTAACGTCTATTTCATTTATTTCATAAATTTCAAGAATGAAATGATGTCTAATATCTATGTGTTTAGTGCGTGAGTGATAAACAGCATTTTTCGTGAGCTTCTGTGCACCTTGATTATCACAATATATAATGGTTGAATAATCAGCAGTAAAATTTAATTCTTTAAGAAAACGATGTAAATAAACTGCTTCTTTGGCACTTTCTGAAAGACTGATGTACTCTGCTTCAGTACTTGATAATGCAACAGTTTGTTGCTTTCGTCCCATGTTATCGGATTTCCAGCAAACTTGAATAGGTAACCTGTATACGATTTTCTAGTATTAACATCAGACGCCCAGTCGGCATCGGTATATCCAATAAGTGCTTTTCCAGTCTTTCGAAATTTTAAACAATAATTTTTAGTTCCTTTTAAATATCAAAGAACGCGCTTTGCAGTTAACCAGTGTAATTTTCCAGGATTGTTATTAAATTGGCTCAGGTGACTGACGGCATATGTAATATCCGGCCTAGTAAACACAGAAAGATACATAAGCGAACCAATTAGACGGCGATAAGGTGCTTTGTTCATTTCTTCCTTTTCAGTTTCAGAAGGACACATTTCTTTACTTAATTTTACATTAGGATCTAGAGGAGTTGCTACTGGTTTTGCACCTTGCATATTAAACCTTCGTAGAATATTATCAACATATTTCTGCTGAGATAAACTAATAGAATTATTATTTACATTTTGATTAAATTCTATTCCAAGACAATAATGAAGTTTGTTTAAATCTTTAACATGAAATTCTTTAGAAAGATAACCTTTAAGTTCAGCATATAAATCACAGCTGTTTGTTGCTATTATTAAGTCATCCACATATAAAATTAGAATTAACTCACCTTGAGATGTTTCCATCCTGTATACACACTTATCTGATTGTAATGGTTGTAATCCAAACTTTTTGAGTTTTTTGTCTAATTTTTCATACCACTGTCGTCCACTTTGTTTCAAACCATAAAGAGACTTTTGCAAAGCATAAACGTAATCAGGATTATTTTGTTCTTCAAAACCTTTAGCTTGTTCCATGAAAATTTCTTCTTTTAAATCTCCGTTAACATAAGCCATAACAAAATCTAGTTGATATAACATAAGGTCTTGTTCAGCACTGTATGCAATCACAGTTCTTATAGAACTTGCTCTGGCTACTGGAGCAAAGGTTTCATTAAAATCAATTCCACGTTCCTGTGCAAATCCTCTAGCAACTAATCGAGCTTTTCTCTTTCGAACTGTTCCATCTGCATTGTATTTCGTTCTAAGAACCCAGCGACATCCTACTACCTTTTTGTTCTGTGGTCGCTTTACTAATTTCCATGCACCATTTTTAACAAGTGCTTCATACTCACTTTGCATAGCCTTATGCCATTCTTCAGCATAACTTCCATTTGTTGTGTAGCGAATTTAATTTAATTAAGTGATTCATAAAAATCAAAATTTTAATTTGTAATTATTCAAAATTTGAGCTACACAAGTTTGGTTATATTCCTTTTTGGCTTATTAATTCTAGTGTAATATATTTTGGCTTTCCAAGTTTACGCGAACTGCGTCTTCAATCTTGTACACGCAAACAATGGATTTAGGTGAATTTTTTCACGTAATAAACTCAGTTTTTCATGTCAAAAATTAATTTGATTTCTTAGTATTTAATATCATTAGTTGCAGAAAAATTAGCTCTTTAATTTGACATAACTTTCGTTTTTCTAACTTTAATTGCATTTCAGTTATGAGCTTTAATTAGTAGATTTTTTTCGTTTGCTTGTGATTTAGGTAAAGGTGGATGAAATGCCCTTTTTCCGGTTGAAAAGTCACTTTTTGCGAGTTTCAGCATTCTTTCGTTGGGACGGCTTGCAGGGTTGTTGAAACTCCTAATTTCCCCTTCCACAAGGCGGGGTTATTTTGGCGAGGGTTTGGCGACATAGAATTTTCGTTGAGGTTTCAAAGTAGTGGATTTGGCCAGTTTGCTAACATGAGGGAATGCTGTTGTTGCAACTATTTTAACTTTTGGCGAAGAGTGGGTTGTGCCAAATTGGCAGTCCAGCGTCCTCCCTTTTAACGGGTTGTTTTGGGGGACGAGCACACTTTTGACACTTTTTTTTGCGTTCTTAAATTGCCTTCTGATGCGGTCCGAGGCGGCAGCCGATTCCGCCGAGAAATGGATGGAACTCCCGTTGGGACCTACGGCCCCTTGGCTAAGCGCCTTGAGCGCGGGGCGTAGGTTTGTCCTTTTGTCTCTTCAATAATTCAAAAGTTTCCTTCTTCAATTTATTTTCCTTCATGTGAAAAAAAAGAAAATTTTAAATCCTTACATGATCTACGAAAAAAATGATTACCGCTATACTCTGAATTGAGAAATTTTTTTTTCACCACCAATGTTCCTGAGATCTCCTAGATGTTGATTCGTCGTTTTCCCTCTGAGGATGTCCGAAGTTGTCTGAAGAATTTGTTCATAATTCCCCTCGTCTCTCCAATAAGGGACTGATCAACTGATTTGGCCGTTTCACCACCAATGTTCCTGAGATCTCCTAGATGTTGACTCGTCGTTTCCCTCTGAGGATGTCCGAAGTTGTCTGAAGAATTTGTTCATAATTCCCCTCGTCTCTCCAATAAGGGACTGATCAACTGATTTGGCCGTTTCACCACCAATGTTCCTGAGATCTCCTAGATGTTGACTCGTCGTTTCCCTCTGAGGATGTCCGAAGTTGTCTGAAGAATTTATTCATCATTACTCTCCTCGTCTCTCCAATAAGGGACTGATCAACTGAATTGGCCATTTGATCCTCTTTGTTTTTCATAAATCTCCTCGTATTCTCCCCATCCGGAACTGCAATATTTACAAGGAATTCAACGACTCCATGCATTCGACGAACATTTTTTTTTTCTCCTTTCAACAGCAGCAGTCCTCATGAGCTTCAATGGACATTTGTTTTGGGTTGTCTTGCCTTCTACTCAATCACAGATAAGTTCTCCTTTTTTTTTTTTTTTTTGTGTGTGTGTGTGTGTGTATGCTTGGTTAGTCAAGTATTATAGATTTCTGCAGAAAAAAAAAAAAAAAAAAGAGCTTGAATTAATTTAATTTGTTGAACCTAAATTGTTGTAAGTGATAATTTTATCCTAACTCTATAGAAACCATATTTTTTTCTTGGTATATCGATTAAATAAAGGCATTAAATTTAATAAAGAATTATAGCCTTATTAAAATTATGGTAACTTAACTTAATAGTTTTGAGAAAGATGTTCTTCAGGATTTATCTAATTGAATTTTGTTTGTATTTCTCATTGGTGAGGTTGATTAGTAATAGTGCCTGTATTAGAGCTTTCTTGTTCCTCTCAGTACTAACCTGGTATAAGTGTAAAGGTGTCACTACATATCTTTATACGGTAAAACCACATTTAATTAATCAAAAAAAATATAGAGGTTAAAAATTTGCTTTAATAGTGTTTAAATGATGGTATTGAGTGCAATATTATGAAATATTATTTTTGTATTGAGCAATTAGGTGTGAAGTGGATAGTGTAACTTGTTAAATTTTTTTTTATTTTATTATTTTGCTCCCCGGGGAGGGTATTGTTCTTAAATTTATAGTATAATTTTTCTTTTGGTATGTTTTACCTGTTGTTGCAATATTAAATTTAATAATAACTACAAGGATGTTATACATAAAAGGAAAAAGTAATTACGCAGAAATGTTGGATGTGTGAAAACAAAAGTACAACTTCTGTTGAATATATTTAAATTTTTTAACTAATGGATATATCAGTCATTTGCTTTAATAGTTAAATAAATAAGTTTTTCTAGATCATTCAATGGTTAAATTTATTTTGTGTGTTCATGATTTTTACCAGTCTTTACTCAAATGGATTTTAAGGGTTAATCCGGAATAAACACAACGCAAAATTTTCAACTTTATTGTTACTAGTATCTTATGGCTGAATTGAGTTTTATTTTATATGTTATGGTCAACTTGTAGGAAACCTTTTGGTAAACAAGGAAAAGGTAAATTCAAAATTCAGAAACACCATAACACATTTAATGCTTCTTCTAATGTCGGATTTGTATCTTCTTCAGCAATTTGTGCTTCTTCCTTTTCTATGTTTATATTGTGGTACTCCTTTTTTCGTCTTCCTGGCTTCCCAGTCTTGACTTTCTTTGGACGACCTGGCCCCCTTTTAATCTGCATTTCAGGTAATGCTTCGGAATCAGAATCTTCATTATCAGATGATTCAGCAGATGCTTCTGCCATATTTGAGGGGTCTTCTGTTATTTCATCAGCCGATATTTGATTTACATTCAGAGGTTCTTCCTTCTTTTTATCAGGAATATTTTCGAGAAATAAAACTTCTAAATCTTTATCATAATTAGTACAGTTTTCAAATTCATCAATGAATCTAACATCTCGGCTTATAATGATTTTTCCGGAATTTTGATTCCACAGCCTGTATGCTTTCGATTCATTTGAGTATCCTACAAATATATGTTCTTCTGATCGAGGATCGAATTTCCCTTTAGACCTTTTATTAAGTACAAAACATTTCTGTCCGAATACTTTGAAGTGAGATACAGTTGGCTTGATGCCAAAAAATAATTCATAAGGTGTTTTGTTTACTCCCAGGCCTCGATTCGGGCAACGATTACGAATATAAACAGCACAGTTCAAGGCTTCAACCCGAAAAGATTGGGGAAGATTACTTTGTAGTAACAAACATCTGGCCATTTCAGTTAAAGTGCGGTTCATGCGTTCAGCTCTCGAATTCTGTTGAGGAGACATTGGTGCAGAGAATTCTCGTTTAATCCCGCATTCTCGAATATATTTATTAAATTCTTCTCCGCGATATTCGAGACCGTTATCAGTCCGAAGTTTTCTTTCCTAGACGATTTTCGACCGCAGCTTTGTATTTAATGAATGCATTTTTCACTTCATCTTTAGTTTTAAGAAAACTGACTTCGACATAACGCGATTTGTCGTCTATGAAAGTAACAAAATAACGCGAACCAGCATGGGATGGGACTCTCATAGGTCCACACAAATCTGAGTGAATCAAGTTCAGTAATTCATCACTTTGAAATTTTGATTCTTTTTGAAAAGGTTGCACAGTTTTTTTACCTCGGATACAGACTTTGCAGTCTTTTAGAGATTCAGTGTTATTAAAATTTAAATTTCTAACCGTGTTATCAGACTTAAGTCTTTTCAAATCAGGCTCATTTAAATGACCTAATTTAAGATGCCACTTTACAAAATCACTTACCTGTGCTATTGCAGCTGTTTCAGTGCTTGGATGTATATAATAAAGATCACCATGACGAATAGCCTGCACTAGTATAGATCCATTTGGTTCTATTATTCTAGCATGTCGTTCTGTAAAAATCACTGAACGATTATTTGCAGTAGCGTTAGATGTTAACAGCAAATTACATTTTAATTCCGGAACACATAACACATTTTTGAGCGTAAGTTTAATTGTCTTATTTCCGTTAGGTACTGTTAAAAGGACAGTTCCAATTCCTGTAATTTTTGCTGTTTTGCCAACTGCTAACTTTATGGTTGAATTCGTTCGAGGGTGAAATTCTGAAAATAACCTTCTGTCATTGCACATGTGAGATGTACAGCCACTATCTAAGCACCATAAGGAGGTTTTCTGATAAGCATTGTTTACTGCTAAACTAATCTGCTCTTCATAATTAGAAGCCATCATAGAACCTTGATTTCCCTTATTTGATTGCGCATATTTTCTATCAGCTATTTTCTTTCTGCATTCAGATGAATTGTGCCCAATTTTCGAACAGTAATTACACTTCAAGTTTCGAAAATTTCTTTCAGCAGGAAACTTTTTGTTTGAATTTACCTTCCATTTTTCATTTTTCTTCTGTTCTTGATTTCTTCTTTTATAATCAGTATAGTATGCATTCTGTGAATCTTGAAACGTTTTCCCTTTTCTTGCTTCTCATTCTTCTAACATTTTGATTTTCAAAGATTCGGGACTAGGTAACTGATCTCTTGATTCGATGGCGCATCTAAAATTTTCAAAATTTTCTGGAATACTATAGAGCAGAATAATCGATAATAAATCAGCAGCTATGTCAATTTCCATTTGTTTAAGTTTATCAACTATTTCGAAGAAATTATTCAAATGTTCAGACATCGTTTCGCTTTCCACCATCTTTCTAAATAAAAGCTGTTTTAATAATGTAGCCTTCTTCGCAGGTCCTTTCAATTCATATACGGCTTTGAGTTTATTCCACACAGCATTTGATGTCACAAATGCTTTATATGACACACTTCACTAGGATTAATAGCAAGAATTATATCTGCGCGAGCTTTTTGATCAGCTTGGAGCCATTTCTTTTCGTCCTCGGTTCCTTCAGCAGGTTTTAGCGCTTTACTGGTCACATAATCCCAATGGTCGTTTTTAATAAATACTGCTTCTATTTGTAATTTCCAACTGTCAAAATTATCTTTTCCGAGCTTTTCTATAGTAGTTAAATGCGACATAATGTAATACAGTCTCTCACAGCCAAAAAAAAAAAAACAAGATTTCTTAAGATGCTATAAAAATAGGCTTAACTGAACGCTGATCAGTTCTTACCGTTGATTAGACGTAACAGTTCTTGCACTGAATTAGGCTTAAGAGTTCAATGGTCGAAAACTTCAAAATGTTCATTTTAAAATAAGTATTTTGCTAATTAGGCACAGTTGAAACGTTCCTGGGCCCATAACGATTGAAGAAATAAGTGGGCCTAAATAGATTGTAATATCAATGAACATTTTTAATGACAGAGATTAACTTAAACATAGTTGCGTACAGCAGAGAAAAAGGGCGAAGAAGTAAGAATGGTATACATATACATACATACGTAATAAACAGTTACGTCATCATTACCGCACGGATAAACGCGAACGGCGCATGCGTCAGGAGAAGCTCTCTTAAGCTAAACGTCGTATTATAATTTATGATACAACAGCAAGAAATAATGTATGCTGACTTTTACTGTAAACATTAAGATCGAAGTCTCAAATAAATTTAGCCCTATGAGCTACTTTAAAAACAAATATTGCCATTGCCATTTTTTGAACTCAATTCTTATTTAAAGTTTAGATTACGCTTTTGACTGAACTTGGAGGTTTATATTAATTAGATTCCTTTTTCTACAAAGTATCCCAAAAAAAACTGTACTCAAATTGAATTTCAGGACATTTAAAAACTTCAGTATAAAGTGCTTTTATTAGTGTATATTACATGGATGTATATGTAACACCACATTCTGAAAGATGTATCATTACTGAAAAAGAATAAAGGTTCAAACAGTATCACTGCAAATCAAATTAGCACCGTTTTTATTCGGATTGGATATACATTTTTTGTTGAAGAGGGTCCTTTAAAAGTATATTTCTCGTCTTTTTTGTATATTCCTTTTATACTTTTTTTTTTTTTGTATATTTATTTTGTATATTAAAACACGCTTCTGAACAGATCCTGAAATTGTATCTGGTTATTCAATTAAGAATTAAATTAGGACACACTTACTTAGTTTTAGACAGGTAATGAAACTCACTGTCTGTATATAATATGTCAAAGTTTCACCTCTGAAATGTATGAACCTGTGAATAATTTCAAAACTATTACATCTTCATCAACGAACAATTTCGCTTGATATTGCGAATTTAGGTACTTTTATTCGGTACTTATGTACTAATGTATTTTTACTATAAGCCCAACTGCGCAGATCAAAGGGGGGGAGAATGATCCATTTTTTCCACAGAAATAAACGACCTCATAAAGCGAAAAAGTTTTCTTCTCCCCTTAAACACTACAGGATGGTCTTCAATTCTTTTGAAGAAGACATCTAACAAGAACCCCTTTCAAAAACCTGTGAGTTATTAAAGAAGAACCCTTTTAAAAAAACTGAGGATTACTATTTAGTTTTACTTTTTGAAGCCAAATAATTATTTCAATAACAATAAAAAATGCAAGATCTTTTAAGCGATAATATCGCCGATATATATATGATCACGATGAAAACGATAATATCGCAGGTGTGCGTTTTTCAGGTTTTAAAATTCGTAACTGCATATTTATGAGCGTAAATGATTTATGAGCGTAAGAAGAAATGAGATGTCGTTTTATTTTTACATTTCATATTTCAGAAAACTAATAATTTTTTCCTGAAAAAGTAATAGTTTAGAAAAAGCATTCCAAAATTGAAAGCATATAGAAATGAATGTTAACAGTTAATTCAATTTAAATATCCTGCTGAAATATTATGCAGCTGGCATATTTTGTCATAATTAACAAATCTACATCCAAACGATTATACACGACAACGTTAACGACACTTTTACAATTTGATAATTAATGAAAGAATTTGAATAGAGGTAACTTCAAGTAGTTATTAATCTTTCTTTTTTAATCATTCTTAAATAACGTTTTTCATGAAAAATTACCAATAAAACTTTATCAAAGAGATTGGTTAAATAATGACCTTTATTAGTTAATTTTTCAAATTTAAAATTCTAGTAATTCTTATAAGTAAAATTTATGTTCTATTCATTTACAACTTTTGAAAACTACAACTTTTTCAGTTTTCAGCAAAAATTTATTATTTAATTCAAAAAGGTAAAATATAAAATTTGCAATATTCCTCATTCCTTCTTGCCCTCACAAATCGTTATGTGAACACTCGTTTACAACTTTTAAAGCCTGGAAAACACATGTCAGCGATGTTATTGTCTTGCGATAATTTGTAGGAATAATAGTAACTAATAAATTACTAATAAAAATAATAATTAACTAAATAAATTCTATCTGCTATATTTTTTACGATATTTCGATTACTAATTTTTTAAACTGCTTTATTTTTTACTGCGATGTTTTAGAACTGTGATGTTTTCTCCTTGCTTTCATCTCTCCTACGGTGTTTTGCATGATAACGTTTCTGACTTGCCGATGCCAATGATTATAAATTACAAAGTGCCTATGGTTCAAAACCACGTATTCCACATCAGAAAAATATCTGAGCAAAAACAGGAAAACTGCATAAATAGTTATTTTCCGCTTTGCGTTGTTTTTTCCGCGACATTTTTGCCGAGATGTTTTCGCCTATAATCGCATAATTAACTTAAATTCTTAGCATGTACTGATATTGGACAAAAGTATACAGCCTAATTTATATGGATTACATCAATATTTTCAACTGGAGACGTAAAGCTAATTTAATGAAATAAAAAATAAAAAGAGTTATTCAAGCATAATATTCAGAAATGTTCATGTTTAAATAGATAATTACTTCAACACAGACTAATGGTTTAAAATAAGGCAAAATTATATTGAAATTGGTTTTGTAAAGACATAGATAACTGTAAGCATTTTGAGGAAAATTGATACAAATCCCCTTATTTCAAGAAGCAGAAGAATATAGAAATGGAGAAAATAGATTTTTAATTAAATATTTTTCAAGTATTGATCTATCCATATATAGGTAGAAAGTCAGATAAATATACAGGTTAATTCTCTATCAGACCGATAAACTTATAGGGTGTATAGGGGGTACGTAGACAACTCGGAATCACATAGGAACGCAGGGTCGCAAATGCCGGAGTTGATAGCTATGGTGCAAAGAAGCAGAGAAAACGAGCAGAAACAGCATCACTTTAATCGAACAGAAAACATTTTGTTGAAATGTTGTACAACAACAGGTGTTTTAATTAAGACCAGAAGTCATCTGGAAGTCCTGACAGCAGTTCTGTATGGAATTCGTTACGTTCTGGAAGATTCCTGGCATGACACGTATCCTCCCGGCAGCTACAGATATTTGAGCGACGAGTCATTCAACTCAAGGAACCGGCATCTCGTACACCAAACTCTTCATGTGGCCCCAGAAGAAGAAATCCAAGAATGATAGGTCCGCTCATCTGGAAGGCCAATGAACAGGGTCACCCAGACCTATCCACCTCTGTCCAAAGGTTAACATTGACCGAGAAATGCTCCTGAGCTACAAGAGGTTGCGTACGATGAGGATTCTCCAAAGCCCATAAATGGGCGTTATGCTGATTGAAAGCTCCATGTGTGAAGTATGCTTAATCCATGAACAACACGGACGCAGTAAATGTGCTGTCTGTAACACTCTGTTGCAGGAGCTATGTGGCAAACGTCCTCCTAAGTGGATAATTCTCAGGCTCTAATAACTGGACGCGATGAAGATGGTATGCGCTTATTTGGTTTGCTGAGAGAATTCTCCACACAATGAATTGAGATAAACCCGCTTGTTGGGCTATCGCTCGAGTACTCGTACTTGGATTGTCTTTGGCCAGAAGTAAGACCACTTCCTCATTGTCAGGTGTCCTCGACTTTCGATTCATTGTAGCTCTCGTTAATCAACCAGTCTCACTTAATCTTCTGTTCATACTTGTGAAGGTCGTATGATGTGGACCACGCCTGTTCGGTAACGTTCCTGGTACAATCGCCAAGAGGTGTGCCCGTTACCTTCCGCAGCACCATACGCAATCAGCGTGTCGACCAGTTCATTGTTTGAATACGCGTCCTTGCCTAGGGAAACTGATCGCAAATGACGACTACCAGCAGGATCGTTGTTCGCGCAACCATCCGTTCAGCGCCATCTGATGCAAGACTGCAGGGAAGAATCTTCCAGAAAGTAAGGAATTGTCAGGCCTGGCTGACGATTTCTGGTCGTAATATCGAGCACCTGTTGTAGTACAATCTTTCAACAAAATGTTTTCTGTCCCATTAATGTGTTACCGTTTCTGTTCTTTTTCTCTTCGTCTTTGCACCATAACTCGCAACTACGGCATTTGCGACCAAGCATTTTTACGTGGTTCCAAGTCGTTTCTGTACCCCCTACACACCCTGCAAGTTTGTCGGTCGGGCAGCGATTCACTCTGCACATAAATATAGACAGATTAATTGATATGATGATTCAGAAATTTTGTAGACATGATGCTGAAGTGCAAAGAAGTAGTTGCAGACGTGTTGGATATTAATATTTCTTTTTACTTTCGTTAGCCAAACATTTTTATAATGCAGAATATTTGCGACAGTAAGCGCCTGCTTCTGAGATCAATATCGCTTGTAATTCCGAAGCATATTTTGAAGACAGAGAAAGCGAAAATCTAACTAAGAGAAACAGAAGTGAAACGGGACGTATTCTAAGGTGGAAGCTTAGTTCAAAAGGAAAATGTTATGTTTTGCCATTTTCTCACTAGCTATTAAAAATTTCGACATTGATTGTTTCGGTTTCAGTTTGCAAACACCAGCGTTAAAAAAAGGACGAAAATGGGAAATAACCAATATAAACAGGGAATTAAAGACTATTCCAAATTAAAGTTAACATTCTGATTTACATATTTTTATCTTACATATGTACTGAAAGCGATAGATTCCTAAATTAGCTAAGTAAATTCTATTCTCTTTATAACCGGGATCAATATATGGTTTAATTTATTCTGATTTTAAATTAATCTTTAGCGGGAATCTAACTTATAGTTTAGTAATTAACTAGTTGTTTAGTCATCAAACTTTCGATTTTCCTTTTCAATTGCCGTACATAGCAACAAATTTTATTAAAAAAACAAATTATACAAAAATGCACGTAAATTTAAAGTATATTACAAATATAACTGAACAAAACAAGTATTCATTAAACATAAGTTTATATTTTATAATGAATTTCCAATTAGTAGCTTTTCGAAAAAAAGGCTTAACACTAGCTGATAGAAAATCGAAATTTGTCATATTTAAAAATATTTAATGGTTGCTTAACAGATTTGAAGCCATTTTTAAAGAACATGACATGGCTAGACAAGAACACTTAGCAAGAATTTCTATCTGAACGTTGTCCGTAGTAATTCAACCAGAAGACTGAAGTTAATCATTAACTAATTAATGAAATTTATCGAAATTTGTATACAGTAATTAACGGCTAATGAGTGAGTTTTGCCACATTTTAATGAAGTTAATCGGCTTTCTTTTTTAAGAACAGTAATTGGTGTCTTTACTTTTTACAAAGAGCTAAGAAAAAATAAAATCAACAGATACTGTCTGCACTACTGCATACTAAATGTTGATTCAAATTACGAGTTTTCGTATATATCTTTTCTACCTGCCTCTAAATAATAACTTTAATTTCTGGTATTGCTGCTTAAAGCACAAATTATTAATATTTCAGTGCAATGCAAGCAAAAATACTTTTACTCCAGACGATGTTAATGCTTTTACAGATTACATGTGTATGTGGGTACATCGAATACCATAAAATTTACAGAAAATACATTTCCATCGCTGTAGACTCTCCTTCCATTCCAAACGGCTGGATGCTTACAGAAAAATCATCTATCGGGAATGTTGAAAAAGCACTTCTTCTGTCATTTAGTCATCAGTCGTCAAATCATCGACAATTTTCGATCGCAAGAAGTACATCTACAAGGAAAGGAAGAGAAAAATATAAACAGCCAAGTCTTTTACGGGAGTTAAATCCAAACCCATGATTTCAGACTAGAAAGCATCCTCCATTCACCATTATACCATTCAGGCAGCTCATCACTAGAATTCCATTCAAGTATTTTTAAAAGATTACGCTTTCCATACTGATCATCTTTTATGGAAAAGCGTTATTATATTTAGCAATCTGAATTTAGCATTTAAATCAGAAAATAATTTTACCGATGATTTCAAGAACTTTCACTGTATGAACTCAATTTATATTTGTAAATTTCAAAATATTTGGAAGCATGTATTAGAAATAATTTTTAAATTATATTTTTCAAAATTAATTTTTTTTTGTTTACTTAAACTCTATTTACTTTAATTTGCGGTACATTCAGTAAAATGCCGTAAAGAAATTAAAGTATGACACTGATAGAACTTTTAACAACTGATAATTAATCTGTCTTTTACAGTTCCTATTTCTGTTTCAATTTATCTTTGATGCCTTCGGCTGGAATAATTATGCCGCCTTGAAACCGTCGACATTTCATTTTAGATTCCCTTTTCCCAAATTAACATCATTATAGAAATTTTAATCCTATTACGAACGTCTCAGAAGAAACAACCAGTGGCGTCAAATGAATTGTATCATGCAGTCTAAGCATTATTAGAATTAAAAAATTACTTTTGCAACTTTCAAAAATATGCTTAAGAGCCCAAACTAGCTAACAGTAAACAGAAAAAATCAATTTCAGTTTTCATTGAGAACCGCTCAGTAACAAATATCTAACCACGCATAGATGATTAACGCAATACGATTCAGATCGATGATTTGCAAAAACGGATAGAATGTATCAATAAGAACAAAAAATAAAGGAAATAAGTCGAGAGGTTTATTAGCCCAAAAAGGCGTCAGCCAGAATGAGCTAATTAGTCTCGAAACGGGATATGGCGGCATTTCACTTTAAACGACTGAATCACTTCTCACGTTCTTGCCACAAAATATTATCCCCTATATTATTTTTAAAGAAATTAAATAATGTGGAATCTCCGTGAATGCATGCATGTTTTTTCTACTGTGAAAAAACGACGGTAATAAAGGCCATCAAATTTTGAATAACGTAGTCCTCCATACGAACATCTGCACCTGGAATTCTGAATTTTATATTTCCTATTTTGTAAAACTTTAATAAAAGTGAGCAGTGACAACACTTCACGGATTAAAACATTGTTATCTCCAATGGGCGAGACTCTCAGAAGATCTAAAGATATAACGTTTTTAAATATTTTGTGATTTTGCCACTGAACTGAATTTTGAGTTGACTAAGTTCTAATAACATTAAATTAAATTTTTTAACAATTTAATACCTAAAACGTTAATAATGAAAAGACAAAAAAATTTTGCAAGCAGTCTAACTAAGAAAACTGTACATTGATATGATAAACTGAGAAAAGACTGAAAAAATAGAAAAATGTACGCGAACACTTAAAATATCCTCGAAAATTCTAAACACATGCTGCTTTCAAAATTTTTGTAATTTTTCTGTTGAACTGTATATGGCGAAAAGTGGGAAAAAAATTATTCTCAATAATAAAGCTGTAAGGACAAAAAGAAAAAAGGTTAGCAGGAGAAATAGGTTAACAGCGGCAGACGGGTAGAATGCGAGCTCAGCGAGACAAAAGAACAAGAAAAACCTTAATAAACCCTTTTGGGCAACCATTAAAATCTGAGCCCTTTCAGATTTTTATTTATTTATTTATTTATTAGCCCAAAAGGGGTATTTTGCATTGAATTGTTATATATCCTTCATTTCACATTTCGTTCGAGTTTATTGCCATTGGGCAAACTATAAGATACTTTTCTATCAAATTAAATATGTCTGTTGTGGATTAACAAACTAAGCTAGTTGAAAGTAATAGATGCTATTGTTAAAAATATTCCTTTCTTACTTTTGAATCGGGTTGATTTAAATAATTTTAAAAAATACACTGAAAGCTTTCAGATTTTATATTACGTCCAAAGGAACGTTTTTTCATTCATACATGTATACAAGTTTCGCAAACATTTGCGCTAACGTCCCTTTGGATAAAAAATATTCAAAACCAGCATATCTTAAGAATTTCAGATAGACAGTCTCGCGCACTGGAGAAAAAAATATATTGTTCCGTACAGTGTGTTGCCACTGCTCGCTTTAAAATCCTTGAGTTTTCTAATCAAAAATACGTTAAAGTTTTAAAAATAATAATGAAGCAAATTTGAAATTCGAGATTCGAGCTTCCAAGTGTCCATATTCGGGTGAAGGAGTACGTTATTCAAATTTTGATGGCTCTAGGTATCGTTGTTTTTTCATAATGATATAAAACAAACATGATTGCATACAGATTTTTCATTATTTAATTTCTTTAAACATAATAAAGGGCGATAATATTTGGTAGAAACTATTTGAAAAGGGCTGCAACCGTTTATAATGATTTGACACAGAATTTAGAGACTAATAGCCATTCTGGAAAAATGTATTTAATTCAAGATCTATCTAATTAAAAATAGTCAATATTTTCATAGAATGATGTTATATATTTTTTATTATTTATTCCATGTTTTGTAAAACTTTGAAGTTTCGCTTAACAAACTCAACAGTTTGAAAGCGAGCAATATTTTTATCTCCGTGAGACTGTCTACCGAAAATTAACACACTAAACGTTAATAATGAAGAGATTAAAAATAAGTTTTGTAAGTCATCTCACTTAAGCTGATAAAAAGATGAAAAAGAATTGAAAAAATTTGACAATACTAACACTTTATCTAAAATTCTATGCTGTAATGCTGCTTTCAGAATTTTCGTGATATTGCTGTTGAAATGTATACGGCGTAAGTGCGAAGTAAACGATGCTTAATAATACATCTAAAGAGACAGAAAAAAAATCATTAGTGGAGTGAATTCAGCAACAAAGTGGTAGAGTCCGAGCTCAGCAAGAAAGTAAAAACCATTAACAAACCCTTCCGGGTGACCGTTAAAAGCTGAAACCTTTCATATTTTTTTTTATTTATTATATTCTTTTAACTACTCTCAAGAATATGAAAGGCAGAACACATTCAGGAGATAGGCAAAAAAGTTAGGGAAAGGTACTCCTAATAGTCTATATCTTTCTATATAACTCCCTGGACTAGCTTTATATATTTTATCATAACGCAATCATATCTAGCTCTAAATTATACACCCCAAAACTCACTTTACCTTCTTTCACGCTATATAGGCATGGCCAATCGATATATAGTTATGACGCTATATATGGCCAAACCAGGTCATAACAGCTAGCCGTTGTAGCGGCTGTTGCACTAGCTTTTATCCGATAACGAGATGTTACAGCTGTTGGAACCAAAATAGGCTATTGCTGTTACAATTATGTTATTATGTAATTATATATGCCAAATAGAGAACCAGCTATAACACCGGGCACAGCTGACAGCTGATATGGCAGTCAAATCTTATAATAAAGTAATTTAGAGGAAAGGCTACGGTTAATGGCAAAATGATCGTGGAAAAATATATTTACCATGCTGTAGCATATTTGTCAATTATATGCCTAAGCACCTTAATATATCATCTACTTACAAAATAAATAGTCTTTGTCTCCATAGTCCGAAAATATGACATAGAAGACTTTGTCATCCTTCAAGTTACAATACACTGTAGGCATTTTATGTGCTACAAATACTATAGATTAAAATGTAACGAACCTTTCAACATTATTACAGCAGTAAATTATAAAATGCTTTGAGGATTTAATCAAAACTTAAAAATTATATAATAACAACCTGTGGCACATAAATTGTAACACTTCTCTGTAACTTTAGTACTTGGATATATTTCACGCATTCAATATATGTCCAATTTTGATGTCAGAAACATCCTCAGCAAAGCGCTCAAAATTTTTGGGTCAATCTGTTCGTTACGTTTCATTATTTTTGCCATACATATATCACCTGCTCCTCTTTCTAAGTGTTACCCATTGCAAAAACATATGGTTCTTAATTTATTTTCCACTCTATTTCGTCGACAGCCAGCTTTCGGAATGTAATCATTCGAGGAAATATAAAATCTTTAATTCGTCTTTCAAAGTTAGTCAATGTATAATTGCTTAAAACATTTAGATATTTTCGGTAAATTTAGCATAAGTAAAGATTTGTTTGTGAACTTTGGAAGTTGTTGAGAATCTTCAAACACATTTTTAAAACATTTTTGGAATAAAATATATTTGTGTATACGTGAGGCAATATAGTAAAAAATCCTTTTGATCAAGACCTCAATAAGCGTAAGTGAATTTAAGTAATAAACAAGCACTAAGTATACATAAAGTTTAAAATACTTGTGGGAAATGAAATATATTCTCCGTGTGCAAGCGTCAACGATTGTTTTACGGTTTTATGCAAACTATTGAAATGATTTATTTTTTCAAGTTCTGTAACAACATATCCATTTGCTTTCAATTGCTCTTACATATTAATACTCTATGTAAAGGTATGGATGTAAGTGATTGAAAATCAATTAAAACAATATAATTTAAGTTTAAACAACACACCAGTTTCACATACTGAATGTCTAATTTTAAAAGCTGCGTGTGTTTGAAAAATGAATAAACTAATAATACAATATCAAGACTACCATAGAGAAAATTAGAAAATGCTCTGAACGAAAACTTTAAGATTCTAAACTTTATTTTTTCTCCCTCTTTGAAAATGATGCGGAAACAACGTGCGCCGTTAAAAGAAAACTCAAAGTCGATTATTACGATATAATTAAACAAATGACTCGTCGCCGGACAACTTTTGTCTTTATTACATCTTCCAAAATTATCCGGCGGCTGCAAAATGGCGTTGGAATTCTTTAATCCAATAAAAGCAACGTCAGAAAGAAAAGAAGAGTGAAAAAACGACCAGGGTTCTCGAAAATCACGGTAAGTAATGAATTTTATTGAACTATTAAGGCATTAAAGGTCAGGTAGGAAAGCGAAACAAAAAAGAAATGTTATTATAACCGAAAGCGGGTGGAGAAGGTATAACGGAGAGTGGAGTATAACGGTAGAAGTGAAAATTTAATTGGATACAATTTGGTAAAAGTTGGGGAAAATCGCGAGGGGCGAAAATTACCTGAGAGGTTGGATCATTGCCACCGAGGGATCTGGCAACTTCCGCGGATCGTTGTCAAGGTAACGCTTTCCGGAACTTAGTCCAAAACATAGAGTTTCGAGCTGGAGCAATTACTCCGGGGCTGGTCGTAAAAGTGAAAATTGTACAACTTAGGTTGTCTAATAGAGAGTAGAAGGATAATCTATTGCCGTATCCTTAACGCCAGAGTTTTAACCTCTGCAATTTCTTTAGAATTAATGAAAAAAATCTTGGGATTCTTTCTGCTTACATGCTTTATTCAGCTACAGAAGCTATCAGATAAAAATATTTATGATCTGCTTTCTAAACCTAAATTTAATGTTGGATCAAAATGCAAATAGCTGCCCTTCGTTCACTATAGTAAGGATAGAAAATTTAGTTCATTATAGGTATAGTTCACTATAGTAGGGATAGTTTAAGCCAAGTGCTTTAGTAAGCTATGAATTTTCTGTGGAAGAACATTAGCATTATTGCCTAACGTACCGCATTCTTGGCCTGCAGTGCTTTTTGCATAATTATAACAGTGGCTAGTAAATAATTGGTATTATTCGCTACGTTTAAGTTGCGAAGAGCAAAGTGTAGCTATGCATCTTCACTTGACTGAACCTATCACAAAAGAGATACTCAAATGATAGAAACACTTCTGAGGGCTTATCGATAACATCGATATAAATTCTAGAAGTATGTTCTTGAAGGCATAAATTCTTTTGAAGTAGTAACGAACTCTATTACATAAATAACGCAAAATGAATCTGGTTTTAAACAATTTGTTTTTTTTTTTTACATTTTAGGTTACTTCTTTAAAAATTTTAGTATTTAAAACAATAATATTTATCATAACCCATTAAGAGCATTAGTTGTTATACAACGTTATTTTTAAATTAACATGAAAAACATATGAAGTTTTTCAGCATTTTAAGTACTGAATCAGTTGATAGACAACTTGATCAAGGGCGAACAAGAGCAACAACTGCATCAGAAGACCGTTTTCTGTCCTTGTCGGATTGAAGAAACTGCGAAGCGACTACAAGAGATTTGGGTTTATAATTTCAAGCTGCAACAGGAACTCGAATTAGCCTTCTGCTGCTTTACGAAGGTTTAAAGAGATTGGACTGTATGTGAGAAAACCAATTGGTTTGTGTCCCACTCACTCCAACTTCCAAAGAAGCACGCTTATACGGCTGCCGTCGTCATGTTCAATGGATCCCAAACCGAGTGGGCCCGAATATTGTTTGCTGACGAGTCCAGATATATTCTGAATAGTAATTCTAGACGTGTTTTGATATGAAGAGAAGACAGAATATGACTTGCTATTACTTTAAGTAAATTTTATAATTTACGAAATTTTTTTAAATCAATTTCCCTGCTCCTCACGGTAAACAGTGCAAACTAAGTAACACAGATATATAACATTACATGTTACTTTTGAACGAATATAGTATCGTACCTTGTGCATAATCTCAGGACTTTTACGAAACGTTCAAATGCATTTTGTAAGCGCTTCCCTTTTCAGAAACTGGATATACTATATTGAAAACAAAATATGTTTCTTAACAACAGTTGACCGAATTCGACCAATAAATTCAGAGGGATGACTGTAGTTAACAAAAGGATGAAAAACTACCATAGAACATGAGGTCGCAAATCACATTTAGTGGGTGAATATTGCAAAAATAGCCTGACGAAGAGCGTGGCCAAACAAATGCGAGGATTAGGAGCACTGCTGTCGAGAAAAAGAAATCTTTTCATTTATAATTTTCAATGCATTTGGGGAAAACAAAAGCAGCAGTCGAGGAGAAGAAACTCTCTTGTATGCAAATTTCCTATGCGAATGAGAAAAATAAAAGCAGAGAGCAAGCATTCATTAGTGGACGTTGTAGTATTCACGGGTGCTAAACTTTACGAAAACACTATATCAGATTACATAAAAGAGATTACATGTGGATATGCATCTGATTTCCTGCCGACAGTTGGCATTGAACGTCTAGCACAGAACATATACCAAGAACAATATCCCAAGGGGAGTTGTCCGCAACATACCACCTACACGAACATCAATCGATGGCTGTAGGAGGCGGGATCTTTACAAAGTATTGAAGCGTAATACAGAGCAAGAAAGCCGGGTCCGGCACCCGAAACAGAAAACCGAGTATTGCAACGGTTTTCCGTTTCTCAGTAGACCAGTACATGATCGGTTGCAGCTGAACTGAGTATTCGTCATGAAATGGTGTGGGATGTTCTACTTGCAGAAAATCATGCATCCTCCCCATATGCAGAACGTCCAACTCCTAGGCTATGCCAACTACTCCCTTCGGGTAGAGTTCGTACGCTTGATGCTTCCACACAAAATGATTCACAGTTTCTCGCCGCTGTTTTATTCTTACATGAAGTCTACTTTAGGAAAGAAGCGTGATCAACATGCACAATGTGCATATGTGGTCTTCCGAAAAATACCCACACCACTATCTCGTCGAAAGTGCAACACAAGTTCGGTATTAACATCTGGACAGAGATTCTCGTAGATCATCTGTTGGGACCATACCTTCTTCCCAAAAGCCTCAAGGGTTCAAATTACTTTGTTATCCTAAAGCCCGTCCTCCTGGATTTGATGCAGAGAATACCTGCGTCAATACACGTGGTTCATACATGATGATGCAGCAGCATACGGTATTTTGTGATTGCAGTGCTTAACCATCTCAATGCATATCCTGGAAGATGGATAGGACTTGGCAGACTTGTCGCTTGATCTTTACGCTCTCTGGATCTCAGTGCCTTGGATTTCTTGTTCTGGTGCCACCTGAAATCGGTTGTTTATTAAACGTCTGTGGATGCACTAAGGGATGTGACAGCAAGGAAAATTCCTATAAGCTTCGAACAATTCCTATAAAACTGTCTCGTTCTCTGCTTTCTGACGTTGAACTGTGATGCACTGTGGCCACTTTTGTTCCATTCACCGTCACATCTTTCATAAATATTTTTGCAATTTTCTCTCACTAAACGTGTTTTGCGACCCCATGTCCTATGGGAATTTTTCATCCTCTTGAAGTATACTATCAATCCTCTGAATCTCGAACTCGGTAACACCCTGTATTTATACAATTCTATATGTCAATTGGCTCTGGGTGAATAAAACTCTTTATTAAACATTAATTTTTAGATTCTTTAAAGAAAGTCAAATCTTTATATATAATATGTGTGTATTGTTCGTGCTGACAGGTTCGTAATGGACTGAATGCACACAGTACCGATAAAGGCTTAAATACATTTATTTTTTAAAAAAATATCCTTTTTCAGTGCTGGAACATTTCACACAAAAGTTCTCGTACAACTTTTCTTAGTACGATAGAGTACAATCGGTAGTTACCACTTCTAAGTACTAAGAACGTTAAACAAAATACATTGTAAAGCGGAAGTATACACGATCATTTCTCAGTACAATAAACTAAACTCAAAACTGATGCTCTGTCTGGTCTTATATAGTTTTTCCCCTTCTGCCGAGAAATTTCTAGTACCTCCGATTTCTCGAAATTACTAGAAGGCATGCATAGTTACAGTTACATAGGGACAGATGCAGTTACAGTTAGTGTTACACAGGGATCAGAGCAGTTACAGTTAAACAGAGTTAGTGCCAAAATCTCGCCAAGCAATCAACAAGCTTGGCGAATTTTGTCGATTTCTCGCGCAAATTTGGCAACGAGTACTAGCCGCCGAAACCATCACCAGCATGGTTCTAGTGGGAAGATAGCTTTTTATCTCAGTGTTAAATGGACTTACCCCTGTAACCCAATTTTTCCCGTGATACTTTGTTTTCTGAGAACTCTCATGTTATATTACACAAGAGACATCAATTTATATATAATTTCACAAAAAATATATACATGTGTACAAAATTCGTAACAATGCCCCCTATTCAAGAACTATTTGTCCCGACTAGTACACGTCTTGAACTGTACTGAACAATGCTTACAACTTAATACTAAATGCAGTACTGAAATAGCAATTTCAAGAAATAACACTGTAAGGATTTATATTTATTTTAACTAATATTTTAAGTTTTATTTGAAACTTTCCTATAAGCCTTCATTCCCTTAACTGACAGTGCCAGAATAGTTAAATGTTGTAGCGCGCGTGAACGAATGCAAATTTTCTATTTTCAAGGAAGTAGTTAAAAGCCGAGTTTCATTAGGAGAAAGGGAGAGTTAGGCTCTAGCTACCATTTCTGCCGTAGGTACGTTTGCTTATTGCTGGTTCAAGTGGCTTAATTGCATTTATCTGCTGCATTTATTGCTGGTTCAAGTGGCTTAATTGCATTTATCTTCAAAGGGAGTTTTAAGTACGGGATCTCGATGAGCTCTGTAGGCTAGTTTTATCACTTGTTAAACATTTATCTGACTTCAATTATCTGACTTTCAGTTACCGCTCAAGTAGAGGCGAAGTTTGTTAGCGTCGAGTTGACGCATTGTAAATTTTAAAGAGTTAATAAATGATACTTGAACCCTTCCCCTGTGTAGTTTCCTGCTAGTCCAATATACAGGCAGAAGTTCATTCACTGGACTCTACAACATAAAAATAAAAAATAAATAAATAAATAAATAAAATCTCAAAGGTTTCAGATTTTAAATTACGTTCAAAGGGACATTTTTTAACATTTTGTGTGTTACCTTTATTTATTAAATATCAGGTTCTTCGCACTTCAACCATAAAATTCAGTTCAAGAGCAATATCGCAAAATAATTTTAAATTGATCGTATCTTTAGAATTTCTGATACAGTCTCGCGCACTGCAGATAAAAATGTTTTTTCTGCACAACGTTGCCATTGCTCGCTTTGAAATCGTTTAGTTTTTTAATTAAATATTCGTTGAAGTGTTACAAAATATGAAACCGATAATAAAACAAATTTCAAATTCAAATTAGGGCTTCCACATGCCCATATTCTATGGAAGATTACGTTAGACAAATTTTGTTGGCTTTGATGGTACCATTGTTTTATCACAATGCGAAAAACATATATACATTTATGAATCATGTTTATATTTTAACACGATATTTTCGACGACGATGTTTTTAAACTGCGAAGTTTTTGAACCGCTTTATTTTCGACGACTATATTTTGTACCACGATGTTTTAGAACTGCTGTGTTTTCTCTTTTCCTTATTTTCTCCCACGATGATTTGTATCATGACGTTTTCGCCTTGCGTTGTTTTCTCCGGAACGTTTTCGTCCGTGACGTTTTCGACTGTAACCCTCTGATATAGTATTGAGCTAAGACTCTGTAATATCTGGTACTTACGCCGTGTGATTGTAGGAGGCACTTCCAGATTTTACTTAACGTTTGACATTTCATCGATGCCGATTTTTTTCATCGGACATAATATGCAGGTAATAGAGGACGGAATAAAGGTAATACAGTTCTTAGTTTCTCGGCATTCAGATAAGTTTTCCTTCTAGTCATTGAGTCATCCAGCCAGATCTTTTCGGATGATGTGTCTTGGGTCGATGGTCATATTATAAGGAACTCCATTTATTAGTCCGATAAGGGACAATTAATTTCTTCCATTGCTCTTTAAAGAAATCTGAAGCGCTTCAAAATGAGGCTTCTCAATATTTGGCAACTTCCATCCTGCTAATTAGTTTCCTTGATTTTTGATGGGAAGAGTATTAGGTCATAAGTCTAATACTGCAGTTCTTTCGCATGTCCCCTTCACCATCGTAGTCCAGGACTTAAGGATCGGTTTGCGGCCCCTCATATTCGAATTTAAGGCATTGAATTGCTTTGTTAAATCGTCTAGACAAGCAATCCCTGGGTCCACAGGTTCCTGAACATAAGCAGCTCTGATTAAATGGCGGTCTCTGTTATTGCTTGCAGGGCTGCGTTGTTGCTCAGGCGCTTGGAGTTTGCAATCCGCCATTAATATTTGAACGCCTGTTGGAGACTGTACTTTAGAGAGGTCTTAACTACGGATACTATATGACATATCTGGATGGCATCATCATCGTTAGGAAAGGTTTCGTGGCTTACAGTAAAGTGTTTTTTAGATCCTTCAAATCCGCCATTCACAGAGTCTTCTAGTTACCTCAGGATCCCGGATGCCATCAAAGAAGTACTGTATAAACAGGATTTCTTTTGTTTCTGTTGGACAGTTTGAAAAAACGAGATGAGACTGGCTTTTAACATCCGTAGTGAGCTCATAAAGCATTCGCGTTTGCCCCTGTTGGCTAGACTTTAACTGAAGCCTGGGATAATGTTTTAATTTCTTCTCGCCAAAACGCAGCTCCAATGCGCGGGTAGAAGTTCGAAGTCTAACCTCTGGTTTTCAGCAGAGTTTGAAGGATATTCTTTACGTCTGTCCTCAAATAAGAGCGGAGATGGCTGGCCTTAGTTTCGGAATCCAATCTATTTGTTTTTGCTGCTATAGAGAGCTTGTACACTTGCCAGGAGGTCTTTGCATTATACATGAATAGTCTTAAAGGGGTTCGAGATGGAAGAGGTAGAAATGTGAGTCATAATTGTTTCTAGCTGTCACTGTGGATTTCTTCAAGTTGTCAGCTTCCTTGGCAAAAGCAGAAACTCTCTCATCCATCTGTAATTCAAAAACAAAAATCCTTTCTTTGTTTTGCTATTCGACGGCAGAAATTCTTCGTTCGATTTCTTCAAATTTATTTTCAGCCGTGTCTATTCTGCTTTCCAAAGCCTCAAACTTGTTTTCTATTATGGCAGTAACTTTTCGTTTTCTTTTAACTTGCTTCAGTCCTATTTTAGCCTGCTTCCATTTTTCCTTGAACTGACTAAATGACCCTTTCCATCTTTTCTTGGCCCAAATTCATCTCTTCTTTAAAGGAATTGATGGCACCTTCCATCCATTTTTGCATTGATTCAAAGATCAAGTTGCCTTAGTTGCTTCTTTATCCTTCTTGTCACAGGCATTCAACTACACTCCTGCCACCAAAAATTGTTACTTGCGTGCAGTGTTGTAATGGGTTAAATGCCCACAGAATTGCTAAAAGTTTAGGGAAATTTATCTTCCGAAACACTCTTTACTGTTCTGAAGCTTTTCATGCAAAAACACTCATACAACTCTTCTCGGTAGAAGCATAATCAGTAGTTACCAATTCAAACTACTGAGAAGCGTTAAACAGAATGCAATGCAAAGCGAAAACTCGCAGAGTGATCTCTCAGTACTCTGAAATCAACTGAAAACTGATGCTGTCTTCGGTCTTATATAGTTTTCTCCGTCTGCCGAGAAATCTAATGTACATTCGATTTCTCGAAATTGCTGAAAAGAATACACAGTTACAGTTACACAGCGCTCGGACACAGTTACAGTTAAACAGGGATCAAAACGAAATATCGCCAAATAATCAACAAGTTTGGTGACTTTGTAAGGTTTTTCTCCCGACTTCCTAGCGCGCCTTCGTGGTGTAAAGGCTCTGAACGCTGGGGCAGTATTCCAGAGGTCCGTGGTTCGATTTCCAGAGAAAGCGTTGCTAATTTTTCATCTCTTCGACTTTTGCAAAAAATACCTAATATCTCTACAATTTTTGGAGATTTCTCGTAAAATCTAGTGAATATAATTAGTCGCCAACATCATAGCACCGGAGCACTTTATCTCATTGTCAAATGAACTTACCTCCTGTACCCTATCTTTCCGGCGATGCTTCGCATTCTGATGATTTACATGTTACATTTTACGAGTCATACTACAATATGGATATAATTTTACTAAACTTATTTACGTGAATACAAAATTCGTGATACTATATATTATTTTAACTTCGTACTTTAAATTAATGAAGTTTACAAAGTTAAAAATAGTACAAAATACAGAGGAAAAATAAAAGTAAATAATTCCGAAAAAGTTAAAAGAAATTTACTAGATTTTATACGAAAATAAAAAAACAAACGTAAACCTTGAATCGGAAGCTCAACACTATAAATCTAACAAACTAAAACCTTATTACAGAATTTGATTTCATTAAATCTGTTATTTGTGAAAACGGTGGACAAAATGAAAATGTACTGTTTCCAATGTCACTGAAATGCAAAACAACGTTTCTGAAAGCCATGAAGCGTAAAAATTGAAAAACGAAAAAAGAATTTAAGATATTGCCCTGTTGTTTAATTGCCGAAGTAGCTTTGATTTCAGAGAAAAATATAAGTACATCTGTACATTGAACAAATTGTCAAATATAGTCTAGAAATTTCTTCACGTATTTTAATAATCACATTAAAGTGAGAAGGAAAACGTCTATATCTTTAAAACTAGAGGATTTGGATGCAAGACTGTGCTTCATATAAGCTGCATTCTTTATTTTAAGAGGTAAAACTAGAAAAACAAATAAAGTAATTCTAAAATAAATAGTACAATGATGATACAAACAATGATACAAACTACAAGTAACAAGAAGTTCGATAAAAAGGAAAAAAAAACAATGGCTTACGCCTAATACACAAAAGTTGAAAAAAAAAGCTTACTTGCTCCTACAATTTAAGTAGAAAAAAACTCCTCCTACAATATAAGTAGAAAAAAATAATCCCTAGACATCCACTTGGTTAAGAAATGGCTCCTGATTTGTACACTTGTATATATATATATATATATATATATATATATATATAATGCTACTTTGGAAATTTTTAATTGAAGCAATTTCGCAAGTAGTAGAATAACTTAATTTCGCACTAAATGAATTTAAGATCATACAACATTATATATATATATATATATATCCGCATATTGAACACTTTCGCTACTTTCATTTTTATGTTTACATGTTTTCATAATTGCTTTATGAAATCTTTATTAACTATTTTTTAATTATTCCAATTTTTACTCCAGTTTCAAACATAAAACTTCTACTCAGGTTTCTGAAATTTTGCACTAAACTTAGCAATGCCCCAATGAAACATAACTGGAAACAACGAAACACTTTGTAAATACTAATCTCTCAGGTATTTGGGAAAACGTACGAATGCAGAAAGTATTATAAAGCGTGAGAGAATATTAATGCTTATATATATAAATAATTAAATAAATAATATAAATAAGTATCGATAAAACTTCATTCTCAAAGAATATTAAACTAGATTTACATGTTCTAAAAGTTCTGTAATCAAAGAAATTTTGTTAAATGCAAAAGTTTTCTACTCTTTTTATCTCAAATACCATTTGGCCAACCAGTGACATAATAATTCAGAAGCCAAATGCTGGTAGTTCGACACGAGTTCAACTTAAGTATAACGTGAATACAATCGAATTTATATAGAAAATCCTTCATGTGTAGACCTTTGTCTTAGGTAGCTATTTCTCGTGTAATTAGCCATATTCAAATAACTTAACCTCACATATCATTAGCAAGTATCTACGAATATAAAGCACAAACGTTTCTTTTGACCTTCGTCATAAAATTATAATGAATTCATAATATATCATATACTAAAATTAAACTTCAAGTATATATATATATATATATTTTTTTAATTTGTCTTGCACCCATCACGCTTCACTCCTCTCCCAAAAGAAAACATCCAATCCGCGATCAATTCCATTTGCGGATAAACTCGTTAGGAGCGATACCGCATCTACGAATTGAGAAATTTATTTATTATTCCGCAATATCACGCGAAAGCCCACGTTTTTGCCAGCCGCTCGAAATTGGCGACGAATCGTGACCTTATTAAACTTTCAAACCGTTTTTGGGTAGGGGAAATAAAGCCAAGAGAGTAAAAGAGAAGAAAAGAAAGAAAAAAATAAGAACTTCTCTCGCCCAATGAGACGTGAGTTCAGAGGAAATATCAACAATGGAAGATAAAGGCAATGGAAAGTTGGAGAAGCAATGAGTGTCTCTTATTTTTCTCTTTCTTTTGAAAGGTAGAGAATTATGGGAACCTATTGTTTCGAGCAGCTCTCAATTTTCCTAATGAAGGCAAGATTCATTCGCGAAATTAGTCGGAAAAACATCAGGTATTGAGTAGGGGAAAATAATCACTAATTCTTGAAAGATTCGTGCAAAGAAAATGAGCAGAAAATTACTGTTCGATTACTTCTTTAATATTGATGGCATGGAAGAAAAATAATCCTCCATTTGTGGTCCCGACTTTATACTTCATGATCTTTTAATTCGCTTGAGATGTGAAAAACTTCAGAAAACGGATATTTCCCCTCAAAACTCAGTACACATGCTATTCGTTAATTATAAAAGTGTATAATTTAGATATCCAATATCTCGGTAAAAGTGATGATTGCGCTTTTATAAAACTGAACACCAATTCTATTTAACAAGCAACAAAGTTGTCCTCTGAATTTCTATAAACGGAAAGTTTGTAGAAAATTCTTAGTTAGAAGTAAATAGAATCTCAGCAAAATCTGATTTCCTGTTAAAAGAAATAAGTACACATAACGAAATCTGCAAGCATTTCTGCTCTGACTATTGATACTATAGATGGTATTATTTAATATAATAAGGATGAAACATCAATAACTAATCGCATGCATAAACTTTAGTTAGTAACTACTGAAATGAAATGCACATACAACATTAGTTCAAAATTGTGGCGGTCCCTCTTTACGCAAGGCTCGGACCGTCGATGTAAGGATTCTTCGTGTGGTCTGGAAAATACTAGTCATATCGCGGACCTTAGCGGCAGCTACTTAGCAGCAAGATCCGTAATGGAAACAAAGGAGATCTCGTATAAGCGGGATTTCAGGTATTGCCATAAAAAAGAAATTGAGAGGAGACAGACCAAAGTGAGCCTGGCAGACAAGTAATGAATACCCAAGGTGAATCCATTTTACTAGAAATATGGTATGTAGGCAAATATGAAGAACCGTGCTGAAATGCGTTGGTGTGCAATAATGCAGAAACAACATTTTTTGATGAATGGCTGGCAGTGTATGTTGAAAGACTTCCGTGAACATTTGTTGGAAAAATAATCATGTAACTCTTTATATCTAAAAGCTCCGGTGTCAGGTAGGGGCTATTAAGGTAATCATTAAAGATACCCGCTTACACATTCAGTTTGAAGAATCGTTGGCTAGTTTCGAGATGTATTGTTTACTAATTAAAGCTAACTCAAATAGGTTGTTCAATAAGTTCGCGGAACGGAAACTAAGAAACCAATTTTTATTTGTAAAAATGACTTTATTTTTCAACGTAATTTCCCTCAACTTCAATACAATATATGAAGATGGTCTTCTAATTTATGGATCCCTTGACTGTATGGTTTTTCGGCAGCTCTGCAAAATATCCCTCCACGGCAGCTATTATCTCTTCGTTTGAAGGAAATCGTTTTCCACAGAGATATTGTTTTAGGTCTGGGAAGAGCCAGAAGTCGGAGGGAGCTAAATCTGGCGAATAGGCTGGATGTTGCAACAATTCGTACTTCAATTCAGTTATTTTAGTAATTTTTTTTGAGCTGTGTGCGCAGGTGCGTTATCTTGGTGAAAAATGATTTTCTTCTTCTGTAATTCGGGTCTTCTTTCGCGAATTTTTTCGTCTAATTTATTCAAAAGGTTATAATAATAATCAGAATTAATTGTTTTGCCAGTTTCTATAAACAATAAAAGGTAATCTATGAACAAAATTCCTTTCGCATCCCAAAAATCTGATGCTAAAACCTTCTTGGCTGATTTTTGCACACGAACTCGCTTCGGCGCCGAAGAGCCGGGTTCACACCACTCCTTAGCCTCCTGTTTTGATTCAGGATCATGATGGTAGACCCAAGTCTCATCCAGTGTGATAAATCGACGGATAAAGTCGCTTTTATTCTTCTTAAAACGCTCCAAATGTTGCTGGCAAAGTCGCATCCGAATGTGTTTTTGCTCCATCGTTAGAGAATGCAGCACCCATTTTGCACAGAGTTTTTTGAAACCCAAATTAACACTCAAAATATTGCTCACTGTGCCCAATAAAATGCCTAAAGAATCTGTTAAATCTCTTTCAGTCAATCGACGGTCTTCCAATACCATATCTTGTATTTTTCTGATGATTTCCGGTGTTGATGCAGTTTTTGGACGTCCTTCTCGCGGATCGTCTTCAAGGCTGGTACGACCACTTTTGAATAAATTAGCCCACTTGCAAACCATTGTTTTTGAAGGAGCAGATTCACCCAACACATTCACCATTTCAGTATGAATTTCCATTGCCTTTAAACCTTTCTTTACAAAGAATTTAATATCTGCACGTTGCTCAATTTTATCGATACCTGAAAAAAGGCACAACACGTTAGATATAAAGGGCGGTTAAACAATGAATAAATTAACAGATCGAAATGAAACTTTTGACGTGTTCCTAAGAAAGAACAAATATGAAAATGGCGTCGAAGTTTTAGGTCTAATATTGACGAATAGATGGCGCTCCGCGCACTTATTGAACAACCTTTATGCACATCGTGGGCTTTTAAAACACCTTCATCAGCAAATGTAGTTTCTCCGGCGAACAACATATGTGTCAGAACTGCCACTATTTTGCTGCAAGAACAACGTATGCAGGATTATTTCTGGGCTTCAGTTACTGTACGCTGCGCCATTTCAGATGTAAACTCTGAAAATTTAAAACTCGCCGTACCTGATATACGATACAACTGTGTGAAATCCTACAAATCTAGTGCTAACGTCAAGCTATTGCCCTGCTTGATGCCTGATGCTCGAACACTTACCACGATCTGTGTTCTACACATCAGCATGATAACTTCCTCTTTCTAAGAGTTGGCGGTGCAAACGCACAAAACCCCATGATGATCCGTATATTGACCCCATGAACCGCCAGTTGAAAAAGCGCTCTCCGTAAAAGCTTTTAGTATATATTTTTGCCATTACGATCGTCAGATCGCACAGAAAATGCATATACACTGAAAAGCGAAAACATTACGACCATTCCCACATTTTTCAATGAACCCGTCTGTATGACCTGGAAAGCAAGTAATGAACTGAGAATGGAATTTAACTGCTGCTTGGAGAAGGTAACGAATCATTCTTATGCTTTTGCGAGTGATGGGAAAGTCACATGATTTAAACGAATTTGATAGAGGCATATTGTAATGGCCCAAAGATTTGAAACGTGTTATGCTTTGAGAGACATTCTCATGGGCAGTCCTGGGACCCTTAAATGTGGTAGAACAAATATGAAAACTGCGGATCAGTTGTTCTCTTACATGGCGTCTGTCTTCCTAACTGGAAATAGAATCTCCCAGCAGGACAACGCGCCATGTTACAAGGCTCAAATTGTGTTGGAGTGGTTCGAAGAGCATAAGGATGAGTTACAATTAATGTTCTGGCCACCTAACTCACTGAATCTTACCCGATAAAGCACATTTGGGATATTATAAAGCGGCAGCTCAGAGCTCATACACCACCAAGTCGGCATATCTCGACTTTGCGTGATCTCTGCTTAGATATTAGGTATAATTTGTCTCCAGTCATCTACCAAGAACTTGTGGCATCCATGCCAAGGCGAGCTGCAGCTGTTTTGTAGGCTAAAAGTCGCGCAACGCGTTATTCAGTAAATGGTCATATTTTGGTTCTTCAGTGTATACTTTCTCCTCATCCGTATATTGATCCATACCAAGTTCGTACTGAACTTATTTTGATACCTTGATACTGTTGTTTATACAGTAGCATTCTGTAGTTTTTACTGCGATTTCCAGCATCCTGAGGTATTCTCTAAAAGAAGCCTGAAAAGTAAGCAGCACCTCATATGAGTTTGCGTAACGAAGCAATAGAGGTAGTTTAAGGTAAATGATGCATTTTATATCTCTGCACTCCTGGCATACTCTAAGGAGGTAGCTGTTTTAGTAATAAGAAGTAATGCAAGCTGAGTTACCTAAATGTTTCAGCTCGTTCGATGATGTGAAGGGATGAGGGAAATTTTCAAACTACGGCTCTGATGAATTAAAATTAAGAATATCGGTTAAACTGAGACTACAAATGCTTGATATACAAAATAAGTTTAAAATAAAATGAACAGTTCATGAATTGCGTTGCAACACAAATGCCTAGCTCGTTATTAAATCCCCGAAATTCTTGCAATTTATGTTTGGGGTTGCTGCCCTCTCCAGAAGAAGTGTGACTGGGGAGCAGTTTCATCTGGTAGAATCGTCCATGGCGCCGCGGTGAGCTCATAACTGAATAGATTTCATTCCGGGTGGATCAGTTAATATAGCAAAATGTATTATCGGCTAAAGAATTTTATATGCAAACAAAATGGAAGCAACATTTTTGAAAAATTAAGAATTTGCAAATTTTATAATCTTTCAAAAATGGCATGAATATAAGAAGCACAGGATAGGTAATACCGATGTTTTAGGGGAAAAATATATATATATGTGTCAAGAATGTCTTAGTTCTAAGACAAAATATTGCTTTTTATTTTAAGTAAAGAAACATTGCCCCCCCCCATTTAATTTTTTTAAATTTTTTATTTTAATTATTTATTCATTTTTTTACTTATTTTTCATTTTTCTCAAAATGATTTTTTTACCATATTAAAACATTATGCCAGCATGAAATTTTCATCATAGATAAAATCAGTCACTTTTTTAATTACATTATTAAATTATTTGAATTAATTATTGCAGCATTGTTTTTAACACAAGTAATTACTACTTAATTAACTTTATACTGAATACCTTTCAAATGAAATTTGCATTTATAAACTAAAATTATGAACAATTAATTAACATCGTGACTTAGTACAAGATTAGGATTTAATTAAACGGTTTTTTATATATTATATTGTTCATACATTGATTTTTTTTCATTAAACAGCAAATGTTTTTAAAAAGGTTTATGCATGTAATTGCAGCTTAATTCAAACTCCTGCTTTCAATTTCGAAATAGGTTGCAGTGCATTTTGGCGAAATTTTGAATGGAAACTAGAACAATAAATTATTCAAATATTAAAATAACATGACGGAAACTTAAATTAAAAAATAATAGTAAAAATCAGAAAATTAATTTTAATTATTGTTGTGAATCAAATAATTCCCAAACAGGAACTTTCTAGAAAAACTGAATTCATTTGCTTTGCAATATAAAACGATTTCAGCATATAAAATGTGCTAAAAAATTCCGTTAAACAAGAAATTAAAATTTTTACTATTCCCCTTGAAGTAACTAGTTATATCATGACTATTGACTGGTAAAAAAAATTCCAGAAAACGCATAAAGAAAACTATTTCAAGCTTCATAATCAAAACTTCATTTTCCAATGCGTGAACTTATCTCAGCGTAAGGAAATTTTATTATAACTGTAAGGACAAGCCTTATATTTCTATGGGATGAAGTCATCTAACATATTTTCATTCGCGCGGCTGTTACGGATTATATCAAAGTCGAGGCAGAGTGGCTTGTCAGTTCGCACGATTAGTATGTTGCATTTGTTCCCTTTCATCACACTTTGCTCCCCGTTCGATGAAGTTGCTACACAGTGGAAATGAAAATCGGTAGGATATTTTTCCTTGCAACGTATTTGTTTCAAATTCGGGCATAAATTTCAATTCCTTATCGAGTAAAAAGACCTCGAAAATTAAGCTATACTGGAGATTATTTCTACGAATAGTCCAGAATGTTTTTATAAATTGGATGCAAATGAGAGTAATGAAATGGTTTTCTATTCTCAAGATGGACCAACGCAAGTTTATTTCGAGAAAGCGATTTTAATGTAAAAGAAAAATGTAACTGTAGCATTGCTATTAAGAGTTATTTTTCTTTATTAATATACACCGAATTGGGCTCTCGTAAGTTTACTACGAGTAGTATTTAGATGACTATGTGTTTTAGCAGCCATTCAGAGATATTATATATAATCAAGAGTAATCTCTCTAATTTTTAGTTCAGAAATTTCTTTTGAAAGAAAGATGTTAAGCATAATATATGAGTTAAGTCAAATACACTCATGTCCATAAATTAAGGATAATTCGAAGTCACGCGGAAATCGAACTCTAAAATAAGTATATCACCTGTAAAATCACTACACACATCTTCAAGAATCATGTGCAAATTTCAGGAAGTAACCAGATGACACCGATGGTACGTCACAATGATGAGAGTGTAAGAGAGTGATATATAGGGAATACAGGCAAAGAAGTAAAATTGTTCGCAGGCGCTTTATAATCATTTCAGTGCAATAACCGAATAGTTATGACACAAAGGACGCATTTGGATGATTTTTTACGTGGTAGAATTATCGGCCGTCTGGAATGTGGGCGTACCCAACTGGAAGTATCAGACGAACTTTGAATTGCACAGAGTATCATATCCAGGCTTTGGCAACGATTCCAAGATGATGGTAATGTGAGTAGACGTTACAGCACAGGTCGCCCCAGAGTTACAACGCTGAATGAGGACCGGTATTTGGCAGTTACTGCCAAAAGAAACAGGCGGAGCACAGCCTGTCTCGTCAGCTCTCTTCAGTCACTGGTACGACAATTTCAAGGCAGACCGTGTACAGACGCTTAGAGCAGATTGGTCTATATGCTCGTAGACCTGCCAGATGCGTTCCACTTACTGCAACTCACTGTCACCTGAGGTTAGCCTGGAGTAGAGAGCATGCATTGTGGACACCGCAACAGTGGGCTTGTGTGATGTTTTCCGACGAGTCCAGGTTTAGCTTGCAGTCTGATTCTCGCGGGAGTTTCATATGAAGAGCATTAGGTACCCGTTACAACCAAGAAAACATCATTGAACGACACCGTTACGGTGGTGCAGGAGTGCTCGTTTGGGGTGGAATTATTCTGGGTTCCAGAACTGACCTGCATGTTCAAATTGGAACCATGACAAGCCAAATCTATCGGGACGTCATTCTGGAAAAACATGTACGTTTGTTTCGGGGCGCCATGGGCGCACAATTTGTGTTTATGGATGACAACGACCGTCCTCACCGTGCAAACATCGTAAGTGAATGCCTTCAATCGGAGGATATCACCCGTATGGACTGGCCAGCATTCTCACCGGACTTGAATCCAGAAGAGCGCGTGTGGGACATGCTTTGATGCTTTGCCGACGAGTTGCAGCCCGTCAACCTCCTCCTACATGTCTACCGGAACTTCGGAGAGTATTGCTTTTTGAGTGGTGTAATATCCCCCAAGATCAGATCGATAATTTGATACTCAGCATGCCTAAGCGTTGTACGGACTGTATTGCATCGTCTGGGAGACATACAATGTATTAACAATCATACCAACCATGTAATATATATATATTTTTTTTGGTAAATAGGTGTTTTTTTTTTTTTTTTTTTTTTTTTTTTTTTTTTTTTTTTGTAATTTGCTCCAGGGAGAAAAATCGCTAATTTTTAAAATAATATCAAACATATAGCATCTTTTTTGCTCTTTACCTTTTGTTTAATAAATAAGCTTTACAAATAAGTCAAATTTGTTTTGCTTCTAACTCTTCCTTTGCCTGATTTTGCATTATCCTTAATTTATGGACATGAGTGTAATTTGTTTATCTTATGATTCTTCAAATAGGCTTAAAACACATACGGGGGAATTATAAAATATATAGCAAAAAAATGTAAATGCAGGTAAACAGGACAGCCGCCCAGCCAGTTAGTGACACTGACTGCAGTAGCGATGGGCTCGAGTTCGAATCTCGGAGAAGGCATGCTCGTAACTATTCATCCCTTCATGGGAGGTAAGGGTGGACACCTATTAGGTGTTTCCATAATGAAATGGCCACCACTTTCGGCCCTTATAGTGGTGCAAGGCTAATGGCTATTACACAAAACGCTCGGCCATTAAAAAAAAGATAAACAGGACCCAAAATAAGCTGATCTTGTAATGAAATGTGAGTGAGGAACTGATGTGTTGAAGGGTGCTGCTGAGTAGTGGTCAAGAACCTTCAGCAGGAGTAAATCGTCAATTCCCGTACAATTTTGAGCGTTATGCGTTGCTAAATAAACAAGGAGCTCACCGACATGCATTTGTCTACGGACTGAAGCTAAAATGGAACAACTACGCAAAAGACGAAGAGAGAATGGTGCCCGAGCATACAGTATACATTGAGCAGGTACTCCATTTATGTCCATTCGGTATTTAATACTATAGGTTTCCAGAGCACTCATTGTCAAAGAAAGTATAAAATTGGGAAAATTGCATAAAATTATTGCATTTCCTCTTGCGTGCTTTCATGTTGTTAATATGTCCAGGTAGCAAATGAAAAATTATCCGTAATTCCGAGAGTGCGATTGATTTTTCTCGTTTCCTTCAACAAACAAATACTCTCCAACTTCTCCCGCCTTCTTCGTATGCCTTAGTGGTGTAGTGGTCGACACGCTCGAGGCGTATGCTAGAGGTCCGTGGTTCGAGTGTCGACGAGGCCTCTGCTCATTTTTCATCTCTCCTACTTCGAAGTAACTTAATGACTCTACAATCACTTAAAATGATGTTAATGAACTTATAACTGCTATATGAACTTAATCATTTAAATGTAAAAAATCATTTATAAATGATTATACACATGTGATTATCAATCAGATTCCTTAAGATTAATAAGTAAAGTAGCAAACTTGAAAACAGCTCAGGTACTCGAGGGGTTTATTATTAGTGAAATAATAAAAATATTGGCAATTCTTACATTTATAAATAGCATATTTTTGCATTTTAAAATGCCAAAAGGCGTAGATACCTAATACAAATACTGACTATATGACACATAAAATTAATTTAATTTTTTCCTTTATAACAATATATAACAAGTTATTACAGTTTATCAAATCGCCGACGCTAGTAGATAATTAATGCTCTTATCACCTCATTTCAACTTTGATAACTTAATGGTTGGCCGATCGCTCCGTCGTCGTCCTTTGGATAATCTTTCGAGGTACTTTGCTCATATCATGACGGGTGATCACACGGATACTTAGCGACAGGTGGGCGTTACTGCCGGTTGACACATGATGTCAGTATGACAAGTGATTATGATTCGTCGGATCGCAGTGTCGGCTCACTTTCCACTTAGCTGATTTCGCCGCCCCATGTTGTTTGCCCGTAGATCTTCATTCAGTTTGCCTGGCTGGTTGCCGATCGAAGCTTCGAAATCGTGTTTCAGTGTCCCTTTCATGCAGACATGTACCGAATTCAGATCTCTGGCTCATAAACTCCTATAAGATATAACGTAACGTTTTCTCTTTAAGAAAATTATTTCAGTTGGAGAAAACTTCTTCATACATCCGAGTTTTGTACGCATGAAAACATGATATTGCAAAACTCAAATTTACTCGATTCCAGATAACCGAATCTCTTATTTGAACCATTTTCTCTTTACTAACATAAAGAAAAACCATCAATATTAAATTTGTAAATTTTTAAGTATTTTTAACTTTTATTGGTGTAGATAAGAGGCTAATTGTGTTTCAAATAACATTTTTAAGGAGTTGCCAAATTTTAGATGAATATGCAAGACTTGTAAATAAATTGCTCTTCAAATATGCAGAATTAAAAGGAAAGCAACTGAATATTTTATAAGGCTTAATGTTCTTATAACAAGTAATAGTAAATTTTTTTCAAAAAATACTGTATGAGAAAAAGTTCTATTCTGATAAATATGCTCGTGAAATTTTTTCGAAGTAGTGCAATTTTTCTAAAAATAGACTAAATAACGTCATGTTGCAATGGCAATTCTCTTTTCAAAACAAGTGAATTTTGTCTCCCAATACTCAGCACAAATAATCCAACGAGTTATCAATTAATTTTCTTTAATTATTCGCCGCATTTTTTCATTATTATTTTTTTATTATTTTGGTGACAAATATTTTAAGCTTGAAGTTAGAAATGCGATTTTTCATTTGAATACAAATCTCGGTTTTTTTTTCCCCTAATTATGGTATCTTTACATATTCTATGGTATTTATATATATATTTTTGTGGTTCTACTATTATCTGCCAAATAAATGAAAATTACTGTTTCAGTTAAAAATGCCATACTGAAACTTTTTTCAAATGTTTCTGAGACTTGCTTAAAGCGAAGATAGGAAAGCGTTTACACATGAAAGAACTGGTTAGAAATTACCCTACAAAATATATTTTATTAATTATTGTAACATTGCAAATATTCATAATTTTCAAATGGATGTATAATAAATTAAAAATTTTAGATTACATTAAGTAGCTATGTTATTAAACAAATTGTCTTATCCTTATCTACTTTCAGATACGTTGCATAAAAATATTTGGCAATTATAAAATTATTATAATAAGTTAAATAAATATCAAAATTGCTAAATTTGATAAATTTGATAAATTTTTGGCGACCCCTGCTGCAGGGTCCTTGGTGTTGCGACCCACAGTTTAAGAAACTCTAATATAAAACATATCGTGTTAATGATGAAAGCAAGGTAGTGTAAAGCAACATAACTTCAAAAAAAAAGTTCGATGAATTCTACTAAGCAGAAAAAATTAACAAAACTATTTACGAAAGATACTTTAAAATTATTCCTACCAATCAAATGGGTATATATGTTCAACAGTATTTGTCTTTGTATACTCTTAATAAGTTTAACTTGAACTGTGGGTTTAGAAAAGTATATTACATATACCCATTTCTTGAAATGTATTTAAAGCATAGCCAAATTATACGAAGGGAAACGGCCGAAATGAAAAGTGACATTAGCATTTGGGAAAAATATTCTCCTGATCTTTCCGGGAACTTCAAATTTTCAGAAGCAAAACCCTTGGTTGATCAATAGGCTAAACTTAGTTCGACTACGTTAAGAAAACAGATGAATCGTAAAGCTAGCATGAAACATCCATTTGCACAAATTGCAGGTAAATCTTTTCTTGCGAGCGATACGGGTAACAAATTGAGCAGACTTTACAAGTTTAATAATTTTTCTTTCCTTCTCTTATTTATGTCATTTTTTATATTTGAGAAAAAATAGTGTCTCTTAGAGGATGAGAGATAAAAATGTATCGATAGTAATTTGTTTACTGTCAATGTGTAGAATTATGGCTGCACTAGAAACCTGTATACGTTCCTTTACTGTAAATCTAACTTTATTGCAGAGATCATGTATTCTCAGGGAAGTTGCAATAATCATGAACTGTCAGGGAAGTTTCCCAATTCCGCCTTAAGGAGGCAGACAGATAGTATAGACTGCGAGTAGCAGATTGCTCCAGTTCCTTTTTACTTCCTTGTACGAAGTAAAAAGGAAGTATTGGAATATCGAAAAGTTTCAGTCAACATATTTCAACGAAAATATCCATTTTGACCGCTATCGAATGCAATTTAACGATGTTTTTGCGTGATATCTGTACGTAAAGACAGAATAAAAGACTCTTTTCCTCCAAAAAAATTATAAAACTGCTTTAAAATGAATTCTGAATAGAATCTTTTGTGGCGTCTGTACGAACGTATGTACGTACGTGCGTACGTACGTATCTCGCATAACTCAAAAACGAGTAGCCTCAGAACGTTGAAATTTTGTACATAGGACTGCTATAACATGTAGATGCTCACCTCGTATTTTGGTTGCAGTCGCCAGCGCCAAACATATATAAATATATTTATATATATATCCACTCTGTTACCCGGCTCAGTTTCTGTAAATTGTGCATTTTTTGCTTGAAAAATGATTGAATTATGTTGTTCTTATCTTCCGGTTAAGGTTTTTATGCCTTTAGTAAATCTGCATGCAATATTTTTAGAATTATCAACAATTTTAAAGTTGTTTAAGTGCCGCTAAGCCTAATAATTTTTTTGATGGCGCCCGTTGCTTGTTTACATTTGTAACAGCAGAATAGTGGATTTGTTGCCAATCTAGAGAAACGTAGCTTCGCAACAACAATGATAACGCCTTCATTTATTCTTGCGAATTAAATCATGCTTAATCCTTTCTGGAATTTTTTCGAGGAAATAACTGTTTAAGATTTACTTCGTAATTTTTAATACAGATATTTTGAGTTTTTATGTATTTTTGCCTTGCTGCGAAGTGAGAACTGAATTAATTGAATGAGAAATATTCAATCTTGTGTGAAAAATTGTTTCTTTTTTGTTTTGTTTGCTTAATTTCTTTTATACAGCGTTCTAGCTATATTGTAGTATTTGAATAGAACATGTGGCAACGATTAGATAATTCTTTAAAAGATATAAATTTTGTGCATTCTGAGTTATAATATGAACGAAATATAATACTGTTAAGTGAACCTAGCGCCAGAGTGTCGCTATGGTAAACGAATAGTGTGAATTTTAAAGAATGCATTTATTCTATTGTGGTTTATGCGTTGTCGGCGAAGTAGATTTAATTCAGTCCAATATGTTTAAATGAAATGCAAGAAAAAATGCGTATAATTTAATATTCCGTACAAGAAAGTCAGGTGGTGTACACATCAGATTTTTTTATATAAATTCTTTTCAATTGAAAAATAACTAGAGTCAGTGGTAGAGCACTGAAAAAATATATTTCTTTTTCCTACTGAATTACTCGTTACGGGATGAAAACTCTAAGACTTAACATAACATAAAATTCAAAATGCAGCTAAACGTAACATAAAATTCAAACTTCAGCATCTACGTACTACAATCTATTATAAAAACAAAATGACCAATAACAATTTAATTAAAATATTTTTTGTATTCATTAAAGTGTAATAAATTTTAATTTTTTAATTAATCTTTCCCTTGATAATAATAGAAAACCAAACTTTATAACAAGAAAAGAAATATTTGCAATTTCCTTTAACATGCTCACTTTAAAAACGTGGATAACATTTTAACTTTAGTTACACTTAATTATTTTAAATACGATTAGATTCAATTATAAATACTTCATAAAATAAAGTTTCATTACAATCAGTTGTCTTTCATATATTATTTTAAATTGTTCGTTATTCATAATTTTAAATTCTTCATTTCTTAACAGTAAAAAATTTAATAATTATTTAACAGTCTCGTAAATAATTAAAATGAATTCTGTATTTGCCAGCAAACATATGACAGAATAAACAGATGCATAGAATAAAATAATGGTTTTACTCATCTTTTTATTTAATTTGGCTTCATGCTATAAAACGTCATTTTTTCTAAGACTGTCATGAATGTTTTGAAGTTAGAAAAATATTTAGATTGCTTATATTAAAGCTGTTAAAATTTGCTTGCGAAGATTGTATTAACAGCACATAATGATAGCACAATTAGATGAAAATAAGGGAAGCTTCTCCCATTAAAGTTAATAGCCAATTAATAAATATACCACAGTATACTTACAACAAACATACTACTATGAATCCTTTGCCAAATAAATAAACTATGTCACAAATCATTTTACTTCTGAAATCTATTTAATTCCAGAATTTAAGAAAAACATTACTTACAATGTGTTTTTCTGTAATAAAAACATAAAAATACTGGATAAAATATTTTCAAAGAATTGAAGAAATTAAGAGAATTTAAGAAATATTTTATTTACAGTGTGTTTTTCTGTAATAAAAAAGTAAAAATACTGGATAAATATTTTCAGTAATAACTGTATCAGGTTCAGTGTTTCTCCTTACTTGCTTGGGGAACATTCCAGAACCTGACTCGGAACAGGGAGCTTACTAAAGCTATGTTCAATAAATGTGGGAAGTAGACAAGATACACAGGAAGGGTATACGAAACCCTTTATTTTTCACTCTTTACAATAATTTCCGTACTTCGGAATACAGAGACCAACTACTTGTGGTCTGAACGTAAGAATATAAAAATATTAACTAAACTCAAACTTAACTTTGGAATAATAAACAAGGGCCTACGTGGAAAATTGGCCGTATATTAACAGGAAGCCGTATGTAGTACAGAGAACTGTTAACACTACAATACGTTTAAAATTATCAAGAGGATTAAACCTCTGGCCTGGAAGGCAACCAGCAACCGAGTAAAACTGCTAAGGCAAGCGGCCTGCTTCGACTAACTCCTTCCTCTCTCTCGCTTGGCAAAAAGCCACAACTTAAAGCTTTTAATTCTGGCCGGAAGTAGAAAATAAGAAGTGATAGTAAAGATTTAAAATAAAAATAAACGTTAGTAAAACTTAAGATCCTTACATACTTCCCGCCAGAGTTAATTAGTTTGAAACTGAGGTCTAAAACTACCTTGTTGAAAACTTTTAGCTCTAGAATCTAACGCGAGGCCAATCTTTTACAAACATTTCTCACTAGAAACTAGAAATTTAAAAAAAAATTTGTTTTTACATTAACAGCTCCATGCACAACCACTTTTCATCTGTACTGCATCTAAAGAGGAGCTTTTAGTTCAAATCTGGTTCCTTCCAGAGATCTGGATGGAAAACTAGTTAAATGAAACGTTACACAATGAAATGGCAAGTAACATGAATATTTATATTTCTCTTAACATTCTTATTTCATTCATGACTTTATTTTAATTATCTCTCCCCGTGCTCTCTGACATGTGTTGTAAAAGAAAACACCAAACACGAATGTGTTTATGTATACGTGTTCAACACTGCCGCCTACAATCAAAACACTAACGTGTTAAAATTCAACATAACAAGACCTCGTAACACACCCTATCTTCAACTCTAAACCCTGAGGTACTATTCTGAAAGTGGCTAACCCTGAAGTGTAGCGTCAGAGAGCCTAACTACATTCATTCAACCTTTAACACATATTCACAATACTTTTCTCTTTTTTAGTCCAAAGGGATTTGAATCCCGAAGGACTATTAGTTTCGTTTTGGCATTTTGCGTCGGACTCATAAATGTCGGTTCACTTTTCAAACTGTTGCCACAAAATGTTAGAGTCCTGCATTATATTTGAAGAAATTAAATAATGAAAAATCTGCATAAATGTATGTATATTTCTCGTATTGTGATAAAACAACGGTACATAGAGTCATCGAATTTTGAATAACGTAATCCTCCAACGAATATGAGCATGTGGAAGACCAAATTTGAAATTTGAAATTTGTTTTATGATCGATTTCCTATTTTTTAAAACTTTGACGAATTTTTGATTAACAAACTCAATGATTTCAAAGCGAGCAATGGCAACGTTGTGCAGAAAAAACATTTTTATCTCCAGCGCGTGAGTCTCTGTATCGGAAATTCTAAAGATATGCTCGTTTTAAAACTATTTTGCGATATTGCTGTTGCACTGGATCTTATGGTTTAAGTGCAAGGAACATGATATTTAATAAAGAAAGGTAACACACAAAATGTTAAAAAACGCCCCTTTGGACGTAATTTAAAATCTGAAACATTTCAGATTTTTTTTTTTTTTTTTTTTTTTTTTTTTTTTTTTTCAGTCACACGAATAAGTTTAAAATTTTTGGCATTACTTTCACTTTAACCATATCACAGTATTTCTTAACATTTAAAATAACAGTTCACATTGTATATAAGAACATATTAACATGCCGTTAATTTTACGCATTTTAAAACATACATTAGTAGTACATTGTTAACTTCTATCCTTTTCAAGGCAAGTGCCAATTCTTTTACATTGAAATACTACATTTCAAAAAGTCTTTCAGACTAAAACTTCTTTCTTGCCAGAATGTTTTAAATAAAATTTATACAATAACTTTTACAATATTTAAGTATTTACACATTCCTATTCTACATCAACTTTAGTTTTACGCGCGAGTAATTGAAAAACATAATACCAAAACCGGTAACAACTCATTTCTCGCCTTTTTGGCGATAAAGGTAGACCTCACATGAGGTAAAACTTCTTGAAATCTGCCACTTGCAGTAAGAATGAAAGATTAACTTAAGTTTGCAAAGTAAAATAAAATTTTAATTATCTTTGTGATATTCGGACATTCTTTTCTCAGCCCAGTCCTGGAAGGTAGCGAAGATTCTAGTTTGATTTATCCTCCTTCTTGTGCGGGCTCGCCCTTCAGTGCCTTCCTCTAGAAGCTTTCTTTTTCCTCCAGTTCCGTCACCCTTGAATACCTTCTTTTTCGCCTCTGCCTGTGGTCTTGGCCGTTTGATGGCAGCTGGTCTTGGCGGAACCGGGACACTTCTCTCTCGTTTCTGCTTGGACGTCGTTGCTGGCCGTTCAAATTTTCCTTGTATCTTTTCCTCCGCCGCTGGTGGCCCTTCCGCAGTTCGGCGACATTTGCTGCGGAGAGTCCTGTCCGATGAGTAGATCTTCCGTTTGGGAGCCGGGTTATAGTTGCCGTTATTTCTCGTGGCTCTCTTTGCATTCGTCGTACTTCTCCCTTCTTCATTCTGGGGGTGGTCGTGAGCTCTCTTTTCTGGACGGTGGAACGGCTTCTTTTTCTTGTTACCTTCAATTTTCCAACGGGGAAACTTTCTTTTCAATTGCTCCTGCCTCCTAATGGCTTGCCCTTGTACTTGTCGTTGTTCCACCTCTGGAGCTTGTGCCTGCCGTGCCTGCCGTGCCGGATCCTGCAAAAGATCTTTGAATATTTGCATTTTATTACAATCATAGTATGGTTTTATTTGATCAATGTTTGCGGAGTATGTTTCACCATTCCTGGCTTTTAACACCACTACAGCGTGAGTTATTTTTTCTATAACATATGGTCCTTCAAATCGTGGAAAAAATTTGGCGGTTTTATCTTCTGGTGCTGAGGAAAGTGAATGCTTAATTTTTAATACTTCATCTCCTACTTTATAAGTTACTCCCCGTCGTTTCAAATCGTCATAGAGTTTTTGTTTTCTCTGTGCTACTTCAGTATTCTTTTTTGCTTCTTTAACTAATTTTTCTATATCACCCATTTTAAATTCTGGGGCCCTTTGCTGAACATAAAATAATTTATCTAACGGCGTTATAATCTTTCTGCCTAAAAATAACTCAGCAGGAGTTTTGCCCATTGTGTCATGTTTTGCGGTCCTAAGGGCGAAAGCAAATTCATTGACATAGTTACCCCAGCTTTTATGAAAATTTTTAACATAACTACGGATAATTTTCACTATATTTCTATTGACCCGTTCCGCTATATTTGATTGCGGCCGATACGGGACCATTTTTAAATGACGTATGCCCAGTTTTTGGCACATATCTTCAAATATATTACTTACAAATTGAGGACCATTATCCGATATAAGTTTTAGGGGCGCCCCGTATTTTAAAATATATTTATTTAAAATAGAATCAGTAACTAATTTCGCGGAGGCTCGTTTTAAGGGAACAATTTCGGTCCACTTACTAAAATGATCAACCATAACAAGGAGATAACGACTTTTATTTAACTGACTTTTTGGGAAATGGCCCAATAAATCGATGCCAATTATTTCATTTGGAAATTCGGATTTAATACTATTTAGAAACCCGGCCGGGCGGAAATTAATATAATTAATTCTTGACATGTTGGGAAGGACTGTACATACGCCCTTGTTAACTTTTGCAGTACAGGAAAATAGGCTGCCTCGCGTACGCGTTGGATAGTTCTTCGAATGCCAGCATGAGAAGCTAAAGGGCTGTCATGTAATTCCTGCAGGATATTTAATCTAAGATTAGCTGGGATAACAGGTCGAAATTCGTTGTTGGAATTTTTAGTTTTTGTATAAAATAATAGACCATCTATTAGTTCGTAATGGGCCGCCCTATTTCTTGACGCCACAATATCTTGGTGGCTAAAATTTTCAGGATCCTTTAAATACTCATAAATTCTTCCAAACTCAGGATCCTTACCCAGTTCGGTTATTACAGTTTCTCGGGAATTTATTGTACATGCTGTTAGCATTGCCACCTTTACAGTATTACCTTCTTCATCTATTTTTATTCTGGATAGGGCATCTGCTACGATATTTTCCTTTCCGGGGGTACGCTTGATTACCAGATTATATTCTGTAGCTTGAGTGCCCATCTTATTAACCTTGGGGATAAGTTTTTCCCTGAGTACAATCTAGTTACCGCCGCATGATCAGAATACACTGTTATTGGCGCCTTTCCAAAATAGACTCGGAACTTTTGCACTGCTAACAGAACTGCAAGTGCCTCTCTCTCGGTCGCGGAATAATTTCTTTGTGTTTGATTTAAAGTTCGACTAAAAAATGCCACGGGCTGCTGATTTTGCGAAAGTACCGCTCCTACCGCATAATCCGAAGCATTCTCTGAAATTTTTAAATTCTCATCCTGTTCAGGAAATTTCAACACAGGGGCTTGCGTTAATGCTTGCTTTAAATTTCGAAAGCACTATTGGCTTCGGCCGTCCACGAGAATCTTGCCTTTTTCCTTTTTAATTTTAACAGTGGTTCAGCAATAACTGCAAAACCTTTTATAAAGGACCTATAATATGAACAAAGTCCTAGAAGAGAAGAGAGCTTCTTCGCCGTAGTTGGTGGCGGATACTTTTGCACAGCGATTATTTTTTATTCGTCTGTCTCGATTCCTTTCTGAGATATTTTGTAACCTAAATATTTTAATTCAGGGGCTGCAAATTTTCACTTTTCGACATTAACTTTTAGACCGGCCTCATTTAATAAAGAAAACACCTGTCTTAAATCCTGTACATGTTGGTCCAGATTATCACTAGTAATAATGATATCGTCTAAATAGATAAATGTGGACTTTCCAAGAACAGGCCTTAACACAATGTCCATACATCGCTGAAATGTTGCCGGTGCCCCTGAAAGGCCAAACGGCATACGCAGGAATGCATAAGTGCCAGACTTGGTTATAAAAGCAGTCTTAGGCACGTCCTCCGGTCTAACCTCTATTTGAAAATAACCAGTCGTTAAGTCTAAAGTCGTCATATATTTTGTAGACGTTATGTTCCTTAGAATTTCTTCAATAATAGGTAACGGATATACCGGATATTTAGTTATGGAGTTTAATTTACGATAGTCAATAGCGAAACGCCACCTTTTTGGATGTGTTAATGGATAGTCATTATTTTTCTTACATAAAACCACCGGGCTAGCATAACTACTTGAGATGGGCGTTATGATCTTTTTACGTAGCATATCGCTAATGTGCCATTCTATAATTTTTTCTTTATTCTTATCATACCGGTATGCTTTGTGGCGAACTGGCATTGAATCTCCGGTGTCGATACTATGGTTAGTAACTTGAGTAAATCCTGGAATATCACTAAATAACGAAGCAAATTCACTTACCACTTGTCGGATTCTTTGTTGCTCTTCCTTAGGCAGGTGATCAAGGTTTAATATTGGCGGTTCCGATTTTTCTTCTCAAACTGGTTTTATCGTCAGCTTAAGGGACGCTTCATTAAAATCCAGCGTTGCTTCTGCCTCTGAAAGAAAATCTATCCCTAAGATACTATGTGCTTGCAGATTCTTTACTATAAAAAACATAACCTTTACTTGTTCGTCCTTGATACGGACGTATAGCGGTAATTTACCTATGCGCTTGCATCTTTCTCCTTGCGCAGCTAACACTGTCGTATTATCCGAATTATATATGCGGTATTTCCGAAAATACTTCCTAAAAAAATCTTCTGCCACACAGGAACACTGCGCGCCTGTATCCAGGAGTGCGGTGGCTGGGATGTTATTCACCAACACTTCAATCTTCGGAAGAGTCAAATTTTTCACCATTACTGTATTTAACTTGAAGGAAGAGGGGTTTTCTTGGCCTTCGGATTTCCGCACCCTCCCGTCAGCAGAAATCCGTTTTAGTTTAAATCATTTTTCATTTCCATGCTTTTCTTCTTTTTCCACTGGCCTTGAGACTTTTTTCCTGGATTGCTATTGAACTGTCGACGTTCGCCTGCTGTTTTTGGATGCTCGGGTTTCCTTGCCCACTGATTCGCTTTGCTTCCGTAGCCGTGTGCTTGACTGTTGTGGTCTTGGCTCACCAAATTGGTTTCGTTGTTGATATTGGCGTCTTCTTTCAATGTCTGCCGTTCTTCTACTTTCAAACTGGATTGCTAGCTCAAATAACTTTTCCAGTGTAGTCGGATTCCTTAATTCAATAAAGTTTTGTACTTGGGGAAGTAACCTCGGCAAAATCACTTGAATTATCTCAGGATCCGGACGGTTTCCATACAAGAGTTTGAAGACGTGAATTTTTCTTAAAATAAAGCTTGAGAGATTTTCAATTGGTTTCTGGTATATGCTGAAAAGTTCCGCTTCTAATTTCGCACGATCCCTTACGACAGGGAAGGTTTTTACTAGGGCAGTCTTGAAATTTTCGTAAGTATAGGTGGGACTTCCTGCTTGACCCAAGAGACTTCTGCCTATACATTTGAACCAATTAAGCGCTTGGCCCCTCAAAGCGCTGGTAGCTAATGTGACTTTTTGGAACTCGTGCACGGGATACATCATGAAGTGGTCCTCCAATTTTTCCAAAAAACTGGTTACCGGTGAGTTTCCATTAAATGTTGCTTCTGGTTTCATCGAAGCGCGCATGGTCTGGACGAGGTAACCAAATCCTTCCAGGGCGGCAGCTGGCATTTCTGGATTCTGAGCCGCTTCTGCAGGCAGCACAGGTTCTTCTTGAAACTCGGCCATGGTTATTCTTCTTCGTTGGGCGCCACTATCAGGTTCAGTGTTTCTCCTTACTTGCTTGGAGAACATTCCAGAACCTGACTCGGAACAGGGAACTTACTAAAGCTATGTTCAATAAATGTGGGAAGTAGACAAGATACACAGGAAGGTTATACGAAACCCTTTATTTTTCACTCTTTACAATAATTTCCGTACTTCGGAATACAGAGACCAACTACTTGTGGTCTGAACGTAAGAATATAAAAATATTAACTAAACTCTAACTTAACTTTGGAATAATAAACAAGGGCCTACGTGGAAGATTGGCCGTATATTAACAGGAAGCCGTATGTAGTACAGAGAACTGTTAACACTACAATACGTTTAAAATTATCAAGAGAATTAAACCTCTGGCCTGGAAGGCAACCAGCAACCGAGTAAACTGCTAAGGCAAGCGGCCTGCTTCGACTAACTCCTTCCTCTCTCTCGCTTGGCAAAAAGCCACAACTTAAGTACTTGGCGTTCGCCAGACAGATTTGCATAAATAAGTTAAAGCTTTTAATTCTGGCCGGAAGTAGAAAATAAGAAGTGATAGTAAAGATTTAAAATAAAAATAAACGTTAGTAAAACTTAAGATCCTTACAACGGTTGCAGGAAAGAACTTATATTGAATGAAATAAGATACAAGATTAGATTCAGGGTTATATTTTCCTACACATATTTGGCCTCAGTTCTTTTTTATAGAAATTCAAATGCTTTGCTTATACGCAAAAGGGAATGAGTTTGCTATATGAGCAAACTGGTTTCACAATTATCGTTTTGCCATTCGTCCTAATGCGGTACTTTAGTACATGACATGGTTAAGTCCATATATGTGATTTAATTTTACTAAATATCAAAAATCGATAATGCGCAGCATGGTGTGGGCCAATGGTATCTGAAACGTGGTGTGTCTGCAATAAAGTTTATAATTTGGTAAAACATAGAGTCGTAAACACGATTACTTAACGTTGTATTTACATCCGTGAAACCAGTGTTCCGAAGACTTTTTAATCTCTGGTATTGTTTTTCAAGAAAACGCATGTATTTTTTATCACCATAACTATTTTAAAGTTAGGCTTGTTAGATTCAGGTGCTCACATTCATACTGAAGTTTTAAAATATTTAGAAAATAAAGCGTAGAATTTCATATAACACTAACTAAGAATGATCACTCACGTTAACGTTCGCCGAGGCTACCTGAAGTTACCAAAAACTGCTCAAATCAGCCAGAATGAACCCCAATATGCTAACTCTGGCTATACAAGATTCAGAAATTTTGAATAAAATTTTGAATAAAAATTATTATAATCTTTGAAATTTCAATGTAATACATTTTAAATACAAAACGAATGTATACTGTTTTTTCCTCTTAATTTAAAATGTGGCTATTCCATTTTTAGGTACACTTTGCTTAAAACTATTCAAGGTTAAAAGCAAAGTTTCTATGCTTGTATTTCAATTATTAAAAACATTTATATTTTTTATAATAACTAAACTTATAGATATGCATGCCAAAATAACTGAAAATAAATGTTTATTGATAAAATTCTTATGAGTTATTCTTATGAAAGTTTTCCTAAAAGGTATTATATTTTTTTAGTTCCAAGAATATTTTTCATTAAGTAAACAAACTTTCCAACATCACAAAAATTTTTGTTAAAATAGGCTGAATAGTGTTTTCAAAAAATATTCCAAACGAATACACTATATTTTTAACGAAATGAAAAGAAAAATTAAATAATTATAGAAATTAATTTATGAGATTAATAACTACATTATATTAACATTACACACACACCACATATAGTATATAAATCTATGTTTAACGTACTAAATATCTTAGTCGTAACTTTATTTTGAAATTAAATATGTGTTTGGAAATGCAGTAGTAAACTTGTTTCGTTTAGTCCATCGAGATGCTTCGTATACTTTTAAATGAACGTTTTTATCATAATTTCGGTCAAGATTCAAATTTTCAAAATCAAATCCTCCATATTTTTTTTAATTCAAGATCAAAGACAAGAATCCTCCTTGATAAACATAGTGTTAAAAAATACTTAGTTGATTTTATTTAAACATATGACTATTTAAACTGCTTAATTATTTTCTTAAACACGCTTCAGTATATGAGATTTATACATATCACATCATATTTATGAAGGTCTTTTCTTTCTTGTGAACTACTTTCAAAACTGCAGGTACATCTAATACAGTAGGATATCTCACGAATATAAGACATACAGCAATATCACGTATATTAGGCCAGTGTAGTGCATATTAAGGTACATTTAAACAAACCTTCTATAAAATTGCTTTATTTTAAATTTTATGCTTTCTAATAGAATGCTCGAAATTTCTCAAAATATAACTGATAAAAGTTTAAAAGAAAAAACTTCACCTATAGAAGATGGTTCACATTTACTACTTTTTATTCCAAATATTTGCTAGCAACCTGGTAAAATATGACTTGTGTATGTAAATAAGTTCTGATTGGTTTCCCATGCCTTGGTGTATAGTTATTGAAACAATTTCGTGAATGATCATAAGTGGAGAAAGAAACCATACGTCATTTTCTAATGTCAGGTGTGGGCATTACCAGTTAAATGATTTGGGGCAGTTCCATAACAGTCTTATTCAAGAACGTCCCGAGGGACGAAATTTGATGACCTTGGACCCATTTCTCCATACCACCATCCTTTCAAAACGACAATCAGCTCGATGCATTTTGAGCTCGATGCATGCTTGAAAATATATAGTATATTTGCCCCAAACTGAAAATATACTATATATTTTCAAGCATCCATGCTTCTCCGAAATTCGAACCCGAGCTCGATGTTACGACAGCCAGGTTAACGGAGCGACGCGTAAGAGAACAGTTTCCTAAAAAATGCTGATAAAGAAATAATATATTTGTGATTAGATACATGCTTAAAAGTCAAATTATAATTAATTAGCGAAACGGCAGAACAGGCAGAAAATGTATTAAGTCCTCAAAAGGGTTTTCACTCCATAAGCATAAAATTTTTCTACATTTTAACGGGTTTGACGACTTTTCCTTCATAACAGTAACACGACAGTTTCACCAAATTAATTAATGCATTAAAATTTGCATATAACATGAAAGTAAAGGAACTAATATTTATTTTTTCTTAATCTAAACTTCTCTCACTTTTCCCACTGCAAAAGAAGTTTTCCTAAATTCCCGAGATCATTCAAAAGCAAGGAAGATTCTTCTTCTCCAAAAGTCTACGGACAACGTCCTTCGCTGGAATTTAAACTATTTTACCCGGAACACCACTTACAAAATCAAGCCGAATCTATAAAGCGGTATACAAAAGAAATAAACTAAACAACTAAAAGGAAAATAAGGCGGACTGGGTCCAAAAGTTTTCCCGCTCAATCTTCAAAGGCCTTTTCATGCCCCCCCTTTCTTTTTGACGGTGGAGCGGGTTGAGGAGGGTGGAAGTTGCCGACTAAAAGAGTTTTTATTAGGGTAATGAGGGGTGGTCCGAGCACGATTTGGCCATTAACGAGATGGGAACGTGAATCTCGGCTGCATTTCTCACCCGCTGCTGCAAGGATGAGGGGTTGTCTATCTTTACATTCCTCTTTGCCCCTTCTAGAGAGGTGCGTGAAGCTTTCATAACTGTAATTAACAGAGTTTTATGAACTTCTTTATAATAATTCCGAATTTTTAGTTATCGGCAAAAGTATTCAATAAAAAAAATTCCCAAAAAAGAAAAATATTTTTAATGCTGCTTTCAAAAAGGATTTAAAATGGCATTTGTTTGTTGGGCAACAAATGACAAAATATTAATATTTTATTGTCAAGATATTACTTCATAAAAAATTTAGTGCTCACTGTAAGGTATTTCATTTGACAAAGACTACACAGTTAAAAATTTAATAGTTTTATTTCTGAAGGGCAAAATGCTCATTTTCTGATAAAATTAAACAATGAAATTATTTTAATTTGTCTATTAATGGAAAAATTAAATTTTTATCGATATAAATTTTAAAACAAAACAAATAATCTTGTTATTTTTAACGTAATAAAAGACTTTTCAATTGGTCAAACAGAACGTGTAATATATATAACCTGAGTTAAAATAAAATTAAGGTATTATGATAGGTGTGAGTCAATAAAAAAAAACAGAATAAACATTGAATTATAATTTATTGAATTTTTATCTTTCCAGGCAAGATATCGTAATAACAAATCATGGAAAAGAATGCACTCATTCAACGATTTTCATTTAAACGAATTTCATCTAAATTCTTCTATTTCCAATTTTTCATATAAATTAATTAGCTTTAAAAAATTTGTTTTTATTTTGTTTCAATCAAAGAACCACCTGGAAAGAAAAACAAATTGTCCAGATAACTGGAGGTCCAAACATTTGAAGTCTGGTTAATTGGATCTTCTATATTTTCAAATCGTAGAAGAAATTGTAGAAACTAATTCTATAAAATCATTACTTAATTATGAAAATATAAAATTTACTACTTCAACTTCATTTTGTACTGTTAATGCAGAATTCCCACTTTCGGCTATGAGAGAAGGAGTTTAGCAACAAAGCAATCATTTTTCAAACATCTCCTTTGAAGAAAGAAATCTCAAAGCACCATCTTAAATCAAACATGCTAAAAATAATCTTAATTTTTGAAAACGTATCCATAGGAAAAAGTTTACTTTTACAAATATATAAAAGCCAAAACAACAACTAAGAATTTTGGAAGTATGGGGAAAAAAATTATAAAACATCTATATCCGTTTCAAGTAAATAGACATAGCTAGAATATGTACGTTGCACTAGTATGATAGATATATATATAACATTCTCTATTCGGATAAAGCAAATTTAAAGTTAATTAAAACTTAAATTTTAAATTATAAAATTTTAATTGCAAACAAATAAAATTTTAAATTATAAAATTTTAATTGCATACAAATAAATGATTGATATACATATAATTACTAAACCTTTTTAAATACATAATAGAATCATGCCTAGTGTTATCGCGCATTGTCAATGGAACTTTTAACACCTTTCGATAGTCGAGTGGAAAGGTAGGAAGATGTTTACACAATCCAAATTCATCTACTAATTACACATTAGAATCATTCTTCGTAGATAATATACTTTTTTAACATAAACAATTAAAATAATTTCATCCATACGCAGGTTAAAGGGGGCGACATCAAGCAGAGTAGCGGGGAGATTTTCGGCAGTGGCGGAAGCTAGGAAAGATGACGTAGTTAACTTGCGAGCGGTATCTATACCAAATATAAGCAGAAAGTATTCTAAGCTATGATTGGTTAATTTTAGTTTTAGTTACCTTTTTCAAGCAGCATTATGTAGCAGGCAAAGATCTCGAATTTGGGAGAACAGATGAGTTTAGGGGGAGAGCATAAAATCTAGAATCGTTAATTTTGAGGTCGCCAATAATTTCTTAAAGCAGCCGTAAAGACTATTACGTTTTACAGAAACAAAAAACCAGGAAAATCATTTATGTCCTTGTCATGATTCGAACCTCGGATCTTCCAACTCGTAGCTATTATTCACACCGCGAGAACAACAGCGTAAATGTGATAATTACCCATATTCTTTCCTCCCTAAAAGAGCAAATCAGTCTCAGGCAGGAGAGGCAGAAGTCTCAGTCTTGACTAAACCTAGCTGGCGAAGAATTACCTAGGTTTTAGCTTAAGTGCTACTGTAGAAGTATTAAGCTTTTCAAAGTCAGGAAACGTAAGACATTAAATGTACTCTCATCAGAATTCGACCCACTTCAACTGCTAACTGCTAGATGAATGTGCTACCAGTTACACTGCTAGAGTACGCGCGAAGAGACTGGATGTTTTCTTCTCCATTTAAAGCAAGAAATACAAGACTAATCACCCATATCTAGGCAGTGATCCACCACATTTTAGTTTGGGTGCCATTGCAAATACTATTAGGCAGGGATCCCCATCTCTATGCCCGAGAACAGCATTGCGCCCAGCGACGATTTTAGGCGTGCCCGTTTCTGAGTGATTACGATAAAAAATGTATAAGTTTTTAATAAAATGTAACATTTTTATAACTAATAATTAGAGAAATATAAGCGTATTTGTTTATAATTATATCTTATCATTTGAAATGGGCTTAACAGTTGTTCCGGTTTCACTGCGATGGTCTTATTTTAAAGGCTGGGTCCCGACCAGATTGTCACTTTATTTTAAAAAAAAATAATCATTATATTAATTATATTATTATTAATTAAAATAATTTAGAAATAATTATTGTCCCACTTATTTTTAAAAAAATTATAAAGTGTCCAATACGTACGCATTCAAAATATTTCAGTGCCTCTCTGCACTAATGTACTACATGCGACTGGTCGTAGATATCGTCATACTCTGAGCATAATTATTTATTCTGCACTGCGGAATACCCATTTAATGGCAATTAATTAAATGATAAGTTATATTTATTATTAGTTTATAAGCTCACGTTGTACGTGTACTTTATTATTGATATTTTCCACATCATTGTATAAGGTATTTCTCACACCTTCTTGGAGAGCCTTCGTGGTGTAGTGATTCGGCACGCTGGGTCGGTATTGCAGAGGTCCGCGGTTCGATTCCCGGCGAAGACGTTTGCTCATTTTTCATCTCTCCAGCCTCCCCCGCCCAAAAAAAAAAACATCCTAATGTCTCTACAGTGGCGCCCTAACCAAAAGGGTGTTGGATGAGGTTTTTCCACACCCAGGATTTGACGATTGGGTTCCCTGAAAACCCCAGTCGCCCTTTAAAAAGGGGAGTATATAAGGTATTTCTCTCACTTTCCTAGCGTGCCTTCGGGGTGTGTTGCACCTGCATGCTGGGCCGGTATTCCAAAGGTCAGTGGTTCGATTCCCGGCGAAGGCGTTTCTAATTTTTCAATCTCTCTTGCTTTCAAAAAAATCCTAATGTCTCTACAGCGGCATCCGAACTAAAAGGGTGTTGGTTGAAAATTCTCCACACCACATTTGGCGATTGGGTCCCCTAAAAAAACTCAGACGCCCTTTAAAAGAAGGAGTATATAAAGTATTTCTTTCACCTGCTTGGCGTGCCTTCGTGGTGTAGTGGTTCGGCACGCTGGGCCAGTATTCCAGAGGTCCGTGGTTCGATTCCCGGCGAAGGCGTTTGCTCATTTTTTCATCTTGCTTCTTCCAAAAAATAACTAATGTCTCTACAGTGGCGTCCGAACTAAAAGGGTGTTGGATGAGGTTTTTCCACACCCGGGATTTGGCGATTGTGTCCCGTAAAGACCTGAGTCTCCCTTTATAAAGGGGGAGTATATAAGGTAATTCTCCCGCCTTCCTATCCTGCCTCCGTGGTGTAGGGGTTCTGCCCGCTGGGCCGGTATTCCAGAGGTCCGTGGTTCAATTCCCGGCGAAGGCGTTGCTAATTTTACATCTTACCTGTTTCCAAAAAAATAACTAACGTCTCTACAATTGTTTCTATGCACTTTGTTTATTTTAATACCAAAACGAGTGACTCAAATAAAAGACAGGTAACCTATAATTTTAATACTGGTTGCAAAAAATCATATTGTTTCGTCCCTTTCAAAGATAAATATGCTTGTTTGTTGCGCGGCGATAGCCTTGCAGTGCCGTAAAAAAACATATTGTTGAACTTCATTTTCAGATAATTCATGCTACTTTAAATACGATCTGAAATAATAATCTGATATTCACTTAAACTTAAAGTAAGTAAGAAGAAAAAAAATCAGCTAAAATCAAATCTATTTGCCCAACAGTCAGTTTTCCTTAAGCCTGTAGTAAAATATAAAAATTAAATTGTTTCTTTCAAAAAATTTTCACATGTTCCATAGAAGAAAAGGTCTTTCCAGAACATTGTTGCCAGATCCTGCGATTTTCGCAAATTTGCGACTTTTGACAAACTTGTGCTACTAAAATTTCATTATTTGCGATTTTGCGAAATTTTTGCGACATCCATCATTTTCTTATGCTACTTTTTGTGACTTCAAAGATTTTTAATATATAATTATTAAATAAATTATTAAATTAATTAAAATCTTTTTATGTTAAAATAATGTATTAGATATAATTTATATTTAAAAAGTTTATTTAGGTTTAAATAGAAGTTAGCATCTGGCATTCTTGGTTACAGGCATCGGGACCTCTCACCTTCCTCCCCTGTCCCCCGCGTGTTTTGCTTTTAAAACAATTTCCCCCTAGTCCTATAGTAATAACGAATCGAGCAAAAGAATTGGCAGCTTGCGAGGCATAGATTGGGTACCCAAACAGGGAAAGAAATGAAATTTATTCTTCTGATTAATAATATTGTTACGAACTAAGCAATGGAAATGACTTCAAAATCAAATAAACGGAATTTTTCTAAATAACAAAATAACAACACAAATAAATTTGACAGTGAAAGAACAAAGCTTTCTTAAGTAATTAGAATCTGAAGTAAATTGACCACGCAGATTGGAAATCTCACTGAAAAGTATTCCTCAATTAAAATGTTCACAATTAAGAAAAAAAGCAAAGAATTAAAAAAATTAACTGTCAGCTCAAAACATTTAGTACAAAAGCGCTAACAGTCTAAACATGAGGAATCTTTTAAGAATGGATATGCAGAAATTAATTTAAAAATAGAAACCTGAATTAAATGAGGATAAATTAAAAGACAAATGGATATTGAAACAAATGAAAATGAGCGATATAGTTTTAAAATTTTCGTTAAAGCTCAGGTACGTTACTAAAAAGACTAAGAATCGAATGCAGTCTGTAACTTACAGAGCCAATAGACAGTGAATTTGTAATGACGTCAGAGGTCATGTGAGCACGCGTAACTATGACATCACAAAAATCACGTGATCTTTGACGTCACTTGCGATTTTTGCGACTTTTTGAGTCTCCTTTTGCTATTCTAGTTGAAAAATATCTGGCAACACTATTCCACAATGGTTGAATTGTTAAAAGAAATATTTTAATTGGTTACGATTGCTTATTTGAGGGATTTTCTAATAAACGTGAGATTACATCAGCAATACAAGACTTGCAGTTGTGAGATAATATAGTCACAAGACGAATACATGCCATTTCAAAAGACATTCAAACTCAATTAAGGCGTGACTTGGAAATATGCGACCAGTTCTCGCTATAATTTGACGAGTCTACAGATTGATATCTACAATGATTGATATCTATTGATATCTATTGATTCTATATCCCCAGAATACGCGCACGATAAATTGATAAATGTGCCTCTACACAAGCTATTAACCATTGATGAGGCACCAGGAATAGTTAGTAATATTAATCGACTTATAGCGCTACTCAAGAAAAGAAGCATTGTGGGGTAAAATACTGCCCTTCGGACATGTCATGAAGATAGTTACAAAAATAGCAAACTTTACTAACCGACTTACGCTGGCTGGCAGATTTAATTTCTTTCAGCCATAATTGAGAAATTGAATTATTTAAACTTGGAGCTGCAGGAAAAATACAAATATATAGCTTTAAGGTCTGTTAAGCCATTTAAATCTAAACTGATTTTCTGGATATCACATCTGCAAATGAAGTTACTTATACAATTTCCAAATATGAAAGAAACGATAGGGGATGCTGAAATTAACTTAGCCTCATTTCTTATTAACTTGCAATTATTTCGCGACAAGTTTAAAAAACAGTTTCAAGAGTTTAATATTTTCAAGCTAATGGTTATCTTTTACTTGACAAATTTAATGCATAAGGTATTTTCTCCCTCCTTACCGCATGTCATTGTATCGCAAGTGGAAACACGCTTTAAGCATATCCGGGAGTTCAGGAGTTCGAATTCTGGGGAAGGCACTGCGGATTTCTTCAATTTCCTCACATCGAAAAAGTGTAAATGACTCTATAAATATAACCGAGATAGCTGCATACGTCGCAGACTTTATTCAAGCAGAAACGGAAGAATTGGAGCTAGAGAGTTTGGATCTTCAAAATGACTCTGTGTTAAAATCCATTGTATCAGATCAGAACTTTTGAAATTTGTTGACAGAAACAAATTTTCATTCTTGGAAAGAGCATCATACGATACAAAATCATTTTTGGGTTCCACATACTTGTATGAATCATTGTTTTAAATCTGGATAACACAAAATCAAAGTACAGATCTTAGCCTGCAGATAAACATTTTGATGATTGGTTACGAGCCAGAATATTATCATACTCTCCTAATTATGAAGCAATGACCAATGAAATGCAATTCCAAATACCACAATGACCTTAAGAATTACATTTATCATAAAGAATTACTTTACCAACGAATTGAAAAAAAAATTCTAAACATTTGTCTGTATTATTTAGTAATTGTGTTTATTTTACATAAGAATACAATAAATAATTTTTATATCTTAAAATTATATTTCTGGAAATTATTTTGTGTATTAACAGCTATGTAAACCTATAGATTTACCTTAAAAAATAAATGTGCCCACCGCTTCACCAGCATTCTAAAATGTGTTCTAAGGTACAAAAAAGTTGGGGATTGCTGCTATTAGTTCTAAGCGCAAGAAACGTCAAAAATTAGCTATCTCTTCGCCGGAGTTCAAATCACGGATCTTTAGTTGTTAGTTTAACGCGTTAGCATTTGCACCCCACAAATATGCAGGAATGACGGGATAATTCTTTACAACGTATGGTCTTATGCATTTATTGAGTTTTAATTTTAACTCATTAATTCCCTAACTCGTTTATTATCTTTTATTTATACAATTCTTCAATTAAGCATAAATTTTTTTTGAAAACAGTAAGTAAAATAATTATGAAGAGTTTAAAATATGAAAACGAAAACGTCTTTCCCAGTAATTAAAATAACAAATTGCAAATCATATAAAATTATTGGATTCTGAAGTCAAATTATGCCCACATACAAAGCTTAAATGAAATAATGAAATCGCACTGCAAAAGAAGAGTATATATAAATTAATGTGTCTTGCCTTTTGTGATAAGTATGTGGGTAAAGAAGGAAAACACGGTTCGGTAGCAATATAGTCACTTTAAAATTCATTTTTGGGGGAACTATGTTATGGCGACAACCGTTATAGGAAAAAAAAAAAACTTGTAAAAGCGAGTAATCATTTTTAAATCATAAATAAAAATTGGCAATGAACATCAAATCTCTAAGGGCCTCTATTTACCACTAAAATTATTCAATGCCATGGGTTGCACCTTAAGCACATTTTACAATATCTTCTTTCGGGAAGACGCAGTTCAGGTAACGTTTCTAAAATTAGAGTTAACTAACAAGCTAGATTCTTCTCTACATTCTACTTCTTTTCTTAGAAACACTAAACGTTCGCTTATATTAAACTCTAAAGTTGATTAGTACACAACTAAGGAGATGTTAAGAGATTGTAAACTTCGTAAATGCATTTGATATTCGTCGTGCAACTTTCTTAATTCTTTTACGTTATTGGAGTTTCCTAGTGGTTCAATAGCTAACAGTTTATTTATATAACAGAGTATAATAAGATCATATCGACCAAATCGCTCTTTAAGCAATGCGATGTAAGTGATGGTTGTTACAGCTCAAGGAAAATCCTGAAATCGCAATAACGGCGTTTCCTGACAAGTAAGATTATTTTCAAACCATAGCACTTTTTTCCCTTTCTCAATATTTCATTATCGTGCATTGCTACTTTAAAACTATTCCAAAAATCTAACCACTCACTATGTTGCCCATATAATTTCAATATTTCTAACTTAGGCAGTTTAACAGTACTTCTAGTAAACCTGCCAAAAAATAAGTTCTGCAAAATATCAGGAATCCGAACAGTACTATAATTAAAGTTTATATTTCTTTCTACTTCCTTTCAGACATTTAGTGGATTTTTCCTTCATTTAGTGGCTACGGATAATTTCCTGTTCTAATTCATTTAAATCTATATGATTCTTAAGGTATATCAGCAACCCCTATACCGACAAATTGGCCATTTTCGATGTACCTTTTCTCAAAATCTGCTGCAGATAACACGCTTGAAATTTTTTGTGTAATTAAAGTGTACCTATCTCATTATACTGAAATGAGCTTTTGAAACTTTTTGAACTTTAGAATAATTTACAGAATATTTTGCTGGGCATAGTAAAATTTAACACTTTTCTCACACAAAATTTTATTTTTTTCCCTAAGTTTATCACAAAAAGCTCATTTTAGTAAATATTAGGAAACCTAATAAAAAAGCCATAAAAATTTCAGATACCTATGAGCAGTAGTTACTGAAAAAAGATACATCGAGTATAAAAAAATCACTTTTGGAGAAAACGCGTTTTTAGGTGAAAATCCTCACTGATCAAAGCAGTCGATGACAAATTAAAACTAGACTTTTTACAGTTCTAATTTTTATAGAGATTAAAGAATGGTATTTTTAGAAAGATAAAAGTGTAGAGAATTTGAAAATACAAAAATCCGAAATCACAATTTTTTTGAAGATTTTGGAGTTTCAACACCCCTTAATTTCACTATCTAAAATATTTCGCTAGCAATAGGAAAGCACGTCCAGTTATCAATCGGAGGGTCCAGATTTCGAGTACCTGTCGGGCGGTGTAAGGATTTATTATATTCTAACCAATTATTTTTAGTTTTATGTTCCTGTCTCTCCTGATTTCAGTTTTCTGCCGGAATGTAAATTTGTTATAACGTACTATTCAAATTTAAACGTGCTTCAGAAGCGGTGATAAGAGCTGTGTGATAAGAGTTCAAAAAATGTAGTAACGGACTTGGTTTCGATGTTTATGCTGCGAGTTTGAAACGAGCTGTCTAATCGGTGTTCGACACCTTTCAGTTTATACTGATATTTCTCGGCTCGGCTTTGCTTCGTACAGCCGATGTAGCGTTAGTTAACCTAAGAGGCAGTCATTAGCTATCTTAAGTCAATGTGCATTTTGCATTCTTATTTCCTTTTTTTCTAATTTAGTAGCCACGAGTGGTGATGAATTGTGAGCACGAAGTGAGTGCATCTGTTTTAATTTAATTTAAATAAAAAGGTTATTTAAACCTTTCTTCTGCAGTATTTATTCTTAGAGACTGAGCAAGAATTCGCTACTTCGTTTTCGACGTAACGTTGTATGTTACCAAAGAATACTCATAGGCTCTATAACTGGCGCCCGAAACAGTTTAGGACAATGGAAACCTCTACAAGTGGCCTGGCCTCATACACATCCACAGCACCGGTGACTCCCGCCAACCTTAGGCTTTGCCTACGTTGTCGACACTATGAGAGCGTCAATGAGACCCCACTACCTGTTTGATCGAAAAGGTTCAGCAGCAGCATTCATGGACCAGCTGGACGGCCACTTCATTTTATATCCAGTGGATGAAATCCAAAAAGTGGCTTTTTTAACTTCAGTTCTTCGAGGACAAGCCTTCAATTGGTATAAAGGCATCGGCTAATTTTTACTTGGAGAACCAGGTACGCCAACGTACACGTACCAAAACTTCAAAACTACCCTTTTTAAAGTCTTTCTAGTCGTAAGGAATCGTGCGCGGTTAGAAGTCGAACTCTACAGCCGGTACCTGATGAACGGGGAAGATCTGACAAGCTTCATTCTATGTAAAATCCAAGTGGTGAAACTGCTGTATGGAAGAACAACCGACGATGAATTATTTCAACTCATCTTGCTGAGATTACTCCCACCAGCACAAGACTTTATAGAAATAAGAAACCCGTCGACCTTGGAAACTTTATTTGAGCTGGCTACAAAATACGACAGCCGCCGCATTTCCAACAATGAACGCACGCAGATGTTTCGGCAAAAGTACAAAAATTTCGGCACGTCTAAGCCAGACGAACGATGGCAACAAAAATTCAACCGAAAGAAAGAATTATTTTAGAAACATTCATAGAATGAAGGACATACACGCTTTATAATCAGTTGCTTTCAAATAAATACTTCAAAGTCGAAGCGACCCTCTCCTCATTTACGATCATATCGTGCGTCGTAATCCCCGTACAAAGAGAGCTAAGTATTTTAGAAAATTACAGGATTCGACTTTAGAAGTCGCAAATTACTTTACTCGTAGGCATAGATAGATTACGGACTCAGATGTTTTCAGAAAATTCAAAATAAGTCGAAATATTGAGGCAGATATTATACGTACATGCCAGAAGATGTGCTTCCAGGAATGTCAGGAAAGCTGAAAAAGGTGTACATTGGGGGTTCTAAAGCATCTTTTTTTAAAAAGATGTCTATAATAATTATTTTACATATCAAAACAGAGCTATGCTACAAGAATTTTCCATGAATTATTAAAACCTAAGATTATGTATATATAATGTCACATGCAGCTGTTTTTAGAGTATTGTGTATTGTACATTTTTAATTTGTCTATTGATTTTTTCCTTTAGAACTTATTGAATGAAATGCATGAAAATAATCTTTGAAGATTATTATTATATTCATAATCCCCACGTATTAAATAAAATTCGATTCCTTCCTCTCTTCTTTCACTATTTCAAGAAGCCTTAAAACGCAGATCTAACTCTTCTTCCTTCCTCGCATTATAATGAGAGAGCATTGTTTAACGAGATAAATAGAATGAACATTAGCACTTTTGCTGAGATTATTTTCCTAAGGGCATAAATCACAGCATGAAATTTGAATATAAATTCGCCAAGTTAAATTTACCTTCAAGAAAAATATCCGAGGAATAAATTAGGTAATTTTAAGTTGGTCCCCTTAATTCCCATAAGTCTCTCTTTCACGGATCATTTGATCGTTGGGCACTTCTTCCTTTTCTAATCAGCCTTTTCAATTAAAGCCAATCATCGGCATGGAATTTAAACGCTAGCATCTCCTTTGTCCAATCACTCACGGTCTTATGTTGCCTGCAAACCAATCGGATGAGTGATCTGATCGTATTCCTGTTCATGATGCGAAAAGAAAATGATAGCCAGCATCTCAGAGTTCTATTGTGCCATTTTCTACGAAAAGGAATAGGATCTTTCGAATCCACAAAAGAAGATCTAAAAAAGTATCTGTCGTAACAAAACATATATTTTTCACTAGATAGGATAAGATTACTTTCACGGAAATTCATTTGGAAATTCCTTTCGAACACGAAAAATGACACTTTTTAAAATGTTTTCTCTGAAGTATGTTTAACTGAAAATATTTTCTTAAATAAATATTGCCATATATGTATGAAACATAATTTTCCATAACTCATTAACGAGAAAAGTTAGCATTATGGACTACAGACTGATACTAAATCTAAGATTTAAAAAAGATAAACACAGATAAAATAAATTAAACTTAATGATTTCACTGTAAAAACACGAGTTGATGAGTAGAAAAGAGGTGAGGAATCAGAAAGGAAGAGATGTTATGATGTAGAGTCCTACTAAGAAAGTTCAGGTGACTATTTTTTCTAGGGCTTCTTTGCCACTCAAATCTGCCTGAGACTGACTAGACATCCGTTTGACTAAATTTTGTCCACTGTGAACTTGTTTTTATCTGCGTTTTAAAACATTTTTTAATGTGAGAAAAGTTATTGTTATTGCAAATGCTTATTCTTGATACAATTGGTGTAATATCATTGTACAAAACTTTGTATTTTATCTCATTTTGCACAAATATCGAGGCTGAAAGATCATCTTCCAACCCTTCCCTTTTCTCTGAAGATATTCCGATACTTCATTAAAAAACACTGTATTCTTTTGAAGCTACTTCTGTAATTGTTTCACTTGAACTCATTTTTATTATCCCTCTAGTAACTCCTTCAGGTCTTCATTATAACTTCCCATCCAAGAGTCACATAACGTAGTTAACAAATAAAATATCCCCAAAAACCACAAAGTTTCTACTCGCAACACAGCATTGATATAATATACTTCAGGCCGAATTTATGATCCTGTAAGTCAGTAGTTTCAAACTAGCGGCCCCCAAAGCAATTTTTTAAAGCCCATAAATATATTTCACAAATTAATCAGCATTATTATTACAAGAAATTGAAAGAAAATGTTTACGGTTTTTGTGATTTGGCATACAAAAAATACATTATTTTCACAACCAAAAATGAACGTGAGTAATGCTCCAAAAATTCCACAAACACAGTTAATTAATTCAGATTGAATTTTGAATAAATCTTATTCAAAGCTTTGAAGACACAAATGGTGATTAACGGTTGTTCGCACTTATCAGAAAACAAATACGCTTAGTTACGGATTTTTTGTAATAAAAAAACTCTTTGTTTGAGAGTACATTTATACGAGAATAGTTTTTTCGCAGTTGAAAATTAATAAGTCGAAGAAAAAATTTTTACTGATGAGTATCTGCAATTCGTGATGAAGATACTTTCCAGTAATTTTTCTTCCAGATTAAAAAGTTAATAATTATTTACACTGAAGTACGTAGTTTCTGTAAATGTCATAAGATATTTAATAAATAAAAGAAAGAGATTAGGCTGCCGTTATTAATTCTCAAGTTTTTGTCCCTCTTGGGAGATTTTCTTAATTTGTTTATTTTAGTTTGTCTTAAAAGTAAGTCATTTGATGATTACTTCAATATTTAGAATTATTTGAATAAATTTCACTCTGAAATTTAAGATTTAGCTGTCAGTACTTTAAAATTACACAGCGTAACCACCAAAAATTTCTTGCAGATACCCCACTTTAGATTTCAGACAGAAAATAAGTATCAATTTGAAATTTTCATTCACGTCATTACTTTCACTGTTTCCGTGTGTTTCTACACATTTGTAGGGGAAAAAACTTAAGTTATTAATTAGTTAAAATTTAGTTAAAAAATTATATTTTGTTACTTTTTTAATTTCATTCTGCTAGCTCCTTTTAGATCCCGAAGGACTTCGGGCAATTTGAATTTGAAACACTGCCGTAAATTACTTGCAGTCTTACTTTGTCGATAAAAGTTCCGTAAATTACTTGAAGTTCTACTTTGTCGATAAGAGTTAAGTCATGGAGAATATTAAAACTGTGCTTCCAAGTCTTTGGATGTTAATATTGTGTTAATGGTTGCCTCAAAAATAACTTTATCTTTAAAACATTGAGAAAGTACCTGAAATATATTGCTTCCGCTATAGTATTGTCGGATAAGACAAAATGTTATTTCCGCAAGAAATTCTACTAGATTCATCTCAGGATCTTTAATCTTTATCGAATTGAGCAATACATAAAACTATATCGAAAGAGAAAGCCTATATATATATACAGGCTATTATTCATAATTTTAGACGATTTTCATGATTTTTTCTGAAATGTTTTACCTAAAAGTTTTGTGTTTTCAATGTTCTGTTTAAAAATCCTTATTCTTCACTATCTTTCTACACCACAATTTCCAAAGCAATAAAGCCTTTGTAATAACGTAATTTTATCCCATTTCTCTTGAACAGCTATCCAAAGTACAAGAATGGTTCTAGGTTCTTGGACAATCCGTTTTAAAAGTACTACAGTGCAAAAATCCATAGGTCAGGAGGAGTTCAGTCATCAGAAGATTCAGTAGGATTATGAGTGAAGGGTATGGTCCGTTTCTTGTTCCATTTTTTCCAGAAAATTATGTTGTTATTAAATTATCTTCCAGAAAATTATGTAGCTAAAATTTTGAATATTTACAAATTAAAATTTTGATTTTTATGATTCACTTAATTGTATTAAATTTGCTACAGAACATTCTTTAGATATATTCTTTTATTTGGCTTATTAATTCTAGTGTAATCTATTTCGGCTATTCGAGTTTACGCGAACAGCGTCTTCAATCTTGTACACTCAGACAATGGATATAGGTGAATTTTCATGTAATAAACTCAGTTTTCATGATAAAAATTAAGTCGATTTCTTAGTATTTAATATCATTGGTTGCAGAAAAATTAGCTCTTTAATTTGACATAACTTTCGTTTTCCTAACTTTAATTGCATTTTAGTTAGCTTTAATTAATAGTTTTTTTTTTTTTTTTTTTTTTTTTTTTTTCGTTGTCATTGTGATTTCTACTCTGGGGGAAGAAGTGCACTCTTTTCGGTAAAATAGTCGTTTTTTCGAGTTTTCAGCTTTCCTTTGTTGGGACTGCTTACAGGGTTGTTGAAATTCCAAATTCTCCCCCTTCGCGAGGCGTGGTTGATTGGTGACGGCTTGGCGACTTGGAATTTTCGTTGGGGTTTCAAAGTGGTGGCTTTGGCGAGATTGTTAACATGAAGGAATGCTGAAGTTGCAACTGGTTTAATTTTTGGCGAGGAGTGAGCTATGCCAAGTTAGTATTCCGGCGCGTCCCCTTTTAACGGGTTGTTTTGCGGGACGAGGTCACTTTTTGGACTCTTTCACTTGCCAATTGATGTTGTATTAGCCGGCAGCTGATTTTTCGGAATCATATTCGAGAGAATGTCATTTTTGGAAGGGTCATTGTTAGACCGTTGCTTCCTGAGGCTTACTTAATGATTTGTCCAAGAAGCGGATTCTCGCGGCCTTCGGCCCGAGAAATTTTCTGCGTCAGCTCAAGTGAACTAACGGAATGAGAGAATAGGATTTTTTAATACCTTAAACATCGATACTAGCTAAATTTTCCATCGTATTACTCATTTTTTTTTTCAATATGTCATCAAGAAATTCCAACCCTGGGTCTAACCGTCGTGAAGAAAACAACTAATACACCGCATCCAGAGAATAACGAAGATCCTCATATAGTGCCACCTATTTCTTGCTCCTCGGAGTTCTAGGAACTTTTCATCATTACGTTGCATCCGGATTGAACTTTCATCTTAAGCGTGGGTTAAGACCCACTTCAGATTCGAATTTAACAAAATTTCTCTGTGAGCATCGGAGCGTCATCTTAGCGGAAGTTTGCTTCAAATTCAACTGAATCGGCTGTGTCGTTCAACTTCTGAAGGGATGGTTTCGTGCTGTCACCGTTGCCCTGCCTACCTGTTTGGTCATACATCTTGCATAGTGTTAAGTGCCATTTTCAAGAACTTTCGCCTGCTTCTTAATAACAGATGATTGCGCCTTATTCAGTAACCGACGTCCATTTGCTTCAAGATGGTTCATCTCTCCCATCCCATAGATGCCCGTCTGGATGTAAAAGCTAAGTTTTTTTGTTTGCTTTAAATGTCTGAGGTAACAGATTTCTGCAGTTAAAAGGATTGAAATAATTTAATTTGTTGAACTTTAAAATTTTTGTAGTTGATAAATTTAACCTAACTCTATAGAAATTTTTTTTGTGTCGATTAAGTAAAAGTATTAGACTGACTAAGGAATTATAACCTTATTTAAATTATTGTAATTTAGTTTAATTGTTAAAGCAAAATAAGTTTTTCATGAAATTATTTAATTGAACTTTTGGAGCTCCTTCATGGTGAGGATTGATTTGTAATAGTGTCATTATTTGAGCCTCTTTGCTCCTCTCAGGGATTAACTTTGCTTTGTAGGATTGTAATAGCATAAACTTCATAACATTTATCCGGTTAAACTATACTTTTAAAAAATAGAAAATTATTATGTGCAATAACTGAAGCTATCTATTTTTAATTAATGGTATTGAGTGCAATAGTCTGCAGTATATATATATATATATGTACTGATTATTCTGTGTGAAGTGGTTTTTTTTTTTTTTTTTTTTTTTTTTGAAAGTGTAACTTGTTAAATTTTTTTTTTCTCCCCGGGGAGGGTACTGTTCATTTATTCATAGTTTATTTCTGATATGTTTACTTGATTGTAAAAGTAATTATAATAGATATTCTAAAGGCTAAAGTTAAGGTAATATTACTCTGTAAGAGTATGGATTGTAAAACTCAATAGTTTAGAGAACTGTTTGAATATATTTTGATTTTCTAAGTAATGGATATAGTAATTGCATAAGAATTAAATAAATAGGTTCATTTTCTAGATCAATCAATGGTTATTTTATTTTGTGTGCTCATGATTTTTGCCAGTCTATTTCTCAAATTGATTTTAGGGTAAATCCGGTTTACACAACGCAATGAAAAGATTTTATTGATACTAGTATTTTACTGTGTTAAGAGTATTTTAAGTGTTATGGTCAACTAGTAGGTTACCTTTCAGGTATCTTTCAAAAACGACATAACAATTAACATTGGATTTTAACATGAGGCTGTGATGCAGTTCTACTGATCGTTGGCACTGTGCGTAAAAAGAAGATATTTCATATTTGAAAATTGGTTATAAAATATGCTTCTAATATACCTGAAGTTGATCTTAACATTTTATCCACTCTCTTTATTTTTAACTTCCCGTTATATGAAAAGCCAGTAACAGTGATAAATCCCTTTGAAAAACTTTCTTTATATTCTTTGAACCCTGCTTTAAGATTTTTGTCTCCTCTTTGATGATAACAAATAGATCTCCTTTCATTGCAGTCATTTAAACACACTCAAGATTCATGTATTGTGACAATATTTTTCTATTTTTTTCCGGATAAATGTTTCTGATAAAGAATTCTGCAGTGCATTCTGCGTTCCGAGATATATCGTGGAGAAAGACGATGCACATTACGTTCTGTCGTCTCTTTAAGATTCAGATCAGCAATAGTCACCTTGTTTACAGTTGACACTGAGCATTTTAAGGATTTTGTAACTGTCCTTTGAATTAGCGAATTTTCTTTTAACATTAAAGATCTTCCTTTGCAACATTCGAAGCATTCGGTTTTTTCCTTGGATATGTATTTGGAATAATTCTTGCACTTGACGCCCTATTTTGACATTTTTTCCTGTTTTGTAGACAAAATTGCCTATCTCAGCTTTAGATACCGAAACGCCAGGGCTTTTACAGCTTTTATTAATAATTAGATATGAATAATTTTCTTTGGAAGGAGCACAAACATAGCTTTCAGTCCATTGCTTCTTTAAAAGTTCCATTTTGCATAGAATCAAAACTATCAAATAGTGGACAATAATTTATACTTATAAACATATAACTGCAGTTTAAAAAAAGTTTCCAAGCAGGCGATTTTTATAGCAAAGCAAAATCTTCTAAAAAGTTTGCGAACAGCATCTGTATACTCTGTAATATAAAAAGCGATGCACAAAGAAGGAGTCATCCGAACGGGAACAAAAACGGTAGATATGATGTACTACATGTATTGAAAACGAAATACCAACAGTATTACAGGAATTGAATGTTTAATCCAGGTAATATACCTACAAGAGGAAAAAAATCAACAATTCATTGGACCCCCTTCTAGCCCTGATACAAGATGGCGACCTGTTTCGTAGTTTTGGCGGATGTCCTCCTGCGAGATTGCCTGCCATGTACACTGACTACCAATAAGTATTTGGACACCTATGCAAATGACGATATCTGCGGTCCTAAGGTACGTCACGGACTCCGCCGATATATATCGTGTAGGAAACAGCATCGGCTTTAGTCGCATGCAAGATGCCTCGCAGTTCGGAGCTCTCTGATTTCGAGAAAGGTATAATTATCGGGTATCACAAATGTGGCTGATCCTTAAGGGACGTATCTAGCGAGCTGAAGTACCCAAAATCGACAGTGGCCTATGTGATTAAGAAGTGGAAGGTGAGCGGTGATTGTCGGAACGTGCCCCTAGTCGGCAGCCCAACGAAACTGGGAGATAGAGACCAACGAGTGCTGTCCAGAGAAATTCGGAAGAACCGCACCCAACTGATGGCCCTCATCCGCGAGGAGTTTCAACAGGCATCCGGGAGTATTGTTTCAATGAATACCATCCGTAAGGAAGCACATCTGCTTGGTTTTCATGGTCGTGCTGCTTCCCATAAGCCTTTGATCACAAAGTTCAACCGCGCTGCTCGGTTAATGTGGTGCAAAGCACATCGAAATTGGACCGTAGATCAGTGAAAACTGTTTCTTTGGAGTGACGAATCAAGGTTCACCCTTTACCGTTCGGATGGCAGCGTCTGGGTCTGGCGTCTACCTGGAGAAAGTCTCCTGCCAGAATGCATTGTGCCAACAGTCAAGTTCGGCGGAGGTGGAATTATGGTCTGGGGGTGTTTCTCCTGGTATGGGCTGGGACTTTTGGTCCCCATTCATGGTAAGCTCAACTCCGATGCCTACTGCACTATTTTGGATGACAATGCGCTTCCTACGTTGTGGCAGTTTTATGGGTTGGACCTCTGTTACTTTCAGGACGACAATGCCAGTTGTCATGTTTCGACGTTAACCAAGGCTTGGTATGGTGCCAGTGGAGTTAATCGAATGGACTAACCCTATCGAGAACCTCTGGGACGAGTTGCATCGCTGAATTCAGGGGGTGCACTACCCGTGCAAAATCGGTGAAGGAACTTCTATGTCTTCTCCAAGCCGAGTGGAAGAAAATACCACTAGCTGTCATACAAAGACTTGTGGAAAGTATGCCCCGGAGGGTCCAAGCTGTAATTACCTCTCGTGGAGGCTCTACCAACTATTGATTTTGAATAAAGTTAGTTTTTCTTTTCTATCACAGGTGTCTAAATACTTATTGGTAGTCAGTGTACATTCCAACTAGCGAGTTAGACCCTCGTGATCCAGTGACGTCGAAAGCGCGTGCTAATCAAAGGTTGAACGTGCTGTACTAAGAAGAAATCTGGGGATCGCGCCTGCGATCCCCAGATTTCTTCTTAGTAATGAAGATGATAAGTGAGGAAGAGGAAATGAAGGTGATAAATGAAGATGATAAGTGAAAGATGATAAGAATGAAGATGATAAGTGAGGAATGATAAGTGAGGAAGAGGTAAGTCGACAAGCAGTAGAAAGGCGTTTCGTGTGCAGCTGGGCATTATCTTGTTGAAATGTAAGCCTAAGGGTTCGTGAAATAAATGACACACTACGTGGCAAAGAATTTCTTTGACGTACCGCTGTACTGTAGGGTGTATTGGATAACAATCAAAGGAATCCAACAATCAAATAAAAACACATTTTATACTCCTGGTTGTCCGGAAACTAAAACTCTGTGGTGAAGGACTTCAGTTATCATTGAAATTCGGCTTTCTGTGGTCACACGGAGATTATTAAGGAGCTGAAAAGCTATCGCATTCCAGTTAAACTTAAATAAACTTAAAAACTGAAATAGACAAATATTGATCTTAATTGCCCATTGATGGCTGTTGAATTGCTTTGCAAGACGTTCTGTCTATGGATCTGGTATCCTTAAATAGTTTCTATAGTTTCATCATAACGCTGGGTGTTGTGGTCTTCAGCAGTCTGCTCTTCAAACTCCCCTGCTTTCAATCTCTCGACGATTCATAACCTTATTATATCATTCAGACGTAGATGGTTACTCATTTTATCTACCTGCAGCTGAATATCATCAGACGTTCCAAATAAAACGACACCGCGAAAGTCGCCGAGGAGTACGAACGAACGAAGCGCGAAAAATGCCAAGTACGCATTTTACGAACATTCTCCCTAAATATTTCGCCTATAGGCATGTATACGCTTGCATATTCGACACTAAAGATGATTTATATTTTTTATTTGGAAGCATAATTTATACAATTTGATAAATTCGTCAACATATGCAAATTTCTCTAATTTTAAACGCCAGTGCTTCTAGAGTTGATACGGTCGTTCGTCGTTTGCGCTTAATTGTTAAAGCTATATACCACTCATATGCTCATCAATAGAGGTGTAGTAACCTTAAGTGGCAGGAACAGGTCTTCGAAAGACTGCCTTTAATGTCAAAGATTGTTTCCAGAGGTTGAAAATCACATATTAGACAACAACAAAGAAAACAGAAGCATCTTTAGTAAACTGCCCTGCTTCAAGCAAACAATATATCAGAGTTGAGAATGATTTAGCCATTTCCGCATCTAATCAATCAAAAAAAAGATAGGAAATCTTTCAGGCTTTTTTATTAGTATTGAAACTTATCTATTTCAGTTAAAACTTCGCCTTCAGCCAATACCTAATTTGAGTATTATGGAGAGCAAATCCGAATTGTCCACACCATGTGATAAGTGTTATTCCTTTTATATCCATAAGCTTCCCAATGAAACTGAAGTACATGTTTCAAAGTTCAGAATTTGTGTCACGTATTTAGCTGCTGGAAAATAATGCAAAAACAGTAATATACCGTTGATAATTTTAATTCTACATTACAATTAATTCCGTTTGATGAATTTTTAAATATTAATTATATACTTACAAAATTAAATACGCTATGTAAAATTTATTCTCGTATTAAAAATAATGAACGTATAATTAGATTATTAAATTTGAGCACATGTGTCAAAAATGTTAGTGAATTAATAATTCCTTTCTTCCATGAGTTGAAAATATTTGTTTCTGTAATTTAGCAAGTCATTACCTAACTATTTGTATTGACTAAAACTATCTTTTATGTGTTCATTTTAGTCTTACAAAACTATTCAGTTTATTGCCTTTTTAGCCTCTACTGATATTCTTAAAAAATGACACATTTTTTTACATTTTGACACAAAAAGCCTTAGACTTAAATCTCCTTCCACTTACAAAACTTTTAATGCTGGTTTTCAAACTATCGAACTTTCAAGAGTTATATTTTACCGCATTATGAGTATAATTAAGAATACACCATATTATCAATATAATGCTGAAATAGATTCTCCGACTTAAAAAAAGGCCTTTTTTAAGTCTTCCGCAGATAGTATTTAGTATCTCGCTTTATTTAATAAAAGATAAAATTTGCTCAAACTGAAAAATCTAAAAGCATTTTTCTTATCTGAGCATTAACAATATATTCTTATTTGAAACAGAGTATTGAAAACCTTATAACTTTATTTTTCACCTTCAGTCATTAATCACAGTTAAGATTTTTTACATAAACAGGCAAAATGAACAAGAAAAGGAAATCGGTAAAAAACTGCCAAGCAAAAAAAAAAAAGCATTTAAATATTAAAAAAGAACTGGAAAGAAGTAAATAACAATTTGCATTTAGTTCCACTTTTCTAACATCATTCCGGGGGGAAGAAGCCTTCCTTACAATTCATTTTGAATTATACCGCACCAAAGAAGTTAAGTTAATTGAGCTACCAGATTCAAAACTGATAAATATTAGAGACATTAACGATGACAAATGCGTTTATTTGATACGGTTACGGAAAAAGAGTTTCCTGATGACAAAAGTAACTTTTCTGATAACATATTCCCGCTTTTACCCCCTAAGGGAGCATGTTCCTGCCGAGTCACGGTTACTTAAATCACTTGCAAAGAATATTCTTCCGCTTAGTTGGATAGTGAAACGAATCATACGGTTTTTGGACGCCATTTCCGCGGCCCATCAGTCTGCGAATGATAAATATAAAGTTAAAAATAAACCTAAAAATAGACGTTTTATTAATTTTCGTTTCATATTTGCATTTCTTCCTGCCCTTGCACTTGAGTCGGAATCCAGCTAATTGCCAATTCTTGGAAAGAAAGGCTCCACGCTTACAGTACAAAAATAAATAAATATGAATAAATATAATACAGGAAAAAATAAATAAATAAAGTTCTCTTCGACAACTGCCATTTAACCTAATTCATATTGAATTATATATTTCCTTTAAGCATCGAAGAATATTCCCTAATCAAAGCCAAATCTCGATAAATAATGACGTGTTTTGACCATTATTTCTCTTTTCTGCGCTGATATATCATAGTTGAAAGATTTCCGATTTTCATATGCAATAGGAACAATTGAAAGGTCTCATAAAATGTGAAATAAAGAATTCCATAAATCTAAAAACGAATAACCCTTTTTTATTTTAATTACATTACATAAATACAAGCTGAATTTATGCAGTGTTAACTAATTCATAAATTTAGAGAGTTTTGAGCATAGTTTTCATTTAGAATGAAATATTCAAGTTCAAAATTTAAACCATTAAAAGCCGAAACAAATTATTTTTACGCCACTATATAAAGATGTTTGAAAAAACTGTACGATCAACGAACGAGATTGTACGATCTCTACGATCAACGTAAGAAATGGTACGATCAATGAACTGTACGATATTCACAGCATAAAAAAAAAAATCAATTTCCTTCAGATTTTTCATGGTAAATTTCGTTTCAAATCACGTATTTACAAGCTTTTACTAAACAATGTTTGATATTTCTGCTGTTAATTGCAGAAATAATTACCATTAATTCAAAGAAAAAAGGCTTCACCCAAATTAGCTCAAGTAAAATGGATTCTAACATGCCCTAACCCCGCTTAGCGTTACGAGTTTAGCCCTTGTTAGCATAAATTTAGGTACTTTGCATAATGAAACTCGAAAGGCATACGAAACGAACGTGCGCCAAGATATATATTGGAGAGAGAAAGTTAAGTTCGTGAGCAATGCAGTATATTTGATTTTCACCCTAGCTACTTGTACCTGGCCAAAGGTCTAATCCAGTAGTACCTTCTTTTTTCAGGTACGATGGCAAAGTATGTTCGTGTTTTTCTTTTCTTATTGCTTAAAATAGGTAAGCCTGATATTTAGGACTGATGAAGATTCTATGTAAGTTATTCTTTTCAATACTTCAGTGTTTTAATTTCCGTGAAGATTATTACGTTTTTTATGCTTAAGTTAAGCAAAATTATCCTATTTTATTAAATAAAGATTTCGTAGTTAAAATTTTGACTTATGGTTCTTTAATTAAAACTGTGCTTGAGGAAACGTACTCATTACGCCTTCAGTGCTAATGCACAACCAACAAAAGATTATGAGACTGATTACGAAATTCTAAAATTGAAATTCTGTAATGTTGTAAGATTCCAGGGGCATAAAGTGTTAAAACTCTTTTGTTGAAAATACTAGTTACAAAGTTTATAAGAATAATTATAACGAATAATTATGTCTATTCTAAAAGAATCAATTTGTATAGAAAAGTTAACAGATGAAAATTAGTCAGTGTGGAAATTTAAAATAGAACAACTTCTAATAAAAAAAGGTTTAGATGATGTTGTATTCAAAGAAAAACCGGATACTGATATTTGGTTAAAGAATGATCGTAAAACTTTAGCTTTAATTTGCCTAAACATTTCGGATTCGCAAATTATCCATGTTTTGCATAGTAAATCTTCAAAAGAAGTTTGACAGAAATTAAAATTTGTCCATGAACGTGTAAATTTAACAAACAAGTTATTTCTTCTTAGAAAACTATATTCCATTAGATATAATGAAAGTTCTAAAATGCAGGAACATATCAAAGGAGTACTAGAATTGGCTGAAAAGCTGCGTAGTATAGGTGAAGAAATTAAAGAAAATAACTTAATAGCAATATTGCTATGTTCTTTACCAAATTCATACAACTCCTTAATAACTGCAATAGAAAGTAAATCGGAAGTTGAATTGTCGCTAGAATATATTAAAAACAAACTAATAGATGAGTATCGTAGGCGTGTGGAAACTAAGAAAGTTCAAAAGTACGATTCAGTTGCTTTAAAAAGTAAAAGCGAAAATAAATAAAAGTATAGTACACAATATTGTAATTATTGTAATAGAAATAACCATACGATAAATGACTGTTTTCATTTAAAACGCAACGCTAGAACTTTCCCGAAAACAGATGTAAATAACAGTAAAGTAAGAAATTATTCTCAAAATTATAAAAGTAAAGCATGCCAAATAGCAAATACGCAAAGTATAGAAAACATAACAAAACTTAAAGAAAATAAGTATCTTAAAAGTATTAAAACTGAAAATTCTCAGATTCAGTTTAATCAAGTTCTAAAAGTGGAAAATAAACATGAAAACACGCAAACGCAAGAATGGGTTATCGACTCAGGAGCCTCAACTCATATGACGAGTGATAAGAATTTTTTCTCTCAGTTAAATGGCTCTAATAAACAAGTAGTATCTGTAGCCAATGGTGCTAAATTAAATTCTTATGGTATTGGTGAAGGTTATTTTAAAGTTCAAAACTTAAAGGGTCAGGTTACACAAATAAAATTACAAAATGTATTGTATGTACTAGGTTTAGATAGTAATTTACTTTCTGTTCAATCTGTTACGAATAAATGTTGCATTGTTACATTTGATAGTAATAAGTGTTACAAAAAGGGTAACAATATACTTGTAGCCGACGGCAATGCTCAGCAAGGTTTATATAAATTGAGCGTAAACTCAATTGACGAGAAAGAATACTTAGCTAATGATGTTTCTTGTTCTAATACCAACTGTATACTAAAATGGCATCAAAGATTAGGCCACAGAAATATAGATGCCATAAAAACACTTGAGAAAAATGATTTGGCAGACGGCATTAAACATGGCAAATGCACTCATAGTGTGGAATGTTCTACTTGTGTAAAAGCGAAACCTAACTGAAAAATCTTATCCCAAAACTATTTTTAGATTTAAAAATCCACTGGATTTAGTGCACACAGATGTGTGTGGGCCAATTGAAGTCAACAGCTTAGGAGGGAAAAGATATTTCGTAACTTTCATTGATGACTATTCGCGTTATACTCAAATTTATTTTATTACTTCAAAAGATGAAGTATTCGACAAACTTAAACAGTATGTTGCATCGACAACAAATAAATTTAGGGAAAAAATAAAGGTTTTCAGATCCGACAACGGTACAGAATACTGTAACAAAATCACTGAAAATTATTTAAAGAAACTTGGTATTTTCCATGAAAATTCGGTTCCTTATTGTCCGGCACAGAGCGGCGTCGCAGAAAGGAAAAATCGCTCTTTAATAGAAATGACAAAAGCTATGCTAATAAACTCTAAATTACCGAAAGGATTCTGGGCTGAAGCAGCAGATACTGCTGCATATCTTCAAAATAGGTTACCAACTAAAGCCACAGATAAAACACCATATGAATTGTGGAATGGTAGAAAACCAAACTTAAGTCACTTACGAGTATTTGGCTGTAAAGCGTTTTATTACGTGAACAAACAAAAACGGCGTAAATTCGACAACAGAGCTGAAGAAGGAATATTCGTAGGATACGATTTACGAAGTAAGGGATACAGGATTTATGTAGGTGGAAGGAAAATAATAGTAAGTAGAACTGTTAAATTTTCAGAAAACTCGTCTTTATCTGACAAACATGCAGAAAATAATGCTGAAGATTTAGAATTAATTCACTTCAATAACTCGCAAGAAGATGAAGAAAATAATGAAGAAACATCTCTTGGCGATGATTTTACAGAAGATTCAAAAAGTTCTGAAGAGTTAATTAAATGTGAAGAAAATGTAGAAAGAAGGGTTTCTAGCAGATCAACCAAAGGGGTCCCACCGGAAAGATTCTCTTATAAAGCAGAAGACGAAGAATCAATCTTACCTAAAAATAAAGATTCAGAAAGCTTTAAAGAAATTCTAAACTTACCAAAACGTGAACAAGAAGCTTGGATCAAGGCTATGCAAGAAGAAATACATTCTCTAAAAGAAAATGAAACCTATACACTTACAGAATTACCACCAGGAAAACATGCAGTAGGCAGTAAATGGGTGTTTAAGACAAAATATGATGAAACTGGTAAAAATATAAAATACAAAGCACGCTTAGTAGCCAAAGGATATACTCAAAAATACGGCAGTGATTATGATGAAACTTTTTCACCAGTAGTGAAACACACTACGATAAGAGTTTTCATAGCATGGGGCAGCGTATAATAATGCCAAGGTACATCAACTAGGTGTTAAAACAGCTTTTTTGTATGGCAACTTAAATGAAGAAATATATATGGAACAACCAGAAGGATTCGTGATTCCGGAAGAAAGACATAAAGTTTGTAAATTACAGAAGTCGATTTATGGTCTCAAACAAGCAGCTAGGTGCTGGAATGCAGAAATTGAAAATGCATTGAAGAATCTTGGGTTCAATCAAAGCAAAGCAGATCCGTGTCTTTTCACAAAAGTGGTTCGTGATAAAAGAATTAATTTAATAGTGTATGTTGATGACATCCTAATAAGTTCTACAGAAGAAGGACTAATTCTTCAAACAATAAATAATTTAAAGAAACGTTACCAAATAACGCATCTTGGTGAAGCTAAATATTTCTTAGGCATGGAAATAAATCGCAAGGAAGATGGAAGTTATCTCTTATCACAGAAAATAAAATAAATCAACTTGTCAAGCAATTTCAACTTGAAGAAGCAAAACCCGCCAGCACACCAATGGAAACAAACTATTGTAACCTAAACAAGGAAGAAAATCTCCTAACTTCAAATGATAAATTTGCCAAGCTATTGGAAGTCTCTTGTATATATCGTCTATCACAAGACCAGATATCACAGCTTCAACTCACATACTCAGCAGAAGGTGTAATAATCCACGTCAAAAGGACTGGAATGCTGTTAAAAGAATCATTAGATACTTAAACACGACAAAGAATCTATCCTTGCAAATTTCGTCCAGTGAAGAACCTAATATTACAGTTTATTCAGATGCTGATTGGGATCAAGATATTGAAGATAGAAAATCTACATCAGGAAGTGTTATTTTATTAGGAAGAAACTGTATTTCGTGGTTTTCAAGAAAACAAACTTGTGTTTCTTTATCCTCAGCAGAAGCTGAATATATATGTTGCACTATCGCAAGCTACGCAAGAACTATTATGGCTATTAAAATTAACAGAAGATTTCAATCTACCCCAAACTCTACCGATAAAGGTATTTGAAGGTAATCGGTCTACTATAAAACTTGTAGAATCTGAAAAATTCAGTTCGCGCACAAAACATATTGATACAAAAGTTCATCATATACGCGACTTGAATAACAAAGGAATAGTAAAACTTGCTTATCTTTCGACAGAGCAAATGGTTGCTGATATTATGACTAAACCAATTCCTAAAGCTAAATTTCAGTTTTGCAGAAATGAATTGCAATTGGTATGAGTTTCATTAGCAAAACAGGGAGAAATTTCAAAGTTCCTCAAAATATCATGAATAAGTGGTTTAATTAGAAAATGACTCTCTCATTTTGTACCTTGATTCCTTGTCTTCAAATATAATACATCCAAACCAAAATTTGATACACTAAAAGCTAGGAGAAATTTTCATGTATAATGAATATAGAAGGCAGCCTTCTATACGGAATTTTCCGGCCGTAACGCTGAGAGGTATTGCTGAATAAAAAGAAAAAAATATTTCTGGCTTTATTTTAATGAACTATCTACTTTTCTTACTGTTTTAGTTCTCATGTTTATGTTTCTGGTTCGGGTTTCTAATTTTTCAGCTAAAGAAATATTAATTTGAAATATTTCTAGTTTAAGTAATAGTTTAAAATTATCATATTTAAATTAGCAATAATGTTCGTATAACTGAAATTATTAATTTTTGCACTTTAAATTTTTCTTCCATTCGGATCTTCATCTCTACAAAATATTTTGTCATTCCAATTTATTTATGGCAGTATTTCTTGAACTAGACATATTTCCAAATTTTATACAAATATTTCTTCAGAATAATTTGCTTTTGCAATGCATTCTTTCTATACTGCATGGTAAAAAATTCATTTGTAATACCAAGATTGTCTTTTAGAGCAGCGGCTCTTAACCGTCGGTACGCAAAGAAAAAATAGGTGGTACGCAAAAGGAACAAAGTTATTTTAACAATTAAATTCAAAAATGAAATACTCCAAAAACCTGTTAAAGTTTTTTTCTCTAAGACTCGTAAAATTATGCGATCACAGCTTTGGTCAAGGACTTTAGAAAAATATTTTGATAAACATTCTTTTAGCCATAGATATAACAAAATTTGTCATAAATGATGTTTTTAAAAGGAGTAATAAAAATGGATGTTGTATTTTATAGGAAATAAAAATAAGTTCCTATATAAAGATAATATTATTTCATTCATTCTTTTACAGTAGATAGATTTATTAGAATGCCCACACTTTACGTCGCCAACATTTCCGGGATCATATTGCTTTATTTTCAATTAAAAGCGTTTTTTACATCAATTTGCTCTCTCTAACAGCAGGTAGTTTGTCATTTTGTTGTTTTTTTTTCCTTACTTTTCTACGCGATTTGAGAATATTTTCGTTTGTTTTTGAAGAATTAGTTATACGTATATTTAAACATTTGTGAAAAAAATCATAAAACAAACCCAGATTTTCAAAACGGAAAAATGGCTACGATTGACTAAGCGGAAAAGCGATGATTTACCAGGTGATGGATCCAGGACAATTTACTAGCACTAAGAATACTGAAAAGAAAAGAAAAATTTCTTATAGAAAATGTAATGAAAGTTATTTTATCGTTTGGGTTTTCTTGGAATAGATATGAAATGGACTCTCAACCTCAATGTGTTTACAGTTAACTGTTATGCAAAGTATGAAACTATCGTTTCTTAAAAGACATTTTGAAGCTAAGTATGCCAATTTAAAGAATAAATCTGAGGAATATTTTAAGAGGAAATCAGCGAAGTTCGAAAATAGTAAACAAGTAATGAAAGGTTTTGTTACTTCAAGTGAAAAAGCTTTGGAAATAAGCCTAAGACTTATCAAGACTGGGCAGGCTGACACTATAGAAGCAGCTAAAAATATAGTTTTAACATTATTCAATGAAAAAGCGACTAACGATTAGTAATGAAAATATCCACTAAGTCGACGAATTCATTAAATGGCAAATTCCATAAAAGAGACATTTATTCAAAAAATAAAACACCGTGAATATTTCGCATTGCAATAGGATGAAAATACTGATATAACGAGCTTAGATCAATTTTTAGTTTACATACCTTTCGAAGAAAATAAACGAATTGCCGAAGAGTATTTATTTTGTGAATTTCTTCATGATAGAGCAACTGCAAATTAGATTTTCAATGTAATTGATAATTTTATATCTGAGAATGATATTCCTTGGAATAACTGCATTGCTGTATGCAGTGACGGAACTCGGGCTTTAACAGGAAAACATTCCGGTGTTATTTCTCAAATAAAAAAATCTGGTAAGTACACCACATGACTCCTTGTATGGAAAATTAAGCTATGCGTAGTTTTTCCTGCATTTCATTTAAACTTATTGAATTGAATTAAATCTACTTTGCCGATAGCTCGTAAATCTCAATAGAATAAATGCACTCTTTAAAATTCACTATATTTATCTATCATAGCGACACTCTGGTGCTAGGTTCACTTAACAGCATTACATCTCATTCATTTTATAACTCAGAATGCACAAGTTATATCATCTGAAGAATTATCTAATCGTTGCCACATGTTCTATTCAAATACTATAATAAATCTAAAACGATGAATAAAATAAATTAAACAAATAAAAAAGAAACGGTTTTTACAAACGATTTAGCGTCGCTAACCTAATGCGCATGCGCTACTTGTAAACGCTCTCCTTCGTCCGAGACAGACTGGCGACATTATCTGTTGCTAATAAGAAACACTTATCTTCACTAAAAATTGAAAAATATAGGAAGAAAACAAAACACCAAATACAGTTAGAACAATGAAAAAAAATTACAATTAAAATTAGAGTTTCTACGCAAACACAAGCAATTCGGCCAGCAGGCAACAAGGCAGATTTTTCAGTGCACAGAAATGAAAGTTTAATTTTGGTCTAACTCAGCAAAAAGACACTGAAGATGCAGAAACTGAATGCATTATTCTACTAACTTTCAAATGAAAAAAAAAATATGGCTGCTATGGTAAACAAAAATTAGGCTTAGCCGCATTTAAACAATTTTTAAATTGTTGATAATTCTACAACTATCGCATGCAGATTAACTAAAGGAATAAAAATCTTAATCGGAAGATTATTTTTATTTTAAGTTGTATATTTTATGATTTCAGTTGCGTACTAGGAAAAGTTGATTGGTTAATTTAGTGGGGTCCAACCTTTATTTACCCGAGGACCAATCAAACATTAGTATAAGAAAGTGAGGGCCAGAGGCATTAAAGAAGTAAAATGAATTACATATAAATCACTAGTTTAATACATCACTTTATTTTACAGTCTGGAAATCAATGTGATGATTGGCACTGCTTTTTTCGATACAAGTTTATCTATGCCCACTGTAATTTCAGTAAGGCAAAGTCTCAGGCTCAATTCCAGCGAAGCACTTTCAATGCGATTTCTCGTTTTCGATTTAATTTGTTTGAGAGCAGAAAAAGCCCTTTCACACATATATACTGCCAAAGAGCGATAACATTTGCAAACAGAATTTATGCAGTTTGGGAAAATGTTCTTTAGAAACCAGTTTCCATAAATATTCCGTGACATCACACTTTTTAGTCTGGTAGAATGGATCTGCCTGAAGATCTTTTGATATCAGTAACTATTTCATGAAACATACTAAAATTTATATCATTTTCTTCTTTCAATTGCTGACAAAATAGAAAGCGTGCCATATTATTTGCCTTTAATGCAATTTGCATTACATCAAGTCTTTTGCAAAAGTCTTCAATATGTCCATAAAGCTGGGATATATTTTGTTTTCTGCCTTGTAGTTTAAAGCATTTAGATGGGATTTTAAATCTCTCAGAAAAGCAAGATTATTTCAAAAGTGGACTTCTTCCAATTTTTCTTGATACTCATGCCCAATATTTCCTTTTTTGAGGAAAGCAAGAATCTCATTCCTCAACCCAAAAAGCAGTTACGGACAATTTCCAGCACTTAGCGGTACAAACTTGGCGGTACAATGAAATGTCACCATAAGCAGGATCCGAACTGTCCACAAATGCAATAAATGCTCTCTGTCTCTGGATTTTGCCTCCCTTTATTAAATTTACAATATTTACAACAGTTTTCATTGGCTCACTGAGCCTTATAATTTTTATTATTATATTTAATATGATTACTTATATTTATTATTTAAAGCAGTAAGGAGGGTCTTTTCTTTTTCCAAACGTTTAACTAGCACTTTTTTTTCCAGTAAGAAGGGCAAGTGCCAACAAAATGAATAAGAGGGCAGCATGGATCCCGCGGGTTGGACCAGGCTGGGTTAATTGACTTCTGCGCAGAAATCAACAGCCACCTGTCTATGAGAAAGCATGGATAATATCTGCGTTGCTTATAAAAACACCGCATTAGGAAGCGTAAAACCAAGTTAACAAATACCGTCTTAAATCTAAAGAAATACTATAAAACATTTTGAAATACACTGTTGTAAAATATGGATTCTGAATGAACCTCGAACCCATCACCTACTTTCTACGCAGATAAGTTCTCTTGAAGTACCTAAACCAGTAGTAACTCCGGATTCCCACTTGAAAAATTAGACACGCAAACATGTTCTTCCCGAAACAGAATTTACACACGAATTGGAGAGACTGCAGCATTCTTCATAAAATTAATAAATATTTCAAAACGTTAAGTTACCTATGCAACTGTTGTCTAATGTTCATAGAGTGGAAAATCTTTTATCACATTTTTCTGCTTGTATATAGGTCTCACAAGAGAACAGATATGCACGAAGCTAGAAAATTAATTTAAAACGGAATATAATTTCTCTATGTATATTTTAATAAAACAATTTCATATGTAAAACTTTTCCAGATTAAAAAGATATGCCATAATCATAATAAAGCTCCAAAATTAAGAGGTGAGTGAGTGAGTGCACCGCTATGATGGCTTCCGACCACGGACATGAACCAAATGGAATTATATACCATCACGGCGGGGAAGACTCCAATGTAACAGGGTTGAATATTACATACTAATCACAGTTTTTACATATTGATAACTGCAGCCACTAAGCGTTATTCTGGTTATCTGCTTTAAGTTCTGAACACTTGAAACATAATATTATTCACGGTTGTTTCAGCTTAGGCAGTGTCAGTAGTAACACCCCGTACTCGTGCAGCGGAAGTGACGTCACAGGGGGCGTGGTCTCCAACATTTTGAATTGCTCCCGAAGTGACGACACCAGCGCCATCTTGTATTACGTGATGGAATGACGTAATCATGACGAGTTTCGTTTTGATTCTGTGGCAACGATTTTATGTTTTCAAAGTTTTTTTTTATTTTTGTGTTAATGACACTATTTTTTATGTTTCTGGCAACGAGCTCTTGAACCACGTGTTTGGAATGACATCACTTTTAACTTATTATTTTCATTTATTTATTATGCATTTATTTCCCTTATTATTTTAACTAATACGTCATTACTTTTAATTATTTACTCATTTTTATACGATTCATTTTAATTCTTTAATCCGTCATTATTTTTAATTACTTTTAATTGATTCCATTATGTTTTAATCCATTTCTAATGAATTTAGTATCATTTTCCCTGTATTATAAAAAAACTCCACGGCCGAGATTTAAACTCGCTATCTCTGGGGTGTCTGGCGTTTTACCGCTCGGCTACCCCTTCATGTTATCAAGCCTGTTATTTTTCCGTTTGGAGCAAAAATCACCATGACGTCACTAGGCTGGAGGAAACAGGCAAACGTCATCTCTTTCACGTTGCAGCATGCCGAAACCGCTTCACGCTTTCTACATCTGCTCAGGCGAACGTATACACTCTTAACAACCAATCAACATTTCGCTAACAATATTTATATTATTTCAGCCAATGTTTTCATTTTTCATCTTATTCTTACTATTTTTTAAGCTATTAGTTAATTTATTAATTTTTGATTTAATATGTTTTTCTTTCCCAAACATAAATTTTATTTTTAACTTTCGCAAACTGACGTTTATTTCTACGAAAGTGAATTTACATTTTCTTTTTACTTTGCAAAAGTTTTTTTTTTTTTTTTTTTTTTTTTTTTTTTTTTTTTTTTTTTTCAAATTTATTCCTTTTTGTATTTTTACTTTACTTTATTTTAATTTTTTGTTTAACTTTCTTTTTGGTTTTACGAAAGTAATATTTTTATTTACGAATTGAATTTTTCCTTTTCACTTTTTTATTTTGCAAAAGTTTTTCTTTTCTTTCCAAAATTTATTTCTTTTTGTATTTTTACTTTATTTTAATTTTTTGTTTAAACTTTTTTTTTTTTTTTTTTTTTTTTTTTTTTGGTTTTACAAAAGTAATAATTTTTTTTACAAATTTAATTTTTCCTTTCCGCTCTTTATTCAAAAAAAAAAGGTGTAAAGGTGTTACTACATTTTTAACTTAATTTTTTTACAAAAGTAATATTTATTTTCATAATTTTAATTTTTTTGAGTTTTTTGTTCACACAAATGCAGTTTTCTTGTTTTTTACCTTATGCATTTTACCTCCACTTACTCTAAGTAAATTTCATTTTTTTCCCTTTCCTTTAAAATTTTTTTGTTACATTTTTACTTTACCCTTTTTCCCTTGTTTTAAATACAATATGATGTTACATTTCCATTTCTCGAAAACTAAACTTACCTTCATTTCTCTGTCTTTGAAATTTTAAGCTGGAATTTACATGCATATAACTTCACTAGATAATATTTTCTGTAACTTTAAACCAATATAACTATTAATGCCTGTATTAACTTTTTGGATAACTATACAAAACTTTGTTGATTCCCTTTTACACGTCTTACTTTTATTCAAAGGATTCACCAAGCTATGTCTGACAAATGTAATTTTTAAACTTTCCATTGACACATTTACCCTTATATTTAACTTATAAAACGTATACAGAAATTTATACATATATATTCAGGACACTCCTTTTTATTCAGTTAAGATTCATTTATACTACTAACACAAATTTTGCTAACTCTTTGAAATCTTTTACAAAAATATCTTGTATTTTCATGCACACATCCTACTTAAATCACCAAACATACACTGAACCTTGATTTTTCCTTCATGTGAAAACGTCACTCGGATTCTTAATATGATTCCGCCATTTACCGCAGAACTTTCTAAACACTACTCTATTTGAACTTATCACAGCCTTACTCTCTTAACAAGGTACAGAAGATTGAATTATATTTTAACTACAGAGAAGAATATCCACATTGTAACGTATTATTTTAAATTTCAATTATAGTCCCATTTTGTGAAGGAGAACTTAAAGTCTATAATACACATGGAATTAATATTCAACCATGGAAATGAAACTTTATTGCCTTTTTCCCAACAACAAGAGCAAAGATCAGGTAGAAACAAAGCTTACAATAGCTAAGTAGAATTGTAAATTCTACGTAAGATCGAAGATCAAATGTCCACTGAGAGTTTCAGGCGATTGCTGGCATGTCTCCTTCGTTGGAACCGCTTTTTATGAAAAACTGCTTTATCACTAATTTTGTATAACTACCGTCCAGATTTTGCAAAGTAATTGATCTTCATTATATCTCTTTTTATTAAATTTGCATTTTATATGCTATATAATTCCAAAAATATGCTTCGAATAGGATGAATATTTGCACATTCTACTAAATTGTCTAGATCTGAAGAATTTTTACTTCCTGATTTTTACCTTAGGTCTGCATAACCTGCATTTATTTCATTCGTCTTCCTATTACTGACAGAAAAAATCACATTTACGAGAGAGATTTGGAGTACTGAAGTTCATATGAATGTTGAATAAAGAGAACAAATCCGGCATTCTGTCATAATTGACTAATACTCTGAATATCAAAATTTTAAAAAAACATCAGCTTCATTCACGTGAATAAAATAAATACATTTTCCTAAAACGTCCAAACAATCTATCACAAGTGCCAACATAAAAGATCTACAAACATATTTTTAAGTATTTAAATAACTCATAAGCTGAAGATAAACCAAGAGAAAAAAGTATCGAGAATTCATTGGCCTATACCAACAGCAAAGATAAAATAGTTTCCAATAGCAAAGAGAAAACACTTTCGAAATGTCTGAACGACTACTCTCAAAAAACTGCAACTGCGAAAAGACAATGACATCGCAAAGACATAAATTTTATAGAATATGACATTATTTAAAAAATTTTTGTTCAAAATTTTAGTTCTGATATAGGAAAGTACACATTAAGTAATTAAATGTGGGTATTCGTGTACATGTTTGTAAAACACAAGTATACAAATTTTTAGGAAAATTTTGTATATTTTTCTATTTCGGTAATAATACTTTTAAGTTAGGAAAATATTCCATACTGAACATATGTGTCTACGAAATTCTATGGGAAAAGCGAAAAGTAAATAATCATTTTGATACTTCGCTAGAAATCAAGTGTTATAGTTGAAAAACGATTTAAAAATTAACCAAGAGCACAACGAAGTACATATATAAATTATTTTGCTAATCGGTTATGAACTTTTAAATAGGATATATCCAGAATCTTCAAAATTAGTAATGAAACGTTCAATTTAACCCTTGAAATTTGACTAAAGAAGTCTCTGTAATAGTAAAATGCTGGTTAAAATTGTGCTAACAGAAGGAAAAAAATTTGCCTTTTTAAAAATATTCGCATGATATGTAATAAAAATGAAAGCATGGCCCCGGTTCAGCAATGCAATACAAGGTGTTAAGTAAAGTTTCTAAACTGAGTTTTTTGTCACGTACGAAAAAGTATTGAGAGCGAAAAATTAGTAATATATTAGCAGTGGACTAGGAAACAAATTTTCAAAAATAATACTGTGGTATGAAAATTAATCAAAAAGTATAATATGTAAAACTTTTTCTTTGCAATAAGTTATGAATGTTTTCGTTTCAGTAGAATGAAGTTAGAAAGTACAAATTTTGTAATGAAACACTCATTTAAGCCTTTAAGATTTTATCAAAAGATGCAATAAAACACATTCACTTGAAATACAATGTAGTAAGTTAAAATATAACTCTGATTCATCAATACAATATATTAGTTATGTACAGTTAATTGTTCATTTCGAATATGATAAAGAAGAAACTTTTGAGTCAAAGAGAAATATATTTACAAAACAATGATTCTTATTTTATTATTAATTTAAATCAAAGCGCTGATGTTTCTTATGAAGATGAGGTATTTTCTTAGACATGTTTCTAATGAAATTAGTACATAAACTTTTAAGAAAGAAATAGACTTCACGAGAAAAAGTCTATGACAATGCAAGTCAGTGATCGTGGTGACTTAGAGAAAATATTCCAAGTCTGTATGAACTGGATTAAAAGTCTCTGTTATCTACATACGACAAACGAATACGTCAATGTCAGAGAAAATTAATCTATCCCCATAGAATACTAAGATCAAAATTACATTTCTTTTCTTAACTTCTGCTTTAGCTTGATAGTGTTGTTGAAGTTAAATCTTCCAAACGTGTAGCAAAATTATTAAATCAAATAATATAACTATTTAGTAAAAATTTGTTCCCAAGACTTTACGAGGCATTGTAAACGATAAATAGGAAAATATTTGAAAATTCAATGATTTGCAGTGACAGTAATGTAAAAAATGGTAATATTCAAAGTGTTCTAAAGGTTACCAATAAGGTGCTTCACAAAAACGGTTTATGAAAACACGAACACATCACAGCCACCCACAAATTACTTCTGTCAAAACTGAAAATTCTATACTCAAAATTTACTTTGAATGCATCAAAAAAAAAAACATTAGGGGTTTCGAAATGAAAGTACTCATGTAAACTTTCCGGAATGAAATGTACAGTATTTCAGGAAATATTCATTTAACTTCTAACTTGTTTGTAATTTTGTTAAATCATATGTAAGGAGCGTATGTGAGACACGAAATGCATTCGTATGCGAAAAAGTAACGAACATTTAACTATCTGACAATGAATCAAATTTCACTGGAAATGTAATGGCATGAAAAGTAGTACAATATATCTGTATGGAAAATCTTGATGATAATTTCTGAGAGTGTTTTTTTCGAATAAAAAAAAATAGTTAAAGGCTCCTAGATTAGTAATGAACTACTAAATTCGGTCAATTTTCATCAAAAACGCCGTAAGAAGTTCTCCGTACTGGTAAACTATTACTTAAATTCTCTAGCTTTGTGACTTCCCTCAGACATTGGCAAGACCAACGGCTGTCTGGTCAATACAAAATAACTATGTGTTTAATAGGTTACTTCAAAGCTATGAAAGAAATAACAGTTGGGTAAAAATATGGACATTTTCAAGAAACAAATGTTCTCTTATGTCCTTTTGGTATTATACGTCGTAATTATAAACAAAATGCAAAAAATTTAGTAAATACGTAGATAAATCTCAGTAAAAATGGTAAATTAACATGAAATGTTTATTTAAAGTTAAGAAAGTCATTTATCACGTTCGCTTGCTTGCAGTATATTCTCTTATCGTTTTAATCTTTTTGCTTTTGAGTTGTATTATTTCTGAAGTTGTAATATTTCTGAATCTGAAGCTTTAAAACACAAAATCACTCTGATTTATCAACTTGCGTCTAAATGTAAAGTACAGTCAACCAAATGGAAGATTTTAGCATAAGTAAATGTACTACAGACAAAATAAAATTAAAAATTCATCATTATTTTTCACACTCTGTTCATGAAAGTAGTCCTGACTTATTCCATTCGGAACATTTTCAGAAAAAATATTCATTTCTTGTTCATGTTTTTGCATACTCAGATACTAATTTTGTTGGAAATATGGCATTTTCTTATTCCATTTTATATTTCACTGTTAAAGTCTCTCTTGGGAAAATTGTTTTCCGTGGAAATGGCCTACTTCTCCTATATGTCTGCGACTGTTCTAATAAATTACATTACTAACAAGTCTGAATAAAATACCTAGTTATACAGGAATTATCATGTGTGTGTGTGATTATGGCAAAGCCTCGAGGGCTACCTGCCTAAGGGAAGGGATGCCTTCGTGGAGGACTTTCTAAGGGAAACGGGCTCGTATACACGTTACACATGGGGAAAACCACGAAAACGCCCATGCAGCCAGCCCGTTCGCGAGATTCGAACCTCGGACCGAACTACCAGTGTTCAGCGACTTTACCGCTCGGCCGCTGGTAGGCGGAATTATCTTGAATGCTTCCTTAATATGAAATGCAAAATGTAACCCATGTGCAAAAATAGAGCAAGTTTATCTTAAAAAGTTCTCCACGAATACATCTTTTTTCTCGGTCCTTACGCTTTTCTGTATTTATCACTCAAGTTCATTGTGTACCTCTCTTTTATCTAATTTGTGAAGTATTCCTGTTTGAATACTCTCATTTGAATTTGTTTAACTGATTTTAAAGTACATGTATATTTTTGATCAATGCGTGGGGAAATGAGGAACTGTGGCACTGAGTGTTCTAAGCATTCCATACTGCATTTTTCTTAAGAGTACAGTCAGTTAAAAGAGAAATGTGTTTCGTAATTTGTGAAAATTTTATTTACTTATTATGTGTCATGCTCATGATAAATAAAAATGTTATACATGTGCGCAGGACTGTGTGGTTCCAATGTTTAATTAAAATAATGCTTTTCAAAAAAGTGTGGTCTTTCTTATGACATATTAAAAATGTGTTAAAATTTTTAAAGTTGGTGACTATAGTAGATCATTATATGGACTTTCTGTCCATATAATCTGTCGTTATTACCTACTTTGTATAATTATTTGTGAGTAATTTTATTTACTATTTATCAGAAGTTAAATATCAAAAAAGCAGTAAATGTTTATTATTAAGCAATGTCAGTTTGAAATTTCTATCATAAAATTATTTGTGTTAGGTCTTTTATGTTAATTACTATGTTAGATCATTATTTGGAACTCTACTCAACATTTCGTGTAATGTATCATAACTATGTAGGAGTCATTTCTCATGTATGACAAATTTCGTTCTCAAAAGGCTGTAAGAGTTCAGTGCTAAATAAATTAATTGACAATGTGAAATATGGGTATTTTTCAATTACGTTACAATAAATACGTTAAAAATATTCCAAATTAACAAATTTTTATATTCCAAATTGGGGAAAAGGCAATAAAGTTTCATTTCCATGGTTGAATATTAATTCCTTGTGTATTATAGACTTTAAGTTCTCCTACACAAAATGGGACTATAATTGAAATTCAAAATAATACGTTACAATGTGGATATTCTTCTCTGTAGTTAAAATATAATTCAATCTTCTGTACCTTGTTAAAAGAGTAAGGCTGTGATAAGTTCAAATAGAGTAGTGTTTAGAAAGTTCTGCGGTAAATGGCGGAATCATATTAAGAATCCGAGTGACGTTTTCACATGAAGGAAAAATCAAGGTTCAGTGTATGTTTGGTGATTTAAGTAGGATGTGTGCATGAAAATACAAGATATTTTTGTAAAAGATTTCAAAGAGTTAGCAAAATTTGTGTTAGAAGTATAAATGAATCTTAACTGAATAAAAGGGAGTGTCCTGAATATATATGTATAAATGTCTGTAGAGTAAAATAAGAAGAAATGAAGTACTATTGGTACGTATCTAAACTTAACTGGGTAGAAATGCTCCATGCATTGGTTTGAGTGGGCTTCATACCATGAAAATTTATTGCTCCTTATAAGATTTGTTTAAAGTCAGTAGGTCTTACAATAAAGAAACACGTGTAAGTCTGTATTTATTATGGGGAAAAGGAATCAGAAATACAGCATGAATATGTTTTATAAGTTAAATATAAGGGTAAATGTGTCAATGGAAAGTGTAAAAATTACATTTGTCAGACATAGTTTGGTGAATCCTTTGAATAAAAGTAAGACGTGTAAAAGGGAATCAACAAAGTTTTGTATAGTTAGCCAAAACGTTAATACAGTCATTAATAGTTATAATGGTTTAAAGTTACAGAAAATATTATCTAGTGAAGTTATATGCATGTAAATTCCAGCTTAAAATTTCAAAGACAGAGAAATGAAGGTAAGTTTACTTTTGGAGAAATGGAAATGTAACATCATATTGTATTTAAAAAAAGGGAAAAAGTTAAGGGTAAAATAAAAATGTAACAAAAAAATTTTAAAGGAAAGGGGAAAAAAATGAAATTTACTTTTGAAGGTAAAATGCATAAGGGAAAAAACAAAAAAACTGCATTTGTGTAAACAAAAAACTCAAAAAAATTAAAATTATGAAAATAAATATTACTTTTGTAAAAAAATTAAGTTAAAATGTAGTAACACCTTTTTTTCGAATAAAAAGCGGAAAAGAAAAATTAAATTTGTAAAAAAAAATATTACTTTTGTAAAACCAAAAGAAAAGTTTAAACAAAAAATTAAAATAAAGTAAAGTAAAAATACGAAAAGGAATAAATTTGAAAAAAAAAAAAAGAAAAAAAAACTTTTGCAAAGTAAAAAGAAAATGTAAATTCACTTTCGTAGAAATAAACGTCAGTTTGCGAAAGTTAAAAATAAAATTTATGTTTGGGAAAGAAAAACATATTAAATCAAAAATTAATAAATTAACTAATAGCTGAAAAAATAGTAAGAATAAGATGAAAAATGAAAACATTGGCTGAAATAATATAGATACTGTTGGCGAAATGTTAATTGGTTGTTAAGACTGTATACGTTCGCCAGAGCAGATGTAGAAAGCGTGAAGCGGTTTCGGCATGCTGCAACGTGAAAGAGATGACGCTTGCCTGTTTCCCCCAGCCTAGTGACGTAATGGTGATTTTCGCTCCATACGCAAAAATAACAGGCTTGATAACATGAAGGGGTAGCCGAGCTGTAAAACGCCACACTCCCCAGAGATAGCGAGTTTAAATCTCGGCCGTGAAGTTATTTTTAAAATACAGGGAAAATGATACTAAATTCATTAAAAATGGATTAAAATATAATGGAATCAATTAAAAGTAATTAAAAATAATGACGGATTAAAGAATTAAAATGAATCGTATAAAAATGAGTAAATAATTAAAAGTAATGACGTATTAGTTAAAATAATAAAGGAAATAAATGCATAATAAATAAATGAAAATAATAAGTTAAAAGTGATGTCATTTCAAACACGTGGTTCAAGAGCTCGTTGCCACAAACATAAAAAATAGTGTCATTGCCACAAAAATAAAAAAAAACTTTGAAAACATAAAATCGTTGCCACAGAATCAAAACGAAACTCGACATGATTACGTCATTCCATCACGTGATACAAGATGGCGCTGGTGTCATCACTTCGGGAGAAATTTAAAATGGTGGAGGCCACGCCCCCTGTTACGTCACTTCCGCCGCAAGAGTACGGGGGGTTACTACTAGTGTCTTGCGATTTTCTCTATTTTATCAAGGGCTATTCTGTTTTTGAGTATGTTAGACGTCCACATGGCGCAGGTAAAATCCGCTGGTTTCTTCAAGTGCCAGGTTCTTGTATGTAAACAATGGAAGTAGTAATGGTCTGTGTCGCCTTCCTCTCCGCATTCGCAGGAAGGAGTATCCCTAAGTCTGAACCTGTTCAAGTATACTGGGAATGGTCCATGACCTGTCAAGAACTGTGTTAAGCTAACATAGTGGGTCTTTATTTCCCTGTTAACTTTTGGCAGTAAGCAAAATGTCCTCCGTTCTGTCCATCTACTTTGCCAATTTTCTATCAGACTTGTCAAAGTTGTTCCCTTAATATGAGACCAAGGAAGTTTAGTTGGTCTTTCTAATATATCCGTGCTTTAAGTATGCTAAAATCATAAAGTGGTTGGTTTTTCCCATGCAATACTGCCTTGTAGGATACTTTAATGAGCTCCAATCCTGGCATATGAAAAAGACGCAAACCTTTCAAATCTTTTCCAAAGAAACCTGTTATTGTTTTCAAAAAACGCCTTTCAGTGTAACGTCGTTTCAATAAATCAAAAGTATCGAAAGACAAAGTATCGACGTGACGAGATTACAATTTAATGAGGATACATCGTCTTTACAGCACGGTGCATAAAAGGTGCTTTCCCTTCCTGTTTTCATGGTTCCAATGAATCTTTATTTCAATAAACGGAACTACTGAATAATTATGGTATCGGCGGCGAGCAGCGGCCACAAAAAGAAAGAAAGCATCTGACATTTAAGATCAATGCAAGTAAATTCCCTAGACATCCTGGTTTTCCTGAAAGCTCTACTGTATAATAATTTTATTATATTTATTAAGTCAATAAATGTGGTATGACAGTCAACACTACCACAGGAAACTTGAGATTGTTACATTGTGAAAAGCCTGCACTCTCATCCTTAGGGCGACTCATATACACCTAGCACAAAAAAAGGGAGCGGCAGTTCTATAGCTCCCATTCTATGAGGCCGATTGAAGAGATTAAACTTGCGTTTTTCATGTCCCGAAAGAGTAATTAGGATATATATTAAATTTATATATATATAGCACTGTTCTGACACAAAATCGGACTTTTTCCATCTCTTTTTCTTTTATGAAACGTTCAATCCAAATAAAATTCGCAGCTATTACTTCATTTGTTCTTTTAATTTGTAATTTTTATAAATTTTTCGAAAAACATTTTCAATTATTACCTATAAAATTCTTGCCATCATTTTAATGTAGATGTATTTTTAAGCATCTCCTGGAAAAAAATTAGATCTTTTTTATTCAAAATTTCCTAATATATACATAAATTTATATTTTGGCGCGTTTTGAAATTTGGCATAAACGATAATAACGCTAAGTATGGTTTATGCTTTTTGTCAATTCACTTGAAAGAGTAAACAACGCATTCTTACGTTTGTGCATAAAGAAAGGGAAAAGCAAATAGGTTAATAAATTAAGAATTTCGTTAAGTGAATTAATCTTGGTACAAACTGAAAAAAAAATGCGCTAAGGTAAATTTCTTGGTATAGGTTTCTCACCAAATTTTACAAAATTTAATACTTACGCATAATTTGAGTTAGAGAATCGAAATATGGAAAACAATCGGTATGTCATTTCCGAAAAAAAAACGATTTTATGTCAAAATACCTGTTAGAACAATGCTATATATACATAATATGTATCCTAAATCGCACTTTCGAGTTATGAAAAACGCATGTTAAATTTCGTCAACTGGCACAGTAGAAAGTAAAATAGAAAACTGTCCCATCCCTCCTTTTTTGTGTGTGCACCTGGTTTTCATTAGAAGGCCTATTAAGGAAACTTCAATAAATGAAGCTAGTTCTATATATGTAATATTGGCGGCAACATTCAAGAGTACGTGTCGTCTCCAAGTGAACATACGCAAAAATTTTGGAAGATTCCGAAGTTTTTTTAACATTTCGAAAAAAATGTTACTGTTTCCATTTTGCGATTAAATTGAGTTCACGACAAATAAATGGTGCACAAGATCTTTGATTTATCTTTCAATTATAACAGTATATTAATTACTCAATACAGCATTGTCTACTTGGAGTTCTTAACAATATTTTACAAGTATTGTTAAGAACTCCAAGTACTTTTTTTATCTTATATCATGAATATCATAAATAAGGGAAACTTCCAACACCCGTACATATACAGATTGCAAAACTTCGAACTCTGCTTTCACATACTATCGTCCACATCTAAAATACTAAAATCCAGCGGTGATAATGAAATTTTGTTATATAAATTGCCAAGCTCTCATATTTCTTTAATTTTATTTAAATGGTAATAAAGTCTTTTAATAATTTGATATTTTTCTGTTTCCATCATTTTGAGTTCAGAGAAAACTTGCAGAAACAAACACCAGAAGTTGAAATTTTTTCAGAATTTTATTCCTCAGCAAGTTACTTTTAGGTAAGCGAAATATTTGTATAATTTTTCATATTTTTAAATATTTAAAATATTTTAATTTCAAACCTTTCTCCGAGGTGTTAAGCTGTTAACTGATTATTCAGATTGTTCATTTTATTCAATTATAAGACATTAAGATATGAAAAGATTTATTTTTAAGAGAAAATTATAAGATATCTTATTAAAAATTTATTATTCTACAGACAAAAAACTACGTATAACCAAAAAATATGAACTCAAGTTCAATATATAATATAAAAATACTGCCAAAGGTCTCAGAATATGAAACATCTGAAAGTCTTTTTACAGCATTTTTAAAGAAACAGTTTATATTTTCATCGAAGGCCTTCTAATGCATCTTTTAATTCCAACAAATGAAATCAATCCGATACGGAAAAATTTCAGCTACCATTTTGATATAACGTATTCAACTCACCTTTCGAATTCTATAGAACTAAATTTGATATAGGAGTATCACTCTGCATCACTGCTATTCTGGTTTGCATATATTTCATGCACGACGGAGTAAATGCACTCAACTGTATCTTCCAAACTTCCTCCCTACAATTTGCATACCGAATACTGATAAAAAAACACCGATGTTCACAATAAAATAGATAAAATTAGATTACTTTCTCAGCCTTTAAAATACTTTTCTCGTCATTTGCTTCATTTTTAACTTATTCTAAAGAAAATGGTAAAACCAAATAGAGGAACAAATATATTTAGAATGCGGCCATACACCCCATACACCGTGGACTATTCTTCTTTGTTTTTCTTAAATAGAAGATTGTTTTATTTGTACTTGTTATAAATATGAAACATCCAAACTAAAATTCAACATTAACTACAGTCAGGTGCAAGTTTCGAGGTTTGAGACAGTCGAAATATTTATTGATAAAAGCAGTTAACAAACCTATTGTAAGAGAAAAAACATCTGTCACAAAAACAATTTGCTTCTGATGAAAACTAAAACCACATTTACCACATAAAGCTTTTTGCACTAAAATAGAAAAGAGCAATTAATTTTTAAATTTTCTCTGACTTAATGACATTCAATACTTTTTACACAGACTGCACAGTTTTATAAAACCAAGTGGTACTTATATATTATTCCGTCGACCACAAAACTGTCGCCAAGCACAACAATTTAGCATAAATTACAGATAAGCATGACATCACATTACACGCATAACACCTGCGCTGTCGTTGGATGTAATCCCGACTGATTCTTGATAAGGCACATAGAATCACTTTTGTATCTGCACTGCGGCTCATTTACAACTGGACGAAGGAATTAACATCTATTAGATGCCGAAAAGAACAGCTGGATATGGCCGGAAAAACATTAATAGATTGTAACAATTACCTGCAGGAAGTTTCTACTCATAGCCTTCTAAACAGAGCTTCCGATAAAATCAGAAAGCCTAAGTAGTAGAAATCGACGTAAAGAAAGTAGTAGAAATCGACGAAAGCTTTTTTACGAAGCACACAAACGTCGCAGTTGTGTTTAAAAATATGTCGCAGCAATGGCTGTTTGGTGAAGACTGGCAAATGTTTTATTGTAAGAGCTGTAAATATGAATGCGGCTCAGAATTCTGCAGAAAATATTGGTGTTCCGCAATATATTTCCGCCAGCTTTCATAGTTCAATGTAGGCACCTTTCACAATCTGCAGAATAATATATATGTACCAATCCAGTGAAACATAGCCACTGAATCCTAAGTTACATGCATTGTAAAAAAAATTCGAAAATATAAAAGCGTTACATGTAAATTACGTATATAATCCATAATTTCTAACACTTAACTTTAAATGTTCATTAGTCTTCAGAATAAACAAAATTAATTCGTTCAGTATTTTCGTCCAAGACTTGCAGTATATTGCAAACTTGCATATTCTTTAGTAGTAGTGCTCCTAATTCTTATTTGGAGTTCAACTAACAGTGTTTGGCAAGATATTTATTGATTTATTGTAAAGATAATCAAACTTCTATGAGAGTTTTTTACATTTGATCTTCGAATTAAAGGAAGGACATTTTTATTATAAATATTACTTTTTACATATAAATAGTAAAAATGCAAGGATTAGAAAATTTGTCTTAACTAGAAAAAAAAACTGAGCGCATAGAAAATGTTTTAAACTTTCTTACCAAAAATACTGGAAACTATGGCATATCAAGGTTTAATTTTTCACTAACCGTAATATAAAAGTACACTGCGAAGGAAAAAAAAAAAAAAAAAAAAAGAGGACAGTTCTATACCTCCCGTTCTACTGTGCCGATTGACAAAATTTTTCAAGTCACGAAAGCGCGACTTAGGATATATATTCTATTTATATATAACATTGTTCTAACATAAGTATTTTGGCACGAAATCGGAATTTTCTGAAATAACATACCAATTTTCTTTTTTTATATATTTCAATTCTACGACTCAATTTATGCCTACATATTAAATTATGTAAAATTTGGTGCGAAATTTACGGAAAATTTCAAAAATTTATCTTGGCACAATTTTTTTCAGTTTGAGCCAAGAATAATTCACTTGGCGAACTTCTTAATATATGGCAACCAATTTTACTTTCCCTTCCATTATGCCGAAGAGGGAAAAAAAAGGCACCTTGTTCCTATCTTTTTACATTGTGTATGAGCGGAAAAAAAGTCACTTCGTTCATACTTTCAAATAATTTTAGCAAAGTGTCTAAGCCACATTTGATGTTTTATCGCTTTCAACAAATATACCAAATTTCAAAATGCGCCAATATCACGTATATAATCGGAAATTTTGATAAAACAACTGTAATTTTTTGCAGGTATACTTAGAAATACGTCTACTTTAAGGTGATGGTAAAAATTGTATAGATTACAATTAATTCTTTTTGGAAAAATTTATAAAATTACTTTAAAATACAAATTTTAAAAATAAATCATAAAAAATGGGCGAATTTTATTTGGAATGAACCTGAATTTCGAGATGTGAAAAGAAGAATCTAATAAGTTTAATAAAAAAAAGAGTGATTAATAAATAGTATATACCAAACTTAATTAACATTGAGAAGCTAAAATCTTGACAGCTAATTTTTTAAAAACTACTCCTGCGATTTTAACAAAACTTGGTAGTTTAGCGTAATTTGAGTCGTAGAATCGAAATAGGAAAAACAATTGACATGTCATTTCAGAAAAAGTCCGGTTTTTGTGCCAAATTATCTATATTAGAACAATGCTATATATGTATCTAATACCTATCCTAAGTCACGCTTTCGAGACATAAAAAACACAAATTTCGTCAATCGGCTCAGTAGAACGGGAGATGTCTCATTTTTATTCCCAGTAGAACTGTCCCTTTTTTATTTATTTTTTACTTATTTACACTCTTGGACAAAAAAAAAAAAAAAAAAAAAAAAAAACTACGCACCGAGAAGATATAAAGCAAACTGGACACAAACTGATATGCATACAGGTTTCGATGGAAAATGCAAAAGTTTACATTTTGGCTGCTAATGAATGAACGGTTGTCGCTACAGCACATCTGATCTATGTAACTGGCAGGATATTTAAGAGGAGAAATTACGATTCCAGATCATAAATTCTTCAAGAATTTCATTCCGTGTACTCTGGTAGACAGTAAATATGCCTCGCATACGGGTGCGCGAACGATATGCGCAGATGTTAGAATTTGAGAGAGGTCATGAAGTTGGGCTCAAAGAAGCCGGTTGGTCTTATCGGCGAATAGCTCGACATTTAAGCAGGAGCAATGCCACTATTAAACGATGTTGGCAGGAACGGGTGAACCATTGCCGCACACAGCGTCAAGAAGGAAGCGGTAGGCCTAGAGAAACGACAGAACGTGAAGGCTGAGCAATCGTCAGAGCGGCAGTCACAGCCCCAGATGCATCATTATCATCGATTGTACGTGCAGCTAGTGCTTCAGTGACGGAAGGACCATTCATAGACGGCTCACAAAAAGGGGGCTGAGGTCACGGCGACCCTTGCGCCGACTACCGTTGACCTCTGTACAATGTCAAGCCCGTTCGCAGTGGTGTCGGGCTCATTTGCACTAGAATGTCACTGACTGGAGTAGAATAGTCTTCAGTGATGAGCTCCGCTTTGCACTGAGCCCTGATGACCAGCGAAAGCGAGTCTGGAGACTCCCCGGACGCGTATTTCCAAACCCTACCCCACTTTTCGAATTTTTGACGTCACGGAAATATCGACTAGTTTCACCTGGCAAGACGCCTACCCCACTTTTGACTACTACAGCGCGCTTTCGAAAGAATTGTGCTGCTGAATAGTGTATTTAGGTGCTAATTGTGAGATTTTCGCAATTTAAATTATTATGAGTGGTAATTTACGCAAAATCTTTAGTGAATGGTTATTGTTTATCGCCGTAGTGTATTTGAGGAAAGAGAAGAATAATTCACTGCTGATGTATACATTAAGAATATGAAAAATCTGGAAGGTGACACTCGGCAATAAATGTGCTGCATTTCATCGCAAAATTCAGCGACGCCAGTAAAACAAACGAAAGTGTTCGAAAAACTTATCCACATCTGAAGCCACTATACAAAAATTGTATGTGTGCCAATACAGCAATTTAAATAAAAAAAAACAATTGCAGAAAACTTCAGATCAAGGAATAATAAAGAATTGCAGTGCCTCTATGTGCTTAAAAACTACGAAGCATTCTGCAGACTTTCGTGCCAAAATCAAGGTTGACAAATAGATTAATACTTTTTATTGTTTCTTTTAGTGTATGTATTTCAAAATTATTAAAATAACTTGAACAGTTGTTTAATTGCTTAAAACAGCAATAAAGTTCATTTATAAAGATATACAAGGAACTTCATAATTCATTGCTTTGGTGAGCAACTGAAATTTACTAAATTACCTAACTTTATAACATTAAATATCTTCGTAACTGTTGTATTATGCTCTGTTTTATAAAAGCTTAACTACTTTATTCATTTGTTATACATTAAAATATTTTCTGATTTATTTACTAAATGCGTAATCAATTATCAGGATTACTAAATGTATTAAGAATTTCGATACATTCTTGTGCAGTGTGAATGCATTTTTGTGTAATGAACTTTGATTTTCATGAACGAAAAAGAAATACAATCTCCGAATACGTACTTTTTTGTTTTCCAGTTCCTGTGTTTAGCTGTAAAAGTAAATTCACTTCAAGTATGTGTCTGTGCAATTGTGACGATGTAAATGCTGAAATGTATGTATAAGAAAAACTCAACAAAAAAAATATCCGGAAAGCTCTTGAAATTTTGGATAGGCGAGCATATAAAAAATGAAATATTGTAATAAGTGAATGGAAGAATAAACTACTAGTCTGAAATCATAAAAACAGTTCATCTTATTTGTATCAACTTGACTATCAAAAGCCAATATTTAATATTATGCACGATTTTGAAAAAAATGTATGCTGCTGATCTTTGGAATATGATAACGGGTGATTTTTACAATGGTTGTTATGTGGATTAAGACTGCAAGTTGAGACTTTAAATATGAACAATAGTAATCTGAAAATGTGAAATAGTAATTTTATATCCAACAATCTCTGCCAAATAACTTCCATGTTTTAAGTAATTAAAAAATATATTTTAACCACTTATTATTAATTTTATGAAGTACATTCTATAATTTAAATTTTATTTACTTTCATCTATTTTTAATGTTTGCCATTATAAATTTCATACTATGTACTTTTTTAAGATTTCATAGTTGCTAATTAAACTTCCTTTACAATTTATTTAGTTATTCTATACATACATTTATATTTTATGTAAGAAAGGGATTTATGTGCAACAGATATACAGTGAAAATCATTTAACACAAAACTGAGGGGACTGAAATATTTTTTGTGTTAAAGAATATTAAAAATAAAAAAAGCATATATTCAACAAAATTAAGCTTATTAGAATACATTTTATTTACATAGATATGTATATATGCATGTATTTAATAAAAACCAATGAAGCTAAAACATCCACAAAAACTTAATGGAATTTAATACAAAATTTTCAAAAAACATTTATTGAGTTTTGGGAAAATAATCTGATATTTTTCTTTGCATTGTCTTTTTTAGCATCAAATTGTTCAATGTCAAACATTTTGTTATTTATTTCACTATTGGAATGTGCGTCTAAGTAACTGTCCATACTTTTTATGATATTCATCATTTCAGATGACGTGGGAACAGGAACTGCATTCATTTTATTTTCGTCATCAGAATCTGCATCAATGATATCTTTTTAGCTTTGAACAAACTCCAAAATAACTTTGTCTGCCATAATTGGGGCTGTACACACATTATCATAAACTATTGCAACGAATTCTTCCGATAGTACAGTAGGACAGTTCATTAATACAGAAACTTTCTCAAACATTTCATTAAGTGTCAGCTCAGCGTCAATATCCTACTTCTCTATTTCTTTCGGCGCCGAAGAATATGATACTTTTGAGAATCGTATGTAATGAAAATAATTTTCATTCATCCTTGAAGTCGCTGAATTCCATGCAGTGCAACATATGAGCCAAACTCACTAATTTTTACTCACAATGCCATGTACTCATCACTGAATTTCAAAGCTAACTGATGAGAGATGAGATGTTTGTGTGGCGTTTGTAGACGTGGAAGGCGAAAGTACCGTAGATAAACAAAACTAGGTCGTGTCGCAGGTTATTCCGAGGGTATTTCTAAGCCAAATTAGCCTTTTTTGACGATATTTCGCCTTAAGCGTTTTCACGTTAAACGTATTCCACTGTATACAGATGTGTTTGGACTATGTATATACAAATAATTTTTTAAAAGGAAAACTTATAATCCTTCGAAAAATTTTTGTGCATTATGCTGGTAAAAATTGATCAGTAAATATATAAAGAAAGAAATTTAGAACCAATTTTTCAGAAAGAATAAAAATTGAAATTCAAATTAACTTGATAAAATCCTGTTTAGACTAGTAAAATCTTTTTAAATTGGAAGATATTTTTAATGATTTTACTTCCCCCACTCCATTTTCCTTTGCTACTGCTGTTTGATAACAGGTTCTAGTAAAGTTTTGTCTTAAAATTATTTTGAACTTTCAAAGATTTTCCACTGCAGGATTTTAATTTTTTCTACATTTTTAAGGGCATGTTTTCTTTCTTTCTTTCTTTCTTTCTTTTTTTTTTTTTTTTTTTTAGATTCTTTTTAGATTAGAAAAATATTTTTAAATCGGAAGATATTTTCAATGATTTTTCTTCGCTTTGAGGAGGACTAGAATTTTTTGGTGAACTATTAAGATAAAAAATATATTGAAATGCTTCATCAGCTGATTCTGGATACAGAAAAGCAGGGATTTTGTTTTAGAAGGGGAAATGTAATTAAATTAGACATACCTCCTCTTGACGATATTATGTTAAAGAATACCCTCATATGCGGTCAGGTTGTAAATTTACAATCCCTTTTTTCAGAGGGAGAGCTGACAAGGAGCGGGCAATCTCGCTTGGGATCTTGAGAAAATGTGGGGGTTGTTTAAACATCTAACTTCTCTACATTCAGTTTTATACAGTGTGTGTGTGTATTGAGAATACGGCAAAGCACACTAGGGCTATCTGCCTAAGGGGGAGGGATGCCTTCGTGGAAGACTTTCTAAGGGAAACTGGCTCGTATACACGTTACACATGTGGAAAACCACGAAAACGCCCATGCAGCCAGCCCGTTCGCGGGATCCGAACCTCGGGCCGAACTACCAGTGTTCAGCGATTTTACCGCTCGGCCGCTGGTGGGCACCAGTTTTATACAGAGGAAAATACAAATTGAATTCTGTGAATGAATGCAATTTTGTACAATGAAAATATATTACCGATAAACTGTAAGATAAATAACATCTTTTTTTAAAGCAAGACAGATATTTGTTACACGGATGAATTTGTAGTAAATATTGAGTTTTTCATTTCGAATGCTATGTTGCATGTATGCGAAGTAGCTGAGTATGTGAGATAATAGTTATAACCGAATGGCTTTCAACCTTTTCACGGCTAAGGACTGTTTCTCAATTACATTGTGGTCGCTGATTTTTGGTTAATTTTCTAATGGCATAATTTGGTTAATTTTCTATTGGCATAATGATAGATGTCCAGCAAGAAACATCCGGTCTTTAATAGGGGATATGATCTCCCCTGACTGCTAGGCAGGTTTCACAGCGTCTGCCCATGCTGAGAATGAGGGTGTCAATGAGTTGTTGAGGCATTGCTGCCCATTCGTCTTGCAGCGCCAATCGAAGCTCTGGAATCGTTACTGGTGGTAAGGCACGAGCTGCCAAGCGTCTGCCTAGAAAATCCCATACATGCTCGATGGGATTGATATCCGGAGATCGTGCCGGCCAATCCATACGCCCAATATCCTCACTCTCTAAGAGCTGTTCGGCAGCTACTGTGCGATGACATGGTGCATTGTCGTCCATGAAAAGGAACTGCGGACCCATAGCGCCTCTAAAAAGACGCACATATGGAAGAAGAATCTGGTTACAATAACGGGTCCCGTTGACTGAACCTGCGTCGAAGATGTGAAGGTCTGTACGACTACCAAGCAGGATGCCTCCCCAAACGAGAACACCGCCACCTCCATACCTGTCCCTTTCAATGATGTTCGAGGGATGATTGCGGCTTCCTCGCTCTCTCCAGATGAGTATGCGATAAGCATCGCAACTCAGACTGAATCTGCTCTCATCTGTAAAGAGTACTCGTCCCCATTCCCTGTCTCTCCAATTCCGGTGTTCCTGGCACCACAGAGAACGCCTTCTCCGATGGGCAGGCGTTAGAGGTACACACCGTACAGGGCGTCGTGCAAACAGATCACCACCGTGCAGTCTTCTGGCCACGGCAAAACGCGATATCGGTCGTCCAGTCGGCTGTGTCGTGTGTCTAGCGATTTCTCCCGCTGTTTGCCTCCTGTTTCTTCTGGCCTGTAAGGCAATATACCGGTCATCTGCGGGTGTGGTTCCTCGTGGACGACCACTACTAAACCCCCGGATAGCTGTTCCTGTAGTTTGAAATTGTCTCCAAAGTCGTGAAACGATGCTGTGAGCAATTCCGAACTCTGCAGCCACACTTGTCACACTGCGGCCTTCCTCCAACTTCCCAATGATTCGACCTCGGGTAAAAGCATCCAGATGTCGTCTAACAGATTGATTATTCGCCATTTCTCCCTGAGGCAGCAACTGGGTGTGATTTTAACTGCTATACGGCGTGCAATCTCTTTGCCAGAAATATACTGATCTTACACCGACAACATGCTTTATACTACTCAGACACTCCCCCATTACGTCTACCTGCATATCTGCGCATGTGCTACCGTACATCACCTTACTTAATCTCCTGATTGGTCTTTCTGTCCGCTCTGCCTCTTCGTTCAGCTGATATGCTAATTTTTCGACTTCGTCCTTAATTTTTGCACACCAGTGTAAGTAGTTAATTAGGTTTCGTACATATATAATTTATTTTTATATTTTGTATTTTTTGTATTAGATTCAGTATTGTATACGTATCTGAAGTTTAATTTTACTTGTTCTCTTTTTGGGTTACGACTTTAAGTGAGAAAGAATTGTTAGGGCCTTCATAGGGATTACATTATATACAATGAGTTAGGATCCGACTTTTCCTTTCTTTTAATCATTATATATATTTAAATACTACTTGATAAGTATACATAAAATATAGCAGTTTTTTAAGCTACTTATTTATATATCTATTGTTTGGTCTGGTTTGTTTCATTATAGCAAAGCATTCGACGGTTATTTGCCTAAGGGTAAGGGTGCCTCGTGGAGAACTTTCTAAGCGAAACTGACTCTTACGCAAACCTCGAAACCTCGAAAACGCAAATATAGCCATCCCCGTCGATCCGGATTCGAACCCCGGATCGACCTGCCAGAGTTCAACGGCTTTACAGCTCAGCCGCTAGTGAGTCCCGCCCCCACACACATCCACACATATACATTAAATAGTATTTAATGTCGTTTATAAAGTATAATTGAGTGCAATTTAATCATAAAGAGTTAGAAAATATTCTACGGAATTACTTCACTTCGTAGACTTTTTGTTAAGCTTCACCATATTTCTTAAAGGGAATCTCAATGCTAGTTGCATTTCCAAGCTGTTTATGTACCTTATTTTTTATGCTTTGAATTATATTTAGAAAATTATTTCACTTGGTTATAGCTGAAAATGCGTTTTTTTATTGAAGAATTTAAGGATAAGAAGAGAATTATGCCCTTTTCTAATTATTCTTGAAGCATTTAAATTTTTTTAAAAAAAGCGCACATTAATACGGATCACTGAACTAAAGTGCTCGATACAAGACAGATTAATTAGCTACTAAATTTTGATTTCCATTGAGTAAAAATGAATTCATCTGCATTCTATAAGAAAGTAAATATTCAAAAAATGTTTTTTTTTTTTTTTTTTTTTCCTCTCTATTTTCGCAGTCATAATATTTTTCTTAAATATTCAGCTAATTCATATTCAAATATTCCAATCCATTAACAATTAGTAATAAATCGATACAGTAAATAAATAATTAAAATCAATTAAATGGAATTTTAATTGATTTTAATTGCCATTTTCCCTCTGATAAACCCCTCTTTAGAGTTCAATAGCAGTCGATCAGCTTTTGTTGGGGTTCAATTTTCTTTATGGTATTCTTACGTTATATATGTATGTATTATGCATTGCTCATACTCGTCAATTGCAGCTTTTAATATCTTTTGGAAAAAAATCAATATGAGAATCCAGAAAATGATTCTTAGCGACGCTAAAACTATTATTACTAGGCACTGTCATGCCACAGTGTTTAAAAAAAAAATCCCATTGTTTAAAGGTAGATTCTATGCTCATATCCTAGTCTAAAATTAAAAGCTGCGAGTCAAAATTAAGGGGGTTGCTCTTAGAAAGCCTCAATTAGAAGTAGTTATAGGAAATGTTAATCAATACTTATAATCTTACGGATTAAACACTTATTCCCTATTTGATCACGTGTATGGCAAACAGATATTCGTCATTCATAAAGAGAAGAAAGGTGAATCAAAATGAGTTTTCAAGCCCTATTGCATACATTAGCAATACTTATTCTCGTAATATGGTTTTTATATTTACGAAAGATACTTCCCGTTTACTCAGGCTCACTGTATTCAAGTCGATAGGACCAATTGAATGGAAAGATCGATTTGTTAATTCATTTCCAAGTTTCAAATCGGATGAATGGACTCGCGAATAAAATGGTACATTAAAATACGGTCACTGAACTACAGTGAGCTATGAAAATTTTAACAAAGGTTTCGAACTTTATCTTATGAAAACAAAATATCAGAATCTAATTAAGTGTTTCACTTATTAGAAAAATAGAAAATATAAATATTTGTGAATAAAAAGAAATTATCTTTAAAAAAATTAATTTAAATGAAAAAAAATAAAAGAATTACAAAATATTGCAGAAATTACATAAAATAGCAAATAAACTTATTCGGCACAAGCTCGCTAAATGTAAAACAGATTGTACAGTCAGAAAGCTCGCCTTGTCACAGAAATATACTGTTCGTCGGGTTTAAAGGTTATTCAGACTAACGTGCGAAGTTCAGTGAGTAACTTGTATTTTCCTTTGAATGTATATAAAGTAGCCAAAAAAAATTGAGCACTTGACAATTAGATGCAAATTTAACAGATGGATTGAAGGAACCCTACTGCAACGTAACACTTTGTGTAAGCATTTTCGTGGATTTCCTTAAAGTATGTAAATATGAGCCCATTTTCCTTAGAAAATTCTCCATGAAATCATACCTAGCCAACCCTCATTTTTTTGCCATATTCAACACAAAATAATTCTTAAGATGATTAATTAATTTTATGTTAGATGATACGAAGCTTTTCAAAAACTAGGATGCTTTCCGTAAACAATTAGTATTAATAAGCGCTGTTCAACTGGAATTGGGTTGGATTATTTGTTTATAGCAGTGCTTTTCAGCCGACTTACATGTACCTGTATGTATTGCTCAGAGGGGGGTGGAAGGAAATTCCTGAACGAAAACAATGTAATAATGAAATGTTAATAAACAAATAAATATAACTTTTCGTATCTTATGTAATTTGTCTCCATTCTGATACCATGTGCATCATTTATTTCTGATATACTGATACTGAATGAGACCTAAAAACACTTTTTTTAAAATATATCTCCTCTTATGATCCCTGACACAGCCGTTTACATTCCCCTTCCGTAATTAACGTCAGTCTCCTGCTCTTGACCGCATTTGCCAAGCCACCGGATTCCTCACCTTTCTTGTTCTTTTATACTACTTTTTGGTTTTTCTTGTGATGGTTTATTTTAACATGTTGACTGCCGTGGGGGTCACCGGTAACCTGCACTCGACTTGGCTACAACGCCGTGGGTGCACTGGCAACGCGACCAATAGTAAAATACATAATTAGAATAAATATTGATACTGATAAATTTTTAAATAGTACCATTGTTACTATAATGGTTTGAAGAATAATAAATCGTAAAAATCTAAATTATAAATCACAAAAATGGTCTACAGATGTCTGGAGGTCGCTGGTGACCCCCAGCATGAAGCACAATTATATAACATTATGTTCTGTAGATAATATTTCAACATAATATATATCGCATAATAAAAATTTCAAGTTGGCGTCATGCGCAAATCACGTAAATTGGACGCGGCAGTTATCGTGTTAATTTTTACATTCTAAATTATTCTTGTTCCACATTTATAGAATTTTATGAAGATCATTTGAACTTCAATTTTTTAGTCTTTGTGTAAAGTTGTTTCTAAATTTCTTTATATACTATATATAAGAACTCCTACACTCCTAGAAAAAACTAATTTATATACTTATTTATCCCAAATTTTCATTTTGAAACATTTTAGTACATGCTTTTCCTCAATATTTTAAAAGTTGATTTTTTGTTGAACTGAAATATGTAATATGGAAAAATTCTATCCAAAACATAACTCAGAATCAAAACAGGAGATAAATAGAGATAATAATAATGTGGGATATTTGATTCTCTTCCCCTAATAGCCATTTGAAACATTTTAGCGCGTTTTTCCATTCAAAATATAGAAAAATTCCCACAGAAATATAATTCGGCTGAGAAACAAAACAGGCAAAAAAATGGTTTGGCGTCTGGAAACTGATTGATCTAAAACAGGGCTTCTTAAACTTAACGCGAGTGAAACTGTCAATTTTTTCTTTTGTATTGTAAGATAGTATTGCAGTTTTAGGTCATTATCTTTAATTTCTCATTTTAAGACATAGAACAATGTGAACATTTTAATTAATTAACAGACGAAATGACAGCGTCATGTGCAAAGCAAGTAAAATGAACATTTATATCATAAAAAGAATGCGTTGAAACATTTTTGTTTTTCTCTTTGTCTGTATTGTCTTATCTTTATCTATTTTCAGATACATTGTGTAAAAATATTGGGTAATTGTAAAATTATTATATTAAGTTTAAGAAATACCAAAACTACTAAAATTTTTTGCGACCCCCCTGCTGTAGATGGGGGTTGCGATCTAAAGTTTAAGAAAGTCTGGTCTAAAATAACGTTACAATACGTATTTGATTTTGTTGGAACATTGGATAACTGAAGCCACAGCCAGTGCAGTTATGGCAGGTGTGCAAATTTTGGAATTTACAGAAATATCAAGTAGCAAAATTTTTGGAATTTAGGAGTGGAAAAGTTTTTAGAATTTAGGACCCACAGAGATTGCGTAGCACAACAAAATGTACCAGCTGAAGCTGGGACTCCAGTGCATGGTTATATTCTTATAAGGAGTGTATGCCTGAATGCAAAGATGCATTTTGAGTCATCATCGCTAGGTCAGCAGCCTACACAGCATTGTGTGATACATCATTCATGTAAATAAGAAATAAAATTGACTACACTTTAGTTAAATAACCAATTTCATTCCTTGTAAGTATTATGCAAGAGTATTGTAATTGTTGAATAAGAATACAACACTTGCTTTCTGTTCATCTGAAATGGGATAGATATTCTAGCAATTATTCCAGCAGAAGTTTGCAAGAACGGATCATTCTGTATTTAGTTAGATAATCAAAATACACAAGCTATGAACATAACATATTAAACCATAATTCACTTATCACATTGAACAGCCAATGTTTATCAATTTTCACATAAGTCGTACTTTCCCGTAAATTTGAAAATACTCTATTGTATGTTGTTCTGTTGAAGACAAGCCAGAAATCATTTTTTTTAATGCAATTGATAACTTGTTTTTTTACAAAATCTTAACCTGGGAGTCATGAACAAATTTGCGGGGGGTCACCAAATTCAAAGAAATTTATTTGACAATAAAAGGTATACATAATTTGAAGAGAATTTTGGATGTTTTTTAACATTTCCATATTTTAATTTTAATTTTATTGCTTTCCGCTTGATTTGTGTGTTATGTTTGATGATTTCCAAACAGCTCGAATCGAATTTCAAAGCAACTGCACACGCGCAGCTAAGATTTAGTTTTCTTTTGGCTATCTTAGTAGTGTCTTGCATGCAATTTGTAATTGTAATACGCAACATTTATAAACTATGTTTCTTATTTCTAATCAAATTTGTTGTCAAGTAAGCACATAACATTTCCTAAGCATTGGAAAATTCAGTAGTGTCTCAAAGGATAATAAAAACAATTTTGTTTTCGTTTCAATTTTGTTCATGATGGTTAAATGGCCCAAAATCTCTTGTAAGAGAAATGGGATGCATGCACCAACATCAAATAAACGTAGAGAAAAACTATTAATGAAAATGCAAACAAAAATGTAAACATTGGCTCTCTTTTTACTTCTAAAAAAAATTGAGTAAATATCAAGAAGAGTTTATTTTATACTGTTTTACATGTTGCAATATCAATGGAAAAAGAATATCCATTGTGTGTTAAATGCAGTGAAAACTTGGCAAATGGAAAGCATGAAACCTGCGAAATTAAAAATACATTTAGAAAGGTACTTTTCTCGTTTTGCCACCGCAAACAATAAAGTCGCCAACAACGGTACTACTGATGCCAAACGGAATATCTTCGCTGCCAACGTTTTCCGCCTCATTTTCGAAACAAGTCGCAGCCATTTCTTATCAGATTGTTTCTTTCAATACTGGCATACAACTACATAGAATTTTTAAAAGATAATTAAAATTTATGCCCCAAGACCATTCGCGGTAATTAAGACAATTAGACTGCAATCACACCACTCACCCGAAGGCAAAATGAAGGGTTAAATTCATCAATTCTAATGAGAATGCAGTAGCGAAGTAAAGCACTGCGGTTTTACATAATTTCTGAGTAAGCTATTTGTACGAATTGAAATAATTCTTGCATTTAAACTTTTATTCCAAATCAAGATTTAACTTGAAATTAATGTAGATAATTACTGAGACAATTAGATTTTTGTAGCGTAGTTTACGTGAACTGAGATCACGTGGTGTTACATGATACGAACCGGCGAATCAGGATGTTGAACCATGAAAACATAGTAAATTCTTAATGTCTTTTTACAAATTTATTATCTTTATTTATTGGCTTTTTACAAAATTTTAAAAGATATTAAAATGTTTGTGCCTTCAAAATAAAAAATTCTTAGAACTAACGTTTGCTAACATCTTTTATGTGCATATTGTATGTTGTCGTCAACAAAGTCTGCTTGGCGAGATTTGCGCCAGTGAAACTGAAAAGTACCTCAGAAACTAAACATAAAGATTAAGTAAATAAATCTGAAGAATTTTTTTAAGGAATGAGCTGAGAGCATGAAAAATTAAAATGTATTTTTGAAAAAATATACAACAGTTCCTGAGAAGGATTTACAGGCATCCTTAAAAGTTCATATTTAATTGCAAAAAATTTAAAACCTCATACAATTGGCTCATTCTTCCTTCAGCAATTAAAATGACATCATTTATGCATGCAGAAAAATATAATAACGATTTAAAAACAATAGCATTAAAAAAAGATACCGTTTCTCACCAAATTTTTGTCATATCAGACACTATAGAATAGAAAATCCAGTCTTTACTATAAAACTTGATGAAACTACCGACATTACTAAAATGTTTCATTTCATCGTTTATGTGAGATATGTTTTTGAAAACGACGCAGTAGAATATTTTTTATGTTGTAATATTTGGGAAGGAAAAGCAACTGGAGAGAAAATATTTGAAATTATTAACAGACATTTTGAAACAAATAATCTTACCTAGACACACTGTGTTGCAGTTTGTACTAATGTAAGCTTTTAAAACTAAGCCAATACTTTGGCAAGGAAAATTGAACAAACAAAAAAAAAAAAAAAAAAAAACAGAAACATGCTTTTTTTTACAATTTACTAAAAATAATACAGATTTCTTGTTTAAAACAACATATGATAAAATTGACAGAAATTTTTTTGAAAAATTTCCAAATAAGGAATTAGATTGGATCTCTGATCCATTTTGCCTTTGGTATTTTCAATTCCAATGTATCTCTAAATGAAAAAGAACAATTAATTGATATTTTAAGTGACGGAATACTGTGTTAAGTTAAGTCTCTAACTTGCCAAAAATTTTAGTTGATTGGAAACTAAGATGCCGATTTAAAAGGAATGAAAGTAAATTATTACGTTTCTTACATAAAATTGTACAGTAAACCTTTAGCTTATACACTGACTACTAATAAGTATTTAGACACCTGTGATAGAAAAGAAAAACTAACTTTATTCAAAATCAATAGTTGGTAGAGCCTCTACGAGAGGTAATTACAGCGTGGACCCTCCAGGGCATACTTTCCACAAGTCTTTGTATGACAGCTAGTGGTATTTTCTTCCACTCGGCTTAGAGAAGACACAGAAGTTCCCTCCCCGATTCCTTCCCCCCTGAATTCGGCGATGCAACTCGTTCCAGAGGTTCTCGATAGGGTTCAGGTCTGGACTCTGTGCAGGCCAGTCCATTCGATGAACTCCACTATGACCATACCAAGCCTTGGTTAACGTCGAAACATGACAACTGGCATTGTCGTCCTGAAAGTAACAGGGCTCCAATCCGTAAAACTGCCACAACGTAGGAAGCACATTGTCATCCAAAATAGTGCAGTAGGCATCGGAGTATGCCCTGGAGTCCAGACCTGAACCCTATCGAGAACCTCTGGAACGAGTTGCATTGCCGAATTCAGGGGGGAAGGAATCGGGGAGGGAACTTCTGTGTCTTCTCTAAGCCGAGTGGAAGAAAATACCACTAGCTGTCATACAAAGACTTGTGGAAAGTATGCCCTGGAGGGTCCACGCTGTAATTATCTCTCGTAGGGGCTCTACCAACTATTGATTTTGAATAAAGTTAGTTTTTCTTTTCTATCACAGGTGTCCAAATACTTTACCATGAATGGGGACCAAGTGTCCCAGCCCATACCAGGAGAAACACCCCCAGACCATAATTCCACCTCCGCCGAACTTGACTGTTGGCACAATGCATTCTGGCAGGAGACGTTCTCCAGGTAGACGCCAGACCCAGACCCTGCCATCCGAACGGCAAATGTTGAACCTTGATTCGTCAGTCCAAAGAACCCGTTTCCACTGATCCACGGTCCAATTTCGATGTGATTTGCACCACATTAACCGAGCAGCGAAGTTGGACTTTGTGATCAAAGGCTTATGGACAGCAGCACGACCATGAAAAACAAGCAGATGTGCTTCCTTACGAATGGTATTCATTGAAACAATACTCCCGGATGCCTGTTGAAACTCCTCCCGGATGAGGGCCATCGGTTGGGTGCGGTTCTTCCGAATTTCTCTGGACAGCACTCCTTGGTCTCTATCTCCCAGTTTCGTTGGTCTGCCGACTAGAGGCACATTCCGTCAATCACCGCTCACCTTCCATTTCTTAATCACATAGGCCACTGTCGATTTTGGGTACTTCAGCTCGCTAGATACGTCCCTTAAGGATCGGCCACATTTGTGATACCCGATAATTATACCTTTCTCGAAATCAGAGAGCTCCGAACTGCGAGGCATCTTGCATGCAACTAAAGCCGATGCTGTTTCCTACACGATATATACCGGCGGAGTCCGTGATATACCTTAGGACCGCAGATATCGTCATTTGCATAGGTGTCCAAATACTTATTGGTAGTTGGTGTATTTAAAACTTCTAAAATGCTTATGTTACATTTTTCTGTTATATAAGCATTGAAAGTGGATTTCTCACTGAAATAGAAATAATTTTGCTATTGAATTAACATGGAGAACTTTTTTATTGAAATATTTTTTCTCTGTGACATTAGTTGCATCTACTACAAAATAAAGATTAAAGAACTGTTTTTAAAACATTTTGAATTCGTTGTCGTATTGATCTATGAAGCACTAGATTAGTGAGTTTTTATTACATTATTGACAAATATAGTTTTTAAACAATGAAAAAATTTTCAGCGGAGATAATTATTTGTCAAATATGAATGTGTTTTCAAAGAGGAAATAAATAATAAGTGATAAAAAGAAAATTCAGTTAGAACATTCACATCTCTAACAAAGTAATTTGCTTTGATTTAATCTTTATAATACAATATATTTTAAAATGATAAGGCAAAATCCAATGTGAAAGGTTATGCGAAGATTACGATAGTACCTAGAGTATTCAGCATTTCGTATAATCCTATAACCAGATAATAATAATATTAAAATAAATTTTATCTGAATGAAGTTTTCTTATTACAGAAACAGTAAAATTATTAAAATTATGCAATTACATAAACGAATACACTTTCAGACAATATACTTAATACTGTTCACAAGCGCAAGCCAAAGTTCTGTTTATGTTACTTCTCGCCCTTCAGCGCATGCTCAAGAATTACCATCCAGGTGAAACTAGTCGATTTGTCCATGACGTCAAAAATTCGAAAAGTGGGGTAGGGTTTAGAAATACGCTCCCCGGACAGCGGTGTGATACCAACCTGACTGTCTTCCGGCAAACAGGCTGACAACCAGGAGTGATGGTCTGAGGTGCCATTTCATTTCATAGTAGGATCCCTTTGGTTGTCATCCGTCGCAACCTTACAGCACAGCAGTACATCGACGAAGTTCTAAGGCCCGTTGTGTTGCCCTTAATGTCACGCCACACTGAGCTTACATTTCAGCAAGATAATGGCCGCCCCCACACTGCACATGTTTCTACTGCTTACCTCAGTGCTTGCCGAACATTACGTTGGCCAGCAAGGTCGCCGGATCTCTCTCCTACCGAGCACGTTTGGAGCATTATGGGCAGGGCCCTCCAACCAGCTCGGGATGTTGACGATCTAACGGGCCAGTTGGACGGAATTTGGCACAATATCCCTCAGGAGGACATCCGCAACCTCTATCAATCGATGCCAAGCCCAATAACTGCTTGCATAAGGGCCAGAAGTGGGCAAATGCGTTACTGACTTTTTCACTTTGTAAGCTCTATCACTTCAATAAATCATCCAATTTTTCTCAAACTGTAATCATTTGTTTTTCTGTACATGTACATCACTTCTACCGATTTTCGTCCCATTCGAATAACTCCTTCTTGGTGCGTTTTTTTTTTTTTTTTTTTTTTTTTGTGTGTGTGTGTGTGTGTCTAAGAGTGTATTTTTTGCGCAGCTTACATTTTAGAAACATTAAAAAACGCTAATTTAAATAATACAGCACATTGATTGTTAACAGGCACATAAATCCTATTACGTTCTGGCAAAGCTCAAAATTTTATCGAAAAAATTTCAGTATAAATTTTTTGTAGCATACTATACATATCAAGAACAATGATGTATTCTTCTCAATATATCAAAAACATACACAACTATTTTCGCATGGCAACAAAACAATTTAACTAAAATGATAATACCTCAGCATATCAGAGCACAAGTCGAACCTATTACAGCCCAAGTCCTATGACTTAATATCCCGACCATTGCCTCTGGAAACAACTACGAGCCCAGGAACTCTTATCTCGATTGCCACCCAGGTCAAAAAAAAAAAAAAAAAAAAAAAAAAAAAAAAAACTCGCACATCACGTCACCACCAATAAATTTAGCATCTCTACACTCGTATCATTTAGCTTTCATGAATGGTTCTAAAACGAAAGAAAATACAAACTGTGCTTGTGTGCTCAAAAGGCACAAGAAAATTATTATAGCAAGGAAAGGACACCTAGTAAGCAAAAACAGTATATTCCAAGCAGAATGAACTACAGTACAGAAGGTCCTAGTGTATGCAAGAAAAACCAACATCAACAAACACCTCCAACAGATTGCTTCAAGGAGGGACATGCCTAGCGCATTCTATGTATTATGCATTCAGTCATATAAAATGAATCATTTAAATTGTCAGTCTTCAATTTCTGTAGATGCTTGTCCGTGTTATAAGATTAGAAACATTTTTTATATTTTTCATGCTTGCATCGAGAGAAAATAAAGAGAAGATAAGCATGTTAAGAAAAAGACTTCTAGTATCTAATGTAAAATATTCAAATATTGTTTTCATTGGTCTTCCAAAAAGTGAGAATTTCATCACAAACTTCCGGTAAAATACACCCATTACGTGTTAAGACCATGAAGATATTTTTCGTTTTATCGCATTTTTCTGGAATCTCCTAGAATCCTGAGTCTATAGATCTTACCTTCAAATTCTTCTAAACTTTCCACGTTGCAATGTCTAAAACCCGAAAGAAAAATTACCCCTACCAATTCTTTAACAGCAAAAAGCCAGAAATATTTTTGGAAAAAAAAAAAAAAAATATGAGAAGGGGGAAAGTATTAAATTAATTTTAAAGAGAAAAGTGACGCATATTCTGAGAATTCTGAATATTCTAAGAATTCTTTAATTTACGTGGGAAAACTGTTACTATAAAAAAATTTAAATGAAAACATTTTTCATTAATTACATAGCTATTTTTTGTTAAAAATTGTTTCGTAAATTGTGTTTTATAGCATTCATTAATTAATCGTAAATTGTGTTTTATGGCATAATGTAATAAATAATAAGACACCGTAATATTTGGCGCAAGTAGAAATATCACATTACACACTACGCGACACTGAAAATGCGACACCAAGAAGGAGTGGCCAGAAAGCGATAAAGCTTGGCAAACAGAGAGAGGCAGCAACGAACAATAAGAGACCTTTATTTCAAAATGATATGCATAATATAGAGCTAGAAAAAAAACATGTCTAGGTAAAGAGTCAATGAGACTACGGATGGTGTCCTGAAGGTCACAGCCGAAAACATCCCGGAGAAAACAACGCAAGGTGAAAATGGCTTGGTAAAAAACATCGTGGGAGAAAATAAAAGCAAAGAGAAAACATCGCGGTACAAAATGTCGTCGTTGAAAATAAAGCGGTTCAAAAACTTCGCAGTTTAAAAACGCCGTCGTAGAAAATATCATGGTAAAAAATAAAATACCTACGAATCATCGCAGACATGCGTTTTTCAGGACTAATAATTGTAAATCGATATTCGCATAATTGCGAGTGCAAGATGGAAAGAAGGATAATTTTTATTTTCATATTTTTAATAATTAAATTTTCAAAAAATCAGAACAAGAAATTTACACAACACAAGAATTAATTTTCATTATAAAAGTATCAAATTAACAAAAGTGAAGAAAATAATCTCATAATTATCATTTTTTTTTATAGATAAGGTCACGCAAATACTTAACTTCCTTTTTCTAATCTTTTTTAGATTATACTTTTCATGAAAAATTACCAGTAAAACTTTATTAAAAAAATAATTTATTGATGACCTTTGTTAGTTAACTATGTTAGTTTAAAATTCTTATTAAATACTATAAGTTGCGTTAATTCTTTACGCTTAAGTTTCCATTTTACATTTTCAGTAAATATTTAGTAGTTAATAAAACAATATGGAAGTAAAAATTATCCTTCTTTCCATCTTGCACTCACAAACCATTACGCGAGTATACTTTTACAATTATTAAAGCCTGAAAAACACATGTCTGAGATGTTATCGTCATGCGATTATTTTGTAGGCACTTTTATTTTTACCACGATATTTTCGACGACAATATTTTTAAACTGTGAAGCTTTTGAACCGCTTTATTTTCGACAACAACATTTTGTACCACGATGTTTTAGAACTGCGATATTTTGTCTTTGCTTTATTTTCTCCGACGAGGTTTTGTACCACAACGTTTCCACCTTCCTTTGTTTTCTCCGCGACGCTTTCGGCGGATACTGTCCTGAAGAATAGCTTTCCATTCCCTGTCAACCATTTGCAACAGTTCGTCTTCTGAACGCAACAATCAAGGATCAAGGATCAAGGAAGTTCGTGTTACGGAGTTCTTAGGCATAAACGCCTTTACCTCCACATCATCTGAAGAATAAAATGTCATCATCAAAAGAGGGAATATTCTAATAAGGTAAAAATTTTTGTTAAGCCGAAAAAAGCTTTTAAGAATAAGTGCCTTCACACTGAAAACAAATAAAAAACTCAGAAGGTCTAATTTTGCGCCAAAATAAGAGCCAGAATAAATTAGATAGGGGCAGTCATCTTAAACAAAATTTTTGCTAAAGACTAGAAAATAAAAGCAGGTGTTTCCTTGATACTTGATCTTTCTTTGCGAACGTCAACTTCGCGGAGGGGAAAGGACGGGGGGGAACGCTCTTACGCGTCAAAAAAGTTGCTGTGTCAGTTGGTCAGCTGGTGTCTACAAATGGCGTCCAATCACATCCCAAATGTGTCCGATTGGTAAGAAAGACCAGTGGCCAGGGAAGCATCTGTACACTTTGAAGAGCACGTTCGCTGAAGCCAGAAGTGTATGGTCGGGCGTTTCCCTGCGGACAGGGGATTCCGAGTATGGACGCGGACGAGGACGGTCGCTCGCTTTGCGAGCTCCCGCCGACACAGCCTTCATCCATGGAATTTTGTGATTCTTCGCAAACAAATGCTTTACCTTTGGATACTCCAAACGTGCAATCATGTACAGAGAGCAATCCATCTGATGATAATACCCAAGACGACCGATCTAATCTTATCACTGAATTTTACGGACTCAAAACTCAGTTTGAAGCCATTCAACAGCAGAAAATGTTCCTAAAACGAACTGGAGCCCCCCTGGATACTTCTGGATACCAACAACTAGACCTAGCGGGTAAGACACTCTTTAATAAGATCAACGACATTGCAAACCGATTTAATGTACAGATATTCCAACTCCCTGCCACCTTACAAGAATTTCAGCAACTATTAGAAAACGAGAAAATTGCCAAAATGGCCGCCGAAAAAGAAGCTCTTCTCCGCAAGGAGAAACTCAAGGACAATTTGAAACCTGTTTCTCGCACGCATAGCGTAAAGAAGCAAAGAGATAGACCAGTTTCGACTCCCTCGGCCCAAGATACCATTACTGCCTCCAGCAGAAAAAGAAAGACTGCGAGCGTAGATTCGGAGGGCTTTATTACCCCCGCATCACGCAAACAGGGAAAAACTCCAGAAATCATTACAATTGATGATAGTAACCCCACTGAAGTAATTGCAAATTCCAAAAATATTGTTTCTAAAAACAAATATGAAAGAATTAAAGAAAGCCTCTTGGACAGCGGTCGCAGTCCTGCCAAGGGAAGCTCGATAATCACCCCCCCTGTTAACGGGGAAACTTCAGGAGAAGAAACTAGTACGGCGCAGTCACAGAGCGCCCCCCCCCTCCACAGCAACCCTCCATTCCGGTTATTCACGTTAAGAGCAGCAAACAGTGGAGAACGCAGATGACTTTCCTGCGAGAAATTGCCCCTAATATCAAGTGCATTCTCACTGGACCTTTTTTAAAATTATTTGTTCAAACAGAACTAGAATTTAGGGAGGTTACACGATGGATGCGGCAGGCCGGCATCCAATTCAAGACTTTTGATCTAAAGCAGGACAGGCCTATCAAAATTGTTATCAAAGGCCTCCCTAAAGAAACTGAAATCGAGGACGTCAAAAATGAAGTGGAATCATGGGATTTCCAAGTGCATAGGTGCGCCCGGCTGACTAAACCGCGCACTAGACACCCACTTGTTTACATACAAGTCCGACCTCATCCCTTCATAGACCAACTGTACAGTGTCACCGATATGTGGGGCGCTGAGGTCAAATTTGAGGCTTACAGAGGCCGTAAAGGCCCTACTCAATGCTTTAGGTGCCAAGGATTTTTTCATTCCTCTGAAACTTGCACCCTTAACATCCGTTGTGTGAGATGCGCTGGCCCGCACTGGGCAAAAGATTGCACATTAAGCGACGATCAACCTGCTTGCTGCTGCAACTGTGGAGGTAGTCACCCAGCGTCCTTTAAATCTTGTCCTCGTTACCCAGGTAATAACAAAAAGAGCTCAAAAAAGAATGCCCCTAGGGCAGCTGCTCCTGCAGCCCCCCCCTCAGGGAACTACAAACACCCCAGCAAAAGCTGTACAACCAGTAACTGTGACTGCACCTAAAACCACAAGCTCGCTGTCTTATGCAGCGACCCTAGGTAAAGGACCTACAGAGCCCCGACCCAAAAATCAGGGTCCAAATCCGGCGGCTATGGCGAATGTGCCTCAAATAGCTCCCCCGGTTACCCAAGTAGAAAGTGGAGACTCAGAGGATGTTTTCTCCTCTACTTTAAAATGCCTAATTGTAATCTCCCGCGATCCTGCGGTAGATAGGCATATTCTACTACAAGCCTTCCAAAGGGCCCTGCCAAAGCTTAGGCAGGCAGACGCTCTTACGAGGGCCTTCCTAATTTATGAAAGCTATATTATGCTTTCAAATTAGGATTTCTCGGCTATTTTAGACCCGTGTCTTAAGTTTTTCAGAGCTGTAACCTTTTACCACGGCCTTAAATTCAACTGTTTAAGACAAAGTTCAGTTACCAACAGAGAACTTACCATGTGCACATGGAATGCAAACGGCCTCATCAATAAGATCGATGAAGTCAAAGATTTTATTGTAGTGCACGATCTTGACGTGTTATTAGTCCAAGAGACTCATCTCACCCCAGGGAGAACTCCCAAAATTGGGAATTATGACATGTACTCGACTGACAGGGTGTCATTAGCCAGGCGTGCAAGTGGTGGCACCTGTATCTACGTGAAGCGTTCGATTAAGCATCACATGATACCCCCTCCTGATTTAAGTATTTTGGAAGCGACAATTATCAAAATTTTCCTCCAAAATTCTCCCCCACTAACAGTCATCTCGGCGTACCTGCCTCCACTATCAACTGCACGTGGAAGAGGTACTTTTCCTGTCAGTGATTTTGATAAACTTTTATCATTATCAAATCACCTAATTATTGCTGGTGACCTAAATTCACGTCATACCGCATGGTTTTGCCCTAACAGGAACAGGTATGGCATTAGTCTAAATCCATGGTGCCAGAGAAACCATATACAGATCATAGCTCCTACCCTCCCGACTTACTACCCTGTTAGAGGGACCCCTGCAGTTCTTGATCTGGCTGCCTTTTATAATGTCAATTTTAGACACGAAATAAAAGTGATTCAAGACCTTGACTCTGATCACTATCCAGTTTTGATCACCCTAGATATCCAAAATCGTTACTCAAAATTACAGGAGCAAGTCTCTACAAATTGGGACGATTTTAGATTTATTTTGGAACGTACTGCTACCCCCCCTATCAAAATTACCAGCAATTCGGATTTTGACAGGTGTTTACTAAATTTGGAGTCCATTCTCAAAGAAGCGAGAGCTGCGGCTTCAAAACCAATTTTCTATCCGGGTGTCAGACTCCCACCTGAGACTAAATCCAAAATTAAGCAGCGGAACTTTTTGCGAAAACTTTGGCAAAGGTCGCGTGATCCCAATATCCGCGCCCAATTTCGCAAAATACAGAACGAGATAAGGACTGAAACCCGTCTCTTCAAACAGACGGAGTGGAAACACTACATTGAGTCCCTAACGACTGAAGACAATTCGATTTGGCGGGCTGCCGCTCGAATACGCAAACAATCCAGACACATTCCGCCGCTCCAAACGGCCGATGACGCACAGATGGCTTACACAGACACTGAAAAGGCAGAAGTCTTAGCCGACAGCCTTGCTACTCAATTCGCTCCTAATAACGACGCCTACTGTAACCGCCCGGTTACTCAAGGGCGCATACATTCACGTGTTGAAGAGTTTTTAACACAACCTTTCACGCCTGAACTTAGGCCCACTGATCCTAAAGAGGTGATGGAATACATCAATAGACTGAAACCCAACAAGGCTCCAGGCATGGATTCTATTTCTAATCGCATGATTAAAAATTTCCCTGTAATGTTTATTGTTTGGATTACGGTCCTTATTAATTTTATGCTAAGGAGAAGCTACTTCCCCGACCGCTGGAAAATTGCAACGGTCGTCCCCATTCCAAAACCGGGGCAAAATCTAAACTTACCCGTCAACTACAGACCAATTAGTCTGCTTTCCTCACTCTCAAAAGTATATGAATATGTCTTACTTAATCGCTTGAATGAATTCTGTCGAGATCAAAACTTAATCATCCCGGAACAATTCGGCTTCCGACCTAAACACTCCACGGTACACCAGTTACTACGTGTAGTGGAATTCATTCATGAAGGCTTTCGTAAGCGAGAGAATACTGGAATTGTCTATCTTGACATAGCTAAAGCCTTTGACAGGGTTTGGCATGACGGACTTATTTACAAGCTCATGCGACTTGGATTTCCGGCTCACATCATTAAAATTATTAGCTCGTACTTAGCCGGACGAAGCTTCCGCGTACGAGTTAACCACGAACTCTCCTCTCCCCGCCCGATCCATGCTGGATGTCCTCAGGGCAGTCTTGTCTCACCTCTGCTCTTCAATATCTATATCAACGACGTGCCTAAGGCACCTAGTATCGATTTAGCTTTATATGCAGACGATACGGCCATCCTAACTCAACATACCAACATCACCACAGTAATCTCTACATTACAGAGTTACCTTTCAGCCTTAGAACTCTGGCTCGGACTGTATAAAATCAAAATTAATGTCGCTAAATGTGCTGCCACTTTATTCATCCGAAGAAACATCCCTCGTTTAGATAATCTAATTTTCTTCGGTGAACCTATTCCCTGGGTTACTACTTACAAATACCTTGGTGTTCTACTAGACTCAAAATTAACTTGGCAACTCCACATTCAAAAAATTATTGCGAATGCGGAAGCTGTCAAAGCCAACCTGCGCCCCTTTTTCGCTAAAAATAGCGACCTGTCACTTGATAACAAGATCTTGCTTTATAAATCTATCATAAGGCCTATTCTCACTTACGCGAGTCCCATCTGGGGCTCAGCTGCTCTGACTAACCGTAAACACGTCCAAATTTTTCAATCAAAATTTTTACGGCAGATATTAAACGCTCCATGGTTCATAAGGAACGATGACATTCATAACGACCTCAAAATTATGCCCATTAATCGCTTTATACAGCGACTTTCGGAAAGATTTTTCAAAAACATCCATCTTGTTGGAAATCCAGTATTACATACCCTGCCGGTATATGATCCTGCGGTTGCCTCTTCTAAAAAGCGACCCAGAGCAATCTTACAACCTGATTATGCTCAACTACCTTTTAAACGGCGTCGGTATTGGAATACAGATGCCCAAGTGGATGCTTACCTCTCGTTCCTAAACCCCAACCGCCCCCGCGTTAACAATGCGTAAGGGCATTGACCGGAGGAATCCTGTTCTTTAACTCTTTAAGAAGAGCCTTCTAACGTTTCTTTAACAAGGGACAACCTATCTCCGCAGCCGCACGCGACTGCACTTAATTTCTCAATAGCTTCTTTTCCACCCGCTAAACGGGTTGCTTTCGACCCCCTAAGGGGACCTTTTAACGTCGCACTAAATAGCGACCAATAATTTTCTTCTCCTCCACACTGAACTGCTACTACAACCCGCCCAACGGGTTTCGCCCCCAGCCTTTTTTGCCCAACTCTCCGGATTGCTTGTCCTAAGGATTTTATTTTGCTGTTGATATCAAGAATCAAGGAAATGTATTGCACCTTTTTATTCTTTTCAAAACTTTTTGAATGTTGACTCCTCTCTCAAAATTTATTCCTGGCCCTTTTTAAACACAAAATTTAATTTAAAGACTTTCTAAGAGTTTTCCTTTTTTCTCATGCGGAAGGCATTATCTGAAAAGCTTTTATTTTTATAATTAGGCTTCAAAATCTTCCCTTATTAGATGAACCCCTCTTTTGATGTAATTATTCTATCTCTGATGATGTGGAGTTAAAGGCCTAGCCTAGCGCACTCCGTAAATTAACTTCCTTGATCCTTGATCCCTGCGGACAAAGGACATTGGCACATCACCCACGTATCGTTGGGCCGTGAGAATGCCAGAATACGAAGTAGATGTAACCTGGAATCGTACGCAATTGCGCCCCAAATCATGATACCGCGTTGTCGCGTAGTGGGGCATTCCACAACTGCTGCCGGATATCACCTGTCTCCACGTCTACGGCACACTCGTACGCGGCGACTATCATTGGAGGAACAAAAGCGTGACTCATCTGAGAACACGACCCTGTGCCATTCCGTCGTCGACATCGCTCGAGCCCGGCACCATTGCAGACGTTGCGTCTATGATGTGGGGTCAATGTCAGTCTTCTTAACGGACGTCACGAGTGCCGTCCACTAACCACCAATCGATGGCAAATGTTTCTGGTCGATATGGTAACATCCAGTGTGTCTTGAACATGCTGTAGAATGGAGGAAGAAGTGGCTTGTGGGTGCGCCACCGTCGGCGGATGCGTCGATCCACGGGTGCTGATGTCACTCTGACACCCCTCGAACTTACCACATTTCCTTCCACCAACCATCTTGTCACAGCCAGTGCACTGTGGAAGCGTCTATTATTTTATTAGGTGTGTGTCAGCTGAGATTTGCCGTATGGATCAACCTGCTCTTCTCAGTCCGATCATCATGCCCCTCGTAAAATCGTCTGTATGCTCGAACTCCCTCCGTTGATGACGGCCTGACATTCTCTGCTATTACACGCGTCCTCTGAGAAAAGATCAAATTTTCTACGATGATTTTTCTAGCAGAAATAATGGCACGAAAATCGAACATTCTGCAGGTTCTTTCCCTTCTTTCATCTTCAACGTGCGCTGGAGAGCTGCGTATTTCGCATAATTCGGTGACGTGCGTTTACTCGGAAATTTACATAATTTTGCGGACCACTCCTTCTCGGTGTAACATTTTCAATGTCGGTAGTGTAATATGACAGGAAAAAATAAAAATATTTTATTTGGTTATTTATTAAATATAATTCCAATGTATTACCATAACTTTAATGAAATTTATCAAAGTTATAATGTTTAAAAAAATCATCGAAAAATTCCCAGACCTCCAAGTTAAAAATTTTCTACGAAAATTGATCTTAAAATTAGAACCGTTTAATAAAAGAATTTACATCACTAAAAATCGAAAAATTGTTTAAGAGGGAATAAACTAGAAAAAATTAAATAATTTCGAAATGTTTACGTTCCACTTTTTGCCCAGAAACTCGACTATCGCACTGTTTGTGTTAGAAACAGGAACAAATAACCCATTCAAAAGATAACCATATTTTTCAGTGAATTGCCAAAAATATTCCTCTTAAAGGCTTATTCACACTGAATGGCAAAAAATGGCAATCGTAAAAACAGGCAGAAATTTCATATGAATAAAATTAAGAACTTTTAAGGACGATAAATAGATTTAAAAAAAAAAAAAAAAAACCTAAGGACTTTTAAGGACCGTACAAACCCTGTTTATTAGATACAAACATCAGAGAAAAAGTGTTTATAATAAAGCTTACGTTTCTATTTCATTTGTTTCGTTACTAGTGCAACATTTGTTTCGTGGTCATTTCTTTCGTAACGTTGAAAACTGGTTACAGATCTTACATCTGAATTGTTTATTGCTACCTTAAAAATATCCTTTTTTAGACGTGGTAAAAAGAGTAAATTATTAATAATGCTAAAACATTTATTGATGCTCACAATGGAATAAAGATGAATAACATGAAAATAGCGACTTAAGTTATCATTAAGGAAGGTAACATGCAAGTTTGTAGATTGTTACTGAGAAGATTGGCACATGTTTTTCCAGGAAATAACAACAAAAAAAAAAAAAAAAAAAAAAAAAACTGAAATGTTTCAGATTTTAAATTACGTCCAAAGGGGCGTTTTTTAACATTTTGTGTGTTACCTTTCTTTATTAAATATCATGTTCCTCGCACTTAAACCATTAAGATCCAGTGCAACAGCAATATCGCAAAATAGTTTTAAAACGAGCATATCTTTAGAATTTCCGATACAGAGACTCACGCGCTGGAGATAAAAATGTTTTTTCTGCACAACGTTGCCACTGCTCGCTTTGAAATCATTGAGTTTGTTAATCAAAAATTCGTCAAAGTTTTAAAAAATAGGAAATCGATCATAAAACAAATTTCAAATTTCAAATTTGGTCTTCCACATGCTCATATTCGTTGGAGGATTACGTTATTCAAAATTCGATGACTCTATGTACCGTTGTTTTATCACAATACGAGAAATATACATACATTTATGCAGATTTTTCATTATTTAATTTCTTCAAATATAATGCAGGACTCTAACATTTTGTGGCAACAGTTTGAAAAGTGAACCGACATTTATGAGTCCGACGCAAAATGCCAAAACGAAACTAATAGTCCTTCGGGATTCAAATCCCTTTGGACTAAAAAAAAAAAAAAAAAAAAAAAAAAGGAACTAAATGCGACCACAAAACATGCCATGTTAAAAAAAAAAAAAAGGAGGGTTTCAAAGATTTGCATTTCCCTATTTGAGAATAATGCTGGAACATTTCAGTTACAACTGTTGACAGCATACGCTTACATGGAAGATGTAAACTGTGCTGTGATTCATTGTTAACTGACTCCCTTTTCTTTTTATTGAACCTATTAAGTTAAAAGGAGGGTGTATGTTGCGTCTCAAGCAGTGACGTCAGGAGATTTTCTGTTATATGTGGTTGCAAAGAAGTAGTGATTAGTGGGGCGGAGAAAGCTTGCAGTGAAGGAGCACCTGCTAAGAATAACGGCTATTTTGGATCATTGCAGAAAACGGTAGTAGATAGCTTTTAAGAGAAATGAAAAGCTGAGGAAGCTACCCCATATGACCTGGAGTATACTAATAGAAATAAAAGGATTAGAGTTTTCCTCAGTGTGATACAATTTCATTTTTTCGAACTAGCAAACGAGACAACAAAGATGAATGCCAAGACAAAAGCCGGATTTCATACATATGTTGTAATGAATGTATTACAGGTTTTTAAAAAGTGGTTAATACGCAAAAAGTGATCCATATATCAAAATCACAAATACTACCACGTTAAACTTAATGAACAACTTTGCAAAGCAATTAACAGAAAAAGGCTGGGATTTTAATACTTCTGGAGCAGAAATTTCAGAGGTTGAGGGAAACAAATGTTAAAGCTGAAACCTATGCCAAACTACAGATCCGAAAATCTCAACCAGGACATCAATTAAAACACTTCAGTTGGATTTACCAGTATTATAAAAAGATGGTTTTGGAATAATTTTCATCTTGGAGTAACCAAATTTTAAGGAAATAAAAAAATGGTAACTTTTAAGAACTTAGGTGAAACATGTTCTCACACCTCAAATTTTAATGAAATATGTCGCCGATATAATGTATTTCCTTCAGATATTTTTAGGTATAATTGCTCTGCCGTGAGAGATGAATACAGTAAATATTTTCTCGACCGTAAATACAGTAAATATTACAGTAATACAGTAAATATTCAGTCAGTATATAGTAAATATTCCGTCGACCGTTGGTGGAAATTTCGGAAGCGATCGCCAGTCGTTGCTACGGAATTCTAAAAAAAGACAGTCATCCACATTTGGCGCTAAATCTCTGTACTTGGCCGGTCGATTGGAAAATACTTTTTCTTTTATCAAGAGAAGCCGACGATAATCACCATGAAACTTTTATTGATGATTGAGGTACAAAGTTTAACATTTCACAATCACCCGAAATCCCCAAAACAAGGCGTATAAAGTGCACGTGCTCTCGTTATATTTGCAGCCACGAACTGGCAAATATAATAAATGTGCGAATTATGAGATCGGTGGATAATACGCCATATTCCTGGCAACAGGCATGCGTTTCGTACGGTGGTTACTTTTGTTTGAGTAGTGTAATAGAGAGCAAGCAGTATGTTCGACCTACACGCAGTACTGTAGAGTAATGAATATGTTGTATGAATAGCCAGATGTTATGATACAAATACTATCAGCAACGGAGATGACGTAGCAGTACTCAAAAGACGACATGGACGATATTACAAAGCATACTAACAAGTGCTTTGTAAGGCATCTGCATACTCTGTCAAAGCAACTACATTCCTGCAAATTAGCCGAAAAGGCAAGACGACAAATAAAATAAGGCAAACTGTCACAGCTCTTAAGTCAAATAGCACACAAAATGGCACGAATTTGTCGCTATATATTCAACAAATACGAGAAAGCGCATAATATAGATCTCTAAATTCACTATGGCTGGAACACTTGTCAGAAACAGTACATAAGCGACTTTGAAAATGACGTCTGTAATAATTAACAGCAGTGATATTATTATTTGCCATAATATTTAACGCATTAAAATGACAATTTGAAGACTAGAAATAACCAGTCTCTTAACTTCATCACCAACAGTATCTCAACACTAGAATTCCCATAAAAATATGTGTTCAATATCAAAGACACAACAACGAAGTGTTACTCAATATTATTACATTATGACTTTTAATAGATAGATATATAGGATATTAAAATTACCAGTTATTCTACCGAACCAACAGGTGAATAACACACGAAATTAGCATGCATGCCCCCATCTAAAATAATTATTTATTTGTACAATATAACATTTACAAAAAGAATATACTTTCTTTAATATTAACTTCTATGTTTATTGTTCTTTCTTGAGTAATTCAAAGCCAAATATTATTTATATATAATATTCCATACATCACTTTATGACAACAGAATTAAAATTTAATCTCTACATAATTAAAAGTGAAACCAAAATGAGTACAAACAATTAGCACTACACAAAACAAAAGCGCACTCTCTCTAGAAATACACACATTTTTTCTTCACAGTTTCATAATACAGAAATATACTGAATTTTAAAGATTTGATAATGAAAGTATAAATAGAATATATACACTGGAATACATATTTAAATACCTGGAATATAAATTACATCACAGTCGCAGAGAAAGAAAGACTTTACCTCCTACTAGTAGAATATTGATTTTACACTTCCATAACAGATTTCATCAATAAAAAAAATGATTTTTTTAATTTAACAACTACCTATAAATACATATAATCTATGAAGAGCATTAGCAATGAACAAAAATTTTCTTTTAGAAAATCTATTTTAAAAAGAAATTGCAATTACAACCATAATTTTTAAGACTATAATTATATTACTAAGATCCATACGAGCAATCTTAAATGACAGTGATGTGAATATGCAGAATGCACCAGAGATCTATTAAAACATTTATTCACTTAACCAATGGTATGCACACTACAATATTATATCCAATAACTTCTTGGTCATTATATACAGAGACTAGAATGCATTTTAAAAATGTTGCTAAAGAAATCTTAATACTGTATTCATAAAAAGTTTTTTTTTTTTTAAATGTTTCTAAGCAATCGTGATAAATAATAGTTAAAGCAATAAAAATAAAAATTATAAGTTGTTATGTTTCTGAATATATGAAGAAATTATTATAATTTTTAAAAAAAAGTTAAACTGGCATTCCAGTTTATAAAAAAGAGTATATTACAGTTTATGTCAGTAAAGCTCACTAACTGTTCAGAACAACAGGACTGCAAAAAATTCTGTTAATCTTAACGGAATATTTTTGTTCCTGAAGAACAGAGGCATGTATCTGATCGCCCTCGAAATCGATAGAGTTTTATGTATACCATACGCCAATGTAAAGTTACTGTTTGGCCCAATTTTCAAGTTTCATTCTTACAACAGAATTAATTAATAATAGTGATACAGAATAAATCAAAATTCTTCATTCAGAAGTTCTCTTCGGGTTTTAAGAATTTGATATAGTAAATTTTTACGAAAAATAAATAAATAGCTTCTAAGAAAAAGTGCCCTTTTAAGGTTTCAATAAATTTGTAATTTTTTAAAAAAATTTTAATACTTTTAAATTTTTTTGCTCAAAAAGCCAAGATGATCATTGTTAACCTACTAGTGTCAGCAGTTTTAGTCCTTGGAAATTAGCATAAAATAGTTACTTTCTTTCAGAATAAAATAATTTTGCGCATTTATATTACATTTAAAAAACAATATCAATAAAACTTATTACCTTAACTCTAAGTTCACTTAAAACTTCAAAATTTAATCAGAAAAACGCAATTTTTCACGTCCCCATATTCACAGTTCACAGCCACATAAAAATGTAGTAATAATTTTAAAACACCGTGATAAGGAATAGACTATAATCTTGAGAAATAATGCACCGTAAATATACCTAGTATTGTTGTTCCACAGAAATTAATCTTAAAAGAAAAATTATGCATAAAAGTATCTGATCGATGTTTCCTTGCAATTGCAGTAATCTTGATTTAGTTTCTTGAAATTGCATGCGACATTACATACTGTATGTCACATGCAATTTCATTACATACTGTATGTATAGTATTCTTTTATTCCTTACTTTTTTTAGGATTAAGCTAAAATACCAGAATCACTTAATTTTACACAGAAGAGAAAGGAAATATAGCGCGCAAAATATTTTATTATTTTATTTAATTTGGTTAACTGCACGCAATTTATGTGTTAAATTTCACCGTATTTATTTATGCTGGACGAATATCCTATTACATACAGCATTCTTATTACTGGCGGTTCATATAACCAAGGTAATTGCTGATATGTATCACCAGCTGATATAGAGGCACTACTCTTATTTATTACAGCAATAGTAATTCACTATATTTCCATTTCTTAATCTATATTAGCTTACGTGTAATCTATAACTTTCACTGTGTAGTGTACCATTCAATAAATCTCCTTCAGTTCTAGTAAGCATAGTAAAGAAAAAAAGCAATAATTTATGTACCTAAAAAAATACTTTCACAAAAAAAATTATATATTAATTAATTTATGTCTCAAAATACTAGGGATAAATCTTCAAAACGTAAACTAAACTGGTTTTACTTTTTGCAAAAATAAAATCTTTCCTATTACGAAAATAAAACGATTTGAGCCTAATCTGTTTGGTGGAAACATAAACATCACATCCGAAATGGTAAATGCCAAAAACAGGCATCTTTATCAGCCTAGGCTGAAATTTAAACAAAAATGAAAGGCAATGAAAAAAATTGAATGCAAGAGAATTAAGTTCATAATTTAATATAAATGATGAATCAGTATTATTTGTCTAGTCAATCTTCATTCGTTGATTTGTCATTCTGTATATGATGGAGTCTCGACCAGGATCCATATTCCAGAGGGCTAAGCTGATTCCAAGAATAGATAACGTAAGTAAAATGCCGATGAAAGCTAGCATAGCAAAAGTCACAGGAAACATCGGATCCCACTTTGGTGCTAGATTATAGTCGTTAGTAGGTTGTGGTGCCTGCAAAAAAAAATATCAACAGTTTATTATGAGACAAATATATATTACACACACAGAAGAGCCATTACATTAACCCTTCTTCTAGAGCAATGAACTCGCCCGGAGACAAAACCAAAGCGTACGCGTGGCTGGTCCTGAACTGTATAAAGTGTTCATGCACTATTTTTCCATACGCAGAATAATAAGTGATATAATAAGGAAAGACACATCTTTATCGAAATCTGATAAATGATTTCGATAAAGGTCAAAACGTCATGGGTCGGCGCCTGGGAACATCAATCTCAAACTACAAAACAAAACATGCCGATTTTGGTGATTTATGACAGGAAAAACAGCATTCATCGGCTCATTAATACCATAAAAATATTAATTACGAATATATCGATGAATTTTTCATGTCAAGCTAAGAAACTATCAGTATTATACTTATTACATAATGAATATTTTACTAAATAGAATTTTTACTCTAAATTTTCAGAGTTAACAGAATTCTATGATCCATAGTGTTTTCTATTTATCCACAAATTGTTTTCATAAAATACTTTTCTTTATTTTGGGAAACACAGTTATTAAAAGTACACATCTAAGATCAATATTTAAGAAAACAAAACCTGTAGTAATCTTTCTCCACCTCTTTGTAAAATCAAAATGCATTATACAGAGTACAATATCACAAAAAGCAGAATTTAGATTTAAACTGAAGACTTTATTTTCCGATGAATTTACACTTTCGAATCACTGAAAAACATAAAAGAGAAACTCTACAGCAATAATACTAATAAATGATGGTAACCTTGCCGCAGCTAGCCTTCTTTATTTTGCATCACAAAATATTACTAACTTGTCATATTTACTCGCGTATTTTTCAGCTTTTTCTTAATTTTATCGTGCGAAAATTGAGAGGGGAAAATTATGCATATAATTTAATTCCGAATGGTAAGGGTACCATAAGACCACAACAAATGAAAAGTAGTCATATATAAACTATAGCTAACTATCACAATATTATTTCTTTAAAGAAAAACTACGTTCCAAGGGAAAGAATCAACGCCACCTTCCAGTAGTTTGCAATGGTCTATCCTTGTTAGTAAGCGAAATCAATCACTACGTGGACATGTCCATTTTAAATTTTAGAGCAGCCCGTTCTCAAAACGCACTGAAGAAGGGGAAAAATAAGCAAACACTTTAAAATTTTCAGGACCTGGCGCTAAAAAGTTAAGAGGGGAATACGTGTGGAAATAAAGTACATAAAAATAATAAAATACAAATTGCTTGCTTGATTAATTATAAATCAAGCAAACAATTTCAAAGGAAATTGCAACAATGACAAAGAACAATTCGTTTTAAGAAAACAACGTAAATTCGCAAAGACTTCAGATATACAGCATAACAGAAAGTTTTACTTTATGGGAGGCTGAGAAAAGAGAAAAAGCTGAATCACTTCTGTTACCGGCACATCGCAAACAATATAATAATAGCAATAAAAAGATGCGCTTCACTGTCCATTATGAAAATGGAACGACAGGCACTCGGCAGGGGGATTGACATCATTCGCGACGTCCGAGGCGTCACCTCTCGTGACATCCACAGATTTCCCCCGAGGAATCTCTGCGCAAAGCAAGTTGCCTCTCTCTCCTTCCTACTCGTTGGTTTTCGAAAATCAGAAAGCATATCAACAGCGATCGCGCCTGTAAAAGCATCTTTTCCGCAACACCTATGATTCCTCTCCCCCTTGGACATCCATCATGTCCCATCCTCATCCCATCATTTGTCCTCCAGAGACTTCCTTCACACCCCTCTACCGCACAAAGCACGTACGGCGCACGTCCAGTAGCATCCTCCCCAAAGGCCCTCTTCAAGACTCTCCACGGAGACAGTGATAGATAGCGAAGTGGCAATAGGGAAGCGAGCGATTGTTTTGAGTGTCCCTCTTTCCTCCTCTCATAATTACTCGCCAAAAATCACGCCAATCGAATTACGCGGTTGGCACCCCCCTCCGAAAACGTATCACTCACTTTGGGGTCATCCATTTTGCGAGAGATGCTGGATGTTTTTATGGCTCATTGGCGTTTAAGTGGGGGGGGAGGGGGAATAACATTATAATGCTCCGCCATTTCAGTAAGTGGTGTGGTGATGAGTATGTTGCAACACATATTTGATTCTGGCAGCTGAAACCGAATGCAATATTAACGCGAGATTGCTAGATCCATGCGGAGAAGAGTAAATCATATAAAAGAGAGAATTTTGTTCATAAAAAAAGAAAGAGATTTCCTTCCAAAATATGGATAAATATCCATCTTTCTTTCAACTGACGAAAAAGGAATTAGAGAATCATCACCTCGGCATTGATAACAACTTTAAATAAATCAAATCATTTCACTTCAGTTAATATCTATTGGAGGCAGATGAATCAACTATATACACTATATACACTGAATTGAGGGATTTAATTGTCGACAAAATGTTGTTGAACTTTAAAAGAAATTTATATGAAAACGTCTTTTTTTAAGCATAAATAATAAAATTATTCACTATAAAATGCATAAATGTATCAGAAAATTCTTTCTTAAATCAAAGATTTCAGACATAATAAATAAAATAAAGCAATGAGAAAATAAACAATATAAGAAAAAAAAATATCTCACACTAACATATATTACACATATTCTATATGTGTAATATATATGTGTATATGTATGTGTCTATATATATGTGTATATATATGTGTCTATATATTATGATACCTACAAAGTCACTTACAGGCTATTATGTACCAAAATACACATATAGTTATTTGACATGAAGTAACGATCACAATCGTATGAAAACATGACCCAGTAGCTTTAAAAACCACAGGAAAAGTTGAGACAAAAGGGAGGAACTGAAATGAGGCGGAAAATTAAAATATAACAAATTAAACATTTAAATATTAGTGTTAAAGTGATAAAATATATTTAAGGACGAATCATGACATTTGGCCCAGGTTATAGAAACCTCTCGGCATTATTCAATCACGAAATTCTTGGTACAATTCTATTATTGAGATCGTATGAAACCCCGCCGAAATTATGTGCGCAAAAGCGCTACATCTACACTGACGAACCAAAACATTATAATCACTATTCAATAACGCATTGCCGAACTTTGGCCTACAAAACAGCTGCAGCTCGCCTTGACATGTATGCCACAAGTTCTTGATAGACGACTGGAGACAGGTTGTACCAAATGTCTAAACTTCTATCACGTAAAGTTGAGATATTCCGACGTGGTGGTGTTTGAGTTCTGAGCTGCCTATCTATGACATCCCAAATGTGCTCTACAGGGTTCACATCTGGCGAGTTAGGTGGCCAGGAAATTAATTGGAATCCACCATTATGCTCCTCGAAACACCCCAACACAGTTCGAACCTCGTGGCATGGGGCTTTGTTCTGCCGGAATGACAGAAGATTCCAACTTCCAGCTGGGAAAACAGACGCCATGTAAGAGTGAAACTGATCCGCAATTATGTTCAAATAGTCCGCAGCGTTCATGGTCTGTTCTACCACAACTAAGCCGCCCATGAGAACGTCCCCGAAAACAAAATACAGTTACCACCAGCCTGCGCATGATCTGCTGTACCGGAGGAGAACAATTGTCCGCCTGTAACACGGCCATCGACATGATGATTGAGAAATCGTGATTCATCCGACCAAGCAGGACAGGAACAAGTACAGGGGACACCACGCCATCTCCATTGACAAAAATGGTATAGCCCCTATGCACTACCTCTCTAGCGTACCGCCACTCCCACAGGGGACCTGAGCGCCCTTTTGGGGCATTTATTGAAGATAATTAAACAATTACATCCGACCAGGCAACCGTCTTCCACTTATCCATGGTCCAGATTCGATGTACGCGGCCCCACTGTAATTAAAAATAACGCTTCGTCAACAGAGGCACATGAGTGGGACTTCTGCTGCGCCGTCCCATATCCAACAGTGTCCGCATCTGTTCCGAAACACTCACAGTTGGACCTGCATTGTATTGGGCTGTCAGCTGAGACAGCTGATTTTGCTGTACCAAGCAGGATAGTCTCCGAAGTCTTTTTTCTTAGATGACGCGTGAATGTCCAACACCTTGGCGTCTATTGCTGGTTTCACCATCACTTATCAACTTTGCATAAATACTAACAACGGCAGATCGTAAAAACGTACCAGTCGTGCAGTTTCGATGATAATACGTTCCGAGTCTTCGGGCCATTATAATCTGCCCTCTATCAAATTCGATTAGATCAGCAGCCTATCCCATCACTCGAAGTGCAAAATGATTCCTTACCTTCTCCAAAAGTGATTTAATACCCTTCCAATTAATCTCATGTCCTCCACGTCATCCAGACAGGTTTATTGCGAAATTCGGGAATGGTTATAATGTTTTGGCTCGTCAGTATAGCAAACGTGCCCATTTAATCGCAAACTGTGCGTAAATTTAGATTTTTCTAAATGCATGTAAATTTCGATATTTCTAGAATTTTAAGTCGCCATTGAAATGCTACTTTAGTTTTTGGATTCTTTGAAAACTCTGTGGATCTAACAATTTGGGAACTGCCCAAGGACGCAAATACCCTCACAAGCGAAATGGCGCTGCAGTAAAGAATCCTGTAATGAGAAGAAAGAATTAAGAGCCTAAATTTAGTTCGAAGGATCGAAAATCGCCTTCCTTACAGCCGTGAGGTTCATTTATTTTCGGTGTCAGGAGATGACATCTATTGAATTTCGTGAACTCCAGCTGAAGATGAACTACAATACAACTGTAGACAGGGACAGTTACATGCGCGAGGTGTGTGCTACAACTTTACTCGGCTTAAGTTAAAAATCGGAGGATGTGACAAGATTATTGAAGTAGACACGAAAGGCTTTCAATTCGAGGAAAGAACAACGTTGAACGTTTTCTTCCGCCATAATGGGTTTTCGGTAAATTGTGCAGAGAAACAAATGAATGTTTTTTAGTTTTTGCTCCAGATTGATAGGTGATAACTTTATTGAATGTCACAAAGGAAAATATCGCAGAAAGAAATATTATTGGCCCTGACTGCCGGAAAGCATTTAAGTCGGATGAGTTGCGAGATGCCGGCTTTGAACATTTTACTCTCAACCACAAATATAATTTCGTAGCCACTGCTCAACAGCATCTTGATTCTTGTTTGACCGAATAGATGTAAAGGCAAAAGAAGTGGAAGACATCAATAATTTTATGCCTTCCGTTTCATTTCAATTATATTTTAGCTTTTTTTTAATAAACTGTAATATATAAAATTAACCTTCCTTCTAAACTAAAATAATATTCTTATATAGTTAGTTACTATTATGCTTCCTTCCTTGCGTTAGGGTTACCATAATTATTTTTGGCATTGTTGCCATCAACAATAGTTTGACGATTTTTTACGCTCTCTATAAATAGAAGTGTACTAAAATATTAAACTACAGTCTCATATTTATCATATTTATGGAATTTAAAAAATAAATAAAACAAAAAGAAAATCTGAAAGGTTTCATATTTTAAATTATGTCCAAAGGGGCTTTTTTTAACATTCTGTCTGTTGCCTTTATTTATTAAATATTACGTTCTTCGCACTTAAACCATAAAATTCAGTTCAAAAGCAATATCGCAAAATAGTTTTAAATTGAAGCATATCTTTAGTCTAGCACGCTGGAGATAAAAATGTTTTTTCTATACAACGTTGCCATTGCTCGCTTTGAAATTCTTGAGTTTGTTAATCAAAAATTCGTTAAAGTTTTACAAAATATGAAATCGATAATAAAACAAATTCCAAATTTAGGCTTCCACATGCCCATATTCGCAGTAGGATTACGTCATTCAAAATTTGATGGCTCTAGGTACCGCTGTTTTATCACAATGCGAGAAACATACGTACATTTATGCAAATTCTTCATTATTTAATTTTTTCAAATATAATGCAGGACTCTAACATTTGGTGGCAACAGTTTGAAAAGCGAAAGGGACATTTATAGTCCAAAATCGTAAAACGAAAACAATAGTCCTTCAGGGACAAATCCCCTTTGGACTAATAAAACTTAATCCAATAATAATGGTGATTTTGAATTAAAAATTTACACGATAATTTCACTATGTTATACAACGCTCCAGTCCAAAGCCATTCATTATAAAGCAAACAACTAGTTCAGCGAAGAACAGAAAGCAAAATTATAATATTATTTATTGACCTTACACATCCTGTTACTGATGCGTTCATATTACTCGTATATAGAAAGCAGGAAAATTAGCTAATTCATTGTATTTGTTAAACAAGGTCGTAAAAAGATCAACTATGAGTATGAAATTTAATGCGTACCAGTACAGTTGTAAATCATACTGGATATGAAAAAACTAAATCACACTACAGAACAAAATGTTAAAAGAATAGGTATGTAATTTACTACGGTAAAGCAAATGTGCTCTTCACTGACGGGGAAAAATGTCACTTGGAAATCTGACAAAACGTCACTTTGAAATTACATGTTGAGGCCGCGCGAATTCCACGCCAATAACTCATTTAGCCTTCAAGAGTCAAGCGCATGACAAACTTAACATGTTCAGTAACTTATTTCTCTGGATCTAAGGGGGGTCATGGACATTGTTTATCGACATTACGACAAAGCACACTACGGCTATCTGCCTAAGGGGGAGCGATGCCTTCATGGAGGACCTTTCTAAGGAAAACTGACTCACATACACATTGGGAAAACGCCCACGCAGCCATACCATTCGCCTGGAATCGAACCCAGGTTGGAAGTACCAGTATTCAGCGACTTTATCGCTCAGCCGCTGGTGGGCCCTGGATCATGAATAAGACGTGAATATAGCGTATGAGAGGAATGGGTCTTTTCCCTACATGGTATATTCAATGCATTCGCTTTAAAAACTAATCAATGAAATATATTGGGATATGTTTTTAGAATATTTAAGCAGCAAAAAACTTTAAAAAATTTATCCTCTACTCTCTGCACAGCATTTCTCTTCCCTTTAGTATCAATAATATTTTAATGCTTATTTTTTATAATATTAAAGATAGAAAATGCTATTTATCTCAGTAGTGTTATAACCGGTTATAGTTAATCTACTGATGGTCCACAAAATTCTAACTACAACACTTATATTCCTGTTTCCTGCGATTCAGAATATTAGCAACCTAAAATTCCACCCCCCCCCTCGTGATATGCCCATAAGCAACGGAAATGCTTAAAGTTAAGAAACAATAGTAATTTGCCCCGTTTTATTCCGACAAAAGAGATTTTCAAGTTTTCCCGTGAGTAATGCATAAAAGGGGCACTTTATTTTAGAAATTATCCATAAACGTATTTTCTCCCCTCAGGCAAGCAGCCCTAATATGCTTCGCTATAATTAAATAATCCAAACTTTGCGTATAACATTAGCAGGATACAGAATACCTCAGAAAGTCTTCAATGAAAGTAAGTTTCTTTAAATCTACCATCTCTGAATGCTTTTCCGTAATAACCATTCATCATTTAACGTTCAATATGAAATACACGCATGATGCCGACAGATTAATTATAATAGCAATAACAACACTATAATGAGCAATCAAAATAAATAACTAGTATTGTTTACGAATAAATTCTTTTTGAATAAGAAATTCTCACACGAATTTCACATAAACCTAAATAAATTTAGTATTTTGCAAAATAAGAAAGAATTAATAAAAGAAAATGGAGAAAGATGGCTGGAACGAAATGAAGAACATTACTGAGAAATTCCAAGCTGGAATATCATACTTCATGAATCTTTTTGCTCGGTAGTCGAAAAATAAAATATGTCGCCCATTTTCTTTTTGAGAGGAGTGACTTGAAAGTGGAGCTAAACTGAATCGAAGACAAAGGATACTTTCCTTAATGGACGAATGAAGCTTTTAATCCTTCAAAACAGCCACTTCCTCTGACAAGATAACAGATACAGTGTCGAGCGAGCTAAACGGACATTCTAAAAGGATCCTTCTGTGACAAAGACGATTGAACGAATACTTATTTTGTCGCAATGGGGACCGATTTCAAATTATCTGCCAACATGTGTTCTCCGAAACAGACAAAATTCCTAAGAATTACTCTGGCATGGCAAGATGTTTCACAAAATATGAAGAGCAATCTATAGTGAGGACCACGATGCATTGCACCAAAGGTGCTAATAGCTATTGGTTTTATATGCTGATGAAACAGTAAGATAGTCACTAATCATTTACGCAGTAAAACTTTACCTTTCCAGATACCTCAAATATCAAAATTGTAAATTTTGATAGGAACATTTATAAAAAGAAAAATGTACTGCTTGTTAAAAAAAAAGCATTAAATATTTAAGTTTTTTCCATTTTGAACTCACTGCTGGCAGAATTTTAATTTCACTTACATAATTTCGAATTTGGTCGCCGATCGGTGGCCGAGCACAACTAAAAAACCGGTTGTTCGTCCAGGGTTCATTCTCGATGATTGAAAAGAAATGGCCGTAAGGGATTTCTGTTTCATCATAAGGTAAGGAGCTTATCAGATTCACGAACAGTTTAGGCACCTCCGAATAAGCCGCAACAATTCCTACACACGAATTCGTGTACAACCAGCTCGAAAAACTAATTCCTAAACGCAACATTTTACACGCAGATTAAAAATGCTATTCTTAGTCTGATACCACATGCTACTCAAACCGGAAAGAAAGATGGCACAGCTGAGCGGAGCCCTCTTTCATCAATGACAGGAATAATGGATATCTACTCAGAATACGAGTCAAACCAGAGTTGCCGGTATTGAAATATGAAAAACCGAGAGTTTCCGAGAAGTTTCAAAAGAACTCTGAATTGACTTAATTCGCTTTGTACGCATAATTCAGATTATTGTTGCTAATTGTAAACTAAAGGTAGTAATTAACCTATATTACTAAACAGAATTGCTGGAAATGTTGCGGCTGGTTTTGAGTTTCCTCAGCTATTTCACAAGGGGCAGATCCAACAACAACAAACAAACAAACAAAAAACTTTTATATAAAAATATTGATGTAAGGTACATCTTTATGAAAAAAAAAAAAAAAAAAAAATTCAATCAATATATACGCCGTACAGAAAATAATTAGCATGTTCTTGAACAAACTTATGCAGAGACAATCAGGAACTTTTGTAAAAGTCATCTCTATGTTAGGCACGGCTTATTTATTCTTAATTTTTGAGCTTATTCTCTTGCATTAACTGGTGAATATTATGTAAAAGACAAGTATTTTAAAACAAAAATGACTGATAGTGTTGATTATTAAAATGATAGTGGAAATTATATTAGACTTGAAACAAATTCTTACTGATAATAGCAATAAGGACAACTCGAAGAAGATTTAGAATAGTATGCCACAAAGAATTTACTTTCCGGGACGGCTTCAAGAGCTTACTGTGTAAGTATCCAACTTTAGTCATCAGTATCAATTAAATATCGAGTTGTCTTAGGATAAATGTGAGTGTAACTATGCAACAAATGACTTATACATTTCTTGCAAATTAATATTCCCCTCCCGAGATAAAAAAGAAGTTCAGATGCATTTGTTTTTACTTCCTTGTACGAAGTAAAAAGGAAGTATTGTAATCGCGAAAAGTTTCAGGCAGCATATTTCAACGAAAATATCCATTTTGACCGCTATCGAATGCAATTTAACGATGTTTTTGCGTGATATCTGTACGTAAGGACAGAATAAAATATTCTTTTCCTTCAAAAAAAATTATAAAACTGCTTTAAAATGAATTCTGAAGAGAATTTTTCGTGGCGTCTGTACGAACGCATGTGCGTACGTACGTATCTCGCATAACTCAAACACGAGTAGCCTCAGAACGTTGAAATTTTGTATATAGGACTGCTATAACATGTAGATGTGCACCTCGTATTTTGGTTGCAATCGGCCGCAACAAATATATTTATATATATATATCCACTCTGTTACCCGGCTCAGTGATTTCAGTTTCTTTACTCTTATATGTTTGTAAATTGTACATTTTTTGCTTTAAAAATGATTGAATTATGGTGTTTTTATCATCCGGTTAAGGGTTTTATGCCTTTAGTAAATCTGTATGCAATATTTTTAGAATTATCAACAATTTAAAAGTTGTTTAAGTGCCGCTAAGTCTATTTTGATGGCGGCCATTACTTGTTTATATTTGAAACAGCTGAGTAGTGAATTTGTTGCCAATCTAGAGAAACGTAGCTTCGCAACAACAAAAATAAACGCCTTCATTTATTATTTAAATCATGCTTAATCCTTTCAGGAATTTTTTCGAGGAAATAAGCGTTTAATATTTACTTCGTAATTTTTAATATAGATATTTTGAGTTTTTATGTATTTTTGCCTTTTTGCGAAGTGAGAACTGAATTAATTAAATGAGAAATACTCAATCGTGTGTGAAAAACTGTTTCTTTTTTGTTTTGTTTGCTTAATTTCTTTTATACATCATTCTAGCTTTATTATAGTATTTGAATAGAACATGTGGCAACGATTAGATAATTCTATTCTTTAAATTATATAAATTTTGTGCATAATGAGTTATAATATGAACAAAATATAGACGTTAACTGTTATATAATTATTGGATTATATAACAGTTAACTTAGTTTCCGTTACATAATTATTATATAAGTTAACTGTTATATAATTATTAATACTGTTAAATGAATCTAGCGCCAGAGTGTCGCTATGGTAAACAAATACTAGAGTGAATTTTAAAGAATGCATTTATTCTATTATGGTTTATGCGCTGTTGGCGAAGTAGATTTAATTCAATCCAATAAGTTTAAATGAAATGCAAGAAAAAATGCGTATAATTTAATATTCCAATTTAATATTCCAATACAAGGAAGTCATGTGGTGTACACATCAGATTTTTTCATTTTCCTATCAAGACTTGTAACTTGATGATCTATTCAAAGATTCCATTTCCATGTTTTATAACAGTGAATGCAAGAGGGGGAATACATTAAATGACAAAAGAAAGGCTACTTTTACCTAACATCATTCCGATATTTATGAATCCTTTTATTAACACACTAAGATATACTAAGATATCTAAACTTTTATTTACAAGTTATGTTTCATTACCTCTTTCTCCTTTTGATTAGACCATATTTATGTAAATACAAGTATTCGCCAGTTGTCTCCTACAGATTGCGCTGTAGACAGATTGCGCTACAGATTGCTATACACCTCAAACTTTTGGTTTCCTACCCTACTAGGAAGTTAAGTTTCCACGGCCATGAAGCTAAAGCAAAGCATTGCCTTTTCCCGCTTACTTTCTAAGCAATCAAATCTCCTTTGCCATTTCAATGAATTTCCCTCCCCCCTTTACGCTAAGGCAACCACTCACTGAAACAAGATCACCGAATGCATCATTCTAAGCGAGAAAAGACTAAGATAATAAAATTTGTCTAAATAATAATCAGCATATAAAAAGAAAAATATAACCACCTTGCTCTTTGGCAGTGAGTAAATGATTTTTCAGTAATCGAGGATGAAAGACATTAGGAAAAGTCTTTAATTAATTACATAAATGGTACAAAGATTTATAAAAATCCTCTGTTTTATATATACATTATATGAAGTACATATGTTATTCAAAAATAAAAACAGAGATAACAATTTTAAGAATAACTTTTTTTTTAATTAAATCTTTTATATAAATCCCAACTTCCCGTACTGCTGTGACAGATACTTTACGATCTAGAGATAAATAAAAAAATCCTTGCCCACAAGAGTGACAATACTCTCAGAATTGGCAATTTGCCAATACGCGTAACTGAAGATCCTCCATACGACTGGCAAATTCTTAGATGTGACACTAATACCAGTACGCCTAGTTGCTGTGACTGGACTGAATTACTCATTTTAAGCAGCGTGCATGAGGGCTATCTGCTTAAGATTCGTCCTAATTTTAGCTGCAAGTACCCAGGTGATGACAATATTGTATACAGTCATTAGGTTTATTTTGGAGAGGAAGCATGAAAAATCAATGATACCCTCGCTGGAATTCGAACTCCGGATCTTCCGACTAATAGCTGGACGTGCTTTCCAATTACACCATGAAGGCACGTGATAAGGATGGAGAAAACTCCTTACATTCTCTCTCACATAAAAGGCAACTGAGGAGGAGGGGGCCCGAGTGCCAGATGTTGGTTTGGTTTGGTTTCGTTTATTTAATTATGGCAAAGCACACTAGGGCTATCTGCCTAAGGGGAGGGACGCCTTCATGGAGGACTTTCTAAGGGTAACTGGCTCGTATACACGTTACACATGAGGAAAACCACGAAAACACCCATGCAGCCAACCCGTTCACGGGATTCGAACCTCGGACCGAACTACCAGTGTTCAGTGACTTTACCGCTCGGCCGCTAGTGGGCCTGCCAGATGTTGGTGATAACGAATTATCGTCCACCGCCTTTCCAAGTTTGGGCACCACTTTTTGAAACAACTAAAATTTTTCGAGCAGGAAACATGAAAAATCAGCAAAGGTCTTGCCGAGATTCGAATCCGAGCCGTGGATGTGCTTCTAATTACACCACGAAGGCACGCGGTAAGTAAGAATATTTCTAATAGCTAAAGCAATTTAATGTAACAGACCATGAAAAAGAAAAGATTGCATAAAAGATTTATCTATTATCAAAAATCTAATTAAAGTAGCTTTAGATAAACAGAAAAAGGAATCTTTTTTAAAAAATAGTAAATAAATTAAATAAAAAAAGAATAATAAAAATTAAATAATTAATTAAAAAAGAAGAATAAAAATTGTTAACCTACACTAATTTGTAGAATCATTTGACTTTATCGGTGCAAGAAACATGAAAAATGAGGTACGCCCTCACAGAAATTCGAACTTTGGAACTTCCGATTGCCAGCCGGATATACTTCCCAATTACACCACGTTAGCATGCAGTAATGAGTGAGTTAATATTCTGCAATCTCCCTTCCTTAAAGGCCCACCAGCGGCCGAGCGGTAAAGTCGCTGAACACTGGTAGTTCGGTCCGAGTTCGAATCCCGCGAACGGGCTGGCTGCATGGGCGTTTTCGTGGTTTTCCCCATGTGTAACGTGTATACGAGCCAGTTTCTCTTAGAAAGTCCTCCACGAAGGTATCTCTCCCCTTAGGCAGATAGCCCTTGTGTGCTTTGCGATAATTAAATACACCACACACTTCCTTAAATAACTGGGGAGTAGGGGATTTAGTCGCGAAATGTGGTGGACGCGGCCGCCACTTATAGAGTCTATTTAGAATTTTTTTAAAGCCGTGAACATGAAAATTGAGCAGTGCTCTCGCGGAGATTCGAATTCCGGCCCTTCCGATTGTTAATTGGAAGTTCTTCCAATTACACTACGAAAGCACGCGGAAAGGAGAGAAAGAATATTGTACAATTTTTTTAAGAAAATATGCAATGCATGAGTAATCCTTACTTAATTATTGATCTAGATATTATATCCAGTTTTACAGACAAATCCAGAAATTTTTCTTACGCGAATAACAACAAATAAAATAGCTTTCAACTCTTAAATATTTAATTCTATAAAATATTATTATTCAATCCCGGAAAATAAATATGAATTTTTCTTATAAATATGACTCGCTTTCCAATACGATAAACTAATTACTAATTTCTTTCCACTACATATTACATAAGAGAAATGCCTCAACTTTTTAATTATGCGCGAAAATATTGCTCGACAAAAAGATAAAAAATAAAATTCTAATTTGCATTTTTCTTGTTTTGTTAAATTTAAATAACAGTGTAAATTTTTAAACCCGAGATTAAATGTCATCTTAGCGAATGGGCATCGTGTTTCGGAGAACAATTGCTAAGACTGGCCTTAGAACACTACCCAAAATCGGACACCTATCATTCTGTTAAAATACTATGGCAAAAACAGTCAATGGGTTTTAAAAACTATACCGAATGATCGTTTTGGGGGTGATCAAAAAGTACGTCACAATTTACTGAAGGATGTTGCGTGTGTAGCTCAATAAAATCATTTCTGATACCTGTTACATTATACTGCGTAACGCAATTTAATTTTCTTTTACTTTCTATTTTCCTTAAAATAGTCAATGATCATATTACATATAACGATATTTTGCTCTTTATACACAAAATAAAAAATACTAAAATACATAGCATTTCACAAACATGAAAAATTACTAGAAACAGTATTTCATACAAGTACGTTTATGGCATATTTTGCAGACACACATTCCTATTTGCAACTTTATCATTTCATTATTATACCAAGAAATCAACGCTGAATTTATTCAACATTACATGTAAATAAATGCATTAATAATATTACTTCCGAGTATGTGTTGCTCTGTTATATCTGCTTTTTAAAAAAATAGGGAAAAAAATAGTAATGCTCTTGCAATTATATCCAAGTAACTGAGAATACAACTATTTTATACTTGAATACTGCGCACTTCTAAAATTGAAAATTGGATTAATAAGAAACACGTATGTTATATAAACTTATTGCAAGGCAGGCTCGATTATTATTTGAGCAAAACTTAAGAATTGAATTGATTCGTATAAAACTTGATTTTTATCAAATTCATTTGCCAAAAAATCGAACAAATTTATTGTTTCGAAAAGAATGTCCCAGTGTTCCGAACTTATAAAACTATGCATTAATTGCATCTGGGCTTTATATAAGAAAAAGCTAACAGTAAAAGTTTAATATGTTTTCACTTGAAGGTCTTCTCTTCTATATAAAACCAACAAGTAAAAGCTTGATTGTTTTAATAAAATAATTAAAGGATTTAAATTAAATATTTCGTCGTAAAACTGAGAAAATGTGTTTCCTTTTCTTTTTGTTAAAATAAGTTATGGTACTTTTCCGTTTTGCCGGCGCAAGCGATAAAGTCGCCAATAATGGTACAACCGATGCCAAACGGAATATTCTCGCTGGTAACCTTTTACGCCTCATTTTCAAAACAAGTCGCAGCTTTTTCTTATCAGATTGATTGTTTCTTTCAATACTGGCATATAATTACATAGAATTTTTATCAGATAGTTCAGTTTTATGTCTAAGGCCATTTTCGGTAATTAGGTCAATTAGGATGCTATCACAGCTCTTACCCAAAGCCGAAAATATAGAAAAGGAAAGTCAAGGGTTAAATTCGTCAATTCTAATGAGAATGCATTAGTGAAGTAAAGCACTGCAGTTTTACATAATTTCTGAGTAAGCTATTCGTACGCATTGAAATATTTCTTGCATTTAAACTTGTGTTTCAAATTAAGATTTAACTTGAAATTAATGTAGATAATTACTGAGAGCATTAGATTTTTGTAGAGTTGTTTACGTGAGATGAGACAGTACCTCCTATATACGAAGCCAAGCCTCTAGGGTTGCTTGAACGGTCTGACGTCATCTAAGTCGTCATTCCTACCATCTTCCTCGCGACAAAGAATGAAAGAATATACTTCGATGTCGTAGCGTAGTGAACTGACTGTTGTTTGAAAGTGTAGTGTGCTCTAATAGAACATTTTTCATTTAAATTACTTTATTTTTTATTATGCCACATAAATGCTGTGTTGCAACATGCAAAGGAAATTATAAGAATGGCCCGAAGGTGGCTGTATTTAGTTTTCCTACGGAAGAACAACTGAGAAAACAATGGATTTGGAACTGCAAACGAAAAGATGAATTCAAGCCTACGAAACATTTAAAGGTAAGCATGCATTTCATTTTTAAATTAGAAAATTCCTGAAAGATTAATGTCATTGAAAGAAGCATGACTTGAAACTGTGAAAACAAAAAATTCTGATTACAAGGGAAATAATTTACTAAAGTTCCATTGCATTCAACCATAGAAAATAAAACGAAGTTTTAATTATTTTCTATACAAGCATAGTTATATATTTATTTACTAGGCAGAAATTTCTCTTATTATGAATGAGTATTATTAATGAATTCTTTCAGTAATTTATATTTTCGGCGTCGGGATCTTTATAACACGCACATTGATTTGGGATTGATTAATCTTTCAGGAATTTATGTTATACAGAGCTTATACTGAATTTTAAAGTGATTATAAAATGGACCCTTTTCTCAATAACTAGTCAATAGAAAATCCACCAACCTTATAATGTTCATATTATAACTTTAAGTAGATAAATATAAAATGCTTCAAGTCGTAATTTTAAAGCCGTTAATTTAAAGTTGTTTTAGATATAAGTATTTAACTGTTTGGGTATACTATTTCTTTTGATTTAGATAAGTCTCGTTCCACCTATTTTATTTTTATTTTTTTTCTTTTTAAAATTGAATGTATGCAATGCCCATTTATTATATGCTAGGAGCATTTGAGAATGCATTTTGCTCGTAACTCATGTGAACAGGAAATTAATGCTAATTATGCAATGTTCTAAACTTTATTAATTCTAAAATCCTTAAAAAAATTATGAAATATATGTAAAAGAAAACAATCGTATAAATGGACTAGTTTTGACAGTAATTATTTTAATTTCTGGAATAAGTTACAAGGTGTTTAAATTAATCTGTCTTGTTCAAATAATATTGCCTAAGATTGTAAGCTTACTAGTTTTCACTACATGTTAGCATAAATCCTAATTAGCCTATTAAATTGTTTCATGCACACACACATTTATAAAAGTACGAGTTTCTTATGCCAATATCACCTACCTTGTTACAGTGGTTCACTTGCTACTGGCGGCAAGTTCTTGTGGGCTTGAAATTTACATTAATTTCCTATCTAAAAACACTTATATAAGGGGTTTTGTTTATTTATACTTGTTGCAGTGGAATATGAAAATGTTTCATTGTATTAATAAGTTATATAACTTTTAAAATTTTTGAAAAAAGTTAAGAAAATTATATGGAAAATAAGCAATCTAGTGAGCCTTCCACAGTAATATAATGTCAAACACGATTCATGAATGTGAATATTTCACTCCAAAATTACATAAGAATAGCCTAAAATATTTAATTACTGCAAATAAACTGTTAAATATACAAATTCTTGTTTTTTTTTCTTTGTGTATCATATTTTAGCACTTATACTTGTTTTCAATAATTCAAGAAAAATGAATTTTTTTTAACGACTAATGATGTTTTATGCTCTTAAATATAAACATTCATAGGCACACAAGTAAATTTGTACTTCTGGTTGTGAACATATCATTTGTAAAAATGTTTAGAAAAAGAGCAAGTAACTTTATATTTGAATGGTACGAATGAATGTGGTTAATCTTATTCTTATCCATCAACTGATGGTTAATCTTATTCTTTTTATAACTGTATTATCACCATTTTGAATGTAATTCCATAACCAAGTGTTGTTTTCAAATAATTGAAGAAAGAAATATTTAGGATGTAGCAATTATATATTACATGAGCAATTGTATGTTACCTGAGGATGTATCAATTAAATATTACTTATGTTATATGCATTTGACATATGACAACAAACATGTGCTAATTATTTGCACTTTTCAAAACTTTATGACAGCATCCATGGCTCTTTTTAGCCCAAAAGAGTTAATAGTTTTGTTTTAAGATTTTGCATTATTCACTCTAAATGGCTGCATCACTTTTTTGCATTGTGCACTTTAAATGGCTATATCTCTTCAAATTGTTACCATCCAAACATTATCGCCCTGTATTATTTTTAAAGAAATTAAATGATGAACGTTTTCCACAACGGTAACCCTTCCCTTAAGCAGATAGCTCTTGAGTGCTTTGCCATGATTAAATAAAAATACAATAAAACCCTTATTAGACTGTGCATGTATTTAAAGGATGGCGAATACTTACGATTTTATAATTGTTTAACCTTTTGATGCATGTTTATTTATTTGCTCTTTTTCATATTAAAAGGTGTGTGAACTTCACTTCAAGCAAGAGGATGTTCTGAGGCAAACTGAATTCTTTGATGAGAAAACTGGAAAGAAGATCATTATACCATTGTCATATCCTCGTTTAAAGAATGGTGCAATTCCAAGTCTGTTTCCTGATGGTCCGAGTCATCTTAGTTCCAGTGTTTCATCAAGGGAATCACCAGAGCATAAAAGACTCAAAAGAGAACAAGATGCACTCGAAAAAGCCTTAGCCTGTAGCTTAGCTGAAAAGGAAGAGTATGAACGAAAACAAATGTTTTATAATTTAGATGAACTAAAAATTTGTTTTAATACTGTGAATTTACCAGATAACTGGATAGTTATACACAGGCCTATACATACTATGATTCTTAATATTTCTAATGACAATCATCCAAGAATTCTAAAATCATTTTTTATTGATTGTAATTTGAATATATCTGTAGCAATTAGAAATATACCTATTAAATCACTGAAGCAATATGTAATCCCATCAAAAATTAACAACCTTAAAGATATTTTAAGTATTTTAGAGAAATTAGACCTATTTGCCTCAAATGATTCATCTGAAGACAGTATTCAAAATTATTTACAAATTGTAAATGAATTAATGACAATTTTAAAAGAGAAAATTCCACATAAAAACAATGAAATAAATTTTCTCCTTGAGCAACTATCGAACTTGAATTCAGAAAAACAGCAATATAGATATTCTGCAGACTTTCTAATATTTTCCACTTTACTTCACACAATTTCACCATATGCATATAATTTTATTCGAAATTCAGAAAATATTATTATGCCTCATTCACGGACCATTCAGAAAATTTTTTCAGATTTTAATATATATCCAATAAATGAACAATACAACCAAAAGTTCCTAAGCTACATAAAATTTAAATTTCAAGAGCTATCAGTAAAAGATCTGCTTGTTATTTTAATGATTGATGAAATTCATCTAAATCAAGCATTTGATTATAAAGGTGGTAATTTGTGTGGAATGGCATATAATTGCAAAAATGCTGCGTCTAGTGCATATGTTTTCATGATTCACAGCCTATTATCTGTTTATAAGGATGTTGTACATATTTTGCCAGTGAAAACACTTAGTGCAGATAATTTGTATATTTATATTAAAAAAATTGTTGTGGGATTAGAAAATATTGGGTTTAAAATTATTGCTATTGTCACTGACAATAATTCGATTAATAAAAAGGCTATGTCTGTTTTCAGAACCACCTAAAGTTAGTATTGTTTATCAAAACCCTGTTGACAAATCTAGGCCAATGTTTTTTATTATTGATACAGTGCATATTTTAAAATGCATTAGAAATAACTGGATAAATCAAAAAAATAATAATCAGAGTATGTTTTTCCCAAGTTTTGATGATGCTTCACATATTGAAACTGCATCTTTTTCTTGTATTAAAAAATTACATGAATCTGAAACTGGTAAGTTATTAAAGTATGCTTATGGTCTGACAATAAAAGCTCTATATCCAACTAACTTAGAAAAACAAAGTGTAAAGCTTGCATTGCAGATTTTTAATGATAATGTTGTTGAAGCATTATTTTCTTTTGGGCAGCAGAAAGAAATAATAAATTCCCAAGAAACTGGAAACTTTATTAAAATAATAAACACATGGTGGTCAATTGTAAATGTGAAATCTATTTTTAAAGGGGTTCATAAAAATAATGTATTTGAAACACCTTTCACTGTGGCAGAAAATGATGAAAAATATGTTTTTATGAATAACTTTTTGAATTGGCTAGATAGTTGGAAAAATTTGAATTTAACCTCTGGTTGCCTAACCAAAGAAACTCACTTTGCAGTATACCATACAACGTATGCTTTAATTGAGATATCAAGGTATTGTATAAATGAGTTGGGTTTTAAATACCTTTTACTTGGAAAAATACAAACAGATATGTTAGAGGCTAGATTTGGTAAGTACAGGCAACTGGCTGGAGCTCACCATAATATTTCTATCAGACAGGTTTATGAAATAGAGGGTAAATTAAGACTTCAGAGTACATTACCAACCCTAATAAATTCTTCAAAATTTGGAAATATTCCTCTTCATGTATCTGATTTTAAAGACATCGAAGAACAAACTTTTGATGACACTGATGTACAAACATTCATAGATGAAATAACAGTTGAAGATAGTGATATACACGACATAAAATTGGATGTACCTATTTTGACTTATATAGCTGGATATTGCTGTTATAGTATGCTAAAAAAGTTAAAATGTGATGTATGTAAATCCAATATTACTATTGATAAGGAGTTAGCTTTAGAAAACGATGAAAATATTCATTCATGGATTAAGGTTTTTGATAGAGGTCTTATGTATCCTCATCCTGATATTTTACATGCTGTTATATACAATTTTATTGTTGTTAAGAAACTTATTTCAGATGAATATGAGCAAAAATTTTTATTTTCGGCAAATCCACGAGTTACAGTGTGTAAAATTACTCTAAATTTACTTCATGAAAATTTTTTTTTAGAGTTGAATGACTGTCCTAAACGTCATGACCCTCAAATTATTTTGAAAAACATCATACAAGCATCAACGAATATTTTTCTAAATAATTACTGCAAAAAGTTGAATGATAATCTTTTAAGTAACAATTTAAATAAGCAACGGAAATTGAAAACATTAAAAAAATAATTTATGCATACAGCAGAAATGACATATACTATGTTTATAAGTTAGTAAACTTTATAAAATAAGATAGTGACACTAATCTATTGTTTCTTATTATCTTCAGACTTAACTTGTAATTCATTTTATTTAAATGAATATTTTTTGCAGAATGTGGATAGTATGTTAAATAAAAAAATAGTGCTTTTTCTATTTGTGTTGTGAAATCTTTACCAACTCTTTCAAAATGCATGCACACACACACACACACACAAAAAGCATTTGTAATAGTTAACTAATTATGACAGTAAAGTGCTAAAGTTGTTAAGTCTCTTATATAATATCATTTTGTGCAAAATAGGTGTATTTATTGTAAACTAGAGAAATATTGATTTTTGAAGATAAAATACTTTGCCAATTAATATTATTATTGTTTAGATTTTGAAATCAGTATCTTGCAATTTTTTAGTATTATTTTAATTGAAGCAGACATGTTTATTACATTAATTTTACACTGTAAGAAGAAAATAAATATAATTTGTTTTTACCTACAATTTCATATGAGTTATTTTTATAGATATTCATGCATTTTTATGGAGGAAATTCACTGTATTCTTATACAATATTTCATTGTAATACATGCTAGATTCTGTCAAAACTAAAATGAAATACTTTGGAATTAAAATTTCTAATGATGTGGTTGTACATATACAGGGGAAAACTTATCAAAAATAAATTGAGTAAAAAAATATTTTTAATCCTTCCCAGCTGTAAGGCTTCATGCAGTTATACTAAACTATTTTGATATTAAAGAGACTTAACTGTAATAAAAAATAAGTAGCATCAAGTTACATAAATAAATAGTCATCCCACCCTTTTTCCCACTGTAGTATGCAATGCCATTTCCTGTTACTTCCAGTTATAAATTTACTAGTACAAAAAATTCAGGCCAAAAAAATAAATAAATAAAATCCTTTTTATATGTTTTGAATCCTAATTGTGTTGCTTTCCTTTAATAAAAATCTGAATTATTTTGAAAATTTTAAATCTTACTTTACATCTTAACAATCAGGCTATATTTATTTTCATTTATAATAGGAAAATACATAAAACTTGTTATTCTTTCAATTCTAAGAATTGAGGACATTTGATCTATTTAGATGTTTTAAAAGTTCCTACTGATTACCCTGATAAAAATTCCAGTAAGTACATATATAAACTTCATATTTATCATTTGCTAAAGAATTCTCAAATAAGTTACAATGAAATGCTTTCAGGAACAAAAATTTACAAGTTACAAAAAAAAAAAAAAAAAAAATTATATGTACATAATTAGACAAAAGGGATGTTACAAACATTTAACAATAAGAATGAAACATAAGAATTTTGAATTCCTAGCAAGTGTCAAGTTTGTTGAATTTTTACAATTTTTCTTTTTTTTATTATTGGGGAAGATGCAGTTATGTATTCTCAAATAATGATCTAATTTAAAATGCCTAAATATATGAAATGTTTTGCTACCGTATTTTAAAACTACCAATGAATAAATATTGATAGATGCTAAAAAATAGTATTTTTCAAATCATTCTCCAGGTTTCTCATCTGTTAAGAAATTCAGTCCCACACTGAAGTGAAAAAAAAAAAAAAAGCGGAAAATGACTAAACAATTATGTGTAAATTTGTATTTATGAGAAACAGAAAATGCCGTTAAAAATTGATTAAAATTAATTTAAGGATTTTTAGTGTTAATCAACTGTAAACTTGCTTAATTATGCATTATCCTCTTTGTTAAGGAAGAAAATATTTAATAAAATATATATTCTTCAGAAAGCAAACCAGCATCAGCCAGATATTCAGTATATATTTATTACTACTAATCTGAAGTATGTTGAATTAATTTCTTTACTATACTGTTATTATTTTAAGCGTAAAAATATATATGGAAATTAAGGTTAGGTATTTGAAATTAGAAAATGCAGTCGATGAAATCAAATCGGAATATATATATTTGCACACACACACACACATATATATATATTTAAAACCAAACGATATAGTAAGCCTTATGCAAGGAAATAAAAACTACTTTTCATTTTCTCTCCTCTTAAAGGAATAACAGCAATAAGTGGTTTCATGTGGCAACCATGCTTTCTGTACATAAGGACGACTTTAGTGACGTAGTGTGCGGCGTGCCGTGGCTTCGTTTATAGGAGGTACTGGATGAGATCGCTTGGAGTCACGTGATATGAACCGGCGAATTAGGATGTTGAACCATGAAAGCATAGTAAATTCTTAAATTAATGTCTTTTTACAAATTTATTGTCTTTATTTATTGGCTTTTAATAAAGTTTTAAGCGATATTAAAATGTTTATGCCTTTAAAAAAAAAAAAAAAAAAAAAGAATTCTTAGAACTAAAATTTTTTATGCGTATACTGTATGTTGTCGCCAATAAAGTCTGCTTGGCGAGATTTGCGCCGGCGAAACGGAAAAGTACCTAAGTTATAAATTGTCTTAATATAATTTTTTAAATGTCCGGCCGCACATATTCGACGAAAGTATTTTTCAGGACTGAACTCTTTACTTACGATAAAGCACATCGAAACTATCTGCTTACAAGAAAGAGTTCCTTCGCGGGAGACTTTCTGAGTGAAATTGGCTCGTTTCACATTCAGAAACGCAGTGCAGGCAGCCTGTTGGACGGGATATGATTTAAATTGCCAGTGTTTATTTATCCACACGGGCACTGATCGATTTGGTATGTTTTTCAAGAAAGCATTTTGAAGTGTGAAAAATCATATATTCGAAACAGTATGCTTCTCGAAAATTTATTCGTTTTCGTGCATTTTAATGCCGTTACTGAAAAATCTTAAATGATTCATTTCTTTGTAAAAAGAATTTTTCTTATTAAAAAAAAATCGCAACAAAAATTTACAAAGTTGATCGTACTGATGAGTATGATTTTCAATAAATATAAACCACTTCCAAATTTCTAATAATTTAAGGGAGAAAGAATACGTCAAAAAGCTACAGTTAATGGAAAAGTAAATATATGAGACACAAAAGGAAAATTTTTACAATTACAGTTTTTATTCATGCCACAATAACAGGCACAAGACGTGCTCAGCAGAAAAATTTTATTCTATACTTGACCGCAAATTAAGAAGTTGGTAAGAAACTTAGAGGTAGAAATGAATATGCGACCCCTTTCTTGTTCTCATTTTCCTTTGAAGCAAACGATACTGCCACCGATAAAAAGAAGGAAAATCCTCTAAAGAGTGGGTGGGTGTAGCAAAAGGAGACCAAAAGAAAAAAATCTCAGAAGTATCTACGAAATACGCGTTGATCTGTAAATGTCAAGAACTGGCCTCAGCACTTAAGGGTACATGCAATCCCGACTGCTAGCGAGATTGCCAGAGTAATCTTGAAATATATTTTCCTAAAGGGTTCCGGCAACGTCGACACAACAAAATGCTACACTGCATTTGGACGTGGCTGCTATGACATAAGGAGAAAAGGGTCATCCGTTACACATGTCACGTATGCACAGAAGCTGTATTCGCTAAGACAACTGGGTTTCTTTCCTCCTATTCCCCCGTTTTTCGGGGGGAAGGGGACAGTCTCTTTCGTTCCAATCTTTCTGATGCTCCGGAAGAGCAAAAGGGATAAACACGGAAAGGGGGGGAGGGAAAAAAAGACAGACAAAGCTATTACTTTAACATTAGTGATGAATATCTAAAAAAAAATAGTTCGAGACCTCTTTTTCATTCAATTAGAATATATTCCTGCATACGATAAATGACAGAAAAAGTCCATGGAATAGAAATATCGTCACTTTTCACTGCGAAAATATCGTGTTTTAAAATATCTAGTTCGCAAGCTAAGTATATAGTTTTTGTTGCAGTGACATAACCATTGAAAAAACGAGCAATAAAAATCGCAAGTTAGGCTTAATTCAAGTTAGGCGCAAACATTTTTTATTAAATTTTACTTACTTTCATTATTATTTTTTTATTTATTTTTTTAATTTTATCTGATCTAAACGCAAATATTTCATGCACTGAAAAGCATGTTAATTTCGTCTAATTACTTTTGAACTCGTCAATAAAGTGGTTTATTTTTCTGCTTCATAAATAAAAAAGAAATATTAATATAATTCCTACATCACCATCTGTCCTACAAGTCGTATTGCATCAGCCGTGAGAGGCGCGACTAGGTTATTTGGAATCATCTCTGGACGCGGTCGGCTGTTTGTCAGGGTTGTGCAACTGGGCTAGTAAGGATGAAAATATAGCATAGGGCATTGTTGATTTTTCACGTTCCCCACAATACAAAACCTAACAGGCTTTAAAACAGATTCAGAATAAAATACAATGAGTAATAACCCGTCCCCTTCCGAATTTCATTGAATCATTTTTCGAAATTCTTCCTACTCGTATTTAGCGGAGGAGTAGGTGAGGAATTCTTGCATTTTCCCGAGGGCTCTGTTTACGTTGGAAATAGTGAGTTCATTCAGCTGAAGTCTGTTACTTTAAAATGGGCATTCAAAGTCGATCCGCTCATTGACGAACGTAACGTGTGTCCTCATCAACGAACACCAGGAGATTAACGAAATTTAGAGAATTTGAGGACTCGACAATCTGCTGCACCAGTCGTTTCCATGGTTACTACGCAAATATGAAGGAGAAATGAAATTGAAATTTCTATTTTAAAGTAACTGATTATAGCATTGGAAGATTCGTGGTTTGAATGCAGACATGGCAGCAGCAGCTTTTTTATGTTTCTCGCTTCGAAAGAAAGCCTAATAATCCCAACAATATAAATACCTAATTTGTTATTTGGTTTATAAGGACCTATATTTCTTTATTTAAAAAATATTACGGGAATAAAATGAAATAAATTTTTTTAATTTTTTTTTAAATTTTGAAATACAAAAAAAATTATAAAAAAAGATTTTATTTAAAATTTATAAAATAATTAATAAATTAGAAGGAGAAAATGTTTTATAACATTTGAAAATTCCAAGTCTTTATACAGACATACTTTTGGATGTTAGAATTTTAAAGACTCATAAAATAATATAATGTTACGTACCATAATAAAATTAAGAAAATCAATTTTTAAAATGAAATATTAAGAAAATGTGTATAAACTTATGAAATGGAAAAAAATTTAAATAAGGCAGTAGATTTCAGGGTAAATAATTTTGAACGCTAATCAAATCCTGCTGTTTTTGAAACAGCAAAGCAAGAAAAATTACATGACGTCATGACATCACAAACTTGAAACTGAAGAACCGAAACGCCTGCTTCTGTATCGTTTTATAGCATAGTTTTACAAAAATGTAGAAAATAGTCTAATTAAATCTTTTTATCATTCGTATTTTGAAAGAGGCTGAAGCATTTGTTTTATAATCTATGAAGATTTCAAATTTTTGCAGCTGATACACTTCTAAATGTTCAAATTTTAAAGTCATTGAAGTCAAATAGTCGAAACAAAGCAAGCGATTTTTGAAAATTAGGTAAAAAATTAGGAATTGTGTTGAAAATTTCATACAAATATTATTTTTAAATGTTTTTTGTTCCTCCCCTCGCTTTCTATTCAATTTTATAAACATTAAATTTCTGAGATTTACAGTTTGTTCCTTAAACAAATATATGTACAAAAAATTCATTACATTATATATTTAAAAAAATCTAAATAGAATTTTGAAAACATCGTTTCACTTTATTGCATTGTCATCCACAAGCATTGTGTACAAAATTTGAGCTCGATAACATATCAAGAAGCACCGTATTTTCCGGTGTATAAGACGTACTTTTCCTTTAAAAATTTCATTTCTAAAAACTGGGTGTGTCCTATACAACAAACCAAAGACCAAGGCCTATGGTTAGGAAGTAGCTTTGAAAAACATTACAATAATCTCCACATCTTGAAATAAAATTGAAATAAATAAGGGAGAAGTGTAGCTGAAGGACGAGGGGTTAAAGAAATGGTTAGATAAGAAGTATTATAAACGGTGGCGCCGGCGCCAAAGGTGGAGTTGCGGCGAACGAAACAAAGGGTGAAAGACTGTCCACGTCGCATACGTCCGTGCATGTTAGCCCTTATTAGAATACCGAGGCCTTCATTCAACTGTTTCTTTAAACAGGATAAACAGGTGAACGTCCGAAACTCCATTTCAAAGTCACAAAAATGTCTTCCTCCCTCATCCGTAAACAAACGAAGTGGTGCGAAGGTTCCAAATGATACCGTTTGTAGTCCCTAACAAAAGAGCTTCCGCCGAGTGTATACCAAGTCCTTTTTAATCTAAAGATTGGAACCACAAAAGTATATCCTTTTAGAACAAGACTATCTACAATAAAGATGAACTGATATAATGCATTTGGAGAAACTGTACCTTAGGCTCTTGTGATGTACTTTCGGACACAATAGCCTCCGCTGGCTTACGGAGTACCTTAGCTTAATTAAGCAATTACGTCCACATCACCGGGTGGAGACATCATCATCGTCATCATTGTGTACTTTCGGGCGTACACATGAGGTCCAGCAAATGGATGGAAGATTTGATAGTGATGACGAGTTGTACACTGTATTCATTGGTTTTAAACATTTTATGTAATTCCCCCCCCCCTACTAAACTGTAGTCTAACATATTAATAAAAACCAAGACCGTCAACCAAATAATTCTTTATTTTTTTCAATTTTGGGGTCCAAAATCAAGATGCGTAATATATATGACAGCATCTTATTTAAGAGAAAATACGGTAGTTTAACAATCGATGACAAACTTTTGACTATAACGACAAACAAAATGCGTGAGCTAAATAAATGCTGATAAAAAATTAACTGAAAGCACTAGGAAAGCACTTATAGTAATTCAGTGAAATCAAAGGGCTCGAAAATTGTTTCAGGTAATCAATCTTTATAGTTACAAAAGAAAAGAAGAGAGAGGGAGAGAAGGAAGAGGATGAAAATTTTAAATAAATGCTTATTCTTGCAATATTTATTTTAATAAAATGAAAGTTTATTTTTTGTATTTTATTCTACGTATTTTATTTTGACACGACATTACAATTTGCGGCAACATGACCCACGCAGGGGCATAGCTAGAGGGGGCATCTGTCCCCGGGCGCAGAATCCAAGGGGCGCCAAACTGATGTTACGACATTTTAGAATTAAATGTTTTCCATCCTTGGCAAGCAGTAGGGGGCGCGAAATCTTCAGTTGTCCCTGGGCGCTGAAAACCCTAGCTACGACTCGAGACCCACGAGAGGGGAAGGAATACGCGTAACAAATATCCCTAACTGTTGATTTTTCCACATTACAATTTACATTTAGCACATTTTCCTCGTCATCGTTTTCAATGGGGAGTTAACTAATCATAAATTAAAAGCACATGAGTTTTCCTTTTAAATGACATAACTAAAAATGATAAGTTCACGTTTTTGTCCACGCCCGATGACTAGAAAAATAACAAATCTAGAACAAGAAAGGCATTCTAGGACATCTAAATTCAGAATTAGTGTTACAAAACAGTTAATAAATCCAAGAATGAAATGATGGATTAAAGCAAAGACGTTCGGAAAATACAGAAGAAATATATTCACTATACCCAATATTTCCGAAATTGTCAAAGAATCTTCGAAGACATTTATCCAAACAAGTGTTGAGTTCAATTAATTAAATGATCGTTTGAATAACCTAAACATCATTCTCCTACACATTCGAAAACACAGAGAGTTTAAGAATGATGGGTTGGGTTAAGCTAGGTTATTTGAATATGGCAAAACAGATGAAGGCTCCTTCGCAGAGGAGGACTTTCTAAGGGAAACTGGCTCGTGTTCACATTACACATGGTTTGGTTTATTGGTTTATTGAGATTACGGCAAAGCATACTAGGGCTATCTGCCTATGAGGAATGCCTTCGTGGAGGACTTTATAAGAGAAACTAGCTCGTATCTACGTTACACACGGGGAAAACTACGAAATTTCCCATGGATCGAACTGCCAGTGTTTAGTAATTTCACCGTTCGGCCGCTGGTGAGCTATTGCACGGAAGAAAAATATGCGTTTTTAAATAATATAATGCTACATGATAGGAAAAGACATAATGGATAGATAGGATTTGTGTGTTTATTTATTGGATTATGATAAAGAACAAGCATGTGAGCTATCTGCCTAAGAAAACGGATCCTCCGAGAAAGACTTTTTAACGGAAACTCGATCGAAATTATGTTACACATGAAGAAAAACAATAAAACACTTAAGCAATCAACCCACTCGCCAAGAAGCTCTGACCGAACTACCGTTGATTGGAGGTTTTATTCACACGGCCACTGATGAATGATGCAATGGAGAAAGCGACGCATTCATTGATAGGGACGCTTACGTGCTTAAGTCTACGAATAAATTAAAATAATATAAAAATTAAAATATCTATAAAACTACTGCTATTGAAGACGCTTTAAACGCAAAGCGATATAGTCTAATAAAACAGTCGAAATCACTCCAAAATATTCTCTGATAAATGCATGGTTCAAAGCAAATTATGAAACATTCCTGTTAGCGACCATTCGACCTAGACGGATACTTAAGTTCCTCTCCTCCCCCCCAAAAAAAAAGGCAAGATTGTGGGGGGAATTCGACTAGGATGAAGCAAAACTGCTCAACTTATTCGTTTAAGACACTACAAAAAACAGTGCGTTAAAAAACACTTGCTTTCCCTGGCACAACGAGAGGGATGGGAAAGGAGGAAAATCTGCAATACAACCTCATAAGCCAGAGGTAAAGATCAGATCTCTTATTAAATAGAAACGTGGAAAATCAAAAATGCAAAAAAACCTAATGAAATAAGTGACTTCCTCCCAGCGACAATGGAGATGAGCGGGCAAGGAGAAAAGAAGGCACTCTTATTGAATAAACCATTTTACAAAATCTCTGTTTAGTCTAGTTTAAAAAGCGAAATCGAATTTTAAGCAATCAAATTAAGCATACGGCGGCAAACAAGAACACAACGCCATGTTTAAAACCTTGGCGGCAGAGAAGGGGGAGGCGCGGAATGCACATATGCAAGAACAATAGAAAAAATAATAATAATAGCTGTTTATCGAATTTGATAACGTTAATTCGACAGATTATGACTCATTTAATAACAGCTTGTTCAGCATCGACGGGGAGAAATTTAACAATAAACGGTCGTAAATGATCCCAATTCGAAGAAATTAATTCGAATAGAAAAGGAATTTCCGAATGTGAAATTTAATAAAAACATACATGCAGAACAATTTAGGGGGTAAGGAGAGGGGGAAAAGGGCACTGCTAGCTAAATGAGACGAAAGAAAAAATACAGGAAGTCGTGTTTACAAATCAAATCACCTTTTACTAAGAGCTTCGAGCTTTTAAAAAATTTCCCTCTTTTGTTAAATTATTGTTTATTACTTAAAGGTCATCAACGGACATTTGCAATCTTCGTTCGTCATTAGACATTATACACACAAAATTAAATAATAATTCAGACAAATCAACCTTACTCGTGATTGGTGAAAAGGATAAGTCTATTTTTACATAAATTTTAATAGAGGTATTATATACTCTATTTACTATTATTCCTGCAGAGTTGCAATTGAAATTTTAAAGAAGAATTTTAAGGCAAATCAAGGTATCGCCATTATTCTCAACAGCAACAACTGTCACGAACTAGCATGCATGCATTTAGCTACACTGTGAATTAAATCACATAAGATTTACTCAACTCAATTAATCAAAGGGCTTGCAAATACCAGAGAAACGATTAGGTGTGCTTCATTTTCAGCGTATTACGACATCTTAAATATAAATGAATAATAAAGTATACAATACAAATCCAATCGAATAATATTCTTCATTTTCAAATCATTCATCGATCAGATAGAATCGCTCACTTTAATAATGTCAACAGTTCGAACGAACTCAACAGCTACAAATTTCTTTAAAACTTCCACCCACCGGCGGCCGAGTGGTAAAGTCAACACTGGGAGTTCGGTCTGAGGTTCGAATTCCGCGAACGCACTGGCTGCATAGGCGTTTTCGTATTTTTCCCCATGTGTAACGTGTAGACGAGTAATGTAATGTGTAATGTTCCTGGAGGATTCCCTTAGGAAATCCTCCAGGAAGGCACTTCTCCTCTTAGGCAGATAGCCCTCGAGCGCTCCTTTAAAACTTCTTACTTGTATGTGCGAGACGTTATCTATCAAGCGTTGTACAAAATAATGAAAACACCACATTTAAAAAATTGGTTTTATTTCTGTTGATTAAGGAACGAAAAGTAAAAATATCTATTGCAATTTCGTATAATTATTTTTGCTTACATTCTTATACAGTACTCAAGTAAGACTCCAATCAGACAAAATATCCCGAGTAAGACATCTAACCAAGTAAATCTTTTACAATAGATAAGTCTTAATTCGAGTATTCCTTTATTTCGGGAATATGATTGCCTTTCTAACCACGTAAATCCACACAAGCTGCACTGAGTATCTTCTTAAACTCCGTTCTAAAACATTTCTAGTTCACTAACTGATAATACACTACTAACAGAATTGTCCACATACTCTGCCGGGGGGGGAAAGGGAAAGCTCTTACATTTTTCGTTCTACTGGGCCGATTGACGAAATTCAAATTCCGTTTTTCATGTCTCGAAAGCGCAACTTAGAATATATATTAGATTTATACATAGCATTGTTCTAATATAGGTATTTTTACATAAAATCGGACTTTTTCTAAAATGACATGCCAATAATTTTTCCATATTCCGATTCTTTGACGCAAATTATGCCTAAATATTAATTTTGTAAAATTTGGTGCGAAATTTACGGAGAAATTCAAAACTTTATCTCGGCGCATTTTTTCAGTTTGCGCCAAGCATAATTCACTTGGCGAACGTGTTAATATATGGCAGCCTATTTTCCTTTCCCTTTTTTACATTGTGCATGAGCGGGAAAAAATCACATCGTTCCTACTATCACATAAAATAGATTTAACAAAGTGCCTAAACCACATTTGATGTTATTATTGCTTTCAACAAATATGCCTAATTTCAAAACTAGCCAACATATAAATTCGCGCATATCTTCAGACACTTTGAATAAAAAATACTAACTTTTTGCAGGTATGCTTAGAAATACATTTACTTTTAAGATGATGGTAAAAATTTTATAGACCATGTTTCAAAATTTTTTTCGAAAGATTTATTAAAAATTATTTTTAAATACAAATTTTAAAAATAAAGCATAAAATATGGGAATTTTATTTGGAATGAACCTAAATTGCGAAATGTGAAAGGAAGAATCATATAAGTTTAATAAGAAAAAAAAAGAGAGATTGATAAATATATATCAAATTCAATTAACATTGAGGAACTAAAATTTAGAAAGCTAATTTTTTTAAAAACTATTTGTGCGATTGTTATAAAACTTGGCAGTTTCGTTGTAGAATGGAAATACAGAAAAAAATTGGCATGTTATTTCAGAAAAGGTGCGATTTTGTGTCAAAATACCTAAATTAGAACAATGCTTTAAATCTAATACATTACCTAAGTCGCGCTTTCGAGACATGAAAAACGCAAGTTGAATTTCGTCAATCGGCTCAGCAGAACGAGAGATATAGAACTGTCCCCCCTTTTTCCCCCGCAGTGTCATTGGAATCTTCAATTTTCTGAGCAAAAGGTTTTTCAACATGGTCCAAAACATGGTTTAAGACTGCAGCAAGAAGAAAGGGACTGCAATTAATGCCGAAAACTACTCTGCAATGTCTACACATAATTACATTATCAGGATTACCTCCTTTCCAGCAGATTAAATGTAAATAATGTCTGTCACATTTATGTAAAGCTATCTGTAAACACGTTTTGCAGATATCAACAATAACTCCTATTGCCCTATCTAAAACTATTAAGAATAGACGGTATGATCTCGATTAAATTCGGCGCCTTTTCTAAGCATTCATTCAATGATACACTTTTTCTAGTTTTCGCAGAGCCATCGAAAACTGGTCTTGCTTTAAAACTGCTTTGTGTGGCAAATACTGTTGAAACGACTTTTTACATTAGTTTCATCTTGGTTTGGATTAATGCGTTCTAAGATACCTTCCTTTTCCCATTCATAAAATTCATTTTGATAATTTTCAATTTATTTGCAGCATTAAAGGACTTTAAAGTCTTTTTGAGTCTTCAGTAGGCTAAATCTTTGTTACTAGATAAAGGACGATGGTCGTCCAACCAGGGCAAGTAAATTTCATATCTTTTAGAGTTATTTCTACTTACAGTACATTTAAAATGTTTCAATGCAAGTTCTTGAATTTCTATTTTAGTACTTTTGTCATTTACATCTTTGATCCCTAATGTATCAAAATTTCACAGATCTGATCTTTTTGTGTTATTTCTATGAAGAGATAACATTAAGAACGAGCTATTCTCACTTTGCTTATCAGATTTTCCCATAACTGTCCAATCCAAAAAGTGTGTAAACAACTACCAATCCTTTAGAAAGGTTCCTTTATTCCCAGTGAGCAGTTTTCTGCATAAATCTACTCCACCGAGTAAATGAATTTCATTAGAATGTCTTATAAATAAACAAGCTTTTCCGTTCATGGCTATATCATTTACAAAGATGCCAATTGTTTGAGAATCGCCAATTTTTGGAATGGAGGTATAAATTTTTGTTTGATCCATCACTTCAAACTAGGGTTTGCAATACCGGTATTTTGAGCCATTTGTACAGTTTTTCAATACCGGTGTTCACAAGGTTAAATACCGTTTTTTCGGTATTCACTAGAAATTTTTTAAATCGTCTCCACTATATGTTCAGTGGTCACCAAGACAGAAATAGTACATGTTCTTGTTTTTATGTCTCCCTAATGGAGACTGTGAATACAAAGTTACATCGTACAGTCTACAGAAGTGATACAATATGTGAATCCTCCAAGCAGGTGGGTCAAAACTGTTCTGTCCTATTACAGCTCAAAGCGATACTGCACATGGGCAAGATTCGTAGTCTGATATTCGAATCTGTAAAAACAAGGTTGTAGTTGCGAAGAAAGTGCGTAATATTTCGAAAAATTTCGATATTTTTTTAAGTTAATGAGTTTGTAATTCACATTGTATTTGCATATCATACTTTAGGGTTCAAAATATTTTTCAGATTTATTATATACTCATAATTAATAAACCCATACTAATGAATTAGAATAACTTTAAAGAACATAAAAAATATGTTCATAATACTTTGGTTTAGTTTCATTATTTATATGATGAAAAGAACATGGTGGCACAATGTAAAAAATTTTCAAGAGTTATTAAAGTGAATGGAGCAAGTACAAGCGGACTCCATACACATTTAAAAACAAAACATGATACAAATTTGTTCAAGAAGAAAGAATCTAATTGTGATGAAGATACAAATTTAAGCACAGTTTCTGAGCCCACGCGATCAGGGATTTTAGGTTATTTTGAAACAAAAAAAAAAAAAAAAAAAGATAATTTGGATGGAATTATACGTAAAATGACAGCATTCGATGGTTTGCCATTTCGAGTGTTTTGCACTTCTACTGAAATAAAAAAATCACTATACGCCAGAGGTTGGACAAGTGTAAGAAATAGATGCTATTTAAATATAAATATTTATTCAAGAAAAAAATTTTTGGAATATAAGACTTACACCTGACTCAAGAAGTATGCCAGCTGAAAAATGTGTAGAAGCATTTAAATCTAAATTAGGGAAACATAGATTATCCCTGAAAGAAGATAAGTGTCCATAACGACTGATGGAGCAACGGTTAATTGATGCAAATCAGCAATTGTGCTATGTTCATGGAATTCAATTAGGGGTAATAGAAGTATTATACCCAAAAACTAAAGAACAGAAGAACCCAAATATTGTGAATATAGAAACTTCCGATTCCGACTTTGAAAAGAGGTTGAGAGTAATACTGACAATGAAGATAATGACAATATAATTGTTGAAGAAGATATTGCTACGGATGAAACATTAGCTCATCAAGAATTGCTTCCTATAATTAAGAAAGTTCGAAAAATTGTTAAGATATTTAAATGTCCCCCTACAAAAAATGCCTTATTCAAAAATACATACTAACTGAAAATAACACAGAACATATATTAATATTAGATTCTAAAACACATTGGAACAGCTTACTCCTAATGATGGAATGATTTTTTTTAACTGAAAAATCCAATCCAAAAAGCAATAATCGACTTAAACCTGCAAATAAATTTTCCTGATAGTGAATTTGACTTAATATGCAGAACTGTATCATCAGCTTTACTTCTAATAAAACTGGCTGTGGAGTCATTATGTGGGAGAGATTCTAATTTATTAACAGCTAATGCAACAATAAATTTTATGTTCCAGTCACTGAAAGAACAGCACACATCACTATCTGAAGAATTATATATTACACTGAAAAATCACACGGAAAAAAAGGCATACCGAAATAGAAAATCTCTTACAGTATTTACATAATTATAATGATTTTAAAAATGAAAATGAAAAAGAAGAAAAGAGACTGATGAAATCAAATGTGATCAAGTTTAGAGTAAGTTTTCTTAAAATTTCAGCAGAATACGTCATCATTATTGTTCGCTCGTGCAAGTTCAAAACTTTGGAAATCTTTTTCATTACTTCATTAACATCAGAACAAACAATTTCATTTTTGCTTTTATTCACTTCGATTAGAATATCCTGCGGCAAGGCCTTTAAAATAGTAGTGCATAAAGCAGTAGTTCTGTAGATAAACCAAGACTTTTCAATTAAATTGAAACTATCACAAAATTTTCTGAAAGCGCAAATGTCAGATGAACATTTTAACTGTTTTACATTAAAAATATTACTCGCATGGGTATGAATCAGTAACTCAGGATTTGCATATGCAGAAGCCAATAGAGAAAATCTTTCTACAGTATTTAAAGCTGAACCACCCAAATATGCCTTTGTATAATTAAATTTATCTACTTTATCTAGAATGAGGAAAACTGAGGATTCAAAACTGCTCCAAAATGTTAACCATCTGTTAATACTACTGTAGAATTTAGAAATACTCGTTTTTGGTAGTTTAGCACGCATAAGTTCTATTTGTTTTGAATTCGTATTTGGTAGAACTATATTATTATTTCCACTATGCGTATTATGATACAACACATTTTTACTTAACTAATGAATTTTTTTATTGGTGTGAAATTTCCCAACAATTACTTTATCAGTATGTTCTTCAGCTGCTGTCATTTCGGTTTTTAGTTCATTTAAATCCAACAACTCTAACTCTTCATCAGCAGATTGGAGTGAATCAAATTTACCTGTCAAAATTGTAACGAATTCTTCTAAATTATCGGATGTTACTTCTTCCATTTTCACCAATTCACTTTCAGACTTATCCAATGTTTTAGTAACAGACGCATGCAATATTGCGTTTTTGCTTTAATTTATCTAGCTTCTCAGTAGACATGTTTTCTTACATGTAAAATATGTTCTAATCATGTTCAACAATAATCGACTGCCAGTCCTGGCAAGGGATGCCTTGTTAAATTAAAATTAAACCTATAGAAATTCACATTTAAAAGTAGCAAGAGAAACTTATCAGTTCATCTTATATCTCCAGAGATTTTTGTATTTCTAAAAATTACCGGTAGTAGACAAAATATTTCCATAAATTGAATTTTCAGACTTTTTTATTATTTCATTTGCATATTTACCTATGAAAATATACTGGAAACAGAATAAAAACACAACATCCATGCTAAACAGCATCTGAGAGGTACAAATATGGAAATGAACTGCTGTGATGGAGACAGGCTTGGTTTAGTTTATTTGATTATGGCAAAGCATGCGAGGGCTATCTGCCTAAGTGGAGGGATGCCTTCATGCATGAATTTTTAAGCAAAACTGACTCATATCCATGTTACGCATTCAACCAGCCCATTTGCCTGGAAACAAACCCAGATCAAGTTACCAGTATTCAACAACTTTACCGCACAGCTGCTGGTGAGCCTGATCAAGACAGCAAAACAATAAACAAAAACTATTACCTCAAAGAGAATGAGCACTGCGCTCTTAGCATGCTGGTACAGAAGTAAACTGCTTTAACCTTGGGCTGCTGTTTGAATCTCAAAGACAGCATGGATGTTTGTAAGTGTATAGTGTCTATGCAACATGAAGGCACTTAAAATACTCTCAAGCCGAAAGTCCTCTCAAGATGTTAATGGTAGCTCCCCCTGGGAATTCTCCAGCAAATTTAGGCCTTATTAAACAAATTTACATCGCACCTATCGGCGGCTCAAAGTTTAAATAACAACGAGTGCATCCCTTGGCACTGGCCACAAGAAAATAGATCATAGATCCGATCTAGTTATATGTTTAGATCAATATGATTAGAACAATAGAGAAAACAAAATACAAAATGACTACTCAGATAAACATGGCTGTTGAACTTAGGTATTTACTGCTCTAGCATTCACCCAAATAGCACAATAACTCCAAAAGCAAAATGCTTGTGCATAGCTGCTTTTGCTAAACATCCTGTTTCACTGATGAATGGAGAATAGGATTCCATTCATAGCAGTTGTGCTACGGACAAAAATGTGTAAAGCTGATCTTTGATGTAATGGGCTCCGAGGAATCAATCCTTACACAATTTCCCAGCTCATGGCAGGACTACATGTTGTTGCATTTTTATTTTCTGACACCAGTTGTTACGTTATTTTCTTCCTTCACGTTCATACGGGGTTCGTGTGGATTTGGAGTGAATAACGACACTTGATGCAGTATCGAAACACACTTTATTTAGCAATATTAATCAGGACAGCACCAAAGTCACTTTACAGTCATCGAAGGTCTACTGTAAATACGCTGGAACAATCAGCGACACAGCCTTCAGGCTATCACGGTGGAGACAGCTTCACTGCTAAGCACCAGAGTACAGCTCCTGACTCTGCTCGGTCGTTCTCGGAACTTCACGTACTCTTGAGACTCTCCACGCTACAACTCACAATGCACTCGACGACGACTCGATGAGCACAGCTCCCGACTCTTCGGTTTAATTGTTCCTGGAGTTCAAAACGCTCTCTTGACGATTCACTAACCGCGATACACTAATACACTACGAGACTCTTTCGGTGCACTCGACGACCCACTCAGCACTCGCTGCCCGGCTGTCAACTCGATTGACTTCGCAGGGATTGACTCGCTAAACGAGACACCAACTCGATACTAACTAACTCTTCGCATACCAGCAGGGTTTATATAGCTTTTGGCTGGTGTTCGAGAACATTCTGGGCTAAACCAGTAGGAATTCGTTCCAGAAGGTTCTCCATCTGCTTATGGCATATCGGCAATTTTGTCGCCAAATGGGCGATTTCTTGCCAAATGTGGCAACTTTGCCTTATCTTGCCATTTTATGGAAGCCCTAAAACTGCTTTGTGGAGAAGCTATCTCACCTTACCTGTACATTTCGTAACAATATGAAGAACAATATATGGTTGTGAACTTTCTAAAGTAAAGTAAGTAAAATTATGTTCTAAAGTTATAAAGTAAGTAAAAGTATGTTCTAAAGTAAGTACAGTATGATGGAGGTTCTTTAATGGTTTGCCCGCTATATCACATTAAGAAAGGACGATTAGTAGAGATTATGTGGCTATTTTGTGTAGGATGATGTCATTTCTTGCAGAAGACTGCAACTTCCTAGATGATAAATCCTTAGTTCATAGAAATAATTTCTAAACACGTTCTGAGGAATATAAGGATAATGTTACACATCTCCTTTGATCTCCACAATCACTAAACAGAACCACCGCAGTCTATGCTAGAAAACACACTGTGATGCTTTTATGATCCTCTATCATCTCTCTGCCATCTGGAATAACTTTTGAAAAAGTACGGAGTAACGTATTACTCCTCTATCTACAGAATCAGTGTGCATCCACCATAACTCCACATCATTAATGCATCTTAATTAAAAATTGATTCCACATCATATCAAGAATGTAATACTTACTTTTTCAGGGTATTTCCATCATTCTGTACAACACCTGTAACTAGCAGCCACTTCATTTTCATTGAAAATACAAAGACAGTTACGGCCATTTATCATGATTCCTCAAACAAACCATCTTCATAAAATAAGTCTTTGATTAACAGTTTTAAACAGATGTGCAGTTCTCTCCAGATAAAAGTTCAAAGAAATCAGTATTTATGCTCATAACTCATTAGTGTAAAGAACTTGAGCCAAGTTTTTTTTTTTTTTTTTTTTTGTCCACAATGTTTTTGGCGGACATTGTAAGTATCTAACTAAAAGTAGGTTTGAATTACTCAGCTTTTAGATAATGAAGATAAGTCAAAAGATTAGTTGCACTTGGAAGAAAGAAATAACTTATGAAGACATGTATGATAGTTTTTATTTTTATTTTGTTTTATTAACACGAAACTGTATTACGAAAACAACGTTTCTGCATAATCACCAATTATGATCAAGCATTTATCGCAATACTGCATGATGTTCTCTTTAGCCATAGACTTTTTTTATAAGCTTAATTATTCCATTGAACATCATCTCAAGTTTACGGAGTTTTTGACATCCAAAGGTTAAAAATTATGATCATCTTCTGTCTATTGCTGGCGAGAAGAAAGTGTCATCATGTAATAATGGCAATTCATATATGAACTCGCTACTATCATAAGAATGAACATGTTCATAGTCCGTAGGAAAAGTAGTGTACAAACATGAATCAAAACAAAGTTACAAACATCAGCATTTGAAAAGTAATTATTGTGGAGATAATACTTTATCCCCAGAGCGTAGACAGACGGCACTAGTTGTCTAACAGCAGTTGTGTGGGTACATAGAGTAAGTTTGTAGACATGTCAGAGAGACAGAAATGGTTCAGAATACAGTCAAAAGTCGTTAATTCGGACACCCATAATCCGGACCTCAAAGCTACAAACTTTCTGCGCATGCGTCGCGTTCACGCATGCGCACAGGCGTTTACGAGAGCGCGTAAGACCCTTACGGCTGCGAATATGTTTGTGCGCATGCATGTTTAATGTGTAACGGAGTTATACGCTAAGCTAAAGTTATCTAATTCAGTTAATGTTGCAGATTGCATTGTTCCTTAATCTTCGAAATGGATCCGGCTTATTATTTTTTGCAGACTGTTAGAGCAATTTTATAAAAGTAAGCTTGAACTTTCGATTATGTCAAATAGAATTTCCGATATATATTTACTACAAAGCGAAAGTATGTTTTGAAATCCGAAATCTGTTTATCAATTTCACGCTGCTCTGCGGCAGATGGGGGGGGGGCAGAAACGTCATTATTAGATTATGATAGATTAGAAAGATTATGTCAAATAGAATTTCCGATATATATTTACTAATATGTAATTTGTATCTACAAAGCGAAAGTATGTTTTGAAATCCGAAATCTGTTTATCAATTTCACACCACTGATTGGAAGTTGATCTGTCAGCACTATCCTTATCTTCAGGGCAGATGATTTTATTTTATTTGGTTTATAATTCCAACTAAGTGTAGTATTTCATTTCGATGTACTCCGCCTTTGATATGATTTAAATCAAGTTCCTCCTCATTATAATTCGCTTCCGATAGTGAAGAAAGTGACCCAGAGGTTATTGAAAACGAAAACATTTCGATTGACAAATTAGTCGGTATTCTCAACACAGCAATTATAGGACTTGAACAGCAGAACTTTGTAACTAAACAAGAAATTATGTCTTTTTAATAGAATTAAAGAGAAAGTATTATCACATGAAATGAAGCAACTTACATTGAAAGAAATGTTTAATAAAGTAAACAAATAAATATTAAGCTTTTTCTTTTTGTAAATTTTGATACCCTTTAGATCATAATTGTTCTTTATTTCATAAATTACGGTTTCATATTTTTAATTTTGTAATTTCTGCATGCCATCTTACCAGATTTAAACTGATGATCTATAATCCAGAAAAATCGATAATCCGGAATCGCCGAAGTCCCGACGAGTCCGGATTAACGACTTTTGACTGTATATACATTTAGAAACGAAGTCTCGCTTGGAGGTGCGAGCAGTTATTCCTTATCTAGTATATGCAGTTTAGCCATACTATTACTGCCAATCATTATTGTGCCACTTTGACAAGGTTACGAAGCCATCTGATGCAAGTGCTCTGGCATATTTGAGTGAAGGTGTCATCCTCCTGTATGACAATGACCAGCCCATACTGCTCACCAAACTCAAACATAGCTACAAAAGTGGGAAAGTCTGGAATCAGCACCCAGTGACTATTTCTTTTTTCCAAAATTGAAGGAACACTTATCTGGAATGAGAATTTTTTCAGATAGTGATATGAAAATAGCTACCAAGAACTGTCTCAGTGGGCAGAGATGCGATTTCTACCAAGCCGAGTTAAACACATTGGTCTTGCATTCAGGTAAATGAAAAAATAGATTTGGTGATTATATGGAAAAATGATAGGCAATTATGCTTCTTAATTCTCTCTTGTACTTTTTGTCTATTGTTAATATATAATTTTTTATTACTCTTGTAATTTTTTTTTCGGGGGGGGGGGGATCCAAACTTTTATATGCAAGACAACCGATGTGATGTGTGCCTGTCCTTTTTCTCTTTTAATGAGGTATGCTGGATCCACCTCACTAGTGAAGTTGTTTGCTGTCTCACTGCAACAGGAAAATGTCATTCTACAAAACATCGTGGAAGAAAAGAAACCAAGGAGAAAATATCGCAGTTCTAAAAATCTTAGTAGAAAATAAAGTAGTAGAAAACCTTCACAGTTTTGAAACATAAGTACAAAATACCATGGTAAAAAATAAAGCACCTACAAATCATTGCACAGTACCATGGCAAATAAGTTATCAGACTGAAAACATTTTTATGCGAATGCTCGTGCAATTCTTTGGGAACACAAGAAGTAGGTAAAATGTTTACCTCTGCATTTTACATATTTTTTACTAAATAATACATTTGTACTGCAAAAAACAAGATAAAAATTAAAGCATCAAAAATATGGAAATTAGTAAAATTAATGCTGCATATAGCAGTTAACAGAATTCTAAAGTTGCATATCTTCCTTTTTCTAATATTTTTTTATACTATATTTTTTTCATGAAAATCTAGTAACATGCCTTTAACAGGTAGTTTTAATAGTCAACAACATAAGTAAACTCCATTCCCATGCACATATCATCACCACCACTACATTAGTAAACATTAAATATGTTGCTACATTAAGTAAACTAAGGTAAAGAAGATAATTTGAGCCTACAATACCCCTAAGAAGCATATCCAATAGAATACAAGGGCTATACCAAAAGTAATGCAATGGTCGACCTTTACTGTCTGACATAAATTTTCCAATCTCCATATCGACGATATTAATCTTTTTTTCATTGCAAATAATTAATGGATAGAAAGTACAAGTAACATGCAACAAATGTGAATTTCTGACAAAAAGAGGGATTCAAGCAGTCTGACATCCACAAAAGGTTAGGCAGGAATGTTCTATCAAATAAGGAAATTACAAAATGATAAAAAATTACAAGGTGTCACGTCATATGTTGAAAGCCAAATTCATCATTCATATAATCATAATTAGTTCTCTTCAAACCCAATTTTTATTGCTAAAATTAATAACTGCACATAAAAACTAGAAAAAATTTCATGAAAAAGAGAGCCACATATTTTAGAATAAAAATAAAAAATCTGATCTGGACACCACAGAACTTCCTTGTAAAGCCTATTAAATTATATACATTTTTTGCTTCATTTAAACTTATATCTTATTATTCTAACTTATTTAACCAATCTTCAAGGCAAGTTGAAAATGACATAAAAAATGTAAATTTTGAAATCAAATACCCCAGTTAATTTTTATCATTTGCAGATAAACTTGTGTTTTAACTTTTTAATAACAATGTACAATTTTCCTAAATATTAGTGTAGGAACAAGGGGACTGCATTAAAAGTTAAATTTCATTATTTGTCATTTTCATTTCATTTTATTCATTTTTTTTATTTGACACCGAGAAAATATGAATATTTTCATCGTTTAAAACAATTCTGTACTTAAAAGTATATAACTGTGAGCAACAATTGTGAAAAAAAACTTTTGAGCTAGGTAAGGAGGTGAGTAGATAGAGAAAGATACATTTGGCACTGTCGATTGAAATAAAAAAGGCAGCTGCACAACTATCTTCAAAACACTCTTTGGTCAGTGAGGAGCTGGTGGTGTTCTGTAGGGAATTTAATTTAATTAAGTGATTCATAAAAATCAAAATTTTAATTTGTAATTATTCAAAATTTGAGCTACACAAGTTTGGTTATATTCTTTTTTGGCCTATTAATTCTAGTGTAATATATTTTGGCTTTCCGAGTTTACGCGAACTGCGTCGTCAATCTTGTACACGCAAACAATGGATAGGTGATTTTTTTCACATAATAAATTCAGTGTTTCATGTCAAAAATTAATTTGATTTCTTAGTAATTAATTTGACATAACTGACGTATTTTTCTAACTTTAATTGCATTTCAGTTATGAGCTTTAATTAGTAAATTTTTCTTCGTTTGCTTGTGATTTAGTTAAAGGGGGATGAAATGTCCTCTTTCCGGTTGAAAAGTCACTTTTTGCGAGTTTCAGCGTTCTTTCATTGGGACCCCTTGCAGGGTTGTTGAAATTCCTAATTTTCCCCTGCCACAAGTGGTGTTTATTTGGCGAGGGTTTGGCGACATAGAATTTCCGTTGAGGTTTCAAAGTAGTGGATTTGGCGAGTTTGATAACATGAGAGTATGCTGTTGTTGCAACTATTTTAACTTTTGGCGAAGAGTGGGTTGTGCCAAATTGGCAGTCAGCGTCCTCCCTTTTAACGGGATGTTTTGAGGGACAAGGGACTTTTTTGCACTTTTGACTTACCATCGGACGCTGTACTCGCCGGCAGATGATTTTTTTTTCGAAAGATGCATTTTTCCACCTTTGGATTTACGGGCTTCTTGCCCTGGAGTTTTGAACGAGGGACTTAGTTTGATGCATCATGTCCTCAACCAAATTATAGTCTCATCAGTTTTTTTTTTTTTTTTTTTTTTTTTTTTTTGTGTGTGTGTGTGTGTGTGTGAATATTTAAGTTACTCAAAAGATAAATAATATAGAAAATGCAACGAAAGGTGATGCCTGGTATTTGTGCCGTTAAGAAGAAAATTTCAGTTTCTCCTCCACAAATAGAGTCTTCATCTGTCTCGATGTTAATACCGCGCCTTTAAGAATTATTTTCCACTATGCAAGAAATTCCTTCACTGCTAGCTCCAAGGTCGCTACAACAGAATGCATCACTTGGCTTGAGTCTACTCCTCGTTGCATCTACGACCTGTGAGGATGGATTCGTCGATTCCACTAACTGATTTCCTGATGTAACTTCAGAATTCTTTTCTTTGCTGAACGACTCGTCACTTCAGTATTGGATTGTAAATCAACTATCATAAGGACTTGGAACCTCCATAGTGCATCCTAAATCAACTAGAAACTTCTCGGCTCCATTGAAAATTCATCTACATATGAACTCTTCTCCCTTTCCACCACGCTTGGCAGCCGTCCTCCTTGGCATCAATGATAATTCTTTTCCATATGAGGGTTTTCTCCTCCTCCTATTCACTTGCCTCCTCTGATTACTCAGATAAGTTTTTTTTTTTTTTTTTGTTTCTTTTCTTTTATTTGTTAGTCTGATGTTAAAAAAATTCTGCAGTTAATAGTGATTGAAATAACTTAATTAGTTGAATTAAAATATTGTAGTTGAGTAAATTAACCTAATTCTAATGAAATCATTTTGTTTGTCCATAAAGTAAATTATTAGATTGGCTAAGGAAATCTATCCTTATTTAAATTATTTAATTGAAACAGTGAATGTAACTTAGTTAGATTGGTTAAGGAAATATATTCTTCATTAAATTATTTAATTGAACTTGTGAATTTCTTTCATGGTGAAGATTGATTGGTAAAGATGTCATTATTTGAGCTTCTTTGCTCCTCGTAGGGATTAAATTGCTTGTAGGATGTAATAGCCTGCTTTTAATTAACATTTTACCCGGTTAAATCATTCTTTTTGAAAATAGAAAGTTACTATGTGCAATAACCTGAATTACATTGGTATTGATTATTCTGTGTGAAATGCTTCTTTTTTTTGGGGGGGAAAGTGTAACTTGTTAATTATTCTTTTTTCTCCCCAGGGAGGGTATTGTTAATTTATCCAAAGTTTTATCTGATTTTGTTTACCTGAATGTAATAGAAATAATAGTTTGATATTATTGAGTCTAAGATAAAAGTAATATTACTCTGTAGGGATATGCACATTAGTAGAAAGCAATATTTTACAGTTCAGCTTGAATATAATTTGCTTACTAAGTTAATTATGCATTGGGTAATCATCAATATGTTACAGTTCTGATTGAATATAAATTGCTTTCAAATTAATGGATTAAGTAATTCTTGAAGAATTTAATAAATAGGCTCACTTTTCTAGATCAGTCAATGTTTTTTTTTTTTTTTTTTTTTTTGTGTGTGTGTGTGCGCTCATGATTTTCACCAGTCTCTTTCTCAAATTGATTTCAGGGTTAATCCGAAAACACAACGCAAATGTACAGGTCTTATTGATATTAGTATATTACTGTTGTTAGAGAATTTTAAGTGTTTTGTCAACTGAGTAGGAAACCTTTTAGGTACTTACCTTACTTTTAAAACACATAACAATTTTTGGTGCCGTGACCCTTCGAACCAAATTTTAGCACTTAACAATTTTTGTTGTGCTGTTTATTTTTGCATCACTTTTGGCTTGCGCTTATAATGGAACTTAATTTTGACTTGAGACTGGTGATTGTCATGTGTACTATTGCATATTTATGTGAAAGTTTTCTTCCACATGTCTAGGCTTTTTGCTGCAACCCTACTCGTTAGTTAGTTACAGTGACAGGCCTATACAGTGGTCGTATTACTGTGCTTATTTTATACTTATTGTTTGAGGTTGCATACCAGATATGTACTACTGATACACATTTGGACTTTAAAACTATTGTATCCAAAATTTAATTTAATTAAGTGATTCATAAAAATCAAAATTTTAATTTGTAATTATTCAAAATTTGAGCTACACAAGTTTGGTTATATTCTTTTTTGGCCTATTAATTCTAGTGTAATATATTTTGGCTTTCCGAGTTTACGCGAACTGCGTCGTCAATCTTGTACACGCAAACAATGGATAGGTGATTTTTTTCACATAATAAATTCAGTGTTTCATGTCAAAAATTAATTTGATTTCTTAGTATTTAATATCATTAGTTGCAGAAAAATTAGCTCTTTAATTAGACATAACTTTCGTTTTTCTAACTTTAATTGCATTTCAGTTATGAGCTTTAATTAGTAAATTTTTCTTCGTTTGCTAGTGATTTAGTTAAAGGGGGATGAACTGCCCTCTTTCCGGTTGAAAAGTTATTTTTTGCGAGTTTCAGCGTTCTTTCGTTGGGATCCCTTGCAGGGTTGTTGAAATTCCTAATTTTCCCCTGCCACAGGTGGTGTTTATTTGGCGAGGGTTTGGCGACATAGAATTTCCATTGAGGTTTCAAAGTAGTGGATTTCGCGAGTTTGATAACATGAGGGAATGCTGTTGTTCAACTATTTTAACTTTTGGCGAAGAGTGGGTTGTGCCAACTTGCCAGTCCGGCGTCCTCCCTTTTAACGGGATGTTTTGAGGGACAAGGGACTTTTTTGCACTTTTGACTTACCATCGGACGCTGTACTCGCCGGCAGATGATTTTTTTTCGGAAAATGCATTTTCCACCTTTGGATCTACGGGCTTCTTGCCCTTGAGTTTTGAACGAGGGACTTAGTTTGATGCATCATGTCCTCAACCAAATTATAGTCTCATCAGTTTTTTTTTTTTTTTTGAATATTTAAGTTACTCAAAAGATAAATAATATAGAAAATGCAACGAAAGGTGATGCCTGGTATTTGTGCCGTTAAGAAGAAAATTTCAGTTTCTCCTCCACGAATAGTCTTCATCTGTCTCGATGTTTCTACCGCACCTTTAAGAATTGTTTTCCACTATGCAAAAAATTCCTTCACTGCTAGCTCCGGGGTCGCTACAACAGAATGCATCACTTGGCTTGAGTCTACTCCTCATTGCATCTACGACCTGTGAGGATGGATTCGTCGATTCCACTAACCGATTTCCTGATGTAACTTCAGAATTTTTCTCTTTGCTGAATGACTCGTCACTTCAATATTGGATTGTAAATCAACTATCATAAGGACTTGGAACCTCCATAGTGCATCCTAAATCAACTAGAAACTTCTTGGCTCCATTGAAAATTCATCTACATACGAACTCTTCTCCCTTTCAACCACACTTGGCAGCCGTCCTCCTTGGCATCAATGATAATTCATTTCCATATGAGGGTTTTCTCCTCCTCCTATTCACTTGCCTCCTGTGATTACTCAGAAAAGTTTTTTTTTTTTTTTCTTTTATTTGTTAGTCTGATGTTAAAAAAATTCTGCAGTTAATAGTGATTGAAATAACTTAATTAGTTGAATTAAAATATTGTAGTTGAGTAAATTAACCTAATTCTAATGAAATCATTTTGTTTGTCCATAAAATAAATTATTAGATTGGCTAAGGAAATCTATCCTTATTTAAATTATTTAATTGAAACAGTGAATGTAACTTAGTTAGATTGATTAAGGAAATATATTCTTCATTAAATTATTTAATTGAACTTGTGAATTTCTTTCATGGTGAAGATTGATTGGTAAAGGTGTCATTATTTGAGCTTCTTTGCTCCTCTTAGGGACTAAATTGCTTGTAGGATGTAATAGCCTGATTTTAATTAACATTTTACCCGGTTAAATCATTCTTTTTGAAAATAGAAAGTTACTATGTGCAATAACCTGAATTACATTGGTATTGATTATTCTGTGTGAAATGCTTCTTTTTTTTTTGGGGGGGGGGAAGTGTAACTTGTTAATTATTCTTTTTTCTCCCCAGGGAGGGTATTGTTAATTTATCCAAAGTTTTATCTGATTTTGTTTACCTGAATGTAATAGAAATAATAGTTTGATATTATTGAGTATAAAATAAAAGTAATATTACTCTGTAGGGGTATGCATTTGTAGAAAGCAATATTTTACAGTTCAGCTTAATATAATTTGCTTACTAAGTTAATTATGCATTGTGTAATCATCAATATCTTACAGTTCTGATTGAATATAAATTGCTTTCAAATTAATGGATTAAGTAATTCTTGAAGAATTTAATAAATAGGCTCACTTTTCTAGATCAGTCAATGTTTTTTTTTTTTTTTTTTTTTTTTTTTTTGTGTGTGTGTGTGTGTGCTCATGATTTTGACCAGTCTCTTTCTCAAATTGATTTCAGGGTTAATCCGAAAACACAACGCAAATGTACAGGTCTTATTGATATTAGTATATTACTGTTGTTAGAAAATTTTAAGTGTTTTGTCAACTGAGTAGGAAACCTTTTAGGTACCTACCTTACCTTATAAAACCATAACAGTGGTAAAAAAAATAAAGGTACTGATAAAGTCAAACTCATGCTACATGGCACAAGAGACTAAACATATATCCTTCAAGCATTCTAGAAAGAAGATTAATTTTCTCACCAATTTTATTTTTTTATGAAATCTTATACCACAATTTATTTTCCAACATAACTTTTGCCAATATTAAGATACTTACTGTATCATACAATCAGTTTGCAGCTGCACTTTAGGGAAACGTGTTCATAAGATTGCAGCAGACTTTAATTAAAATCCCGTTAACCAAAAGCCTACCGAAAAACTCCAGGAGCTCGCCACAGAAGTTGAAAGGCTGTCACATCACGCCTTTTCAGAGTGCCCGACACCAACAAGAGAAATCCTGTCCCTGCAGTACTTCATCGGACGGCATCCGGGATCCAATCCTGAAATACAGAAAGCTCTTCGAATGGTAGATGTGAGGGACATAAAAAGTGCTCCGTTGTATGCCATGAAGTTCGAGGCAGCCCAGTAAGCAACTAGTATAGATCGCTACCCAGTCAGAGCTGTGCGAGTCCACGAGCCAAGGGACCAATTGATGGCTCGTTTAGAAGATTTATCCAGACAAGTCGACGCTTTGATACGGAGTAGCAGTGAGAACAAAGTGGCTCGAAGGTGTTGGAGATGTGGTTCTGAAGGTCACCTACGACGGCATTGCAGAACACCCCTGGGTACGGATAATAAAACAGATGAGTTGACAAGACCAGTGAATGCCTTGAGACGGAATAGTGGTGAAAAGAAACCGACCATAAAGTGCTGGAACTGTGGTGTTGAAGGCCACATACGTAGGAACTGCAGAACACTCCAGAGCACAGAAAATAAGAGAGGCGGGTTAAACAGACAATTAAATGCCATGGGACAGAAAAGGATTGACAAGAAACTAAAGTGCTGGGACTGTAGAGCTGAAGGCCACGTACGAAAGAATTGCAGAACACCCCAGGGTACGAAAATTGAGACCATTTCTCAGCAACGACGCAGGAAACAAATGAATGACCATATCAAGGAACGGAGGTTTCTAGATAATGAAAAACCATGTTTTAAAGCGCTCAAGATTTCTACAGTGAATGGCAACAGTAACGGACTGTCCATCAATGGACATATCGATGGAGTTCCTTGCAATATGATCATTGACACAGGAGCTAATGTCACCTTCATTAGGAAAGATTTAGCTGAACAGTTTAAAGATAAACTTATTTGGATGCCATCCTGTGTTACTCTTCAGACTGCGTCTGGTGACAAGATCGACATAGCTGGGAAGTTAAGCCTAAACATCACGTTTGGAAGTGCCGCCTACCATCACATGGCATATGTCGCGGATATTACAGATCCATGCATACTCGGACTGGACAGCTCTGACTGGGTAGCGATCTATACTAGTTGCTTGCTGGGCTGCCTCGAACTTCATGGCGTACAACATAGAGCTTTTTATGTCCCTCACATCTACCATTCGAAGAGCTTTCTGTATTTCAGGATTGGATCCCGGATGCCGTCGATGAAGTACTGCAGGGACAGGATGTCTCTTGTTGGTGTCGGGCACTCTGAAAAGGCATGATATGACAGCCTTTCAACATCTCTGGCGAGCTCCTGGAGTTTTTCGGTAGGCTTCTGTTGACGGGATTTTAATTGAAGTCTGCTGCAGTCTTTTGAACACTTTTTCCCAAAGCGCAGCTGCAAAGCACCGGATAGAGCTTCAAAATCTAGTCTCTGATTTTTGGGAAGCGTCTGCAGGATATCCACTGTGTCTGTTCTCAGAGAAGCGGCAAGATGACTGGCCTTAGCTTGGAAATCCCATCCATTCGCATCCGCAACTATAGAAAATTGGGTTTTATACACCTGCCAGGATGTCTTCCCATCATATATGGATAGCTTCAGAGATGTACGAGCAAGCATCAGTAGAAATTTAAAACCATCCGGATTGCTCCCTGCCGTCACTACAAATTTCTTTAAATCAACTTCTTTGGTGACCGCAGAAACTCTATCATTAATACAATTTTTCCTTAGACTTCAAAAACAATAAACTGCTTTCAGGATCTGAAGACATGACTACCCATATCTGACTATATTTGTTGTGATAATAATAAATTTTGTGCATTTTTCATCGGACTTGTGCATTCATTTCGTAACAAACCCGTACGCAAGCAACAATATGCATGGGAAAAACTACAAAAACCAACCAAGAAGCCTTTTTGGGCGATCGAACTAGATGCAGTCAACGGTCTTAATCTCATGGCCACAATGGGGCCATAATATAAATTACACATAATTATATTAATTAGTGGCACAAAAACAATAAAACAACTTGTCAGCTTTTTCACATTAGTAACTTGAAAATTCTCTTTACTCATTTCAATACAAAATGACATATACAGTCAAAAGTCGTTAATTCGGACACCCATAATCCGGATTGATATATAATCCGGACCTCAAAGCTAAAATCTTTCTGCGCATGCACCGCGTTGATGCATGTGCATAGGCGTTTACGCGTGCGCACATACGACTGTGCATATGCGTCTGTGCAAGCGCAGAATACATTTTCGCGTGCGCGTTTAATGTATAATGAACGGCATAAGCTAAAATTATCTAGTTATCTATTTCAGTTAATGTTGATGATTGCGTTGTTCCTTAATCTTCGAATTGGATCCGGCTTATTATTTTTTGCAGACTGTAAGAGCAATTTTATAAAAGTAAGCTTGAACTTTCGATTATGTCAAATAGAATTTCCGATGCTGGAGCTCCCAAAGGATCTACAAAACGAAAGTATGTTTCGATGTCTATCAAACAAAAAGTGGAATTGCTGCAAGAAATGGATATAGGCATATCCTTTGTTTATCTAACCGTTCCGAAATCTGTTTATCAATTTCACGCTGCTCTGTGCGGGGGGGGGGGGGGACGGCGCGGCGCGCAATGAACTGGTAGTTGATCTGTCAGCACTATCGTTATCTTCAGGGCAGATGTTTTTATTTTATTTGGCTTATAATTCCTTATTAAATGTAGTATTTCATCTCGATGTACTTCGTCTTTGATATGATTTAAATCAAATTCCTCGTCATTATAAATATCACGAATACAAATCAAATAGTTTTCTGGTTGCAATTTTCTAATTTCGGCTATGCATAATGTATGCTTTACGCATGCACGCATTGAAAGAAATGTTTAATAAAGTAAATAAATATTAAGCTTCTTTTTTTGTAAATTTTGATACCCTTTAGATCATAATTGCTCATTATTTTATAAATTACGGTTTCATATTTTTAATTTTATAATTTCTGCATGCCATCTTACCAGATTTAAACTGATGATCTATAATACGGAAAAATCGATAATCCGGAATCGCCAAAGTCCCGACGAGTACGGATTAAAGACTTTTGACTGTATACTAGCAAATTATACACACGCACACTATATTTACCCGACCTCCAAAAAAAAAAAAATCTTGCAGTTAAATCTTCTTAATAAATACAAATAAACAATCAAAGTAAATATAGCCAAAGCACTGGCATTTCTATCGGTAATCGGAGCAACTTTTTCAAAACACTTTATCACATTATATCTGCATTAGTGCCATCTGCATTCAGTCTTTTAAACCATGCCATTTCAGCCTCTAAAGGATTTTTCAGCTTGTTGGGCATAAATCTGAAAGCATACAACATTCTTTCAGTCCTTTCAACTTTTGACTAAATATTCTTGTCAATTACATGCATATTCTATTTCATAATCTGCATGAAAAGTGGGCAGTTCCTTATACAGCTTTCAAGGAAGCCAGATACTGAGTTCCATCATATTTCAAATAGCATATTTAAATCAGCTCCAGGAAGCAGAATTTGGCTCCAACAAGCCAATAATTTTGAAAATACTTTATCACTTTAATAACATGCTCAATTAAGGTCTGGTGCATTTAAATTTTAAGACAATATATTAAGTATATATTCTGAACCAACAGCAGATATAAAATGAAAACTATTTTCTAATTCCTTTCTCATTTTTGCCATATTTGCTGCATTACCCATTATGAAACTAAGAATTTTAAATTTGTTTTCAACATTTTAATAGTATCAATATCTGAATATTCTTAATAAAAGCCTAACTCAAATTAAAATCATTAATCATATTGTCATAGTATTTATGATGTTGTTTACAAATCTTACTCACCTCTGTACTTTCTAAAAGTCTTCGGCCTCTATGTCCTAGAGATAAGGGAATAGTGTTTGCTTTGATGACAGCAACAACCACATTATCATTATAGATGTTACGTACTGTTCCTTCAACCTAAAAAATATGTTACAAACTTATGGATGATAAATACACCAAATTAAATAGTTCATACTTAAATATTTCTACTTAAAAAAATATTTTGCTTTTTAAAAAAAGAAAAAATATGAAATATTGCTCAGAAAGATACTAAGCGTTTTGATAAACAGAACAGTGAGAGAACAGCATCTAATTTCAAGTTATGATTTTGAATATTATTCGGCAAATGGAAAATTTGTTTCATGTGATTGATAAATTCAACACAATTTAGATACTGAAGAACTCAGTTGATTTCGATACCACAGATTTTGGATCATACTCTGTTTTATTCAGGCAAACTTCTCAATGACTCCCCCCCCACTCTGTAATAACTTTATCTAACACAATTTTTAGTACATTTTGAAAAATGTCAATTGCTTGCAATATCATAAATTGCATGGTTGCTGCAAATGCAGGTCATCTTCCTTCATATTTATTGGGTTATATGGAAAGTTTTGTAGTTTGCTGATGATATATACAAATGAAGCAGTGGAAAAACATGAGAAAATGTTATTGAATCACATAAGCCCTCTTTCTTCTTCAGCAGTTGGAAAATTCCTTTTTTGGAAAAGTAATTAGGTTTATTTGTAAAACTAAATTGCTGTTTGACAGTCCGAAATGATGTAAACTTCAAACCGGAGAATTTTGAATTGACCTAAAGAGATGAAAATACGAGCATGTGGAGTATAACAAAACATTATAGCTTTACCCAACAAGTATTTATCTGACACTGATCAAAATAGAAGCATTGTATGATGGAAGACAACACCTTGATGGTTGATCAGCTATGGGTGCTTCACTTTTAAAATTGCCATTTGGAAACAGTAATTTTTTTAGTTAAGCATTTGTTTTGTGACAATAATTCATGCATATACAATACTTTATACTATTACAATATATAAAGCAATACTTTTTCGGGGATGCAGCCCACTTCTAAATGTTACTGAAAGAGGTTCATTCGGCTTACCTCATGATGTGTTTGTTGTAACATTATTGTAAATTATCTACTTCTCATTTTCAGTAATTAGCTATTTCAAAACAGGAGTTTCTTTATTTCATTTCAGTAAAGAAACACATGCTGAAATTCAAGCAAGCATAATCTGCTCTGTTAAAGTATGGGGTACTTATACACTGTAGGGGCTTACATACTCAACCTTCTTCAAATGATCATGCACTGCATTTTTCAAAATATTTAGTTTGTCTGACAGTTCCTGAACTGTATAACATGGATTTTCAGAAATAGCTTTTAGCAAGTTTTCGTTTACAGATCACATTTGTCCACAGTTTAAACTTCTCGAACCACCTTCAGAATATGCAATCAGAACCAGCACTTTGTCTATAACAGCACAAATTTTATGAGCAGTCTGACTAGTATTTTTTCATTTTTTTAAATAAAAGAGCATAACATGATGAAAATTAACTTTGGGTTTCCTAATTCTTAGAATGCACTGGGGACAAAAACACACTAGAAACACATACTAGTATTATGCAACATGAGTAGAAAAACCATATATATGTTTCAGTTAAGGCAACTTCTTTTCAGCAGTTCCAAATTAATTAGAAAAAAATGCGATTTGATTTAAAAACCACTGAATTTTTCAGATGACCCAATATTTGTTCTCTGCTTTCTTTACAGCATGTTTACAGTTTTCAATGTATCACTGCCACAATACTTTTTTAGTGATGTATAATTTCATTAAGGTAACCACAGCATCTATTTTTTAGCAATACTTACCAAATCTGTAAAAAGCTGAGAGATTCAGTTTATTTCTCAGAAAATCGACCAAAAAATAAATAAATAACAAATGCAAAACATGTCAAAGGATAGAACACATTAAAGTTAACCCTCTCGCTGTGCATCACACGATTTCCACGAGCAACGTAGAAGTAGCAAAATTTGCGCAACCCACGATTTCCGTGGGGATGAATTTTTGCCATCTATCTAACTGTGCAACCTGCTCTTTCCCCGTTCAAGGTTTCCTTTTGGCTTTTTTGTGATATTTAATTGTTTATTTAGATGTAGACTAACAGATAGCGTTAGTTGTCCACATTTCTGCCAAATATATAAGAATACGTAATGTAGCATTTTGCGCACGCTTTTCAGAGTTCAAAGATGTCTGGCAGGAGGCATATCGCGAGTGATATAACCTATATTCCTGACAATATTTCCGACACTGATAGTAGTTCTGATTCTGATTTAAGTATATTGAAGATAGTTATAGCGAAACCGATGAAAATTTCTCGGATTCCTCTGCAGATAGTGATGAATCTGAAAATTCAGTTTCTATTGAAAACATTCAACAGTGGTGCAAAATTGATATACAAAATATTACATTATGCAAATATTTTCATTAGTATCTATGTTTTACCTTTGTATTTTATAATAGCTTCTTTTAGCAGATATTTAGTTTCTGAAATCTAGTGCTATTAATATAATGAAAATAATTTACATGAAAAAAATTTCTTACTTCCGATATCATTTGTCTCAGTAACCTCAACGCTTCTCGAAACTGAAAGGAGTCAGGGCCGTAAGTTGAAACAATGGGTTCCAGCCCTCCAATTTTCAACCAATATATATCAGGCACTCCATCACGAATTTCAGCTTTATGTGCAGAAAGCTAAACAAAAATCAATTTAGATATAAAATTTTCAATCCAAAAGCATCATCAAAATTTAGCTAGAATGCAAGTCTCTAGAAATAAAATTCATAAAAAAATGGATAACATAGTTTACCATAATTATTACTGGCAATATATAATTTTTTAAGGAATGTTCAGTTCATAACAGTATCTAAAAATTATCTTTCAGCATAATACAACTATGTAACTGATAAACTGAATTTAGATTTAATTCTGCATGGATATAAAGCATTACATAATACTCATAATACTAGGCACACACACACAAAAAGAGTACTATTTCAAACAATAATAAACAGATATTTCTTTTTAGCCTTCCAGAGGCACAATTCCCATCATCAGCAATGATAATTATCCCTATTTTTCTGCTGCTAGCTGTGTGCTTCTCTTACTAAGTGGCTACTGGGCCTGTTTTCAAAGTGACAAGAAAAGGCTTTCAGTATACTCCATTTTAGGACGTCCAGATTTGTGATTACATAGTAATGTAGGTTCAGTGTACATTTTAAAAGATACAGGGGAATACTAACTCACCAAAAATCAAAGCTTTCTACGTGTATACTGCAAGAAAATGTCATTTTCCCCCTAAAGCAATTGTGGTTTGTTATTCATTTCAGAACATGTTGCAAAACTGGTAGTTACCCCAAATACTGACCAAAAATCTGCATTTTCATCATTCAAGTAGTGGCAACTGCCATTGGTATAAAAAAAACTCTAATTTCAGCAGCGGCATGATGGATTAGGAAGAGATGGTAAAAAAAGTAGCTTGCGAGCAGCATCAGAGGCTACATACTGTCTAGAAGCTGGAGCACTAATCCCCAAAAGACAAACTGCAATATATTCCAGAGTGGCCGAGTGATGTCTTTTCCAAAGAGCAAAATAGGGCAAGGCCGAAGTGTTCAAGGATTTTGATGAGTGGCTGACATTAGTTTCAATTAATTTTTTTATGCTTACTGAGATCCAATTTGATTTGGGGAATAAAACCATGTGTAACTGAAGCAGCTGTGTTTTCTATAAATCTAAAAATTCAGAGTAAAATAAACTCAAGTATTGCATTTAAGTGAGAACTATAGCTAAAGCCCAAGTTCAACGAATACCAACTGTGGCAATTACATTCTTACATTCTACAGCTGGATGGAGCTTTCTCATTTTCACAGGAATGTGCAAATAATTGTCTTCTTCCACAGTACTGGACCAGATGTACTATAGAAGAAAATAAGTTTTTTCCCTGGCTACCATCTGTCAAATTAATTATATGATAGTTTTCTTGATAAAAGCTTGCTACAGCATTTATTTAGCATGCTTGCCTATATCAATGCAGGAATTTTGCAATTGAATAATGCATACAATGAAGGCCATGCCAATCGACATGATACGCTGAATTTAGAATTAATTTAATAATCACATGAAAGTGTGTCATGTGACCCAAGGTGGATACAAAAGTATTGTAATCAATATATGAGGGAAAATCTTGGATAGTTACCACTGCTGATGGCATACGATGAAATTTTTCAAGTGGAAAAACAAATAACCCTTTTTTAATTAACTTTTGAAATTGCCACCTTTCTTTTGTACATGGCTGTATAACTGCTTGAATAATATTTATTTAATCCCCTCATGAGCTCTATCATCACCAGATATTTATTACCTTACTGGTTAACACATTTTCTTTAATGATCGAAATACCATTCTATTAAATGGGTAGTTATAAAGACAAAGTAAAATAGGCAATTTTACGAATCCAACCAATAAATGCAGCTTAAATACAGCTTTTCATAAGCAGATCCAGGAAGCCAAACTACTAGGGTTAACTCATGTGTGATTTTTATGACAGATAGTTAATATATTGTAATTTCTGTCAAGGGAAAATATTCCAATGGTTACCAGTTTTCCTACTCTGTTTTCTAATGAAGTCCTTGTATAACAAAAATTAGTTCAAACTTCATGAAAGCATAACTAATATTACAAAGAAAATTGTAACAATGAAGAGACAAGAAATCATACAATGTTGTAAACTAAAAAGTTTATATAAATAAGGACAGATACTACTCAGTTTTTCATGGAAAAAACATACTTCATAAACTTTCAGTTAAAAATTAAGCTGAATAGAAGGTAATTTATAACCATTGTAATGGGTGCAAGTCTCTTAACACTTTGCGGGCTGCTCTCACGCTGGTGTGACTTTTGTTCGCCAATGGTTATCGGCCACTGTCACATACGCACGACTTATTTTCGGCAACGACGATGCTTCACATCGATGTTTGTATAGATAGACATACTATAGCAAAATATTTGACGATCAGGAAACATTGGTTTCAACTTTTTTCCTCACCCAATTCACCAGACTGTCTATTATTGAATTTTTTTTTCATGGACGCTCGTTTTGTTAGTTTGGGACTGTCTTTCGCTGCCTTCAAATATCGGAAACTTATGTTAGATTTAGAGATATCCTTCAAAATGCTCTCCGATGAGGAAATATATGCTGATCTGTTATCAGAAGAGGATAATTGCTCTGATAGTAAAAGTGATTCGGACAGTGGGAGCGATATAATTGTGAGACGATTCAAAAATAAGGGAAGACCAATAATTAGTGAATCTGAAAGTGATGAAGAGAATTCTGTGGCGAATGATTGATCAGAAGTTGATTTTAAATCTAACTTTCATGCTTGCCTGGAACAGTTTGGGTTACAGGTACCATACACACCAGATATATTATCAACTGTGCAATTGTTCATTGGGACGATTTATTTAATTTGTTTGCCACACAAACAAACTTATATCATAATCAGCAGAATAATGATAACAACAATGCATCAACGAAGAATAAAACTTGGATTGATACAAATGTTGTAGAAATGAAAAAACTTTTGGGGCTTGTTATCCTAATGGGAATAGTAAGAAAACCAGAACAAGACGAAAAAACTTTTGGGGCTTGTTATCCTAATGGGAACAGTAAGAAAACCAGAACAACACGATTATTGGTCTACTCACCCTGGATTACATACACCTATTTTTGGGAATACTATGCCAAGGAACCAATTTCGGCAGCTATGGACGTATTGGCACTTCAGTAATAATGAGCACTGCCAAGAAAGGCTTGATAAAATAAAATCAGTTTACTTGTACCTGGTAGAAAAGTTTCAACAAAATTATAAACCCGAGATAGAATTATCACTGGATGAAGGTATTCCAAGGAGGGGCAGGCTATCTTTTCGTACATATAATCCTGCAAAAATTATAAAATATGGAATTTCAGACCATATGGTGTGTGAGGCGACATCTGGTTATATATGCAATTTAGAAATATATTGCACGCAAGGAAAATCGCTAATTGAGACAATATTGTCCGTGCTATCGCTATATTTAAATTTATGGCACGATGCATATATAGACAACTATTACAATAGTGTAAAGGTTGCAGAGGAATTACTAAAGCATAAAACAAACATCTGTGGCACAATTAGAGTAAACAGAGGAGTGCCAAATTGTTTAAAATCTGCTACATTGAAAAAAAAGTCAATGGAATTTCGTAGAAAAAGGAAAATTATGGTACAAAAATGGAATTCGGCCAAAAAATTGATAATGATGATTTCTACGATACATTCAGCAGACATGGTCGAATGTGTGAGTAAAAGAACCAAAAAGAAGTGCATTAAACCAATTTGCATACAAGAGTATAATAAATTTATGAAAGGTGCTGATCACGCCGATCAATACCTATCGTGTTATTCCATACTTCGCAAAACAAAAAAATGGACAAAAAAAATGGTTTTATATCTCATAAACTATGCATTACTCAACTCGTTCCAGATATACATCAAAAATTCTGAAAATCCCAATAGATTCAAACAATTTTTACTAAACCTTGCACTAGCATGGATTAATGGGAATGAAGAGGAGCAACAATCAAGATCGGCTGCTCAATGTGATAAAAGATCGCCGAGGTTTGATCCACCAGGCAGACTTACTACGGACATGTGCAAACATAGAATAACACATATTAGTAGTAATGGGAGAATTCAAAACCCACGAAGGGCCTGTAAAGTCTGCACTGCCGCCAAGAAAAGAAGTTCCACTGCATGCATGTTTTCTTCCTGCAACGTTTCTCTGCATGTTGGAAAATGTTTTGAGAATTATCATACTAAAAAGAACTATGGGATCCTAGAAGTTAAATTTTTTAAATAAAATGCTTTAGTACAAATTAAAAAATACAATTGGAATAAAATGGAATAAAAATAGTGTAACAGTTATTTTAGTGCTTTCTTTAATAATAATTATATACCAACTACTTATGTTTCGAAAAATTGCATAAATATCACCGTTGGCAAGCAGTAGAACCTGCGTGAACCGGCGGCAGATTAACGGCGCTTCGATAAATACGCGGCCCGCAAAGTGTTAATGAATGTTTGAATCTTGGGCCACCGTCAAATCCCAGAATTTTAGATGTAATCTTACAATTTCGCAAATATGAATATGCATTCAGCAGTGATATTCAGGAAGCATTTCTGACCATATGAATACATGAAGAGGACAGAGACTACTTATGATTTTTCAGGCTTCCAGATGAAAATGATTCCAAAACTTACAAAATTTTACAAATGACTTGCACGCCCTCTGGCATGACATTAAGGCTATTTATCATTGCTGCAACTATTAAATACTTCATTTGAAAATATAAATCTGAACAAAGCGAAACTTCTAAAATGCTTAACTGGGCACTTTATGTGAAGGATCTTTTTTGTGGTGCAAATACAATAGAGAAAGCTTTAGAACTTTCACAGAGCACTGTAAAAATTCTTAAGGATGCAAACATGAATTTAAGAATGTTTAAAATGAACTCAGATGAGTTGAGAAATTTATGGTGCAGATGAGGTACATCTGATGTGAGGGAAGCTAACAAACGTCCTTTGAAGGTTTTAGGCATAATATGGAATACAGAAGAAGATACATTTAAATTAAATGTGGAACCCCTTCTCAACATGATTGATGTTTTAAAGAATTCAAAACGTAGTGTACTTCAAATGACATCAAAGTTATTTGATCCTTTTGAAATTGCTTTACTGTTTTTATAAAAGTGTTAATACAAGAAACATGGAAAATTTGATTAGGATGGGAACGATGAACTATCAACTGCATTAAAGAAAAAATGGGAAAAATAGATTCATCTTTTGAAAGATTTGACAAATGAAAAAAGAAAATAATTCTCCTTTCCATTGAGTTAAAGAAAGAAATAGAACTGCACGAAGCCATTCCATACTTTTATTATATGTTAAGTGATGATTGTACTTACATCAGATTTATCACTGTGAAATCTAGAGTTGCACCACTGAAAAGGCTTACTGCCTCTAGATTTTTCCAATATTTGCAAACAAATTTAAAATTTCCTGTTTCTAACATATATTTATGCAGTGATTCCTTAATCACTATTCGCTAAATTATAAAGGGAAGGCTCCAAAATGAAAACCTTTCATATCGGTGTCCAGCGAAAACATCGCAGATGAAAACATCACGTAGAAAACAACACAAGGCGAAAACATTGTGGGAGAAAAGAAACCAAAGAAAAAACATAGCAGTTCTAAAACATCGTGGTACAAAATATTGTTATCGAAAATACCAACCGTGGTTACAAAACTTTGCAGTTTAAAAACATCCATCTTAAAAAATATCAAGATAAAAATAAAGTACCTACAAATCATCGCATGATGATACATCGCACACATGCGTTTTTCAGGTTTTAAAAGCTGTAAATGCATTTTCACATAATGAATTGGGAGCACAAGAAGGATATTTTTACTTTTATATTTTGAAAGAACTAATAAATTTTTATTGAAAAAGTAAGAAGGAAACTTAAGCATTTAAAAATTGAAAATGAGTAGAAAATTAATATTTAAAAATTGAAAATGAGTAGAAATTTAATGCAACTTACAGCACTTAATAGAATTTTAAATTTACATAGTTAATTTATAAAGGTCATTAACAAATTAATCTTTTGTATAAAATTTTATTCTTAATGTTTCATGAAAAATAAAGCCTAAAAATGTCTTGAAAAAGAAGATAAATAACTGCATGAGGTTACCTCTGTAAAAATTCCTTAGTTAATTATCAAATTACTTTCTTTCATGTTAGTTAATCTGATATTATTGTGGCGAAAATTATATCTTCTTTTGTTTCCAGTTATTTCTTAAAGTGTCATTAACATTTCTTGTGCATCTAAATCTTTATGCAAATATGCATTTACAACTTTTAATACCTGAAAAAAAACATGTGTGCGATGTTATCGCCATGTGATGATTTGTAGGTGCTTTAATTTTACCCATGATATTTTCCACGACGGTATTTTTAAACCACTTTATTTTCAACGATAATATTTTGTACCACAATATTCTATAAACTGTGATGTTATCTCTTTGCTTTCTTTTCTTTCACGATTTTTTGGCCTTGTGTTGTTTTCTCCAAGACGTTTTATTCCGCGATGTTTTTGACTGTAACCTTTGTATCTAGCCACTCTAGAATTAATCCTGCTGATTAGAGTTGCTATAAATGGAAAGATAATCACACTGATTACATATCTCAAGGAATGACTGTAGAAAAGTTTATGTCCAGTCCGATTTGGCTACAAGGTCCTGAATGGCTTTGGTGAATGAAAGGGAGTAACCAAAGGGCTCTAATTATGAAATCTGTCCAGAGATTTCTCCAGAAGTACATTGAAAAAAAAAAAAGAACTAAATTAGATGAAATATTATCTTTTGTGTGCAAAGTTCAGTCAAATGTGACATCTTTACTGGATTTGAATAAATATAGTACAGTCAAAAGTCTTTAATCCGGACTCGTCGGGACTTCGGCGATTCCGGATTATCGATTTTTCCAGATTATAGATCATCAGTTTAAATCTGGTAAGATGGCATGCAGAAGTTATAAAATTAAAAATATGAAACCGTAATTTATGAAATAAAGAACAATTATGATCTAAAGGGTATCAAATATTTACAAAAAAAAAAAGCTTAATATTTATTTGTTTACTTTATTAAACATTTCTTTCAATGTAAGTTGTTTAAGTTGCTTCGTTTTATGTGATAATACTTTCTCTTTAATTCTATAAACAGGCATAATTTCTTCTTCAGTTACAAAGCTCCGCTGTTCAAGTTCTATAATTGCTGTGTCGAGAATAACGACTAATTTGTCAATCGAAATTTTTTCGTTTTCAATAACCTCTGCGTCACTTTCTTCACTATCGGAAGCGAATTATAATGACGAGGAATTTGATTTAAATCATATCAAAGACGGAGTACATCGAGATGAAATACTACATTTAGTAAGGAATTATAAGACAAATAAAATAAAAACATCTGCCCTGAAGATAAGCATAGTGCTGACAGATCAACTTCCAATTCATTGCGCGCCGTGTCGTCTCCCTTACCCCGCAGAGCAGCGTGAAATTGATAAACATATTTCAGTATGATTAGATAATCAAAGGATATGCCTTTATCCATTTTTTGCAGCAATTCCACTTTTGGTTTAATGGACTTCAAAACATACTTTCGCTTTGTAGATCCTTTACATATTAGTAAATATATATCGGAAATTCTATTTGACATAATCGAAAGTTCAAGCTTACTTTTATAAAATTGCTGTAACAGTCTGCAAAAAATAATAAGCCGGATCCAATTCGAAGATTAAGGAACAACGCAATCTGCAACATTACCTGAATTAGATAATTTCAGCTTAGCTTATACCGTCCGTTATACATTAAACGCGCTTGCGTAAACGTATTATGCGCATGCGCACACGCATATTCGCAGCTGTAAAGGTCTTATGCGCATGCGTCAAACCGATGCATGCGCAGAAAGTTTGTAGATTTGAGGTCCGGATTATGGGTGTCCGAATTAATGACTTTTGACCGTAGTTTGAAAAAATTATGTCGTGTTACCAGTGGGTACTCAGATTCGCTTACAACATTAGAAATAAAAATAAACAAAAGCACTTAAGAACTTAAAGGTGCTGAAATAATTAGGATAAAAATTGTTCAAAGAGAAGTTTTTGCTGAAGAGCTGTCCTGTTTAACACAGAGCAAAACAATTTCAAAGACTCTGTTTTCGATTTTTGAACAGAATCCCTTTCTTAATGAGGATGGGATAATGCATGTTGGTTGAAGACTCCAGATGTCAAAACTCATTTACCTGCTAAAACATCTGATTATTTTTGCCTTCAAAACATCCCTTCCTGAATTTTTTGTTGTGAGATGCACACAGCAAAGTGTTTCACTGTGGAATTTCTGAAACTTTGATAGAAATATGCAAAAGATACTGGATAATTAAAGGAAGACCATCTGTTAAAAATATCCTAAGAAAATGTATTCTGTGCAGCTGATTCAATTCTTCTCATGCTGTGCAAATTACTGCTCCTTTACTAGCAAATTAAATAGTGACAAGAAAAACTAAATCATGACATTTACTTGTGGTACTACATGAGCTCTTCATTTGGAGTTTATTAGCAGCATTACCACAGAAACATGTCTTCTTACATTTCTATGATTCCTTGTTCATTGAGTACTATGTTCTCAAGTTGTGATGAACAATGCCAAAGCTTTCAAGCAATCAGAACTTGAACTCAAAATCTTATGAACTGACGTAAGTCACACAACAGTAAGAGACTTTTTATGCCTCCCACAAAATCCATCGATGCTACATAGCTGAGAAAGCTGTATCATGAGGTGGTCTCTACAAAAGACTAATCAAATCCATAAAACTTGCTTTAAGAAAAACTACTTTATCTCAAGACAAGTTAAAAACTCTAAGCATTAAAAATTAAGGTGTTCTTAATTCTTATCCTTTAACTTATGTTTATTCTGAATGACAAGATCCTATGCCACTAACTCCAGTTCATATGCTATTGGGATGCAAAGCAAATAGTTTGCATCCTACCAGGCTTAATTTCGATTCTAATTTAGTAAATACGAAAATGCTAATTAAAAGACTTAATTATCGAGAAAGATTTGTAAGTATGTTTTGGAATTAATAGAAAAAAGAATATCTTTTAATCCTAAGATCTCTTCATTGTGTCAAGCCTACCACTAAAATAACTGAATTTAATGATATTGTATTAATTAATGATGATAAACTACCTAGACATTTCGTGGCAGAGATGGAAAAGTAAGGTCTTGTGAAATTAAAACTGATACATCAGTCCTCAAACTACTTGTGCAACTTTTATATAATCTCGAAATCACTGAATAAATTTAATTGTTTAATAATTTATACTATTGTTACAGGATTATTCCAGATCTGTGATAAACGTGCTAACGTATGAAAATTACAAATTGTCAATTTACTATGTTATTGCTCAATCCGGGTAATTCGGAAAATTGAAGGTGAATGATTCTCTTTTTATAGTTAATAAGTGTAATTTCTTTTATATATTTTAATAGTTTGAACTGAACATTGTAAGAGCGTCTTTTGTTTAAAATTGTGTTAGTGTCAATGTATGAATGAACCCCTGATCATTCGGGGATGGGCATGTAGAAACTATAATTACAGGGCGCAGAAGGTGTTGTGCATCTGAGTTCCTTCGAGTTGATTTAATACCTTTAAGATTGCGAATAATGTTTAAAGATAATTTTTGTATATGTAAATCATAACTGCATTTATACCTGTTTTCTTCATTATCATATATTGTTTGTGTCATCAATAAAACTGGATAAAATGTCATTGACTAAATTGATCTCAAGTGACAGGTAAGGGGCTTTAATTATTTTATTTGTTTTGAATATTGAACTGAATCTAAAGCGAAACTAAATTAGATGTAATTCTTAGTTACATCAGTATTTAGCTATGAATAAAGAAAGTTAATTGAAAAACCAGAATGAAGTCATGTCACTTGTATTTACAGCTGTTCAATACAGAAACAATCACTAAAGGACCAATATTAAAATAATTCTACACCTGCACCATGATTGAGATTATTATTTTTTCCATCATGCAGTTTACAACAAGTTCTTCTTTACAGTAATGGATAAATCCCTGTTAAATATTTTCATAGACAACACATCCTAATTATTCATTATACTAAGTTGCCTTTTAATCCTAAGCTCTTCTATCTAGATGAAACAATGGCCCACCAGCGGCCGAGCGGTAAAGTCGCTGAACACTGGTAGTTCGGTCCGAGGTTCGAATCCCGCGAACGGGCTGGCTGCATGGGTGTTTTCGTGGTTTTCCCCATGTGTAACGTGTATACGAGCCAGTTTCCCTTAGAAAGTCCTCCACGAAAGGCATCCCTCCTCTTAGGCAGATAGCCCTAGTGTGCTTTGCCATAATTAAATACACCACACCACTAGATGAAACAATCCCTTGCCCATATAATCTTTATTTATTTATTTATATATTTATTGAAACTGAGTTTCTGTCAAAATGGAATTTACATATTCTGAGTAACAACTCATATGGTGTAACTATTATTAGTAACTCATCATAATATCGGTCAATTAGCCCGTTCTTTCAACATCATAATATCAGCCAATCTGTATTATTGCAGCTTTCTTGAATGTAACATTTAATTAATACTTTTATTCAATTAAGATCACTTTAAATCAATTATATTAAAAATTTCATCACAAGTAAAAATGCTATTACTTTATATAACTTCTATGGTATTACCTTATATATTAGGATAAAATGAGTGGCATAACATAAAATATTAATTTATGAATAATTTGTCAGAACTCTAAAGATATAATTTTCTCCTAATATTTATTTATAATTATGCTGATGGATCCAGACACGCAAAACAATTCTGTTAACATTTAGATTATAAATATATGTATATAGGGTAAGGATCTAATGAAAAATATAAAAATACTTACAGCTTTTAAAAATTCTTTTATGGTAGCTAACTCAGTAAGCAGTTGCACATCACTTGGAAATGAAACATTAAATGTTGATTCTTTAATAAGCTGTCCAAGTTCAGGATCACTCAAAGCTAATTCCAAACGTTTTTTAGGATCAGCAGGAAGAGATTTTAGTAAAACTGGTTGTGCAATCTTGGAATCATGAAGCTGAAAATTTAATATTTTTTTAATGTTTTTAATGAACTTAAACATCGACTAAAACTGCAACAGTACACACTCATTGCAGGATTTACGTATAAACTACAGAAGCTATAGCTTAGAATTCCAACTTTCTTGGGGGTCCCTCAAAAATTTAAAATACAGTATTAAAATATTGTATAACAGACTTATAAAGGGCCCCATGTTTCAAATAGCTTAGGGCAAAAAAAATCAGCAAAGTCAAAAAATAGGGAGCTGTTTTTTTTTTTTTTTTTTTTGTTTTAGTCTATGTGTTTTATGTTTGATCAGATAGCCTGGCTCAGTAAAAGTAGACAGCCAGTGTAACTCTGATTCAAAATCCCGTTACGACTACGTGCAGTGCTGATAACAACCACATGTTTCTGAGTTTGAAACATGCAGAAACACATGGTTGCCTTTATTTTTCTTCTTTTTTTGCCTTTCTAGTAATTTCATTCTCCTGATGAGGAGGGACCTTTAGCTGCCCTCGAAATCAATTGAGTGTTTTAATATATGTATGCTAAATACAAGGTTGTTATTGTGATTTTGATTGTTATCATGAAGTTTACATAGAAGAATAAGTGAAAGTTGAAAGTCTCAGAAAATAAATGATTTACATAATATTCCCGCCAAGAAATTTTCATTGAAATTTTTTAATAAAAAGTACCTCAGTTTGACTTTATTCAAAATGCTTAAGTGTTAATTCATTAAAGTCCGTTAAAACATTCTTTTATTCATGAAACAGAAACCAACTACACAGCATTAATTATATTTACATATTAATAATGCTCAAACTGCTCACATCTTCTATTCTGGCTTGAACTAAAAATAAATGAATAGATACTGAACACTTTTTATGGGTATTTTCTACTGAGTCGTTAGGCAATTTATAATAAGTAGAACTCTCGAGACATTAATGATATTAGATTAAATTTACTCAATTAACATTAATGATATTAGATTTGGGATAAAATCTCATATTAATTTTGATAATCTCCTAAATGCAGAACTGGGCATTCTAGAGATCAGAGAATTTTATAATGTCTTTCTGAGTTTTATTTACATTTTTCCCCTTCTAATTTTTTTATTACGTCTGGATTGTTTGCACATTAACACATGTATATCATAAGAATTATGTAATTTCTTAAGGTAATAGTAATTAAATTAAGATTTATTGAATATACATCTATTACATACAAAGAAAATGTCAATAAAAGGGAAGATTGTAGTGTAATTTGTTTTAAGAAGAAAAGAACTTTAAAAAATTGCCAAAACAATTGGAAAAATTGTATAGCCATGAGTGAAAATACTTTCTATGTACATTTTACATTCTTAAATGGAAACAAACATAAATCAAATAAGTACACTGTCTACAGAACCACAATAGTCAAGACTTCCCATAGCTGAATTTGTATGGTGAATCTGCCATTATATGCCATACATGCAAATTAGTTTAATAATGCTGCAAAAAGGTGCTAAAATTGAAATTTTTGATTTATTGAAAAAAGTTTCAGTTCTTTACCACGTTTTCTATTTTTAATACAAATAAGAATAATAATTTTAAGGGCTAGTTCCAAGAATCTACCCCATTTGTTGCTGATAGCGTGCTTGTTGTACAGATGTAAACAAATACCAGTTGCAAAGAGCATTTAATTTTGAATGTAATGCCTGAAAATTTGTCAACATATAAATCCTCGACACATTCATATCAAGTAATGACACAACAAGCAATTTATTTAAAGAAAAATATTAGCTGACATTTACAAGCTTTATTTTTCTTTATAATGATACATGCCAGTAAAGATTAAATAATTTCATTAAGAAAATTGATGTTTTTTTTTTTTTTTTTTTTTTTTTTTGTAAAACTACAAATATATTTTATTTTCTTTTTTTAAAATATATATATAAGTAAAAATGTCATTAAATTTCGCATGCTGATATTTTGAAAAATCTAGATTTTGTTTGTTCACATTCCAAACTAATTACAGGTACTTCTGGCAGATTACAGGTATTTCTGGATTAAGCCATCGTGGATTATAAGAACTGTACTTTACTACAAAAGTAACTGCCAGAAATTATATATACATCTTTTAAAATTTCAAGCGTTCAGGATTGACAGAACAAAACAAAATTCTGTTATATAATAAAGACAAAAAACATTAACAAAAAAATGAATTTTGACAATCTGAATATTAAAGATTTCATGAGTATATGATTGCAACATACGTTAATAAACAATAAAAGTTCCAAACAAAAGATTATGAAAAGTGTAATATGAATTAATAATTCTACTAGGTTTGAAGGCAAAGATGAATTGAAATTAGAGTCGTTAACTAAGAACAGAAAGATTTTTTGTATTGTTGGTCCGAAAATTACACTTTCTATTTTTCTGCAGCCAAAATTATTCAAAAAACATCTTTCACTGGGGAAATTAGATTTTCTAGAGGCATTTCAGATTTAAACCCTTAACTGCCGCGGGCGTATATATACGCCTTGCTCAGCCGATGCGTTAACTGCCCCAGGCGTATATATACGTCCTTCCAAACTGCTATCATTTGCTTTGCGCTGCTACACCTAAAATTATTCGCAAAGTTAACGCATCGGCTGCGCATCTGGGGCAGTTAACGCATCGGCTGAGCAAGGCGTATATATACGCCCGCGGCAGCTAAGGGGTTAAAAATCTTTCTGTTCTAGTTAACGACACTAATTTCAATCCATCTTTACCCTTAGTATTTAAGGAAATTATGTTTTAGTTTTCTTGTTTCGTCAATAGATGGCTCCAGTTGCTTAATTCCTGTACAGCCATTCTTATCATTATATCTTATAAAAGTATGAACTAATCAAAAATTCAAAATATTCCACATATGCTAGTAAATTATAATTTTCTTATGAGCTTACTTGATTACAAGTCAAGCAAGCAAAAAGATACTAGAGCATACTAAACAATACATTTTGTGTTAAAATATGAGAGGTACACAAAAGCGTTTTACCTCATCTCCAAAGTCCATGTGAAGCATAATAGGACTCTTCCCAAAAAACCTCTCATTAGTTCGATGAGCTGGCAAATCATACTGCCCACTAAGATCTCCTACCTATTTTTAAAAAGTACTTATATGAAGGCTTTTAAATGTTAGCATGATAGTAACATAAAATGTGTCAATAACATATTAATTTCAGTATCAGTTCCCTAAAATGCTGTTAAGATAATTACTGTTAATTCAGAAAAATATAATAGTAATATTGTAAATAACAATTATAAAAAATGCAACACTTGACTAAGTTGAACCAACATTATTAAAGCATAGAACAATGAAAACCTAGAGCATTATCATAAGAAGATAGAAATCTATCTAAATTTATTTCTTCTAGAATCGCAACATATTGCACAACAAAATTTCAGAGCCCAACAAACCTTCAGTCATATCAAAATTTGTCAAAGTAGAAACTCAATATTTTCTACAGACAAAATGAATAAATTTTTCTCAATTAATCAAGAAAACCTCTTTTATTTTAAATATGTACCAAGTCAAACTTTTTTCAAACATGACTGAAGCTATTTTCTCCCTTTTTCTTTCACTGAGTTATCGACAAGCCATAAAAAGGTAATTTCATTAACCTCTTTATATAGCATTCTAAAATAATGTGCACTCCCATGGCTGTTTTTTTAATCATTTAACCACACCCACAGGTAACGAGCTCTTACTTGTGTCAGCCTTTAGGTAGTCCCTCCTCCCAAATACAATTTGTGTTTTTATTTAAATATGACTTGCTTGATATTCTACATTTTTCATCTATGTTTTAAATTATTTTATATATTTCCTTTAAAAAAATCAAAAGATAGCATCTTTAAACCATTGTATTTTTTACACTATTTACACTAATGCTTTTACAACAGGTGAAACTTAATTGTGATCACATTTATCCACAGCTATTTTGATAACTGTAATTGAATGATAACATTAAGCAATGAGAAATAAATATGCTTCTAATTTAATATAAATACAACAAAGATATAAATAAATATTTTAATTAGGCAAATGAAAAAATGTGTTTACATTTATTTTTTTGTTCCTAACATCTTCAAAGCAATAGTTCATTTAAGAACGGTTTATAATATTTCTGGGAAATACCTGCCCAAGGCTATGTCCCTAATTTTAATACCCGAAAGGCATCCCTCATTCACCAAGAGAGAACATGAAGATGTAAAATTTAAAATTAGGCCAAAAAACATCCGAAGTTAAATCAGGCATATATTTTGGTTAAAGTAGATTTAAGCGTGGCCCTTGGATTGTTGTAAGTTATTGTTTCATTTATGGTAACTTGAGTAGTTGAATGTTATGGAAACCCTATTATGACATAATTGGTTATGTGATTGTGGTGAATTTTGAATGATGGGAAAAAATTTATAAGGGCTTGTGGTGTGTGTTGGTTAGGAAGTTCTTTGCTTTTTCTGTGGTTTAGACAGTAAAATGGCTGAATGTGATAAGACTAATTTGAAGTTTCTGTACGATTTGGAATGAAAGGAGAAAAGAGCATTAATTGACTGGTGTGTAAATGAAGGTTTACTTAGTCGCCATTATAAGTGTCCTGTTTGTAGGAAGGAAATGTATGTGGTCGAATGTCGGAGGATATTGGCACTACGGAGGATATTTTTTACTCTTATCTTTGAGAATTTATGTGGCAACAATTTATTTTATTTAATTTTAATTTACGAGAATTTATGTGGCAACGCCAGTATACAGATTCTAGTTCAAATAATTTTAGGAAGTTTTTGGATGCTGTTAAGGAATTTAGTTTGACTGAAGGCAGGCAAATTTCTAAATAAGGTAAGTGGATATTTCCTTTGTGTAGTGCCAAGATGAATTTCCTTTCATATGTTATTTGATTGTTTGATTCAAAATGTAGTTTATTGACATTATATATATGAATATATGCATATAGAAATAATCTGAAACTTACATTTTCTAGTAAAAATTTGCTTCCATCAAGAGGTAGATCAATTTTGTTATCAAATCCTAGGAGTTCGAGAATTACCAGAGCTTCTGGCCTTTTCCAAGGTGTAACTGCTGCTAAACTGTGCCATTCTATATTCTTAGAAAAGAAGGAAATAATAAAATTACTCAACTAACAAAGAAATGATAAAAAATAAATGTATGATATTTTATAATTAAGTTTTGCGAACTTTTTCTTATTGTAGATATATTTTAATTCTATAAAGAACAGACTTCTGATTTTCAAATATTAATTAACAATATATATACATAAACAAAATATAAGTGCAAGAACTAGGCATGCATATAAACCTATTAGCTTTGAAATAAGAAAGCCTCATTCAAGTAAGTCAATACAAAAAAAAAAAACACCAATACTTAAAAAATTATATTATGATAAACTGTATTTTTAAAATAAAATTTGCAAATATAATTTTAAAAAATACATCATTATCAATAGAATGCATTATACCTAATTTGAAACAAGGTGTTATAGTGTAAAAAACTTATGAAGTATAGTAACTGAATTGGTTGAGTTACAGTGTAAAAGACCCATGAAAAATATCTTTGTTAAATGTAGATACATACAGATAAAACAATTTATTGAAAAAAAGAAACAAAAACATTTTGTAAATACTAAGAATTTTTAAGGAAAATATCTGAAGAGATGACAGTAGTCATAAGCAAAAAATTATTAGTAATCAGGTTAAAAGTAAATATACTGGCAATACTAAAAAGAATGAATCTAATGGAGATAATAACAGTATTTCTGATATTTCTCAGATATTTAAAATAATGACAGAGGTACAGAATATTTTTGGTTACGGCCTAGGCAGAGTTATAAAAATTTATAAAAGCAAGCTTCCTGAGTTAAGGAAATGTAATAATTTACTTGATAAGATGCAAGTTTTGCACCTTATTTTCGAAGAAATTCACGGGCTAACAAATTGATTAAGTTATGGTCTGTAACTTCCGAGTGATAACACGGAACACAAATGGCTTAACCCACAAAATTGATGAATTACGAATTTTTGTAAATGAGTATAATCCTGATGTATTACTCCTACAGGAACACAAGCTTGGTCCTACAGTTACCTTTGAAATTGCAAATTATGTGCTCTATCGGCTTGACCGCAGATGAACTACCACTCATCCAGGCGGGGGCCTGATATTACTTGTCAAGCGCTCCATTTCCCACTACCACAGCTTTTAGGCCTAGAGGCCCTAGCTATCACAATCACACCACTCACTGCACGCCCAGTCACTTTTATCTCCGCCTATGTGCCATCCAACAGACGTTCACATGTAAATATTATGCAGGATTTTGATGCATTAACCTAACTCAACACTAAAGTCATTCTAGGCGGAGATTTCAACGCACACCACAGCGAGTGGAACTGCAACAATAACTCATTCCTAGGAAATGTAATTCATCGTTTCGCCAAAAAGGCCGGAATTACAATTGCAGCTCCACAAACCCCAACACATTATGACGGAAGACCTGCTACAGTCATTGACTTTTTTCTGGTCAAGGGCTGTGCCGTTAAATCTGTTGACAGCCTAGACAAGCTGTCATCGGATCACAATCCAGTTCTAATGGACCTTGATCTCTCTGTTCATAATGCACCATACAAAACGGCCTTCATCACTAACTGGTCTGGATATACCAAAGCCTTAGACAACACATCAATACACATCCCAACAGCACATACAGGCAATGAGTTAGATGCTATTGTCAGTAATTTCACTATTGAGCTGCAAACAGCTCTTAAAAACAACAGCAAACATACTACTGCAAGACTGAATGAAAAACCTACCAGTGAAATTAAACGACTGATCAAAGAAAGGAATACAGCAAGGAGAGCATGGCAGTGGTCAAGATACCCCCCCCCCCGATAGAGCACTCCTCAATCAACTGAATCGCCAAGTCAGGGTCCTTACACGTAAACAAACAGACCACGACTGGGCCATCTATCTGACCTCACTCTCATCAGATGAGGATAGTATCTGGAAAGCCACGAGTAAACTTACGAGATGCTACACTAACATTCTGCCCCTAACTGGCCCTCAAGGAATTGCCTACACCGACACCGAGAAAGCTGAGTCACTTGCTGAACACTATGCTACTCAGTTATGCACTAACAACATATCCCTCCCACATACAGAAAACCTTGTCTCTCATACACTTACAAATTTCCTTACAAAACCACACACAGACAACATCCCTCCTGTCAGGCCTTCAGAGGTCTATGACTATATCTGTCGACTAAAAACCAAAAAAAGTCCTGGATTCGATACCATCAGTAACAAGATGCTTAAGTGTATGGGTGTGCTGATGATACTCAAACTCGCCAGAATCAACAATGACATGCTTCATCTCAGCCATTTCCCGACACCCTGGAAAACAGCTGCGATCTCACCTATCCTAAAACCCAATAAACCAGCCTCGGAGCCAGCATCCTATCGACCTATCAGTTTACTGTCATCTACGAGCAAAGTGGCAGAGCATTTCATGCAACAACGGTTGATGGATCATCTACAAGTCAACAATCTCCTCATTGCTGACCAGCATGGGTTTAGAAAAAAGCATTTCACTACTCACCAGTTGTACCGGGTCACGGAGATGATAGCCCAGAGCCTTCAAGAGAAATCGATCACAGGAGCCATACTCCTTGACGTTGCAAAGGCCTTTGATAGAGTCTGGCTGGAGGGCCTCATGCACAAAATCATAAACTTGGGCTTCCCAGACTACATCACACGTATCACCTATTCTTATCTCATGGATCGACACTTTGTTGTTCGTGTCAACAACAAAATTTCGTCCCCCAGGCCCATCAGGGTAGGGGTGCCACAAGGGTCAATTTTAGGCCCGCTTTACTTCAATATTTACACGAACGACATACCACATACCCAAGACACTACACTAGCAATGTACGCTGACGACACGGCAATTCTATCAAAAAACGCATCTCATGGCTGTCATTCAAGCACTACAAAACCACATACATGCACTGGAGTCCTGGCTACTGGCATGGAAAATTAAAATCAACGTGGAAAATTCAGACACCACCCTGTTTACAAGGAAAAAATGTATTGATTACAACATACAGGTCACCATGTATGGTACTCCCATCCCCTGGACCAAGCAGGCCCTTTACCTAGGCGTTACCCTAGACCAATGTCTCACCTGGACCCCACACATTACACAGCTCATTAATAAGTTCCGAGCGCGTAAACGTACACTTTCCCCCTTAATTGCTCGGAACAGCGTTCTCTCTACTGACAACAAATTACTCTTTCGTTCAACATTGCTTGAATTATTTAATATTTTAGATGATATGCCAAATTCACCTTAGAAACCACATGCATTCGAAAATCTTCCACAGTTCAACAAGGGTAGCGCTTCTCGCGCGGGAACCTTTCTACAAATGCATATTTACCTGATCCGAAGAGATGATTGTTTAAAATAAGCTTAGAAGGACAAAAAAGGGGAGAAATAATCAAGGTATTCTGCGTTTGCTCATTTAATAAATTTTAATCACACAATTTTGGTTATTATTTACCAAATGTCATTAGGAGGTTTTTTTTTTTTTTTTTTTTTTTTTTTTTTTTTTTTTTTTTTTGATATTAATGATGCATTTGTATGTACTTATGTTTTGCATTTTGTGGGAAATAAAGAAACTGCACTTAAAGCCACCAAATTTTTAATACACATAGTTATCCATCCAAACAAGGGTACTTTGAAGCCCGAAATCTGAACTTGCTTTTGATTTATTTCATATTTTACACAAATTCAAGGAACTTTTATTTAACAAACTTGGTGATTTGAAAGCAATAAGTAGCAACACTGTTTGAAATAAAACATTTTTATCTCCAGCCTGCCATTCAGCAAAATGTAAAATATTTATTTTTCATATTTCATCCACAAATTCAGCCATTTCAAAGCAGTCTGTTGGCACTGCCCTAAATATGATACTTATTTTCTCCACACACCAGTATGCTGCCATTAAGCAAAACATAAGATATTTAACTTTCAAATTTTATCTCTCTTTTACTGAGTAGCAAACCAACTGATTGAAAAACCATAAATGTTATCCTTAAAAATACTTTTTCTGGTTATTAATCTGATCAATAAAAATGCACATAAATCATGAAATGCCTAATAGGAATATTAAATATTTGTTTTTAAAATGGCACTAGCTGGACTTTTTAAAATCATTATATACTTTTTAATAACTCTTTTAAAAAGCAGGCAGCTCAAGTGACTAGTTTTCAAAGAAATAGTATAGTAAATATAAAAATATATATTGCTATACCTAACATTCCATTACGAATTCTAAAGATATTCTGCTTTAAAATATTTTGTTCTTGAATTTTATGTGGCATAACTGTGAAGTAGTGCTTAATAATAAAGATAAAAGATTTTTAAAAAAATTGCATTAACATGGCTGAAGTACAAAAACAGATTGATAACCTGTCATGCTTAGCAAGAGTATATAAGACTGACAAACTCTCTAGTAAGACAAATCTGAATTCTTTCCGATTTTCTTTCTTTTTTAATTAAATTTATTATTCACTTCTTTTGGTAGATGCGGCAATGCTAATCAGTTTCTTTTTTTTTTTTTTTTTTTTTTATATGCATCATTTAATTTTTGCAATCTGAGATAATCCATTTTTTTTAATTGGATCAAATACAGCAAACCAAACTTCCAATCCCTTGAAATCTGTTATAATGGGATTCAACTGCATGCATATAGTATTACATATATAGAGACATAGAACTAAATATTTAATTAAAAATTATTAAATTTAAAAACTTTGAATTTTAATCAATTCAAAGATGGTTAACTATGTAACATGAAGAAAGCAAAAACAACATTAGGTTGATCTTTGGATTATGGTAACTTGGCGATTTTTTGGCGAAAATTTGGCAACCCTCAATTTTTTTTTTCCCGCCGCCATTTTGTCTTCACGAAGTAAACACGTTTCTTTTGGTACTTTTCCGTTTCGCCGGCGCAAATATCGCCAAGCAGACTTTATTGGCAACAACATACAGTATACACATAAAAAATATTAGTCCTAAGAATTCTTTTTTTGAAGGCATAAACATTTTAATATCGCTTAAAATTTTATAAGAAGCCAATAAATAAAGACAATAAATTTGTAAAAAGACATTAATTTAAGAATTTACTATGCTTTCATGGTTCAACATCGTGATTCGCCGGTTTATATCACGTGACCCCAAGCGATCTCATCTCACGTAAACTACTCTACAAAAATCTAATGCTCTCAATAATTATCTATATTAATTTCACGTTAAATCTTAATTTGGAACACAAGTTTAAATGCAAGAAATATTTCAATTCGTACGAATAGCTTACTCAGAAATTATGTAAAACTGCAGTGCTTTACTTAGCTAATGCATTCTCGTTAGAATTGATGAATTTAACCCTTGACTTTACCTTTTCTATATTTTCGGGTTAAGCGCTGTGATTGCATCCTGATTTACTTAATAAAAATAGCCTTAGACATAAAACTGAACTATCTGATAAAAATTCTATGTAATTTTATGCCAGTATTGAAAGAAACAATCAATCTGATAAGAAAAAGCTGTGACTTGTTTTGAAAATGAGGCTTAAAAGGTTACCAGCGAGAATATTCAGTTTGGCATCGGCTGTACCATTATTGGCGACTTTATCGCTTGCGCCGGCAAAACGGAAAAGTACCTTTCTTTTCTTTTTATTTACTCAACACTTTTTCCAACAATCTACCGAATTACACTTATGCTAGAAATTTTATCTAACAAAACTGCTTAATCATGACAAATATTCACTGCAAAATTGGGAAAAAGTGCACAATAACAAACTCCTTGCGTGTTTTTCAGAATAACACATACACATAAACCATGTACATGTCGACTTATTTTTACTTAAAAAAACATCCCAGAATTGCACAAAAATGGCATTGCGCACACTGCTTTTTTCTCATAAATTAGAAAAATTTCACGAAAATGCATGACAATTTTCTGAATCTTTAAACCCGGTAAAAAGAACATATATGAAATTACCTGATAGCGAAAAAGTATATACCCTTTCCAAATATGAACATTTCCACGTATAAAATAAATAAAATATCCAAAAACTTTTACCTCTAAATTATCTATTATATTATAAACGTTACCAACGAATTCATACCGCAAACATTACAAATGGTTACAAATACTTAGTGTCAAATATTTAAATTATTTCCATACACGTTTACTTCAACTGAAACGTATACCAAATTCCTACAAACATAAAATTCACAAAATAACTATCATTTGATTAAAATATCACTAAACCATGTACACGTCGACTTATTTTTACTTAAAAAAAATCCCAGAATTGCACAAAAATGGCATTGTGCACACTCTTCACTTTATCCATGTACACTGCTTTTTTCTCATAAATTAGAAAAATTTCACGAAAATGCATGACAATTTTCTGAATCTTTAAACCCGGTAAAAAGAACATGTATGAAATTACCTGATAGCGAAAAAGTATATACCCTTTCCAAATATGAACATTTCCACGTATAAATTAAATAAAATATCCAAAAACTTTTACCTCTAAATTATCTATTATATTACAAACGTCACCAACTAATTCATACTGCAAACATTACAAATGGTTACAAATACTTAGTGTCAAATATTTAAATTATTTCCATGCACATTTACTTCCACTCTAACGTATACCAAATTCTACAAACATATAATTCACAAAATAACTAGCATTTAATTAAAATATAATTAAATTCAAAAACACTACTTAAAATATAAATAAGCACATACATTAAATTAATAAAAATTAGCTTACAATCCTAATTACTTTAAACTAAATCATTGCTAATAACAATTTTCCAATAATACCAAATTACTTTACTTCCACCTTACATATAGAACAATGCATAAAAATAATATCCTCAAATAATTAAAAATACTAACTTACCTAATCTTCTTCAGAATCTTGCTTACATGGTGGATACACTTTTATTACTGATTCAATAAAATTATTGAACGATTTTTTCTGCGAATTTTTCCTCCACACTTCCTCCACTAAATAAAAATCAAAATTCTCTTTATCACAATGCCTCGGAATGGCGCTTTTTATAGCACTCCACGTGCCCTCTATTATATTGGTATGTGCACCTGTTTCCGGATCTTTAAAATAATATTAGACAGTGCCATACAATCCGAAAATTATTCAACACTACTTCACACAACACACAATGAAGCTTAATACAAAATAATATACTGCCACAGATATTTTTCCAAATTTCCCCCCTTTTCTGATTAAAGAACTGTAATTCGTCCATTAATATCACATGACATATCTCGTGATCTCTCATTTCCCTCACACAAAATAATGCGTAATCGGAACCGAGTTCTGCTCACATTATTACCAAAGTCCTAGGTAGTAACCTTTATCGCCTCCAAAATGTCGCCAAACTACCAGTTACCATATTCCAAAGATCAGCCCAACATTAAACAAAAAACCTGAAAACAATCCTGAAACTAAACTCAAATTAAAACGAACCAAAAATTTAATAAAATTGATAATCCTTTTGTTCTTTTCCAAGAAGCCACTTTGCTTTTCAGTGCTTGGATCTAGATGAACTGCTAAAACTTAATTATTGTGAACTAATATTTATTTTGAGGATAAATTCCAATATTCCTTAATGTTCTTTCAAAACTAAAAACAATAAAATGCACATATAGTACAAAGGTAGAAATATATTTTAATAAACAATTAATACTGATGTAAAATTTTTAAATCATTTATCAGGATACATTCTACCCTACTGCGATGTTTAATAAAATCAGTCTTTTAAATATTACAATTTGTATATAAAAACTGAATCTCTGTCATGCACAGGACTATCAGTTTCGCTCATTCTCAAATTTAATACCTACTATTAAGATGGCTCCACTAATATCCAGATACCAAAAATTTAAATAAGCCAGAAACAATAATGAAAATTCAACATTGTCAGAAATAATGAGCCTGTAAACTATTGTGTTGACATACATTTTAATCACACTTTTTACTATTATTATGAAATATGATTATTTTTACAACATGTGTTAAAAAATTACGACTTTTTTCTTAAATGTTAAATACAAAGTATCCCAATACTGGTGACACCAACAAACACAAAATATTAATCAAAGGTAGCAGAATGCAGTACACAGAAAAAGGAATGAAACTTATTAATTTCGTTCAAAGAACAGAATAAGAAATTAGTAATTTGAGTATTTTTTCATATACAATTAAAGATATAGATCCAGCTTGTCAATATTTTCACAACTGATGAAAAACCTTTCAGCTGGTTTCCATATATATTTGCAAATTCTAAGAGATATACAATTACAAGTGGTATACTGCATAAGTCACTTGATGACATTTTCCATTATTGACAAAAATTTATAATTTCAACACACTATACTATAATTTGCTTAAATATTTTCCAAAATCTGTTTAGTGTATGATGAGGAATAAATAAAACTCATTCTGCATTAATAAGGTAATAAAGAGTTTTATTTATATTCTGTATCATAATTACTTAACATTTCAAAATAATACAGTTTTATAAATTAAAATTTCAACAAACTACACACATACATGCTCCTGAATATTAGATAATAACTACTTTTTCCTGGCTTTCAACAGAAATAAAAAATACTTACTATAAGATACATGCTAGAAAATTAAATTATTTGTAAACAACAAGCTGTTTTAACCAATTACAACAAATGCCCCAAACACAGCAATGAAGCACTATTAAATAACCAATATCTTATAGATGAAATTAATAATAAATGATTATTTACACTTCGAATGGTATAAGATAACATTGCAGAGAATATATCCCCCAAATAGCTTGAGCGTACTGGTTCACTGGATAAGAATTTCACTGATTCTGGAGCATGAATTACAACAACTTCTTCAACTGCTGATGTAAGGTAAAAAGCACCTAAAAATACAGTTGATGCAAATCAATCTTTTATTTAAAAATACAAATATATTTCTATAACATTCCAAATCCATTAAGTTCATGCATATAATATTGTACATTATACACATACATTAAATGTTATGACTGCACTGTTACTTAAATATTGATAAAATACGTATCTAGTAATTTAATTCATTTACGAATTATTATTTGATTGATTAAACTATAAATAAAAATATCATTAAACATAAAATTACATAATTCGGTGTATATAAAATAATGTTACTTTATTCAAATTAGGTCACTATGTAAAACGCAATACAGAACTTTAAACAGCATGAGTTAATATGATATAAAACATGAAACTCACTTAAGAAGGCAGAAAAAAGCAAAATAACGTGCTTTTCTTTCAGACCCGCCATGTTTACAAATTTCTCGTGACTTAATGCACGGTTATTCAAGCCACCACAGTTAAACTCAAACGCTTGGTTAGTGCTGCTATCTAGTGACATCAAATAGAAACAAAATATTCAATCCTGAAAATATCTAATTTAATGACAAGCTTCACTTCAAAGAAAATTTTAATTCAAGATTCATTTACTCTAAACTCCTATGTATAAAATAATAAATTCAATAAAAGGTTTTTAGTTAATACGTGTGAAAACTCTTCGATACAGATGTACAGATTTTATACAGAGTTTCTACAGCAGTTGTAGTAACTGAAAGTAACACTGTAAAACTGAAGTTGGGCCTGGTGATTGAAAACTCTTCAATCAATGCAAACAATGCCGGGATGTCGCTGTGAGCACGCGACATATCGAACTCAGTGATACTTATGCTGCGGGGGCACATGACAGTGAAGATTGACATCTCTCTCTATATATATGTGCTGTGCACCGAACAAGACAAACAAGTGAGATAGATGTCTTATTTTGCATTCGCTAAGTCTTTTTGCACCGATGGGCGAAAAATCAAGCTTAGATGAGAAATAAAGGTAAGGAAGCAAGCAACTTCGTATTTCAGAGGAAAGTAAAAAAGAACTTCGTACATTTTATACGAGTTCGAAGACCAGGAAGAATTGATGGTACAAAATAAAATTAAAATAATGGCCCAAAAATAATAGAGGGTGAAAAAAAGAGGACCTATAAAAAGAAAAGGGAAAGAAGGAGAAAATTTGTTAAAATACGATTGTGTCCATGAGTGTAGTCGAAAGGAGGAGGAAGCTATGTTCATTTACAACAAATAGTGTCTCCCAGGCGCGTGTAGTGAGAGTCTTTGGTAAAGCTGTCACAGTGGCGTAGCTAGGATGGGGCAAGAGGGGACATCTGTCCCCGGGCGCAGCATCCAAGGGGCGCCAAACTGATGTGATGAAATTTCAGACTGAAATGTTTTCCATTCTTGGCACAGAGAAAGAGCCACAAAATCTTCAGTTGTCCTCGGACGCTGAAAACCCTAGCTACGCCTTTAAGCTGTCTAGATGTGATGATGAGGGGGAAAAATAAAAATTAAAAAATAATAAAATAAAGATTGAGAGTCCAGTTACATAACAGTATAAGCCTACCTATGAAGTTAACTTTAGCTAAGACAAGAAAGTAAAAATTAAAATATTTAAAGGTTAAAAAAGTATGTCCTAGCATGGAAAACACGATAATATGTTAGACCTTGAGACCTAACAAAAAGACTTAGCGGGTGCAAAATAAGACATCTGTCAGACTTGTTTGTCTTGTTCGGCGCACAGCATATATATATAGATAGATAGATGTCAATCTTCACTGTCATGTGCCCTCGCTGCATAAGTATCACTGAGTTCGATACGTCGCGTGCTCACAGCGACATCCCGGCATTGTTTGCATTGATTGAAGAGTTTTCAATCACCAGGCCCAACTTCAGTTTTACAGTGTTACTTTCAGTTACTGCAACTGCTGTAGAAACTCTGTATAAAATCTGTACATCTGTATCAAAGAGTTTTCACACGTATTAACTAAAAACCTTTTATTGAATTTATTATTTTATACATAGGAGTTTAGAGTAAATGAATCTTGAATTAAAATTTTCTTTGTAGTGAAGCTTGTCATTAAATTAGCTATTTTCGGGATTGAATATTTTGTTTCTATTTGATGTCACTAGATAGCAGCACTAACCAAGCGTTTGAGTTTAACTGTGGCGGCTTGAATAATCGTGCATTAATTCACGAGAAATGACAACAACCAACAACTTGATATCTTGAGACGTAACAACAAAAAGACACATAGCATCAGACAAAAGTATATACTATTTTAACTAAACATTTATCATTACTGTTCCCAACATATTCATACATTTGTCTGAAAATAGCATCAGACAAGGTCAAAAAGGCCATACACAATGAGAGCACATCAGCAGAAATAGATAAAAAATTAAATAAATAAATTACAGAGTTTATTTTTATTTTAATATTAAGTAATTTTTTATTAATTAAACATATTATTTATTTTTAATCATGTTAGTACTAGTTTAACAAACTGAGGCACACTGTATTTATTTTAGCTCATAATTCTGAGAGATATATTCAAGGAAAGGTTTTACCACCCGCGGCTACATCTTATAACGAAACTGTACTTGACATCCCCCTTTTTTTCGCCGCCGCTAGTGCGGACCTCACTCTCTTTCATCCGCCTCCCACACTCCTTTCACCCTTCTCTTTCTACCCCCATCCGATCTTTATCAGAAGTCGAGTAAAAAGATGTTTCTACATCTTGACACTCGAGAATAAAATACGATCTGTGTGTGTGTGTGTGTGAAATATAGAATAATCTATATCTGTCATTCGCGAACTGAAAAAAAAAGTCTGAGATGGAAGAAGTAAATCGCGCAATCTAATACATAATTCGCTGCCCAGAATCAACATTTTCCTTCTCCAGAAATTCCTCAAAGCATGTAAGGTGGTGCGCAAAAGGGAAAGTGCTGACTGACGGAAGCTGATAAGGGGATAGCGTCAGTACGGATAAGTTACGAGAAAAGAACCATATAATTATACTATTGTTTAATGTTAGAAGCTTATGAAAATAATAAATGAATAAATTAAAGCCACTTTAGTAACAGAGATATGAATCAGTTTTGAGAAAAGAAGGACACGTATCTAAATGTTCCCTATCAGGCTTTGTCTTGGTAAACCTTCAGTTTCACGGACCAGACAAACCTTCAGTTTTAGTAATCTTTATTTTCATGGGCGAGACAAATCTTCAGTTTCATGGACGAGACACTAGAGGAAAAGCGAAAAAACTTATTTAGGGACTTGAACTTATTTATTTAAACTTATTTAAGAAGATAACGATTATTGCAACACACATTTAAAAATTTCGGAGCTCTGCTAAAATGCTGTCTCATTCGCTCGTGATCGCAGCACCCCTCCCGCGAGTTGACATTTTGCAAATAAATAAATAACAAATAAAAAACTGAAAGCTTTCAGATTTTAAATTACGTCCAAAGGGTTTTTTTTTAACGTTTTGTGAGTTACTTTTATTTATTAAATATCATGTTCTGCGTACTCAAACTATAAAATTCAATTCAACAGCAATATCGCAAATTAATTTTAAAATGAGCATATCTTGAATTAGATATCGCAAATTATCTAATCAGAATTGTTGATACACAATCTCGCGCGCTGGAGATAAAAATGGTTTTTCGTACAGTGTTGCCATTGTTCGCTTCGAAATCGTTTAGTTTTTTAATCGAAAATTCGTTGAAGTGTTACAAAATCTGAAATCGATAATAAAACAAATTTCAAATTTAAATTAGGGCTTCCACATGCCCATATTCTATGGAAGATTACGTTATTCAAATTTTGATGGCTATAGATATCGTTGTTTTATCACAATGCGAGAAATATACATACATTTACGCAGATTCTTCATTATTTAATTTCTTTAAATATAAGACAGGACGATAATATATGGGGGCAACGATTTGAAAAGTGATACAGCCTTTTAAAGTTTTAGACTCAAAATGTTAAAACGAAATTAATAGTCCTTCAGGGCAAATTGCCTTTTGGACTAAAAATCTCAAACAAGACAAAAATTAAAGCTAAGAAAAACATTTAGCTTAGGTCCCAGCCAGGGCTTAATTTTTGAAATGGCAGAGCCTTATGGAAAATCCAAAAAAAGCTAAACCAAGATGTATACATAAACAAAGAAAAATAATAATCAAAATTAAATAAACGGCAAAGAGATAAATTTAAAAAATAATGAATTAATAGCAAATAGTTAAATGACAAATTAAAATGCCAGAACTAATTTTATTTGGGCTTCAAAACAAGAATTAAAAGCTATAAAATACAAGAGTTGGTCTCTTTTGTTTTCCAGCTGAATTTAAGCTATTTTATAAGCGTTCAAACTTTTAAATTTTTAGCAATAAACGTAAATTAGATAAACTGATTGTGTTGCACCTGTGTAGTTACACTATGCAAACTCTTTAAATCCCTTAGTTCATGTTCAAACATATTACATGCATTCCAAAAATCTTGTCCTTGATTTGAAAACCGAACTGAAGTGAATTAAAATGATTGTGTAACATAATTTTAACCAGATCTACAGAAGTTGTAACCTTGTCACTTTACAGCCATTGGCGTACCCGCGGAAGGAAATGTGGGTAAAAAAGATACTAGTCACATTTTGTTAAAAGCCCGCTCTAGGAAATTATGAGGTGTGTCAACCAAATAATTCAAACTTAGAGATCACAGACTTTTACCGTGTACCCACTACCTGTACGTCTTTGTGAGCGTGATGTTAAATGTACTGCAAAGATCTGCTCAAGACACCCGCAGCGTGGCAGCTGGCCGTTCGCCGCTTCCCTTTGGGGAACTTCGCTGCCTCTCCATCGTGCAGAAGGAGATCCTCGGAGGGTGGTACCGTAATATATAGACCAGTCCGAATTAACCAGTCCCATGGCATCCGTAGCCCTTTCACCGGCTGTAATACTCACGCCTAACGTGCCCCGATAAGATGACTCCATTAGAAGCATTAATAATAAGCAAAATAATTAATATTTCGTTTTAATTGTTTATTGATATCAATTTATTAACACAATAAGGGGCTAAGACACTTAGGAATTTTTAAAAATTTCAAAAAAATTCTTTTGGCTTAACTAACTAAAAGTACTAACCTGAAAGGACAACTATATGGCACAGAAATTGGCTGAGAAATGGCAAAAGGTGCGGTTTTGCATTGCATTTTCGATTTAAAATGTTGAAAAACTTAAAACAAGTTTTTCTGGAAACAATGCATCTCGTGTTGACATACATTGTATTGTTGTAAAACATTTTTATAGCCTCGAAATTTCACAACAAATTAATAAAAGTAGAGAGCAAATTGATTCCTCTTACCGTGTATCCAGCGCAGTTTCAAGCGAGATCATACCTAATTAACTTGTAATCCAAAAAAAGTTGTAGACGGAAATTGTAAGAGAAACACATTTTTTTTTAATATGAAAATAGATTAAGAATTGTTAGTATCACAGATATATATCAAAAAGGGAGTTGTATAAAAGAGAGTGTCATATCACTAGGAGTGAAAAAAGTAAGTGTACAGAATAAGCGAGTTACACAGGTAACTCCTTTGCAGTGTTTCCAGTTCATGCCCCTACTGCTTGTCTATATTCTGTGTTAACCTCTAGAAGATCATCTTCAGTTTCTAGTTTGCAGTAGTTTGTTTCCATTAGCGTATGTGTTGGTTTTTCGATTTGGAATACAAATGTTTGAACTATTTCTTCGATTTTATTCTTTTGGTTTATGTCAAACGTTCCATCTTTAAATCTGTTTTATACCGAGGTAGTAGGTGACTTCTCCTAGGTTTTTGATTTCCAATTTAGCGTTCAGTTGTTGAATTTTTTCCATTATATCTTCCTCTCCTTCATTTCCTATAAGCATATCATCTACATATAATATTATATACGTGAATTTTCCATTGATGTTTTTGGAAAACAAGCATGGGTCTGCTTTACTTTGTTGAAATGACATGTTTAGAAGTATTTTTCCTATTTTTAGATTCCAAGCTCTAGCGGCTTGTTTTAAACCCTATATAGATTTCTTCAGCCTGCAAACTTTATTTTCATTTCCTGATTTTGAGTAACCTTCGGGTTGAGTCATGTAAATTTCTTCTTCTAGTTCTCCATGAAGAAAAGCTGTTTTGACATCGATATGTCTGATAGACATGTTTTTATACGAAGCTGCAACATAGGAAGGCTAGTAGAGTTGTGTATTTTACTACAGGAGCAAAGGTTTCATCATAGTCAGAACCAAACTTCTGGCTAAATCCTTTTGCGACTAATCTGGCTTTCTATCTTTCAATTTTTCCTTCTGCAATGAGCTTCGTTTTGAAAGACCATTTACATCCTATTGGTTTTGTTCCTTTTGGTAAATGAACTAACTCCCAAGTATTGTTTTCTTCTAGTGAATTAATTTCTTCTTGATCAGCTGTTAGCTTTTTTTTTTTTTTTTTTTTTTTTTTCCATTTTCATCCAAAGTTTGAATTTCCTTCCAGGTTTTGGGTTCGGGAGAGATTGGATATTTTGCATGGAATCCGTAGCGATCAGGAGATTTACCTTTTGTGACTATGTTCGATCTTCTGATTGCCAAAAGTTCTTCTTCGGATTCTGATATTTCTTCCTTTTCAGGTTCTTCTATTTTTATTTCTTCCTGTTCTGAGCTTTCTTCCTTAGGATTTTCTTCATCCTGGTTTAAAGAGATGCTTACAGGCTCGTTAGTTTCAGTGTCTTCAATAAATCGGACAGATCGACTTATTATAATTTTGTCTCCAGGGATTAAAATTCTATAGGCCTTACTTCTACTGTCGTAGCCAAAGAGTGTTCCTTCTATAGCACATCGAGTTTACTCCCTTTAGATTTATGGATGTAAGCAGGTCTTGCACCCGAAAGTCCTCAGATGAGAGAGGTTGGGTTTCTTGTTATTTCATAATTCGTATGGCGTTTTTGCATTTGGATTCGTAGGCATACGATTCTGTAAATAATTTGCAGTCAGCACTGCTTCTGCCCAGTATCTGTGAGTCAACTAAATTGCGTCATCGTTTCTGTGGCCAAGGCGTCTATGCCAAAGTTGAACACAGCTCTCATTTTTGCACTGAAATGCTACATGAGCTAATGGTTCATTATTCCTGTCGATTGGTTTAATTTAGTAAAGATTGCTAGTTGCATGACATTCTAGAATAATCTGATCGCCCTTCGTGATAATACATTTATTTCCTTCAAATAGAACCGAAAGTCTTTTTTCCGTTATTTTTTTAATTTAGATTAAATTCGCTTCTAATTCAGGAGCGTATAAAACTTCCGATAACAGAACTTCAGTTATTTTTTGTTTAGCATTTAATGTCTTAAAACGGAGAGTTCCTATCGCCGTTGATTTAATACATTGCCCATTTGCAGTTATAATATGTGACGGATTTAGGGTTATAAAGGCTGTGAAATATTTCTTATTATTTACCAGGTGATTACTTGCTCCGCTATCAAAAATAAAACTCTCGGATGTATGATTTTGTCAGCAGACACAAACTTCTAGAAACCAGACTTCGCGAATTTCATTTCTCTTGCATCGAAATTGATGAGCTAATTTCTCTCACTCAACTCTGTTTGAAACAAACACATTTTGTTTTCCAAAATAAATATTACAAGCAAACTGAGGGATTAGCCATGGGAAGCCCCCTCAGTCCCATCCTGGCTGATATCTACATGCATTATTATGAATCAAAATTGTTTGAAACTTTAAACTTCCCGGCATGGTTCCGCTACGTAGACGATACTTTTACTCTGTTTGAAGGTAATAAAGATGATTTAAATAAAGTTCTTTCAACAATGAATTCTATTGATCCTGCTATTCAGTTCACTTTTGAACTTGAGACTTGCAATTCTCTTCCGTTTCTCGACATTCTGGTCACACGTAACACATCCAACTTCAGTACTACGGTTTACCGTAAAGCTTCATCGGTTTGCCTTCCACCACACTTTAAATCATGTCATCCGACTAAACAAAAGTTAGCTTCATTTTATTCCTATGTTTTCCGTGCTCTTCAAGTTTGCTCCTCCAAACTAGCCCTTGATGAAGAACTAAATTATTTAAAAGCAATAGCTATTGACAGGGGCTTTCCACCCAGCATTATTAATCAAGCAGTTAAAAAATTCTCATCTCAACACACTAAAAGGCACAATCTTGTTTTAGGAGATTATAAAAATTCTGTTGTCATTCCCTTCTTTCCATCAATTAGCTATAAAGTTGCACATATTTTGCAGAAATTTAACTTTCGGGTTGTTTATTCTCCCATCAATAAAATTCCGAGTTCCATAATCAAGGACCCCATTCCGGATATGAATTCCTGGGGTATTTACAGGATTCCTTGCCAGTGTGGTTTAATTTACATTGGCCAAACTAGGAGAGCCTTAAAATTTCGCGTCAAGGAACATGAGGCATATGTTAGAAAAAAGGAAACACAGAAGTCTTCTGTTGCTCAACATTGTTGGTCCGAAAACCACACTTTCAGTTTTTCTGCTGCCAAAATTATTCAAAAAACATCTTCCATTGGAGAACTGGATTTTCTAGAGGCATTTCACATTCATAAAAATCTTTCTGTTCTAGTTAACGATCCTAATTCCAATCCAAATTTGCCTTCGGCCTTTAAAGAAATTATGTTTTAGTTCTGGTTTCACCAACAGATGGCGCCACTTGCTTATTCTTGTCCAGGCTTTCTTATCTTATCTAATCATTATTTCCTATCTGGTTCATTTGCGGTTTTGCAGCTGAAGATGGTGGTTCGGTAAAACCATCGAAACTAGTCCTGTGAAAATTTGGTAAATATAACGCTGATTTTTGTTGTTTGACTTCTGAATTAGTATTTATTCGGCGTGTTATGACGTCACATTACTTTAAAAGTAATTGGTTTTAATATCTATAAATTTAATCTAATATTTTATACATTATTTATGGCTGTTAAATATTAAAATACAATTTAATTTTGCATTTTTTTAAATGATCTTATTATCTATGATTATTTAAAAGATTTTAATTCTATTCGAGCTGTAATCAGCTTCCTGATTGGTTACTGAATATTTGTGCATTACCGCGCCATTTTAAATTTTATTATTCATCTCTTCGAATTCCTTAGATTACATTTTTAAGATTTTTTTACAAATGTTTTCAAATTTTTTTCATTGATATCTAAATTATGATTCCGATTTTTTTTTTTTGTGCGATATACGACAGATTAAATACTCAAAAAAAGTGTAAGTACATATTTTTCTTTTACTTTATAATTGTATACTTCAATTTTTATTAAAAAAATTAATACACTGTTTTCAAAAATTGCCGAGATATTTATTGCCACATATGTTTAAATAATTATATCCTATAAAACTTATTGGTTGAAATGCGGTTTAGCCTACTGCTTGGCGATTGTTTTTCAGTGGGCAATAAACGCGCCAACATGGCTAACCCGATGTTTTGAAGCTGAGATGTTATTCTGTTACCACTAAATGTTATCGCCCTGTGTTTTTTTTAAATAAATTAAATATTGAAAAATCTGCATAAATGATTCTCGCATTGTGAGAAAACAACGGTACCTAGCATGGAGGTAGGAAAGGGAGGAGGGGCCATTCCGCGCTAGAAGTGAAGCACTGCTTTGAAGCTTGGGTCACCAGACGGGGTGTTCTTTGTTTACATTCAGAAGCTCGCTTGACAAGATTCTGATAGTATTTCGACACACAACAGTTCCATAGAAATCGAAAAAGGGACACTCTCGCATGAAAGAAACATTCATAGTGTAATGGATAATAGCAATTTGTATAGTTTACTGACATTTATGCAAAAATCACATCTCGGTTATTTTTCGATAACTAACAACAGCGATTTTGATTATGAATTTGTTTTATAAAATTCTAAGCTGTTGCACTACAAAAATATAGATTTTAAGAAAATTGCTAAAAGAGATCTGCCAAAATTTATTTTCTAGATGATTTGAAAAGTTTGAAACTTGATGGCTAAATGTAAATATAAAATTATGTATGTTAAAATATTTGTAATTAGGCACATAGGTCAGATTAAGTTTTTATTAAATAGAGTAACGCATGCAAGGGCTATCTTCCTAAAGAGAGAGATGCCATCGTGGAGGAATTTTGAAGAAAAACTGACCTTTGAGTGGGTATTAAAAATAATACTTATAATTTTCATTCAAATTATATTCATATATATTTTTTATGTAAAACTTTCGGGTGTATGCTAAATTAGTGTAAATTACTTTACACGAAAAATATAGTGAATGCACAGAAATTAAAGATTTGCACATGCCGGAAATGATAAATAGGAAATATGTATGGGTATTTATGGATGTGCTTGCAAAAAGCATGTATCTGCCTTTGACAAAATACTTAAATATTCATTAAATTATTTATAAATGTATTTGAAATGAAGAATTTATTCACTTATAAACAACTGTGAAAGTACTGTGAAGAAATCTAATGATTAAATGTATCTAATTTATAATGATTATAAATGTTATCTAAATATATAATAACCTTAATATTGAATTGTAAACATAAATTGAAATCCTGTTGACAAATACGTTATAAAACTATTTAAGCAAGAATTGTTCGTATTGGAAAGCAATCTGTTAAAAGGTATTGTAAAGCAAATGCTATGAGATGCGCACTTAAGAACGTAATAAAGAATTTTGGAATATGTATTGTTGAAATTAAAGGTAAAAAAAAAAAAAAAAAAAAAATCTGATAAGTATAATTAAAAGAATTATTCCCTTTACATTTTATAATAACTCAGTTACAAGTTTTAAATAATACTTAAAACTTATTTTATTCCCTTTCAGAAATGTTCAGAGAAAGTCAAATACTATTTAATACCTATTTAATTATTAGGAATTAGCGAAATACTTTAAATAAGTATTTATTCTCTAATTTAAAATGAACCGAATAGAGCATTAATTATAAATTGACTTACATTTTTCGATTTAAAAGAAGCCAAAAAATCATGTCATATTTAAGAAAGTATTTTAGGAAGAAGCTCTATAAATAGAAAAGAAATAATGCATAATTTTAATATTAATAATACAATAAACTTTGATCTTAATTTTTGTACCTTAACCGAATTAAATCGAATTACCTTAATTTTTTTTTCTAATGTAATTAACGAAAACTTATGAAAATATTTCATTCATATTAAACCATTCTGAGAAAACTGTCCTGTGAAAAGTATAGCATTTAATTCCGTTCAGAATGAAATGTTGTTTAAAAATATGTTGTTTTCACATACTTAGGACTCTGAAGTGTTGTAGAAAAAGAAAATATGTACATTTATATGTATATTTGCGACGTAATTACAAAATATTTACACCCGAACGCGTCAAATCCCATAGAACTCAATGGTAAATGACCCAATGTTTTGGTCACCACGTAGGGATCGCCGGTGCTTCAGAGCAGGGTACGGAGAAACTTGTTTAGGGCGACTCCATCTTACTTCCTACCTCCATGGTACCTAGAGCCATCAAATTTTGAATAACGTACGTTTCCAACCTAATATGGGCATCTGGAAGCCCAAACTTGGAATTTGGAATTTTTTTTTTTTTTTTTTTTTTTTTTTTTTTTTATTATCTGATTCATATTTTGTAAAACTTGAACGAATTTTTGATTAACAAACTCAAAGACTTCAAAACGAGCAACGGCAACACAGTACGGGGAAAAAAATTTTTTTTTTTTTTTTTATGTGCAGAGCGCAAAACTGTGTATCGGAAATTTAAAGCTATGCTCATTTTAAAATTATTTTGCAATATTGCTGTTGAACTGAATTTTGTGATTTAAGTGTAAATACCATGATATTTGATAAAGAAAGGTAACACACAAAACGTTAAAAAAAAAAAAAAAAAAAAACGCCTCTTTGGGCGTAATGTAAAATCTGAAAGCTTTCATTTTTTTTTAAATTTTTAACTGTTAATTTGAGCAGTTAATTCTGTTGCGGTTTAAATGTTCTTATGTGGTGGTTCTTTTTTTTAATCGAGTGTTTTTCCCCCGCTGTGGGTTTTTGCCATTTTTCTGCATATATTACGGAAACGGCGTATAAAACGTTAGTAAATTTATTTAAAGATGAAGGGGGTCTAAAAGGGTTTCCCCTGAGATAAATTCAATATACATATATAAAAACCCCTCAAAAAGACTTTACATTTTTCCTGAAAAGGGTAAGTGAAAAATTTTTTCTTGCATGCTTCGTTTTAAAGTTGCTTATTTTTAATATTTTGTATTTCTTTTTGGCTCAATCATAGAAGATTGGAAAAGTTGAGGTTGTGCAATTCTCTGATGTTTTTTAAATGTACATAGATCGATGTGTACATGTGCAAAGCCAATGCAGTGCGCAATGCCGAGGTTGTGCAATTCTCTGATGTTTTTTTAAGTGAAAATAGATCGATGTGTACATGGGCAAGGCCAATGCAATGCGCAATGCCGAGGTTGTGCGCGATGCCGAGTTTGTGCAATTCTCTGATGTTTTTTTTAAGTAAAAATAGATCGATGTGTACGTGGGGGCAAAGCCAATGCAGTGCGCAATTCCGAGGTTGTGCGCGATGCCGAGTTTGTGAAATTCACTGATGCTTTTTTGAGTGAAAATAGATCGATGTGCACGTGGGAAAAGCCAATGAAGCGCGCAATGCCGAGTTTGTGCAATTCTCTAATGATTTTTAAAGTAAAAATAGATGGACTTGCACATGGACAAAGAGAAGGCAGTGCGCAATGCCAAGTTTGTGCAATTCTCTGTTTTTTTTTTTTTTTTTTTAGTGAAAATAGATGGATGTGTACATCAACACTAAGCTTTTGCAATTGTTTGAAGTTTTTCGAGCGAATACAGATCGTTGTGCGCATGGACAAAGCGAGGCTGTATGCTATCCTGAGCTGTAATGTAACGTATTTTACATGCAATGTTTAATGTGTCGTTTGTGTATTTTAAATTTGCATTGTTGTTTTAATCGCAAGTTATACTTTAGACATCTTTTTTATTGTATTTTTAATTGTTTGGTTTTGATATGTTGATAATGCTTTCCGAAAAATATCGATAATCCGACGATCTACTCAATAGTAGCAAAACAGTTAACTTTGATCCTATAAATAACTTATACTTTTTGTTATTTTATTACGTAGTATTTGCTATCGCAAATGCACTTGATAATATGAGTTCATTGATATATTGTTGCGTGAGTACGGGTTCGTTTGAATTGAATGCACAAGTCCGATGAAAAAATGGACAAAATTTTATTAATATCACAATAAAAATGCTTAAATTCCCTCAGATATTCTTTCAGTCTTAGAATATCTCACAGCAGTTATCTTTCAACTACTCAAAAGTTAATTCAAAACAGCTAAAAGAAAGCTAATCCGCGAATTCGCTACAGTCAACAAGAGCAGTTTTCTAAACAACAATAAACTAAGTAACTAACTACGAACTGAGAGGTTTTCCTCCTTTTATAAGAGTTTAAAATCACGCGCGAGAATTTTCTAGTACTTTCTCGAAATCAAAAAGAGATATTTATTAAATGTTACATGCACGCGCTCTTGTATTTTCAATTTTCCGGCTTAGCTTTCTTTTAATATTCGTCACGCGCTGCACTGCGCGTGAAATAAAACCATTTAATTTATAATTGAACTATCATTAGCTTTATAAATACCAAATCCGTAACACTGCCCCCTTCCCAAGGACTGCACGTCCCGGGCGCGTATTTTTACTTCCTCCATAGGAAACGCAACCCGCGATTAAATTTGGCGATTTATCGGATCTTGGCGAAATTGTGACACCAAGCGCATGCGCAAAAGGAAATAACGCTGTCGGTTTATGTTTCAAATTTGTGATGGCCGCGAGTATCTCAAACGGAGTGTGAAGTGAACTTTATAAAATATTATTTGATGAATATTCCTACGAAGTAGTGTCTTCCCCGTGTGTCAACATGCAAGACTAAATAAGAAATAGGCTAGTTTCAGAAATAAAGAATGTTTAGCTGCTTTGCATGTCAGAATTTTGAAAAATAATAAGTATACAAGATGTCGTGATGAGTATGTAAAAAAGAATCTGTGCACTTCGATTAAAATTTCATTTCGGCATACACATCGATGTGATGTTGCTGAAGCGTGGAATTGCTTGCGCCCAATTGATTCGGTGAAAGAAGTGTTCATCAACTACTTTCGTGCCGGTAAAATAACAATTAATAATATAATATTTTTATTCTGCTATACATCCACAGAATTCACTGTTAGTAAATACCGTCAAAATGGTGACGATAAAGGCAGTCTCATAAACATGTATCTGAACATAGAATTGTTCTACCTAATGAGCAATATGTTTATTACTTTTCGTGATATTCAGTATCTCATATTTCGTACAATGAATTTTACTTAAGATATCGGCATTATTTTAATTGTCCTAGTTAAGAAGCTTTGAAGGCATTTTTTGCAACAGCTGAAAGCACATTAGATTGCAATTGGTTAAATCTTTGAATTATGGTAACTTGGCGATTTTTTGGCGAAAATTTGGCGACGAACCCTGCTACAGCAACCTGCTAGTTTGTTTGAACGCCATTTTGTTTTCACAAAGTAAAGGCATTTTTTTTCCAACAATCTGCTAACCGAATTACGCTTATGCTAGAACTTTTATGGAACAAAAGTGCTTAATCATGACGAAGATTAAGTGCGAAATTGGGAGTAAGTGCAGAATCGCAAACTGCTTGCCGGGTTTTTAAGAATTGCACATACACGGTATCCATGTACACGTCGACCTATTTTCACTTAAAAAAACATCCCAGAATTGCACAAAAATGGCATTGCGCACACTCTTGACTTTATCCATGTTCACTGCTAAAGTCCTAGCTAGTAAACTTTATCGCCTTACCAAAATGTCGCCAAACTACCTGTTACCATATTCCAAAGATTAGCCTGCAATTGCTTAGAATTATCCATTACATTATGGAATAATGAATAAATTTATAATTTCTATATGTATATTGAAATGACAGCTTCAGAATATAAAATTATTCAGACATGATAGAAGGAGAAATCACTTAACTATTTGATTATTTAATAATAAATTAATTGAATGTTGAAGCAATTAATAACACATAGTAACTTTTGATTTAGTTAAATTCTAAATATAATCACAGACTCCTCTGACAGTAACATCAAAAACGTCTACGAAATTATTGGCCAAGAGTGCACTTGATTATGTCTGTCATTAGTTTAAACCTTGGATACATTATAGGTGACGATATGAATTTGCCCAGCTCCATCTCATTTTGAAACAATGACGAGGAGATAGATCCAAAGATCATCTACCTCTCATCCGTTCCCATTAATTCTTGAGGACTTATTTTTCCATGCTATATACCAGGGTTTAATTTATAAAATTAGAACTGCTGAAGCCCTATGAAACACTGTGACGAAGGAAAGAAAAAAAAAATAATTAAAATAGCTAATAATTAGATAATAAATTTAAATTAATTAATTTGATTAAATCAACTAATTTCATTAATTAAATTAAGAAAAATGTAAAGATAAAGAGAAATTTAATAAATTATTAAATTAATTTTGAATAGTTAAATGGGAAAAAAGTATCGGACCTCGTCTTATGTGAGGCATTGTCCGGAATTACAATTCCACTTAAATGCTAAGAAGCAGCTCAGCTAATCTCCGTCTGAGTTAACCCTGATTATACATTAAAATGTACTGTTCCAAGGGGATGACAAGTATCACTCTTTTTTTGCAGCACCCCAAGGAAAAAAGATAAAACGATTAAAGCTCCACTAAGAAAAGGGAGAATTCTAGAAAGATTTATGAGGGTATGGAAAGCAATTTAACTGAAAAGTGTAGCTTTGAAGTAAAGAGGGAAGAGTTCAAGACTACCTGATCGCGATGCCCTGTCGATATAATTCTAGCCTTCAAGCAGAAATTTTCCGTGATTACTTTTCCTGAATACAACGTGAGAATAAATATATAACTTCTCGGTAAAGTGGCAGCCCCCCGTTTGGTTACGTCATTCAGAAAGTCTACAGCTCTGCAGAAAGAAGTCACTAGCATGGAACGTCTACGACCAGGGTGTCACTTTTAGCTCTTTGACGGAATACAAAATTTACCCGCTCTTATAAATTCATTGCATAGCCTGGAGAATAAGCCTATAATTGGAGGCTTTTCTTTCTTCAAAAGTCTCAATCTCTGTGCAAGGCTTGAGTGCGATGGAAAGACAGGCTTGCATTCAGAAGTTAGAATGATTTTTAAGACATGTTTACTATTAAAACAAAATTTCTGTGTTAAAATTGTAGTTCACTTGCATAAAAAAAAGTGCCTGAGCCCTTTTATTTAGGGCTCCGGCTGAAATTATAATTTATTTCTAAAACTGAGAAGTACCGACGCAATTTAAGCTCTGCTATATACACAAATGCCACAAAGTGAAGTGAAATTTAAATGCCACCAACTTGCACCCCTTTAATTCTCATTCTAAAATTTTCAAAATAAGTACAGATTAATCATATGAATACAGTGCATCAAAACAAAAATATATGTGGTACTCAATTTTTTTTTTTTTTTTTTTTTTTTTCTGTTCATTCTTCAAAAATCTCTTATGTGACCTCAATAATTTGAAAGAAAAAGTGAAATTATATCTGAACAATGGCAAGTTCTGTATTTTTAGTAGAAAGCCCACTCAATCTCTAAATATTAAAAATAAATACATAGGATTAATAAATATTTTTAATATTTAGAAATTTATTATACCCAAATTATATGACTATAATAACTATATCCTTTCTGCAACTTCTCTTTTACAAAGGTCCTAAATTTACTCTCAGAAAGAACTAATGGTACTAAAAGCATGGATTTTCATTTTTCTAGAATGAAAAAGTGAAATTATTATTTAATATTTTTATTTAATGTAATGACTGCCAAAATGTATGCCTTAATTTTAAGAAAGTATACTGATCTAACACAGTTTTTTCAAAATGCTTTGATCATGTATGAAAACAAATTTTTGTTTATTGAATATATTAGTTTTAATATTTTATGCTAACCATAACACAATATAAACCTGAATTGCGAGTGCTGTGAGCAAACAGGTATAACAGTACACACACAAGCAATGATTAAGATACTACTAAATGATCCTCATTCTTCTTTCTGCATAAAAAAATTGCATATCTTACTATCAGATCTTTGACAACTTAGGATACCAAACATAATCATTACTCAACCACCTGTAATTATAATGCACTTGTTGGCCTTTTAAATGCTAACTAATAATATATATATTATTAATTAAACTACAGTCAAAAGTCGTTAATCCAGACTCGTCGGGACTTCGGCGTTTCCGGATTATCGATTTTTCCGGATTAAAGATCATCAGTTTAAATCTGGTAAGATGGCATGCAGAAATTATAAAATTAAAAATATGAAACTGTAATTTATGAAATAAAGAACAATTATGATCTAAAGGGTATCAAAATTTACAAAAAAAAAAAAAAAGCTTAATATTTATTTGTTTACTTTATTAAACATTTCTTTCAATGTAAGTTGTTTAAGTTGCTGCATTTTATGTGATAATACTTTCTCTTTAATTCTATAAACAGACATAATTTCTTGTTCAGTTACAAAGTTCCGCTGTTCAAGTCCTATAATTGCTGTGTCGAGAATACCGACTAATTTGTCAATCGAAAGTTTTTCGTTTTCAATAACCTCTGTGTCATTTTCTTCACTATCGGTAGCGAATTATAATGACGAGGAATATGATTTAGCCTTTTCAGGACGGGCGTCCCATATACGCATTCCCTAAGAACGTCTCTTACAGCCGGGCGTTCCATCCACGCATCAGTAAAGATCGCATTCAGAGGACGGGTGATGCGTAAACGCATTTTAAGGTGGAACGTTTTTCTGAAGGCCACTAGATGGCATCCTGTGTCCATTACTTTTGAAATGAACACAGTTTTATGTTCCTGACCTTGAGTTTGATATATTCTGCTTGACTTTGGTATTTTACTCATCAGCTGCTCGAGGGTGGAGGGGCGGAGGGAAAGCGTATACAGAGGCTGGCTCTTTAAATCGCTGCGTGCTAATGAAAACATTCTCGTATTTGATTTCCAATTCCTTTTTTAATTCAATAATGATATCCAATTCCTTTTTTAATTCTATTTTTTTCCTCTACTATGTACGGTTTTTTAGGGTTACTGTGCGGAGTTTTTTACGTTTTGCATTGCCTTCAGATATATTTCCGTTCCTTCTTTTTTTTATTTAAGAAAGCCTCACCTCCAGTCTATTATGGCGGGAAGGCGCTTTTTATCAGAGGAAGAATAATATATATGGTTAGTGAACCTAATATGGTTAGTGAACCATTTAAATAACGCAAATGAGAGTACTGATTCATTTTCTAAAGAGTTAAAAAGTGATACTTTTTCTAAGAGTTACAAAGTGATACTTCTCTGTGCTTCGAGATTTACCACACTCGTTTTCATTTTAAATTTTGTTACTTCTTACTGTAGTCTTTATTGTGTTCTTTTTATTAATTTTAAACTTTATTGATGGATTATATCAATTAAAACTTTGGAATAATTTGAATAGCGCTTCCGAAAATTATTTTAGAAGATAAACAATTTTTAAAGCATATTTTAGAATTACGATGCTAGAAGCGAAACTTTTGTTTTTCTGATTTTTGTTATAAAATTAGGCTAATTGATGCAAAACCTCCGTCCTGTACGGTGACTGCCTTCGATTCTCTTCCGTCCCGCACGAGCGTCTTAAACAAAGTTGCGCCGTCACGAAAAGGTTAAATCATATCAAAGACGGAGAACATCGAGATAAAATACTACATTTAGTAAGGAATTATAAGCCAAATAAAATAAAAACATATGCCCTGAAGATAAGGATATTTCTGACAGATTGTAAGGATCTTAAGTTTTACTAACGTTTATTTTATTTTAAATCTTTACTATCACTTCTTATTTTCTACTTCCGGCCAGAATTAAAAGCGTTAACTTATTTATGCAAAATTTGTCTGGCGAACGCCAAGTACTTAAGTTGTGGCTTTTTGCCAAGCGAGAGAGAGGAAGGAGTTAGTCGAAGCAGGCCGCTTACCTTAGAAGTTTTACTCAGTTGCTAGTTGCCTTCCAGGCCAGAGGTTTAATCCTCGTGATAATTTTAAACGTATTGTAGTGTTAACAGTTCTCTGTACTACATACGGCTTCCTGTTAATATAAGGCCAATCTTCCACGTTTATTATTCCAAATTTAAGTTAGAGTTATATTTTTATATTCTTACGTTCAGACCACAAGTAGTTGGTCTCTGTATTCCGAAGTACGGAAATTATTGTAAAGATGGAAAAATAAAGGGTTTTGTATACCCTTCCTGTGTATCTTGTCTACTTCCCACAGTTATTGAACATAGCTTTAGTAAGCTCCCTGTTCCGAGTCAGGTCTGTGCATGTTCCCAAAGAAAGTAAGACGGAACATTGAACCTGATAAGATCAACTTCCAATTCATTGCGCGCCGCGGCGTCCCCCCCCCCAGAGCAGCGTGAAATTGATAAACAAATTTCGGAATAGTTAGAGAAATAAAGGATATGCCTTTATCCATTTTTTGCAGCAATTCCACTTTATGTTTGATGGACATCGAAACATACTTTCATTTGTTTAAATATAATCTGAAAGTTTTTTTTCTCTAATACGAGAACCTTTTTCCATTTAAATCAATGGTAAATAGTCCTTTGATATATAGCAATTTGTTTATAAAAATGTTCAATGAAAGATTGCTTTCATTATGTATTAAAAAATCTGATTTTAATTAAAATTTGGAAATTGTTCTGTAATTATATCAACACTATTAATTAAAATAGCTGCCATCATTTTTAAACTTTAAATTAGTGCATATTAATAGCACATAACCTAAAATAGTAACAATATGCCAAATTTATGGTGCATATAATCCTTGCTGTATAATAAGAGAGGAAAAATATTAAAAACAAGTCTTAAAATATTTTCATGCTTTTAAAATGAGATATATTTCTTGCAAGAGAGGTAGCACATAAAATTGTCATTTTGCCAATGTAATTAATATTTAAACGCTACAATTGTCAAATTACTTAGCTGACACATTAGAAATAATTTTTCTCTTGCAGTAAATGCTTCTATATTGTAAATCTTATGTCGATTAAGAATTCTCTTAACCTGTTCAATGTCCATACGATTACCATTAACTCCAATTTGCTGGCATGATAAATGCTTCTATATATTTTTTAACAATTTTCATAAAAATTAAAATTTGTAAGAAATAATTTCCAACATTTAGGATTGTGCAGTGTTGTAGTTTAAATGAGAAATTAACTAGGATTTGATAAAATAACATTTATTAACCCACTTCAGAAACAAGCATGAGACATACCTAGATATAAAATGGTTAAAAAAATTCTGCATATAATTGTTCCAATCAACAACTGTATTGCATATTACAAAACTCAACTGAGGTCAGTCCATGGTACCAATGGTACATAAATTTTACAGCTCCAAGGAAATTTAGATGCGATCCTTCAAACCAAGTCCGAGATCCGAGACTTTTTTCTGAGCAAGCTCTAAGATTGAAACGTTATTTTGTGTATCGTAATTGCTAAAACACATCATTTCAGGATTATTTTTATAAAATTTTCAGCTATGAGGAATCCCTTTTCTCTGTAGTAATTTCACTACTTACACCTCTTTTTTTTTTTTTTTTTTTTTTTTTTTTTTTTAAATCCCAGGCAATTTAGCTATTGAACAAGAATTTCTACCTATAGAATTAAAGAGAAAGTGTTTTCACAAAAAATTAAACAAGTTACATTGAAATAAATGCTTAATGAAGCAAACAAATAAATATTGAGCTTTTCTTTTTTTGTATATTTTGATTCCCTATAAGGTCATACATACTTTGTTATTTCATAAATCACCATTTCATATTTTTAATTTTATAATTAACATCTTACTGGATATAAACTTAAGATCTAATATGCAGCAAAATCCAAAATCTGAAATTGCCAATGTCATGAATATTCTAGATCTTTGACTTTGTACTATATCTCTAACAGCAGTCAGTATAAAGCCATGCTATACAGGATATAAAAAATTGCAGTGACAGTTTCTTTTTCAAGGATGTTCATGGTCTGAACAACATTTTGTTTAGGAAATGCTGCTTAGCACAGCCAAAAACAAGTTCACCAAAAATTAAATTAAATCGATGGAACATCGTGCATAATTTTTTTAATTTCTGTGGCATATGCTTAGAATGAGAATGTAGGGACATATATCTTTCATAGAGGACTGGGAAATAAAATACATCTTCTGTTTTGAAATGACATCAAAAAGAACAATTTCTAGATTTCATTACAAATGCTTTATATATTGCAGGCCAATGCACGAAGACTATGGTTAGTATTGGAAAAATGCACACCCATGCTGTACGGCATGTAAATTATATTTATTTAATGAGAATAAGAAAGTGTAATAAACAAATAAATAACACATGAATATTTTGCTCAGTTCACTCATAAAACCAAGATGACTTAGCTGATCACATTGTTGCTATCTTCAACAAGTTATCACATATTTACCACTGTTTTTTGCAGTGCCCATATAGCAGAAAAAGTACCTACATTTCTAATAACAGTTTTTAAATGGAACATAGTATATAAAATGTACTTTTTATGTCTTATTAGGGCAAGTTATTAAATTATGAATTATAGAATTTTTTAAAGTTTGAAAACTAACAGTCTCTTAATGAAGAAAAAGTTACAGAAATGATAATTACTTATGTCAAAGTAAGAAAAGATATATTTATAATTTATTTAAATCTAATAAATAAATTATTAACACTTATACATTCACTTGATATTTTATAAGAAACAATACATATCTTAACAGAATTATTTAATAGGTAAATATATACATGTTATAGTTACAGAGTTATTAATACCAAACTATATAGGCTAAACTTAACTAACTAGTCATTAAATTAGAGAGAATTATTATTATTTTATTGTTCCCTTTCAACCAAATATCATCATTATTAAATATCATGGTTTACTAAATCCCACCTAATATATATGTTTCCTATACCTAATATTTATGTTTACTGTAATGCGACCACGCTAAGCATACGCAGTGTTAGTAACTGCCAATAGCTCGACACGTAGTCATGCCATAAAAAAAAGCACCATAAGTACACTCTTGAAAAATGAACCGCCATTTTTCTTTATTTAATACCTCCACTAATCACATATAATGTTTGCTGCTTCAGTAATTATGTTTGACACATGCACAATTACATATAAGCCGCCATTAAGAAAAACCGGCGATCAAGTATCACGCTACTAAATACGACATATCATCACGATAGTTAGTCCATCTCTGCGCATGCGATAGCCACACGATTTCGCCAAGACCTGATAAATCGCCAAATTTTGTCACCGTTTGCGTTTCCTACGGAGGAAGTAAAAATACGCGTCCCGGGCAGTACAATCCCTGGACAGGAAGCCAAACTTACAACTATGGCATAAATGCAATTAAGGCATAAACATTACATTACAATATCAAACATCATGAACAATAAATGCAATAACTAACTTAAACAATTCAAATACTATCAAATACTAAATACAAATCAAATATTAAATGCAAATCAAATCAAATACACATTTAAAAACAAAAATGACCATGGTCTTATACTACTTACAATTATTTACATTACGTACTATGGCCATAGTAATGAGCTAACCTGTCGTAATGAACGACTTTAGGTTTAGAGTTCGAAGACTCACGGATCCGAACCACGACGTTGTTGCACGTGGTTGCGGCTGTGTGCAACAACAAACTATACGTATTGGAATTTGCCAGTGCTTTTAAGGATGAATTCATAACATGCCATAAGAGCCAGTTTTTTTATAACAAAAACATTTAATCACATCACAATATTAAAACTTAATTACTACAGTTGACAGACAATCACGTTGGAGGAAAGCGAGCGACCAACCGCACCGACGACGAGACGTGACTGTGTGTCGCCGAAATCACCTTCGGTTACAGTTAGTGATAACGGCGCACGGTTGGCGAGTACAACACATGTTTACAGAGTCGCCACACTACTCCCCCTCCAGTGGCAACGAATTAAAGGTACCGAGGGTTAAATCGGACTCTACGTCCGGAACGTGTATACTGAGGAGCACTTGTTTTCTGGGATCCAGCCACAGGAACTGACGTAGTAGCAGATGTTGGTGTAGACCCAATAGATGAAGGTGCCTTCGAAGGAAGTGGGACTGATGTACCAGTCTCGACAGTTTGTGGTGCTAAGATAAAGGCTGGTTTGAGACGATCAAGGCTCACCACTGTCTCTTTGTCGCCGATTAGTATCCGATAGTTCTTGGATGTGCGACTTAGAACTAGGTGTGGGCCTGTATAGGTAGGCTCCAAGGACTTTTTTGATGCATCACACCGTAAGAACACATGTGAGGATGTAGCGAGTTCTTTAGGAACAAACACAGGTCTTGAAGAATGTATGCTTGTGGGCTTAGGGTATAATGCAGCATGGTTTCACGCAATTGTTTAGGGAATGCATGGGGCTGGACATTGGGTGAGTTTTCTATGGGATTTATAAAATCTCCCGGTAAATGTAAACTGGTACCATAAACCATTTCAGCACTTGAAGAACCCAGGTCCTCTTTGATAGCCGTTCTGAGTCCTAACAACACAGTAAGGAGGACATCAACCCAGTGAATAGCAGTATGGCATCTAATGGCCTGTTTAAGAGAGCGATGGATCCTCTCTACAAATCTATTGGAATTCGGGTAGTACGGTGATGTACGGATCTTTTTAGTTCCAAAGAATTTTGTTAATGCAGTAAATAATTGAGATTCGAACTGCCGTCCTTGGTCCGTGATAACGTACTCGGGTACCCCAAACCGTGAAATCCATACAGAAAAAAAGTTTTTTGCCACAGTGTCAGCTGACATATCTACAATAGGGATAGCCTCTGGCCAACGTGTGTATCTGTCGACACACGTAAGAAGATATGTATAACCTAGTGATGGGGGTAAGGGTCCAACCAAATCGATATGTACGTGGCTAAAGCGAGCAGATGGTAACTCAAAGCGTTGACATGGAGTTCGAGTGTGCCTGTGAATTTTTGATTTTTGACAGTCTGTACATGACCTCGCCCATGCAGCGATGTCCTTCTGCATACCAGGCCATACAAAACGCTGTTGGATTAACGTGCGAGAAGGACGGATGCCAGGATGGGATAAATTATGGAGGCCGCTAAAAATACCATGCCGGAATTTCAGTGGAATGTATGGCCGCACCATATTACCTTGCACATCGCAGTACAGTGAAAGATCTGGTTCTAACTGCATAGGTACTAAATTAAGTCCATGAGAAGACTTGTCAGACAAAAGATGTTGCAATTCTGGGTCCTGTTTCTGACATTCTGCAATGGCGGAGAAATCTGTTGTTGATAGCAACTGAACCTCTTCAATTCTGGACAGAGCATCAGCAACTGTATTTTGAGGGCCTTCTACATGCCTAAAATCGGCTGTAAACTGCGCTATGTAATCAAGATGACGCATTTGCCTGGGAGAAGCCTTTTCAGGCCTTTGTCGAAAAGCGAAAATTAGCGGCCTGTGGTCGGTATGGATAGAAAACACACGACCTTCTACCATATGACGAAAATGTTTAACAGCCTCATACTCACTAAGAAGCTCGCGGTCGTACGTGCTGTATTTTGATTGCGCTGCAAAAAATTTTTTCCAGAAGAAAGCCAGAGGCTTCCATGCTCCGTCTACCAGTTGCTGCAAAACCGCACCCATGGCCGTATTAGACGCGTCAACCATTAATGCTAAAGGGTGCTTAGAAGGATAGCTAAGAGCTGTTGCCGACGCTAAGTCATTCTTACATTGTACAAAGGCTGTACGGGCATCATCAGACCAAATAATTGGCCGCGTATCTTTATTTTTACTCCCAACCAAATATGTGTGCAAAGGTGCCTGCTTTTCAGCGGCATGAGGAAGAAAGCGACGGTAAAAATTTAACATGACCAGAAAACGACGCAGCTCCTGAACAGTTTTTCGCTCTGGGAAATTTTGAATTGCAGTGACTCTGTCACTAAGTGGGCGTACGCCCTACGAAGAAACTTCGTGACCAAGAAATGACACTTTAGATTTCCCGAAAACGCATTTTGATGGATTAATGACTACACCATAAGACTGAAATCGGCCAAGGACTATGCAAAGGTGTTCAAGGTGCTGGTTTTCAGTTGTCTAGGCTACCAGAATGTCATCGAAATATGGGACACAAAAATCTAAATCTCGAATGACTTCATTAATGAAGCGCTGAAACGTTTGCGCAGCGTTACATAACCCGAAAGTCATGACAGGAAATTCGAATAAACCAAAAGGTGTTATTACAGCAGTTTTTGGTATATCAGGTGGATTGACAGGGATCTGATGGTAAACACGAGTCAAATCTAACATAGAAAAAAATTTTTACCTTCCAAGACTTGCATGCAGTCCTGAATATGAGGAACCGGATATCTATCAGGCAAAGTAACTGAATTAAAACGTCGATAATCCCCACAAGGACGCCAGTCGCCGTTTTTCTTAGGGACCATGTGGAGTGGACTGGCCCATGAACTTTTAGATGGCCGACAGATTCCTTGCTCAAGCATGCATTTAAGTTCTTCTTTTGCAGCCTTTAATTTCTCTGGAGGCTTTGGCAAAGACTGGTGGTCCAGTAGTCTCTATGACGTGCACAATACCGTGGTTCAGTCGGTTTGCCAGTTACTGAGCGGATGAAGTTAGGGTATTGCTCAAGTAGTTTGTGGAAAGGAGAATTACCGGAAATTAATTTAATTCCAAAATTAGTGGCATTTCCAATTCTACCTACCGCGGACAATTGTGTGATGGAGTCGAGTAAGCGTCAATTATTAATGTCGACCAACAGAGAAAATTTTTGCAGAAAGTTTGCACCAATTATTGGGTGCGAAACCGAAGCGATGACAAATGGCCATTGAAATTTGCGACGCAATCCTAGATCCAAAGGCATTAATATTTCTCCATATGTTGCAATTTTTGACCCGTTAGCTGCAAATAAGTTAAATTTTCCAGGCGGCCGTTTGGATTCGGCAAAAGGGGGAGGTACAGCCGAAATGTCAGCACCTGTATCAACAAGAAAACGTCTGCCTGATGGTTTATCTGTTACGAACTATCGACTAATGCACGGGCCGTTGTCACTCATGGCTTCGAGTGACGGCCCCTTCAGTTTAAAGGTCTTCTGAAATTTGCATGGAGGTGTAGACTTGCGCGCTTTATCACCGAATCGGCTGTGATAGAAACAAATGCCTGATTGAGTACCAGAATGAGCGCGTTGGTATTCCTTATTATTTCGGTTCCGGGATTTTGATCTACCGCGCGGATGATACTGAGATCGTGTCTATAAGGCTGCGACCTGCAATGATAATTCCTGGATTTGTTGTTGAAGAGATGAAATATCAACATTAGGATGCTGAACTTGATTGATTGCTTGTGGTTGGAGAACATCATGAATTTTGTCTGCCATTTGGGCCAGTTGGGGTAGGTTCTCGTTACTGGAGGCAAGAATAGCTTGGATATTGTTCGGGAGACTATTGAGCCACAATGATTGTAGAAGATTGGACTTAAAATTGTCACCCGCAAGCTCCTGCATTTTTGACAATAACTGGGATGGGCGCATATCACCAAGTTACAAATCTAGTAATAACTGCTTTAGTTTGGTGTTTTCAGACTCCTCATAAACTGAAATTAATTTATTTTTCAATTCCTCGTATTTATTATCCGAGGAGGGGTTTCAGAACAATCTCGCGTACTGACTGAAGAACCTCAGTGTCGAGGGCGGAAATTGCAGTATAAAATTTCGTGTCGTCGCGTGTTATACCCCCCGAGCTTGAATTGTGCATCTAATTGAAAAAAACCAAAGGTTGGGGTCACTACGGAAAAATGGGGCAGGTTTCACAGCAACGCGAGCCATTTGTTTGTCATCAGTGGCTAGAGGATCGCTAGCCATAATAAATATGAATAAATACAGATAACAAAAAAAAATATATAGTTCAAGAAAACTGTTGCAGTACACGTGAAGAAACACAAAATAATTAATGTTAGGACCTGGGTTCGAATGATCTAGAACATGAGAAATATAGTAAAAAACTCACCCACTTCACGAATACATACGAATCCATGTGCGGAATAAAAGGCAGAAAATATCACCTTGATGTACAAAAATTATCCACTCGCTTATGTTGGAACACTATCACTAATGGAAGATGAAGGTAATCCGCATGTCTGAAAGAAGATCACAAATGGAAACATGAAGGTAATCCACGTGGCTGTAATATGATGAAATTGATGCACGATCCAATAGACACGATAAGTAATCCAATACACATAAGTAAAAAAATATTGGTTCAGCTGCATTTCGCACATTATTACAAGGTCTTGTTTAAGCACAAAATTTCTGCTGTAGTATAAATTTCGACGATTCATTTGGCTTAAGCCTCACCGTCCTGAAGTCACCATTTGTTGCACGTGGTAGCGGCTGTGTGCAACAACAAACTATGCGTATTGGAATTTGCCAGTGCTTTTAAGGATGAATTCATAACATGCCATAAGAGCCAATTTTTTGATAACAAAAACATTTAATCACATCACAATATTAAAACTTAATTACTTCAGTCGAAAGACAATCACGTTGGAGGAAAGCGAGCGACCAACCGCACCGACGACGAGACGTGACTGTGTGTCGCCGAAATCACCTTCGGTTACAGTTAGTGATAACGGCGCGCGGTTGGCGAGTACAACACATGTTTACAGAGTCACCACAACGTCATTCAGCCTGTTTAGGACTGTGTGCGGACCATCCCAAGGTGATTGTAATTCAGGCCTGACTCCTTTTCGTCGAATCGGATTCCACAACCACACCTTGTCTCCTTTGTTGAATTGATGTTCCGTAGCTCTTGTGTCGTATCGGGTCTTCATCTTCTCCGTCGCCAAGTTGACTCGCTCTCGTGCAAAGTTCTGCATCACTTCAAAACGGGCCTGGACATCTTGGATGTGTTCCTCAGGCGATGAAGGCCTCATCCGTATGGCGATTAAACAGGCGGTCACAAGGCAGAGGAAGGTCTCGACCAAAGAGCATCTGGGATGGAGAATAGCCTGTAGTCTTGCGTTTCTATTCGCCCCTAGTGTGATTTCAGCAGCTTCCCGAGCTGGATCTTTCGGACAAGGCGTCGGCATTTCCAGGCGAGGATCCCTTTTGAGGATGGATAGTCATGTCATCAGATGCTGAAAACAGTTTGTTTTTCAAGTCTAAGGAAAAATTGTATTTCCTTAAAAACTCCAATCCGAGTATGCATGGATCTGTAATATCCGCCACATAAGCATGATGGTAAGCGGCACTTCCGAACATGATGTTCATGTTTAACTTCCCAGCTATGTCGATCTTGTCACCAGACGCAGTCTGAAGAGTAACACAGGATGGCGTCCAAATAAGTTTATCTTTAAACTGTTCAGCTAAATCTTTCCTAATGATGGTGACATTAGCTCCTGTGTCAATGATCATATTGCAAGGAACTCCATCGATATGCCCATTGATGGACAGTCCGTAACTGTTGCCACTCACCGTAGAAATCTTGAGTGCTTTAAAACATGGTTTTTCATTATCTGGCAACCTCCGGTCCTTGATATGGTCATTAATTTGTTTTCTGCGTCGTTGCTCAGAAATGGTCTCAATTTTCGTACCCTGGGGTGTTCTGCAATTCTTTCGTACGTGGCCTTCAGCTCCACAGTTCCAGCACTTTAGTTTCTTGTCAATCGTTTTTTCGTCCCATGGCATTTACTTGTCTGTTTAACCAGCCTCTCTTATTTTCCGTGCTCTGTAGTGTTCTGCAGTTCCTTCGAGCGTGGCCTTCAACACCGCAGTTCCAGCACTTTAGGGTCGATTTATTTTCACCACTATTCTGTCTCAAGGCATTCACTGGTCTTGTCAACTCATCTGTTTTATTATCCGTGTCCTGGGGTGTTCTGCAATGCCGTCGTATGTGTTCTTCAATGTCACATTTACAACACCTTAGAGCCACTTTGTTTTCACTCTTCACTCCTACTCCGTATCAAAGCATTGACTTCTCTAGTTAAATCATCTAAACGAGCCATCAGTTTATCTACTGGCTCGTGGACTCGCATATCTCTGACTGGGTAGCGGTCTCTATGAGTTGCTTGCTCTGCTGCTTCGAATTTCATGGCGTACACTAAAGCGCTTTTCAAATCTTTAACATCCGCCATTCGCACTGCTTTCTGTATTTCAGGGTCCCGGATGCCATCGATGAAATATTGCAGAGACAGGATTTCTCTTGTTTCTGTCGGGCACTCCGAAAAGGCGTGATGTGACAGCCTTTCAACATCCGTGGCGAGCTCCTGAAGTGTTTCGGTGGGCTTCTGCCGACGAGATTTAAGTTGAAGCCTGCTGTAGTCTTTTAAACATTTCTCCCCAAAGCGCAGCTCCAATGCGCCGGATAGAGCTTCAAAGTCTAATCTCTGGTTTTCGGGAAGAGTCTACAGGATATCCGCTGCGCCTGCTCTCATAGAAGCGGCGAGATGACAAGCCTTAACTTGGGAATCCCATCCATTCGCATCCGCAACTATAGAAAATTGGGTCTTATACACTTGCCAAGATGTCTTCCCATGATATGTCGATAGCTTCAGAAATGGACGAGCAGGCATTGGTAAGAATTTAAGACCATCACTATTGCTCCCTGCCGTCGCTACGAATTTCTTTAAAGTATCCACTTCTTTGGCAACTGCAGCAGAAACCCTTTCCTTAATTTGTTGTTTGATTTGTTGCTGGACGGCCGAAACTCTTCCTTTGACTCGTTGCTCCACAGCCGATACTCTCTCTTCTATTTGATTTTTGACCGAAGAAACCTTTTCCTCAATTTGTCCGACTTTATTTTCGACATTTCCTATTCTGTCTTCCATAGCCTCGAATTTATTTTCTATTACGCAGGTCATTTCTCTTTTCATTTTCTGAAATTTTCTGAAATGATCATTTCTGAATTGACCTGCTTCAATCTTTTCTTGAACTGATTTCATCTCCTTTTTAACAGATTCTTTCATCTCTTCGTTAACTGATTTCATCTCGTTTTTAACAGATTCTTTTATCGTTTCCTGACCAGCTTCCATCTTCTATTTCATTTCATCTTGTCCCGCTTTCATTTCTTCCTTAAACGAGGCAAAGACTGATATCAACTGCCTGAACTGTTCTTCAGTCTCTCTTGTTATTGGCATTCAAACCCCACTCCTGACACCAAAAACTGTTGCATGCGTACGGGTTCATTTGAATTGAATGCACAAAATTTTATTATTATGACAATAAAAATGCTTAAATTTCCTCAGATATTCTTTCAGTCTTACAATATCTCACAGTAATTATCTTTCAACTACTCAAAAGTTCAACAAAAGTTAATTCCAAACAGCTAAAAGAAAGCTAATCCGCGAATTCGCTACAGTCAACAAGAGTAGTTTTCTAAACAACAACAAACTAACTAACTACGAACTGAGAGGTTTTCCTCCTTTTATAAGATTTTAAAATCGCGCGCGAGAATTTTCTAGTACTTTCTCGAAATCAAAAAGAGATATTTATTAAATGTTACATGCACGCGCTCTTGTATTTTCAATTTTCCGGCTTAGCTTCCTTTTAATATTCGTCACGCTCTGCACTGCGTGGGAAATAAAACCATTTAATTTATAATTCAACTAACATTAGCTTTTTAAATACCAAATCCGTAACAATATGTGTGTGTGAAGCATTGCTTAGTGTTCTAAGTTTGTAGTGTTTATTTTCTTTCATTGTGAAAAATTAGGTTTTTTTTTTTATTTGTAGAATGTATAGAATTCTAGTATGACTATAGAATATGACGTGATTTAAGAATTTAAAAAACAGTGATATGAAAGCTGTGTGTGATTTTGATCTGCAATAAAATATTTATTATTTTTTTATTAATGTAAAGTTTAAAATTTTTAGAAAATAATGAAGATTGTTTACTTACTAGTAAAAAGGGATTGTGTCGTTACGTAGCAACAAGGTAATTTGTAAAAATGATAAAACTAAAATGTTCGCTAATATGAATTTAAATTTGCTGGCAACTACTCCGGTAAAAGAAAAAGAAAAAAAAGAGGGAAATAGTAATTGATTCGAGCGTATTGGCAACAGAGAGAAACCAAACGAAAACCGTAGAACTAGAATTTTTTTTTTAGAACTTGAAGTCGATTTTTGGTAGTTTTTGAATCTACTGTAATCGTATATTGTTCTTTAAATGATTATCCTTTTAAACTAAAAATGTAAATAATATTATGTCAATATAAAAAAAATCAAAACCATGTGTATTGTTACGAATTTGGTATTTAAAAAGCTAATATTAGTTCAATTATAAATTAATTGGTTTTATTTCTCGCGCAGTGCAGCGCGTGACGAATATTAAAAGAAAGCTAAGCCGGAAAATTGAAAATACAAGAGCGCGTGCATTAAATAAATAAATATCTCTTTTTGATTTCGAGAAAGTACTGGAAAATTCTAGCGCGTGATTTTAAAATCTTATAAAAGGAGGAAAACATCTCAGTTTGTAGTAGTTGCTTAGTTTGTTGTTGTTTAAAAAAACTACTGTTGTTGATTGTAGCGAATTTTCCGGCTTAGCTTTCTTTTAATATTCGTCACGCGCTGCACTGCGCGAGAAATAAAACCAATTAATTTATAATTGAACTAATATTAGCTTTTTAAATACCAAATTCGTAACACTGCCCCCTTCCCAAGGACTGCACGTCCCGGGCAGTACAATCCCTGGACAGGAAGCTAAATTTACAACTGTGGCATAAATGCAACTGAGGCATAAACATTAAATTTTCTCAAATTATCACGCAGTATTACAATATCTCACAGTAGTTTTCTTTTAACTACTCAAATGTCCAATAGAACGTAATTCAAAACAGCTAAAGAACGCTTCACTTCACATTCATCCCGGCCGAACCCCCAAAAAATTGTTGCGTGCGTACGGGTTCGTTATGAAATGAATGCACAAGTCCGATGAAAAAAAATGAACAAAAATTTATTATTATCACAACAAAAATGCTTAAATTTTCTCAAATTATCACGCAGTATTACAATATCTCACAGTAGTTTTCTTTTAACTACTCAAATGTCCAATAGAACGTAATTCAAAACAGCTAAAGAACGCTAACCCACGAATTCGCTACAATCAACAACAGTAGTTTTTTTAAACAACAACAAACTAAGCAACTACTACAAACTGAGATGTTTTCCTCCTTTTATAAGATTTTAAAATCACGCGCTAGAATTTTCCAGTACTTTCTCGAAATCAAAAAGAGATATTTATTTATTTAATGCACGCGCTCTTGTATTTTCAATTTTCCGGCTTAGCTTTCTTTTAATATTCGTCACGCGCTGCACTGCGCGAGAAATAAAACCAATTAATTTATAATTGAACTAATATTAGCTTTTTAAATACCAAATTCGTAACACCGCCCCCTTCCCATGGACTGCACGTCCCGGGCAGTACAATCCCTGGACAGGAAGCTAAATTTACAACTGTGGCATAAATGCAACTGAGGCATAAACATTACATTACAATATCAAACAATATAAACAATAAATGCAATAACTAACTTGAACAAATCAAATGCTATCAAATACTAAATACAAAACAAATACTAAATACAAATCAAATACTAAATACAAATCAAATACTAAATACAAATCAAATACTAAATGCAAATCAAATACTAAATACAAATCAAATCAAATACACATTTATAAACAAAAAGGACCATGGTCTTATACTATTTACAATTATTTACATTATGTACTATGGCCATAGTAATGTGCTAACCTGTCGTAATGAACGACTTTAGGTTTAGAGTTCGAAGACTTACGAATCCGAACCACGACGTCATTCAGCCTGTTTAGGACTGTGTACGGGCCATCCCAAGGTGACTGTAATTTCGGACAAAGTCCTTTCCGTCGAGTCGGATTCCACAGCCACACCTTGTCTCCTTCGTGGAATTGATGTTCAGTAGCTCTTGTGTCGTATCGGGTCTTCATCTTCTCCGTCGCCAAGTTGACTCGCTCTCGTGCAAAGTTGTGCATCACTTCAAACCGGGCCTGGAGATCTTGAATATATTCCTCAGACGATGAAGGAGCATCCGGAGGGCGGCCAAACAATAGATCACAAGGCAGACGAAGATCACGACCGAAGAGCATTTGTGATGGAGAATAGCCGGTAGTGTCGGGGACAGCACTGCGGTAAGCCAGTAAAAAGAGTGGTAATTTCTTGTCCCAGTCCTGTTGGTTTCTGGAAACCACTAATGAGAGGTTATTAAGGATCGTTCGATTGAACCTCTCTACCATGCCGTCCGACTGGGGATGCAATGGCGTCGTTTGAGTTTTGTCAATGCCGAGTAGTTTGCATAGTTCTTTGATTACTGCCGAGGTAAAATTCCTTCCCTGATCGGAATGTAACTGAAGAGGCACTCCGAACCTGGAAATCCAGTGCTGTATCATTACCTCAGCTACTGTGACAGCCTCTTGATCAGGAACAGGGTACGCTTCAGCCACTTGGTGAAGTAATCAATGACAACGAGTATGTATTTGTTGCCATCAGCAGTTCGTGGCAGAGGTCCTAAGATGTCAAAGGCGATACGTTCAAAAGGCGCCCCTACGTTGTAACGTTGCAGCTTGCCTCGGCTGCGTCTCTTCGGTCCTTTCCGACCTGCACAGGCATCGCAGGATCGGCACCACTTTTGCACGTCATCCTTTGCATTATTCCAGTAAAAGCGCTCACGAACTCTCTGTAAGGTCTTCATTATTCCAAAGTGACCTCCCGTAGGGCTGTTATGTAGTTCTTTAAGGACATCAGGAATGCGGGATCTTGGAAGTATCAGCTGCCATCGGAACGTCTTCCCATCATCCGATTCAAATTTTCGGTATAAGACGCCGTTTCGAATGTGAAGTGAATCCCAGAGTGCCCAATACTGTTTGGTTGTAGGACTACAGATAGAAATGTCCTGCCAGGTAGGTTTTCTGGTTGATGACTCCATTAAATCAATTATCGGTTTAATGTCGCGGTCTTCCAGCTGGTCTTTCCTGACTTCATCATCACTCCACGGTTCTCGATCAGCCGATGTTGATGTTGTAATTTGTCTTGCGACCGGAGTCAGCAGCTCGTATTTCGCTTCCACCCTGGAACAATATCGGCAGCTTTCTTGGCAAGATCTTCTAGACAGGGCGTCGGCGTTTCCGTGTGATGATCCCTTACGATGACAGATAGTGATGTCATATTCTTGGAGTCTCTGTATCCACCTGGCTATTTGACCCTCAGGATTCTTGAAATTTAAAAGCCAGGTCAATGATGCATGATCGGTGCGGAGCAGGAATTTTCTGCCATATAGATAGTGTTGGAACTGTTCTACGGCTTTGACTATGGCGAACAACTCTTTCCTGGTGACACAATAATTCCTCTCCGGTTTAGACAGGCACTTGCTCCAGTAGGCCACTACACGTTCTTGGCCGTCTATTTCTTGGGACAAAACAGCACCGACACTTTCATTGCTCGCGTCGGTGTCAAGAATAAATGGTCGGTCGAGCTGAGGATACGTCAGGATTGGAGCAGATGTTAAAGCCTCCTTTAAGTTGTTAAATGCATCCTCGCATTCTTTTGTCCACAAGAATCTTTGCTTGCTCTCTGTCAGCTTGTGAAGGGGTCTTGCGATGGAAGAAAAGTCCTTCACGAATCTCCTATAGTAGGTGCAAAGCCCTAGGAAGCTTCTCAGCTGATGGACATTTTCAGGACGTTTCCAGGATTTAACCGCTGATACCTTTTCAGGATCAGTGCGCATACCTTCTGCAGAGATGACACGTCCCAGGTAAGTCACTTCCTTTCGGAACAATTTGCATTTAGCGGGACTCAGCTTCAGATTGGCTTCTTTCAGTTTCTGAAGCACCTTCCTAAGATTTTCTAAATGTTCTTCAAAACTCTTTCCGACGATGATGATGTCGTCCAGGTATATCAGGCAGGCTTCGTAGGAAAGACCTTTCAAAACAGTCTCCATAAGACGTTCGAATGTTGCCGGCGCATTACACAGTCCAAACGGCATCACCTTGAATTGCCAAAGCCCTTGTCCCGTAGTAAATGCAGTCTTTTCTCGGTCTTCAGGCTGTATTTCTACCTGCCAATACCCACTCTTTAAATCAAGTGTTGAGAACCACTTGCTTCCAGAAAGAGTGTCTAGAATGTCGTCAATTCTAGGAAGAGGGTAACTGTCTTTCTTCGTAACCTCATTCAACCGGCGATAGTCAACGCAAAATCTTGTTGAGCCGTCTTTCTTTCTGACGAGAACGATGGGAGATGCCCATGGACTCGCTGAAGGCTCGATGACATCGCCTTCTTCCATATCTTTTAACAGTGTTCGCACCTCTTCCTGTTTAGCAAACGGTAGACGTCTTGGATGTTGCTTGATCGGGGGATGATCGCCGGTATCTATTCTATGTTGTGTCAAACTAGTTCGACCCACGTCAGAAGACGAGCAGGAGAAAACAACTTGAAGATCTTTGATGACGCGATCGGCAGTATTCTTCTCTTCATCGTTCAATTGCGCATTCTGCAATAACTCCGATGTAATGCTCTCTGATGAGGACACGGATTCTTGGATATTGCTCTTTCTTTCAACGCTGGTTACTGGAGTACATGCTGCAACCACGTCGCCTTTCTTAATAACTCTCGCCTTCTCAGTTACATTGGCAACTCTCACCGGGATAACCATTCTCGATAGGTCGACGAGTGTTGAGGCTACTAGTACTCCTTTCGGGCTATTACAATTATTGGGATATTCTATGATGCCGTAGCGGAAATCTCTGTTTTCGGCTATAGATCCAGGGAGTAAAATTTCTGTTATTGCCGGTATTGTGATATTGTCTTGTGCTATGATTCTGTGGACAGATTTAACTTCTTCATTATTAATTCCAAATAACGTTATGTCCTCAGACGCAGAATGCAATTCGTTATTTTTAAAGTCCAAGGAAAAATTGTATTTCCTTAGAAAGTCCAATCCGAGTATGCAAGAATCAGTGATCTCTGCTACATATGCCGTGTGATGGTAAGCGGCACTTCCAAACGTGATGTTAACATTTACTTTCCCATTGATGTCGATCTTCTCACCGGACACAGTCTGTAGGGTAACGCAGGGCGGCGTCCAGATAAGTTTGCTTTCCAGTTGTTGAGCCAAATCTTTTCGGATGATGGTAACGTTGGCTCCTGTGTCTATCGTCATATTGCAGGGGACTCCGTTAATATGTCCTATTATGAAAAGTCCATTACTGCCGCCTCTCACTGCAGAAATCTGAAGCGCTTTAAACTGGGGCTTTTCATTATCTGGCAACCTCCGCCCCGCGAGATGGCCACTAATTAGTTTCCCTGCTGCTTGTTAGAAGCGGTCTTAACATCCGTACCCTGGGGTATTCTGCAGTTTCGTCGTATGTGTCCTTCAGCACCGCAGTTCCAGCACTTAACGGTCGGTTTCTTCTCACCAATATTCCGTCTCAAGGCGTTCAGTTGTCTAGTTAAATCGTCTAGACGAGCGGTGACTTGATCCCCTGGCTCCTGGACTTGAGCAGCTCTGACTGGGTGGCGGTCTCGACAAGTGGCTTGCTGGGCTGCCTCGAATTTCATGGCGTACACTAGAGCGCTTTTTAAATCTTTTACATCCGCCATTCGTAGAGCTTTTTGTATTTCAGTATCCCGGATGCCATCGATGAAATATTGCAGGGACAGGATTTCCCTTGTTTCTGTCGGGCACTCCGAAAAGGCGTGATGTGACAGCCTTTCAACATCCGTGGCGAGCTCCTGAAGTGATTCAGTGGGCTTCTGTTGACGGGATTTTAATTGAAGCCTGCTGTAGTCTTTTAAACATTTCTCGCCAAAGCGCAGCTCCAAAGCGCCGGACAGAGCTTCGAAATCTAACCTTTTGTTTTCGGGAAGAGTCTGAAGGATATCCGCTGCGTCGGCTCTTAAAGAAGCGGCGAGATGACAGGCCTTAGCTTGGGAATCCCATCCATTCGCATCCGCAACGATAGAAAACTGGGTCTTGTACACTTGCCAGGATGTCTTCCCATCATATGTGGATAGCTTCAGAAATGGACGAGCAGGCATCGGTAAGAATTTAAAATCATCATTCTTGCTCCCTGCCGTCGCTACGAATTTCTTTAACGTTTCCATTTCTTTGGCAACTGCAGAATCTCTCTCATCAATTTGTTGTTCAACTTGATGTTGGACGGTACAAACTCTTCCTTCAATTCGTTCCTCCACAGCCGAAACTCTCCCTTCTATATGTTCTTTTACAGAAGAAACTTTTTTTTCTATTTCTTCTTTCACCGAAGAAACTCTTTCTTCAATTTGATCTTTTACGAAAGAAACTTTTTCTTCAATTTGTCCAACTTTATTTTCAACTGTGTCAATTCTGCCTTCCATAGCTTCAAATTTATTTTCTATTATGCAGGTAATTTCTCTTTTCATTTCTTCTTGACATGCTTCAATCTTTTCTTGACCAGCTTGAACGGCTTTCATTTCGTCCTTAACGGATTCCTGGCCCAATTTCATTTCTTCCTTAACGGATTCCTGGCCCAATTTCATTTCTTCCTTAACGGATTTGACGGCCCCTTCCATCTTTTCTTGGAAAGCAGCAAATGCAGTCATCATTTGCCTGAATTGTTCTTCCATCGCTCTTGTTATTGGCATTCAAATCCCACTTCTGACACCAAAAATTGTTGCGTGCGTACGGGTTCGTTATGAAATGAATGCACAAGTCCGATGAAAAAAAATGAACAAAAATTTATTATTATCACAACAAAAATGCTTAAATTTTCTCAAATTATCACGCAGTATTACAATATCTCACAGTAGTTTTCTTTTAACTACTCAAATGTCCAATAGAACGTAATTCAAAACAGCTAAAGAACGCTAATCCACGAATTCGCTACAGTATGATTTATTTTACGTTGAATCATTCACAAAAGAAGAAATTAGTATTTTTCTAGTGGCTATCCGGAATATAATCTAGCATAAAAAAAATCATCAAAGGGGGTAAAAAGCATAAAAAAAAAGCATAAAAAAATCATCAAAGTCTTGAAATTTATTAAGCCCTTATATTAATAGATTTAACACCAATTTGAGTATATTCTACTTTATTTAAAAGACACGCAATAATTTGCAACATTCTGATATAATTGCCGCAATAAATTTAATAATAAAAATCTTTTTGTATTTGTATATATTCTAAAGCTTAAAAATCTTTGAAAATACTAAAGCTGTATGAAATACAAATATGAGAGACTGCGACGTTGTTAACCGTTTTAATAACTGGTACAATTCACTTACTGCATTATTATAACTTAAAATATAAAGAAATTATTATACTTATTTCTATATCATACAGAATACCATGGACCTTATAAGAAATAGACTAACCCAAATGGGTTTTCTCCCTCGTCTGAGGCAATTCCGGCTGTCACCTTGATCACATTCGAAGGAGTAGGGACGACTTGCAGAAATTTAACAGTGGTTCCTATTGCAGCGTGTATAATTGTCAAGAAAAAGCTGGTTGTAGCGCCTCATTTCACAAATTAGAATTTCTCCGTATTTTTATTTTTGAAATTGAGATTGTATTTTAAAATTTAGCATATTCATTAAGCATAATTAACGTTCCAAATAATTATAAAGCTATTGCATGCTTTCAGGGTTGGATATTTTTTTAGCTTTTCCTATGCTGTAAGGAAACTTGCAACTACTTTTAGAGAATAATATTTTAAATCTGAACTAATAGAAAATTTCAAGCAAGCAATTTTCTCTTGCAATTTTTATGCTTTTTATTGGTGTAAATAAGTAAAAAATACTAAAATATACTAAAATAAATATATAAATACTAAAAACGAATTTTTGAAAGTTTTGTTTAAAATTCTAAATTGTGCTGCTTTTTTAAAATTATAGATGAGTATTATAGCACAATTTCTATAAAGGAATTTTATTTCAATTATATTTCATAATACACCACAGTGATAAACACTTTTGACACCTTAATAACTTTTATACATTTAATTCTAATATTAAAATTGTATTTAACCGTAATAATTAATTTTGCTTATATTTTATAGTGATTATTTTTTTATTTTATTTTTAGTTCTGCATAAGATTTTTTTTATTTACTGTTAATTTATTAGCCCAAAGGGGCAGTAGCCTAGAAAGGCTGTTGCCCCTTTGGCGCATTTTGCACTGTTTTACTATAAATGTCCGTGTCTCCTTGCAAATTGTTGTTACCAAATATTATGCCACTGTATTATATTTAAAGAAATTAAATTAAATTCTTCGTTATTATATTTAAAGAAATTAAATAATGAAGAATCTGCATGAATACATGTATGTTTCTCACACTGTGACAAAAACGACAGTATTTAGAGCCATCAAATTTTGAATAATGTAATCCTCCACCCGGACATGGGCATCTGGAAGCTGAATTTCGAATTTGTTTAAATCTATTTCATATTTTGTAAAACTTTAACGAATTTTTGATTAACAAACGCAACAAGTTCAGAGAGAGCACTGTACGAAAAATAAGTTTTATCTCCAGTGCGGAAATTCTAAAGATATGCTGTTTTCAAATGTATGTGATTTACGGGCGAAGAACATGATATTCAATAAATATAGGTAACACACAAAACGTTAAAAAAAGGATCCTTTTGGGCGTAATATAAAATCTGAGTGCTTCTAGATTTTATTTACCTTTCCTCCCCCCCTTCATTACACTCAGAAAATTTTATGCTCCGAATTTTATAAATTACTAAAATAAATATTCCACTTTAATGTTAAAACGAACAGTATTTAGTAGGGCTTGAGAGCCTACGTGAAAATCTCGCTTGTGATAGTATGGAAATATTAGAGTTACTAATTTATTTCCAGCTGGCAGAATAACCGGACGTTTACAATTGAAATTAAATCTGAATGTGACAGTCTACCATCAACTCTTATTAATCCGCTTGATGGATCTAAAAAAGGATTAAAAAATTTAAGCTTACTCGTAGGTGGAAATGAAGATCCCCTTTCTAAAGCTGATATCTCAGCAGGAAAATACTTTACCTGTAAATGTTTTATCAAATAATTTTCTGCTCTTTCATATTCTTTGGACGTGAGCTCTCCTGTAGGCGTTTTAGAAGATTTACACCTTCTGCAAAACCTAAAAATAAAGGCTAAAATTCTAATTAGTTTATGAAAGTTGTTACTAATATTAAGTAAGTTATCGAAAAAAAGAGTCATTATTTAAACTTAATTTCAGTTTAGAAACAATCTTGAGTTCATCATTATAAAGTTTGCCAGTTGAACTACTGAGAGTTTGCAAAGTCTGAGGAATAGATAAATTTAATTTTGAAATGCCTGGTCCTTTCCACCAAAGTTCACAAGCGGCATGTGCTTTCCAGTCCTCTGGAGATCATATTTGCTAATTTGAACTCTGAAGGTATATGATGCCATTTGAAGTCTTTAGATATCTGCTGGGTTTGTGATATTCGGTTGCCTACAAAGTCTTAAGCAGATTTGAAGGAGTCTTGATCCATGCTAGTGCTATTGTAGGATCAGAGTACAATTTCACAGAGCCTATTTGAAGTTTAACAGCTGTTAAGACCTTTTCCGTTAGTTTTGCGAGAAGAAGGCTGGCACAAAGCTCCAGACGTGGGACTGTAATGCATTTTGTAGGAGCAACACGTGATTTGCTGCAGAGAAGTGTACTGTTTACTTCACCGGTGCTGGACACAGTTTGGATGTATATCACTGTACCGTAAGCCTTTGAAGAAGCGTCTGAGAAACCTTGGAGTACTACCAACTTGGTATCGGTTTTTAAAAAATATCTTGGTACATGAATGTGTTCCAAATGTGGTAGTGTTTTAATGAAGTTTTCCCACTGTTCGGCAACAACTGGAGGTAGTGTTTCGTTCTAGTCTAGCTTAAGCAACCATAACTGTTGCATAAAAATTTTTGCCTTAACAATAACAGGACCCAAGAGTTCGAGTGGATCATAGATGCGTGCTATTTGAGATAGTACACCTCTTTTGGTGTTAGAATTAGCGCTTATGCTTACTTTATATGTAAAGGAATCGGTTAAACTATTCCAAAAATTTAACTATTGTATCTTCAGAATTTCGATCAAGCGTGAACTCTTGCAGTTCAGTAGTTGGTGCCTTGTTACTGAGTGGGCGCTCTCCCGGAACGAATTCTATTGTTTGCTGGAAGAGTCCAAGATTTGTAGGTATGGTACGTGAAAGTAGGGATGAGCTAAGAGGAGAAAGGAAAAGGGATTTTGAGTATAGGAAATTTCAGTCGTTCCGGGATTGAGCGCCTACTATGAACGGGCTCCTGCTTTGTGAGGGTAGCTAGCGTTTCGTTAGTAAGTGTATTATTTAATATTCTTACTGATTGTCTGCCCTTTTTTTTACAGTTACAATTTTCTACAATACCTTAAATAAATAAAAACTTTACAGTTACGTATTGTAACTTCATGTAATGCTCTGTTACTTTACCGTAATAAGAGTTCTAATAAATATTAAATTTCGTTAGAATAAACAAAATTATGTAATTTCGCCAGAACGTTATGCCTTTAAGCAAATTTTAAATAAGCATACAATTTTACATTGCAAACACGTATTTCTCTACGAAATATTTTTGTTTATTTCATAAATTGATAAAAATTAATCTGTCCTTAAACAAAATGTTCAATAAAACATGGAGCATAAAAATAAGCTGTGAAACTCCTTCCACGGTTCGGGAATAAGTCAACGAGCATATCCCTTTTTTTCCCTAGTACTCACTGAAAGCCTTTCCACGATCTAATTATTTCCGTTGGAAACCATTCCGGAACCTTTCTTTTCCATTCCTCTCACCTGCGTATATTCAATTCGCCCAGCTAACAATAGCAGGCGTTCCGAGATTGACGGTCTAGTCTTGTTACTGCACCACTTCTGTTTAATTGTAAGTTCTGGAAAGTCATTCCTCCCCTTTGGAGAAGCTGCTTAAACTCTGACATAAGTTTTTCTAACTCGTTGAAGTCTGAAGAACCGGAAAGGCAATCGTCCATATAGAAATCATGAAGGACTGCTCTTGAAGCTGAAGGAAAGTCTTTTCCCTCATCTAAGGCAAGTTGTTGTAAAACTTTAGTGGCTAAGAATGGGGCAGACGCGGTCCCATACGTTACAGTTCGTAACTGGTAGACTTTAACCGGCGCGAATTTACTATCTTTCCATAAGATATTTTGAAGCTTAGTTTGCGAAGGATTAACTTCAATCATTCTGAACATCTGTTTGATGTCAGCAGACAAGGCGAAAATGTGTTTTCTAAATCTAATTAGAATGGAGAAGAGGTCTTGTTGAAGCACTCCTCCTTTGCAGAATAAATCATTTAAGGAATGCCCGCTAGACGTTTTCGATCTCGCGTAGTTTAGTTTTTTGCTGGTGGGACGCAGTACGTTGTGATGTGGTAAATAATACCCATCATCTATAAGTGTATCTTCTTTCACCTCCTCCATATGATGCAAATTTTCATATTCATTAAGAAATTCTACATAAAGTGTTTTCAAAGTAGAATCCCGTTCCAAGCGTGTCCACAATTCATCTAGTCTTTTCAATGCGATTTCTTTAGAATTTCCTAACACTGTTTCCGAAGATTCTGGCTTGAGTGGCATTTCAACCACATACCTACCGTCTGGCTTCCTATAAGTGTTTTCGCGAAGTGTTTATTGCAATAATATAATTCGTCATTACAAGTTTTGCGTAGTTCTACTTCTTCGATTTCCCAGAGGGTTGTGAGGGTTTTATTGAGATTTTCTAAATTTTTAGACAAGAAACAATGTTTTGGTGTATAACACAAATTATTGTCTGAAATACTACCCGAAACAAGCTAGCCAAAACAGCTTGATTGCAAGAACAAATTGTCTCCCAATTTTATTTTATCATGTCTCTTAACTGAGAAGAATAATTCAGCACCCAAACGAACATCGAACTTTTGAGGAACGAAAAATAATGGGTCAGCAAGTTTTATTTTCCTTGGAATGTAAAAATTCGAAACATTAATTCTTTTGGGGGGTATGAAATTAGTTATGATAGGCACATTTAATAAGTCAATTTCCCAGTGCGAATCATTACTTTCATTCGATAGATAAGCTGGAACCTTTTTTGTAATGTTTAGCGATGTGTCATTTAATCCACTTATCGGAATGTTTATTTTTTCTTTCTTCAAACCCAGCGCTTCCGCTGCTCTTGTTGTCATAAATGAACTTTCAGAGACCGAATATAGAATAGCTCTCAACGGTTTGCTTTCACCAGCTTCACCTTTGACATAAATTATTACAGTATTTATCAAAATACTTTTACTATTTCCGTTTGAGAAGAAAGAAATACGAGCATTTTCTGGCGAATGCGAATCCATTGACCTTGACGCGTTTATGTTTTTTGTTTACTAGGTTCCTGAAGCTCTGTCATCCCCGTGATGTCTAGACTTGTCATCGGCGATGAATATGCATACAACAATGTATGATGATCGGATTTTTTCTTACAAATATAACAAACACTATTCGATTTTCACTGAGATAATAAATTAAATTCGCTGAGAGAGTTATAGCAAAGCCGATGTTTTTTTTACCAAACTCACTCGTTCAGATCATTTCATCTGAATTTATCACAGTGATATAGTGCATGAGATTTGAGATTTACCAGCGATACACAATTTAGGCGAATTATTAACCAAAAGACTTGGATCGTTCCGAATTAAATTTAGATGGAATATTAGCATTGATACTATTTAAAATTTGACATCTTATCTCTAAGAATTCCCAAAAATGTATCAAAATCGGACACTTTGTTATCTTTTATTGTAAGTTCATACTGTTTTCGTGTTTCGCGGTCTAATTTATCAAGAATAACATTTAATAATAAAACTTTCAACATGATGCGAAGCTCTTTAGTAGATTCATGTTTTATTGATGGCATATTTAGAATATTTTTAATATGACAGTCTACAATTACTCTTTTATTCTCGATCTTTGTTTTAAAACTTTAAAAAGTGAAGAAAAGGGTACTTTTCCGTTTTGCCGGCACAAGCAATAAAGTCGCCAATAATGGTACAACCGATACCAAACGGAATATTCTCGCTGGTAACCTTTTACGCCTCATTTTCAAAACAAGTCGCAGCTTTTTCTTATCAGATTGATTGTTTCTTTCAATACTGCATATAATTACATAGAATTTTTATCAGATAGTTCAGTTTTATGTGTAAGGCCATTTTCGGTAATTAAGTCAATTAGGATGCAATCACAGCGCTTACCCGAAGCCGAAAATATAGAAAAGGTAAAGTCAAGGTCATTAGAATTCATGAATTCTAATGAGAATGCATTAACGAAGTAAAGCACTGCGGTTTTACATAATTTCTGAATAAGCTATTCGTACGAATTGAAATATTTCTTGCATTTAAATTTGTGTTCCAAATTAAGATTTAACTTCAAATTAATGTAGATAATTACTGAGAGCATTAGATTTTTGTAGAGTAGTTTACGTGAGATGAGATCGCTTGTGGTCACGTGATATGAACCGGCGAATCAGGATATTGAACCATGAAAGCATATTAAATTAATGTCTTTTTACAAATTTATTGTCTTTTTATAAAATTTTAAGCGATATTAAAATGTTTATGCCTTCAAAAAAAGAATTCTTAGAACTAACACTTTTTTAAATATTTTTTTATGTGTATACTGTATGTTGTTGCCAATAAAATCTGCTTGGCGAGATTTGCGCCGGCGAAACGGAAAAGTACCAAGAAAAGTTATCGTCTGATGTTTCTAATGATTTAGCTTCTCCTTTTAAAACCGCGCGTAAGTAATGGAGCTTTTCATTTTCGAAAAATTCTGGATTCTCTTGGATTAAACTATTAAACTGAGTTTTAAACAAATTCCATTCAAATTTTCCGCTAAAATTCGGAAGTGGAATTTTTGGCAGTTTTACTAAAGCCTTTTTAAAATGATCATTACAGAATAACTGTTACGAATAACACAGAAAATATATAAATCAAATATATTTAAAACAGTTCGTTCAGTTGCGGGCCTGCCTCTACCCGAGGCTGGGTGCATTATGAATAAAGACAAAAAAGTTCTTAATAAATCATTCTTTATTTCCATCAAAACAGTATCACTCTTCCGAGATCAGCTTTCGTTCCGTCTACACGAAAAACATTCGAAACACTCAGCACGTAGGCTGACGTCACAAACAGCAGCGCCTCGCGCCGGTTATTACTTCAGTTCATTTCACAACATCCTCCTCCCCCTTGAGACTCAGGTTGAGTCTCAAACTCATAGCAAACATTATTTAAAAGATCAAGTCTTTTTGGAGCTTTTACAAGTCGTCCAGAGGAGGAATATTGTTGCATCACTATTTTATCAGGTGCAATTCCCTTTTTTAACGTACACCCAGCACTAGAATTAGATTCCTCTGCACCCAGTTTCTTATCAGGAATTATGTTTCTATCATTGGACTGTATCTCCAGAGGAAAGATGCGTTGTATTGGTCGTATAACTATTCCATGCCGGGTCTTAAGTTTAACCGTACGAATCTTTCCATCACGTCCAGGGATCAATTCTGTAATTCGGGCTAAAGGCCAAAATAAACGTTTTCTGTTATCATCCCCCATCAGTACTATTTCTCCTACTACAGGTTCCCGAGATCGTTTTTCATTATGCTTTTGAACCAGTTGACTAAGGTATTCTTTTCTAAATCGTTTTCTCAGATCATTTAACAATTTAGTTCTATATTTTAATCTCTTATTAAGACTTGACGAATTTAATTCATCAAGATCTTCAACATTGGAATTTCTGTTCTTGATAAGAAACATGGCGGGTGTCAGAGGTACTAATTCTTGTGGATCTTCAGAAACATAAGTTAAGGGTCTAGAATTAATTATAGTTTCACAATCACAAATAATAGTATAAAGTTCTTCATATGATAACACTGATTTACCCAAAGTACGCTTTAGCAATTCTTTTACTGTACGAACCAACCTCTCCCACCAGTTACCCCACCAAGCTGCAGTAGGTGGAATAAATTTCCAGATTATCCTTTCAGTTCCTGTTTCCTTTAATACTTTAGCCCAATTTAGTTTTGATAAATCATTAGATGCACCCCGAAAATTTGTCCCACCAAGCTGCAGTAGGTGGAATAAATTTCCAGATTATCCTTTCAGTTCCTGTTTCCTTTAATACTTTAGCCCAATTTAGTTTTGATAAATCATTAGATGCACCCCGAAAATTTGTCCCGTTATCACTATAGATTATTCTAGGGCGTCCGCGCCTAGCAACAAATCGTCGAAGCGCCAGGAGAAACGCATCAGTAGAAAGAGAATTTACGAGTTCAAGGTGAATGGCACGGTACACAGCGCAGGTGAACAGCGCGATCCACACCTTTCCTCCATTTTTTAAAAACAGCGGTCCGGCCAAATCAATCCCTATAATTTCAAATGGCGCACAATCCGTAACTCGGTCTGGTGGCAGCGGTGTCGGTTCGCTTGACATAGCCTTAGTTTTAAATCTTTTACAAACGATACAGTTAAAGAGGACATTTTCAATGGCTTTTCTAGCTCTGACTATCCAAAATCTTTCTCGTAATATACATTGCATCATCTGAAGACCAGCATGACAGTTCTTATTATGCACATTTCTGATTAATAACTTAGTGAAATCACATTTTTCTGGTAACAGTATTGGATACAGAAAGGATTCATGGTCATCTCTATTTAGTATTCTCGTTTTAACTCTTAGAATACCATCATCATCAATGAGCGTTTCAATAAAATTATAATATTTCTTATCAGTCAGATAATAATTTTGAGCCAAACGAATTAAATTTTTCTCAGAATTTTCAATTTCATACTGTGAAAGTTCAATGTTTCTATTCTTTAAGAACCACCTTTACAATTATTTACAAATCTAAATATCCATGCAAATATTCTAATCATTTTGTCATAATTGGATACATCGATTCGATGCCAAGGGAGTGCGTCTTTTGATAGATCAATATTCACTATTCTTATCTTTTTCCTCTCCAATTCTACTTCTTCATGCAAATAAATAATCTCACCAGTGGACCAGTTTTCAGGGCCTTCTCGCAACCACAAGGGGCCTTCCCACCATCTAGACCGAAGCATTTGCTTCGCAAAACATCCGCGCGACAACAAGTCGGCAATATTTAGTTTTCCTGGGATATGTCTCCATGAATGACCTCGCGTCAACTCTCGAATCTCTTTAACCCTATTTTCGACGAAAACGGACCAATTTCCTTGCTCTGTTATCCACCAAAGGGCAGTGGTTGAATCAGACCAGAAGGTAACTTTTAAATCGGGCAAACTGAGAGCTTTGATAATAGAATTTGCAAGTCTAGAACCTATACAACAGGCCATTAATTCTAAGCAAGGAATGCTTAAAGATTTCAAAGGCGATACTCTAGACTTCGCCCGTACGAGATTTATTTTTACTTCAGAATTAAATATTGATCGAACAAAGACGCACGCTGCATACGCCCCCTTGCAAGCATCCACAAATACATGTAGTTCAGACGTGTCATTGATAAACAAGTATCGAGGCAAAGTAACATCTTTCAAAACATTAAGTTCTTTAAACCAGTTCAAAAATATATTTACATCATTCGGAGACAATTCATCATCCCATGCAATTTTCACTTTCCACAATTTTTGCAACAACAGTTTCGGAAGCAATGTAGTTGGCGTTAATAAACCAATAGGATCAAAAATTGTCTGCACAATTGCCAAAATTGTCCTCTTTGTGATTTTCGTATCACAGGTCAATGTATCTGTGTCTGTGCAGCACCTCAGCGTATCATTATCCAAATTCCAAATTACCCCCAAAACGGAAGTATCCCCTGAATGTTTGTCAACATTTGTACCAGCCACATTGCTTTCAAAACCACGCAAGTTAAAACATCCATTTGACATGATTAATTTGGAATGTTCAATAAACGTAAACTGTTCATCAAAACTAAAAACACTAGATAAACAATTATCCACATAAAATGACGATTTTAATTTTTGAGCAACTTCACTATATTGACGTGGACAGTTTTCTAATAGATGCATTATAAATGCGTTCAACAAGTAGGGGCTCGAAGAAACTCCAAACACAACTCTGCAATGCCTATAAATTAATTGCTCTTCATTGCATGGGATAAAAAATCTGAGAAAATCTCTATCTTTAGATGCGACGGATAACATTAAAAAAGCCTTTTCAATATCGGCACTAATACCAATCGGATACATTCTAAAACGATCTATAATATCAGGTATTAATTCAATAAGATTTATTCCTTTACACAAACATTCGTTCAAAGAGAGTTTCCCTTTCTCAGATGCAGAAGCGTCAAAAACAGGAGGAATTTTCGTGGTTTCACTTCCTAATTTGATTACAGGCCTATGCGGCAAATAATGACATTCATTATTCAATTCGTTTTCTGGTACGCGTTCAATAATATTCAACCTTTCCCATTCCTTGAACACATTTTGATAATCATCGAAAAATTTACTATATCTGAGTTTATAGATCATCTTTTGATACCTTTTCCAGGATAATTCTTTATTATCGGTTAAATGTGTCATATCACATTTCCACGGAAGTTCTACTTCATATCTTCCATCTAGAAGAATTTTCATTTTGTTCTCAAATTCAGATAAATTAAAACTTTCATTCATTTTAACAGTTTCGTTTGGAGCGCATATTCCAAATTTTTCAAGTTCCCATAACTCATTCAGAGGAATTCTCCTGACATGCATTGAAAATGTTTTCAAAATATTATCCTTTTCACCCGAATTTCGTTTTCCAAATACCGTCCACTCAAGTTTCGTTTCGACAGCCGTTACCCCGGACTGTAATTCAATAGAATTTCCCGTCAATAATTTTCCTATAACATCTGCTCCGATTAAAAGGTTAATTTCAATTTCCTTTCGCAATGGATCAGAAAATTCGATTTCTTTTTCTTTTAATTCATTCAAAATCTCTTTATCTTTAACCTTAGGAATAAAACGAATAAAACCGCAAATCATTTTTTCCGATAATGCCTCAAAACTACATGCGAATGTTCCTTTTAAATTGCTGACCTCGACCGAAAACACTTCATGTTGTTTAGGTTTCGTTTCGTCCCCCCCAAACAGTGCATGTATAACTGTCTCCTCCCGAAGTGGAGATGCTTTAAGCTGACTCATCATATTTTCACTAACGTAGCTACTTTGGCTTCCGCTATCAATTATGCAGCGAATAATTTTCTCGCGACCTTGACACCGAATTCGAACGCAAAGCGTTTGCAAAAATACAGTTTCGCTCCTGCCACAGTTAGAAAGAGAACTCTCTTTTGAAACATTTATCTGATCATTATTTTTTAGCTTTTGATTACACATTACATCAAAATGATTACAACTTTTGCAAATAGAACAACTTAACTTCCCTTTGAAAGGACAAAATTTACTAATGTGACTCGCTCTTTTCAGACAAGAAAAACAAGCACCTTTTTTTTAACAACAATTGTTGTTTTTCAGCTAAAGTCATTTTTTTTGCAGAGTAACATTTTTCACTAAAATGTTTCTTTTCACAAAAATTACAGTTTGGAACACTCTTACCTGAATTCTCAAGACTTACTAGAGCTGATGCTGTTACGGGATCATTTTGCTTTACCTGTTCGTGGTTAAAATCTTTCTTCCGATGGTTCTGTTGGGAAGCGAAACCAGTTCTTGCGAGGAGAACCATCTCTTCCCCCTTAACTTCCTGTTTTAAGAAATTCATTAAATATTTCAAAGATCGATTCCCTTTAGTTTCAATGGAGTCGTGATTTCTGCTTCTTTCCCATGCCATCAATACTTCTTCTGGTAAGCAACTTTCCACTAAGGGAGTCAAAAAATCCCCATATTTTTCTTGGGTTCTCCCCAAACTTTCCAACGCTCGCAATTTTCCTGCTAGTTCATCATACAGGGAGGGTAGATCCGTTTTTGCTCTTCCGGTTACAGCGTTCTTCATCACTAGGCTTAACAAGTCTCTCACATAGATTTGCACAAGTAAATCTTCGCGTCCAAAGCGCTCTCTTAGTTGTTCGATGGCTTTAGGATAATTAGCTGCCGTTGCCGGGAAGCTAAGGACTAGGCGTTCTGCTTTCGATTTGGGTTCCATGGCCTGCAATAGATACTGCATTTTATCTTCATCGGCGATACTTTTGTCATCGTGGATTTTCTGGAACTGACTCCAAAACGTCAGGTAATCTTTAGCTTCACCACTGAATTTTTTTAAGCTCAATTTTAGGCAATTTAAATTTCCTAGATTCGGAATTATTTGAAGGAGAGGAGGCTTGTATTTCCGCATCTATTTGAGCACACTGTTCTAGAAACTTATCTCGATAATTCTCCGCTTCTTGAAAATCATCACTAAATAATTTTTCTCCATCTTCAGTCTGCAAAATTTGCTGCGATATAGCACTCTGGCATACGTCAAGTCTTTGGAATTTATCACAAAGTTGACACTTCAAAATCGAAAGTATTTTTAAATCTCTTACTTCTTTAGTTAATTCACTTTCGGTTTTCCTTGAGGTTTGCGAAAACGCAATTCTAAGTCCTTTTCTTTGAGCCTTTAAAGCGATCAAATCCATCTTCAAAGTATATTCAAAATCGAAATTCAATATCAAAAGTTCAATCGGAAAATTCTAATTCAAAGCACCCGGTCCCGCCGAGGGTACCACTATGTTACGAAGAACACAGAAAATATATAAATCAAATATATTTAAAACAGTTCGTTCAGTTGCGGGCCTGCCTCTACCCGAGGCTGGGTGCATTATGAATAAAGACAAAAAAATTCTTAATAAATCATTCTTTATTTCCATCAAAACAGTATCACTCTTCCGAGATCAGCTTTCGTTCCGTCTACACGCAAAACATTCGAAACACTCAGCACGTAGGCTGACGTCACAAACAGCAGCGCCTCGCGCCGGTTATTACTTCAGTTCATTTCACAACAATAACATTCGTGTGTAGGGCTGTCAATATTTTGATTTGTTACAGATTCGTAGTTGTTATTTTTAAGTTTATTAATAGAGGTTTTTAGACTTGCCTCTAATTTTTGAATATCCTCATCCACCTGAGCCAGCAAAGCTTCCGCTTCTTCAAATTCATCATGCTTGAGTATTTCTGTAATAGTCGTTGTTCAGCACTTCGAACCTTTCATGAATATTTACCACCGTATCCAAATGAGCTTGTAGTTGCGCGAAATCCAGTTCTTTTAGCTTTTCTGCTGCTGTTACAACATTCGCAATTCTTGCTAATTGTCCTTTAAGATTTCCACGTTTGCGATTTAACGTTGCGATATTCGTAGTCATTGTTTACTTTTGGTTTCAAATCAATAGCGTTTAATCGATAGGTTCAAGTTCTGTGGATCGTACGGACCAATATATGTGCGATGTAGTGAGCGTTGTTTAGCGTAGTAAGAAATGAGATGCGTAATTAACAATATACGAGTACTTTAATCATTTAGTCATAGCGAGAACAGAAACAGTGTTAATCCAGCTGTAGTGTCGCTTCAGTTCCGTTACATTTCTAATTAAATTTGGTTAAAGCGGAATGGCAACACCTTCTAGTCTCCGCGAAGTAAACAAACTTCGAGTTTTTGTCACGCGATGCTACGTGCATGTAAAATGTAAATAAATCTTATGAATAAGAATCTATAACATCGTATGGAATAAAATATTGGTTCCATTGGAGTCAGGGAAGTGTTATTCTCTTACATTTGCATACCAGACACTTCACTGGTGTATCCCGGCGTGATCGAATTCTACAATGGCTGACGAAGACGAAACCGAAATTAAAGCAACAACTGCATCTGTCGCCAAGGTAAGCGTTAAAGTTCCTCCTTTTTGGAAGCCAGATCCTAAAATATGGTTTATTCAACTAGAAGCACAATTTAGAAATGCAAAAATTAGTGCAGATCAAACAAAATATGATTATGTTATAAGTTCCATTGAACCTGATATTTTGTCACAGGTATCTGATATTCTGCTAAGTCCACCACAAGATAATAAATATGAGGCAATTAAAAATAGACTAATTTCATTATATGCTGATTCAGAGACTCAAAAAACCCAAAAATTACTGAGTGAGTTAGAACTGGGTGACAAAAAGCCATCTCAATTGCTATGTGAGATGCGTAATTTGGCTGGCGATAAAGTAACAGATACTTTCCTAAAAACATTGTGGCTACAACGTTTACCCGTTAATATGCGCAGCATTATATCTGTTAGTAGTGAAGATTTGTCAAAAGTGGCTACAATGGCCGATAAGATTTGGGAATTAAACCCTGTTACTCCCCAAATAGCTGCTGCATCATCCATAACGGTAAAAACGGAAGTGATTGAAAGTTTACAAAAACAGGTTAGTGAACTTAGCTTACAAGTTTCTGCTTTAAACAAGCAACGCCACAATCGTCCCTATTGTCGTAACCGATCCAAATCAAGAGATAGGAGTTACAGTGGTAACAGATCTAGTGATATTTGTTACTATCATAAAAAATTCGGTGATAAGTCATTTAAGTGTAAACAACCCTGCAACTACTCATCAACATCACAGACAAATAGTCCGGAAAACCAGCTCCCCGTCTCTCATTGACGACGGAGGGACAAGGGGTGCAGCTGAGTCGTCTTTTCATCAGCGACAAAGAATCGGCTACCCAATTTTTAATAGATACTGGGGCAGAAATTTCTGTCATTCCTCCCTTGCCTGCAGATAAAAAAAAATCTCAAAATTAGAACTCTTTGCTGCAAATGGTACGAAAATTAAAACATATGGCCAAAAATTACTCAAGCTTGATCTTGGACTCAGACGATCATTCACATGGCCTTTTGTAATTGCGGACGTAAACAAACCGATAATAGGCATGGATTTTCTTGCAAATTTTAACCTTTTGGTAGATTCTAAAAATCGCAAGTTGATTGATGGTACTACATTCTTAACAACCAATGGAACTCCTTGTTTTCAAAATAACAATAATAATATTCCGATTTTAAATGCCGTAAATGATCCATATAAACGTATCATTAATGACTTTCCGGATTTGTTAAAACTGAATGTAGTTAATAATAAAGTTAAAAATCATAACATCGAACATTATATCGAAACCAGAGGTCCACCAGTTTTCGCTAAAGCCAGGACACTATCAGCTGAGAAACTTAAAGCGGCTAAAAAGGAGTTTGAATTTATGCTCCAAATGGGTTTATGCAGACCATCCAAAAGTAACTGGTCGAGCCCACTACATCTCGCTATGAAGAAATCAGGTGATTGGAGACCTTGTGGAGACTATCGAGCGTTAAACAACGTCACGATTCCTGATAGATACCCTCTACCATTTTTAACAGATTGCAGTTCCATTTTAGCTGGAAAAAGAGTTTTCTCATCCACAGACCTCATTAGAGCGTACCAACAAATTCCTGTTCGCGAAGAAGATATACCGAAAACGGCCATTTTCACTCCCTTTGGCTTATTCGAGTTGCCATTCATGACGTTCGGCCTATGAAATGCGGCCCAAACGTTCCAACGTTTCATGAACAGTGTGTTGAATGGACTAGAATTCGTGTTTTGCTATTTGGATGACATTCTAATAGCCTCCCCAGATGAAGAAACTCACCAAAAACATCTACGAGCAGTCCTTGAGAGACTAAACGAATATGGCCTGTGTATTAATGCGGCAAAGTGTAAATTTGGTCAAGCAAAACTTGCATTCCTGGGATACGAAGTGTCAGCCGAAGGACTTAAACCTCTCTCAACGAAAGTTGATGCCATCAAAAATTTCCCAGAACCAAAGTCATTTACTAGTTTAAGACGATTTTTAGGTATGGTGAATTTTTATCACAGATTCATACCAAATTGTGCAAAACTGCAACAACCTTTAACAACAATGCTCAGTGGTATTAAAAAGAACTGCAGAAAAGAAATAACCTGGACGGCAGAAACAAGAAACGCCTTCCAGATCTTAAAAGATGCACTTATTCATGCCACAAACTTAACTCACCCATCCGAAAAGGCTGAAATATCGCTAACAACTGATGCTTCCGATACTGCCATTGGAGCCGTTTTACATCAGATTGTGAATAATGAAAAACAACCCTTAAGTTTCTTTTCCCGAAATTTGACATCAGCACAACAAAAATATAGTGCCTACGACAGAGAACTCTTAGCCATCTATACAGCAGTAAAACATTTCAAATACATCTTAGACGGGCGAACTTTTGCAATATACACGGATCACAAACCACTAACATTTGCCTTCCAACAAAATTTGGAAAAAGCTTCGCCACGACAAGCTCGACAACTGTCATATATTGGCCAGTTCTCAACCGATATCCGATTCATACAAGAGCATGAAAATACCGTCGCTGACGCTCTCTCTCGCATAGACACCATTTCTGTACCATCTGCAATAGACTTACAAACTATAGTAGACTGTCAAGAAGATGACGACTTGGAGATTCTAAAAAACAACCCAAACTTAAAAATCCTACAGATCCCTATACCGGACAGCGACAAGAAAATTTACTGTGATACTTCTACAAATTATAATCGACCATACATCCCTGCAAAGTTTCGGCAGAAAATATTTTCTTCAATCCATAATTTATCTCATCCTGGAATAAGATCCACGATAAAATTGATAACACGACGTTTCATATGGCCCAATATGAATAAAGACTGCCAACTATGGACTAGAGCATGTTTATCTTGCCAAAGATCTAAAGTTCACAGACATACACATTCATCTTTGGGAGAATTCAAAGTACCTCCACACAGATTCCAGCATTTAAACGTAGATCTGGTGGGTCCGCTACCTCCTTGCAAAGGATTCAAATACCTTCTAACCATCATCGATCGTTATACACGATGGATCGAAGCGGTACCGTTAGAAGATCAATCAGCAGAATCTATTGCTAAAGCTTTGATTTATACTTGGTTTTCACGCTTTGGAATTCCGAATCGCATAACATCTGACCAAGGTCGGCAATTTGATAGCCAACTTTTTCAAGCTTTAGGAAAATATCTTGGTCTTCATACAAACACTACAACTGCGTACCATCCACAGGCAAATGGCTTGATCGAAAGACAACACCGAACTTTAAAAGCAAGTCTCAAATGTCATCTACTCGAATCAAAATCATGGCTGGAAGCATTGCCTTTCGTTCTATTAGGCATAAGATCTGCCATCAAGGAAGACTTAGGTTGCTCATCCGCAGAACTTGTATACGGAACTCCTTTAGCATTACCTGGTGAATTCTTTTCAACAGTACCTCATATGAAACAGTCTGAATTTTCTCAAAACCTTCAGAAAATAATAAGAGCTATGAAGCCAAGTTCTACCACCACCCATGGAAATAGAACAGTCTTTGTTTCTAAACATCTTTCCAACTGTTCTCACGTATTCCTATACAACAACATTAATAATTCGTCGCTACAGCCTGTCTATCTTGGACCGTATCCTGTAAGAGCAAGAAAGGATAAGTACTTCGATATTGAAATCCAAGGAAAAGTTAAAAGAGTTTCAATAGACAGACTAAAGCCATGTTTCCTAGTGCAAGATTCTGATATTCCTTTTCAAAACTCCCATTCCAAGAAAGCGGAACTTGGGGAAACACCTGCACTCAAGAACACTGAAGAAAATTCAGAAACTCATCATAAAACTAAGACTACTAGAACCGGCAGACATGTGAAGTTCCCCAGTCACTTTAAAGACTATTTTCCATAATCGCTGTCACTAGGAAGGGGATGTGTAGTGTCGCTTCAGTTCCGTTACATTTCTAATTAAATTTAGTTAAAGCGGAATGGCAACACCTTCTAGTCTCCGCGAAGTAAACAAACTTCGAGTTTTTGTCACGCGATGCTACGTGCATGTAAAATGTAAATAAATCTTATGAATAAGAATCTATAACATCGTATGGAATAAAATATTGGTTCCATTGGAGTCAGGGAAGTGTTATTCTCTTACATTTGCATACCAGACACTTCACCAGCGAATACATGTTGCGCGAACATTCTACTGCGTAATAGAATAATGCATCTCAGTTGCCAATTATCAGACACTAAACTTTACATTATTTCTTGTTGCCAGATATAACAATTAACATAATAAATGCACAATAACAAAAATGCGACGGGAAAGTGCTCCGTTAGCCAAACGATAAAGTTACAAGTACGGAACATAAGCCAAGGTGCCTTTAAAAAAAAAAAAAAATTCGCTACAACACTTAGGCAGTTCGCGTACGTAGAATCCGTTCTTTTCGATTTGGTTCAAATAACGGATCCGAGAACTCAATGCGCATGCGTGGTTAATGTTGGTGAGAATAGCTCAAGCGGCTAATCGCACCGCTGGTGCGAATAGCATCGGCCTCATGTTCCTGGCCGAGTTTTTCGCAGGTGGCTTTGGCAGTCGTTTCATGTTTAATGTGAATTATTTGGTTGTCTTCCATAAATAAATGTATCATCGCGCGACATTGCCGATCCCATTTACTCCATTGTTCTGTTATGGGACTTGGAGGAACATCTTCGATTACATCGTAAAGATCCTCCTTTATTAGTAGCATTTGCATTTTGAATTTCCATGTTGAGTAATTGATAGAATTCAGTTTTGCAATTTGCATTTGACTTGAATTAAACATTTTTGTATCGTCGAAAAATTGTATTTTCGGTTTTGATATGAAACTACAGTTTAACTTTTACAGTTTTTTTTCTTTATTATTATTTAATTAGCTATGATTTTTTTTTCAATCTCATAATCTTTTTTTGTACAACATTTTTATAGCCTCAAAATTTCACAACAAATTAAAAAAGTAGAGAGCAAATTTATTCTTACCTTGTACCCAGCGCAGTTTCAAGCGAGATCATACCTAATTAACTTGTAATCCAAAAAAGGTTGTAGACGGAAATTGTAAAAGAAACACATTTTTTATTAATATGAAAATAGATTACGAACTGTTAGTATCACAAATATATATTAAAAAAGGAGTTCCTATCCTTTCCCGAAGGAGTGAGAAAAGCAAGTGTACAGAATAAGCGAGTTACACAGTTAACTCCTTTGCAGGGTTTCCAATTCAATAATGTTTATCGCGCTATTGGCGACAGTCCATCACTATATGCATACCAACGTGTATATAATTTAATTTGGTCTGTTTTACTTCAAACTTCGTACGCGTATTCCCAGACACATTACATTATTTCTTAAACAACTCTTATTATCTCAGAAATACCTGTTTTAAAAACGGAATTTTTACAGTAAACATTCTTTGTTTTGCAAATGTTGACTATTTGATCAATAACAATGATATATTTAAATCTTTCGGTACTCCCAAAGTTTTTTATATGTATCTTAATATAATTTTTTTCAAATTTATGCCTTAAGATTAAAATTAGGACGATAGAGATGTACGCCAATTGATTCTTATCAGAAAATGAGGGTTCCACCTCAAAGAAGTTATTTTTGAATATTTTTTTTTTATTTTCAGAAAGAAAAATATTGTTTCTAACAAGTTCAATAAAATCAATTTGCGTCTGTTTTGAAAGCAACCCATCCAGCAAGTTCGAAATGTGTTTATACTTCGTTTCAAGCACCCCAAGTGGCCTAACTCCTTAAATCCATTTTCACATAAATTGTGTTCGATCATACGTTAACAAAGCATATAACACTAACACACATATAATAAAAAAATGAACTGAAACAAAATAATTTCAATATTTGGTAGGAGTGAAATTATAGAAATTGAACTTTCTTGGCTCTGTTTTTTTAAATTGATTTATAAGTAAATCTATATCTCATTTTTATAACATATCATTTTCAGTGGAAATAACTGCAGGTGGTAGATCTCAGGGAATTTTTATATATTTTCAACTTTGAAAATGATCTCTCTTCTCAGGACTGGAATTGTTAATAAAAATGCATAAAGCAATAAAAATGTTAGGAAAGGAGTGAGTTAAATTATTGACAACGATATAGCTTAGAGTTTCAACTGGCGATGCCACATTTTCTCCAAAAGTTTTCAAAAACTGTGGTTTATGACACACTATCTACACTATTTATATCGCTTTGATTTTTATCAATTAATGCTTTTTGCATTTTTTGATATAAGTTTGTTGATCTTATTCAAAGTAATTATTGAAGTCATATTCCACAAAATTTTAAGACTTTAGAATGAGAAGATAAAAAAGTCAAACCTTTCACTTATATTGCAACATCTAACACCCCCCTTAAAAAAAACAATTTACTTTAAAGTTTACATTTTTGTTCTATATAGACTGGTCTTCGCATTTGTAAAAGTTTTTTTTTTCCGAGGTCTGAATGTTTCTTGGCTTTTAAAATTTGTATCAAATCTAAAGAAGATGCGAGTTCATTACTTTCGGTGACCATATCATTGAAACTTTTATCAGATCTATAATCTTTCAGAAAGGAAATTAATTTATTTAAACTTTCAGAAGTCTGAGAAATATTAAAATTTTTAGTTCAGAGAATATTGCTAACAATATTAACTTTTTTCAGTATTTTGTACCATAAAACTACCATTCATATAAAATTAAATTTTTTTCCCTAAAGATGAGGCCTGATTTTTTGTGACGTTATCAAATTTTTTTTCGGTTATTTCACAGACACCATCAAATAAATCCCCTTTAGTATGATGTTAGTTGAGGAATATTCTGTACTGATGCTGTAAAGACAGCAAAACAGTTAACATGAATGCCTAGAATAAATAAATTAAAAAAAAAAAAAAAAAAAAAAAAAAAAAAAACAACTTTACAGAAAATAAAAGTTACCTTTTGATAGGAGTGCACAAACACTAAGGTAAAGTATATTTGACAACACTGGATTGCTATTTTAAAACCCTTTGCTTATCTGCACATTGTAGTCCATATTATTTGCAGAAGTATTAATTGTCTTTCAAAGCAAAATAAAATCATCCATCGCAAAATTTATTTTTAAGAACAAAAATGAAAACATAGCTTAGCATTTTCCTTTGCAGGGAAAAGAAAAGATTCTACAGAAAGCTTGGGAAATGTTATATCAACTTAGCTGGACTCATTAGTGGATCATTTCTCAGATAACTAGAACTTTACGTTACAGGTATTTTAAATTTGAAATCGGAATAAATGACACTAATTAAATCATTTTTCTTCTACAATTACAGTGTAATTAATTAGAGCCCAACCGCAAATTATTTTTATCAGAAAAAATCTCTGATTTTTCGATATACTTTAAAATTTTTTATGTAATTTCAATCAAGTTATTTATGTCTGAATATTTGGATAGCCATTCTTATATTAAAAGGCTTTAAGTTAGAAGCATAGTATTTTTAAACTTTAAACTGTTCAATTTTTTGGTGCATGTTTCTAAAAGTAATTGTTTTGAGGTATCCTTCTTTTAAATTAAAAATGTTCATAATTTTTTGCCGATGGTTTTATCACCATTAGATTCCGTCAGAAAGGCATTTGCAAAACTTCACCTAGCAGACTAGCAAAACTTCACCTACTTTAACATTTAAAAAAGGAAATCACATCTCGCAAGAGGCTAAACACTTAGCATTAACACATACGAGCCAACGATAGACATTAGCAGTGAACAGGCAAAATATTAGAGGTCGCTTATCTATATATACATCGCAAAAACTTGTCCCTCAAGATTATTTGAAAATGCCTTACAGTGCAGTAGATAGTCAGTAATTCTCTACCGTATGTGCTGTACTTAGTTTTAGCTGGAGTCAATTTTCAGGAGAAAAGAGCCAATGGTTGAAGGCCATTATTGCATCGCGAATGCAAAACGTTCCAATAGCCTCATCTGAAGCATCGACCATTAATAATAACTGCTTACTTAAGACATAGTAACCAAGTACCATTGAATTTGTTAGGTAAATTTTACATTTTTGTTTACGCAGTTGTTTTTGCTGCCCAAGGAATGTGACGTTTATCATACTTCTTAGAATCTTTTAAAATAGAATGAAACGAAGCTTGGGTCATAGCTGCCTTAGGCAAAAATCTCGATAAAAACTTAACATTACCAAAAACCTCTTATATTTAGACATTATTACAGGTTTAGAAGTTAGAAATTATTGCAGTTTTTCAGGAAGAAGCCAAACACCTGAAGAAGTAATTAAATAACTAAGAAATGATACCTATTACTTTCCCAGAATACATTAAGAAATATTCAATTTTAACCCATATTTTTGTAATCTATCAAAAATCAACGAAGTTATGCTTTCAATTATTATGACAGTTATTAGCTTAGATATTTGTTTGTATACAGGCATTCAGTACAGCAGCTCTTTCCTGCTAAACCATATTGAAATAATCTGAAATGAAATTGTATTGAAATAATGAATTGAAATGAAAAGTTCCTGAATTAAGCTTCTTTGGAAAGTCAAAATAAGTAAAAAATCTCAAGGCATTACTTGAGAGGTAGATTCTGAGTAGCTGAGAATTCAAATGAATGGCTCATGAAAGCTGCTTGTGGTGACACCGAAGAGAGATTCCATGCCTTAGCATTGGAATGCCCTCTGTTTTAAACACCATCTGCATGTTCCATTGCAATGTGCTGGATCTCCAGCTTGTTAATCACTGCCTGCCAAAAGTTAATCATTTGCACATTCTGTTGTAAAGGGATGGGTATACACAATTTCATCTCATTTGGATAACTCCTTCTTGAAAGGTCACTTTTTACATTATAGAGGGTATATGACAGCTAAAGAGTGTTGATATAAAATATGCCTATGGTCTAATTATGGACAAAAACAGAAAGGAATTTTTTTTTGATATTTTTGATAATGATCTGAATAAATATCACCAAAATTTTTTGCATTATAAAAATTGTATTAAAACAAAATGATGATATACAATTGAGCCATTTTAGTAAAAGTTGTTTCCTTAAGGGGGGATATATAATTAAATTATGCTTGAGTACATAGTTTTTCATTGAATATATATATATATATATATATAATTAGAGGAAAAATAATTTAATCATTAATCAAAGAAAAGAAGTAATTTAATATATATACTTTTTATTAAAGCTATTGTCTTTTGTTATTGCTTATCTGAATCAGGTCCTTGTAATTCATCATGGCCAAGAGAACCATAGTCGCTCCTTTGATAATTAAAGCCTTACGAGTAACTTAGAATGACATGTTAGCCACCTTATAAGTGACAATAGTATAACTTCTTACATAGCTGCATTCCAAGTTTGATGAAGATATTCCAAAGGATAGAATACAAAGGTTTTATACATCTCTACCCTTTATCATTACCTCTTGGTTGCGATATTTGGCTTCAGTTTTCAAGAATTTCCATGTTACAGAGATACTATGTATTTATAAACACCAAGACCAATAATTTGCCCAACAAAACAATATCACCTTCTTCAGTATTAAAACCCTGGCTTAATAATTTGGAAGTTCCTTAGGCTAACCACCATACTGATTAGGATAGCCTTCATTTTGATAAAATAATGAGTGAAGGGCTCTTTTGAATCCTGTATAAATAATTACATGACAAAAAAGAATAAGCTAGATTAAGCAAGGATACAAATAAGTCAGAAGTTATTTTATAATTATTTTTCTCTCTTATATGTAGCAGATAAAGGTCCTGAAGATGATGCATATACAACACACCAAAATGGTTAAAATTTACTGAAAAATCATTCTCCAGTAGTTAAAAAATTGTACTGCAAAGCTGCAGTTTTAGAATGTATTTGCAAAATTTTCAAACTGGTAACACACATACATGCACACACACACACACCCCAAAATAAAACCACTTTTTTTGTTTGAAAAATTTCACAAACATCTACACATTCAATAACTTTGTCAAAACTAAAAATCATTCATATCTTTAATCTTTTAAATATTAATTAAATAACTAATTTAATAATGAATTAATTCATGATAACATATAAAAATTCTGCAACTGATCCCATTAATTTCTTTATAAAAGTTTTAAATACTTACATAAAACTACAAAGGAATCAAAACAATTACAAATGGTACTTTTTAAAATTAAATATTTTAAATATTTTCTCTTTACAAAAAATATTATAATGATAATGAGCAGATAACACTATACATGTAAAAAATAATTGAAATAATTAATACTATTAAAATAGCTAATCCTCATAACAAGATTACCTACACCGTTTAAATTTATTAAACTAAATTATTAATTTTAATTCTTTTCGATAATTTATTGTGAATTCACATGGTTTTCTATTTAAAAGTATATGTTTTGATTCTATTTTATTTTCTTAAAATTATATGTATACCTAATAATCATAATTATTTAAATAGAAAATTATTATTTATTAAATCTAAGTTATAACAATAAAATGTTACATTTTTCTTTAAACATGATTTTATACCTGATTTACTCAAAAACATTTTTTACTTATTATCCTCCCTCCCCCAAAAAATATGCCATTTAGAATGCTGAAAATTTCCAGTGAGTGGTAATATATTTTCACAGGTGTTAAGAATTTGAATTACAAAATAATTTCTGAACTCTTATATATTTTTTATTACACATTTATTCAAAATGAAAAACAAAAGATGCCCAAAGAACTATATAACAGAAAACTCAATATTGCACTATTCACAGAAAAAACAATATGGAAATAAAACACATAAAATCTTTGAATGCTGAACATGAGAAAAGTATAAAATCAATTGCCAAAATGAGACAATTGTTCACTGAAATGCAAATATTTTAAATACAATACTTTAAAAGCTTAAATAAATAAATACTGATTTCAGCCATAAATAACACGTTACACTGTTTCCAACATCAATTTGATATCAGCTTCTCCATTATTTTTGTCAAGGTCATACAGAGTAGCATGCAGCATTATAGAAAAAAACGAGGCCCCTGAAAGGAATTTTAATTTTATCACATACTTAAAGATTATTAAAAATTTATATTATACAAATTTTAATAAAATAACTAATTAAACATACTGAAAAATAATTTAATGACTGCATTAATAAATTAAACAGGAGCCATATGAAGATCAAAGTCATCTTCATCTTTAGGACACTGTTCTATCGAATATAATGTGGCATGAAGCATGATAGTGAAAAAGGAAGCTCCTGAAAAATATATTTCTCATAAAGGTATCAATAATTTTAAATTTTCATCAATAAAGCACTTTTTCATATTAACCTTTCAGATGCCAAATAATATTAGCTTGGCAATATAACTCAGCATTTTTGAGGTCAACACATGTACTAAAAAATTTTTAAAAATCCCTTTCAAGTGTAATCTTAATTAATTAACAAATTTATTCGACATTATAGAAAATATCCACTTCTTTTGTACAAATTACACTATGTATCTGGCATCTCAGACTGCTTTAAAGTATTTATGGTATCTAAAAGGTTAAACTGCATAAAAATAATATAAAATTAAATAAATGAGAGAGGTACATAATTTAACTGAATAATTATAAGAAAATAAAAAAGAGGATGGCATTCTGAAACATTTAAATAACTTAAATTTTGCCAAAAAATAAAATAAAAGATTAAAAAAAGAGCAGCAATTTTTTTTTAAACTGGAATAACAAGAAAGAAATAAAAAATATAATATACATTTATAAATTTTAATGCTTAAGATACTGAAACAAAATAAACATTTAAAATTAAATATTTATAATTTTATAACTATGCTACTTAATACAACAATAATCAAGAGTATTGAATCAACAATCTGAAAATATATTTTATTTTATTTTAATTCTGCCTAAATAGTAAAATCATTAAGGCATATATGCATATTATACAACAATTACAATCAACTTGATGATGAATGAAAATATTTTTATATAAATTATTTACTGGTTATAAAAGTAAAATACAAGCAAGATGTTCAACTGAAGAAATTTAACAATATTCTAAACATACAGTGCTGGTCATTAAAATTGCTATACCAGGAAGGAAAACAAATAGCAGAATCTTACTTATAATCTTATACCGTATAACAGGATGAAGACATGATTAAATTTGCAGATAGTTTGGAGTACACAGCCAGTAGAATTCAGACAGTTGCCATCTCTAGCTGCAATAATGGCTGTAATTTGTCTGGACATCGAGTTGAATTGGTGAACACCCTGGATGACAGATAAGGGTACTTTATTCCACAAGGCTTCAACTCTGTGCCAGTGCTCATCTATAATAGCGGCTGGGAAGTGGTGGCATGCCAATCTCTCGGCAACTAATGATTCAGATATTCTCAATGGGTTAGAAATGTGGATCTCTCCTATGGATCATTAATGTGGATTATCTCCTGGCCAGAGCAAGAGTCGAACACCCTCTGTATCCAGGAAGGTCAGGACAGTATGGGCAACATGCAGTTCTACATTATCTTGATAAAAGATGGCGTCGTGCAGGCTTCAAAAATAGGGCATAGCTCAACCTTAATATGTCACAAATGTAGTGATAGCTCAATACAATACCAGCTACGCAAATAAAAGGTGGCTGGGATGTGTGGGCACCTCAAGCCAGGTGCTGGACCTATATGATGATGACAAATGAGAGCTAGCAATGTTCATTCTCCTCAATGCATCCACACATGGATATGTCCATCATGATGCTGTACATAGAACCAGGACTTGACTGAGAAGATGACATGGTGCTACTCCTATGTCCAGGGTTATTATTAATTGTAGGCACACCTGTCTCTGCTGCAGCATCAAAGGAAGCTGAAACAATGGTCACCATGCTTACAGCCCATGACATTGCACTGTCTGTGTAGACAATTGTTGCTCTGAATACAAGCCAACTTCCTGACTCAGGGTACATTATGTGGCTGTATGATCCTGCAAGGCCAAGAAGATAACATGTCTGTTTTCTCAGGTATTATTGGCCTGGGGTTGCTGAGATTCTGCATGGCATTTAATGTAAATATCCTGAACCTATCAATTCCATACTTGCCTGATAGTCATGGGATTCCAACCAATATGAGCAGTAGTATTGCGGAATGATAAAATGCAGTCCCAACAGGCCCCTATCCTGGCACGGTCAAATTATGGTACATGCTGGTAAGAATTTCTCCTTCTTACATGAGGCATAATATGACCTTTACACAAACAACCAAAATTCAAATTCAATTTCCAAATGAGAAACCCACTGTGCAGTCTTTCCATTTATAAACAAAGTAGATAACATTATTCATACCTGCTTTGTGCATATGCACTGGAATGTTAATCATTTGCATATCTCAGCATGTAGTACCAAATTTGGCATTTGTTACATACCACCTTCTTGGTGTAGCAATTTTAACAGTGAGCAGCATAATTAAAAAGAAATATTTTAATCTGTGGATAAGCTATTTATTTCCATTAAGTTTTACATCATATTGATTATGTTCAAGACAGTATATTAAAAAATAACATTCATTTTAACAACACACACTTGTAACAAAACATATGATGTTTAATAAATTCTCATATTTAAAAACAAATTATGACTAGCAGTAGTTTTATTCACATCTTCAATAATATTTTAAATATCTCCTGATTTCATTTCTCTGTTGCAAAGTTTTTCCTTATGCCCAATTTATAATGGAGTTCACAGTATTTTAAATGAATGCAATGGCTTAAGTAGATACCGTAATACCCCCATACTACGAGTTAGCAGATATGTCTGCAGATAATAGAAAACACCATGCACAACAGGATACCATATAGTATATATATATAAATTTGGTGAAGTTGAATTGATATACACTCATGTCCATAAATTAAGGATAATTCATGCGGAAATCAAACTCTAAAATAAATACATCATCTGTAAAATCATTACACACATCTTCAAGAATCATGTGCAAATTTCAGGAAGTAACCAGATGACACCGATGGTACGTCACAATGATGAGAGTGTAAGAGAGTGATATATAGGGAATACAAGCAAAGAAGTAAAATTGCTCGCAGGCGCTTTATAAGCATTTCAGTGCAATAACCGAATAGTTATGACACAAAGGACGCATTTGGATGATTTTTTACGTGGTAGAATTATCGGCCGTCTGGAATGTGGGCGTACCCAACTGGAAGTATCAGACGAACTTTGAATTGCACAGAGTGTCATCTCCAGGCTTTGGCAACGATTCCAAGATGATGGTAATGTGAGTAGACGTTATAGCACAGGTCGCCCCAGAGTTACAATGCCGAATGAGGACCGGTATTTAGCAGTTACTGCCAAAAGAAACAGGCGGAGCACAGCCTCAGACCTGTCTCGTCAGCTCTCTTCAGCCACTGGTACGACAATTTCAAGGCAGACAGTGTACAGACGCTTAGGGCAGATTGGTCTATATGCTCGTAGACCTGTAAGATGCGTTCCACTTGCAGCAACTCACTGTCGCCTGCGGTTAGCCTGGAGTAGAGAGCATGCAGTAGCCTGGAGTAGAGAGCATGCATGTCAAGGTTTAGCTTGCAGTCTGATTCTCGTCGGATTTTCATACGGAGAGCTCCAGATACCCGTTACCACCAAAAAAACATCATTTAACGACACCATTACGGTGGTGCAGGAGTGCTCGTTTGGGGTGGAATTATTCTGGGTTCCAGAACTGACCTGCATGTTCAAACTGGAACCATAACAAGCCAAATCTATCGGGACGTCATTCTGGAACAACATGTATGTTTGTTTTGGGGCACCATGGGCGCATAATTTGTGTATATGGATGACAACGCCCGTCCTCACCCTGCAAACATCGTAAGCGAATGCCTTCAATCGGAGGATATCACCCAGCATTCAGTATGGACTGGCCAGCATTCTCACTGGACTTGAATCCAGTAGAGCACGTGTGGGACAAACTTGGCCGACGAGTTGCAGCCCGTCATCCTCCTCCTACATGTCTACCGGAACTTCGGAGAGCATTACTTTTTGAGTGGTGTAATATCCCCCAAGATCAGATCGATAATTTGATACTCAGCATGCCTAGGCATTGTACGGATTGTATTGCATCGTCTGGGAGACATACAATGTTATGTATTAACAATCATACCAACCATGTAATATTGGTTTTTTGTAAAAAAAAATTTTTTTTTTAAAATTTTTGTAATTTGCTCCAGGGAGGAAAAATTGTTAATTTTTTTAATGATATGAAACATATAGCATCTTTTTTTGCTCTTTACTTTTTGTTTAATAAATAAGCTTTACAAATAAGTCAAATTTGTTTTGCTTTTAACTCTTCCTTTGCCTGATTTTGCATTATCCTTAATTTATGGACATGAGTGTATTTGGCATTGTAAGGCAATAGAAGTTTCACTTTTATATTGCATTGTTAATAAAATAATGTAAATTTATTTTCCAGAATTTTTGCTTTTTCACTCATAGATAAAACATTATGGTCTCTTTTAAGTTTAGAAGCATTGATAAAATCCCTAATCTTATGCACGGAAGCCATTAAAACTTACATAAGAAAAATTCTGAGTACGAAAGTTGTGACAAAATGTTACTAATAAGAACAGAGATATTGTTAAAAGTAGAGTTGTGATTACTATGGGAACATAGTGCTTAGCTTATTTCAGTAATTATGCTTCATATTTAGTGATAAGCTGTTTATTACTTGGCATACATTTTGAAACTTCAAAGTATTTTTCCCCTCCATTTGGCATTGCGGATAACAAATCTATGAAATAGCACTATAAGTATTATAGTTAGTTATGAAAGATTACTACAATACTAATTTAGTCAAACAAGAATTTGAAGAAATATAAAATTTACTTTTTTATACCATTAATCTGCATAATATATTTTGTTTGAAGTATTTTATTTCATTGATTTATACCCAAAGATTTTCTTTCTTTTTCTTTTTGGAGGAAGGAGGAGGGGCAAGATAATACAAAACTTGCTTTTTCCCTGAAGCTCCTTTCTTTTATTGAAAAATGTTATGAATGACTTTTCACACAGAAAGCTTTGTTTATAAGCAAGCTGTGATTTTTCTAAATTACAACATTCTTGTCTAGTATTAATGTTTAAGTATTCATGACTATGTGGGTGCAGTAGTTCTATTTATTCTTGATATTTGGAATTCAGTAATAATTTTATTGTGTGTATAGTATAATTTATAATTTTAAATCAAAATGTTTTTTCTTAACAGATGGGCATGAAACTCATTCTCAAATTCAATAAGCAGAAAATTAATACTTCAAAAGAAATTAATAAGCATAATCTATGTTTTTACAAATCTATATCATTAAAATGGGAAAAAAAATAAATATAATCCACTCATGCTGCACAAATAAATAATAAATAAGACATAACTTAAAAGTGTTCACAAAAATTAATTTATCTTTCCATTAGCTTTAACAGCTTAATTAATACTACTTTTTGAGATTTTCACATAAACTGCTTAATTTGAAGGCAAACTTGAAGTAAAATAATGCATATACATATCATGCAGCATTAATAAGACATATAACAGTTCTATCAGTATGAAAGTTTATGTAGATACATATAAAATAATAATTTTAATTAACTTTTTTGATACAAAATTTATAAAAATTAAAAATAGATTTAAGAAATGTAGATACACATAAAATAATAATTCTAATTAACTTTTTAAAACAAAATTTATCAAAATTAAAAACAGATTTAAGATCAGTTGGAAAGAAAAATATTAATAAAATAATAGTATTCTGAAAATATTTCAAAAGCTTTAAACCATAATTTTATTTTTTAAAACATTAACTTTTTATTTAAAACATAACCAAACATAATTTCTTTAATTATTAATAGAATAACTTTCCCTCCTTTAATTCTAAAGTAATTTTATAAACTTGATCATTTTATTTTTAAAGTACTTGAATAATCTTTTACATTTATATGATGACTAAACTGACAATGTAGAATATATTGATGAAATTAAGTGAATGTTACTCACTTGCTGCAAATAGAACTTTAAATTTGCTAAGTTGATAATTGTATGAAAATCTTGAAGATTTTAATATTTTATCTAAAGAAGTTAAATGACACAGCAGCTTGAGGTACTGGAAAAGAGAACATGACTTATGACTAACTTCACGAATTATTTAATGAATATTCTGAAGATCACTGTTTGCGAACTATAGGGCACCAAGCTCCAATTTACAGTTTTTTGTTTCTTACTTAGATAGGGGAGTATTCCTTTTTTGAATTAAAAAAATTTAAAACATTTATTGAAACCTGTAAAAAACAAAGTCCTTAAATAGTAACATAACAATGCAAATATAAAAAAAAAAGTATACCTAATATCCAAAAAACAACTTGCCCAGCACCAGCAAGGTAAAATAAAGGAAATGAAATGATCGATACTAAGGCATACTGATGTGCTAATGTCAGCTTCTGACCTGAAATTAAAAATATGTGAAACTTTTAGAATAACTAATAAAACATTTAGAAATGTCCCTGAATTAAAATCCTTATGAAGGAAGATCAAATTTTATATTTAATTCAAAACTGACCAGCAATACATCAGTTAATTTTTTAAAAAATTTTCATTAAAAAGCATGTAGTATTTTAATTGTTATTATTGTATTAATACAAATCAAAGATAAAAAGTTGAAGAATTATAACATTATATACCATTAATATTTGGACACTGCTCTATCTATACATGCAAAATTGAACTTTATGTTGCTTTACCATCAACACAAATAAAAACTGATCTTCAGCTAGACAAGCATAAAAAATGTCACATTGAACAGAATTTATAAATTTTCAACACATAATGAAAACAGAATGCTATATTAGAAAACAGTCCCATTGAGGCATTTCAACCCACAGGGGATTTCTTTTGTTACATAATGATAGAAAGACTTCAATCTGTTCTCATCCCTGACTCAAAAATAAACCCTCCCCATATAACAAAAAATTTTTGATTAACTAAGGAAATCAAATCATATCACAACTGTAGATCACACAAACTCTGAATTAAAAACTTCTGTGATAGACTATTATCAGTACAATTATAATGAAAATATCTTATTACACATTGAAGAATTAAAAGGCATATGCAGTTAAAATAAAGTTGAAACAAAATGTTTAAGGTTGACATGCTAACATCATGCTGGAATAAATGGTTTGAGGAAGTCATTCTTTCTAGCTCCAGCTGATGAAGTAGACAAGTCGTTTGTGAAAAATTCCTATTTTACTAATGCATAGTGTGGCTTTAGAGTGGCAATCTAGAGCATTTCATTTTGCTTTCACCTTCTTACATGCCATAAGCTGTAAAAGAAGTGCAGCTGTTTAGAAAATGCTGGTTATCCCGAACAATGCTTGGAGCTTCTGATTTAATCAGAACAAATCTTAAAAATTTAAATCAGTAGAAATGAATCTTATGGTGCACGTGAGTAGAGTTCTACTAACAATCGTATTTCAATCAAATGATGTGAAAGGAAATATCCTCTGGACTACATCATGCAAATAATGAAGTTTGGAGGATGCAGATAATGACATGATGGTGTTTTCACGGTCTACGCCAGGCAACATAGATATTAATAAATCCACTATTTATATGTAATGGCAATAATTAAAGCCCTTGCTTTTTTCATGCAATCTGATGTCTCGTGGTACATCTGTGCTGTAGAATAATAATTTGATGATGAATACATGAACACTGGACTGATCCCTCTAAATCCCTGAATTAAATCTCAATGGGATGTTACTATGTAATAGCTTTTTATGACTTCTTCCAGTGTTCATATTTACATACATCAAGAAAGTCTCATTTAATATGCAAATGGTATGTGCTGAAATATGATATTTTTAAAGTTGAATACTGACAAATTTGCTTAGATTTCTAGTAATTTATTTAATTACATAAATGTTTCATGCCAGAGATAATCTGAATTACTGGGGAATTGCATACCAAAATTGCCAAAGGAAAAAACTTGCACACAATTGTATCAAAAGCCAAGTATAGAAACATTTTACTTGATACTTCAAAGTCATCACACAAACAAAAGAATTACGGAAAAATTTTGAAAAACACGATAAAGAATTTTTTTACATTATGTTTAATTTTAAACATTATGTTTAGATAACATAGTAAGGTAATGCACCACAGCAATGGAAGTATAAGCCAACTGATTTTTTTTTTTTCAAATCTTCATAAGTTTTTAAGTCTTTTAAGTGATCAGGTAAAGAAATGGAACATAATTCATATTTATGAAATAAACTTTTAAATATAATTTTTACACTTAACAGAGTTTTAAAAGAAAATTAAAGACTGTTTTTTTAAAGAGAAATCCAATAGAGAAACTTTTTCTTTAAAAAATCAAAATGATACATTTTTCTAAACTTTATATCTAAAATCATATGCTGAATGGAAGGAAAAGAGACACAGACACGCAAAGTACCTAGATCGTATAAAAATAATTGATAAAAATGCAATATGTTGCTGTCTAATACAATATTAAAATAATTAGTTTTAAATAATATAAAACCCATACATATATTTTTGTAATTCAGTATCTTTTAGACCTTTTTAAATTATAAAATTACATATATTAAAGGTACAGAAAAGAGAAAAAGATTCATAAAATATTTATTAAAAATGCATTTATAATTTTAGCTATGATAACACATGTTTAAAAGCCACCAAACCATAAAATAATGTATTAAGTGCTGCCTGAACATCTATATACAGTACAAAGTCTTTAATCCGGACATCCATAATCCAGAATAATCTATAATCCAGACCTCAAAGCTACAAACCTTCTGTGCATGCGTAGCGTTTACGGATGTGCATCATACCTTTACGTATGTGCATATGCATTTACGCATGCGCGTTTAATGTATAACGGGCGGTATAAGCTAGGCTAAAATTATCTATTTCAGTTAATGTTGCAGATTGTGTTGTTCTTTAATCTTCTAAATGGATCCAGCTTATTATTTTTTGCAGACTGTTAGAGCAATTTTATAAAAAGTAAGCTTGAACTTTTGATTATGTCAAAAAGAGTTTCCTATTCTGAAGCTGCCAAAGAATCTACAAAGCGAAAGCATCTTTCAATGTTCATCAAACAAAAAGTGGAATTGCTTCAAAAAATGGATAAAGGCATGAAGAAAGTGACAGAGAGGTTAGTGAAAACGAAAAAATTTCGATTGACAAGTTAGTTGGTATTCTCGGCACAGCAGTTACAGGGCTTGAACAGCGGAACTTTGTAACTGAACAATAAATTATATCTGTTTATAGAATTAAAGAGAAAGTATTAGCACATAAAACGAAGCAACTGAAACAACTTACATTGAAAGAAATGCTTAATAAAGTAAACAAATAAATATTAAGCTTTTTTTTTTTTTTTTTTTTTTTGTAAATTTTGATATCCTTTAGATCATAATTGCTCTTTATTTCATAAATTACAGTTTCATATTTTTAATTGCATAATTTCTGCATGCCATCTTACTAGATTCAAATTGATCATCTATAATGCAGAAAAACCCCTAATCCGGAATCGCCAAAGTCCCGACGAGTCCGGATTAAAGACTTTGCACCGTATCAATAATATGCTGTTCTTCAAGCAAACAAAATAGTATATCAAGATGACTACAGTACACTGTAAATGCTTATGAAATATGTATATTCTAAAAATAACATTTTATAGGAATGTATAAATGAGAAAATTATAAATTAGTTAATGTTTTGATTTTAGCCTGCAAGTTCATGTTTTCAAATGATACTGAAAGATAGCCCTTTCCCCTTCTCTCTAAACATAACTTCAGTTGAACTGAAATATAATAGATATCATTTGCTCTGATCTATCTCTTTAATTCAGTCCATAAACATATATTTAATATAAAATATGTAGTTCATACAACACAATTATATCTAACTAATAAGAAATAATGCACAAAAACTCTTCCGAGTAATGCACATGAAAAAATGTTTTATATGGTATTTTACATGCGTATTGAGTTTGTTTATTATTACAATATATTTTGCTGATCAGCTAATCATAATAAGAACAAAAATTAAAGTAAATAATATTACCAAACAAAATAACTTCTTTCGCATCATTTCTCAACTTAATTATGTAACAAGAACCAAGAAGAGCAGCAATTGCTATTAGAAGCAAAGGGGAAGTCAATCTATAACAGAAAATAAATACTTAAATAAAAGTTTAAAACTGACCAACAGTGCAATTTAGAAATAAAACAGATGTAAAAAATGGTCATGCTTTTATTTTATGGCAATCTCTCTTCCAGTATCCATGTTTAAGAATAAGAATAGTATTTACAACAACAAAAAATAATGCACAAAAAAGAACACATATAAAAATCAATAACTATTTTACACAATACTTATATATTTACTTCTGTATTTTACACAAATAAAACATTAATATACTGACTTGTTGGAGAAGTCAAACAGCAAGAATAAGCTTAATATTTGTAAATTTTGCAAGACTTGTTCTGATGGTTTAACTACAAAAACATGTTTCTCAGCTGCCCAAGTGCAAATGAACGAGAAAATGATTGGGTCATGTTTTCTCCAGGGGGGGCCCAAGAGCGATGCGCAGTGCAGGGAGAAAGTTATGCCACATACGCATGACGTCATGTGGGTGACAGCGTTAGTTCTTGGTGTTTGTTTACTTTCATTGCATCAACAGTTTGATTTGATTTGTGTTGTTAATTTGCTATTATACCTAGGCGGAAGTGGCAAATTGTGCTATAGCGTTGTGTCAGAATTATACAAATTAATACGTTTTTTGGCGGGAAACACTCTTTACAACCAGATAAAATAACTATTTTTTTAATGAATTTATGTAGTTTTCATACATAACTGTGATGTAATTTTACATTTATTTTTCATTTTACTGCTATTTTACATTTAAATTGAAAAATTTCTCATTTTAAATCATTTTTTATCATAATCTTCATTTTGTGTATGAGACTTACATCGTAGTGAGATATTTAAACTCAGTGTCATGTTTACCAATACTGAGTACCTGAATGATTAGTTAATAAATTCGCATATCCAACTTCATTCACATGTTTTGGTTACTTTCTTTACATCCCAAACGTAATTCTATGTATTGAAGCAGCGTCTGGGTTAAGCTTTGAGAACTAAGTAAACTGATACATGCCTCACCGTGAGGAAAGAACAATTTCTCGACCACACTATGATGCAAACATCGAATGAGTGAGTGACATATTTTCTTCAGTGTTATTTAACTGATGCATACAGGTATGTGTGATGTAATTTAATTGATATAACTTACACATGCTTGAACCTGAAGGAAAACAAATCTGTGTATAATGCTAGAATACAAATAGTGAAAGAGTAAGTAAGATATTCTGTTCAGTGTTATTTAACTGCTGCATATGTTTTAATTTTGATTTCATATAACTTGTCTTTAATTATAAGAGAAAGTAAAATAATTCAATATTGAACACATATTTCGAGTATAACAAAAGTATTTTAAGAAACAACCTGATAAAAATACATTAGTAATTAAAAATATTTAATTTGTGTACAGGCTGAATTGAAATTAAGATGTGGTGGTCTATTTAATTATGGCAAAGCACACTAGGGCTATCTGCATAATAGGTGTGATGCCTTCGTGGAGGACTTTCTCAGGGAAACTGGCTCGTATACACATTACGCATGAGAAAAACCACGAAAACACCCATGCAGCCAGCCCGTTCACAGGATTCGGACCGAACTACCAGTGTTCAGCGACTTTACCGCTTGGCCGCTGGTGGGCCGAAACTAAGATGTAGGGCAAGTTTATTATTATTATTATTGTGTGTATATGTGTAAGAAAATGTATTTTAATTGTTCCATTTTTAATGTATGGAAGGAAGAATAGGATGCCAATATCAAAGATTATTTACTATAGCAAATAATCACGTCAGGATAAATGTTATATAGAAATCTTGGGAGTGTAAGGGATTATAAGAGTACTTTTACATTATACTGAAAATATACACACTTCTGCTAAAATCTGAAGTGAATCAATATGAAGTGACTTTTCACTTTAAAAAGAATGTGATAAGTATACTATTTAAAAGTATAATGACAGATATTAAGAAATTTGCAGAATTTTATGGTATTTAAATATGAATTTGTTAAGTCAAATCTTTTTATATATATTTTTGCTTGAGATATGTAATTTAAACTGAAAATCACGATCATATATTTCTCATGGAATGTCAAAGTTCATTTGTATTAAAAAAGTGCATGAGAAATGAAAATAAATAGAATAATACTTTTTGATTGTGTTTTTACCATGGTCTTAGCAGTTATGCCATCATGTGTTCTGTTCAACAAGATTTATTTAGTGCAAACAATACTACGAAAAAAATATTGAAAAATACCTTGTTTTACAATATTTATTTCCCTTAATTAACTTAAATATCGTTTTTCATTTTCTAATGCTTTCCTTTACGAAAAGAATTTAATGTTTACAATTATTTTCAGCATTCATACGAATTCTGTGCATAAAATAAAAATTTTCTTTAACAAAATACTTAATCGGAAAGTATATACCCGGTATTTCCGGTGTATCTACCACATATAAAATGATCATTTTGCTTCAGTTTACATTTTTTCCATTACCAAAATCATGTAGCAGATGCGTCAGCCGATGCGTCTTGTCTCCCGGGTGACGTCACTACCAGCAACCAATGGCACGCTTTTTCCGTTCCTGGCCTAACCTTAGTATATTAAAGAACCTTGTGTTTTCTCCTATCAATAAAATTTCCATTTCCATACTTAAAGACCCCACTCCAGGTATGAATTTCTGGAGTATTTACAGAATTCCTTGCCAGTGTGTTTTAATTAGTCAAACTAAGAGAGCCTTAAAGTTTCACAATAAGAACATGAGGCATATGTTAGGAAAAGGGAAACACATAAAATCCTTTGTTGCCCAGCACTGTTGGTCAAAAAATCACACTTCCCATTTTTCTGCAGCCAAAATTATTCAAAAAACATTTTCCATTGGTGAATTACAATTTTCTAGAGAAGTTTCACATTAAAAAAAATCTTTTTGTTCTAAACGACCCTAAGTCCAATCCATCTTTACCTTCAGCCTTTAAGGAAGTTACATTCCAGTTTTCTTGTTTCATCAATAGATGGTACTAGTAGCTTAACTTCTTTCCAGCTATTCTTATCTCATTCATCTGCACTTAGGCAGCTGGTTCTGTAGTTAAACCATCGAAACTAGTCCTGCAAAATTTACAAAAATTACGCTGATTCCTGTTGTTTGACCATAATGTAATAATCATTATCCAGTGTGTCATTTTAAACTAAATCAATAACAGTCATCCACCAAGAAATCATAATACTGTCTCTAATAGGTCATAGTTTTGAAAACATGTGGGACAAAAACCAAGTAACAAAACACTCGAAACTCACCAGAGATCCTAAGATGGAAAGAAGACTTAACAGCCTAATTAGGGAAATAAGCAATCTAATTGCTGAGAACTGAAAAGTGAGAATCACTTTTAGATAATATGACATCTGAACAGGAAACACTATGGAAAATTACAGGGTCCTTATGATTGGAGCATCCTAACCATATTGGCTCACTTATACAAGATAATATCGTTACTCAATCAAAGCAAAAAAAAAAAAAAAAAAAAAAAAAAAAAAATTTGTTTTTGTCAAAAGTCTAGAAGAATCCTTCAAACCTAACATATCAAACAACAAAAGATCATGATGATGAAATAAACAATGTATTAATTTCCTTAATGCATAAGAAATCTACTGAATTTTTACAGCATACAATGCCCAATGAATTAAATAACATCATTAAAAATTTAAATGTGAACAGAGCATGAGAATATGACAACATTTTGCATGAAGCCAGCTACCACCATCCTTTTTACAACTATAATTAATGCCTGTCTTAGGTTTTCCTACTTTCCACAACTGTGGAAGCATGCTGGATTATTACCTTTTTAAAGCCTGGTAAAAAATCCAAATCTTCCCACAATTTATAGGCCTGTAAATCTGCTTCCCTGTTTATGGAAGCTCTTTGAAAGGATAATTCATCAAAGGTTGAATTATCAAAACAACAAAATCAAAAATAACAATTTGACTTCAGACAGAGCCTAAATACATCTACGCAACTCCTAAACATTGTGGAAAACATTGCTTAAGCACTTACAAAAAAAAAAAAAAAAAAAAATGTATGGCTCCCTGTTTCTTAGATATGGAAAAGGTATTTGATAAAATTTTGGCATCAAGAACTAAATTTACAAAATTGTCTCTCATGATGGTCACATTACTCAAGTCTTATCAGAAATGTAGAACTTCTGAGGCATGAGTAAGAGATATACTTTCAAAGTCAAACAAACAAATATACAAAGAAAAAAAAAAAAAAAGATAATGGAATAATGTTTTTTCTTTTGAAGGAAAAAATAAATTATGTTTATTTTCATTCAATAAATGGGTAATTTATTTGAAATTCAACATTGTGGTGACTAGTTCTGAAATATTTGACTTCTGGAAATAAGTTCAGGCTCTTTTTCTATTCAAAATAGTTCATTTAGATTTTATTTTGATTATTGAACTAGTGTCAGTAATGAATGTGTTAGTAAGAATGATAAAGGAAATTAGAGTTGAAGGGTTTAATTGAAGAATTAAGAAAACAAAAGCCTATTTTTGAAGTTATAAAAACTAAGTGTACTTACTATATTAGACTATTTGTTCAGTAAATTATGAATTTTAACCGAAACAAAAACTGATGATGAATTTGAATGTCAATATGCAAGCATCAAGGAATATGTACAGAAAATAGACTTTGCATGTGTGAAGTCATACATGTGAAGTCTGAAATACTTTTTAGTAAAAAAATGACTCGAGCAAATCCTTCTGGTTTTGGTAGTTTGCTACCAACTTCAAATAAAAAACATTGAGTTTACCCAAAATTGAACTGAAATCGTTAGGTGTGTGGTAAAGGATTGGCTTACTTTTTGGAATCAATTTAAATGTCTACATGAAGATGAAAAGATAGAAAAGGAACACACATTTTAATATTTATTGCAAGCTACTATAAACAGTATAAGAGTATGGGATATTGTGATGCCACTTTGCAGAATTCTAAGAAAGTTGTTGAATGTTTAAAAAATAGATATGACAGAAAAAGAGCTATTAATTGAATTTTATGTATGTTAGTTGTTGAATGTTGTAATAAAAAATGCTTTTGCTTATAGAGGGGGGAAAAATATTTTTCTTTTTGAAAATATTCTAAGCCTAACTAAAAAAAAAAAAAAAAAAAAAAAAAAAAAAAAATCATTCAAATATTCTTTTTATCAATTGTTTTGATTTTTTTCTGTAATAGTATCTAACACTAATATAATCATAAATGCAGAATATCAAAAGATTTTGAAAGAATTTTAATCAAAATCTAAATGCAAAATAAAATATTTGACTCATCTTGATGAAACATTGTAAAAAACTTATGTAAATCTTTATCTAAACATATGGTAAAATATAATAAAATACATGATCAAATATTATAGCACAGATGATTCAGAAAAGAGACAGTGTGTGATTATCTAGTTACTATCATTTCATTAGTTATGAACTTTTCAAATTCTTTAATTATTCCATCCCAGCAGAATAATTAATCCTAGGAATCCCCTCATTTTAGGCACATCTAGAGGAGTATGTTGATTTTGGATGAAGATGGATTTCACTCATCTTCTGTTCATAGAAATTATTAATTTTTTCAACTATTATGTTCATTACATTATAAAAAAAATGGTGAAAAATCAATTTCATTTTCATAACTTTGAATTAAGTTTACTTCTGCAATTCCTGTAAATTTATAAGCCTTCAATTACTTAACAGATTGGGTTCATGATGGGGTAGCCACTGTTCTTCTGAATTGTGAGGTGAAAGGTAAACAAACTTCCAATTCAGTCTCTGAGAAAATTTCAGAATTAAAATCGCTATTCATACTTAAATCTAGAGTTTTCGGTGTCAAAATAGTCACCCATGGACTTCAATGAACACTCATTGGCTTTACAATTCGAATATAACCTTTCCCTTAGATATTGCACTATTAGTTTAACTCTATTATCCAATGGAAAAAAAAATATGCCTGCTATCTAAAGAATATGCAAACTGAATACAAACCGGAGTTTCTAAAACCACAGCTCCACTCCTAATCTACCCAAAGAAAAAAGAAAAAACAAATTTGAAGCATAGGAAACTGTTCAATGTTTATATCACGAGAAGCCAACTGTGCATCAGCTGGGTTTTGTTTAGTTTATATCATCTGCTAGAACATCTAACGGAATCACCAGAATCAGAAAGTACTTCACCGACACAAAGTCAACAATGTATATGTTCAAATAAGCTAAGTGTAGTGGACATGGAATGCCATTATGTCATTTAAAAAAATTATAAAAGAACGTGTATGTTTGAGCATGCTTATATGCCACACCCATCTCGAAAATCAATGCAAGCATTGATACACCATTGCATCACCCAGCTGCTAGTGGACCGATGCATATATGACACACCTGTCTGCAGAGGATTTTTAATTCAGCAACATGCCATCGCAAAGAGGATAAGAAGTAGGAAAGAATTCGAATGATAACCCATTCAGACATATATTCATCAAGATGTATTCTTCCAAGATGTTAATTCACACTGTAAAAATGACAGCCACAAAAAAAAAAAAAAAAAAAAAACAGACAGAAGTATCAGATGAGTAAAATTAAGGATCTTCTGATTTGGGCCGAAATTAAGGACTATTAAGAACCAAAAATCATTTCCAAAAAACTTAAAGATCTTTTAAGGAATAAACAAATCCTTGTTTATTCAATATGTTTTTTCCTTTTATTCAGTATGTAAGTATTTTATTTAATGCTAAAGGAAAATTAAGAATCAAAACTGTCCATGTTTTATTGTAAAAAAATATCACACATGCATGTGCAAAGCACCCCCCCCCAAAAAAAAAAAAAAAAAAAAAAAAAAAAAAAAAAGTTGCTGGTGATCAGGAGGCAACGATTCGGATTTTAGATGATTCCAGATTTTGGATTTTGTACTGTACCATCCATATATAAGAAAACACCCTAATTCCCAACCCAAAGTTGGGAGAAAAGGAGGTCTTTAATTGCATCCTAAAATATGGCAATTGTTCTAAAGATGTACAAAAGGTGAAAAGGTGATCAAGAATGGGTAAGCATATTGTACCTACTACAGCATACAATTAATGCTTCTCAAGAAATAAAGAGTTGGCAAGAAAATAATTTTTGTTTTCTTGCCAACTCTTTATTTTTTAGTGTGAAATAAAATTCAATTTTTTCTATACAAAAAATAAACTTTAATCATTCAAATATCTTTCATTATGTTCGATAATCTTCTGCTATCTTTCTGGTAACTTCATGATTCCGCCTACATAGAACTTATGGTCTTTGTCAGCAAAAAAGTCCAACAAGCGTATTTTAGGTCATTATTATTACTGAAATTCTTAGCATCAACAAGTTTTGTAATCTTTGAAATGAATGATAATCTGATGGTGTAAAGTCACAGCTATACGGAAGATGTGAAATCACTTCCCAAAAAAGCTCCAATAACTTCGTATGTGTATATAAAGATATGTGAGGCCTCGCACTGTTGTTGTTGTTGTACAAGATTCCTTTGCAATTTTCTAATTTTGGACTTTAATAATTTTGGCCTTATAATTCTTTTTTTATCACCAGTGATAGTTTGTTAAAAAAAAGGGTAAATTACATTACATTTGAAATGGTTATTGCAAATATTAATTTGTTGTGTTGAGTGAATCTCTTTCAATTCATGTGGACCCAGAATATCGAGCTTCTTAACGAGTCCAAGACATCTTATGAGATTTTCAATTGTTGTGTGCAACACATTTAACCTTTCTGCAATCTCTTGCACAGTTACATGGTGATTCAATTTAATTAGGGCTTTAATTTTGTTATCATCAACTTCAGAAGGTCGGCCAGAATGCTGGCCATCTTCAAGTGAAAAATCTCCAGAATGAAATTTTTTAAACCAATACTCATGCATGTATTCTGTTAAATGGTCAACATCATAAACTTCACATATCTCAAAGTGACATTCAGCAACTTTCTTACCTTTAAGAAAATAAAAAAAGTTAAATAGGTCAAAAATGTTTATTTTTGCACCCCATGTTTAAAACTAAAAGTAACAGTTGTTAATAAAAATACACATAATTTGTTTTAGCAACTTTAAAGTATCAACTGCCAAATCTCAAAAGAAAAAAAAAAGATTGACAGAAGAATAACAAAACAAACATAACACTATCTACTTACGAAAACCCAAATTACTTTCTTTCCAATTCAATAAAAAAATGTCAAATCAGTTGCTACAAATGCTAACATCTTTATGCACCAAGTTCCATAACACTCTGAATCTCATGAACATGTACATGAATTAACAGATGAATCCCATTAACATATATATGAATTAACAGATGAATCCCATGAAAGACCAAAATCAAGCACTTCAGTAAAAATCAATCACAGAATTATTAAATTAAAAAGTAATGCCTGAAAAATATTAAATTAGGCAGTAATAAATTACAGTACAATTGACATTAATTTCAATTCAGACAGCCCACATGCATTTTGTAAATTCAACCATTTCTACAGCTGTTCTTAGTGGCTACATTTAATAATAACAGTACAGGGTGTCTCAAAAGGTTGTTGCTGAACTTTAAGGCGGTTTGTTGACAAATGTCTGCTTATTCGTTCAACATAAGCAAATTTAGCGCTCTATTACCTCATAAAAAAATGCAGTGCCGTACTGAAAAAGTCTGCTGCTACATAGAATACATCCTCGAAATTCTGCTGAATTAAAAAAAATAGCATACTTTATCATGTTATTAATAAATATTTGCCGGATATCACTTTTGCTTTTTTAGCGTTTTTTCAATTAGTATCAATATTGAAAAATAGAGGGCGCCACAACTCCATTTCGGCGGATAGTCAATTTTCATTTTGGAGTAATATTTAATTTTTCTGCATTAAAATGGTTAATATTTTTATCTTAGGAAATGAAGTAACATTTATAGATTCATCATGACATGTTTCATTCATCAAAATGTTATTTTTACAGCACAAAATGTGCACATACATAGATTATATTCAAATACTTTGCAAACCTAAAGGTTTCAGTAACGTCAAAGCATCTTTCGCCAAGTAGGAAATTTGGTGAATTTTTTCACGCATGTGTTTAGATCATCTGCAGAGTTGAACAGGTTTCAAATGTATGTAACCCCTGCAAAAAGCAATTTAGGAGGACAAAATGTTGAAAGCTTTCATTAGCCAATCAAGATAACAAAACGTTGAACGCTTTCAATATCCATCTGCAGAGTCTGGAAACCATAACGAGTTAGTGCATTCAACGAAAAATTTCTCAAGAGCAATGTTTGGCTCTCCGCTAAATATAATTCAAATAGTTAATTATTTGACTAATACTATTAATAAATATTCAGCTAAGGGTTATGCGAGAACATGGAAAGATCATTCGATATTTTTTCAGAGAGCGTTAGGGATATCTTTAAAATTGCCCCAGTTACCAATTTTGAACCATTATATGTAAAATCCTGAATGCTGAACTGATATTTACATGGAGTAATTTATAGAACTTAATCATAGAAAAATAATGCGTTCAAATTATACTCATATTTTTTTAATAATATTATATATTCAGTCAGCACTTCATTGAATGCATTGAAATTAAGTATAACTAAAATGGATTTAAAAAAGTCTTCAAATATTAGATATAGTGTGTTATTTTATAGAACGATTTGCTAAAGTAAATTTGGCCCTTCAATATTTCAATATTTTTTCTTGCATCACGTAGTAGAAGTTATTTCATCGCCGGAAGGATGGCATAAATGGAAATTAAGGAACATCTCGAGAGATAAATCGTGAAATTCGGCGAATATTTCGCAGCCGAGGATTTTCACTTACGCTTTCTTTCAAAGAATCTGTTAGATAACGATGCATTAAGTTATATTTATTTTCAAACAATCAAACTTTGCCAGTGTTAATAGAATCGTTACAAGAGATCCAAGATCTTGATTTAAGCTGATAGTATAATGTAATACATTATACGCCCCACAGATTTTTTTTAATTTGGTATCTGTTATCATCATTGGTTTGGTTATTTATTGCATTACGGCAAAGCACACAAGGGCTATCTACATAAATGGAGGGATGCCTTCACTTAGGACTTTTCTACGTGAAACTGGCTTGTACCATGCTATTTACATAGGAAAAATCACGAAATCACCCATGCAACCAGACCATTCGCTGCTTTTCGAACCCTGCTCGGTCATCGGTGACCTAATCTGCTATCATGTAACGTGGTTTGTATTCGAAATTGGGTTGTTGAAGGATGCCGGCAAATTTAAAAGCATTTAAACAGTGGAAACCATCTCAAAACTTCAATATAAATCAGAAAAATTCATGATTTTTTTATTTATTACGAGGCAAAATTACGAAAAATGCTTAAAATTTGCGGAAATTAGCTCAGTAAAAAAGTGGGTCTTGCGGAAGAATTCAAATAATGGATAACAACTTTACTGTATAGGTATTTTGTCTGCTTTGTCAGCGCTTTGATTGTAAATCATCAAGTAATAATTAAGGGTAAAACAGGTCTTTACCTAGCTAAGCATGCTTACCTAAATTTCAATGATCATTTCGGCTTGTCGCAGTATGTATTAGATGTAAATAGGTGTGAACAGGATTTTCATACGTTATCCTCAATTTTTTAAGATATTGTTGCATTTTACAGCTTTGTATATTTTGAGTAATTGATGATCATGTGATGAAGGATGAAAAACATATATAAATATATGGTGGCACAATAACAAAAAGCTAAAAGGAGCAATTTGTTATAGTTTTAGAATAATTTTTTAAACTTCATTAATGTTATTCCAATTAAAACCCTGGCATCTTTAATTGAAATTGTTTCTTGTTCTCTTTGTAGCTTTTAAACATTGCTCTGGACTGGATTATTTTGGTTCCGGCAATGCATACTAAAGCTGTTTGCCTAAAGAAAGGAATGTCTTCATGAGAAGCTTTCTAAGTGGAACTGGCTCGTATCCACATTACGCGTGGGGAAAATTTTGAAAACTCCCATGCAGGAACTTCTTTGGGGATTTTAATAATGGTTGATCTATCAATTTTCAGATATTTTAACGTTTGGCCGCGAAGGGGTCTTGAGAATTGTTTTAATTACTGAACAAATGCCAGGCCATTGACCATCAGGTCATTAGGCGATGAGCTCTCCAATACTTTTAACAATGCAATAAAAAATATTTAGTGCATAACACTCACCCAGATAAGCATCAGTCATGCGTTTTCTCAAGTCATACATCACGTATTCAGGGGAATTATTCAGTTAAAATCGAAATAAATAGGTACTAAGATAATCATATCCGCTCAAAAGTCCAAAATGGTCCACAGTGGCAGATCCAGAACACTGCAAGTACTACAAAGCACACTCGAGGGCCTCCAACAACGATTACTAGTTTAAGTTCAAAAATGAAGGAAGTAAATGAAAGTGGAAAAGGATTTCAAAGTTCAAATCCTAGGTTATTTTCATTCTGTATACTCCGCAGTGGATGGAATTTAATAATTGAAAGTTAATTTAACCATACAACCACATTACACAAAAAAGAGTGGAAAGGTTAGGTTATTTAATTATGGCAAAGCCTCGAAGGCTATTTGCCTAAGGGGAAGGATGCCTTTGGGGAGGACTTTCTAAGGGTTTTGCAGTAACTTTAAAATTGTACTGTCTTTCGATACGCTTGATTCGCTACTTTTAATTTATGTTACAAACACCCAAACGTTTTAAATAAAATACATGTATTGTCATCCACATGTTATGTTATCATTTTATTTTTATATAACTGAAAAATAATCACTTTGGGTTAACTAAATGAAAAAATAAAGTTCTGTCTCTCTTTCTTAAAATTTTATTTAGCAATTTGTTTAATTGATGACTAAATGTAATATAAAATTCTGAATGAAAAATCTTTGTTATTTAATGCATATTCTTGGCCCACCAGTGGCCGAGCGGTAAAAGCCGCTAAACACTGGTAGTTCGGTCAGGGGTTCGAGTCCCGGCAAACGGGCTGGCTGCATGGGCGTTTTCATGGTTTTCCCCATGTGTAACGTGGATACGAGCCAGTTTTCCTTTAAAAAAAGATCATGGGGCATCCCTCCCTTTCCGTGTAGTGCCTAAGAGCAAAGCACATAATAATAATAATAATAATAAATTGCATAGTCTTCATTCTTGGTTTGTTATTTCTGAAAGAGTTTCAAGACAATGAAATAAGCATCATCAATGTTATTAATCGATATATAAATATATACTTTGCATATTATTACCTTCTGGATTACCTCGCAGTATGAAAATGCAAGGTATTTGTAAATTTCGATGAATTAGTTGTTTTAACTGTTTTAAAAAATGAAGCAATATTATGTAATGTCAATCAAGATTGAGATCTGATGAGAGTGAGGTTAATTTTTAAATGTGAAATTTATAGTTATTATTTATTACATTTTCAGAGAAATATTAAACTGGGTAAAATCGCTAAAAGAGGTATTGAATGCTCTGCCAAAACATATTTATTATAAAATTTGAGTTTGATAATGAATGTATCCTAAAATGTCTTTTAAGTCAAAAGTTTGAAACTTGATGGTTAGATGTAAATGTATAAAATTATGCATGTTAAACTATTTGTAATCAAGCACATAGGTCAGGTATTGAATGCTCTGCCAAAACATATTTATTATAAAACTTGAGTTTGATAATGAATGTATCCTAAAACGTCTTTTAAGTCAAAAATTTGAAACTTGATGGTTAGATGTAAATGTATAAAATTATGCATGTTAAACTATTTGTAATCAAGCACATAGGTCAGTAACATAGGTAAGTTTTTATGAAATAGGGTAAGGCATGCAAGGACTGTCTGGAAGAGTTGCCATCGTGGAGGAATTTCAAAGGAAAATTGACTTTGAGGGGGTATTATTCAAAATAATGCATGTAAATTTCATTCGAATTATGTCTATACATATTTCTTATGTAAAAATTTCTGGTATATGCTAAATTATTGTAAATTACTTTACTCGAAAAAGATTGTGAATGCACAAAAATTAAAGATTCGCCCACGCCGAAAATAAAAAATATTAAATATATATGGGTTTTTATGCATATGCTTGCAAAAAGCATGTATCTGCCTTTAACAAAATACGTAAAATTACAGATTCACCCACGTCGAAAATAAAAAATACTAAATATATATGGGTTTTTATGCACATGCTTCCAAAAAGCATGTATCTGCCTTTAACAAAATACGTAAATATTCATTAAATTATTCATAAATGTATTTTGAAATGAAGGATTTATTCACCCATAAACTCTTGTAAAAGTTACTGTGAAGAAATCTAGTTATTATATAGAGATATATCTAAATTTATAGACTAGATATATCTACATTTAAATGATTATAAATATTATCTAAATATATAATAACTTAACATTTAATTGTAAACATAAATTGAAATTCTGTTGACAAATACGTTTATAAAACTAATTAAGCAAGAATTGTTCTCACTGGAAAGCAATCTGTTAAAAGGTATTGTAAAGCAAATTCTAAGAAAGTAGTTAAAAAGAGTTTTTAGAATATGTATTGTTGAAATTAAGGGTAAAAAAGTATCATAAATATTAGAAAGAATTATTTCCTTAGATTCTATAATAACTCAGTCACAGGTTTTAAATAATATTAAGAAAAATAATCGTTTTTTGTTCCCTTTCAGAAATATTTATAGAAAGTTAAGTACAGTCAAAAGTCGTTAATTCGGACACCCATAATCCGGACCTCAAAGTTACAAACTTTCTGCGCATGCATTGCGTTGACTTTTACGTCTGCGAATATGCGTGTGCGCTTGTGCGTAATACGTTTACGCTTGTGCATTTAATGTATAACGGACGGTATAAGCTAAGCTAAAATTATCGAATTCAGTTAATGTTGCAGATTGCGTTGTTCCTTAATCTTCGAATTGGATCTGGCTTATTATTTTTGCAGACTGTTAGAGCAATTTTATAAAAGTAAGCTTGAACTTTTGATTATGTCAAATAGAATTTCTGATATATATTTACTAATATGTAAAGGATCTACAAAGCAAAAGTATGTTTAGAAGTCCATTAAACAAAAAGTGGAAATGCTGCAAAAAAAAATGGATAAAGGCATATCCTTCGTTTCTCAAACCATTCCGAAATCTGTTTACCAATTTTACGCTACTCTGCAGCCCGGGGGAGAACGCCGAAATGCCGCGGCGCGCAATGAATTGGAGGTTAATCTGTCAGCACTATCCTTATCTCCAGGGCAGATGCTTTTATTTTATTTGGCTTATAATTCCTTACTAAATGTAGTATTTTATCTCAATGTACTCCGTCTTTGATATGATTTAAATCAAATTCCTCGTCATTATAATTCACTTCCGATAAAGAAGAAAGTGACACAGAGGTTACTGAAAACGAAAAAATTTCAATTGACAAATTAGTCGGTATTCTCGACACAGCAATTATAGGACTTTTTTAATATTAATAATACAATAAACTTTGATCTTAATTTTTATAATCTTTAACCGAATAAAATCGAATTACCTTAAATTTTTTCTATCGTAATTAACGAAAACTTGTGAAAATATTTCATTCAAATTAAACTGCTATGAGCAAACTGTTCTGGAAAAAAAATATAGCATTTAATTTCGTTCAAAATGAAATGTTGCTTAAAAATGCATTCTTTTCACATACTTAGGACTCTGAAATATTATAGAAAAAGAACTGTATATTTTGGTGTCTACGAAGGTTTCGCCACTGCTTCAAAGCAGTGAAAGGGGAAAACCGGTTAAGACCTCTCCCAAAGAACGTTTGTGTCTATACATATTCTTTGCCTCTCCTCTTACTTCCTACCTCCATGAGGTACCCCAAGAGGGTGAAGGGGCAGTTCAGGTAAAAATAGAACTTGTAGAGAAATATTCCGTTTTCAATTTATAATGCACCGATCAGTATGTATGCCAAACTCAAACGCTCTACCTGAAATTCTAAAAATATGCTGCTTTTTAAATATATTGTGATTTTGTTGTTGAACTGAATTTTACGTAAGTGAGATGAATGTGATATTTCTTAATTAATAAATGAAACACACAAAAAGTTAATAATGAAAAGACACATACACACACACAAAAAAAAGGTAGCCATCTTGTTGAGAAAACTGAATATTGATGTAATGAACTGGGAAAAAACTGAAATGAATATAAAAATGTATGCCAAACTTAATGCTGCATCAGGGGTTCTAAACATGTGCTGCTATTCAGCTTTTAAAAATTTTATGATTTTGGTGTTGAACTGTATGTGGCGTAAAAGCGAAGAAAACGATGCTTAATAATAAAAAGTAAAAAAGAAAAAAGGAGAAAGTCCAGTTAGCAGAAGTGCAACAGCAGACCGGTAGACTGCGCACTCAGCGCAAGAGTGTAAAAACCCTTCTGGATGGCAGTTAAAATCTAAAATCTTTATTTACTTATTATTTATTATTTATTTATTTATTTATTTATTTGAGTATCTAAATTTTGGGGTGTGGGCTCAAGAAAAGTTTTTGCATAGGGGCCCAAGACTTCTAGCTACGCTACTGATACTAATGCATACTTTTGAGAAGTAATATAAATGAATGTGTTACTTACATAATGTGCAAGTAATGAATTGAGCTTTAATTTGAATGGCCTTGATACTGAAAGATGTTAAGCCAAGATGAAAGTAGCACTTTCATTGGGACCGGAATGAATTAATGTGAAAACGATATGGAAATTTATTTCTTTAGTCAAATATGGGAAAGCACGTAACTTTTTGATTAATGCTGGGTTTCATAAACTTTTTGGCCTAATATTTATGAACATTTTGCGGGACCCCATAAGCACTGCGCAAACCCGACACACATGTGAGTGAAGCTATCAGCTTCTTCACTTGTATATACTATTGCAGTTTTAGGTCATTGATTTTAATTTTTAAAGTAAAATAAAAGTTTCTATTATAAAAAAAAAAAAAAAAAAAAAAAAAAGCTTCGAAACGTTTTCATTTTTCCTTTGTCTGTATTGTCTTATCTTTATGTATTTTCAGGTACATTATTTAAAAGTATTTGGTAATTGTAAAGTTGTTATAAGTTAAAGAAATACCAAAATTGCTAAATTTTTGACGACTCCCTACTGCAGGTCCCATGATCACAGAAACTCTGGATTAGTGGAAGAAAGAAATCTTTGTACATAGTTTTCTAAAGAAAGCAGACTTATGTTCACATTACACATAGAGGGAATCACGGAAAGACAACCCTTTCGCTGGAATTCGAACTTCAGTTAAACTACCAGTGTCCTATGATCTCACCTACTCGGGCCAATCATGGGTTATGTATTTAAATTTATTAATAGTTTTGAAGATAAGACATCATTATTATACCCAGGCGGAGAGGAGATATCTAGGAAAAGAGGTGCCCTTTGAAACTAAGGATAAGTCTTTTTAAATGAGCTTTCTATTGACAGTAACTGACGGCGGGAATTGCACTGCGTGCTAAAGCAAGGTGGATGCACTAGATAATGCTGTTTCGTTTGATAGTATTTTTTTTGAAGAATGAATAGTATAAAATTTAAAACAGTTACTCTTAATAGTTGAAATATAGCTTAAAGAGATTAATAGGCCCGTAATTTTAAGTTAAAAACACAAACTGTTGTTGAAATATGTTTAAGTTCTTTATGTCATCGAAAAGATTGTGGTGAAAGATAGAAAACAATTTATAAGTAAGTCGAGAATTCTTTTAGAAGCTATTATCTTTAATGAGATCACTTTGAGTAAAAATTCAGCAATTAACATGTAAAAGCACATAACATAGAAATTCACATGGAGCAATTAACAAGGAAAGCATCAATATTAAGAACTGATATTAATGAATATTATTCGAAATACAAACCTCTTGCGTGGATTGGTTTGGTTTATTTAATTACGGCAAAGCACACTAGGGCTATCTGCCTAAGGGGAGGGATGCCTTCGTGGAGGACTTTCTAAGGGAAACTGGCTCGCATACACGTTACACATGGAAATAACCACGAAAACGCCCATGCAGCCAGCCCATTCGCGGATTCGAACCTTGGACTGAACTACCAGCGTTCAGCGACTTTATCGCTCCTCTTGCGTCGAAGTTCGTGATTAGATAATGAACGGGACGATTCTTGCAGATACCCTTCTTTTCTAAACACACATGTTTCAGTTCTTTGAATCTCTTCATTATCAAAATAAAAACTCCTTCAGCAGATAGGTTTAATTTTTGGAAGAAAACTTAGTCACATGGAGACAAATTTTCAAAGGGGGAAAGGAATGAGTAAACGAACTTTTGTTGAGGGCCACAGGTGGTTGCATACGTTTACTGACTTTTGTGGAGGTCCTGCACAATGCATTTAAAACAAGTTTTCGATTGAATACAATATTAAAAATAATCTGCTTGTTTAGGTAAAGAGTTACTTTCAAGAGTGTTTGTTCCCTTTCGAAATGCCATATCCTTTTCAACCTTCTGTTAATATTAAAAAAGAATACATCCTAATAATTTCATTGGCGCAGAATATTTTACATGGTGCTTCTAAACGATTATAAAAGAATGAGATATTTGTATAAGGAGATTTCATACTTTATTCTCTTTTGTTGCTAGTTTTCAGGTTAGGTTATACACAAACAAGAAAAGCACACAAGAGCTATCTGCCTAGTAGGAGAGATGCCTTTCTGGAGGACTTAAGGGAAAGTGGCTCGTATTCACTTAACATAAAGAGAAAACCTTGAAAACCAATCCTGCAGCTAACCCATTAGCCTGGGATCGAACTCCCAGTATTCAGGGGTTTAATCTTTCGGCTACTCATGAGGTTGTTAGTTTTCAGATTATTTTTCTGAGTACAGTATTTTTTATTTATCGTTAAATTAATGTATTTTAAGGTGCATACTATGAAAAAATGTGAAAACTTACACCTCATAGTTCTACACGTTTTTTGCTATCGCATGAAAGATTTATTTTAAAATTCATTTTATTTAACAGGATAAAACCTGCATGAATCATTTTCAATTAAAACATAATGACCTCAATAATCTTTTGAAAACGTAAAAAAATAGCTCGATATTTTTTTGAAGAATGAATTTTCAAGGAACTACATTTAAAGTTCCCTCGGTGACAGGAACAGTCTCTGGCTACGTAACAGTTAGAATGCTGAACTATAATTTGTTTTAGGTAATTCAATGAACTTTATCATGAGGCGAGGATGCAATCAAATTGGGATGCCTTCATAACGGTGCCACAGCAAGAGGTAACCTGTACAAACTGAAGCTCAGTTTCTCCTTGAAACTGAATATGGGCACCCTTATGCAAGTACCATTTTCAATTTCAGTTACTGATTCATTAAATAAAGAAGGTATTATTATATCTTCGGAATCTTTATGAAATCGAAAATGTCTTCATGATCTCATTTATACTTCCAAAAAGTATCATATACGAAACAATATGTCATACCTTTTTTTAATACTTTTTTTACCTCCATAAAACCAGTCCAATTTTGCTAATGTTACCAGCCTCGCTTCAAGAGATACTGGTTGTATTTTTACACGTTATAAAAGTATACATCTTTTCTTGGGAGGGGAACCACGAAAATCTCCCATATAGACAGCTCATTCGCCGGGATGTGAAATGGTGGTGTGGTGTATTTAATTATGGCAAAGCCCACTAGAGCTATCTGCCTAAGGGGAGGGATGCCTTCGTGGAAGACTTTCTAAGGGAAACTGGCTCGTATACACGTTACACATGGGGAAAACCACAAAAACACTCATGCAGCCACTGGACCGAGCTACCAGTGTTCAGCGACGTTACCGCTCGGCCGCTGGTGGGCGGATGTGAAATGAAGTTGATCTAGCTGGTTTCAGCAATATTACCATGGGCCGCTAATGGATCTTAACAATAAATAGTTTTAATACTGGTAAAAATTTGAAGCTAATGCATGATTTACAACACTGCTCCTTATATTCTTTATGGTGCATAAGTTGATGTATATTGCATATCAATAGATTATTGGTCAGCGAGTTCCTTACCATATGTATTGTAGCACGTGGCTTAGAAACGTTTCCTATTTTAAAAAGAACAACCGAGTTTTAATTTTCCCATTTGAGTAAAAATTGTAAGACATTCTTCCAAGTGCTAATAAAGAGCTGAAATGCAAAAATCAGAACTTAAATTTACAATGTATTCACATGTCTTATAATTTATAGACACACATTTTTATTCAGATAATTTGCTTCCATTTTCTTTGAATTTTCTAATAAAGTTAATTAAGGCTTTTAATTATATACGGAAATTTAATCTTCATTTCATTAATTCATGTGATGTCAGACACAGTAGCGTAGCTAGAGGAGGCTGGTTCGCCACAGACGACATATTCTGGAGGCACCAATTTCATGTGAAATAATATTTGATGGAGGTTAGTCCTGTGGATCTTTCAAGCAAATAAAGAACAAAATGATTCTGAACTACTTTATGAAATTAATTTAAGAAGAAAAATAATTTTTTATGTAGATTAGTATCCAAAGGAATCGAGATTTCAACAGCTATGCACTCTGATACCATTTTTATTCATTCACAACTTGAAAATTACGAATATCAACTAAATTGTGATCTCGGTGCATTAAACTTATGCGGGGGTAGTGAGATTAAGCAAAAGCAATTCTTTCTTTCCAAATATGAGCGATATCTGTCAGATGTCAATTTGTAATACGAGTTGCGTTTATTTGCGTCCACTGCAGTGCGTAACAGGAGTACGAGTTGAGCTCAGTTGAGAACTATCAAAAGGTTAATAAGGAAGTATTCCCTCAGTTAGAGAGAAGTAACGTTCAAAGTTTTATTTCCGTTATTATTACTAAAGAAAGCAAAATGGGAATATGAAAGGTGGGTCCTATTGACGTTTTACTATTTGTTCTAAAACACAGTTCTTCAGATAATGTAATTTTTTACTGCTGAGAATTTTTTTCACAGTTGTGTTTCTAGCTGTGATAAGAGTTTTTAAAATAAAAATCATTTTAGAACTACAAATGATTAACCAATTTTGTATTTAAGAAATAGTTCTGTACTATCAGCATAGTACTCTATAATAGGTGGCTTTCCAAACAAATATTTGTTTGTTTTTAAATTTTAAAATGCTGAAATTAAAAATTTTTTCAGAATTAAAGTTAGATTTTTAATGTATTTTTCTCTTTGTTGTTTTTACATTCACTCATTTGCTTATACCAAGAGGAGAGACAAATTCAAAGATTGCCTAGGCGGACACACTCAGAGTCCGCCTCGGGCTGCATATGTTCTAGTTATGACGAATATCATTTAAATTGAAGAAATTTACAGAATAGATTATAGCCTTTCTAAGACAATCTTCAACATGTCTAATAGATTTGATTTTCTATGAAGACGATTGTTTAAAAGCAATGTTTTATATCTATTTTCAGAAAGACTTCTCATTTTAAGAGGTGATAGTCTCAAGTAATCACACAAAAAATTTGGCTATAAAACGATTGAGTTATATTTTTATTTTACTGCTCCTACTACTTTTTAATGTGGTAAAAATTTTATAATGTCTGATGCAGAATAGGCAAATCAAAATTCCTAAATAAGACAAGAATAAAAATATTACCAATGCAACACAAGGGGGAAAAAAAAAAAAAAAAAAAGGAAAGAAAGAAAGAAAGATAGCTTTGATTATTAATCATTGTTATCCTAGAGTTTATAATCTTATCGAAAAGCGAATCAGCGTTTTTAAATATTGGAAATGAAATTTACTAAATCTACAGAAGGCAATGAACGAATAGAAAGTATTAATTCATTACAGCGCTTAACATTGCACAAGTGACAGACAATCACTGAATGTAGATCCTTTCTGCTTTGAAAAAAGCCTATAGACCCCTAAGAAGTCTTTTTCCATTCTAAAGTATTCCAGATGGTGTTCTTAGCTTAAGGGGTTGTGTTATTTAAATCCTAATGCGGTGTTGCTATGGTTACCCGGGTCATTAGCGTCAACTCTCTTTGGCAAACAATTTCATTTTCACCTCAGCGAGAATCCTGCCAAAGGTAGCACTCTAATGTCAGAAAACAGGTGCAACGGTCAACGCCATCTATTGCTAAAAGGCTACATCCATGCTTCTCTAAATTCACTCTTAAATGCTGGTCTGTCATACCATGACAAACAAAAATAAGTTCTTTATGGACATTTTGTGGAAAGAGTGTTGCCAGATCTGATGGTTGATGTTTTAGCAACTACACGCTGAAACATCTTGATAGGACTTATCTTGGTCGCTGGATTGGCAGAGGCAGACCAGTGGCATGGTCACTGCGATCACTTGACCCGACTTCCCTGGATTTATACTTGTAGGGATACATGAAGTCTATGGTGTACGAGATGACCGTAACATCAGACATGGATATCGTCACGAGAATCGCAGAAGCAGCGGCATGTGTCCGTGACACACCTGTCCATTTTCAACAGGTCTGTAAATCCATATGTCGATATTATGAAGCATGCAGTTTGGCGAATGGAAGTTTCTTCCCCTCTACACTTGTGAACACTGCCATCTAGCAGTCGTCATTTGCATGTTTGGACACAAGTTCCTGTGTAATCTTGTTTGTCATGGTATGACAGACCAGCATATTAAGTCTGGCAAAGACATTTTGAGACACTCTGTACAGATTTAATGCATTATGCATTCCTATTTAATTATTAAATGCATTCCTATTTAATGCATTCCTATTATTTAACACACTTTAATAAAAGTTAACAGGCTTATTTTAAATTTTAAACGATATGATGAAATTCTTATTACTTACATGCAATATACAATAAGTCCAATAAATACAATAATGTAATTGCTTTGGAAGTACTCAATATTTCGAACAACTCTGGTGGTGCACTTTGGAAAAGAAAGTGGAAGATGAAACATCTTGAAATCCAGAAATTGACTCCATGGTCGAATATTTTCTTTTCTTGATATTAACCACTCTCTAGCTACAGGATTATTTATAGGAAGAGCTGCAAGACTCATTTTTAAAGCAAGCTTGATTGATGTTTAGACTGCAATAGTAAGGGAGAAAAAAAAAACTAAATTTACCGACAAAATGTAAAAATAAATTCAAGTTTTATTTCACCTAACATAAATATTAAAATACAAAATAAAAAACAACAAAAAAATTAATATAGAAATATTTTTAATCAATTACTTACATTTAATTTCTGCAAAATTTCAATGATCATGATCTCTAATTCAGCAATGAGTATATTTTTTATAATATATGCAAGATATGAATGAAAATAATACATTTTATAAAATATACAAATACATGATGTGATATATACAGATTCTTTGGGCCTATCTAATTTAAATACTTTACAGTTTGCTAACTCAATACAAATATAGCTACAATGCATATTAAAAGAGTGCTGAGTAATTAACTGTGCTTACAAGTTTTGATAAGAGTACCAAATCTATTTATCTAAAAAGAGTTTTCTGCCTACATCAAAACTGGTATGTATTGGCAAATCTGGTTATCTAATATATTACTGTGAAAATCAAATTTACTGTTTGCATCAGTAAACCCGTTTACCTGAAAACAGTCTGCTAATATGATTAACTCTCCCTCCTCCCCAAAAAAATAAACAAAATTCCCTGTTAATCTGAGTGCTAATATCTTTTTAGATCAGTGTTTACCAGTTACACAGAATAACTCAATAAGTTTTAGTTATTAATTGCAAAATTTATAGTTTTCTCTCAAGTCTCCTAGTGCACATATGGATATAAAAATTAATTATTTGAGCTCAATGGTACTTACCCAGTATTTAGGAAATTCAGGATATGGTTTAAAATTCATTAAAAATTAATTAAATAAATTATTTATCGTATGAAAGCTAATCAATTAAAAAAATTCTTATGCAACTGACTAGACCTATTTATAAACATTAAAATGAACCAAAAGGTCTACCAGAAATACTGAGAATTCTATTTTATATTATATGAAAAATTCAATACCAAACAATAAAACACTTTATATGCAAAATACGATGAACTGGGGAATAAAATGTAAAAGAGATCTAACAAAAACAATTAGAGATAGCCCATATGGTTTGACGATTCCAAAACATAAAAAGAAAGGAATTTTAAAGTAGCATAAAAAAATTCTTCGACAGTATAAATTACTTTAAAAATAAACACCTTTAATAACCTTAAAATTTACAAATAAAACCAAAATTTCATTCTGACATGGCACAGTCACAGCTGTGGATTAAGAAAAATTTATGAGAGGGCTTGTCTTATCTATCAATGAACTGTGTGGTAAGCTAGCATAGATCTTCCAACAGGATAATGATGCAATCAATATAATACAACATAACTTCAGGAACGATTTTTAATTTATAAAGCTAATATGGTTATTATGCCCATCTGTTTCATTATGCAAACTGCACAGAACATGCACGAAACATTTAGATAGCTATTTAATTATATAATAATAAATTCTTCACAATCGTTTATAATTAAAAATCGCCGCTTGTTTTTGCGTATAAAATTTTTATTCATCACAGCAAACTGCCAAAACTGAAAGGCGCACAGTGAAAAAACTACTAAATCATTTACAACCACTTTGGAAATGTAAATGTTTTCACACTTATAGATTTAGAATAAAATAGAAGCACACGAATGATAGAAAAAAGTTAACAGTATCAACGTTATTATAAAAAACACACCAACACTTAAAGTTCGGAAGTACCTTTCATAACAAAATTGCAGACAAAATAGACAGATGTCTTGTTTTGCGCCTGCTAAGTCTTTCTGCACCGATGGGCGAAAAATCAAGCATAGGTGCGAAGGAAAGGTATATAGAAGGAACGGCAATTTTGTATTTGAGGAGAGTAAAAAGGAACTTCGTACATTTTGTACGAGTTCAAAAGGCCAGAAAGAAAAGATGGGACAAAATAAAATTTAAAATAAATGGCAAAAGGGCCTATAGAAAGAAAAGAAAAAGAAGTAGAAAATATCCTAAAATACGATTGTGTCCATGAGTGTAGTTAAAAGGAGTTCATTTGCAAAAATTAGTGTCTTTAAGAAGCAAACTTTAGCTAAGTTAAAAAAAAATAAATGAATTCCTACATGGTAATGTGTATGTCCTTATCTTGAGACCTAACTAGAAAAGATATATATCATCACAGAGATTTAGCTTAGATTTTAACTAAAGTAACATTAAACCGTTCTAAAAAAAATTCATGTATATTTCAGAAAAACAGTAATTGACAAAATCATAAATCCATACACAGTGTGAGAGCATATCATCAAGAAAAAAAAACTATACAGTTTCTTTTTCTTAAATATTAGTTAAATATAAAATTAATTTAACCGTTGTAATTTATTATAGTACTAGTTTAACAAATTCCGTCACACTGTATTTATATTTGCTCATAATTCTAAATTTGATATTCTAAGTTTGATTGTTGGAGATCTTAGTTACAAAAATCACAATCTATACTCGTCGATGGTCAAGAGATCCCCATTATTTCCCTCTCAAGAAATTCCTAAGCACAAAGAGGGCGGCCTCCGAAGAGTGTGAATTGCTGATAAGAACGGACTACTGATAAGGAATGTGGTGTCTCTACGGAATAGTTACGAAGAAAAGAACCACATGATTTGCTACTATTACTAACTAGTAATTACTAACTAGTAATTACTAACTAGTATAATGCTAGAATCTTATGAAAATAATAAATAAAGAAATTTAATGGCACTTTAGTGATAGAGAATAAGATATTGTATAGAGAACGGAATGTTACTTATCTGGGTACTTTTCCGTTTTGCCGGCGCAAACGATAAAGTCGCCAATAATGGTACAACGCCAATAATTGTATCTTCGCTGGTAACCTTTTACGCTTCATTTTCAAAACAAGTTGCAACCATTTCTTATCAGATTGATTGTTTCTTTCAATACTGCCATACAATTACATAGAATTTTTACAAGATAGTTAAATTTTATGCCCTAAAACAATTCGCGATAATTAATTAGAATGCAAACACACCGCTCACCTGAAAGCGAAAATATAGAAAAGGCAAAATCAAGAGTTAAATTCATCTATTCTAATGAGAACGCATTAATGAAATAAAGCACTGCGGTTTTACGTAATTTCTGAGTAAGCTTTTCGTACGAATTGAAATAATTCTTGCATTCAAACTTGTATTCCAAATCAAGCTTTAACTTGAAATTAATGTAGGTAATTACTGAGAGAATAAAATTTTTGTAGCGTAGTTTACGTGAAATGAGATCACTTGGGGTCACGTGATACGAACCGGCGAATCAAGATGTTGTACCTTGATAGCATAGTAAATTCTTAAATTAATGTCTTTTTACAAAATTTTAAACCATATTAAAATGTTTATGGCTTGAAAATAAAAAATTCTTAGAACTAACATTCGTTAACATTTTTTATGTGTATACTGTATGTTGTCGCCAACAAAGTCTGCTTGGCGAACTTTGCGCCGGCGAAACGGAAAAGTACCCTTATCTGAATATTCCGTGTCAGGGTTTCTTTTGGATTTCTCGTGTTGATAGTAAACAGCGAACAGAATGTTTGAAGTTTGGAAGAAGCGAAGTTTCCTTCTCAATTTGATGAATGAGACATTGCATAGGAAAGGGGCATTACATGTTTTTAGAGAGTTGAAAACATTTACTGAAACACTTATTTAAAAATTTCGGAGCTATGTTTAGACACTGCCTCCAGCTTTCGTGATCGCAGCGCCAGCCAAACGGCGCGAAAATCTAACAAAATCGACAGACAGACAGACAAAGTAGACAGATGTCTTGTTTTGCACCCGCTAAGTCTTTCTGCAGCGATGGGCGAAAAATCAAGCATAGGTGCGAAGTAAAAGGAAATATAGAAAGAGGGGCAATTTCGTATTTGAGGAGAGTAAAAAGGAACTTCGTACAACTTGTACGAGTTCAAAAGGCCAGGAAGAAAAGATGGGACAAAATAAAATTTAAAATAAATGGCCCAAAAATAATAGAGGGGGGGGGGGAAAAAGGGCCTAGAGAAAGAAAAGGAAAAGAAGTAGAAAATATCCTAAAATACGATTGTGTCCATGAGTGTAGTTAAAAGGAGAAGACACTGTCTTCATTTACAATAAATAGTGTCTCACAGGCGTGTGTGTGTAGTGAGTGTGTTTGGTAATGGTGAATAGATGTGTTACTGGGGAAAAAACAAATATTGACGGTGTTAAAATCCTTCGTATCAAGGTATTTAGCATGGAATATAAAGTAATATGTATGCTTGCATTCTGAGATATCAACAAAGTCATCAAACAAAAGTATATATTAATTTAACCAAAGTAGCTTATACTATTTTCATTCTCAACATTTTCTTACATTTTTCAAAAAACAGCAGCAGACTAACAACATAGAACCATATACAATACAAGACCACAACCGCACAAAAATATATATATATATTTATTTATGTGTGTAAATTACTGAGTATATGTATTAAAAACACAAATTAAACAGTATTTATTAATTTAACTATCATAATTTATTACAAGATTAATTATTTTACTATCATAATTTATTACTAGTTAATTAATGTTAGTATAACACAATGAGGCACACTGTTATTTATATAAGCTCATAGTTCTAAAAATTCATTTAAGGAGGTGAAGAATAAACCATTCCTTACATATGGACATTTAACAGATAGCAAAGAATAGTCTGAGAAAAAATCGGTGAGGTATAATATTGTTACGAATTTGGTATTTAAAAAGCTAATGTTAGTTCAATTATAAATTAAATGGTTTTATTTCTCGCGCAGTGCAGCGCGTGACGAATATTAAAAGAAAGCTAAGTCGGAAAATTGAAAATACAAGAGCGCGTGCATTAAATAAATAAATATCTCTCTTTGATTTCGAGAAAGTACTGGAAAATTTTAGCGCGTGATTTTAAAATCTTATAAAAGGAGGAAAACATCTCAGTTCGTAGTAGTTGCTTAGTTTCTCGTTGTTTAGAAAACTGCTCTTGTTGATTGTAGCGAATTCGCGGATTAGCTTTCTTTAGCTGTTTTGAATTACGTTCTATTGGACATTTGAGTAGTTAAAAGATAACTACTGTGAGATATTGTAATATTGCATGATAATTTGAAAAGATTTAAGCATTTTTGTTGTGATAATAATAAATTTTTGTTCATTTTTCATCGGACTTGTGCATTCATTTCGTAACGAACCCGTACGCACGCAACAATTTTTGGTGTCAGAAGTGGGATTTGAATGCCAAACACAAAAGCGATGGAAGAGCAGTTAAGACAGCTGATATCAGCCTTTGCTGCATTTAAAGAAGAAATGAAAGATGATATGAAATCTGGTCAGGAAAAGATGGAAGAATCCGTTAAAAAGGAAATGGAAGCCGTTCACGAAAAGTTGGAAGCTGGTCAAGTAACTTTTAAGGAAGATATAAAAGCTGTACAAGAAAAGATTGAAGCAGGTCAAGACGAAATGAAAAGAGAAATAACCTGCGTAATAGAAAGTAAATTTGAGGCTATGGAAGACAGAATAGGAGCTGTCGAAAATAAAGTCGGGCAACTTGAAGAAAAGGTTTCTTCTGTCAAAGATGAAATAGAAGATAGAGTGTCGGCTGTGAAGCAACGAGTCGAAGGAAGAGTTTCGGCCGTCCAACAATAAATTGAAGAGAGAGTTTCTGCAGTTGCCAAGGAAATGGAAACTTTAAAAAAATTCGTTGCGACGGCAGGGAGCAAGAGTGATGATTTTAAATTCTTACCGATGCCTGCTCATCCATCTCTGAAGCTATCCACATATGATGGGAAGACATCCTAGCAAGTGTGTAAGACCCAGTTTTCTATCGTTAAGGATGCGAATGGATGGGACTCCCAAGCTAAGGCCTGTCAACTCGCCGCTTCTCTGAGAGCAGACGCAGCGAATATCCTGCAGACGCTTCCCGAAAATCAAAGGCTAGATTTTGAGGCTCTGTCCGGCGCCTTGGAGCTGCGCTTCGGCGAGAAATGTTTAACACATTAACGGTTTGGCCCGGATTTTCTCGTTCTTTTATGCAGGTCTCTTAACGGTTCGTTACGGATTATTGTTAGTTTAAATGTACCCTCGAAAACGGACAGTCCCGTGTTTTTGTATTATCGAAAAAACACGCTAAAAAGGACTAGCCCGTATTTTTGTATGTCTTCCAGCCCCCAATGCCTAAGGCGACAAGGGTCCATGCAATTCTGACGACAATGGGTAATGGCTGTCATTAGCGTGGGGAGAAATCTTCTTGATGTTTTGGGATAAAGGCCTTACACTGACTCTAAAGAAACAAATTTATTACCAGTTACAAAGTGGATGCATATATAAAGGGATTTAAGAATTTCCGTTTTAGAGCAGTTATTGAATAAAAAATAGAATTTTTTACAAAATGAACGTTTACCTATAAGAGCATTAATGAATTAAAACGAGAAAAATAAAAGTAATAAATGCAAACATAAAAATCTGAAAATGCAAATCTTTCAGATTTTACATTAAGCACAAAGGGCGTTTTTTTAACGGTTTGTGGGTTACCTTTATTTTTAAATATCATGTTCTTCGCACTTAAACCATAAAACTTCAGTTAAACAGCAATACCGCAAAATAAATTTTAAATGAGCATATCTTTAGAATTTCCGATACACAGTCTCGCCCGTTGAAGATAATTTTTTATATTTTTATTTTCATACAGTGTTGCCTTTGCTCGCTCTAAAATCGTTGAGTTTCTTAATTAAAAATTCATTGAAGTTTTACGAAATATGAAACATATAATAAAACAAATTCCAAATCTCGGCTCCGAGATGCCCATATTCGGGTGGAAATGTACGTTATTCAAAATTGGATGGGTCTAGGTACCGTTGTTTTATCACAATGCGAGAAACATACATATATTTATGCAGATTATTCATTATTTAATTTTAAGGCAGAGATTATTTAATTTTAGCCTCGAGTGCTTTGCCGTAATCTAATAAACCAAAACCATTATTTAATTTCTTTAAATATAATACAGGGCTGTAATATGTGGTAGCAACAGTGAACAGTGAAAAGTGAACTGACATAGTTTTCAACGGAAAAGGAAAAAAGGAAGTTAATAGACCTTCTCGGCTAACGCCCTTTATTTTAAAAATAATGTATCGTGTAATTTAATGGGAATACGAGATTAAATAATTCTCTTTAAGAAATTTATCTACAAATTTATATCACGAATAACAAAAACGTGAGGCTGTCTTGATAAATTTATAAATATTATGCATCTGACAATGCGATTCAATTATTTGATTTCGTAATTTAAGGACCTATGATTCTTCTTATAAAACTGTACAGGAATTTAGCAAAGAAGCTATTAAGTAATCTCTTATTACCATTAATCTATGCGATAAATTATTATTATTATTATTACTATTGGTTCAGTCTTTTACTTCCAAGTATCCTTTTACCTCAAATAATCGAAAAGATATATAAATTTAAAACAAAATTCGCCCCAAAATCAGAAATTAGGTTACGAATTTCATGCAAATTTTATTTCAAAAGCTATTTTACGCTCTGTAAAATGATGCAAACTTAAAAATTTTGAGATTTTTAGTTTATTCTTAAATGGAAATATGTGCAAAAAATTTCTTCGACATTAAATTTTAAAAACTCTAAATCGAATTATTATCATCCGTAAACGGTGTGTGTACAAAATTTGAATTCAATAGCTTATCGATAAGTAGTTCAAAAATCGACGACGAGCTTTTGATTAAACACCGTGAATGAACTGAATACAATTTTTGGAACAGCTCTATTTTTAAGCACTTTGGAAAGATCGGTAAGTTGTTGATATAGCATAACCGTTATTTTTATAACATTCTTGGCATTATGAAACGTGTAAGTGACATTCATAAGCGATTCCCGACAGTTCTGTTCATTTGTCAAAGTGGCTGCTTTTGATAATATTGTGAAGCTCACTCGATGTGCTCCACTATCTATGATACTCATTAAAGATATTTAATTATGTTTTATTTCTATACAGAAATACTGGTAAAATTAAGAGGTCAAATATTTAATTATTTGAGTTATATAACTACTTATACTGTCTCAAGAAATTTTGAGTCATTTTGTAAAAATAATCTTTTCTTTAAAATTCCTTTTTCCCCCCTACCCCCTATGCTTCATAACTTTATTACTATTCTGATGAATGGAAGGTTTGTAGAGACATTACATTTTTTAACAGCAAGAGACATGAAAAATGAGCAATGCCTTACCCGGGACGCGACCACGGACTTCTCGAATGCGCGCCGAGCGTACTGAGACCACGAAGGCATGCTAAAAGGGCGGGAGAAAATACCGTATATACTCCCCCTTTGAAAGGGCGACTAAGGATTAGGGGACCAAAACGCCAAATCCCTGCGGCGAAAAATCATCATCCACCACCTTTTTTGGTTTGGGTGCCACTATAGAAACATTAGGTTATTTCGAAGCAGGACATGTGAAATAGGAGCAATGCCTTCGCCGGAACTCGAACCACCAACCTCTCGAATACACGCCGTGCGTGCTGACCTAATTACACCACGAAGGTATGCTAAGAAGGCGGGAGAAAATAACTTATAGGTTATGAAAACCAAAAGTTGAGTAGGTAGTCTAACTAATAAATGCTCTACAAATACAACTTTTAATATTTTAGCAGAATTTTTGGAAACGTATTTATATAGATTGTTGTAGAAATCGACACAGTTTGATGCCAGTTTAGAGGATGGGTTGTTTATGAGCGTATTAAAAATGCTTTTCCCACTCAAAATGTTAACTATTTTAAAATAATAATTCATAATCGCACTGAATCTGATGTTTACAATTATTTCCCCTGAGATTTCTTTAAAAAGAAAGAATTACAATTGTGTTTAATGCAGAAAATTTAATGGAATTGGCATCTTCGCAAGAGGACGGAAACTATCAGGGAGGACTTTCTAAGGAAAACTAGATTTCCTTCACATTGAACGTAGAAAACCTTCACCGAACAAGTGTGTTCAACAGGATTTGAACTTATGTAGGATTACCAGTACTCAGCGGTTTTAGCGCTTGGCCACTGGGGCCCGCAGACCGATTAAAAATCTTGTTTAGAAACCTTTTATCTTGATTTAGTGTGACAGGTGCCGTAGTTTGAAGGTTAGGATTACTTGAATACAGCAAAACACACGAGGACTATCTGCTTTTAAGGAAAGAGATGCCTTCGTAGAGGACTTTTTAACGAGGAAAGTCTCATATTCATGTTATACATAGGAAAAAACATGGGAAAATACCATTCAGCCATCGTATTTGTTCGTCAGGGTGTAAATCTAAGTCGAACTACCAGTATTTACCGGCCACTAATATGGCCGTATTAGGGGAAATAACTGTTGGATTGTAAGGCATCTAAATTAAGAAATAAAAAAAATTAACTTCTGAGGTAATTTTAAACCCAAATTAAGTTTTTTATCATAATTATGAAAGAGTTCAACTCAATTGTTAATTTTCAGATTGTTAAAATTAGTGTGGCTGTAATGAATGATTATTTAGACCTGTTACAGGAAACACATACATCAAAAGTTTCCTTTAAAATATCAGGAATTATTGAAAAATCTTCTGTAATTTATAAACGAGAAAACGTATTTAACCAGATTTTACATGTGTGAAAAAATAATGAATTTTGATCTCCCCTAGTAGAGACATTTGTAACTATATTTCTAGTTCCAAATTCAAAGTGAAAAATCTAGGTGCCTGAAGCCAGAGAACACTATCGATTCTTCTTAGCTTCTATTTTCAGCGACGAAATATATCAACTGCATGGAATTTTTATGATTTTTCTCAACATGTAAACAAAATGCTTGTAAGTGTTTCTTAGAAAGCTCGTCGGAAGTAGAATATCTCTATCTTGGTAGATAGATATCGTGTGCTTTAGTAAATTTAGCAAATCTAAACACAGAGCCGACAGTACTATGTTTGAGGCCTTTCTCTAACATAGTCGAATAGTGTATCGAATAGTCGAACAGTGAAATCACTCTACATCGCCCTCTTTTACTTACTTTTATACTTTTATCTCAATATTATATATTGCATCCACAAAAATTTCTCTAAATATTATTTATATTATTTGGATTCGAAAACCATTTTATGCTTAAATACATCTTTCCAGATGTTTGTCTTTTACTCACTGAGAGTCAATGCTTCTTGAAGATGTCAATTCATGAATGAAAAATAATTTCTTGCTTTTCCGGTTTCCCCTAACCGTTTCCACAAAAGCCGAACCTTTGGGCAGAAACAGCCCTCCTATGATGTTAATTCCTTAGTAAAAGAGAAAGCACTGAACGGGGTAAAGTAGTAGAAATCTTGACTTCCCTTTTCACTCAAAATTCAAGCATTCCCAAAATCTGCTATAAAAGGTATACGCCCTAAGGTATAAAATTTTTGTGTAATGAAATTATAAAATGAAATATATATATATATATATATATATATGCATTCTAATATATACATATGCTAAAATATGAATGCATATATATATCATTGATTATATATATATATATCATTGATGACATATATATATCAATTAAACCATTAGACATACTTACACACATACATATACAGATATAGAATCACATAGTATCAGTAGGTGAAAGAAGAAAATAAATCCTACTGGGAAAAGATTGCTGAAGAAATTCAAAGCATAATGAAAGTTTCTTTTATCTTGGAATCAAAGAACTTTTTTATCGCTTTAGTTTTTGGGAGACTATTAAATTAAAATGTAATAAATAAATAAGTATATGGAAGAAAAATAAATCTTTAAAGGAAGAAAAAGGAAAAATAGAACCAAACAAACAAATCATTTTCAGCATTAAAACCAATTTTAAATGCGACAGTATATTTTTCTGCCGACACGAAAACTTAAAAAAATAGACAGAAATCTGCATTGTTTCACCTATCAATATACGACAAATGGAAAAATGATACAAGAAAAAGTAAATTTGAAAAATTTGCGAAAGCGGAATAATTTCGAATGCTGCACAAACAGAAAGATACCATGCAGAGACATTGGATTTTTTTCGAAGCAAGAAATGCGAAAATTCAGCAGTGCCCTCATTGTGCTTCTAATAAGGAGGTCTTCCAAATTCTAGCTGGAAGGACTTCCATTTATAACAAGATAGTGAGAATTGCATAATTCCTTTATTATTTGTTTCATTTAAAGGGCGAGATAGAAGAAGCACGAGGCACTGTCGGAATAATTCATGTGTTAACGAATTATCGTCTGACATGTTTTCGTTGGGGTGCCATTGAAGAGACATAGCGTTTTTACGAGGAAAAAAAAAAAAAAAAAAAACACGAAACATCTGTTACCCTATAGTCCGATCTACTATCACTTACACCCCGAGTTCAAATTCTAGCTGGAAGAAGCTCCATTGAGCAATTTCCAGCTCAAAGAAGAATGAGATAATTTCTCATAATCAATACGGATATATAACTGACGATTCTAAAATTTTATTATCATTAAGACTGGAAAAAATACACGATTTAATTCATTTTCATACATTTTAAAAGAAGTTAAATTTTTCAGAGAGTTACTATAAAATATTTATTAGAATGTCAAATTTAAGCATTTCAATTATTTATATAATAAAGGATAAATTTTATATTTATATAATAAAGAAAAATTGTTGATAATATCACTCTGATTTTAGTGGAGATATTTTAAGAAGTAAATAAGTGAAAGCTGGAGGAAGAAAAACTATTTCAAGTTATATGTTTATCTTAAAAGTAACGAGAGAAAAACTATGTTAAAAGAAAAGGCACGCATATCGAAATTGTTTCCTGTACTGCTGACAAATTGTTATATGGCATACATACTATAATGTTCATGAATAATTGATTGCTACTAGATTAATACAGGCATAGCATATTTCTAGGGACTGATTTGCTGCAATTTCCAATTTGATTTTTACATACTTTTATATTTAGGACACTAATTACATCACACTGAAGATTACTCAATGCAATAATTCCATTGCAGTTTTATAGAAAATTATAAAATTTTCAGTTTCAATAAACAATTATATAATATTTCGATGACTCAGCAGATAACATAATTTATTATCTTTCAAGTTTTTTTCGAAAACACCTCGGCAGATATAGAATCAGCCGCAGACTGTACTAACTTTAACAAGCGCAGTATCTGAGTGTTCACATTTCTGTTTATAACTGCAATAAGAACAAGTATAAGTTTGAAAATTTTACCGATGGCTATGTGGATAAAAGAGATGATCATAAGTATTTTGACCTGGTTTTGGTTTCTGGTCAATACGTTGGCTGTAAGGAAGATTTCGTGATTTTTTCCATGTGAACTAGTTTTCTTTATAAATTCCTCTAAGTCTTTCGTTAAGTACATACAAAGTTGCTACATTAAACATTAGTAAGTGTTTACATAGGTAAACATTTTAAAAGCGACTAGCGTAAAGAAAGATTATTTAAATTATGTTTTTAAAATGCAAATTCAGAACACTGAAAACCAAACAGTAAACATTATGAGACTAATTTAATAATCTTTGGTTTGGTTTACTTGAAATCTTTACTTAAAAAAACGTTGAAATTTACAATGTTTACAACAAACTATTATTCTGCCATATTCATCGATTGCGTTAATCAAACTCTAAAATTATTTAACGTAAAATGTAATTATCCGAAAATTATGTAAAATGAGAATTTTTTCCCACTATATCTGTAGCTTACAATGGCTAGAAAAAAAGATAGCTCTAGATAATGAGTATTTCTACAATGAAAAAACTCTATTGACTAGAAATAGTCTTTGGAGACATTAGTGTCAGTTAGCCTGCGGAGGTCAGGTTCCCTTCCAAGTCGTTTTCTTTTCCCAGGAGGCAGGGGTAGAAAGGATTCTTCCCGATTATTATTACTTTTAGCAAAGACGTTTACAATTATCTATTCAATCCTTGCTAATCAGACGAATTTGGGAAGAAAGGGAAAGTTGTAGATAAATTTTGCTTCTTCCAGTGCCAGTTACAAATCGTACAGTTTTTCAATAACATTTGAACTATATCATTAACGTTGCATATTACTAAAATGTACTTGTTCTTTAAAGTCTTTGATCTGTTCTAAAAATAATACCGCAGAAGTTTTAGAAATGAAGTACAATTTAAAGCTACTTAACATTTGTATGCATATAAAAAAGTAAAACTCTTTAAAATGCATATAGTTTAACGCTTCCTGTTTTATTTGGAATAATATTTCAAAAATAAAACTCGTGTTGGTTACGACCCAAGCAATACTTAACGGGATAAAGAGCCGTACTTTGATAATGCATTCAGTTTTCGTCGTTTTAATAAAATCCATTATGATACTAATGCTGGTAATTATAAGCTGCATTTACGGATACAGAAGTATGATTAATACACTAATATCACAGAATATACGCTTTTTATGCTCTGACAAGTTTTGTCAAGATACCAATTTTTAGTTCATATACAAGTCGTAAATTCCCTAGCCAGATTCCTTTTTTATATAAATAGATGCATAGAGGACAAAATGGAACAGTTAATTATATTTTTTATTCTTTTACAAAATTTAATTCTTTTAGATATAATTTTTAACGGTAAACGATATTCTGCTAAGTTATAATACAAAAATTATTACTAATAATAATTTATATCCTAATATTTATATCCTAATTTAATAATATTTATATCCTCATTTATATCACTCAAAACAGAATTGGAAAACTTATTCAAATCATATTTAATCAAAACATTTTACGAAGTTTTGGGAAAAAGGAATTTTGGAGTTTGTTTGATTTTTAACTTTAAATTCAATCATTAAAACATTTTTACCGTGTTTCATCATTCATATAACATTAGCAAAATAATTTACTAAATAATTCTTAGATGTAATAGTATTCTTGTTTATCTTTTGTTATATGACTAAAAATAAATAAAAAAGCGGCTGGTATTCAATATTTATTTTTATTTAATTACAAATACTTGGCTATTGGTACTTAAGACATAGTCTTTCCATATTATCACTTTTCTATTCGGCCTTGAAATTATGTTAACGACCTAATAGAATTCGGAAAATCCTATGATTGCATAAAACTGCGGGAGGTGCTAATAATGACAAATTTTAAATGAAAATAGAAATTTATTTAAATAAATTTATTTAAATTCTATTTGTGAGTGTCTGCTTTATGCATTTAATCTATCAAATGCAGAAAAGTGAGAAAAATCCATCCAACACAGAGAAATAATTCTTCTAGTCTGTGCTAAGATTGTATCAAATTCATTTAACTTCCGTTTAAATTCGAAATGCGATCTCTCAAATCAACGAAGGAGTACATTTTTGGCTTTAAATTCCACATTAGTAGCAACTGTATAATAAGCTAAACGTACCCAAAATATTTGTAGAAAACCGCCAAAATTCTAGAAATTGCTATAAAATCTCGAAAAATATTAGGAAGATTATTGCTTGCCATTTCCATGCTGAAACGATCAAGCGTTTACGAGGATGAGCTCGACTGTTAACGAACAACTTGTGGAAAAAATTCAACGCTAAAATATAAATACGTATGCCAAATTTTCCAAAAATTCCTGATAAATATTGTACTCTCATCGTAAATATATATGGACTTATAATGTGATGAAAACAGTCGGTAAAAGAATGAATTAAAATTTAATTTCCAAAAATAAATTGGCCTACTAAAACTAAATAAAATAGATTAGTAAATATTAAAATATTGTGTAACAAAATAAATAATGATCTTTCTTAAAATACTGCCCAATAAAACATGTCGAATAATTGAAAATTTACAAGCTTGGAAGCTAAAATTCTAAAAAGATTTCGGAAAATTCGGCCGTCACATGTTAAAAGAAACAAGTCTACAGGGTACTAGTACAAAGAAAGAGGAGGGAGACGAAACGAAACGCAAGCCATTCAATACCGGGAAGGCAATTTTATGGCTTATCCATCACACTAAGGGGAAGCAAACATACTGCCTTAGGCTCGGCCATCTTAGAGAGATTTCAGAAAACGAAAGCGATTTTTTGGAGGGGTTTGTTGTCTGACAACGCGGCCGTTTTCAAAGCATTTCGTTCCGAGAGGCGGGCTCGTTGATGGGTTAAAAGACTACAGCATGCTTCAATTAAAATCCCGTCAACAGAAGCCCACCGAATCACTCCAGGAACTCGCCACGGATGTTGAAAGGCTGTCCCACCTCGCCTTTACGGAGTGCCCGAGAGAAACGAGGGAAATTCTGTCTCTGCAATATTTCATTGATTGCATCCGGGACCCTGAAATACAGAAAGCACTGCGAATGGCGGATGTTAAAGATTTGAAAAGCGCTCTGTTGTACGCGATGAAGTTCGAGGCAGCCTTGGAAGCAACTAATAGAGATCGCTACCAGTTAGAGCTGTGCGAGTCCATGAGCCAGTGGATCAACTGATGGCTCGTTTAGATGATTTAGCCAGACAAGTGGACGCTTTGATACGGAGTAGGAGCGAGAAGAAAGTGGCTCTAAGGTGTTGGAGATGTGGTAGTGAAGGTCACCTAAGACGGAATTGCAGAACAACCCAGGGTACGGATTATAAAGCAGATGATTTTACCAGACAAGTCAGTGGCTTGAGACGGAACAGAAATGAAAAGAAAGTAGTTCTAAAGTGCTGGAACTGCGGAGTTGAAGGCCACATACGAAGAAGCTGCAGAACACCCCGAGGTACGAAAATAAGACCATTTCCCAGCAACGAAGCAGTAAACAAATTAGTGACCATATCGAGGAACGGAGGTTGCCAGATAAAGAAAAACCTTGTTTTAAAGCGCTTAAAAATTATACAGTGAGTAGCAACAGTAACGGACTGTCCATTAATGGGAATATCGATGGAGTTCCTTGCAATATGATCATTGACACAGGAGTTAATGTTACCATCATTAGGAAAGATTTCGCTGAACAGTTTAAAGATAAACTTATTTGGACGCCATCCTGTGTTACCCTTCAGACTGCGTCTGGTGATAAGATCGACATAACTGGGAAGTTAAACGTAAGCATCAAGTTTGGAAGTGCCGCCTACCATCACACGGCATATGTGGCGGATATCACAGATCCATGCATACTCGGATTGGACTTTTTAAGGAAATACAATTTTTCCTTAGACTTGAAAAACAACAAACTGCTTTCAGCATCTGATGGCATGACTATCCATTCTCAAAAAGGATCCTCGCCTGGAAATGCCGACGCCTTGTCCGAAAGATCCAGCTCGGGAAGCTGCCAAAATCATACTAGGGTCGAAAAGAAACGCAAGACTACCAGCTGTTCTCCAGCCCAGATGCTCTTCGGTCGAGACCTTCGTCTGCCTTGTGACCGCCTGTTTGATCGCCTTACGGATGCGTCTTCATCGCCTGAGGAACACATCCAAGATGTCCAGGCCCGTTTCGAAGTGATGCCCCTTTTCGCACGAAAGCGAGTCAACTTAGCGACGGAGAAGATGAAGACCCGATACGACACAAGAGCTACTGAACATCAATTCCACGAAGGAGACAAGGTGTGGTTGTGGAATCCGACTCGACGGAAAGGACTTTGTCCGAAATTACAGTCACCTTGGGATGGCCCGTACGCAGTTCTAAACAGGCTGAATGACGTCGTGGTTCGGATTCGTAAGTCTTCGAATTCTAAACCTAAAGTCGTTCATTACGATAGGTTAGCTCATTACTATGGCCGTAGTCCGTAATGTAAATAATTGTAAATAGTATAAGACCATAGTCCATTTTGTTTTTAAATGTGTATTTGATTTGATTTGTATTTAGTACTTGATTTGTATTTAGTATTTGATTTGCATTTAGTATTTGATATGTTTAAGTTAGTTATTGCATTTATTGTTCATGTTGTTTGATATTGTAATGTAATGCTTATTAATGCATTTATGCCACAGTTGTAAGTTTAGCTTCCTGTCCAGGGATTTTACTGCCCGGGACGTGCAGTCATTGGGAAGGGGGCAGTGTTACAAATTTGGTATTTAAAAAGCTAATGTTAGTTCAATTATAAATTAAATGGTTTTATTTCTCGCGCAGTGCAGCGCGTGACGAATATTAAAAGAAAGCTAAGCCGGAAAATTGAAAATACAAGAGCGTGTGCATTAAATAAATAAATATCTCTTTTTGATTTCGAGAAAGTACTGGAAAATTCTAGCGCGTGATTTTAAAATCTTATAAAAGGAGGAAAACATCTCAGTTTGTAGTAGTTGCTTAGTTTGTTGTTGTTTAGAAAAACTGCTCTTGTTGATTGTAGCGAATTCGCGGATTAGCGTTCTTTAGCTGTTTTGAATTACGTTCTATTACACATTTGAGTAGTTAAAAGATAACTACTGTGAGATATTTTAATACTGCATGATAATTTGAGAAGATTTAAGCATTTTTGTTGTGATAATAATAAATTTTTGTTCATTTTTCATCGGACTTGTGCATTCATTTTGTAACGAACCCGTACGCACGCAACAATATTATTTAAAGGCGAAACTATATTCAACTGATCTAAAAAGAAAAGAGAATCCAGAAGATTCGAGAGGGAAATAACGCGATGCCCAAATATTCCCTCTCATTCCCAAATTTTCCCTCTCACGAGATTCCTTAAGGGCTTTGTAAGTGGTGACAGACTTGAACTGATAACGTTGGCGTCTGTTTGGAGTTGATACACAAAGGCAGGCACAAGCAATGAGCAATTTCTAGTAATTTTAATGCTTTAAACTGATGAAAAATTAAGATTTATTGATTTAAAGGCACTTATTTATAGAAATTTGATTTAGTTTAGATGAAAGAAAAGTACTTATCTTAAAATTACAGGATTTTGGAGTATATCCTTACATTGTCCGCTGTTTTATTCTCGTCAACATCGGAGCCGAGATTCATTGGAATGATATAGGTGTTGTAGGAAAAAAAACACTATTTGAAAGTAATTTAATTGATAATCACCAAGGCAAAAGAAAATTTTTTCACTTTTTTACGGAGCGCTACGAACGTGCTGACGCTTGCCTCTTTGATGAATTTTCTGAATCCGCGGTTTAGACAGACAGACAGACAAAGTAGACAGATGTCTTGTTTTGCACCCGCTAAGTCTTTCTGCACCGATGGGCGAAAAATCAAGCATAGGTGCGAAGGAAAGGTATATAGAAAGAGGGGCAATTTCGTATTTGAGGAGAGTAAAAAGGAACTTCGTACATTTTTTACGAGTTCAAAAGGCCAGAAAGAAAAGATGGGACAAAATAAAATTTAAAATAAATGGCCCAAAATTAATAGAGGAGAAAAAAAAGGGCCTATAGAAAGAAAAGGAAAAGAAGTAGAAAATATCCTAAAATACGATTGTGTCCATGAGTGTAGTTAAGGAGTTCATCTGCAAAAACTAGTGTCTTTAAGAAGCAAACTTTAGCTTATCAGGTTCAATGTTCCTTCTAACCTTCTTCGGGAACATACAAGGACCTGACTCGGAACAGAGAGCTTACTAAAGCTATGTTCACTAATTGTGGTAAGTAGACAGGATACAGACGAAGGGTATACAAAACCCTTTATTTTTCTCTATATACAATAACTTCCGTACAGTCGGTCACAAAAGTATTCGAACACCGGTACCCTATCAGAAAATGACAAGATGGCGTTTTTTTTCTCTTTCTCTCTGTGTGTCGTGTTATTCCATCCTAGGTTTTCTTCTTCCCCCCCATCTTGGAAAAAACTGGAAAAAATTGGTTACGATCTCTTTTTGAATGGGGAGATGCCATTTTGAGAAAAAGCTGACGACCCTATCTTGGAGAATGAACATGACCGCTCTACACACCCTTTTACTCTCTCTCTCTCTCTCTTTTTGAATTGGGAAGCCATTTTGGGAAAAAGCAGACGACCCTATCTTGGAGAATGGAAATGAACGCCTCTCCCTCTCTCTTTGAAATGGAAAGCCATTTTGGGACCCTCTATTCTTGGGGAGGGAGAAAACTGAAGTCTGCACTTCGCTGTCTCTGAAAAGCGGACCCTCTTCTTCTGATCTTGAAGAACTGAAAATGAACGCTCTACACGATCTCTCTTTGAATTCAGAAGGTATTTTGGGACCTTCTAATGTTGGAAAACTGAAATGAACGTTCTACGCATTTTCTCTCTCTCTCTCTGTCTCTCTCTTTGAGATGAGTAGCCATTTTGGAGGATTCTCCACCACCATCCTAACCTTGGAAAACTGAAATGAACGCTCTACACCTTCTCTCTCTCTCTCTTTCTGAAATGGGTAGCCATTTGAAAACTCCCTAACTTTGGAAAAAACAGAAATGAACGCTCTAAACCATCTCTCTTTGAAAATGGGGGGTGTCATTTTGAGACCTGCCTCCCCTAAACTTGAAAAAAAAACTGAAATGAACGCTCTACACTTTCTCTCTTTGGACATGGGTAGCCCTTTGGGGACCCTCTCCTCTTGGTAGGAAAAAAAAGAACTGAAGTGAAGGCTCTACACAATCTCTCTTGGAATGGGATCCATATTTCGGGAAACGTGGATCACCTCATGCTGGAAAACTGAAGTGAACCACCAAGATTGGACTCTATATAATATTTTTTTTAATTGACATCACGACCCTCCTCCAATTTGTTATTAAAAAAATTGTTTTTTTTTTGTTTTGGTTTTTATCCCATTTCCGATGTGATTTCAGAAATGCAATTCCATAACAGTTCAATTTCATTCGAGGTTAAATGATCTAAACAGTCTTTGACCCACCCATCCGTATGATTATTTTCTTCTCCTTCCTGTTGCACCAAATTTTGTAAGTCCATATAATCATTCCATACGGGGAGGGCTGGATCCTCACAAGGCTGTCTTGAAACACTTGGAGTCTCTTTGGGATGAGTGGAGGAATCTAGGATTTCTGGACCCGGCTGCGATTCTACCTCCATGATTTCTGGACCCGTTGGAACTTGTTTACCCGGCTGAAATTCTACCTCTACGATTTCTGGACCCGTTGGAACTTGTGAACCCGGCTGTGATTCTACCTCCATGATTTCTGGACCCGTTGGAACTTGTTTACCCGGCTGACATTCTACCTCTACGATGTCGGGACTTTTTGAACCTTGTGGACCCGTCTGACATTCTACCTCTACGATGTCGGGACAGGTTGGAGGAGGAGAAGAAGAAGAAGAGGATACTGGAAAAGGTTCTGTCTGTAAGGAGTCCAAAAGAGGCTGCCTGTTTGAACAAGTCGGGGAAGAAGAAGAAGAAGAAGAAGCTTCTGGATTCTGAAGCGGATCTTGCACGCCAGGTAGGTTCCGGTAAGTCGACCGTTTTTTAAGAGGTAATTTTTTTTCTTCCTCCTCATTTTCAATCGTGATGACTTCAATTTCATTCCGTTGCCGGGTCGATTTTGTTTCGGGCCATGACGACGGTTTGGTCCAGCTCCTCTTATCATCTAAGGAAGGGATGGGTAAAGGTGGCGAAGGGTTTTCTTCTTCTTTTTCTTGAAACATCATCGGCAATTGGAAAGAAATCTCCTCTTTCAATTGTTTCCAAAGCGAGTACGAGCACCGATCGACGAGAAAGAGACTCTTCTGGGTTGTGACGATGAGATATTGCGTTTTCGGGGGAACGACATAGTTTTGAAAAGGTCTTAGAATATATTTCTTATATTTCATCCTGTCGCTGACTTTAAAACTTCCTTCCTTCAGATTGGGGGACGATGATTCGTAATAGGCGAGAGGAGCGGCTGTGGTTTGAACAATATGAACTTCGTCCTCAGCCGTCGTTCTCACTCCAAACGTAAAATATCGTTTCGTGAGAAAAATATTCTTCCACCGAAAACTCGTGCGCGGATCTGTATATCGCCGGTCTGTTTGAATGGGCCGTCTCAAAGCTCGATCCATCCGATTCCAAGAAAAGGGAGATTCCTCTTTCGTTTGTTGCGATTCGAATAAATTTCTGTATATATTCTGAACGAGCAGGTTGGAGGATTCGACATCTTGGTTGAAAGAAACGATCGCTTGATGAGGTGGTAAATGCGGAATAAATGTCGCACAATGACACGCCAAAAAATTTTCAAGTTGGAGATTTGCTTTAGCGTCTTCAAATCCTCCCCGTTCGAAATCCGTTGAGTTGGAAAAACGTCTAATAGCGACATGGCTCCCAATGGAAAAGAAATGATCTCGCCCAGTACTCTCGCCTTTTTATATATCTATACAGACACACATAGAGGCTCTATGATGTCCGTTTTATTTGTTTTTTTTTTGTTTCTCTCTCTCTTCTTTCCAAGAAATCTTATCTCCATGACCTCTTTTTCTTTTCTTAAAAAGATGAATGTGTGTGGGAATGAGGAAGTGAAAGTAATAATTTAATAAACAAAAAATTATCAACCATGACCTTCTTTTTTTTTCAAAGTCAACTTTTCCAATCCAAGGACGTCCAGAGATAGAGAAAGCAGGGAGAGAGGAGGAGGAGGGAAGGGAAGGTCACACTCTCTTTCTCTCTATAAATAAAAGGGGAGAGCCCCAAAGTCGTATTTTTGTCCAAGTGGATCATGAGGAGGCATCCCCAGCTCACTACGTGTATTCCTTTCAAATATAAATATGTTGATCTTTCCTTTTATATCATCCAAGGAGTTGTTTACCTGAAAGCCTCCGATTTTTCAAAATGTGCGGGTTATTATACCGTGGGGAGTTATCAAAAGATGCGGGACGAATTTTTGTCCGACGAAAACGTGTTGATGGCTCGTGACATTCCACCTTTGGATGCACAAATTTTGTTAATGAAACGAGCCAAATATTTTTACACGTCCCACTTTCTAACCGTCTCGCAAATGAATAGGATTATGGATCGTCTTGAGAAGACAAAAGGGATTCTCGTTCATTTTAGTGAATGGTTGCATAAATGTTTGCACGAACCTCTCTCGATCGAGAAGACTGGGAAGAATACCTATTATATTCTTCTCGAGGACTCTCCTCGTTCGTCTCATCATAGAGAGGCCACGACTTTTGAAAAAATCCTCGAGCAAGAAAAAATAGAATGGTGGAACAACTACCCCATCCCTCTCCCCGAGCATCAAGAGGAGCCTGTTCAGAAGAAAAAGAAAAAACCTTTCCAAAAGCCTATCCTCATCCTCCTCGATAATGATGGGGATGAGGAGAAGCCTGTTCAGATTCCTCTCCGTTTGTCAAAACCCGTCGAGGATGAAAAACCTCTCCCTTCCTCAAAACCCCTTGAGGAAGAGAGACCCCTCGAGAAGGAGAAATCTCTCCCATTGTCAAACCTCCTCGAAGATGAAAAACCTCTTCCTTTCTCAAGACCCCTCGAAGATGAAAAACCTCTCCATTTATCAAGACCCCTCGAAAATGAGGGACCTCTCGATTTGTCAAAACCCCTCGAGGATAAGGGAACCAAAACTTCTCTCTCTTTCGAAGAGGAGAGACCTCTCAATTTGTCAAGACCCCTCGAGAATAAGGGAACCGAAAATCCTCTCCCTTTCTCAAGACTTCTCGAGGAGGAGGAGAGACCGCTTCATGTCTCAAGACAGGACCCCCCTCTATCTCTTGAGGATCCGAGGGAAACGATTCCTATTGAAAAACCATCTATCGACGATCCCCAGAAAAGGTCTTCGGAGGAGATTAGACTTCCATGTAGAAAACGAATCTGCCACAATCATAATAATAATAATAATAATAATAATAATATACCCCCTTCTCAACAACAGAATCCTACAACATTTGCAGATAAATGCATTCAAACCAATCCCTTTATAGTAACCCTTTTGATTGGAGAACCCGTGCATTAGCCTCGAAAAAAAAATGAGATTCTAGACTGTTTCTATGACCAGAATGTTAAGCCAATAGATAGGTCTAGCTCAGAATTTTTCTTTTAAAAGAAAATAAATAAATAATCCAAAGACTATTCGTAAATATAAATGGTAAAGTTTCGAGTCGGCTGGAAAAAAATTTTCAGAGCTGAGAAAAATTCTCCAACTCAAAAAAAAAAAAAAAAAAAAAAAAAAAAAAAAAAAAAAAACATTTTGTTAATTTTTATCATGTCTTAGACATGATAAAAATTAACGACCCTCTTCCCTTTTCGTCCGGGAATGTTGTCTCACTCTTTTGAAAAACAAATCGTGATTCATTCATGGAATGATTGCCATTAGAGAAAGGATGAGTCATGATCTATTTTTAGAAAGGGTGAGACATCCTTCCCAGACAAAAAGGGAGGGTCATTAATTTTTATCATGTCTAAAGACATGATAAAAATTAACCAAAAGTTTTTTTTTTTTTTCAGCTCTGAGAAATTTTTTTTCTCCCAGCCGAATCGAGACTTTACCATTTTTTTTAAGAATGATTTCTCCCTGATCTATTATTTCAAAATTCCAAGTTTCGCTTCAGAACCATCCATCTATGCTGTTGAAGAAGTAACGTGATATATGTATTTTTTTTTTTTTTTTAATGAGTTCTGTCAAGATTGAATTGTGCAGGATCGACCTTGCGAATTTTTTCTCTGTGTCTTTAAATAATAATGATACCGAACTGCTTTTTGTAGAGCGCAATGGAAAAAACCTTTTGTATGGTTAGGACAATTCATGTGTTCGATCCCATTGTATTTGAGAATCTCTTGCGTCGATCCCGAAATGCAATAAATGGATCTTTGCAACCATTTCTCTAAAAACCGCCGTTTCATTTCTCCTCGCACCCAAATCATGGAAAAAGGTTCCGTCAACATCGTTAACACCCATGGAAAATAACTGTACTTAATTTCTCCTTCGTACCACGACAAGCCGTGATAATAATCACTTGCCCACACAGCGGTTCGTTTTTCTTTCTCGGTGAGCATTTGCCATGGAAACGGGGGTTTAAAAACAAATACCCCTCGAGAAGTACCGTTCAATGTGACGTAAGCCAATTCTTTCACAATAAAGGCTCCTTGAGAATCGTAGAAACCTTCAAAGTCGAGCATGAGTTCCATGTTTTTTATTTCTTTTTCTTTCCAAGGTGACCTTTATTATTATGATGATGGATGTGTATTGAGATACGCACGATATTATTCAGAAAACAAATATATATATACGAATGTGACCTTTCCCAGAATTCATACGACCTGTCACGTGCAACCTTCTCTCTCTCTCTCTATAAAAGAGGAGACGGCGAGAGAATGCTATCCATTTTTTCCTTCAGGACACACACAGAGAGAGAGAGAGAGAATTTTGTTTTCTTTTTTTCCTCAATTGAAGAAGATGGACATTTTGAGTGCCAAACCTCTCAAAGATTCCTACATTGTTCTGGACATGGAATACTTTCACTGTTATGATCCAAAGACGGGAGATATATGTTTCATCTTGAAAGAACTGGGCTACATCACTTGCGATTTAACCTTATGCGGATCCATGATTTTTCTCCCTCCTCTCCATTACGATGACTTATCTTCCCGCAATCAAGCTGTGGTCAACCAGACTACAAATAACCGACACGGCCTTCAATGGACCGAGGGTCGTCTTTCCTACGAGCATCTTCCTACGATCCTGAAAGTACTGACCGAAAATGTGGAGGTGATCTACGTCAATGGATACGATAAAGCCGAATTTTTCAGCAAGCTCTGCCAGCGATCCGTTTACGAGTTTTACATCCCAGGGAAAACCGAGTGGCGGAACAAGTCGAAATGCACGCGACACCAATATTTCCAAAAGATGATTCATTGTGCCGAGAACAAGGTGAGAAATTTTCGATACCATTTGATGGAGGGTAGTTACGTTTTCCGGAAATTACATTGTTACCCCTCCGAGAGCAAAGCTGTCGAAGAGGAGGCGGAAGAATCTCCCCAGGAGAACTCGTGCGACGATGAGGAGGAGGAGGAGGAGGAGGATGAACTTTCTAATAATAATAATAATAAATGTCTAAGTTGGGATGCTTTAGAGACCCAAGAATATTGGTCTCAACCCTTATCTCACCTAGGCCTGAAAGAGGATCCTTAAGTGTACTCTTTGTGGTCCTCTTCTAAAATTTGGTCTTGGAGAGAACCCTTGAATGTTCATGAATGAAATGGTATGTAAATCCCTAGAGAAAAAAAAATAGAAAAAAAAAAGTTCCTTTTTTTTGTAATATGTTGATTTCTTTCCAATCCCATTTCTTTTCTATAACTCCAGCCCAATCGACGAGAAGAAGACGAATTTTCCAAGTTACACAAGACGAATCTTCCAAGTTACACAAGACGTAGAAAGATTTCACAAGGATTTATAAATCACACTCTCCCACATGATATATGTATAGAGAGAAAAAGAACCTCTGTTCTCTAGCCAATACGTCAAGACTTCCTAAACTAAGAGAGACCATGAGTACCGAGGAAACCTTAGCAGAGCAAGTGGAAAGACTTTCAAAGAGATTAGAAGAGTTAAGACGGGATAGATTTACAGTTCCGCCGACTAAAGAGGAAACTATCATCGATTTCAACAAACCGCTGTACTTTCATCCCCTACCCCAAAGAATGAGACGAGTGGACTCGCCGTTGAACAGTTCCAATGAGAAAAAAATGTCACTTATTTGAATAGCCAATTTCAACACATGAATATTTCATAAGTATTTTTTCCCTAAAGCGTAGGGAGATCGGATCAGTAGTTTTTCCCTTTTCATCGTCGAAAAAGATTGGGAGGAAAAATCTTTCTCAGCTCTCTCAGAAAAATTTTTCAGCCTTTAAAAAAAAAAAAAAAAAAAAACTTTTTGTTAATTTTTTTCATGTCTTAGACATGATAAAAGTATACTCTACCCCCCTTTTTGTCTGGGAATGTTGTCTCACACTTTCTAAAAATAGACCATCACTCCTCCTTTCTTAAAGAATAGAATTCCAAGAATGGGATCTGGTCTATTTTTAGAAACAGTGAGACCCTATTCCCAGACAAAAGGCGGGTAGAGTTAATTTTTATCATGTCTAAAGTTCAGGGTCCATCCATCTTCTTATGTGAAACGGTGACCCTGACAAGATCGAGATAAACAAGTCCTGTGAGTTGTTTTGTAATCTTGACGCGATCCAAGAAAGACTTTTTATTATTTTTTTTTGAAATAGGCGGGGGGTGGGGAGAGAAAATGTTCTCACGACCCTCAGATATCTTTTCATAAATATATTTTTTATCAAAGTGTTTCTTTCATTCCGATCCTTTTAAGAGGTTGGAATGACCGTGACATTTAGATGGGGTCGCGATCCCGACAGATGTCGCGCGAGTATAAAAGTGTGTGTCCTCCGCGAAATTTCTTCATAGAACAGAAGAAGACGTGAACTGAGCTGGTAAGTCCCTTTGGTCCTATGAATATGGTTATCTATAAACTCGATTTGATTCTTAGTTTTTTTTTAATAATGATAATAATCATAACTTCATTTAAAAAGACCTTTGAAACTTCTTAACCCTTTGAAAAGAAAAATGTCTCTTTCAAGACGACGACTCTAAAACGTTTTATTGTTTTTTTCCCCCTTTCTAGATCTTCCCTGTTATACATATATACCTTTTCGATTCTCTCTTTTGCTCCTGTTTGTGGAAGACATCACCGTATTCATCGCCATGGCGTGTTCAGAAAACTTTATCGTGCTCGATCTAGAGGGTTTCCAGTTCTACAACCACAACAAGGGTGAATTTACCTACGTTTTAAAAGAATTGGGCTATGCGACAAAAGATTTTTTGACCGTGGGATCGTTGACGTTTACTCCTCCTCACCCCTTCCACCAACTGAGTGAAAAAAACCAAAAGACAAATGCCTGGCTGACAAGAAACCGGCACGGACTTCGTTGGAACGAGGGTCATATTCCCTACAACCATTTAGGACGCATTCTCCAATCGCTCACTCACAGCTTCTCCACGATTTATGTGGTGGGATGCCAGAAAGCTAAATTCTTTGCTAAAGCCTTGGATTATCAAAAACCCGTGACGGAAATTTATGTGCCAGATGGAATCATTTGGAAGTATCGGGAAAAATGTGCCCGACATCATCAAAGGATGAAATATTTCCATTGTGCCGAAAACAAAGTGCGCAACTATCGATGGCATATTATGGAAGGAGATTTTCATATCAATCACGTCTATCCAGACGGAACGGAGAAAGAGGAGAGGATTCAGGAGGAAGCAGACAATCCTCTGCAAGCTTTTGATAAGGCCTACGATCAGTTAGAGAAGGATCCGTCCCCAAAAGCGTACGATAACCTCATCCAGAAATGGGATAATCTGTCCTGTTTCCAAGTGATGGAACATCCGGATGAGCATACGCCTTTAAACTTGATGGGCTCTTCTACTTCTTCTTCTTCTTTGTCGTCAACTTCCTCCAATAACTCGAGGAAGATGGAGGGTTGGGGAGACATACCTGAAAATATTCCCCATTACGATCCAGCAGCCTGTTGGGACGAACCTTCCAAAGAATCTCATGAGACCCCCAAAATATCTTCAGAGGATCCAAAGACAAAATCCACTGAGTGTTGGGACAATGAACGGACGACTCATGCTCTAAAATCCACTAAGACTAGGTCCACTGAGTGTTGGGACAATGAACAGACGACTCATGCTCCAAAATCTACTGAGACTATGTCCACTTAATGTTGGGACAATGAACGTACGACGCATGCTCCAAAATCGACTGAGACTATGTCCACTGAGTGTTGGGACGATGAAACCGAAAAGACGACAGAGAATTGGGATGACCGTTCTCAAAAGTATTTGAATTGATATATACATAAACTCAGGAGAAAAAAAATAAAGAAAAGATTTTTAGAAATAAGTAGAGAAAGGTTCTCCGCTTTCCCTATATTTATGGAAATGGACTGAGAAGAGAGAGAGAGAGAGAGAGACGAATCAGGAGACCAAAAAAAATGGGTCTTGGAAAGAATGAGTGCAAATGCATTCGATTCCTTCCAAGACCCATTTTTTTGGGTCCCTCTCTCATCCAATCTTGGAAAAGAACTTTGTCCTATTTTTCTAGGTCCATTCAAAAAGAAATGAATCTATCCATAAATTTTCTTAAAAGAAAAAAAACAAAAAAGATCCTTTACCTCTTGACGGTCCAAAGTCGAGAATCTTGGAAAACGTTATCCACTCTCTCCATCCAGTCAAGCTTCTCTGTAGAAAATCTAGTAGGTGCATCTGCATTCTTGAACACCTGGCAGTTATTATTGGACGCGAAACGTCGAATGCTGAAATAGTTAACAGTGAGCCCATTCTTAAAGAAACGGGGATGTTTTATTCATCCAGTCGAGTGCGGAAAAATTTCTGAGAGCCGGAGAAAAATTTCTCTGGCTGGAAAAAAAAAAAAAAAAAAAAAAAAAAAAAACCCTTTTAGTCTGAAAATTGAAGACAAATTTTGAAAAATTGAAGACATCAATTTTCAAATTTTCAGAGTAAAAGGGTGGTATTTTTTTTTTTAATATCTAACTTTGAACCACAGAAATTTTTTCCGGCTCTCAGAAACTTTTCGCAACCGACTCGATGTGAATAAAACTTTACTGTTTGTTAAGAATGTTATTTAATGGATCGATTTCAACCTATCGAGTTTCGCTTGAGTTCCGGCCGTGCTGTGGGCCCACCTGGATACAAGTTTTCCCCTTTTGGAATAGAATAAAACTTTACTGTTTTTTAAGAATGTTATTTAATGGATCGATTTCAACCTATCGAGTTTCGCTTGAGTTCCGGCCGTGCTGTGGGCCCACCTGGATACAAGTTTTCCCCTTTTGGAATAGAATTTCCGTCAAGGTAGGCAACTTTTCCTCTTTTTGCATTTTTCATGTCATTTCATTTGTATTACGAGGGCCATCCAGGAAGTAGATTACGTTTCCGTCTGTGTCCGCTAGGGGCGGGGCTAGCGCGGCTATCTTGGGGTCAGAGCGTTGCGCAGCTCAGTCTGCATCTACCCGTGCTAGTGAGAGGTTCGTGCTGTGCTCCGTTCAGATACTGTGACGGTTTGAAATGTCTGCGTTAATTGAAAATCCCGCGAGCTGCGAGGTGCGCTCAGTAATAAGGTTTCTGACTGCAAAAAACTGTAAACCGATAGAAATCTATCGGCAGCTCCGTGAAGTGTATGGGGACAACATTATCACTGAAGGTGGAGTGCGTCAGTGGGTCATAAGATTTCAAAATGGCCGAACCAATGTTCACGACGAAGATCGAAGTGGGAGACCCAGCATAGTGACCGCCGAACTTCTCGAAAAAGTCGATGCTAAAGTCCGTGAAAATCGAAATTTCACAATAACGGAACTTTCTTTGAGTTTTCCACAAATTTCGCGAAGTTTGTTGCACGAAATCATCAGCGAAAAGCTTGGTTACCACAAGTTTTGTGCAAGATGGATTCCAAAAATCTTGACAGAGGACCACAAAAATCAGCGAATGGCTGCAGCGTTGAACTTTTTGGACGCTTACCATAAGGATGGTGACTCTTTACTCGATCGCATCGTTACTGGTGACGAAACATGGGTGAAACATGTGAACTGTGAAACGAAATTGCAATCAATGCAGTGGGGGCACACAAGTTCTCCCCAAAAACCCAAGAAATGCATGCAAACAATGTCGGCAAGGAAGATGATGGCGACTGTTTTTTGGGACAGAAAAGGTGTAATTTTGGTGGACTTCCTGGAAAGAGGCACTACAATAAACTCTCAAAGGTATTGCCAAACTCTCCAAAAACTCAGAAGAGCAATTCAAAACAAGCGCAGAGGAATGTTGAGCTCTAAGATCTTGTTGATTCACATTTGCCGGCCCCACACGGCAAATGTCACTCGTAAAGTTCTTGAATCTTTTAAGTGGGAGTTGTTTCCTCATCCGCCGTACAGTCCCGACCTGGCACCGAGCGACTTCCACCTATTCCCAGCAATGAAGAAGTGGCTGGCTATGCAGCGTTTTGATGACGACGCACAGCTGCAAGAAGAGGTAACGAAGTGGTTGAAGGCGCAGGCGGCCGAATTTTTCGACGAAGGAATTTCCAAGCTCGTACATCGCTACGATAAATGCCTTAATTTGTATGGTGACTATGTAGAAAAGTAGTATTTGAGTGTGGCTTTCATCTGTATATAATAAAATTTGTTTCCTATACTTTGTTTATTTTTTTATTCCAAAACGTAATCTACTTTCTGGATAGCCCTCGTACAATATACTGAAAACGGGCGTTCGAACTGATTTCTAGGCTATTTCTATACAAATGGAGCTCGATCCAAGAAAGAAATGATGTCTTTTTTTTATTTTGTGGACTGCCAATTTGTATTGGAATATACTGAAAACGGGTGTTTGAGTCGGTTTTCAGTATATTTCAATACAAATAAAGCTCGATCCAAGAAAGAAATGATGTCTTTTTCTTTATTTTGTGGACTGCCAATTTTGTATTGGAATATACTGAAAACGGGTGTTTGAGTCGGTTTTCAGTATATTTCAATACAAATAGAGCTCGATCCAAGAAAGAAATGATGTCTTTTTTTATTTTGCGGACTGCCAATTTGTATTGGAATATACTGAAAACGGGTGTTTGAGTCGGTTTTCAGTATATTTCAATACAAATAGAGCTCGATCCAAGAAAAAAATGATGTCTTTTTTTTATTTTGTGGACTGCCAATTTTGTATTGGAATATACTGAAAACGGGTGTTTGAGTCGGTTTTCAGTATATTTCAATACAAGTGGAGCTCGATCCAAGAAAAAAATGATGTCTTTTTTTTATTTTGTGGACTGCCAATTTTGTATTGGAATATACTGAAAACGGGTGTTTGAGTCGGTTTTCAGTATATTTCAATACAAATAGAGCTCGATCCAAGAAAAAAATGATGTCTTTTTTTTATTTTATGGACTGCCAATTTTGTATTGGAATATACTGAAAACGGGTGTTTGAGTCGGTTTTCAGTATATTTCAATACAAGTGGAGCTCGATCCAAGAAAAAAATGATGTCTTTTTTTTATTTTGTGGACTGCCAATTTTGTATTGGAATATACTGAAAACGGGTGTTTGAGTCGGTTTTCAGTATATTTCAATACAAATAGAGCTCGATCCAAGAAAAAAATGATGTCTTTTTTTTATTTTATGGACTGCCAATTTTGTATTGGAATATACTGAAAACGGGTGTTTGAGTCGGTTTTCAGTATATTCCAATACAAGTGGAGCTCGATCCAAGAAAAAAATGATGTCTTTTTTTTATTTTGTGGATTGTCAATTTTGTATTGGAATATACTGAAAACGGGTGTTTGAGTCGGTTTTCAGTATATTCCAATACAAGTGGAGCTCAATCCAAGAAAAAAATGATGTCTTTTTTTTTATTTTGTGGACTGCCAATTTTGTATTGGAATATACTGAAAACGGGCGTTCACGTTGGTTTTCAGTATATTACAATACAAATGGAGCTCGATCCAAGAAAAAAATGATGTCTTTATTTTATGTTGTGGACTGCCCTATTTTGTATTAGAATATACTGAAAACGGGCGTTCACGTTGGTTTTCAGTATATTCTAATACAAGTGGTGCTCCATCCAAGAAAAAAATGATGTCTTTTTTTTATGTTGTGGACAGCCAATTTTGTATTGGAATATACTGAAAACGAGCGTTCACGTCGGTTTTCAGTATATTTCAATACAAATGGAGCTCCATCCAAGAAAAAAATGATGTCTTTTTTTATGTTGTGGACTGCCCAATTTTGTATTAGAATATACTGAAAACGGGCGTTCACGTCGGTTTTCAGTATATTTCAATACAAACGAAGCTCCATCCAAGAAAGAAATGATGTCTTTTTTTTATGTTGTGGACTGCCCTATTTTGTATTGGAATATACTGAAAACGGGCGTTCGAATCGGTTTTCAGTATATTCAAATACAAATGGAGCTCTATCCAAGAAAAAAATGATGTCTTTTTTTATGTTGTGGACAATCAATTTTGTATTGGAATATACTGAAAACGGGCGTTCGAGTCCTTTTTCCGACTATTTCTACACACATTCCACTATATTAAAATGACGTCATGGTTGAGTCAAAACAGAGTCGTCCCCGGACAGAGTCGTCCCCGGACAGAGTCGTCCCCGGACAGAGTCGTCTCCGGACAAAGTCGTCCCCGGACAATTTTATACCGAATTTGTATAGAGATATACTTAAAATGGGCTTGGAGGGGAAGGCGCTTTCTAGTATATTCCTATATACATTCGGTTGCATTCAGAAACAAAAAGAATGTCTTTTTGAATGGACAGGATGACTATGGAAACCGGATCTCTCTCTCTCTCCCAAGATTGGATGAGAGAGTGCCTCCTATTTGTATTGTAATATACTGAAAACGGGCTTTCGAGTCACTTTCTAGACTATTTCTATACAAATGGAGCTCTATTTACGAAAAAAATGATGTCTTTTTTTATTGTGTGGACAGCCCTATTTGTATTGCAATATACTGAAAACAGGCGTTCGAGTCGGTTTCTAAACTCTTCCTATACAAATTCCACCATCTATATAGAAATGATGTCATCGTTGAGTCTAAACAAAGTCGTCCCCGGACCATCTTGATGACCAGACATATTGCCTTTTCAACAGCCCACATTATTCTGAACAAAAACGTGGAATACTTTTATAGAAAAGAAAAGAATTGAAAGTGAAAGTCAAAAAGCAAAATGGGATCGGCTGGGAAAAATTTCTGAGAGCCGAGAAAAAATTCTGAGTCAGAAAAAAAAGAAAAAATATATAATATATATATTATATAATATATATATTATATAATATATATTATATAATATATATTATATAATATATATTATATAATATATATTATAAATACTTTTTGTTAATTTTTATCATGTCTTCTAGACATGATAAAAATTAACTAATCCCTTTTGTCTAGGAATGTTGTCTCACCGTTTCTAAAGAAATAGACCATGATTCATTCTTTCTAAAGAATAGAATTCCAAGAAAAGAATGGGTTCTGGTCTATTTTTAGAAACGGTGAGACAACATTCCCAGACAAAAGGGGGTACATTGAGTCTGTGCTGTAGACCCTGAACAACCTATCGGTTACCGGTAATATATCTGGAAGGACCCCAAAAAGCTATCCACTGTCGTTGGAATTGTGTTCACTGGAGGCCATTTCTTTTTTTCGCAATCTCGCTTTTAGTTTTCTCTGAGATTCTTTAGAAATGGGTGAAGATGGGTAGCGTGAAGCGGGGGACACCTGGATCAGGATTCCCGATTAGGGTAGAGAGGGAGGCGTGTTGCCTTTTCAACAGCCCACAGTGTTCTGAACAGAAACGTGGAATGCTTTTAAAGAAAAGAGAAGAGTTGAAAGTGAAATTAACTCACTCCCTTTTGTCTGGGTATGTTGTCTCACCGTTTCTAAAAATAGAGCAGAACCCAGTCTCTTCTTGGAATTCTATTCTTTAAAAGGATGAGTCATGGTCTATTTTTAGAAAGTGGGAGACAACATTCCCAGACAAAAGGGGGGGGTGAGTTAATTTTTATCATGTCTAGAAGACATGATAAAAATTAACAAAAAGTTTTTTTTTTTTTTTTTTTTTTTTTTACATCTCAGAATTTTTCTCTGAGCTCTGAAAAATTTTTCCTAGCCGATCCCATTTCGTTTTTCGACTTTCACTTTCAACTCTTCACTTTTCCTATCCACTGTCGTTGGAATTGTGTTCACTGGAGGCTATTTCTTTTTTTGCAATCTCGCTTTTAGTTTTCTCTGAGATTCTTTAGAAATGGCTATACAAATTTCACCATCTATATAGAAATGATGTCCAAACAAAGTCGTCCCCGGACCATCTTGATGACCGAATATGTATAGGAATAGTCTGAAAATGGGCTTGAGGGCCGGTTTCTGGACGATTCATCTACAAATTCGGCCGCATCCATAAAAACAAAAATACATAGTTTCTTTTTTGGGTGGACAGGAGATGATAAATTTCTTTTCTCTCTCTCTCTCTCCCAATATTGGAGGAGAGAGTGGCCCAAAAAAATGGGTCTCGGAAGGAATCGAATGCATTTTGAAATGCACTCATTCCTTCCAAGACCCATTTTTTTGGTCTCCTGATTCAACTCTCCAGTCTATGGAATAGGGAAAGCGGAGAACGTTTCCCCTTCTTTAAGCGACTGGAGACCATATCGCATCATCATCATCATCACCATCACCATCGTCCTCTTTCTGATACTTTTCAACGAAGGCTTGATGTCTCTGGATGATTTTGGGGAGATGATGGATTCCGAATTGAGTGATGAAAAAGAGAGGACTCTTTTTCCTTTCTTGTTCGTCTTGCACAGTCTCTCGGAGGGTGATATACGTTTCCCCGTCCTCCTCAATTTTCGTCAGAGGTCTCATGAATATTTTACACATCCAAGGGAAGAGCGACTTGTTATGCAGGGATTTCGAAGTGACGAAGGCCGCTTCATTCGAAGTGAGGACAATCTGGTTCGGTTGACCCCATTCTTTGGAGTAGTTGTCCAAATCGCCTAGTCGAAGAAAATGGTGTCGATTAGGAAAAAAGACTTGGAGAACACTCGTCGTATGCGAGACGTTCGTAGGCAAGAGAGTCAAGATATCTTTGGCATTCAAGTACAGGAATCCTAGATCCACATACGCGTGCACGTAATAGTCATCGTTATATTCCAGTTTGAGCAGCATGGCTTTTGTATTTTTTTTCCGTTCTCAAGGCGAAACACTCGTCTGATATGAACAAGAGCTCGCTGGCGATCCGTTTATATAGACTCCTCAGAGAGAGAGAGAGAGAGAGGGGAGGAGGAACAAGGTTGATGAATTCTAAAAATAAAAAAAAATGATAAAACATGAGTGTTTGTGAAGGTCATAGAGAGATGATTATAAAGTTGTTTTATTTTTTATTTTCTCAAAAGAAAAAACCAAAAGGTTCCCATTCCATACGACATGGCCTTTGAGAAGGTGACGGGGTCATGTGTCTACAAAGTTGATAAACTCTAGAATAAAAAAAAAGCTTTCATCACGTAGCTCTCGAGAAGAAAATGACAGGGGTCCTAGGAGAAGGTCATAGGTAGTATACAAAGGATGGTTGTTTTTTTTTCTTTCGTTCCTCTCAATCCCATGACCTTTGAAAAGGTGACGGGGTGTTCTTTAGGAAAAAAAAATAGAAGGTCATAGAGAGAGAGAGAGAGAGGTAGACAAAGTTGATTTTTTTTTCTAGAAGTCAACCGTCACGTCACCCATCACGTGGTCTTCTCGTATATATAGAGAGGCGAGTGGAAGACAGACTCTATTTCCCAGAGAGAGAGACTGCTGTGCGTATCCATATTTCTACTCAAGATGATGATCCGCGTCTTATATAATGAGTTTGTGAGCATTCGCTGTTATGTGGATGACGGAAGATTGTTTTGGAACGCTACGGACATTTTGCCTCTGATTCATACTTCCAGTAAAAGAACCTGGGACATTCTCTCCGTGTTTTTCGACGAACACCACGTCTTCAGGAAAATAAAAGATCTTGAGAGTCTCGGCAGTTCTCAAGAGGGATATGTCCTCTCCAGCGAAGAAATGTTACATCTGGCCGAAAATAATCCTAAAAATAATCAGCTTCTGGCCTGGGTGTATAGCATTTTAACTCAGCCGCTGGTTCGAGTTGTACCCAATCAACCCGTTTACCGACTGCTCTATCCGGGGAAGAAATTTCCCTTCATCACCCTCTTTAATCTGGGAGTGCGCTACATACCGCCTCATCCAGGCATGACGGATTCTTCTACTTACCCTAAACAATATGCCAGCGCTTATTGCCAGACAGACCCCCGTCAAGAAAAGGTCGTCGAGACTCAAACGGATCCTCTGGTGGTCTCTTTAAATGTCACTAAAGTTATCACCTTCTAAAAAAAAGAACCACCACCACCCAAAAAAAAATTTGCTCCTCCTCCAAATTTTTTTTTATCTTTTCGAAAGAAAAAAAAAGAAACTTTTCCATCTAGCCTCTTTCTTTCAATCCCTCTTAAGAGAGAGAGGGAGGAGAAAAGAGAGTTCTGAGGAGGCAAAAGAAATGCGTCTGGAAGGAAACGGGTGCATTGCGAGAAAAAGAGGGTCCTCTTTTCTTTTCTCGAAATGCACTCTTTAACTTCCAGACTCATTTTTTTTGATCATTTCTTCAAACCAATCTTGGAAAGGGGGGACACAATAAATTGTGCGTAAAGTCCATTTCGATCAAGACTGGATTTTGTATTTGAAAAGAAAACATAATGTTATATATAGATAGCTAAATCTTTATCATGATATTCTTTAAGAATTTCTTAGCCATTTGTCAAAGAATCGGACTATAATTGAAGAATTTACGAATTTGGGAATATGTCACCCATGGCAAATCTAAAATCTTGGAAGTGGATACTGGAAAGCCCCGCTCTGATTATAATTCTGAGTTCCAGCATGGGACATTTTTTAGATCAATAAGCTAAACTATTTTTCTAGTCTCATATTCTCTCGTGACTAGGGTTTCAGATTTGGATAGAGAGAGACACTGTTCTGAACAGAAACGTGGAATGCTTTTATAGAAAAGTGAAGAGTTGAAAGTGAAAGTCGAAAAACGAAATGAGATCGGCTAGGAAAAATTTCTCAGAGCTCAGAAAAAAATTCTGAAATGTAAAAAAAAAAAAAAAAAAAAAAAAAAAAAAAAAAAAAAAACTTTTTGTTAATTTTTATCATGTCTTCTAGACATGATAAAAATTAACTCACCCCCTTTTTGTCTGGGAATCTTGTCTCCCACTTTCTAAAAATAGACCATGACTCATCCTTTTAAAGAATAGAATCCAAGAAAAGACTGGGTTCTGGTCTATTTTTAGAAACGGTGAGACAACATACCCAGACAAAAGGGGGATGAGTTAATTTTTATCATGTCTAGAAGACATGATAAAAATTAACAAAAAGTATTTATAATATATATTATATAATATATATTATATAATATATATATTATATATTTTTTCTTTTTTTTTCTGACTCAGAATTTTTTCTCGGCTCTCAGAAATTTTTCCCAGCCGATCCCATTTTGCTTTTTGACTTTCACTTTCAATTCTTCTCTTTTCTATAAAAGTATTCCACGTTTTTGTTCAGAATAATGTGGGCTGTTGAAAAGGCAATATGTCTGGTCATCAAGATGGTCCGGGGACGACTTTGTTTAGACTCAACGATGACATCATTTCTATATAGATGGTGGAATTTGTATAGGAAGAGTTTAGAAACCGACTCGAACGCCTGTTTTCAGTATATTGCAATACAAATAGGGCTGTCCACACAATAAAAAAAGACATCATTTTTTTCGTAAATAGAGCTCCATTTGTATAGAAATAGTCTAGAAAGTGACTCGAAAGCCCGTTTTCAGTATATTACAATACAAATAGGAGGCACTCTCTCATCCAATCTTGGGAGAGAGAGAGAGATCCGGTTTCCATAGTCATCCTGTCCATTCAAAAAGACATTCTTTTTGTTTCTGAATGCAACCGAATGTATATAGGAATATACTAGAAAGCGCCTTCCCCTCCAAGCCCATTTTAAGTATATCTCTATACAAATTCGGTATAAAATTGTCCGGGGACGACTTTGTCCGGAGACGACTCTGTCCGGGGACGACTCTGTTTGGACTCAACCATGACGTCATTTTAATATAGTGGAATGTGTGTAGAAATAGTCGGAAAAAGGACTCGAACGCCCGTTTTCAGTATATTCCAATACAAAATTGATTATCCACAACATAAAAAAAGACATCATTTTTTTCTTGGATAGAGCTCCATTTGTATTTGAATATACTGAAAACCGACTCGAACGCCCGTTTTCAGTATATTCCAATACAAAATAGGGCAGTCCACAACATAAAAAAAAGACATCATTTTTTTCTTGGATGGAGCTTCACTTGTATTGAAATATACTGAAAACCGACGTGAACGCCCGTTTTCAGTATATTCTAATGCAAAATTGGGCAGTCCACAACATAAAAAAAAGACATCATTTTTTTCTTGGATCCAGCTCCATTTTTTATTGTAATATACTGAAAACCAACGTGAACGCCCGTTTTCAGTATATTCCAATACAAAATTGGCAGTTCACAAAATAAAAAAAAGACATCATTTTTTTCTTGGATCGAGCTCCACTTGTATTGGAATATACTGAAAACCGACTCAAACACCCGTTTTCAGTATATTCCAATACAAAATTGGCAGTCCAGAAAATAAAAAAAAGACATCATTTTTTTCTTGGTTCGAGCTCCACTTGTATTGGAATATACTGAAAACCGACTCAAACACCCGTTTTCAGTATATTCCAATACAAAATAGGGCAGTCCACAACATAAAAAAAAGGCATCATTTTTTTCTTGGATGGAGCTTCACTTGTATTGAAATATACTGAAAACCAATGTGAACGCCCGTTTTCAGTATATTCTAATGCAAACTTGGGCAGTCCACAACATAAAAAAAAGACATCATTTTTTTCTTGGATGGAGCTCCACTTGTATTAGAATATACTGAAAACCAACGTGAACGCCCGTTTTCAGTATATTCCAATACAAAATTGGCAGTCCACAAAATAAAAAAAAGACATCATTTTTTTCTTGGATTGAGCTCCACTTGTATTGGAATATACTGAAAACCGACTCAAACACACCTTTTCAGTATATTCCAATACAAAATTGGCAATCCACAAAATAAAAAAAAGACATCATTTTTTCTTGGATCGAGCTCCACTTGTATTGGAATATACTGAAAACCGACTCAAACACCCGTTTTCAGTATATTCCAATACAAAATTGGCAGTCCACAACATAAAAAAAAGACATCATTTTTTTCTTGGATCGAGCTCTATTTGTATTGAAATATACTGAAAACCGACTCAAACACCCGTTTTCAGTATATTCCAATACAAAATTGGCAGTCCACAAAATAAAAGAAAGACATCATTTTTTTCTTGGATCGAGCTCCACTTGTATTGAAATATACTGAAAACCGACTCAAACACCCGTTTTCAGTATATTCCAATACAAAATTGGCAGTCCACAAAATAAAAAAAGACATCATTTCTTTCTTGGATCGAGCTGTATTTGTATTGAAATATACTGAAAACCGACTCAAACACCCGTTTTCAGTATATTCCAATACAAAATTGGCAGTCCACAAAATAAAAAAAAAGACATCATTTCTTTCTTGGATCGAGCTCTATTTGTATTCAAATATACTGAAAACCGACTCAGACACCCGTTTTCAGTATATTCCAATACAAATTGGCAGTCCACAAAATAAAAAAAAAGACATCATTTCTTTCTTGGATCGAGCTCTATTTGTATTGAAATATACTGAAAACCGACTCAAACACCCGTTTTCAGTATATTCCAATACAAATTGGCAGTTCACAAAATAAAAAAAAGGACATCATTTCTTTCTTGGACCGAGCTCTATTTGTATTGAAATATACTGAAAACCGACTCAAACACCCGTTTTCAGTATATTCCAATACAAATTGGCAGTCCACAAAATAAAAAAAAGACATCATTTCTTTCTTGGATCGAGCTCCATTTGTATAGAAATAGCCTAGAAATCAGTTCGAACGCCCGTTTTCAGTATATTGTAATACAAATGAAATGACATGAAAAATGCAAAAAGAGGAAAAGTTGCCTACCTTGACGGAAATTCTATTCCAAAAGGGGAAAACTTGTATCCAGGTGGGCCCACAGCACGGCCGGAACTCAAGCGAAACTCGATAGGTTGAAATCGATCCATTAAATAACATTCTTAAAAAACAGTAAAGTTTTATTCTATTCCAAAAGGGGAAATCTTGTATCCAGGTGGGCCCACAGCACAGAATTCAAGCGAAACTCGATAGGTTGAAATCGATCCATTAAATAACATTCTTAACAAACAGTAAAGTTTTATTCACATCGAGTCGGTTGGGAACAGTTTCTGAGAGCCGGAAAAAATTTCTGTGGTTCAAAGTTAGATATTAAAAAAAAAAAAAAATACCACCCTTTTACTCTGAAAATTTGAAAATTGATGTCTTCAATTTTTGAAAAATTGAAGACATCAATTTTCAGACTAAAAGGGTTTTTTTTATTTTTTTTTTTTTATTTTTTTTTTTTTTCCAGCCAGAGAAATTTTTCTCCGGCTCTCAGAAATTTTTCCGCACTCGACTGGATGAATAAAACATCCCCGTTTCTTTAAGAATGGGCTCACTGTTAACTATTTCAGCATTCGACGTTGCGCGTCCAATAATAACTGCCAGGTGTTCAAGAATGCAGATGCACCTACTAGATTGTCTACAGAGAAGCTTGACTGGATGGAGAGAGTGGATAACTTTTTCCAAGATTCTCGACTTTGGACCGTCAAGAGGTAAAGGATCTTTTTTGTTTTTTTTCTTTTAAGAAAATTTATGGATAGATTCATTTCTTTTTGAATGGACCTAGAAAAATAGGACAAAGTTCTTTTCCAAGATTGGATGAGAGAGGGACCCAAAAAAAATGGGTCTTGGAAGGAATCGAATGCATTTGCACTCATTCCTTCCAAGACCCATTTTTTTGGTCTCCTGATTCGTCTCTCTCTCTCTCTCTTCTCAGTCCATTTCCATAAATATAGGGAAAGCGGAGAACCTTTCTCTACTTATTTCTAAAAATCTTTTCTTTATTTTTTTTTCTACTGAGTTTATGTATATATCAATTCAAATACTTTTGAGAACGGTCATCCCAATTCTCTGTCGTCTTTTCGGTTTCATCGTCCCAACACTCAGTGGACATAGTCTCAGTCGATTTTGGAGCATGGGTCGTCCGTTCATTGTCCCAACATTCAGTGGACATAGTCTCAGTAGATTTTGGAGCATGAGTCGTCTGTTCATTGTCCCAACACTCAGTGGACATAGTCTTAGTGGATTTTAGAGCATGAGTCGCCCGTTCATTGTCCCAACACTCAGTGGATTTTGTCTTTGGATCCTCTGAAGATATTTTGGGGGTCTCATGAGATTCTTTGGAAGGTTCGTCCCAACAGGCTGCTGGATCGTAATGGGGAATATTTTCAGGTATGTCTCCCCAACCCTCCGTCTTCCTCGAGTTATTGGAGGAAGTTGACGACAAAGAAGAAGAAGAAGTAGAAGAGCCCATCAAGTTTAAAGGCGTATGCTCATCCGGATGTTCCATCACTTGGAAACAGGACAGATTATCCCATTTCTGGATGAGGTTATCGTACGCTTTTGGGGACGGATCCTTCTCTAACTGATCGTAGGCCTTATCAAAAGCTTGCAGAGGATTGTCTGCTTCCTCCTGAATCCTCTCCTCTTTCTCCGTTCCGTCTGGATAGACGTGATTGATATGAAAATCTCCTTCCATAATATGCCATCGATAGTTGCGCACTTTGTTTTCGGCACAATGGAAATATTTCATCCTTTGATGATGTCGGGCACATTTTTCCCGATACTTCCAAATGATTCCATCTGGCACATAAATTTCCGTCACGGGTTTTTGATAATCCAAGGCTTTAGCAAAGAATTTAGCTTTCTGGCATCCCACCACATAAATCGTGGAGAAGCTGTGAGTGAGCGATTGGAGAATGCGTCCTAAATGGTTGTAGGGAATATGACCCTCGTTCCAACGAAGTCCGTGCCGGTTTCTTGTCAGCCAGGCATTTGTCTTTTGGTTTTTTTCACTCAGTTGGTGGAAGGGGTGAGGAGGAGTAAACGTCAACGATCCCACGGTCAAAAAATCTTTTGTCGCATAGCCCAATTCTTTTAAAACGTAGGTAAATTCACCCTTCTTGTGGTTGTAGGACTGGAAACCCTCTAGATCGAGCACGATAAAGTTTTCTGAACACGCCATGGCGATGAATACGGTGATGTCTTCCACAAACAGGAGCAAAAAGGAGAATCGAAAAGGTATATATGTATAACAGGGAAGATCTAGAAAGGGGGAAAAAAAACAATAAAACGTTTTAGAGTCGTCGTCTTGAAAGAGACATTTTTCTTTTCAAAGGGTTAAGAAGTTTCAAAGGTCTTTTTAAATGAAGTTATGATTATTATTATTATTAAAAAAAACTAAGAATCAAATCGAGTTTATAGATAACCATATTCATAGGACCAAAGGGACTTACCAGCTCAGTTCACGTCTTTTTCTGTTCTATGAAGAAATCTCGCGGAGGACACACACTTTTATACTCGCGCGACATCTGTCGGGATCGCGACCCCATCTAAATGTCAGGGTCATTCCAACCTCTTAAAAGTATCGGAATGAAAGAAACACTTTGATAAAAAATATATTTATGAAAAGATATCTGAGGGTCGTGAGAACATTTTCTCTCCCCGACCCCCGCCTATTTCAAAAAAAAAATAATAAAAAGTCTTTCTTGGATCGCGTCAAGATTACAAAACAACTCACAGGACTTGTTTATCTCGATCTTGTCAGGGTCACCGTTTCACATAAGAAGATGGATGGACCCTGAACTTTAGACATGATAAAAATTAACTCTACCCGCCTTTTGTCTGGGAATAGGGTCTCACCGTTTCTAAAAATAGCCCAGATCCCATTCTTGGAATTCTATTCTTTAAGAAAGGAGGAGTGATGGTCTATTTTTAGAAAGTGTGAGACAACATTCCCAGACAAAAAGGGGGGTAGAGTTAATTTTTATCATGCCTAAGACATGAAAAAAATTAACAAAAAGTTTTTTTTTTTTTTTTTTTTTTTTTTTTTTTAAAGGCTGACAAATTTTTCTGAGAGAGCTGAGAAAGATTTTTCCTCCCAATCTTTTTCGACGATGAATAGGGAAAAAGTACTGATTCGATCTCCCTACGCTTTAGGGAAAAAATACTTATGAAATATTCATGTGTTGAAATTGGCTATTCAAATAAGTGACATTTTGTTTCTCATTGGAACTGTTCAACGGCGAGTCCACTCGTCTCATTCTTTGGGGTAGGGGATGAAAGTACAGCGGTTTGTTGAAATCGATGATAGTTTCCCTTTAGTCGGCGGAACTGTAAATCTATCCCGTCTTAACTCTTCTAATCTCTTTGAAAGTCTTTCCACTTGCTCTGCTAAGGTTTCCTCGGTACTCATGGTCTCTCTTAGTTTAGGGAAGTCTTGACGTATTGGCTAGAGAACAGAGGTTCTTTTTCTCTCTATACATATATCATGTGGGAGAGTGTGATTTATAAATCCTTGTGAAATCTTTCTACGTCTTGTGTAACTTGGAAGATTCGTCTTGTGTAACTTGGAAAATTCGTCTTCTTCTCGTCGATTGGGCTGGAGTTATAGAAAAGAAATGGGATTGGAAAGAAATCAACATATTACAAAAAAAGGAACTTTTTTTTTCTATTTGTTTTTCTCTAGGGATTTACATACCGTTTCATTCATGAACATTCAAGGGTTCTCTCCAAGACCAAATTTTAGAAGAGGACCACAAAGAGTACACTTGAGGATCCTCTTTCAGGTCTAGGTGAGATAAGGTTTGAGACCAATATTCTTGGGTCTCTAAAGCATCCCAACTTAGACATTTATTATTATTATTATTAGAAAGTTCATCCTCCTCCTCCTCCTCCTCCTCATCGTCGCACGAGTTCTCCTGGGGAGATTCTTCCGCCTCCTCTTCGACAGCTTTGCTCTCGGAGGGGTAACAATGTAATTTCCGGAAAACGTAACTACCCTCCATCAAATGGTATCGAAAATTTCTCACCTTGTTCTCGGCACAATGAATCATCTTTTGGAAATATTGGTGTCGCGTGCATTTCGACTTGTTCCGCCACTCGGTTTTCCCTGGGATGTAAAACTCGTAAACGGATCGCTGGCAGAGCTTGCTGAAAAATTCGGCTTTATCGTATCCATTGACGTAGATCACATCCACATTTTCGGTCAGTATTTTCAGGATCGTAGGAAGATGCTCGTAGGAAAGACGACCCTCGGTCCATTGAAGGCCGTGTCGGTTATTTGTAGTCTGGTTGACCACAGCTTGATTGCGGGACGATAAGTCATCGTAATGGAGAGGAGGGAGAAAAATCATGGATCCGCATAAGGTTAAATCGCAAGTGACGTAGCCCAGTTCTTTCAAGATGAAACATATATCTCCCGTCTTTGGATCATAACAGTGAAAGTATTCCATGTCCAGAACAATGTAGGAATCTTTGAGAGGTTTGGCACTCAAAATGTCCATCTTCTTCAATTGAGGAAAAAAAGAAAACAAAATTCTCTCTCTCTCTCGCTGTGTGTCCTGAAGGAAAAAATGGATAGCGTTCTCTCGCCGTCTCCTCTTTTATAGAGAGAGAGAGAGAAGGTTGCACGTGACAGGTCGTATGAATTCTGGGAAAGGTCACATTCGTATATATATATTTGTTTTTTGAATAATATCCTGCGTATCTCAATACACATCCATCATCATAATAATAAAGGTCACCTTGGAAAGAAAAAGAAATAAAAAACATGGAACTCATGCTCGACTTTGAAGGTTTCTACGATTCTCAAGGAGCCTTTATTGTGAAAGAATTGGCTTACGTCACATTGGACGGTACTTCTCGAGGGGTATTTGTTTTTAAACCCCCGTTTCCATGGCAAATGCTCACCGAGAAAGAAAAACGAACCGCTGTGTGGGCAAGTGATTATTATCACGGCTTGTCGTGGTACGAAGGAGAAATTAAGTACAGTTATTTTCCATGGGTGTTAACGATGTTGACGGAACCTTTTTCCATGATTTGGGTGCGAGGAGAAATGAAACGGCGGTTTTTAGAGAAATGGTTGCAAAGATCCATTTATTGCATTTCGGGATCGACGCAAGAGATTCTCAAATACAATGGGATCGAACACATGAATTGTCCTAACCATACTAAAGGTTTTTTCCATTGCGCTCTACAAAAAGCAGTTCGGTATCATTATTATTTAAAGACACAGAGAAAAAATTCGCAAGGTCGATCCTGCACAATTCAATCTTGACAGAACTCATTAAAAAAAATACATATATCACGTTACTTCTTCAACAGCATAGATGGTTCTGAAGCGAAACTTGGAATTTTGAAATAATAGATCAGGGAGAAATCATTCTTAAAAAAAATGGTAAAGTCTCGAATCCGCTGGGAGAAAAAAAAAAGTTCTCAGAGCTGGAAAAAAAAACTTTTGGTTAATTTTTATCATGTCTTTAGACATGATAAAAATTAATGACCCTCCCTTTTTGTCTGGGAAGGATGTCTCACCCTTTCTAAAAATAGATCATGACTCATCCTTTCTCTAATGGCAATCATTCCATGAATGAATCACGATTTGTTTTTCAAAAGAGTGAGACAACATTCCCGGACGAAAAGGGAAGAGGGTCGTTAATTTTTATCTCCACCACCATCCTAACCTTGGAAAACTGAAACGAAAGCTCTACACCTTCTCTCTCTCTCTCTGAAATGGGTAGCCATTTGAAAACTCCCTAACTTTGGAAAAAACAGAAACGAACGCTCTACACCATCTCTTTTTGAAAATGGGGGGTGTCATTTTGAGACCTCCCTCCCCTAAACTTGAAAAAAAAACTGAAATGAACGCTCTACACTTTCTCTCTTTGGACATGGGTAGCCCTTTGGGGACCCTCTCCTCTTGGTAGGAAAAATAAGAACTGAAGTGAAGGCTCTACACAATCTCTCTTGGAATGAGATCCATATTTCGGGAAACGTGGATCACCTCATGCTGGAAAACTGAAGTGAACCACCAAGATTGGAATCTATATAATATTTTTTTTAATTGACATCATGACCCTCCTCCAATTTGTTATTAAAAAAATTGTTTTTTTTTGTTTTGGTTTTTATCCCATTTCCGATGTGATTTCAGAAATGCAATTCCATAACAGTTCAATTTCATTCGAGGTTAAATGATCTAAACAGTCTTTGACCCACCCATTCGTATGATTATTTTCTTCTCCTTCCTGTTGCACCAAATTTTGTAAGTCCATATAATCATTTGATACGGGAAGGGCTGGATCCTCACAAGGCTGTCTTGAAACACTTGGAGTCTCTTTGGGATGAGTGGAGGGATCTAGGATGTCTGGACCCGGCTGCGATTCTACCTCCATGATTTCTGGACCCGTTGGAACTTGTTTACCCGATGAAATTCTACCTCTACGATTTCTGGACCCGTTGGAACTTGTGAACCCGGCTGTGATTCTACCTCCATGATTTCTGGACCCGTTGGAACTTGTTTACCCGGCTGACATTCTACCTCTACGATGTCGGGACTTTTTGAACCTTGTGGACCCGTCTGACATTCTACCTCTACGATGTCGGGACAGGTTGGAGGAGGAGAAGAAGAAGAAGAGGATACTGGAAGAGGTTCTGTCTGTGAGGAGTCCAAAAGAGGCTGCCTGTTTGAACAAGTCGGGGAAGAAGAAGAAGAAGAAGAAGCTTCTGGATTCTGAAGCGGATCTTGCACGCCAGGTAGGTTCCGGTAAGTCGACCGTTTTTTAAGAGGTAATTTTTTTTCTTCCTCCTCATCTTCAATCGTGATGACTTCAATTTCATTCCGTTGCCGGGTCCATTTTGTTTCGGGCCATGACGACGGTTTGGTCCAGCTCCTCTTATCATCTAAGGAAGGGATGGGTAAAGGTAGCGGAGGCTTTTCTTCTTCTTTTTCTTGAAACATCATCGGCAATTGGAAAGAAATCTCCTCTTTCAATTGTTTCCAAAGCGAGTACGAGCACCGATCGACGAGAAAGAGACTCTTCTGGGTTGTGACGATGAGATATTGCGTTTTCGGGGGAACGACATAGTTTTGAAAAGGTCTTAGAATATATTTCTTATATTTCATCCTGTCGCTGACTTTAAAACTTCTTTCCTTCAGATTGGGGGACGATGATTCGTAATAGGCCAGAGGAGCGGCTGTGGTTTGAACAATATGAACTTCGTCCTCAGCCGTCGTTCTCACTCCAAACGTAAAATATCGTTTCGTGAGAAAAATATTCTTCCACCGAAAACTCGTGCGCGGATCTGTATATCGCCGGTCTGTTTGAATGGGCCGTCTCAAAGCTCGATCCATCCGATTCCAAGAAAAGGGAGATTCCTCTTTCGTTTGTTGCGATTGGAATAAATTTCTGTATATATTCTGAACGAGCAGGTTGGAGGATTCGACATCTTGGTTGAAAGAAACGATCGCTTGATGAGGTGGTAAATGTGGAATAAATGTCGCACAATGACACGCCAAAAAAATTTTCAAGTTGGAGATTTGCTTTAGCGTCTTCAAATCCTCCCCGTTCGAAATCCGTTGAGTTGGAAAAACGTCTAATAGCGACATGGCTCCCAATGGAAAAGAAATGATCTCGCCCAGTACTCTCGCCTTTTTATATATAGACACACACAGACACACATAGAGGCTCTATGACGTCCGTTTTATTTGTTTTTTTTGTTTCTCTCTCTCTTCTTTCCAAGAAATCTTATCTCCATGACCTCTTTTTCTTTTCTTAAAAAGATGAATGTGTGTGGGGATGAGGAAGTGAAAGTAATAATTTAATAAACAAAAAATTATCCAACCATGACCTTCTTTTTTTTTTTCAAAGTCAACCTTTCCAATCCAAGGACGTCCAGAGATAGAGAAAGCAGGGAGAGAGGAGGAGGAGGGAAGGGAAGGTCACACTCTCTTTCTCTCTATAAATAAAAGGGGAGAGCCCCAAAGTCGTATTTTTGTCCAAGTGGATCATGAGGAGTCATCCCCAGCTCACTACGTGTATTCCTTTCAAATATAAATATGTTGATCTTTCCTTTTATATCATCCAAGGAGTTGTTTACCTGAAAGCCTCCGATTTTTCAAAATGTGCGGGTTATTATACCGTGGGGAGTTATCAAAAGATGCGGGACGAATTTTTGTCCGACGAAAACGTGTTGATGGCTCGTGACATTCCACCTTTGGATGCACAAATTTTGTTAATGAAACGAGCCAAATATTTTTACACGTCCCACTTTCTAACCGTCTCGCAAATGAATAGGATTATGGATCGTCTTGAGAAGGCAAAAGGGATTCTCGTTCATTTTAGTGAATGGTTGCATAAATGTTTGCACGAACCTCTCTCGATCGAGAAGACTGGGAAGAATACCTATTATATTCTTCTCGAGGACTCTCCTCGTTCGTCTCATCATAGAGAGGCCACGACTTTTGAAAAAATCCTCGAGCAAGAAAAAGTAGAATGGTGGAACAACTACCCCATCCCTCTCCCCGAGCATCAAGAGGAGCCTGTTCAGAAGAAAAAGAAAAAACCTTTCCAAAAGCCTATCCTCATCCTCCTCGATAATGATGGGGATGAGGAGAAGCCTGTTCAGATTCCTCTCCGTTTGTCAAAACCCGTCGAGGATGAAAAACCTCTCCCTTCCTCAAAACCCCTTGAGGAAGAGAGACCCCTCGAGAAGGAGAAATCTCTCCCATTGTCAAACCTCCTCGAAGATGAAAAACCTCTTCCTTTCTCAAGACCGCTCGAAGATGAAAAACCTCTCCATTTATCAAGACCCCTCGAAAATGAGGGACCTCTCGATTTGTCAAAACCCCTCGAGGATAAGGGAACCAAAACTTCTCTCTCTTTCGAAGAGGAGGGACGTCTCAATTTGTCAAGACCCCTCGAGAATAAGGGAACCGAAAATCCTCTCCCTTTCTCAAGACTTCTCGAGGAGGAGGAGAGACCGCTTCATGTCTCAAGACAGGACCCCCCTCTATCTCTTGAGGATCCGAGGGAAACGATTCCTATTGAAAAACCATCTATCGACGATCCCCAGAAAAGGTCTTCGGAGGAGATTAGACTTCCATGTAGAAAACGAATCTGCCACAATCATAATAATAATAATAATAATAATAATAATATACCCCCTTCTCAACAACAGAATCCTACAACATTTGCAGATAAATGCATTCAAACCAATCCCTTTATAGTAACCCTTTTGATTGGAGAACCCGTGCATTAGCCTCGAAAAAAAATGAGATTCTAGTCTGTTTCTATGACCAGAATGTTAAGCCAATAGATAGGTCTAGCTCAGAATTTTTCTTTTAAAAGAAAATAAATAAATAATCCAAAGACTATTCGTAAATATAAATGGTAAAGTTTCGAGTCGGCTGGAAAAAAATTTTCAGAGCTGAGAAAAATTCTCCAACTCAAAAAAAAAAAAAAAAAAAAAAAAAAAAAAAAAAAAAATTTGTTAATTTTTATCATGTCCTAGACATGATAAAAATTAACGACCCTCTTCCCTTTTCGTCCGGGAATGTTGTCTCACTCTTTTGAAAAACAAATCGTGATTCATTCATGGAATGATTGCCATTAGAGAAAGGATGAGTCATGATCTATTTTTAGAAAGGGTGAGACATCCTTCCCAGACAAAAAGGGAGGGTCATTAATTTTTATCATGTCTAAAGACATGATAAAAATTAACCAAAAGTTTTTTTTTTTTTTTCAGCTCTGAGAAATTTTTTTTCTCCCAGCCGATTCGAGACTTTACCATTTTTTTTAAGAATGATTTCTCCCTGATCTATTATTTCAAAATTCCAAGTTTCGCTTCAGAACCATCCATCTATGCTGTTGAAGAAGTAACGTGATATATGTATTTTTTTTTAATGAGTTCTGTCAAGATTGAATTGTGCAGGATCGACCTTGCGAATTTTTTCTCTGTGTCTTTAAATAATAATGATACCGAACTGCTTTTTGTAGAGCGCAATGGAAAAAACCTTTAGTATGGTTAGGACAATTCATGTGTTCGATCCCATTGTATTTGAGAATCTCTTGCGTCGATCCCGAAATGCAATAAATGGATCTTTGCAACCATTTCTCTAAAAACCGCCGTTTCATTTCTCCTCGCACCCAAATCATGGAAAAAGGTTCCGTCAACATCGTTAACACCCATGGAAAATAACTGTACGGAATTTCTCCTTCGTACCACGACAAGCCGTGATAATAATCACTTGCCCACACAGCGGTTCGTTTTTCTTTCTCGGTGAGCATTTGCCATGGAAACGGGGGTTTAAAAACAAATACCCCTCGAGAAGTACCGTCCAACGTGACGTAAGCCAATTCTTTCACAATAAAGGCTCCTTGAGAATCGTAGAAACCTTCAAAGTCGAGCATGAGTTCCATGTTTTTTATTTCTTTTTCTTTCCAAGGTGACCTTTATTATTATGATGATGGATGTGTATTGAGATACGCAGGATATTATTCAAAAAACAAATATATATATACGAATGTGACCTTTCCCAGAATTCATACGACCTGTCACGTGCAACCTTCTCTCTCTCTCTCTATAAAAGAGGAGACGGCGAGAGAACGCTATCCATTTTTTCCTTCAGGACACACAGCGAGAGAGAGAGAGAATTTTGTTTTCTTTTTTTCCTCAATTGAAGAAGATGGACATTTTGAGTGCCAAACCTCTCAAAGATTCCTACATTGTTCTGGACATGGAATACTTTCACTGTTATGATCCAAAGACGGGAGATATATGTTTCATCTTGAAAGAACTGGGCTACGTCACTTGCGATTTAACCTTATGCGGATCCATGATTTTTCTCCCTCCTCTCCATTACGATGACTTATCGTCCCGCATTCAAGCTGTGGTCAACCAGACTACAAATAACCGACACGGCCTTCAATGGACCGAGGGTCGTCTTTCCTACGAGCATCTTCCTACGATCCTGAAAATACTGACCGAAAATGTGGAGGTGATCTACGTCAATGGATACGATAAAGCCGAATTTTTCAGCAAGCTCTGCCAGCGATCCGTTTACGAGTTTTACATCCCAGGGAAAACCGAGTGGCGGAACAAGTCGAAATGCACGCGACACCAATATTTCCAAAAGATGATTCATTGTGCCGAGAACAAGGTGAGAAATTTTCGATACCATTTGATGGAGGGTAGTTACGTTTTCCGGAAATTACATTGTTACCCCTCCGAGAGCAAAGCTGTCGAAGAGGAGGGGGAAGAATCTCCCCAGGAGAACTCGTGCGACGATGAGGAGGATGAACTTTCTAATAATAATAATAATAAATGTCTAAGTTGGGATGCTTTAGAGACCCAAGAATATTGGTCTCAACCCTTATCTCACCTAGACCTGAAAGAGGATCCTCAAGTGTACTCTTTGTGGTCCTCTTCTAAAATTTGGTCTTGGAGAGAACCCTTGAATGTTCATGAATGAAATGGTATGTAAATCACAAGAGAAAAAAAAATAGAAAAAAAAGTTCCTTTTTTTTTGTAATATGTTGATTTCTTTCCAATCCCATTTCTTTTCTATAACTCCAGCCCAATCGACGAGAAGAAGACGAATTTTCCAAGTTACACAAGACGAATCTTCCAAGTTACACAAGACGTAGAAAGATTTCACAAGGATTTATAAATCACACTCTCCCACATGATATATGTATAGAGAGAAAAAGACCCTCTGTTCTCTAGCCAATACGTCAAGATTTCCCTAAACAAAGAGAGACCATGAGTACCGAGGAAACCTTAGCAGAGCAAGTGGAAAGACTTTCAAAGAGATTAGAAGAGTTAAGACGGGATAGATTTACAGTTCCGCCGACTAAAGAGGAAACTATCATCGATTTCAACAAACCGCTGTACTTTCATGCCCTACCCCAAAGAATGAGACGAGTGGACTCGCCGTTGAACAGTTCCAATGAGAAACAAAATGTCACTTATTTGAATAGCCAATTTCAACACATGAATATTTCATAAGTATTTTTTTCCCTAAAGCGTAGGGAGATCGGGTCAGTAGTTTTTCCCTTTTCATCGTCGAAAAAGATTGGGAGGAAAAATCTTTCTCACCTCTCTCAGAAAAAATTTTCAGCCTTTACAAAAAAAAAAACTTTTTTTAATTTTTTTCATGTCTTAGACATGATAAAAATTAACTCTACCCCCCTTTTTGTATGGGAATGTTGTCTCACACTTTCTAAAAATAGACCATCACTCCTCCTTTCTTAAAGAATAGAATTCCAAGAATGGGATCTGGTCTATTTTTAGAAACGGTGAGACCCTATTTCCAGACAAAAGGCGGGTAGAGTTAATTTTTATCATGTCTAAAGTTCAGGGTCCATCCATCTTCTTATGTGAAACGGTGACCCTGACAAGATCGAGATAAACAAGTCCTGTGAGTTGTTTTGTAATCTTGACGCGATCCAAGAAAGACTTTTTATTATTTTTTTTTTTTGAAATAGGCGGGAGGTGGGGAGAGAAAATGTTCTCACGACCCTCAGATATCTTTTCATAAATATATTTTTTATCAAAGTGTTTCTTTCATTCCGATCCTTTTAAGAGGTTGGAATGACCCTGACATTTAGATGGGGTCGCGATCCCGACAGATGTCGCGCGAGTATAAAAGTGTGTGTCCTCCGCGAGATTTCTTCATAGAACAGAAGAAGACGTGAACTGAGCTGGTAAGTCCCTTTGGTCCTATGAATATGGTTATCTATAAACTCGATTTGATTCTTAGCTTTTTTTAATAATGATAATAATCATAACTTCATTTAAAAAGACCTTTGAAACGTCTTAACCCTTTGAAAAGAAAAATGTCTCTTTCAAGACGACGACTCTAAAACGTTTTATTGTTTCCCCCCCTTTCTAGATCTTCCCTGTTATACATATATACCTTTTAGATTCTCTTTTTTGCTCCTGTTTGTGGAAGACATCACCGTATTCATCGCCATGGCGTGTTCAGAAAACTTTATCGTGCTCGATCTAGAGGGTTTCCAGTCCTACAGCCACAAGAAGGGTGAATTTACCTACGTTTTAAAAGAATTGGGCTATGCGACAAAAGATTTTTTGACCGTGGGATCGTTGACGTTTACTCCTCCTCACCCCTTCTACCAACTGAGTGAAAAAAACCAAAAGACAAATGCCTGGCTGACAAGAAACCGGCACGGACTTCGTTGGAACGAGGGTCATATTCCCTACAACCATTTAGGACGCATTCTCCAATCGCTCACTCACAGCTTCTCCACGATTTATGTGGTGGGATGCCAGAAAGCTAAATTCTTTGCTAAAGCCTTGGATTATCAAAAACCCGTGACGGAAATTTATGTGCCAGATGGAATTATTTGGAAGTATCGGGAAAAATGTGCCCGACATCATCAAAGGATGAAATATTTCCATTGTGCCGAAAACAAAGTGCGCAACTATCGATGGCATATTATGGAAGGAGATTTTCATATCAATCACGTCTATCCAGACGGAACGGAGAAAGAGGAGAGGATTCAAGAGGAAGTAGACAATCCTCTGCAAGCTTTTGATAAGGCCTACGATCAGTTAGAGAAGGATCCGTCCCCAAAAGCGTACGATAACCTCATCCAGAAATGGGATAGTCTGTCCTGTTTCCAAGTGATGGAACATCCGGATGAGCATACGCCTTTAAACTTGGTGGGCTCTTCTACTTCTTCTTCTTCTTTGTCGTCAACTTCCTCCAATAACTCGAGGAAGACGGAGGGTTGGGGAGACATACCTGAAAATATTCCCCATTACGATCCAGCAGCCTGTTGGGACGAACCTTCCAAAGAATCTCATGAGACCCCCAAAATAACTTCAGAGGATCCAAAGACAAAATCCTCTGAGTGTTGGGACAATGAACGGACGACTCATGCTCTAAAAATCCATTAAGACTATGTCCACTGAGTGTTGGGACAATGAACAGACGACTCATGCTCCAAAATCTACTGAGACTATGTCCACTGAATGTTGGGACAATGAACGGACGACCCATGACTCCAAAATCGACTGAGACTATGTCCACTGAGTGTTGGGACGATGAAACCGAAAAGACGACAGAGAATTGGGATGACCGTTCTCAAAAGTATTTGAATTGATATATACATAAACTCAGGAGAAAAAAAAATAAAGAAAAGATTTTTAGAAATAAGTAGAGAAAGGTTCTCCGCTTTCCCTATATTTATGGAAATGGACTGAGAAGAGAGAGAGAGAGAGAGAGACGAATCAGGAGACCAAAAAAATGGGTCTTGGAAGGAATGAGTGCAAATGCATTCGATTCCTTCCAAGACCCATTTTTTTTTAGGTCCCTCTCTCATCCAATCTTGGAAAAGAACTTTGTCCTATTTTTCTAGGTCCATTCAAAAAGAAATGAATCTATCCATAAATTTTCTTAAAAGAAAAAAAACAAAAAAGATCCTTTACCTCTTGACGGTCCAAAGTCGAGAATCTTGGAAAAAGTTATCCACTCTCTCCATCCAGTCAAGCTTCTCTGTAGAAAATCTAGTAGGTGCAATCTGCATTCTTGAACACCTGGCAGTTATTATTGGACGCGAAACGTCGAATGCTGAAATAGTTAACAGTGAGCCCATTCTTAAAGAAACGGGGATGTTTTATTCATCCAGTCGAGTGCGGAAAAATTTCTCTGGCTCTGAAAAAAAAAAAAAAAAAAAAAAAAAAAACCCTTTTAATCTGAAAATTGATGTCTTCAATTTTTCAAAAATTGAAGACAATCAATTTTCAAATTTTCAGAGTAAAAGGGGGGTATTTTTTTTTTTTTTTTTTTTTAATATCTAACTTTGAACCACAGAAATTTTTTCCGGCTCTCAGAAACTTTTCCCCAACCGACTCGATGTGAATAAAACTTTACTGTTTGTTAAGAATGTTATTTAATGGATCGATTTCAACCTATCGAGTTTCGCTTGAGTTCCGGCCGTGCTGTGGGCCCACCTGGATACAAGTTTTCCCCTTTTGGAATAGAATAAAACTTTACTGTTTTTTAAGAATGTTATTTAATGGATCGATTTCAACCTATCGAGTTTCGCTTGAGTTCCGGCCGTGCTGTGGGCCCACCTGGATACAAGTTTTCCCCCTTTTGGAATAGAATTTCCGTCAAGGTAGGCTACTTTTCCTCTTTTTGCATTTTTCATGTCATTTCATTTGTATTACAATATACTGAAAACGGGCGATCGAACTGATTTCTAGGCTATTTTTATACAAATGGAGCTCGATCCAAGAAAGAAATGATGTCTTTCTTTTATTTTGTGGACTGCCAATTTGTATTGGAATATACTGAAAACGGGTGTGTTTGAGTCGGTTTTCAGTATATTTCAATACAAATAGAGCTCGGTCCAAGAAAGAAATGATGTCTTTTTTTTTAATTTTGTGAACTGCCAATTTGTATTGGAAAATATACTGAAAACGGGTGTTTAAGTCGGTTTTCAGTATATTTCAATACAAATAGAGCTCGATCCAAGAAAGAAATGATGTCTTTTTTTTATTTTGTGGACTGCCAATTTGTATTGGAATATACTGAAAACGGGTGTTTGAGTCGGTTTTCAGTATATTTCAATACAAATAGAGCTCGATCCAAGAAAGAAATGATGTCTTTTTTTTATTTTGTGGACTGCCAATTTTGTATTGGAATATACTGAAAACGGGTGTTTGAGTCGGTTTTCAGTATATTTCAATACAAATACAGCTCGATCCAAGAAAGAAATGATGTCTTTTTTTATTTTGTGGACTGCCAATTTGTATTGGAATATACCGAAAACGGGTGTTTGAGTCGGCTTTCAGTATATTTCAATACAAATAGAGCTCGATCCAAGAAAAAAATGATGTCTTTTTTTTATTTTGTGGACTGCCAATTTTGTATTGGAATATACTGAAAACGGGTGTTTGAGTCGGTTTTCAGTATATTTCAATACAAGTGGAGCTCGATCCAAGAAAAAAATGATGTCTTTTTTTATTTTGTGGACTGCCAATTTTGTATTGGAATATACTGAAAACGGGTGTTTGAGTCGGTTTTCAGTATATTTCAATACAAATAGAGCTCGATCCAAGAAAAAAATGATGTTTTTTTTATTTTGTGGACTGCCAATTTTGTATTGCGAATATACTGAAAACGGGTGTTTGAGTCGGTTTTCAGTATATTTCAATACAAGTGGAGCTCGATCCAAGAAAAAAATGATGTCTTTTTTTATTTTGTGGACTGCCAATTTTGTATTGGAATATACTGAAAACGGGTGTTTGAGTCGGTTTTCAGTATATTTCAATACAAATAGAGCTCGATCCAAGAAAAAAATGATGTTTTTTTTATTTTGTGGACTGCCCTATTTTGTATTAGAATATACTGAAAACGGGCGTTCACGTTGGTTTTCAGTATATTCTAATACAAGTGGAGCTCCATCCAAGAAAAAAATGATGTCTTTTTTTTATGTTGTGGACAGCCAATTTAGTATTGGAATATACTGAAAACGGGCGTTCACGTCGGTTTTCAGTATATTACAATACAAATGGAGCTCCATCCAAGAAAAAAATGATGTCTTTTTTTTATATTGTGGACTGCCAATTTTGTATTGGAATATACTGAAAACGGGCGTTCACGTCGGTTTTCAGTATATTTCAATACAAATGGAGCTCCATCCAAGAAAAAAATGATGTCTTTTTTTATGTTGTGGACTGCCCAATTTTGTGTTAGAATATACTGAAAACGGGCGTTCACGTCGGTTTTCAGTATATTTCAATACAAGTGAAACTCCATCCAAGAAAAAAATGATGTCTTTTTTTATGTTGTGGACTGCCTTATTTTGTATTGGAATATACTGAAAACGGGCGTTCGAGTCGGTTTTTAGTATATTCAAATACAAATGGAGCTCTATCCAAGAAAAAAATGATGTCTTTTTTTATGTTGTGGACAATCAATTTTGTATTGGAATATACTGAAAACGGGCATTCGAGTCCTTTTTCCGACTATTTCTACAACACATTCCACTATATTAAAATGACGTCATGGTTGAGTCAAAACAGAGTCGTCCCCGGACAGAGTCGTCCCCGGACAGAGTCATCCCCGGACAGAGTCGTCTCCGGACAAAGTCGTCCCCGGACAATTTTATACCGAATTTGTATAGAGATATACTTAAAATGGGCTTGGAGGGGAAGGCGCTTTCTAGTATATTCCTATATACATTCGGTTGCATTCAGAAACAAAAAGAATGTCTTTTTGAATGGACAGGATGACTATGGAAACCGGATCTCTCTCTCTCTCTCTCTCTCCCAAGATTGGATGAGAGAGTGCCTCCTATTTGTATTGTAATATACTGAAAACGGGCTTTCGAGTCACTTTCTAGACTATTTCTATACAAATGGAGCTCTATTTACGAAAAAAATGATGTCTTTTTTTATTGTGTGGACAGCCCTATTTGTATTGCAATATACTGAAATCAGGCGTTCGAGTCGGTTTCTAAACTCCTATACAAATTCCCCATCTATATAGAAATGATGTCATCGTTGAGTCTAAACAAAGTCGTCCCCGGACCATCTTGATGACCAGACATATTGCCTTTTCAACAGCCCACATTATTCTGAACAAAAACGTGGAATACTTTTATAGAAAAGAGAAGAATTGAAAGTGAAAGTCAAAAAGCAAAATGGGATCGGCTGGGGAAAAATTTCTGAGGGCCGAGAAAAAATTCTGAGTCAGAAAAAAAAGAAAAAATATATAATATATATATTATATAATATATATATTATATAATATATATTATATAATATATATTATATAATATATATTATATAATATATATTATAAATACTTTTTGTTAATTTTTATCATGTCTTCTAGACATGATAAAAATTAACTAATCCCTTTTGTCTAGGAATGTTGTCTCACCGTTTCTAAAGAAATAGACCATGATTCATTCTTTCTAAAGAATAGAATTCCAAGAAAAGAATGGGTTCTGGTCTATTTTTAGAAACGGTGAGACAACATTCCCAGACAAAAGGGGGTACATTGAGTCTGTGCTGTAGACCCTGAACAACCTATCGGTTACCGGTAATATATCTGGAAGGACCCCAAAAAGCTATCCACTGTCGTTGGAATTGTGTTCACTGGAGGCCATTTCTTTTTTTCGCAATCTCGCTTTTAGTTTTCTCTGAGATTCTTTAGAAATGGGTGAAGATGGGTAGCGTGAAGCGGGGGACACCTGGATCAGGATTCCCGATTAGGGTAGAGAGGGAGGCGTGTTGCCTTTTCAACAGCCCACAGTGTTCTGAACAGAAACGTGGAATGCTTTTATAGAAAAGAGAAGAGTTGAAAGTGAAATTAACTCACCCCCCTTTTGTCTGGGTATGTTGTCTCACCGTTTCTAAAAATAGAGCAGAACCCAGTCTCTTCTTGGAATTCTATTCTTTAAAAGGATGAGTCAAGGTCTATTTTTAGAAAGTGGGAGACAACATTCCCAGACAAAAGGGGGGGGGGTGAGTTAATTTTTATCATGTCTAGAAGACATGATAAAAATTAACAAAAAGTTTTTTTTTTTTTTTTTTTTTTTTTACATCTCAGAATTTTTCTCTGAGCTCTGAAAAATTTTTCCTAGCCGATCCCATTTCGTTTTTCGACTTTCACTTTCAACTCTTCACTTTTCCTATCCACTGTCGTTGGAATTGTGTTCACTGGAGGCTATTTCTTTTTTTGCAATCTCGCTTTTAGTTTTCTCTGAGATTCTTTAGAAATGGCTATACAAATTTCACCATCTATATAGAAATGATGTCCAAACAAAGTCGTCCCCGGACCATCTTGATGACCGAATATGTATAGAAATATTCTGAAAATGGGCTTGAGGGCCGGTTTCTGGACGATTCATCTACAAATTCGCCCGCATCCAGAAAAACAAAAATACATAGTTTCTTTTTTGGGGTGGACAGGAGATGATAAATTTCTTTTCTCTCTCTCTCTCTCCCAATACTGGAGGAGAGAGTGGCCCAAAAAAATGGGTCTCGGAAGGAATCGAATGCATTTTGAAATGCACTCATTCCTTCCAAGACCCATTTTTTTGGTCTCCTGATTCAACTCTCCAGTCTATGGAATAGGGAAAGCGGAGAACGTTTCCCCTTCTTTAAGCGACTGGAGACCATATCGCATCATCATCATCATCACCATCACCATCGTCCTCTTTCTGATACTTTTCAACGAAGGCTTGATGTCTCTGGATGATTTTGGGGAGATGATGGATTCCGAATTGAGTGATGAAAAAGAGAGGACTCTTTTTCCTTTCTTGTTCGTCTTGCACAGTCTCTAGGAGGGTGATATACGTTTCCCCGTCCTCCTCAATTTTCGTCAGAGGTCTCATGAATATTTTACACATCCAAGGGAAGAGCGACTTGTTATGCAGGGATTTCGAAGCGACGAAGGCCGCTTCATTCGAAGTGAGGACAATCTGGTTCGGTTGACCCCATTCTTTGGAGTAGTTGTCCAAATCGCCTAGTCGAAGAAAATGGTGTCGATTAGGAAAAAAGACTTGGAGAACACTCGTCGTATGCGAGACGTTCGTAGGCAAGAGAGTCAAGATATCTTTGGCATTCCAGTACAGGAATCCTAGATCCACATACGCGTGCACGTAATAGTCATCGTTATATTCCAGTTTGAGCAGCATGGCTTGGTATTTTTTTTTCCGTTCTCAAGGCGAAACACTCGTCTGATATGAACAAGAGCTCGCTGGCGATCCGTTTATATAGACTCCTCAGAGAGAGAGAGAGAGAGAGAGGGGAGGAGGAACAAGGTTGATGAATTCTAAAAATAAAAAAAATGATAACGAAATGAGATCGGCTGGCAAAATATTTTCAGAGCTCAGAAAAAAATTCTGAGATGTAAAAAAAAAAAAAAAAAATAAAAAAAAATAAAAAACTTTTTGTTAATTTTTATCATGTCTTCTAGACATGATAAAAATTAACTCATCCCCCTTTTGTCTGGGGTATGTTGTCTCACCGTTTCTAAAAATAGACCAGAACCCAGTCCTTTCTTGGATTCTATTCTTTAAAAGGATGAGTCATGGTCTATTTTTAGAAAGTGGGAGACAACATTCCCAGACAAAAAGGGGGAATGTAAAAAATGTAAAATGTAAAAAATGTAAAAAAAAAAAAAAAAAAAACTTTTTGTTAATTTTTATCATGTCTTTAGACATGATAAAAATTAACTCTACGCCCTTTTTCTTTTTTGTTGTGAATGATGTCTCACACTTTCTAAAACTAGATTTCTAAGCAAAAGAATGAGTCATATCGTTCTTGCAAATTTATTTTAGAAACATGTTGACACCTGATTCAAACCAAAATAAGGGGTGAGGGGTAGTAAAGTTAATTTTTATCATGTCTAAAAATATGATAAAAATTAACAAAAAGTTTTTTTTTTTTTTTTTTTTTTTTTTTACATTTCAGAATTTTTTTCTGAGCTCTGAGAAATTTTTCCTAGCCGATCTCATTTCGTTTTTCGACTTTCACTTTCAACTCTTCACTTTTCTATAAAAACATTCCACGTTTCTGTTCAGAACAGTGTCTCTCTCTACCCAAATCTGAAACCCTAGTCACGAGAGAATATGAGACTAGAAAAATAGTTTAGCTTATTGATCTAAAAATGTCCCATGCTAGAACTCAGAATTATAATCAGAGTGGGGCTTTCCAGTATCCACTTCCAAGATTTTAGATTTGCCATGGGTGACATGTTCCCAAATTCATAAATTCTTCAATTATAGTCCGATTCTTTGACAAATGGCTAAGAAATTCTTAAAGAATATCATGATAAAGATTTAGCTATCTATATATAACATTATGTTTTCTTTTCAAAAACAAAATCCAGTCTTGATCGAAATGGACTTTACGCACAATTTATTGTGTCCCCCCTTTCCAAGATTGGTTTGAAGAAGTGATAAAAAAAAAATGGGTCTGGAAGGAAAAGAGTGCATTTCGAGAAAAGAAAAGAGGACCCTCTTTTTCTCGCAATGCACCCGTTTCCTTCCAGACCCATTTCTTTTGCCTCCTCAGAACTCTCTTTCTTTTCTCCTCCCTCTCTCTCTTAAGAGGGATTGAAAGAAAGAGGCTAGATGGAAAAGTTTCTTTTTTTTTTCTTTCGAAAAGATAAAAAAAAATTTGGAGGAGGAGCAAATTTTTTTTGGGGTGGTGGTGGTTGTTTTTTTTAGAAGGTGATAATTTTAGTGACATTTAAAGAGACCACCAGAGGATCCGTTTGAGTCTCGACGACCTTTTCTTGACGGGGGTCTGTCTGGCAATAAGCGCTCGCATATTGTTTAGGGTAAGTAGAAGAATCCGTCATGCCTGGATGAGGCGGTATGTAGCGTACTCCCAGATTAAAGAGGGTGATGAAGGGAAATTTCTCCCCCGGATAGAGCAGTCGGTAAACGGGTTGATTGGGTACAACTCGAACCAGCGGCTGAGTTAAAATGCTATACACCCAGGCCAGAAGCTGATTATTTTTAGGATTATTTTCGGCCAGATGTAACATTTCTTCGCTGGAGAGGACATATCCCTCTTGAGAACTGCCGAGACTCTCAAGATCTTTTATTTTCCTGAAGACGTGGTGTTCGTCGAAAAACACGGAGAGAATGTCCCAGGTTCTTTTACTGGAAGTATGAATCAGAGGCAAAATGTCCGTAGCGTTCCAAAACAATCTTCCGTCATCCACATAACAGCAAATGCTCACAAACTCATTATATAAGACGCGGATCATCATCTTGAGTAGAAATATGGATACGCACAGCAGTCTCTCTCTCTGGGAAATAGAGTCTGTCTTCCACTCGCTCTCTATATATACGAGAAGACCACGTGATGGGTGACGTGACGGTTGACTTCTAGAAAAAAAATCAACTTTGTCTACCTCTCTCTCTCTCTCTCTATGACCTTCTATTTTTTTTCCTAAAGAACACCCCGTCACCTTTTCAAATGTCATGGGATTGAGAGGAACGAAAGAAAAAAAAACAACCATCCTTTGTATACTACCTATGACCTTCTCCTAGAGACCCCTGTCATTTTCTTCTCGAGAGCTACGTGATGAAAGCTTTTTTTTTATTCTAGAGTTTATCAACTTTGTAGACACATGACCCCGTCACCTTCTCAAAGGCCATGTCGTATGGAATGGGACCCTTTTGGTTTTTTCTTTCGAGAAAATAAAAAATAAAACAACTTTATAATCATGTCTCTATGACCTTCACAAACACTCATGTTTTATCATTTTTTTTATTTTTAGAATTCATCAACCTTGTTCCTCCTCCTCTCTCTCTCTCTCTCTCTCTCTGAGGAGTCTATATAAACGGATCGCCAGCGAGCTCTTGTTCATATCAGACGAGTGTTTCGCCTTGAGAACTGAAAAAAAATACAAAAGCCATGCTGCTCAAACTGGAATATAACGATGACTATTACGTGCACGAGTATGTGTATCTAGGATTCCTGTACTGGAATGCCAAAGATATCTTGACTCTCTTGCCTACGAACGTCTCGCATACGACGAGTGTTCTCCAAGTCTTTTTTCCTAATCGACACCATTTTCTTCGACTAGGCGATTTGGACAACTACTCCAAAGAATGGGGTCAACCGAACCAGATTGTCCTCACTTCGAATGAAGCGGCCTTCGTCGCTTCGAAATCCCTGCATAACAAGTCGCTCTTCCCTTGGATGTGTAAAATATTCATGAGACCTCTGACGAAAATTGAGGAGGACGGGGAAACGTATATCACCCTCCGAGAGACTGTGCAAGACGAACAAGAAAGGAAAAAGAGTCCTCTCTTTTTCATCACTCAATTCGGAATCCATCATCTCCCCAAAATCATCCAGAGACATCAAGCCTTCGTTGAAAAGTATCAGAAAGAGGACGATGGTGATGGTGATGATGATGATGATGCGATATGGTCTCCAGTCGCTTAAAGAAGGGGAAACGTTCTCCGCTTTCCCTATTCCATAGACTGGAGAGTTGAATCAGGAGACCAAAAAAATGGGTCTTGGAAGGAATGAGTGCATTTCAAAATGCATTCGATTCCTTCCGAGACCCATTTTTTTGGGCCACTCTCTCCTCCAATATTGGGAGAGAGAGAGAGAGAAAAGAAATTTATCATCTCCTGTCCACCCAAAAAAGAAACTATGTATTTTTGTTTTTATGGATGCGGCCGAATTTGTAGATGAATCGTCCAGAAACCGGCCCTCAAGCCCATTTTCAGACTATTCCTATACATATTCGGTCATCAAGATGGTCCGGGGACGACTTTGTTTGGACATCATTTCTATATAGATGGTGAAGTTTGTATAGCCATTTCTAAAGAATCTCAGAGAAAACTAAAAGCAAGATTGCAAAAAAAAAAGAAATAGCCTCCAGTGAACACAATTCCAACGACAGTGGATAGGAAAAGTGCAGAGTTGAAAGTGAAAGTCGAAAAACGAAATGGGATCGGTTAGGAAAAATTTTTCAGAGCTCAGAGAAAAATTCTGAGATGTAAAAAAAAAAAAAAAAAAAAAAAAAAAAAAAAAAAAAAAACATTTTGTTAATTTTTATCATGTGTTCTAGACATGATAAAAATTAACTCACCCCCCCTTTTGTCTGGGAATGTTGTCTCCCACTTTCTAAAAATAGACCATGACTCATCCTTTTAAAGAATAGAATTCCAAGAAAAGACTGGGTTCTGGTCTATTTTTAGAAACGGTGAGACAACATACCCAGACAAAAGGGGGTGAGTTAATTTCACTTTCAACTCTTCTCTTTTCTATAAAAGCATTCCACGTTTCAGTTCAGAACACTGTGGGCTGTTGAAAAGGCAACACGCCTCCCTCTCTACCCTAATCGGGAATCCTGATCCAGGTGTCCCCCGCTTCAGACTACCCATCTTCACCCATTTCTAAAGAATCTCAGAGAAAACTAAAAGCGAGATTGCGAAAAAAAGAAATGGCCTCCAGTGAACACAATTCCAACGACAGTGGATAGCTTTTTGGGGTCCTTCCAGATATATTACCGGTAACCGATAGGTTGTTCAGGGTCTACAGCACAGACTCAATGTACCCCTTTTTGTCTGGGAATGTTGTCTCACCGTTTCTAAAAATAGACCAGAACCCATTCTTTTCTTGGAATTCTATTCTTTAGAAAGAATGAATCATGGTCTATTTCTTTAGAAACGGTGAGACAACATTCCTAGACAAAAGGGATTAGTTAATTTTTATCATGTCTAGAAGACATGATAAAAATTAACAAAAAGTATTTATAATATATATTATATAATATATATATTATATAATATATATATTATATAATATATATATTATATAATATATATATTATATATTTTTTCTTTTTTTTCTGACTCAGAATTTTTTCTCGGCTCTCAGAAATTTTTCCCAGCCGATCCCATTTTGCTTTTTGACTTTCACTTTCAATTCTTCTCTTTTCTATAAAAGTATTCCACGTTTTTGTTCAGAATAATGTAGGCTGTTGAAAAGGCAATATGTCTGGTCATCAAGATGGTCCGGGGACGACTTTGTTTAGACTCAACGATGATATCATTTCTATATAGATGGTGGAATTTGTATAGGAAGAGTTTAGAAACCGACTCGAACGCCTGTTTTCAGTATATTGCAATACAAATAGGGCTGTCCACACAATAAAAAAAGACATCATTTTTTTCGTAAATAGAGCTCCATTTGTATAGAAATAGTCTAGAAAGTGACTCGAAAGCCCGTTTTCAGTATATTACATTACAAAATTGGCAGTCCACAACATAAAAAAAAGACATCATTTTTTTCTTGGATGGAGCTCCATTTGTATTGTAATATACTGAAAACCGACGTGAACGCCCGTTTTCAGTATATTCCAATACAAAATTGGCTGTCCACAACATAAAAAAAAGACATCATTTTTTTCTTGGATGGAGCTTCACTTGTATTGAAATATACTGAAAACCGACGTGAACGCCCGTTTTCAGTATATTCTAATACAAAATTGGGCAGTCCACAACATAAAAAAAGACATCATTTTTTTCTTGGATGGAGCTCCATTTGTATTGTAATATACTGAAAACCGACGTGAACGCCCGTTTTCAGTATATTCCAATACAAAATTGGCAGTCCACAACATAAAAAAAGACATCATTTTTTTCTTGGATCGAGCTCTATTTGTATTGAAATATACTGAAAACCGACTCAAACACCCGTTTTCAGTATATTCCAATACAAATTGGCAGTCCACAAAATAAAAAAAAGACATCATTTCTTTCTTGGATCGAGCTCCATTTGTATAAAAATAGCCTAGAAATCAGTTCGAACGCCCGTTTTCAGTATATTGTAATACAAATGAAATGAGATGAAAAATGCAAAAAGAGGAAAAGTAGCCTACCTTGACGGAAATTCTATTCCAAAAGGGGAAAACTTGTATCCAGGTGGGCCCACAGCACGGCCGGAACTCAAGCGAAACTCGATAGGTTGAAATCGATCCATTAAATAACATTCTTAAAAAACAGTAAAGTTTTATTCTATTCCAAAAGGGGAAAACTTGTATCCAGGTGGGCCCACAGCACGGCCGGAACTCAAGCGAAACTCGATAGGTTGAAATCGATCCATTAAATAACATTCTTAACAAACAGTAAAGTTTTATTCACATCGAGTCGGTTGGGAAAAGTTTCTGAGAGCCGGAAAAAATTTCTTTGGTTCAAAGTTAGATATTAAAAAAAAAATACCCCCTTTTACTCTGAAAATTTGAAAATTGATGTCTTCAATTTTTGAAAAATTGAAGACATCAATTTTCAGACTAAAAGGTTTTTTTTTTTTTTTTTTTTTTTTTTTTTTTTTTTCAGAGCCAGAGAAATTTTTCTCCGGCTCTCAGAGATTTTTCCGCACTCGACTGGATGAATAAAACATCCCCGTTTTTTTAAGAATGGGCTCACTGTTAACTATTTCAGCATTCGACATTTCGCGTCCAATAATAACTGCCAGGTGTTCAAGAATGCAGATGCACCTACTAGATTTTCTACAAAGAAGCTTGACTAGATGGAGAGAGTGGATAACATTTTCCAAGATTCTCGACTTTGGACCGTCAAGAGGTAAAGGATCTTTTTTTTTTTTTTTTTTTTTTAAGAAAATTTATGGATAGATTCATTTCTTTTTGAATGGACCTAGAAAAATAGGACAAAGTTCTTTTCCAAGATTGGATGAGAGAGGGACCCAAAAAAAATGGGTCTTGGAAGGAATCGATGTTTGCACTCATTCCTTCCAAGACCCATTTTTTTTGGTCTCCTGATTCGTCTCTCTCTCTCTCTCTCTCTTCTCAGTCCATTTCCATAAATATAGGGAAAGCGGAGAACCTTTCTCTACTTATTTCTAAAAATCTTTTCTTTATTTTTTTTTCTCCTGAGTTTATGTATATATCAATTCAAATACTTTTGAGAACGGTCATCCCAATTCTCTGTCGTCTTTTCGGTTTCATCGTCCCAACACTCAGTGGACATAGTCTCAGTCGATTTTGGAGCATGGGTCGTCCGTTCATTGTCCCAACATTCAGTGGACATAGTCTCAGTAGATTTTGGAGCATGAGTCGTCTGTTCATTGTCCCAACACTCAGTGGACATAGACTTAGTGGATTTTAGAGCATGAGTCATCCGTTCATTGTCCCAACACTCAGTGGATTTTGTCTTTGGATCCTCTGAAGATATTTTGGGGGTCTCATGAGATTCTTTGGAAGGTTCGTCCCAACAGGCTGCTGGATCGTAATGGGGAATATTTTCAGGTATGTCTCCCCAACCCTCCGTCTTCCTCGAGTTATTGGAGGAAGTTGACGACAAAGAAGAAGAAGAAGTAGAAGAGCCCATCAAGTTTAAAGGCGTATGCTCATCCGGATGTTCCATCACTTGGAAACAGGACAGATTATCCCATTTCTGGATGAGGTTATCGTACGCTTTTGGGGACGGATCCTTCTCTAACTGATCGTAGGCCTTATCAAAAGCTTGCAGAGGATTGTCTGCTTCCTCCTGAATCCTCTCCTCTTTCTCCGTTCCGTCTGGATAGACGTGATTGATATGAAAATCTCCTTCCATAATATGCCATCGATAGTTGCGCACTTTGTTTTCGGCACAATGGAAATATTTCATCCTTTGATGATGTCGGGCACATTTTTCCCGATACTTCCAAATGATTCCATCTGGCACATAAATTTCCGTCACGGGTTTTTGATAATCCAAGGCTTTAGCAAAGAATTTAGCTTTCTGGCATCCCACCACATAAATCGTGGAGAAGCTGTGAGTGAGCGATTGGAGAATGCGTCCTAAATGGTTGTAGGGAATATGACCCTCGTTCCAACGAAGTCCGTGCCGGTTTCTTGTCAGCCAGGCATTTGTCTTTTGGTTTTTTTCACTCAGTTGGTGGAAGGGGTGAGGAGGAGTAAACGTCAACGATCCCACGGTCAAAAAATCTTTTGTCGCATAGCCCAATTCTTTTAAAACGTAGGTAAATTCACCCTTCTTGTGGTTGTAGGACTGGAAACCCTCTAGATCGAGCACGATAAAGTTTTCTGAACACGCCATGGCGATGAATACGGTGATGTCTTCCACAAACAGGAGCAAAAGAGAGAATCGAAAAGGTATATATGTATAACAGGGAAGCTCTAGAAAGGGGGAAAAAACAATAAAACGTTTTAGAGTCGTCGTCTTGAAAGAGACATTTTTCTTTTCAAAGGGTTAAGAAGTTTCAAAGGTCTTTTTAAATGAAGTTATGATTATTATCATTATTAAAAAAAAACTAAGAATCAAATCGAGTTTATAGATAACCATATTCATAGGACCAAAGGGACTTACCAGCTCAGTTCACGTCTTCTTCTGTTCTATGAAGAAATCTCGCGGAGGACACACACTTTTATACTCGCGCGACATCTGTCGGGATCGCGACCCCATCTAAATGTCAGGGTCATTCCAACCTCTTAAAAGGATCGGAATGAAAGAAACACTTTGATAAAAAATATATTTATGAAAAGATATCTGAGGGTCGTGAGAACATTTTCTCTCCCCACCCTCCGCCTATTTCAAAAAAAAAATAATAAAAAGTCTTTCTTGGATCGCGTCAAGATTACAAAACAACTCACAGGACTTGTTTATCTCGATCTTGTCAGGGTCACCGTTTCACATAAGAAGATGGATGGACCCTGAACTTTAGACATGATAAAAATTAACTCTACCCGCCTTTTGTCTGGGAATAGGGTCTCACTGTTTCTAAAAATAGACCAGATCCCATTCTTGGAATTCTATTCTTTAAGAAAGGAGGAGTGATGGTCTATTTTTAGAAAGTGTGAGACAACATTCCCAGACAAAAAGGGGGGTGTAGAGTTAATTTTTATCATGTCTAAGACATGAAAAAAATTAACAAAAAGTTTTTTTTTTTTTTTTTTTTTAAAGGCTGAAAAATTTTTCTGAGAGAGCTGAGAAAGATTTTTCCTCCCAATCTTTTTCGACGATGAAAAGGGAAAAACTACTGATCCGATCTCCCTACGCTTTAGGGAAAAAAATACTTATGAAATATTCATGTGTTGAAATTGGCTATTCAAATAAGTGACATTTTGTTTCTCAATGGAACTGTTCAACGGCGAGTTTTCTCATTGGAACTATCCCGTCTCAACTCTTCTAATCTCTTTGAAAGTCTTTCCACTTGCTCTGCTAAGGTTTCCTCGGTACTCATGGTCTCTCTTAGTTTAGGGAAGTCTTGACGTATTGGCTAGAGAACAGAGGGTCTTTTTCTCTCTATACATATATCATGTGGGAGAGTGTGATTTATAAATCCTTGTGAAATCTTTCTACGTCTTGTGTAACTTGGAAGATTCGTCTTGTGTAACTTGGAAAATTCGTCTTCTTCTCGTCGATTGGGCTGGAGTTATAGAAAAGAAATGGGATTGGAAAGAAATCAACATATTACAAAAAAAAGGAACTTTTTTTTCTATTTTTTTTTCTCTAGGGATTTACATACCATTTCATTCATGAACATTCAAGGGTTCTCTCCAAGACCAAATTTTAGAAGAGGACCACAAAGAGTACACTTGAGGATCCTCTTTCAGGTCTAGGTGAGATAAGGGTTGAGACCAATATTCTTGTGTCTCTAAAGCATCCCAACTTAGACATTTATTATTATTATTATTAGAAAGTTCATCCTCCTCCTCCTCCTCCTCCTCATCGTCGCACGAGTTCTCCTGGGGAGATTCTTCCGCCTCCTCTTCGACAGCTTTGCTCTCGGAGGGGTAACAATGTAATTTCCGGAAAACGTAACTACCCTCCATCAAATGGTATCGAAAATTTCTCACCTTGTTCTCGGCACAATGAATCATCTTTTGGAAATATTGGTGTCGCGTGCATTTCGACTTGTTCCGCCACTCGGTTTTCCCTGGGATGTAAAACTCGTAAACGGATCGCTGGCAGAGCTTGCTGAAAAATTCGGCTTTATCGTATCCATTGACGTAGATCACCTCCACATCTTCGGTCAGTATTTTCAGGATCGTAGGAAGATGCTCGTAGGAAAGACGACCCTCGGTCCATTGAAGGCCGTGTCGGTTATTTGTAGTCTGGTTGACCACAGCTTGATTGCGGGACGATAAGTCATCGTAATGGAAAGGAGGGAGAAAAATCATGGATCCGCATAAGGTTAAATCGCAAGTGATGTAGCCCAGTTCTTTCAAGATGAAACATATATCTCCCGTCTTTGGATCATAACAGTGAAAGTATTCCATGTCCAGAACAATGTAGGAATCTTTGAGATGTTTGGCACTCAAAATGTCCATCTTCTTCAATTGAGGAAAAAAAGAAAACAAAATTCTCTCTCTCTCTCGCTGTGTGTCCTGAAGGAAAAAATGGATAGCGTTCTCTCGCCGTCTCCTCTTTTATAGAGAGAGAGAGAGAAGGTTGCACGTGACAGGTCGTATGAATTCTGGGAAAGGTCACATTCGTATATATATATTTGTTTTTTGAATAATATCGTGCGTATCTCAATACACATCCATCATCATAATAATAAAGGTCACCTTGGAAAGAAAAAGAAATAAAAAACATGGAACTCATGCTCGACTTTGAAGGTTTCTACGATTCTCAAGGAGCCTTTATTGTGAAAGAATTGGCTTACGTCACATTGGACGGTACTTCTCGAGGGGTATTTGTTTTTAAACCCCCGTTTCCATGGCAAATGCTCACCGAGAAAGAAAAACGAACCGCTGTGTGGGCAAGTGATTATTATCACGGCTTGTCGTGGTACGAAGGAGAAATTAAGTACAGTTATTTTCCATGGGTGTTAACGATGTTGACGGAACCTTTTTCCATGATTTGGGTGCGAGGAGAAATGAAACGGCGGTTTTTAGAGAAATGGTTGCAAAGATCCATTTATTGCATTTCAGGATCGACGCAAGAGATTCTCAAATACAATGGGATCGAACACATGAATTGTCCTAACCATACAAAAGGTTTTTTCCATTGCGCTCTACAAAAAGCAGTTCGGTATCATTACTATTTAAAGACACAGAGAAAAAATTCGCAAGGTCGATCCTGCACAATTCAAACTTGACAGAACTCATTAAAAAAAAATACATATATCACGTTACTTCTTCAACAGCATAGATGGTTCTGAAGCGAAACTTGGAATTTTGAAATAATAGATCAGGGAGAAATCATTCTTAAAAAAAATGGTAAAGTCTCGAATCGGCTGGGAGAAAAAAAAAAGTTCTCAGAGCTGGAAAAAAAAAAAAAAACTTTTGGTTAATTTTTATCATGTCTTTAGACATGATAAAAATTAATGACCCTCCCTTTTTGTCTGGGAAGGATGTCTCACCCTTTCTAAAAATAGATCATGACTCATCCTTTCTCTAATGGCAATCATTCCATGAATGAATCACGATTTGTTTTTCAAAAGAGTGAGACAACATTCCCGGACGAAAAGGGAAGAGGGTCGTTAATTTTTATCATGTCTAGGACATGATAAAAATTAACAAAAATTTTTTTTTTTTTTTTTTTTTTTTGAGTTGGAGAATTTTTCTCAGCTCTGAAAATTTTTTTCCAGCCGACTCGAAACTTTACCATTTATATTTACGAATAGTCTTTGGATTATTTATTTATTTTCTTTTAAAAGAAAAATTCTGAGCTAGACCTATCTATTGGCTTAACATTCTGGTCATAGAAACAGTCTAAAATCTCATTTTTTTTCGAGGCTAATGCACGGGTTCTCCAATCAAAAGGGTTACTATAAAGGGATTGGTTTGAATGCATTTATCTGCAAATGTTGTAGGATTCTGTTGTTGAGAAGGGGGTATATTATTATTATTATTATTATGATGATGATGATTGTGGCAGATTCGTTTTCTACATGGAAGTCTAATCTCCTCCGAAGACCTTTTCTGGGGATCGTCGATAGATGGTTTTTCAATAGGAATCGTTTCCCTCGGATCCTCAAGAGATAGAGGGGGGTCCTGTCTTGAGACATGAAGCGGTCTCTCCTCCTCCTCGAGAAGTCTTGAGAAAGGGAGAGGATTTTCGGTTCCCTTATTCTCGAGGGGTCTTGACAAATTGAGAGGTCCCTCCTCTTCGAAAGAGAGAGAAGTTTTGGTTCCCTTATCCTCGAGGGGTTTTGACAAATCGAGAGGTCCCTCATTTTCGAGGGGTCTTGATAAATGGAGAGGTTTTTCATCTTCGAGGGGTCTTGAGAAAGGAAGAGGTTTTTCATCTTCGAGGAGGTTTGACAATGGGAGATATTTCTCCTTCTCGAGGGGTCTCTCTTCCTCAAGGGGTTTTGAGGAAGGGAGAGGTTTTTCATCCTCGACGGGTTTTGACAAACGGAGAGGAATCTGAACAGGCTTCTCCTCATCCCCATCATTATCGAGGAGGATGAGGATAGGCTTTTGGAAAGGTTTTTTCTTTTTCTTCTGAACAGGCTCCTCTTGATGCTCGGGGAGAGGGATGGGGTAGTTGTTCCACCATTCTATTTTTTCTTGCTCGAGGATTTTTTCAAAAGTCGTGGCCTCTCTATGATGAGACGAACGAGGAGAGTCCTCGAGAAGAATATAATAGGTATTCTTCCCAGTCTTCTCGATCGAGAGAGGTTCGTGCAAACATTTATGCAACCATTCACTAAAATGAACGAGAATCCCTTTTGTCTTCTCAAGACGATCCATAATCCTATTCATTTGCGAGACGGTTAGAAAGTGGGACGTGTAAAAATATTTGGCTCGTTTCATTAACAAAATTTGTGCATCCAAAGGTGGAATGTCACGAGCCATCAACACGTTTTCGTCGGACAAAAATTCGTCCCGCATCTTTTGATAACTCCCCACGGTATAATAACCCGCACATTTTGAAAAATCGGAGGCTTTCAGGTAAACAACTCCTTGGATGATATAAAAGGAAAGATCAACATATTTATATTTGAAAGGAATACACGTAGTGAGCTGGGGATGCCTCCTCATGATCCACTTGGACAAAAATACGACTTTGGGGCTCTCCCCTTTTATTTATAGAGAGAAAGAGAGTGTGACCTTCCCTTCCCTCCTCCTCCTCTCTCCCTGCTTTCTCTATCTCTGGACGTCCTTGGATTGGAAAGGTTGACTTTGAAAAAAAAAAAGAAGGTCATAGTTGGATAATTTTTTGTTTATTAAATTATTACTTTCACTTCCTCATTCCCACACACATTCATCTTTTTAAGAAAAGAAAAAGAGGTCATGGAGATAAGATTTCTTGGAATAAAGAGAGAGAGAAACAAAAAAAAATAAAACGGACGTCATAGAGCCTCTATGTGTGTCTGTGTGTGTCTGTATAGATATATAAAAAGGCGAGAGTACTGGGCGAGATCATTTCTTTTCCATTGGGAGCCATGTCGCTATTAGACGTTTTTCCAATTCAACGGATTTCGAACGGGGAGGATTTGAAGACGCTAAAGCAAATCTCCAACTTGAAAATTTTTTTGGCGTGTCATTGTGCGACATTTATTCCGCATTTACCACCTCATCAAGCGATCGTTTCTTTCAACCAAGATGTCGAATCCTCCAACCTGCTCGTTCAGAATATATACAGAAATTTATTCGAATCGCAACAAACGAAAGAGGTATCTCCCTTTTCTTGGAATCGGATGGATCGAGCTTTGAGACGGCCCATTCAAACAGACCGGCGATATACAGATCCGCGCACGAGTTTTCGGTGGAAGAATATTTTTCTCACGAAACGATATTTTACGTTTAGAGTGAGAACGACGGCTGAGGACGAAGTTCATATTGTTCAAACCACAGCCGCTCCTCTCGCCTATTACGAATGATCGTACCCCAATCTGAAGGAAAGAAGTTTTAAAGTCAGCGACAGGATGAAATATAAGAAATATATTCTAAGACCTTTTCAAAACTATGTCGTTCCCCCGAAAACGCAATATCTCATCGTCACAACCCAGAAGAGTCTCTTTCTCGTCGATCGGTGCTCGTACTCGCTTTGGAAACAATTGAAAGAGGAGATTTCTTTCCATTTGCCGATGATGTTTCAGGAAAAAGAAGAAGAAAACTCTTCGCCACCTTTACCCATCCCTTCCTTAGATGATAAGAGGAGCTGGACCAAACCGTCGTCATGGCCCGAAACAAAATCGACCCGGCAACGGAATGAAATTGAAGTCATCACGATTGAAGATGAGGAGGAAGAAAAAAAAATTACCTCTTAAAAAACGGTCGACTTACCGGAACCTACCTGGCGTGCAAGATCCGCTTCAGAATCCAGAAGCTTCTTCTTCTTCCCCGACTTGTTCAAACAGGCAGCCTCTTTTGGACTCCTCACAGACAGAACCTCTTCCAGTATCCTCTTCTTCTTCTTCTCCTCCTCCAACCTGTCCCGACATCGTAGAGGTAGAATGTCAGACGGGTCCACAAGCTTCAAAAAGTCCCGACATCGTAGAGGTAGAATGTCAGCCGGGTAAAAAAGTTCCAACGGGTCCAGAAATCATGGAGGTAGAATCACAGCCGGGTTCACAAGTTCCAACGGGTCCAGAAATCGTAGAGGTAGAATTTCAGCCGGGTAAACAAGTTCCAACGGGTCCAGAAATCATGGAGGTAGAATCGCAGCCGGGTCCAGACAGAGACTCCAAGTGTTTCAAGACAGCCTTGTGAGGATCCAGCCCTTCCCGTATCAAATGATTATATGGACTTACAAAATTTGGTGCAACAGGAAGGAGAAGAAAATAATCATACGGATGGGTGGGTCAAAGACTGTTTAGATCATTTAACCTCGAATGAAATTGAACTGTTATGGAATTGCATTTCTGAAATCACATCGGAAATGGGATAAAAACCAAAACAAAAAAAAACAATTTTTTAATATCAAATTGGAGGAGGGTCATGATGTCAATTAAAAAAAATATTATATAGAGTCCAATCTTGGTGGTTCACTTCAGTTTTCCAGCATGAGGTGATCCACGTTTCCCGAAATATGGATCCCATTCCAAGAGAGATTGTGTAGAGCCTTCACTTCAGTTCTTTTTTTTTCCTACCAAGAGGAGAGGGTCCCCAAAGGGCTACCCATGTCCAAAGAGAGAAAGTGTAGAGCGTTCATTTCAGTTTTTTTTTCAAGTTTAGGGGAGGGAGGTCTCAAAATGACACACCCCATTTTCAAAGAGAGATGGTGTAGAGCGTTCATTTCTGTTTTTTCCAAAGTTATGGAGTTTTCAAATGGCTACCCATTTCAGAGAGAGAGAGAGAGAAGGTGTAGAGCGCTCATTTCAGTTTTCCAAGGTTAGGATGGTGGTGGAGAATCCTCCAAAATGGCTACTCATCTCAAAGAGAGAGAGAGAAAACGCGTAGAGCGTTCATTTCAGTTTTCCAACATTAGAAGGTTCCAAAATACCTTCTGAATTCAAAGAGAGATCGTGTAGAGCGTTCATTTTCAGTTCTTCAAGATCAGAAGAAGAGGGTCCGCTTTTCAGAGACAGCGAAGTGCAGACTTCAGTTTTCTCCCTCCCCAAGAATAGAGGGTCCCAAAATGGCTTTCCATTTCAAAGAGAGAGGGAGAGGCGTTCATTTCCATTCTCCAAGATAGGGTCGTCTGCTTTTTCCCAAAATGGCTTCCCAATTCAAAAAGAGAGAGAGAGAGAGTAAAAGGGTGTGTAGAGCGGTCATGTTCATTCTCCAAGATAGGGTCGTCAGCTTTTTCTCAAAATGGCATCTCCCCATTCAAAAAGAGATCGTAATTAAATTTTCCAGCTTTTTCCAAGATGGGGGGGGGGAAGAAGAAAACCTAGGATGGAATAACACGACACACAGAGAGAAAGAGAAAAAAAAACGCCATCTTGTCATTTTATGATAGGGTACCGGTGTTCGAATACTTTTGTGACCGACTGTCTGATTATACTGGGAGAACCATAAAATCGGAAAAGCGATGGATTTCACAGTTAACGAGGCAATCGAAGACAGACTGGGAAAGAGAGATCCTTTTTTTTAGCTGAGAAGCAGATTGCCCTGGAAATCCGTAACTCTGACCATATAATTTCTCCATAGATTTTTTGAACGGTATTCAGGAGACATCCTCCATGAGGGAAAAAAAATCTCCCCTTCCCCTTCTAATTCGACTGGAAAGAGAATGAGGTGGAAGAGATCCATCCACGAGAGATCATACTCTTGAACGTCAGACAAATATGAAGTCGAATAGCTTAAACAAAAAATGCTTGAAAAGTCATCGAGTCTCGAAAATCTAGGCCTCTCTCTCTCTCTCTCTGAAGGAAATGAGAAAATGGGAATCTGTGTTTTTCTTCCTCAACGGCTGACATTCATCTGAAGTGACACTCGAAATGCTTAAATAGATAAACGAGAATCCATTCTTAAAAAAAATGACGCTGTGTCGTCAATTGGAGAATCGAGTCGGCTGGGAAAATATTTTGAGAGCCAGGAAAAAAAATTTTCTAACTCTGAAAAAAAAAAAAAAACTTTTTGTTACTTTTTATCATGTCTTTAGACATGATAAAAATTAACTACCTTCCCCTTTTGTCTGGGAATGTTGTCTCACCGTTTGTAAAAATAGACCATCACTCATCCTTTCTAAAAAGAATAAAATTCCAAGAATGGGGTTCTGGTCTATTTTTAGAAACGGAGAGACAACATTCCCATACAAAAGGAGGGTAGAGTTAATTTTTATCATGTCTAGAAGACATGATAAAAATTAACCAAAAGTTTTTTTTTTTTTTTTTTTTTTTTTTTTTTTTTTTTTTTTTTAGAGTTAGAGAATTTTTTTTTCCCGGCTCTCAAAATTTTTTCCCAGCCGACTCGATTCTCAATTGACAAGACAGCGCCATTTTTTTTAAGAATAAACTCTCGCTTATCTATTTAAGCATTCCCAGTTTGGCTTTAGATGAGTGTCAGCCGTTGAAGAAGAAGCATCCTGTCACTTGGGGGAGACATATTTTGAGGAGTCAACATGTTGTGTGGACCGTTGAGATCGATTTTTCTCTTCCCGTTGTGTGGACATTGTTGAGCGTTTTGTGAAGCTTTGAAAGAATGGAGGGGTTTTGATGGAGAATATTTCTTTTTATTGAATTTTTAAAAAAAGATTTAAGATTCACATTTTATAACAGGTTTTACATGGAAAGAAGGTTTTTCTTCTAGTTTGACGACTTCTTTTTCTTGGGAGATGTTTCTATTGGAAAGATGGAAGGAAAGACGATTCCCACATTGAAGAAGGTTCAGGAGAAACTCGTACGGATCTTGGTTCTCTTCTCGAGCCGATATATCATACGGAATCCGGGACATGTTTTGCAATCGCTCCAGTTCCTCCTCGTATTTTTGCTTGCTCGCCAATTTCATGCGGGGACGAAACTGGTCCAGAATATACAATCCCTGGGGTTGAGTCACTCGAGAAAAAGCGACATATTGCTGAAATCAATTAAAAGGTCCGTGCATGTAAATTGCGATCGACGGAAAGGTGGCTCCTTGGGCTTTATGAGCCGTAATCGCTTCGGCTAACATCAAAGGAAACTGCTCGCGATAAAATGCGAGTGTTTTTGTCGAACAGGTGTCAATACGAATGGAGACGCGATCGATAGGAGCTAGACTATTCGAAAATTGCAGCCAGACTCGCGTCACAACTCCGTCTTCATCCTGGTCTATTTGGTGTAGTGTTCCAATTGCTCCATTCATCCATCCTTTGGATCTGTCGAGCGTTTTAGTCAATTGATATCGCGCTCCTCTTTGTAAATGGAGGACGGATTCGAGATTCGCCATCTGAGATCGATGTAAATGTTGACTCCGTTTCATCATCCTCTTCCGCAATTTTTCGCTCTCGGAATAAATCACGTCTCGAGCCAGACACGAACAGTACGTCCCTCGGGATTGGAGACGTTTCATATTATATTTCTCTGCATCCTTGCTCGAAAAACAGAGAATAATAGCTTCGCGAGGAATTTCGTCGAAACTGCGAACGCGGGACTGGAAAAATGCCACATCGTCCGGTTCTAAAAAGTGATTTCTCGTTAAACGATCGAGTCTCTCCTCGTAATCCAGAGAGAATCGCATACATTCGACTAGTTCATAGTAGAGCGTGGATTGAGGCGTCCACTACCCTTCAGAATAAAAAATGGGCATGTCGCGAATCGGTTGGAGCTGCTGCAAATCTCCGAATTTAATCATATGCACATTCCCAAACGGCTTATCCGGCACATGACACAATTGTCGAAGTTGCTGGTGGAGGCGCGAAAATAAATTGGATCCGATCGTGGAAACGTCATCCAAAATCACCATCCGTAAAGGAGCATACAGGGGTCTGTAATAGTCTAAAGTCTCTTGGGTCAGAGGTCGAACAAAAGTCCCGTTCATTTGAAGACGCAGGGCATGATGCAAAGTATCTCCCGTAATGTAAACCGCTCCTTGAGCACTGAGTGCGAGTTTGAGAACCGAGCACGCTTCGCTAAAAAGAGGCGTTCGAATCAGAGTTTGGTATAAAGCTTGGATCAGGAAAGATTTACCCGTTCCGGCAGATCCTTGCACAATAATATCCAGAGGAGGGGGACGTTTCGATTCAGGTAACGCGTAATAGGTGTACAAACGGACGAGAACGTAGATCAGAAAATTGTATTGCTCTTTATTACATGGTCGAATACATTTTTGATAGGCTTCTTCGGACCACATATCCTTATACTGCAAATTCGTGTAGCTTTCCCACTGCTTGGGAGGAAGATATTTCTTTCGCGGTCGGAAGTTCGTTTTAAGAACAGCATAACGTTCCTTTTGAAGTATTCGTTCTCGCTCTCGATTAGCTGAATTGCTTCGCCAGCGTCGTTTCTGTTCACGCATTCTTTCCCTAAGACGTTCTCTACTGGATAGGCTCATCGTGACACCACTCAAAAAGGTGAAGTGTGTGTATAGAAAATCACTTACTTTAATTTATATACATACACTTTTTGAGGAGGGGGGGGATGTGAAATGACCTCGTCTCGAAACGAACCAATAGCACTTCGAGAAGACTTGGAACGAGATAGGTTTCTTAGAAAGAGGGACACAAAAAATATATAAAAAATCAGAATGATTTATCCGTCGACCTCTGGGCTAAAAGTAAACAAACAAAATTTGAAAAGGTCAAGGTGAACTCACTGAATTCATCTTAGAAATCAGATAGGAAAAAAAAATGAGGGTACCCATGTTTCCTCTTCAACAACATAGACTCATCTAAAACGAAACTCGGAATGCTTACACAAATAAACAAGAATCCATTCTTAAATAAAAAATAGGGACGTCTTGTCGATCGAGTGGGCTGGAAAAATTTCTGTAACTCTGAAAAAAAAAAAAAACTTTTGGTTACTTTTTATCATGTCTTCTAGACATGATAAAAATTAATGAACCCCCCTTTTTGTCTGGGAAGGATGTCTCACTCTTTCTAAAACTAGACCATCACTCACCCTTTCTAATAGCAACAATTCCAAGAATGAGTCATGGTTTGTTTTTTTCGAATGGGTGAGACATCCTTCCCAGACAAAAAGAGGGGACAGTTAATTTTTATCATGTCTATAAGACATGATAAAAATTAACCAAAAGTTTTTTTTTTTTTTTTTTACTCAGAATTTTTTTCCCAGTCAATTTGGCTGGACAAGACATCTCCGGATTCTTTCTGGAATGGACTCTATGATCTATTTAAACATTTCGAGTTCCGAGTTTCGCTTCAGTTGAGAGTGAGCCGTTCTAGAAGAAGAAACCATCCTGTGACTGGAGAGAGAGAACTATTCCTTTTTTCCATTCACCTGTTGTGTTGAACCGTTCAGATATTTGCTTTTATTAATATTTTTTTTTCCTAACCCACGCGTCTTTAAACAATGGAATAGTTTGAAAGGGTCAACCCATTTTATAGATATCAACCTCATACCTTCATCTCAACGGGTCTCGAGTGGGAGGAAGGAAGGAGCAGGCGACGAGAACTAAGCATGTCTGTTTATCGAGTAGACGCATCGGGGAAAGAACGATACCCGACCGACCCCCAACATCCTCATTACGAATTATACGTTACGGATCCTGAAGGAAATCCTATCTTGGCTCGAGACGAAAACGGTCATGAGTATTACGCAGTAGATTTAAACGGAAACCAATACATTTTAGCTCCTCGACGGTATGCCCGAACGTCTTTTGGACGAGAATACTACCCGAAATTTTAAAATGGGGACGAGTATTCGCTTTATACGTCTGTTTTATTCCCTTATGCCAAAGACGAATCTGGGGATGAAATGTATCCTAAAAAGGCGGATGGAGTCGAATATTGTTTAACGGCCGGCGATCGAATTCGTTATGCTCGCGATGCTTGGGGAAACGAGTTTTATCCTCGAAGAGCGGATCAGCAAACGGAATACCTCTGTGAAGAAGTGGGGTATGCGAAAAGAGCGGACGGATCCGAAACGTATCCTAAATTTTATATCTACACTTCTGGTTAAGATCTCTCTCTCTCTCTCTCAAAAGAGAAGAAAATAATAAAGAGTGTGTTACTGCAATGGAGCATTCTGACGCGGAACCTGTTTCTTATTCCATTTGGTGTGTGAAATGCCGAACCAAGACCGATACGGTCGACGTCCACTATCGCATGTCGAAAAATCGACGGCCGATGGTCACGGGAAAATGTCAGGCGTGTGGAACCAAGAAACAACAGTTTATTACAAATGCTTCCGTTCCACCTGGAATTCAGTTCCTGGATGAGGAGGAAGAAAAAGGAAAATGTTCCGAGTAAGAAGAAACAAGTATATTCAAATCAAAAATTGGAAAAAGATGGATCTTACTATTATCTGCTCTCCTAAAGCGGGTGGTTCACCTTTACAGTTTGGCATACAGACGGATTCGTATAATCCGATTCCAAGACTCGTGAATTTTCCTCAACCGGTAACTCCACCCTTAGATACTTCTTCTTTGAATGAGTTTTCTAGCATTCTGAAAGAATATCTAAACGTCGTGAGAGAATTGATTCTTCCCCTGCAACGAAATGTTGAAGAAAAGAGCTCTGAATGTGGAAGCAAGGACACGGATCCAAAGCCAAATTCGGAGGGTTAAAAGGGATAGGTGAAAGTCCATTATTAAAAAAAAACAATGGTCATGTCATGTCTTGTCGATCGAGTCAGCTAGAAAAAATTCTCTAGATGAGATTGAAAAAAAAAAAACTTTTGGTTAATTTTTATCATGTCTTAAGACATGATAAAAATTAACTCTCTCTTCTTTATTGTTTGGGAAGGATGTCTCACCCTTTCTAAAAATAGACCATCACTCACCCTTTCTCAAGGCAATTATTCCAAGCATGAGTCATGATCTATTTTTAGAAACGGTGAGACAACCTTCCTTGACAAAAAGGAGGGACAGTTAATTTTTATCATGTCTAGAAGACATGATAAAAATTAACCAAAAGTTTTTTTTTTTTTTTTTTATCACTCAGAAAATATTTTCCAGAGCTCTGAGAATTTTTTTTCCCAGTCGACTCGATGATCTAAACAACAAGACATCCAAAATTGTTTCTAGAAGAAACTCTCGCTTCTCTATTTAAACCCCTCGCGTTTCCAACTTCAGATCCGTGTGTGCTGTGCACTCAACCTAGATACGCGCTTCTCCTCCCTCCTGGAAAGAGCCTTTTTTTTCCTGAACTCTTAGCATTTTTTCTCAGCTTCATTTCCATTCTCCAGGTTTCTGTCTCCTCCTTTCCGTTAACACTGCAAAATTTCTAAATTTCTCATCACACGGAGCTTGGAAATCTGTCATCAAAATAACATGACATAGCTCTGCTTTCAAGGAGTCGGTTTAGATTCGTCAGGATCATGGCTGATTTTCCATGACGGCTCTCCAACCTCAATATTAGTGTTTGAAAGGAATAAGGTAAAAAAGTTCGTCCTAGATATCCAACGAAACGTAAAAAGAGCGACGAGGATCTAAAAAAGCTACGACCCTTTCCAGAAGGGGGAGGGAGCAATGGATATTCAGGTGAGTCCACAACATCGACTGCACGTAAATGAAACGACTTCCGCAGATAACAGAATGTTCGAAATGTCTCTCGTCGATCAAGTCAGCTGGTAAAATTTTTCTAAGAGCTGAGAAAAATGTTCGCATACCTTCACAGAAATTCTTTCCAGGAAGTGAGAAGTGTGTATCCAGGTCGAATTCACAGCACAGACTGAACTGAAGTTGGAAACACGAGTGGTTTAAATAGAGAAGGGAGAGTTCCTTCTAGAAACAATTTGGATCTGTCTTGTTTGGATCATCGAGTCGGCTGGGAAAAAATTCTCAGAGCTTTGGAAAAAATTTCTGAGTGATAAAAAAAAAAATCTTTTGGTTAATTTTTATCATGTCTTCTAGACATGATAAAAATTAACTCTCTCTTCTTTTTGTCTGGGAAGGATGTCTCACCGTTTCGAAAACAAACCGTGACTCATTCTTGGAATAATTGCCATGAGAAGGATGAGTTTTGGTTTCGTTTTCGAAATGGTGAGACATCCTTCCTTGACAAAAAGAGGGAACAGTTAATTTTTATCATGTCTATAAGACATGATAAAAATTAACAAAAAGTTTTTTTTTTTTTTTTTTTTTTTTTTTTTTACTCAGAAGTTTTGTTCCCCCTCCAACCAACTCAATGGACTAGACGATAAGTTTTTAAGAATGGACGTTTTGTTATTTATGCAGATATTCCGAGTTTCGCGTCAGGTAAATGCGCGCTCACCTTAGATTGAATTCCCTTCAGACAGGTCTAGAGATTGGATAACCCATCAAGAATTCTTCGACAGGTTTTTGGAAAAAAGAAATCGTCAAGAAGTGAGTATTGATTTTGATATTTTCTTTTCAACCTTGGGTCAGTTTCTAGTACATTCCTATACTAATTCCATTGTATTTAAAAAAAAATAATGTCAGCACGGACTGATCTGACCCGAAACGCTTGCCCATCCAGTTGGCTGCTGGAGGGAGGGAAAAAAAAAGAAATTTGTTTTGAAGGATATGTCAATTCTTTTCTAAAAATAGATTTCTAAGAAAAGAATGAACCTTTGTTGGAAATCTATTTTTAGAAACATGTCTAGACAACATGTTGACAAGAAAAAAAAATTCTTTTTTTTTCCTGAGAGTGAAATGATTTTTTTCTTTCCACCCACTTTTCTTATTCTTTGGGAGGAAGGGAGAACTTCCCTTCCCCCCGCCTTTTTTCCTCTAGTATTTATATAGATCCGAGTTTTTCTGCTTACAGGGTTCATTCTCGTTCTTCCTTCTCAACCGAGCAAAACTAAAATGTCGACCGATGCTGTTGCAGTTCTACCTACCCTGGTGGAAATCACGCCCGTCTGTCATCTCGATGTAGCTGATCAATGGGAACCTCTCTCCCGTTTCGAAGAATGGTTTCGGGACCCGGAGCGTATGGAACAAATCGTCCAAGAAACCATGTGCTATTTATCCTGTTACGATGGAAAAATCCTGCATTATTTTTCGTCCATCGAAGTTTTCAAGCACTTTGCTTTCCAATCGATGATGGAGGCAGGAACCTTTCGCTTACACGCTTATCTGCGATGGGAAAATGTGATCGCCGTCGATGCTGGAACCTTTTTAAAACTGTTTTACGTTTCACCCGAGTGGGTTCATATTCTTCAAACCGGAGAAGCTTCTATCCGTCTTTATGGATGGGAAATGGAATCAGAAGCCGACGGGTATCGTATGATTCCCTATCGACTGCGAGCTCGCTCCGTGTACATTATTCAGGGACCTCTTTACTACCAACTCCAATTTCATGACAAGACGGTGTTTGCCGTAGACGCCCTCTCCAGGAAGAAAATGGAGTCTTTACGAGCGTTGCATCCTGAACAGCATTTTCAATTCCCTGCTCGCGAGGAAGAGAGGAGAAGGAAAAGATCCAGAAGGAGGACACACCTAAAGAGGTACTAAAAAGAAGTCGGAAGGTAGAAGCATATTTGTTTTTTCATTAACGGAAAAAAAAAACTGTGGATCATTCTTTGTATATTTCTTGGAAAAAAAAAGAAGAAAAAGACTAATAGTCATAATAGAGGGAGTTAGGAGGGACCCTATCTATATATATAGCTCTCTATATAAATCGGAAGCGTCAACAGGACGGTCCACCGAAAACAATCTACCTTATCTTTCTCAGAGCAGAGTGGAAGAAAGGCCAAGATGCGTGGACTCATTGGAAGCAAAAAAATTCGAATGGTTTAAATAGATAAATGAGAAAAGATTTTGAGAGGTGTTGTTTTATGGATGGAGCTGGCTGGGAAAAAAAATTGGCAAAGCTCAGAGAAAAATTTCCTGAATTGAAAAAAAAAAAAAAAAAAAACTTTTTGTTAATTTTTATCATGTCTTATAGACATGATAAAAATTAACTCTCTCTTCTTTTTGTCTGGGAGTGATGTCTCACCGTTTCGAAAAGTAGACCATCACTCATCATCCTTTCTAAAATAATAGAATTTCAAGAATGGGATATGTTCTATTTTTCGAAACGGTGAGACATCATTCCCAGACAAAAAGAAGAGAGAGTTAATTTTTATCATGTCTATAAGACATGATAAAAATTAACCAAAAGTTTTTTTTTTTTTTTTTAAACTCAAAATTTTTTTCCAGAGCGCTGAGAAATTTTTCCCAGTCGACTCACTCATCCAAACAAGACATCTAAAATTGTTTCTAGAAGGAGCTCTCATTTTTTTCTATTTAAGGAACTCGAGTTTCGGCTTCCCATCAGTCTGTACTCTGCATTCAACCTGGATACCCATTCTTTGGAGATAGGGGGAAAACTTTCGCAGTTTTTTTTTCCTGAAACCCTCTATGGATCAGAGAATCTCACACATATCCTCCTCCGTGGATCGAAATGGACTGACCGCCATATCTGTTTTAGGTAATAGTTTTGAATTTTCCACCTCCTCCACAAGATTGGACTATCTCAATATTTTTTTAAAAGAAAAACAAAAATATTTTTTATGATTATTCTACAATTTTTAGGTTTTCTTTCCCCCCCCCACCCACTCTTTAAGAAGAATAAAAACATAAAGCACATTGAAACAGTTCCGATAAATTTTGAAACTGAAAGTCCATCACCTTGTTCTCCACGGGACTAAAATAAGTTTCCCCGGTCTGAGAATCTTCTTGGATTTGAAGAGGTTCTCTCATCACACTCTGAAGCCAGGTCGAAAAGAGGAGAGCGTCTGGACCCAAATCGTTGAGCAATTTTTCCAGGGAATCGAAGGTGATAAAAGGGGTATAGCGGAGAATCCGGCTAGGGCGGTCCGACGTATCGATCCAGAGATCCGTCGTTAAGGATCGGTAAGGGCGAAAAGGGGCTCGAGAGATCCATTGCTGAATAGTCCGTTGACTTTTCGGACTCATCCAAGTCCCTTGCTGGGAAAGGCAAGTCACGAGTTCCGATCCTCGAAAATAGAGCGTGCCCGACCCCAAGTAAAACGTGAGGGGAATTGTCTTGGCGAAACGGAAACGAATCGCGAGGGAAAAAGACTCTCGCCGTAACCACTCCATGGCATTTAGTTTTCTCTCTCTCTCTTTCTCCTGAGGATGAGATGGAAAAAAAAAGAAAAGACAACTTTTCTCTCAGCTTCTTTTATATATAGGAAGAGAGAGGGGGGGAGTGTTCTCGAAAAGACTCATGGGAAATTTCCTCTTCTTCTTCTTTTTGGGGTAGGTGGGAGGAACTCGTTTTTTTTGGCGGAGAGAATGCGTCGGATGACATCCCGAGACATTAAAAAAAGAATAGATAGGATGGATTCTTCAAATGGGAAATGCGGGGTGGTTAAGGGATCTTATTTTAAAGAATATTATTACCATTCTTCGAGGGTGAGACGTCTTACCATTAAGTCAGGTAATCCGAGATGATGAGCATTCCTTTTGACATGCCTCATATGTTTTCTAATAGTTATGTAACATAAATTTTCCAGGCTAAGAATACGTGGTTCAACAGCATAATTGAGTAACCGCATATTTTCCTCTTCCAATTTTCCATTTTTTCGCCAGCGTTCTAAAACGGTTTTGGGATTGCAACACCGGACATTCGCACCAGCAAGCAACAACATATCCACGATGAGTTTGCATCGTAATTGACAGGCATAGTGTAAAGGGGTAAAACCAAAAATATCATGTTTGTTCATGTCGCATCCAAGAAGAATCAGTTGCCGAACGATATCATCCATTGAGAACAAAATAGCGAAATGTAAAGCATTTCTTTTCGTTAATCTGTGTTCATAAAAAACGGGTGGTTCCGCGTTTATTATTAATTTTGTGAATATCCATTGATGAAAAATGTTAGAAAAACTCATATTGAATTCAACTCTATTAAATTTACGCGTAGCTTCTTTGATAGATAGGTAGGAGATATCCTTAAATTCTTCACTTGACGGGGTTCTTGAGAAGAGAGGGTAGAACCATGTTGGAGAGCACACACTCATTCTAAAAGGAAACACGGATTGAACTAAAGCGAAACTCGGAATGCTTAAATAGATGAGCGATAGTCCGTTCTTAAAAAATTGGATGGTTTTGTCCATCGAGTTGGCTGGGAAAAATTTCTGAAAGCCAAGAAAAAAAATTTCTAGACCTTGAAAAAAAAAAAAAAAAAAAAAAAAACCTTTGGTTAATTTTTATCATGTCTTAAGACATGATAAAAATTAACTGTCTCTTCCTTTTGTCTGAGAATGATGTCTCATCCTTTCGAATATGTTTCTAAAAATAAATTTCCAAGAAAGAAATGAGTATGTTCTATTTTTAGAAGCATATTGAGACAATAGGTTATCAACATCATTTGAAAAAGAGGGTATAGTTAATTTTTATCATGTCTAAAAACATGATAAAAATTAACAAATTTTTTTTTTTTTTTTTTTTTTTTTTTTTTTTTTTTTTTGAAGGTTAAAAATTTTTCTGAGAGAAATATTTTTCCCAACGACTTATCTTTTTTACTCTTACCTACTTTCATTCCCCCCTCTCACTCTTTCTCTATATAAACGATTGCAGAAGGAATCGCGGCTCATTTTCTTGAGCAGATAGGTCTAGAACAGATGGCTACGGGAGACTTAATCATGACGTGTGAAGACGATAATGAACCCTGTTTGGACTTGCAACCTTCTTCGCCTTTATATGAATGTGTTTCTTCGGAGAATGAGTATATCACGTCGTGGTCTGATATATCGCCAACTCCTTCTCCTCCACCTGTCCGCCGTAGGATCAAAAAGAAGAAACCTAATCCAATTCGTGATACTCCTTCTCTGAATTTCAATCCACCGTTATCGCCCATTTCGTCTTCTTCCTCGCATTATTCAGAAATAATGGACCAATCCTCTCCACCACACATGCGTTCTACAATCGAAGAAGATCTTCCCTCCTCATCTCATTCTACTTCTTCTACTAAAAAAAAGAAATATCGAACTGAAATTCATCCGAGTGTCATAGGTGTGCTGGCCATCACGTCTGATGGATACACTCTGACAAACAGTGTCCGGTTTGCCTCTAGAGACATGAAAACGTATCGACCGCATACCAAATGGATTCAGCAATTGAATGAGGATCTGCGAAAACTTCATATTCAAAGACTGTATGTCGCGAATGAACATTGTCGAAAAAAAATTTATCAATTGCTCCGTGTTGAATCTGTATGGACAGTAAGCTATAAACCTTCTCGTCGTCCACAGAAATGTGAGTATTGTGGAACGAAATATTGTCATCGATTTATGGCTATGATCGCCCTGCAACAAATAGTGAAATATGGTGTCAATAAATATATTCATTGAAGAATCAAATGAAGTGTCTTTTTTTATAGATGATGATTAGTATTTTGTCCAACCTCCTCTGTGTTCTATGACAGATGCAATTCGTCGAGGCATGGACGCGATTAATGTTTCAAAATAAGTTTCTTCCAAACTATAAAAAGCATCGCGGACCAGGTCCCATAATTCCAATCGGTTTCGAGCTACCCGATTCGCTAATCGACGTTCTAATTCCGCCCAAACATTTTCGACGGGATTCAAATCAGCTCCTTTAGGAGGCCAGTCTTCGACCATAGGAATTTCATGTTCTCGAATCCATTGTGTGACGCGTAAACTCGTATGGATCGGAGAGAGATCGTGCATGAACAAGAGACGGTGTTCGGTGATCAAAGGGTTTAAAGAAACATCGGGAGGTTGACTATGATCGAGAAGTACCGGCTTAAAAATATTAGAGAGGTAATAGTCGGCATTTAAATGCTGGATCCCGATTCGACGGATTTGGTTGGGAAATTTTCCGCTTATGCACATCCAGACACTGAGATTAAAACGACCGGAACGTTGACGGCCTTCTAACGCAGAAGAAAAATAACGTTCGTCTTGATAACGCAGGACCTGTCGAGGCCGCCATACGCGAATAGGACCGTACCCGATCGAACTGAATACTTTCTCGTCGGAAAATATAATCCGGGACCAATCATCGACCGTCCATTCCGCACGCTGAGAAGCAAAGTCGTAGCGTCGTTGACGATGAATCTCCCGCAAATAATCTTTTCGGACGGGGATGCGCGACACTAATCCTTTTTCTTTTAATCGTCGACGAACCGTTTGAGCGGTGCAAGGCACTTGTAATCGACGACCAATATCCGTCGCGGGTAAAAAAGGATCACCCGTCGACATTTCAAAAATACGTTGATCCATTTCTTGGGTCGTGGCTCGAGGTCGGCCGGATTTGTGTTTGGTTTGATAGTTCTCCTCATTTTCCGAGGAGCGGGAGATCCAATATTGAACTGTGGAAGGAGCGACATTCAAGTGTCGAGCAATTTGACGAACCGTTTGCCCTCGTTCATAATACGAACGACGAATTTCCCGTCTTATTTCAATAGGTGTATACGGCATGATAAGAATAAGAATAATACAAGTAGGATCTTGGTTACCATGTTCCTTGATTTCATTTCAACGTGTCACGGTCCCGATAAAATCGTAGCAGGTGTCAATGGTCAATTGCAGTGCACGGAATGTGATCAAATTCAAGATGCGTATGCTTTTATTTTACAAGCATCCTTTCCTGATGACAGTGATCCGTTCTTATCAGCTCGTCTAGCTCGAGAATATGCAAATTGGACGGGAGATTTGAACGTACCCTGCACATTTCCTCTCATAGGGATTCCTGGTATTTTACCGATCCGTAATGTTTCCGTCACGTTACGTATTTTATTAAACGGGATTCGATTATTACAATGCGTGAATGCCCCTTTTCGATCCCAGGCCGAACCTTTTGAATCGTATGAATCGCTCGAACGGTTCATGATCGAATACATGGACGAATACGCCCAGCATATTGAAAAAATCGCCAATGAAGAGAATCACTCCCAAGTCGATAAAGCGGCTCTGCACGCTCTTTTCACCAACATGAAATCGCTCATGGAAAATGTCCATCAAGACGAGGACCAACCTTTCAATTTCTTAAGTTATTATCACAAAGTCCTAGCTCCCTATGTAAAAATATGTGACGGCGACAATGCTTCGTTCCTTCTACCTCCTACTTCCAAGGATGTTGAAAAGGATCCCGCTTATCAATTATGTTTGGAAATGAAAGCCTCGAATCAAATTCGGGCTCGTTTTTCTCCTTACACGACCCTATTTGATCTTGTGCACGTCATGATTTATTGCAATTTATGCCGGAACGAACTCAACGTGGTGGCGAATTTCGTGTTTGAGTTTGGAGTTCGCATTTGTCGTCGCCCCTTCTTCTTCAAAGAATCGTTCTTGACCCAGCAATTGCGAAAACTGGTCACTTCTCAAATTACGTACCATCGGAATACAGAATTCTACTACCTCCTTCGAGAGATTCAACAAGGCGGCACGTGCGATGCCTTATCACTGGAATTTATTGAAAAAATGAGTCGAATCGAAACCTTTTTAGCGAAAGTGTTCCTAGGCAAAGCGGATGATCGAATAAAGCAGTTTGCGTTCAAGTAAATCATTGGAAAAAATGGCAGACGCAGAGGAAGAAATCTGTTGAATTTGCTTGAAGGCCTTCAAAGAAACGAAACGCCATAAAGTCTACAATCTCGATTGTGAGCATTCCTTTCATATTAAATGTATAAAGAAATGGATTCGAGAGTATGGTAAAAAGAAATGCCCGACCTGTCAGACTCGTATCAGCCAGGATGATATGCTGTATTTTACCAGCGGAACATTGCAAATGGAACATTTAAGAATAGATTCGGATGAAGAGGAGGAGGAGGAAGAACCAGAGGTGGAAGAACCGCCAAGGCAACGACGAAGACGAAGACCCGAAGAAGAATTAGTCGATCTGGGAGGCCATGGTCTCATTTTTTCAGGGCCTAGTACCAGTCAAACGAGACCCAGAAGACAGAGAAGAGAAGATTTAGTGGGAGATTATGCTTATATGGATACACCTAGACAAAGTTCACCTACCTCAGATGATGAAGAACGGGAAGTCAACCCTTATTTTGGTCGACCGAATGCATTTTGGAGAGAAATGAGACGACAAAGACGAAGTAGAAGGAATTAGATGATTCTTAAAATAAAAATAAATACAGTACGCAAAAATGGAAAAGTAAGACTCACGACTGGTGTATAATATTTTGTTATCAACAGATCCATCTCCTATACATTGTTATATCAACAGATCTATTTCCAAATGGAAAAGTAAAACCGACCGACTGTTGAAAAATATTTCTCAAAAAAATTTGATAGTAAAAAAAAAAAAAAAAAAAACTTTTTGTTAATTTTTATCATGTCTTTTAGACATGATAAAAATTAACTGTACCTTCTTTTTTATTTTGAATGATGTCACCTTTTCTAAAAATAGATTTCTAAGAATGAATCATGCTTTTCTTGGAAATTTATACTTAGAAACATGTCTAGACAACATGTTGACATCATTCCAAACAAAAAGGAGGGTAGAGTTAATTTTTATCATGTCTAAGACATGATAAAAATTAACAAAAAGTTTTTTTTTTTTTTTTTTTTTTTTTTTTTTTTTTTTTTTTTTTTAATATCACATTAGATTTTTTTGAGAAATATTTTCCACCAGTCGGTCGGTTTTACTTTCTTTTTTTGGAGATGTTGATAACGATATATAAGTCGATATATAAGTTTCACTCACTGGGTTCTGATTCATTCGTTTTCGCCTTTGCTTTCACGAGATATCGAGACCGCTTCAGCCTTTCGAAGGAAGCTCGTTTGATGTTATACTGTTTCTTCAATCGTCGCTTTAGATTAAATAAATACTGGTAATGAGTTTTTCCAAATAGTTTGGATGGAGGAGCATTGAAAAGAAACTGGAATAACTTTATCTGATTTGGATCCTTATAGACTTCTAAAGATTTAGACGCAAACGCTTTTCGTTTCTCTGGATCATCGTTTAGATAGCCCAAGATGTGAATCATCCTCAATTCCGTTTCTAAAAGTAATAAGACTATCAGCGACAGTTCATCTGTTTCATAATTGGAGAGAAAGTGATTACGGATTTGATTCATCTGCTCTGCTGTAAAAAGTTGGTGTTTTCGACGACGAGGTTTCTTGACCACCACCTCATCTGCAGAAGGTAAGAACCATTTTCGTCGAATAGCATTTAAAGCATTTGAAATATATTTCGCGGAACGTTGTTTTTGATCGATAAGATATTGGTGATATTCTTGAAGTGTTTCGGTATGATTTAGATCTTTATGCATTTGTAAACACCAAGTTTCATATTGATTTTCATAAATAGAGTAGACTAATTTACTAGTTTTTGAGGGAGACATGATGCTTCTTTTATTTTTGGTATAATGAAGAACTCTTACTTATTTATAATTTTTTAATAGGTTTTTGAATCAAAAAAATATTTATAATAATAAGAAGAAACAGTAGAAACAAAATGGCCGAATGTTGTCCAATTTGCTTAGACGAACTCATTGCCGAAGATGTAGAAACCATTTCTACTTTAACGTGTCAACATCAGTTCCACACGAAATGTATTGACATTTGGAGAGAAAAAGCATTGACGTGTCCTGTCTGCCGAGAACCGTTTGAAGATGTCCTGCAGAAATTAACTTCTATGTTTCTCCCTTTGCGACGTTCTTTTTTATATGATGTAATTTACGATTATGAAAACCGCATCAGGTTTTCAGACGATGAGGCTGATTTAGATGATTTACTCATGTATGAATTATTGGGACCTTGGGAAACTTCTGATGAGGAAGAGGAGGAGGAAACAGAATCAATCGAACCTGAGGAAGAAAACCAGAGTGAGGAAACTAATTGAGACTGGAAAAAGGAATCGAGACCATAGATGGGTTTGAGTAAATTAGCCGATGACGGATGTAGGGATCGGACTCGAACCGATGGAATGGATTGGGACTGATATTCATCCCATTTCTTTAATCCCATCCGAAGATTTAAAGCCAATGACTTTTTCATATATTCGGAAAGAAGGAATCGCCAGGTTTTGGGACGATACTTTCCAACAATCTCGAGAGCGTTTAACATGCTGAGATAGCATTCTTGAGCTGTCCGACACAGTTTCAAATGAAAGACAACATCCATTTCATTCTCGACTTGCTTCCACCATCTCCCAGTTTGATATTTCCTTGGGTACAGCACTTCATTGTGTGGATATATTTCAGCCTCATCTTCGATCCACGGTTTCATGGTACTGGAAGGAAGGTCGTAGGGATCGCCTAAATGATAATTCAGTAACTGACAATTAGATAAATTGAGATGAAGATGGCTCGAACAATGAGACGATCGGCATAGGCTGGTTTGACCACCGAGTCTCCAAAATTCGGTTCGATCCAGATGAGAAGATCGCAATGCGTGCCGTCGCATTCGTAAGACGGATCTAACCCGCTGACGAACCAATCGTTGGAATCGTCGAGAAGAATATGGACCGTTTTATGATGTCGAACAAAAAGGGTTTCCAAATGATAGGATAAGAGGGAAGGATGCCTTCCTAAATTACCTAATACAACGGTCACGGGTGCGTCTTGACATTTCTTGAAAAGATCTTGAATGGAACCCATGCTGGTTGTTCCGCATACTTGATTCCCAGGACGAGTCAGAAAAGATCCCATGCTTCTTTATTTTTTTAACGCAGCTCGCATATATTCTTGATCTTTCTGGAATTCCGATTCAGGATAAGGTGGCTTTTGAAGACTGGCATTCACTTCATTATGAAATTGAAACCAGACGTGGGCAAAGTGTTCGCCTAAAAACCGTTCTTTATACGTTTTGAGTTTGGATAAGTAATGATACACACAAATCCCGCATCGGAGAGTTCGATATAAAGATTCTGTCACAAAGTCTCTCCAAAGAGTTTTCGCGAGACGAATATCCTCGTCCTGCTCGTCCTGAATTGAAAACGCTTCGGCCATCCAATGTAAAAGCCGCCAGTAATAAGGACCAAAGACCAACGTGTTGTGGTAATTGATGTGATGAAAATAATCTTCGGCTGAAAAAGGTTGTGGGGATACGGAAATGCCGATCCGGGTCATCAAGTCTCGAATCGCCTGACTTTTCCCCTGGAGTAATTCAATCACCGCTTCGTCTAAAAAGAAAAATTATTCGCTCTTCCATCGAATACGGTACAGGAGCGTTAAGACGCAGTACGTAGTCAATTTAAAGAGTTGAATCCAACTGTATTCGCCTACCAGGTCGTAGAAACGTCCGTCCCCATTTATCTTGGTTCATTAAATTAGCCATGAATAATAAATAGGTGACGACGACTTCATCTAATCGTTGTTGAGGCTCTTCTTCTCGGAAAGCGGTCGTAAAGTGGGTGACGTCAATACCCGGAGGAGGAGGTGGAGAAGAAGGGGTTTTGAAGTGTAAAAGTTCATGAATTTTATGAGCCACGAACGGTGAAACACGAGCCTGGCTTTCTTGGAGTTCGTTCGAAACGATCGGTTCATCTTCTAAATAAGTTCGTTTTAAACGTTTAAAGGTTTGAGCATCCATTCTCTTTACTTAAACCACCATTGACGAAAACGGCAATACCAATCTCCCACGTCTTTATTTTGCACCAAACTGCCGAGCAATTCCCCGAAAGTTGTAAAAATCGTCAGCTTGCGAATGTATCCAAAAGCCAGAAAGAGAAAAACGAGTCCGTTGATGAGGAGGAAAAGGAGAAAGAACCAGCTTTGTGTTAAAATGAGACAAAACAGGATCACGAAGGACGTATACGCTCCAGCGACTAAAAGCGTTCCTAATGTTAAGGAATCCATTTGTTTTGTTTTCTTCTTCTTCTCTATTCTTGACCTAATGTCTCGTAATAAAGGGTCCGATACGTAATATTCTGGTAAGCATTATAAACGGGATGGTGGATAAAGAGAAATAATAAAATCCATAAGAGGATCGATACCATATTTTTGTTTTCTTTGTTCTGAGTCAGAAGAGAAGAGATAATAATAAAGTAACTCATATTAATTAAAAAAAATGGTTCGAAGGGATAAATCCAAATCTGATAAAGCGGAACGAAAATTGCTTCGAATGGAAGCAGCTTCTCCTAATCATGTAGGAGACCCAGTCGTTGAAAACCCCCTTAACAATCACCCTCCAAGCAATTCATCTAACCATCCTCCTCCAATCCATGACAATCCTCCTAATAATGATAATGTAGGCAATATTCCCATGGACGTGGATGAGGAAATAATTCGTCGGCATAGGCGAGATCTCCTCAATTACGAAGAATACTACCCCGATCGAATGAAATCAGATAAGCGCTATGCCAAATTGGCTGACGGAAATGAGATTTATGCTAAGAATCGACAAGGAGATGAATTTTATATGCTGGATCCCGATGGAAATATTGTGTTTGCAAAACAAATCTCTCCCATCACCGGTAAAATAACCCCTGTCTATGCCGTCGATCATCTGAACCGTTCTATTTTACCCGTCGACGCCCAAAACCGTCCCGTGTATGGATTTGATAGTGATGGGGAACCCATGTTTCCCATGGAAAACGGAAAAATGGTGTATCTGTTCTACGGAGGAAAAGAATGGTATCCGGAAAATCCTCAGACCAAAGAACAAATCTATGCTTTAGACGAGCACCATCGACCCTATTTTGCCAAAGACGAGCATCAAAAGCCTTACTATGCTCGAAAACTCGATGTCAATCAATTCCCTATCGAATATGCCCCTCTCGATTCCAACGGTCAACGGATCTATATTCCCTTAGAGAACAATAAATTCCAATACCCGTTTAATCTCGTCACAAAACGACCGCTGTTTGAACTCTCTCCGGATCAGGACGAAATGTATTTCCGAAACAATACGCTAGGCGAATATTATCCCGTCAACGAATTCAACGATGAAATTTACGCTCGAGATCGTTTGCACAATGAAATGCCGGCTAGGAACATCGATGGAACCCCTTATTACGCTAAGAGAGCGAGTGGGGACGAATACTATCCCAAGCAACTCAACGGTCTCGAAACGTATATTCGAATTGGAAATAGGGACGAACCGGCCTTAGATGCTTTAGGAGGAGGCATTTAGGCGAAAGATGAAAACTTGGACGAATATTATCCGAGAATTTACCACGACGACAATGACGAATAAAGCAAAACGATTACCAAAGGATCTTCGATGGCAAAAGATGAGTATTATGCAGTCGACAATCTTGGAAATCAACGATATAGAAAGGATCGAAGGGAATTTGAAACATATATTACCACTGACGATCCCAGTCTACTGTATGCCCTAGACAAATATAAAGTTCCCCATTATGCTAAAAAACCCGTGTATATCGGTGGAGAAAAAAATTTTGAGGAGTATTATGGAAAAATCAATAACTTGCCCGTCTTTCTAAAATACCAGGGTCGAGAAATTTATGCCAAAGAGCATTCCGGGGCCGAGATGTATCCCAAAGATTTGTTTGGGAACGACATGATTGCTCGAGATGCCGACGGGCGGTATTATTATGCTAAAGATGAGACAGGAAATGAAAAATATCCCTTGTTGGCCGACGATACGGAACACAAGCCCGAATACATGTCTTACGCCCTCGATAAAAACGGTATTCCGTTCTATCCTATCAATTCTCAGGGTAAACCCATCTATCCTAAAAATGCTACAGGCGATGAATTTTATCAAATCCTTTACCCTTTCACTCAGCAAGTCATCTTTGGAAGAGATACCGATCAGAACCAAGTGTATGCGCGGAAAGCGGATGGAGGCGAAATTTACCCGGATAGCGGTCAATTCGCCATGACGAGGCTGAAAGAATTCTTTTATGCTCATGATAAGAACGGGGTCATTATTTACCCGGTCGATCAACACGGCAACGAACGATATTTAGTGACGGACAAAGGATCGTACGATCAATTGATGAAAGATCCGGCCGTGAAACGATACGCCAAAGATGCAGACAATAATGAAATCTATCCGGAAATTATTCATGCCGATAAGCGCATTACCCAAAAACCTTTAGGAAACCGGTACGCTCAAAATAAATTGGGTGAATATTACTACCCGGTCGATCGATACAATAACGAGTACATTGTTCAGTTCAAGAAAGTGAGTGAGGAACAAATCTTTGCGAGTGGATACCCCATCACGTGTGATCAAATCATCATTGTTCCCAATTTAAATGACAAGCCCTGGACGCCTGCGTTTATACGAGACCCTAGAATTGAACCCGAAAATTTGATAGGCTACTTGTACCGATCGCATTCGAAACCGATGGATTATTTGACCAATTTGAGATCTAAACGCGCTTCTCGACACGGGTTCCAACCCTATAAAGTTATATATAATAACTCGGAGAGTAAAGTGGTCGAGAAAGTGGAAAGCGGTCTTCCAGGACAAGAAGATCCAGTGGAAGAGGAAGAGAAAAAGAAGAAAAGAAAGAAGAAAATATATGCCAACCCGATACAGTCTGACGAAAATAATCATCATTCCACCACCAACTGGACAAAAATCATTCTTTCTATGATAGGTATCTTGGTCATACTTGCGTTCCTAATCTGCATTAATATACTGTTTAAAAACTAAAGTCGTGAGAGAAAGAAAAATATCTGAAACAATCCATTCTTAAAAAGATTGGGATGTCTTTTCAATCCAGTCGGTTGGAAAAAAATTTTCAAAGCTGGAAAAAAAAAAAAAAAAAAAACTTTTTGTTAATTTTTATCATGTCTTCTAGACATGATAAAAATTAACTATCTACTCTTTTTGTCTAGGAATGATGTCTCACCCTTTCGAAAATTAGACCATGACTCACCCTTTCTAAAAATAAAATTCCAAGAAATAAATGAGTCATGGTGTATTTTTAGAAACATGGTGAGACATCATTGAAAACAAAAGGTTTTAGTTAATTTTTATCATGTCTAGAAGACATGATAAAAATTAACAAAAAGTTTTTTTTTTTTTTTTTTTTTTTTTTTTTTTCATTACAGAATATTTCTTAGCTCTGAGAAATTTTTTCCAGCCGACTGGATTCACAAGTCATCACCATTTTTTTAGGAATGAACTCTTCCTTATCTATTTAAGCATTTCGAGTTTCGCTTCAAATGTGTACGTGCTGTTGAAGAGGGACCCACCTAGATCCTAGTTGACTCATTCATGGGGAAGGAAAAAAAAAGTATTCTATAACGTGTTGGATAATGTTGGAGGTAAGTCTCTTTCTTTTTCATTTTTTTCTAAAGATTTATGAATGACAAACGGAAAGGTTTCTTTCTTGTACTCTTGAAGGCGATGAAAATAAAACAAAGCTTCTTGGAAAGCACAATATTTGGTCCGACCTATATGTTTCGGACAAAACGATGAATATTCATAGTTCATTGGTATGGGCGCGGTATGAAACGCCTCCTTGTTCTTGGAGACGAAATTGAAATAAATAGGACGGGCCAGTATCTGGTACAAAACATTAATTTTCCAATAATGAGGGCAGTAAATGTTTTTATATCCTGCCGTTAGAGCTACGAGAAACGGTTTTAATTGATCGTACGGCAAATGACCCTCATTCCATGAAAAGCCATGCGTTATATCCGCTAACGGTAAATGAACACTCGATACACTTTGTTTGGCGGAATAGGATAATTCAGACCACGGTATGGGTGCTTCCACGTAGATAATGCCTTGGGAACGATCATGGGTGATATAAGCCACTTCTTTAATAATATAGTCGGAAAAGTCATCATTATAAGAAAGATTAAGTTCTTTGGCGAGAGGATCACCATTCAATTCGAAACCTTCGAAATTGAGAACGATATAGGATTCCATGTTTTATTTTTATCGGTCATCTTGTTTCAGGAGAACATTGAATCTAAAATCCTCTACGGTTATCACATGAAAATCTCTCAATTTGCCTTTTAGATAGGTGGCTCCAACTAAGTGGATGGATTGAGTTCCATATTTTTTCTTTAATTGTTGGAAACAAATCCGCTCTGATACTTGTACTGCAATAGGTCCTAGACGTATCTTATCCTTGCGAGTGAACAGAGTTATATATTTTATACCCACTCGATGTTGACGAAACTTTTGTAGAAATTGTATTAAGGACCAAGATTGAAGACCCAAGGTCGATTTTAAATCTCTTTCCAAATTAAACGTGGCAGTATGGGAAATAAGAACAATATATCGAAAGGAGGGACCTATTTGTCGATTGAACCGTTCGGTGATTCGCCATGGAAGAAAGGTTGAATGATTCATTTTTTTTTTCAATTTAATTTAATTTTTTTTTTCTTCTTCTTCGGTTCGAAGGATTAAACAAGCATGGCAGAGTATTACGATATTTCTGTTTTGAAAACTATTCAATTACCGATTGATCGACTCATCCGATTCGTGATTGGGCAAATTCCTCAACTTGAAAACTATCAAGCGACGTACCGGTTTCTGAATTTATTTTTTGAGATTACGCCTCGACTCGTTCGAGATTTTCAATCACAGGCCGTTGCTCATATCCGTCACGTATTAGATAATATGTCGCAATATGGACACCTATATCTTTTAATCGATCAGCAGCCCCTGTTTAATGCCCTGGAATGGAATGATGAAGAATTTATTTTATCGAATGAAGAAATCTTAGACCCTATTCGCAAAATGGCCAGTCAGTTTTTTCCTAAAGATTCTGCTCATTACCATGTCACTTGCATCTATCTCTTATATTTTTACGCACTACTCTCGAATCCGAAATATACTTGGATCACAATGGATTATTTAATGCACGGCAATAAATATCATCAATATTTATTAGCTAAACATGCTCACGAAGAAAAGTAAAAATAAAATCATTAGACGAGAAATTTATTTTTGAAAAGATAAAGCAATATAATGGAATTTTATCCGAATCGATATGGTAGCGAATATTACAAATATCGAAAAAAAGATCCAGTCTTTGTGAAAAGTGAATATGGTCATGAAACGTATGCCATTCACTCCCAAAAGGGGGAAATCTATCCCGACAAAGGTGATCCTTTCGCTAAAACTCGAGACGGCCTTCCATATTATGCCAAAGATCGGAAAGGAAATGAAAAATATCCTCTACAACGTAAAAAATCCCTCGTTATTCAAATTCAAAACGAATTCGTTCTGGCCAAATACGCGGACGGAAAAGAACGATACCCGGTGGATTTCCGAGGGAACGAATATTATTTAGTGAAAAATGAAGAACCTTACGTCCTGAAAGATGCCCAAGGTGAAATCTACTTTACTAAAACATGTAGTGGAAAAGTCCTCATTCCCTGGAATTATTTTGAACAGTACAAGTATCTTCTCTCAGAACATTATAAACGCACATGCGATGCTGCAGGAAACTGCGTTTATCAATCCACGGTACCCGTTGAAGAAATTCTTAAAAAGTTGTTTCCATGCCTCTGTTTGTGCTTAGCTGAAATACCTACAATGGCTTTTATTCTAGCAGCTACGTTAATGTCAATACCAGGACTGTAAGAACAACGTTCTTATATATAGTCAGTGAGAAGAGAAAGAATGACTCGAAGCTGGCTGAGAAAAAATTCTATTAAAAAAAAAAAAAAAAAGAAAAAAACTTTTTGTTAATTTTTATCATGTCTTTAGACATAATAAAAATTAACTCTACCCCCCTTTTTTCTTTTTGTTGTGAATGATGTCTCACCCTTTCTAAAACTAGATTTCTAAACAAAAGAATGAGTCATATCGTTCTTGGAAATTTATTTTAGAAACATGTTGACACCTGATTCAAACCAAAATAGGGGTGAGGGGTGGTAAAGTTAATTTTTATCATGTCTAAAGACATGATAAAAATTAACAAAAAGTTTTTTTTTTTTTTTTTTAATCTTTAGAATTTTTTCTCAGCTGTTAAGAAATTTTTCCAACCCGACTCGATCGACCGGACATCACCATGTTTTAAGAATGGACTCTCACTTATATATTTCAGCATTGCGAGTTTCACTTCACATGATTCTGTGTTTTTGAAGAAGAAACATCTTGAAATCTGGCTTTCTTCAGTCAACTTTTGTTTTTTCCAAGTCATTACACAATGAAATGTTGGGAACCTACCTCATGCATATGTAAAAAGGTTAGTAATTCTTGTCTTTTTTCAGATTTTTGATGATAACATTATCGTAATAAATAACTTGTCTTTTATGCTGAGGCAGATCAATGGGTTCATCGTCCACTTTTAAATGTTTCGTGGTTGAGTGTTCTCCCTCTTCGTCGTCATGCTTTCGTTTGAGAGACGAATTCAATTCGGCATTTTCAAACTGAAGGGGTTCTACTATATCCAAAGACGAGGAAATATTATTTTCGGCTGAAAAGGAACTGAAATCCATTTCGGTCCGTTTCAAATGTCCAAATTCATCATTGAAACGCATAATGAGTTCCGTTTCGTGGATGGAGGTGTCGCGCATCGTTTTCAAAAATTGTCGAATGGCCGATTTCAGTTCGTTAAAGGTCGTAACAGAACCGGGAATGATTTGTACATCGGCATACTGTTTGAATTGTGTAAAAATATCGGTCGAAGATAGAAATTCTTTTTTGAATTCTACTAATATTTCAGGTTCGGAACGGTAACGGATCATGCCGTCCTCCATGTTAATATTGTGGGCCAGATGCAGATAAATCATTAAAAAGAAACCTTTATAGGAATCTTCGACGATAGAATCTTTGGTTTCGAGTAAATATTGATCCTGCATCACTTGTTCTGAGGTGAGGGATGGAGCATTTTTCGTAAACACGGTGTCAAAAGGAATTGCTACCACGCGATCATTAAATGCCTCTGTGGCCGTACACACTGGGAACGTATTGGTAGAAGCCATGAGTTTGGCACTGGGAATCGCTCCTACATTTTGCTCGTATAAATTCCGAAAACTGGTGGTCGAATTACCCGTGATTTCTTTCACGAGGTTTTCGTTTAATTTTCCCGACATTTCTTCAACAGTCACTACCCGACAACAAAATAACGAAGAGGCCAGTTCGGGTTGGGCTGATAGTCCTTGACCACTCGTCGTTTGTAAATTGACGGCTCGAATACCATGACTATAGCCTCCAAAGACCTTCGAAATCATTTGAAAGAATTTACTTTTTCCATTGCGCGTGTTGCCTTTCAAAATAAAAAATTTGCGACCGTAATTGGTCGCAATGAGAAGACTGGCCAGGACATCTAAAAGGTACATGAACAGATCGTATTCGAAACACGTATATTTACACATGTGCACATAAAAATGAAGCATGCTTTGAATGAGCGGGTTGGTTTCTAGTTTGTCATGAAACTCGCGCACTTTTTCCCGCAGCGTATCCAGTAAATCGTCCGTGAGGTCGAGAAAACAGCTTTTCAGGTATTGTAGAAAAAATTTCCGGTCGGTTAATAAACGATAGATGGCTATCAAATCCGGATCGTGACGAAATTGCATCAACTCGTGTCGACTAAAATTGATGCCCAGACGTCGATCCGATAGGTAAAATTCCGGAACCGTCCCTCCTACATGACCCGTCAAAAGATTCAGAACCCCATCGTGGGTTCGAATATGCCATTTATGTCGATCCATTTGAATGATTTTACGATCAATGTTGGTTCGACTCAGAATGGACGAGACTACATAATTAATGTTGACCTGTTTCATAATGTCTGTGAAAGGACACATGTTTTTAGTTTTATCGGCAAACTGATTCCGAGCATAGGCCTGAATGGAGGACCGGATGGCATTCATCAGGTTTAGAATTTCTATCTGGTGGGGCACTTCTTGCCAATACTCGTGGATATTATTCCACATATAGCGTTGAGGTTTCTTGCAGGAATTGTGCATGGTAATGACGAGAATCGGAAAATATCGCTCTTGAATTCGATGAATTTGTTCCACTAGCTGATCTCCAGACACCGAATATAAAATAACGCCTTTCATGGTTTTGATAATAGCTTCCAGTTTATCTTTAAATTTGTAAATTTTAGGATTGAGATTCGAACCACAAAAGAGGATCGTGTCGAGAGTAAAATCTTGGGAAATGATATCTATAATTTTACTGTTGATTTTTTCTACAGAATCTATGAGTTCGTGAGATTCTAATATCGTACGCAAATGGGATGCGAGTGTATGGGAGGACATTCGTAAATGTTGACACAAGGCACAAAAGACAGGTAAAAAATAGTAACCTTGATTGTACTGCATAATCGTACGAAGGGGATTGGGATCGGAATGCAAACTAGGATTGTCTAACTTGAGAGCTTGATTCACCGCCTGGAATACATCGTTTTCGATGACGATAGAATTTTGACTTTCCTGGTACCATCGTTTTAGAGCCCGGTTATTCGATTCAAAGTCTGAAATCACAAACCCGTTAAACTTGATAAAGTAAAACGTTTTTAACCAATGATGACCTTGGTTTCCAAAATCCTTCCCTTTGTAAATATACATCGGGGTTTTTAGTTTATACACAAATGTAGCCACTTTTTCATCGTCGGGTCCAGCTTCCTCATCTTTGCTAATAAGCGTGGGATACGATACTCGATACAAAGGATCGTACAGTGTCACCACAGGCATCATATATTCATAAAGTTGTTTTTGAATATCCATTGGCTGGAAGTGGAGCAGTTTACGAAAAAAGGAATTAGTATTATCCTTGCGACGTTTAAATTTTGATTGAATGCCTAACAATCGCATGCTGAAAGCATTGGGATTGGTCAAATCTAAACGCCAGGTGGTTTGTTCGTCTACATAAATAATCAGCATGGGTTCGTATTTATTCGTATAGGGCTTGGAGGAATTCACAAGCGTCGCATTCGCTAAAACGTCCAACTGGAAAACAAATTCAGATGTTTCGTGATAGAACCGGGGTTGAAGTTGGCTGCAGAATTGAATATAATCATCATGAGCGATCGAGATTTCCGGCAAATGGACATGAATACCACCTCCTGGACGAATAGCCACAATAAAAGTAAAATGCTTAAGGGATAAAAAGTAAAATTTTAAGGTTGAGAGAATAACAGAATCTACATAATCGTAGAGCATAGATGAAGGAAGGGATGCATCGCATTCGGTTTTAATATCAATATCTAGGATAAGGGAATGATGGGTCGTCGAGCAAAGATCCATCGTTAAAAAAAGATTTTCGGCAGACGTTCGAGTATAAAATCGAGAAAATTGTGCGTAGTCTTTTCGGTTACAGTAAAAGATTCCTCCCGACATCTGGTAGAAAATGTAAGCATCGTTGGGCGCATCTCCAACCGAATTAATCCTTGTTAAATAATGGAGGCTCTGCGACATGATTATATATCTTTAACTTGATTAATATTTCTTAAAAAAATACAAGCAATGCTTTGTAAGTAAATATCCTATAAAATCTCCACGCGCTCCTCTAAAGAATAAATAAACTGAGCACTTTTACCTTCATAAAGTCTGTTCCTATATACTGTTGAATTCACGGCACAGAATGATTTAAAGTGAAATTCGTTTCGCACGTCTTAAATAGATAAACCAGAGTTCTTTCTAGCCAGAGCTCAGAAAAAAATTCTAAAGTAGATATTTAAAAAAAAAAAAAAAAAAAAAAAAAAAAAAAAACTTTTTGTTAATTTTTATCATGTCTTTAGACATGATAAAAATTAACTACCTTCCCCTTTTGTCTGGGAATGTTGTCTCACACTTTCGGAAAATAGAACATGACTCATCCTTTCTAAAATAGAACTCCAATAAAAGAATGGGTCAAGGTATATTTTTTAGAGAGTGAGACATCCTTCCCTGACAAAAAGAGGGGACAGTTAATTTTTATCATGTCTAAAAGACATGATAAAAATTAACAAAAAGTTTTTTTTTTTTTTTTTTTTTTTTTTAATATACATTTCAGATTATCTGAGAAATTTTTCCCAGCCAGCTTTTACTTTTCTAGACATAAACGTCCTTGTTTATGTCCTTGAATGACGTCATTTCTCATGTATATATAAAGCGTGTAAGTTGGCTCTGTAGACTTATTCCTTTCGAGGAAGAAGGCGAGATAAAGTAAGCTCTGTCATGGATAATGAAAAGTATTACAATGTTTCGGATTATGTGGAAGCGTATGGAAATGTTTATAGACAATATTATTTTATAGCTGTTCGTTTCAAACTACCCATCTTCCATGTCGATACTTTGAAACATTTTAGCCCGGGTCTCGTTCGAGCACCTTGCATTCTCGTGGTCAGTGAAAATCGACTCATTTTCCAAGGAGAAAATTTAGACAAAGACTATCCGTTTCCTCATGGGTCTTTAGTCTTTTGCGTGCATGGAACAAAAGAGGATCCTCGTTGGATTAACGTCTCTAGAGATACGACCGATCAGTTTTTACAAAGTTTATTTCCCTCTCGAGATTTTATCAAGGTCTCCTATGAAAATAATACCTTATTTTTTGTTCGACCATCAATCCGTTTTCCTTGTTCTGTAAAGTACTTCCTCGCAATATGGCTTTTCGCGCCTTAAGCGATCTGACGATGACCTACATAAAAAGAGAACCTTTCCAGTTAGAGCATTGCATGCGCCTCCGATTCTTCAAACGAAATACGCACGTCTGGGAATCGTGGTCCAACTGGTATCACTATTTACATTCCATGCTCATCCTCCACTTCATACATTTAACGGGACAAGCTGCGAGTGCTCAATTGGCTGCCAAACTTCATAAATTGTTTAAACGCTCCCTTCCACCTTACCTGCATACGGATTCTATTCCATCGGACTTTTATACTTGTAAAATTACTTTTGACGACACGAAATTAACCGGTGTTTGGTTTGTCGTTTTGAATATGTCTTTAGTGATGTATGTTTCGCCCATGATTGCGTCATTCCATCATGAAACGTTCCTCGACGTGAATCGTGAACAATGTAATTATTGGCTACCGTTTTACCGAAATAATGAATTATGGACCCGAGAAGGATTTAAAATATACGTTTCCCACTTTAGAAAGAATCGTCGCTACTTGAAAGAAGTCATGATTTGGTTATCGTCCCGCTTCGAAGAAAAATATCAATATATGTTGCTCGATTTGAACAAAGTAGCCTACCTTTTAATGATTTAAAAAAAAGCAAAAAGAAAAGAATGTTACGAGAACTGGTTCGATGTCTTATTCAATACCAGTCCGACCCCACTTTTATATCTTTAAATGTCGCTGATGGTCTCAAACAAAATCTTCGAGACGACGTGATCGATGCTTTTCTCCTGAGTCGACCTTTACTCCATCTCTATCCTCAACTGTATAAAAAGAGTTCGAGCATCATCGATTTCTTGTTTCGCATTTCGGGTTTGCATTTGGAAGAGATTGTTCCGATGGAATCGCAGGACCTGGAAAACAAAATCGCTTCTTTGGAAACTCAATTGGAGGCAGATCGGAAAGCTTTTGAGAAACAAATCGAGACGTTCCAACAAGAGCACAGGAACGAAATGCGTTATTTTCTAGCGGAAAAAGAACAATATGTGAATACCGCTCGATTCGGAAAAGAGCATTCAGTCGTGGATTTGCAACGACAATTGGAACGCCTTACATGGGAGAAAGAAACCCTGCAGACTGAGTTGGAGCAGCTGAAACGGAATCACGAAACCTTACAAACTCAGTGGGAGCAATTGAAACGAGATCACGAAACCTTACAGACACAAATTCGAACGCACGAGTCTGAAAAAATGCAATGGCAGAGGCAAATAGTAGAACAACAACAACAACAATTGAATAATAATAATAATAATAATAATAATAATATCGAGTTTCCAAACCGTTTGATGAACGAATGGCAAATGCTCCACCAACGCTACGAAACGGGACTTGAAGAATGGATGCAACGAACGGAAAGTTTAATCCGCCCTTTGCAAATGGCTTTACAAGAAACGATCGAGCAACTGAAACTTCCTCCTTCTTCTACGACTACGGTCATTGAAACTTTACCGCTCGAATCGCCTCCTTCTCAGCAGCTCATGATCGAGTCGTCGCGATCTAAATTAGAGCAATTACAAGAAACCCTCGACCAGTTTTTAACATCGTATCAATCGGAACAAAAACAGCACGTCCAGCAATTGAACGAGGAACTGAAAGGACAATTGACCCTTTGTCAAAACGAAAAACGGATGTTGGAAAAGCAGTTGGAGCAGGGTCAGAAAGAACGAACCGACCTCCTGCAAAAATGGAAAATCGAGTCCGAAACACATTTCCAGGAAGGTATTCAACGCGTTCTTGACACGCTGCAAAAGAAAAATCCTCATATTGAGACGATTCTTCGAGACGAAATGGCTAAACAAATGAAGGAGTTCCACGAAACGCAGTTTATGACGTTTTTACAGACGATCCTTCCCCCCTCATTTTGGAAACCTTTAGGTGCGAACCAAGATTGGAAAACGTTTTTCTTCCAGCAAATTCAAACGTATATCCAGTATTTACAAAATTGGCAAACCCAGCTTTTGAACAAATTAACACTTCTCGGGAATGCTTTAAATCAATCGCTAACGCCCGACAATTTAGCTCATTCCGTTCTTCACAGTCTCCCTTCTTCCTCTAAAAGCATGATGGAAGACACGACCCTCTTGCAACGACTGCACGATCTTCAACAATCGATTGAGAACCAGAACGAAGCGAAGGAGGTCCTACAACAAATCCAAGCTCAACTCCATCGGGATCGTAGCCAAGAACATAAAAAATTACAGCAGAGTCTAGAACATGAAAAACGGCAACGCGTCGCTTTGGAAAAGAAACTGGAGGTCCTGAAAACGAATTTGGTAACTCTGATACGGACTAAATGGAATGCGTATTTTGGGGCCACGGATTACGATCAGATTCTCTCGGAACTCGAAAAAGTATTCCATTTCAAAGAAAATCTAGAGAGGACCCTCGAAACGCAATTGGCGCAACTGAAAGGTCATTTTCCCGAAATACCGGTCGTTCAATTCGATAATTTGGCGTCGAGCATGATCGAATGGGCTCGACAGGTCAAGAATCACAACGATTGTGAAGTCGAGCTCCGTAAAACCAAAGAACAACTTTTCGAATTGAAACAGAAACTCGATCAAGTCGAAAGTAATTATACGAAATGTAATGAGTACCTCCTCTACGCCAAAACGAAATTGACCACGTTCCTAAAAACGATCCTTCAGAATGACCCTAGTGATCAGAGGGAAGATTGGCCGCAAGCCGTTGTCCATCAACTCCAAAACGTGATTCACGAGCATCGACAATTTCAAGATCTCGTTTATAAACAAATTGTCACGCTTCGAGCCCAGTTTCCGAACATACCGGATCCCATTGAAGAATTGGCGAATTCGGTGATTTTATATTTCGAGCAGGAACGAGACCTATATCGACGGCAGTTGGAGGAACGTCCTCACATTACCGAAGTGAAAGAACCCACTACTGTACCGGCCATTACGTATCCTACGGATCAAGTGGAGGAATTACAGCGGGAAGTGAAAGATTTACAAAACCAACTGGAAGTGTCTCGGTCTCGAAACCAAACTTTAGAAAACCAACTGGCTAAAGCTCTCGTAGCTCCGCAGGATGTAGAAATGTCCGATACTTCGAAATATAAACGAAAGCACGTATCGACGGTCGACGAAGACTATGTAAGAGGTCTGTCATTGGATTTACAAGAGGCCAAACACGCTTTAGATCGATGTCTGGACGAAAAAGCCCACTTGCAAAAGGAATTGGAACACATTAAAACCTAACTAACCCCTTCTCCCTCCGTATCGTCCGATTTCAAAATGCTCAGCGACCTGTTTTATCAATTATACGTGTCCTATTTTCGATTACGATTTGATGTCGTGTACGGAAAAACCGTTTTTTCGTCGGAGGAATATATTAGATCCGTGCTGAATAAATTGGATTTCGTGGATCGAAGCATTCGATCCAATATGACTGTGAAAGAATGGACCGATGTTTTATTGCAATACATCAAGTGGGACGTACAAACTCTGACAGGAGGGTTAGATTGGCAGGGGTCGCATACAGCCTACATTAAAGATGAATTCTTAACCTATTGCATGAATCAAACGATTGAAATTATTGACCGGTACGCGAAAGAATTGAGGAAACAGACCGAGATGTTTAGAAGTCCATAAAATAATAATAAAGGGGAACTATGGAATATTCAGAGTTAATCGATCGTATTCTTGCGCACCCGATTTTAAAAGCGGGGATTGACGAAATCGTTGAAAATAACCCGAGAACGTTAAACCTCGTGAGCCGGGAATGGAAAAATATATTAGTCAACAATCCTCAGTTTCAAGATTTTCAAGCTAAAGCGATCCCGTTCCAGCATCCCGTAGAAAAAGGTTATATTCAGATTGAAAATATTAAAGATTTCAATCATCATTATAATATTCTCGTAGCGGGGTATTGGGTTCTCTGCGCTACTAATTATAAGAGGAATCTGAATGCCCATTCTTTCATATGTAAACTTTGTCCTCCTCTGGTGGACATTACCAAAGCCGTGGCCGCCGATCATTCCCAAATGCTGATTTCAGAACAATGTCGGTTCTTCATTGAAAAATGTAGACCTTCTCTCTGTAAAGCGTGTCGGCAAATGAGTCAACGAAATGATCTGAATTCTCAGATGTCTCAAAATCAATGGTGTTTACGCAAAACCAAAGTGTTTGATGGAACGACCCTTTTAAACGTGTTTCAAGAAACCCTGGACCAAGAATTTGTGAATAACGATATGTTTATTGGTATTTTAAATATTAAAATTAATTCGCGGTACTTTTACGAAACGGACGCTTTATATTGTAGAGTAGGAGGCATTTGTAGTGATATGATTCTCTTTCAAGAAGATGCTCTGAATATGATCGAAAAACCCGTGTTTCAGTTAAATATTTTAGAACCTTCTTCGAGAAATATTATTAACGAAACCATTTCCACTACCTTCGATAAAGAGAAAATCAAAACTGAAAAGGTGGATCCAGACCAGGTTCCCATCAAAAGCAAGATCAATCCAGATCTGTGCAAACCATTCAAGAAAGAGAAGTCTAAGAAGGAGGCCGAGGATGTAAAAGGCAATGAGGATCCAGTCTATTTAGGTGAGGTTTCTGCCAGTTCTATGAAGAACAAGTTTAGTAAATTTGCGTATAAACCGTACGCTCTCAGGTCTCGTCGTGATCTGGATGATCTGGATTAGAAGTTAAAAAAAAAAAAAAAACTTTTTGTTAATTTTTATCATGTCTTTAGACATGATAAAAATTAACTACCCTCCCCTTTTTGTCTGGGAATGTTGTCTCACTCTTTCGAAAAATAAACCGTGACTCATTCTTGGAATGATTGCCATTAGAAAGGATGAGTTATGGTCTATTTTTAGAAAGTGTGAGACAACATTCCCAGACAAAAAGGGAAGGGGATTGTTAATTTTTATCATGTCTAAAGACATGATATCATGTCTAAAGACATGATAAAAATTAACAAAAAGTTTTTTTTTTTTTTTTTTTTTTTTTTTTTTTTTTTTTTTCAGATTTTAAAAATTTTTTCCAGCCGACTCGATCAACAAGACCATCATTTTTTTTCAAGAATGTTTTCTCACTTATCTATTTAAGCCATTCGAGTTTCATTTCAGATCGTTTGATGCTGTGGCCTGTGTACAAGCTTCTACATGATGAAAACAGATTCTGTGTCAAGGTATATTACCATTTTGTTTTTTTTCCTTTTTACATACTAGAAATTTTTCTGTACTGACTTTTTAACCCCCAACCAAATCAATTTTTTTCTCCAAACCTTTTCGCATTTAGCAAGTTAGGAACCGCGTATCAGAAAACTGCATGGCATTTTTCATAATGAGATTATCGGGCAAATCCTTTCTCGTTAATTGTTTATTTAAAGCCGTTTCTTTGGGATACGTGATGCATTTGGATTGATAGAGATACGAAGATCCTGTTTCTTCTCCCATCACAACAATCGGTTCAGGGTGACAAATATCTTCTAACGTATAAAACCCAACCCCTTTCTTGTACGCGACATTCGAAATGACGGTTTCGGGAACGAGGTCTAAATTGGGTAGTTTATGAAAATCGAATAAACAATGCGCCAGCAGGAAATTGTAAAAAGGAGAGAATTCCGTTTTAGGGTCGACAAAAAGACCTCCATTCGCCATGTCGCATACCTTTATCTTGTCGAAGAGCGTCGCTACATTTGAATTATTAATATAGTGATATAAACCGCAAAGACGTTGCTGAAGCGTGCTCTTGAAATGCACCATCATTTCTTCTTGCATCTTCGTGGTATTGTTCACGCCTAAACCAATTTCGTTCGTGTTGCCAACACTTAAATTCCGTAGCAGTTCGTAATGGAAACGCCGATCAAACACATCCATGGCGTTATTGCGTTTCAAGTCGGTCGGGTCTTGAGAATACAGGTGGTTGATATAGTGCTCGATGCACGGGTTGAGTTTAAATGTGAGATCGTCCAACTGGACGTCGTGTAAATCGGGTCGGAAATGTTTATCCAGGAACTCGCGCGTCGGTAAAATGACAGTATTTTTCGGAAACGAGAAATTTTCCTTCACAATCAGGAAAGGTCCAACGACCTTGGTATGCGATTCCGATTCCATTCGATGATAATAAATTTGCAATCCATAAGGATTTCGAAGATGGTTCAGGCAGAGAATATTCCGAAACGCCGAAATATTGTCCGACCCACAAGGAATTTTTCGATTACTAAAAATACAATTGGATTCGTTCATTGTCTTGGTTTCTGAAAATCCGGCAAGGGTCAAGAGACATGCGATTTTTTAACAAGTCTGGAGGCAAAGTCGCTAAACAATTTAAACAATTCGACATTCCTGTCAAACGAGCAGGGGAGGTCGCTAAAGTCGTCGCGAAGAATAAACCCCTTCAAAAAGCTTTTGATAAAGTGTTTAGTAAGAAAGCTCTTCTGACCGCAGGAGGGGTGACGGCCGTCGCGCTCGGTTCTCAATATGTCAACCAATATATTCGGGACAATTCGGGCTGTTTTCTCTACAACGGAGGGGACATGGTTTGAATTGAGTTTATTAAAGAATTGAGTTGTTGTCAACCCGAACCTGTTCACGGGATCGAATCGTGCACAGGATTTCCTATTCAGCAATGGAATGCGTGTGAAGGGTACGACAACGAGAAAGAGAATACGTGTTGTCGATTATGTGATTGTCAATATCACGATTGTACACCGACGCAAGAATTGAAATGCCGTCGACCCACGATCGGAGAAGCTTTAACGCATTTCAGTCAAGACGTGACGGGTTCCATCACGAGTGGTATTTTAGATGTTTTGGGTAATATACCGTACCTAAAACCAATCTTGTTGGGAATCGTTCTTGTCATCATCGGCCTTATTATTTGGAAATTCGTATAAGAAAAGATGGATATCGTTACACTTCAATCCTTAAAGGCTCCTATCGATCACCTTCTTCATCATAAATATCGTCCTCGACTGAATACCGTGGTACCTCAATATATCAAATTTCATAAATTTCCGCCCTTCACGAGCCTCGTCACGCTCGAACTGGTGCGCGATCCAGAAGTACGGGAAGCGGTGCGAGACTATATTCAAACGCTGTTTCGAGAAAAAGAGAAATACGGCTATTTGTATTTTTTGAGTGAACAAAACCTCGTACTTCCATTTACAATTCAATGGAATACAGAATTGGTCGTGGATCCATTGAACTTTTTTACTATCATTACGGAAATAGATCAGATAGCCGACCAGTTCGCTCAACGGGGAGATATGACGTACGAAATAACTCGCGTTGAAATACTCTATTTTTTAGTGTTGATTGTGAATATTCAACTCAATTGGATCACGGTCGATTATTTGCTACGATGTAATCAGATGTATGATTACTTGATTGCTGCTCCTAATCGAATCTTTATCAATTCCGAAATGGAAAAGAATACAATATGATCTCCAAGTTACGAAATGCTTCTTCTTCAACCCTCCTGAGCGATCTGAAGTAAAACTTGAAATGTTTAAATAGATAAGCAAGAGCCCATTCTAGAAAGAATTTTGAGATGTCTTGCCAATCGAGTCGGCTAGGAAAAATTTCTGTAGATGAAAAAAAAAAAAAAAAAAAAAAACTTTTTGTTAATTTTTATCATGTCTTTAAGACATGATAAAAATTAACTCTCTCTTCTTTTTGGCTGGGAAGGATGTCTCACCGTTTGAAAAAACAAACCATAACTCATCCTTTCTCATGGCAATCATTGCAAGAATGAGTCACGGTTTGTTTTTCGAAACGGTGAGACATCCTTCCCAGCCAAAAAGAAGAGAGAGTTAATTTTTATCATGTCTTAAAGACATGATAAAAATTAACAAAAAGTTTTTTTTTTTTTTTTTTTTTTTTTTTTTTAAGCTCTCAGAAATTTTTTCCAGCCGACTCGATTCACAAGACATTTCAAGATGACGTCATCGTTTCAAGAATTGTGTATATCAGTGGATAACTTTCGCACTTCTTGTGAGTTGAGTTCCTAGCTGAGCTAAGGGAATCACCATTTCTCAATCTACAGATATTTGTTTCGTTTTTTTTTTCTCTTTACAACAGAACACATGGAGAGGAAACTGGTCGTTCCATAAATTCAATTCTTAACCGGACAATATCGAGAAATTTTCGAGCTTCCGACTTAGGCGAATGACGATCGGGGACGATGAATTTCTTGGTACAATGATACCTTCTTCTTCTTCGGTTTCGACCGTTTCGGCCGAAAAGCATATTTTATGTCGAGCCAAAGTTAGAGCCAATTGAAAGAGTTTCAGATTGCCGTACCTTATTTCTGGATCCGTGGAACGATTCTGATGATAAAACTCCAGCCATGATTGAACCAGGTAAGGTAGATGAGCATAGGGTTTAGCAAGTGGAACTGGTTTTTCTTCTTCGATTTTGGTCAGACACCATAAATCATGAGGAATGGAAGCATATCGAACTCGGTGAAGCGCATGCTGACAATCGTATTCGTAACTCTCGAGAAACGTCAATTCGCTCACATCTGTGACGGGATGGAACAGACACGCTGTGTTTCTATTAGCAGGTTGTTTCGGATGAGATTCGAGCATGACATAACTTAAACATAAGAAAGCCTTTTTGTATTCAAACCCGATGATCGTCGAACAGAGTACGACCGGTTGAAGTGGATACGTGGTTTCTGGTTCGTAAAGAATAGGAATCCAGTGCACGGTCGTGGGGATGGCTTGATATTCCATGTACCGCTGATACGGTGATCGAACATATAAAATCGTTTCCGGTTCAGAACCGTTGACGACGAGTCCAATGCATTTCCCGTTAGGATTCGATCGAGTAGCATTTTCGAACCCGATTTGAAACGGGTATTCGATCAAGAGTCCGACCTTCTCAAGCGAATTTCTCTGATCGTACGTATTCAAAATATCTTGGACAATATATTGAGGATGGTGCTGATACGTCCATTGTTTTTGAATGAACGCCGTACTCTTATTGTACTCAATGGGAAACGGGATGGGTTTCTCAGGATTCACGGACGGTAAAAATTCAATAAAGGAAGACGGAAAAGCCGTTCGCGTTTTCAGAGGATCGTAATAAACGTCCGGTCGATCTTTCCATTCGTTGATGAAATTATGGACGAGGTCATTCTCGTGATGGACCTGGTTGGATAAAAAACAAAGACGATACCTTTTCCCTCCGTCATCTTCTGGTAAATGTAATCTGGGCCCGTTATCATCATCAAAGTAATGTCCTCCTGGATACGGTATATCCCATTCGTCTAAATATAGAATTGTATGATTATTTTGGGAGCGGTACACGTTTTCGAACACGGGATTTTGTAAATACCGTTCGATCGTTTTAGGATCTTTCACAAAAAATGGTGTGGCGAAAAGTTTGAAAAGATTGTGGGAGGATTCCGATGAATTCGGGATCGTGGGGAAAATGACCCGTTCGTTTTCTAAAAGAAGGATCCATGACGCATTGCGTTGAAGAAAAACGGTACACGACAAGTCCGACATTTTACACTAGGCGGCTAGGGCGAGAACGAGTGGTTTCTGACTCGGGACGACTTTATCGAAATGAACGAGTTTTCGAATCACAGAAGGTTGAAGCCGCATATGGGCTAAGGGAAAAAAATCGTATCTTGAATCACATTGAATCCTTCTAAATGCAAGCCATGAAATTGGCTGTAAAGTGTAGCGTATTTATGAATATTCATTATCCTTTGTTTTTGAGAGGGTCGGATTAAAAAAAGAAGAAAATAGACATCTGAGAAAGTATCCGCAAGTGGAAAAGCTTACGATGAGCCGATTTTATAGTTGGCGTAGTATCCGAACTGACATTCGCTAAGGGGTCTAATAAAATCTAAAATAAATGGCTAGAGAATAGATGGGAAAGTCTTTTATGCTTCTGATAAAAACCGCTCGTTGTAAATCCAGAATCCATTGGTTAGAACAGATGCGGGAAATGTATTTGGAATTCTAATAAACAGACCAAACTGCCTTGAGTATCTGCAAGTAAAAAATCTTACGATGAGCCAATTTTATGGTTGAAGTAGAATCTTGGATCCATTAAGGATATTGATAGAACTTGTATGTAAATAGAGAGAAAGGAATGAACAAGATAAAATGAGTTATGAATCATTTCTCCGATCCGTTTTTGGATCTAATTATAAGACATTTATGCCTTTTATTCATACTATTCAGCTTTACTGTTTATTTGTCATTACATTAGTAATTTGTCTGACCATCTACATGATTTATGAAACACAGCAAGATAAACATTAGGAAAACTATGTTCCCCCTTCATGGTATTTGTTTTTCAGACATATATATTATGGATTAAGTTATTTCTTTATCAATAGCGTCAGATCCTGGCACCCATTCAAAAAATCATTAATAATAATTTAATATCATTAATAAAATTTTGAAACCTTCTAGTATAAACCTTTTTATCAAATTTTTAGTAAAATAAAAAAGATCCTAAAATCCTTACCTTTTAAATCTAGTGTGTCCCATAGGACAAACCGGTTTGTCCTATGGGACACACTACATTTAAAAGGTAAGGATTTTAGGATCTTTGTTATTTTACCGTCAAGGAAAATTTAAAAGTTTTATGGAATCCTTATATTTTTTTAATCAATTTACTTTTTAGGTACCAAAAAAGGATTAGATTAAAAAATATAAGAAAGTGAAAAATAATAGATAATAATTAATAATGAAGGGTAGGAATCAAGATGGATACTGAGGAACCTACAACTTTATCTGAAAGGAAAAGAAAAAGAAAAGCATATTTGAAACATTATTGGTCACTGGAACGAGTAAAAGAAGCAAATCGATGGAGAAAACGAGAAAGGCGAAAAGATCCAAACGTTCGATTCAAAGAAAAAGAATACCAACGAATGAGACGATGGAAATGTTGGGATAACGCTCTTCCTAAACATAGACATAAGCCTGACAATACAGTATTCAAACAATGTCCGTCGATGGAGGAATGTCAAAATATTATTAAACGTATGAATATTTCGGAAGGAACACGAGCTAAGTATGAATTTTATTTTAATGAATTCTATGATTGGTATCAAAAACATGGTGACGGTATAAAATATCATTATAAAAGAGCACTAGAGATATATAAAAAGTATCTGACTGAGGAAAAGAGGAAATCGTATAATAAAATAAAAAATAAAATCGTGTTTTTATACCGTTTGCTCGGTGAAAAAAGGGAGCGCTCGAAACAAATTCATATTAAAAGATGTCAAGGTCCTCTTCTTACATTAAATGATCTCAAAAAACTTAGAAAAATAGTTATAGATCGCTATGAATATGAAGAGATGGCTTTATTTATTCTTGTCATTCTTGAAACTGACTTAAAAGCAAACGAAATTTTAAAACTTCTGAACGAAACAGATCTTCGACGACATTATGCAGAAAAGAAATTGGCATCGTCCAATATATGGGATCAACGTAATCGGTTTTTGTATGAATTTTTGGCTTGGGTTATTGCCGGCCCACTTTTCCCTCGATCATTAGATGGTTGCTTAAGAAAATTAAAACGATTTTTTCGAAAGTATTTTCCGTATCGACCCTTTAATCCTTCCTATACTATCATTAAACGTTCCATGAAAATTGCAAAATATCGTAAATATATACGAGAAGAAGCTAAAAAAGAGATGGAATCAGTAACACAAGAGTCTATTCTTTAAAAAACTTTCAAAAAATATAGGGATCATTGCTTTTATGGATTGAAAAAGATAACCAGATTGGATCTTCAGAAGCACTTCGTAATCTGAAGTAGAACTCAAAACACTTAGATAGGTTCAAAAAAAATAGGATAATCATTTCTTTCTAGTAAAACGAAAAATAATTAAGAAGGAAAAATCTCTTACCTTTATTGAAGCATTTGTCGTAACGTAGAAGCTGCGTTGAAAGATGTTACCTCTTCAGCAGTACAGACTGATCTGTAGGGAATGTCGGATTGTTTAAATAGATAAGTGAGAGTCTGGATAATTAAAAAACCATAAGGATCAAATCGATTGAATTGGTAAAAAAAAAAAAATAATCTCTCTTTTTCGTCCGAAATTGATGTCTTCAATTTTTCGAAATTGTGAGACATCATTTTCGGACGAAAAGAGGGGTAGTTTCTAATTGCACCCAATGTAAGATAGAGTCACGGTTTGTTTTTTTTTTAAAAAAAAATTTGAGACATTTTCAGACGTACATTTTTTAATGATCCAGTTCATTACGGATCCCGATAAAACCGAGCTATATTCCTATGCACACACTGAGGTTTTCCTTGAATCATAGCCTTTACTTGTGGAAATTGACACATGCATTCATGCTGATTGAACCCCCTATAGATAAATGTACCATTTTGACAAACGTCTTTCGCCAATTCTCCACAATCCGGTCCATTGTAAAAAGCTGGATCCGTACAGTAACACGACCACTGATAGAATCCATTTTTTTCGGTAAGAATAATCATACCCCCTTTTTCAGTTTGACACGGGTAAGGATTCAGTTTGGGCATACAGAGTCCTCGAACACATTGCATTTCTTCCCCGTTTGTGCAAAGAAAATCACATGTATCCACACACCAGACTTTTTCTCGTCGACAATCTTTAAGCGGTATAGATTCGTTCATGGGGATGGAATCCGATTCTATGACAGAAGTAGGAAAGAAAAATAGAAAGAGACCAAACATCATCAAGAATATATACATTTCAGCCATCTTTTTTTTTCTTTGGAAAAAAAACAAAGGATAAGGATATGGAAAGACGAGTTGATCAACACGAAGAACGTCGATTTTGTCGTCAAACGGCTCTTCAGTCTAAAATTAATACTTGGCGAGATGCTTGTACGGCATGCTTTAAAATCATGGATGATTGGGCCACGATCGATTTTAAAAAATTCCATTTCATATTTGAACGATGGGTCTCGATTCTCAATCGTATCTTGGAAAATCCAATTCGTCGATTGGACCGTTACGAAATGTCCATGTATTATTGTGAAGAGCCAGGAGGACCCAAAGAGGTTATTCAGTTATATATTAATGAAACCGAAACCGAGGAAGGAAAAATTCCCGTCTACGTTATTTTTAATCTTTTCGAGTTTATTAAAATTCATCGCAATTACTGCTTAAACTATTCCACTTCGAACAAGATGCTAGTAGATCAAAACAGGGGCACGATCAATATGAACACCTATTATGCTAATCAGGTCAATGTAGATCAAACTCGATTTTATCGTAATGAAACGACATGGCAATTATTATTCATTTTTACTTTACATGCCTTGGCTCATTTAGATGTGTTTGATTTATACGATCACGCTTACTATGATACACACCAGCACGTTCGAGATTCAGTTTTCTTCCGATTATATTTCTATGGACAAGTCATTTGGGGAATATAAAGCAAAAAAAAAATGTCTTATCCTTCCAAAGTTCCTATTGAGTATGTTCAAAAAGTGTTAGAAGAGAAATTAAATCGAAACGTGCATCGTTCTGAATTGACAGGGACATGTTCGTTGGGGCACGTTTTATTCGACTTGTCTCATTTACAAAAATGTTTTCCCCGCTATAGTCCAGAAGAGTTTATAAAGTTTCGAGACGATAAATTTATAATCATTCCGGGAAATTACTGGTATGACGCTATGAGTGAAGAACCTCGTGTCCAAGACTATGTAAAACGTTTCTTAAACCGTAATAAAGTAGAAATAAATCCAAATATGCGGCGTCGATCTCAACGTCAACGTTCTAGAAGTCGATCGAGAAGTCGATCTCAAAGTCCAACGAGAGTCCGAACACGATCTCAAAGTCCAACAAGAGTCCGAAGTCGATCTCCAAGTCTAACAAGAGTCCGAAATCGATCCCGAAGTCGCTCTTCGAGTATAGATATACCCATTCGGCATTACTTGGCTCCTCTACCCAAAAAAAGAGGGAGAAAGAGAAAGTCCAAACTCAAAGCTCGTGTTGGCTACGATCAAAAGTTTATAAAAGCCCTCGAGACAAACGAATCGGGTCTGATTCTAAAACCGACTCGAGGAATGGATCGAGATTTAAATTTGCCGGGATCTATTTGTCGGGGTATTCGCCAAGTCTGTCGCTACAAGGATCCTCAAACGAAACGTTACATCAATTTTGTTCGTGACGGGAGTGAAGATGATGAGTACGTGCTGCAACTGGAATATTAACAAATGATGGGATTTTCTAACGGATTAAAAGCCAGCGGGACAAGAGCCTTCCAGTGATCCGAATAATATAAATTATAAGGATCGTAATCATATACATAAGACGGTAAAATGGCTTTATCGGTATGATTCTTCCAAGCATAATCATCTCGAAGGGACAATAATACTGATTTAGAAGTGCACGGTGACAATAAACCTTGAATCATGCGTGTTTCCAGTAAAAGAGATGAACGAGGTCCAAAATATTCGGGATCCATAATTTGATGAGTGATCTTGGCCGTTTTATAGTTATACACCCATAGTCGTATGGACTGGGGTAAATATCGAGTACTTTCGTCGTGAGTTAAGTTCAAAAATTCTCGAATGGCAGGAATGTTACTATTCAGATACATTATGAAATTATAAATTTGTTCTTCGAACATCTTGTATTTAAACATATCAAATTCAGCAAGATGGTGACTGGACAGTTTAACACGAAAACATTTTTCCGGATATTGATTTATATTAAAATCTTTAGGATCGATTTGTCGTCGAATAACCAATTTACTACTCTCGTCCGAAGTGATAAATTCCAGTTTATATGGATTGGGTTCTTCTAAATATCTTTGATTCAACTCGAAACATGGGGAGTCAAATCGTTTTACTTTCCCGTCTGATTTATAAACCTCTTTGTAATAAATATCCATGACCACATAACCCAATAAAATGGGATATTTTTTCTGTTTCAATAAATCGAGGACGAGTTGTTTATAATCCATCTTCTTGTTTATCTCGCAGAAAGCCACGTTCGAATGAGTTGACGAATAGGCTCATGGGGCATGAGTTCTTGAAAAGTATCTAAAACCTCGGCCAGACTGCGTTGTCGACTTTTACAAATCAGTTGATGCGTTACATCGTTGAAGACGACTTTCTCGGAGAGAATGCATTGACCACGACATTTCTTCTTAAAATAATCCGGATGCATGAGTTTCACGTACCGAATAATGTCTCGAGTCGTTCGTCGTTTCAAGAACCGATGCCATTTCTTCTCGTTTAAAAATTCTCGATGACCGATGCGTTCTCTCTTTTCCACATTCAGAGCTCCAATATCCACGAGCACGGGATGATGGTCCGTGTACACAAAAGAACATAATTTTAAAACGGGAGCCGTTCCTCCGAGTCGATAACAAATACTACACAAGAAAACAATGAACGTGTAAAACGTTTCTGCTAAATATTCCGGTTGAAGAATGCGAGCACTATAAAGTCCAGGATTCATTTCAAAGAGACCTATTGTATATCCCGAACGTTCTCGGAAATGCGTCGCAAAAGGCAACACATACTCCGAACTCAATTGTCGATGAAGAAGGATCAAATCGAAAAAATGTTCGGGCAAGTCACAAGAGCTGCTGGCACTGTAAGATCTCCATTGCATCGAGTGGAAAGTAAACAGGCAGTGGAATCGTCTTTGATTGAAATTATTTAAAATGAGGAAACAGGCATAATCAAAATGCCAAGGACATTTTGAAGGAGCATAATAAACAATTTCTTTCACGTGTTCAATAATAGTATGAGTGGTGGATCGACTCATCTTCTTCTTTCTTTAAAAAAGAAAGATGGTGGTGGTCTGTGTCTTAGATATGGATGAGACGCTTGGATACTTTGAAGGAGAAACATTTCAAATTCGACCCAAAACCAATTTCCTGATCCAGTTTTTACGTCTTTGCAATATCGATATCATTTTGTGGAGTAAAGGTTCGGATGATTATGTCGAGCGAGTGATCAACAGTTCATTGCACGATATTGCACGATATGCGTATCGGATATTTGGCCGCACGCAATGTGAAAAGTCGTGCCGAAAGTATAATATTTCAAAATGTTCGGAACATATCAGAGTCTTGTACGATTACGACATTCTTTTAATTGGGGTCGATGATAACGTCAATGAAAATATGGATGAGCGCTATGATTTAAGAATTCACGTGAAGCCGTACAAGCAGATAGATCCCCGTGATCAAGAACTGTATAAAGTCGTGGAAAAAATTACCCAATTTTGTATAGATCCTCAACGAGAGTTGTAGATGAAGCGAGATAGGGTTTTTGCTATGTCAGCTGGGAACCCCATTCCGTATAGAGAAGTGAGTACGAGAAAGTTATGTGTATATAGTTCTTGAAGCAATGACGTCATTTTTAAACAAACCAATAGTAAGCCAGTTTTAAAAAATGATGATTGGGAAAAGGTCGGTTGAAAATCTGGCTGGAAAAAATATGTCAGGAAAATTTACAACCATTAAAAAAAAAAAAGGAAAAAAAAAATATTTTGTTAATTTTTATCATGTCTTCTAGACATGATAAAAATTAATGACCCCCCTTTTTTGTTTTCAATGATGTCTCAGCATCATGTTTCTAAAATACACCATGACTCACCATTTCTAAAAATAAAATTCCAACAAAAGAATGAGTCATAGTTTATTTTTAGAAATGGTAAGACATCATTCAGAGACAAAAGGGTGGTAGTGTTAATTTTTATCATGTCTAAAGACATGATAAAAATTAACAAAAAGTTTTTTTTTTTTTTTTTTTTTTTTTTTTTTTTTTTTTTTACTCTTCAGATATTTTTCTTCCAGCTCTCACAAATTTTTTTTTTCCATTCGACTTCATCAACCAAACAAGACATTCCAAAATTCTTTCTAGAATGAATTCTCGCTTATCTATTTAAGTCATCCCATTTTCGCTTCAAATCAGTTTGTGCTGCTGAAGAGGTAACATCTCCTAAGGCCAGTAGTCTAATAACCAAGATACTACATTCTACTTTGTTCGAAAAAAAGAAATCTATTGAGTAAGAATGGATTATTCGTTGATTATCAAGAATATTCTTTCTTCTCCCATCCTTGAGAAAGCTATCGACGAATTAAAAGAACGTCAAGGTGCTCTCAACTTAATATGTCCCGACTGGGAAGATGTTTTAAATCACGATCCGCTGTACGAGACACATTGTCAACAAAAAGTTCAATTTTCCAAAGGAACTCGAAAAGATACTGTTCACATCCGAAACATTATTGGTTTACAAAATTGCTATAATGTTCTCGTGGCTGGTTATTGGTATTTGAAACCGGGGGAGAATAATAAAACAGGAACTTCGTTCATGACTCGACTGTGTGCTCCTTTAACTAAAATTGGCGAAAGCATGAAAGAGAATCCGCAACACAAATTTGCGGAGAATTGTCGTTTTTTCATGGACCGGTGCGATCCCGCGTTTTGCTCTGCTTGTAAAGGAGCCCAAGATAAAATTTCAAATTCATAGAAATATGTGGTGTATACGAAAGAGTCGGATCTTTAATGGAGAGGGTTTAAAAAATACTTTTCAGTGTTCGATTGAAAATATGTTTGGTACGACGACTTCTTTTCTAGGTATTCTAAACCTTCAACTTTCTAACCGGTACACTTTCGGAGAAAATTCGTACAAGATAGGAGGTTTAGTTCGCGAATTTATCTTATTTAAAGAATCTGTCCTGTTCTCGACCGATCTGGATATTGAATCTCCTCTTTCCCTCCCTGTAGTCGAAGAGATGGAAGAAGGGGAAGAGAAGTGTCCCGAAATTATCGGCATTCCCAATTACTTCAAACCCGTTACTCATTTTTAAATAAGAAGAAAGCATTTAGAAATGGATTTATGGAAAATCCATCGTCGACATTTATTATCCAAACGACGTTACCGATTTTTTGCCAAGATGGCTCAAAAAGAAATGGATCAACTTCCCTATCTCACCCCTCATAATATGTTTATTCATCGAGGTTTATCGGAATCGCTGTTGAGTAACAGTTTTGTGATTACCGATCATATGCTTTCCAGCATTATACACCGAAAAGATAATATTGATCCTCAGTACAGTCAATATTTGAACAAAATCGTTCCTTGCCGCAATTTTATTCAACCTCTCCTCCTTCAGTTAATAGCCACCTCGATCGCGGAAAAGGTGAAAACGGAACAGAAAGAATCACCGATGGACACAAGAGGACTTCCTAAAGACCCAATAGAGGATCCAAACGCTAGGAAAGTAAGTGTTATTAAGGGGGGTCCAGGAACCTCCACGGAGGATGCACTGAATCAAATGTTTGGCGTAAACAAGTAATTTAAAAAATAATGGACGACCCTGTCAAAATGGTGAAGGCTCAACGAAACGATATGTTCTACAGTGTTCGAAAGTATTTATTATCGATCCAGAATCTACAAACCAAATATAAATTTTTGCAATATTTTGAACAAATAGGGGCTCAACGAGATAATGCCGGTCTGGTGCATGAAGATCGAGGCGATAAAATAAAAGTTGTGAACCTCTATTGAAAAAAAGAAGATGACGCTTTGGATATTTCTTCTCGTCTTTTATCTTTACCTGATCATGATCTACCTGTTTCGAAATGAGTCACAAACGACTACAACCCCTCCTTGGCAATCCATTTCTTACCACCCTCCTCAGCGGACGACGCTTTATTCGACTTGCATTCACGCAACCGATTGTGACGACGATCAAATATGTTTTCGGGGTGAATGTCTTCCCAAACTCCTTCCCCATGCTACTTGTTCTTCAGCTACGGGAGAGTGGGTTCTGGTGAATCAAAAAGGATTGAAATTCGCGACCTGTTTTTGTAAATACCCTCATCTCGTCACGCAAAAAGAACGCGGGGGGAATTGTGACGTAGACATTGCTTGCGGACCTCACGGCCGATTAGAAAGTTTAGACAAAGATCCTTTGAAAGAAGGTAAATGTGTTTGCGATTTTGGATACAAGCCGCTTTTGCAAGGTTTCGGGTGTGAAGAAATGACCGCTCACGAACGATTAGCGTTTTCGAAGGAAGAAGAAAAAAACAACGTATGGGATCCGACCGTATTTTCCGAAAAGTATCTCGCGTCTTTCCAAAAACCCGGTTACTTCCAGCAGCCCTGTTCCTTCGATGCTTTTACAGGTCAGCCTTTAAAACATACTTTTTATCATGCAGAATTTGGAAGTTGTGTGTGTGATCCGAGGTATGGGAATATTGGGGTGCGACTCGATCATCCCTATTATTTGAAAAATAACCATAAGGGCTATAATGCTTGCGCGAATATTTTTAAAAGCGAACCCGATTCCCCGATCCATCATGTGAAACTGTTTGCCTATTTCTACATGTTTGATTATTCGCCGGTCGCGTTCATCGAATTTGAGAATTTAGACCCGACTCAATTATCCTATCCTTTCAATTATTACGTGGTCCAATCCAAGAAACACCATCTACAAATCGAAGAAACGTGGCCTTTTGACTACATGCAATATGTTTTTAAGTACCTTCCCTTTACGGTGCATACGCGTCACTGCCACGAAGATCCTATTTTTCATGTCAAAACGTGCTACGAAACCATTATTCGACAAAATCAGCTCACACGTTGCCAGTTGATCGAGCAAGAACTGGATGGAAAATTAAGTCAACACGCGAACGCCTACACGCTCTTGTATCGATATCCCGTATGTCTTTTTCAGAGGAGGATCGACGCGTTCCCGAAATTTATCAAGGCCATGTCGTTCTCAATCCTTTCCATTTACTGTTGAAAGCCCTCCCAAACCTTCTTCGATCGAACGGTATTCAGATGAAACCGAATGAGGAAGGCATGTGGCACGTCACGTTTGCTCGAGCTCCTTATGTAGAAACATATGCGGCGACGTTAGATCCAGCCGTCTTTCCCGATATTAAAGGAGAACCCACGAAAGCGTTGGAAAAAGGTCATTTCTTTTAAAGAGAAAGAGAGAGAAAATCAAAATAAAAGAAAGGGAGACATATAATCAAAATAAAAACGAAACGCGCTCATGAAGAATCCGAAAAGGAAATGGACCATGAAGAGGGGGAGAAGGAGGAAGAAGAACCTACCCATAAACGAATTAAACAGTCGGACGTGTCTCTATTATTAGAGCTTCAAAATAAACACACAGATCCCGGTCAGCAAATGAATCGAGAATTGGAAACGGCTCGCGAAAAATATCTCGTTTCTTATCTACGGAAAGTCATTGAAAAACTGCCCATGAGTAAACACGTTCTAGATTCAACGACCGAAATTCCAGAAGGTTACGAAGGATTTTTAAAAATGTACAGTATCGCTAAAACATGCGTCCATTCGGAAATTCAGTTAAAAAAATTGATGGCGTTTAATTCCATCTTTAACATGTTGAATGGCGTGATCGGGAAAGTCATTCACGATAAATATATTGCTCCATATTTAACGAAACTTGTTACCGATCACGATTTGAATCGGGCTTTTGCCGTATTCCAAGAAACTCTGCAAGCAGACGATACGAACGTATCCACGGAACTCCATTGCGTTTCGTTTTTGATTCAAGACGAATTGTCAAAGAAGGAACCTCTCAAAGTCCCTAATCCTTTGTATAATCGTTTCACGCAGCAAATGTATGCCGTCAGTAAATACGTGACAAGTATATTAATGGCGATCGCAGCGAATCATGCAACTGCATCTACGCCTGACTTTGAAATGATCGGAACACCTAGAAAAGGAGAAAAATAACCAATGAAAAAAAAAAAGCTTAGGAATACGAAAGTCCATTAGTAACAAAACATGACAATGTCAGTTGGAAAAATTTTCTAACAGCTGAAAAAAAAAAAAAAAAAAAAAAAAAAAAAAAACTTTTTGTTAATTTTTATCATGTCTTTAGACATGATAAAGATTAACTCTACCCCCTTTTTCTTTTTTGTTGTGAATGATGTCTCACACTTTCTAAAACTAGATTTCTAAGCAAAAGAATGAGTCATATCGTTCTTGGAAATTTATTTTAGAAACATGTTGACACCTGATTCAAACCAAAATAAGGGGTGTAGTAAAGTTAATTTTTATCATGTCTAAAGACATGATAAAAATTAACAAAAAGTTTTTTTTTTTTTTTTTTTTTTTTTTTTTTTTTTTTTTTTTTAAGTCAATTCGATGTGGACAAGAAGTTACCCTTTTTTAACCAGAATAAACTTTCACTTAACTATTTAAATCGTCAGTCAGTGCTGTGGACTGGATCCAAGCTTATACTCCATCATAGGAAAAAACCTTCTTATTTGGGTCCATATTCTTAAAAGAATTTCTTTTTTTGAATGTCTATTCTCCATTCGATAAACCACGCAACCAACACCAAAAACACGATCCATCGAAACTGAAATATATAGAAGAGTTTAGGAAAGAAATGAAATCCATGGAATATAGTTTCGGCCGCTTCATGATACCGTAAACGCCGATCAAGGTTGACGAGCTGTTTAACCGGTTCAGGAGTGATTAATAATTGTCTGTCTTGATTCACCAGAATCACGGAATGAGCCCAATCCACCTCATTTAAAGAATCCACGTTGAATTTTTCTGCCGAGGGGTAATTGGGATAAACATGTTCCGTTACATATCGTAAATGCGCATCTAAGAGTTGAGCTGTAAAATTAATATTTTTGGGATACGTTAATAACAATTGACTTCTTAGAAATTCTTCCTGATAAGGAATCCAAGCTGATGAACGATCAAGAATCGTTTCCATCATGATATTATTTCATCTACTCTGTTTTTTCCTTCTTTACCTATTCCAATGTTTCATGTACCGAAATTTACTCGTCTATTATTCGGGACAATCGATCCCTTTACATTTCAATCTTCTTCAATGGTATCGACAAGTCCATCAAGAAATCACATAATAAAGGAATCATTAGTGGATAAAACAATGTTTGGTTTTAATCTTCGTTCGACTCTCGCCATAACCATTTTAATATGTCTGGTGACAACACTGGTCATCATGGCCCTCATCGTATATCGTCTCTCCTACGGCAGTGTGGCTTTCGTTTACGATGCTGCTGATCCGAATAAAGTCACGACCAAAGGAACGACAGCGAGCGATTTCTGGGCCAACAATAAAATGTTGCTCATTGCTCCAACGGTTGTCAATGTGATCAATATACTAATGGTCGGTTTATTACTTTACGTGTAACCGAAAAGAGAATAAAGACTAGATTCAAAAATACATCACGATGGATACAAAGGCTATCATGGTAATTATCTTATTAGGAATTGTATTTGTCTCGTTACTCAATTTCGGCTACCTGGCAACAGCTATTTACAGTGATGCGACACCCAAAACAGGAGCCGAACATTTTAATCAACGCAACTGGATGTTTTACGGAAATATAATGTTACATATTATAGCTCTGATGCTAGGTGGAGGCATTTTTATGAAAAAGTAATGATTTAATTTAAAAAAATATGACAAGACCTACCCAAGATGAATCCAAAATCTTTCAGAGAAATACTTTCATACATAACGATGAGTCACTCGTATTCATAAACACGTTCAAGGTGATGGAAGGGCGTAACTTAAATCCAAGAAGAAATATACCAACAGCTGCTTTTATTGACATCTTGCCCACTCAAGAAGGAAGAACAAGAATGATCAGAGTCAGCTAGAAAAATTTCCCAAGAGCTGTGGAAAAAAAAAAAAAAAAAAAACTTTTTGTTAATTTTTATCATGTCTTCTAGACATGATAAAAATTAACTCTACCCTCCTTTTCGTTTTGAATGATGTCAACATGTGTCTAAAAATAGATTTCCAAGAAAAGTATGATTCATTCTTAGAGATCTATTTTTAGAAACATGTTGACATCATTCAAAACGAAAAGGAGGGTAGAGTGAATTTTTATCATGTCTAGAAGACATGATAAAAATTAACAAAAAGTTTTTTTTTTTTTTTTTTTTTTTTTTTTTTTTTTTTTTCACTACTAGAAAATATTTTTCTCAGCTCTCAGAAATTTTCCCAGCCAACTCGATTGACCAGACATCACCATTTTCTTACAATAATGAACTTTCACTTATTTATTTAAACCATCCCAGTTTCACTTCAAATCAGTTTGTGCTTGAATACAAGCTTCTGTTCAGGTATGTTAATAATATATTTTTTGTTTCTTTGGCTTTTCGCGTTTAGTTTATGTGATTCGTCTTTCGCTATAGAGATCCAATATTTTATAATGGCAATTTTGATTTAAGATGGTCACCATTTTTGCCATTTTCCGTAGCGCTTGATCTGCTCGAGTGTCCATGTTGCGTCTATCTTCATAAGACATATCTAAATACAGCTCATTGGCGTTCGGTTCAATATTTAGGTGATACACTTCATGATTGCGTTCTTTGTCCATGAGAAACTTGAACACATCAAATTCATTTGGCCGGCGATCTGATTTGAACGGTTTCAGGACTCTCGGACTGTAAAGTCGTTTCCCCTTCGGATCAAAGACGAAACCCGGACAAGGTCCACCTTTTTGAGAACGAACTTCCACCTCGTCCGGTTCGACATCTTCTTCGACCTGTCGGCCATTGTCGGAACGATACTGTAATTTAAACCGTCGCCAATTGTCAATAAACGCGTCGAGAGTATCCTCCGATTCTGGAAAATATTGACGGTAAAGCGTTTCGGCTTGAGTTTGTTCTTCGGGTAATAAATTGGCATACTCCACATATTCAGTGAACAATTTCCGGAAAATAGGATCTTTCTCACTTAAATAAGTGGCCATTTCATCCAACGTCATTTCGTATAACTGTTCGACAAAATTCATGATGGAAGTGCTTTTTTCTTCTTATTATTATTATTGAATTTTCAAAGCGGACATTATATCTTCCATTCTCTCACATTGATAACGGTATTTTAAATATTTGAAAGATGTGATGGCCATGAGCGCTAGAAAAATGACGAGCGTTAAGACCGTGAAATGAAATTTAAAGTGAGTTTCTTCCTCATGCACAATCAACACGCAAATGGAATAGAGTAATCCGCTCGCTAAAGCAAAGATACCGAACGGTTCTAGCTTCGAAATATTCATGGGGATCCTAAAAGCGACTGGGCAACTCTCAAGTTAGTAAATACTTTATTCCAAAATTCTTCGTGAATAGCGAGCGAATTTTCTAAAGAGGCCTGGAACGTTTCGTACTGAGGCAGAGTTTGAGCAAACGATAAAATACAGTCTTTGGGATTCTGCATCGGCGTATGAACTAACCATTCGCGTAACCGGTTCCACGTCTCGGGCCAACATTGAATTTTTTGGTTGAACTGATCGGCAATTGAGGGACCGAACGTTTCATTAAAAAACCAAGAAATGCAAGCTACAGTTTGTTTCATAATCGTTTCTGAATTCATGGTTCCTTATTTTTAAATATTTTTTTTTTCATTTATTTCAGAAAAAGAAAAAGAAGAGCAAAGAATGAATCATTTAGACGAATTGTTTCAGTACCTTCTCCAACACAAGAAAATAATTGTGTTTGGGAACCTGAGTCGATTACCCTATGTGATCAACGATTACATTTCCAAACATTTATCCCACCTCACCATTTTTGTCATTAGACCCTTTTATACGTACCCGTCTTCCCCTCATGTGCGTGTGATTAAACCGGAAGAATTGAGCACGAACACGTGCAATTTATTATTCTACATTGAACCTTTTCCGCATGCCGTTTTACACCACGACATTAAAACGGCTCAACACCTCGTCATTTTAACGAGCCACATGATTTTTATCGATCGATACCATACGTGTTCCTATTTATCCTATTTTCATTTCCCGGGAAGTTTAGAAAGGTATATGGAAAAAACCAAACAGCTGATGGATTTGGAACAGACGTTCCTTTACAAAACGGATCTACCCGAAGTTAAAGAGTCCAAGAAAGCTCTTTCGATCGGTCCTAGTCCTACCCTGGATCGATGGATCAGTCCCGAGAATCCCGATCGGACTCCCTTAGAAAACATGTCATGGATTTTAATCGATCTCACGTCCTTCCGGAATACGTCGTCACTGTTATTTCATTTTTGGACAGCTTTTGATTACATGCTGAATCATATCGATCGCATTGAAGGCTGGCAATTGTGTTTTAAAACGTCCGCGGAAGCTCGTGCTTATAAGAAACTCGTTCAGAAATGGATCGATTATCTCTGTTGTAGGGAATTCCAGCACGGGAACGTGTTACAATTGAATGAAATTCTCTCCCTCACGCCTTTTTATCGAGCAGGGACGGTCGATCTTCCCATTATTTTAGAAAAGAAACGATTCGGACCTTTGGAATATATTCTTTGCACATCGGTTCAAGATGCGTATCGAGCTTCTATGCGATATAACTTAGATCCTGTCGTCGGATCCGTGTTTCGATTGAAATAAAGTCAGAATGAATGATCCTAACGAGGATGATGTTTCGAAGGAAATTCCACCTCTTGGAACACCCGAAGTTATTTATTATGACGATATTCTACCTTCACAAATTCAAAACCAAGTCGACCTTCCCGACGATTTCGAACTTCAATTTCCTCTCCACACGTATGCCAAATCCGATGTAACCACTAGCCCTTACATTATTCGACCGTCCGTTTCTCCTTCTTCTCGAAGTTCGAGTCCAAGTTCAAGAAGAAGTCCAAGAAAACGCAGTCCGAGTCCAAGAAGGAGCAGAAGTCCAAGTCTAAGCAGGAGCAGAAGTCCAAGTACAAGAAGAAGAAAAAGTCAGAGAAATCGTAGTCGTAGTTTAGAAATACGTCATTCTAGAAGAAGAAGTCCTGTAAGAAGAAGTCGTTCGGCTTCCTTTACATCGTCTGCATCTTCTTCTTCTCCTTCCAATATCAATCGTAGAGGAACACAAAGACCCATTCGTAGAAGACCTATGAGAAAACGTCGAGGATACGTTCTTGGATCTCGAACCGTTCGTGTGGGTCCTAATCGATTGCTTCATAAATATGGTAACCATTCCATTACGTTTGTGACCGAAGGTGGGGCCCACATACGAAATAAGAAAATTCCCAATAAAGCTTGTCGATATCTATTAAGTCATTGCTCACGACGGCATCCAACAGCTCGAGATCGATTGCCACGACAAGCTCGTATTGTTTTGAGAAAGAAAAGAGCTTAAACACAACGAGTTGAAAAAGAAACAATATCCAAGCAATTCACAAAAGCCAAAAAACAATTCAACAAAATAATAAAGTTCACTTACCAAAATGTGTATATAATAGACTTTAACTGAAGATCTTTCGAGGCTGGTATCCAAAGCACAAACTGATCTGAAACCGAAACTCGAGTAATTTAAATAGTTAAGTGGAAATCCTTTTTCTGGTTTTATCGATCGAACCAACTGGGAAAAATTTCCAGAGCCGTATTAAAAAAAAAAAAAAAAAAAAAAAAAAAAAAAAAAAAAAAAAAAAAAAAAACTTTTTGTTAATTTTTATCATGTCTTCAGACATGATAAAAATTAACTATTCCCCTTTTGTTCAAATGATGTTAATCTGTTGTCTCAATATGTTTCTAAAAATAGAACATGACTCATTTCTTTCTTGGAAATTTATTTTTAGAAATATGTTCGAAAAGATGAGACATCATTCCCAGACAAAAAGAAGAGAGAGTTAATTTTTATCATGTCTAAAGACATGATAAAAATTAACAAAAAGTTTTTTTTTTTTTTAAGCTAAATTTTTTCCTACTACCCAACTTTTGCTTCTCCTTTCTACCTCCCCCCTTTCGTTTCACAGTATATAAACAGCTGGAGCTGAGACGATTTTCTCATTTCATACTGAGGACAAGATGGATCAGGAAAACACTGTAACCCTGGAACCTTTGACATTACCCTTGAAGGATCGTCTCAAGTACGTGTTGGATGAAGTCGTGCTGGAAGAATTTAATCAATCTAATTTGTTTACGACTAAAATCACCGTTCAGTTGAGAGTTTTAAAAAGAATAGCTAATATGATGATGTTTCCGTGGACCTTGATTCAAGATTTGAAACCTCTTGTACCCGTCCATCGATACTGTTTAAATACCATTTGGCGTTTATGGATGGATGTGCAACAGCAGTTGGTACAAAATAAAACCATCTCCACGCCAGATGAATGGAATATGATCGAGAAAGTTTTATCTAAAGACTATTCTAGATCGACCGATCTAATAAGACTTTCCAACATCTTATTCAAACGACAGGAAATACCTAAGATAGAAGTGTATAAATTATTTGCCGTAGACGGATTGCTGGGCGAGGATCTGCAAAAGTATGTTTTTAATCTACAGTACGGAGGAGATGAAAAAACACCTTTAAACGAACAAGAAGTTCTAGATTTTAAAGCAGTTCATGCTCGAATCGTCCGTTGTTTATATCACGAAGTTTCCAAACGATCGGAATCTCTTCTCTACGTGGATGTGATTCGACGTACTATAGAAGAAATAATAAACACTACACCTTCTACCAGTGATGAAGTAAGCGAATGGGGTGCATTGTATTTAAAGTATCTTGGAGAGGATCTATTTTCAAATATATTTTACGAAATTAAAGTCTGGAAGACGAAAGAATTGGAACAATACCAGGCGAAAAAGAATCAACAAGAAAATAATTCTCAAAAGAGAAAGAATGTGAGAGAGGATCCTAGAATCAAGAAGAAAAACAGAAATAATATGTCGGACCTTACTTTAGCTTCGAGTGATTATTTCGACCCTTCGATTGTCGATTTGCAACCTGTTCGTTATCCTTCTCCCAAGAGTCCACCTCCATCGGAAAAGGGGGAAGAAGATCCTATTTCTCCCGAGAGTCCACCTCCATCGGAAAGGGGAGGAGAAGATCCTGTAGAAGCTTCCTTCGAAAGACTAGAGTGTGAAGACGAAAATGTAGAAACTACAAGTAGTGAACAAGGCAAAATGAACCCCTAGAGACTCGGAACATTTTTTCCATGGCTCTTTAATGGAATATAAAGAGTGGACAGTCTAATAATACATTGAAGGTATGTGGGAGACTATATATATATTTTTGGAATAGATTTAAATACTTTAGATGCACAAATATTAGACGAAATGAACTTGTTTTTGTCCTTTACAAGAAGAACTACTAACCATGATAAAATGTTTTTCGAATAGCATCCTTTCCAAAATATTTTTTCATCAGGTTCCATCCTCAACTGTAAAAACTGATTTTGACAAGATTTTATAGATAAGATAGTTCATTAAAAATTTTTTTGAGAACTGGTTTTTATCGCTATTCCATACGCAACTGTAAAAACTAAAATTTATAGGATTTTATAGTTGAGACAATTTATTTTTTAATTAAAAAAATTTTTTTTTGGAACTGGTTTTTGTATATGTTCCATACGCAACTGTAAATACTGAATTGAATCTCATTTTATACTTGTTACTATATAAAAAATGAATCCTTTTATTTTTGTTGTTAAATAAAGCAACAACATCGAACTTTTTTTCGATATATAGGAACAAAGCCCTCCTCCAAGATGAAATGGGATTCGTTTCAAAATAGAAATGAATATACTGTCACTTCTTACTATCTCGATCACGCTATTCGATATGCTCAAGAAGCGACTCAACTCTATATTTACGAACAAGCTCTTCAAAGTCGGTACGCTTTTATTTTTAAACATACCACCTTCCAAATAAGAAAAGCCGACTCCAAACGGGATTACTACATACCTAAAACCCTCGATCCGGAACAATGTCACGTCGTCGAAAAATTTGTTTCTACGCAAACGGGATGTGACATGATTGCCTGCTTCCCTTTCCAAGAAAATTTAGAATCGTGTTCCCTGGAAGATGAACCGCGATGGATTCGACTCGGAACGGGTTTCAGTTTAGCTTGCCAACCCGCCTGCGATCGTTTATATTCCAACACACAGCAGAGTATGGACACGGAATATCGAAATGGAAAATGTGTAGCCGTAAATCTCGCCAAGAAATTATTAGCTCTCTTGCCCGAACAAGTTTTCTTTCAATCGAATCATCCTTCTCTTCCTCGTCATCATGCCGGCCTCAATCTCGTCGAGGGTCATTTACGACTCAACCAGCCTTATTGTGAAGCGTACGGTCTTGTTTTCAACGGGTCTGATTGTGTGACGACGACGGGGCAAGATATTGGCGAATTGTTCTTGGGAAGCAGTATCTATCGATCTATTTCCACTCTGCAAAAAAATCATACGTTACCACCATATCCTCCTCATCTTCCCGACTTTGTACAAAACTGGCCCAAGAAACATGTGAAACGGTCCTTGGTTCATGAATTGGCGATTGATGTAGGGATCGATATCGGATTAGAAGCCGCGCAAAAAATCCTTGAAAAACGGATGCCTAAACTCTTAACCAAATTGAGTATGCAGTCTCTTCCCATTCAATCGGCCATCCTTCAAGCCGTCGTTCGGACCCAATTAAGTACGCTCGCAACACTTTCCAGAATCGCCGCGACAGGATTCTCGGTTACTTCCAATGTGCTGACGGGTATAAGTATTCTGTCCACCGTACTCGATATATTGGATCCGTTTCATTTCAATAAAGTGCTGACCGCTCGAACTCTTTACGATATCGACTGGCGATTAGACGTTCAGTTTTATCAATCGGAAACGGACCATGTTCTAGAAATCACACCCGATCTTCTATGGGACGTTTTAGAAGAAGATGCGAGCGATCGATACCTCTTCTTTGCCGAGAAAGTGCAAGAATATTTAGATGCTATCCATAAAGTGCCCATGACCGATCGACCCCAAACGCGAATGTCATTTCTCCAAAAATCACGAACAGACGAAAGAGCCCCGAAAAATTGGATTTATTTCACGATAATTGTTTATTTGTTAACAGGATTCACCTTCCTATTTCAACCCTACATGCATTACTTATGCGTGACCATCTTTTTCCTATTTGTGTTTTATTTTTATCGTCATTCTAAATGAAAGCTGAAGATTTTTGGAGGGGAAAAAAACGAATGACTTGGAGGGAGAGTAACTAACCAGTGAATAAACTAAAAAATCAGTTAGTACTTACAAATTACAAGATGTTTCTTCTTTCACAGCACAGAGTGATCTGAAGTGAAACTTGGAGTTTAAATAGATAAGCAAGAATCCCTTCCAGAAACAATTTTGACATGTCTGGTTTTGTGGATCAAGTCGGCTGGGGAAAAACTGTAAGAGCTGAAAAAAATTTCTAGATAAAAAAAAAAAAAAAAAAAGAAAAACTTTTTGTTAATTTTTATCATGTCTTTAGACATGATAAAAATTAACTACCTCCCCCTTTTGTCTGGGAATGTTGTCTCACACTTTCTAAAAATAGACCATCACTCCTTTCTAAAGAATAGAATTCCAAGAATGAGTCCTGGTTTGTTTTTTCGAATGGGTGAGACATCCTTCCGAGACAAACAGAGGGAACAGTTAATTTTTATCATGTGTATAAGACATAATAAAAATTAACAAAAAGTTTTTTTTTTCCAGCTGTGAGAAATTTTTTCCCAGCCGACTCGATGGACAAGATACCATTTTTTAATAATGGACTCTCGTTTACCTATTTAAGCTTTCCAAGTTTCGTTTCAGATGAGTCCATGCTGCGGATACTGTTCTCCTGAATATCTTTCAATAATACCACTTTCTCGGATAAAATTCATCACCATTCGCTTTTTTAGCATAACTTAGATAGATATAGAGAAATTCCTCGTTTTTATGATCTTTCGGGTAATACTCATTTCCATTTTCGTCTCGTGCATATCGGATGTAATTCGTCTCTGGCTTTTCCCGAATTCTATCCTGTATATAATATTCTTTTCCAATGCTGGATTTAGGATAAATCTCTCCTCCCCTCGCATTGACAGCATACGTTTTCACATTTACATCCAATGAATTTAACGGGTATTCTCCTCCATTGTTTAATTTAGGATAAAATTCGTCTCCGGAATTGGATTTGGCGTACCGACGAGGAAGCGCTATATATTCATGACCCCGATATTCCACAGCGTAATATTCATTTCCATGCTCGTCTTTGGGCAAAAATAGGTCGATTGTCATTATCGAAATAATACAGCTCCTGTTTAGGTTTTTTAGGATCTTTTGGATATCGTTCTTTTCCAAATTCATCTATGGTGTAAACCGAAACCATGTTTTTTTCCTTTACCGATCTTGATATTTACATGAGTCACCTCCGATTATCCAGTTATCTTTTGATACATCTTTCGAATCCAGTCTTCAATCGATTGGCCCGTCGTTTTGAGATGTTCGGAATTATGAACGGTCAAATAAGCCATGTAAGCAGCTAGACCAAACGTGAGGACTAATAAAAATAAAAAGATGAGCCGGTTCGTTAAGAGGGTGACTGCGACTAGGATGATGCTGATATAAACCGTAGAGTAAAACAATATGCCTTGACCTAAATAACGATCCATTTTTTTTCTACTTTATTCCATTTGAATCAACGAGTCAGCCGAGACCGGATAGTCATCGGTCGTGACGGGCTTTTCGGTCATTTCACCTGTGTACAACAACGTCATGTCAGGATCGGGGAGGGCTTTTAATTTTCGGTCTTCCCAGTAAGCTGAACGAGGATGCGTGACGAGAATTCTAAAAAACAATTTCATGTCCAAATTTCATAGACTGAGGTAAGGAGGGGGATACCTTCGGGATGCTGCGTCGCATCAAAAACAGCTTCTCGTCCATCTATTTTATATCGCGCTCCATGTTCCGGTATAATACGACTCAGCTCTTGAACTTCAAGTCGAAGGGTTAATACAGCCGGTAAAATCCCTTCATAGGCTTCTTCTTTGGGTACGCATACGTGATACCCGTACGGAGTGGCTCGAATTCCTTCTGTGGAGGAAGAAGGACAAAAGACAAAAGGTTGACGCCAATTACAAGTGGCGTATAATACGGAATCGGGAATAAATCGTCCCGATCGTATGCGATGGCCTTCACGACACGTTTCGGGAACGCTATAAGTCGAAGCCTGTTTCACAAATCGCTGCGACCAAAATTTCAAACCTTGCCGTCGAACGCGTTTCTTTCGAATTTTTCCCTTTTCGAAAAGACACATGTGAGGAGAAGTGGGTAAATAAATAGCTGTTTTCAATTGTTTGAGGAATGGGTACGGCGTGCAGTCGGGATGAGAACAAATATTATTCCCTGGAATATAAACTTCTTCGTTGGTTTCGTCACAAGAGGCACGAGGTTCATGATCAAGAGTCGTCCAGGGCCGAATCCAATTCGCAACGATCGATAAATGATCGAATTTAAACACATCGAGATGCCGATACTGAAACGCGCCGGGGATGCGCGGTCGACATTCATTTCCGTCAAAAAATGTTTGAGGAGGACACGTTTGAATTTCCCTCCGAGCGCAATCAAAATATCGATCGCTCGTATCGCCTATCGCGAGTTTTGACGATGACGACTTATCCTCACAAGCCCATTCAACCGTATATTGATCCGACACTCGATAGCCTGGTTCTAGAACCGTACGTTTTCGGGTTGGATCACACGTGTAAGCTACAGCTCGATCCAAAGATGTTGAAAATGGATAGGACGGGAGATGTTTCGTATACTCGTGAGCGGGAACGACAATTTCTTTCGAGCTCGGTTGAACATTTTCACTGAAAAGAGGCGGTTGACATGTTTGGGACGTTTCGTCGTACACCATCGGTAAATGGAATAAGGCATCGCCGATCCATGTATCCCAGGAAAGAGGACAGGATATAGTGTCGCGAACCATTCCGTTTTCACAAATCGCGTAACCCGGAGAGTACAGAAAAGATCCTTTTTGGACGATGGGGAGAGGTCGTTGCGTATTATCCGGAAATCCGTCGCAGAGATCAGACACGCATCGCCGATAATGTGTCGAATATTTTTCTCCGGGCGAACATCGAATCATTTTCGGTCGATGGCCACGACACTCGATATACGTCACCTCGTCAATCGGAAAATGTTGACCGTCTTCACAGTAAGATACGAAATGTTTTCGCGAAGTGCAAGCGTCGTAGTAGAAAAATGTCTTGGGCGGACAGGCGATTCGAATCGGTTGTTCGTTCTGGCATTCGTAATAAAAACGTCGATTGGTTGGATCGGGTAAAACCGATCCGTCATGCTGATCGATGCAGGGATCGACAGGAATGCAGGTAGAAGGAGAATGTTCTTCTTGACACATGAGCACGTCTAGAACACGACCGTGCCGACATCGATAATAATAATACATCATGGACTTTTCGCGGGGTACAAAACTCTGCGATCGTAATAAAAACAGGTAGAGGTTTTTCCCCGTTGCGGGGAGCTGAGTATCATCGGGCTGTCCAAAACATTCATCTTTTTCCCAAATCCGTCCTTCCGCGAAATAATATTCGAGTGGGAGAGGAAACGTCCATGTTTTTCCCGTGGAGGTGTGAAACGAAACCTCGTTGTCGTTTGAGGTCTCGATCTGATATTGGAAACGCGTCGTTGTCGTCGGAGGAGAAGAAGGAACTTTCGGGGACGGGACCGAAAAATTATAGAAATACAAGTAGCAGTAGTATAAACTCAAAACGAATAAAAGTATGGCGAGCATCCAGCCTTTATTCATAAACGAGATGTGCCAATTATGGAAAGAGCAAAAAATTCCGAAAAAGGACGCAGCAGCGTGTTGTTCCAAACCGAATTATCGACATTTTTTAAAACAAGATCGCGCGTTGGATGAAATGCCGGCTCTGTATCGTGAATGTTTATCCTGTCAACAAAAAAGAAAGATCTTGGCGCGATAAAAAAGTGTCAGAATGGATTCGTATCGTCTAACCCGACGTTATTTTCGTCAATTGCAACGGCTTCACTTCCTCTCGCAAATGCGGCAACGCGATTGGTATCATCATATCGTCATCCAATACGTGATGGATCCCCAAAAAGGACGCCATTTCACACTTTTTCATCCGGCTATGGATACCCATACAGAAGAGTCGCTGGTTTTCTTTGGAAAACGTCGCTTGTTTCTTACGTTTATGTTGAAACGGATCGTTCACCAAGGTTTGAATGCCGAACAACGGTTACAACCGAACGCGTTATTACCTCTCAAATCGCTCGACGATCCCGTCTATGAAACACAACGCAAGGCTATTCAAAATATTTGGGAGGTCGATGCTCATTGGTATACTACGGAGAATAAAAACGATATTGCCGTGAAGAATACGGCTCCTTTCATCAAAACTGAACCTCAAGCTCTGTAATTTAAAATATCCATCGGATGGGTGAGATGATTCGGATACGACACGATTTCAATCGTATGAGGCCATTTAGCATGTATTTATAATGTAAAAGATCGTGCCGCTTCAGCGTATCGAGCCGGATAGCTGAAATATAGGTTTTTTCTTCGTTGGTTTTCTCGTACAAATAACAAATACCTTGATCGACGAACACGTAAACATCTTGAGGAAACAGTTGCAGAAGCGACTTGTCCTTGGAAAAGTGTCGAATCACAGTATAATGAGAACTCGTAGGGATCGGAACCGGTTCTAATTTATAAAGGAGGAAAGAAAGAAAAATGATACACCCGAGCGCGATCATTCTATGCATTGTATTTATAGTGACTCTCTTGAATCTTTTTTATAAACCCGATCTCCGGATGCCTTCTATTCCTCCCTCATCATCATTAGCCTTACCAGAAATTTCAACCGAGACGTATTGCCCTTTCCAAATCTTTCAGTGTCCCGATAGCCATTGCGATTGTTCTCAGCTCTGTGAAACAAATCCCACGTTTTACGAAAAACTCACTCTTTCTGATAAAACATGGAATCATCTCGAACCGGGTACTTATTGTATTCCCTAAGGAATCCGGACCGCTTGTCTTTCTTCCTCGGAAATTCCTATTTTTTCGGCCTCGGGATGGCTCTGTGCTCCTCGTTCCTCTTTCACCCATCCCTGTCAACATCCAGAAGCCCGTGATCCTTCTCTCAATGTTTTAATAGATCGTCGAACCCAACAACCCGCTCAAGAAGTAGCCGATTATTACGAAACGTTAGAAGATGGATCGTTCCGATACCAATGTCAATGCCATTCTTTAGATCGACGAGGTAATCGAATGATTCAAACATCTCCGTGGGTCTGTTCTGTCGATTACTGCGTTCGAGATTTGTGGAACGTGCCCGGACTAGGATGGGACGCCGAACGACACGTCTGTGAATGTGGACCCTACGTGCATCGAGTTTTGGGCGATCTATCTTCCCCTTGTGTTTTGGAATATACACACATAGACGAAAAGCATAGGTTAACGGGAAAACGAGAATGAATGACTGACCAATCTGTTGAATTCCGACCAATTTATTGTCCAGAGAATCAGTCGGTTTTACGGTTCACAAAACGGGTCTTGCGAGGCAACACAGCGTACGATTATGTCATTGTACATGGAACAAGTGTTCCTAAAATTTCGAGAGGTCAAGAATGACATCTCATTTCAAACAAATCGAGAAAAATTTTCAAACGGACCAAGAATTGAGTCGGTTTGAAAAGGAAGACGAAAGCCCCAAAGAGGAAGGATGGTCGAAGAGACAAACGTTCGCCATTCATTTACTACTGGTAACGGCGGGTCCTACGATTCTTTTCGCTTTACTGGGCAACGTATTGAAGATTCATTATTATGTCGTCTGTTTAATTCTATTATTTTACTTTGCTCTGGAGCTCTGGCCTACTTGATACGATACCGATTTCAGTGGCTATTGCAAGCTTTTAAAGAAAGCCAGAAATATATTCGTTGAATATGGGACTTGAAGAGTGGATTATATAAAAAAAACTTTGAAAAAAAATGAAGAGGGAGAAGAGGAATAAAAAAGGAAGAAGCAATAATTTAACCATGGCGATGGATCCTGTACTTATTCATCTATCTCCCAAAAATTCTGAAGGTAAAGAGTTAGATTTGGAAATATGGATAAACCCCGATGATACGGATGACAAGATTATAGAAATACATCGTCATGATCGCAAAGACAAAACGAAAGAATTTGAACCCTGTTGTCAAAATCCTTTTTTAACTCCCGCTATCCTCCAACGTAGAGAAAATGAAAAGAATAAAACGATAGATAAAACATTAGAATTGACCAAAGAAGCCATTCACATGTTGAAAGAAGTCTTTTCGGGAAATGGAGAATTCAGTACAATGGAATTTGATGCATCGTCCACTGAGGTAAGAGCTGATTTTAGACAGCCGACCAAAGAACCTGAAGTTGAGAAAGCAACAAGTTGTCAAGGTCGTAAACATAAGAAAAGAGTTAATAAAAAGAAATAATACATTTAAAAAGACCTCCCCATCCTTCTATGAATTTCTTGAACAATGAACTGTTTTCACGAGACACAATCCACATCTTTGCTGGATCTAAAGAGAATCTTGAGAGAAGACATGGCTTAAACTGTTTCCAGGAGAGTTGAAGTGCAGGCTTTTTCAACAGCACAGAGGGATCTGAAGCAACAGTTGAAATGTTGAAATATATAGAACAGAAATTCCATTCTTAAAAAAAACTGGGATGTCTTGTCAATCGAATCGGGTAGAAAAAATTCTTGGCTTGAAAAAAAAAAAAAGAAAAAAGAAAAAAAAATTTTTGTTAATTTTTATCATGTCTTTAGACATGATAAAAATTAACTCTACCCTCCTTTTTGTTTTGAATGATGTCTCACCTTTCCTAAAAATAGATTTCTAAGAATGATCATGATTTTCTTGGAAGTCTATTGTTTACAAACATGTCTAGACAACATGTTGACATCATTCAAAACGAAAAGGAGGGTAGAGTTAATTTTTATCATGTCTAAAAGACATGATAAAAATTAACAAAAAGTTTTTTTTTTTTTTTTTTTTTTTTTTACTGAAGAATTTTTTCTCTCCTAGTTCTTAAAAATATTTTTCAACGATATCTCGATACCTCTACCTATTTTATCCCCCCTCTCTTAGTATATAAATGGTTGAAAAAGAAATCGGAGTTCATTCTGTTTCGTAAAAAGATAGCGAACACATGGCAACGGATAACTTAGTCATTTCATGTGAAGAAGATCCCTTTGAGGATATTCCAGATACGGAACCCACTTTTTATGGACCATTTTCACCTGTTTTTAGAGTACCGAAAAAGTCTTCTCCTTCTCCAACTCATTCTTTGGAAATACTGTCTTCTCCTCCCTCGTCATCCACTCATCAGCGCTCTAGAAAGAAGAAGTCCTCACAGACCAAGCTCCACCAAAAAATTGTTGGTGTGTTGGCTGTCACCTCTGATGGATATACTCTTACGAACTGCGTCCGGTTTATAGCCAGAGACCTGAAAACACATACGAAGGAATTTATTCAGCAATTGAATGCGGATCTGGAACGACTTCATATTGAAAAACTCTACGTGGCGAATGAACCCACTCGAGAAAAAATTCATCAAAAGGTACATCTCAAGTTTTTATGGACTGTTATTTACAAACCTCAACATCGTCAGCCACAGCAATGTCCATCTTGTCGATCGAAATCTTGTCATCGATTTATGGCTATGCTAGCGCTCCAACAATTAGTGAAATTTGCTGTTCATAAATGTATTCATTGAGTGGATAGGTAATCAAGGAATTTTTCTATCTTTTTCCTTTTTTCAGATGATCCAGAGAAACAAATACTCTACTTCATATGGTTTAGTGGTAAAGACCTCATCAGGACAGGTGGTGATGATTCATCGAAAAATGCCATACTGTTTTCAAAATTATTTAATTCAGCTTTTAAAAAATAAACGTATCGAACCACCCTTCTATTTGGAAAAAATATCGGTGCTTCAAGATGAATTTGAAAACCATATTTATCCGACTCTCCATCCCAATTTACAAGACGATTATGATCGGTACAAGGCTAAATTAGCTTATGAAGATGAATGGGATTTTCCGCATGGACAAATGGATAAAAGACGCTTCAAGAAAGACGACGACCCTCGATTCAAATGGTTCAGAGTCGCGTATCAGGAATTTGAAGAAGAGTCCGGCTACCGATTCGCCTACCAACCCTCGGACGTGGCTCAGTATCCCTTAATCAAACTAGAATTTACGGGATTAGATCAATGCATTTATACACAATATTTTTTTATAGTCGAACATCCTAAACATTTACGCCGTAATACCTACTTTGATAATTATTCTCCTTTCCAATCTCAAGCTGCTTATAGAATGGCTCTCGAACGCAATATCGGGAGTATTGATGATCGGATGGTCTATCGGGGTTACTTAATTAAAATCGAAGAGGCTCTAAAGTATCTAACACGTCAACAGGAAATGAAAAAGGACGGGAAGGATCAAGTGTTGCTATATTTTTTAGAAGGAGATAAATGGAATCCACCCGATTCTATTTGTTATTTAGAAAAGTAAAAAAAATGGAATAAGATCCCTTAGCCACCCCGCATTTCTCATTTGAAGAATCCATCCTATCTATTCTTTTTTTAAATGTCTAGGGATGTCATCCGACGCATTCTCTCCGCCAAAAAAAAAACAAGTTCCTCCCACCTACCCCAAAAAGAAGAAGAAGAAATTTCCCATGAGTCTTTTCGAGAACACTCCCCCCCCTCTCTCTTCCTATATATAAAAGAAACCGAGAGAAAAGTTGTCTTTTCTTTTTTTTCCATCTCGTCCTCAGGAGAAAGAGAGAGAAAACCAAATGCCATGGAGTGGTTACGGCGAGAGTCTTTTTCCCTCGCGATTCGTTTCCGTTTCGCCAAGACAATTCCCCTCACGTTTTACTTGGGGTCGGGCATGCTCTATTTTCGAGGATCGGAACTCGTGACTTGCCTTTCCCAGCAAGGGACTTGGATGAGTCCGAAAAGTCAACGGACTATTCAGCAATGGATCTCTCGAGCCCCTTTTCGCCCTTACCGATCCTTAACGACGGATCTCTGGATCGATACGTCGGACCGCCCTAGCCGGATTCTCCGCTATACCCCTTTTATCACCTTCGATTCCCTGGAAAGACTCCTCAACGATTTGGGTCCAGACGCTCTCCTCTTTTCGACCTGGCTTCAGAGTGTGATGAGAGAACCTCTTCAAATCCAAGAAGATTCTCAGACCGGGGAAACTTATTTTAGTCCCGTGGAGAACAAGGTGATGGACTTTCAGTTTCAAAATTTATCGGAACTGTTTCAATGTGCTTTATGTTTTTATTCTTCTTAAAGAGGAGTGGGGGGAAAGAAAACCTAAAAATTGTAGAATAATCATAAAAAATAATTTTGTTTTTCTTTTAAAAAAATATTGAGATAGTCCGATCTTGTGGAGGAGGTGGAAAATTCAAAACTATTATCTAAAACAGATATGGCGGTCAGTCCATTTCGATCCACGGAGGAGGATATGTGTGAGATTCTCTGATCCATAGAGGGTTTCAGGAAAAAAAAACTGCGAAAGTTTCCCCCCTATCTCCAAAGAATGGGTATCCAGGTTGAATGCAGAGTACAGACTGATGGGAAGCCGAAACTCAAGTTCCTTAAATAGAAAAAAATGAGAGCTCCTTCTAGAAACAATTTTAGATGTCTTGTTTGGATGAGTGAGTCGACTGGGAAAAATTTCTCAGCGCTCTGGAAAAAAATTTTGAGTTTAAAAAAAAAAAAAAAAAAAAAAAAAACTTTTGGTTAATTTTTATCATGTCTTATAGACATGATAAAAATTAACTCTCTCTTCTTTTTGTCTGGGAATGATGTCTCACCGTTTCGAAAAATAGAACATATCCCATTCTTGAAATTCTATTATTTTAGAAAGGATGATGAGTGATGGTCTATTTTTCGAAACGGTGAGACATCATTCCCAGACAAAAAGAAGAGAGAGTTAATTTTTATCATGTCTATAAGACATGATAAAAATTAACAAAAAGTTTTTTTTTTTTTTTTTTTTTTTTTTCAATTCAGGAAATTTTTCTCTGAGCTTTGCCAATTTTTTTTCCCAGCCAGCTCCATCCATAAAACAACACCTCTCAAAATCTTTTCTCATTTATCTATTTAAACCATTCGAATTTTTTTGCTTCCAATGAGTCCACGCATCTTGGCCTTTCTTCCACTCTGCTCTGAGAAAGATAAGGTAGATTGTTTTCGGTGGACCGTCCTGTTGACGCTTCCGATTTATATAGAGAGCTATATATATAGATAGGGTCCCTCCTAACTCCCTCTATTATGACTATTAGTCTTTTTCTTCTTTTTTTTTCCAAGAAATATACAAAGAATGATCCACAGTTTTTTTTTCCGTTAATGAAAAAACAAATATGCTTCTACCTTCCGACTTCTTTTTAGTACCTCTTTAGGTGTCTCCTCCTTCTGGATCTTTTCCTTCTCCTCTCTTCCTCGCGAGCAGGGAATTGAAAATGCTGTTCAGGATGCAACGCTCGTAAAGACTCCATTTTCTTCCTGGAGAGGGCGTCTACGGCAAACACAGTCTTGTCATGAAATTGGAGTTGGTAGTAAAGAGGTCCGTGAATAATGTACACGGAGCGAGCTCGCAGTCGATGGGGAATCATACGATACCCGTCGGCTTCTGATTCCATTTCCCATCCATAAAGACGGATAGAAGCTTCTCCGGTTTGAAGATTATGAACCCACTCGGGTGAAACGTAAAACAGTTTTAAAAAGGTTCCAGCATCGACGGCGATCACATTTTCCCATCGCAGATAAGCGTGTAAGCGAAAGGTTCCTGCCTCCATCATCGATTGGAAAGCAAAGTGCTTGAAAACTTCGATGGACGAAAAATAATGCAGGATTTTTCCATCGTAACAGGATAAATAGCACATGGTTTCTTGGACGATTTGTTCCATACGCTCCGGGTCCCGAAACCATTCTTCGAAACGGGAGAGAGGTTCCCATTGATCAGCTACATCGAGATGACAGACGGGCGTGATTTCCACCAGGGTAGGTAGAACTGCAACAGCATCGGTCGACATTTTAGTTTTGCTCGGTTGAGAAGGAAGAACGAGAATGAACCCTGTAAGCAGAAAAACTCGGATCTATATAAATACTAGAGGAAAAAAGGCGGGGGGAAGGGAAGTTCTGCCTTCCTCCCAAAGAATAAGAAAAGTGGGTGGAAAGAAAAAAATCATTTCACTCTCAGGAAAAAAAAAGAATTTTTTTTTCTTGTCAACATGTTGTCTAGACATGTTTCTAAAAATAGATTTCCAACAAAGGTTCATTCTTTTCTTAGAAATCTATTTTTAGAAAAGAATTGACATATCCTTCAAAACAAATTTCTTTTTTTTTCCCTTCCTCCAGCAGCCAACTGGATGGGCAAGCGTTTCGGGTCAGATCAGTCCGTGCTGACATTATTTTTTTTTAAATACAATGGAATTAGTATAGGAATGTACTAGAAACTGACCCAAGGTTGAAAAGAAAATATCAAAATCAATACTCACTTCTTGACGATTTCTTTTTTCCAAAAACCTGTCGAAGAATTCTTGATGGGTTATCCAATCTCTAGACCTGTCTGAAGGGAATTCAATCTAAGGTGAGCGCGCATTTACCTGACGCGAAACTCGGAATATCTGCATAAATAACAAAACGTCCATTCTTAAAAACTTATCGTCTAGTCCATTGAGTTGGTTGGAGGGGGGAAAAAATTTCTGAGTAAAAAAAAAAAAAAAAAAAAAAAAAAAACTTTTTCTTAATTTTTATCATGTCTTATAGACATGATAAAAATTAACTGTTCCCTCTTTTTGTCAAGGAAGGATGTCTCACCGTTTCGAAAACGAAACCAAAACTCATCCTTCTCATGGCAATTATTCCAAGAATGAGTCACGGTTTGTTTTTCGAAACGGTGAGACATCCTTCCCAGACAAAAAGAAGAGAGAGTTAATTTTTATCATGTCTAGAAGACATGATAAAAATTAACCAAAAGTTTTTTTTTTTTTATCACTCAGAAATTTTTTCCAAAGCTCTGAGAATTTTTTCCCAGCCGACTCGATGATCCAAACAAGACAGATCCAAATTGTTTCTAGAAGGAACTCTCCCTTCTCTATTTAAACCACTCGTGTTTCCAACTTCAGTTCAGTCTGTGCTGTGAATTCGACCTGGATACACACTTCTCACTTCCTGGAAAGAATTTCTGTGAATGTATGGGAACATTTTTCTCAGCTCTTAGAAAAATTTTACCAGCTGACTTGATCGACGAGAGACATTTCGAACATTCTGTTATCTGCGGAAGTCGTTTCATTTACGTGCAGTCAATGTTGTGGACTCACCTGAATATCCATTGCTCCCTCCCCCTTCTGGAAAGGGTCGTAGCTTTTTTAGATCCTCGTCGCTCTTTTTACGTTTCGTTGGATATCTAGGACGAACTTTTTTACCTTATTCCTTTCAAACTCTAATATTGAGGTTGGAGAGCCGTCATGGAAAATCAGCCATGATCCTGACGAATCTAAACCGACTCCTTGAAAGCAGAGCTATGTCATGTTATTTTGATGACAGATTTCCAAGCTCCGTGTGATGAGAAATTTAGAAATTTTGCAGTGTTAACGGAAAGGAGGAGACAGAAACCTGGAGAATGGAAATGAAGCTGAGAAAAAATGCTAAGAGTTCAGGAAAAAAAAGGCTCTTTCCAGGAGGGAGGAGAAGCGCGTATCTAGGTTGAGTGCACAGCACACACGGATCTGAAGTTGGAAACGCGAGGGGTTTAAATAGAGAAGCGAGAGTTTCTTCTAGAAACAATTTTGGATGTCTTGTTGTTTAGATCATCGAGTCGACTGGGAAAAAAAATTCTCAGAGCTCTGGAAAATATTTTCTGAGTGATAAAAAAAAAAAAAAAAAAAAACTTTTGGTTAATTTTTATCATGTCTTCTAGACATGATAAAAATTAACTGTCCCTCCTTTTTGTCAAGGAAGGTTGTCTCACCGTTTCTAAAAATAGATCATGACTCATGCTTGGAATAATTGCCTTGAGAAAGGGTGAGTGATGGTCTATTTTTAGAAAGGGTGAGACATCCTTCCCAAACAATAAAGAAGAGAGAGTTAATTTTTATCATGTCTTAAGACATGATAAAAATTAACCAAAAGTTTTTTTTTTTTCAATCTCATCTAGAGAATTTTTTCTAGCTGACTCGATCGACAAGACATGACATGACCATTGTTTTTTTTTAATAATGGACTTTCACCTATCCCTTTTAACCCTCCGAATTTGGCTTTGGATCCGTGTCCTTGCTTCCACATTCAGAGCTCTTTTCTTCAACATTTCGTTGCAGGGGAAGAATCAATTCTCTCACGACGTTTAGATATTCTTTCAGAATGCTAGAAAACTCATTCAAAGAAGAAGTATCTAAGGGTGGAGTTACCGGTTGAGGAAAATTCACGAGTCTTGGAATCGGATTATACGAATCCGTCTGTATGCCAAACTGTAAAGGTGAACCACCCGCTTTAGGAGAGCAGATAATAGTAAGATCCATCTTTTTCCAATTTTTGATTTGAATATACTTGTTTCTTCTTACTCGGAACATTTTCCTTTTTCTTCCTCCTCATCCAGGAACTGAATTCCAGGTGGAACGGAAGCATTTGTAATAAACTGTTGTTTCTTGGTTCCACACGCCTGACATTTTCCCGTGACCATCGGCCGTCGATTTTTCGACATGCGATAGTGGACGTCGACCGTATCGGTCTTGGTTCGGCATTTCACACACCAAATGGAATAAGAAACAGGTTCCGCGTCAGAATGCTCCATTGCAGTAACACACTCTTTATTATTTTCTTCTCTTTTGAGAGAGAGAGAGAGAGATCTTAACCAGAAGTGTAGATATAAAATTTAGGATACGTTTCGGATCCGTCCGCTCTTTTCGCATACCCCACTTCTTCACAGAGGTATTCCGTTTGCTGATCCGCTCTTCGAGGATAAAACTCGTTTCCCCAAGCATCGCGAGCATAACGAATTCGATCGCCGGCCGTTAAACAATATTCGACTCCATCCGCCTTTTTAGGATACATTTCATCCCCAGATTCGTCTTTGGCATAAGGGAATAAAACAGACGTATAAAGCGAATACTCGTCCCCATTTTAAAATTTCGGGTAGTATTCTCGTCCAAAAGACGTTCGGGCATACCGTCGAGGAGCTAAAATGTATTGGTTTCCGTTTAAATCTACTGCGTAATACTCATGACCGTTTTCGTCTCGAGCCAAGATAGGATTTCCTTCAGGATCCGTAACGTATAATTCGTAATGAGGATGTTGGGGGTCGGTCGGGTATCGTTCTTTCCCCGATGCGTCTACTCGATAAACAGACATGCTTAGTTCTCGTCGCCTGCTCCTTCCTTCCTCCCACTCGAGACCCGTTGAGATGAAGGTATGAGGTTGATATCTATAAAATGGGTTGACCCTTTCAAACTATTCCATTGTTTAAAGACGCGTGGGTTAGGAAAAAAAAATATTAATAAAAGCAAATATCTGAACGGTTCAACACAACAGGTGAATGGAAAAAAGGAATAGTTCTCTCTCTCCAGTCACAGGATGGTTTCTTCTTCTAGAACGGCTCACTCTCAACTGAAGCGAAACTCGGAACTCGAAATGTTTAAATAGATCATAGAGTCCATTCCAGAAAGAATCCGGAGATGTCTTGTCCAGCCAAGTTGACTGGGAAAAAAAATTCTCAGTAAAAAAAAAAAAAAAACTTTTGGTTAATTTTTATCATGTCTTATAGACATGATAAAAATTAACTGTCCCCTCTTTTTGTCTGGGAAGTATGTCTCACCCATTCGAAAAAAACAAACCATGACTCATTCTTGGAATTGTTGCTATTAGAAAGGGTGAGTGATGGTCTATTTTTAGAAAGAGTGAGACATCCTTCCCAGACAAAAAGGGGGGTTCATTAATTTTTATCATGTCTAGAAGACATGATTTTCCAGCCCACTCGATCGACAAGACGTCCCCATTTTTTATTTAAGAATGGATTCTTGTTTATTTGTGTAAGCATTCCGAGTTTCGTTTTAGATGAGTCTATGTTGTTGAAGAGGAAACATGGGTACCCTCATTTTTTTTTCCTATCTGATTTCTAAGATGAATTCAGTGAGTTCACCTTGACCTTTTCAAATTTTGTTTGTTTACTTTTAGCCCAGAGGTCGACGGATAAATCATTCTGATTTTTTATATATTTTTTGTGTCCCTCTTTCTAAGAAACCTATCTCGTTCCAAGTCTTCTCGAAGTGCTATTGGTTCGTTTAGAGACGAGGTCATTTCACATCCCTCCCTCCTCAAAAAGTGTATGTATATAAATTAAAGGAAGTGATTTTCTATACACACACTTCACCTTTTTGAGTGGTGTCACGATGAGCCTATCCAGTAGAGAACATGTTAGGGAAAGAATGCGTGAACAGAAACGACGCTGGCGAAGCAATTCAGCTAATCGAGAGCGAGAACGAATACTTCAAAAGGAACGTTGTGCTGTTCTTAAAAAGAACTCCCGACCGCGAAAGAAATATCTTCCTCCCAAGCAGTGGGAAAGCTATACGAATTTGCAGTATAAGGATATGTGGTCCGAAGAAGCCTATCAAAAATGTATTCGACAATGTAATAAAGAGCAATACAATTTTCTGATCTACGTTCTCGTCCGTTTGTACACCTATTACGCGTTACCTGAATCGAAACGTCCCCCTCCTCTGGATATTATTGTGCAAGGATCTGCCGGAACGGGTAAATCTTTCCTGATCCAAGCTTTATACCAAACTCTGATTCGAACGCCTCTTTTTAGCGAAGCGTGCTCGGTTCTCAAACTCGCACTCAGTGCTCAAGGATCGGTTTACATTACGGGAGATACTTTGCATCATGCCCTGCGTCTTCAAATGAACGGGACTTTTGTTCGACCTCTGACCCAAGAGACTTTAGACTATTACAGACCCCTGTATGCTCCTTTACGGATGGTGATTTTGGATGACGTTTCCACGATCGGATCCAATTTATTTTCGCGCCTCGACCAGCAACTTCGACAATTATGTCATGTGCCGGATAAGCCGTTTGGGAATGTGCATATGATTAAATTCGGAGATTTGCAGCAGCTCCAACCGATTCGCGACATGCCCATTTTTTATTCTGAAGGGTGGTGGACGCCTCAATCCACGCTCTACTATGAACTAGTCGAATGTATGCGATTCTCTCTGGATTACGAGGAGAGACTCGATCGTTTAACGAGAAATCACTTTTTAGAACCGGACGATGTGGCATTTTTCCAGTCCCGCGTTCGCAGTTTCGACGAAATTCCTCGCGAAGCTATTATTCTCTGTTTTTCGAGCAAGGATGCAGAGAAATATAATATGAAACGTCTCCAATCCCGAGGGACGTACTGTTCGTGTCTGGCTCGAGACGTGATTTATTCTGAGAGCGAAAAATTGCGGAAGAGGATGATGAAACGGAGTCAACATTTACATCGATCTCAGATGGCGAATCTCGAATCCGTCCTCCATTTACAAAGAGGAGCGCGATATCAATTGACTAAAACGCTCGACAGATCCAAAGGATGGATGAATGGAGCAATTGGAACACTACACCAAATAGACCAGGATGAAGACGGAGTTGTGACGCGAGTCTGGCTGCAATTTTCGAATAGTCTAGCTCCTATCGATCGCGTCTCCATTCGTATTGACACCTGTTCGACAAAAACACTCGCATTTTATCGCGAACAGTTTCCTTTGATGTTAGCCGAAGCGATTACGGCTCATAAAGCCCAAGGAGCCACCTTTCCGTCGATCGCAATTTACATGCACGGACCTTTTAATCGATTTCAGCAATATGTCGCTTTTTCTCGAGTGACTCAACCCCAGGGATTGTATATTCTGGACCAGTTTCGTCCCCGCATGAAATTGGCGAGCAAGCAAAAATACGAGGAGGAACTGGAGCGATTGCAAAACATGTCCCGGATTCCGTATGATATATCGGCTCGAGATATATCATACGGACTTGGAGCTAGACCTAGATCCGTACGAGTTTCTCATGAACCTTCTTCAATGTGGGAATCGTCTTTCCTTCCATCTTTCCAATAGAAACATCTCCCAAGAAAAAGAAGTCGTCAAACTAGAAGAAAAACCTTCTTTCCATGTAAAACCTGTTATAAAATGTGAATCTTAAATCTTTTTTTAAAAATTCAATAAAAAGAAATATTCTCCATCAAAACCCCTCCATTCTTTCAAAGCTTCACAAAACGCTCAACAATGTCCACACAACGGGAAGAGAAAAATCGATCTCAACGGTCCACACAACATGTTGACTCCTCAAAATATGTCTCTCCCAAGTGACAGGATGCTTCATCTTCAACGGCTGACACTCATCTAAAGCCAAACTGGGAATGCTTAAATAGATAAGCGAGAGTTTATTCTTAAAAAAAATGGCGCTGTCTTGTCAATGGAGAATCGAGTCGGCTGGGAAAAAATTTTGAGAGCCGGGAAAAAAAAATTCTCTAACTCTAAAAAAAAAAAAAAAAAAAAAAAAAAAAAAAAAAAAAAAACTTTTGGTTAATTTTTATCATGTCTTCTAGACATGATAAAAATTAACTCTACCCTCCTTTTGTATGGGAATGCTGTCTCTCCGTTTCTAAAAATAGACCAGAACCCCATTCTTGGAATTTTATTCTTTTTAGAAAGGATGAGTGATGGTCTATTTTTAGAAACGGTGAGACAACATTCCCAGACAAAAGGGGAAGGTAGTTAATTTTTATCATGTCTAAAGACATGATAAAAATTAACAAAAAGTTTTTTTTTTTTTCAGAGTTAGAAAATTTTTTTTTCCTTGCTCTCAAAATATTTTCCCAGCCGACTCGATTCTCCAATTGACGACACAGCGTCATTTTTTTTAAGAATGGATTCTCGTTTATATATTTAAGCATTTCGAGTGTCACTTCAGATGAATGTCAGCCGTTGAGGAAGAAAAACACAGATTCCCATTTTCTCATTTCCTTCAGAGAGAGAGAGAGAGAGGCCTAGATTTTCCAGACTCGATGACTTTTCAAGCATTTTTTGTTTAAGCTATTCGACTTCATATTTGTCTGACGTTCAAGAGTATGATCTCTCGTGGATGGATCTCTTCCACCTCATTCTCTTTCCAGTCGATTTAGAAGGGGAAGGGGAGATATTTTTTTCCCTCATGGAGGATGTCTCCTGAATACCGTTCAAAGAGTCTATGGAGAAATTATATGGTCAGAGTTACGGATTTCCAGGGCAATTTGCTTCTCAGCTAAAAAAAAGGATCTCTCTTTCCCAGTCTGTCTTCGATTGCCTCGTTAACTGTGAAATCCATCGCTTTTCCGATTTTATGGTTCTCCCAGTATAATCAGACAGTCGGTCACAAAAGTATTCGAACACCGGTACCCTATCAGAAAATGACAAGATGGCGTTTTTTTTTCTCTTTCTCTCTGTGTGTCGTGTTATTCCATCCTAGGTTTTCTTCTTCCCCCCCCCATCTTGGAAAAAACTGGAAAAAATTGGTTACGATCTCTTTTTGAATGGGGAGATGCCATTTTGAGAAAAAGCTGACGACCCTATCTTGGAGAATGAACATGACCGCTCTACACACCCTTTTACTCTCTCTCTCTCTCTCTCTCTTTTTGAATTGGGAAACCATTTTGGGAAAAAGCAGACGACCCTATCTTGGAGAATGGAAATGAACGCCTCTCCCTCTCTCTTTGAAATGGAAAGCCATTTTGGGACCCTCTGTTCTTGGGGAGGGAGAAAACTGAAGTCTGCACTTCGCTGTCTCTGAAAAGCGGACCCTCTTCTTCTGATCTTGAAGAACTGAAAATGAACGCTCTACACGATCTCTCTTTGAATTCAGAAGGTATTTTGGGACCTTCTAATGTTGGAAAACTGAAATGAACGCTCTACGCGTTTTCTCTCTCTCTCTTTGAGATGAGTAGCCATTTTGGAGGATTCTCCACCACCATCCTAACCTTGGAAAACTGAAATGAACGCTCTACACCTTCTCTCTCTCTCTCTCTCTGAAATGGGTAGCCATTTGAAAACTCCATAACTTTGGAAAAAACAGAAATGAACGCTCTACACCATCTCTCTTTGAAAATGGGGGTGTCATTTTGAGACCTCCCTCCCCTAAACTTGAAAAAAAAAACTGAAATGAACGGTCTACACTTTCTTTCTTTGGACATGGGTAGCCCTTTGGGGACCCTCTCCTCTTGGTAGGAAAAAAAAGAACTGAAGTGAAAGCTCTACACAATCTCTCTTGGAATGGGATCCATATTTCAGGAAACGTGGATCACCTCATTCTGGAAAACTGATGTGAACCACCAAGATTGGACTCTATATAATATTTTTTTTAATTGACATCATGACCCTCCTCCAATTTGTTATTAAAAAAATTGTTTTTTTTTTGTTTTGGTTTTTATCCCATTTCCGATGTGATTTCAGAAATGCAATTCCATAACAGTTCAATTTCATTCGAGGTTAAATGATCTAAAAAGTCTTTGACCCACCCATCCGTATGATTATTTTCTTCTCCTTCCTGTTGCACCAAATTTTGTAAGTCCATATAATCATTCCATACGGGAAGGGCTGGATCCTCACAAGGCTGTCTTGAAACACTTGGAGTCTCTTTGGGATGAGTGGAGGGATCTAGGATGTCTGGACCCGGCTGCGATTCTACCTCCATGATTTCTGGACCCGTTGGAACTTGTTTACCCGGCTGAAATTCTACCTCTACGATGTCGGGACTTTTTGAAGCTTGTGGACCCGTCTGACATTCTACCTCTACGATGTCGGGACAGGTTGGAGGAGGAGAAGAAGAAGAAGAGGATACTGGAAGAAGTTCTGTCTGTGAGGAGTCCAAAAGAGGCTGCCTGTTTGAACAAGTCGGGGAAGAAGAAGAAGAAGAAGAAGCTTCTGGATTCTGAAGCGGATCTTGCACGCCAGGTAGGTTCCGGTAAGTCGACCGTTTTTTAAGAGGTAATTTTTTTCTTCCTCCTCATCTTCAATCGTGATGACTTCAATTTCATTCCGTTGCCGGGTCGATTTTGTTTCGGGCCATGACGACGGTTTGGTCCAGCTCCTCTTATCATCTAAGGAAGGGATGGGTAAAGGTGGCGGAGGGTTTTCTTCTTCTTTTTCTTGAAACATCATCGGCAATTGGAAAGAAATCTCCTCTTTCAATTGTTTCCAAAGCGAGTACGAGCACCGATCGACGAGAAAGAGACTCTTCTGGGTTGTGACGATGAGATATTGCGTTTTCGGGGGAACGACATAGTTTTGAAAAGGTCTTAGAATATATTTCTTATATTTCATCCTGTCGCTGACTTTAAAACTTCTTTCCTTCAGATTGGGGGACGATGATTCGTAATAGGCCAGAGGAGCGGCTGTGGTTTGAACAATATGAACTTCGTCCTCAGCCGTCGTTCTCACTCCAAACGTAAAATATCGTTTCGTGAGAAAAATATTCTTCCACCGAAAACTCGTGCGCGGATCTGTATATCGCCGGTCTGTTTGAATGGGCCGTCTCAAAGCTCGATCCATCCGATTCCAAGAAAAGGGAGATTCCTCTTTCGTTTGTTGCGATTCGAATAAATTTCTGTATATATTCTGAACGAGCAGGTTGGAGGATTCGACATCTTGGTTGAAAGAAACGATCGCTTGATGAGGTGGTAAATGCGGAATAAATGTCGCACAATGACACGCCAAAAAATTTTCAAGTTGGAGATTTGCTTTAGCGTCTTCAAATCCTCCCCGTTCGAAATCCGTTGAGTTGGAAAAACGTCTAATAGCGACATGGCTCCCAATGGAAAAGAAATGATCTCGCCCAGTACTCTCGCCTTTTTATATATCTATACAGACACACACAGACACACATAGAGGCTCTATGATGTCCGTTTTATTTGTTTTTTTTTTGTTTCTCTCTCTCTTCTTTCCAAGAAATCTTATCTCCATGACCTCTTTTTCTTTTCTTAAAAAGATGAATGTGTGTGGGAATGAGGAAGTGAAAGTAATAATTTAATAAACAAAAAATTATCCAACCATGACCTTCTTTTTTTTTTCAAAGTCAACCTTTCCAATCCAAGGACGTCCAGAGATAGAGAAAGCAGGGAGAGAGGAGGAGGAGGGAAGGGAAGGTCACACTCACTTTCTCTCTATAAATAAAAGGGGAGAGCCCCAAAGTCGTATTTTTGTCCAAGTGGATCATGAGGAGGCATCCCCAGCTCACTACGTGTATTCCTTTCAAATATAAATATGTTGATCTTTCCTTTTATATCATCCAAGGAGTTGTTTACCTGAAAGCCTCCGATTTTTCAAAATGTGCGGGTTATTATACCGTGGGGAATTATCAAAAGATGCGGGACGAATTTTTGTCCGACGAAAACGTGTTGATGGCTCGTGACATTCCACCTTTGGATGCACAAATTTTGTTAATGAAACGAGCCAAATATTTTTACACGTCCCACTTTCTAACCGTCTCGCAAATGAATAGGATTATGGATCGTCTTGAGAAGACAAAAGGGATTCTCGTTCATTTTAGTGAATGGTTGCATAAATGTTTGCACGAACCTCTCTCGATCGAGAAGACTGGGAAGAATACCTATTATATTCTTCTCGAGGACTCTCCTCGTTCGTCTCATCATAGAGAGGCCACGACTTTTGAAAAAATCCTCGAGCAAGAAAAAATAGAATGGTGGAACAACTACCCCATCCCTCTCCCCGAGCATCAAGAGGAGCCTGTTCAGAAGAAAAAGAAAAAACCTTTCCAAAAGCCTATCCTCATCCTCCTCGATAATGATGGGGATGAGGAGAAGCCTGTTCAGATTCCTCTCCGTTTGTCAAAACCCGTCGAGGATGAAAAACCTCTCCCTTCCTCAAAACCCCTTGAGGAAGAGAGACCCCTCGAGAAGGAGAAATCTCTCCCATTGTCAAACCTCCTCGAAGATGAAAAACCTCTTCCTTTCTCAAGACCCCTCGAAGATGAAAAACCTCTCCATTTATCAAGACCCCTCGAAAATGAGGGACCTCTCGATTTGTCAAAACCCCTCGAGGATAAGGGAACCAAAACTTCTCTCTCTTTCGAAGAGGAGGGACCTCTCAATTTGTCAAGACCCCTCGAAAATAAGGGAACCGAAAATCCTCTCCCTTTCTCAAGACTTCTCGAGGAGGAGGAGAGACCGCTTCATGTCTCAAGACAGGACCCCCCTCTATCTCTTGAGGATCCGAGGGAAACGATTCCTATTGAAAAACCATCTATCGACGATCCCCAGAAAAGGTCTTCGGAGGAGATTAGACTTCCATGTAGAAAACGAATCTGCCACAATCATAATAATAATAATATACCCCCTTCTCAACAACAGAATCCTACAACATTTGCAGATAAATGCATTCAAACCAATCCCTTTATAGTAACCCTTTTGATTGGAGAACCCGTGCATTAGCCTCGAAAAAAAATGAGATTCTAGACGGTTTCTATGACCAGAATGTTAAGCCAATAGATAGGTCTAGCTCAGAATTTTTCTTTTAAAAGAAAATAAATAAATAATCCAAAGACTATTCGTAAATATAAATGGTAAAGTTTCGAGTCGGCTGGAAAAAAATTTTCAGAGCTGAGAAAAATTCTCCAACTCAAAAAAAAAAAAAAAAAAAAAAAAAAAAAACTTTTTGTTAATTTTTATCATGTCTTAGACATAATAAAAATTAACGACCCTCTTCCCTTTTCGTCCGGGAATGTTGTCTCACTCTTTTGAAAAACAAATCGTGATTCATTCATGGAATGATTGCCATTAGAGAAAGGATGAGTCATGATCTATTTTTAGAAAGGGTGAGACATCCTTCCCAGACAAAAAGGGAGGGTCATTAATTTTTATCATGTCTAAAGACATGATAAAAATTAACCAAAAGTTTTTTTTTTTTTCAGCTCTGAGAATTTTTTTTTCTCCCAGCCGATTCGAGACTTTACCATTTTTTTAAGAATGATTTCTCCCTGATCTATTATTTCAAAATTCCAAGTTTCGCTTCAGAACCATCTATGCTGTTGAAGAAGTAACGTGATATATGTATTTTTTTTTAATGAGTTCTCTCAAGATTGAATTGTGCAGGATCGACCTTGCGAATTTTTTCTCTGTGTCTTTAAATAATAATGATACCGAACTGCTTTTTGTAGAGCGCAATGGAAAAAACCTTTTGTATGGTTAGGACAATTCATGTGTTCGATCCCATTGTATTTGAGAATCTCTTGCGTCGATCCCGAAATGCAATAAATGGATCTTTGCAACCATTTCTCTAAAAACCGCCGTTTCATTTCTCCTCGCACCCAAATCATGGAAAAAGGTTCCGTCAACATCGTTAACATCCATGGAAAATAACTGTACGGAATTTCTCCTTCGTACCACGACAAGCCGTGATAATAATCACTTGCCCACACAGCGGTTCGTTTTTCTTTCTCGGTGAGCATTTGCCATGGAAACGGGGGTTTAAAAACAAATACCCCTCGAGAAGTACCGTCCAATGTGACGTAAGCCAATTCTTTCACAATAAAGGCTCCTTGAGAATCGTAGAAACCTTCAAAGTCGAGAATGATTTCCATGTTTTTTATTTCTTTTTCTTTCCAAGGTGACCTTTATTATTATGATGATGGATGTGTATTGAGATACGCACGATATTATTCAAAAAACAAATATATATATACGAATGTGACCTTTCCCAGAATTCATACGACCTGTCACGTGCAACCTTCTCTCTCTCTCTCTATAAATGAGGAGACTGCGAGAGAACGCTATCCATTTTTTCCTTCAGGACACACAGCGAGAGAGAGAGAGAGAGAGAATTTTGTTTTCTTTTTTCCTCAATTGAAGAAGATGGACATTTTGAGTGCCAAACCTCTCAAAGATTCCTACATTGTTCTGGACATGGAATACTTTCACTGTTATGATCCAAAGACGGGAGATATATGTTTCATCTTGAAAGAACTGCGCTACATCACTTGCGATTTAACCTTATGCGGATCCATGATTTTTCTCCCTCCTCTCCATTACGATGAGTTATCGTCCCGCAATCAAGCTCTGGTCAACCAGACTACAAATAACCGACACGGCCTTCAATGGACCGAGGGTGTCTTTCCTACGAGCATCTTCCTACGATCCTGAAAATATTAACCGAAAATGTGGAGGTGATCTACGTCAATGGATACGATAAAGCCGAATTTTTCAGCAAGCTCTGCCAGCGATCCGTTTACGAGTTTTACATCCCAGGGAAAACCGAGTGGCGGAACAAATCGAAATGCACGCGACACCAATATTTCCAAAAGATGATTCATTGTGCCGAGAACAAGGTGAGAAATTTTCGATACCATTTGATGGAGGGTAGTTACGTTTTCCGGAAATTACATTGTTACCCCTCCGAGAGCAAAGCTGTCGAAGAGGAGACGGAAGAATCTCCCCAGGAGAACTCGTGCGACGATGAGGAGGAGGAGGAGGAGGAGGATGAACTTTCTAATAATAATAATAATAAATGTCTAAGTTGGGATGCTTTAGAGACCCAAGAATATTGGTCTCAACCCTTATCTCACCTAGACCTGAAAGAGGATAATCAAGTGTACTCTTTGTGGTCCTCTTTTAAAATTTGGTCTTGGAGAGAACCCTTGAATGTTCATGAATGAAATGGTATGTAAATCCCTAGAGAAAAAAAAATAGAAAAAAAAAAGTTCCTTTTTTTTGTAATATGTTGATTTCTTTCCAATCCCATTTCTTTTCTATAACTCCAGCCCAATCGACGAGAAGAAGACGAATTTTCCAAGTTACACAAGACGAATCTTCCAAGTTACACAAGACGAATCTTCCAAGTTACACAAGACGTAGAAAGATTTCACAAGGATTTATAAATCACACTCTCCCACATGATATATGTATAGAGAGAAAAAGACCCTCTGTTCTCTAGCCAATACGTCAAGACTTTCCTAAACTAAGAGAGACCATGAGTACCGAGGAAACCTTAGCAGAGCAAGTGGAAAGACTTTCAAAGAGATTAGAAGAGTTAAGACGGGATAGATTTACAGTTCCGCCGACTAAAGAGGAAACTATCATCGATTTCAACAAACCGCTGTACTTTCATCCCCTACCCCAAAGAATGAGACGAGTGGACTCGCCGTTGAACAGTTCCAATGAGAAAGAAAATGTCACTTATTTGAATAGCCAATTTCAACACATGAATATTTCATAAGTATTTTTTTCCCTAAAGCGTAGGGAGATCGGATCAGTAGTTTTTCCCTTTTCATCGTCGAAAAAGATTGGGAGGAAAAATCTTTCTCAGCTCTCTCAGAAAAATTTTTCAGCCTTTAAAAAAAAAAAAAAAAAAAAAAAAAAAACCCTTTTTGTTAATTTTTTTCATGTCTTAGACATGATAAAAATTAACTCTACCCCCCCTTTTTGTCTGGGAGTGTTGTCTCACACTTTCTAAAAATAGACCATTACTCCTCCTTTCTTAAAGAATAGAATTCCAAGAATGGGATCTGGTCTATTTTTAGAAACGGTGAGACCCTATTCCCAGACAAAAGGCGGGTAGAGTTAATTTTTATCATGTCTAAATTTCAGGGTCCATCCATCTTATGTGAAACGGTGACCCTGACAAGATCGAGATAAACAAGTCCTGTGAGTTGTTTTGTAATCTTGACGCGATCCAAGAAAGACTTTTTATTATTTTTTTTTGAAATAGGCGGGGGGTGGGGAGAGAAAATGTTCTCACGACCCTTAGATATCTTTTCATAAATATATTTTCTATCAAAGTGTTTCTTTCATTCCGATCCTTTTAAGAGGTTGGAATGACCCTGACATTTAGATGGGGTCGCGATCCCGACAGATGTCGCGCGAGTATAAAAGTGTGTGTCCTCCGCGAGATTTCTTCATAGAACAGAAGAAGACGTGAACTGAGCTGGTAAGTCCCTTTGGTCCTATGAATATGGTTATCTATAAACTCGATTTGATTCTTAGTTTTTTTTTAATAATGATAATAATCATAACTTCATTTAAAAAGACCTTTGAAACTTCTTAACCCTTTGAAAAGAAAAATGTCTCTTTCAAGACGACGACTCTAAAACGTTTTATTGTTCCCCCCCCTTTCTAGATCTTCCCTGTTATACATATATACCTTTTCGATTCTCTTTTTTGCTCCTGTTTGTGGAAGACATCACCGTATTCATCGCCATGGCGTGTTCAGAAAACTTTATCGTGCTCGATCTAGAGGGTTTCCAGTCCTACAACCACAAGAAGGGTGAATTTACCTACGTTTTAAAAGAATTGGGCTATGCGACAAAAGATTTTTTGACCGTGGGATCGTTGACGTTTACTCCTCCTCACCCCTTCTACCAACTGAGTGAAAAAAACCAAAAGACAAATGCCTGGCTGACAAGAAACCGGCACGGACTTCGTTGGAACGAGGGTCATATTCCCTACAACCATTTAGGACGCATTCTCCAATCGCTCACTCACAGCTTCTCCACTCACAGCACGATTTATGTGGTGGGATGCCAGAAAGCTAAATTCTTTGCTAAAGCCTTGCATTATCAAAACCCCGTGACGGAAATTTATGTGCCAGATGGAATCATTTGGAAGTATCGGGAAAAAATGTGCCCGAAGTCATCAAAGGATGAAATATTTCCATTGTGCCGAAAACAAAGTGCGCAACTATTGATGGCATATTATGGAAGGAGATTTTCATATCAATCACGTCTATCCAGACGGAACGGAGAAAGAGGAGAGGATTCAGGAGGAAGCAGACAATCCTCTGCAAGCTTTTGATAAGGCCTACGATCAGTTAGAGAAGGATCCGTCCCCAAAAGCGTACGATAACCTCATCCAGAAATGGGATAATCTGTCCTGTTTCCAAGTGATGGAACATCCGGATGAGCATACGCCTTTAAACTTGATAGGCTCTTCTACTTCTTCTTCTTCTTTGTCGTCAACTTCCTCCAATAACTCGAGGAAGACGGAGGGTTGGGGAGACATACCTGAAAATATTCCCCATTACGATCCAGCAGCCTGTTGGGACGAACCTTCCAAAGAATCTCATGAGACCCCCAAAATATCTTCAGAGGATCCAAAGACAAAATCCACTGAGTGTTGGGACAATGAACGGACGACTCATGCTCTAAAATCCACTAAGACTATGTCCACTGAATGTTGGGACAATGAACAGACGACTCATGCTCCAAAATCTACTGAGACTATGTCCACTGAATGTTGGGACAATGAACGGACGACCCATGCTCCAAAATCGACTGAGACTATGTCCACTGAGTGTTGGGACGAAGAAACCGAAAAGACGACAGAGAATTGGGATGACCGTTCTCAAAAGTATTTGAATTGATATATACATAAACTCAGGAGAAAAAAAAATAAAGAAAAGATTTTTAGAAATAAGTAGAGAAAGGTTCTCCGCTTTCCCTATATTTATGGAAATGGACTGAGAAGAGAGAGAGAGAGAGAGAGACGAATCAGGAGACCAAAAAAAATGGGTCTTGGAAGGAATGAGTGCAAATGCATTCGATTCCTTCCAAGACCCATTTTTTTGGGTCCCTCTCTCATCCAATCTTGGAAAAGAACTTTGTCCTATTTTTCTAGGTCCATTCAAAAAGAAATGAATCTATCCATAAATTTTCTTAAAAGAAAAAAAACAAAAAAGATCCTTTACCTCTTGACGGTCCAAAGTCGAGAATCTTGGAAAAAGTTATCCACTCTCTCCATCCAGTCAAGCTTCTCTGTAGAAAATCTAGTAGGTGCATCTGCATTCTTGAACACCTGGCAGTTATTATTGGACGCGAAACGTCGAATGCTGAAATAGTTAACAGTGAGCCCATTCTTAAAGAAACGGGGATGTTTTATTCATCCAGTCGAGTGCGGAAAAATTTCTGAGAGCCGGAGAAAAATTTCTCTGGCTCTGAAAAAAAAAAAAAACCCTTTTAGGCCGAAAATTGATGTCTTCAATTTTTCAAAAATTGAAGACATCAATTTTCAAATTTTCAGAGTAAAAGGGAAGTATTTTTTTTCTTTTTAATATCTAACTTTGAACCAAAGAAATTTTTTCCGGCTCTAAGAAACTTTTCCCAACCGACTCGATGTGAATAAAACTTTACTGTTTGTTAAGAATGTTATTTAATGGATCGATTTCAACCTATCGAGTTTCGCTTGAGTTCCGGCCGTGCTGTGGGCCCACCTGGATACAAGTTTTCCCCTTTTGGAATAGAATAAAACTTTACTGTTTTTTAAGAATGTTATTTAATGGATCGATTTCAACCTATCGAGTTTCGCTTGAGTTCCGGCCGTGCTGTGGGCCCACCTGGATACAAGTTTTCCCCTTTTGGAATAGAATTTCCGTCAAGGTAGGCTACTTTTCCTCTTTTTGCATTTTTCATGTCATTTCATTTGTATTACAATATACTGAAAACGGGCGTTCGAACTGATTTCTAGGCTATTTCTATACAAACGGAGCTCGATCCAAGAAAGAAATGATGTCTTTTTTTTATTTTGTGGACTGCCAATTTGTATTGGAATATACTGAAAACGGGTGTTTGAGTCGGTTTTCAGTATATTTCAATACAAATAGAGCTCGGTCCAAGAAAGAAATGATGTCTTTTTTTTTATTTTGTGAACTGCCAATTTGTATTGGAATATACTGAAAACGGGTGTTTGAGTCGGTTTTCAGTATATTTCAATACAAATAGAGCTCGATCCAAGAAAGAAATGATGTCTTTCTTTTTATTTTGTGGACTGCCAATTTGTATTGGAATATACTGAAAACGGGTGTTTGAGTCGGCTTTCAGTATATTTCAATACAAATAGAGCTCGATCCAAGAAAGAAATGATGTCTTTTTTTTTATTTTGTGGACTGCCAATTTTGTATTGGAATATACTGAAAACGGGTGTTTGAGTCGGTTTTCAGTATATTTCAATACAAATAGAGCTCGATCCAAGAAAGAAATGATGTCTTTTTTTATTTCGTGGACTGCCAATTTGTATTGGAATATACTGAAAACGGGTGTTTGAGTCGGTTTCCAGTATATTTCAATACAAATAGAGCTCGATCCAAGAAAAAAATGATGTCTTTTTTTTATCTTGTGGACTGCCAATTTTGTATTGGAATATACTGAAAACGGGTGTTTGAGTCGGTTTTCAGTATATTTCAATACAAGTGCAGCTCGATCCAAGAAAAAATGATGTCTTTTTTTATTTTGTGGACTGCCAATTTTGTATTGGAATATACTGAAAACGGGTGTTTGAGTCGGTTTTCAGTATATTTCAATACAAATAGAGCTCGATCCAAGAAAAAAATGATGTCTTTTTTTTATTTTGTGGACTGCCAATTTTGTATTGGAATATACTGAAAACGGGCGTTCACGTTGGTTTTCAGTATATTACAGTACAAGTGGAGCTCGATCCAAGAAAAAAATGATGTCTTTTTTTTATTTTGTGGACAGCAAATTTTGTATTGGAATATACTGAAAACGGGCGTTCACGTTGGTTTTCAGTATATTACAATACAAATGGAGCTCGATCCAAGAAAAAAATGATGTCTTTTTTTTATGTTGTGGACTGCCAATTTTGTATTGGAATATACTGAAAACGGGCGTTCACGTCGGTTTTCAGTATATTACAATACAAATGGAGCTCCATCCAAGAAAAAAATGATGTCTTTTTTTATGTTGTGGACAGCCCTATTTTGTATTAGAATATACTGAAAACGGGCGTTCACGTTGGTTTTCAGTATATTCTAATACAAGTGGAGCTCCATCCAAGAAAAAATGATGTCTTTTTTTTATGTTGTGGACAGCCAATTTTGTATTGGAATATACTGAAAACGGCCGTTCACGTTGGTTTTCAGTATATTACAATACAAATGGAGCTGGATCCAAGAAAAAAATGATGTCTTTTTTTTATGTTGTGGACTGCCCTATTTTGTATTGGAATATACTGAAAACGGGCGTTCACGTCGGTTTTCAGTATATTACAATACAAGTGGAGCTCGATCCAAGAAAAAAATGATGTCTTTTTTTTATTTTGTGGACAGCCAATTTTGTATTGGAATATACTGAAAACGGGCGTTCACGTTGGTTTTCAGTATATTACAATACAAATGGAGCTCGATCCAAGAAAAAAATGATGTCTTTTTTTTATGTTGTGGACTGCCAATTTTGTATTGGAATATACTGAAAACGGGCGTTCACGTCGGTTTTCAGTATATTACAATACAAATGGAGCTCCATCCAAGAAAAAAATGATGTCTTTTTTTTATGTTGTGGACTGCCCTATTTTGTATTAGAATATACTGAAAACGGGCGTTCACGTTGGTTTTCAGTATATTCTAATACAAGTGGAGCTCCATCCAAGAAAAAAATGATGTCTTTTTTTTATGTTGTGGACAGCCAATTTTGTATTGGAATATACTGAAAACGGGCGTTCACGTCGGTTTTCAGTATATTACAATACAAATGGAGCTCCATCCAAGAAAAAAATGATGTCTTTTTTTTATGTCGTGGACTGCCAATTTTGTATTGGAATATACTGAAAACGGGCGTTCACGTCGGTTTTCAGTATATTTCAATACAAATGGAGCTCCATCGAAGAAAAAAATGATGTCTTTTTTTATGTTGTGGACTGCCCAATTTTGTATTGGAATATACTGAAAACGGGCGTTCGAATCGGTTTTCAGTATATTCAAATACAAATGGAGCACTATCCAAGAAAAAAATGATGTCTTTTTTTATGTTGTGGACAATCAATTTTGTATTGGAATATACTGAAAACGGGCGTTCGAGTCCTTTTTCCGACTATTTCTACACACATTCCACTATATTAAAATGACGTCATGGTTGAGTCCAAACAGAGTCGTCCCCGGACAGAGTCGTCTCCGGACAAAGTCGTCCCCGGACAATTTTATACCGAATTTGTATAGAGATATACTTAAAATGGGCTTGGAGGGGAAGGCGCTTTCTAGTATATACCTATATACATTCGGTTGCATTCAGAAACAAAAAGAATGTCTTTTTGAATGGACAGGATGACTATGGAAACCGGATCTCTCTCTCTCTCTCTCTCTCTCCCAAGATTGGATGAGAGAGTGCCTCCTATTTGTATTGTAATATACTGAAAACGGGCTTTCGAGTCACTTTCTAGACTATTTCTATACAAATGGAGCTCTATTTACGAAAAAAAATGATGTCTTTTTTTATTGTGTGGACAGCCCTATTTGTATTGCAATATACTGAAAACAGGCGTTCGAGTCGGTTTCTAAACTCTTCCTATACAAATTCTACCATCTATATAGAAATCATGTCATCGTTGAGTCTAAACAAAGTCGTCCCCGGACCATCTTGATGACCAGACATATTGCCTTTTCAACAGCCCACATTATTCTGAACAAAAACGTGGAATACTTTTATAGAAAAGAGAAGAATTGAAAGTGAAAGTCAAAAAGCAAAATGGGATCGGCTGGGAAAAATTTCTGAGAGCCGAGAAAAAATTCTGAGTCAGAAAAAAAAAGAAAAAATATATAATATATATATTATATAATATATATATTATATAATATATATATTATATATATATTATATAATATATATTATATAATATATATTATAAATACTTTTTGTTAATTTTTATCATGTCTTCTAGACATGATAAAAATTAACTAATCCCTTTTGTCTAGGAATGTTGTCTCACCGTTTCTAAAGAAATAGACCATGATTCATTCTTTCTAAAGAATAGAATTCCAAGAAAAGAATGGGTTCTGGTCTATTTTTAGAAACGGTGAGACAACATTCCCAGACAAAAGGGGGTACATTGAGTCTGTGCTGTAGACCCTGAACAATCTATCGGTTACCGGTAATATATCTGGAAGGACCCCAAAAAGCTATCCACTGTCGTTCGAATTGTGTTCACTGGAGGCCATTTCTTTTTTTCGCAATCTCGCTTTTAGTTTCCTCTGAGATTCTTTAGAAATGGGTGAAGATGGGTAGCGTGAAGCGGGGGACACCTGGATCAGGATTCCCGATTAGGGTAGAGAGGGAGGCGTGTTGCCTTTTTAACAGCCCACAGTGTTCTGAACAGAAACGTGGAATGCTTTTATAGAAAAGAGAAGAGTTGAAAGTGAAATTAACTCACCCCCTTTTGTCTGGGTATGTTGTCTCACCGTTTCTAAAAATAGACCAGAACCCAGTCTTTTCTTGGAATTCTATTCTTTAAAAGAATGAGTCATGGTCTATTTTTAGAAAGTGGGAGACAACATTCCCAGACAAAAGGGGGGGTGAGTTAATTTTTATCATGTCTAGAAGACATGATAAAAATTAACAAAAATTTTTTTTTTTTTTTTTTTTTTTTTTTTTTTTTTTTTTTTTACATTTCAGAATTTTTCTCTGAGCTCTGAAAAATTTTTCCTAGCCGATCCCATTTCGTTTTTCGACTTTCACTTTCAACTCTTCACTTTTCCTATCCACTGTCGTTGGAATTGTGTTCACTGGAGGCTATTTCTTTTTTTGCAATCTCGCTTTTAGTTTTCTCTGAGATTCTTTAGAAATGGCTATACAAATTTCACCATCTATATAGAAATGATGTCCAAACAAAGTCGTCCCCGGACCATCTTGATGACCTAATATGTATAGAAATAGTCTGAAAATGGGCTTGAGGGCCGGTTTCTGGACGATTCATCTACAAATTCGGCCGCATCCAGAAAAACAAAAATACATAGTTTCTTTTTTGGGTGGACAGGATATGATAAATTTCTTTTCTCTCTCTCTCTCTCCCAATATTGGAGGAGAGAGTGGCCCAAAAAAAATGGGTCTCGGAAGGAATCGAATGCATTTTGAAATGCACTCATTCCTTCCAAGACCCATTTTTTTGGTCTCCTGATTCAACTCTCCAGTCTATGGAATAGGGAAAGCGGAGAACGTTTCCCCTTCTTTAAGCGACTGGAGACCATATCGCATCATCATCATCATCACCATCACCATCGTCCTCTTTCTGATACTTTTCAACGAAGGCTTGATGTCTCTGGATGATTTTGGGGAGATGATGGATTCCGAATTGAGTGATGAAAAAGAGAGGACTCTTTTTCCTTTCTTGTTCGTCTTGCACAGTCTCTCGGAGGGTGATATACGTTTCCCCGTCCTCCTCAATTTTCGTCAGAGTTCTCATGAATATTTTACACATCCAAGGGAAGAGCGACTTGTTATGCAGGGATTTCGAAGCGACGAAGACCGCTTCATTCGAAGTGAGGACAATCTGGTTCGGTTGACCCCATTCTTTGGAGTAGTTGTCCAAATCGCCTAGTCGAAGAAAATGGTGTCGATTAGGAAAAAAGACTTAAAGAACACTCGTCGTATGCGAGACGTTCGTAGGCAAGAGAGTCAAGATATCTTTGGCATTCCAGTACAGGAATCCTAGATCCACATACGCGTGCACGTAATAGTCATCGTTATATTCCAGTTTGAGCAGCATGGCTTTTGTATTTTTTTTCCCGTTCTCAAGGCGAAACACTCGTCTGATATGAACAAGAGCTCGCTGGCGATCCGTTTATATAGACTCCTCAGAGAGAGAGAGAGGGGAGGAGGAACAAGGTTGATGAATTCTAAAAATAAAAAAAATGATAACGAAATGAGATCGGCTGGCAAAATATTTTCAGAGCTCAGAAAAAAATTCTGAGATGTAAAAAAAAAAAAAAAACTTTTTGTTAATTTTTATCATGTCTTCTAGACATGATAAAAATTAACTCATCCCCCTTTTGTCTGGGTATGTTGTCTCACCGTTTCTAAAAATAGACCAGAACCCAGTCTTTTCTTGGATTCTATTCTTTAAAAGGATGAGTCATGGTCTATTTTTAGAAAGTGGGAGACAATATTCCCAGACAAAAAGGGGTGTGAGTTAATTTTTATCATGTCTAGAAGACATGATAAAAATTAACAAAAAGTTTTTTTTTTTTTTTTTTTTTTTTTTTTACATTTCAGAATTTTTTTCTGAGCTCTGAGAAATTTTTCCTAGCCGATCTCATTTCGTTTTTCGACTTTCACTTTCAACTCTTCACTTTTCTATAAAAGCATTCCACGTTTCTGTTCAGAACAGTGTCTCTCTCTACCCAAATCTGAAACCCTAGTCACGAGAGAATATGAGACTAGAAAAATAGTTTAGCTTATTGATCTAAAAAATGTCCCATGCTAGAACTCAGAATTATAATCAGAGCGGGGCTTTCCAGTATCCACTTCCAAGATTTTAGATTTGCCATGGGTGACATGTTCCCAAATTCATAAATTCTTCAATTATAGTCCGATTCTTTGACAAATGGCTAAGAAATTCTTAAAGAATATCATGATAAAGATTTAGCTATCTATATATAACATTATGTTTTCTTTTCAAGAATAAATTCCAGTCTTGATCGAAATGGACTTTACGCACAATTTATTGTGTCCCCCCTTTCCAAGATTGGTTTGAAGAAGTGATAAAAAAAATGGGTCTGGAAGGAAAAGAGTGCATTTCGAGAAAAGAAAAGAGGACCCTCTTTTTCTCGCAATGCACCCGTTTCCTTCCAGACCCATTTCTTTTGCCTCCTCAGAACTCTCTTTCTTTTCTCCTCCCTCTCTCTCTTAAGAGGGATTGAAAGAAAGAGGCTAGATGGAAAAGTTTCTTTTTTTTCTTTCGAAAAGATAAAAAAAAATTTGGAGGAGGAGCAAATTTTTTTTTGGGTGGTGGTGGTTGTTTTTTTTAGAAGGTGATAACTTTAGTGACATTTAAAGATACCACCAGAGGATCCGTTTGAGTCTCGACGACCTTTTCTTGACGGGGGTCTCTCTGGCAATAAGCGCTGGCATATTGTTTAGGGTAAGTAGAAGAATCCGTCATGCCTGGATGAGGCGGTATGTAGCGCACTCCCAGATTAAAGAGGGTGATGAAGGGAAATTTCTCCCCCGGATAGAGCAGTCGGTAAACGGGTTGATTGGGTACAACTCGAACCAGCGGCTGAGTTAAAATGCTATACACCCAGGCCAGAAGCTGATTATTTTTAGGATTATTTTCGGCCAGATGTAACATTTCTTCGCTAGAGAGGACATATCCCTCTTGAGAACTGCCGAGACTCTCAAGATCTTTTATTTTCCTGAAGACGTGGTGTTCGTCGAAAAACACGGAGAGAATGTCCCAGGTTCTTTTACTGGAAGTATGAATCAGAGGCAAAATGTCCGTAGCGTTCCAAAACAATCTTCCGTCATCCACATAACAGCGAATGCTCACAAACTCATTATATAAGACGCGGATCATCATCTTGAGTAGAAATATGGATACGCACAGCAGTCTCTCTCTCTGGGAAATAGAGTCTGTCTTCCACTCGCCTCTCTATATATACGAGAAGACCACGTGATGGGTGACGTGACGGTTGACTTCTAGGAAAAAAAAATCAACTTTGTCTATCTCTCTCTCTCTCTCTATGACCTTCTATTTTTTTTTCCTGAAGAACACCCCGTCACCTTTTCAAAGGTCATGGGATTGAGAGGAACGAAAGAAAAAAAAAACAACCATCCTTTGTATACTACCTATGACCTTCTAATAGAGACCCCTGTCATTTTCTTCTCGAGAGCTACGTGATGAAAGCTTTTTTTTTATTCTAGAGTTTATCAACTTTGTAGACACATGACCCCGTCACCTTCTCAAAGGCCATGTCGTATGGAATGGGACACTTTTGGTTTTTTCTTTTGAGAAAATAAAAAATAAAACAACTTTATAATCATCTCTCTATGACCTTCACAAACACTCATGTTTTATCATTTTTTTTTATTTTTAGAATTCATCAACCTTGTTCCTCCTCCCCTCTCTCTCTCTCTCTCTGAGGAGTCTATATAAACGGATCGCCAGCGAGCTCTTGTTCATATCAGACGAGTGTTTCGCCTTGAGAACGGAAAAAAAAATACAAAAGCCATGCTGCTCAAACTGGAATATAACGATGACTATTACGTGCACGCGTATGTGGATCTAGGATTCCTGTACTGGAATGCCAAAGATATCCTGACTCTCTTACCTACGAACGTCTCGCATACGACGAGTGTTCTCCAAGTCTTTTTTCCTAATCGACACCATTTTCTTCGACTAGGCGATTTGGACAACTACTCCAAAGAATGGGGTCAACCGAACCAGATTGTCCTCACTTCGAATGAAGCGGCCTTCGTCGCTTCGAAATCCCTGCATAACAAGTCGCTCTTCCCTTGGATGTGTAAAATATTCATGAGACCTCTGACGAAAATTGAGGAGGACGGGGAAACGTATATCACCCTCCGAGAGACTGTGCAAGACGAACAAGAAAGGAAAAAGAGTCCTCTCTTTTTCATCACTCAATTCGGAATCCATCATCTCCCCAAAATCATCCAGAGACATCAAGCCTTCGTTGAAAAGTATCAGAAAGAGGACGATGGTGATGGTGATGATGATGATGATGCGATATGGTCTCCAGTCGCTTAAAGAAGGGGAAACGTTCTCCGCTTTCCCTATTCCATAGACTGGAGAGTTGAATCAGGAGACCAAAAAAATGGGTCTTGGAAGGAATGAGTGCATTTCAAAATGCATTCGATTCCTTCCGAGACCCATTTTTTTTTGGGCCACTCTCTCCTCCAATATTGGGAGAGAGAGAGAGAGAAAAGAAATTTATCATATCCTGTCCACCCAAAAAAGAAACTATGTATTTTTGTTTTTCTGGATGCGGCCGAATTTGTAGATGAATCGTCCAGAAACCGGCCCTCAAGCCCATTTTCAGACTATTTCTATACATATTAGGTCATCAAGATGGTCCGGGGACGACTTTGTTTGGACATCATTTCTATATAGATGGTGAAATTTGTATAGCCATTTCTAAAGAATCTCAGAGAAAACTAAAAGCGAGATTGCAAAAAAAGAAATAGCCTCCAGTGAACACAATTCCAACGACAGTGGATAGGAAAAGTGAAGAGTTGAAAGTGAAAGTCGAAAAACGAAATGGGATCGGCTAGGAAAAATTTTTCAGAGCTCAGAGAAAAATTCTGAGATGTAAAAAAAAAAAAAAAAAAAAAAAAAAAAAAAAAAAAAAAAAAATTTTTGTTAATTTTTATTATGTCTTCTAGACATGATAAAAATTAACTCACCCCCCTTTTGTCTGGGAATGTTGTCTCCCACTTTCTAAAAATAGACCATGACTCATCCTTTTAAAGAATAGAATTCCAAGAAAAGACTGGGTTCTGGTCTATTTTTAGAAACGGTGAGACAACATACCCAGACAAAAGGGGGTGAGTTAATTTCACTTTCAACTCTTCTCTTTTCTATAAAAGCATTCCACGTTTCTGTTCAGAACACTGTGGGCTGTTGAAAAGGCAACACGCCTCCCTCTCTAGCCTAATCGGGAATCCTGATCCAGGTGTCCCCCGCTTCACGCTACCCATCTTCACCCATTTCTAAAGAATCTCAGAGAAAACTTAAAGCGAGATTGCGAAAAAAAGAAATGGCCTCCAGTGAACACAATTCCAACGACAGTGGATAGCTTTTTGGGGTCCTTCCAGATATATTACCGGTAACCGATAGGTTGTTCAGGGTCTACAGCACAGACTCAATGTACCCCCTTTTGTCTGGGAATGTTGTCTCACCGTTTCTAAAAATAGACCAGAACCCATTCTTTTCTTGGAATTCTATTCTTTAGAAAGAATGAATCATGGTCTATTTCTTTAGAAACGGTGAGACAACATTCCTAGACAAAAGGGATTAGTTAATTTTTATCATGTCTAGAAGACATGATAAAAATTAACAAAAAGTATTTATAATATATATTATATAATATATATTATATAATATATATATAATATATATATTATATAATATATATATTATATAATATATATATTATATATTTTTTCTTTTTTTTTCTGACTCAGAATTTTTTCTCGGCTCTCAGAAATTTTTCCCAGCCGATCCCATTTTGCTTTTTGACTTTCACTTTCAATTCTTCTCTTTCCTATAAAAGTATTCCACGTTTTTGTTCAGAATAATGTGGGCTGTTGAAAAGGCAATACGTCTGGTCATCAAGATGGTCCGGGGACGACTTTGTTTAGACTCAACGATGACATCATTTCTATATAGATGGTGGAATTTGTATAGGAAGAGTTTAGAAACCGACTCGAACGCCTGTTTTCAGTATATTGCAATACAAATAGGGCTGCCCACACAATAAAAAAAGACATCATTTTTTTCGTAAATAGAGCTCCATTTGTATAGAAATAGTCTAGAAAGTGACTCGAAAGCCCGTTTTCAGTATATTACAATACAAATAGGAGGCACTCTCTCATCCAATCTTGGGAGAGAGAGAGAGAGAGAGAGATCCGGTTTCCATAGTCATCCTGCCCATTCAAAAAGACATTCTTTTTGTTTCTGAATGCAACCGAATGTATATAGGAATATACTAGAAAGCGCCTTCCCCTCCAAGCCCATTTTAAGTAATTCAAATTCGGTATAAAATTGTCCGGGGACGACTTTGTCCGGAGACTACTCTGTCCGGGGACGACTCTGTTTGGACTCAACCATGACGTCATTTTAATATAGTGGAATGTGTGTAGAAATAGTCGGAAAAAGGACTCGAACGCCCGTTTTCAGTATATTCCAATACAAAATTGATTGTCCACAACATAAAAAAAGACATCATTTTTTTCTTGGATAGAGCTCCATTTGTATTTGAATATACTGAAAACCGACTCGAACGCCCGTTTTCAGTATATTACAATACAAAATAGGGCAGTCCACAACATAAAAAAAAGACATCATTTTTTTCTTGGATGGAGCTTAACTTGTATTGAAATATACCGAAAACCGACGTGAACGCCCGTTTTCAGTATATTCTAATACAAAATTGGGCAGTCCACAACATAAAAAAAGACATCATATTTTTCTTGGATGGAGCTCCATTTGTATTGAAATATACTGAAAACTGACGTGAACGCCCGTTTTCAGTATATTCCAATACAAAATTGGCAGTCCACAACATAAAAAAAGACATCATTTTTTTCTTGGATGGAGCTCCACTTGTATTAGAATATACTGAAAACCAACGTGAACGCCCGTTTTCAGTATATTCTAATACAAAATAGGGCTGTCCACAACATAAAAAAAGACATCATTTTTTTCTTGGATGGAGCTCCATTTGTATTGTAATATACTGAAAACCGACGTGAACGCCCGTTTTCAGTATATTCCAATACAAAATTGGCAGTCCACAACATAAAAAAAAGACATCATTTTTTTCTTGGATCGAGCTCCATTTGTATTGTAATATACTGAAAACCAACGTGAACGCCCGTTTTCAGTATATTCCAATACAAAATTTGCTGTCCACAAAATAAAAAAAAGACATCATTTTTTTCTTGGATCGAGCTCCACTTGTACTGTAATATACTGAAAACCGACGTGAACGCCCGTTTTCAGTATATTCCAATACAAAATAGGGCAGTCCACAACATAAAAAAAAGACATCATTTTTTTCTTGGATCCAGCTCCATTTGTATTGTAATATACTGAAAACCAACGTGAACGCCCGTTTTCAGTATATTCCAATACAAAATTGGCAGTCCACAAAATAAAAAAAAGACATCATTTTTTTCTTGGATCGAGCTCCACTTGTATTGGAATATACTGAAAACCGACTCAAACACCCGTTTTCAGTATATTCCAATACAAAATTGGCAGTCCACAAAATAAAAAAAAGACATCATTTTTTTCTTGGATCGAGCTCTATTTGTATTGAAATATACTGAAAACCGACTCAAACACCCGTTTTCAGTATATTCCAATACAAAATTGGCAGTCCACAAAATAAAAAAAGACATCATTTTTTCTTGGATCGAGCTGCACTTGTATTGAAATATACTGAAAACCGACTGAAACACCCGTTTTCAGTATATTCCAATACAAAATTGGCAGTCCACAAAATAAAAAAAAGACATCATTTTTTTCTTGGATCGAGCTCTATTTGTATTGAAATATACTGAAAACCGACTCAAACACCCGTTTTCAGTATATTCCAATACAAATTGGCAGTCCACAAAATAAAAAAAGACATCATTTCTTTCTTGGATCGAGCTCTATTTGTATTGAAATATACTGAAAACCGACTCAAACACCCGTTTTCAGTATATTCCAATACAAAATTGGCAGTCCACAAAATAAAAAAAGACATCATTTCTTTCTTGGATCGAGCTCTATTTGTATTGAAATATACTGAAAGCCGACTCAAACACCCGTTTTCAGTATATTCCAATACAAATTGGCAGTCCACAAAATAAAAAAAAAGACATCATTTCTTTCTTGGATCGAGCTCTATTTGTATTGAAATATACTGAAAACCGACTCAAACACCCGTTTTCAGTATATTCCAATACAAATTGGCAGTTCACAAAATAAAAAAAAAGACATCATTTCTTTCTTGGACCGAGCTCTATTTGTATTGAAATATACTGAAAACCGACTCAAACACCCGTTTTCAGTATATTCCAATACAAATTGGCAGTCCACAAAATAAAAAAAAGACATCATTTCTTTCTTGGATCGAGCTCCATTTGTATAGAAATAGCCTAGAAATCAGTTCGAACGCCCGTTTTCAGTATATTGTAATACAAATGAAATGACATGAAAAATGCAAAAAGAGGAAAAGTAGCCTACCTTGACGGAAATTCTATTCCAAAAGGGGAAAACTTGTATCCAGGTGGGCCCACAGCACGGCCGGAACTCAAGCGAAACTCGATAGGTTGAAATCGATCCATTAAATAACATTCTTAAAAAACAGTAAAGTTTTATTCTATTCCAAAAGGGGAAAACTTGTATCCAGGTGGGCCCACAGCACGGCCGGAACTCAAGCGAAACTCGATAGGTTGAAATCGATCCATTAAATAACATTCTTAACAAACAGTAAAGTTTTATTCACATCGAGTCGGTTGGGAAAAGTTTCTTAGAGCCGGAAAAAATTTCTTTGGTTCAAAGTTAGATATTAAAAAGAAAAAAAATACTTCCCTTTTACTCTGAAAATTTGAAAATTGATGTCTTCAATTTTTGAAAAATTGAAGACATCAATTTTCGGCCTAAAAGGGTTTTTTTTTTTTTTTTCAGAGCCAGAGAAATTTTTCTCCGGCTCTCAGAAATTTTTCCGCACTCGACTGGATGAATAAAACATCCCCGTTTCTTTAAGAATGGGCTCACTGTTAACTATTTCAGCATTCGACGTTTCGCGTCCAATAATAACTGCCAGGTGTTCAAGAATGCAGATGCACCTACTAGATTTTCTACAGAGAAGCTTGACTGGATGGAGAGAGTGGATAACTTTTTCCAAGATTCTCGACTTTGGACCGTCAAGAGGTAAAGGATCTTTTTTGTTTTTTTTCTTTTAAGAAAATTTATGGATAGATTCATTTCTTTTTGAATGGACCTAGAAAAATAGGACAAAGTTCTTTTCCAAGATTGGATGAGAGAGGGACCCAAAAAAAATGGGTCTTGAAAGGAATCGAATGCATTTGCACTCATTCCTTCTAAGACCCATTTTTTTTGGTCTCCTGATTCGTCTCTCTCTCTCTCTTCTCAGTCCATTTCCATAAATATAGGGAAAGCGGAGAACCTTTCTCTACTTATTTCTAAAAATCTTTTCTTTATTTTTTTTTCTCCTGAGTTTATGTATATATCAATTCAAATACTTTTGAGAACGGTCATCCCAATTCTCTGTCGTCTTTTCGGTTTCATCGTCCCAACACTCAGTGGACATAGTCTCAGTTGATTTTGGAGCATGGGTCGTCCGTTCATTGTCCCAACATTCAGTGGACATAGTCTCAGTAGATTTTGGAGCATGAGTCGTCTGTTCATTGTCCCAACATTCAGTGGACATAGTCTTAGTGGATTTTAGAGCATGAGTCGTCCGTTCATTGTCCCAACACTCAGTGGATTTTGTCTTTGGATCCTCTGAAGATATTTTGGGGGTCTCATGAGATTCTTTGGAAGGTTCGTCCCAACAGGCTGCTGGATCGTAATGGGGAATATTTTCAGGTATGTCTCCCCAACCCTCCGTCTTCCTCGAGTTATTGGAGGAAGTTGACGACAAAGAAGAAGAAGAAGTAGAAGAGCCCATCAAGTTTAAAGGCGTATGCTCATCCGGATGTTCCATCACTTGGAAACAGGACAGATTATCCCATTTCTGGATGAGGTTATCGTACGCTTTTGGGGACGGATCCTTCTCTAACTGATCGTAGGCCTTATCAAAAGCTTGCAGAGGATTGTCTGCTTCCTCCTGAATCCTCTCCTCTTTCTCCGTTCCGTCTGGATAGACGTGATTGATATGAAAATCTCCTTCCATAATATGCCATCGATAGTTGCGCACTTTGTTTTCGGCACAATGGAAATATTTCATCCTTTGATGACGTCGGGCACATTTTTTCCCGATACTTCCAAATGATTCCATCTGGCACATAAATTTCCGTCACGGGTTTTTGATAATCCAAGGCTTTAGCAAAGAATTTAGCTTTCTGGCATCCCACCACATAAATCGTGGAGAAGCTGTGAGTGAGCGATTGGAGAATGCGTCCTAAATGGTTGTAGGGAATATGACCCTCGTTCCAACGAAGTCCGTGCCGGTTTCTTGTCAGCCAGGCATTTGTCTTTTGGTTTTTTTCACTCAGTTGGTAGAAGGGGTGAGGAGGAGTAAACGTCAACGATCCCACGGTCAAAAAATCTTTTGTCGCATAGCCCAATTCTTTTAAAACGTAGGTAAATTCACCCTTCTTGTGGTTGTAGGACTGGAAACCCTCTAGATCGAGCACGATAAAGTTTTCTGAACACGCCATGGCGATGAATACGGTGATGTCTTCCACAAACAGGAGCAAAAAAGAGAATCGAAAAGGTATATATGTATAACAGGGAAGATCTAGAAAGGGGGGGGAAACAATAAAACGTTTTAGAGTCGTCGTCTTGAAAGAGACATTTTTCTTTTCAAAGGGTTAAGACGTTTCAAAGGTCTTTTTAAATGAAGTTATGATTATTATCATTATTAAAAAAAGCTAAGAATCAAATCGAGTTTATAGATAACCATATTCATAGGACCAAAGGGACTTACCAGCTCAGTTCACGTCTTCTTCTGTTCTATGAAGAAATCTCGCGGAGGACACACACTTTTATACTCGCGCGACATCTGTCGGGATCGCGACCCCATCTAAATGTCAGGGTCATTCCAACCTCTTAAAAGGATCGGAATGAAAGAAACACTTTGATAGAAAATATATTTATGAAAAGATATCTGAGGGTCGTGAGAACATTTTCTCTCCCCACCCCCCGCCTATTTCAAAAAAAAAAAAATAATAAAAAGTCTTTCTTGGATCGCGTCAAGATTACAAAACAACTCACAGGACTTGTTTATCTCGATCTTGTCAGGGTCACCGTTTCACATAAGAAGATGGATGGACCCTGAACTTTAGACATGATAAAAATTAACTCTACCCGCCTTTTGTCTGGGAATAGGGTCTCACCGTTTCTAAAAATAGACCAGATCCCATTCTTGGAATTCTATTCTTTAAGAAAGGAGGAGTAATGGTCTATTTTTAGAAAGTGTGAGACAACATTCCCAGACAAAAAGGGGGGGTAGAGTTAATTTTTATCATGTCTAAGACATGAAAAAAATTAACAATTTTTTTTTTTTTTTTTTTTTTTTTTTTTTAAAGGCTGAAAAATTTTTCTGAGAGAGCTGAGAAAGATTTTTCCTACCAATCTTTTTCGACGATGAAAAGGGAAAAACTACTGATCCGATCTCCCTACGCTTTAGGGAAAAAAATACTTATGAAATATTCATGTGTTGAAATTGGCTATTCAAATAAGTGACATTTTGTTTCTCATTGGAACTGTTCAACGGCGAGTCCACTCGTCTCATTCTTTGGGGTAGGGGATGAAAGTACAGCGGTTTGTTGAAATCGATGATAGTTTCCTCTTTAGTCGGCGGAACTGTAAATCTATCCCGTCTTAACTCTTCTAATCTCTTTGAAAGTCTTTCCACTTGCTCTGCTAAGGTTTCCTCGGTACTCATGGTCTCTCTTAGTTTAGGAAAGTCTTGACGTATTGGCTAGAGAACAGAGGGTCTTTTTCTCTCTATACATATATCATGTGGGAGAGTGTGATTTATAAATCCTTGTGAAATCTTTCTACGTCTTGTGTAACTTGGAAGATTCGTCTTGTGTAACTTGGAAAATTCGTCTTCTTCTCGTCGATTGGGCTGGAGTTATAGAAAAGAAATGGGATTGGAAAGAAATCAACATATTACAAAAAAAGGAACTTTTTTTTTTCTATTTTTTTTTCTCTAGGGATTTACATACCATTTCATTCATGAACATTCAAGGGTTCTCTCCAAGACCAAATTTTAGAAGAGGTCCACAAAGAGTACACTTGAGGATCCTCTTTCAGGTCTAGGTGAGATAAGGGTTGAGACCAATATTCTTGGGTCTCTAAAGCATCCCAACTTAGACATTTATTATTATTATTATTAGAAAGTTCATCCTCCTCCTCCTCCTCCTCCTCATTGTCGCACGAGTTCTCCTGGGGAGATTCTTCCGCCTCCTCTTCGACAGCTTTGCTCTCGGTGGTGTAACAATGTAATTTCCGGAAAACGTAACTACCCTCCATCAAATGGTATCGAAAATTTCTCACCTTGTTCTCGGCACAATGAATCACCTTTTGGAAATATTGGTGTCGCGTGCATTTCGACTTGTTCCGCCACTCGGTTTTCCCTGGGATGTAAAACTCGTAAACGGATCGCTGGCAGAGCTTGCTGAAAAATTCGGCTTTATCGTATCCATTGACGTAGATCACCTCCACATTTTCGGTCAGTATTTTCAGGATCGTAGGAAGATGCTCGTAGGAAAGACGACCCTCGGTTCATTGAAGGCCGTGTCGGTTATTTGTAGTCTGTTTGACCACAGCTTGATTGCGGGACGATAAGTCATCGTAATGGAGAGGAGGGAGAAAAATCATGGATCCGCATAAAGTTAAATCGCAAGTGATGTAGCCCAGTTCTTTCAAGATGAAACATATATCTCCCGTCTTTGGATCATAACAGTGAAAGTATTCCATGTCCAGAACAATGTAGGAATCTTTGAGAGGTTTGGCACTCAAAATGTCCATCTTGTTCAATTGAGGAAAAAAAGAAAACAAAATTCTCTCTCTCTCTCTCTCTCGCTGTGTGTCCTGAAGGAAAAAATGGATAGCGTTCTCTCGCCGTCTCCTCTTTTATAGAGAGAGAGAGAGAAGGTTGCACGTGACAGGTCGTATGAATTCTGGGAAAGGTCACATTTGTATATATATATTTGTTTTTTGAATAATATCGTGCGTATCTCAATACACATCCATCATCATAATAATAAAGGTCACCTTGGAAAGAAAAAGAAATAAAAAACATGGAACTCATGCTCGACTTTGAAGGTTTCTACGATTCTCAAGGAGCCTTTATTGTGAAAGAATTGGCTTACGTCACATTGGACGGTACTTCTCGAGGGGTATTTGTTTTTAAACCCCCGTTTCCATGGCAAATGCTCACCGAGAAAGAAAAACGAACCGCTGTGTGGTCAAGTGATTATTATCACGGCTTGTCGTGGTACGAAGGAGAAATTCCGTACAGTTATTTTCCATGGGTGTTAACGATGTTGACGGAAACTTTTTCCATGATTTGGGTACGAGGAGAAATAAAACGGCGGTTTTTAGAGAAATGGTTGCAAAGATCCATTTATTGCATTTCGGGATCGACGCAAGAGATTCTCAAATACAATGGGATCGAACACATGAATTGTCCTAAACATACAAAAGGTTTTTTCCATTGCGCTCTACAAAAAGCATTTCGGTATCATTATTATTTAAAGACACAGAGAAAAAATTCGCAAGGTCGATCCTGCACAATTCAATCTTGACAGAACTCATTAAAAAAAAAATACATATATCACGTTACTTCTTCAACAGCATAGATGGTTCTGAAGCGAAACTTGGAATTTTGAAATAATAGATCAGGGAGAAATCATTCTTAAAAAAAATGGTAAAGTCTCGAATCGGCTGGGAGAAAAAAAATTTCTCAGAGCTGAAAAAAAAAAAAAAAAAAAAAAACTTTTGGTTAATTTTTATCATGTCTTTAGACATGATAAAAATTAATGACCCTCCCTTTTTGTCTGGGAAGGATGTCTCACCCTTTCTAAAAATAGATCATGACTCATCCTTTCTCTAATGGCAATCATTCCATGAATGAATCACGATTTGTTTTTCAAAAGAGTGAGACAACATTCCCGGACGAAAAGGGAAGAGGGTCGTTAATTTTTATCATGTCTAAGACATGATAAAAATTAACAAAATGTTTTTTTTTTTTTTTTTTTTTTTTTTTTTTTTTTTTTTTGAGTTGGAGAATTTTTCTCAGCTCTGAAAATTTTTTCCAGCCGACTCGAAACTTTACCATTTATATTTACGAATAGTCTTTGGATTATTTATTTATTTTCTTTTAAAAGAAAAATTCTGAGCTAGACCTATCTATTGGCTTAACATTCTGGTCATAGAAACAGTCTAGAATCTCATTTTTTTTTCGAGGCTAATGCACGGGTTCTCCAATCAAAAGGGTTACTATAAAGGGATTGGTTTGAATGCATTTATCTGCAAATGTTGTAGGATTCTGTTGTTGAGAAGGGGGTATATTATTATTATTATTATTATTATTATTATGATTGTGGCAGATTCGTTTTCTACATGGAAGTCTAATCTCCTCCGAAGACCTTTTCTGGGGATCGTCGATAGATGGTTTTTCAATAGGAATCGTTTCCCTCGGATCCTCAAGAGATAGAGGGGGGTCCTGTCTTGAGACATGAAGCGGTCTCTCCTCCTCCTCGAGAAGTCTTGAGAAAGGGAGAGGATTTTCGGTTCCCTTATTCTCGAGGGGTCTTGACAAATTGAGAGGTCTCTCCTCTTCGAAAGAGAGAGAAGTTTTGGTTCCCTTATCCTCGAGGGGTTTTGACAAATCGAGAGGTCCCTCATTTTCGAGGGGTCTTGATAAATGGAGAGGTTTTTCATCTTCGAGGGGTCTTGAGAAAGGAAGAGGTTTTTCATCTTCGAGGAGGTTTGACAATGGGAGAGATTTCTCCTTCTCGAGGGGTCTCTCTTCCTCAAGGGGTTTTGAGGAAGGGAGAGGTTTTTCATCCTCGACGGGTTTTGACAAACGGAGAGGAATCTGAACAGGCTTCTCCTCATCCCCATCATTATCGAGGAGGATGAGGATAGGCTTTTGGAAAGGTTTTTTCTTTTTCTTCTGAACAGGCTCCTCTTGATGCTCGGGGAGAGGGATGGGGTAGTTGTTCCACCATTCTATTTTTTCTTGCTCGAGAATTTTTTCAAAAGTCGTGGCCTCTCTATGATGAGACGAACGAGGAGAGTCCTCGAGAAGAATATAATAGGTATTCTTCCCAGTCTTCTCGATCGAGAGAGGTTCGTGCAAACATTTATGCAACCATTCACTAAAATGAACGAGAATCCCTTTTGTCTTCTCAAGACGATCCATAATCCTATTCATTTGCGAGACGGTTAGAAAGTGGGACGTGTAAAAATATTTGGCTCGTTTCATTAACAAAATTTGTGCATCCAAAGGTGGAATGTCACGAGCCATCAACACGTTTTCGTCGGACAAAAATTCGTCCCGCATCTTTTGATAACTCCCCACGGTATAATAACCCGCACATTTTGAAAAATCGGAGGCTTTCAGGTAAACAACTCCTTGGATGATATAAAAGGAAAGATCAACATATTTATATTTGAAAGGAATACACGTAGTGAGCTGGGGATGCCTCCTCATGATCCACTTGGACAAAAATACGACTTTGGGGCTCTCCCCTTTTATTTATAGAGAGAAAGAGAGTGTGACCTTCCCTTCCCTCCTCCTCCTCTCTCCCTGCTTTCTCTATCTCTGGACGTCCTTGGATTGGAAAGGTTGACTTTGAAAAAAAAAAAAGAAGGTCATGGTTGGATAATTTTTTGTTTATTAAATTATTACTTTCACTTCCTCATTCTCACACACATTCATCATTTTAAGAAAAGAAAAAGAGGTCATGGAGATAAGATTTCTTGGAAAGAAGAGAGAGAGAAACAAAAAAAAATAAAACGGACGTCATAGAGCCTCTATGTGTGTCTGTGTGTCTATATAGATATATAAAAAGGCGAGAGTACTGGGCGAGATCATTTCTTTTCCATTGGGAGCCATGTCGCTATTAGACGTTTTTCCAACTCAACGGATTTCGAACGGGGAGGATTTGAAGACGCTAAAGCAAATCTCCAACTTGAAAATTTTTTTGGCGTGTCATTGTGCGACATTTATTCCGCATTTACCACCTCATCAAGCGATCGTTTCTTTCAACCAAGATGTCGAATCCTCCAACCTGCTCGTTCAGAATATATACAGAATTTATTCGAATCGCAACAAACGAAAGAGGAAACTCCCTTTTCTTGGAATCGGATGGATCGAGCTTTGAGACGGCCCATTCAAACAGACCGGCGATATACAGATCCGCGCACGAGTTTTCGGTGGAAGAATATTTTTCTCACGAAACGATATTTTACGTTTGGAGTGAGAACGACGGCTGAGGACGAAGTTCATATTGTTCAAACCACAGCCGCTCCTCTCGCCTATTACGAATCATCGTCCCCCAATCTGAAGTAAAAAAGTTTTAAAGTCAGCGACAGGATGAAATATAAGAAATATATTCTAAGACCTTTTCAAAACTATGTCGTTCCCCCGAAAACGAAATATCTCATCGTCACAACCCAGAAGAGTCTCTTTCTCGTCGATCGGTGCTCGTACTCGCTTTGGAAACAATTGAAAGAGGAGATTTCTTTCCAATTGCCGATGATGTTTCAAGAAAAAGAAGAAGAAAACCCTCCGCCACCTTTACCCATCCCTTCCTTAGATGATAAGAGGAGCTGGACCAAACCGTCGTCATGGCCCGAAACAAAATCGACCCGGCAACGGAATGAAATTGAAGTCATCACGATTGAAGAAGAGGAGGAAGAAAAAAAATTACCTCTTAAAAAACGGTCGACTTACCGGAACCTACCTGGCGTGCAAGATCCGCTTCAGAATCCAGAAGCTTCTTCTTCTTCTTCTTCCCCGACTTGTTCAAACAGGCAGCCTCTTTTGGACTCCTCACAGACAGAACCTCTTCCAGTATCCTCTTCTTCTTCTTCTCCTCCTCCAACCTGTCCCGACATCGTAGAGGTAGAATGTCAGACGGGTCCACAAGCTTCAAAAAGTCCCGACATTGTAGAGGTAGAATGTCAGCCGGGTAAACAAGTTCCAACGGGTCCAGAAATCATGGAGGTAGAATCACAGCCGGGTTCACAAGTTCCAACGGGTCCAGAAATCGTAGAGGTAGAATTTCAGCCGGGTAAACAAGTTCCAACGGGTCCAGAAATCATGGAGGTAGAATCGCAGCCGGGTCCAGACATCCTAGATCCCTCCACTCATCCCAAAGAGACTCCAAGTGTTTCAAGACAGCCTTGTGAGGATCCAGCCCTTCCCGTATGGAATGATTATATGGACTTACAAAATTTGGTGCAACAGGAAGGAGAAGAAAATAATCATACGGATGGGTGGGTCAAAGACTGTTTAGATCATTTAACCTCGAATGAAATTGAACTGTTATGGAATTGCATTTCTGAAATCACATCGGAAATGGGATAAAAACCAAAACAAAAAAAACAATTTTTTTAATAACAAATTGGAGGAGGGTCATGATGTCAATTAAAAAAATATTATATAGAGTCCAATCTTGGTGGTTCACATCAGTTTTCCAGAATGAGGTGATCCACGTTTCCCGAAATATGGATCCCATTCCAAGAGAGATTGTGTAGAGCCTTCACTTCAGTTCTTTTTTTTTCCTACCAAGAGGAGAGGGTCCCCAAAGGGCTACCCATGTCCAAAGAAAGAAAGTGTAGACCGTTCATTTTAGTTTTTTTTCAAGTTTAGGGGAGGGAGGTCTCAAAATGACACCCCCATTTTCAAAGAGAGATGGTGTAGAGCGTTCATTTCTGTTTTTTCCAAAGTTATGGAGTTTTCAAATGGCTACCCATTTCAGAGAGAGAGAGAGAGAAGGTGTAGAGCGTTCATTTCAGTTTTCCAAGGTTAGGATGGTGGTGGAGAATCCTCCAAAATGGCTACTCATCTCAAAGAGAGAGAGAGAAAACGCGTAGAGCGTTCATTTCAGTTTTCCAACATTAGAAGGTCCCAAAATACCTTCTGAATTCAAAGAGAGATCGTGTAGAGCGTTCATTTTCAGTTCTTCAAGATCAGAAGAAGAGGGTCCGCTTTTCAGAGACAGCGAAGTGCAGACTTCAGTTTTCTCCCTCCCCAAGAATAGAGGGTCCCAAAATGGCTTTCCATTTCAAAGAGAGAGGGAGAGGCGTTCATTTCCATTTTCCAAGATAGGGTCGTCTGCTTTTTCCCAAAATGGCTTCCCAATTCAAAAAGAGAGAGAGAGAGAGAGTGAAAGGGTGTGTAGAGCGGTCATGTTCATTCTCCAAGATAGGGTCGTCAGCTTTTTCTCAAAATGGCATCTCCCCATTCAAAAAGTAATCGTAACCAATTTTTTCCAGTTTTTTCCAAGATGGGGGGGGGAGGAAGAAGAAAACCTAGGATGGAATAACACGACACACAGAGAGAAAGAGAAAAAAAAAACGCCATCTTGTCATTTTCTGATAGGGTACCGGTGTTCGAATACTTTTGTGACCGACTGTACTGCATCTAAACAGGAGCTTTATTCAATTCTGGTTCCTTCCAGAGATCTGGAAGGAAAACTAGTTTAATGAAATGTTACACAATGACATTGCAAATAACATATAGAATATACTTCTCTTAACATTCTTATTTCATTCATGACTATTTTAATTATCTCTCCCCGTGCTCTCTGACATGTGTTGTAAAAGAACACCAAACACGAATGTGTTTCTGTCTACGTGTGCCACACTTCCTCCTGCAATCAAAACACTAACGTGTTAAAATTCAACATAACGAGACCTCTTAACACACCCTACTTTCAACTCTAAACCCTGAGGTACTATTCTAAAAGTGGCTAACTCTAAAGTGTAGCGTCAGAGAGCCTAACTACATCATTCAACCTTTAACACATATTCGCCATGATTTAGTCTTTACAGTCACACGAATAACAAATTTTTAACATTACTTTCACTTTTACCATATCACGGTATTTCTTAACATTTAAAATAACAGTTCACATGTATATAAGAATATATCAACATGCCGTTAATTTTACACATTTGAAAACATACATTAGTAGTACATTGTTAACTTCTATTCTTTTCAAAGCAAGTGCCAATTCTTTCTACATTGAAATAATACTACATTTCAAAAAGTCTTTCAGACTAAAACTTCTTTCTTGCTAGAATGTTTTAAATGAAATTTATACAATAACTTTTTACAATATTTAAGTTTTTACACAACGCTATTATACATCAACTTTAGTTTTACGCGCGAGTAATTGAAAAACATAATAATAAAATCGGTCACAACTCATTTCTCGCCCTTTTGGCGATAAAGGTAGACCTCGTATGAGGTAAAACTTCTTGAAATCTGCCACTTGCAGTAAGAATGAAAGATTAACTTAAGTTTGCAAAGTAACATAAAATTTTACTTATCTTTGTAATATTCGGACATCCTTTTCTGGGCCCAGTCTTTAAAGGTACTGCAGATAGTAGTTTGGTTTATCCTCCTTCTTGTACGGGCTCGCCCTTCAGTGCTTTCCTCTGGAAGCTTCCTTTTTTCACCAGTACGGCCACCCTTGAATACTTTCCTTTTCTCCTCTGCTTGTGGTCTTTGCCGTTTGATGGCAGCTGGTCTTGGCGGAACCGGGAAATTTCTTCCGTGTTCTTGCTTGGACCTCGTTGCTGGCCGTTCAATCTTTCCTTGAACTTTTTCCTCCGCCGCTGATGGCCCTTCCGCAGTTCGGCGACTTTTGCTGCGGAGAGTTCTGTCGGATGAGTAGATCTTCCGTTTTAAAGCCGGGTTATAGTTGCCTTCATTTCTCCTGGTCCTCTTCACATACGTCGTCCTTCTCCCTTCTTCATTCTGGGGGTGTTCGTGAACTCTGTTTTCTGCACGGTGGAACGGCTTCTTTTTCTTGTTACATTCAATTTTTTCCGCGGGGCAATTTTCTTTTCACTTGTTTCTGTCTCTCATTGGCTTCCCTTGTACTTGTCCTTTTCCCACCTCTGGAACTTGTACCTGCGGTGTCTGCCGTGCCGGATCCTGCAAAAGATCTGAAAAGATTTGCATTTTATTACGATCGAAGTAGGGCTTAATTTGATCAATGTTTGCGGAACAGGTTTCACCATTTCTGGCTTTTAACACTACAACAGCGTGAGTTATTTTTTCTATAACATATGGTCCTTCAAATCGTGGAAAAAATTTGGCAGTTTTATCTTCTGGTGCTGAAGAAAGTGAATGCTTAATTTTTAAAACTTCATCCCCTACTTTATAAGTTACTCCCCGTCGTTTCAAATCATAATATAGCTTCTGTTTTCTTTGTGCTACTTCCGTATTCTTTTTTGCTTCTTTTATTAGTTTTTCTATATCACCCATTTTAAATTCTGGGGCTCTTTGTTGCACATAAAATAATTTATCTAACGGTGTTATAATCTTTCTGCCTAGAAATAACTCAGCAGGAGTTTATCATGTTTTGCGGTCCTAAGGGCGAAAGCAAATTCATTGACATAGTTATCCCAGCTTTTATGAAAATTTTTAACATAATTACGGATAATTTTCACTATATTTCTATTGACCCGTTCCGCTATATTTGATTGCGGCCGATACGGGACCATTTTTAAATGACGTATGCCCAGTTTTTGGCACATGTCTTCAAATATATTACTTACAAATTGAGGACCATTATCCGATATAACTTTTAGGGGCGCCCCGTATTTTAAAATATATTTATTTAAAATAGAATCGGTAACTAATTTCGCGGAGGCTCGTTTTAAGGGAATAATTTCGGTCCATTTACTAAAATGATCAACCATAACAAGGAGATAGCGACTTTTATTTAACTGACTTTTTGGGAAAGGGCCCAATAAATCGATGCCAATTATTTCATTTGGAAATTCGGATTTAATACTATTTAGAAACCCTCCCGGACGGAAATTAATATAATTAACGGCTTGACATGTTGGGCAGGACTGGACATACGCCCTTGTTAACTTTTGCAGTTCAGAAAAGTAGACTGCCTCGCGTACGCGTTGGATAGTTTTTCGAATACCAGCATGAGAAGCTAAAGGGCTGTCATGGAGCTCCTGCAGGATATTTAATCAAAGACTAGGTGGGATAACAGGTCGAAATTCGTTGTTGGAATTCTTAGTTTTCTATAAAATAATAGACCATCTATTAGTTCGTAATGGGCCGTCCTATTCCTTATCGCCACAATATCTTGGTGGCTAAAATTTCCAGGATCCTTCAAATACTCATAAATACTTCCAAACTCAGGATCCTTACCCAGTTCGGTTATTACAGTTTCTCGGGAATTTATTGTACACGCTGTCAGCATTGCCATCTTTATGATATTGCCTTGTTCGTCTATTTTAATCCTTGATAGGGCATCTGCTACGATATTTTCCTTTCCAGGGGTATGCTTGATTACCAGATTATATTCTTGCAGCTTGAGTGCCCATCTTATTAACCTTGGGGATAAATTTTTCCCTGAGTACAATCTAGTTATCGCCGCATGATCAGAGTATACTGTTATCGGCGCCTTTCCAAAATAGACTCGGAACTTTTGCACTGCTAACAGAACTGCAAGTGCCTCTCTCTCGGTCGCGGAATATATTCTTTGTGTTTGATTTAAAGTTCGGCTAAAAAATGCCACGGGCTGCTGATTTTGCGAAAGTATCGCTCCTACCGCATAATCCGAAGCATCTGCTGAAATTTCTAAATTTTCATCCTTTTCAGGAAATTTCAACACAGGGGCTTGCGTTAATGCTTGTTTTAGTTTTTCGAAAGCACTATTGGCTTCGGCCGTCCACGGGAATCTTGCCTTTTTCCTTTTTAATTTTAACAATGGCTCAGCGATAGCCGCAAAATCTTTTATAAAGGACCTATAATATGAACAAAGTCCTAGAAAAGAAGAGAGCTTCTTTGCCGTGTTTGGAGTCGGATACTTTTGTACAGCGATTATTTTTGATTCATCTGTCTCGATCCCTTTTTGCGATATTTTGTAACCTAAATATTTTAATTCAGGGGCTGCAAATTTGCACTCTTCGACATTAACTTTTAGACCGGCCTCATTTAATAAAGAAAACACCTGTCTTAAATCCTGTATATGTTGGTCGAGATTATCACTAGTAATAATGATATCGTCTAAATAGATAAATGTGGACTTTCCAAGAACAGGTCTTAACACAATGTCCATGCATCGCTGAAATGTTGCCGGGGCGCCTGAAAGGCCAAACGGCATACGCAAAAATGCATAAGTGCCAGACTTGGTTATATAAGCAGTCTTAGGCACGTCCTCAGGCCTCACCCCTATTTGAAAATAACCAGTCGTTAAGTCTAAAGTCGTCATAAATTTGGTTGATTTTATGTTCCTTAAAATTTCTTCTATGATCGGTAACGGATATACCGGATATTTCGTTATGGAATTTAATTTACGGTAATCAATAGCGAATCTCCACTTTTTTGGATGCTCCAAAGGATAATCATTATTTTTCTTACATAAAACCACCGGGCTAGCATAACTACTTGAGATGGGCGTTGTGATCTTTTTACGTAGCATATCGGTAATATGCTATTCTATAATTTTTTCCTTATTCTTATCATACCGGTATGGTTTTTGACGAACTGGCAATGCATCTCCGGTGTCAATACTATGGTTAGTAACCTGAGTAAATCCTGGAATATCACTAAATAACGAAGCAAATTCACTTACCACTTGTCGGATTCTATCTTGCTCGTCATTAGGCAGGTGGTCAAGATTTAACCTTGGCGGTTCAACCTTTTCTACACGCACTGGTTTCATTGTCAGCCTAAGGGACGCTTCATTAAAATCCAGTGTAGCTTGTGCGTCTGAAAGAAAGTCTATTCCTAAGATTAAATGTGCTTGCAAATTCTTTACTATAAAAAACATCACCTTTACTTGTTCGTCGTTGATACGGATATATAAAGGTACTTTACCTACGCACTTACATTCTTCTCCTTGCGCCGCTAATACTGTCGTATTATCCGCATTATATATGCGGTATTTGCGAAAATACTTTCTAAAAAAGACTTCTGCCACACAGGAACACTGCGCGCCGGTATCCAGGAGTGCGGTGGCCGGGATATTATTCACCAAGACTTCAATCTTCGAAAGAGTCAAATTTTTCACCATTAGTGTATTTAACTTGTAGGAAGAGGGATTTTCGTGGCCTTCGGATTTCCGCACCCTCTCGTCAGCAGAAATCCGTTTTAGTTTAAATTATTTTTCCTTTCCGTGCTTTCCTTCTTTCTCCATTGGCCTTGAGACTTTTTTCCTGGGTTGCTATTGAACTGTCGACGTTCGCCGGCTGTTTTTGAATGCTCGGGTTTCCTTGCCCACTGATTCGCTTTTTCTCCGTAGCCGTATGCTTGAGTTTGCTGTAGTCTTGGCGTACCAAATTGGTTTCGCTGTTGATATTGGCGTCTTCTTTCGACGTCCGCCGTTCTTCTACTTTCAAACTGGATTGCTAGCTCAAATAATTTTTCCAGTGTAGTCGGATTTCTCAATTCAATAAAGTCTTGCTCTTGGGGTAGTAACCTTGGCAAAATCACTTGAATTATTTCAGGATCCGGACGGTTTCCATACAAGAGCTTGAAAACGTGAATTTTTCTTAAAATAAAGCTCGAGAGGTTTTCGATTCTTTGTTGATATATACTAAAAAGTTCAGTTTCTAATTTCGCACGATCCCGTACAACAGGGAAGGCTTTTAGTAGGGCAGTCTTGAAATTTTCGTAAGTATAGGTGGGACTTCCTGCTTGACCTAAGAGACTTCTGCCTATACATTTGAACCAGTTAAGCGCTTGGCCCCTCAAAGCGCTGGTAGCTAAGGTAACTTTTTGAAACTCGTGCACGGGGTAGAGCATGAAGTGGTCATCCAATTTTTCCAAAAATCTGGTTACCGGTGAGTTTCCATTAAACGTTGCTTCTGGTTTCATCGAAGCGCGCATGGTCTGGACGATGTAACCGAATCCTTCCAGGGCGGCAGCTGGCATTTCTGGATTCTGAGCCGTTTCTGCAGGCAGCACAGGTTCTTGTTGAAACTCGGCCATGGTTATTCTTCTTCGTTGGGCGCCACTATCAGGTTCAATGTTCCTTCTAACCTTCTTCGGGAACATACAAGGACCTGACTCGGAACAGAGAGCTTACTAAAGCTATGTTCACTAATTGTGGTAAGTAGACAGGATACAGACGAAGGGTATACAAAACCCTTTATTTTTCTCTATATACAATAACTTCCGTACTTCGAAATACACTGACCCTCCACTCGGGGTCTAACGTAAAAAAGTATAAAAATAAAACTAAACACTAATTTAACTTTAGAATAATACACGTGGAAGATTGGCCTTATAATAACAGGAAGCGTATGTAGCACAGAGACTGTGAACACTACAATACGTTTAATTTATCAAGAGGATTAAAACCTCTGGCCTGGAAGGCAAATAGCAACTGCGTAACTTCTAAGGTAAGCGGCCTGCTTCGAACTCACTGCTTCCTCTCTTTCGCTTGGCAAGAAGGCCACACTTAAATACTTGGCGTTCGCCAGACAAACTTTGCATAAAAACCTTCACGCTTATAATTCTGGCCGGAAGTAGAAAATAAGAAGTGAGAGTAAAGATTTAAAATAAAATAAACGTTAGTATAACTTAAGATCCTTACAAGCTAAGTTAAAAAAAAAAAAGGAATGAATTCCTACATGGTAATGTGTATGCCCTTATCTTGAGACCTAACTAGAAAAGACATATATCATCACAAAGATGTACATAATATTTTAACTAAAGTAACATTAAATATTACAGTTCCCAAAAAAATTCATGTATATTTCAGAAAAACAGTAATTGACAAAATTATAAATCCATCATACACAGTGTGAGAGCATTTCAGCAAAAATAAATTATACAGTTTATTTTTCTTAAATATTAGTTAAATATAAAATTGATTTATTAATTTAACCGTTGAAATTTATTATAGTACAAGTTGAACAAATTCCGTCACTGTATTTTTATTTGCTCGTAATTTTAAGTTTGAGACCTGAAAAAAAAAAAAAAATTGCCGGCGATCTTTGTTACAAAAATCACAATCTATACTCATCGATGATCAAGAGATCCCCATTTTTCCCTCACAAGAAATTCCTAAGCACGAGAAGAGGGGCCTCCGAAGGGTGTGAGTTGCTGATAAGAACGGACTACTGATAAGGAATGTGGCGTCTCTACGGAATAGTTACGAAGAAAAGAACCACATGACCTGCTACTATTACCAACTATTGTATAATGCTAGAATCTTATGAAAAATAATAAATAAAGAAATTTAATGGCACTCTAGTGATAGAGAAACATATATTTTATACAGAACAAAATGTTACTTATCTGAATATTCCGTGTCAGGGCCTCTTTTGGATTTCTCGTGTTCATAGTGAACAGCTAAAAAAACACCTGAAGTTTCGAAGAAGCGAAGTTTCCTTTCTCAATTTGATGAATGAGATATTGCATAGGAAAGGTGCATTTAACTATTTTATAGAGTTGAAAACATTTTTGAAACACTTATTTAAAAAATTTCGGAGCTGTGTTTAGACACTGCCTCCAGCTTTCGCGATCGCAGCGCCAGTCGATTCCGCGGTTTAAACAGACAGACAGACAAAGTAGACAGATGTCTTGTTTTGCACCCGCTAAGTCTTTCTGCACCGATGGGCGAAAAATCAAGCATAGGTGCGAAGGAAAGGTATATAGAAAGGGGGCAATTTCGTATTTGAGGAGAGTAAAAAGGGAACTTCGTACATCTTGCACGAGTTCAAAAGGTCAGGAAGAAAGGATGGGACAAAATAAAATTTAAAATAAATAGCCCAAAAATAATAGAGAGGGGAAAAAAAGGGCCTATGGAAAGAAAAGGAAAAGAAGTATAAAATATCCTAAAATACGATTGTGTCCATGAGTGTAGTTAAAAGGAGGAAAATTTGTCTTCATTTACAATAAATAGTGTCTCACAAGTGTGTGTGTGTGTGTGTGTGGTGGGTGTGTTTGGTAATGATGAATATATGTGTTACTGGGGGAGAAAAAAATATTGACGGTGTTAAATTGCTTCGTATCAAGGTATTTAGCATGAAATACAAAGTAATATGCATGCTGAGTATATGCAAAGTAATATGTATTGCATCCTGAGATATCAACAAAAATCATCATACAAAGTATATATTAATTTAACTAAAGTAACTTGTGCTATTTTCGTTATCAGGTTCAATGTTTCTTCTAATCTTCTTCGGGAACATACAAGGACCTGACTAGGAACAGAGAGCTTACTAAAGCTATGTTCACTAATTGTAGTAAGTAGACAGGATACAGACGAAGGGTATGCAAACCCCTTTATTTTTCTTTATATACAATGACTTCCGTACTTCGGAATACAATGACTCTCCACTCGGGGTCTAACGCAAAAGATATCAAAATAAAACTAAACTCTAATTTAACTTTAGAATAATACACGTGGAAGATTGGCCTTATAATAACAGGAAGCGTATGTAGCACAGAGACTGTGAACACTACAATACGTTTAATTTATCAAGAGGATTAAAACCTCTGGCCTGGAAGGCAAATAGCAACTGCGTAACTTCTAAGGTAAGCGGCCTGCTTCGAACTCACTGCTTCCTCTCCCTTGCTTGGCAAAAAGCCACAACTTAAGTACTTGGCGTTCGCCAGACAAACTTTGCATAAAATCCTTCACGCTTATAATTCTGGCCGGAAGTAGAAAATAAGAAGTGATAGTAAAGATTTAAAATAAAATAAACGTTAGTAAAACTTAAGATCCTCATATACTTCCCGCCAGAGTTAATTAGTTTGAAACTGAGGTCTAAAACGACCTTGTTGAAAACTTTTAGCTCTAGAATCTAACGCGAGGCCAATCTTTTACAATCATAACTTCGTTAGAAACTAGAAAATTTAAAAGAAAGAAATTTGTTACAATAGCAGCTCCCAGGATATACAACAATCTTTTTTTTATCTGTACTGCATCTAACCAGGAGCTTTATTCAATTCTGGTTCCTTCCAGAGATCTGGAAGGAAAACTAGTTTAATGAAATGTTACACAATGACATTGCAAATAACATATAGAATATACTTCTCTTAACATTCTTATTTCATTCATGACTATTTTAATTATCTCTCCCCGTGCTCTCTGACATGTGTTGTAAAAGAACACCAAACACGAATGTGTTTCTGTCTACGTGCGCCACACTTCCTCCTACAATCAAAACACTAACGTGTTAAAATTCAACATAACGAGACCTCTTAACACACCCTACTTTCAACTCTAAACCCTGAGGTACTATTCTAAAAGTGGCTAAATCTAAAGTGTAGCGTCAGAGAGCCTAACTACATTATTCAACCTTTACCACATATTCGCCATGATTTAATCTTTACAGTCACACGAATAACAAATTTTTAACATTACTTTCACTTTTACCATATCACGGTATTTCTTAACATTTAAAATAACAGTTCACATGTATATAAGAACATATCAACATGCCGTTAATTTTACACATTTGAAAACATACATTAGTAGTACATTGTTAACTTCTATTCTTTTCAAAGCAAGTGCCAATTCTTTCTACATTGAAATAATACTACATTTCAAAAAGTCTTTCAGACTAAAACTTCTTTCTTGCTAGAATGTTTAAAATAAAATTTATACAATAACTTTTTACAATATTTAAGTCTTTACACAACGCTATTATACATCAACTTTAGTTTTACGCACGAGTAATTTAAAAACATAATACGAAAATCGGTCACAACTCATTTCTCGCCCTTTTGGCGATAAAGGTAGACCTCGCATGAGGTAAAACTTCATGAAATCTGCCACTTGCAGTAAGAATGAAAGATTAACTTAAGTTTGCAAAGTAACATAAAATTTTACTTATCTTTGTAATATTCGGACATCCTTTTCTGGGCCCAGTCTTTAAAGGTACTGCAGATAGTAGTTTGGTTTATCCTCCTTCTTGTACGGGCTCGCCCTTCAGTGCTTTCCTCTGGAAGCTTCCTTTTTTCACCAGTACGGCCACCCTTGAATACTTTCCTTTTCTCCTCTGCTTGTGGTCTTTGCCGTTTGATGGCAGCTGGTCTTGGCGGAACCGGGAAATTTCTTCCGTGTTCTTGCTTGGACCTCGTTGCTGGCCGTTCAATCTTTCCTTGAACTTTTTCCTCCGCCGCTGATGGCCCTTCCGCAGTTCGGCGACTTTTGCTGCGGAGAGTTCTGTCGGATGAGTAGATCTTCCGTTTTAAAGCCGGGTTATAGTTGCCGTCATTTCTCCTGGTCCTCTTCACATACGTCGTCCTTCTCCCTTCTTCATTCTGGGGGTGTTCGTGAACTCTGTTTTCTGGACGGTGGAAAGGCTTCTTTTTCTTGTTACATTCAATTTTTTCCGCGGGGCAATTTTCTTTTCACTTGTTTCTGTCTCTCATTGGCTTCCCTTGTACTTGTCCTTTTCCCACCTCTGGAACATGTACCTGCGGTGTCTGCCGTGCCGGATCCTGCAAAAGATCTGAAAAGATTTGCATTTTATTACGATCGAAGTAGGGCTTAATTTGATCAATATTTGCGGAACAGGTTTCACCATTTCTGGCCTTTAACACTACAACAGCGTGAGTTATTTTTTCTATAACATATGGTCCTTCAAATCGTGGAAAAAATTTGGCAGTTTTATCTTCTGGTGCTGAAGAAAGTGAATGCTTAATTTTTAGTACTTCATCGCCTACTTTATAAGTTACTCCCCGTCGTTTCAAGTCATAATACAATTTTTGTTTTCTCTGTGCTACTTCAGTATTCTTCTTTGCCTCCTTAATTAGTTTTTCTATATCACCCATTTTAAATTCTGGGGCTCTTTGTTGTACATAAAATAATTTATCTAACGGTGTTATAATCTTTCTGCCTAGAAATAACTCAGCAGGAGTTTTTCCCGTTGTATCATGTTTTGCGGTCCTAAGGGCGAAAGCAAATTCATTGACATAGTTATCCCAGCTTTTATGAAAATTTTTAACATAACTACGGATAATTTTCACTATATTTCTATTGACCCGTTCCGCTATATTTGATTGCGGCCGATACGGGACCATTTTTAAATGACGTATGCCCAGTTTTTGGCACATGTCTTCAAATATATTACTTACAAATTGAGGACCATTATCCGATATAACTTTTAGGGGCGCCCCGTATTTTAAAATATATTTATTTAAAATAGAATCGGTAACTAATTTCGCGGAGGCTCGTTTTAAGGGAACAATTTCGGTCCATTTACTAAAATGATCAACCATAACAAGGAGATAGCGACTTTTGTTTAAGTGACTTTTTGGGAAAGGGCCCAATAAATCGATGCCAATTATTTCATTTGGAAACTCGGATTTAATACTATTTAGAAACCCGGCCGGGCGGAAATTAATATAATTAACGGCTTGACATGTTGGGCAGGACTGGACATACGCCCTTGTTAACTTTTGCAGTTCAGGAAAGTAGACTGCCTCGCGTACGCGTTGGATAGTTTTTCGAATACCAGCATGAGAAGCTAAAGGGCTGTCATGGAGCTCATGCAGGATATTTAATCTAAGACTAGCTGGGATAACAGGTCGAAATTCGTTGTTGGAATTCGTAGTTTTTGTATAAAATAATAGACCATCTATTAGTTCGTAATGGGCCGCCCTATTTCTTATCGCCACAATATCTTGGTGGCTAAAATTTTCAGGATCCTTCAAATACTCATAAATACTTCCAAACTCAGGATCCTTACCCAGTTCGGTTATTACAGTTTCTCGGGAATTTATTGTACACGCTGTAAGCATTGCAACTTTTACGGTATTACCCTGTTCGTCTAACTTAATTCGTGATAGGGCATCTGCTACGATATTTTCCTTTCCGCGGGTATGCTTGATTACCAGATTATATTCTTGCAGCTTGAGTGCCCATCTTATTAACCTTGGGGATAAATTTTTCCCTGAGTACAATCTAGTTACCGCCGCATGATCAGAATATACTGTTATCGGCGCCTTTCCAAAATAGACTCGGAACTTTTGCACTGCTAACAGAACTGCAAGTGCCTCTCTCTCGGTCGCGGAATAGTTTCTTTGTGTTTGATTTAAAGTTCGGCTAAGAAATGCCACGGGCTGCTGATTTTGCGAAAGTACCGCTCCTACCGCATAATCCGAAGCATCCGCTGAAATTTCTAAAGTTTCATCCTTTTCAGGAAATTTCAACACAGGGGCTTGCGTTAATGCTTGTTTTAGTTTTTCGAAAGCACTATTGGTTTCGGCCGTCCACGAGAATCTTGCCTTTTTCCTTTTTAATTTTAACAATGGCTCAGCGATAGCCGCAAAATCTTTTATAAAGGACCTATAATATGAACAAAGTCCTAGAAAAGAAGAGAGCTTCTTTGCCGTGTTTGGAGTCGGATACTTTTGTACAGCGATTATTTTTGATTCATCTGTCTCGATCCCTTTTTGCGATATTTTGTAACCTAAATATTTTAATTCAGGGGCTGCAAATTTTCACTTTTCGACATTAACTTTTAGACCGGCCTCATTTAATAAAGAAAACACCTGTCTTAAATCCTGTATATGTTGGTCGAGATTATCACTAGTAATAATGATATCGTCTAAATAGATAAATGTGGACTTTCCAAGAACAGGTCTTAACACAATGTCCATGCATCGCTGAAATGTTGCCGGGGCGCCTGAAAGGCCAAACGGCATACGCAAAAATGCATAAGTGCCAGACTTGGTTATATAAGCAGCCTTAGGCACGTCCTCAGGCCTCACCCCTATTTGAAAATAACCAGTCGTTAAGTCTAAAGTCGTCATAAATTTGGTTGATTTTATGTTCCTTAAAATTTCTTCTATGATCGGTAACGGATATACCGGATATTTCGTTATGGAATTTAATTTACGGTAATCAATAGCGAATCTCCACCTTTTTGGATGCTCGAAAGGATAATCATTATTTTTCTTACATAAAACCACCGGGCTAGCATAACTACTTGAGATGGGCGTTATGATCTTTTTACGTAGCATATCGGTAATATGCCATTCTATAATTTTTTCCTTATTCTTATCATACCGGTATGGTTTTTGACGAACTGGCAATGCATCTCCGGTGTCAATACTATGGTTAGTAACCTGAGTAAATCCTGGAATATCACTAAATAACGAAGCAAATTCACTTACCACTTGTCGGATTCTATCTTGCTCGTCATTAGGCAGGTGGTCAAGATTTAACCTTGGCGGTTCAACCTTTTCTACACGCACTGGTTTCATTGTCAGCCTAAGGGACGCTTCATTAAAATCCAGTGTAGCTTGTGCGTCTGAAAGAAAGTCTATTCCTAAGATTAAATGTGCTTGCAAATTCTTTACTATAAAAAACATCACCTTTACTTGTTCGTCGTTGATACGGATATATAAAGGTACTTTACCTACGCACTTACATTCTTCTCCTTGCGCCGCTAATACTGTCGTATTATCCTCATTATATATGCGGTATTTGCGAAAATACTTTCTAAAAAAGACTTCTGCCACACAGGAACACTGCGCGCCGGTATCCAGGAGTGCGGTGGCCGGGATATTATTCACCAAGACTTCAATCTTCGGAAGAGTCAAATTTTTCACTATTAGTGTATTTAACTTGTAGGAAGAGGGATTTTCGTGGCCTTCGGATTTCCGCACCCTCTCGTCAGCAGAAATCCGTTTTAGTTTAAATTATTTTTCCTTTCCGTGCTTTCCTTCTTTCTCCATTGGCCTTGAGACTTTTTTCCTGGGTTGCTATTGAACTGTCGACGTTCGCCGGCTGTTTTTGAATGCTCGGGTTTCCTTGCCCACTGATTCGCTTTTTCTCCGTAGCCGTATGCTTGAGTTTGCTGTAGTCTTGGCGTACCAAATTGGTTTCGCTGTTGATATTGGCGTCTTCTTTCGACGTCCGCCGTTCTTCTACTTTCAAACTGGATTGCTAGCTCAAATAATTTTTCCAGTGTAGTCGGATTTCTCAATTCAATAAAGTCTTGCACTTGGGGTAGTAACCTCGGCAAAATCACTTGAATTATTTCAGGATCCGGACGGTTTCCATACAAGAGCTTGAAAACGTGAATTTTTCTTAAAATAAAGCTCGAGAGGTTTTCGATTCTTTGTTGATATATACTAAAAAGTTCAGTTTCTAATTTCGCACGATCCCTTACAACAGGGAAGGCTTTTAGTAGGGCAGTCTTGAAATTTTCGTAAGTATAGGTGGGACTTCCTGCTTGACCTAAGAGACTTCTGCCTATACATTTGAACCAGTTAAGCGCTTGGCCCCTCAAAGCGCTGGTAGCTAAGGTAACTTTTTGAAACTCGTGCACGGGGTAGAGCATGAAGTGGTCATCCAATTTTTCCAAAAAACTGGTTACCGGTGAGTTTCCATTAAACGTTGCTTCTGGTTTCATCGAAGCGCGCATGGTCTGGACGATGTAACCGAATCCTTCCAGGGCGGCAGCTGGCATTTCTGGATTCTGAGCCGTTTCTGCAGGCAGCACAGGTTCTTGTTGAAACTCGGCCATGGTTATTCTTCTTCGTTGGGCGCCACTATCAGGTTCAATGTTCCTTCTAACCTTCTTCGGGAACATACAAGGACCTGACTCGGAACAGAGAGCTTACTAAAGCTATGTTCACTAATTGTGGTAAGTAGACAGGATACAGACGAAGGGTATACAAAACCCTTTATTTTTCTCTATATACAATAACTTCCGTACTTCGGAATACAGTGACCCTCCACTCGGGGTCTAACGCAAAAGATATCAAAATAAAACTAAACTCTAATTTAACTTTAGAATAATACACGTGGAAGATTGGCCTTATAATAACAGGAAGCGTATGTAGCACAGAGACTGTGAACACTACAATACGTTTAATTTATCAAGAGGATTAAAACCTCTGGCCTGGAAGGCAAATAGCAACTGCGTAACTTCTAAGGTAAGCGGCCTGCTTCGAACTCACTGCTTCCTCTCCCTTGCTTGGCAAAAAGCCACAACTTAAGTACTTGGCGTTCGCCAGACAAACTTTGCATAAAATCCTTCACGCTTATAATTCTGGCCGGAAGTAGAAAATAAGAAGTGATAGTAAAGATTTAAAATAAAATAAACGTTAGTAAAACTTAAGATCCTTACATCGTTCCCAACATTTTCATACATTTTTGCAAAAAACAGCAGCAGACAAACAAGATAGAACCATATACAATACAAGACCACAACCGTACACACACACACACACAAAAAAAAATGGTATATATATATATATGTGCGTGTATGTAAATTACTGAGTATATGTATTAAAAACAGAAATCAAACATAGTATTGTTACGAATTTGGTATTTAAAAAGTTAATGTTAGTTCAATTATAAATTAAATGGTTTTATTTCTCGCGCAGTGCAGCGCGTGACGAATATTAAAAGAAAGCTAAGCTGGAAAAATTAAAAATACAAGAGCGCGTGCGATAAATAAATAAATATCTCTTTTTGATTTCGAGAAAGTACTGGAAAATTCTAGCGCGTGATTTTAAAATCTGATAAAAGGAGGAAAACATCTCAGTTTGTAGTAGTTGCTTAGTTTGTTTGTTGTTTAGAAAACTGCCGTTGTTGATTATAGCGAATTCGCGGATTAGCGTTCTTTAGCTGTTTTGAATTACGTTCTATTGTACATTTAAGTAGTTAAAAGATAACTACTGTGAGATATTGTGATACTGCATGATAATTTGAGAAAATTTAAGCATTTCTGTTGTGATAATAATAAATTTTTGTTCATTTTTCATCGGACTTGTGCATTCATTTCATAACGAACCCGTACGCACGCAACAGTATTTATTAATTTATATATCATAATTTATTACAAGATTTATTATTTTTCTATCATAATTTATTACTACTTAATTAATTAATTACTTAATTAATTACACAATGAAGGACACTGTTTTTTATATAAGCTCATAGTTCTAAGAATTTATTTAAGGCAGTGACGAATAATCCATCCGCTACATACGGACATTTAACAGATAGCAAGGAACAGTATGAGAAAAAATCTCTGAGGTATAATATTATTTAAAGGCAAAAAATATTTAAGCGATCTAAAAAAAAAAAAAAAAAAAAAAAAAAAAAAAGAGTCCAGAGGATCCGAGAGGAAATAGCGCGATGCCGTGAGTCTCCTATTTTCCCTCTCACGAGATTCCTCAAAGGAAGATAAGGGGGCTTTGTAAGTGACGACAGACGTGAACTGATAACTTTGGCGTCTGTTCGGAATTTTTTAACAAAGGCAGCCACAGGCAATAAGCAATTTCAAGTATTTTTTAATGCTAAAAACTGATTAAAAGTTAAAATTTATTGATTTAAAGGCACATATTTATAGAAATTTGATTGAGTTTAGATGAAAGAAGGTACTTATCTTAAAATTCCAGCCTTTCGTTGTACTTCCTCACATTGCCCGCTGTTTCATTCTCATCAACATCGCAACTGAAAGACTTTTGAAAACGTGTAGGTATTGTAGAAAAATCAGTATTTCAAGTTAATTTAATTGATAATCCCCAAGGGGAAAGGAATTTTTTTTACTTTTTTACGGAGCGCTGCGAACGTCCAGCCGCTTGCCTCGGTGAATCCGCGGTTTAAGACAGACAGACAGACAGACAAAGTAGACAGATGTCTTGTTTTGCACCCGCTAAGTCTTTCTGCACCGATGGGCGAAAAATCAAGCATAGGTGCGAAGGAAAGGTATATAGAAAGAGGGGCAATTTCGTATTTGAGGAGAGTAAAAAGGAACTTCGTACATTTTGTACGAGTTCAAAAGCCCAGAAAGAAAAGATGGGACAAAATAAAATTTAAAATAAATGGCCCAAAAATAATAGAGGAGAAAAAAAAGGGCCTATAGAAAGAAAAGGAAAAGAAGTAGAAAATATCCTAAAATACGATTGTGGCCATTAGTGTAGTTAAGGAGTTCATCTGCAAAAATTAGTGTCTTTAAGAAGCAAACTTTAGCTAAGTTAAAAAAAAAAAAAAAAAAAAGGAATGAATTCCTACATGGTAATGTGTGTGCCCTTATCTTGAGACCTAACTAGAAAAGACATATATCATCACAAAGATGTACATAATATTTTAACTAAAGTAACATTAAATATTACCGTTCCCAAAAAAATTCATGTATATTTCAGAAAAACAGTAATTGACAAAATTACAAATCCATCATACACAGTGTGAGAGCATTTCAGCAAAAATAAATTATACAGTTTATTTTTCTTAAATATTAGTTAAATATAAAATTAATTTATTAATTTAACCGTTGAAATTTATTATAGTACAAGTTGAACAAATTCCGTCACTGTATTTTTATTTGCTCGTAATTTTAAGTTTGAGACCTGCAAAAAAAAAAAAAAAAAAAAAAAAAAAAAAAAAAAAAAAAAAGCCGGCGATCTTTGTTACAAAAATCACAATCTATACTCATCGATGATCAAGAGATCCCCATTTTTCCCTCACAAGAAATTCCTAAGCACGAGAAGGGGGGCCTCCGAAGGGTGTGAGTTGCTGATAAGAACGGACTACTGATAAGGAATGTGGCGTCTCTACGGAATAGTTACGAAGAAAAGAACCACATGACCTGCTACTATTACCAACTATTGTATAATGCTAGAATCTTATGAAAAATAATAAATAAAGAAATTTAATGACACTCTAGTGATAGAGAAACATATATTTTATAGAGAACAGAATGTTACTTATCTGAATATTCCGTGTCAGGGCCTCTTTTGGATTTCTCGTGTTCACAGTGAACAGCTAACAAAACACCTGAAGTTTCGAAGAAGCGAAGTTTCCTTTTTCAATTTGATGAATGAGATATTGCATAGGAAAGGTGCATTTAACTATTTTAGAGAGTTGAAAACATTTTTGAAACACTTATTTAAAAAATTTCGGAGCTGTGTTTAGACACTGCCTCCAGCTTTCGTGATCGCAGCGCCAGTCTCGAATCCGCGGTTTAAGACAGACAGACAGACAGACAAAGTAGACAGATGTCTTGTTTTGCACCCGCTAAGTCTTTCTGCACCGATGGGCGAAAAATCAAGCATAGGTGCGAAGGAAAGGTATATAGAAAGGGGGCAATTTCGTATTTGAGGAGAGTAAAAAGGAACTTCGTACATCTTGTACGAGTTCAAAACGCCAGGAAGAAAAGATGGGACAAAATAAAATTTAAAATAAATGGCCCAAAAATAATAGAGGGAAAAAGGGGGAAAAAAAGGGCCTACAGAAAGAAAAGGAAAAGAAGTAGAAAATATCCTAAAATACGATTGTGTCCATGAGTGTAGTTAAAAGGAGAAGAAACTGTCTTCAATTACAATAAATAGTGTCTCACAGGTGTGTTTGCGTAGTGAGTGTGTTTGGTAATGGTGAATAGATGTGTTACTGGGGAAAAAACAAATATTGACGGTGTTAAAATGCTTCGTATGAAGGTATTTAGCATGGAATATAAAGTAATATGTACGCTTTCATCCTGAGATATCAACAAAGGTCATCAAACAAAAGTATATATTAATTTAACCAAAGTAACTTATGCTACTTTCATTCTCAACATTTTCATACATTTTTTAAAAAGCAGCAGCAGACTAACAACATAGAACCATATACAATACAAGACCACAACCGCATACACCCAAAAAAATAAATAAATAAATAAAATAAAAAAAATATATATATATTTATGTGTGTAAATTACTGAGTACATGTATTATAAACACAAATTAAACAGTATTTATTAATTTAACTATCATAATTTATTAAAAGATTAATTATTTTACTATCATAATTTATTACTACTTAAATAATGTTAATATAACACAATGAGGCACACTGTTATTTATATAAGCTCATAGTTCTAAAAATTCATTTAAGGCGGTGAAGAATAAACCATCCCTTACATATGGACATTTAACAGATAGCAAAGAACAGTATGAGAAAAAATCGGTGAGGTATAATATTATTTAAAGGCGAAACTATATTCAAGCGATCTAGAAAGAAAAGAGAATCCAGAAGATCCGAGAGGGAAATAGCGCGATGCCCAAATTATCCCTCTCATCCCCAAATTTTCCCTCTCTCGAGATTCCTTAAGGGCTTTGTAAGTGTTGACAGACGTGAACTGATAACGCTGGCGTCTGTTTCGAGTTGATACACAAAGGAAGCCACAAGCAATGAGCAATTTCAAGTATTTTTTAATGCTTTAAACTGATGAAAAATTAAGATTTATTGATTTAAAGGCACTTATTTATAGAAATTTGATTTAGTTTAGATGAAAGAAAAGTACTTATCTTAAAATTCCAGGCTTTTGGAGTATATCCTTACATTGTCCGCTGTTTTAATCTCGTCAACATCGGAGCCGAAATTCATTGGAATGATATAGGTTTTGTAGGGGAAAAATAACCATTTTTCAAAGAAATTTAATTGATAATCACCAAGAGGAAAGGAAAAATTTTCACTTTTTTACGGAGCGCAGCGATCGTGCTGCCGCTTGCCTCGGTGATCACCCGACCTCCAAGTCTTCTGACAGCTGACAAGGTAATTCGAGGCCACGCCATAGAGCCGCAGTTACAGTAGTGTCAATCCGCGGTCTACGTTTCGTTTAGCAGAAGACATCTATGCGGATACAGTCAGTCTATAAATTTGTAATCAAATATTACAGTTTTTTTTATAATTTGAAATATTTTTAGAATTTTTTTATAACATGAACGCAATTAAATAATTTAGGTTAATTTTAATGATTTTATTATATTTCAGTCATTTAAATTTTTATCTTCATCTGGTAATAATATCAATATCGAGAAATTGATGGCTAGAGGAAGCGTACTTTTAAGATATTGATACCGGTTAATTTAATACTGCCGGCTTTGACATAAAATTAAATATTACTGCTAACCTAACTTTTTCAAATTAATTATCACAACCGCCTTGCTTGGTTCAAACCTCCTGAGTTTTACAGAATTCCGCAAATCGGAACCCGGAAGTGTGTTCTACGTCATCACCGGATATGTACCTTTGATATCTCCGTTGGCAACAAAGCTTGGCGAGCATTTGGCGTTATTTTTTTCCCGTAAATTTTTCCGCGAGGTCAAGAATTGGCGCTAATTTAGTTCACGTGTTAATTAGCGAGTGTGAGGTGTGTATTTTTTGCGCCATTTTTCTCGCTTTCCTTCAGCTATTTATCTTCTTTTTTTCTATTAATAATTATTTGTATTTTGTTATATTTATGATTAGTGTTTGATTTTCATTTAATTTATAGTTGCATTTTATTTACAGCATATATAATTATTGATCTGTGTTTCGATTTGTAGTTGTTTGTTTTGCCGATATGCAACCAAAAAAGATGAAATTACTTATAATTGGAGATTCAATGGTTAAATATTTGGATGAATATTTACCGGCGAATCTTCTGAATTATGAAGTAGATTTACATTCTTTTCCTGGTGCAACGATAGAAAGGTTAAGACGTAAGATATCCTTTTTGGACAATCGATACCATTTGATTTTGGTACATGTTGGTACCAACAATTCGAATGACAGTGTTGAAGATATTCTTAAAAAGTACGATTGCCTCTTTAAGGATATTAAACGTTTGAACCCGAATATCAATGTTATCATTTCAGATATCCTACCACGTGGTGAAGATTTTTTTCACAACTTTAAATCAGCGAGTAGCAGCTTTGAACCGTTTACAGGTAACTAATAGAAAGATTGTAGAAATTAATTCTCAACTTGAAAAGTACTGCCAAAATCGAGAAGCGTTTTTTATTTGCAGGTCGTCTCATCATTTTGGAGCTAAGTTATTGGCTAGGGATGGATTACATCTAAACCGTCTGGGGAACAAGAAACTTGCGGCAGTTTTCCTGGATAATATCAAGATTGTTTTGACTTCAAAGCCAGTTTCTATAAAGGTAAGTCCTTTTGTATTGCCTTGTGTTTCATTTACTACATTGGATTTTCCACCTCTGAGTGATTCTTTTGTTTCTGTAAGCCCTTCTTATCCTCTCTATTCAACTGTTTTAAAGCATGGTTGTGCTGTAGATGCTACTAAGAAGGCTAATTCTGATTTGAGAAATGCTGCTAAAGTTGCTTCTGGCTCTCGGCTGAAAAGGGTTGCTATTTCTGGTGCTGGATCTCGTTTTAAATGTGTTGTCCATGGTGGTGACTCTCATTCAAAGAATGCTGTTAACCACACAGATGGTTTTAGTTTGCATCTGCAAAATGATACCACCCGTGGCTCACATCCGAAAAACGTTGCCAACCCAGATGCTAGCTCTCGGTCTCTTTGCATTGCTGGCCATGGTGGTGGATCTCGCCCAAGAAACGCTTCTGTCCATAGAACTGGTTCTGGTTTGCATGTAAGGAATGGGACTAAACCTAAATGTCATCCTAGAAATGTTGCCATATGTAGTGTTGGCTCTCATTTTAAGTATGTCAATGGTTTTAGTTCACGTCCAAGGAATGCTGCCGTCCCTCGTTCTGGTTCTGATTTGCGTCCAAGGAATGTTGCTATCCCTGGCCTAAGTCCTGAGAATGTTGTCATTCCCGGTGTTGACTGTCATTCTAGACTTGTTAGTGTCCGTGGTACTGGCTGTCATCCAAAGAATGCTGCTTCTGGTTTGCATTCAAGGAATAACGTCACTCCCAGCTCCTGTCATAGAAATGATATCCTTGCTGATGTTGACTCCTCCAGGCATGTTGCAGTCCATGGTTCTGGCCGTTTTCTGAGGAGCAGTGCTAGTTCCACTGTTAATTCTTCTACGAACACTACTGTCCCAATTGCTAGTTTTCAGAAGAAACCAATTCATGCTTTTGGTGATGGTTTGTGTCCAAGGAGGGATTTGACTGTTAGTGGCAGTTTGCATCTGAAGAATGCTGCTTCAGCTGTTTTGCGCCTAAGAAGTGTAATGGCCTAGATGGGATCATCACTAAAGAATGCAGTCACTGCTGCTGGTTGTAGTGTACAGCAGGCAAGTGCTGTTTCTTTCAGTGATTGTTATCCATTGTATTGTGCTTCTGTTAGTGGCAAAGGGAGTTTAAAAAATGATCCAACAAATTTTGATATTTCACAACCTAAATTGTGTACAACAAAAGATGATTTTTACTCTGACTTTGCCTCTAGTTATGTTTTGCAGTAAAAGAACATTTCTATGACCAGAAAAAGCACTTCTTGTAGTTCAGGCCTAAGTTTCTTTCACTTTAATAAATTTTGTTTACTAAAAGATCATGTAGAAAGCAGTGAAATTAATTGTCAAGTGAGGAAAAATAAGTCTGTGTGTCCTATTCTGACTGGAGGGGAGTCCGAAATTGACTATAATGCACCATCGCTTTATCCTAGAAAATGTGATATTTGTAAAAAAAACTATAAAACTAAAAATTCTTTTAATAATCATAAAAAAAATTGCAAAGAAAAACTTGAAACTGAAAATTTTAAACTTTCAATAACTTCTCCTCAGAGTAATATTCTTATAAACATTGATAATGTATTGAGTGCTAAAAAATTAGAAACCAAAGAATGTATTAGTGATAAAATAGAAATGGCTTATCTTCGTAAATGTGAAATATGCTTGAAAACTTATAAATCGAAGAATTCATTTTATAACCACAAAAAAAAAAAAAAAAAAATGTTCAAATAAACAAGTACCTGATTTAAAACAAAATTTTTCATCTGTTTACCCTCGGAAATGTCTAAATTGTAATAAATGTTATCCTTGCAAATTATCATTTTTTAAACATAAGAAATTTTGCACAGAAGTTAATAAATTGTATGTATGCTTCATACCTGATTGCCATAAGTCTTTTACATGTGTTTTAAATTTTAATAAGCATTTAGCAGATGAACATAATTTAAATAACTTAAAAGAATATTCATTTGAAACAATGAGTTATTTTCAAGATTGGCTAGAACTGGAAGGAACCTCGACATTTACTTCATTCAGAAAGTTTTCTAAAATAACGAAAAATTCTAAAACTTATCATTATTATTGTTGTCAGTTTACCACGCAAGGTTATTCTGATTTTGAAAAAAAAACTAGTCGGAAAAATGAAAAAGGTACAATTTCAAAAAGTGTATGTTGTCCAGTCAGAATATGGGCTTGTGAAGAAATGAATAAAATCTCTGTTTTTTACTTTCCTAAACATAATCATGAGCAAAAGTTTGAAAATTGTAAATATCAGCCATTGAAACAAAGTACGCGATGTTTGATAAAAGCAAATTTACGTTTATCTGTGCCTCCACAAAAAATAAGGGATATCTTACAAGATGGATCAGGAAATCGCGAGAATAGAAATAATTTCCCTGTAAAGGAAAGCTTTGTCTCCCGTAAAACTATTTCTGCTTATTCTAGATATTTAAACAATTCATTGCGTCCAAGTAGTGATGCAGTTTCTGTTAATTCAATCATTGAAACTTTAAAATGTGAAGCATACAATCCTGTGTTATTATATAAGCCTCAGAATAATTCAACTTTGTACGGTCCAACTGATCTAGATAATCTTCCAAATCATAAAGTATCGTTTGCTCTTGGTCTTCAGACACGTGAACAGAAAGAAATGATGATAAAAGGTTGTACAGAGATTTTATGTATCGATTCTACACATAAGACTAACTAGTATGATTTTTACCTTCTTAATCTTATAGTACCTGATGAATTTGGTTGTGGCTATCCAGTTGCTCATTTTATTACTAATTTTCTAGATGCTGACACTCTTTATTGTTTATTTAATAGTTTAAAGTGTCGTGTACCAAATTTATATGTAAACTGTGTAATGACAGATGATGACAAAGTTACATATCCTGCATTTTCAAAGGTTTTTGGTCAAGATGTTAAGCATCTTTTATGTTCGTGGCACGTACGCCAAAGTTGGTTCCGGCAACTAAATTCTAAAGTGGTAGATAAGGAAGTGCGACAAAAAATGCTTGGAGAATTAATAAAAATATTACATGAAAGAAACCAGATCACTTTTCATGATCAAATAAGTAAGTTTTTGAATGACTATTCTAGGAAAAGTAGAGATTTTATTGAATATTTTTCTGAAAATTATAAAAATAGATTAGAGGAATGGGCTTTGTGTTATCGGAACTTTCCACATGCATTTACTGATACTAACATGTACTGTGAATCTTTTCACAATCAGTTGAAAACTGTTTATTTTAAGCGGAGACATAATAGACGATTAGATATTTTAATTTCTACACTTCTGACAATTGAGAAAGATAAATATTTAAATCATACCTATAAATTATACACTAATGTATCTCCCAGAAATTCCATTTCTTGTTTAAGTAGGCATCAGAGAGGACTAAAAATTAGGGACAGTGATGTAAATAAATGCTCTGATACTTCTTGGACTGTTTGTTCTCAGACAAAAAATAAAATATATACTGTGCAGCGTCTTTTTGAAATTTGTCCGTGTCAGGATTTTTGCTTTTATAGATGCCCTAAAGTATCATGTGTCTCATTGTGTAGTCACTTGTATCACTGCAATTGCTTAGATAAATTGCTGTGCAAACATATACATAAAGTGCATTCATTCCTTAATAGACAAAATGATTGTGTGTTTAATCCCTCGGGGATTAATCTTGAATCGAATCAGAAATGCAATGAAAGTATGAAATCAATGTGTAAATTCTGTTAATCATTACAATCCACAAAGTATTGAACAGAGAGTAAATGCATGTGAAAAGCTTGTAGAAGAATTACTGCAATTAATAAGACAACCAAAAGTCCAAAATGTCATGTTAAAGTGTGTTCATACAACATTAAATTCATTAGTTTGAGAATGTAGAGGAATTTTAAACTCGAATGAAAATTCAAGAACAGTTTCAAGTGCATCATGTCCAGTTGCACCAAATCAAAAACTTAACCCACAATTGTTTAAAACTTCTAAAAAGAGAAAATTACAGAAATGTCAGCAGAATAAGAATCAAGATTTTAATGATAATGTAGATGACCCAGAAATAAATGAATGTGTGGAAAAGAAAATTAAATTTAAAGCCGTAGCATTTGATTTAAATGACAGTGATAAATATCTATGTGATTTAACCAGTGTTGATCAAAATAAATCATTTTCCCTTCCATTAAAGTCTAGCGAAGATATTTCTGAAAGAATTTTACAAATTGGCTGCTATATAGTATCAATCGTATTGCTTTAAAGTCTTTAGATTCTTATATCAGTAAAAGTGAAGAATTTTTTATAAAATCGGCTTGTACAGATTTTGTTAGGGGGTGGTTATTTGATGTAATCATAAATGCATTTTTATACAAAATTTTAGAAAGTGATGATCAATATACTTTTGCTGATTCCTCGATTACCCAGCTTATCTTATCTGATGCATTATCACTTGGAAATGTTTTTCCTGTTTCTTTGAAATCTTTCAAATATTTATTGATTCCTGCTTGCATTGATTCTCATTGGGTTCTGATCATAGCAGATTTAAAGAAAAATACCTTTTATTTATATGACTCGTTAATAAATTCATGCAATCCAAAATACATAACTAATAAATGGTCTAATGTAATTAACAGTGAGTTACAAATTAACGGTTCATGGGATATTCAGTGTCCACCGCGTGCTTTACAAAATGATGAAAGCAGTTGTGGGGTCTTCATCTGTTATTATGCATTTCAAACATGTAAATAAATTAGCCTTAAATCTTCCTTTAGATACCCTTCAATTTAGAAAATTTATTTATAATATTTTAACTGAGAATGTTCCACCTTGTACACAGGAAAAGATAAATTTATCATCAGCAGAGCAAAACTTTTCAGTAAATGTTAGAATGAATAAAGATTTGACCAAATCATGTTTAAAAATACATGATATTGAAATTACACCATATATGTTAAAATCTATAGATCCTTTTATAAGTAATGAAGAAGAACACTTGTTTAAATCTGTATCTTCGTGTTTTCGAAAAGGATGGCTCTATGATACTATAATTGATGCTTTTTTATTTAAAATATTAAACAGTTATGAAGATTTTGCCTTTGTTAAGTCTAATTTACAAATTCCTAAACCAAATTTTTGTATTAAAGATCCATTACTAACAAGATTGAAATCAGCGAAATTATTTTTTATCCCTGCAAATTTAAATTGTCATTGGATATTAATAATAGTAAATATTCCAGATATGGTTTTTGAATTTTATGATCCACAAAATAAATCATGTGGGCAAGAGTATCAAATTTTAATTCATACATGGTGTGAGGTTTTAGCTAAAATATCTTCACATATTTTGCAAACTGATAATATGAGCTGTGGTGTCTTAGTATGCTACTATGCTTATCAGAGGATTAAAAATCAAAGTTTAAATACGCCAGTTAATATAACTGAATTCCGGAAATTGATATACAAGCATATAATTTTAAGTGGTTGATATATTTAAAGAAATTTAAATTAAGAAATGTTTTTCAGGACAGCATTCCATTCCTTTGGTGATGCTTGAAAAATATAAAGTATAATGGACAAATATTTTGCAATTCATCTGTTGCCATACAGTTTCTATAAAAACACTTTTTTTTTTTTTAGTTTGCATTATTTTGTAATGATGTTATATGGCCAATAAACAAATAAAAATGCTTATGTTTGTATGTAACTTGGTAGTATAAGAGAAAATTGTTAAAGTAGGCAACAATGAACCCTTTTGGCCAGGGTGATACCCCCAATTGTGGATAATAGAGAATAGTTCATGTTATGTTAACAATGCATTCTCGGGGACCTACATGCCAAAATTTTCTCTTATTTTTAAAGAGGAATCAGAGAATTTGTACTTAACACTTCATCCCGTTGACTCTGAAGGATTTCCTCAGGAATGATTAGTGGTTCTGCACCAATTTTCATGGCCAATGGGATAGTATGCAAGTACTGCAAATTTTTCTGTTCATAAATAATCTCATATCTGATCTCAATCTGATCATTTTTAATATTTCAGGCTTATGTTTTCAGTGATCTTGGCTGTTTCACAATTGAATTTAGTCTTCTTTATTTTTCAGTAAACGATTGGCAGGAATCTGGTATGTATTTAAAAGTCAAGAGCAAGCTCTGCCAGGAGAATTTTCTGAAACTGAAACTCATAAATTTTTGAGTAATATGGTTGAATAATAATATTTATACTCTATTCAAGGAATTTTATCTGATATGTCTTTATTTTCAGAAATAAAAGATGAATAAAAACTTTGTAAAATAATTATTATGTATTCTGAATAAAGTCTGGGAAAAAAATTATCCATTGTTGAATTATTTTTTACTGAAAATTACTCCACATATTAGGAATTAGTCATATCTATGAAGCATAATATAAGTAGTGTTTCTTACAAGACATTGACTAATACATTATCCCAATTTCTTCTTAAATAAAATATATTTTCATTCTTTATTTCATCATCCATGATATCGATTTTCATTGATTAAGATTAAAAAACACTATAGTCACTTAAAAATGTGGACACTTTTTTTTTTTTTTTTTTATCCCTGGTTAATAAGAGTACTTGCATATTTGTTAAGTTTCAGTACGTAAAGCTGTATACAAATTAAACTTTCACCTATTCCAATATCAAAAGAGCTACCGATAATTAGATATTTTAATTTTTCAACATTCAAAAACAAAGAAATAGGAGTGAACTTGCTGCTAATCAAAAAAATGAATATACTGGTCTTATAATAATTATGAAAAATGAGTGCTAAAGTTACAGCCCATTTTTTAATTTTTAACTATTTATTGCAAAATAAGGAGGCTTAAAAGTTTGTGTGTCAGGCAAAGGGCTTGTGGTCTTTCACACAGAAGAGTGTAGCCAGACTTATATTAAAGCATTCAGGAAATTAAATAATTTTAATTCTAGAATAAGTCTTATCGTTACTTAATAGTTATATAATGCCTATTATTATTTCCTGTCATTACAGAAGTACTTGCTGAAATTTCTTTGTTTTCCATTTGCATGGATGGTTTCAAAGAGTTGAATTTTCTGCAGAACTCTTAATATCCATAAATTGTTTGACACATTAAAAATAAGTGAATATTTGCTCTAAGCATATACATGTATTTCATTTAAATTTAATAATAGCATATACATAAAATCCAGATTTGATTTAAACATTCATAACTAAAGAACAAACACTGCTTTTACAAAGACCATGTTTTCTCCCATTTTGCATCAGTTACAGTTATTTTCATGCACATGAGTATATTTTGAAGTGTTAAATTAATTATCATTTCTATTCTTGGATGCTCTATGACTGAGAAAATAAAACTTAATGCTAATCTGATATCTAATTATTAATCTACTAAACCAAAATAATGAGGTTCTATAGTGCATGAATTGGGCAAAAGTGTGCAGTTAAATTCAAACTTGTAATATTCTGTAGCAACCATTTGAAGTCACATTTCCTAATGTTTTCATTAAACGGAAAACTTTACAATTCTAACACATTCATAAATGTCTTAAATTTGTATCATAATATAGTAGGAATGGTTCTTGGAATTAAGTGTTAATTATTTCATCAATGTTGAACTGTGCTGTTTTTCTCTCACAGCATGAATAAATGTGACTGATTATAACAGCAACTAATATTGTGATATGCAGAATAGGGGTGTAAAAAGCCTACAACAAGCAATTTTAAATATTGGGTCTAGTTGAGCACTATTACAGATTGAAAACGTCAAAGTGTCAAAAGTATATGGAATAAAACCTGCATTTTTAGAAAATGAGAGGTTTCATAAATGAATACTGTAATGATATACGTAAGGAACCAAAAAATATTTTTTAGATACGAGATACTGTTCTGTATTGGTGTGTATGATTTATACTGAGAAACATGACACAAAAATTTAGATCATTTCAGATAGGATTTCACCAGAATATTTTGTGTTATGGTATATCATTTGTGTATGTGGAAGTGATCTGTTCAAGATATAACTGTATTTTCATGCCAAAGATTACACCTGCAAAACATGAAACATATCCTATGAACTTTGCAAGGTATGAGCGAAACAAAAATAAGAATTGGTTTTGTTGGTGCAAATTAAATGCATTATACAGTATCAAGTACATACCAAACATTTTCCAGATTTTCTAAACTGGTAAGTAAAGACAAGAAACGTCCAAGTACAGTTTTAAAATACTACTACATATAAATAAAATTGTTGTGAACTGTTGAAAATACTACAAAAAAAATTTAGATTTTACTATGTTAAACCACGTTGTTGTGTTTATGGAGTATAAAAATTAACCGTGGCTTCATCACAAACTTAATATATCTATAAAAAAGATTTTGTACTTTATAAAAATGTTACCATAGGTTCAATGCCATATAAGGTATTTAAAGTAGTGTTGTATTATACATAACAGCCAAACAGATGTGATTAGGGAACCTAGAAACATTTGTATAGATATAATTATTATATTCTTGTCTGTATTCATAAAAATGCTACAGTTAAGAACATGACTGTTATCTTTAATAAAATTCTGAAATAATTTAAAAGTTACATATGTGCAGAGAGATATTTCTAGATCCTCTATTCAGGCATAATAATAGTTGTGTTACGTTTTGGACGTGAGATCCGAAGGCAGGAGTGCAGAATGGATGCATTTTGTACCAAGAATGGTAGTTACTAAGCACTGGACGATCAGATTTCTAAAAAATTTTGAAATCAAAGAGAACTTTTTGTACCTTAGGTGCAGTGACTGCTAGAAGCAAACCACGTAGTCTGTGAATAGATGTTCCAAATCTTCAGTTAATGTGAGGCTGTTTCCATGAGAAAGGTAGCCTACATAATTTATAACATTCGATCCAAAAAAAGTTAAAGCTTGGTTGTCACTTGTTAACAAACAGATTCACTAGTACAGAGTAGTGCACTAAATTTAAATAGCATTTTTAATTAAAATTATATTGAAGAACATGGATGCCTGCCAATGTTGTTCATCGCCAGAGACCTACAAGTTAAAGATCCCTGATATGTGATATTGCAGTAAATTTAGATACTTTTTAAAATTAAATCCAAGAATACTTGTACCCATGAAGATCACTACTGGCCTATGAATTGGCAGCCAGTGGAGATGAACGCCTACCTAGTTTACCGGTGTAAGACAGTGAAAAAAGGACTGAACAGATTTTAAAACTAAACTAAAGAACAGCAGTGCCCATTAAAAATATTGATGGTTATTGGCAGTCAGCCAAAAGGTTTCAGATACTGCAGATAATTTAATAACCTACATAACATAACACTCCAAAAATTTTGGAAAGAGTTAATGACTTAAAACAACAAAGTACCAGTTTTTATGAGAAACAACCAGTTCTTCGAGAAATTTTTGTTTAAAATTTGGAAGGTCTCTGCAAACAACAATGAAGAGATTTTAGAGAACTCTAATTCATATACTTTTTTCTTTGTCACAAAAATATTGACATCAAGTGATACCTCTTAAAAAAAGCAGAAAATATAGCTCTGAACAGAAGTACATTTTCAGTATTGATCTCCTTTTCTAGAAAACCATTGTGATTAGGAAAGGTATTATCATTTTCTTCTAAATAATGATCAAGGCTGCAGTATGCTATCCTCCCCCAGAAGTTTGCGTAGGTGATTCGTTAGTGCAAAATTCTGGCGATTTCGTTCGTTTTGTTTGATTGCAGCTAAACATTCAAGGGCTATCTGACTAAAGGGATGGATGCCTTCTTGGAGGACTCTTTAAAGGGAACTGCCAAGTATATACGTTACACATGGGGAAAATCAAGAAAACACCCATGCAGCCAGCCCATTCTCCGAGATTCGAACCACGGGCCGAACTATCAGTGTTCAGTGATTTTACCGCTCGGCTGCTGATGGGCAAATATAGTAAAAAGCATTTTTTAATATATAACGGAACATTATTGAAATTCTGACTTTTCCAAGTTTTGTTTTTTGGATTTCTCAATGCCAAACATTAAATGCCCTGCTGGCTAAAGTCATGAACAGGTTTAAGAAATAATTATGTCTATACTTCTCATAGTATATAAAAAAAAATAAAAATCTATTAATCAGACCTTAATATAGAAAATGCATAATTTTTGTAAACATACCAAAGGTTCTTCACTAGTTGTTAAACAAATAAAATCTGTTCAGAATTTTAATTCAAAATTCAGAAAGAAAATTAAATTTTGTGTGGTTTCTGCATATATGTGATTCATGCATATTAATGATTCTAACTAAAACTTAAGAAAAGCCTCCATTAAGAATAATAATGATGAACTTTATCTCTTACAAGAATCTCAAAGATAAATTTTACTATTTTATTACAAAAGTGTTACTTTATAACAGCTGCACATTTAAATAACCCCTATGTTCTCAACAATTTTAGTACAGAAATTATCTTTAAAGTAAGAACCCCGAAATTAATCTCTAAGAATTGGTAATTCAATCCAGGTTAGACTATTGGCGCACAATTTGTCTTCGTAATTTTTCCCATGTGCACAGTGAATATGAATGTTACATAATCTTTCACGAAGGAAAGATTCCTCTTAAGCAGATAGCCTTTGTGTGCTTTGCCATAAATTGACTAAAAAATACAGCTTCATAAAATAAGTAATTAGGGAAATATGAATAAAATAGCCATCAGTAAATTTTTTAATGAAGTTTTTCTTAAAAAATAATTATATTTTCAATTTTAGGACAAGTACATTTCTGAAAATATTGAATGAACTGAATATTGTAATGAAGGTTCATTGTGTTCTCGATGAAATTAAATAATGCAGAATTTTTAATGTAATACTACTATATTGAATGCTTTAAACTCTTTAATTAAGTTAGCATAAAAATATTCAAATTAATTGCATTTTTATTTGAAATTCCAACAAGCAAACTTAAAACTGTAGTTACTTAAACTGTTTTTAAGTATTTTAAAAATTTAAATGCATTTATTTGCAACAAATATTTTAATTGTAGTAATTAGCTTTATAAAATTGAATTTTGATTCTTGTTTTTAATGGAAAATCAAAATCCTTAAATAAGTATAGAAACAGACAGCTATGTATAAATATTTACAGCACTAGACAAAAGTACTCAAAGAAACTCTGTTTCACATTAAATTTACTGGGAGTTAATAAACAATAACTAAACTTTGACAAAACAAATAAATTTCCATTAATTGATGTAATAAATAAACAGAATATCAGAATGAAATGAGTAACAATGCAAAATTTACGAAAATATGCATATCAATACATGCAAATTATAAAAATAATGGGTAAAAGTTTACAATTGGGTGCCCTTTGTTTTTTGGGGATTCTTTTTTGACGCCAAGATCGGTGCCAGGAAGGCACAATTTCAAGATGGCCGCTACACAAAACCAAAATAAGAAGTCAAAATATTGCACAAACTCTGTGTCCATGTACACATCAATCTGTTTTCACTTAAAAAAAACATCTTAGAATTGCACAAACTAGGCATTGCACACTGCCTTAAATTTGTCCATGTACACATCAATCTATTTTCATTTAAATAAATTCTGGAAGCTAAAACACAGTTAAAACTATCATGGTAACCAGAAGTGAGGTTTCATCGGCAAAATTTTTTAAAAAATTGTCGCTAATCCATAGCTAGGGTTTTCAGCGCCCAGGGACAACTGAAGATTTCGCGCCCCCTACTGCTTGCCAAGGATGGAAAACATTTAATTCTAACATGTCGCAACATCAGTTTGGAGCCCCTTGGATTCTGCGCCCAGGGATAGATGCCCCCTCTAGCTACGCACCTGCGCTAATCGAAGGGGCACCCAATTCTACACTAGAGCCAAATAATGAACAGTCAACGAGAAATATATACACTGCATGAATTAAAAAAGAGGGACAAGAAGAAGATGCATGAAATATGTTTATGATACCTTAGTTTCTTCCTTTATTTACCTTTAGTATTACAGCTTTTCAGTTATACAATGAATATTTAAACAATGTCTGGAAAGAATTAAAAAAGTCTAATTATCTGAGCCAAAACTGTTAGTATTGTGACAAGTAATATAAAATTATATAATCAAATTAATAAATCTGAATCAAGATAAGACAAATTATAATAAAAGAATATATAGAATTACAGGAAAATTAGTTTATTTGAAATATGAAAACAGCCTACAGTATAGCATCTGATTAAAACATTAGAAGGGTACCTTGGATTGTAAGAAGTTATTAATATAAATTAGAATATAGAGGAAAGGATGAAATGACAAGACTGGAATTTTAGAAAATTTGTTATTCAGTGACAGATTACATTCTTTTGATAAGATGGACAGAAAGCTATTTTGAAGTAAGATCTTATTTGTTCAAAATGTTTTCTAAATCTGGAACACTGCACCACTAGGTAAGGTTTGAGACTGTATATCCCAGAATGAAAATATTAATTAAAATGTAACTGAAATAATAATACAGTAATTTTATTATAATTCAATAAATGCACAAAATTGTGAGATAATTACTTCAAAGTACATCAAATTTAGAACTACAGTATACAAAAGTTTGGAATACAAAAGATCCCAAGTGTGAATGAAAAGAGTACCAGCTACACAAAATTCTTTGCTGAACCTAGATGTATACAGACATTTTATGATGAAAAAATGATTTTTAAAACATTCTGATAGAAAAATATGAAACTCTTTGATGAGATCTAATGAAAATATCAACAGAATCAACTTGAAGATGTTTATAAGTTTTTGCAAAACAGTACGTTTTTTATGAAAAAAAAAATAATATTTCTTAATTTCTTGTAGAGTTTTAATCCATAAAAATAAAAGTCAAATATTATTGTCCTAGCAGTTCGTACATGTGGTATATAAATATTGTTAAGAATTAGTTCGATTTTCTATTCCTTTTCATTCATTACAAATAACTGTTTTGCTAATAACCGAAATATGAAATATACTGTGACCCAAAATGTTGTTCTATGCCGTTTAATTACTTTTTCTTACTGTTATTTATTTCACTTAGAGTGCAAGTAGATGCGTAGCAATACAATAACAACAGTATTCAAATTATAATAATTTAATTCAATATAAGACACAGAGTAATATCATATGTAAATTTTCTGTCAAACATTGTGAATTATATGTAATAGGGAATGTTTACAAACTAAGAACAATATCTGTGAATTTAAAAATGTTCTGCCTAAAAAACACTCAAGAGTTTAATAGCTTTCCTTTATCGTTAAAGTTCAATATAACAGCGATAGCAAATTGTTACCGATAACTGCTGTGCTTGTTTACGATATTATTTACCTATTCTAATTGCCAAGCAGTGATAAATCAAAGAGTAGGGCAACCACCGTTAGAACTATATTAACCCTGCTCGTATGCCATTGGTCAGCAAAGATAATGTAACGATGACGTAGATACACTTCCGGTGATGACGTACAACACACTTCCGGGTTCCGATTTGCGGAATTGTAGCTCGTTCAAACCTCCTTGCTTGCAACAGTCAGATAAATCACCTCAACTCCACTTTGAGCAAAACCGAATCAAAAAGTTCAAGAGCTTGTGTGGAAAGATATGCGGAAGAGCAATTTTCAATCTTCTGCTTCTGGGAACAGCTGTGTGTGGTTGGTACTGTCAGCGTGTGCATCGCAGTCTAAGGAAATGTTGACATGACAGTAATCATACTCTCACTGCGGCCTACATTATCCTGTAATTCATCATGAGCATATTTTATCGTAGCAGCTCGTGGAGGAAGATGTTTTTTTCTATTGTTCTTCTTCTGTTATGCTTCTTGCAAAGTGGAAATTGTTGGACCACAGAAGATCTTGAACTTTTTGATCTAGTTGAGAGTACACCACAGAATTTTTATGATGTTCTAGGAGTGGATCCAGTAAGTTAATTTTTGCACAAAACGAATAGTAGGATTCCATTCTAGATGTAATATAATTTTATTATAATTTCCTTATTGACCATCTTAAAAAATAAAATATGTTCATAGTTCATATTTTCCCATATGGATCAGCAGGCTGCTTATATAGATGCTTCCTCGATATGTAATAGGAAGCAATAGATGTGTGTTTATAAACTGATATATGCACTAGAAACAGGAAATTTTTTTTTTTTTTTTTTTATTTCGTACTCCTTATTTATGTGAGATTGCGCAAATTCTTGTATGCCATTCATCATATATGAACATTTTTTGAAAAATCATGCATTTTTAGTAGGTTACATATTTTAACACTTCTTCCATTCTTTTAAACAAGAAAATATACACTTAGGCGGCATTTCTTTTGATAAATGCGTCAATTTTCTTGTAAAGATGTTAGTTATTACACATTCTTTGCATAAAATCTTGTGATGTGAAATTTAATGCAGCATTTATAATCAATATGAGATATTATTGAACCAGGATATAAAATTTACATATAATTTATCCAAATGTTTTCATGGTAACATGACTCTAATCTCAAAAAGTATTCTGCAAAATATTAACATTTGATTGCAGCTGAAATTGAGATCAGAATAATGATTAAGACAGAGATCCTGGGTAACATAATTAAGAAAATGATCTATACTGCTATATTTATGTATGTATGCAAGGTTCAAATTTTTTGTAATGTGCTAAAAGTATTTGGTACTCTTCTGTTATTGGGGACTGGATTTAGAAATGTATGTATGTATGGAATGAATGTGTTCATGTACATATACAGGTACTTATGTATGTGCACGGACACACACATATACAGTGCTTATATACATATATTTCCGAATCTGGCTCCAATAATAGAAGAGTATTGAACATACTTAAATTTAATTCTTTTACAAAATGTGAGATCAATATACAGCTTTATTACTTCCAGAGTGCCTAAAATAATGTTTCGATTTTTTATGCGAATACTGTACATAAGTATGTATTTTTTAATACACAATCATCAAATGCTAAATTTATATTTAAAAATAGTAAATAAATAAAAATAAAAAAACAGGTTAAAAACATTTAACATCATAAAGGCCATATTTTGAAAGAAGCATCTTAGATTATAAAAGCATTTTCTACTAGAACAGAAAGAAAATACAAAAGCTAAAAAGAAAGGAAGAAAAAGCGTGAAAAGGAAGTATACAGAGCTTATACTGGCTTTTAATAATAACCATCTTTAATTTACTTTAAATTTCAAAATGATTACTGATTATGTTTCAACAACTAAATTGCTTAATTTAAAGACCAGATTATGAAAGTAATGCACCATCAATTTACTTTACTTAATGCATATGATTAATTTATGCCTCTTTCACACTATCTATCTATATGACATGAGAATAGATACACAACATATACACATTTCTGATATCAACACATATACTTTTCAGATATCAGAACAGAAATACAGTATAATTTACTCTAGTGCTTTGATATCAGAGAGCTATCAAAAAGCATTACACCATTGATGGCTGAACAGCTGAACAAAGAAGTAATTTCATGATTTGTTGATTGTAGACAGTAAAATCGAAGATAACAAGACTGTTTTCCAATTTTGCATGAAGTATCTTTCTCACTATACTAAATAAACTCATTAAAATGAAATACGAATATAATTTCAATTTTTTATCAGATCTTTGGCTTGCTGCATCATAAAAATATTGCAAGAATATTCAAAACTAATGAAAATATATTTAACCATACTGTTCATCTTCAGGCAATAAAACTTTTACTCTTTCAACAATTTATACACAACTTATGCTTCTGAACACCCAGGACTAAAATTATATGCCTATGATAAATTTATGTTATTATAAAATCTTTGCATCTTATTACTTTTTGTTTATAGAAGACACATTGTGAAAAATGTTTAAAGATTTTACCTTACTTTAATATCATGTGCACATATTCAACACATTGAATTAATTTTAAAAATGTAATTGTATTTACAAAAAAGATAGCCAATTTATATCAAAGAGATTACATTTAAATATAAACAGCTGAATTTAGAATTTTTTTCAAAAGAAATCTACAATAGTAAATACTCATACACATAAATTATAGCTATGGTAATTTTTTTGTTAATCTAAGACTTTTTTTAACACAAATGCTTCAGCAGACTTTTTTTAACACAAATGCTTCAGCAGAATTTTTCTAATGGAAGCAGATTATTATTATTTTTAATTTTCTTAGCATATATAAAATATCTGGCACTCTTCTGTTATCAGAGCCAAATTCAGAAATGTATGTGTGTAAGTATGGATGGATGTTTTCATTTTATGCATGTGTATATGTACATATATATGTATGTGTGTTTATGTGCACATATACGTGCATACATACACACCTGATTCTGGTAACAGAAGTGCACCAATAATTTTATTGTCTTTAAAAAGCTGTCATTTAAATTAAAATTATATTTTACATGAATATACTAAACGACTTTTCTGTAAAAGTAATAATGTTCAAGAGAAGTCCGTGTAACTCTATAAAAATAATAACGTTCAAGATAAGTTTCAATGTAACTCTATAAAAATCATGTATTTTTATTCAACTGTAATTATATCCAAAACAAAGTCAATTCTTTATAAATTTCAACCAAAATAATAGCTAGGTCAAATTTATAATATATAGGTTTGTAGATAGATTTTAAATTAACATTAGCTGCATGTAATTTATAAAATTGTGAGAAAGTTTAATTTATTCATCCTTTTTTAAAAGTATTTTAATTATTATACTGTTTCTAATCATTACTGATCTTGCTAATCAATACTCTTCTATTTTAATTTTTCGATTACTAAAACTGTTACTTCAGGATGTCCATTTTAATTAAAATTTATTAGCTTTAGTGAAGTATAATTCTAATCCCTACTTTATTCAACTGTTTTTCTCATCTCTGTTTAATTAATGCCGTTAAGTTTCTCTGTATCATTTATGTTATTTGAATGCATGTACATGCACAAGCCTTTTTGCTCCTGATAAGTAAAAGATTAATTCATTTAATTTTTTTGGAGGGGGGAGGGTCAAATACAGTTAAAATTTTGTCATTCAAGTAAGTTACTGTATTCTTTCATATCACAGTGAGTTATAATAACAAAAATTCAAAATACATTTAATGATAACAGTGTTATAAGAATACTAATAGCGGAATATTAAATAACAAATTGATTCAAGCTAAAATATGAACCTGTAACATCTTAAAATAAATTTTTGTGTATAAGTAACTTTGAGGAATATCTGCTTCCCATGGTATTTTCTGGACTTGTTTTATGATGTAAAATAATTTGTATTTTAGCTGAGTTCTTTATTTCTTCTTTTTTTAAAAATTGTTTTATCTTTTCAGCATATTTTCAGCAGAGATTTTAAATTTAGGAAAACTGTATTTTCCTTTTATTGGCTATCATTGCATTTTTGTATGAATATTTTTAATTTAATGATGTCTTTCAGTTTTGAAAAGAATTGTATATTTTGCCACCTGTTCAGATATCGTGAAATAGTTTGCCAAAGGACTTATTACAGAACTTATTTCTAATTGCTTTGCACAGCATGTCTGTGCAAACAAATATTACGTAGGGAAAGGATAGATAACATGATATTTATCCACTTGTCCCTTTTTAACCCATATTATTTTGAATAAAAAATGCATTAATATAAAGGAAATTCACAGTTGGTCCAATTTATAAAATAATAGATTTTTTTAACTGTACTTGTTATAAGTTATTCTGCTGTGAATATCAGTTGTAAATATGAACTGAAATTGCATTCCTATTAATTTGTAAAATATATGCTACTGATCACCATTAGTTATAACTGTTTGATATTGAAATAAAACAAATATACATTTATAAAGCCCTATAGTTTGATATTTTGGTTAAGCTTTGGATTATTGTAACTTGGCGATATTTTGGCGAAAATTTGGCGACCAACCCTGCTACAGCAACCTGCTAGTTTTTTTTTGGACGCCATTTTGTTTTCACGAAGTAAAGGCATGTTTTTTTTTTTTCAACTCAACATTTTTCCCCCAACAATCTGCTAGGCGAATTACGCTTATGCTAGAACTTTTATGGAACAAAAGTGCTTAATCATGACGAAGATTAGCTGCAAAATTGGGAGAAAGTGCATAATCACCCACTGCTTGCACATTTTAAGAACTGTACATACACAGTATCATCCATGTACACGTCGACCTATTTTCACTTAAAAATACATCTCAGAATTGCACAAAAATGGCACTGCGCATACTCTTGACTTTATCCATGTACACTGCCAAAGTCCTAGCTAGTAACCTTTATCGCCTTGCCAAAATGTCGCCAAACTACCTGTTACCATATTCCAAAGATTAGCCGATATTTTTTTTTTAACTTGCAATTAATTTTTTTAATGAACTGATAAATGCATCTCTATGTGCTTTAATTGTATTAATTGAAATGACTTGAATTACTGAATTGAATCACTGCTCTTTATATTAAGGAATGTGTAAAACTGTTTTTATGAAATGAGATGTTCTAATTTTTGACAACACTTTATAGAAGTTTTCCATGTTATAAAACATGGAAAAATCTTACAAAAGTGTTGTGATATTTCTTTTCCTCCCCACTTTTTCTGTTTTCAAAAGTAAGCTTTTACAACAAGGAGAGAGTAAAATCTCACTGAAATTTAAAAGGGGTGTAATTCTACAATTGTATGAATTTCCCACCTCCCCCTTCATTTTTAACTTTAAAATTTGTTAAAAACATAAAAATTTAGTGATTTATACTTGAAAGTGAGAAAAATTCTGTAGTGAATATACATTATCTGACCAAAAGTATCCGGACAGCCAGTGGCATGGATTTGAAGAGTTCTGAGGCATATATTAATATGGTATTGGTCCTTTTTTGCATCAATGACAGTTTGCACATGTCTGGACAGACTTTCCACCAGTTTCTGGTAGGTGGCCATAGGAACTGATATCCATGCATCCATCATAGCTGAAGTGAGTGAGGATGGTCCATTTGGCTGGCTATGTAATCTGCCTTCTAAATTGTGTCAAAGGTGTTCTGTGGGAATTAGATCAAGGCTCTTGAGAAGGGCAGTCCAGCTTTTGACTACCCATTTCTTCCAAACATGGCTGAATAAGTCTTGATGTGTGAATGGAGCAGTTATACTGCTGGAAGACAAATGGGTCTTCCCCGAAATATTGCCATAGATTAGGGAGAGCAACATTGTCCAAAATGTGCACATACATTTCAGAGTTTATGTTTCCAACCACAGGAACAAAGGAACCCCAGTCAAACCATGAAAAACACCCCCCCACACCATGATGTTGAAAACATCACCAAACTAACTTAAGAAGCTCTTGTCAGGTATCCTGCAAACCCAGACACATCCATTGGACTGCCAGGTTGTAAAGCGAGATTCATTACTCCAAAGAACATTTTTCCACATGTCTGTAGTCCAATAGTGGTGAGCTTTGCACCATTACAATTAACGCTTCGCATTCTGGGGAGTGACGTTTGGCTTGTAAGCGCCTGCATTACAATGGAATCCCAGGTTTTCAAATCTTGACAAACAATCATGCTGTTAGCATCAGTGCCTGATAAACTTTAGAACTCCTGAATGATTGCAATCAAGAAGGACTTGTGATTTTCTTTCGCTATTCCTTTTAAAGTTCTACGGCTGCGTTCACTAATTTTTTTTGACCTGCCACTTTATTTTTCTACACTTTCCCTGCCTCGACATTTCTACTTCACAATTATGTCACTCATAGTGAATTTTGGCTTCTGCAGAATGTCCGAAATTTCACAAACTGATTTTCCTTAAAGGTTGCATCTCGCAGTACTTCCTTGATCAAAGTCCCTAAACTCCTTTGACTACTACATTGTCTTACAAACACATAACAATGACCTGACAAACCATTACCAACACTTTTATAACTTTTGGTTAAGCATTAAATTATGCCACCTGCCAGATCCACTTCTTTGGAGGGGAGGGTACTTTTGGCTAGATAGTGTATCAGAAAAATTTTCAAACTTCTTATTTTATGTAAAATTCCTTTTTTTAAATTCTGAGTTTGTTATTGTAGTGTTCCCTAGTATAGTATAGTTACCTAGTTATAGTTATATTTAGTGTAGTTTGCTATTGACGATGTTGCCTAGTATATACATGCCCAGTAATGTGTAAATTTAATATTGTTGAACAAGGTTCTACAATTTTGAATGAAAATTGTAAAGCTTTATATTTTAGCAGTTAAGAAAGAACCTATATTGGTTCATCTACATTTCTTTAATGATTTGTTAATCATAAGTGTAATTAATTTATTAAAATTAGTATATGTTTATAAAACATATTAAAATTAGATAAATTTCAGCTTTAGATTCATGGTTATTTTAGGCAAAGAGTGCATTTTAAGAGAAGCTGAAATTAGATTTCATCCAAGGAGAGGAAAAATAATATACTAATAGAATTTTTCTGCATTTTAAAGTTGATGTTTATATTTCCTTCATTTATCATATATTTATTAACGATATTGCATTATTTTACTGCTGGTATGATTAGTTGGTATTTAGGAAGTGTACTCGAAGAACTCTCTTCAGTAATGAATATTTTAACCCATTTACAATTATTAATCCGAAAGTCTGATTTGCTCTAAATTTTATTTTGATTTATTAGCACAAGATCAAACTTACAGCCGAAAAACATCTCTATCAAAGCATATAACAAGACAGTAAGCCTTCTCGTACAAAAATATTACCATACCTTTATGCTGATCAACATTGTGAATATCATCTTTATTTTCATGAATGTATGCACCATATAATTATACAATTTATTTATCATTGAATAAAAATGCTTATAGTTTCTTAAACAAAATTGAAGTATATATCAAAACTTCTGAAGGACAGCTGAGTGAACTTGTAAATGAATGTACTGCAGTCTGCACAATAAACAATAAAGTTAGTCATATTTTTTACAATTCAAAAGTGCCGTAATGGGGAGGGGGAAAGAAAAACAAAACTGAAAGGTTTCAGATTTTAAATTATGTTCAAAGGGTCGTTTTTTAAAACTTTTTGTGTGTTACCTTTATTTATTAAATATCATGTTCTTTGCTCCTAAACCATAAAATTCAGTTCAACAGCAGTGTCCCAAAATAATTTTAAAAGGAGCATATATTTAAAATTTCTGATACACAGTTCTGCGCGCTGGAGATAAAAATGATCCCCCCTCGGTAGAGTGTTGCCATTGCTCACTTTTAAATTGTTGAGTTTGTTAATCAAAAATTCATTTAAAGTTTTACAAAATATGAAATAGATAATAAACCAAATTCCACATTTCAAATTTGGGTTTTCAGATGTCCATATTTGCAGTAGGATTATGCCATTCAAAATTGGATGGCTCTAGGTACCATTGTTTTATCACAATGCGAGAAACATACATACATTTATGCAGATTCTTCATTATTTAATTTCTTCAAATATAATACAGGGTGATAGTATTTAGTGGCAATGATTTGAAAAGTGATACAGCCTTTTAAAGTTTTCAACGCAAAATCACAAAACAAAAACAGCAGACCTTCAGGGACAAAGCCCCTTTGGACCAATAAATTATTCAATTAAAAGTTTTAAATTAGATAATTACCTCTTAGCTGTATATGTTTCAGATTTACTTTTACTTTCTCTAAGCTGTTTACAGTTTGACAATTTCTATAGGTGTATAAACTAGTTATTCAGCTGTCTTGATAGCAAATATTTTTGTTACCAAGACTTCTGAAAATTGAAATGAAGAGCAGACAAAATAATTTTGATAATTTTGATCAAATAAAATAATTTTAATCCAGTAGATCAAATAATTTCGATCAAATAAATCAAATAATTTTATATATTATGTTTACTCAGTTTCTTATATTATTTATTTGCTATATCATTTATTCATGTAATTTTTCTCTTTAGAAAGCATCTGCAAGTGACATACGCAAAGCTTATAGAAAATTATCAACTTTATATCATCCTGATAAGAACAAAGAATCAGATGCTGAAGAAACTTTCAGAAGAGTAATATATTTATTTTTATTCTTTACACCAGGATTAATTAAACTTTTTAGGATAAGGACCCTGTAATATTTATGAAAATTTTGTGACCCCATAAGCATTATGCAAATCCGATGCACATGAATGAAACTTGTCAGTTTATTCATTTGTACTGTAATATACTATTGCAATTTTAGGTCATTAAAGTAAAATAAACGTTTCAGTTAATTCTTTATTAAAAAAAATGCTTCAAAATTATTAAAAAAAATGCTTCAAAACATTTTCGTTTTTTCTTTGTCTGTATTATCTTTTCTTTAGCTATTTTCAGATACATTATGTAAAAATATTTGGTAATTGTTAAAATTATTATAATAAGTTAAAGAAATATCAAAATTTCTAAAATGTTTGGCGCCCCCTACTGGGATTGCGACCCACAGTTTAAAAAACTCTGCTTTACATTGCTGACTGTCAGCCTATCCATGCAGTGTCAGTTACTTTGTTAGGAGTGAGCATATATTACAGGTGTTATAATGATTCAGTAGCCAGCAAGAATTGCTCCTGATTATTTTAAATTTTACACATGGATACAACTGCCACATATACTTGGTTGATGTTATCAGGGTTGTCATGCTACCTGGAAAATATGAAAAACTGGAAAAAGTCAAGGAATTAGAAAACTGACTAGAAAGGTCAGGGAAAAATCAGAGAATTTAACTATTTTAGTTAAAATCAGAAAAAGTCAGGAAATTTCATACGGCGATTCCCTAAAAAAGCGACTTTTATGCCAGTGTTGGAAGCAAGCACTTTCTTGCTGAATTATGTATCGCATTAGCGTCATTCGGGTAACTATCATAGAGCCAGTTTACGCAGCTCCAATCAGATTGTCTTTTAGAAAGGCAAACCAAGTCTCCAGCAACTTTGGTTTCCGATAACCTCGAGAATCAAGAGATATGCATGTACAGTGCACGTTGAACGAAAGAAAATCATATAAAACATTCTCGTATAAAACAAAATGAATTTAATCCTTGTATACAGTACACACAGGATTTGGCGATATTATGATGAGCAGTAAACTGGTCATTTGGGTGTTGACGACAGTTTTCAAATCGGGCCAAGGCTGTACCGTATACTAGGATTTTACCACAAAATCTTTTTAACCTTTTTTTCTTTTTAATGAATGCCTTGTTTGTCATTTTGCAGTAAAATAAAAAAACAGTAATTGGTCATCTAGGCTAATTATTTAATATAACTATATTTGGCAAAATATCGTTTATTCTTGTAACTCAATTTTTAAAACTGAATTTTAATGTTATTTGTATCATTTAATATGGCTGCTTCTTTCTAAATTTGTTTATTATTAGTTAATACATAATGCTTTCAAATTCCAGGCAATTTTCTCTGGCATACTCCTGAAACTAAGTCTAGCAGTATGATGACATACCATCATGAAATATAATGCACTTATTTTTTGCATGTGTGTGCTGCTAAATAAATATAAAATACCTAAATATATTTTAAAATATCATTAAATAGATTTCTTTCTTTCATTTAGTTGCAATAAAGGCATTTTTAAATCTAGATTGGGCAGATTCTAATCTCAATCTTCTGTGTAGAAAACAGCTCCTATTATAGTTATAATAGTAATGCTTTGCGGACAAGTCATATGTAATTGACAAATTTTTGTGTTTTCAAGTGGTACCATAATTAATTTACCTCTTGGCACGGCCAATGCGCACTACGTGGATACCCTGGAATTTTCTTAAAACACACCTGGAAAACCTGGAAAAGTCAGGGAATTTCATTCTCCTGTTTGAGTGGCAACCCTGTGTTATGTATGTTATGGAATTGTTTGTAAATATCATGAATAATGCATGTATTAGTTGGTTTTCTTTCCCCCTTTTTTTAAATGAAGAGGATATCAAAATCGTAAAAACAACCTTGTATTTAGCGTAAGTATAATGAAACACTCAATCGATTTCGAAGGCAGCTAAAGGTCCCTCCTCATCAGGAGAAAGAATTACCTAGAAAGAAGAAATTTTTTTTTTTTCTTTCTAGGTATTTCTTTCTCCTGATGAGGAGAGACCTTTAGCTGCCCTCGAAATCGATTGAGTGTTTCATTATACTTACGCTAAATACAAGGTTGTTTTTACGATTTTGATTGTCACATTAGCGTGTTTCTCTTCTAGTGAAGAGGATATATTTACAGTTTTTAAAATGGCAGCCAACCAAGACTCCCTAATGCTTAAAAATGTTTTTTGTTTGTGTAATAAGTAAAGCTAATAGGGTAAAAAATTGTCTGTGATGAATTTGAAGCTGAAGTGTAAAGAATAGGAGATGATCTTAGCAGTAGTGAAGAAGTAATCATCTTAGCAGTAATAAACAGAAGAAATGATCTAAACAGTAATGATGATTGCAACCTTGAAGATGTAGTTGATAATTCAGAAAATAAAGTGCTTGATGGTTCAGAAAATGAAGATGAGATAATTAGCTATGTAACTGCAATATAAGTGATGCAGGAACTTTAATAAAAATAACATTAACCAAGCAGTGGTCTGGCACTGGTTCCAGGGAATGGTAAAAGCAAGAGCTCATAATCAGCATCTCCTTTACAACTATAACATTCGCAGTCACCTTTTAACACAAGAAATCTGACTGCTGTCATTTTGACTGGTTTTCATTTGCATTTGCATGTCTTATCTGTATTTATGGGCTCAGACTACTGATGTTTTGTGAATTTTACTATGTAATATTGATGCACACCTTAACAAAACTGTATTCAGTTATGAAAGGGGAATGTGTTGTTCAGTCTAGAGCCATAATTTTGACAGTATTATGGAAAACAAGAAAAAATGTTAAAACAAGAAGTCCAATATTTTTGTAATTAAGTTTCAATTGCTCTTGATGTAATCTGAAAATATATGGTAATTGCTTTCCCATATTTGGGAAAGAAAGACATCATCATTCTTAAACTCTGCTATTCTATGTCTGGAAAATCTGCACTTGGGCAAAGAGAAGGATGCCACCACTGTAAATTTTCTGATGCTCTGAAATATTCCAATCAGCTGCTTTATTAAATTTCTGCTTTTAAACATAATGATTGTACTCTGTGTATCAGTGCTCAAAGGAAAAAAAAAAAAAAATGAATAAGAGGTTAGTTTTGAGCGCTTGGGGTTATCAAACAGTTGACATTACAGATAATGCCAGGTTTTCAAAAATTTGACATTTTATAATTCTATAAATTTATGGTATTGATATTCTAAATCAAATGGCTAGGAATTGTTCAGTAAAATCAGTATATTGCAGGTGAAAAATGCATGTATTTATAATATTTTAGATTTGTTTGCTACTGTTTGGATTGTATATAAAAAAGATGTGGTAAGCATGATTTCTAGGTTAGATTGAGACTGGACTTCTCAAATTAGGGAGATCAACTGCAACATTCTGAAGAACTTCGACAGAAAAATTTGGCTACTATGTGCATTTTATGCTGTATGTCAAATGTGTTAGATCAGAAATTAATTAAATTTTCATATACATCGCCAAATTTGCGAATGGAATAAAGACAGAGCGACCCACAAATGCAAGACATCACTTTATGAAAAATGTGAAAAAAGCTGTAGAAATTTAATTTACATTAACTATAATACATAAAGGCAGAAATATCACATATTAGAACTTAATAAATGAAAAACAAAGTTTTCCGGTCAGTGAGAGCACAGTACAATTTGTATATATTTTGTTTCAAATTAATGTAAATTATAAATTTTATTTTATTTACATGCATAATTCCATGAATATGTTTCCTTGTTATAAGTAACAGTGCCAACATTGTTTTACTTTCATAAATTTTTTTTTTGATTCTCATAACATGCTTATAAAATATTACATCAAGATAATATTATGGTTTAATGTTTGCTTTAAAAAAAAAAAGAGATATCTTTCTGATATTGCATGCAGTTTGTGGTACATTATAAGAAAGAATAAGAAGCAATTATTTGTCTTAATTATGAAATATTTTTTAATAAATCAGAAAAATTATTTATCTGTGATTCAATCTTATTGCTAGTCAAACAGTTAAGATAAAAATTCAGAAGATTCTTTTATTAATCATAAATTAAAATGAAACAGAATGGAATGTAAAATTTAAAAAAATTAAAAAGTTCTTAATAACATAATAAAATATTAAATGTTAATTTCTGATTATTTGCATCTGCACTGATAAGTTGTGAGTTCGTTGCTGACTTTGGAGAGCATTCAAGAACTCGTTGACTAATTTTGTCCAAAGGTAAGCACTATTTTCAACTGATGGCATGCTAAGAGTTCGATAAAAGAGCAATCACTCAAAAGGAAAGAACATTTATAATAAATCATATACTCCTTCTGGAAAATGTGTAACTCTTTTATGCTGTTGTTATTTCCTTTGTCCACAGCAATTTGTTTTCACTTAAAACAAAACAAAACAAAAGAAACAAAATGCACAAACTTGATTTTGTATGATTTCTGCTTTGCGTTTGGTTAACACAGACATGTGTTTTTGCATACCTGGGTGACCATATAAATCCTTTTTTTTTGGTGATGTACTGCTTTTCTCATGAATATTATTTTCATGACTTTTTGGCAGGAATGGATAGTCAAAATGTATCCTTTATGAACTGTTTTTCATAGCCAAAGAAGCAGATAAACTTTTAATCTCTTGATTCCAATGTACTAGTCTCACTTCAGTTTTAGTGAACAATGGAGACTTCTTTTGGAATGATAATTGTTTTAGTATTATACTCATAAACTCAAATTTCATTATCAGTAATTACTGTAGAAAAGAACTGCGTCATTTTTGACCTGTTATAGATTTCTGTAGGTTATGTTTATAGTCATCATTTAGCTGTGATGACACAGATTTAACAAATGCATTTTTCATGTTGAATTTCAAGAAAAATTTGCTGACAGTCTAAGAAGCTCATATATTTTATGAATCACTGCAATGTAAACTGACAGTTTTATAACTTGAAGAAGAGAGACCTGAGTGAGATTGCTCTTGAAAATTACTGAAAATTTATATTAAGCTAAAGCTGTTATTTTACTTAGTTAAAGCTGTTATTTTACTTAGTTTTTACACTGATGTGTTTTCTTCTATTTTAACTTAATTTTATGCAAGTCTTTGACAACTCTGATAAAAACAGCTCCATGAAAATCATCATCATGTTATAGTTTGCTTTATTTAATGCTTGTTGAAACTTTTATAAGTTCCTACTTTTATTAATAAATGCATAAAAAGTTTAAGCCGCATTGACTGTCTGCTCTATCTATTTTCACAACAAATGTAATGCTAAAACTCCTTTACAGAAATAATCAAGCTAGCAAGGTACAACATGTATGCTTCAACTTTCTGCCTGAAAGTGAAAATTAAAAACTTGATATATTCTTTCTATTTCACAGACTTTCTGATAGCATTTATTCACAGATTTTTTTTAATGTATTATTTTACAGTTGCTTTGTTATATATAACTGTTAAATGCCCTAAAATGATACTTCATTGTTTACTCAAGAATTGATTTTTGATTTGCCATGTTAAGAACAAAGTTGGAAATAACAATTAGTATTGCCATTTTTGTTAAGCCCATAGCCATGATATATATTTTTATGTACATTCCAGTCTGTTATTAGTAATGTAAAAATTTATCTCAGTTTAGAATCTTCATGCTCTTCTTTTTTAATCTCCTTTTTAAAAATTAATAGAATGTTAGAATGAAACTGTATTCCCATGAAGTAATAGTAATAAATCTGTGCAGATTACTGTTTATAACATAGCATATGTGTTTTGTATTGGATTTTTGTTTTAGTTTTCAAAATTTTATCTCGCAGATTGCTGCAGTTGCTGATGTGTTACGAAACGAAGAAAGAAGGAAAACGTGAGTTTTTTCTTTTCTTAAAAATTCATAGCGAATCTTTTAGAGTTTTAAATTTATCATTTCTCTTTCATTTGTTAGAAATTATCTATATTAGGGAAGCTAAATGATGTGTCTATAAATCGATTAATGTGTTTGAAAATTTTCATAAATTGATTTAAAATTAAAAATGGATATTTCAGTTAAATGCTGATTATTTTATGAATGGCTTAAAGTGGTAATGCTGATATATTATGAAGAGCTAAATGTTTCCTATGCCATTTTCTGTATTTCTCATCTCCCAACAGACATTAGTATCCAGTAAATAAAGTATTAAACTTGATTGCAATATTATTTTTTTACTTACAAATGCTATCTTGATTTCTAGTTATGTTCAGGAAATTAGTAACTAAGTTTATAATATCATTCTTGATATGCAGGGTGTTTGAGAATTGAATGGTAGATTTTCATGAGGTGTTTGTGAAATACAATATGAAGAGCTTCAGTAACTGGAATGATCTATTATTTGTATTTTCCATACATGTTTTTAGATGCTTTCTTTTCCTCACATGATGAAGGAATGGAGAATATGATTTTTAAGAAAAGGCTGAAACGTAAATCGATATTTTTCTGTCAATCAGCTGAGATTTCTTTTGCAGAGAAGCTTCATCATCTGTGGCAGTATCGAATCATCCTATATACTTTGTCATCTTTAAAGAGCTGATAGTTAGTGTGCTACATTTTCATTTTTGATTCTTGAGTAGTTGTGAGAAGAACAGCAATTTTCTATTTTATTTAACCCTGCGCACGATAAGCAAAGCCTGAAGACCCATGTTTGTGTGAAGTGGAATGTTGCAAATACTTTCTTTTGTTGATGCACCAGAAAGAAGGAAGGAAGATTTCATTGAACTTAAACTGAGCTAACATTTCAAATTGGGTTCTTCCTGTACTTTCTGATTTGATGCAACTTATTATTTTGTTCAATTCCTTTTTGTTTAATTTTTTTCAAAATTAGTGTTTAATAAATGGTAATGTATGTTATCATTCAACCAATGGCTATCAGGATTTTATGCACCCTTAATTGCAGATATAGAGTAGTATCATTTTAAAATCGATGCATATTTTTTTACATGATGATTTAATATTTGCATATGTTTTTATTGTATTCTGTATAAATCATGCTGCTGTGCTATTTGGGAGCTGTACCAAGCTCAACACTATTGCCGAACTTGGAGGTTAAAATATGCTTCTGACATATGAACACATTTAAGAATCAAAGTTAAGTCTGATGCAACCCAATAAGTGACAAGAATTTTTTTTCTTTTCATTGCTTTAATAAGAATTATGAATTAATTAATTAGTATTAACTTAATTGTATAAGAAAACATTTTACAGATCTTTTTGTTGCCTCAAATCCAGTGGATCAGAATGGAAGACGCTAAGACTTTCATTCAGCAATATGGAGTGCTGTCTCACTTTGCAAATCACGTATAAGACAAGTTGAGTTACTGATTTCTAGAATGTTGGATTGGTAGAACCAGACCCGTCCTGTGCCCTGCAAGAATTTTTAGTGTTATCTACTTACAGTTCTTCCTCTGGGGCTTTGTCAGAAATGAGTTTTAGTGAACGAACAGAGGAGAGAGGAACATTAGAGAGAGGAAGAGTCACACATCATCAGATGTTTTTGCAAAAGTGTAGACTGAAATTGAGTATCTCTATGATACCTGTTATGCAGTCACTGAGCCACATGCTGAAGTTTATTAATCTCATCTATCATGGTTTTGAGTGATCAAATTAATTACTCTCAATTTATATCACTTAATGACATTTCACAAATGCTTCATAAAATAACTTTATTCATTTTTGGAGAACCTATGTTTAGAGTATGCTGCCTGTAAACAGAATGTTTTCCATATCTGCCTCAGTACTTAAGCTTCATCTGCAGGCTGTAGTTGAATCTCTTAATTCACAGTTAGTTAATCATTTAATTCATGTTTTTTTACATACATTATCTGAAATACCTTAATTTTTGACAAGTATTAATTATTCATTAGCATTTTGGTGTGTATTTTTTAGAATGAATGAATCTGATATCTGCATATTAATACACGCCTTTAACCTACATAACGTTAAATTTAAGAGCTTTCTATTTCATAATCAATATACAATTTGATGTTTAATTTTGTTTCTCTCAGTACTAGAAATAAAATACTATATTAGCCTGAATAAAAGAGTGTCTGGCTTATAAAATTATGTTGTAAAGGTTTTTATAAGAAAAAGGAAAAGGCTTAAAGGTATATTCATGTGCATTGATAAACTAAAGGTATTGTGAACTTGTGGAGTAATACAGCATGATGCAATAAATGCAACTCTTATTTAATGCAACTCGTTTGGTATTGCATTTGTTCCAAAGGCAAAAGATTTTCTGTTATGCTAATGCTATACTAAATGCCATTTTTAGTTGTATGCTTCCTATTTAATCTTATATGATTCTTTTTTAATGTAGTATTTAATAATTGCTGCTATTATTTTTATTTTAGTTTTGCACATCTTTTAATAACCTAAGATGCAATAAATATAGTTACTGTTTTGCTACTTTTGATTTTATTTCACATTTCTCCCATTTTTTGAGAGGTGAAAAGGGGGCTTCAGAGATGAAACCAACAAAAGTGAAGAAAAAAATTACTTATAGAAACTAATTACCAAGGGGAGAAAACTTGAAAAAATAAAACTTGACCTGTGTTTGAACTATTCTTTTATTTGGGGGGGGGGAGGGGTTACTCATTTATTTTTAGAAATGATTTTATTATTGTTGAAACTTAATGATGTTAATACATGATGTAAATTTTATGTATTATGTATGCTACTTGTTTCATTGTTTTCTTAGTCTTAAAATTCTAAAATATTGCTGTTTTAAATTTATAAACAAATATTTGATTCAGGAATATTTTACAAATTTAGGTATGACCTCATTCTCAAGACTGGATTACCAGACTGGCGAGTTCCAATTTATTATTACAGACGGGTTCGAAATATGGGATTGATAGAACTTACAATATTCTTGTTTTGTTTAGCTACTTTAGCACAGTACCTTTTTGCATGGTCAGCTTACTGGGAGAAAAAATATGAAATTGTGAGTTTCTTTTGTTTTCTATATGAATGTTAAATAAAATGTTTTTATCTATATTTATATGCTGTATAATTTTTGGCTGTAATCTTTTTTTTTAAACCAGCTTTTTTTTACATCTTTGTTGCAGGAAGAAGTTGTTCTATCTAGAATCAGAAAGAAAGCCAAACATCAAAGGAAAGGAAAAAATGCAAAAATTGAAGAAGATGCAACTGTTTCAGAAGTCATGTCTACTTTGCAAAAACCCAGGTTTGTAAGTTTTATTGATATTATATTAATAGTGTACTATGTAACAATATGTCTTAATATAATCTTTATATATATTTCAGAATGAGTAAAAAATTCTTGTGACTTTTTGACAGTTTTAATTTAAACTTAGTTAAACATACATTTCTATGGGAATCATTTACCATTGTTTAATGTATTCCTATAAATTATGTAAAGATATATTATAAGTGTATAACAGTGGCAGATTTTTTTCAACTGGAATTAAACTAATACTAAACAAATGCGGTATTAAGTTACTATTAAAATATTACATTAAAAATGGGTAAAGCTGAGGGTACTGCTGTATATGTTTATGTAAAAAAAAATCTGATGTATACACCACATGACTTCCTTGTACGGAATAATAAATTATACGCGTTTTTTCTTGCATTTCATTTAAACTTATTGGATTGAATTAAATCTACTCCACTGATAGCGCATAAACCACAATAGAATAAATGCATTCTTTAAAATTCACTCTAGTATTTGTTTACCACAGCGACACTCTGGCGCTAGATTCACTTAACAGATTCACTTAATCATATTTCGTTCATATTATAACTCATAATGCACAAAATTTATATCATTTAAAGAATAGAATTATCTAATCGTTGCCACATGTTCTATTCAAATACTATAATAAAGCTAGAATGATAAATAAAAGAAATTAAACAAACAAAACAAAAAAGAAACAGTTTTTCACAGACGAGTGAGTATTTCTCATTCAATTAATTCAGTTCTCACTTCGCGAGAAGGCAAAAATACATAAAAACTCAAAATATCTATATTAAAAATTACGAAGTAAATTTTAATATAGATATTTATAAATTTTAAGATAGATATTCCAGAAAGGATTAAGCATGATTTAATTGGCAATAATAAATGAAGGCGTTATCTTTGTTGTTGCGAAGCTAAGTTACTCTAGATTGGCAACAAATCCACTAGTCTACTATTTCAAATGTAAACAATTAATGGCTGAAATCGAAAGAAAAGGCTTAGCGGCACTTAAACAACTTTAAAATTGTTGATAATTCTAAAAATATTGCACACAGATTTACTAAAGGCATAAAAACCTGAACCGGAAGATAAAAACAACATAATTCAATCATTTTTAAAGCAAAAAATGTACAAATTACAAACATATAAGAGTAATGAAACTGAGATCACTGAGCCGGGTAACAGAGTGAATATATATATAAATATATTTATATATGTTTGGTGTGGTCGATTGCAACCAAAATACGAGGTGCACATCTACATGTTATAGCAGTCCTATATACAAAATTTCAGCGTTCTGAGGCTACTCATTTTTGAGTTATGCGAGATACGTACGTACATATGTTCGTACAGATGCCATGAAAAGTTCTCTTCAGAATTCATTTTAAAGCAGTTTTATAATTTTTTCGGAGGAAAACGTGTCTTTTATTCTGTCCTTACGTACAGATATCACACAAAAACATCGTTAAATTGCATTCAATAGCGATCAAAATGGATATTTTCAGTGAAATATGCTGCCTGAAACTTTTCGCGATTACAGTACTTTCTTTTTACTTCGTACAAGGAAGTAAAAAAGATGAGATTTAGTTGCTACTGTGGTTAGGATTAATATGTACATTTATATTCTTTATGTTATGGTAATTACTCCATTTCTGTTTAGGTATTTTATATTTTTTTGTAAACCATTTGTGTGATTGTGTATATGTTTCATTTACAGAGAAGGAAACTAAAAGTAAATTTACTTGTTTTATTGAATTTTATGCATTTAACCCTTAAACACAGAGGTGAGATTTATATGCCCGTGCCAATATTTTAGAAATGTGAAGCTTCTTATAAATTATATAGTTATGCTTCTCCTTTTCAGTACTTTCAAGTTGACACAATATATAACTATTTCTAAATTTTTCTTAAACTGTATCCATTAGTTTTTTTAAAAATAATTTTTAAAATTGGGTTGTGGTCATATAGACCTCATCTCTGCGTTTACATTACTTTTTTTCTGGCATGAGGAGGGAGATGGCTTTATTACTACTTGAGTGTCGAACGTGTACAAAAACTTAACTTTAGAGATTTGACATATGCCGGTACTATGAAAAAAAGGGGAAGGGGGGAGAAATACTAAGTGAAATTTTTCAAAATAAAATGAAAAGTGAAGGATCTTCTCTTTATGCATTCACGGATAAAATGTTCCTCATTTCATATGTGCCTCAAAAATTAAAAAGTGTTATCATTTCAGTTTTTATGACTGCCATTATGAGTGTGAATTGGCATGTTGGGGGAATATTTTTGGCGATTCACTGACATATATGGTTATTTTTTGAATGGGTTCATGGGTTATAATTTGTTTCTGTTTTTAATATAAATGATGTTTGCTTGTTTGCTTGCTCGAGTTTCTAAGCAAGAAGTGAAACATAAGCATTTTGAAATTCATTTTTTCTAATAAAGAGCTTTTAAACAATTTTTTGCTTTTGAGATGTGAATTCTTTTATTAAACAGTTCTAAATTTGACGACTTATCAATATTTTGGCGATTTTAAGATCAGTTTCTATAAAAAAAATTCCGAGATCTGAGAATTTTTCGACGATTTTTTAAAAAAATATTATATATATATAATATATATATATATTTAAACATCATATATCATTATAAACATTGATAAATTTCATTAAAATAATGGTAATATATTGTATATTACCATTATATACAAGTATATTTAAAAAATAATATTAAAATAAATCATTTCTATTTTTCTCTGTCATATAAAGTTTCATTTTGGCAACTTATTATACAATATTTTGAATCTGAAAAATAAACAAGGTATAATGCTCTAAAGCACAATGTACGAAACAGCTCTTAGCAAAGGCAAAATTAGCTATGTAATTAATTAAAAATATCTTTTTTTCAATTTTTTCATAGTAAGAGTTTTGGCTAAAGTGCAGAATCGCCCACTTATTTGTTTGGTGCTTTTTACAAGAGTAAAAAGAATTGGATTTTTGTCAATTTTCTTTGACTTTTTAAGTGAAAATAGGTCAATGTGTACATGGATACCGAGTATGTGCAATTCTTAAAAAGGTGCCAAGCAGCGGGCGATTCTGCACTTTCCCCAGAGTTTTTCCTATGTAATTGTCTCAGAATATTCAAAATTCTCAGAATATGCATCAGTTTTCTCTATAAAATTGATTTTACAATTTCCCCCTCCCTTTTTTTTTTCCAAAATATTTTTGGCTTTTTGCTGTTACAGAATTGGTAGGGATAATTTTTCTTTAGGATTTTAGACAATGCAGCTTGGAAAATTTAGAAGGATTTGAAGGCAAGATTAATAGACCCACGATTCTAGAAGAATCGAGAAATATGTGACAAAATGAAAAAATGTCTCCATTGTATCAACACGTAATGGAGGTATTTTAGAGAAAGTTTGCAATGAATTTCTTACTTTTTGGAGAACCTCTGGAAGAACAATGAAAACATAATATTTGAATGTTTTACTTCTGATACTAGAGTCTTAATATGTTTATGTAACCCTTTATTTTCTCTACTTTTCACTAGACTCAAGCGTGGAAAATATCAAAAATGCTTCTAATCTTATCACATGAGCAGGCATTATGGAAAGGAATTTTTTTATTAATAAAGAAATTGAAAACTTATAATTTAAAAGATTCATCTTATATGTTTTAATGCATCATACACATAGCTGGCACTAGGCATTTTCCCATCTGATGCAATCTCTGTGGATCCTAAATTCTGCTGCCTTGTGACTTTCTAAATTCTGCTAGACAAGCAGTGACAAAATTTAGTCTTTTGTTATGAATCATGCTGATTATGATCTTACTTCTCATTTTAACCTATGCTGTTTGAAATAAAATGTACCTGCTATTTACTAAACCACTAGACTGACTAAGTATGTAAGAAAATGAAAAATTAAAAAAAAAAAAAAAAATATCATAAAGCTGATTGTTAGTAAAACGTAAATGTCACTTATCTTCTTTCAGATATGTCCAACTATTGTAAGTGTAAAATATTTAATGCTACTTGATAAATTGCTTAACGTTTATTTTATTCTCAAACTTATTAGTAATTATGTTAATTAATTCATGTTTAGTAATAATGCATACTACTTAGGAGAATCTATTTTATTTTTAGGATGGTATTACAAAAGTGAAATTCAGGCATAGATAATATTTTTAATTGAATTTTATTCAGTTCCCATTTGCTCATAGGTCCTTAATTTTTTCATTAATGGTCCTTAACAGTCCTTAAAAGTACTTAATTTCTGTGTGCAGAAATGTGTACAAACTCTGAATCTAGATTCTGTAGATGGAAAATTTATTAAATAATTTAGTTTGTACGCATTTGCAAGTAAGTACTGTTTATTTTACTTATTTGATTAAGTGTTTCATACTTTTTCTTATGCGATTTAAAAATTAATTTTTAATGCATTAGTTTTAGAGTTTTAAAAAGAATTAATTACTTCAATATAACAAGCAAAGTGTATTAATGCTTATATAATAACAATAGTATATTATTTTAAAATTTTATATCTTTTAAAATGCATAAAATAGAGCACGGTCTGAGAGACCCCTCCTCTGTGTTTATGTAACAGAAAATGAACGTCTGTACTTAAGGGTTAAATAATGCAGAAATGTCAGAAATGAATGATGCATTATGAAAGTTTCTTCCACAGTACTTAGAATCAGCACATATCAAATAAGTTTATGAATTGTAGAAATTGGCAAAGGATTCAACATGAGAAATAATAAATAATGATAAGTAGTTGATTTTTTCCTGTCTTGTGAAATATTATTTAGTAAAATGAGTTTCCTTTGAAAAATACCATTGTGAAATGAAAGACTATGAAAAAAAGGGGAAGTATGCTATAATTTCTTTGTAATTTATGTTTACTGTTTTTGTAAGTAATCATATTATAGGAAATAAGATTTATCCTTGTTGAAATGAGTTACAATTTCATTGCAAGTGAATAATGTTAAATCAAGAAGTTCACTCACCATTTTTGCTGTTAAAAAAATTAATTATATGTTTTATTAATTTATTTTGATTTATTTAGCTATCTCATATTACTTAATAGTTTTTATTGATTTTATTTCCAGGTGTCAAGACTTGTTTCCTGTTCGACTATTTTATTTTATGATACATTTAATTAAATCCTCTCCTTCTTATATAGCTACTTGCAGAAATTATTTTAAGCTTCGTAGATCAGTTCAAGAAAAAGAGGAAACTGAAGAAGAACCTCAAGGTAATAATAGTATTGGGTCTATTTGTTACATTAAATTTTTAATTAGGAGTTTAAGTAAAATGTAATACAGTTAAAGTTTGAGTTAATTATCAAGCAGGTAATATAATAATAGCCAATAAAGTAATAGTAAATTTGCGTACTATATTTTTATTGAATCTATTCAAAATTTATACTCTGAGTTGGACCAAAATATTTAATTTTGATAAACATATTGCTGTATTTCATTTATTATAAAAGTGAAGTTTCTGTTTAGAAAATATTCAGAATTCTTTACTATCAAATCTTTAATAATATGTTAACCAGCTGATTTGAACCAATAATTATTTGAATAATAAATGAGTTAAAATTGGATACTCATAGTTTAATTTTTAATACAGATTTAGATCAAACTATATAATTTGATATTTCATAGAATTTCATATAGATTATTATTTAAAATGATATGCATGAATTCTTGTATGGATAGTTGATAAATAAGTGTAGCTAAAATTAACTCTGTTATCAGATTAAGTGGCTTATCTTTATATATTTTCTAATTAATGAGTTTCTTAAACTAAATCTTAGATAATCATATAATTTAAAAAACTGTTTTAGTACAGTTTTTTTTTTAACACTAAAACAGTTTTACTAAAACAGTTTTTTTTTTTTTTTCTTTTTCTTTGTCAGAAACGCGTATTAGGTATAGAAAACAGGTTAAGCCAAAAATTCCTGACTATAGCAGCATTTCATCTTACACTGATTCTTCAAATGGTAGTACTCCTGTTCTGAATGGCATACAAAAGGAGGAAAAAGTGAAGGTGAGGAAATTTGCATATTTTTCTAATGTCAGTTAATTTTTGAAGTTCATTTATACATATTTCACTAATTTATGGTAAAATCAGTATTTACAGTTGCAGGAATTTTTCCATATTTTTGTTTTATTATGGAAAAAATAATTAAAACTGCAAATAGGTATTTATGATAGGAAAATTCTAATTTTTAATTTTTTTATAAATAAGTAGTAATAAATTGCATCAAAACAAAGAAGCATGAAATTTTATTAATTGATTGGAATTTGTTGAAACTGCTTAAATTAAATAAGTTTTTTACAAGAATAATTCTGAAAAAAACTTGATAATTTGTTGATGTATTTGAATGCTGTTGAATCAGATTGGTTTCTTTTAATCTTGAAAGTTTTCATATGCAGAGAGGTAATGTGTGGAGAAAAATTTAAATACTTATTTTGGATTTTGGCATATGTATAAAATACTTACATATATTTAAATCTCATAATCTCATATGGGAATTTGGTTATATTTTCTCATCACAAATCATCTCTCATTATTATATATATAATTATTTTGCTCTCCATTCTGTGTAGCAAACTAAGAAATGGTCACTAGAGTCTTTAACTGAACATCAAATTGTAGAATTCAAGAAAGCTATTAAAAAATTTCCCAATGGAACTTTGCAACGATGGGAGAAAGTAGCTGCATATCTTGACTGTTCTGTTTCTGAGGTATATTGAGTTTGCCATTATTTTAATAATAAGTTATCTTTGATGAAGCAAATAGAAACTTGTAAAATTATAACTCATTTCAAATGTATTTCAATAATTTATTTACATTTTAAGGTATTTTATTTTAATATAATTTTGTATTTTTAAATAATTTCTAATATAATCTTAATTAACAGAACAATTAATTACAGCTTTACTAAGATTCTGGCTACTGCTGCATCTTCAGTGAAAATTATTATAGCTGGGTAATGGATTCATAAAAGAATAGACATAAATTAACTATTTTGTTTTAATGTGTCTTCAGTAGATAAGGTTTTATACCTTATCTATCCGTTTCTTTATTATTTCTTGACTGCGTGAAGATTAATGAGGTAAAAAGGAGGGAGTTGTTTGTTTTTGGGGTGGGAATTGTTCTTAGATTTTCATTGACAGTGGTAGGGAATATAGAGAATGTGTCATGTAAGGACAAAAGCTAGATTTGCCCAAAAAGAGATCATGTATAGGTTATGCAACTACTGAACGGTATCACTGGACACTGGTATTTCAGTTGGGGTTTTGAACCCTGGTGAATGGGCTAGTTGCCTGTGCATTTTCATGGTTTTCCTCATATGTAATGTGTATGTGAGCCCATTTCCCTTAGAAAATCTTCCAAGGAGACATCCCTTCCCTTAGGCCAGAGAAGGGCAAACTTTTTCAGTCGTGGGCCAAAAATAATAATAAAAAAAGTTTGGTGGGCCAAGATATATTTTTCTAAAATTTTAAAAACAATATACAAGTATTACAATTTAAATATGTTAATGAGATGAATGAAATTGTGATTTCATTTTTAAAAGTTCCTTATATTGAGGTTCGAAGTGAGATGTACTGATTCTATGGAACAAGGCTAAATGCTCATCTGTCAGTCTTTAGATGATTGTTAGATTGCAACTCAATAAATTCAAGCTGCAGTTCTGATCTCACTATTTCACAGTTTACATTGAAAGGCATGGTATAAATATCCAATTCTGTTTGAATGGCACTGAAACCTTGAAATATGATGTTCAAACTCAAAATGCACTTTTTTCAAGCCATCTTTATATTTCTTAAGCTTCTTGTCATTTACTAAGGGTATTGAATTTAACCTTGGGAAATGAGACAAGTTGTTCTTAGCCTAGAAGCTCTGCCCAGAAAACAGATTAAGTCTTTAAAAGCTTTGAGATGAGCCCAGATATCCTCAATAAATTGATTTTCCTCTTGCAACTTGACATTCAAGTTGCTCATATGACAAAGAATATCTATGAAAAATGCAATGCCCGAAAGTCATTCTGTATCTTCTAACATTTCACACTCCACAAAGCACTGTTTCTCATGGATAATTGACACAATGTCCTCTTTCAGTTGCTTCTTTGAAGACTGCTGCAGCTTTACTGCAGATGAGACACACTGGTTTCTCTTTTAGAACTGTAAAAAAAATATTTTCAGGTCCATTCAGGGTTAAATGCATGACACTCTGAATCAACTTTACGTTTTTTAGTAGACATTTTGGGGGTTGAAATATTTTACAAATAACCCAAACAAACACTAACTACGCTATACTTTTAATAATTTCACCATTATTCACAATGATGCTATATGTCCATAGTCTTTCCATATGCAATCAATAATATTAGAACTCGTACCAAAAGAAAAAGCCGCTGGCTGGAGCTTAAAATGTACAGTCTGCCACATGTGAGGTCTAATTCACTTGTAAGGTTTATTCTAAGTTTTTAACAGTTAATGTTTAGCTTAAGACACTTTACTGTCGCTTCTTAATTTCAGCTTACAATTTTTGGCCAGAAAGTGTTTTCAGAATCATGGTTAAATGCAAATGAAGGAAGTTGCAAGTATTTAAAGTTGAAATTCTGCTGACTTCGTTAGAGAGCCAGAGATTCTGAGTAGCGCACGTTCGCCTTTTAGGCTACTCTCTCTCTAAGCTATTTTTACGATATGCCATACTTTAAGCCCTTGATAGCTTCGCCATTTAGTTCACATTAAGGGGCTAACTCTTATAGAATCTTGATACCTTTGGCTATATCTTTTTAGTTAAATTTTATTTCTTAGTATTCCTGAGTTCAAGCCCAAGTGGAGGCTTTGCTCTAAACTCCAAGTAGGAGCCAACTGTTAAATTTATTTTGAATAATAAAGGGTAATTAACCTTTCATACATTTACATTTCTATCTTTTTGAACTAAGCAATTTTTTGCTTACCAGCTCTTCAGGTTCCTCATTTTTAGCTGTAACTTAAAGGTTGGAATCTTACACACCTATATATGATTCCCATATGTCTGTTCCTCGAGAAAAAGATAATGCTTGCTGGTGCCAATCTACAGATATAACTAACAAAGAACTTCCGCTTTAAACATTTTGCCAATTAAAAGCTCTCTGTGCTTGCTGTTTCTGTCGATTTATGTTTTGTAGAACAAAAATAGAGGAAGTAAAAAGATCATCAGTCCTTTGAAAAAAAGGAAGAAAAAATAATATTTAAACAAAGTAGAAAATAAGATGGATATATAATATATAAATATCATTTTCTTTTAATTTGGCTTAGACCTGCAAATTAAAATTCTATTCGCCGGATAGAACCTTCCGGTGGGCCATAGTTGGCCCATCTCTGCCTTAAGCAAATAGCCCACGTGTGCTTTGCCATACTCAAATAAACTAAATCACACCACACCAAAATATAGGTGATGCAAGAAAGAATACTCTTATGTCTGAGAAGGATAATAATCATCCAGAAATGAGTATTGTGTCAAATCATATTTTAGTTTGATGCTGCTAAAGCCATTAGGTAGTGCATTATTATGCTTAAAGAGTGGTGTCACAAGTCAACACACAGAACTATTGTTGATATCATGCCTCAGGTAATATTTGTTATGTCTCTGGCAAGTGATTCTTGTTATTTTATAATGGACAAATAGCAATATGGAAGCTTATTGAATGAATGATGCTTTCATTTGTTTTGAGCATCTGTGTATTCATGTATAGAGAAAGTGCTCCATGTTACGTATCCTTCCTGTCAGCAATGTGTGCAAATTAGTGATTGCTTTGTCATAGTGTGAGGTTGGTGAATGTGCCACGGTTGGGCAAATAACCCTTTGGAATGTGCCATGAACTCATTGTAGATTTTTTCTACTACTTCATGAATATGTTTATATTTAATCTTGATTTACACCAGTGGGATAGTACTAATTTTGTTTTGCATGGGTGACATAGAACTGTAGTGAACAACACTATGTGAATTTTCAGATACTCTGCTAGTTTTCATGCTGTCCAAATTAAAACCCATTGAGCATTTTGCAGGTAATGCAGATCTCATTGAATGTCATTCAGTAAACACAGAGAGTCACAATGATAAACTTAGACTGCATCAGACTTTTGAAATATACTCATTAAATCTTCAATAGTAACTGCAATACTGACGTACTGTAGATTTACATAATGTATTTTTTATGTGTGCTTTATGTTTTGTCCATTCACTTTACATAATTTTATATAATTATTAAAGCTTTTAATGTGTTTAATTTTCAGGGATTGTCATTTGAATAAGTGATTGTAAATGCATTATTTTTATGATAGATCAGCGAAAGGATTATGGTACATTAAGAATTAATAATAATTATTTTAAATATATTGAAAATCTTCTGCTTTGTTAACTACCATATTATTTTATTTATTTATTTTTAACAAAGCCGTAAATAAAACGAAAGATATTTTTCTCATTATATATGCAATGAAATGTGTATTTATTATTTTTTTCTGAATGTTCATAGGTTGTTACAATGATCAAACAGTTGAAGAATGAACAGTTTTCTAAGAACGTACCCCTTTCTATGCAGGGTAAAGTAAATTGCTCTGAAACTTTTATAGTAGCATTTTTTTTTATCTCATTTGGTAAGCCTCAGAATTGCTTATTAGTTTTTAGACATAATCTTAGTCATAAGTTCAGTTATTTTACTTTCTCAACTGGGAGGCTTTAATGAAAATATATGCATGGGAGATATATTACAAAACATTTATATATTTGACCCAGAATATAAGGTATCAAGGAAAGATCTGGATCAAGACAGTATTTTGAGAAAGATTAGAGCTATGTCCTTTTATGTATAATGAATCCTATATCAAAAAGTTCACATTGGAAGAAAGTAATGACAGAACATGTTCATGGATATCACTGCATTACCATGCATTAAGATAAGTTTAGGTAGCTGAAGCTCTCTTTCTTTCTTTCCTTTTATGAAGTAAAGGAAGTATTGTAATTACGGAAAAATTTCAGGTATCATATTTCGACGAAAATATTCATCTTGACCACTATCATCGAATGCAAGTTAACGCTGTTTTTGCATGACATCTGTACGTAAGGATAGAATAAAGGGCTTTTTTCTCCCAAATGAATTATAAAACTGATTTAATATGCAGTTGGGCACCTCCCTTTTTGGTAGCAATTTGAGGCACCAAAAGTATATATATATATATATATTGAATTAATTAATTGAAATTCATTGAAATCTAAATAATTTTTTTAATATTTACACAATAGCTGCAAAGTAAGATAATAATTTATTTACTAATGTAATATTGATTATATTGTTAGTAGAATGTATCTAAATGAAGTGACCCAGAGATATGAAATTTAATACCGAAAATAATATTTTTAAAGTAACTTGGATTTAAATAATAAAAATAGAAATGCTAACTTTTAATATGAAAATTAATAAACCAAGTAATTATCATCATTGATTGGAAATTGGTTCACTTTTCAAGCAGAAGAAACTAACCCCTGTTCAGTTAACAATAATTAATAAATGCGAAAGTGTTTCGTCTTTTACTGAGGTGAGAATGATGATACCATACTTGCAATTTTAGTTAAGGCCAAAATTGTAGTTGAGTTTTAATTCAATTAGTTAGATGAAAGAGATGAATTAAAATAAAGCACTATAAAGAATTCATTTGAATGCAGCAGTTTCGTTAAGTTAATGGATTATTTTTAGAAATCTTGAGGTATTATAGCCAAATTGAGTAGAGTACAGTCAAATACCGAAAATCCGCCGACCTGAAATCCGCCAACTCCTGAAATCCGTGTTGCCTCTCAAAACATAAACATTCAGGTTATAGGTTCCGGAAACCGCAACATTGAGTTCGAAATATCGAAGAAAAAATACTTACCAAATAATGACATCATAATTACCAAATAATAATGAGTCATAACGGAAATACCAAATTATTGACATAAAAAAAGTTAAAAAAATAAGATAAAAGTTTTTTTTCCTCTCTAATCTGCATCGAGGTAAAAAAGCAGACGATTCACTGACAACTCTTCGTTCAAGTTCACAATTCACGTTATTGTATTTTCTGAGCTTTGTTATTTCACGAGATTGTTTAGTGCTGTCTTTTTTTTTATCCGGATATTTTGTGGATAAATTAAGAATATTTTAAATTTCAGCTCTTTTTAATACAATGACAGATAAGAAACACACTCATGATTTTATGGCCAATGCCAATGATTACAAGTTACGGAGTGCCTATGGTTCAAAACCATGTACCTCCACATCAGAAAAATATCTAAGTAGTGAGCAGAAATATGAAAATTGCATAATTGGTTATGATGATGCACACTAGAAGGAGCTACATTAGCTCGAGAAAGTTTAGGGATGATGATGCACACTAGAAGGAGCTACATTAGCTCGAGAAAGTTTAGGGATAGGAAAAATCAAGCTTCGATTTTTTTAGAAGTTTTATAATTTTAAAACTTTTTTGTATTTTGTAATTTTATATATATATATATTTTTTAAAATTTTATAGCACATAAATACGACACTAAAGCAAAAAGCGGAAGGGAAAGATTTTACAGATTAACCCTTTAACTGTCAAGTTATTTTGATGATTTGGGTATGCAAATTGTCAAACTTTTTTATTGCAAAAATCAAATGTTTAGTACAAAATAAAATATACGTAGTAGTTAAAAAATGATATTTTGAAGTACATGGGTAAAATTTTTAAAGTTTTGTAGCCACTGCATGTTTGCTTGAGGCGGCTGCCACTCAACATGGCAGTTGTAAAGTTCGCTTCTAGAAGAGCATTATTTTCTAAAAATGAAAAAAAAAATTATTATTTTCTAAAAAATAAATAAATGAAGAAAAAAAATAAAAGTGAATACCTATTAGTAGTTCAGTAATTCAGTCTTGTGTAGTACAACTGGAAACACTTTTCCAAGCACAAGTCAACTCCACAATCACTACACCAGAATCGTGTTTTCTTTCCTTCCTTATCTTTTCCCCATTTTTATCCTTTTTCGAACAACACATTTTGCACTGTCTTGTAGGCTCACGTTTTGCAGGACTAGGAGGAATTTGGGATATAAAATGTCGTTCAGTAAGACGGGCAGGGTTATCTATTGTAGGTGGTCTGCCAACATTCTTTTGTCCAGAAGCTGCATCATCATATTTATGTAAAAGCTCTTCTACAACTTGGATTCAAAATTCTAAAAATGTAATGTGTTTCCCAACTACATTTTTATAGAGCAAAATAGGAGTTCTAGAGTACCTTGTCTAGTAAATGTAAAAATATATTTTTTCTGATATTTTCGGATTGTTGGATGAAAGGATATTTCCTAATCACAGCGATCTACACCACCTATAGTTAAATTGTAGTCAGAAACAAGCTTCGACTTGAGTGTGTCATTTTTTTTTTTTTATTATTTTTTTTATATTTGAGGCTGACCATGGAAGTATCATGAATACTGCTCATCAAACACACATATTTTCTTATCTTTCCACCTTATAGCCAAAATCTTACCTCTTTGAAAAGTTATGATTTTGACCTTTTTATAATTTTCTTTTAGCGAATTCTGTAGGTAAATCTCGTCTTGGGCTATAAGAAAATCTGAAAGCTCGGGTGACATGTAATAGTTATCTACAGTCACAGAATAACCATTTCCAAGAAAGCGATGCAATAGGTGTATGGCGACTTTTGTAGAAAGTCCATAATTTGTATACAATTGATTGAAGACAGTACTATTTCCTGTATAGATAATGAAGTTACAAAAATATTCTGTTTCTGCCTCACAAAGCATACAAAATTTGATTCCAAATCGTGCATGTTTGATAGGAATATATTGTTCCCAATAATTTTGTCAAGAAGAGGTGATAACCTTCCTTTATAAGGCATCAAGCTTTCATCAATTGATACATCTCTTTCCGGTATGTAAAAATTACAAAATTTTTCCTGTAAATTTTCTATCACTTTATACAGCTTCCAAAGTTTTCAATTTGGAAAATCATCTTTTTTTTTTTTCTTTCTTTTTTTTCTTTTTTTTTTTTTTTTCCCCCAGCTTCATTATTGCAAAAATGTATATATCGAAAAAGCAAAATAAAATGATTTACGGGCATTACTTTTGAGTAAACTGGAGTATGCAAAATCCTTCGATGAGACCAGTACATAGCCTGATTTGGTTTTCGGACAATACCTTGAAGAATTATTAGCCCAAAGAATAGCTTTATTTCTCTGTCATTTGTAGGGATCCATTTGTTACTGCGGGAGCACCTTGATATCTTTGCCCAATTTGCTTTTCTTTCTTGTTCTGCATAGTTGTTCATTTCTTTGACAATTATATCCATTAGATTTGAATCCAGAAACATTTCTAAAATATCTAAAGAAGTGTAGTTTATGTTTACAGGAAAAGTTACACCTGGAGTACCTGTAAAAGGGAACCGCGGGGACCCTGATTTGCCAGAAGCAGTTATTTGACCCCAGTCTCTCGCATATCCTATATCATCATCACCGCTATCCGTTGATTTACTGCTACTTTCAGTGTCACTCTCCTCAGTTTCACCTGCGTCACTAGTATCGATGCCTTCAAAATCTTCATCTTCGGTTGAAGAATCTAAATCATCTATATAACATTTCAAAGAACTGGATGCCATTTTACAACAAATAGATCCTGCACACTTTGAATCAAAGAACTTCTAACCTGTAACCTTTGAAACCTTCAGTAAAGTGCTGCCATATATTGAATTGAGCGCACATTAACTTTTCCTGAGATACAGTCAGGTTGGACAAAGAGATGAAGCCGAAATAAACCTCTCCTGATATATATTCAAGTATAACAATACGATGCATTAAAAAAAAAAAAAAATTTACCGTGACATTTTCGAACACCAGACAGTTAAAAGGTTAATAGGCTCATTGGCATATGGCATTAATCATAGTGAAGTAAAGATTAAATTTTTGTGACGAAATATCCAGGGCAGCGAGCATGATGTGATGTGATTAAATAATGAACAGATTGATAAGAATGCAGAGGTGGCCACTTTTCAGTAATACTGGAGTAGGAGAATGGTAGAGCAATTACATGGCAGTACGGTCCTTCATTGGCCGGGTGCTGGAACTGAGAACGGGGGCGTGTCTACGCCTTTTAGCTGGAGGATAGAAGCTGTATTCGCATCCCATGATGGAGCAAGGTCTTTTCTGCGAGCTGCAAATAGCAGGATTCGTAGGCCAGTAACTGTTGAAGTGCGCAGTTATCAGTCTGTTCAATTTTGAGGAATAAATTTTGACTAAGTTTTTTAATAGCAACATCTATGGGTTTAATGTTAAGATCCGAATGAATCACATCAGTATGGACATAATAGGCTGCATTAAGGACTAAATGCAGGGTCTTACTTTAGAATAATTGAAGTTTTTTTATGTGTGTTTTTTCAGCTGTTCCCCCAGATAGTGCAAGCATACAAAAATATTGGTCAAATGATGGAAGTATAGAGAAGAGCTTTGTTTGAAGAGCCTCAATGCTGTGTACATATAGTACAATGAATAATATAATCAATTTATATATGTAATAATAATTTAATGTATATAATAAATTATTGCAATAATGTATATAATAATTTAATTAATTGTATCTAATACGCCTTATTTATTTTCCACTTTTAGTCCGAATATTATGCTTTATCTTTTCTGTCCTGAAATCCGCAAAATCCTAAAATCTGAACAACCTCTGGTCCCAAGCTTTGCGGATTTCTGGACTTCTACTGTACTACGAAGAATTCATTTTGAATGTAGCAGTTCCATTAAGTTAATGGATTTTTTAGAAAGCTCGAGATATTGTAGTGAAATTAAGTTAAGTAGTAAATATATATATATATTGTTATATACTTGAGTAAAGTGTCTCTCCAACACTCTTGCTTTTATGCATGTTAATTCAAAGCTATATTTATAAATACAAATAGAAGTTAATCTTTGCTATATTTATGAATCAAATAAACATAATAAACATGAGAAATCAAAATCATAATAAACATGAGAAATCATAATAAACATTGCTATCTTTGCAAAATCAATGAAATATAAGTTGAAAATTGAAATATATATAAATAATTGAAATAAGTATAAATAAAATAAGGTACAAGGAAATGTACATAATATACAAAAAGGCCAGAGTATGAAGTAATTACGTTCTTTCTTGTGGAATGATGGTGAAGTGTGCACATCTGTTTTCTTACTCAGAAGGAGTTTGGTAGGCTATACTATCGGATATGCAGGGAGCAGCAGTGGGGATCCTTTAAATTATTACCATTGGTGAACCTTTGAGAAGCTATTTTTGATATGTGGGAGGGAAGTGGTTGCTGAGCTATTTTGTGAGTATAAATGCGTCTGTTAAAATTTTGATATTATACTGACTAGTGAATGGAAATTAATTAATTTCTGGTTAATTGTCATGACATAACGAGGAAGAAAAGGAATTTTCATTGCTAATGAGCTATTTAGCAGACTCAGAGTATGAAATAGGCTCATTTTTTTTTTTTTTTTAGTAACAGCAAAAGTAACAAGAAAAAGCCAGAAAACAATTATTTTTTACATTATATACAATTATTTCTGTAAGTACACTATGTATAAATCCTCCAACTAGTCATCCAACTTATACTGCCTTTTCAGGTTTAGGAACAAATTTTCATATCTCTATCAGTTAAATGATTTAGAGAGAGTATTTAACACCTTCTCTTTAAGACAATGATTAATAAAATGATTAGGTACTAGATTATTTTTGAGTATTTTAATAAGGAGCATAATTATATTAATAAATAAATTATATAACCCATATGTTAACGACTCCGTGAGCTCAGTTTTTTTTATTGTTATATGTTGGTCCATTTTTTGCTTTAAAAATACTTGAATTATGTTGTTCTTATGTTCCGGTTTAGGTTTTTATGCCTTTAGGTAATCTGCATGCAATATTTGTAGAATTATCAGCAATTTAAAAGTTGTTTAAGTGCGGCTAAGCATAATTTTTGTTTACCATATTTGTTTACATTTGAAATTTAGCAGAATAGGGAATTCAATTTCTATACCTTCAGTGTCTTTTTGCCGAGTGAGACCAAAGTTAAACTTTCATTTTTATGCACCAAAAAATCTGCCTTGTTGTCTGCTGTCCAAATTACTTGTTTTCCCCATAGAAACTCTAATTTTAATTGTAATTTTTTTATTGTTTTAACTGTATTTGTTATTTTTTTATATTTTTCAATTTTTAATGAAGATATTTTGAGATTTTATGTATTTTTGCCTTGTCGGGAACTGAATTGAATGAGAAATATATCTCTAATGAAATTCTAGGAAATAAATGTTTCGTATTAGGAGCAAATAATGTCACCAGTCTGTCTCGGACAGAGGAGAATGTTTACGAGTAGCACATTAAATAAGAGGCACTGAATCATCTGTGAAAAATTGTTTCTTTTCTTTTATACAGTGATCCCTCGTTTTTCGTGGTTAATGGGGACCAGAACCTTCCGCGAAAGCTGAAAAACCATGAAGTAGGATTTTCCCCTAGGAATGTTTGTGTATGCGTGTACAACAATGTTTTAAATATGTAAACAGTATTTATACTTTACACATTTTAAAAAATTACAACAATATACATATTTACTTAAACGTGTCAGTGCTAATTAATAAGGTTAATTACAAAACCTTATACAATAATAAACATTAATCAACATTGCTTTCTAAGCAATTCTATCAACAAAGCCTGGAATTTGTACAATAATTTCTACAATAAAATGAAATTCAAGAGGCATTGTGAAATTCCTAAGCTATGTTCAGAGTTGAAGTGTCCTTTTCATGTGAAGGGGTCTTTTCTCTTCGCAGTGAAAGCATTTGCAACCAAGATAGCCCTAAGTTTCATTTTTAAATTTTTCTTAGAATTCCAAATCAAAGTTTTATGTTCTGTTTATGGTTGTGATACTGAAATTATGTGGCTATGTGCACAAATATTTTTTTTTTTTTTTTTTTGTAAAAAAATTATCTACTTCTGTATTTTTAGTCTGCATATGTGCATATGTAGATAAAATATTTCTAATTAAAAAGTTTTTTTTTAAAATCTTCAATTTAATGTAAATATTTGAATGTATCTGCAAGTCAGTAATACATTTCGATTTAATTGACTGTTATTTTTATTTATTTTTAATTTTAGGCATGACTGGTACAGAAAAGGAAAACTTTGGGTTTCAGCTTTATGAAGAAAAGGGACTAAAGCAGGAATGTGGAAACGGTGATCTAAGGTATAATAATAATAACGTAATTGCAAATGGAAGTGCAACACAAAATGTGGCCAAGCAGATGTCAGATGAATCAAATACAAGTTCAGAGAAATTTTGGAAACAGGAAGAACAGCGATCTTTAGAACTTGCTTTGCAGAAGTTTCCTAAAGATACACCAGCTCGATGGGACAAAATAGCTGACTTTGTGTCTACTAAAACCAAGGTATTAAACAATTTTTTTTCATGTTTCCCCTCTTGAACAAACAGTACAAAAGTAAAGTGTGCAGGAAGTTGTATCATTTTTATAATGTTTGCATGATTTATTGTCTGTTATTAAATGGACTCACTGAACGGAGTATAAATATCTAAATAAAGTTAATGTGCACATGTCAGTTTCTTTAAATATTTAAGCTGCTAATGTGACAGAAAGACACCCATATTTAAGACGCTGATAATTTAATTAAAAATAATGAAATAATATGGTAAGTAGGTAGTGAAAGGGGAGACCTACAGTATTTTAAGGAAGTTGTGCATTTCTTATGGTACTTAATGGTACTGAAGCTAATATGATGAGCTTAACTCTAGTTCCTTGTATTTTACTCCATTCAAGGCCAAAGGCTTTACTCACCTGTTTGCTTGAAATACCTCAAATTCCATTTCAGATTCACAACAATATCTCCCCCCCCCTCCCCCCTGGAATGTGGATAATACAGTAAGCAGGTAGTGAAAGGGGAGACTTAACAGTATTTGGGAGAAGTTGTGCATTTCTAGCTTAATGATACTGAAGCTAATTTGATGAGTTTAAAATCAGGTCCTTGTATTTTAATCCTTTGAAGGCCAAAGCCTTTGCTCACCTGTTTGCTTAAAAGCTTCAAATTCTATTTGGGTTTCACAACAACATGTGCCCCCACACCCCTCCTGGAATGTTGAGATGAAACACACACTGTACGTATTCAAGAGGTCCAAGTTCGAGTCCTGGCAAGGGCATTGTACATTTTTCATCTACTCTTGCTTTAAAATAACCTGATGTCTCTATAATATCCCAAATAATATTTTTTTATTAAATTATGTTCTGTTAATCGTGTAATTTCCTAGGTAATGCCGTTACTTCTTTGTAAATCTAAAATTGAAGCAAAGGCACAGTTTCAAATTCAGAATGGTAATTCTATCTCACTATGAACATTTAATTATAGCCCCAGTATAACAAAAAATAGTATAATAAAAGTAGAGATGAAAAATAGTATAATTAATAAAGCATGGTAAAGAAATAAGTTGTTAGAATACTACCACCTGTGTTAACACATTAATGTTCATTAGAAAATGCTGTTGCGAAATGTACAGGTGTGGTGGGATGGCTTCCTTGCAAAGCAGTTTTAGGGTTGCCATAAAATAACAAAAGAAGGCAGGGTTGCCACATTTGGCGAGGAATCCCCATTTGGCGACAAAATTGGCGATATACCATGGACGGATGGAGAACCTTCTAGAATGAATTCTTACCGGTTTAGCCCAGTGTTGTGTTGTGCTCGAACACAAGCCGAAAGCTATATAAACCCTGCTGATCCGCAGTCAGGGAGTGCGTCGTATAGAGTATCGAAAGTGAGTGCCTCGTCTAGCGAGCCTAGACTAGTCAGTGCGTGTGTGCATCATTTGGAGTGCGAGATAGTTAGTATCGAGTTGGTATCTCGTCTAGTGAGTCAATCCCTGTGGAGTTGATCGAGTTGACAGCCAGGCAGCGAGCGTCGAGTGGGTCATCGAGTGCACCGAAAGAGTCTTGTAGTGTATCACGGTTAGAGCAACATCGAGGAGTGTGTTGAGTTCTGGGAACAACTGAACCAAAGAGTTGGGAGCTGTGTTCTGTGTGTCGTCGAGTGCATAGCGAGTTGTAGTGTGGAGAGTCTTGAGAGTACGTGAAGTTCCGAGAACGACCGAGCAGGGTCAGGAGCTTTGCAGTGAAGCTGTCTTCACCGTTATTGCCTGACAATTTGAAGGCTGTGTCACAGATTGTTCCAACATGTTTAGAGTAGATCTTTGACAACTGTAAAAAGTGTTATTGGAGCTGTCCTGATTAATATTAGCTAAATGTGTGTGTTTCGATACTTCATCATCAAGTGTCATCATTATTAACTCCAAATCCACACGAACCCTGTACGAACGCGATGGAAGAAAATCATGTACAACTGGTGTCAGAAAAGAAAAACACAACTACTGGTGTCAGGAGTGGGGTTTGCAAGTGAATGCCAATGACCTGCCTGACAGAAGAAACGAAGACTTTGATGGACCTTTTAACCGAGTTGAAAGCCGGACAGGAAGAGATTTAAGCTGAAATTAAAGCCAAACTGAAAGAGAAGGAAGCTGGTCAGGAAGAGATGAAGGCTGAAATGGAAGCTGGACTAGCTGAGATAAAAGCTGGATATGAAGAGATGACAGCTGATATGAAAGCTGGACAAGAAGAGATGAAAGCTGGCAGAGAAAAGCTGCAAGAGCAACTCCCACAGATGAAAGTGAAGCTTGCAGAAGAAACTGGAGCCATAAAAGAGGATGTGGAAATGAGAGAAGTGGCATCTGGAGAATCCAAGGATGAAGAAATGAAGGAAGTAGCCAACGAACTGCCTGACAAAGATCCAGAAATGATCGATGAAATATCTAATAGGATTAAAGAAAAAGAGCGAAAACATGAAGAAATAAAAGACGGGAAGGAAGATTTTGATTCTCTCGTGCTTGAAGTAGAGATAGAAGAAAGTGAAAATGCGACTGTCAAGTTTGTAGAAACTGATAGTGAAGTTATGAAAATGCAGTCAGCAAGTGTTGTACCATCTGAAAGTGCATGTGATGCAGAGCTGGGAGAAGCTTAAGCAGCGTACTCAAGTATTGCAGGAAAATTCATCCACTATACAAACTGGGTGTGTGCCTCATAGTGCAGGTTGTGCAGATAAGGACTTGATTCTAAACCTGGATACATCTGCTTGTAAAGGATCGGATGCTATTTGCAACCCTGGTGCAAACATCAGAACTGGCTTTCAGGAAATAGAGGTACATAAGCATGCACCATCTGCTAAAAATACCGATGTGAACTGTATGCATGCTGTGAATGAAATACAGAGTGGTGAATGAACTGTTTTAGATCTTACTGTGGATGAAAAGTCTGAAAGAACTGAATCTTCAGACTGTGATTTCCAAAACAGAAATGCATCTGAGAACTGCAGTGGAAAAGTATTTGACCCGGGTATAAATTAATGAAAAGACTGAGACTGAAATTCATTCAGAACTTTAATTTGTTAAATTTAAAATTGTTATGTGTTTAATTTGTGTGTATAACTTGTACATAGTGTAAATATTTGTTTCTTTAGTTATGTTATCTGTATGTTTTAAAATGCTTTGTTTGTATCGAATTTGTCTTCTGACCAATGGTTGAACTGCCTAGGACGTGCAAGCCTTGGGAGGAGGCAGTGTTACGAAATGTACATGCACGGTGGGATGGCTTACCTGCAAAGCAGTTTTAGGGTTGCCACATTTGGCGAAGAATCGCCCATTTGGCAACAAAATTGGCGATATACCATGGACGGATAGAGAACCTTCTGGAACGAATTCTTACCGGTTTAGCCCAGAGTGTTCTCGAACACAAGCCAAAAGCTATATAAACCTTGCTGGTCCGCAGTCAGGAGTGCCTCGCATAGAGTATCAAGAGTGTGTGCCTCATCTAGCGAGCCTAGTTGAGTCAGTGTGTGTGTGTGCATCACCTGGAGTGTGAGATAGTTAGTATCGAATTTGTGTCTCGTCTAGCGAGTCAATCCTCGCAGAGTCGATCAAGTTGACAGCCGGGCAGCGAGTGCCGAGTGAGTCGCCAAGTGGGTCGTCGAGAGAATGTGTTGAGCTCCGGGAATGATTGAACTGAAGAGTCGGGAGCTGTGTTCTGTGTGTCGTCGAGTTCATCGCGAGTTGTAGCGTGGAGAGTCTTGAGAGTACGTGGAGTCCCGAGAACGACCAAGTGGAGTCGGGAGCTGTACTCTGGTGCTTTGCAGTGAAGCTGTGTTCACCGCGATAGCCTGATAACCTGGATGCTGTGTCGCTGATCGTGACAGCGTGTTTATAGTAGCTCATCGATGACTGTAAAAACGTGACTTTAAAGCTGTCCCGATTAATATTGGCTAAATAAAGTGTGTTTCGATACTTCATCATAAAATGTCATCATTATTCACTCCAAATCCACACGAACCCCATACGAACATGAAGGAAGAACATAACGTAACAACTGGTGTCAGAAAAGGAAAACGCAACAATACTAATATTTAAAATGATAGAAATAAAGGAATATAGTTTACTGTGGAAAATAATAATAATAAACCTGCTAATTTTTTGTTGGTGGTTTGCAAGTTTGAAATCATGTAAGAAGGTGTGTGTTATATATTTGGGGCTAAAGACAGTTGTTTTCAATAGTTCACATTCTAAGAGTTGCATTGATAAAACTCCTTTCCCTTCAGAAGTTTAAAGCTGATTGTTACTTTGTTCAACTTGACAATTTCCGTATAAAAAGTCAGTGTTCATCAGAAATCTTTGGCCATCAGAAAAACCAACAGTTTATTAGCTCTTCAGATTACTATAGCATTTGCTTACAAGAAATTAATGTTTGAGTTTCAGTGTTCAAACGGTCAAAAATAAGGATTTGTTTGTTTGTTTGTTTCAAAAGGGGCAAATGGAATTGGAGGACTTGGCTTGATGAAGGCAAGTTTTATCTATCTGAGAAAAGGACTAAATCTTAAGTGACCAAGCCATAAATCAAATGGAGAGGACTTCTTTCTGTTCCTAGTATGTAAGTGGTCCTAAATTTGTGCCTGTGGAGCACTTAGGGTTCCGCATTCACTTCACAGGGACTCTACAGCTGCTCCAGGGAAATAAAATAAAATATTAATTAATGAAATAAAATGATAAAAATAAAACATAGAACAATGTAATATTAAAAAAAATAGAATTTATGTTCTAAACAGGAATTTGTCCAGTTCAGTTTTTCGCAGGGAGCATTTTTTTTGTAATACAAAATATATGAAAACTGAAATGGCTACTCATGTGGCTGTTGCCTGTTTGAGAATTCCTAGTCAAAACATTTGTAGGATGATGTTTCACCTGATTTATAATGCTTTCATTTTCATTAATTTGACTATTTCTCATGGACCAAAATATTTGAATTATAGTAGTTTTAAACCATTGTGAAATTTGCAGTTTTAGATTTCTTCATAAATAGTGAGAACAAAGGAAAAAAAAAAACTTTTTAAGTTTTAGTTTCCAGGTCAGATCAGCACTTTTATCTGTATGCTGATAAATATTTACCACAGAAATAGGAATGCTTTATTTTTTATCATACTGCTGAATGTTATTTTATTATGCGGGAAAGTGTTAGAACTTTATTTATCCAAAAATGTGAAAGTAAATTATTTAACTATACAGTGGGGATATGATGGCTTTTCAGTACATAGTTCTTACAAATAAGTTATTCCGTAGATCTGAAGTCAGTGATTTAGCTTGTTTATAACATCTGTTTTACACTTTCGTTTAATTTTTAGACCTGACAGGAGAGTTTCTAAAATAATTTGGTATAAGAGAGTGTATGTCTTTAATAATATAGTTAATTAAGGAATCATGAAAAAGTTCTGTGAAAGGAAATATAGAGTACTTTAAGAAACCAAATAACTATGAGGGTGATCTGAAAAGCAAGTTTCCTACGATCCATAAAAATAAACAAAACATAATTACCTGGAAAGATTTCTTGCTAAAGATACTGCAAAATTTCAGCTTTAACTCAGCTTAAGCCAATTCCATAGAAAAGCAGCAGCCAGTTTTTTTGTGGAATTGTCTGTATGTGGCGAAGGTTGTGGAGCAATCAGCGCTATCACTGAGCATCTCCTTTTGTTTGGAATGGCTCGTTGCAAGTTCTGTAGTGTTGCGCAGTAACATCCAGCATTCACCGTTACACCCCTTGACAAGAAGTCAATGAGCAGAATGCCTTTCCTGTCCCAGAAGACCACACCAGTTTCCATGCAGATGCTGTCTGCTTGAATTTGGTCTAGCATGGAGATCTATTGTGACACCATTGCATCAACTGCTGCTTGGTTTCTGGGGTGAAGTGAGCAACTACGTCTCTTCACCTGTAACTATACTATTGAGAACCCATTGCCTACATTGTTGTTCATGCATTCCTTTGCTGCGTTCATGCATTCCATTTGTTATTCAGGTGTAACATTCTTTGGCACCCACCTGGCATACAGTTTCTGGAACAACAGGTGTTTTCTGACCATTTCATGCACTGCTTTTTGCAATATCCACAGTAAGTGGCTACTGAGTTCTATAACCGTAACTTGACTATTTTGCTGAATGCATTGCTGCATCTTTGCCACAAGGCCAGCATTGATGTGAGGTGCCAGTCACAGTGCTGTTTGTCATGAACATTTTGCCTACTTAAAAAAAATCCTGACATCCAGCTTTGCACACTACAATGATGTTAATGTAAGCGATCAGAAAATTGAAATGCTTACTTTCTGGATGATCCACATATGTAACAGTGTTTTACATTACGTTAGATCACTTTCAGTCAATCACAACTTTTTTTTTTTGTTTTGTTTTTTTGTTGATGGATGATAAATTATATAACTCTGTCACTGAGATTTTTATCTGCACAACAAAGCTATATATGTAGCACAAAAATAAAACATTTACTTCATTTGACAGAATAATAAACAGTGAAATAAAATTAGAAAGCTTACAGTTTGCAAATATCTGTATTACACAGATATCTGTATTTTTTGAATCCTTGTTGACACTTTGTCAGGAAGTTTCTGATAAAAAAAAAAAAAAATAGAGAGCTAATTATAAAGAGGTAGCAGAAGTGCATTGAAAATCTATTTAGAGAAAGATCTAGATTAATCGTAGCAGTTTGAGGTATGATTTTGGCAATTCTAATGAAGGAAACATGGCAAGATCTTTATTCCTTCATTCTAAGGTAAGGTAGATATTAATTTGATATTAAAATTTACATGATTTTAATATTTGTATTAAGTGTTAACAATGATAAATTCAGAGAATATGCATCATAACATGGAAGGGTATTTTGTATCATATCCTGCTCACAGAATCCATGTTTGTAAAGTAATGTAATTGCTCAACAAATTGGCAGTCTGTTTGATGATGCAAAAGAGAGACAGTTGCATTAGGCATACAAATTTTAACTGCAAATGAATTAATTGATTGACATCACTAGATTAGTAGTTTTAATGGTAGTAGTTCCTTATTGCTCACTTAAAAAGTTATCAAGTGGAGTTTCTTCTTTGCAGAATGTCACTAACAAGCATATGAGGAGGTGAATTCTTCTTATCAAATGAAATCTGGAAAGTTGTGCAGATGAAACTGTGCACTGATGGTGCAAAGGCGTGCACCATCTTGAGTCACAATGCTGCAGTCATTATTAAAATTAAAGTTAAGTCAAATAAATTTGGCAGCAGTCATCACATTCATTGTAGATAGGCATTAGCTTTGAGATAAATGCCTTCTGAGCTTATGATAGAGTTGAATGATGCTATAAAAGCAATAAACTATAAAAACGAGCATCTTCTTAAAAGAAGACTCTTCAAACTAGTGTGTGAAACTATGAAAACTCACCATTAAGTATCTCTAGCTACACACTGAAATAAGGAGTGGTTGTTTCAAGGAAAATTGTTGACATGTTTGATGCAATTGTGTGCTGAGGAAGCAACATTTTTTATGAACTCTTAAGTCTCTGCATACAGTTTTAAATGATGAAGCCTAGGTATGCAAACTGGCATATTTGGCTGACATGCAACTGACTGACATATTTGGCTTTTAACAAACTATCATTGCAAAAAAGAAGATATGCCACAGTTTTTGATGCAAACACGAAAGTATTTTATTTTGAGAGGAAACTGATGTGTTAGTTGTGCATAAAAATGGACAAATGTCAATTACTTCCCTCTTGCAAAAAGTTTTTAGAATGGAAAATGAGGCTTCATGAAAAATTACAGAATAATATTCAGGTGCTTTTTGAAACTTTAAAAGACTCGTTTGAATATTATTTTTTAACATTTCAAGAAATGATGTGTGATGACTTCTGAAATGAGTTCTGAATGCGTTCAGCTTCAATAACAAGGCACTCAGCTTAAACTCACCAGAGTACAAAGTCCTTGTAGACTTGACATATCGTAAGAACTAAAAATTGTGTTTCAAATCCAGTCAAAATCAAGTCTTTTAGGCTGAATTTACAAGATGAATTCAAAATGTCCAAGAAAACAAAGTTATTATTGGTGCATTTTTCAACTGCACTTGTTTGTGAAGCAATATTCTTCCCATTGTACAGGTACCGACAAAATACAGATCATTCACCTCCAGTTATCATCATTTGAACCCAAAATAAAGAAACTGTGCCAAAAACTGCTACCACACATATTTCTTAAAATTTTTAAATGTTGTTTTATGTTATGTTTCAATTTAGACCTATTGCTGCACTGCAGTGTATTCTAGTTGGTAAAATAAAATTGAAATGGCATTTTGTTAGGAGTAATAAAAATTTTGAATAGCAAAGAATGAATGAAGAGGTATTTTAATTAAATTGGATATAATGATTAAGTTGAAGGAGTTGTGTTTACTATGTGGATCTTTTTTACTGTTGCGGTGACCAATAATCTGTTCTTATGCTTCAATATTTTGATTTATTGATATTTGAAGTAACACTTTTTATGGCAAAATTTTGACTATTGGTGAAATTAAGGATTAAATGAGATATTAAGCTAAAATTCAGTTTTTTAAGAACATTTGTTATTTAGATATTGTGCAGTTGTTTAGATATCTGTTTACGCTACAATCTTTTATTACTTACCTGCTCTCTTCCTTCCACTAACACTAATCCTAAAACACTATTAACTTGTAAGACACTGAGTAGGCCTAAGAGGGCTCCAGCATAGAAATTTATTCTAAAATGGGTTGAGTCAAAAAATTTTGGAACCATTTGTCTAGATTTACAGAAATTAAAAGAATAATGAAATAGTTGTCTAGTTGGCATGCACATTTTAAGAATGAATATTTTGTTAAAAAAACAAGAATTAGAATTATTGTACGGTAAGGTCTCTTTAATGAAATTTTAGGGCTGAAATATCTTGGTAACTTTTTATCAAATGCTAGGCATGGGGAAAAAAAAAAAAAAAAAAACTATAAATTCAAGGCTATAATAATTATAATAACCAAAGATTGAAAACTATACATTACTATAGAAATAAGAAACAACAAAAATGATAATTAAAATAATTGATGTCAGAGATAAGCAATTTGTTACTTTTTGAAGGAATTTATATTATTATTAGTTATGAAGTTTCCTTATTTACATTACCAGGTCTACAGGGGGAAAAAAATCACATTCCTCTTGTATTTCAGCACTTGTTAATGTTTCAAATTGCATAATCATTGTATGATTAAAATTTACTTTCTTGGAGTACGCTCTGAATCAACCAGCCTCTGTAGATTCTGCTTTAGACTTAATGATTGAAAGGCTAATGATCTGATAAAGCATTAGTTTGTAAACCTGGTCTTAAAAGTGTATGTGAGAGACTGTATATGCATAATAGCACAAATGTAATTAATTAAATGGTAGTAATTATCATAAAAATACTTTAAAATTCCAGACCTTTCAAAAAAAAAAAAAAAAAAAAAAAAAAAAAACAAGCACTGATGAAAGCACAAATCAATGAATCAGAAAATTGTGAATGAATATATAAAATATCTAAATACAAATTAATAAAACAAATAAAGATACAAAATGGTAAGGTGGAATAGAAAGGGAAAGGTAAAAATAGAAACTATAAGTTAATAAGCTAAAATCTTATAATGGAATGTATTCATCTTGTTTCCATTTGTTTTTAAGGAAATGGCCCAAAACAAGAATGATAATTCTGTTCTAATATAGTGAATTCAATACAGCATTTCTGAAAATTATCCAAATATTTTCAGAAATGTCCAAACATTTTTATAAGAAATCCAGTAAATGATTTTAAGCATCTTTTAATCCCATCTATAACATTGTAATGGATTCTGAAGAAATTGGTATAATCCAAACATAAACAACTGAATTTTTTAAAATAAGAATCAATGGAATTAAAGAATAAATAAATTTGTCCGTATTTAAAACTGTGAGCACCGGTATTTTGCACTGAGCTTAAAAAGTGAAATTTATTTTGTAATTTAAAATTTTTGTTGAAAGCAAAATTAAAAATAATGGAAAAAATATATAGCAACATATAAATTGTTGAAAGAAGCAATAAAAATGCTAATATTTTGCGCCCCCCCCCCAAAGTCTACAGCAGTGTTACAAAAGCAAGAACAGAACTTACTACTGTAGCCTTGAATGTGTGAAGGCGAAAAACCCATGGGCTGTATGGGATCAAAAAAACTGAAAGCCATGCTTACACACATGCATACATGTGTGTATGTATGCATAGTAGAATGTGTATATAGTGAGAAGAAGTCTGCAAATTCAACTTGATGGGGACTGAAAAATTATCCAAAATTTTGAGTTTTACAGAAGGAGTGATAGGTTATTCCCAGCTATAATATTTTGTTCAACACCCAAATCCATAGCAGTTTTATTAATACTTTCATCTTTGTCCAGTCTCTTAATGTATCCAGTTTCATTTCCATTACCAAGTTAAATTACTTTTGACATTCAGTTGCACAGACAGTACAACATTTGTAAGCCTGGATATAAACTGAGAAATTCTATCTAGAATAAATTGAAAGTTTAGCTTATACTAGAATACTGCCATAAATCTTCAGGCAAGGCCGGCTGCTAATGACCAACAACAAAAAGAAATGTTAGTGGTAATTGACAGTGGCTATCTGACTTTCTTCAGCCATTTTGTTAGAGAGAAGGAATTGGATAGATTGAAATTTCTGCAAAAAGAATTAAAGCATTCATCAAATTCACTTTATAGGTTCCAAAAAATAGTGTCACAAAGATGTGACAAAAATTGCAAAATCAGTATCTTTGAACAGAACGGGAGAATATGTGGACATTCATATGCATAAATATGCACTGTATTTACAAAAATACAGCAACTAAAACATATTTATACTGCTTATTAGAAATATTAGTCTAACTGTTAATGTATTGCCACATTATTTAAAAAATAATGTTCTGCTTAACCAGCAGATTTCAATTAAAAAAAAAAAGTGATCATCAATATACAGGATGTTGAGAAAATGGAAATTGAGTTTGCAAGACTCTGTTGTATGATGGGGGGGGGGACACTTTTCTACTGGGCCAAATTGACAAAATTCAAACTTCATTTTCTATGTATCGGAAGTGAAACTTGGTATATATATTACATTTATATATAGCATTGTTCTAACATAAATATTTTCACACAAAATTGGATTTTTCCTGAAATAGCATATCAATTTTTTCATATTTCAATTCTGTGACTCAAATTATGCCTGAATATTAAACTTTGTAATTTTTGGTGAGAAATTTAGAGAAGTTTAAAAATTTATCTTTTTGAGTGTTTTTCAGTTTACAGCAAGAATAATTCAGTTGGTGAACTTCTTAATTTGTAGCAACCTATTTTCCTTTTTCTTTGTGCACAAGGGGGGGGGAGGAAGTCATCGTTAATACTTTCAAATAATTTTAACAAAGCACGTACACCACATTTTCGTTATTATCGCTTATAATAAGTATGCCAAATTTCAAAATGCGCCAAAATGTAAATTCATGTATATCTTAGGAAATTTTGAATAAAAAACTGTAATTTTTTGCAGGTATGCTTCGAAATACATCTTCTTTAAGATGATGGCAAAAATTTTATAGGTTATGATTCAAAATTTTTTTCGAAAAATTTATAACAATTATTTGAAAATACAAATTTTAAAAATAAATAATAAAAAATGGCGAAATTTATTTGGAATGAATCTAAATTTCGAAATATGAAAGGAAGACTCAAGTAAGTTTAATAAAAAAGAGATATTAATAAATAAATATCAAATTCGATTAACATTGAGAAGCTAAAATTCTGAGTGCGAAGTTTTTTAAAAACTACTCGTGCAATTTTTATAAAACTTGGCAGTTTGGCATTAGAGTCATAGAATCGAAATATGGGAAAAAATAGTATGTAATTTCTGAAAAAGTCTGATTTTGTGTCAAAATACCTGTAGTAGAACAATGCTATGTATAAATCCGGGCTTTGGAGACATGAAAAACGCAAGTTAAATTTCGTCAGGCGGCCCAGTAGAGCGGTATATATATAGAACAGTCCCATTTTTTTTAGGGGGGGGGACAGGGTACACACATACACGTGTGTATTAAAAATGATGTAAAAGAATGCAAGTATAATAATTCATATTTCATGAGATGTTTGGTTGCTGGGAATATACAAATGCATATCAATAATAAAATAATTATCATAATATAATATGGAGCAAATGTAGAAATGCATTGCAAAATGGAGAAAATATCGCTTCAGATTAGTTTGCCATTTACTGTAACTTGGCATATTCATGTTTTTGTGATGAAATTTCTATTTTTAATGGCCTAGTACATTATTTTATTTACTTGGGAATCTATTGCCAGTTATTATTTTATTCTAATGCCTACTGTGTATTTCAGTTTATTTTTTGATTAGTATTTTTTTGAAAAATTACAAAAAATTTCAGGATGCATTAAAAAGCTGCCTATTTCATTCAGTTGGTTATATTAGTCACTCATAAGGAATAAAATTGTACAGATTTATTGCACATTTGAACTTTTTTTGTCTGTGTTTGAGCAAATTGCCATTTATGAGTATTCGTAGCTGTACTTTCATCTGTAATTTTCCATCTACCATTTTTATCCACATTTATTTACCTGGCTACATTTTTCACATACAGTACAAAGTCCGTAATCCGGATGTCCATTATCCGGAATGATCTATAATCCAGATCTTAAAGCCACAAACTTTTTTTTTGTATGCTTTACGCATGCGCGTAAAAAATGCGCATACATTACGCGGCCTATACTTCAACAGTTATAACACCTTGGTTCGTTACTCTTATTAGGTATAGCGCGTGCTTTATTTTGTGTGTTAGTACTTGAATAACTCTTATTCTTCGTATCTGGAATGCGAACTTTCTCATAAATTTGTAATTTTTCTTTGAATTCAGAAATAGTTTTACGCCCATACAAAATAATTTTGTTACTACTCTGATCGGGTATCCCATTGATTACATAATCAAGAATTGATGAATCATCAACAGAACCGCGACTGGCTATTTCACGCATGGCAATTAAATATTCGGAAAAAGATTCACCAGGTTTTAAGTTTCATTTAAGTCCTATTTAAATTATCCATTGTAAAAGAGCCTATTTTTTGGAGCATTTTTTAAAATGGAATGTAGCAATTACATTTACCAAATTTTAGGCAAAATGTTATTCAATTATTCATACTGTTACGTTATTTTCTTCCTTTACGTTCATACAGGGTTCGTAGATTTGGAGTGAATAACGATGACACTTGATGAAGTATCGAAGCACACTTTTATTTGGCCAATATTAATCAGGAAAGCTTTATTTGGGCCAATATTAATCAGTCTTTTACAGTCGTCAAACTTTTATAAACACGCTAACACTTTCAGCGACACAGCCTTCCCACTGTCGGGCAATAACGGTAGAGACAGCTTCACTGCAAAGCAACCGAGTACAGCTCCCAACTCTGCTTGGTCGTTCTCGGAACTCCACGTACGCGAGACTCTCCACGTGATGCACTCGAAGGTACACAAGATTATAGCTTTTGATTCAGCACAGTCTAAGACAAAACTCGACGATGCACTAAAAGACTCTCTTGATGCACTCGGCGCTAGACTTCGAGACACTCGCTCTCGCTCAATGACTGACTATCAGCTCGCTAGACAAGGTACACACACACTAACTGACTGCGAAGCAGGGTTAATGTAGCTTTCGGCTTGTGTTTGAGAACATTCTGGACTAAACCGGTAAGAATTCGTTCCAAAAGGTTCTCCATCCGTCCATGTTATATCACCAATTTTGTCGCCAAATGGGCGATTTCTCGCCAAATGTGGCAATGCCGCCCCTTGCCATTTTATGGAAACCCTAAAACTGCTTTGCAGGGAAGCTATCTTACCGCGCTTGTACATTTCGTAACAATATTCTATTATCAGCAGGTAAGTACAGGATGATCATAAAAAAATTCCTTGATATATGAACCCCTAGTAGCCTATCTGCTTAACCATTCGAAATGAAATTTCAGATGTTGTTAATTGAAGGTATGTGTTCAAGATTGTGGTGATTTAAAAAACAGTAGAGCTCTCATGGTTATTGTGATTTCTATATATATATATATATTATTGAGCTTTCTTTTATTGGCTGTGGAATTGTAAAATTTAGGCAACAATCAGTTTTCTTCAGCCATAAACCTTGAATTGAACTGTTCTAAAAGTGATGACTGCTGGGTTTGTATGAAACATAGAATAATTTGTGACAGTAACAGTGATAAATATGGTATGAGATAAATCTGTCTGACAACTGGCTTAGTGACTAAAATTGGAAAACACTGGTAATTGACACCAGTTGTATTCTGGGGACTTAAATGAACTGGCTGAATGTCTCCCCGCCCATTTTAAGTGTAAATATAGACAAGTTTCTTTCAGGAAGTCGTGTACAAATATATTGTTTTCAAAGCTGAATAGCTCTAATATCCTTTGCCATAATTAGGAAATCAGATCCATTAAGATACAGTTTCTTTTATTGCCAGTCTTATATTATTGAGCAGTCAGATAACAAGGCATTAGTTAGATAACATGGCCACACTGGCAGGGTTCTCCTTTCCATTGTAACATTTTTGATATAAAACATCATCTTATCATTTTTAATATGACAAACTTAGCATGTATGTTGCATACCCATGAATTTAGCATATTTTTCTCATTTGACTGTTTTTGTAATATACAGCATATCAATTCTCAGTCTATACCTTCTCTTCAGGTACAGCTATTTAACCATACATATTGCAGGACAGCAATCAGCATGTATTTCGTACTCTGGTACAATGTCTAATCTTTTATAATACTGATTTAATAAAGTTACTGAAGGAAAAGATATGTAGGTTTTTTATGGGCTGGTAAAATATTTTTTTGACTTTTTGGGTCTTAAACCTAAGATCATCTCTACAAATGCTTTGCTTTTCATAATGGTATGAAATTGCACTTTTTTTGTTCATTTTCCTTTAGAAATATTTCAAATTAAATCAGTATAATTTTTTAATTTTAGGAGGAATGTGTAGAACGCTACAAAATTTTAGTGCAACAAATTAAGAAGAAGAAGGACAAATGTGTTTGACATATGTTAATTCACAAATGGAGCTTTCTGAAAGGAATTAAAGAAGTTCATTGCTGTTCTATGTATATACTTACTGTTTAAATGTAAGATATTTTAAGTCATGTAAAAAATGTTAATGTTTTCAATAAAGCAATTAATGTGCATTTATACACAATATCTAATGAATTTAATCTTCACGAAAGTGATATTTATTCTGTATGAGTAGCACTATTTGAGGATATCGTACCATTTGACTATGTGAGGGGCAAAAGTTTTGAAATTTTGATATACTAATTTGATACATGTAATAAAATTTGTATTTAAAAGTGCAAAATTTAAAAAAAAAAAAAAGGAAAATTTTGATATTACTTAAATATTAAAAAAGTATCTTGTATGTTTTACTATAAACAAATAAGTTTTAAAAATGGTTTTAAGAATAGGCAATCTCTTGCAATAGCAAACCTGAATGAAAGGTAACAGTGCAGAATATGCAAGAAGTCTTGCTTCCTGCATTCAGGAAACTTCGTAGGTCTTTGAAACAAGTACTTTGGTCATTTTTCTAAGTTTCTATCAGTTTCTTCAGATGGAATTTTATTGAAACTGATTGCATTTGTGCAGTGTCACAGTTTCTCAAACCTGTCCTCACATGAAATGTATGTACTAAATGCCATTTATGATAAATGCACAGTTATCTGTATGCCAGTATTTTAAAACAATTTTTTCTTCTCTTGATAGGAAATCCTTTTATAGATGCAATACATGTATTAGAAAATGATAATGCATTTTATAGACACAATACTCATATTAGAAAATGATAATGCATTAATTCAAATGTGAATGGCACATCATGCATCCAGAAGCTTACATGGTCATTAAACAATGTAGATTAGAATCACACTGAAAATTTTTGGTTGATATTCTTGAATTTGAGAAGTTTAATTGCTGTGGAAAAAATAGCTCTAGATCGGTATGGTAATCTGATTATAAGTTTTCTATGATAAGTATTAAAAGTTATGGCATGAAATTTTGACCCATAATTTGATTTCATGAAATTTACATCACTTGCTTATATTTTGAACTAAATGGTTAGATTATTGTGGTTAAATTTTTTAATGTTAAAACTAAATGCTTTAGTTTTCCATCCTGTATGGCATGGTAATTAAAGAAGGCTGACTGCACATGTTGTGTTTAAGTTCAGATCCAGGGTAAAGCATAGGTGTTTATGGCTTTTAGCATTTTTGTTAAATGGAAACACTGAAATTTTGTCAATTTGAATGTCCTGTTGGGAGACTGGTGTGAAGGGAAAAGAGTCTTAAATTACTTTCCAGGGGTTCAGTGCAGATATTTCTCCTGTGCTTTGTTTAAATCAAGTCATTTTCACCAATCTTAATTTGGTTTGGCAACTTTCACATAGTTTTCCATTTACGTATTAATTTACCGTAATCATAGTTACAATTGTTTCATGTAAAATGATGGTAATAAAATAAGACAGACTTTCTTTTGTATGATAATTATTCTTATTTCTTCATATCTTTGAATGATTTTGCTATCATGATCCATAGTTTTTATGTGGTCAAATATTTTTTGGTAATACTGTATATGGTAGTTTAAGTAAACAAGATTAAAAAGGATTTTCTATAAGCAAATCCCTAGGTAAGAAATTAAACTAGAATTATTTTATGTAATCATACATAAAATAGGAAATTTATGAAATGATCTAGTGATATGAAACTCAGTATTACCTTACTGTATGGCACTACCCAAGGGCATATGAGTGTACAGGTTCTATCTGAGAAATTTATTATTATTGAGAAAGCTGTTGAAGATAAGAACGGTAGAACAGTAGAAACAGCTTCAAAACAGTAGAAAGCCTGGGGACCGATGGTTTCTATTAAATTGCCTCTGGTGCTAATACCTAAGATAATTAGAAATAATTTTACATAATATATATGTATTTCTTACATAAGTTTTCCAGTTTAGCTCAGAAATGTGTTAAGTATATAAATATTTGCATGATAAATAAAGCTAGTAAGTTAAAAAGAACTTTTTATATTAAAGTTTGTTAATTTTATATATGCATGTTCATGTTTTTAATTTAAAATTAATTTTAACAAATTTTCTGTAGAATTTGGATGAGTGAAGTTGCAGTAAAAGTATAGAAAAAATAAATGTTCAGTCAATAATACCTATTTAAATTTGCTATTTACTTTTTATTCTTGAATATTGAGTCACAAAATTTTTGAATGTATGCTGTTTCAGTGCTCATAATTCTTAACAATGATAATTTTAACAACAATGTTTATAATTTCTAAGACCTATATTTTGTATTCTTCGATCTCTTCAACCATTGCAAATATTTTACCATCCCAGAGTGGCAATATGTCTTCATTATCTGTCACTTCTTCAAAAACTATCTTTGTTCCAAATTCATTGCTGTATTTTTTAAAAAAATACCTAAAGAAAGAAAAGCAGTTATTTGGTATTATAAAAGTACATTTGAGAAACATTTTAAGCATTAGAAAGTATTTGATGTTGCAATATTCAGCCCAATTACAGCCAAAAATATATGCTTGTTGAATGATTGTACTAGGTAATTACAGATTCCATTCTCATTGATAGAATGAATCGGTTCCATGAGTATTTGGCAAGTTTTCACTTATTATCAGGGTGATCAGAAAATATGCAGAATTTTGGCTCACCAAAATTCCAAGGCATAGAAGTATGCTGAAATGTTTCTGAAATCGAAGATTTTACAAATCTTTACAATCTTGATATCATATCTTCTTTTTTCCCAGCTTTACTGAAATAATGTTTCATTAAATTTATTTATGGGTAAATAATGTCATATGGAAAACTGCATAATTTATCTTTTCATGCTATGAGTTTCGCTTACATGGAAATGGTACAGCAATTAGTCAAAAGACGTTTTCGGTACACACATGTACTATTAATGAATGTTTATGCTAAGCATGGTGTTAAAAAGTCTTGATGAGGATGCTATTCTTGAAGGAAATTAGAAATAGAGAGGAAATTGATGAGCTGAATATGTTGACAGAATTAGATCCATATATTATCAGTAAAACATTCACCAGATAGATCTCACTGTGCACATTACGCCTAGTGGCCGAGTAGTAAAGTTGCTGAATGCTGGTCATTTAGTCCGGGATTTGAATTCTGGCAAACGTTTTCATGCAAGGGCGTTTTTGTGGTTTTCTTTATTTGTAAAAAGTATACGAGCCAGTTTTCCTTAGAAAGTTCACCACGAAACCATCCCTGCACTCAGGCAAATAGCCTCGAGTGCTTTGCAATAATTAAATAATAGGCAAATAGCCTGGAGTGCTTCGCAATAATTAAATAAATCGAGCCACTGTGACCAATAAATTCTCTGCAATGAATAGGGAAATTTTCTTTTCATGGTGTTTGAGTTCCAAACAAGTTTACAATTGAAAACTTTCAGCAATGAGTATCAGTTTGCACATTTGACTAGAAATGAGAAGCATTTTATAAGGCATAATATGACTGGAGATGAAGAAAAGATTTTTCATACAGTATCATTGAGCCTGAAAGAAAAGCCTAGTCTTACAGAAAAACCATGATCTCATCTAAAGATTTTCTTATGCACATGGTAGGATATGGAAGATGTTATTTATTTTAAGCTGTTATAAAATAATTAAGCAATAAATATAGACATCTGTTGCTACTATTTCAAATTACCAGTTAGATAATTTGGAATAGACTTTAAAACAGCAGGTTACTGTATTAATCAACAAACCTGATATTCCCTCTTTATCAGAGTAAAGTTAAAAGTCAAACATTGCGAGAATGACTTAGCAAAAGCTTGATGAAAGGGAATTAATCTGCTTAGCAGTCCAGATAGTATCCTTTCCAATTATTATTATTATTATTATTATTATTATTATTTACATCTCTGAAGAATTTTCATGTTTGCAAAACTTACACATTAAGCATGAGGTTGAAAATGCAATAATTAAATATTTTGCTATAAACATATAGAATTCTTCAAAAGAAAGATTGATATTTTCCTAAAATGTGGACAGACTTGATAAGAAATAGTGGATACATCATCAGTAGTTAAATTTATGTTACAACATTTCCCCCTCTCAACTCTAGTTATAATTGTTTGTTTCGATTCTGCATTGTTTTCTGAGTTACTAGAACATACCAGCACCAATATCAATATCAGCCGTACCCATGGGACGACTTTTTTCACCACTCAGATAAATTCAGTTATATTAACAATTAGTTACAGTAGACCTTTGCCGAATACAGATATGCAGAATATGATTTTGCGCATACAAGTAATTTTATTCTTTTCCATTTAGTTTATCCCACCACTAGAATTTCATTGATAAGCAATATTCTGCAAAGTGTCGTACTCAGAATATTGCATTCCAGATGTAGAAATTTTATTCCTTTCATCTAAACTACTTCCTTAATCTAACCCAGGCTCATAAAACATTCAAAGCCTGTCATGTCAGGCTTAAACATTTGCAAATGCGGAACTAGACGAAGGAAAGCACAAGACGCTAAAAGCATTTTAGGAAACAATTCTACATAAGCCGGAAATATAAAATGCATATAAATAAAATTTATGTACATGTAATGAAAATAAGACAGAGCAGTGTTAATAAGCAATACCTAGATAATAAGATAGATCGAGGAAGAAATCTGATTGCGTAGTATGCTAATATGTTGAGTTCGTAATATCTAAGAAACTTGGCAGTCGAGGCAGTTTTAATACCATTTTTATGTGCAATTGACATTTGTGGCCACAGTTCACTTGGCACTCTAGTCGTGCCTATTCAAGAACATTTACATTTTTGATACTGTGATAGGAAGCGAGCACAACGAAACCCGACCAAGCAGCACAGAAGTTCAAGCTGAAAGTGGCGCATTTATCCAATATGTAAGCTCGCCAGTAGGAAGGTTTTGGTTTAGTTTAGAAAGTTTCAGTTCCCAAGAGTTAATGTCATCAGTTTTGCACAGTCCGTGCAAGATGGATTGATCTAGAAATGACTCATTCCAGAGAAGTTATGATATTTAGAACAGAGAGAGAGAATTAAAGGGTTACCGTTAGTTTAAATTATAATTTTGATTTACATATTTTTTATCTTACATATATATATGCAGGATTTATTATATGCATTTTATAAATAGAAATATAAAATGCATATAATAAACCCTGCATATAAATGATTAAAACCGCATGGGAACAAGTGAATTCATTAACAGTGATTGAAAATGAAGCTAAAGAAATCCTACAAATTGCCAAATAAATTGGCAGCGAAAGACTTTCTGATATGTAAGGAGGAAAAGTAAAAGAATTGATCGAAAAATGACGAATGAATAAATGTATGATCGTATAACTTATAGATGTATGATCTTAAAAATGATCGTATAACTTATAGATGTATGATCTTAAAAATGATTGTATCAAGGATGTACTTATTAAGCTGTAATAAAAATCCTTTCAATTAACATTTGCGTCACTTTGGCCTTCTAATTAGAAAAATATTTAGAATTTTTTTAAATTATACATATGTTTTAAAATTGAATGAGCACATTTTTTCTACAAGAAGTTAACTTTGCGGATGGCGACTTAGCCGTATGCGCAGTTTATTAATGAAGTACCCCCTCGCGTGTTTTATACATAAGAAAATGTATAAAAACATTTCAGCATGAATGAAATCAGTTCACTCTTTCCAAGCAATAACCAATTCGTAGAAATTTTTTTGTAGCCAAACCAAGAAACAAAAACTTTTGTCACTTTAGGTTAATACGTATACGTATGACGTCATGATTAGCCCAGAAAGGCTGCTGTCTCGAAACGGCATATTGTGCCGGTTTACTATAAATGGCGTATCACTTTTTAATTTGTTGCCAACAAATATTATCGCCCTGTATTATATTTAAAGAAATTAAATAATGAAGAATCTGCATGCATATATGCATGTTTCTAGCACTGTGAAAAAATGACGGTATCTAGAACCATCAAATTTTGAATGACGTAATCTCCACCCTAATATGGGCACCTGGAAGTCGGAATTTTTAATTTCGAATTTGTTTTATTATCTATGTTATATTTTGTAAAGCTTTAACGAATTTTTGATTAACAAATTCAACGATTTTAAGGCGAGCAGTTGCAACACTATACGGAGAAAAACATTTTTATCTCCAGCCCACAGACTGTCTGCCGGAAATTTAAAGATGTGCTGTTTTTAAATATTTTGTGATACTGCTGTTGAACTGAATTTTGTGTGGATTAAGTGAAAGAATATGATGTTTAATAAAGGTAACACACAAAACGTTAAAAAAGCACACCTTTGGACGTAATATAAAAAGAAAAGTTACAAACTTTTAATTAACAAATTGTACAATTTGAAAGCAAGCAGTGGCAACGCTTTTCGAAATGTAGCAGATTTTTATTTCCAGCATGCGAGACTGTTACCACTCGGAAAAGTGAGGGCGAAAATAAGCGTTTTCAGAGTTTTTAATGAATATCTCGGCTAAGTAGTCTTACGAAGATGAGAATTGACGAAATGGAACCCACGAACTTTTGGAATCCGGGTAGAGGGGAGGGTACCTCTCTCGAAACTCAGCTCCCAGCTATAGCTATAGTATACTAGAAGATTTTCTAGTACACTATATCCCAGCCGTTCCGGAGGAGATAATGCCACAAACAACCCACCGGACAGACGCGTACAGATTTTAATAGTAAAAATACTGTGCTATTCAAAAAATGTATTTTATAACAGGTCTTGTATGCCAATGTAACAGATTTCCGGAGAAATGATGTTCAATTCCGTATGGCATGACCTAGGATGGATGTCATTTTCGTGGTGTATAGTCTGCATTTTGAAAAATCAAAAATATACTGAAGTTATGAAATATTATCCAGAGTCAGTTAAGTGGTAAAGATATTTCTACAAACCATTATTTGGTATGTGGAATAAAGCTTACCTGAAGTTTCCTTTTCTGTTAAATAAGGTCTTGAAATGGGCGAGAGTAATGTGTTTTCCTCTGACTTTTGTCCGGTAAGGGACGGGGTTCCCAGCAAAACAGTAACCAATAATAGTCACATCATCCTTCTGAGTTTCATTAGAGTTTCGTATTGCATGAGGTCTAAAAGCATTTGCATAACTTTTATTTAATTCGTATCATATTCATACATTTCTTCAAGCATTTAACATGCATATATATATATATATATGTATGTGTATGTAATATATAATGTATATGTAATTCAATATAAGTTAATGATCTTTACGTCATTTTATAAAAATTTCAATTTCAGGCTTTTTAAAAAAAGGAATACATTTTTGGCTGATTATTTCTATGTGATTTTGATAATCGCGAAGTGTTATTTTTTATATATATATTTACAACTGCATAAATTTTTGTATTTAATAGGGTTTGTTCGATTCTTAATGTCTTTAGGGTTTTTGAAAACTATTTTTAGTCCATAAAAATCCTTAATTTCGGCCAAAATTTGTAAAGGGTCCTTGATTTGGCTCATCTGACATTTTCTTCCTTTTTCTGTAAATATCATTCCGAGCGTCAGTTAGTATTTTAGATGAATAGAGAGATGAAACATTCTGCCGGCGCATATCGGAACAATTGTAAAATAACGTTGTAAATAAGAAAAAATCAGCCTTCTCGGAACGATAGTTTGAGTTGTCTTCCTGCATTGATTAAAAAAAAAAAGTTTTTGTATTACTTTGACCTTACCGCCATGATTGAACCTATTGTGACAAAATGTAATTTTTAAGAAAGTCAAAGGTCAAACTTCACAAAGGACATACTTCCACCCATTGTTATCAATAAATCTGGAAATTCTTCAAGGACTGATTCCTCGCCAAGGCGACTGAAGGCTGTCCAACCAAGATTTGGAGTATCAAACAGCCGACTGGTATTTAAAAGTACCTTGGTGTCAGCAATACCTTGGAATGCATCCAACTTGGTATACGTCCGTTTTGAAATACTTCCAACTTGGTACAACTGTCTGGAAGCGAAAATCTTTGTTTGGAATACGACATTTGTTTGGAATATTATTTCAGTTCGAAGAAGCCATGACTACGGGCACTACTTTTGTTTACCTGTTTTGAGACGTTGTTTTACATACTACGACTACTCATGAGCGTCAGTACGCCTGTTGCTACGATTCAGTAAACAACCCACGAGCTCTGAATTTTCACTCGGTTTTTTGTGCGCTTATAATGAGTTTGGAGAAATTTAATGAGAAGAGTCAAGTAAGGAAGAAAATGGATATGGGGTAAAAGGGAGGTGGAAAAAGGGATTGTTGGGAAAAGCATGAAACAACAGTATGCGTATCCGGGATTTGGCTATTATATACCGTATGGCAAGAACGACTTTATCTGCGATTGTAAAAACTGAATACACTATTAAATCAGCTAAATTTGCGAAATGTGAAATCGATTGCCAAACAAAGAATGTAGATGATAGAGAATGCTAAAAAAATTGTTTTTGATCTGGATAGCAGAAAAAAAAATTGTGCAGTATCATATGCAGTGCCGCATTTATATACAGTACACATTTCATCCATTGCATTTGTAATTTTAGTATTAATCAGTGTTGTGATAATAACATTAGGCTTTCTTTAATAAAAAGCAGTTAATCGTTTTCTCTTTATTACTAATTGGAAAAGCTCATTTGGAATATGTCCAAGGATCTTGAACGGAATTAATGACGTATACCGAGGTACCAGTGTACACTGGTGTGCAAAAATTAAGGACGAGACGGTTTTTTCAATATAACTTTGTACAAAAGCTTTCCAAATCAACACATTTAATACCGTAAGATCCCCAATATGTAAGGACATGAGTAATGTAAGCAACACTTACTAAAAGAGAAATCAGAGGGATAAAAAGAAGCTTTATTGAAAAAGTAGCATGGAGCGCAATGCGACTGAAGGCCGAAACATCCCTGTGATGGGTGTCCAGCAAGAAACATCCGGTCTTTAATAGGGGATATGATCTCCCCTGACTGCTAGGCAGGTTTCACAGCGTCTGCCCATGCTGAGAATGAGGGTGTCAATGAGTTGTTGAGGCATTGCTGCCCATTCGTCTTGCAGCGCCAATCGAAGCTCCGGAATCATTACTGGTGGTAAGGCACGAGCTGCCAAGCGTCTGCCTAGAAAATCCCATACATGCTCGATGGGATTGAGATCCGGAGATCGTGCCGGCCAATCCATACGTTCAATATCCTCACTCTCTAAGAGCTGTTCGGCAGCTACTGTGCGATGACATGGTGCATTGTCGTCCATGAAAAGGAACTGCGGACCCATAGCGCCTCTAAAAAGACGCACATATGGAAGAAGAATCTCGTTACAATAACGGGTCTCGTTGACTGAACCTGCGTCGAAGATGTGAAGGTTTGTACGACTACCAAGCATGATGCCTTCCCAAACGAGAACACCGCCACCTCCATACCTGTCCCTTTCAATGATGTTTGAGGGATGATTGCGGCTTCCCCGCTCTCTCCAGATGAGTATGCGATGAGAATCGCTACTCAGACTGAATCTGCTCTCATCTGTAAAGAGTACTCGTCCCCATTCATTGTCTCTCCAATTTCGGTGTTCCCGGCACCACAGAGAACGCCTTCTCCGATGGGCAGGCGTTAGAGGTACTCACCGCACAGGGCGTCGTGCAAACAGACCACCACCGTGCAGTCTTCTGGCCACGATAAAACGCGATATTTGTCGTCCAGTCGCCTGTGTCGTGTGTCTAGCGATTTCTCCCGCTGTCTGCCGCCTGTTTCTTCTGGCCTGTAAGGCAATATACCGGTCATCTGCGGGTGTGGTTCTTCGTGGACGACCACTACTAAACCCCCGGATAGCTGTTCCTGTAGTTTGAAATTGTCTCCAAAGTCGTGAAACAATGCTGTGAGCAATTCCGAACTCTGCAGCCACACTTGTCACACTGCTGCCTTCCTTCAACTTCCCAATGATTCGACCTCGGGTAAAAGCATCCAGATGTCGTCTAACAGATTGATTATTCGCCATTTCTCGTTGAGGCAGCAACTCGGTGTGAACTGCTATACGGCGTGCAATCTCTTTGCCAGAAATACTGATCTTACATCGTCAACATACTTTATACTACTCAGACACTCCCCCATTACTTCTACCTGCATATCTGCGCATGTGCTATCGTACATCACCTTACTTAATCTCCTGATTGGTCTTTCTGTCCGCTCTGCCTTTTCGTTCAGCTGATATGCTAATTTTTCGACTTCGTCCTTAATTTTTGCACACCGGTGTATATAATCGAACTTGACAGTACCGTTTCAGTTCTTGCAATGCTCGAACGGACCTCCGAGAAGGCAGTGACTCTCCGGAGACTTATCAACCACGACGTACAGAAGCCGCGAAAGACTAGCTTAGGTGGAGGGGAAACGGTTCGGACCGTTGATCATTGAAGGCAGAGGGAGTATTCGAACAATCTAAATCTGGAGAAGGCCACCTATGCGGATAATTCAACTATCCCCGCTCCAGTGTCAATATGAATGATGAGGAATATCTACGGTGTTTCTTTGAAGAAGAAACTACTAGTGAAATAAAAAAAAATTATACGTTTTTCATTCGACCATTTCAACAAAAACTGCTGCCAAATAGTGCGATTTAACGCTAATGATAAATAAACGTGACGACACAACACACTCATAAGATCTTCGCTTTGGTTTTGTGCAACCTTGATTAATTCTCGATAAGCCAGTTTTGTTTTCGTAAAAAGGAAGAAGGAATAGCACTAACTGAAAAAAACTGAAAGAAATTAACATTACTAACTGCTGCTTCTCTGTTTTTCGCTTGAATTTTGAGAAAATGCTTAAAATTTGAGATCTACTATCTACAGAATAGAAAGCAGTGGATTATTTCAAAGTTATGAGAACCTGCCATCACACTACAAACATCGAGCGACTCTGGGATCTGTTAAAAAGACGGAATGAAAAATACCGCAGAGTAGTCGATACAACTTAGAATCGTATTTAAGCAAATTTTTGTGGCGTTGAGTTCATAAAGAAGATGACTGTTTTGTTACTTTTTTAAATGGCATTAGAAACTGACTAGTGCAAGTTTTAATAAATTCGTCAGATAATTAAAATTCTGACCTCGTAATTATTTTAGTTCTTCATATACCAGTACTTTGTATCTATTGATTATATAACAAATTAAAAATGTGATCTGTGATTATTTAGCTGGAAAAAAATTAATTCTTTAAAAATAATTTATTCAGCATCGTTTAAAAATACTAAAAGTTACATTTAGTATTGGTTAAAAAAATTCTAAAAGGTTCTTTTATTTAGTATTGTTTAAAGATACTAAAATAGACTTATATACCCAATTAAAGATACTTACTTACAGTTAGTTAACAAAATTCGTGTTAACTTATCACTTCGAATTTAAGCCGCGCATCGTTTTACATTCTTAGGACGTAAAATTAGGATGCGGCTTGAATTCAAAGCAATTTTTTAACATTTTCTTTAATATTCCAATTTTAAAATCTTATTGTGGCTTAAATTTTAAGTAATATGATAGATTAGTGGGAAAATATTTCATAGATATGTTTTTTAATTATTCAATATTTAATAATGAAGTATCGTAATATATATAGTCACTTTACTTAACCTGTTCCGCCAAACTAAGCTAATGGCACTACAGGGCTAGGAAGTCATCCTAGTCATTGCTAGCAATCTGACAGTTAAGCTGCCTTTCTAGATTAATCTTTAGTTTCTTGGATATAATTATTTTCATTCACTTGCTTCATTATCTCTAAGATGCCCTTGTTGCAGTAATAATCCGTGAACAGTCTTTTCACAGGATATGTGATGTAGTCGGAAGGAAAGAACTGCTGTCGAAGGTGCTCTGTCAGAGGGCAGGAGAGCAGGTAATGAAGTGCGTCTGTGTCTTCCCCGCGAAAACCACACGAACAGTTGACGGCCCGTCTGAGAAATTGTCTGCAATACGCTGGGAATTTCCCGTGGTTGGTACAGGCCTGGAGGACAAGTCGGTTGCATTTGAGCCTCTTGAGAGAAGGTATTGAAAAGATGTTGTAAGTAAATCTTCCTGTCTCTTCTTCCTGCCATCAAGAATTAACAAGAGGAATCAGCGTAATTTTAACTTCATCTTACATGTGCGACTAAGGAAGCGGAAATAGGTCGCATTGTAATTGCGACTTATTATTTCACTCAGCATTATCCCAGTTCCGATTCCTGTATCAAATGAAGTTGATTTGGCTTGTTCCTTTTAGTTTCATAAGTTTTACATAAATAATGTGAGTATCAAATATTTTTTTTAAACCTTGCATAAAATAATAATAATAATAATAATAATAATAATAATAATTAAAAAAAATCATTCCTCTACTAAAACGCTGGTATTATCTGACAGAATGTTGCATAAAAAATTCTATGTGTTTTCATTTAAGCTCGGGATTTTCTGCATCGCAAATGACTTTTGGCTGTATTTTCGTCTGCCGTGTGACTGCTTTTTGGACACCTACTAAACATGCCATGTGCGCTTGAGCAGTTACCTGGACGACATGCATACGCACTTAAAAGACGTTCATTAGTTCGCCAGAGAAAAAATCAACACAGCACTTGAAAGGCTAAAGACAAGATGCCATACTATGTCGACGTCAAGGAACGAGATTAAGTCTTGTTTTGAAATCTTAAGTGTCGTTGAGGAATCTAGCCCAGTTTGCAAACATTTTGTGAGGGACTCTTCCACGTCATCAAGAAAATAAAGGACGTATTGCTGTGCATACAAGAATGCCTTCTTCTATGCATAAAGTAGTATGACAGACTTGTACCTCATAAACTGATTATGATCGCTTTGAAACAGAAAATTTAAAATATAAATTAATAAACGTTTATATAATCAAAAAGATTTTACTGAAGTTATTTCTTGAGATATTAATTAACATTTCATCAAGTAAATGATTCGCTACTTGTCTGAAGCAATTTCAGTGATTAGAAAATACGTAAAAACCATACCAGATCAAATAATCTCTCTCCTTTTCCGAACGAATGTTAAATTTCAACTGCATATCAAAAATAATGTAAAACAGTTTTCAGATTGAGAAAGCGTCTGAAGAATTCTTTGAAAGAAGTTCAGATAAATGTAAGCTTTCTTAAATATTATTATTATTATTATCATCACGAAATGGCAATTTTCTAGATAAAGAATTTTTAGGGACTTCAGTGTTTTCCTTGGAGAGTAGATCGCCAACATTATACCATAATTTCCTGTGTAATTTTGTCCTGATCTCAGAATCACTGGAAAACTATCTGAATCATTTCATCATCTATCAAAAATTCTACAAAGAATTAGTTTCAAGGTATAAAAAGTACAGATGGGATCTGCGTAAGAAATGAATATGATTTATTAAAAAATTTAACATGATTTATGAAATGAAATTTCAGCTTACCTTTTCGTTTCAAGATTTTTTTTCTGACTGGCTATTTTTCGATTAATTCGCCAATTGTTTTCAAACTTCTGGTCTCCCCAGTGAACAGTTCGAACTCCTGTTGTTGTAATTCCAGTCTTAGAACTTGCCTTTGATGGCTTTTTTTTAGCTAATACTTTTGCAGAGTATTCCTAAATTCCAAATAAAAATTAGAATTCCTTTTGACTCCAAAATATATTATTCAATGTTTTAGTTATGTCAAGTACATTTTAAAATTTATATATTGTTATTCAGTATTAATGCAGAAGTATTCATATATGTTTTATTTTTCATATGGTTTATGAATAAATTATTATTTCTGTTCAAAAGAATTGCAGAATTTAGAAATATATAAAATTAGGCTTATAAACTTCTTGATTTGGTGTGTATCATAATGACAACATTCCTTAAATTGTAGAGAGCAAGTATAGAGACAAATAGTAAAGAGCAAATGTAATTTTATTGTGACAAAACACTTAGTGATTGATTTAAATGACCACAATATGAGCTTTTGAGAACATGTTTGAAAAAGTGGTTGAGCCAGCTGTGGCTCCTTGCAAAAAACCGCAACTTTTAGTATGGTAAGTAATACGTAATGTGTCTCAGAACTTCTCTAAAAGTTCATGGAACCTTTCATATAATGCAAATTTTCTGGAATCCTAACTGTGAACTTATATGGTATATTTGTTACGTAATAATTAACACGTCAACTTGCATGGTATATTTTTTACGTTTACTTGCATGTTATATTTACATAACTTGCGTTGTATATTTATTATGTTTTTTGTAATTAAATCAATGAATAAAAACACAGTTTTAAAAAATCATTTGATTATTCCTCATTATTAAATTACGGCCCGAGGATCCGTGTATAAGATCCGTGGATCGTCGTTTATGAACACTGATCAAAATTATCGAAATATATGTTTTATGAACCTACTGTTCTTTATTTACGAGGTGAACCTAGGCGAAATAGGGCTTCTTCGCTACTACCCCAAAAAGGAAAAGACAATAATTTATTTCATTTTAACGGAATTATAAATAGTTAAATATCTAGACTGATAAAATAATTATTTTACTGTGTAATTTTATTGAAACACTAGGTGTTTTGAATTTTATTTGATGAAAGTACATTTTATTTTTTAATCGTTTAATCTTAGCAGGAGTAATATATGGTGAAAGAAGATTAATGTTCTCACTCTTGCATTACATATGTGATACGGGCAAACAGAAAGAGAACAATTTTTCATTTTCCAGATGGACTGTGAACTTTAATTCGGGTATTCGTAATTTTTCAGTATGAAAATTTTAAACTTTCTTACAATTTATTCATGTGTATATCATGCGACATATGTAGAACAGATAACTGTGTAGAATGTCCGATTTTCCAACAAGGTTGTGCATTAATGCATTTTTTTAAAGAAAAAAAATGCTTTGAATTTTAGAGATCATTAAAAATGTTTCTATTGCAAAATTTTTACAATCTGCTAAAACTGTAAAAATTGAAAAGAGAATTTCTGTAGCGATATGTTTTGACGTCGATACATTGGTGTGATAAATTTTATATGGAGCTGAAAATGTTGATAATAGAAGTGAAATCTTACATCGAGGTAATATAATCGGCACGGTGAATATTTAAATATTAAAAGTAATGACGAATTTTAAAGATAAATATTTTTCGAAACTATGAAAGGTCTAATACGAAAATTCTTTTCTTAAATACTTTATAAGAATCGATAAAAGAGTTAAAGATTAGGAAAAGAACAAAATAAAATTTATTTAATCCTGTCTGCTTCTCTTTTAGGGTATGGTTCATGGGCAGATACAAAAAATGTTTAACGGGAAAAATGGAAAATAAAGGATTAGATGGAATTACTTATCTTAGAAAGAAAATTTCTTCTGGAAGCATAAGTTAAAACAAAAATGGGTAGCCAAAACTCTTGAAAATAGTTAAAGTTAGGAATTAGTGAAGTGAAGAAATGGATTCATTTGGGGTATTCATATTTCAGAAATAAAAGTAGTGGAAAGAATTAAAATTCTTTAAATCTCTTGGTATGAAAAAACTCGTTTGTATGGGTTAAATATACCTGCAGTGTTGTATTTTATGTATTGATATAATAGAAATTATCGCACTTGCATGGTTCTATAATTAATTATTCATTGTTATTTTTGCTAAAATTTATTGTTTTAAGCAAATGTGATTAATTTTTTTAACATTAAAATCAACATGAGGCTTTTTTTTTTTTTTTTTTTTTTTTTTTAAGAAAAAGAAATTCTTGTGCACCACAAAGTATCACACGAGACTTACAAATCGTAAGTAAAAAAGGCAAAATTGTAAGTAATATCATCAGTTTTCAACAATACAATGAAATCATACACAAGAGAAAAAAAAGTAAATACAAAAGTATAAAAATGTATAAAGAAATCATTAATAATGTTTAAAATAAAAGTCAACAAAATCGGTGAAAGCTCGGTAGGCCGAAGTCGAAGATACAAAATCATAACATTTTGGCGGCCAATGAATTCCAACTAATTTTAATCTACATTTCAAAAGATTCCTTGCTTTATCAAGCAATGGGCAGTCAAAAAGCAGGTGGAAAACACTTTGCTGAACGCTAAGACTGCAATTACACAAACTGGAAGATGTCAGCTTAAATCGTTCAAGATAAACATTAAACTTACCATGTCCAGACAAAAAGTGCGTAACTTTAAAATTGAGCAACAAGTCCTTACTTTTCAGTCTTTCAAAAATAGTTGGGAAGAATGTTTTTGTAACCCTTATCAGAAGAGATATAATCACAGTTCCACCGCTCAATCATTTTAGCTTTGAATGTTTTTTTAAAATAAGATTTTGGAATATTTACATCAACATTAATATCATTTTTAGTCGCATTCTTAGCAAGCCAATCAGCTCTCTCGTTTCCATAATTACCCGAATGACCACGGACAAATGTAAAAAACACTGAAGTACCCTTTTTCTCCAGATCTCCGAGAGACTGCTGTATATTAACAATAATATCATTACATAAAGAGATATTTTTAAGAGATTCCAGGGAAGAGAGTGAATCCGTACAGATTAAGTATCTGGAACCACGTCCATCCTGGCTAATTATCCACTTGATTGCAAAATTAATACACAAAAGCTCAGAAATATATACAGTACATTCATTTCTAATGCGAAATTGGTGACACTCAATTTCAATATCATCTTCAAAAATAACATAAGCAAAACTAACTTTATCATCAATCCTACTACCATCCGTATACAACACAAATGAGAATGAATTTACATCAGTGTCCATACTATCCAGAATCTGTACTGGTTGTCTTACAGAAGGATGTGGTAGGTGGAAATCCGGCAAGAGAGAAAACAGCATTGTAACTAATAGTTTGGTAACCGCTTATAACTGGCAGCAAAATTCGTCTTTGAACTCGAAGCAGGCGTTTAGAGTTAATTTTCTTTTTTAGAGACAATCCCCAAGCTCTACATCCATATGAAATAAAGGGTACAATGCCTTGTTTATAAATAATTGCGCTAACATTCGATTTAACACCAAAACTATTACATGCAATTCGATTCAGCCCACGCTGAAGTCTCTCAGATTTATTAGAAATGTAGGAAATATGCTTTTTCCAGTTAAATTTACTGTTCAACAAAACACCTAGATATTTAATTTCATTCGCCCTCTCAAGGGGATTGTCATTTAAAAGCAATTGATATCCTTCATAAGTAGTATTTTTTCTATCAATAAACATGGTCTTGGATATTGCATGGTTAAAGTTTAACTTAAAATCTATTGACCAATGATAAATGAAATCTAAAACATCTTGGGCGAGACGAAAAGCTTTTTGCATTTCTTTTTCTTGAATACAAATCAACAAATCATCTGCAAAGGCAATGACTTCACAACTGAAAAGATCAGAAAGTTTCTGTAAGAGATCATTCATAATAATAATCCAAAGCTTGGGACCGGAAACAGAGCCTTGTGGACATCCTCTCTGAGGTCGACGAACACTTGAGGTGCCACCCAGAAAAAGCTCGACCGTCCTGTCTTTCACCAAATTAGAAACAACGTTAAACACATTATGAGGTATTTTCATTTCTTTTAGTAAATTAAGAATAGCAGGCCACCATGCATTATCAAAAGCTCCTTCAATATCAAGAAAAATTAAAATAGTGTACAAACCTCTCATCTTGCCCCTCTGTACAATGTTGCAGAAGTGCATCCCCAACACATTTTTGAACAATGAAACCATATTGGTCAGCACTAAGAATATTTTCTTTATGTAGATGCCAAGTAATTCTGTTAGTAATTAGTTTTTCAAAACATTTACCTAAAGAAGAAAGAAGACAGATACACCTAAGATTGTTCACATGTGGAACAGTAAAAGTTTGTTTCTTGGGTATCACAATAACGAGGGCGTTCTTCCAAGTTCGTGGAAAAGAACCAAGATTCAAACATATATTAAATAATCTATGAAAAACTGCAGGAAAAAGCCGATGAAAGTATCTTAGAGTTTCATTGGGAATAGAATCCGGGCCAGGAGTCTTGCCAAGCCTTAAATTACGAATTGCATCATCAACTTCGGCCTGCGAAAAAGGAGGATCAATCTGAGATGCATAACTACTGCGAGCAGATGAGCGCCACTGAGTATGAAAGTCATTATCAAGCCTCACACAATCAGGAGGAAATGCTTTATCAAGAATAGCATCGATAGTTTCCTCCAAGGAAGACGTAAAGTTACCGCTTGAAAGCCGAAGACCCGAGATCTCAATCTTCCTCATAAAATGTTCTTTAATACCGTAAGTGTAAATTTTTTTCCACACATTCTCATTATTGATATCGGAAAGAAACTTCCTCCAAGACTCTAATTTGGCCTCAATAAGCATTTCATTGTATTTTTTCCTTAAATCAAGGTATTTCCGCTTATACAAATCCCTTATATCATTGCTAGTAGTCCTCTGAAGCCTCCGTCTAGCAGCGTTGACTCTCTTTCTCATAATGGAAATTTCCAATGACCACCCAGGTACTTTTCGCCTACCAGTCCTTCTAGTAGGCATAGATTCAATACATGCCCGAAAAATAACTGAAGTTATAAAATCTACAATCACATTAAGTGAGTCAGTGCTTGAGCAAGAATCCAAACCATTAATGATCAAAGAAATATACTGTGAACAATATTTTTCAAAATAACCCAGTTTGCTTTTTCTGTATTAAACAAAAATCTACTGACAGCATTTAAAGAAGCATCAGAAACAGATAAGTCGAATTCAATCATTGCATAATCTGACAATGATTCACAGTCCGAGAGACACCAGCGGGTAACATTTGCTAGCAAATCAACTCCCATAATTGTGACATCTATATAGCTTGATCACTGTTCCGAACAAAAGGTAGGGCCGCAGTCCTCATTGATCACGTATAAGTTATAGGAGCTGACAAAATCTCCAAGCTTGTTGCCTCGAGCATCACTGTAAGGACTAAACCACAGCTCAGACTTACTATTGGAATTCATAACCCAAATAAGCTTTGCAAGATCCTTAGCCTGGAAGACCCGACTTATTTTATGCAAATCAAATTCAATACATCGGGAGGGCTCAAAGTAGTATGAAAATAGAAAATATTTTGTATCTTTAAAAATAATATCGAGAGTGACCATATTATAATCCAAGAATCTCAAATCCAAAAACGTAGGTAGAAATCCGGCTCTAACAACAATAGCAGCCTTTATGACTTCTGAAAAATCATAGTATAACCTAAAGGAACTCGGAAAGCCAGGCATAAGACCATGATAAGAGTAAGGTTCTTGAATAAAAGCAACAGAAACATTGTTTACCTCCATATTCAAAACAAGTTGCTGAGTAGCAGCCTTACATCTATGTAAATTAATTTGAACAAATTTTAAAATAGAATTATGACTATTATCCATAATTCGTTCTTGATATATTTTGACTTCTTATAAATTCATGACAAGAGCAACTTTCAGAAAAAGGCAAATGGCTTACATTTAATTTTTTTTCCGCATCTTTTATTTTTTGATTACGTCGAATGCAATTGATACAGATCTTCAAATTCTTATGTGGGCAATTTTTACTTTCATGTTCACGTGCACAGAAATAAAAAGCGCGTAGGTTTTTACAATGTTCAGCACAGTGGTTATATCCTAAACAATTAAAACACCGATTAATCACGACAAAATCATCCACAGTACAGATGCTCCAAGAAATTTTTAGTCTACACTCCTGTAAAATACCTCTACGCATGTCTGGATGCACCTCAACAACTAAATGTCTCGTATTTTGAAATTTCCTTAACGTAAATCGAATTCGAGATTCACTCCATTTATTTTCAGAGGCAATAACATCTGGATTTTGATTTTTTAAAACATCGAGAACATCCTCATCCCTTATCTCATTAGGGACATTTTTTATTAAGATCGCAGGATTCCTTCGTCTGGAAGGAAAGGCAGTTAATTCCGGTGATTTTACTTGAATTTCAGATTGTATCCTTTTTAAATCATTTTCAGAGGGGCATTCTATCAATACCTTGCCATTTCCAATATTTTTTAGATTGAGAATACCCACTTTTTTCTCTACAGGAATAATTTGTAATTTAAGAATCTTTTTAATATCCTCTGACGAACGATTTTCCGAAGAAATGACAAGACCACAACTTAAAGAATTTTGTTTCACATTGTCCACAGGAGATGGCAGCATAGCACTAGCATACGTTGGTTTTACGAAAATGTCTTTAAGACTTTCCCTACAAGCTTCACGGTAACCCAACGACTTAATACGTTCAAAATTCTTAGTAATCAAACACTTTAACTCACACATTGCATGCCTTGCCTCTTCACGAATATTCTGGTTCATATTACACTTTGACTCAATAGCCGTTTCAAGTTTATCATAGCAACATTTAAGCGCACTATAAAACGCATCATCGTCTTCTTCGTCCATCCTGGCATTCCTTTACTTCGTAGCACTACTCAAAGAAGTAAACAAATCGTTAAGCTAGGCTTAACTATGCCGAAATCTTGCAAGAGCCATAATATTAACAATACTTCTTTCAACTTGAAACAAATTGCACAAATATAAAGCAGAGCACTTGCACAAATAAAATTATACACAATAAATAGTTTACACACATTAATTACCGCAAAATAAAGCTGAAAATCAGAGTTCAAGAAAACACACACAACATGGTGTTTGAGATTAAAATTAACTTGTTTTTGATAAAGATTTTCTTATTATTTTAATTCGCTTTGTGGTTAAATTTCAGAAGTAATTTTATAGGGCTCTGCTAATTTGGTGGGTCTTCAAGCGGCCAAGCGTAAAATTCCTGAACGCTGGTAGTTCCGACCTGGGTTCGATTCTAGGCGAACAGGCTGAACCAATTTCCCTTAGAAAGCCCTTCTGGAAAGCCTCCCTCCCTTTAATCAGGTGGTATCCATCCCTGTACTGTCAAAGCATACTTGACATCGTTATACTCCAAGTTAAAGCTAGATTCTTCAGGAAAAAAGATTTGTTCGTCATGCCAGTTCATGAGCTCATTGTAGGTGCAGGTGTCGATGGTTTTGGTCAGGATAATTTTGCGCAGAAGAATGCTTACAGGCAATACATGGCGCATCAGCCGTTGGGGAACTGTTAAAACTAAAAGTGGCACCCCTATAGCTGTGCTCCACCGCTGTGCCACATGTCGAGATTAAGTTTCGCGGTCCGTTACTGTTACGCGTATGAGGTATCTGATATCCTGTCCTAACGTAGCATTTTGTGTTCCAATATCAAGTTTGCGATATATCCGGTGCTCTTGAGCCCACTGCTTTCCCACACGCATAACTGGCCGGCATTATGCCTTATATTAGCTACACTTTTATGACAGAAAAACCTTTACGCAGGCCGATCATTCGCCCCCTCTCGTTCAAACTGCGTAGCTTAATATTTAGCACTTGTAAAAAGCATATTGGCTTCTCATTAAACTTTTATGGCTGGCAGATAATGGAACACTGTTTTTAATGCTCCGCTACAGTCTTCTACTCATACCACTAACACGACTGTTCATATTGAGCTACATAGCCAACGCATTCGCTATCACTCTAAAATTCTAATGATTTGCGTTTTATGAAAATTTCAGTTTATTCGCATGATGCTGTAATTTTCACAGAAAGAAGTGTAAATGAGGAATGTGTATTGAATATTTAAGTTTTTTCTTTATTAAATAAGTTCACAGCGTTTTCAAAAGATAAAAAAAAAAAAAAAAAAAAAAAAAAAAAACAGATGTCCATCCAGCATCTAGTTAAAAAAAGTTTCTTTAAGAGTTGACACATTTGAAATTTTACTAATGGAAGGAAGAAAATAATCCCTTAAGTATATAAAGCTTAACGTAACGTAAAACGTAGTTTCCTCTAAACTCGAGAATTGAGAGAAAATAAAAGAAAAATTTAAGAGGAAACTAGAAAGATAATTGAAGATAATACGGAAGAGAGATGAGATAGGAAAAAGAACATCGTGAAACGTTTTCAAAATTCCTTTCTAAAAAGAAGATAAAGAAGAATGGAAGAGCTAAGTAAAATTGTTTGCGCAGAATAATCGAATATGGAGGAAAGAAATTATTTTTTTTTATATACTAACAGTATTAAGAAATTACGATAAAATGAGATAAAAACAAATTGAGAGCAGAATTAATGGGAATTACGTTGACGTTAAAACTGATAATAAAACTGGAAAAGATATGATATGGATTAAAGCGATCAGGATTAAATTGATGAAAAACAGAACAGCACACTTTTTTTGGCTACCAAACCAAATGCAGTTAACTTGATGATAGAAAACCCTCTGTTTTGATTAAATTTCGTGATATTCAGTGGCGAATATTATTACCATGAAAGAATTATAAAACTAGAGTTCAAACTTCCTCAAAAATTGAAGGGAGGGAGACCAATTTGCCACTATTTGTCGTTAGTTATTTTTTAAAATTCGTAAAAGTTTACACTAAAATTACACACTACTGTAATTTTGGTATTTTTCTTACTTTTATCAAACAAAATTATTTAAGTATTAAATATTAAAATTATTTATTGTATTAAATATAAGTAACTGTCTGACTCGTTAAATATTTGAATTCGGATTGTCTAATACTATTTGAAATCAAAAATATTCAAAATATTAACCGAATTAAATTTTAAATTAGGCAAAAAACTTGATTAGTTTGCCATAAATTTTGAATAACACTTTTTTAAATAACTATCGATTTCGAGGAAGGTTAGACGTAGGTACTCTTCTTAAGGAGCAAATTATTTTTGCTTCTGAAGAAGAGGAATCTGTGTCTAATTCTTGAACTTGAACTTTTCATCTGTTTAAAGAGTTTTTCCAATTATTTTTATTGCAGTATTTTAGACAGTAAGTTTTACTATCACATTTAAATTTGTAGTCTACAAGACGTAGCAAACAAATTTTTGGTTGAGTTTAATCTTTGATTTAATTACTTTGTAACGTAATAATTCTTCCGAGCAAGCTAGAGGTAACAGTTTAAAGCAACTTTAAAAAATTTAAAGCAACTTGTAAGGATTATGTTAATTTTATTAACAGTTAAATTTTAAGTTCCTTTCCTGTCAAATTCTTAACTTCAACTTATTACTTCCGGCCAGATCGTAGTTTTGGAATCATTCTGAATACTTAATGAGGAGGAGCGGTATTTAAACCGCGAAGTCTACTTGCAGAGTCAGAGAGAATCAGAGTTTCTGATTTGCGCGCGTCTGCCTTTTGGCTACTCTCTCTCTTAAAGCTGTTATTACGCTCTGCCGTACTCAGGCCCTTGATAAGCTTCGTAGTCAAATAAAGTTAAGGGGCCAACTCGTTTAGAATCTTAATAGCTTCGGCTATATTTCTTTAGTTAATATTAGTTTTAGTTTATTTCTTAGTCTCTTAAGTTCAAGCCCAAGTGTCGGCTTTTATTGTACACTCCAAGACGGAGTTTTGTTAAATCTTATTGGAATAATAAAGGGTTAGTTACCCTTCCTTCTTGTTGTTTCTTGTTACACGAACTTAAGCGATTATTCGGTAACTAGTTCTTAAGATTCCTCACTTTCTACAGTAACTGAGAATTACACTAGTGAAAATCTTACAAACTTTTAAAATCTTTGAATAAGCCAATATTCGACTTAATTTGTTTTAGCATGGTAAGGTAAATACGGGTTTTGATTACCAGTCTTTCAATATTTACTTAAAGAAAATAAAGTATTCATAAAATTGAAACTAAACTGCACTTGAAAATAATAAATATTTGTGAAGGAAATCAAATGTTTCGTTAAATAACAATTCATCTAGGATGCAAATTTTGGTTATAAATGTTTTGTTTTGGATGCAAATACAGCACCAACTGAAATAACATGCAAATTTTCGTCTGTATATTGAGCTCTTAGGAAAGTATATTTTTCCAAAGACTTCACTTTAAATTATTTACATTTAGATTTTTTACTTAAAAGTTTTTTCTCCTTTCTGATTTGATACTCATATTCATGAAGAAAAATTAATTTCAGATTTAGAAACTATCTTACGCAAATTTAATGTGATTATTAGTACAGGTTACGCAAGATGGAAACAACAAACTCTTAGAGACAGGTGCTAAGTACCAAGGTGGGCGAAAGCCAATAGGCTAAAACGAGGCAGAGCACGTCAGCTGCGAAAGAGCGTCAAAGAAAAGCCAAAAGGCTAAAATAGGAGGGATTGCCTTTCGACTAAAAAGGGAAGAAGCAGAAGGTAAAAAAACTGGTCTAAGAAGGGCAGAGTCTTCATGGCTATAAAAAAGAAGGGGAACAGACGAAATGAAGCAAAGCCTGAGGACGAAAGGGGGCTGAGAGGGAAGGCGAAACGGCGAAAGGGAAAGAGAAAGCTTTGCAAACTTTAAAACCAAAAAGGGGGGAAGTCATGACGGCTAAAATAAGAAGTGAGGGACGGTCAGTGAGGTTACAATGCTAGGGAAATTAAAAAAAAAAAAAAAAAAGTTTTTTCTTTACATAAATGAACAATTAATCAAACCAGAGTAAAATTCAAATAAATATATAAACAGATATACAAACAAAAGAGTAAGTAATAATCATAACAAATAAATAATAATAACAAAATAATAATAAAAAAATCAAATAAACTTATAAACAGGTATACAATTGGTTATAGATATAAGTAAACACTATAGTGACTAAAGAAGTGAATATTACATTGACGTGAATGGAAAGAAAACTAACAATCAGAATGACATAAACATTGTAAGATTAACAATAAAGAATAAAGTCTGAGTCACTTACATATATAAGTTACATAATTGACGTCATGGTATTAAGAGTATAATTACATTTTGTCAGTATTCCTAGAGAAGGAAAAAGTGATGCTCTTTCTTTTACTATTATTGGACAAGACGTGATGTAATGGAGAGCTACTGCAAGCTCTCCACTTGCCCCCCAGCCACATCTTGTGTTATTTATATCCAATCTTTAAATATTGCGGAAATTTACCATTATTTGTCAAGATTTGATTTAAAATGGGATCTGATTGTATACGAGCGAGAGAAACTTGTGGAAAAAAAACGTAAGTTGAGCGTCCTGTAGAGTCCTCATCCCATCTTTGCTGCCATGTTTTAAGAGTTCTTGCAGGACTTGATGTTTGGCCGAAATCTCTGAAAATGGCACTTCAACACCTATCTGATCTTGTTGTGTTGCTTTCTTTGCTTCGGAATCTGCTCTTCGTTCCCTGCGATTCCCCTGGTTCCCTGCGGTTCCCTGAGCTTAAATCTAATTAAGCTCTTGGGAATGGGAATCTAAAAATGTTTTTATGATTTCTTTTAGGCTAAGAATGTTTCCTTTCGTAATTTTATCACTATTTAAACTTTTAAGGAACTGCGGTTATCTGTAAAAATATGAATAGGAATGTTGTCAGTTGTTGTGGAACCTATCCAGATGAGTTCTTTTATTTAAGCAAGAATCTCTGCTTGGAACACGGAAGCCATATCATTTAAAGTGTAAATTTCTGAATGAACTTCGTGCCCATTGTTGTACATAACGAAAGCCGCACCTACATTTTCACCAGGTCTTGATAACCAGGGTGTGTGTGGAAGTGCGGCACTGTTTCTTTCTGTAAGGTATTGTACCATATAACAACTAGTTCCAAGTTTTCCTTGTAATGAATTAGTCTAAATTTTCTTTCTATCTCAGCTTTTATATCTGAGGGCATAAGGCCCAAGAGAATTTGCAGGTGCGAGATGATGAATAACACTTGGTAATACATAAAAGAACTGTCCTTTGTATTTGTGACGCATGATGGAAAGAGAGACTAGAAGCAAATTACTATATAGTTACATTACTGTGATTTAAATGTATTGGAAATAATTAATTTAAAATATACTCGGGCAACAAATTCCTTTAAAACTATCTCCAGAAGCTTTTTGAAATCCTTAAATTTGTTAATCAAAAATTCGTTACAATTTTACAAAATAGGAAATCGATAATAAAACAAATTTGAAATTTCAAATTTGGGCTCCCACAGACGCCCATATTCGCAGTAGGATTACTTAATTCAAAATTTGATGGCTCTAGGTACCGTTGTTTTATCGCAATGCAAGAAACATACGTACATTTATGCAAATTCTTCATTATTTAATTTCTTCAAATATAATACAGGGCGATATTATTTGGTGGCAACAGTTTGAAAAGTGAAACGGACATTCAGAATGATTCGACCCAAAATCGCAAAACGAAAACAATAGCCCCTCAGGGACAAAGCCCCTTTGGGCTAAAAAATCTGAAAGAGTTCAGATTTTAACGATCGCCTACAAGGATTTGTTAAGATTTTCTACTCGCTCGCTGAGCTCGTAGTCTATCAGTCTGCAGTTGACCTCACTCCAGCTAGCTTTATTACTAGCCATATGTTTTTGCTCTTACGCCATATACGCTTCAACAGCAAAATTACAAAAGTTTTAAAAGCAGCCTAACAGTATATGTTTAGAATTCCCGATACAGTTTCTGGACCTGGCATACGTTCTTCTGTTTTTTTTTTTTTTTCCAGTCTTTTCTCAGTTTATTATGTCAATGTTCAGTTTTCTTAGTACGATAGCTTACAAAACAGTTTGTGTCTTTTTATTATTAAAATTTTGTGTGTCATCTTTGTTTACTAGATATCACGTTCTTTGCACTTACGTGACCTAAACTTTAATTCAACAGCAAAATCGCAAAATATTTTAAAACAACATATCTTTAGAATTTCCGCCAAACAATCTAGCACGCTGGAAGTAAAAATATTTTATTCCGTACAGTGTTGCCACTGCTCGCTTTCAGATAATTGAGTTTGGTAATCAAAAATTCATTCAGTTTTTATAAAGTATGAAATATAAAATTGGAAATTCAAAATTTGGGCTTCCAGGTGCACGTATGTTCGGGTGAAGGACAACGTTATTCAAAATTTAGTTGTTCTAGGTACCATCATTTTTTGACAATGCCAGGCACATACATACATACAAAATCTTCATTATTTAATTAAGATAATACAGGAAGATTATATATGGTGGCAACAATTTGAAAAGTGATTTGCCGTTTATGATGGACGACGCAAAATCCTGTTTCAAGACTAACAGCGTCCGAGTAACACTAAATAGCAAATATACCTGACAAGAGGACATGCTTTGAATTTTGTTTTCGCGATGAAATTTATGTTCAGAAACATTTTGGCTGTTGCAAAAGGCTCTGAAACTCTGTTTTCAAAAAATATTTTAAAAGCTATTTCTTTATCAGATATTTTCGAATATTCTAATTCTAGTACCTGAAACTTCCTTAGCCAATGTAATATTAAGTTTTTTATCATAGTTCAGGCTTTCATTCGCAGTACTTTCTATTTCCTAGTCATCAATGCGAGCCAGTTTTATAATACTATGTATTATTCGAATCTGGTACATTAAAGAAAGGTTTACTTAATTATTTAATATGGAGAATAAGCAGATTTTATAGAGACAGGTTGTACAAAATTTGAATTTAACCTAGTATTAGTTTTTAAATAGAAAATCATTTTTTAAGTTTTGATGGAAGAATTTCGCCAGGAATTTAACTACAGCAGCAACAGAAAGCATTCTTGTAACAAGCGCGCAAATAATACCTGAATAATTTAAATTAAAGTATAAACACAATGCCATTCTTACACTAAATTCTCGGAGAGAATCTGCCAGTTTCTCCCTTACTTCTCGATCCCTTTTCAAGTTGTTGAGTTTCTCTATCAGCAGGGAAATAAAAGGATCCCTTCTCATGCTTTTCCTAGTAAGAAGAAAACAAAATGTAATAGTTTTCTATTAAAATATGATACAGAGTTATAAATTTTCCTTTATTGAATGATATTGTGACTAAGTATTATTAAATTATTAAATAAAATTATTATTATATTAAATAAAATTACGGACAAATTTAACGTGAAAATGGATTTTCCAATTTTATTACGAAAGGAAAATGTTTTATAAATTACTTTATTGTGATCTTCATGGGAAGAAGTATTACCCTCCTCCTCATTATTATTATTGTTATCATGCTATATTGTTTCGTGTAATATTATTGTTGTAATGTTACACTGTTTCATGTCATCATCATATATTATTTCATGTAATAAATAGCTTAGAGAAGACATGATAAAGTGAAAACCGGGGCAATAAAGACTCAGGTCAGCCATCTGCCAAAACTTTCTCTATTTTCATTTGCTTCATAATGAAAATAAAACAACAGACAGATCAAGAAATCTTTAAAAATATCTTTTTGTTATATGAATATAAATGTACACTTGAGGCAACTAATTAATAAATTCGACGCTCTTTCTTCAGCCAAGCATTGTCAGCGTATAAAACTTCATTTAGAGATTTTATAATGATGGAAATAAAATTTAAAAATGTAGACGTTCAGTGTTTACATACATATTTTACCAGTTAAGACAGGTAAAAAAAATTAATGCCAGCTTAATTTTTATGCTGAAAAATGCTAACCTAAATACAGAAAAATGTACATTATTTTCTAAAACATCTTGTACAATTGTCATATATTTATCAAAGTCAGAAAGATTTTTTAGACGAGAAAGATTAGCATTTTAAAGCATTAGAAAGCATTTTAAAAGCGTTTCATATGCCAATATTCAGTATAACATCGTTTGTAGAAAATGGAAGATACTATAGTATTTATAAACTTACCTGCCATAATTCTTAAACTTTCAGAGGATAATAGTGCGTCCTGAAGTAATCAGAATCGCAGAAAGCACTGTGGAGCTAAGGGCGCAGTCGCCATTTTTGATGTTCCCGAGCTGTCGGCGGATCAGAGAGCTCTTGCTCGAAAATCGATATTCCTGCGACAGAACTATTGGGCAACGTAATGCTCTTCAGATACCCCTATCCTTTTATGGGGGGATTAAAAATTAAAATTCAGCAGACTGGAGTCCCTATTGTATAAAACAAAGCAGATTTTCTTTTGTAATACACCGCCAAATTTTGAACTACTGCGAGTTTTCAGCATGGGATTTCATAGATTAAATTTTTCTTAAGTTACCATGAAAGCGTGTTGGAAGCATTTTGCTTGTTAAATTTTCGTTCTAATTATTGCATACTAAGACAGGATGGTTTTAAGCAGAGCTGTGATGATAGATTTTAACACCTAAAGCAAATCTAAAAATTATATTTCTAAATAATTTTTATTATTTTCACGTTGCTATTTAATATACCGTACTTTGATTTTGCCAATTAATAAGGTCGTTGTTGTCAAAATCTTTTAAAAGTAAATTATAAATGTGAATTTTGATGTTACATCATAAATTTTCTTATGTTAAGTGACAAAAATGCGTGTTGTATGAATGGACTCAGATGTTCGTTTATTAATCTTTAATAAAATAATTAAACATTTAACAATGTTTTTACTTGAAACATCGTTATACAGTTAAATTTATGATTAATTTCATGACTGGATATATTCTGTTAACATTACTGTTCACTGTTGCAAAAAGTTTGAGTTATGGTGTAAAACAGAACAATTGGTACCCTGCGAAAAAAAAAATTGACACAATTCTATATTTCCCGCTCTACTGGGCCGATTGATTATTACTGACGATTGAATTCAAATTGCGTTTTTCTTTCTCGAAAGCGCGCTTAGAATATGTATTAGATTTCCATACATTGTTCTAATATAGGTATTTTGACACAGAATGGGACTTTTTCTAAAATGATATGCCAATTTTTTTCCATATATCTATTCTACGACTCAAATTATGCCAAACTACCAAGTTTTGTAAAACTCGCTCGAGCAGTTTTTAAAAAATTACCTCTCAAAATTTTAGTTCCTCATTATTAATTGAAATTTGATTTATATTTATTAATATCTCTTTTTTATTAAGCTTACTTGATTCCTTCTTTCAGAATTCTAAATTAAGGCTTAATCCAAATGTAATTCGCAAATTCTTTATGATTTAATTTTAAAATTTGTATTTTAAAATATTTGTTATACATTTTTAACAATATTCCTTTATCAAATGATATGGCAACTATGGTATAGTAATTAATGAAATGGCAAATTCCATAAAAGAGTCACTTATTCCACAAATAAAACACAGTGAGTATTTCGCATTTCAATTGGATGAAAGTACTCTTTATTAGTTTATGTTAGTAAACTTTATTAGTTTACATACATTAGCTCAGTTATTAGTTTACATATGTTTCAAAGAAGAAAAACGAAATGTCGAAGAATATTTATTTTGTGAAAATTTCCATGATAGAGCAACTGCACATGAAATTTTCATTGACACTTTTATGTCTAAGAAAAATGTTCCTTCGAATAAGGGCGTTGCCCTATGCAGCGACGCAGCTCGGGCTTTAACTGGAAAACATCCCGCTGTTACTTCTCAAATAAAGAAATCGCACCTGAAATTAAATTTCTCACTTTTCTATTCATCGTGAAGCTTTAGTAGCCAAAACAAACCCCGAAGACCTGAAAATCGCTTTGAATCAGGCTGTGAAAATTGTGAAGTTTATTAAAAGCCGAGCTTTAAATTCAAGAATATTTACGATTTTATGCCAAGAGATGGGCAGTGAACATGAAACGCTTTTGCTACGATCAAGAGGAAAAGTTTTAATCTTCTCATTGAACTTTGATGTGGTATTCAGATTTTCCTCTGTGATTCAAAATTTGAATTGAAAAAATTTTTATTTAGTGAATTATGGTTGACACGTTTAGCATATTTAGTTGATATTTTTTGAAATTTAAATGCATTAAATTTTAATATTGCAAGGACAAAGTGTTAATTCATTTAACATTAAAGATAAAATATATGCAATGATAATAAAACTAGAGCTAATAATCAAAGAATTGGTTATTGAAAATAAGAGAAAAAATGGCAATATATATATATATATATAATAATTTATTTCCTAAACAGTATTGATTAATTGATTATATTATCTCCTAAGTTTAATTAAAGTAGAATTATTTTAAAAGTGTGCATCCATACTGGTAAGTTATATTTTGAAAGATGTTTTGAAGAAAAAATGGCAATATATATATATATATATATATATTGCCATTTTTTCTCTCTCTCTCTCTCTCTATATATATAGCTAATATTTCTATTGAGAAATTAAAAAATAATCATTGTAAAATATAGTGGTGGTATCAAAGTTTTTCAATTTTTGTTTAGATGGTACCTGTTAGTCAAAAGGTTGAGAACCGCTGACTTATAGTATTAAATTCTCCTAAACATTACACAGAAATCGAATTATTGTTCACTCGTTATATTAATTTCTTCACACGTTCTCTTGAAATAAATTATCTCTGATATCCAGTGTCACATAAACATCTACTTTTCGTAAACTGTTGTTTAGAATTTTGAACTTTTATTAATGTAGTACTTAATAAAATATCACTTGTGTGAAAAATACCATTAACTTTCCTTATTCATCCCTTTTTGCGATAAATTTGTGTATGCGAAGACAAACTGTTTAACTCAAGTTTGTTCTTTGAATTAGTGTTTCCAATCTGCAAAATAATGTGATGCTTCTTAAAGCAATATTGAGATGCATTTAAATTCTTGCATTTTTTGAGCAAGTGCATAATAGATAAACAATTAAAATAGTAATAATTAGATTTTGCAACATTTATTGTTTGTTGAACCGGCAAATTAAAAATTTCGAGCATTTGACTAAACTATGATCTTTTTACAGTACCATATAAGGCATTCCTCCCGCCTTCCTAGCGTACCTTCGTGGTGTAGTGGTCAGCACACTGAGCCGGTATTTCAGAGGTACGTGATTCGATTCCCGGCGAAGATGATTGCTAATTTTTCATCTCTCCGTCTTTAATGTCTCTACAGTGGCGCTCGAACTAAAAGGGTGTTGGATGAGGATTTTCTACACCCAGGATTTGGCGATTGGGTCCACTAAAAACCGTAGTCGCCCTTTAAAAAGGGAAGCATATAAGGTATATCTCCCGGTTTCCTAGCGTGCCTTCGTCGTGTAGTGGTTCTACACAACGAGCCGGTATTCTAGAGGTCCGTGGTTCGATTCCCGGCGAAGGCGTTGCTTAATTTTTCATCTCTCCGGCCTCAAAATAACCTAATGTCTCTTCAACCACAACACAAAATAACTATCAAAACATTACTCGTATTCTGAAATGCAGATTTAGGTATCTTATTGCTTGTTGATTTTCTATTCTGAAGCTTCTTGCATAGTTCTTTAGAAATTCAATTAATGTCGTAAGTTTGGAAATTTCGTTGTATTTCAGCTGACTTTCCCACTATAATTTTGTAGGAGGATCTAATTTTTATAAAATTAAATAAATCATTAAAGTGACACAAAAATTTTCAAAGATTTGTTTCAACTCTTCTAATGAGGGAATGGTTTCATTAATGTTTAATTTAAAATAGGAATAGCTGATTCATTTTAAATAGTTGGTAAGCTTGGAAAACGTTTAACATATGGAAAACTTCATTTTAAATAGCTGGTAAGAACTTAAGGTTTTGATTTCTGCTTGCTGTACATATCTGTTTGACCGTCATAAATTTCAACACATGGGGATATGGCATATGCGTTTTTCTTTTACCATTGTTCAACAGATTTTGAAAAGTGTAAAGACTTTTCTTAAAAATTTTTAAGGATTATGTTAATTTTATTAAGCGTTAAATTTTAAGTTAAAGTTCCTTTCCTGTCGATTCTTAACTTCAACTTACTACTTCCGGCCAGAACGTAGTTTTAGAATCACGTCTGAATACATAATGAGGAAGAGTGGTATTTAACCGCGAAGTTCTTCAGTTTTAGAGAGAGAGTTACCTGGTATCCTGTCTGCACGCGTCCGCCTTTTTAGGTTACTCTCTCGTAAGCTATTATTACCGTAGCTATTATTATCGGCCGTACTTTAGGCCCTTAATAGCTTCGCAGTCAGTTAGCGTTAAAGGGCCAACTCAGTTAGAATCTTGATAGCTTCGGCTATATCTCTTTAGTTTAGATTAGTTTAGTTTGATTCTCAGCCTCTTAAGTTCAAGCCGAAGTGTCGCCTTTTATTGACGGACGGAGTTTTGTTGACGGACGCCTTTTATTGACGGACGCCTTTTATTGACGCCTTTTATTGACGGACGGAGCCAAGACGGAGTTCTGTTTATTTGAATATTTAATAAAATTAAAAATATTAAAATATCTGTTTATTGAATCTTATTTGAATAATAAAGGGTTATTTACCCTTCCATCTTGTTGTTTCTTGTCACACGAACTCAAGCGATTATTCGCTTATCAATTCTTAAGATTCTTCACGTTCAACAGTAACTTAGCATTTACACTGTGAAGAATCCTACAAATTCATTACTTATTTCTGACAGGTTATGTAAATAACCAAAATTTCCAAAAGTTTTTTTAGTCATTCCAAACGTCCAAGTAACGAATCCAAGCATTCTCTAAACGGATGTAAAATATGTTATTTTTTTTTGTAGTGATTCATCAGGATATTTTTATTGAAATTATAGAGCTTCTTATCTTCGTCGAATTTAGATTCAGTTTTAAACTTTGATACTTAATTCATGTTTTCATACTAACACGTTATTCCTTATTTTTAACCTATTCTTGAACTTTGAATGTATTCTATATTTTAACAAAGCGTTTTTAACTTTTCGAAGATCATAAATGAGGTTTAGTTGATACAACTGTTTGCTGACAGCATTTATTCTGATGAGAAAATTGTGTCAACTAATCAAAAATATAATTTCAGAAAATTTTAAAGTCATATTTTCATGCAATGAATCATCAGTTTATTTTATTTGATATCCTACGAGTCCAGCTGATTTAATTTTACCTTCCAACGGAATATCAGTGCTAATGCAGTATTAAACCGGATGTATACTTCAAAAGAATTGTTCAAAGTTTTGGTGAATCAATGAACAGCTCATAAAATGAATATATTTTAGATTTTATTTTTTATTTTAGTGGTCTATTCTGTCCTTTCATATTTACTTTGTTGTCATGTACATTACAGCTTCTATTTTGTAACAGAATATCCCACTTTTCTTATACGTTTAACTATCGTTTCATATAAATAACAACGTATAAAGTCATCAACTGCAAACAAAATCCGATTACACTGTCACTGAGCGTAAGCAGAGCGTTCTTTAACCGTCGGTACCTACTTTCCTTACGAGGAAAAAAAGGTTATGAGAAATTTTAAGATTATATTGTGTCCCCTAAAAGTTTGGGCCTCGTAGGCTAGGCAGTAATTAGGCCTTGCTTGTGAAATTCTATTATTTCGATTGTTTCATTAAAACATACATGCGAGACGTGAAATAGGAATATTTCTCCCTTCCTATCTCTTTTTACTCTATCTATTTCTTTTCACTCTTTCTATTCTAAATAGCTTAAAAGTATTAATTGAATAATATTTTTAAATATTTTGTTTTTTGGGGTGGAAAATAGCTTATAATACTAGAAAAGTTAAAAAATACTACTTTAGAAATACTCATAAAGGCTAGCAGATAAAAAATGTAAGCAATTGTTGAGAATAAAAATATGGTAAAATATGTATTTAATACTGTAGTATATGTTATCTTGGCAAATATCTATTAAGAAGGTAAAATTATCAAGAAGCTATAATTCGGCACAAAAATACGAAGCCTAACAAGATTCTTATATACTTTAATAATTTGGAGGGCTATTTTGATAGTTAAATAACATTTTATTATTCAATTGTTTTGAACAACATCGTTCAGCAAAAGTACTCTTTAATTTTATTGGCAAGTGTAAATATCGCGTGTTCCATTTCATTCATTTTAAGACCTTAGGTTAATATTAGTCTTTTGAACTGATAAAAATGCTTAATTTAATAAATAATTAAAATTTCCAAATTTTTTTCGGTTGTTCATTAAAGTAATGAAAGCATCATTTAATGAAATTTATGAAATTTCCATTAATTTTTTAATATAAAATAACAGTGATTTCCGAAGTCACCAGCTATTCTTAACTTCAGCCTCGGTACAGTTTTCGAGAGAAACCACAGTTTCATATCAAGTTTCGAATGAGATCAAATTTCTACAAAACTGAGTTGCATTTGTGTACAGAAATATCATACCATTCTTGCAGCATTTATGTTAGAAGCTAGACTAACACTGACACTTTATACAGGATATATGCTTAATTTTTTTTGACAAGGCAAAGTTCCTTTGGGAATCTGAAGTTAATTGAAAGGACACTCGTTATACGATCATTTCAGGCACAGGAATTATTTATGGATTAAAATTACCCGGGTAAGATGGTTTTGAATGATTTAGAAGTCAAAATAAACAATATCATCTGAACATGAACAATATTGTACTAAATACCCTCTTATCACACCTGGCTTTTATTAATTTACTTATTCCCACTTATGTTATTTAATTTAATGTCTATGATATTTATTTTAATTTCTATATGTCTGTGCGTTATTAATTACTTTTAGTTTCACTGTTCTATGTAATCTAAATATTATTAATTACTGTCAATAATTCATTTATCTCTTTGAATTTTAATTATGTTTCAAAACGGATATTTATTGTTTTATTTATTATTATTTTATTTATGTTTATTCACTTGATTGCCTTCCGCAAGGACACTTATTAGTGTAGAAATGAACGCCTGAACTCCAAAGAAATTTATCATTTTTATTTTATAGTATTTTCTTTGTGTTTGGTGATCGATAGTTTCCTTTTTGGTCGACTTAAGTTCTTTAATAAACTTTCTATATGTATCAGACTAAGGCTCTCAGACGATTTCCCTTCTGCGAGGGCATTATTGTTAGGAAGTGGGAAAATGTTCAACAAAATGTGAAAACAGAATTTTTGGGAACAACTTTACATTTTCCTCTTTTTTTTTTTTTTTTTTTTTTGTCATAGCAAATGTTTCACTAAATTTTCTTGCTTGTAATCTTTTGCAGGGTTGTATATTTTTAAAAATTAGATCTTATGTCGATCTATACTCTCACAAAATAAATGCACGTTACAAATTAAAGCATTTTATGTAATTCTTTAATGTATTTTACAAGAAAAAATAAGATTTTCAACAAACTAATTATTTTATAAAAGTTAAAAGGCCATTTTCGGTTAATTTTAAAAGTTTGGTTCATGTTCTACGAAACAAAAAATACATAATTTAACAAAAAGAGTAAAAAAATATTGTTAAAGTAAAAATTGTCGAATTTTATGTGTCTTTGCTTCCAAAAAATACCCAAACAGAAAATTTACACATTTTTCAACAAGTGATGCACTTCTTTGTGGTTATTCGCGCAAATAAGAAATAAAATGAATCATTATGTACAACAATAAAATATTTAATTGTGTTTTCAAATTCTGTGCCGCCTAACTTGACATTTCCGACAGATGGTAAATGCTAAACATAGCGTCAGGCAGACGCATATACCCAGACCGAATCCGATGATCCACCAATACAATTTAAAGTTGTCTCTTGGAAGGACACATAAACTGACATCCTCATCAGCTGTAGTGGCTGGACCTGGACAGTTTGCGACCCCATTACAGACAAGCTCTCTAGTCAGACAAGCCATGGAACTAGTACACAGGAAATCGCAATCCTTTCCTAATGATACTAATGTGTCTGAACTCGTTCGAGAAGGCAACATTCTTAATTGCGTCCATCGAACAGTAAAATTGTAGGATTTCTCAGATAAACGAAGACTCACTGTAACATCCGACTCGAATATATCTTCTTTATGGAAAAGGAGTTCTTGCTCTTCTGACGATGGGCACAAGACAATATTGTTAACTATAGCATGATCGGTACTACAATTGGCTTGTTCAGGCAACCCATCAATTTTCAGTAGTAAATCCATTCTGTGAAATACGGGAATTTTCCATTGACAAGAAATGGGAGTATCTGGACACTGACCTTCTGGACAAGTTCCCGGGCCTGAAATTAAGGGTGGGAAAGTTAAAAGACCTTGCAAATCAAGTTCTAGACGCTCTGGACCACATCTGGACTCTGTGTAGAATATATAACTTCCATTTACAACATGCTTTTGAGGAAGTTTTTTGTCCCACGATGCATCGGCATGGAGAGAAAAGTGCATCATTGGTCCCAAAGATGTCAATGTGTGAGAACGGTGAGTTGATACCTGGAGAACATTGAAAAATCTTAGAAAACTATTAAGTACTTATAACTCACTGCACTTAAAATTAAATTCATATAATATGTTTATAAAATGCTTATTGCAGTAGATTATTTAATAATTATATAAAAAATCATGATATAGAATTTTCAGCCTTATAAAATAGTAGTATTATTTTTAAACAAATTCACTCATGTAAATAGGAGGTTTCCGTAAATATAAAGTTCAAACATGCATCCCAATAAGGCAAAAATTTCAGTTAATGATACGATATTCTTCACTAGTTATGCTCGTTTAAGATATCTTAACAGAGCGATTTTTAGATCTGCTATATCTTAAAATCTCCGAGTTATTTTTGGATTACAAACAGTATTGAAGTATAACAATAATATTATTTGAAATGCACTAAAAACGAGAATAATGTTAATTTGCCATTGCAGCAGTTAATTCGTAAAGACTTCTCTAAAATTTTCAAAATTTAAATTCAAATTAAAGTATTTTGCTTTGTAAACTTATGAATAATTCTTAATATATTTGAATGAATATTCAACTCACTTTGCAGAAGCATATTTTATCTCCAAAACCAAGATGGACTTGGGCATAGAGTGGCTCTTGACGGCAGTCTGAACATTCCTGAGCAAGTTTGAGTGAGGTGAAGAGAGCAAGTTGCACTCTTCCTTGGGGTAGCCGGGAGGCATCGAAAGTGTAATTGCACGTCAGAGTGGTGACATTAGCTTCCCCTAGCGGATGTCCTGATAGCAATCCAGCCATTCCGCCTTCTGGAGTGAAGGTTCTGCTGCAAGTACCGCCATTCAAACTATTCCGGCGAGTGATTACATTTACGGGCCTGACTTCAAATGCGTAACTCAAGGAAGAACCTTCTAAGGATCTAATAATGTTAAGTAGTGAAAGCAAAGGTTACTGGAATGATATAGCTCATAACAACAAAATGTACATTAAGCAAAAAAATATTGCTGAAATATACTATCAGAATACTACTTTTAATATAATGATATAAGGTACGGTAGGAAAAAAAACCTACCCAGCAGAAAATGAAAATAACAAGAGGGTGCAAGTATACATTTCTATGAGAAATACAGTGGAATTTAAGAATTGAAATGTTCATTTCTATTGCACATGCCTGAACAGAACTATTAGTCATTTGTGGTCGCAATGCGCAACTGTGATATTAAAGGAAAGCTTGCTATAGATAACAGAAAGCAAAAATCTGTGTAATGCTGACATAGTTTTTTTTTAAAAATTTGACTTATTTAACCAGTACACGCAAGAGATTTAACAGTTTGCGATTTTTGCTGAAGGACTAATAAAGTTAAAAATCTTCAAAACAAATCATGAACCACTAAATAATTCGACAATGCAATCGGAAGGAAATTCTAGCAAAACCTTAGGAATCGACAAGGGAGTTATGAGGAACTGAGCTTTGAGCATGATCGACAAGACAAAACACTACAGGCCACAAGGTAAAATTGCTCACAGAGACGTAATATTTATGTGAGCTTCAGGCTTGCATAAAATGCAGATTTTTGAATTCTTTTCGATATTTAATTAAATGAACAAGACTATCTAAAAACAAATGAGGGCAAAAGTACGTTTCATAGAATCCCTAAGTTTTTTAATTCTTCAATCGAACCATTTTTCAAATAAAAAAAAATGCGAGGACAGAAAGAAGAATAACCAGAAAAATTTCAGCTTCATTGAGCAGAAAAAACAAAAAATCGTGAAATTAAAGTATGATTTCCCCGCGAAAGCTTTTGTAAAAGTGTAGAATCTATTACTTTATAAAGATTCTAAGGTAAAGTGAATAGCAATAAGAGAAATAAAAAAACCTCTTCTTGTATTAGACATCAAATCTTATGAATCAGGTTAAATGGTTTATGTGATTTTTAGCTTTCATTATTGCTTTTTAATTCCACTGCCCTTTTTTAAGAAAAATATAAGATACCTAATATAAACTCGCCGGTGAGCGCCAGCTTATTTGTGTTTAATGTGTTTTTATGTTTGGAAAATGGTTTTTGTAAAGATGAACAAAGATGTTCTGATTGGAAAATGGTTTTGTAAAAGATGTACAAAAATGTATCTCGTTTAACAGCTTTCAGAAATGATTTTTTTAAAAAGACATTATTGAAATCATTTCTGCATGGAATTCAAAGAAAATAAATATGGATAAATACAATAACTTAACACAGTTTGAAGACTATGAGCTTTCAGTAGAAGAAAAATTCACTGTTTTGAATTTGAACAGAATTCTTTTCTGATTCATTTTCGAAGGCATATTATTTTCGCAATTTACATTCCTCTTTTCAAGTTCAGTATTTACAATCTCTTTAATTACTTTTAATTAATTTACTTTAAATTTTCGATTTTATGTAAAGAGCCTTATTTCTACAGTAATATTGCTGTCAATAATGTATATATAAGCTATTCTTATCTGCCCACTATTTTTTCCCGGAATTATTTTCGCGTTCTTTAATTTTTTTGTAAATGCAGTCTCCACATTTTTGAATTTCCACCGAGGTATCTATTTTTAAATTTTGTTGCTTTCCAATTTTAAGTAAAGAGACCAAAGTATGCAATAATACTGCTGTCAGAAATATATATTTTAGCCTTTATTATTTGCTGTCTCTCTCTTCTTGAGACTGTTATTATAAATACAGTATAAGCATTTTTAACATTCCATTCCTGTGACTTTATACACTTTGTGGTTTTTTAAAATTTTTACTTAATACTTTTTTCATTGATAATTTTATAATATATTCATCATATTTTATGTTATCCTTTCATGTGCAAAGTTAATTCATTAAAACCTATAAAAATTTAATAATATAAGCAATAATAACATATTTTAAGAGGAATAGGTATAAATGTTAAAAGAAACGTTTACAGTCATGTAGAATATCAGCTTTTGATTTAATGCATTTAAATCATACTAAAGTGAAACGGTCTCGTCCGAACATGATGATTTCCGAAATTACAGAATATCTGTAATATTTTGTTTGCTTTTTATATGCAGTGGTAAAAACAGTGAGGAGTGAGAATCATGAATATTTAAATATTCTAACGAAGCCCCCCCCACAGTTCGTTTTATTTAGGTGCATTCTAAGAGAAACTGGTGTGCAGGTGCCCTTCTCCAAAGCATATTTAAATTTTTCCCATTCACAAAAAACTTTTGCTTAAATTTTATATGATTTAATGCAAATATGCCTTTAAGATTTTGCATAAATTTTGTGCATAATGTAAGCAATTTGTTTAATGATTTAAGTTTACTTAAACAGACTATGTAATAATACTTAACCATAGCTGGTGTAAAGGGTTCAAAGTATAATACGTTTTATAAAATGTATGAAGAGCGCAAACTACTGAAATATTTCCATAACTGGGATATTTTATACATTCTTCAGTACACATTAATGCTATTTAAATGCCCAAATATAAATAAAATAGCTCACAGTCTATGAAAGTTAAATATTAAAGCTTTGTCTACAAAATTTCCTACGCACTCTCCCAAACATATATAAAAACATAATTTTTAAATCCCTTCCTTAGATAATAATTTTGAAATATACAGAAACTGCTGTTGTTTAAAAATAGCATAAATTTCAAAAATAAATATTTTTGCTACTTCTAAATAGTACAGCTGGGACAGTTTGCATAAAAGTGAAATAAAATTTTAATTATAAATAATGATAAATTTTAAATTATTTTCACGTAATTAGAGCTTGATTCATACAAAATAAAACTGAAGCAATTTATTAATTTACGGTCAATTACTGGGAAGTGAAATTTGATGTACATAAGGTTATGTTTTGTTCAGAATTTTCAGTTTTGCATCTGAATACAATCTGCCATCGAAAAGTTAAATTAAATTTAAATATCTTAATTTTCTTTGAAAGGGGATAACTTGTTAGCCTTTTTCCAAAAGCGTCAAAATCCTTAAGAAAACTAGAGGAAAAGAAAACATGTTTTATGCACTTGGTTTACGAAAACAGATACCATTCATACTGACGGTATGCTTTCACTTCGTAGCATATAGACTGGCTGATATGATTTACCCTCACAGTTTTTTTTTAAATGAATTTTAAAAAGATGTCGAAATTCATGAAAATGTCATTGATACTAAGATTGTCTGTTGGCTTGCAGTAAAATTTAATATGATGATGCATTCCTTAAAATAAATGCATTTCAAATGACCTAGACTCAGAGCAGACAAATGGTTTTGGTCTATCTCAATTTGTCTTGAATACAGCATTTAAAAAGGATATATTATACCCAGTGATGTCACTTAGATTTTGTGCAGAATTAACTTAACGTAAATAGTAAGTTCTTTTATTGAGTATGAAAAGTGCAGTTCAAACTTAAATTTTTATTTGGATGGCTTTTTAGTGCGTGTAAGACTGTGTTTCACTATTTTCTGATGTTTTCAAAACCCAGCCTTAACATTTTATCTTTGTGTTGTTATTATAATACAGAATTAAATAAAACATAAAAATAATTTTTTCACGTAATTGTAGCGTGACAAAAATTACCCAATTCTGCTGTTAAATTCCACAAATAGTCCTGGTCCCGATGTCTCGTATATGGATCTTGGATGTTCTGTTCTGGGTTTATTGATATCGCATAATTTTGATATTATTTTTGAAGGGTCTGCAGAAGAACTGTCATATAATTTGAGAGACTCTTCACACAACGTCACTCTTTCCATCCGGAAGAATTCAAAAGTCAGTTTCAAGATTTCGTCTTCGGATGAAGTGAACCTAAAACATACAGATCATAGCAGTAACAAATTACTTACCAAATAAGCACAGCAGAATAATGTGCGAAATTTTAATTTATTGAAACATATGATTTTGTTTTGGTAAAATCATTACAGATTGCCCACACAGATTCTGTTTCACGAAGCAGAATGTTTTCAGCAAAAATCATTTCATAAAGTATTATTATTTTAATTTTATGCACATAACTCTTTATTTTTTCCAGTTATGATAAGTGCCAAATTGTTTTACTTGCTTCATATAAATAGAATAAAATGCCCATGTTGTAACTATAGCGATACAGAAGGGAATAAATAGGTAATAACGAAGAGTTTTTAATTAAATTAATTTATTACTTTATTGGACTTGTGATTAACAATATGCTGAAATTGTATGCTTTCTCAATATTATAGATGTCAACTCCTAGAACTATAAAGAGAATCAGATGCCTTTTCATCCTGTCTTAACTCTTTATAGAATAATATTTAATCAAAAGAAGGTTTAAGATAAACCTTTTTACATTATCGTCAACCTCACGGTTACAGAGCCTACTAAGTAACAGAAAATAAAATCTGGACACCTTGCGGAAAAATAAAAATATATGCTCACGTAAAATTAAAATGTTAAAGGCAAAGTAACACTCATCTAGAAGCTTTAGCTCAGGCTCCCAATCTGTAACGAATCAATTACGATTAGCAGAGCTAAAGCCAAAGTAACTAATCTATTTGCACGAAGAAGTAATACAGTGATGGTCAGCGATAGGTCTCAAATTTTCTATCGTGAGGTCAAGGACACTGTGGTTAAATACATTAACTAATCTGAATCTTGGTGAGAGTCGACGAAAATGGAAGTGCAGACAAAATAATAAGATAAATAATTACGTAACACAAAATCCTAGAAAATTATGAAAATAAGATGGAATAAATGAATCGAAATAGTAAGTTAAGAGAGGAAGTCTGTCGGTTTATTACGTACCTTTAGCGAAAGGATAAAGATTAATTTGTTGGAATTTGTGTTTTTCAAACTACATTACATGATTAAATAATTAAACACTTTATAACACCAGCTATTATGATTTAATCAAATCTACTGAATAATACTGCTGAGCATGGAAAATGAGGAAAGAGCTTCCAACAGAATTCAGCGGTATTTATTTCAGAATTTTAGAAAACAAGACCGTTGAACTGAATTCAGTGAAACAATATGTTTAATATTTACAGCTGTTTTTATCAGCTGTTTCGCTTAGATAAAATTTATGTCTAGACAAACGTGAGAAGAAATCGCTTTGAACAAATGACTTGATTTTGATAACATAAATAAACGCTTTTTTTAATCCTTGTACATTTGAGTTTCTTATTAATTTACATCTGTAAATAATTACCCTTTAAACTGACTGAATTAATTTTACTTTTCTCTTCCTTTATTGAGATATACATTTTTTCCTTATTCAATTTGAGTTTTATTCTTGATCATAGATTTTAAGGTTTTTCTGATAATAGTACTAATACATTTGATATATTTTTGCATGTTTTATACACACTGTGTTCTTAAAGATACGCCCTTTCTTTTCACAAATTATTGGTCGTAGACGTATACTTCTAGCTAGAAAAATGTTTCAGATGACGCAATTCATATTTTGGCGTCTTTAAATTTAAATAATTAATTTTGTAAAAATTATGAATCTAAATTTTTATACGCTTCTTCCAATGATCCCTATGGGTATATTTAGTAAAAGTGTATGTTTATTCTAATTCATCATAAACACTAAAGCGCAATAATTTTAACTCCTGTGCAATAAAAGTTAACCAAGATATATAATTTTTTAATGTATAGGAGTTTTTTAGATTTTCCAGTGCCTCAAAATTAAACTTATTGCCTTCCTTTAGCTGTCGGTTAAAATTAGTTGAGATAGTTAGAGGTTGATTTTTTAATTTATTGCCATTCAGTGATGTTCTTTTATGATTTACTAATGGTGTAACATTATTTAATTTACATTTTGTTACATTTGCTCGCCGAAACAAAATTTTCATGAAGGCAGTTTATAAGTTTTCAAATGTTAAAAATACGTCCATAATATTCACATGAAGTTTTATGATTTTCGTTTCATAATCTAATTGGACTAAAATATTTATTATTTTAAATTTGCTACGAATGCGCTATGGACATACACTTAGAGCTTGCCTCAGTTTTCTACAAGATAAATTCTATAACAAGGGAATAAACATGATTTTTGAAAAATCAGTATTGGTCAACACATTTTCAACAGTCTGCATATGACTGCATGTAACTTAATGTTATTTCATTTTTAGTTACATAAAATTCATATATTTCGCTCTTAAGTTTGTGCTTTCTCACTTTTAAATTTTCAGAAAACGTAGTTTGATATCTTAAAATTAAATACTTCTACCAATTTTGTAGTATGGAAGTCATACGTTTTGGGTTTATTTTTTAGAATAACAATAAACTCTCATTAAACAAAAATATAGCGACGGTATCCATCAAAAATTAAATTTTGTAATTTCTGCAGAATTAACTTTTTAAATTTAAAATACCAAAATAGGAATATTTGCGTCATTTGAAATATTGTTGCAACTGGAAGTATATGTCAACATTTAGAGGCTGCGAAAACAATGGGCACATAAGGAGGGTATACTAATATATCAGGGTATACTAATATATAGAAATATGATATCAGATGATTTTTTAATCGATAATTACCTGTAAGTGCATGTTGTGTTGACTGGATACCAAGAGCGTAAATGTCCAAAGGTAGCAATATCTCCCGACCGAAGGTGTCGATCTATGGCGCAGGTACCATTGCTATCTAGATGTAAGAATTCATATTCTGTTTCCGTTTCTGCATGGACACTCTCAGCTTTAAAATGAAATCCTGTGTTAAGAAGAGGGCCAGCAGTGGATGTCACAAACTCGACAAGCATCTCGGACCCAGATGCCACGATCTGTGATTTTAGACGTCCACGACCTGGAAACGAAATCAGTAAGTGATTTGACGTGATTTAAGACTTTACGTTTCAAATACATGTATTTGTTGACTAAAAATACATATGTTTGTTGACCAAAAATGCTTAAAATTTAAATGCATTTTTGGGATTTATATAAATTTTGCTATTTTTCTAAAAACATTTATTTTTTAACATTATATGTTATCGTTTTTAAATTTGGACAAGATTAGTTGCTATAAAATATTAGTTATATTAATATTTTAAATTGTAATATTAACATTTTTAAATATAATATCAATATTTTAAAATATGATATTAATATTTTAAAATATATCTCCATTTTCTAATAGTTTCAGAATTTGCTTTATGCAGTTTGTTTTCATGATCTCTTATTTATAATCTCTTTTATTATGATCACTGAACCAGCCTATCCTCAACGAATAGAAGAAAAGAGGTAACTATAAAAATAAGTCGCGCAGAGAAAGTTTAAATTTAAAAAGAGATAACGCAAGAGACGTACAAAAGAGACGCACAAAATAAAGCTTTAAAGATACCTTGAGTGTGTTGCATAACATAAAATCAAATTTATGAAATTTGAGAAAAAATAATTCTTTACTTGAAAAGTTCTTGTTAACTTTTCATTGCATTCCCCTCCTCTCAAATTCTTATGCTGAAGTCTTATGTCTTAAAATCTGAAGTCCTATGGTAAGTAAAGCCGTAAAACAATCCCAGCTGCGAATTTCCATAATCCCATTGATCATTCCCCCTCACTTTTTCTCACAAATCATGTTAAGCTCAGAAGTTATTTTAACAGTTTGCTAAGAACAATTACGGAGTATATTTCAATGTTTATTATTATATTCTTATTAAAAACGTAAAATATAAAAATTTTTCTGTCTCTCCTAAATACAGACGTTCTGAACTTTAAATAATCCAGATCAAACATAAAATTAATTTATGATAATTTTTTTGACTTAATGTATTACCTAGATGCACGTAATAAACCTTTTTGTATTTTTAAAAAGAACAATTCTAAACCCTTCGCTTTCAGGTTTTAAGCCAAAGTTAATTCAGTGTCATAAATTTACAGCCCAGCATTAGATAATCAATAATAAAAACATTCTGACCACATAATGTGACAATAAGAGGGCTGTCTTCTGTAGCACCATCGTAGATCTTTACATAATCGAATGGGCAGTCGGCTGGATCTCGCGTAACTGGCCTGGGAAAGCAAAGCAGGAGGTTGTCGCATCTCAAGCCGTCCACATCAAATGCGTTCATATCCAGTGCTACGACACTTCGGCTCACCACCAAGGTATAACGGCAGCGGAGATTTCTGAAAAGATATTATTAAGTACGCCACATTTATGAACATCCTTACATTAATGTTGTTGCGGGCTACAACAAAACTGTGGCAAATACGGTATATCTACAGACATATACAACAATATAGTATCCCATATAGGCTCATAACATACAAGTGTATTTGCCATTCTATACCATATTAATCACAATTTTTTTTAGTTGGAAACTGTCATGAAATGTAAATTGATCTCACATCTTCCACTGAGGTAAAATTAAGTTCTCCGATTATAAGCAATCTATGTTATTAATAATCATTAGTAATTCCACTAAGACTTCATTAATCCATTTATAATAATAAATTCGATATGCTGATATTATATTCTTAAGGGAATATTCTTTTTGAATAACTATTCTTGCGAAAAATAAAAATGATGTTTTAACCATTAAGCTAGTTATGATTTTCTCACCAGTCACCATCTAAGCAATAGTCTTCTCGGCCATTAATCAAGTGTGAATTACTGTTCATCTACCCCACAAACTACATCACACACACACTTACACATGCATATGCATATATATAATGTTTATTGGGAAGCGTTTGACAACTGAATTTTCTTCATCTACACGAGGTGTGATAATTGATTACATTGTGCAACACATAATAATAAATAATGTTCCATCAGCGATAATGTCCCATCAGCGACCGAGTGTTCTAGTCGTTAAACACTGGTAGTTTTGTCCGGAATTCGAATTCCAGTTAACGGACGGGTTGCGTGGGCAGTATCGTGTATTTCCCCGTGTGTTACATGTATACGACACAATTTCCTTTAGATAATTCTACAGAAAGGCATCCTTCCTATTAGGTAGGTGGCCCGAGTGCTTTGCCAAAATCTACTAAACCAGAGCCATAACGATTAATAGTTACAAATATAAAAATAATAAGCACGACAAGCAATTATAAAGAAATTGAAATTGAAATGAAAAAAAAAATGCCAATACATGCACTAATAAGAAAAATCTGATGTGAATACCACATGACTTCCTTGTACGGCTTATTAAATTATGCACATTTTTTGCTGCATTTCATTTAAACTTATTACCCTGAATTTCATTGCAAATATATTTCTGATTCAAGGAATTCAGTTCTCACTTCGGGGCAAGGAAAAAATACATAAAAACTGAAAACATTTTCATTAAAAAAGAATAAAATGCAGAAAAACCTAAAACATCAAACAAAAACCGTTAAAAAAGCAAGTTTTACATTTAAAATTAGCAGAAAGGCAGATTTTTCGATGCAAAAAACTTTTGGTCCCACTTAGCAAAATGACACTAGTTGGTGCAGAAACTGACTTATTTACGATGCTACTAAGTTTCAAATGTAAACAAATAACAGCGCCGTTAGGCGTAGTGGAACATAAATAACTTTTAAATTGTTGATAATTCTACAACTATTGCGTGCAGATTACAACTACAGGCATAAAAACTTTAACCGGAACATAAGAACAACATACTTGTAATTCAATCATGTTTAAACCAAAATATGGCAATTTAACAACTTAAAAGAATAAAAATCTTAGCTCATCGAGCCGGATAACAGAGTAGGTTATACGGTGTCCGCCGATAACATCGCGGACGAAAACGTCGCGGGGAAAACAACGCAAGGCGAAAACGTCGTGCTACAAAACATCGTGGGAGAACACATCGCAAAGAGAAAACATCGCAGTTCTAAAACATCGTGGTACAAAACATCGTCGTCGAAAATAAAGCGGTTCAAAAACTTCGCAGTTTAAAAATATCGTCGTCGAAAATATCGTGGTAAAAAATAAAGTATCTACAAATCGTCGCATGACGATAACATCACAGACATGCTTTTTTCAGGCTTTAATAACTGTAAATGGATATTCCCATAATGATTTGAGAGCGCAAGATGTAAAGAAGGATAATTTTTACTTTCATATTTTTTATTAAATATTAAATTTTTGCTGAGAGAATAAGAAGAAAACTTAAGCATAGAAAATTAATGCAACTTATAGCACTTAATAGAATTTTAAATCGATATAGTTAACTAACAAAGACCATTAATGAATAATTTTTTATAAAGATTTTACAGGTAATTTTTCATAAAAAGTATAATTATTAAGTTGCATTTAATTTTCTATGCTTAAGTTTCCTTCTTATTTTTTCAGCAAAACTTTATTAGTTAATAAAAAATGTGAAAGTAAAAATTATCCTTCCTTACATCACTTGCGCTCACAAATCATTATGGGAATATCCATTTACATTTATTAAAGCCTGAAAAAAGCATGTCTCCGATGTTATCGTAATGCGATGATTTGTAGATACTTTATTTTTTACCACGATATTTTCGACGGCGATGTTTTTAAACTGCGAAGTTTTTGAACCGCTTTATTTTCGACGACGATGTTTTGTACCACGATGTTTTAGAACTGCGATGTTTTCTCTTTGCGATGTTTTCTCTCACGATGTTTTGTAGCACGACATTTTCGCCTTGCGTTGTTTTCTCCGCGACGTTTTCGTCCGCGATGTTTTCGGCTGTAACCGGTTATACACATATATTTGCATGCTTTTGGTGCGACAGATTGCAACCGAAAATGAAGTCGCATATCTACATTTCATAACAATCCCATATACAAAATTTCGACGTTCTGAGCCAACTCGCTTTTTAGTTATGCAGAATGGTGTCCGCCGATAACATCGCGGCAAAAACATCGCGGACAAAAACGTCGCGGAGGAAACAACGCAAGGCGAAAACGTCGTGCTACAAATCATCGTGGGAGAAAACATCGCAAAGAGAAAACATCGCAGTTCTAAAACATCGTGGCACAAAACATCGTCGTCGAAAATAAAGCGGTTCAAAAACTTCGCAGTTTAAAAACATCGTCGTCGAAAATATCCTGGTAAAAATTAAAGTATCTACAAATCATCGCATGATGATAACATCGCAGACATGCTTTTCTCAAATTTTAATAATTATAAATGGATATTCCCGTAATGATTTGGGAGCGCAAGATGTAAAGAAGGATAATTTTTACCTTCACATTTTTTTATTAACTAACAAATTTTTGCTGAAAAAGTAAGAAGGAAACTTAAGCATAGAAAATTAAATGCACTTATAGATTATACTTCTCATGAAACATTACCAGTAAAAACTTTATATAATAATGATTTGCTAATAGTCTTTGTTAGTTAACTATGTCAGTTTAAAATTCCATTAAGTGCTATAAGCTGCATTAATTTTCTATGCTTAAGTTTCCTTCTTATTTTCTCAGAAAAAAATTAATTAGTTAATAAAAATATGAAAGTAAAAATGCCATGCTAAAGCCTGAATAAAGCATGTCTGCGATGTTATCGTCATGCGATGATTTGTAGATACTTTATTTTGTACCACGATATTTTCGACGACGATGTTTCTAAACTGCGAAGTTTTTGAACCGCTTTATTTTCGACGACGATGATTTGTACCACGATGTTTTAGAACTGCGATGTCTTCTCTTGGCGATGTTTTCTCCCACGATGTTTTGTAGCACGACGTTTTCGCCTTGCGTTGTTTTCTCCGCGACGTTTTCGTCCGCGATGTTTTTGCCGCGATGTTTTCGGCTGTAACCATGCAGAATACATTCATACGGTGCGCACGTACGTACAAACGTCAAGAAAAAAATCTCTTCTGAATCCATTTTAAATCTATTTCACGATCCGTTTTGGGAAAACAGTCCTTTATTTTCTCTGTGGGTATAGATGTAACTCAGAAACATTGTTCAAATGGAATCGAGAGCCGCCAAAATGGATATTTTCGTTAAAATACGATACCCGAATTTTTTTGCGATTACAATACTTCCTTTACTTCGTAGAAGGAAGTAAAAAAAAAAGAAAAAGAAAAAAAGAAAATCTTCCAAGTTCCTTGTAATCGTGTGCAAAAACTGATGCTTTGTGAAAAAATTTTGTTAACTTCTTAAGCAATTTCTAATCCTAAATGTAAATAATCGGGAAATCATAGTTAATTTTTAAAGTGATTCAGAGAACTGTTAAGGAAGAGTACATTGTTTTTAATATTTGCTGTTGTTGAAGAGATATTAGCAAGGATTTTTAAAATGCATAGTTGTACATAATTTCGACATAAGCCACATTTTTTATCCCATTTATCTCCAAGAACATATGAGTTGTAACATTTTATAATATTTAAGCCAGATTTGGTAAAGATTTCTTCATTTTTAATTGCATTGAAAGATAATGTTTAATTTTGCTATAATTATGTTTAAAGTTAATAATTAGTTAAACATAATTATTTCCAAAAAAGATTTGACGAAAAAGCTTAACGGGAAAATGCATTAAAAATGGTCTACTGAAGGTGGAGTGCAAACTGGACTCTATCGCATCAATACGCTCCGCTGTGCTTTGTTGTAATAAATTTAAAGTAGTCTAAGTCACGTAATGGTACTTAAATGTCAAAGGAACAAAAAAGAGATTTCTTAGCTATTAACCCTAATTCCTTTGTAATTTGGTAACATCTCATAAAATTGCTTCATTTTAGCATATCAAGATAATCAGATTAGGAGATTTCGTGAAGTAAATCTAAAACTAACCTAATGTATTCCTCGAATGCGTATTCGAAAGGAAAAAGAAAGATCTGGGAATCTTTTTTATGTCGAAATCACATGCTCAAGACGTGGGCAATCGATATAAAACGACTTGAAATAACACATTAAAAACTACATGAAACTACAAAACGTTGATAGTTTGGTTGTGAAGTTAATATTTTTGAATAGAAAGCCTTAGACAAAATTGTTTTAATATAATTATTTTTCAGAAGAAATTATACAGTTTTCTAATTAATGAGGACAAATTATTATTCATCTATGACTATTTCTGTGAACTAACAATATTCACCACAGATCAAAGTAAGTATAAATCTGACTCAAATAATTGTATTTTAATCGATTGTCAAAAATTGTTTTAAGTATGTTTTCATTTAATGAGCGCTTAGATGTTAAAATAATGACTCCAGATTGAAAACATAAAAATTTAGCTTCATCGGTAATGAAAGTCGAAAGCTTTTGTTACCTAGCAGTTATGATGTTTATTACAATAACTTAGGACTTCCTTTAACGTCTAAAGCAATGTGCATTTATTACATTGTTTAGTGTTGTTCATCACAGCTAGGTAAACCTTTTATATTTCAGCCGTTAAGAGTAAGTGGGCGTCCTTTCAAATTTGGGTACATTTGAGAGCTAAAGTCAAAGAAAGCATGAGGTTTCGAATAAATTGTTTACAACTGCTCTAAAACTTTCAGCCTGAAGAAGTCAGAGTAATTTAATGCTCATAACTTTTGCAAGATTTAATATCTACTTTTTTATGGAGTGAAAAACCGTACTATATTGTTATGGATTTTATCAACATAAAGTTCAGTATTTTAAAACTGGCAAAATTGCAGTATCATCAAAATGAATAACCGATTAGATATGATGTTATTCTACACAGTTAACTTTTTCTAGGAAAGCGAGATACAATATAAAAGATTTGAAATGATTTTACAATTCAAACTATTAAATGAAACGTTCATATTTTGAAAGGGCAAAATTTAGTAAACTTAATAGACTGTATAAGATCTTCTCAGTTACTTTATGCAAACCTAAAACCTCAATCGCAGTTAGAGCAATCTACAAAATCAGTGCAGGAAACATAGAAATTTAACAACCTCTTGGAATCACGGAGAAAAGAAATAGATTCATGGTAATTGAGAGGATGGGTAGATCTACTGGAATTAAGCTTGACTATATTTGTATCTCTGGACGTGTAATGAATCAAAGTAAATTCAATACGAATTTATCATCTTTAGATATAATTGAAAGGTTTAGTCAAGCTATTTTGAATGTGTGTTTCATGGAAAATTTTATAACTTTCTTTGCTAGTTTCACTCCAATCAGAATGCTATGCAATAGAGTAATAATAGCTTGTAAGGATTATGTTAATTTTATTAACAGTTAAATTTTGAGTTAAATTTCCTTTCCTATCACTTCTTAATTTAAACTTACCACTTCCGGCCAGAACGTAGTTTTAGAATCAGGTTTGAATGCAAAAGGAGGAAGAGCGGTATTTTACTGCGAAGTTCTACTGTCTTAGTGAGAGAGAACGAGAGATTCTGTCTAGCAGGCGTTCGCTTTTTTAGGCTACTCTCTCTTAAGCTATTATTACTCTCGGTCGCACTTTAGGCCCTTGATAGCTTCGCAGTCAATTAGGGTTAAGGAGCCAACTCCGTTAGAATCTTGATAGCTTCGGATATATCTTTTTTAGTTAAGATTTAGTTTAGTTTAGTTCTCAGTCTCTTAAGTTAAAGCCCTAGTGTCGGCTTTATTGTACAACTCCAAGACGGAGTTCTTCTAAACCTGATTGGAATAATAAAAGGTTATTTCACCCTGCTATCCTGTTGTTTCCCGAACTCTACAATCATAGTGTACTTGATCTTGCATTGTGTATCTATTCGTATTGTGTACCTATCTGATTTCGCATTGCGTAACTATCTATAAGCATCGTGTATCTAATATAAGCACTGCGTAACTACTCAAAGTATATAAGCATTGTGTATATTGCTTGTATAAGTGCAAGCAATCTACTAGTATTCTACAGTTGTCTACATGTTTTATGTATGTTTTATATGCGCATTTTACATGTGATCTATATGTGTCTTTAAATGTGTAAATGTATAATAATATTAGCTTAATTATGTTTCATTATAAGTATATGTTTTACTTGTGTGTGCAAACTAATATTTAATTTTTATTATTCTATAATGTGTTTACATGTTTTATATGTGTTATATATGTGCTCTTATATGTGTTTTGTATGTGTCTTTATATGTACAAGTATAAGTGTATGTGTTTGTATATGCTACAATTTGTGTCTAACAAACCAAGATGTAACAAATCATTCGCCTATCGATCAAAACTAATGTATTCTTAAGACGCCCCTTGTGATACTTCTTTGGCGATATGAAGCAACTCCAATGATGGAACACAGCAATAACTTTTATTTAACATTAAAAAAAATGGCGACATACAAACAAGAAGAGAAAACATATTCTCACATTTAAAAATAAATTACATTCTTCGTGCGAGAGTCGCACGAGGCACTCGAGTCTGGTTTCAAATATTGCCATTCACAAATACCTTAATGTTCATCTATTTAAATTATTTAAACTACAAGATTTTAATATTATCTAAAGCTGTTACAACCTCTCCCCCAACGGAGAGACTTTTCCCGAAGGGAAAAGTTCTGTAAATTTCGAAAGTTTATAAGCTCGGCTTGCTCATTTGCTTAAAGAGAAAAGATAACTTCTCTCATAAGTTTCCAAATTTTCAGGCCGAAAATTTTTAATTTTAAACAAATATTTTTACACCACATTTAAATAGAAAATAGACAGTGTTCAAATTAGTCTTCCTGTTTTCCCTTGACGGCGCCTAGATCTCTCCCATGTTGGACCAGTTCCTCGGTTATAATTCTTAGCAAAGCCTTTCCTCAGTTTACCTGTGCCTTTCGAATAATATTCAATTGTCATTTGTTTTCGACAATTGTTTTCTTCGTCTATTAGTAGCGGCTTTTATATTAAATCAAAAGTCGAAAGATGATGATAACGCTGCATTGCAAAATTATTCTCAATATTAATTTCTTTATCGTTTTTCAAATTTTCGTGAACATCTTCCACGTTTAATTCTGGTGATTTAACTTCTTCTTCAAATACATCTCTGGATGCTTTATTTTCTTCCTTCATCGGTTCCAAGATCTGCTCTTCAGATATTTTTCTTTTCCTTTGAGCTCTAGTTAGAAACGGCATTAAAATGGTATCACTAAGTTTACGTTCAAGTGATAAACTAATAAAATAAGGCAGTTCAGTGTTAACAGGAAGTAATAACCTGATATCACTAATATTACGTTCAGTGATGAACTAGTAAAATAAGGCAATTCAATATTAACAGGAAGTAATAACCTGGTATCACTAATATTATGTTCAGTGATGAACTAATAAAATAAGACAATTCAATATCAACAGGAAGTTATAATATGGTATCGCTAATATTGCATTCAGTGATGAACTGATAACATAAAGCAATTCAAAATGAAGAGGAAGTAATAATCTGATATCACTAATATTGCATTCAATGATGAACTAATAAAATAAAGCAATTCAATATTAACAGGAGGTAATAATCTGGTATCACTAATATTATGTTCAATGATGAACTAATAAAATAAAAATACGCACGATTATTCGATTTCGTCGGTGCCTCCAAAATAATTAAGACTGTGATACTTCTTTGGCGATATGAAGCAACTCCAATGATGGAACACAGCAATAACTTTTATTTAACATTAAAAAAAATGGCGACATACAAACAAGAAGAGAAAACATATTCTCACATTTAAAAATAAATTACATTCTTCGTGCGAGAGTCGCACGAGGCACTCGAGTCTGGTTTCAAATATTGCCATTCACAAATACCTTACTGTTCATCTATTTAAATTATTTAAACTACAAGATTTTAATATTATCTAAAGCTGTTACACCCTGTATGGCCATGCACAATTACATAAAATTCTTCAATAAACTCCCGAGGTGGCCTCATGAGGCTCCAAGGAGTTTCTGCCACTAGATAGGGGAGGGCGCGGGGCGTATGCCTGTTTACCTCTGTTAAACACCAGGCATCCCCGTCCTCCGTCACCTGTCACACGAACACAAGCGATTATTTGCTTATCAGTTCTTCAGATTCTTCACATTCAACTGTAACTTAAGGTAAACAGTACAGAATCTTCTATCAAACTATGTTGTTGTAAATGTTATATGTGTATTACCGATGCGTTAGGTTTCAAAAGAGTAACGTATTTTAAAAGCTATCGAAATTACATTATATTTCTCTTCATTCTATCCGTTTTCATCTTTTACTTCTTCAGTACAGCAATATAAAAATGAAGAATTCTTTACTATTAATTGAATTATAAACTCTAAACAGTATAGCCAAAAGATATTTAAATTCACATTTAAATATATAGCAGAACTGAAATACCTGCAACCTCAGGCTATCTGGATAATCATTAAATTTGGATAATTGGCTTTTTTGACGAAATAATTATACTTTTCAACCGATATTTTATCTTCGGCACAAACGAATAACACGATGGCTACAAAATGTTGACAGAAAATTATTGATTACAGTTATTTTGCTCACAGTAAAACTGAAATTCGTGAGTGGAGTAATCGAAATAATGCCATTACTTTTGGCAATTTAATTTTAGAGAAAGGATGCTGTTATGGCTAAGTAATGATACAAAATATAAACAGCAATAAGCATATGTATAACACATAATATTTGTCCATTAATGTTTACAGGCTACATGCTGATATTTGTCGAAAATGGTAGGCCCACCCGCATCTAATATACATTGAGCTAAATCAGTTTAAAAGAATACGTATTGCACTGCATTCTCTTTTTATAATATTTAAAGCAGAAAAAAATTAAGAACATGTAAATAAATGTTCAATAAACTCAATTTTATTTGGCCTAAAAAATAAAAGGCCATATGTTTATTTAAATTTGTATGAGATCTGATGTTGAATTAAATTTGCTATTTTACGTATAAATAAATTTTTGCCAGTAAGTATTTGTCAGTAACTTTTGTTTTTCTCAGCATTTTACATATATTTTAAAATTAATATTATACAATAAAGAATTACTGAAAGAATGTTTCGAGAAAATGCAACGAACCTGGGATATATTCCTGGAAATCCTGGAGATTGTACAAAGCAGCGAGTGGGAGCACAACCGTGAAAAGTTCTTTCGCAATATGATCCCGGTACAGGAGTTCCACGACGATGAGGATAAAGTTGTGCATATTGGCCATACCGGGCGTGAACCTGAAAACCACATGGCAAAACAGTTTAATCTATTAAATAAATTTTGTTTGCTTTGTCATTAAGTTAGATTATGGAGTTCATTAATAGTTTTATGACACTAATCTACTTCCATATTCATTAGTTTATCCACTTGTTTTAGTATCTGCTTTAATTATTTTTTACCTGAATTTAGACATAGTTTTATTTAAATTTTGTTTATGGTTAAACTTTTAATTTCGAGAACTTAATTTAAGGATTGTTAAATTTTTTAAATGAATTTTTTTATCAAATGTTACATTATTTTCAATAATTTTAAGGCAACTCTTTTACTATTCATATTTTGTGGCCTTACTGGTGAAGTACTAGATGCATTTCGAAGGTCTTATTTAAATTCTTCTTTGTTTCCTATTAAGAACGATCACAGATGAAGCTGCAGTCTAACTATAAAAAGAAAATGTCAAAAGCTATCTCTTAAAATTGAATGCTTGGATAATTATAGTTGTTCAAGAGGATACAGGCCATAATTAGAATCTTATTTCTAGAAAACAACATTTCCCTTTGCTCCTGTAGCCTTTTCCAAGAATCCTAGATGGTCTTCAGCTAACAATGCAGGCTGAGAAGCCTAATGTTTTGTGTATCAGCAGTTCCTAGTTAAATTTTTCTCTTTGATAGATTGCAACATTTCAGCTTGTCGGTTGGATAAAACTCCAGTTTTTCTATTATACTGGAGGATGTAAAGATTCAGGATATTTTAATAAATCCTGAATCTTTACATCCTCCAGTAGAGAGAGGGAGGGGGATATCTGTGGTTTCCTCGTTATTTTTATATTCTAAAATTTTCTCTTTGTTAAACTCCAATTTTCAAATCATCTGTTATGTTTTGTTTTCTGCAGCTTCAAAAAATACAGGAGATGCACAGTGAGACTAACAGCTGAATGAGCTTTCTTAAAGGCTAAAAGTTTACAGTTTATTGTGTTATTTAGCTTTTCTTCGTCTAGGAGAACGGGATGGCAGGATGATGTTCTCATCGTTTTTCCTATATATAAGTCTCTGATTACCTTTCTGCAATTAATGACCTAACACTAATCATGATCAGTACAATAAAAGAATAACTTTCATGACATGAATGAAAATGTTAAATTTCGGAATTTTATTGCAGTTACTCTCTTAGAGAAGCAAAAGACATTTGTCTGTTATTGATTTATCTATTATTGCCATAAGCATGAACTAATTGTTTCCTTGATAATTTCTGGTTACTGTTAATTTTATTCAGAATCAATATACTCCTCTACAAGTGTACATTCAGAATTAAGGTTCAGACTGAAGTTTAAAATATTTTACTAACTTATCTGAAAAACTATGTACTTATAAAACCGTGTCTTTTGTGTTATTTACAAGCAGCTGATGTTGGTACAAAATAAAATGAAAAATGAAACATAATTTCTTTAAGTTCTTCTCTTTGAGTTCGCACATTACAGCACAGTACCCGTCGTATACCCTATAAATATAATAAGATAAGTAGGTGGGAGCATTCTGTTACAAAGCGCTGTGTAGTTCGCTCAATGGATATACAGTACCTATACTATTAAGAATTTGACAAAAATTTTTATTTTTGTAATTCACAATCCGAAATAGAGGAAATACTAACTAATAAGAAGCAAGATGAATACTGAAAATCCATTACCTCTTGTTGCTGCTCCACATTTGCATCGAATTGAAGAAAAGTGTCATGCCCATAGCTATCGACGTGAAGGACTATTTTGACATGCGGTGTCTCCGACACAAAAGTCTTTGGAGAATCGATCTCTCCGCAGTAGTAACCAGGATCTTCTTTATTACTGTGGTTTGAGTCTCTATAGCCATCAATGATCTGGACATATCCGCCTATGCATCGCCGTCTGTCTTCAGTCGGTTCGCCAACGCGCATGCGTGTGAAGCGAACAAAGACGACCCAGTCGTTGCGAGCAGGTCGAACCCTTATGCGGTAAGAGCAGTGCAAGGGTCGGTTGCGATTCTCATCATTCACAGGTGGGCTTGACACAGCTTGGTAAATATCAACAGTTCGATTGCAATGCTCATCATCTTCTAAAAAGCAATATGCAGTCCTTAAGAACTGACAGTATACAGTTGAATAAATGATAACCAAACACTTGACTAAATGATAAACAGAAATTGATTTTACGTATTTTTATTTGAATAAGCTTTAAAAACCAAATAATCTACTTCATCTAATTGTTAAAAATTTGTTTTATGTCGGCGTATGATATATTATTATGGTATAAACATTACTAAGTACAGTCTACGATTCCTTTTATAGTTCATTGTTTGAATAGAAACGATCCCGTGCAAGTTCTAATCTAGTCCTAATTTTTTCTTACATTTGCCTAGTGCAAAAATATATAGCTATAAGGTATATTATTTAGATCATTATAAAAGTTTTGTGATTTCATGACCTATAGTGCCCTATATTTGGGTGAAGAAACTTTGCAAAAACCAGTGAGCGGCCTAATACTGTGTTGCACGTAACGGGATTGCAGTAGATGAACAAAACTTTAAAGAATGCTCTAGATAGTTATGTATTAAGATTGAGAACTTCTTCTGTAGGAATTAAGGATTTTAGTATGAAGTTGAATTGAAGTGCAATATCAAGTTGTTTACTTTTCTCTGTAATTAGGAATACTTATTTCTGTCGTGTTAACTGCAGGCTGGCTCAAATACTTTTTTTCTTGCTCATCGCAGTTTTCCATGCCACTTGATAAAGCTCACATTTTCTGGGAGTAGTAATTTGACTAGCAAAGTCGCAGAATTCTAATTAAGTTCAATAAAATCTTCAAGTTCTACAGTACTGCTTATGTTTTGAAATGCTTATGCTTTCTAAAAGAAATTTTAATATTGACATTGCGACAAATATTTTAGTTTGAAGGAATCATTTTTAGTGTAAGAACTTTGTTAACGAATTGACGTGTGGTAGTCCGAAGTATTGTTTTTACCAATTCATAATTTGTAGGAAACTGATCCATTTTTGTCAAAATGTGCAAACCGCCGGTCGATGTTTATTACATTAAAATATGTACATCTGTAGCTTTTTGTGTCTGTCATTTGAAACTCACTTGTCAATGAAAATTGTAAAACATTTTCTATATTGAGCAAAAATATCTAACAATCAGAGTAAGTTGAAACTTATTTCAAGAAACATAATTCCTTCTGTTAAATATTTAATATTTTGATCTAGCTTTCCAATTTCAAAGAAAACCGCAATAAAATATTTTAAAAGGTAATTAGATGTTATACATCATATAGCTGAAACTTTGGTGGGCCTTATATTCGGACAAAATTTGTCTAATGCCACTAGACTATTGGCTATTATTCAGCTTATTAAAAAAATCTGAAAGGAATACATTGTTAAATTACTATTATTATTACTACTAATAATAGTGTTTTTTTCCATCAGATACTTCAAATACAGAAACAGTACGAAAAATAAGAACGCGTTTTTTATATATTGTACAGAACGCCCATGGACACTCAGCATATTTTTATTGGCTTAAGTAAAGTAATCAGTCCTTTTCTTAAGCGAGCTTTTATATACATAAACTTTCCTCGAAAGTTCCATTAAAGTTTTGGAAAAGGCTCATTGACAGTACTGCAATTAACAGCTACCACTTTCTGCACAACATTTTGATTTACGAGAAACTTTCCGGACTGCACTTTATTTACTTCCCGCTAAAATAACCCGAGTAAAGTTTTTTAATAGTAGTTTATTATTATTTCCCCTTTCTCTTTACTCTGTATCTTCCTGTGTAGTCAAGCATACTTAACGAGATTTTGTTCCGCACGTCTTCCACTTCTTCCTTTTAACATGATTAGGAAAGTTGGTTTATGATTCGGTGGGTATCAAACGAAAAAAAGGAAGCTTCGTTGCATGCCAAAGTGTGAGGGCCTTCGTTAAGAAAATGGAATGGTTATCTTCCACCTTTTTTCTGCAGGAAGATCATCAGAAGGCAGAACGTCGCGTTTCCTATTGACAGATTCCCTTCGAGGAGCAAAAAAAGAGACCAACCCACTCTTTGCGAATAATGGTGTCGATTGCCATGCAGGCGTGACGCGGATAAAAGCTAAGTGGATGTTATTCTTGTAAGTAATCAGAAGCTTTGAATAAGTGCATTTGAGGCTCTTACTAAATTGATCTTTAGGCTTAATAATATGCATTTTATAAGCGAAATTTCGTACTGCTTTTTATTTTGTTAATACCTTTTCACTGGATGAACTATTAAAGCATAATTTATTTATTTTATTGTTCGATTCATCCTGTGACAGGCTAACTATTGTGAAGAAATGTTGTTACAGGCAGTTTAGTCATGTGATATTTCAAAAGAATTTTTATAATATTTCTTTTTAATAGATACCTTATTCTGTCGTGTATAAGCCGCACCTTTTCCCACAAAAAAGTCAGAAGGAAATTAGGGATGTGGCTTACACACTCGAGCGATTAGAAATAAGCACATTCAGGCATATGGCAACACAGCAGCAATTTCAATATTAAATTTCAATATTAATAAATAGCAGGAATATCCAATGCTCTAGACGGTTCTGGGAATGACATTCTGTGAGAGACCGGTATAGATCTAGGGATGCCGAAATTTCAGGCGACCGCTCTAATGGTACCGATAGTAGCAATGAATAAGAGTTGCTAAGCAGAGAAACATATTTATTTTGATTGGTAATAAAATTTTTGTCTTAGTTGTATGACTGGTATAAGATATTTTCCCACTTCCCTAGGGTGCCTTCTTGGTGTAACGGTAGCATGCTGGCCTGGTATTCCAGAGGTCCGTGGTTCGATTCCCGGCGAAGGCGATTGCTAATTTTTCATCTCTCTGGCTTCCAAAATTAACCTAATGACTCTACACTGGTACTGCTTTAATTTTAGCTGCTTTTGCATTTCCAAAACGAAATAAGTAATGTAGGGGGTAGATAGACTATCAGCAGCTTATTCTCTAGATTTTGTTTTTTTTAAATTGGTGGAGAAAACTAAGGATGCGTCTTATATAAAAGAAAGTATAGTACGTTTATTTCAGACCATCAGTAAACATAAACAGGTTTTCCACACGTTGAATTTCGCACTTTTCTCCCAATTCCGAGCACAAACCATCCACAGATGTTGGCCACTTGCTAAGGCCAGAAGCGGTGGTACTTTATTATGGAGGCACCTAGTAGGTGGTCCACTTTTGCATCCTATGAGAGGACTGACAAACACAATCATGCCTTCTTCAGGATTCGAACCCGGGCTGTTTGGCATCGCAGTTGGCTTTCCTAACCGCTATACTGTCTGGGCGCCTGAATTTCGGACATTTGTTCTTCGATTCTGATTAACAATTGTAAGATATTTCTCCGGCCTTCCTAGCGAGCCTTCGTGTTGTAGTGGTCAGCACACTGAGCCGGTATTTCAGAGGTCCGTGGTTCGATTCCTGGCGAAGGCGTTGATAGTTTTTCATCTCTTCTGCTACAAAAAATACCTAATGTCTCCACACAGTACATTTCTACTACTTCAAATACAGAAGAGATCTATAACTAAATTTAATTAGGAAACTATGATCTGATTTAACTGTAAATTAGTTTTGGAATTTCATTTCTCTGAATGTCTTTTTAATATAAAAGTACTGTATCTTAAAATAAGAAAAAATAAAGGGGAACTTTTTTCCTTAAATTAAAACTTTTCGAATCTTATGCAGAGTAAAACTTGAAAGAAAATTTATACCAGTAGCTGAGTGAAACAAAGAGATTCATTCAGTTATGTTCAATAAGAGGACATTCAGTAGTCCTTCATAGTCTAATAAGCTTTCATTAACAAAGTTAATAAAAATGAGAATTAAGAGATTATTTTAACACCACCATAAAAGAAGAAGAAAAATATACTCGTACATTTACTTTAACACATGAATACAATATGCAATATTAACATGTGATTACAATATGCAGCTAAATAATGTACAAAGGAGAAAGAATTTAATCTGTGTTTCTAATATGAATATTTAATTAATTTTCCTGCATTATCTTTTAAAAACTAGAATACTATTAAACTGGGAACCAATATTCTATCTTGAAAGTAATATTTAAGATAACCCGAACCAACGTTAATTTACTTCGCATGAAATTGTCTGATCAAACTTTCATTACACACATGGCGAGGGGAACCTTGTTAAGACATAAACATTTAAAATTCGAAAAGATGTTGAACAGCTAAAGAGACGAAAATATTCTTCTTTATCTCTGTTTAATTTCTTTGATTTGATTTTTTTTCTCTTAGGTTCCCCACACTTGGAGGACTTGACAAAAATTCGATATCAACGAAATCAGATTTTAAGAACATCGGAAAACGAAATGAATCCGTTTCGTTATCCCCACTTCTATCGCACGGTGTGTTTAACTTAATTATCTTCCGTTATTTAGCGAAAGCACGACACCTCTCTCTATCTATGTACACGGAATTATCCGTTCGGAGGCAGCACGTGTCGAATTTGCTAGCGACGAGAACGATAAGCTGTAGTCCGTGCAATTAGCATACACGAGTACACCGGGTTTCAAGAAAACACGTTTCCGAGCTGAGAGAGAGGATTTTCTCTTCCGCACTAATTAATTCCCTGGAAGCGTGTGGGAAGAGAGAGGAGTTCGGGCGGTAATGATACAGGATTTCCGAACAGTGAAAGGAATATTAATTTCTGTCTCGGAACATTATTAAGCAAGATATGTCCGATTTGATTTCATTGAATATTTTGTACAAAATGCAAACCCTACCTGCTATCTGTATCGACTGTATTTATCGTGTTGCCCTTATATCAATAATCAAATACATTGAATAATAGATTGCTTAAAATGATAATGCTACTTTTTGAATACTGTCTTAAATTCTGAGAAATTATCTTTCGGAAAATATTAGATATTGTGATTTATTTAAGAATTTAATTTTTTTAACCGAAGAATATCTTTGTTTTCCCGTACAAGTGTTACAGAGAAAGTTCGGTATAAGGATATTTGATACTGTACTTCGAGGTGCTTTCGATATAAAACGGAATCGTATTTCGGCACAGCTGTGTGATTAACAGAGGTCAAGAAATTTACGATCATTCATTTAAATTTTTATTATTTTTTAATGTGATTTAGGTTCAGATTATTTTTTCATGTGCTATAAATTAAACAAGAAAAAGTATAGAAAATGTTGATAAATGTTAAAATTTGAAGAAAAAAAGCTTTTTTATATTAATAAAGTAAAATACTTAACAAGTAAATAAAAGGCTGACATTACTCTTTCTGAAACTATGAAATATTCCCCTCCGTGCTGAGAACCTCTGCATTAGCCTTAAGTGACCATAACTCCTTAAGGAGAAGCAGAGAAACTCACAAAAAAATGAGCTTGCTGTAATTTTCCAAGTCTGCAATCGTAACAAACGTTTACATCATTTAACACTTTTAGACTAAAAAATAATTTCTGATTTAAAATTTAAATAAAAGACAATGTAACATTATCGTAAATTTTGAATGAAATGGCATCGATATTTCAAGATGAATAGACATAATGACTCTTTCAGAAGAGAAAGCAACTTTTGATACGTGAAGCTTAATGCTTATAAGCTGATATTCTAAAATTAATAAGAAGCTAAGCCTGTCAATAAACTGAGATTGTTATCAACCGATTTCTCAGTCAAATGAAAAGAAAAATGATGATTATTGGAAAATCTGAGTATATACTGGAAATAACTTGGCTGCTCTGGCGCATTTCCAAGGTAAATTTCTGCATTTTAGTGGGACATTTTTAGACAACGTTTCAAAATTTCTGCTTAGATTTTTTATCTTTATAAAGCTCACCATTTTAATAAATAGTATAAAATAGTATTAATGATATTTGGTGGTATTAAGTGTATACGGTGATTCAGAAAGCAAAGCGGAAATCTATTGGAACCTAAGAAAGAGTATTTTAAAATTTATTACAATTTTTATTTGAACATTTTCAGTACGATGTTCGTCATCCCATACCAATAAACATTTTAACGAATGAATTTTACCTGCTTTTCGCATAATTCCTAATAATGAAATTAAAATTTCATTCTAGTAAAATTATTAAGTAATTAGGACAAGTAACCCGGAGATTCATCAAAATGAAATTAAAGGAAGTTTCAGTTGTCAGTCTGATGTATGACAGAAATGGTCTGTCCATAATTAAACTAAAATACTATTTATAGAAAGAAATGCCTTTGGCTGAAAAAATCGAATCAAAGAACAGTATTAAAGTCAAAATGAGATTAAAGTGATATCACTAGTTATTTCAGAAATGTAAAGGATTATCATACAAATTTATAAGAGAAGTTGTAAAGAAGGACTAGAAGCGTTGGGTTTTATCTTAAAAAATTGATTGAAAAAATTGGATTTGAGAATGAAAGTTGTAAATAAAAGAAATTATTATTATGAAATTCAGCTTTCCATATCACTACCATAACTCGCTAAAAACGATTCCTTTCCTCTTTAGCTTCATTCCAGTTTTGTCCCTGGATTCATTACAAGAACAGCTGCACCATAATAAAATTTTAAGCTGTTGTGCCCAAACAGCGGAAAACTTTCGACTGAAAAGTTAGCTGTCAAGCTTCAATGGAAGAGCTGGATTTACGGACCGGACGGCATCAGTTGACAACCCTGTTAAAGTACATTAAATGTTACATGAAATACTTGATAACATTCTCAAAACTGGACAATGAGTTACAGTTCAGCAAAAATATGGTAGTAAATTCGTTTTAGGGTTTTTTTGTTTGTTTTTAAACTAGAGTTATTGTAGCTTTTTTTCTTTAGCATTAGGTTTTTGAGAGATCTTGCTGGAGGAAGTGACGCCGTACTGCCATACGAACATTTCATTATAACGTCTGGGATCCGTATTCGGACCTTTCGGAGTGCAGTTAGTTTCTGTTAATTTCTGTTACCAAGAGGGATGATAGTTAAAAATAACAAAGATGTTATTTAGATGATTTTTGTTATTATTTAAAAGCATTGACCTCAACAAAGCTATTTTTTGTTTTAAAATTTATGGTTTAGGGTTCCAGCCAATATTTAGTGATAACCTTGAATTATGATAGAACTAAAATCATTTCTGCATTTGCTAAAAGATTATTTTTGGCTGAACATATTCGAAAAACAAACATGCAAATAAGCTAAACACACACATAAAAACACTCAAGTAAGAATACAGGATATACCAGCTATTTATAGAATGTTGCAAAATCAGGTAAAATTTTGTAAACAAAAACCAAATGATTATGTTACATTAGATGCAGGAAAAGTACGACCGTTCAAACATATTTTATTTATCATAATGATGATGCAAATATTCGTAAGAGTATCAGCTTGATACATTAAAAATCATATTAATTAAGATAATTTAAATTACATGCATCACATGTATGTTTAAAAATAAAAACAGACATCATTAAGAAGTGAATATATTTCCTCAAAATCGTGTAGTTTATTAAGCAACTTCAATTATAATTTAAAAGATAAATTAATCGTTTGCCGAGCTGAACACAACAGTCTAAAACTGACTATTTGTCTCATCGCATCGATGATAAAAGCCCTCATTGCAAAATATAACAGGCTCGAAAACAGAAAACTATCTCCGCTACAGATATTTTTAATGCCATTAAAACAAGGCTACTCATCTATCTGTTTAAATTTTTAAATAATTAGGTTTTTTTGAATACATGTTTTATTACAAATAATTAATTTTCTGTTCTAAGAGAAATGGAGAAGATGATGGGATTACTTTCAACCTTTAGGCTAAATGCATTTCCTAAATTTTCTGAAAATGAATTCCTCATCGAAATTATAGGGTAGGCCATTAGAGAGAACAAAAATGCGAGAAAGGCTGGTAAGATACAGGTATATAAAATTGTGGAGCGTTTGTACCCATGTATAAACCAAGAAGAGATGTCTTAGGATATGTCCAAGAAATTCTTCAAACAAGTTGTGTTTTCTGATGGTCCAGTAATCTAATAACACAAACTGTACGTCTGCCATATTTATCCCTATTCCGGCCATGACTAAAAAGTTAATGGGTGCCTTCTATCATTCAGAGCTATATCATCACATCTTCAAACATTAGATGAAAGCAGGAAAACGATTAATTACTTTCTTGCGAAGTGAGAGCAGAAGAGAAAACAGATTTCGTATTCAGCAGTAAGGGTATTTATAGACTCCTTTGCTTCAGTTTTGAATGGTGATTGGACAAGAACTCTACAGCAGTGAGGATCATTTCAGATAAAAATGACGCAGTACAGATTCCATGAAGGGGACGAAGCCGAATTAAAATTAATAATTAAAAAGAAAAATTCCTAATGTTAGCAGTTTTGAGTTTCATATTGTTTTCTGTTACATATTAGATGCAATGATCTAATTCTGGATAAGAGAAGGCACCCATCACCCTTTTATAAATAGAAAATTAATATATATACGTATGCATATGAATTTTGTTGGACTTGACGTTCTTTTTCGTTTTAAAATGTACGATTTTAATGCCTGCCATTAAAAAACTTTAAATATATTTTGGGTTTGTGGAAAATTTTTAATACTTGTTCGACAGTCTTCTTTAAGTATTAACATCTTCTAATTTGAGTTTGCAATAATTTTACATTTCCTTTCGTAGCAGATAATCATAAATAAAAAATGAATAATTAAATCTATCTATCTATATGTAATATTGTGGTAATCAGGCACATTAATGACGATTCAGATAAATATAAACAGAAGTTTCTAAACGTATAAATAAATATCAATAAAATGATAGATAAAATAAAGGTAATAAACTAAAATTAAAACCGATTAAAAGTTTCACTTAAAGCTGCTGAAGTTGATGGTAAAACAAACAAAAGAATATTTTAAAGAGAAGAATCAAACCTTTGTTTTTCTCAACCAGAGAGTGAATAACACGAAAAAATAATAAAATGTCTTCATATTTATTTAATTTTCATTATATAGGTACATATTCAAACTGAATACAATTACAGACTTCATCCTCCTTAGGATTTTATACTCTTTTCCCATTCATGCTTTTTTTTTTTGTTACGTATAGATATATAGATAACTAAGAAGGAATGAATTGAAAGCCAAAAAGAATTTGTTACAGGTATTTTAAAATAAATTAGCTTCAGTTGTAGGTTTTAAAATAATGGCAGAAAAAGCAAAGCTATATAGATGCTGAACAAGACAAGACAGGAAATTTAAAAAGAATACATTACACATGTAAAGCTAAGTCAAAAAAAAAAAAAAAAAAAAAAAAAAAAGGAGCAAGGAAAGAGTTTTGAAAATGTCAACTTTATACAGAAGAAGGAGAGTAAGCGTCTCTTAGATGGTATAAACAGAGAACGTATCTCACCTGGTCTGTACACAACATCCGTGGACACGGCCACTGCCAGCATCACCAGCATCATGACCCTCATGTTCAAAACGTGTCGTCCGGGGCACGAGGGAGTCCGTGCCCCGCACTGACCTCTCAAGGGGGTGGGTAAACGAGGGCTCGGAAGCGGTCCGGACGCGAGAGAATCCGGGAAGTATTCGTTGCTGCTGTCATGGCCGTTCGCTATTGGGCGCATGCGTGGAGGACTATCGACTGCGCCTAGGAACGTGAAGGAGTGGGAAAGCGGAGGCTGGAAGCGCATTTTTCTCGTCGGAAGCATTGTGTTACTGGTCTTGCTTTATTATCCTCGGATCTTTATGAATGAGATTAAATGCAGTACAGGCACTGAATACTTTCTTTTTTGTTACTTCTTTTTTTGTACGATAAACGCAATAGCTAATAATAGTAAAATAGGCGTAAAGTAAATCCATTTTTATCGTTCATCTTTCATAAACCTAAGAGCTATTAAAAAGTAAACATCTCTCCTGTGAAAAACATTAATTAGGCTATGTAATTAGATATTTTATCGCCGGTTATAAACATAATAGAAAACTCTGCAGTTTGTGTTGTAATCCATGTAATTAGTTTCTGTTTATTACTTGGAAGTTTGGAGTAGACAATTTCACTATTAATATGCTTTCTCTTAGATTTAAAAATATTTATCGAACAGGGACGGTATGAAATAAAATTGAGATGTCTTCGGTGTGCAAAAGGAAAAGAAAAAAATACGTCATATGGGATATAAAATGAACATTTCCCTCAATTTTTTCACATTAAGTTAGAGGAGAAGAAACGAACTAGATTTGCATTTTTGTATCTCTTGCGCTCACCGTTACAGAAATATATTTTTTAATTTTATGCATTAGAATATTTATAACTATTTAAATTTAATGTTGATCAAGTTAGATATTTCATTAATATTATAAAAGTAGTTGATGGATACATAAACATTTTTTCATAGTATGCTGATGTCTAATGGGCATCGTATTTTGTACAGATAAAATATATTAATGCACTTCTTTTATTATTATTGATTATGCGTTCCTTTTTTCCACTTCATGTGATTGCTGAAACATTAATAAAACTAATTATTCGTTTTTTTTTCATTTCTGTTAATGTTAAAAAGTGATTATGGTTGCTTTATGTTTGAAGTAGTGTAATTAGAAAAAAGAATTTAGAAACTAAGGAATGAATTTTTGTCGAAATGGATTTCATCGGAACGAATGAATGGATAAAGAATAAAAAGGCGGTAAAAATAAATATAAATCAGAATCTAAATATTTCCAGGCTTCTTTAATAAATATTTCACGAGAAGTACTATCTTTAAATTACAGTTCCGTGTGGTTTATTTTATGTCACAATAAACTTAAAACTTTTACCGAAAAATTAACATTACAATTTAAATTTGTGGATTGTTAGAACTCATGCTAACTCTTATGTCGAACAATTTCTTAGCATTAGATAAGCTACAATGCTGGTAAATTGATAAAAATGGGAATGCTCGAATGGTGGATATAGAGATGGAAAAATATATCATAAATATCATTAGAAAAAATCTGATGTGGACACCATATGACTTCTTTGTATGATCTATTAAATTGTACACATTTTTTGTTGCACTTCATTTAAACTTCTTTCCGTGAATTATTCTAATTTAATTAACAGATTTCTCTAAGCAAATTGAAACTGACATAAAAAATTGACAAATTTTGAAATTGAATATCTCAAACAGTTTTCGTTTTACGGTACTCAAAACTTCTTATAAATTAATTCTTTTATAATGAATATAAAACTTTCTCAAATATAAGTATAGGAACCGGCAAATCGTATTAAAAATTAGATTTCGTTATTTATTAAAAATTAATACTTTTTAAATTTATTATTGCTAAAATAAGGGCATTTTTGTTATTTTGAACATTCTGTAACTGGAAATATATGACTAGACTAAAGATTGCGAGATTAAAGGCCACGTAAGGCCTTTTAACCCAGGTTGTTTATATATGTAAATAATTCTTTTTGCCGTTATAACAGCCTACTGTGTAGTAAAAGGGGGAGTTCAGGTGGTGCTGTATTAAAGAGCATGCAACCTCCTGTTCTCGAACTCAGAGTTTCCCAAAGTTTTTAAACAACTTGTCATTATAAGTGCAAATAGCAGGCAACAGTTATATAATTTCTGTATAGCTAATTTTTTTAAAACACAAGAAGATATTTCCATTAAAACTGGAGGTAACCCAGCCGATTGTTGCATTTTTTCTTCTGACAAAAGCATCGCAAATACAAGTAACTCTCGTATAACACAATAGATAGGTTCCTAGAAAATGCCGTGTTGTGTGAACCCGTGTTGTATGAGACCCAAAGCCAGTATAAAAAAGGGGATTACGTTCCGAAAACTTATTAAAAACAAATATTTTTTTAATAATCAACAGAGAACGTTTTTTCGGTGAAATAACATCGCTTTCACTTTCAGCATTGCTTTCTTCATTTAAAGTTCTGGCATTTTCTTTGCTCTTTAAAAACTCTGTAGCTGTACTTTGCTTACTAGTTCTTACTGGGTCCTTTTAAATTTATCGATATAGAGCTAGACAGTTTTGCAGCTCTCTTTTGAATTTTCGGCTTATTTCAGCGGAAGAATCACTGAAGAAAAGCACCTCAGAAGTGATTTGATTTACAGCTTCGGATGCCATTTCTATCAAATCTTCCGTCAATTTCGTCTTCTGCTAATAAATCCTGAACGTCCTCAATAGCCATATTCACAAAACCTTCGTCTTCGATTTTAGCAAGTTCTAATATGCCACCAATTTCATTTTCTGACGATTCATGCATGTTTTCTATTTAAACTGAAGAGGGCCATATCTTCTTCTAACATGCTTTCAGTTCAATGTTTTCAGTTCTTTCAGCGACAAAGATACGATGTCGATTCAGTTCTTGATTGAAAATGTCTTCCAAGCTTCCATTACATTAATTGATTTTGAATCGTTTACGTCTAAAATCTACTGTAATGCTCTTCCTGTATAATATGTTTTAAAGATATAAATAACGCCTTGACCCAATGGTTTGAGAAACGAAGTAGTGTTGCAGAGACATTAAGTATTTTCTGAAAGCGAGAGAGATGAAAAATGAGCAACGCCTTCGACGAGAATAGAACCACGGACCTCTAGAATACGCGCCCAGCGTGCAGACCACTACACCACGAAGGCACGCTAAGAAGGCGGGAGAAATACCTTATAGTGTTAGGTGTTAGAAACAGTATTTTAACATTGGGATGATTCAAATCTTGTGGGTGACATGGAGCATTACCTAATAGTATTAAGCACCTTGAAGCTTAAATTTTCTGCCTTAAATAACGTTTAGCGTCTAGCACAAAACAATTTAAAAAACAATCTTTAAATATATTCCCAGCTAACCAAGCTCTTGGATTTGCTTTTCAATATACCGGTAAGTTGTTTTTATTTACAGTTTTAAGTGCATGCGGATTTAAAAATCTATAAACTAACAAGGTTTTTGTCATAAAGTCCAAAGTCATACTGCACAAAAGTGGCTTTAGACAATTTTTAGACACCTTAAATCAGGATACAGTTTTCTTTATTGTTTCGATACAAAGGTTCTACTGGGCATTTTTTGTTTCCACCAAAGCCCAGTTTTGTCGGCAGCGAAAACTACGTCTTAGCAGCTTCATAATCAGCCGATGCAGATTCTTCTGGAATTCTTATGCTATGAATAGCAAAACGCTTTTTGAATTTTTCAAACCAACCTTTACTTACCAGAAAATCTGGTTTGACAGAGGGTTCTCCATGTTCTTTGAGGTGCTTGAAAATTTTGAGTGCTTTTTGTTTAATGATATTACTATCCAACGAAATTATTTATTGACAGCTATCATCAATCCAAATGCTGAGTGCCTTTTCCATCTTCTCAATTATTGGTGCCCCCGGAGGCCAACTGTACGATTTTCGGATGTCGAAGATCCAGCAGCAACTGCACTTCTTATTTCTTTTCATTTTCCTTAATAGTCCGGACTGTTTCTTCATTCCAATGAAAACTTTTTCCAATGTGAGATGCCTTTTTCTCCTTTTAAAAAGCGGTCCAAGATTTGTATCTGTACTTCTAAAGAAATGAATTTCCTCTTAACCGTTGTTTTTTTTTATCTTTATCGGACATGTTTGGGGACTGAAACTTAATGCCATAAAGACGAAAAAGTTATTCTTTTACACACCGTGGCTCTACACAGACTGCCGACCAGCAGCGTGAGACATCAGGCCATGGGCCATGGAGGCCATGGAGACGAGGATTCGAATTTTGGAAGCCGAACGTGCAGGTTGTGCGTTTCAGAGCACTTATTGTGACCTCATGTTGATTACCTTCTGGGATAGTGAGGTTTCTTCATTGTTATCTGGGGACTTTTGTTCATACGGGTCATCTGAGGACATTTGTTCGTACGGGTAGCGGATCTTGGAAGACAACTGGCAGAACTTACGGAACAAGGATTCTTATGTGTTAAATGTTTATATGTTAAATGCTTTGCACAAATATGGAAAAATTTCGTGCGGAGTTCGTTAAATTTCTTCGATTGCTTGGGCAATTTTCTTATCATGCTAGAACGAAACCGTGTTGTAGGAGGGTTACCTGTACTTATTTTCTACAGCTTATAGTAAAGAAAAGCGGGAGCGCAGAGCGTGCTAAATTAAACGTATCCTGGAACTTTCATTTTTCCAAAGATTTTAAACTTCTTGTCATTATTAGGTAACAGTTACATAATTTTTACATATAAAAGCGCAAGAAGATACTTCGGCCACTAAACTCGTAGTAACACCACCTTATTGGTGCTTTTTTTTTCTGACGAAATCATTGCAAATACTTATTCCTGCCGTGGTTAAACCTACAGTGTACTGAATGTGGGAGTTTAAAGGGTGTTTTTTTAAAGTATGCAATATAATGGACTGGAACTCTCCTTTTACCACTAGCAATAAAAAGCGGAGATCCACAAATAGATATTATAGCAGTTCCATATACAAAATTTCAAAGCTTTACGGCTAATCGTTTTTGAGTTATGCGAGATCCATAGGTACATAACATACCTACAGACTTCACGAAAAATTCCCTTTTGAATCCATTTTAAATCCAGTTTGCAATCCGTTTCGGAAAAATGAGTCCTATATTCTGTCAGTACATACAGACGTTCAGAAATACAGATATAGAAAAGAATCGTTCAAATGGATTCGGTAGTAATCAAAATGGATATTTCCGTTTAAATATGATACCCAAACGTTTTCGTGATTACAATATTTCTTCTACTTCGTATAAGTAGTAAAGCAGTAAAATGAACATAGCTAACATTGACTAGTGTTTAGTACTTAGAGGGGGAAAAAATATATACTTCATTCAAGATTTCTGCACATTCGCGTTATTTGTGTACTGTGAGCTTGTCAGTAAGCGAAATTTCTAGGAGTTCGTAACTTTTTCGTAATCCAATCTTTTCTCTTTCCACTCCGTAATACATGTATATCTCTATGACTTTGATAATTGAATGAAAATATAATATTGATTATGTTTCAGTATGGGAAGGTATAAAAGAATAAGCAAATTTAAATTTTTATTCTGAACATTCCCCAGTAAAAGTTTTTTTTGCTTTTAATATGACCTCTAATTTGATTCATGTAGCTGTGTAATTAGAACTGATTTAACTAAGCATTAAAGTAGATAGCCAATATTATATTCCATTTTCCAGTTTATTAATATCATTCGTCATGTAAATCAGGGGAAGTCTCAGTCAGAAGCAAATTTCTCTGGCGAGGGGGATTTCGTGCTTTCAGGAAAAATACGGTCAGCCTTTAATTTAGCTATTAAGTATTTAGTTTTATTTGATGAATTAAAAAAAACTGCTTTTATTCAAGTTTTAGTATTTATCAACATTTTCTTTATTGCTTAATTTAGAAAAACATATTAAAAATAATGTAAATCGAAATAAATGTTAACGTTTTCGAGTTTGAGAAAGGAAGGGCCAGTACGATCTTATAGCAATGATGAAAGGGTTAAACAGAGCAATTAAAGATTGGAATCACTTGGTTTAAGTGTTAATAGTGAATGCGAAATTACGAAAGCTCAAAGAAGAATATGCTAAATGGTATATCCATTAAAATATTGCGTAATATAATAAAAATGGTGATATGTTGCTGACTAAAATTTCGCCTGCAAATATTAAATGAGCGTTATCAGTCATTTTGATGGACACGTTACTTAATTTTAACATCATGACATTAATAACGTAAATACCAGCAAACAGGTTTTCTAAAAATATCGATTAAAAACATTACACATTTGGTTTGTTTTGGGAAATTTAGTTTAAGAGATAAAATTAAGAATTTAAACAAATCTTAAGTTTTTCAATTAAAATTTGGATGTATATTTAATATGCTGCTACGAATTTTGTATATACGTAAATAATTTTAGCAAAATTATGTATAAAACTGTAATATTTTTGGTATAATATAACATGAAAATTCTGAAGAGATGAAGCTCTGGCGGAAAAATGAGAATACAGGGGCAAATCGATTTAACATAGAGGTAAATGGCTAACTTGTAAAATTGGCGAGATAACGCCAAGCTGGCGGTAGTTTTAGTGACTAATTTGTGTTGCCAAATTTGACGAACAATCGCTAAAAGTTGTCAAACTTGGCAACCATTTGCCAACATTTTGGTCCGGTCTCTATAATTATAATCGGTATTGTAATTTAACCCTATATGTACTCTAATCCTATCCCCCCCATATACTTTCCAGTGATTTTGAGAGTTGGAGGATCCTACAGATTTATCGGGTTAAGACTGTATAAGACCGGAGACAGCATCAACTCTCAGTTGGTTAGCTCAGAGTCGACTACGCAGTATTGAGATAGCTCCTTGTGAGCTTCGCTCTTTAGATGGCTTTGCATTGCGTTGTTTTTAACGCTCTTAGTAGTTTGAAAGGTTAGCCCTGATTATGCTATGTGATAGCTGTAGTAGTCTTTTTGTGAAAAACTCTAGAACTGTAAAGTGTTCCTTTTGGTAAAATAAATTTTATCAAGCTATCAACGATTCTAAGTGCATTCAACCTATTACGGTCCCGTACGCAGGCAACAGTTTTTGGTGTCAGGAGTGGAATTGAATGCGAGTGACAAGATGGATGAAGGAGCAATTGATACAACTGGTGGTAACCTTTGCGAATTCAAAGAAGAGGTGTAAGCGGGCCAAGGATCCAGAATAGATAGAAGGGGCAGTCAAGTCAGTTCAAGAAAGGACTGAAGAAGGTCAAAAGGAAATATAAACAGAAATTACTGCCATAATAGACAACATATCTGAAGCTATGAAATTTAAAATAGACACAACTGAAAACAAAGTTGGAGAAATTTAAGAAATGGTTTCTGCTCCTGAAAAATAAATTGAAGAAAGAGATTCTGCTACCAAACAACAAATTAGAGAATGGGTTTCTGCTGTCGAACAACAAATAAAAGAAAGAGTTTGTTGAACCCATTTGTTGACGACATTTTGTTGTCGTCAACAAATGGATTATAGACTTTCTGCTGCAGTTGCCAAGGAAGTTGACATCTTAAAAAATCCATAATTACAATAAGAAATAATTCTGATGCTACAGAAGCCCAAAGAAACATTTTAGCAGTTCTCTGTGGAGGTTGAAATGCTGTCTGATCTCGTGTTTCGTATTACCCATCGGAAACAAGGGAGAGTTTCTCCATGAAGTACTTCATCGATGGGTTCTGGTTTCCTGAGATACAGAAAGCTCTGTGAATGGCGGATGTCAAAAATTAAAAAAGCTCTTTAGTGTTAGCCATAAAATTCGAGGCAGCTCAGCAAGCAACTCATAGAGATCTCCAGCGAATCAGAGCTGCTCCTGTTCAGGAGCCAGGGGATCAAGTGACTGCTCGTGTAAACGATTTAACCAGGCAAGGCGAAGACTTGAAGGGGAATAGGAGTGTCAACAAAGTGATCCTAAAGTGCGGGAACTGAGGAGATAAAGGCTACTACCAGGATTTGATGAACATCACGCATGCGCACTTTACCCGAATAGCACGCGGTTTCACCTCTCTTCTCGTTAAAGGATTTAGAGTGCATTCATTCCAGTTAACGAGGTCTCAAAACAGTCTTATATTGTTATTTTTCCTTAGTACCTTCCTGTTCTGGGAGCAGGTAATTTGCGTACCCGCTATCTTTCTTGGATGTGGTAGCCGTTTCTCAGACTCCCTGTCCGGAATCGAATCCTGATTCCCCATCACCCGTTACGACCATAGTAAGCGCGTAACCAATGATCGATAGTTGATAAGGCATACATAATTCTCATATTCGTAATTATTTCAACACCAACACTATTGGTACCAGTCATTCTTATAATGTAAACACATTTACAGCTACTAGACCTTTTCCTCGTTTATTTTTTCGAAACGAAGATCACATTTCGGAAAAATGTTTTATATCGCCGGAAGAAAGAAAAAATAATTGTAATAAATTTATAATAAATTTAGTAATAGTAGGCTATAGTAAACTAAAGTAAGCCAAAGTAGACTTTAGTGCATAGAAGTAATATTGCTGTAATAAATAATCTGATTTAGACATCACGACTCCCTTGAGTGGCCCATTCAATTATAAATATTTTTTTACTGCACTTCATTTAAATTTATTGCCGCGAATAGTTTGATCTCTCAAGCTAAGTTGAAGATGAGATAAAAAGCTGCATATTTCGAAATTAAATATTCCGGTCAATTTTTATCGGAGTCAAGCTTCTTACATTTTTTTCCATAACGAGTATAAAACTTTCCCAAACACAAGTATAAGCAATAGAGATCGCATTAAAGGTTAAATTTCGTTGTTTGTCAAAAATTAATTATTTTTTTAATTTAACATTTTCGAAACATGAACATTTTAGTCATTGTAAACGCTTCTGTAATTGTTAAAAAGCAGTTCTTAGCGCCAAAGTTTTAGTTTTAGAAAGTAGTTTTTAGTGCCAAAGTAGCATTTAGTGCATAGAAGTAAATACTGTTATAATAAATTTAAGTAATGAAAGTAGTTTTAATACGCCAGAATAGTTTTTAGTGCATGGTAATATTGCTATAATAAATAATGTTATGAGCATCACATGGCTATAATAAATGTGTGCTATAATAAATAATGTGGGCTGTTCAGTAGTAACCCTCAGGTACCGTTGTGTGTCGTCCGCGTCACGCGGCAAAAACTCCAATGTCGGGCGAAAGCCAAGTTCCATAATAAATAATGATGTGAGCACACTTCCTTGAGCCTCCTATTAAATTATACACATTTTTTACTGCATTTCATTAAAATTTATTTTCTCTAATTATTCTAACTTAATTAATCGATCTCTCAAGGTAAGTTGAAACTGAGATAAAAAATTGCAGGTTTTGAAATTAAAAATGTCGGTCAATTTTTGTCGTACGGGGTCAAACTTCTTATAATCGTTTTCTCATAACGAGTGTAAAGCTTCACCAAACATAAGTACAGGAAATGGGTGATCGCATTAAAAGTTTAATTTCGTTATTTGTCAAAAATAAAGTTTTTTTTATTTGAAGTTTTCGGAACATGAATAACTTCGTCATTTTAAACACTTCTGTAAGTGCAAGTGTATGATTACGATCAACGCTTGCGAAAATAAAGGCTGGGTAGAACCTTTAAGCCGAGCAAGGTGCTGGGTATATACATACGATTGGTATTGATGATTGCAATAAAAATGGGAGGTTTACAACTAGGCGTTATATCGATCACATATATAAAATTTCAACGTTCTACGACTAGTCGTTTGTGAATTATGCAAGACACATACATACATTTTTCGTGGTCAAGGAAAATTCCTTTGACTCCATTTTAAATCCCTTTCACAGTCTGTTTTGAAAAACAGAGTCCTTTATTCTGTAAGTACATACAGGCACATGAAAAATATCATACAAAAAAAGTCGTCCAAATGGATTTAGGAACGGTCGAAATGGAAATTTCATTTGAAATATGATACCGGAAAATTTTCACGATCAGAATGCTTCCTTTACTTCGCACAAGGAAGTAACAGTTAGAAAGCTTTGATTCTGTGTCTTTAAGTCCTCGATCTATTTTAAAATGAGATGAATTTTTAAACAGCCATTTGACGAGAAATCACTAGCATTGTGAATTGCTTTTTTATGTGGTACTTCCAGCTTATTACTTTTGGTAATGTACTGTACCTGAAAAAGAAGCGACGGTTCGAAAATATTCGCGATTATCAATTAGATGCGTAAAAAGAATTAAGTAAATTTTATTTAAAGCATAAGTGCTTAATTATGCACTGCATTTCCAAATTTTAAGTATAAAATATTATTTAACGTGTGCTGTACGCTGGTTCTCTTGTTCCAAGGGCTAATTAATATATTCCGGGCGTTAGTGCTGGGTTTATACATACTATATAACGTATGAGTATATTCTAGTTGAGAAAATATAAATATTGTAATCGAGCTATGAAATTAGTAAGCTTGTTCCTCTCAGAATTATGTGTAAAGTAGTGCACCTAATTCTGATAACATTTTTTATACTAAATGCATCCAAAATTGAAGAAAATCTAAAGGTGCTAAGAGACTTAAACTGATGGACAATTATCTCGTTTAAATCTTTCATCTGAAACTTGCATGCGGGCATTTACCTGGTTCGAAGAGAAATGAACCACACGTTGCTAATCTTCCAGTGACTTCAAACATAGAAGGCCATAAATGGAACAAATTAGAACTGCAATTTAGATCTGTCAATCAATCAATTTATTTCATATTTGGTCCTTCAAAAATATCCCCGAAAGAAGTGGATTGCACTCAAATGATGACACAATGAGGACCGTGTCGAGAACTTTTATGGATGAGGTAACAGAATAGCTGTTATAATCCATTTTGACAACTGCACAACTCCTCTTTTTATTTTTTCTAACAAGATAACTGTTCTTAATGTCAGTGGAAGATCATACGGAATACACTAAACTTTTCTGCTCCACCACAGCGAAAGGAAATGTTTCTATCTCTCCTTATAAATTACATTTGAGGTTATGCTCTACAAAACTAAATCTATAAATACATATTCAGCACTATGCAAAATCCTGAATCTTCAAAGCAACATTTTAGTAAAAACAGTTTTTTCACGAGCTTGGTAATGAGGAAAATCGATTTTTGACCTCTATTCTATAATTCTCCTTCAGTAACATCTTACAATATTCATCTTCATCTTTTGCATACCACGAAATAGAAACTATATTATAAATGGAAGTAACAAGAAATGCAGTTTAACGCTTTTGCTGTGTGACGATATGTTAAGCCGAAACCAATTTTTATTTTATTAAAATCGCTTTATGATTTATTAATAAAGCCTGTGAATACATAATACTTCCAGAATCAAGATGTAATTCCCGTTCTCATAGTAACACAGATAAATAAGCATTTGTTGTATTTCACCTTCCACAATATGTAGCTCCGAATGGAACTAGCTACGTATAAGAGCAAAGACACAATAATAAAATTACATACATAAATTTCAAATAGCATTTTACATGCACGAGTTCAGTTGCTAAGGCATTAAAGTAAAGTTCATTAATTTAAATTTTATTAAGATCTTCTTGGATGCATACAGAATCAGGAATTCCTCTTCAGATTCGTCCAGAGATTCGTTGAATGGAATATTCGACTAGCAGGATTTAGAAGTTGGAAGAATCTTCGTTTCGCAGCCTCGTCATAAACTGAGAATTTTCAATTTTCCGCTCTGTTTGTATCAGCAGCGGTAATGACATCACGGACGCCGACGGAGATGCTAGAGATGCACGAGAAATTAATTAAAATGGAAAGCGGAACCTGGCTTTCAATCTGCGCCGTTGCTCTTTCCTAGCTGCTTCATTGTTCTCGATTTGTGATTCTTGTCTCATACTCAGAAAACGTCTCGGGACTGTATGAAAGAACACTACATGGATTATGGTAAAAAGAGAGATATTTTTTGAAAATACATTTGAAATTATTTTTAATGTAGCTGTGAACAGACTACGAGAAGAACTTAAAGTTTATGATAATATACTAGATTCTAAACAGCACCTGGAATTCCTATGCGGCTATTTTTCTTGTTAAGAATTTATAAAATAATTAAGTCAAAAATGCGTCTATTACGCCTAACCTACTGAAAATCATAATTCAGTCTTATATACTTGAAATGTGGTCAGATGACATACTGTTAGGTTAAAATGGGACAAAATTACTTAGCCCATTTGGTAATAAAGCTTTGAAAATTTGTTGGTATTGAATATTGCACTGAAAGTGTAAAATAGTTTACATGTCTGGAGATATTTACTGAGTTGAAAGCTTACTCAAATTAAGAATGTTTGAAGAAATGAAGATAAGCTAATCGCTGGATGATAAGTTATATGAAGGAAACAGTGCCATTGTTCCTTTTGATGAGGATTATATTTGGAAAAGAGAATAGAAAACATTAATATTTGTTGATGATTTATCAAGTGTATCTCCGAGAAGATTTCAAATGCTTGGCTACAGAATTTCCTCCTTCAGTTCATTATATTGTAAAAATTTTTGCTCGTATTTGCTGTGCATATTATATTAATTACACTTGGTTAGTCCTGAAAGGAAAAAAGGTTAACAATTCGAAGCTGCTTTCTACTAAATGGTGGTTTTTCACTACGGTTGTAGAGACATTAGGTTAATTGGAAGCAGAAAAGATGAAAAATATGCAACCGCCTTCGCCGGGAATCGAACCACGGACCTCTGGAATACCGGCCCAGCATGCTACCGTTACACCACATAGGCACGTTAGGGAAGTGGGAGAAATACCTTATACGGTGAAGTCTAAAATTCTTATGTCCAAACACTGCTAAATAAAGAAAAAATACCCGTAATAATTATTGCTTGGCACTTTTTGTTTAGTAGCCTCTTGCGAGGCCAGCCACTTAAAAAAATTATTATAAAAAAAGGAAACATATATATAAATATTTGAATTAATTCAGTTAATGTAATTTCAGCGGTCCGGCTGGTGATTAATAATATTATAAGAAAAGTACTGCGCTTATTGCTTTAAAATCCCTTATTTGTTAAACAACGACAGACAGTTAAATTTAAAACAAAAATTAAAGGTAGGTGAAAAATGTTTTATTTCGGGTAGTGGAAACGCATCTTTTTTAAATCGTTGAGTTTTCTGATTAAATCTGGAACATAAATATCTTAACCTTGCCGAGTGCCAACACACCTCTAATCGCTCAATTTGTTAATCGAAATTTCATTGAGATCACACGAAATATACATAAATAATAATAGAAAATTAAAAATGTTTGAAAGGATTCAGATTTTAGCGATTGCTGAAAAGGGAACTTTTAAGGTTTAATATGGTTTATCAGCAGATATGGCCCAGGCGGAGTAACGAAACATATTAGATAAATATTCATTTGAGCAACTTGGGAATGTTATATCTTCTCTAGGGTCATGGGACAAATTTGGAGGGGTGGTGAAGCGTACTAAAACATGCATTTTTTAATAGCAATATAGGTTCTAAAGTGACGGGTTAAGGCAGGAAAAAAAAAAAAAACGACACGAGAGGAAAATGTGTTTATGTACAAAATAAACGTAAAGTGCTTCTTTGCAGCAATACAGTATTCACAATAAATGTTCAAAAAAGGAGCCACTAACAGTAATAGGAACTACAGATGTGATTGGTTGGCAATGCAGTGGTAGAAGGCAGTAGTGAGCCGGTCAAACCACGATCCGATGCATCAGAGGATTATTCGCAACTCTGATGTCGAGCGTGATGGGTGAATTTACGCACAGGGAAAAAGCTGACATGCATCTCATGTATGGTGCTGCTAATGGGAACGGCAGAGCAGCGCTACTGTTGTACCAGGAACAGTTTCCGAACAGGCGTATGCCGAAGCACACAATGTTCGAGAGGTGAGGTTGCATCGATCTCTGTGTAAAAACGGGTCAAGAAGTTCACGACAACCTCGCATTGGAGAACCCATCTTGAAAATTGTGCATGAATCATCTCAGACAAGTACAAGAATTATTGCACGTCATCTGCAGCTGAGTCATTCCACCGTTTAGGGAGTATTGCATGAAAATGGTTTGCATTTTCAGAGAGCACAAGCCTTGCAAAAGACAGATTACCTTCTTCGAGTTCATTTCTGTCATTGCTTCTTGCAGCAATGTGCGGCGCAGGCGATTTTCCCATAGGATGTGCTATTCACGGATGAGGCAACTTTCTCACAGGACGGCATCTTCAATAGCCACAATGTGCACGTGTGGGCAACTCATAATCCACACGCTTCTCCGTGAATGTGTGGGCGCGTATTGTTAAAGACTACCTAATAGACCCATACCTCTTACCTGCACGTACAAATGGCTAATGTTATCATATTTTCCGGCTGTCATACGGGATAGCATGTGGTTCCAGCGTGATGGTGCACCAGCCCATAACCACGTGCGGGTCCGCAATTACTTGGATGGGACATTTCCAGGCCGATGAATTGGCCGTGGTGGACCCGTTCGCCAGATTTATCCAGCTCGGATTTTTTTTATGGGGCCATCTGAAGAACATAATTTACGAGACTCCCGTTGACTCACTGGAGCATGTCGTTGCACGATTATCCATTGCGGCTACAAGCGTGCGCGAAGTGCCTGTCGTTTTTCAAAATGTTCGTCAATCCCTTCTGCGACGTTACCAAGCATGTATTGCTGCTGGTGGTCGCAATTTTGAACATTTATTGTAAATACTGCATTTCTACAAAGAAGCACTTTGCGTTGATTTTGTACATAAACACATTTTCCTCTCATGTCGTGTTTTTGCGTTACTGCCTTAACCCGTCACTTTAGACCCTACATTCCTATAAAAAAATGCATGTTTTAGTACTCTCCACCACCCCTCCAAGTTTGTCCCATGTTTTATGAAACATCCCGTATATTTAAAACGTAAAAAATATGTAATTTAATTTTATAAAAAAAATTATTGTTTTTAACTAGCTATATCATGAATTAAATGTATTTTCTTTTAAATTACTCAGATTAAAAAAAAGACAATAATATTATTAAGAACTAGACGTGTTGTTTCTGAGTAGTTTATTAATTAATTACAGACAGATTAAATATGAAGAAATAATACCCTACGTTTTTACGAATGGTAACAGACTCGAATGAAAAGTGAAAAAAAAAAAAAAAAAAAAAAAAAAAAAAAAAAAAAAACGCAAAATTGTATTTGGAGACTAATAGCCTTTTCGGGAAAATAAAATTCGGGCTTCGAGGTGTACATGTTCGGTGGAGGACTACCTTGTATTTAAAATTGGTGGCTCTACGTGACACCGTTTTTCCGTAATGCGAGGACCACACTTGTATGTATACGGATTCTTCATGATTTAATAACAGAGATAAGGAATAAAAAAATCTTGCCTTATGCTTCTGTAGTATAATGATCACATGTGGTCTTGTGGTTTCGTCATTTTCCTATAAGGGCTAAGTTTTTATGTTTCTTACTTCGAATATACTTAGTAATCACTATAACCTAACTCTTACGATATACAAAGTTAGCAGTATCAAAGTTGTTTATGATATTGCTGATGTTCGAACGTTTTTAACCGTACGGGACAAAACGTAACTTTCATAAGAAAATTATATTTTTTCTTTGTCTTTTTTATTTAATTTGTAAAACCTGGCTTGATTTATAATGATATTTCAAACCATAACCTTATTATCAAGTGACTATTTTCTGCTCAGGATAACCGTTGCGTTTGCCTTTCTCTTAACTTTACGCTTCTTTTAGTCCTGTAGCATGAAATGTCTGAGACAATTTACATCTGGTTTGAAGTGCAGATTTAAACCCACAAACTGATACTTGCTGTAGCATATGAATCTTTGTAAGAGAAACATGCCAATGTAAAGTTCAAAATTAGGCAGAAAAGCAAATTTAAATTAACGGACGCTTTAAATAAAATTTAGGAGCGACACAACTTCTGTTTCGAAAGAGGAGGCACCTATGACAGTCTGTTTTCTGTACCGATATAATTTTATTTAAAATTTACAAGAATCTAAGGTTGATTTTACTTGCCTTGATTGCTGCTGTTAGCTGTGACTTAATGAAGTATTTTACTACGGTTTTTAGTTCTAATCTAGAGATTGGCAGAACCATTCTTTTATGGGATCATATCGAGAACTTTCTCTCACTAAACTGAATTGGTTCTCTTTTATGACTCACCGTTCACTATCACTAACCTATGGGAAAAAATCGGGAACTGGGAATGAATCTATTAGCGAGCCTTTAGCGAGGATGGAACGGAAAGCGAAAAGAATCGAACAAGCAGTGGAATGGAAAGAATCGGCTCCAACAAACCCCGAATTCCTTGGACTGCGTGAGCTCTCTGAACTGATTTCTTTCAATTGTACATCCTTTCTACCCACAACTAACAATAAAATTCCAAAATAAAAAATTTTCAGAAAGTTTGAAAATGATAAAAATTAAACTCACTTTCAATACTACATGATTAACATTATTTTTCTTCACTAAAATGGGAATCGAACTTTCCTGGCACGCTTCCAACAAGAGTTCTCGTCGGGTGAAGTCTAAAAGAACTACTTCTCATTTCTGAGGTATCAAACTTCAATCACTTAGTAAAATGAATCAGTTCTTTTAATTAATTCGGGAACGAATAGAGCATCTCTATTTTAATCCTTAATTTACCGACGTGTTTTCTCCCTCCTTTCTGCATACCTTGTTAGTGTAACGGTTAGCACACTCAGCGCGTATTCGACAGTAACAGGTTCGAGTTCCGCGAGGGCATTGCTCATATTTCGTACCTCCTGATTCCAAATAACCCAATGACTCAACATGCTTGATTACTAATATTGAATATCTTCATTTTTTAACTTGGATTTAAGACATTTTTACTGTAAGAGTTCAGTTCAACCTTATGTTTGGTTTGATCTCAGCCATAAAATAAACAAGTTAATGCTTTCATCATTCCCAGTATCTTTTCAGTCTTAACGCTATTCCTTCCCAGTATTTCAGTTTTAACGTTATTCCTTTCCAGTTTTTGACATAATGTATATGTAGAATGCCTAAAAATTTAAATATTTAATCTTTTTAATTAACCTTAATGAAGATTTTATATGATACTTATGATAATAACTACCAAATCATGTCAGTTTGCTTTCTCCCAAACACGATTTACTTCCTGAAAGGAATATAAATGGAGTTTCTTGTTAGAGTACACGTTGTCGGCTCTTTTTAAATACTGAATGGTGAGAAGTAATACAGGTTTTTTTCACCTGTTGTGGTATATGTCCTCTCTTAACCAGACATCCCTCACGAGTGTTGATCTCAATTAAATCAACCAACCAACTCCTTACCAGGAAACGTGTGCAAGAAAACAAGAAAAAAGAATTGCGATAATTCGAAGTAAATTTGGAAAAGGAAAGAAAAAGCTGCAGTTTGGAAACTTGAAATTGCCATCAAAAGATTAAAAGTTAAAATATTCAAAAAATTTAAAAATCAGCTGATTAAAAAGGAATTGCAATCGTATTTTCCAATAGATTTAAGTTTAGCGTCTGAAATAACTTTAAGCTAAACAGTTACGATAGACCTGCTTGTTCAAGAATAAGTCTTTCGAAAATTAAAAATATATAACATACAATCCTGTTTAAAACGAATTTTTCAAAGTGTAAAGCCTAAGGGTATAAAAATGTTTGTATGATATTATTTTATCACAAATTTCTGCCACACTTATTTAATAAACAAAGATAATTATTCAAGACGCATTTATTTATAAATATCCTTTGCGCATGAGGCTTACAATAAACATTTTTGTCAATACACAATTTTTATTTTACTAGACAGGAAATACGCTTACTGAAAACAGTAGATGCTTCTTCCAGGAATTTAATAAAGCTTACATCCTTAACAGTGAAATGAATACGGTATACGAATCTTTCAGAAAATCAGTAGCATTTTTTTATTGAATGAAATTCTCACGACTCCTACTTATTCAGCGCTTCCTTGCTGTTGTTGGCAATTTTCATTCATACCCTCAAAATAACAAAAACAAAATAAAAATGAGTAAAATAAGCTAAAGTGTTTATTCTTTTCTACCTAGAAACCGGATTCGTAATTCAAAGTTCCCTTATAGTTTACGCAGAATCCATTGCGGATTATAAGACAGAAGCACAACCTTTTAATAGCAGTATTTCCGGATCTTAGCTAAAGAGGAGAGTCATTACATTATAGCTTTCTCTTTTTCATTATAGCATTATAGCTTACATATGCTTGTTAGGCCTCTGCAGTTGCGAATCTCCAACCTTAAATTCATATATTATGCTTTTGAAATTCCCCAAGATGGCGGAGATTTATTTGTAAGCATAGTCGTGCATGTTTAAATTTAAAGTCTAAATAAAAATGTTCATTTAATCTTTTGTTTTGAATGTGCTGTTAGTTACACTGACGGGGAGATAATGTGCCTAACAGTTATCAGCAGACTAGCGTTAAAAAAAAACCAAGGACTAGAATACTGTATACTTAGTACTATATATTATCTGATATAGTATACCTCATGGAATCCACTAATGTTCTTAAACAATCATCAGATTGGTTTGCTTTTTAACCGGGTTGATTTTGAAAGAGCCAGCAAACTGAATAAATACATTTGAAATAGTTAGGTAACATTTTAAGGAATTATCGCATTCTCCAAGCTTGCTATCGGGATCAAGTTGCAGCACGTCGAGCTAGCAGCTGGGAAACCCGTGGATCGAATTCTGTGAGGGTGCAGCTGATCTTTCATAGTTCTTGGTGAAGAAAGATGTAATTGGTTAGCATGTCAAGATGGCCAGGAGAAAATTCATGGCTCGAATCCTGAAGAAAGCACAGCTGATATTTCTCTTGCCTTCCTCCGAAAAATCTGATAATCTCTGCAAAAAAGTCAAAACTAAACATGTGATGGTCAATAATTTGTTACAACTTTCTTTCCAATCGCATTTTAGGTGGAGAATAAAGAGAGGTATCGCAATCCTTCATGCGGGCTGTCCTTCTTCAAGTAGTGGTATACATAACTATGACGCTTTAGTTTAGTAACAGGTATTGAAAAGCCTTTTCTTCTTCCATCTGGCTTGCATCGTAACCATGATAATGACTGCTGCGGAAGAAAATAGAGTTTACCTAAAATCCTGTAATCCCTTCTGCGCGATGATGGTGACATATCCCACGATGACGCCATTATTCATTCGTGGTTTGAATAACAGCGAAAGCGTACCTGATGTTTCTTGTTTCAAATTCCGAATAAAACTACTGTCTGTACAGACATTAGTTAACATCTTATGTTGCCAAAAACATTTGGAGTCTGCCAAATAATATGCTCCAGAAAATTATGGCAAAGCACTCGAGGGAGCTTTCTTTCGGGAATGGATGCTATGGTGGAGAATTTTCCAAGGCAAACTGGATGATATTGATGTTATCAGTATGAAAAATTAAGAAAACAGCCATGCATTCAGTCCTTCCGCCAGGATTGAAACCGTGATCTAAAAGTCTATTTTCAGCGGTCCTATCCACTTGAATTCTAAGTACCTAAATATTGAAATCCTCACCTCCCAGTAAAACGTAATACAAATGAAATAATTCTGACTAAAAATACTGTTTATATAATCAGTATGTTTTTCAGAACTGAGAAATACTGTATTAAGGGCTTGTAATTATTGCTTTCGATTCATTCTATAATGTTCAGTAAAATTCTCAATTTAGCAATTTTTTAAAGCATTTTCTGTGCCTTAATATACAATAAAATACTCAGGAAGTGAAATCCTTTACTGAAATTTTACTGTTTTAAGAAAAGATGTTAAGAATCAGTTTTATTTAGCAAATTTAATACAGGTAAATGCGAAATTAAGAAATACTCGATTATTAGTACCATTGTTATTTTTCAGATCTGAAATATAAAAATATTATTATAGCTTTTTAAAGATATCGAAAATACACTTGTTATTCTGCTGATATATCGGTACAACTTGCAGTGTAAAGGAAGGAGAGCAAATTTTTATTGGTTTCTAAAATGATGAATAGCGGGAAAGGAAAGAAGATGAAGGTATGCGGACTACGTCCTTACCACTTTGAGATTTTTATCTTGCTATTTCTTTAATCTTCAACGTAGTTTAGTTTCAATCAGTTTTTCATGGGGCAAAAAAGAGCTTACGCCTCCTTAAGCCCTGTTTTTTTTATTCCTACATTCGTGTTCTTCCTCAACGACGCAATGACGATCTAACAGCGAAAAAATATCTTTTCGAATAATCTTCGAATCCCTTGGGAGCACCGCAAGTGGAGAACATATCGTTTAAATTGACAGTTTCGGCTTTTTCTGAGTGACGTGACGGCTTTTACTGCCGCCTACAACGAGAAGATTTCTACGAGGCTACTGGGATAATGTGAGATTTCTTTCCAGTGAAGCAATTGAAGTGAATGTTCTCGACAGAAACACGACACTCGAGTTTGAAATAGAATAATATATCACTATTTAGAAGATTTCTACCTTTACAATAAGTTTTAGTTTTCTTTTAAAATTTAAATTTGCATTTTTTAAACAAAGCGTGCACGCCCATGATTGAATTTTTCCTGTCCTGATGCTCTAGAATATATTTATGTTTTTATGGTCTCATGCAAAACGTCACGTTTGATGTAGAGCTAGGTTTTTTAACTCAGTATTTAAGTTAAAAATTTCTCGAGCACATTATTTCCACCAAACAGCTTTACGCTGCTGAGCTTCTTGATGACGTTTATGTTGTTCATAAAATTCTAGTTATTTACACTGACCGTTTTAAAATCTATTTTCAAACTTTACTTTTTTTTTTTGTCATGAATCTTTCAACTTTGGGGGAAGAGAAGTAAGTCTGGTTACTCGAAAAAGCTAGATACGTAGGCCCTGACTGTTTACATAGGCAGAAGAATTTTAAGAAAGCGGCCAGTTAAAAACGGCAAGTTAATTTTCCAAGCGTTAGATGTTGTCTTATTTGGCAATTTGATTCTGCGACGAACCTGTCTTTCGAGCAAGAGTTTCCAGAAAACTTGTCGCGGATATTTATTTTCAGGTAGAACAAGAAATACAATTTTAGTAACGATTTAGATATCAATACGTATCCTGGTGTTTTGGTGGAGGGAAATAGGAAACATTATTATGCTAATGCTTTGTGTCGAACCATTCATCTTCCATTTCAGCTGGATGTGGAATGCAGTGGTAACCATGTGCACCCTAAGAGCATCCATGGAGAAAATGCGATACATCCTTATATTTTCTATTACTTAAGTAGCTTCTAGAGAATGATACAATACCTATTCTACCATGCCCTTCGGGGTTCTGTTCAACTCGATGATGCTGCTTGTTTGAAGAATGATTTTTAAAAACGTTGTTTACTTGGTAAATATGCCGTGCTTTTTGTAAAGTGCAATTGTTCTGCAAACGTAAACCGCTATTTTGTGCATATTAATCGTTTAAATTAATTTGCATGCTGTATGTTTTAAGATTTTCACGTTTTTACTCTCATAGTGCAGCTAAATCTAACAAGGCAGAGAGCGATTTTGCACTGATGCTCCCTTTTTCCCTGACGTTTTATACTTATTTTATGGTGGTTTTAGCCCTATGGAACCTTGGGAGTTTTATTAGTAATATACTATCATCAAAGGAAACTTTTCTGCTCTGTGGACAATTTTTATTGCATTATAACTTTAATTCTTGAATGTGAGATTGTTTTTTTACTAACTTTAGGATGTCTTAAAGGTATCTGTCTTCGATGTTTTTGTAACATCGAGATGTTGTAAATATATGTTAAATAGGAAGCCTAAAACAGAATAAACAAACTTTTACTAGATTTATTATTTTCTTGGGAATCATCGCGTCGGTATATGAAAATAGTTGAAGAACTAATATGGTCATAAGGTGGTGAAAGCATCTTACTCGCCGTTTCTTGAGGCGATGAAGGAAATATGTGTGGAGCCTAAGTTTTATTGTTATATGGTTATAATTCTCTTAGAAAAGGTTGTGGCAGACTGTGGTTGAGCAATTAAGTTCAAGTGAGAGCTTGTTAAAAATGTCTTATAATTAACTATTAGGCCTGGATTTAAGTAGAAAAAATGTTGTCGAAAGAAGGCTTTTTTTGGAGAGAGCTGCTTCTTTCCTTTTGCTTTTTTTGGATGATGACTGGTGGAATGATATGTGGGTTTTCTTGAAGTAACATTTTATTTCAGTTGACTTGGAAAGAGAGAACCATAAAGATTGCTGCGCCTGTTTCCGACGTATTAAACACACTGATTGATTCGGACGGACAATTACCATGCTGGAGAAGACGGCTTCCCTCTACGAATAATAATGAACAATATTAAAAAGTGCAAGTGAGTGTTAGGACAGGTTACATTAATTAATTTGCGCTTAACGCTTTATTATTCAGCATTGCGTAAGTTTGTTTTATATTCCAGATTCCCATGTCAACTCATGTAAGTACCCTTCATCTGCCCTTAGTTTGTAGAGTTGATTATGTAAATCTGAATTTTTGAAAGTACGTTCGGGAGTTTAGGATAAAGTATGTATTTGTATGCTGATTGTGATTCTAATTCGTACTTTAATGTGGTACTTAGGAAATTGTATCAAAATGAATATTTAGATAGCTATGATTTTCTGCATGTATGCATTATCTGTCCACGACAATACAATACGAGAATTTGAACTATGTTATGTAAATGTACGTATGTTAATTACAATGAGTAAGTTACGTAAGTTAATTACAATGATTTATAATGATTAGTTTTATTAGGGATAGATCCTTATTGAAGGTTAGGACTTACGTATTTGATTATACTAGTGAAAGTTAATTACGTAATTATTTAGGTCATCCAATGCTGGTGACTTGTGTATGCATGGAAACTCATATTTTTTAACTCTATTTTGGTAGTTGGTTAGACTGCGAAGCAAATAACATGGGTGGTAATAAGTATATTTAGACTATATTTAGAAATTTTGTACAGGTGCTGTGTGGGTTCAGGAACTTATGATATTGGGAGAGTTAGACAAAAAGATGTTCACGTTGTGACAAGCCAGGATCGTTTCAGTAGTTAATCTATTGGTTTTGTTTCATTAGAGCCTATTCCACAGTTTTCAGTCTAGAACTCAGACTGTAATTTTTCATGTTTTATAAAGTCCACCTTATAGCATGTCACGTCCGGTGCACCGACTCTAAATTGTTGATGGCTTATGGTAAAGATAGCTTTTTTTACAGTTCAAAATTTGCATTCCCGTTACAGAACTTTGATCCAAGTCTTTCAGAAGCGCGATGAATCGGTTCCACAATATGCACCTCACATCGAAGTTCTATATGATGAAGCATTTATAGTGTAAAACGCTACCTCTGCCTAGGCAGTATGACCCAAATTCTGAAGCACACTGCCTGGGCTTATTATTGTCAGGTTTTGCCGTTACTGTTACCCCCCCCCCCATCTAAAGCGGCTGCTGCTTTCTTAAAATCAAAAGTCCTTCCTCACTGCAAAAAGACACGCTGTGGCTGAAGAGGAAATATGGAACAAAGCACACATGAAGACTGGGAATTTAGCAAAACAGAGGAAATAAAAACGTGAAAACTCCCCCGCAGAATACGAAACCCGCGTAAGCTAGCGGGAAGTTCTCTTAACCCCGGATTAGCATTTGTCATTAAAATTCAGCAAGAAAGCGTAGTTTAACTCTCGTACATGACGAGTAATTTGCTAACGAAACTGCAAAAGGTAGAGTCTAAACTATAGCAACCGGGTATACGTTGCTTCAGTTGCTGTAGAATTAGCCATTTCAGAAAAAATTGCTTTCGGAGCAATCAACGTACTCGAAATCAGAGATCATTCAGGAGCCAAAACATTTCAAAATCGTGACCTCCAGTCTAATCAACAAAACTCTCGGCAGAGCGACCACTCAAATTCACGCCAGGTGAATCCACTTGCTTCATCTTACGAAAATCGTAATGCGTAAGCGCACCATTTTAACTCGACTTTGTGTGGACTAACTAGGAATGCGTGGGGTGAAGGCATTCTCTAATTCAGCCATGGAAAGCTCACATTTGGAGAATGTCTACGGTATTAAATATCGCATCCGCTCAAGCCTCGTTACTTATTATTCAGGGCTAATTAAGGATTTACTGTCGGGAAATCTTCTCTTAGTGGGGCATTTCATTGTACAGCAGGTGCCGCTCAATGTGATCCCAATTATTCCAGACTATTTTGTTAAAGTTAATCGTATGATAATATTAAACGATGTAAAATATTGTCCTTCAATATAACAACGAAATCAAACTAATTTAATATAACTAGAAACATATAAATTTCAGAGCATTTTAATTAGGGATAAATCATTATTAGTGAAATGTCTACAAGTGTCTTGCAAAAGTGCATTTATAAACAGTTCATAATGTGTCTCGAAATGATTTGACTGACATTTCCCTAATCTTAATTCTCGGAGGGTATCCCTCGTCTCGTTTCGTTTGCATCATAAATGTATTCAATATAGTTTAAAGGTCATTCATTTAGGAAATCTACAAACTGATCATTTGAGAATTTCCTATTCCTACAGCAGATAAACCAGCTTATATTTCTTCATTATGCATTTGAAAACAATGTTTTCTTCTATTATTTAAACCAGCCATTTATGACTACCAAATTCCTTTTTCATTTTTATGGTTAACTCTTCAGCTTTCTACTGCATCAACGGACAGTTGATAGTTATAACCTTTTCTCAAGTATCTGTAAACCAAACTTTCAGTTCTTTCTTAATATTGTGACTTTTCTCTCTATATATCCATATCATGTTTTCAATTCAATTTCGGTTTGATTTGCAAGAATTATCTTCGCGATTCTTTACGATATTGTATAAAATGGGCAGCGGAATATTTAAAGTGAAAGTAACACTCAGTTGACTGATTTCTAGGAGCAGGTCCTAACGGTCTCATAAATTCATTTTGTTATTTATACCGAGGTTATTATCTGTTTTATTAGTATCCCTAATTTTAAAATAATCAAAAAATAAAAACAGTATCTAACTACATATGATACAATTAATTAAAAGTAACTAAACAGAATAAAACATTAGCTCTTCCTAGAAAGAAAACACATCAAATTATAAAACTCAAAACACGGCGAAGCGATTTTTGATTCATAAAAGCAAAGTTTCCTAGAATGCACTTTGACATGTTTAGTCTCTTTAAACGTGTCAGTTCAGCAGATCTTCCTTAACTTGGAAAACAGGTTCCTTTGTGCATGGTTGATTTAATCAAATTGTAAAAGGTCATATCAATGTAAAATTCAAAACTAGGCAAAAGGGCAAAATCAGCTTGGAAAGAGGGTTTCTATACACATGGTGATCTAATGAAATTGTAAAAGAACATGCCAGTGCAAAATTCAAATTAGGCAAAAGAGCAACCTCAATTTGGTGCAAAATGTTTTTAGAAGCAAATGAAATTCTGCGGATGTATTTTTTTCTTTGCTTCTGAGGAAGAGATATCTGTATCTGACTAACACTGAAATCAATAAAGTTATTCAAAATCTACCACGAATCACGGTTACTTTTTTGCCTAATTTTAAATGGTTGCCAAAGCTGTTTGGCGTCTTAGTCCCTTACTTAACATTTCTGTAATTTGGCAATTTTTTAAATCTACTCTGAATTTGAAAGACGACATAATTTTTCATTTGGCGATCTAATTTTAGTTAAAAAAATTCATTTTTGGTATTTTGCTTATATTAATCAAATTATTGATCACAATAGGAGATGTATTTTCCACACTTTCCTACATAAACGAGTGAGACTTTAGCATTTCGACAACAATATCCAAATGTCAGTATTAATCACGATTACATTCAGCCGCATCTACTGTAGGCCTGTCCAGGCAAGAAATCAGCTACAGTAGGAGTATATAAAATGCTTTAACCCAGATGAGCAGCATTGCAGAAAAACATCTGTGTCATCATTCGGCCAAGTCCGGTGTACTGTTTGCTTATTCTTATCGCGTCCAATAAATAAACTAACTAATCCTGACTAAAATCAAATAGTTTTGTGGACATTTTGTATTAAATTTTTGGCAGAATATGTTTTACGTGTTTGTTTGTTTTCATGCTTTATAGCCGACGTAAGAGAGTTAATTTTAATCTGTTAAAAGAGTTATAAAGTTTCATTTAGTTCGTTAATCAGTTATTTTGTGTTAATTTACTATCCTGTCTTCCCCATTTCCTATTTTCCTGCCAGAATGTAAATCTCTAGCTCCCGTGATTTTAAAATGAGTTTGAAAGGCGATAGTATTTAAAGGAAGGTTTTAGAGGGTAGAATTAGAGTGTGTACTGCCTGTTGAAAACTACATTACTAATTTGATTGTTTTGAGAATAGTATTCTACGGTGTTGCGTTATTTCGCCATGATGAAAACCCATTATTGTCTCCCCCCTCATTGGAGAAATTGATATTCTTTAAAATCAGGACTCCCATTATCTTTAAAACACCGTTCCGCGAGATGGCTATTAATTTGTTTCTTGCGTATTTGCTGGGGAGCGGTCTTATTTTCCGTGCCCTGCGGTGTTCTACAGTTTATTCGCATGTGGCCTTCAGCGCAGTTACAGCACTTTATGGTAGGTTTGTTGATTCATTCACTTATCTGGTTAAATCGTCTAGATGAGCAGACAGTTGATCAACTGGCTTCTGGATTTGAGCAGCTGTGATTGGATGGCTGACTCTACAAGTTGCTTGCTGGGCTTCCCCTAAATTCATGGCGTAGGGAGCGCTTTTTAAATGCTTGACATAAACCATTCGCGGAGATTTGTGTATTTCATGATCCTGGATGCCATCGATGAATTACTGCAGGGACACGATTTCACTTGTTTCTGTCTGGCATTTCGAAAAGGCGAGATGAGACAGCCTTGCAACATCCGTGGTAAGTTCCTGGAGTTTTTCCGTAGGCTTCTGTTGACGGCATTTTAATTGAAGCGTGCAGTAATCTTTCAAACTCTTCTCCCTATGCACAGCTCCAACGCGCCGCATATAACTTCGAAGTCTAGCCCCTGGCTTTCTGGAAGAGTTTGAAGGATAGTCGCCGCGTCTGCTTTGAGAAAAGCAGGGAGATGACAAACCTTAGCTTGGGAATTCCATCCATTTGCATCTGCCATTATTGAAAATTGTGTGTCAAAAACTTGCGAGGAGGTCTTACCATTATATATGGATAGCTCCAGAGAGGGACTAGAAGACATAGTAAAAATTTAAAACCATCAGAACTGCTTCCTACTGTCGCTATGCACTTTTTTAAGGTATCAGTTTCTTTGGTGATAGCAGAAACTCTGTGTTCAATTTTCTCTTTGAGGAAAGGAACTCTCATTAATTTTTCCAAACCTTATTTTCAACAGTATCTATTGTGTCTTCCATAGACTAGAATTTATTCTATTGTGGCAGTAATTTCACTTTTCATTTTCTCTTGACTTGCTTCAATCTTTCCTTGAACAGCTTTAATTTCTCCTTTAGCAGATTCTTGGGCATCTTCCGTCTTTTTTGAACGGCTTTCATCTCTTTCTTAACGAAATCTTGGCTAGCTTTCCTAACTTTTTGGGCCACATTCATCTTTTCTTTAACAGATTCATTTCTCCTTTAACGGTTTCTTGTCCTGCTTTCATCTCCTCTTTGAATGCAGAAAAGACTGCCACTAGCTGTCTAAATTGCTCTTCCATCGCTCTTCCCACGGGCATTCAATACCACTTCTGACACTAAAACTATTGCGTGCGTACGTGTTCGTAATAGATTGATTGCACATAGTTTCCTAGATATTTCATGTTACATTACACAGAAAAATATAATTTCACGTGTATAATTGCTTTAAAATTATCTGTCTATGTACACAATTCATAACGATATTTTTGCGCTAAATTTAAAAGAATGTTAGTATATAGATTTGATATTTAACTAATATACATCAACTTAAATTTAAAATATGCATTTAACAGACGTTTTAGTCATTTTTTATTTTCTCTCTTTTATGGAATGATTCTGTACAGTATAATATATATATGCATCTATTAAGGCATGAATTCACAAAATTTCTGCATACTTTTTGAAGAAGAAAGAATAACAAACAGATTTTGCCTTTAATCGTCTTGTTCGATATGATTGTTTGTGAACAGGGCTGCCATACCATTGGGGCCGGGATCGAATCTCGGAGAAGGCATGAGAATTTATAATTGTTTTCTTTGCACTTGTTATATTTGTGGTGTCTTCCCGATACCACAGTTGTCAAAATCCTCTCCCTTTTCTTGAATTCATCAATCGCTATTCTATTCCCTTTGGAAGGGGCCTATTTAAGGGGAAAACTGTCAAATCCTAGTCCTTTGTGAATTTTCAAGAAAAACAAAATTATGAAGAAATACATTTAAATTGAAGTAGACGAAAAATATGAACAGTCACAGAATCATCGGGTGTCCGCCGAAAACATTGCGGACGAAAACGTCGCGGAGAAAACAAAGCAAGGTGAAAACGCGTGGTACAAAACATCGTGGGAGAAAAAAATCGCAAAGAGAAAACATCGCAGTTCTAAAAACATCGTGGTACAAAATATCGTCGTCAAAAATAAAGCGGTTCAAAAACTTCGCAGTTTAAAAACATCGTCGTAAAAATAGAGTAACATACAAATCACCGCAGGACGATAACATCACACACATGCGTTTTCAAGTGTGTGTGTGTGAATATGGCAAAGTCTCGAGGGCTATCTGCCTAAGAGGAGGGATGCCTTCGCGGAGGACTTTCTAAGGAAAACTGGCTCGTATACACGTTACACATGGGGAAACCACGAAAACGCCCATGCAGCCAACCCGTTCGCGGGATTCGAACCTCGGACCGAACTACCAGTGTTCAGCAATTTTACCGCTCGGCCGCGCGTTTTCCAGTTTTGAAAGATGCAAATGCATATTCGTATGAAGATCATAGAGCCCAAAGAAGTCAATTTGTTATTGGATGTCAATTTGTTAGTTATGACGAAATTCAGTTACATATTATGTCACTAGGCCATTTGAAAAATTTATTAATGCCATATTATCTTCATGCGATGATTTGTACGCACTTTATTTTTTACCATGATATTTTTGACGACGATGTTTTTACACTGCGAAGTTCATGAACCGCTTTTTTTTTTACTACGATATTGTGTACCACGATGTTTTAGTATTTCGATGTTTTTTCTTTGCGATGTTTTCTCCCGCGATGTTTTGTACACCGACGTGTTTTCCTTGCATTGCTTTCTCCACGACGTTTTCGTCCGCGATGTTTACCGAATCATCGTACACTATTGATGTATTTAAAAAGAACGGTACGAATTTTTAAGTTCCTTAAAAGATTAAAGGAAAAAAATAATGAGAATACAATGCATTATAAGAGTAAATATTCATTACATGCAGAAAGTGCATTTGTGAAAAATAAGCATAAAAACTGACACTGATACTACTTTTTAACAAGTTTTATTCATTTTACTCATTTCTTTAAAATATTACCTTTTGTACAGGCAAATCTAAAACGTTTTCGAGCCTTATGCAATGAAAATTATATTTATGAATTACAGCATCTCAATCTCGACTGAAGGATGTGTTTCGAATCTACTCATTGAGAAATCTATGCAAGTAATGAGGAAATTACTGATAAACTTGTTAATACACCAAAGGAATTTTTTATACGAAAAAAAGTAACTTAAATAAATAAGAATAAGAAATTAATTACATGTAATTTTAGAGGTTTCATTCAAGAAGCTACTACTGAAGAATATCAACTTTTTTATCTGTGTGAGGAATTTAACATTAAAGTTTAAAGCGCAAGTCATAACTCACTATGGGATCATGAGTGATTTTTGGCAAGTCGCGAAAATATATGAAGTTTTTTGTCTCATTTTGTAATCGTATACTGCAGTGCATATTTATAATTATTAACATAAAAAGCAGTTTTATTTATAATTAATTTAGTTTGAAACATATACTCATACATACATTATTAAACTTTTGCTTCGGTGATTCCCAAACGTTTTAGTATCCCGACCCACTGTTGTAATTAATTTAATTTCTTAGAAATAACGCTTGCAATTACGCGGCTTACACCATAATAGTTTAATGAAATAAAAGAGGGAGAAAGCGAAGAGAGATATATATCAAATATATAAATTGAAATAACATTAAATAAATAGATATTACATTAATTCAGTAAATTCTTGAAGTCGACTACCCATATAGGTTTCGGAGGATTTTGTTTCCTTTACATGGACATTTTGGAGAGGTGATATTTAGTACCTATGTTTATCTATGTTCTCAAATACATTATTTCTTAATTCACTTTCACAGAAAAATCAACTTAGAAAGATGATCGCAATGAGTGGGTTCACTGTATTTCATAACTCAGAAATATTTTAAATTATAGAATTAAAAATAAAACGTTTATTACTTTGCAAATTTTTAAATGATATAATTTTCACAGAACTTGTTTGAAAGTCTTTAGAGAACATTTTTACAGTACGCATATTAACCGAAGTTTGATAAACTTCAAATAAGAAGAGAAGAATGGTTATGTATAAATTCAAAATTAGACAAAACATTGACGCAGATTTGGGAAAAAACTATCTTTATTTTGAGGGTTCAAACTTTGGCAAAAGTTCTTCCTTTGCAGAGTTTTTGAGTATATCTAGTGATCCTGTTTGAGCATTCACTTGTTCTGGTCTTCGTTTTCTAAATAAAAGCTATATTCGTGCCTATTTTCGTATAGAGTCTTTCTGTTATCGCATAAGACGGATATTAATTTTATGGATGGATTGCAAAATTATCAGGATAAGCGTAAAAAAAGTAAAATTTCGTGGACTTTTCGCTACCTGGAATATTTTTAATTATTTGTGACTCAGGTTCTAGAATATCAAGAATTGAAACATTTTGGAAAAAAAATGAGTTATGACTTCTACACGATAATTCTGACATATTCGTTTCACAGAATAGAAATGTGTTTCTTTGTTAATACGAATTCAGCAAACTAAATTTTATTTCCATAGCACTTTCAGTACTGATGATCTTTACAGACGTATAATACACTGCTCAAAACAATTAAAGGATATTGCGGTTTTAGGTGGATCTTGTGGCTCGGAAACGTTTTAGCTGATTGATACATGGTCGACAGACGTAGTAGGTTATATGAGAATAAATTATACATGTTTGGCAGAAAAAAATGCATTTTATTGCACATTTGTGTACAAAAGGAAAAAAACACAATTTGTGCATATGAGAAAAAAAGAATAAGAAAAGGTGTTTTCTTCAAAGGAAATCATTTTCAGTAGGGGGTATGGTTTCCACGGACGACCAGCAACGTTGAACACCTTTGAGGCATGGAATCAATGAGGCTATTAATCACGAGTTGGGTATTCTGTCTCACTCTTCCAGAAGAGCTCTTTCCTGTTCTTGGAGAGTTTGTGGGGGTGGTTGGCGGCCAGCAAGTCGTCTTCCTAGAGCGTCCCAAACGTGCTCTATTGGATTCATGTCTGGAGAACAAGCTGGCCATTCCATTCGTACGGTTCCTTCCTCGAAAAGGAAATCATCCACCAGGTTAGCACGATGTGGCCTGCAGTTATCATCCATTAAAATGAAGTCATCTCCGATTTTTGCAGCGTAAGGGACTACAATAGGTCTGAGGATCTCATCCCTATATCGGCGACCAGTCAGAGGTCCATCCCGAATGATGTAGAGGTCTGTGCGTCCGTCAATGGAGATGCCACCATACACCAACACTCCCCCACCGCCAAATTTGACACTTTCGTGCACGATCGCAGGATTATTCCTACTGCCACGGTCCCTCCAGATGAAAATACACCTATTATCAGGATGAACAGAAAAACGGGACTCGTCTGAAAAAAGAACATTGCTCCATTCATTTCTCCTCCAGTTTACATGCTCTGTTGCCCACTCCCTGCGGTCGCGAGCATACGGACCTACACCATGGAACCGGTTTCGGACAGTCTGAGTTGAAACCGGGGTGCCGGTAGCCGAGCGAAGGTGTTGTTGGAGAAGAGTAGCATTCATATTTCGGTGTCTCCGAGCCGTTAACTCTAAATAACGATCTTCATTGGGCGTTCTACGACCTTGCCCTGGTATTCGGCCTGCACTTCCAGTTTCCAAAAAACGGTTCCAGATCCTGGAAATCACACTTTGTGACACTCCAATTGCTTGCGCTACTTCGGCTTGAGTTTGGCCCCCTTCTAACCTACCAACAACTCTCCAAGCTTCTGAATCGGTTAAATGACTTCGCTGAGACATCGTACTCATCGAAACAAAGCAGTCACTGAATGCCGATCATCCTTGTCTTCATTGTCTTTTATTCAGTTGAAAGTCAAATTTCATTCGCTGCTGCTGAAGCGACGTTTTTGACGTCGAACTCAAAATTAGCATACTCCACAGTTTGAAAATCAGAAATATTTGCATTTGTGATTCTCTTCTTCCATTTTCGGCAAAAAAAATTTCGCTTATATCTTTATTTTATATAAAACTTACAATATCCTTTAATTGTTTTGAGCAGTGTAGATTTTTCCTTTTTGTCTCAATGATATCAAACATCCGTATTCAAGAAATTAAAATAAAAACAGCAGCTTATATTGTAACAGAGTTACAAATAAATTGAAACAAAATATTTGGGGAAAAGAATTAACTGAAGGCCCGTATTCGACATAACAATATCAAGATGAAAGCAAACTGAGATTTAAAAGAGTACGCGTTCAACTAGGAACATCTTAGCATTAATTCGATGACTCATCTCGACGTCTCTTCATAAGAACGTTACGACGGAAAGTATTGTACTCTTTGGATTCTTCCAAACAAGAAGAATTTTGAAAACTAAGTAAACAGGACTAATTCAACGTTATTCTCCCAGAATTTTGTACTGTGTGCAAATTGTTGGAAAAAGGACTGCTAATCACCAGTGGGATTGGACAGAACCGTCTAATGTTTAATGAGAAAGTGTTCCGCTGTTAATAGGAGAAATTGTTTTCTTCTGTTGGCTTATGTATTTCATTAAGGATAAAATTTAAAACTAGCTTCACTCGAAAACAAAATAGTATAACAATTTTAACTAGAAAGTAATAATTTACTTTAATGAACTATGAAATGACTGAAATGTTTAATCAGTGCATATAAGTCATTAAATTAATAATTTATGTTTTCCAAAAATATTTAATTATTAAAAAATAAGGAAAAACAAATTACGTGCTTTCAAGCGATTAAATTTCAAACGTTTTATTGCTAAAAGCTAAATATTTAGAAATAGGAATACTTTATTTTTATACAAAAAATGACTCTTCGCTGGCTAGTTAAATGTCATTTTAATGATATTAGTCTGATTATTACTATGTTCTTTTCTTTTCTTTAGCTTTAAATGATAATTAAGCGTTTCGAGTATCAAAATAATGGACTCTAAACGCTCCAGAAAGACGAAAGTAGAACGATAAACTTCTATAGTTTCTATTTTCGAATTAATAAAAATAAAGTGAAATTTCAGCGAAAATGTTCAAGGATATGTGCTATATGCCTCATATTAGTGAGAAAGCTTGACTGTGCTGAGTTCTATAGTATATCATCGCTTCAAATGTACCCAGAATACTATTAAGATTATTAAGGAAATACTTTCCCAAGACAAAGTAATTGGAAAATATTTGTGACTTAAAATTCTGAATTATAACAGCATTATTGCTTTTTTATTACTGAATAGTAGATGAATTTAGATGGATTAAAGCATTTCTGAAATGATTATACAGAAATCCCAAGAAAAAAATCGTACAATCATTCTGATGAAAATATTGGTAAAATTCATATCGAAAATATTCTGCTTGGGATTTGTGCTTTTACTTAGATGATAGGGTTTTTTACTTAGAGGTATGCATGTTAATGTTTTACAGAAGCTATTAGGAATCAACCCAGCTTTCATATTTCCATGCCTACACAAAAACGTTCAGTTATTTATGCTGTGAGATATAAGATAACTTTCAGAACTTCAGATTTATTCTCTTTATGCTGCTCTTCATCCACAAAATACTTCAAATTTCTTTCTGTCGCATTCAAAGACAAAATAGTATGATTCTGATTTGAAACATAAACCCTCGATTACTCAGAATAAAATCTTCTTGTAGCCCTTCATCCAACTCTGCGGTATTCCTACAATAGGGGAATTTTACATCCCACTTCTCTTATACGGCTTTCTTATTTTGAAAAAAGCGCCTTCTGAGAAAAGATTGAAGAAACATATATCTCTTTGGGGTTGCGTAAGATGGCTTTTAGATGTCTTGTGAGCAGAAAACGGAAAAAATAGGCTTTAAGGAATCGTGGAATTGCGCACTCTTTTGTCAAAAAATTTAAGCTGAGATTTAGAGTTTTTTTGTTTCATTATTTGGCATGATGTTATTATTGAATAAAGTATCGTGATAAAGTGTTTTCTGTAAGATGACTGAAGTCCGGATGCCATTTTAAATTGCCAAGTGAGGATTTTCCTTTCGTAATTCCTTCATATCTATAGCAACCGACTACTTGGACTCTTTGCATCGTACAATATTTAGCGATGTTTTTATTTTCATATTTTAATGTTTCTGTTTTTTTGAGAACTCAGATGATGAAGCAGAAATCGAGCTTACAAAATCGATTCCTTTTTAATTTTATTAATTTCTTCTATGGATAATTTTTAGATAATATTTAGAAATTATATACATTGTTTGACATTGATTAATATTGTTTATTGCGTAGAAAAAAGGATGGAACTTCCAGACAAACGGAACCGTAGATTCAACCTAATTTAAGTTTGACAAATCCTTGAGATGCATATTCTGAATCACAAATCATCGCGGGTTATCCTTTTTGGAAGTTTAATACATCTTAACACATACACGGAAAGAGAGATAAACAATGGAATTCTAACAAGAAGCAAGCAAATCACGGAATTGTCGACACATTCAGGAGAAGCATAAAAACATTTTGGAGAGAGTAAAAACATTTTGGTGTCAATTCAAATCTTCAGGGATCAGCTAAAAGGCTTCTCCATTGCAGCATGACGTAAGATCGTATGATGGAGAATAATTTTGAAAGGAAACAGTTTGGATTCATACAATTTAAATATTTGCTAGTTTTAGGACAGAAAGGGGTAGTATCCAAATAAAAATAAAGGATAAAAGGGTTACTGCCATTCACTTAAAATTAGTTTTATAAATTTTATCTTAAATATATATATATATATTTATAACTTTATAAAATTCAATACATAAATTCATATTCTTTCCGGAAAAGCAAGAAAATAATTCTGTAGAGTAAAAATAAAAAAAAAAATATATTACTGAATGTAAATGGTAGCAAAAATCGAGTAAATTTAAAGCGAAATGTAGTTTTTAAGTTTTTAGTTTAACACGCTATTTAGTTCCTGCACTTATTAAATTTTGAGTTTTATGAGTGTAACAGGATTAACGATCACAGCTTTGAGGTGTGATAGAACATGGCGAAAGTAACAATTTTTATAATGCAATATGTCCTGGAATGTGAAATGCGAACGTACAAACGCTGTAAATATATTGAACACAGAGCATAACAACTCGTTTAACTCATGGATATTTCTAAGAAATAATGTTTGATATTTACAAGAGTTATTCAAATAAACGATCACTAACATAGATTGAAATGACGACAAACTGACTGTCATATATTTTGGAAGATGTCTGGCATGTCACAACCTTCTGCAACAACGACGCTAATTCTGGCGACGACATTTTTACAAAAGTTAATCTGCGTCTCATAAATGAGATCCATCTTCTTTATGATTCATATATTGCAGTTAATAGTCATTCATCTAAGCAAACCTTGTAAATATTAAAGCACTAAGCACTATTTCTTCGTACTTACGCTACAAGAAAGAAGTCCGTTATAAATTCTCAAGCATAATTTTGAATAAAAAGTGTTACCCAGTAAAAGCTTTTATGTGTTCCTTAAAACTATTTAAAATTTTAATAATTTTAGAAAAATGAATTACCACACTAAATAATTAAAAAATTATTTTTGCCTACTTTTGTAATTATTTGTAACTTTGTAACTAAAGACGTGATATTAATCTAGATTTGACTTTTTTCATTGTTTTAAATTGTACCTTATGTTTATACTTTATTTAATATAATTCATTTTAATATTTTTACTTAATGAAAACTATTTTAAATTTGGAAGACTGAATTGACGTAGCGGTGTTTTTCTAGGTATTTAAGAATAAATTTATCAGTTTTAATTAACTGTGTGCAAATTTAAATGTTGTGTCAAATTTTCTAGAAAAATAGAAATATTAATCAATGTTCGCTAATTAATGAAAGAAGGAAAACTTCTCCTCCTAAAGAAATTAGTCTTGCTTCATTAAATTATCAATATTTAATTAATTTCTTTAAGCATTTTTATTTAATTCAATTTGAATTTAAATTTCAGATAAACTATGTAGTCTTGATTAAATTTACAATAGTTTTCCCCCAAAATTAACGCAATAATCGAGATTTAATAATATGAAATTTTATTCATTAAATTATTTTAATCTTATTTGCGTCAGCTCTAGATTTTAACTTTGATCTTCCTTTTAATCAACTTAATATACATATTCAAATTACATTATGAGAGTTTGCGCATAAGTTCATTTACTTAATGCTGCTGTAAATCATAGACTTATGTCTTATAAATTCATTTAAAAAATAATTTCGTCTGTCTTTTGTATTTTATATTTTTGTAAAACTATCACTTGAATTGTGAATAACTGCTTGGTCTTAATGTCTGTAAATAAGAATGTTTGATGTTTTATTGAATTAGTACTTGTCAGATTCAATTTTATATGACCATGTTATTTGTATGCGATTTAAGGAACAATGGCGTAATATTCATAAACAATACCAGAATGCATTACTATTTAAACGCAGATTTATACATTTACACGAAAAAGTCTAAATATTGTATTCAACTACTCCTTAGAGACTTTTCTGACAATTTAGATAGAAAGAAAGGACTTTCTTTAAGGAATTTCTCACAGTAATGAAATTGCCTGTGAGGAAAGGAATACTAGAGAACGTGCGAGTGTCATTGAAAAACGGAACCCATGTCGTTGGACAGCCCCTAGGAGCAAAGAGTCGTCATTCCAGACTGTCATAAGATTCGAGCAGGCAATTGCTGTCTCAAAACAGACCATCGAAGAAACGCGTTTCTCAGTTCTACTGCCACTAACAATTCTCTTGAGCTATTTGGCTCTCTACCTCACAAAGCAGAACACGCAGTGCTCGTATTTTCTGGACGTCCTTTTTTCTGTCTCTTCCATGAAGAAGTAAAATATTTTTCTGGGATTGCGTGCGTGACGATCTAAAACTATTTCATCCAGCTGTACACAGATATTTCCTTGTTAGTGATGCGTGTGTCGTTGCTGGCAGACAACTTCTTGAGAAGCTCTGATATATGTATCAATTTTGTCCTCTTTTTCAGGATAATCATAAGAATAGAGTAAAAAACTGAGACGAGACATGTTCTTATCAGAACTTACAACATCAATATTAAAAATAGGTATAAAAGGTACTGTATGGAGAAACACATATAGAAATTAAAAAGTAAAAAAAAATGTTGGAGAGGTAAAGATAAATGCGTAAAGAATTTAAAGATTTCTATAAAATTATGCAAAGGAAATATTGAAGTATCATGTAAGAGGCATCACATTTCAAATTTGTGGAAAACTATTAGGACCCATGCACACATTAGTATGTTTACATTCTATTTCTTATATTTTTAGAAAATTTTCGCAGGCATTAACTTTAAACCCATACAAATAGTTTTTATCCATGAGCTTAAAAGGTATTCATAAAGTCTGAAAATTCCATTTTTGAGCATAAACTGAATTCCTAAACGAATGATTCCTTATGATATAAATCTGAACAATGTTTTCCAAACTTAAGCGGAAAAAAATTATTATTTAAAAAATGAAAATAATAATTTTTTAATATAAGATCTACTTTTAAAAATTTCGAGAAAGAAAAAATAAATTAAAAAATCTTTTTTTTTTTTTTTAAACTTTTAAGAATTTTGAAACGATGGAGCGAATGGAATGCGAACCAAATGGAAGCGAGAATTATCTGACAAGATGATCTGTTGCTGTACGGCATGCGCAGTGGCTATGTCGATGAATCCACTACGTCTGCAAGCGTCAGGAGAATCCTTCAGGAGAACGCATACAAGCAATGCATGATGCAACAGACATGATGCAACAGACGTCGGCGATGTACTGAAGTCAATAATGATACACCTGATACAATGTTGTGCTAGCTGTCGAGATGGTAGCTTCAGGGTCCGTCATTGTTCTGCTGATGAGGTGTCTGCCATCCTGTATTAACGTTACAAGTTCGCCACATAACCTGTTCTCTTGAGCCCATTGCCACTACGCAGGCATCACTAACGAGGCAAAACGCTCCGTTTGAATTTAGTAATTCAGGATGAGAAAATCTATCTTCTCCCAGGAGTATCATCCGTTATCCTATCAGACGGCGTAACATGCTTATATTTTATTATTTATCATCGACGAGGCACGGTAACCCTTTACGAAACGTTTACCGTTGGAAGATAACAAATCAAAGTTTTTAAAGTTCCACCGAAGCCCTATGTTTACAGCTAGGAGCTACCTGGTAGCACGGCCAGGCACCACTGGAAGCTAAGCAGCACTATCTCTCTGAAATTCGAATTATTACTTTTTAGTCCATGTCCTGCAAGTTTAAATGAAAGTCCTTCACTATGAAGGCTCATTATTGGTCGTGTAGTTAAAGTGCCTTAGGTTATATTAGTTTGTTCCAGATTGCATTCTTGGACGTTCAATATGCTATTTGTATAGGGTTTATTTGATATACATGGGGCGATAATCAGTACATGGGGCGATAATCAAATAAAGTTTTCTTAGTTTCTTATATAATATTTTCAATAAGTTTTCTTAGAAAATCTTTGACAGATATATTTCTTTAGGTACAGATTAATTTATTAAGTACTTCTTACTATTTATTAAAATAACCTTTCCCTGAAAACTGCATCGATTTAAGTTATTTAATTTGTTTAAAGTTTTTTCTTTGAATTTCATCGTTTTCAACAGTTTTGAAACACACAAATTGTGTTTTATACACTTGCCAGGAGGTCTTATCATCATATGTGGATATCTTTAGAACGAGACGAGAAGGCATGGATAACAATATAAAACCATCAGAAGCGCTTTTTGCTGTCACTATGAATTTTTTTAAGGTGTCAACTTCAATGGCGACCGCAGAAGACCTGTCATATATTTTTTGTTCGGTTTGCCGCTGGATGGCAGAAACTCTTTCTTTAATTTGTTGTTCCACCGCAGACCTTCTTCCTCGAATGTCTCCAACTTTTTTTCAACTGTGTCTATTCCGCCTTTCATAGACTCGAATTTGTTCTCTATTATGCAGGTAACTTCTCTTTTCATTTCCTGTTGAGTTGCTTCAATCTATTCTTGAATCGCTTTCATCTCGTCTTTAATAGATTCTTGACCAGCTCCAACCTTCTTGAACAGATTTCATCACTCCTTTAAAGGATTCTTGACCAGCTTTCATCTTTCCTTGGAATGCAGCAAAAGAAGTCACGAGCTGTCTTAGTTACTCTCTCATCGCTTTTATCACCAGCATTTAATCACACTTTTGACACCAAAACTGTTGCGTGCGTACGATTTCGTAAAAGATTGAATGCACACTGGTCTGATGATAGGTTCATAAAATTTATTTTATCAAAAGAACACTTCAGAGCTCTAGAACTTTCACAAAAATATTCCTACAGGTGTTTATAGCAACACAGAGTACTATCAGTACTTGAACTTTAAATTTTCAAGAACGTTAAACACAACGCAAGCAAAGCGCATCTTAAGGGCGAATCTTTCAATACTCCGAAGTAACTCTGAACTAACAACTCGCAGCAACAAAAATTGAGGGCAGATGCTCTCTCGGGTACTATACTATAGAGTTTTCACCCGGCTGTAGAGATATTTTAGTAGTTTCTGCTTCTCGAAATTATTGGAAGGCAAAAGAGAACCGAATACAATTACAGTTACACAAAATATCAATTACAATACCTAACACGGTGATACAGGGACCGGATAAAATTGTCGCCAAATGGGGCGAATTTTGTCAATAGCGATATAGACATTTACCCAATGTTAAATAGACTTGTCACTGTATTCTTATCTTTCCGGAAAGCTTCACTCCTCTAGATTTTCATATTACATTTTACAAAAGAAATACAACAGTTTCACATATGATTTTAGTAAAATTATCTACCTATATGAAAAATTCGTATAAGGGATATGGATTTCTGCAGACAACATCTAGAACTGCAGGGCATTTTATTTTCGTCTTGAGCTCTGTTTCTTTAGATTCTTATATTTCTGTATCTGATCTCCAAAGATATATTATTAATTCCTGCAAAATTTTTGGTATGGTATGGAAATTTAGTAACCAATTGTATTTTGAATTTTTCAACTGATTTTTATATAGCGTAATTAGAGCTTAGTTTTGAATTACCATTTTTTAGACATCCTATTAAATATGAAATTCCTGTAATTATTGTTAATGAAAAGTTAAGTTAATGAAGAACATTGTGTACAACACTTTTTATTCCATATTCTTTCTAATACATAAAATTATATTCTTATATAGTTACAATACATAGGAACAATATAAAGAACAATACATAATTATTTTCAGTATTTTTCTTTTGTTTATTTATATATTTGTTTTTCTAAATCATTAAAAAATAACCAAATTAAACAATTTAATTTGAGGTAATTAAAAATACAGAATGTGTACACCTCTCAGTTTCCTGTACCTGTTTCTCCATATAAATATGTAATGTCAAAATGTTTACAAGCAGAATGATCAAAATACTCGTATATGAAGACTGAAAATTTTGATACCTCAGTTTTTAAGGGAACTGATACACCTTAAAACCCATAAGATCTTCAAATATGTGACTGTTGCAAGAATTGGGATAACTTATTTATTTTAAAAGCAATTAGTTCCAAAATTTTTACAACTGACCACATAATATATCTGCTTTCTGAAATAGCAATCAGAAAGTTTGTGTTGCCGCAAATACTTTTATAATTTAATTCGCACTGTGACAAAATGTTTCGTCATGTTTCCACATTGCGCCCACAATTTAAAATATTCTGTTGCATAATTTAATTCCATATTTAATATATAGCTTTTATAATATTTGGAAACTAATGTGAACCAAAAATTCTAAGAATTTCATGTTAAATTTTTATTTTATGCGGAGATGAGTTTATAAAACGTATTTTATTAAAGAAATCTGTGATGTTTTCGTGCATAAAATTTTTTAATATTAAAATATTCATCAGATTTTTGGTTCGGTTAGAAAAGAGTGCCCATATAAAGCATTCCATCAAATTTCAAGTACGTACCATTAGACATTTTTCAAATATCATGGGCGGAAAGTGGAAACATGACGGATTGGATTGGATTATTTAATTATGACTAAGCACACGAGGGCTATTTGCCTAAAGGAAGGGATGCCTTCGTGGAGGACTTTCTAAGGGAACTGTCTCGTATACACCTTACACATGGAGAAAACCCCGAAAACGCCCATGCAGACAGCCCGTTCGCGGGATTCGAACCTCGGACCGAACTACCAGTGTTCAGCGTCTTTACCGCTCGGCCGCTGGTGGGCTAGGAAACACGACTGAAAATATTGTCACAAAGCGGAATAAATTACAAAAATATTTGTTGCAACCCAAACGTTCTGGTTACTAGTTCCCAAAGCAGCTATATTATGCAGTCAGTTGTAAAAAGTTGGAAGTAATTGCTTTTAAAATAAATAAAATATCCCAAATTCTTGCAACAGTCACATATTCGAAGATCGTAAGGGGTTTAAGGTGTATGAGCCCGCTTAAAATAAAATTTGAATTAAAATACTGAAAGTAGAGGTTCAAAAGAAGCAAAATGCCCTATGATCCCTTTAGCAAAATAGTTGATGTTGACTTAACAGCGAGACTCAGAAAGTGCTTCGAAACTTCAAGATATTTGGTCCCTACTATATTAATGCTTAGTATTTGTTTGAGTTAAAGTCACCTTTTGTTTTCGTTTGAAAGAAAATTAACAGGTTTCGCGGACCGATCAATAGTGTAAGAGTTGTATCTTAGATATGGGTATCGGTTGGTAAGCAGAGAAAAGCTTTCTTTATATCTTTAAACTCAGTGTTCAATTTCGCATCGTACGGTAAAATTAACGCTCATTATATTAATATTACTGCGGCCTAAGCATTTTAGTATTTATTCATTGTGGGTAGACGGGAGATCGGTCATCTTGTTTTGCGACAGCAATTAGATGTACTTTCGCTACCTTTCTATTGTATAAATTTTGATGAGATAAGCTGAAATCTTCATTCTCCCTTCTTAAGCACTTAGAAAGGAAAAAACATTCACCTTGTTACAAAATATTTTCCCTTTTCCTTCTAGAAGATATGTTGACGGATGATAATTAGCAGAGCTTCTGGTATCCTTAGTAATGATGGTTTATTTTTCAATTAAATGCGATGAGATTGCTATCTCTCCAGATTAAGGGGCATATTTACTTGCACGAAACATCAGTAGTGCATGCTTGTGAATTTTGATTAAAGAGAATAACGTAACAACAACAGCCCAGTTGTTAGGTTTTTTACAACCCAGTTGTTAGGATATTTGATTGAACACGTTTTTGCTGTAGAACATTTGATTGAAGGTATAGTTGCTGTGGATTAGAATCCTTAGAGTCCTACTTAGAATAATAATACAATAGAAAATAAAGGCGCTTAATTGCAAAATATATTCCTTATCAAAGCTTCCATGAGTCGGAGACATTTTTTCCCTATTTAAAATGAACGAATGTCTTAATATGAAGTTTTACCCTAATGTTACCTTAATTGTTTGGTCCTTTCTTTAAAACATTTCCTCTTCAGATATCAATTTGAAAACTAAACCAAATATCTAAATATATTTATAAGAGGAAAAAAGAACTAAATTTATTATAACCACAAAATATGTTTCAAAAATTTAAAACATGGGGTTGATGCATAAGTTCCATGTCATTCGGTTTCCAAAATACTTTTTTCTAGAGATGCCTTTATGATGGTAATAGATTTTATTGCACTAAATTGTTGCTGATTATATTCGTATCCATACTAGTATGAATGATTTTGCTTCGGCTGACAAGATGGTTTTATTTCAGATTTTGAAGTATGGTATGAAGTTGAAATGAAGGAGCTTCTGCAATATGTTCTTATGTAGAGATCAGCTTATGTTCCAGTGCCAAAGAAGCTTTCAGACAAGTTTGGGCTGTGTATGGAAAGTATGTATCCTAAGCAGACTATTATTAAGGGACATCCCAAAACAATTTCAGAAGTACCGTGCTTGAATGTTTGACTTGGGAGATGCCTTAGAGTCTCCAATCGCCAATCCCGATTTAATGAGGAAAGTTTGAAAGGCATAATATACAGTCAACAGATGCCGAATTAATCGGACCATTATTGCTTCTATTTAAAAATTTCACTCGAAAATATTTCTGGACTTTTCCAGAAATGCCAGACTATATGTGACAAATATGATAGACATTACAATTCAGCGGCTTAACTAGAAGGTTTTTCATCTGGCATATTCTTACAGAAATTGTATCCGGAAACTACTGGAAGTTTGGGAATAGATTGTAAATAATATATCAGTTAAGGATTATATGTTTAGTTTAATAGTGAAAGCACTGAATATACACTGGTACAAAAGCTTCTTGAACTTTCACGTCAGTCTAATATCAAATAAAAACAGTAATTTTTACCAAGACCTCCCCCCCGACATATAGTTTCACGTAATGCAAGGAGTTTAACTAAATATGGAGGGCCACTTATCAGATTTTCCAAAAATTTTAATTCTACGAAATAAGCTTGTATGATATTAGGATATTTGAAGAGAAAAACTATGATACTGCCGCCGAGATTCTAACTCCAAATTTTCCGAATGCTAGCCGGACGTGCTGTCAAATTCCTCACGAAAGCACAATGTGAAATAAGAGGAAATATTTTGTACTTTCTCACACTTATGGAGCTGGAGGAGACCCTGTCGCCAAATCCAATTAACGACGGACCAGTATCTTCTATATTTAATCAGGTATTGCTACAGAGCGATTGGTTATTTATCGAGCAGGAAACAGAAATTCAAAGATATTGTCTTCAGAATTCCAACTCCAGATCTTTAAATTGTTAACCGGTTTCAGTATCGATACATCAGGTAGATACGCAAAGAGAAAGACGGAAGTTCCTTATGTAATCTTGCACTTAAATTTTAACTGATGAGAGAGGAGACCCAGACGCCAAATCCAAGTGGTGACGAATTATCGTCCACCACATTTTCAGACAAACTCCACTTTAAGAACAGTCTTACAGGTTTTTGAAGCAGAAAACATAAGACAATCAACTATGTCCTTGCCAGGACTAGAGGTACGATTGTCAGCTAAACGTGCTACCAAATACTCTAGAAGAGCACGAAATTAGGAAGGAGAAAATTCACTATACGCCTAAATTAAAGTAAAACTCTCGCCACACATACGTATATATGAGTAAGTATATACAGATTTGATATCATCTTACAGTATCGAATAACGCTACATCTAATTTTAATATATTAATAATTAAGATCTTATATTATCTATAACTATTTTCTTATATGAGGATTTTCAAATATGATTATAAATTATTAGACCTTCCACCACGCTCATATGATAAACTAAGGGCATTTAAGAGTACGTTTATCTACTAAAACATTCAGCTTATTTAGTTGTAAAATAGATGAGGAACTACAAAGAAATCGCTGACGGAAATCAAAATTTTTTACATAATTTGAACTTGAATGTATCTGACCCCCAAAATAGCAAAGCAACAACCTTGTATTTTGGGTATATTTAGTCAAGATCTCAATCGATTTCGAGGGTAAACAGGTACAGGTTCCTCTTCAAGAGGAGAAAAGATAACTCCTCTTGAAGAGTCTGGACTCTTCAAGAGGAGTCTGAAGTCTGAAATCTGGATTCTTCAAGAGGAAGAACTGGAAGACTGGAAAGTAGCTTTAATGATACTTTGATACTTTTATACCAGTTTACAGCAGGAGATGAAATTACCTGCTCTTACCAGTTCCGTCTAGTGTCCCAAATGGGGCCTGATATATGAGTATAATAACAAGTTATCGTTGGTTTATCGTGCGAAGTTACCAGTTCAGATTGAGGTACTGCTTTTAACAGCGCTTGACGTTTACTCACGATAATGTGGTGATCCGCGAAAGCGGAAAAGGAAATAACACACCAAAGAGCATGGATCATGGATCATCACTTTGCGATGATCTTCAATTACTGATCTTCAATTACTTCAATTACTGCGAGTTTTTATTAGTCGTTTTACTTTATTGCCCTAAGGCCAATCACCGCAATGTTTTTGAGTTATGGGTGCAATTGCACCTTACACTCGGAAGCGGCAGCTGTTATTTTCGAAAATTTTGTTCAAAGTTTGTAAATTCACGAAGTTCTTATGAGTGAATGACTTGACCACTGCGAACTTAGTCATGCCAATGTCTAATTCTTATAGACACTATTCATACAGTCTTTTAGATATACAGACTGTATAAAAATGCGATTTTTTGGCCACGTGACGTGAGCCAGCTAATAGGGAAGCTTTTTCCGAAATTGAGTCTAAATTAATCTTCGAGACAAAATTTTGTAGAAATTTTATTTGCAGGTACATTTGCAGCCATTTAAATTCATTTAATGTTGAAATTCCTCTTTCATAACTGGCGTAAAGTCATAATAATCTTGAAAATTCATTTCTAGGATTGAAGTCACATGTTGCAGGACAATGAATGGGAAATGAATGTGAGTAAGGTCACGAGGTGTGATTTGTTTAACGGCGAACGTTTACGCTGAAACTTAGTAAGTAAACTTAGGTAGTAAAAGTTTTATAAATGCACCAAAATATTGAAAATAATGATGATTGAATAAGTAAAAAGTACTTAATAAGTAAAATCCTTAACGTGCTTTAGCAGGTAACTCAAACTCCCTTTCCTGCTTTTTAAGGAGAAATAAAAGTAGTAGGAAATAAAAGTAGTATTTCTACTTACATATGTGCAGATTTATTACCACAAGCGCAGGAGCGTATGTTGAGGGGGGCAAGAGGGCACATCTGACCCTGAGCGGAAAGTCCAAGGGGGAGAGAGCCAAACTGATGTTACACAATTTTAGAATTAAATATTTTTCATTCTTAGCAAACAGGAGGGGGCTGGAAGTCTTTAGCTGTCCCCGGACTCTGAAAACACTAGCAACGACTCTGCACCAGCGTGAGTTCTGGTGAATCGTTCTAGGTCTTTTAACAGCGTTTTACCAACTGCTGGATCATAGTTTACAATTTCTTGAATGGCTCGATAAGGAGAATTTTACATTCTTTGACGCAACGGTCGTATTTATGCCCCATGGCAGTAAAGCGAACAAGAAGGTAGAGCAATCTGTTGGCAAACACTATAATGAAAATGAAAAGGTAAGTTAGTAGAATTTTAAATTCGTTAGGAAGGAATGGACTGGACCGAAAGTCATTAACTAAACAAGATAAATCTTTGTGAATGTGAAAAGCTTCAGAAAAATCAAAATCAACAAATGAAGAAGCTTTTTAAATAAATGTTTTGCAGACCCAAAATCAAAATTAGCTTTAAATTTCCAACTATGATTAGCTGTCGAAGACTTATCAAGTTCTCCTTTTCAGACATAAGATTTGTGTTCTTTGATACGAAACTTTTATGCTCTTTTAGTTTGCCCGATATAGGTCAAACTCCACTGACACGATATGCTATAAGTTCCCAAAGAATTATTAAGGTCAGAAATGGAATCCTTAAGAATCGAAACATGGATTTTACTGATGGGTGAGAAAAAAGATTTGAAAATTGAATTTCTGAAAAATCTGTGCAGTTTTATATCTGACAGAAGGATCAAATGGAAGCATGCAAAGGTTATTAATGTTATTTCTAAAAGTCTTCTTTGAAGGTAAGTTGAAAATTTTTTAAAGGATTGATCAGCGATTAGGGAAGAAAATTCTTGGTACAAGGCAACTGATCTCAGATAATTGAGTTCATTAGCAAGCGAAAGCTTTGATGAATTAATTTTCAGAGCGCGAAATGCATAATAGTGTAAAGAAGCCATTTTTTGCTTAGCCGGGTGACATTACTTAACATGGGGCGGTAAACAAATAGAAAAGGGTTTTACAGTTTATGTAGCTGGCCACGAGAGGGCGCAGCGTGTTTTACTTTTAGCTTGTTATATTTTTCTTACCGCATTGCGGACTTTTGAGATAGATGTAGTGGCAATCAGAAAAACATGATGAATGTTCTAATGTAAGCAGACAATTGTTACACATAGCTGTAAATAAAACTTCTGTGTGATAAAAATGAAAAGGAATTCCGAGCGTTCCTGTGAATATTCATTAAGAAAGGAAAGCAAAATTTCACTTATCGATGTTGTTAAATGTAAATAATAAGAATAAGAAAAAAGATCATAAGTTGCAACATGGTGCCGAAATTCCGAGATAACAGTGATCTTTAGATATATTGTGATTTAAGTATTTATTATTGTTCGATTAGTGATTGAATATTGATTATTAAGATGGATAAGTTAAAAGCACTAAAAAGAAGCGAGGAATGTTAAGAGCAACAGTAACAAGACTGATAGCTAAAATGGAAAAGGAAATAGAATCGGATAATATTAAATTTGATTTATTAGAAGATGATTTATCCATCTTAAATGAAAATGAAAACGATATACTAATATTGAACTCTGAAATCGAATCTATCCTAACAGATGAAAAAGAGTACGAAACTGAAATACAGGATAGCTTGGAATATAAAAATAAAATTACCTTGTGTAAATCGAAGATCAGTAGAATATTTAGAAATAGAAAATGTGTTAAATTAAATGCGTTGCCATATAATTCTACTACTATAGATACGGTAGAGAACACAAATACAAATGGCGCCAAACTTCCGAAACTAACCATAAATAAATTTAAAGGCGAAATGTGTGAATTTCAAAGTTTTTGGGCTCAATACGAATCTGCTATACATAATAACTCTGCTTTAAAGGATGTAGACAAATTTAATTACCTCACATCTTTACTAACGGACACAGCTTTAATGTCAATAAAGGGATTACCGTTAGTTGCCGAAAATTATGCTAAGGCAATAAATATTCTGAAAGAAAGGTTTGGTAGAAAGGACATTTTAATAAATGCACATATGAATCGTCTGCTGAATTTAAAGCCAGTTAAAAAATGGATGATATTAAAACATTACGTAACTTATATGATAGCTTAGAAATTGAAATTAGAAGCCTTGATTCTCTTAACGTTACTTCGAATTCTTACAGCTATTTGTTATGCCCACTGTTAATGAGGATACTTCTTAGCGAATTGGTTTTAGAGTTTAATCGATCTTTAACCCCTGACACAGAAACCACAGTGACTAACATTTTGGAATTTCTGAAGAAGGAAGTTGAAAGCAGAGAGCGTACGTTTTTCCAAACATCGCCAAACTATTCCGAGTTTAGCATTAGAACCGAACAACATAAACATCAATCGCGAGACCTTATTAAAAGTGAGAAATATCATACTGCCTTAAAAAACAAACAATTTGTTCCAGCAGTTGCGTCGTTGAATACGAATACATCAACAGCCGATTGTATATTTTGTGGGAAGATAGAAAATGAATCTTTGAAACATTCTACTTCAAATTGCGCAATTCCGATTGAGGAAAAAAGAAAAAAAAATTAAAATTGGCTAACAGATGCTATTTATGCTTTCCTAAGTCTCATACATCTGCAGCTCGGATATACGCTGTGATTTATGTTCATTAAGGCATAATACTATTTTACATGAAATAAATTTGAAAACAAACGGGAAAATAAAGGTGAGCTTAAAACGGACACAGTGGTGGCGTCAATTTCGGAAAGAGATAACAAAAATAGGGTTTATTTACAAACTGCAAATGCAATAGCTTTAGGTCAGAATAGAAGAAAAAATGTAAGACTCATTTTCGATTCTGCCTCTCATAAATCTTTCATCCTGACAGAAGTATCAAAACAATTAAAATTAAGTGTTGTGGGGGAAGAAGAACTTCAGATTTACACCTTCAGCTCTACTGAGCCTACAGTTCAAAGGCTAAAAAAGGTTAAGGTTATTCTTAAAGATATATGTGGACCTGGGAAAATAATAATTGAAGCTCTTGAAACTCCAGAAATTAATCAAGCTGTTATTGGTATGCCAGGAAAGGAAATACTTAATTATTGTAAGGAAAATTCGATAAGACTTGCTGATGCTACAGATATAGGTGTCCATAATTCTCAAATATCAGTATTAATTGGTAATGATTATTACTGGAAAATAGTCACTGGGAAGGTTAAAAGATTATCAAAGGGTCTTGTTGCCTATGAAACCTTATTTGGTTACACTATAAGCGGAACTGAAGCATTAAGTAATGTTTCTACACTTCATTCCAGAATTACGGTAATGATTGTTGTTGAGAATACTTCACATCCACATGATTTAGAAATTAGTGCAGCTCTAAAAAGGCCATAGGATTTAGATGCCATTAGAATACATGACTATTCAACAAATGAGAATGACACTGAAATTATGCGTAGATTTGAAGAAACTATTGAATATAAAACCAATCGTTATGAAGTTTCATTACCTTGGAAGGACAATATGAACAGAATGGGTAGTAATTATAACATCGCCTTAAACAGATGGAACAGTTTATTTAGAAGGTTTAAGAAAAATCCTGAAATTTATGACAAGTATTCAAGGGAATTGAAGATTATCTAAATAAAGGAATAGCTGAAAAGGCTCCGAAGAATTCTGAAGAAAACATCTGTTATTTGCCACACCATTGTGTAATCAGAGAAGATCACGATTCTACGAAATTAAGGGTTGTATTTGATGTTCCTCGCATACTCATGACAGTCTATCTTTAAATGATTGCTTACATTCAGGACCAAATTTAAACTCTGAATTATTAGATTTGCTAATTAAATTTCGTCAACACAAAATAGCATTTGCTGCAGATATCGAAGCTGCTTTTCTACAAATTCTGCTGAAGCCTGAGGACAGAAATGCAGTAAGATTTCTTTGGACTTCAAAGGAAAAGGAGCAACCGACGATTTAAAGAATGACGCGTGTAATATTCGGAGCAACCTGTAGCCCCTTTTTACTAGCAGCAACTATAAAGCATCACGCAAGAAAGTTGAAAGCACAATATTCGAAGATCTGTCAGCTTCTTGAAGAAAGTTTTTACGTAGATGATTTGATTCATGGTACAGATGATGAAGAAGAAGCTGCAGAAATTTATGAAGATGTGAAAAGTATTATGATGCTTGCTAGTTTCAATATGAGAAAGTGGAGGAGCAATAACGCCCAATTACATGCGATTTGGAATGCAGCTGAAAATACGAAGTTTAATAGAGACGGAATGAATAGCACTTTGTTAGGATATATTTGGAATCATGAAGCAGATAAACTGAAATTTTGAATCAAAGATGAATTACTCAAGGATCCGGCTGTGGAAATAACAAAACGGAAGATTCTTCAAGTTGCGGGCGAACTATACGATCCTATCGGTTTCATATCTCCCTTTGTCGTTGCAGCTAAAATGATGATGGAAGAATGTTGGCAAAGAGGTTACCAATGGGATGCACCACTTGATCAAGAATTGCAGAATCGATTTAAAACCTGGTATAATGAAATTCCTAAATTAAAAAATGTTGAAATTCCAAGACATTATTTCAACAATCTGTCAAAAGGAAATCTGTCGAATATTCAATTGCACTGTTTTACAGATAGTAGCCAAAAGGGATATGGTGCCGTTCTATATTTGAGATACAATGAAAATGAGTTAACAAAAACATCATTTGTTATGTCCAAAGCAAGAGTTGCTCCCATAAAAAGGGTTACGTTACCTCGACTGGAGCTTTTAGGAGCAGTCATAGGAGCTCGGCTCATCACATACATCCGACATTCGTTGAAAAACATAGAAATGAAGATTTATATGTGGACAGATTCAGAAATTGTATTACATTGGGTCAAGGCTGATCCGACAAAATGAAAACAATTTGTACGAAATAGGTGTCTAGAAATCCAAGAGAAAACTGATCCAGATTGGTGGAATTATTGTTCCAGCCATGAGAATCCTTCGGACTTATTGACGAGAGGACAGAAGGTAGAAACCCTTTCAAAAAATGAACTGTGGTGGTATGGCCCACCTTGGCTTGTCAAAGATAACAACGTTTGGCCCAGATCTTCGAGAAATTTTAAGGAAGATGATAAAATAACAAATTCTGAGAAACGAAAAGGAAAGAAGCAAGAAATTTTAACAGCAAACTGTATTGTTGAAAATATCATTCCTATCGAGAACTTTAGTGACATAAAAAATGGTATATAGAATAACATCTTATGTTTTCAGATTTATCAATAATTTGAAAAACCCAAAACTAAGAAGAATTGGACCTGTTAAGGCTGAAGACATGAATGAAGCAGAGAATTTCTGGATCAAGAAATCTCAGGAAGAAAATTTTAGAGAAGAAATAAGGAAATTAAAGATGAAACAAAGCATACATAGTTCAAAATATTTACATTAAATCCATTTGTAGACTCAAATGGAATACTCAGAGTAGGAGGAAGGCTTCAAAATGCTGAGTTAAGCTATAATCAAACATACCCAGCAATACTACCTGAGAAGTCTCATTTCACAGATCATATCATTAAAGATTGTTACGAAATGCAAGCACACGCTGGTGTAGCTGAAACTTTAACTCAAATTAGGGAAAAATTTTGGATACTTAAGGGTCGACAGCGTGTAAAGAGTAATATTAACAAATGTGTGATTTGCTACAGATTTAAAGCTAAGCCACTAAGTCAGGATATCGCTCCTTTACCAATCGAAAGAATAACAGAGGCAAATCCCTTCGAAGTTGTAGGACTTGATTTTGCTGGTCCTATGAGTACAAAGGATGAAACTGGGAAAGCTTATATTGCTCTGTATACATGCACTGTAACCAGAGCAGTGCATCTGGAACTTGTGTCTAGCCAAACAACAAACAATTTTCTTCTGTCCTTTAGAAGATTTATTTCAAGAAGAGGAGTATGTCGAATAATATATTCAGACAATGCAAAAACCTTCAAAGGAGCAGACAAGGATTTACAAAAACTATGGAATACCATCAAGGACAAAGAAGTTCAAAATTATTTTGGTAATAAAGGTATTGAGTGGAAATTCAATGTGGAGAAGGCGGCTTGGTGGGACTTTTTGGGAAAGGCTTGTTAGATCTATCAAGTCATGTTTGAAGAAAATACTCATGAAGGCTTCACTTAAATGTGAAGAGCTGGAAACAATTTTAATTGAAATTGAGGCGACATTGAATTCCCGTCCACTGACGTATGTTTATAGTGAAGTTGGATAACCAGAACCGCTGACGCCAGCTCATTTTCTAGTTGGACGAAGACTGACATCCTTACCATTTGGCAAAATTCTTGAACCTGATTCAACTAAAGAAAATTTAACAAGGCGATATAAATACCGGCTAAGGTTATTAGAAGAGTTTTGGAAAAGATGGAAAAAAGAATACTTACTTGAAATTAGAAACGTAAAACAAATTTAGAGAGGTAATGCCGTAGAAAGGCTCTGTAGTTCTAGTACATGAACAAAAATTACCAAGATTATTATGGAAGATGGGAGTTGTACAGGAGTGTCATCCAGGACGAGATGGGAAAATAAGGGCTTGCACTGTCCGTTTAGCTAATGGAACTCATCTTCGTCGTCCTGTGAAGTTATTGTACCCATTAGAAATGACTTGAACTCTTTGAACTTAATACAATGAACTTAAATTGCGAACACTGCATGTATGAACATTTAAACTTGTAGAACATTAAAAACATTTAGTGTTTAAGATAACTTCAGAATCCAATCCTTTGAGCCAAGAGTTCATCGAGGGGGAGGATGTTACAGTTTATGTAGCTGGCCAAGAGAGGGCGCAGCGTTTTTTACTTTTAGCTTGTTATATTTTTTTTTACCGCATTGCGGACTTTTGAGATAGATGTAGTGGCAACCAGAAAAACATGATGAATGTTCTAATGTAAGCAGACAATTGTTGTACATAGCTGTAAATAAAGCTTCTGTGTGATAAAAATGAAAAGGAATTCCGAGCGTTCCTGTGAATATTCATTAAGAAAGGTAAGCAAAATTTCCCTTATCGATGTTGTTAAATGTAAATAATAAGAATAAGAAAAAAGATCAAAAGTTGCAACAAAGGATTTACAGTAAATAACAGTGCTAAAATCAAATTCATAGAGAGTTATAAGAATATAAAGGAAAAGACAGGTATTAGGTTCTGTCAGATTCGGTTACAAAATTGAACTGGATGCCTGGAGCAATCAAATCTATAATAGATAAAATCTGGGATAAATCTTCTTTATTACCATCAAAAAAGGCGAAAGTGTCGTCTGCATGATGCATCCCAAAATGAAAAGATAGTTTCTGTCTTTTTCTAAATAATCTTTAACTATGAAGAGTAATCAAGTAATTATGGAGCTCTACACCTTGACACTCACTCTCTAAATTACTCGTAGAAAGAGCCATACCGAATGACGTCTCTCCCCAGACTTAGACAACCTCCTCAATGGCACCAACCTGCTCTCAGTGAAAATTCACTCTAGTAAGAAGTTATGTTTTTTCAACTGTAAGAGGGTCACTTTCATCCTTTTAATGAGTGAAGCATGTCATATTTTCTTTGAGTGAAATGACACACTTTAGGCCAAAGGTTTCCAAACTTTTCAGTACGCGGCATACTTACAGTTTGATTATTTTCGCACAGCACCCATGTTGCAATATTTCTATTATAACATTAATCAGGCACAGAAATAAAAACAATATTTTAGTCAAAAAGTATAATAATTTTAATTGATAAGAAAACATACAAATAAGAGAAACCTTCAGTAACAAATTAGAACCTCAATGTGACAGGAGAGATTATTGATGCCCCTACAGTTTATCAAATCACTCAAGATGGCTTGATACAGCTATTATTGCTATACAGCTGTTATTGCTCCACATTATTTTTCGAATAATATTTGCTCTTTATTAGAATGACAACTGAAAACCAAGTTTCGCAGAGATAGGATATCGCAAAGGGAATGAGGATCCTTAGAGCTTTAGAACGTAAAGTTGAATTCTCAATTTTGATTGAAATCCAAAACTTCTAATTAAACTCTCAGTGAGCTTTGAAAGGAATTCCATGAAAGGGGACTGCAATTCCTATAGAACGAGGACTTTATTAGAAGTTGTGTATTGGTACAATGTAGAAAAAAAATCTTGAGTACCATCGACATTTAGTTTTTTAATTCACAACTGCAGCTTTTTCCTGAAAAATGAAATATTTTCTACAATTTTCAAGATGTGCATACATTGTTGTGTTATAACAAATTCAAGAACTTTAAATTGTCAAAAATGCCACCCTAATATGCTAGTATTAGCAAAAAGTCTGGTTCGGCAAATTTGTTATCGATCGCTTTACCTTCCTCTTGCAGAAAATTGCGAATTTCTTGATAGTCCGAACGCACGAGACAGGACGCTGTTACGCGAATAAATTCGTAAACTGCATTAGCATAGCATAGCTGTGTGTTCAGCTTCCATATCCTTGCTTAGGGTTTTGCAGAAAATTGCTTTAAACGGTATAGTTTTTATGTAGTTCCCTACCCCTATGACGCATTTTAATGCTATACGTAACTGAGGACTATAAGCAACTTCGATGCAAATGATTCCCAGTAGATAATGTAGTGGGTCCACACAGCATGCGGTGTTTCGATGTAAATAAATGCCTGCAGTCCCGCATAGGGACAGTACGATGATTGAGCACCATCAGCATATACACAGATGCACTTTTTCCAATCTAAATCATTTTCCATTTTAAACTTGTCAAGCATTTTGATTAAGTCTTGAACCTTTGCACTGTCGATGATGCTCTTACAGAACAGAAGATCTTCAACGTTATCATCCAGGAAGCGTACATAATGTATAAGATTTGTATCTTTATTACTGTCAGTAGCCTCATCTAGTTGCGGAGCGAGTTCATTTTGTCTATCAACTGACCATTGAGATTCTGAGCTGTATATTGAATTCTTGGTACATACGAGCTGTACATTGGATTTTAGTAGTGTTGTTGGATACAGGTACCTCAGAAATGAGTTTCCGCAACATAATATTAACTATATCGACAGAAACTCTCCTGCGATAATGTGAGGATTTTGCACTTCATCACTGTGTGCTACCTTGAAAGACGCTAGCTAGCTGTGAGTTACTTGGAACTGATACCTGGTTAGTGAACACACTGTTTTGCTTTATCTTGAAACTTCCTACTAAAAAGTGCGAGATTTGCGACCAAGTTAGGGTGAATGGTCTCAAGATGCCCCCTTAGCTTACTTGGGTGCATACATCTGTCATTGTTGTATTTCATCGCTGTTTACTTCTACTAAAGTAAAACCCAAATCAAAGTAACTTTCCTTGTAGTTACGACATTTTTGCGTCGTTCATTCTCCGCCAGTTGTAGAAGCCTTGTTACTAAAACTTGAACTTTCATTATTATTTGTTTGCTTGTTTAATAAAAGTCTTTTCATTTTGTGAATTACCAGTATGGATTCTTTGAATTTGTGCAACATTTCGCCGAGATCACGACCTTTTTTTGGTAGACGTATAAGATTGTACGACCTTCACCAACCGTACCAACCGTTTCTGAGTTTGATATTGACGGTAGCAAGCGGAAAAAAAAATCCAGTTGATGCCACTCCTGAGAAGCCAAATATAGCAATCATGCGCAGGAAGTAATAGGGACAAAAATATATGAGAATAATCGAGTACAATCTCACGCGGCAACATAGAATTATTACAAACTGAAAAAACTAAGTGACGAAATAAAATAGCGCTTTAAAAAATGAAACTGAGAGCAAGAATACCTTTGTATTAAAAGGAGAAATAAAAATGCTAAAAATGTAATTTAAATGGAATTAAATGACCAAATGAAATATAAATACTGAGAAAAATTTCAGGAACTAGTATTTTAAGAAATAGAATATAATTAATGAAATATGATTCATAAAAAATATGACCGAGCTTTCAACGAAAATCTTGTTTCTTCGTGAAGCAAGGGAACGACGCTTCGCGGCGCCGCGGTGCACACTTTGGGAACTTCTGCTTTAGGTAGTTTTATTTATCTCTTTAAGATGTAATAAAATGTTTTACATAGAGTGAAATTAGTTATATTGCAAACTGTTAGTTGACATTTTCTGATAATGTTATTTCTGATTATGTTACTTGTACTTCTGTTTAGAGAATAATCTTAAAAATAAAATTTTAGCCTACAGTTATATGATTTTATACATTTGGATATATGGATGGAATAAAGTTTTGTTATTTTTATAGCTATGAAAGTATATATTACCAGTTACAACTTGCGATTTTGAAATGGAAGAAAGAAGTTTAATATTAATTGCTCTTTGAATATTTCTTTTTCATTTCTGAACGTATCCAAATAATAATAATAAATATTATTATTATATTAATCTAAAGTATATTTCGTTCTGGAGATTTTGCATTTGAAGATGATTAATATTCTGGCCGACCTCCTGAAGTGATGATGACAAATTTAAAGCTATAATTGTATCAAATCATCATATAACTGTGCAAGGTATGTTGCGAAAATGTTAAATGTGTCACACACAACAACTGAAAATCACATAAGATATACTAGGCTCATTAAAAAGCTCAATACTTGGGTTCATTGAGATCAAAAAAGCGATCAACTCAGATGTTTTCTACCAACAACTTAATGAAACTGGAGAAAGCAATCATAGCGATAAAGCCAGAATTGGCAAAGCGCAAAAAGGATCCTATTCCACCTCGACGATGCGGAGCCTCACACATCTTTAGCAGCATGCATGAAATTATTGAAACTTGGTTGGAAAATGATGTCGGATTCCCCATATAGCTCTGAACTTGCACCACTAGATTATAGTAAACTTGAATTGTATGAAGTTTACAAAACTTCTTAAATGGTAAAAATTTAATTAAAACGATGACTTCAAATCGCACTTGGTTGAAGTTTTTGCTAATGAAGTCCAGAAATTTTATGAGTTCAAAATCATGAAGTTTGTAGAAAGATGGCAAAAGAACAAAATCGAAGAATTTGACTGATTAAAATTAATTTTTTGTACAGAAACAATTGAGTTTTACTTCCCACATACACATATAAGAAAAACGAAATTACTTCTTGCCAGCCCAATAATTTTTTTAATTTCAACAGCACATGAATTAAATTGGAATGGCGACTTCTGCTACATTCTACTCTTTGAGAACTATATTATGATTGGAGAGCTCATTGAGATACTATAAATTAAAAACTGCAAGACAACAGATGCCTAAAATTCCAACACTGTATGTAAGCTATAAAATAATTTTGTTATATGTTTATTTCATACCCTTTTACATTTAGCACTTATACTCGCTTGTTTTATTTTGTTTGTAAAATTAACTCTGAATTACATTAAAAATAATGAGGAAAAATTGGAAAGTCTTCTTAAGAAGATGCAATTAAAATTTTGAATTGTTAAATAGCAGTTTAAAATTTGGAATGTTTAACATCAGTTTATAAAGGGCTCAAAATTATGTACCATATCAGTTAAAGTAGATAAAATGTCTTTCAGAATTAATATGTAACTGCTTAACGATTTTGCAGACTTCCTATTGAAATATTAAGGTTATTACTGTTTACTTCTGAAACATGATTTTGAATTTTATGTCTAGAAGAAATGTTGAGAAATTTTAAGAAAATTTCTGAAATTTCCTCAAGTTTTTTTAGCTTCTGACGAACTAGTGAAGATTCATAATAGTAGTTTTTAAATTGCTTTAAACTATCTTTTAGTTAAATGACTTGAAAATAAAACGTTAGAGACTAAGAAGTAAAAAAAAATAAAAGCTTTTAAGGTTTTATCTGTTTAAGAAAACAAAACGTGATGCTTAAACAATCTACATTGCTCAGTAAAAATGAAAGACTTGCTATAAAATTTCTCACTGTGCCAGCGAAAGTTTTCAGAGCTACACGAGATGCCCAGTGGCTCCATCTGCACGCGAACGGCAATGCAACGGCTCTTGCCGGATATGAAGAAGATCAGACCGTATCCGGCAGCTGTGATGAAAGGATGCGAAGTAATATCTTAGGAGGATCAAGAAACTAACTTGAACTTGCTTAACAGTTTCTTCTGTTTAAGGTAAGAAAAATCTTCTTTTCGTATGGAAGTTGAGCGGACATCCGAAAAAAAGATTTCCATGAATTCTATTATTTTCTTTGACAAGCTTCAAAGCCACATATCGAATAAATTTTAGATCCCAAGAAAGAAAACTTTCTTTGAACAGAATTTAATTTTGTCAGTATGTATTTTAATATTTTCTTGTTGAAAACAAGAATTTTGCCGAGCCTTGCTTACTATGTAAAAACAAATTCCATTCTTTCTCTTTAATTTATCACGTGGAATATCAATGAATGGCATAAATAAAATTAACAGCAAGTATTAACTTACAGGAATTTAAAATATATTTTAGTATCATATCCTAACCTAGGAATATCTAATTTGAGCAAAGGGTTCAGTTACTACTGAACACAAATTTCTAATTTATGTAGAATCATCATCCAACAGAGTTGCGAAGTGTCGTAATTGCTAAAATTTATATAAGCCGTAAATACAGTATATTTAGTGGTAACATTTTAAGTCACGGTATATAACTTCAATGCTTGTTAAATACTGAAAAACTTATCTTTCATGAAAAATATTTTTTGAAAAATTGAGAAATAAGTACTAAAATATTAAATTATGTAATTAAATACTGCTTTACTATAAAAATATTTATCCGTTGTTTACGTAGTGCGCTGTTAAAGTAGCAAGAAATCATTAAAATTGAATTTTATTTTGCTATCAGAAGTTACATTTTTATTTGAAAAGATTAAAGGAAAAAAATTTAAATTAAAAAATAAATTTAGGTACTTTTCCTAAATGCCAACTTTTTTAGAATAAAGTGCAGACGAATAGAATAATCAATAATGTTATGAAATTCCATGAGAAAACTATTTTGATTCTTTTTAGTGTTTAAGATCATTGTTTTAGCAGATGAACATGGTGTTATATAATTTGATCAGTAAGATTTTGAAATCCCATTAATTCAGTCGTCTAAATCTGTTGAATTCATTCCAGCCGCAGATCATATGCATAAGTAACATTAGCTGGGGAATATCTGGAAATATATTCATGATCGCCTAATGAATACGTGGTGCATTTCCATCTGGAATCTATCCGAAATCCAGAAGATGAATAGACACGGAATAGTATACGGACAACTTTTCCTGTATGAATAAAGATACTCTAAAGGGCTGATATGTTGGGGAACAATAATAGAATTGCTATGCAGTTAAGTTAGCCTAAGAATATGAAACCAAATCAAGCGCATATTTAGTTTTAAAATATTTGAACTAAATAGATATATATTTCTTTATTTAGACCATAGGAGCGTTAGCCTAGAAGGGATATTGGTCTCGGAACCGCATTTTGCGTCGGTTCGTTACAAACGGAGTATCAATTTTTAAATTGTTGCCATCATTATATTGAAATTATATAAATTTCAATGTATTATATTGAAAGAAATTGAATAATGAAGAATCTTCATGAATGTATGCATATTTCTAGCATTGCGAAAAACCATGGACCTAGAGCCATGAAATTTTGAATAACGTAATCCTCCACACGAAAATGGGCACTTAAGCCCAAATTTTGAATTTCGAATTTCTTTTATTATCTATCTCTTATTTTGTAAAACTTTAAAGAATTTTTGATTAGCAAACTCAACGGTTTCAAAGCCAGCAATGGGAACGCTGTACGGAAAAAAAGCATTTTTATCTCCAGCGCGCGAGACTGAAATTCTAAATCTGAAATTCTAAAGATATGCGTTTTTAAATATTATTGTTGAATTGAATTTTATGTGGTTTAGAGCAAAAAATATGATATTTAATAAATAAAGGTAGCACACAAAACGTTAAAGGACGTCCCTTTGAGCGTAATGTAAAATCTAAAAGCTCTCATTTTATTTGAAAAAATATTTTCTTAAGTGATTTGAACTATACCGCTGAAATATCCTGACTTCAGTTATTCAGATCGCGTATTTCTTTTCTTAGGACAAGTAAAATTAAACCTGTTAACTTCCTTTCGTCTTTTTAATTTCTTTATTAATAAAAGAGTGGGTTATATATACAACACAAAATATACTTTTTTTAGAAAATGCATTAACTTCGGCTTTGCGTTACGAAATAAAAAAAAAGTTACCCCTTTATCTGCATAATCTTTTCTACAATAAAAAAATGTATGATCCGGGCACCACATGACTTCTTTACAAGACTTAATAAATTATAGATATTTTTTACTGCAAAAATAAACTAACACTAAATTTGGTTTGATATTTACAACAAAAGGCTGCCATTAAATATTATTAGATATTTATTGTTAGACTAACTACATATATGAACTGTTATTATATACATAGTTAGATTTCGTTATTTACAGAAAATGAATATATTTTTTTTTAAATTTAGCATTACCAAAACATGAATGTTTTTGTCATTTGAAACACTTTTGTAACTGGAAGTATATGACTACGACCAACAAAAACGAAAATAAAGGCCTTAGTAAGTACTTTTAAGCCGGATTCCCTTATCCATCTATATATACACGCACACATTCATATATATATAAATAAATATACGTGCGTGTGTCTGCATACTACAGATGATTGTAATAAAAAAGGGAGGTGCACAACTAGATGTTGTAGCTGTCACATTAACAAAATTTCAGCATTCTACTTCTAATCGTTTTTGAATTATACATGATATATACATATGTACATACGTATGTACTTGCAGACATCAAGGAAAAAAAATCCCTTTTGATTCCATTTTCAATCTATTTTATAACCCACTTTGGAAAAACTATTCCTTTATTGTGTCTGTACATAGAAAAATCACGTAATAAAAATCGTCCAAATGGTTAGGGAACGGTCAAAATGAATATTTCCATTGAAATGCGGTACCTGAAATTGTTTGCGATTAAATTACTTTCTTTACTTCGTACAAGGCAGGAAAAAGAGAGTTCTCTCAGTTATATAACAGAAAATACAAATGAAAACAATATATATAGTTTTATACAGTTATTGTAGAATATACAAACAGCTCTTCAGAGATTAAAATATTTTTGAGTGTATCATAGTTTCAGTGTTTTTGATGGAATCCCCAAGGAAACCATTCGAGCAAACATGCAAAACGTTCTACCATAAATTCCCGAATATATCCACATTTTCAAAAATTTGCTGCCCTAGTGCAAATTTTAAGCTGCCATGCAGTGGCTAAAAATAACGCACATTTAAATTAAACATTTGAATCTTTTATCGTTAGCAGGTGAATGACTAAGTGACAGTGAAATGGAATTTCTAAATCAAACACAAATTTAAATGAAATGCGTGCAATTTTACATCAGATTATAAAGAATAATTTTCTTGCATTCAGAAGCTGTGAGTTTATTACTCGTTTGTATCCCGTAGAATAAAAGATGCATAGCAAATTCTTATGCATTCGAAAAATTCTTATATATAAGAAAATTTTGAATAATTAGATGAATTGAGACGATAATATTCTCGACCATATGTGATAAAAATAAATCACGGTGATCCCATGTATGAACTGGGATATTGCCATAATTTCAAAGGATTACAGAAACGATGATGTAAATATACATAGGGTAAGGTTATTATCGACGAGACGGCTCCTTTGTTGAGTCACCTCCATTATTTCTTAGTTTTTGACAGTAGGCCCTACATGGCGACTGTTTAGTACACTACAAGAAGCTTGAAAACCTCCATCTTGACAGGAAAAGATCCAGGCTTAAACAAGATTGCTTTACAAGAAAGTAAGTTTTCTGTACTTTTCTTCTAACTCAGCGTTGTGAAGAAAATATAGACATCAGTTGAGAAGTTGATAGTGTTTTAGTTGTTACTTATAACATTTAAAACTCTGTTAAATCAGCGTTATTTGGATATATTAACAATGGTCGTTTACTTTGTCATAACCGAAATTACGGACGTATTACTTACCGACTGCCAGTTGCCTTCAATGAGCCAATCTACGTTGCTATGAATGACCTGGTGGCTCAACAATGGAAACCATATCGAGGCTTTTGTTTTGTAATTTTTTCAAGCTGAAGATTAAAATTTCAAGCTATCTGATTTAGTAAAAAGCTATCGGGAGTAATTAAATCTATGATTAGAAAACGAACTCATTTTCTTTTTTATAAAAATAATTATAAGCTATTAATCTAATTTTAATCTAAACCGAAGTATTCTTAATTCATGTCTAAAACGAATATTTTGTTAAAATTATCATAATGGGTTTCAATAAATAGATTAAGTAACATTAAGGAACAAGTTTCTACGCCAGATACGGAGAAAAGGAAAATTAGATGTTGTCACCCAGTTTCATATAGCAAGATTGTTTGGGAAAGCATGTGAACAAGCAGCAACAGTAGCGACGGCAATGAATGGTTTTTCTAAAGCAGTTTGGCCAGTGAACGGACGTGTATTTCAAGACTCTCGTTTCGTTCCAATAATACAGTTTGAGATAAAAGATGTTCCGGTTGTAGAAGCTCCTGACACAAGCCTAACTGCTTCTACTGATGGATTGTCACATGATATGCAGTCTCCAGGGTGTTGTGAAGAATTGTTATGTATTATTTTACAGTGCTTAGTGATTATATTAGTTTACAATGAATAGGAAATTTTTAATGTTCAAATTTGAGTATTAATTTTTAATATATACTATTGTTTGAGATTATTTCATTTGATGCGATAAAGCTCTTAATTAGCAGAAAAAGTTTTGGTACAGCTAAAAGGAGTGGGGTTTTTCCTCCGTACTCACCGAGTGGCCTCTTTGGGGGTCAAAGTTTGGCGGCCAGCTGCCTTTTTCTTCCCCTCATCTTTAGGTTTGAACATGTATTTTGTTCGTATTTCGGCTTATCTGAAGAACTGTGTGAAATGTTTTTTTTACCTTGGTATCGCAACTTTAACTGAATTAAAGGGCCCACCAGCGGCCGAGCGGTAAAATCGCTGAACACTGGTAGTTCGGTCCGACGTTCGAATCCCGCAAACGAGCTGGCTGCATGGAAGTTTTCGTGGTTTTCCCTATGTGTAACGTGTATACGAGTTCCCCTTAGAATGTCCTCCAAGAAGGCATCCCTCCCCTTAGGCTGATAGCCCTAGTGTGCTTTGCCGTATTCTCAAAACACCAATTAACTGAATTAATGACATTCTTGGTGTTGCGCGTTATGTCACTTTAAAAGAATGGACTATTTTTTTTGAAATTCTGGAGGCTATTTATTTCTTTTGTTGTATTTGGTTAGAGAGAGTTACAGTTTTGTGTTAGATTGCGTAAATTTTAATTTTATTGGTATTTTGAGCCAATTGTGAAATTGGAGGCGGTCCGTTTTGAGCGTCTCCGAGTTTTCAAAAGTAGTTGCACAATAGGCAGGAGAAGAATTTTTGTTTATCAGACTTTCCAGACTTTATCAACATTTTTCTGAAAAGAGGGAGCGTAGTTAGCCCGGCGGCCCCGGTTTGCGGGTCCACTTCCCGCCTCCCGTGGCTTGCCTTCCTGAGGGACAGGATCATGATGCGGGTTGTTGGCGTGATGCTGTCCGGCGACCTAAGAAAGGGGGTGCCGCGCGAGTAGAGGAAAAAAATAGCAACGTTTTGTCTGATTTTGCGAAATCAGGTGAACATCGTAAGGAGACGATTATTTCTAATAAGGCGAATATCTTAAAGATGATCATGTCTAATAATGTGAACATAAGAGCGATCATTTTTAAATTTGCGAACTTTTTAAGGACAAACCTTTCAAATGTTGTGAACATCTTAAAAAAGATCTTCGAAATTCTTGAAGAGGATGCTTTTGGGCCTGCGACTTGTGTTAATTTCCAATAAGAGCTAGGAACATCACCGGTTAGGATGACATTGAAGAAAGGAGAGAACGTTTGTTTGTCTTACCGTTTTACCTTATTAGTTAAGATGTTTGAATGATCTGTCCAAGCGTATCAGTTCTAGGACATTCCTTATGTAGTTCTAGAAGACCACCGGGTGAGATTCTTCAGTCCCATTTATGGATCCTTGTGTTCTGAAATCTGTGAGTGACTTATTGTCTTTTGCTTTTCTTTAATAATTGATTATTAGGATTTAGGAAATGCTAAATTTTAAAGCATGAGCGGTAATTTTAATGTTAATGGAAAATTTGAATATTTGCTAGTACTCAATTATAAGTTGAGAAAGTATTTTTTTAAATTTTTTAAAAATGTTTAACTGTCATGAATCATCACTTAATTTAATAATTAATAGATGGGGAAATCTCAAGGGAAATTAATTCGATAAAGTACTAAATGTTAGAAGATTAAATGTTTTATACTACAGGTGTTTTTATTATGATTTTAGTAGGATTTGGAAAAAATGTTAAAAATGAAATTGGTATTCAATGAAAATTGTGTAATTATAGTAACGCACATAACTAATAATTTGGGTACAATATTGATTGCTGTACAGATTATTAAAATGAGAAACTTTGAATAAATTTTTTGTAATGTTTTGTAGAGGTACTCTGGCTAGCTATCTAAATTGATAATCTTCTGGAATATTTAATAAGTATCTCTTATTGATTTATTATTGTATGTTTTGTTTGATTTTTTATCTGTGGTCTACTGTAGGTCACCCATGTGAACCTTACGGAAAACAAGGCTATCTAACCTGGGTAATTTATTGTGGGAGTAGGAAAATTAATTTTAATTGTGTTGTAATTGTACGATCGATGCAATTCAGTTATCTGAACTGGTGTTTTATCTTCTTACGTGTGAGATTTATCTTTCCCTTGTGTTTTGAAGAGTTCTGTGTTGTATTTAAAATGCAAAGTGTTTGAAGCTATCTTAGAGTTGTATTGGAATTTATGTGCTTTCAGGAAAATCAGTGGATCTAGTTTTTTTTGGGGAGAGATAGCATGTTGACGATTTTGTTACAGAAATGCATTTCACATTTTTCTTTGGTAAAGGATCTTTCGATTTTACCAAAGCACCAGGAAGGAGGTACTCCTTTCATTACTGACTTAAAGAGTATGAGATTTGAAATGATAAACTTTATATTTTACTCTGTAAATGATTTATGTAATGTAGTCTAATTTAAACTCTTAGTAGTTTTCAGTCACTTTAAAGAGATAATTTTTTTTTAATGAGAGTTCTGGTTTTGGCGTTTTTCTTTCTTTGTCGCCGTACCAAAAGAGAAGTTAAGAAGTACGGTAGTTTAAAAGTAAAAGTAATATTAAGAAACTTTTTTATACGTAATAATGGAGAAAATCTAAATCACCAGTGGAAGAGAATCAAAACTGCTTCCAGCTCGTGCATCAGCATTTTTGTCAAAAGTTAAAGTTTTTGAAGGAAATCTCCCGATTCCATTTAAATTCTCAGTTGCAAAAGGCTCAAACAAACTACTCCAAATAGATGATTCCAAATTTCTGAAGAATTGAATGTTAGAGAAGACAGTTAAAGGTTAAACCTTCATTGTCTTCAGATAACAGGCCAATCAATTCCAACGAAGTTTCACTGTTCTGTGCTATCTGTTGTGATGACTTCAAGGAAGACATGATTCAATGTGTATCGTGTATAGTGTGGGTTCATGAGAAGTATGCTAGTATCAGTAAAAGGGATCAAAATGTATTATTGCGCAAAATGCAACTGAACTCATCAAGAACAAATAATCGATGCAGTAATTTGTATAAGATTTATAGCCTAATATTAACACTAAGCTTAATAATTATTTTATGCTGTTTTAAGGTTTCCCTGTTATGTTTATTGTTCGTTTTACACTAGCCTAACTATAAACTACTCTGAAATTCTCATTTTCATTAAATTGTTTCTAATAAACGAAATTCAGTGTTATTTCGGAGATTCTCATGTTAAGCCTATTTTATGATTATAAAATCTAAACTAAAGTCCAATACCTTATTCCTTGTGAATAATTCGAAGCTATCAATACGTTTCAATGTATTTTCAGTGGTCTGTGTTGATTTCTAACTAGCATTTTATATTTACGAATCATGCTTAAAATAGTTTTAAACATTTTATTGACTTGTGTTAAGATGATACGATATTAAATAGAAAATAGCTACCGGCCCATTCACAGAAACGCCTCGGCTCAATGAAAGTGATCGGTTTCTTTCATTGGGATAGCGAGAGTTATTTTTATTTTTCTAATATTTACTGAACATTTCATAATTATAACGTCTATTTCTAGATATGAGTAGTATGGTATGCAATATTTACGTTAACATGTAAAAATCTGTAAAATTGCCAAATTTGACGATTTTAAGGATCGTTTTGTAAAAATGGCCCATTGATAGCAACCTTCTCCTATATAAATGAAAATAACTACATTCAGGCTGCTTAAAATTCGATTTGAAAATCGTGATTTAAAAATCTATCATTGTTAGCGATTTTATGAGTTTTCTTAGTCATCAACCTCCCATAATCCACGGGGATTTTGTTTTTAGTTTGTATGATCAAGAATACTATGATAATTGAAAAACCCTTATTTTTTAAAACTTTTGGAGCATTTGATTAAAATATGTAATTTAAAAATATTTTGTATACATTGTTTTACTTTTTATTTGACACCTATTAACAGATTTATGTTATCATTTGTATTTCTTCTTTATGATTGTTGTGTTCAAGATTTCAAGATTTTAAACAGTTTGGAATTTAAAACTAGGCATACAACCCATGTAATGTGTATAGGTAATTATACAAAAACTCTATAACAAAGGAAAAGAACAGAGACGGAATTTTTATACATTCCTGCAATAAAAATTGCTGTTATAGTTAATTAGTATAGGCAACTTGATGTTATTCTATTTATAAGGGTACATATAAGGGTTAAATCATAGTATTGGTTTGCATTTGTGGGCAAGAATAATTCCATCGCAAGTTTAGTTTATTTTCGTCTCCAGGTTTCGCATCTCAATCAAACTGTGTGTATTTATGAATTAATTTTTGTGGTATGTATCATGTAAATTGCCCTCATAATAGCCAGCATATCTTGATAATTTAAATTTTGGTATGCATCATGCCAATTGTTCATGAGTTTATAAATATCAATAATACTTAATTGTAGTTATTTGAATAAATATTTTAATAATATTTCTTAATCTATGATTTTAGAGGTATGGGAATAAGTTTTACATAATTTATGCCAGTATAAAAGGCAGTTAAGTAGGCACAAAAGTATTTAAATTCAAAAACAAGTTTTGTTTATTAATAGAAATCTAGATATTAATACTATGCAAGAAGCAGTTCACGATCTATTGTTGGGTATACTAAAAGGTGATTAAAAGAGTTTTAAAATTGTAATAGTTTTAAATGATAGATAGGAACCAAATTAAGAAACTCTAACGTATAAATATTTAAATTTCTAAAGAGTAAATTAAGTAATGTAAAAAATAAGTGAATTAAAGAACTATTAGATATTTGAATAATACGAATAAACACAAGTAAATGAAATATTACTACATTCCTGCATAATGATATGAACATAATAAATAAATAAGTGATCATAATAAATAAATAAGTGATCATAATAAATAACTAAATGCTTTGTCAAGCGCATTTTTCATGACTTAACATATAAAAATAGTCTTTCGACCAATATGGCAAGATCAGCGGGCATCGAAGAATCCATGTTTCGAACCCCTAGGAAAGCGTGAATAGTTATCTATAGTACCTGCATGAGTAAGGGTACTTAAAATGTATTCATAAGAGGTCCTTTCGAGGTGTCTGTTGAAAGGAAAAGAGAGAACGAAACTTTTCAATTCTGTTTTCCAATCCGTTCTCTGTCAGAATCGGGATGGTGTTGAGCAAAGTTGTAAGGAAATAAAGATCTACCTCCCATGTATCTTGTGGTGTAGTGGTCACCATACTGAGCTAGCCAGTAAATGGAAAGTCTTAAGCTCTATGACTGGTGGGTACAGCTGATGTCTGCTTAATAAATACTCAACCCTTTCTTGTTTGGATTTTTTCCGAATTTCAGAACTCAAAAGGCACTTTTTTAATTACTAAATATTAATATACGTAATGTTCTATCCTGAATCCGGAAATGGAAATTAGTTTTGTCACTAAGCAGTTTGTTTGCTTAACCTAGCAGTAGGTTTATATTTGATATCACATTAAGCCATCTCCAGTTTTCTCTGCAATATTTGCAAATTTTACAATAGATTGCGTTGATACAAATAGATTGTTTTGAGTATTAGAGATAAATATCGGCATGAAAAGAATTATTAAAAATACACCAAAATGTTTTAACAAATAGCTTTTCAGCGTTACCACGGAAACAGCTTTACAACTGTTTTGGACATCAGAACGTAAAAGGCCACATTAAAATCATTTATTGCAAGTCATTTTAGTGCTTACATTGCCAAAAAAAATTGGCTATGTTATTCACAGCTCTCGGATCCGTGCTCTAAATATATCATAAAAGCTACTTTGACTACTAAAGTTACTTTGACATGTAGCATCATAAAAGCTACTTTGACATAACTAAACAAATCAAAATTCGAGAAAATACAAAATTATTATGTTTTTAATTCAAGGTAGAAAATCTCACTAAAGTAGGAGTAGATGTACCAAATCTTAGCAATAATCAGAAATACAAAAAATAATCGAGGAATGTAATGAGACGTGTATGTAGCGAAGGATTCATTTTCAAGGATGCAATTTCCTGTTTGTCGCATGACACCGAAAACCGAGCGTAGGGGAACGGAAAAAACGAAAGCGTGACGTACAATGCTGACCAAGAAGGGGTTAATGATTCTACATATATACTATCATACTATCATCAGTAGTATACAAATAACCTAGAAGCTGTAATAGATATACACCCTCTGTAGTCATGCAGTGGCATGTCTGCACTTGAGAACTTAGAATAGTAATAACAACAAAACATGCGCAAATATATATAACTATACATATGATTGTAATTTTATCTAGGAATTCATGTTAGAGACAAAACTTCCAACATGTCGGTTATGTCAGATATAGTTAGCTTTATTTCTTACAATGGGTAACTAAATGTTGACAGGCTGGCAATTTATCATGCCTTACTAGTTATAAATCTTACGCAAGTGGGGAGAGTTAGACACTTCCCAGCTGCATTGCACGTTCCATAAAGACACTACGATAACCGGCATACAAAAGTATTCCCCTTTTCTTCTCGTCCACTTTGCATTTAACTAAAGAATCATTTAAACCGGTAGATTTTAAAGTCCTTTCTTCCACATAAAAGATGCGATAGCAAACGTTTATAACTTACTTGACAATCGCCAATTTAAATTGAATGGCTGAGAAATATAAATATATTTAAATGGGTATTTTAGCTCTAAGTAAACTCAGGTTTATGATTCTGTCATCTAATGATTTCTTTCATTTGCAAACATTTACTTTTCATGAACTTCTTAAATAATTTGGCAGAAATGAAAATTTTATTTCCTGTTCCGTATGATTTATGAGAATTGCCGATCATGGGGGAACAAATTTGCACAGAAAAAAAAATACAATTTTCTTCGTTAAAGTCGTTTTTATTTCTTAAAATCGTATAGCACGGTTTTGCCCTTTTCAAGATAAAATCAATTCCGGCTTAATTTAGTAAAAACGTACCTGTACGTTTTTCTTTCGTAGAATTTCCTACTAAAGTGCTATCTACTCAACCAAACATCAAATTATTATTTTTGTAGTAATTTCTGTTTAACTTTTTTCTGAAAGCTAACATTAGTGAGTCAAATCTCCTGATTGAGTAAACCTGCAATAAGTCTTTCCCTACCTGCCATTAATTTTCTGTCCTTGGCAAGATTAGATTGCTTTTCAAAATTATAGTCAGCGTTTTATTACTCCACCTTGGACTCAAGGCTTCTTCGATGCAAGTACTTAGTAAGCAAAATGACAGTTTTCTTTTTATAAAAGTTATCTTATTTAAAAATTAAAATAGTGTTAAAGTTATAAATACAGTTAATATAGTTATATTACAGTTTAAATCAAACCGAATTTTTAACAGTTTAAAATGTAGTAGAACTTTGATCTATATTTTCCGCAATGATTGTTTTCTCGCTTGTATCATTCATCATTTCTGAACCCAAGTGAAAAAATATTTTATGCGAAGTTTGTGCTAACTATTTACATACTGCCTCGATGGACTGAAAATCAGGCAGTTCAGTAATCAATTAACATTCTGTGCACGCTATTAGCGTCACTTCTCGAATATGATTTGGCGGGAAGATGCAATAAGTTTGCTCTTTAGATGCCTTTTCTTTTATCCCAAAAGCACGTTAGCTCAGAAGAGCTATTAGTCTAGAAGCAGAATCACTGTAAAAGCTGAATCAGTGTTTAAATTGTTGCCACCGAATATTATTTTAAAAGAAATTAAATAAAGGAGAGTCTGTATGAATGTAGCTATGTTTCTCGCACTGTGATAAAACGACGGTACCTAGAGTCGTTAAATTGTTTCTATGCCCAAAGTGGAAGTTACATTACATGCCCAAAGTGGAACTTCACATTAAAAACAAATTACACATTTGCACACAGAAATATACGTTGTTTACTTTGTGCTGTACTTATAATATACAAAATACAGATTTAAGGACACAGTACAGCCCATATTACTTTTGATTAAATAACATTATGTTAAAAGTTCACTGTGGCATAAAGTTTGCTGTATTCTTAAAACATACTAAAAATTACTTTGTAATTAAACATTCTACTGGTTACATTGCACGTTAACACACTGCTACATATAAAGCACTCAATACACTAAAAAATTTTATAATATATATTACATTGAACACTGCACTATATTTTGGACATCTTACAAAACTCATTTTTACATTTAATGCACTGTGTGTATTGGCTACTTTTTGTGCCAACAACCAACTACATTTTGTGCTACTTTGAAGCAACAGGTGATAGGTGAGAGCAGGTCCGGACACCCGGACGGCTTACATAGACTAATCGGGTATCGTCCGGATCCTGCAAGTATCTGAAGCTACACTCCGAAAACAATACAAGGGCAAAATACAGATTTTTGTGCATGCGGAATTAAACATTTTCCCGGCTACATCGCATGTTAACACGTTGCTACAATACTCGCTACAATATACATTTCATAATATGCATTGCGTTGATCATTGCACAGTACTTAAGGCACATTTACAACTCCATGCTACACTTAATACACTATATATTCTTTGCAACATATTATGCGGAACATTATTCTTGACAAACTTTGAAGCAACAGTAAGATTCAAAATTTAAAATTTAGTTAGTAGTCAAAAGACTACCCATTTCAGTTTAAACTGAAGTTGGCACAAAATTTTAACTGGCGTAATAATTTAAATGTCGGTAAAGCCGAAGAATTAAATGAAAAGTAGCAGAGCTGATGCCATAAAATTTAAGCTAGTAGATTGCACAGCTAGTAGAACTAATACAACGTAGCCTCGAGAGTGTGTTCTGCCTTACAGTGCAAAAACCTCACCTTAAATACTCTCTAACTCATTTATATTTATTGCGAGAAAACGGAAAAGAGAAGTTATTGTAAAGGTTGAAATGATAAATAATTGATTAATTTAAATAATAGTAACCTTATAACTCTTCTCTGCACTTCGTCTTGATAACAGTCTATAACATTCATCTAGAGCGGAAACTTTAAAACGACTCATCTGTGTTCTAGACATATCCATTAAAATTATTTTTACCAATCAGAGTTGTAATATTTTGCTTAAATTGCTTCAACATGTTTAATAGTTTTGAACTATCCTATAAACGTTCTTTCTCCGTGAATTTAGGTAAGCAGAAGTAATTTTTATATATTCCTTCCATTTGGAAAAGGCGTTTTTTGTTTGCTGTATTATAGACTTAGTCAGAACATGTATTCGTTTTCTTTACATCCTTGATTGTATCAGATGAAATATATGGAAAAATAATCTAAATATCATGATTTTGTTTTATGTGTATCTAAAAGGGAACATAAGAAAGGACTCTGTATATTGTAAAGATTCGATTTAATGAAATTGTTTGCTAACAGTATTTATTCAAGGTCTTCTCTGCATGGCATCAACATTAATTTACTTAAATTAATGTTATTAATGTTAAATTAAATAATTTAAATGAATGACTAATCCAATAAAGGCTTCAAATTTTCATCAGCTATTGTAATATTTTCAGGGCGGAAAAGAATTAAGTACAGATTTAATATATAAATTTTGACTTCTTTCGGCTGAACAATTACAACATGATTGCAGAACCTGAAAAGCTTCATTATATTATAATTGATATGATATTACAATGGTGCAATTACCTTCAATAATGTAATGCTCTTATAATTGGAGCAATCGATGAGAATTCAGTCTCTTTGTGTCTGCAGTTATCACAGATTACAAACTCTTTCATCTATAACTTATATTACGAAGATATTTAACGTTCTATGTTTAAGCAGACAATCTCGTAACCTGATCTAACAAACGCATATCATTAGCTGCACAAAGTCATATATTCTGAGAAGCAGGGGAAAAATGTATTCCAGCAGGAATTTTTATACTCCGCAATATTGATGTTATTTCTAATTCCTTTTATATAACTCTCCTACTAACTGAAAGTCAGTAGAAGACGTATAAAAATGTAAATAAAATTACATTTTTATCTATAAGGGAAAAACCTAATTTAAAATTAAAAATTTGGCAAAACTATTCAATCTTATATCTACGTTGGTTTCATTAAAAATATATTTTTTGAAGCAGACAGTTTCACTATCCTTCTTCTTCATGGAGCAAACATATTTTCTACCCTGAGCCGGAAATACGTTATTTAAGTAAGCAGGGGAAAATAAACAGAAAGTAAGTAACAATTATAGATAGAACCATTTTTCCAGCAAAAGAGATATCGAAGGAAACCAAATACGAGATAAGTTAAAAAAATTGAGGGAAACTCAGTTGACTTGGTTTGATGTAAAACACTTCAAGGAAATAAACTTGTGTAAGCTTTAGTTATTTTTTGTTCTAATCCAAATTATCACAAAAATTTCAAGAGCTTTGTTTCGAAATTGAATTTTCTTTAATTTCTCTTGATTGAAAAAAATCGACAATTATAACATTATCTGTCAAAGATGGCGTGTCGCTCCCTTTTCGATTATCTCCTTATTTTATTTCACTTATTTAAAAATGTATTTCTGGTTACTGTATAGAATATTTTTACTTCTTTTAAAAAAGAAATGGTAAAGAAATCGCGTCCTTTCAAACATACGAAGTTTTTTAATGAAAGCGTTGTTTTCAGTTGTCGGTATAAGGTTGGAATTTGTTTGAGTACCATACATGAAATAAATATTATGAAAATCTAATTCAGAGTCAGGGAATTTTACGAATACCCTATAGTAATTCAATATATTGATTACGTAGATTGATTAATTCTTAATTATGCCTGATAATGCTAGTTACGCCCCCAACCGGTATACTGGTTAGAGTTGCTGACTGCAGTGCCGAAGGGCCCGGGTTCGAATCCCGGAAAAGGCATGGATGTTTGTAAATGTATAGTGTAGGTGCGGCATGGCGGCACTAAATATGCGGCGAGCCGAAAGTCCTCTGGTGTGGTTTGGTGGAAAAGGAAAGGGGTGAGACCTTCGGAGCTGTCCCCACGAGGTGCTCTCCATCAAAATTGGGAGGCGGGGCTGAGCTAAATCGCACTGTCAGCTGTAAAGTGCTCAAGACTGTTGCCAACGACATTCGTATCTTGCGCTCCTTGCCACGAGGAATTTCGTGAGCTTAGGCTGATGTTACTGTCAGACAAGTGAGCATAAGTGACAACAAGAACATATTGGTTACTTAGATAGGTATTTAAAAGTTACTTAAATAGATTTTCTTTTTACTAAATGCTGAATCCGAACCAAATTGAACCAAACCTAATAAAACTAGATAATAGTTTCAAAGCTTCTTGTACGGTATCGCTTAAAGGCAGCAAACACTTATGTTCTTTAACAGGAGTATAATTCAACAGTTAATAGTACGCAAAAAACATTTATGTTATGAGATAATTCACTTTATAAGAGCGCTATTTTCCTTATTTTAGAGCACATGTGTACGTACCGATAACAGTAAAAGTAATTAAAAATAAAAGTTGTTTCTGTATTATAGGAGGTTCACTGATTTCGATAACTTAGTTTGATTGAAAGATAGTTATAAATTATTTGCTTCGAATCAAAAATTCCATATTTGCAATAAACCTATTCTGCATCCAGAACTGCTTTAAAATAATCATACAATATTTTAAAACATTATATTTTTATGTAAAAAATTATGTTTTTTTATAGTTTTATGTTTTTAAAGCATTATGTTTTGTATATAAAATAATAAATAAATAAATAAATGCTTTAAATTAATCATATAATATTTTGAAACATTTATTTATTATTTTTGTCTGTCTCTTTATAATCTAAGATGGATCTCATTACCTGAACATTACCTCTCTGCTTATGACATAAACTTCACCTCAATGAGATTTCATTAACAATTAAAAACAGGTATGTATTTAATGTTAACGCGTTTTAAAGAAGATACATGATTTTGTGCACAGAAAAATCTAATTAACTGAACTAAAGGGTGTTTTATCCATTCGGATAACTGGATCGTATTTTTTTGTAGGCTAAATAAGCAGTTACTCTCTTCAAATGAAGGAATTTAATTTCATTACTTATTCTTTTTCATTTCAAAATTTACATTGAAAGTATATTTATACTTGGTAATCGAGAAAAAGAATTAATTTGTCCTCAGGAATAAAAGCATACTAAAAGCTCAAATAACTTCAGTGTATATTTATTACATGTTTTAACAGAAAAACATCTCTTCCATAAAAAGGGAATGGAGTCGACATCCCCACAACTGTTACGTCTTTGTTTGGAAAAGAAGTGTGTGTCATTGTAAGGCATGATTCGAGGATTAAACAAAAAACATTAAACCTGATCACCACATTAGTTTTTAATTAAATTGTTAAAGAGCTGCACGGTTATTAAACAACTAGAAAGCCCTGCGGTTATACGAAATGACTGCTGTTCTAGATATTATAAATTGTAATTAAAATTATTTGTGCAAAGGTGTCTGCTAATTCAAACTGAATTACCCAGGGCAGGCGGCGAGGACGCCCTTTGTTTACTGCCCCACGGGGTTTCCCCTTTCTACTTGCTTAATTGCTTAAAATAGAGTGCAATGAAGGAAACCACCGGCGGTACATTTCTTAAGAGCCACCGCCAGCTCAATAAATAAAGGTGATTTAAATAATAAAATATTAATTCATATATCAAAGATCTCTTTGTACACAACGTTATTGTGTAGATCTTTCCATCATTTTTAAGCTCGCCTTGCAGAGGACCATCCATTATTTTTAATTTTACGTCCGTTCTTTCACGAACTCTTGAACAGGCAACATAAAGTTGACCGTGTCCAAATGTAGGCTCAGGTAAGAAAATGCCAACACGCTTAAGCGTTTGGCCCTGAGACTTATTGATGGTCATAGTAAAGAGAAGTTTTACAGGAAATTGTCTACGTCTCAGTTGAAGCGGCAACCCTGTGCCGTGGCAACTTCACCCCATTGGCTAGTACTGTTACGCAAGCAACCAATAAACTATCGGCGACAAACACTTAAGCCGCATATATATAAGATATTGATCTCTCTGTTTGAAATATTATAAGTTATTTTTCCCCTTCTTTTCGCATGCCTTCGTGGTGTAATTTGAAGCATACTTGACGCATATTCGAGAGGTCCAGGTTTCGAGCCCCGACGAGGGCATTGCTCATTTTTTACGTTTACAGCGTCAATATATCTAATAATTCCACAGCCTACATATTTTCCAATTCATAAAGAATGACATGCTACTGATATGTAAAGATATGTTTTTGAATTAACTGAGATGCAGATGAATAATATGTTTATTGGTTCCCAGTAAGTCATTTTACACATTTATCAAAGATAATTCAGTGATTTCTTAAAAACATATGCTTAAACATTGCCTTATCATTTGAAATTATTAAACAGATCAAATGTGCATTTATTTAACAAACTTACTTGGATAAATGGTCTTACTAGTAAACAACGAAACTGAGAAGCTGGCCCATTTCATTGAGAACAGCTCCTAAGTAGGATTAATAGTCAGCTCAAATTTTATGGCTTAAATCATATGCTGCTTACAATGGTCATGAGCGTTTGGCGGCAAGGAAATGTCTCAGGGATGAGAAATTTCAATTTTGTACGAAAAGTTAATAAATTCATTACATTACGTAAATCATTTTGTGACAGGTCATGCTTCTTTTCTTTCTTATTTCTTTTCAATAAACCCTTTTTCTTCAGAACTGAACAGCTGTGGAGAAAGGACAGATCTCTGTCATTACCTGTTCTTCTCTCCCATCACAAAGAACTTCCATCTTAAAATGTCAGCTAGTGACTGTAACTCTTAGATGAAATACATAATTAAAATTCAAACTCTACAGTTTCACCGAAAAATTAATGCTATAATAAAGCTATTATCAATTAATGGAAATGAGATATTTACTTTTTTAAATATTGCACAAATACTATTATTTACTACTTCTAAAGTAACATGGCGTCTAACATTCTTACGAACTTATCCTTCAAAAATTTTTTTTAACTCACTAGGCTTTAAGTACCATATTCTGTAGCATTTATTTATTAATAAACGAACAATGAGTCTAATGATCAATAGTGTTTCATTAGTGTTTCTATTCACTTAATGTATGTATTTATATTCTTGAAGTAAATGAAAACTCTAGAAATATCTATGTAAATTAACGGAAAGTTTAATTTCAAATGTACTCTGAAAACGAACACATTAATTCGTGAATATATCTATCTATGTTACAAAATATATAAATATTTATGTACGAAAAATCATTAAATCTCGAAACTATTATGCGTATATATTGCAGTTACTTGCTTATAATGAATTTTAGGCTAAGCGTCATTGAATGCGACCTGTTCAATGAAGTTAAAAAATATTTAAGGTTTCATTGAAGCAGAAGTTAATATTTTCCAACCCCAACAAATATTTTAATATACAATTAATTTGAAATTTTATGTTTATTGTATTCCAGTTTGCATTTAATTGCTGTGATTGCTCTGTATTTTTCTTTCGAATTTCAATAAATACATGTTACCTGAATAAAGAGAAATTCTATTGTTATTCAAATTAAAGTTTTATGAATTATTTTATTTATTTCTCAAAATTATTACAAATAACTGCTATAAGTTAATTGATATGTAATCTAACTTTTAATTCAGTTCGACTCAAAACAGTTTGATTTGGAGTCATAGCTGAAATTCTTGTATCGAAGCAAATTACATGACCAATTCCTTTAATAAAAAGCCAAATGTAAGCATGCGTAGAATAGTTTTATTTCAGATTGAACTTACGGAAACTCCAGATTCAAACTCCGTTATCTTAATCAGAGTAGATCGTATCATTTATTCTAATGAAAGAGTAATGTATTTTTAAAGTTAAATTAAATTAACGTTTTCAATATAGCTAATGGACAGAGCATAAAACAACTTCGGGCTACGTCAGATTTTTATTTTAATTACATCAGCTTGGCATATTTTTTATTGCTAATTTTTTAGAGATAGAATGAAATAAACTGTTTACAAATTTAGTAATTAGAGCGGATCAAGATGTCTTAGAGAATGGTATAATTTTACCTACTTAATATTCCTTATTACGATTAAGATAAATAATTATAATTATGGTTGAAAAGTAATTAAACATTTTCTTTTAATATATAAGTGAACACCGCTGTTATTGTGATAGGTAAATGGTTCGTTACTGTGATAGTTCAGCATTTTTTGTAAAAAATTAAGTCGTTTCTTTTATTTTGTTATGATACAACTGCAAACATATAAAGTCAATTATTTGTAAGTTATAATTTCAGTTCCGGGCAGAAGAACAAATTGTCTACAAACATTTCTCGTTTCCAGATTCTTTATTTCTCCTCGTTTGGATGTGGGCGATCATTTATCACCAGACTTGAATCAGTGTTCTCCCACGCCTAGCAATCATTTTGAGTTGTGTTTTGAAGGGATGAGTACGAAAAATTAGACATTTCTACAATGACATGTAATTTAAGTACTCAGTGCAGAGTAATAAATAGATTTGAGACCGCAGAATTATGTAATGTATATTAGCTATTTAAAATAATTAACTTCATATCCATTCCTATGTACTCAATGGTATCACAGCGTTTTGGATTGGATGATGGCGAATCTCAGGCTCGATTCGATCAACTACAAAACATTCCAATATTCCTCTACAAAACTTCTCTATTTTTAAATAATATAAAAACCTCAAACTTTTATGGAACACATAAAAAAGAACACCATAAGAGCTTCCGTGCGAAGATAGATTATGTCTGTTGATGTGTTCAGATTATATTCATAATAATGGGTACGGAGCCTGTCAGTGGCTATAGTCTCTAAGTACTAACAATGATTATATAATTTTTCCCAGCTTTGTTTCAACTCTAATCGAAAACACTGCATAGGATGGAATGCTGTATTTAGATAAGCTTGCACTATGCTACCAGCTTCTCCAGAGGTCTTTTGTATCGAAAGATTTTAAGTGCCTCCATTCTGAAAGATAATACAGTCATGCCTTATCTGGGATTTGAGGACGAGATTATAGACGGAATCAATCTAACTGTACAGATGTTAATATTAATTCGAAATACCTGTCAGCGAAATTTTTCGCATCCTTATGCCAAAAACTTGAAGTCAAGCATTTTAAATTGTCAATGGAGTGAAGTAAATGCAGAGTTTGAGGCTTTAAAGTAGGTGCGAAAACGTTGGGTCAGTTGAATATAAAGCGTTTGTTGTGGGGGAAAATATACACCTCCTTCCGTGTTCACACATTTATAAACTAAGTAGCCGTTTATAAATCGGACTGATTTTGAAATGTCTGATGCATAATAATGTTACTATGACTCTTCTGCACAAGTTAAAGGGTAACAGAAGCAACAAATAATATTGATCTAAAAATCTCAAATTTACTGTTGCTCAAACTTGCTAATTAAAACTTGCCTTTGTTTGCTTAACAATCATTCCGAAGCTTTCATTCCTTGCAAATCAAAAAGCATTCTCATCGCGCAATTCAAGATATTGTGGCATTGGAATAAATGTACTGAACGCAAGCAGTCTTTTCAGTTGTGTTAGATGAATTATTAACACATTTTACTAAATTAAATTGTACAGAACGAGTTAATAAATAGTCTGGGTTTCCAGATGTCCGCACACATTTCAGCATCAGAAAGTACTGCTACAAATAAAAGTTGCTATGAATAATCTACGATAGATATAGTATAAATACTGAGCAAATTGGTTGGAGAACAAAGCCAGAATTGCATATAAAGATAAAGATGAATACTTTTATCATGCTTGAGCAAGAGGTTTAATTCTGAAAAGGGAGGGATACAACTTTTGTAGAGCATAGGGTGTTGTGCTTATTGATGGCGTACGTTTACTATAACAAAATATGCTGCGATGAAATTCGAAATAATGCGTTATATTTTATAGTTAGACTGCCCTTAGGAATTAAATTACAGGACGTCGACATCGAGAAGTGTCTGTAGGAGCCTAAGGGTTCAATTTTAGCACTTTGACACAAATTAGTATGAAACCGAGCCTTTTACTGGTGAAATTCACTACAGCGACATCTATAAAAGGGTGAAAGTGTAGTGAATCGCGTTGAAAGATCTTAATAGGATTCGAAGAATATTATACAGAAAGTATTTAGGCTTGTAACGTCTGCCATGTTAACCTAACCAGTTATTCTATGTTTGTATCTTTACTGTCACTTCTCCCTTCCGATTTCTCTCCAAAATGCAAATTTAGCTTTCATATATTTAAACTGAGGTTCAGATTATAAGGCACAGCATGTGGCCACGTTATTAAGTTTCTGTTATCGATAGTTTAGATAAAATTTGTAGCCTTCGGCCTTGCATTATAATTACCGATATTTGGAATATCAATTCTGATTAGGTTTATGAGCCAAATTCGCGTTAAATTGATTTGTGTCGCCTTAGGCTACAAGCTTACTTGAATTTAAATTTTACATTTGACTGTTATTTTACGTTATCTCATTATAAGTGCTGGTTGAGTTTTGAGCATCAGGTGTGCTTTCTGCTCTTCTTTAGTTTTTTGAAAAGGTACTTTACACGCTTCTCAGGCCTCAGCTGTTATTATAGACATAGTGATAACACGCTGTCAATCTATCTGCAGTTTGGTTGTAGATTGTGATACCTAAAAGAGCTAAACGTTTTAAACGTAACATTATTATAAAATTACAGATATTTGTAGTCTTACTTATTATTTTAAAAATAGAAAATGTTTCCATTGTAAAACCTTAAAACATTTCATATTTAGGCAATTTAGATAAATCTTAAATTTTATTGGTTTCTGTATATTTTCTCTAGCCTTTAATCCTTCCACATGGCGTCTTTTACTTGTCCAACGTTATTTAGATGAACATCTAAAATACTTTTTTTTAAAAAATTATAAAATATGCTTTAAAATTTACGAGTTTCTCTTGGATTTTTGTTCCTTGTTTACTGAAACTTAGTGAATATTTATAATAACTTCGATGCATGCATTATCACCTTCTGCTGTAAAAAGGAAAAGGAGGATATTCACAAAGACACCAGTATGCTTCAAGATAGATTTCAATCTTACTGCAGAGCCGTGAGCAATATTATTATGTAGCCAACAATTTTTGTAGTTGCGCTCGTTACTTTTCGCAAGTTTATTTCCAGATTTAATGTAGCAGACAACATGTTAACTGATTGTCACTGTAATAACGTATACTTCGCGTCAAGATAGGTATTTCTAAGCATAGATTCTTGACGCCGGCATCCACCTAAGATATGTTTTGCTTAAAAACATGCTTTTAGAGTTTACTGAATAATTTGACAATGCACTGTCGAATATGTTTTATGCAATATTACTTATGTACAATATAAAGAGATTAAATTAAAAGATCAAATATGTAATATGTAATATGCAGCCTTTACCTCTGCATATTAGAAAAGTAGTTATTTGTAGAAATTCTCTTCTATGAATTTATGGTAAGAGAAAGTTGCCGCAACCATTGCAGACAAAACTTTTATTGCATTCTTTCTGATTAAATGAGAAGAATGTATTATATTTATTAGCACCGTCTGCTAGTTTCCGTATCATTTTCATCTTTAGTGCATTAAATGCGCTATTCTTCTTCAAATAGACCAGATCTGTCCTAAGTCTGGGGAAAAGTTTACCAGATATCTGAGAAAACAATCTGGTAAGTAATGTGCAATATGAACGATAATTATAATTATCTTGAATCTTGAACTATAACTAAAATTAATGGTACTTATGAGAAAGTATATTAATTTATATCTAAAATTTGGTAATTTTGCATTATCCTTACATGTTCTGGCAAAATATTACTTTTGGTTTTAATTGAAATTTTGATAAAGTTTCGAATGTATATCTGGCTGATAAAGATTCATCTTCAAGCCATCTGCTACATAATAAACAAATAAAATTTGGATGAAAGGTATAAGGTATTTCTCCCGCCTTCTTGGCATACCTTCGTTGTGGGGTGGTCTGCATGCTGGTCGCGTATTCCAGACGCCCGTGGTTCGATTCCTGGCGAAGGCTTTGCTAATTTTTTATCTTGCCCGCTTCCAAAAATACCTACAAAGTATACCTGTTTCTACAAAGGAATAAATCGAATTAGCTTCAAATCCTTGTACTTTTCTTTCGTATTGTTAAAGCGTAGAGTAAGATTCAGGAACATACTATGTTTTCTTAATAGCCGGAATTCTTTTTGTGTTAGATCAAAGCACACGGGAGCTAACTCTTAAAGGGAAAGGCACTTTTGTAGAGGATCTTTTGGAGAAACTACTTCCTGTTCACCTTTCACATGGATAAACCATAAAAACACCAAATATATCAGAATTTAAACCGGCGTTTAGATATCAGATTTCAACTGCCTTAGCCATTTTATCATGGCGGGCTGAAATGTATACTAATCAATAGGGGAGAAACGCAATATTTTGAAAATTCTTAATGTCTTCAACTGAAAAATGTGGTATTCTGTATAAAGATGCAATTTATTTGTATCATATTATCGTATGGAAAAAAATTAAGAGTATTATACAAAATGTACTTTTAATGTTATTATAATCTTTCAAGAGAGCTTCTTAAAATAGCGCGTACAAACTAACTTGCACATCAATCTAATTATAAATTATTTTCTAATTATAACAAAAATTTTCAAATAAAGATTTCTAACAATTATTTAATAATGATAATAATATATACCATAAGACAATAACTGAAGGAGAAAGTCTATCAAAAGAGCTTAAACCATTTTCATTTTATTTAATTTTTAGTCAGTTTTCATCCTAAACATTCTTTCAGCACTATAACAAATAATTTAATGAAAAATTAACTAATATATTAATACTCAACCAGAATATTTTAGCATTTATATAATGTAACGCCTTGCAGAGAAGTTTTAATTTTGAATAATAATTTGCAATTTTTTTTCTTTCTGTATCGAAATTTTTATCGAATCTTAAAACAGAAAAAAGCTACGAGATTAGAGAACTTAACTTTGAAAGAACTATTGATCATTTTTAATTTAAAAGAATTATTGTTTGCGCTATGTAAGTAGTTATTTAAAATAGAAACACTGTGGAATAAAAATAGCTTCTGTTGTCGTAATTCAATGTTTGCAATGTTTAGGTTTATCCTTTTATTTTAGATATATAATGACTCATGTAAAATAACTGTGAAATATTTTTTATATGTTTAAATAATAAATGCATAATCATTTAAAGAAATAAAATTGAGCTTTAGTTTAAAAAAACTCATAAAGTTCTTTGAAAATAAGAAAGACTGCAACTATTTTAAACGTATCTTAAATACCCTATATGTTTATTCAGATTAAATAAATGAGATCTTATTTCTCCGGTTTTCGATTTATATAAAAATTAAATATTTATCATAAGATTTCGAAAAAATTAATCTTTGGAATATTAAATGAAGTAAATCAAATAGGTTATTAGGTTTATTGTAATGTTACTGTTTTAACTTTAAAATAAGCTTACTTAACTGAACTCTTTCTCTGGAGGATTTTCAATTGGAGCAACGGCAAGAAAAATGTCCGCAACACGCAACCATCTTCATGTTTTACACTGATCATATGTATTTTTAGAGAAAAGAAATCTCATCCACTCCTTCAGCTGAACGCCGTTCTACAAATAAAGCCAAAATATTATTTTATTATTGCACAATTTTATGATCATGGTTATCTGCAGAACAAATCCCCTAAGAATTGAATCCAATTGAAAATTCTCGGAAAGAAGGCACGCAGAAAAAAACGAAATAATAACGAAAGAAAAAGTAATTTTCTACGTTCATGTTTGAAATTGTAAGCTGTCAGTTGTGATGTATCTATCGAGAGGAACAGAGTAGAGAAAGAACGAAATAATACTAATAACGCAGTCGCACGAAACGGGGGCAAAAAATTGTGGACGATCTGTGCTGCACTTGCTGCGTAACGAGCCATGCACGACCACGCCCCTCTCGTGGGTGCCCTTTGGCCCTTTCTGTTGTCGCGCGGGAACATATCGAAGACAAATGTCCCGTTCTAATGAGAGTCATTAGCAGCGAGGCGGGAATGTGTGAAAGAAAGAAAAACATGACTCTTAGATTTTAATTAGATTGTAATACACGTTTGTTTCTGTCTCTATGATTTCCTATATCTCTTTATCACATATCATGTTATGCTTTCCAGTTCACATTCTAATTTTGTTTTGGATAAGATGGTAAATCTTATTTGTATACAATGTAAGTTATATAAAAATTCCTTTGAACAGTTCTGAAAAGGGCATTTTTTATAAGCTTTTGCTTAGCTCAATCACGATGTTTGCCACTACTCTCAAATGTTTTTCTGGATAGAATGGAAAAAATTCTTGTAAATAAAATTAAAAAAATTCTTAATTGAATTTTAAGGAACTCGTTTTACTACTTTGTATTGTCATCTAGAACCAGTTTGTATAAAGTTTAAACAGGAATTAATTTAAAAATAGGAACAAGAAGCAGTTTAAAATTAAAGACAAACACTTAAGAGTAGCGACAAACACTGTGATTGACGTAAATAACGTAATTTCTGATTTTTTGTCAAAATCGCTGTGTTTTTTTTGTTTATTTGACGTAACAGAATAGCTGAAAAAGGAGCGATTATAGTTGTTGAGAAATGATTTTTCATTTGAATAATTTGATTGATAACCTATAAGAGACTGTAAAGGAAACTGAACAAAAAATAATAATAAAAGTTTTTATAAAATAAGCTATTGTTTTAAAATAACGAGAAAAATAATTTACCAAACATTTTAATGGGAAGAAGTGTACAAATTTAACCTGAAATTTTATATGGCGAATAATAAAAGCGTCTGTGCCTAAAATCCGAAAACCAATAATCAAACTCCATTGTCAAAAGCATAAGCCATTATCTTTATAAATTTATTAAATGCGTCCCACGTATTCATTATTTGTGATATAAAATGTAGATAAATTTTTAAAAGAGAATTATTTAATCTATTTTTCCCATGAAACTGTAAGATAAAGTATTTCTCTTTTTTTAGTTTATTAATTGCGAGTTTAAAATAAAAACTTATATTATATAAAAAAGTTTTTTCCTGTTCATATATACTTAGAAACTTTCAGAAATGACACAATTATTATCTGTATAATCAATGTTACTGCTGCTTTCGAATAAGTTCAAATTAATTTATCAATCTTTACATACATATCCTACAGCTGTAATGATAAATCAGACTTCTAAATGACTGCTATCTGTCTAAAATTACGACATTGAAATGCTAAAAGCTAGTTCGTGAATTATTTGCCTCATGTCAAGCTTGAAAGAGAACTACTTTACATTAATACATATTTTATTATCAAAATATAATAAAATATGTATTAATGTAAACTATAGCAATTATTTAGGGCATGCAATTTTGAAATTCATTTCAAATGCTAAAATGGCTCATACAGACATTTCTGTTTCGTAAACTGATATATAAACTTGTTTCAAATTTTCATCATCTCATATCCATTTTGTTTGATTCATGACTAAAAGCCGTGGGTGAATAATATAATTAATACAGTTAGGTACTCAGATATATTATTTTTTACTGTTTAGCTATACATACGCACGTATAAAAAATCCAAAGTAAGTCCATAACTGAATGAATTTCTTATCAAATTATCTTCATGGGAAGAAATTAAATAAATCCAGAAGTTATAAGAAACATTTTTTCGTCTTTAGAATTACCGAGGGGGGGGATCGTAATTCAGAGATATATCCGAAGAAGAATCGCGGGTGAGGAAATTTAGGGCACTTAATTACAAAGACTGTAATGCAATTATTCGTATAAAATAGCCTGCGGGTAAAGAGTAGGAAAAACATTGTATGCATAGAAATAAATAACCATGATAATGAAGTGTAAAATGAATGAAAGGTAGCTTTTCTGTAGAGATGTATGCAGCATTTTTAAATCAATAATTAAGCTAACAGTTATTCAAAATTCTATCACTTGCTAAATACGAGTGGATATTGTGAATTCAATTTTATTTTAGGAAATTAAAAAAAAATAAAACTAACATAAAATTTGGAGTATTTGTATACAATAAGAATCCATTAAGATTGAAAATCTGCATGCAAATCTGCAAATTTCTATATTTGTTAACTGATAACCCTCAAATAATTAGGTTTCTTGTCTTCAAACTTAGTAACACATAGAATATAAAGAGTGATTATTCTATATAAAGTGCTGTGTTTACACAAAATGTTTCAAAAGAACGTTTTGTATTATAGATTACGAGTCTTTAACAAAATTTTGTATAACACTTTGTGTTACACTGTTACGGATGAAATCTGCACACACATTTTCATTTACAGAGTTTCTCAAAGAGCAAAATTTAGTTAAAATGCTTCCAACCCTGTGGTTGAGAAATATTTGTTAAATATTGAGATTTTTCTATAGCTCATAAAGTAAGCATTTTATTTAGCAAACTATAATAGTTAGAAATTATGAGTTCAATATTTATCTGTGCAAAATTCTTATACGTATGCTCAACAAATGTTTTTACTAAAATAGCCAAATATAATTCACAATAAATGTTTTATTTATCAGGAAAGTTTTTAACTTTTTAGTTGTTCCTTAAATTTGGATTAAAAAATCTTGAATTTAAAGCAGTAATGTATATGAAATTAACTTATACCATTGTCAGTTTATGAGCTACAGGAGTTACCAACAGCAGCTCTGGTTTGCTACTGATCAGCTGAAGATATGAAACTTTCGTTTATAACTGATTAAAACATGATAAATATTTTAAACTGGAATTTTAATTGTAAAAATTATTTATAAAAACTGAAATCTTTGATTGAACTCTTTTTTTAACACAAATAAAGAAACTGTTTTCCTGATAAGGTATTTCCCCCCTGGAAAATAGCTTATCAGGAAACAGGTCCTTCCAGCATGTCTTCGTGGTGTAACGGTAACACACTCGGCGCGTATTCAAGAAGTCCAGGTTCGAGTCCCGGCGAAAGCATTGCTCATTTGTCGTGTTTCCTGCTTCAAAATAACCTAATGACTCCACAGTGGCGCACGAGCTAAAAGGTGTGGACGATGATTTTTCACCACCAGGACTTGGTGATTGAATCCTCCAGTATCCAGCCAGCCTTAAAAGAGCTCACTCATTACAGCATGTCTTCGTGGTGTAACAGTCAGCCCATTCGGCGCGTATTCGAAAGGTCCAGGTTCGAATCCCGGCAAGGTCATTGCACATTTTTTTAGCTGTCCAGCTTTAGAGTACACTAATGACTCTATAGTTGCCCCTGAACTAAAAACTGATGGATGATGATTCCTAACCACCAAGATTTGGCGATTATGTCCCCTAATCTCCATTCGCTGTTTAAAAGGGGAATGTATAAGATATTTTCCCCCTTTATTATTTGTGTGTCATTTTAATTTCATTTCAATCATTCTTTAATGAAGTCTTTTAGATAATTTATAGGCAATACTTCGGAAAGAAAGAGGACGTATTTTCATTACATTCTCCCCATTCAATTACAGAGTGGGTCTACACAATTTTAGAACGATTTCGGGCCATTAATTATGTTTAATATGTAGAGAGTATTATTTTAAATATTCAAATTGACAGCCGTGTTTTTCGGTATACGTCTGCATCGTAGTTTTCCACAATAAAAGGACTTTTCATGAAATTTCTAGGAGTATTGATTTCCATTCTTGTTCTACTACTTTCCATTAATGATGGTGGGTTGGCGCTTAGAAAGAGCTGTTCAAGAAACCAGAGGCGCAATATCCCATAGGTGGAACGTCAGAGGACGTCGCAGGAGTACAATGAAAAGGTTTATATGCAACATTTATATCAGTCTAAATTTTACGAAGAAATACAGTGGTATCTTTTGAAGTATAACTTGTTGCTTGGCCATGATGAAGTTTCATTATTCGAAAGTCATTGGGATAAATAAATAGAATTACGTACATAAATATCAGTTGTAAAACTTTCTCCTCATAGCTCGTTCGGCTAATTTAAAAGTGTTTTCATACTCTTCGTATTTTTAAGTTCCCATTATAAGAGAATCTTGTGAAAATCATAAACCCTTTGCACTGACGGAGCCAAGTTTATACATTCTTTCTTTTCATTTTCGAAAATAAACATGCTTTTTTTTGGGCTACAGTCATTTAGGCAAATTTGCTTGATCAAGGGTCACACTGTGTTTCCATTTACCCTCCGCTAAATAGTTTTCATACGGGGTTCTACAAATTGTTCTGCGTTGAGCACCATGCCTATGAAAAGCTAGTAACATTATACTTTTAGCTGTTTTAAGTTGTAAATCTAGGTTTATTATTTTATTTATTGTTGTTACAAATGTATTTAAATCTTTGCAACTAATTTCTGCTTAGGTGGATTTTCTCTTGTGAAAAATGATTTAACTTTAGGCATATAAAAACAGTACGTATCTTTTTCGGGTATTCGTTTGGAGTCTTCTTTTCGGTGTCCGCGGAAAACATTGCGGCAAATATATCGCGGACGAAAACGTCGCAACGTCTCGGAAAAACAACGCAATGCGAAAACGTCGGGGTGCAAAACATTGTGTGAGAAAAGAAAGCAAAGAGAAAATATCGCATTTCTAAAACATGGCGGTACAAAATATTGTGCTCGAAAAGTAAAGCAGCTCAAAAACGTAGCAGTTTATAGACATTGTCGTCGAAACTATTGTGGTAAAAATTAAAGTACCTACAAATCGTCGCATGACGATAAAATCGCACACATGCGTTTTCAAGTTTCAAAAGTTGTAAATGCATGTTCGTATGATGATTTAGGAGCGCAAGAAGGACAGAGGGATTCTTTTACTTCTTTATTTCATATTTTTGAACGAATTGATATACTTTTGCTGAAAAAGTAAGAAGGAAACGTAAGCATTTAAAAATTGAAAGTGAGTAGAAAATTTATGCAACTTACAGCACTTAATTTTAAATTTACATATTTAATTAATAAAGGTCATAAATAAAATAACAGATTTTATAAAGTTTCACGAATAATGTTTTATGAAAAATACAGTCTAAAAATGCTTAGATAAAGGACGATATTTAACTGCATGAGGTTACCTCTATAAAAATTGCTTAGTTAATATGATATTGTTTTAGTGAAAATTATATATTGCTTTGTTTCCGGTTATTCTTTAAGTGTTGTTTACATTGTCATATATAGCGTGACACCAATGTTTTGGATGTCGATTTGCTAGTTATGACGAAAGTCAGTTACATAATGTGTCAGTATGGAATTTCAAAAACGCAGATGTGCGACGTTATCTTCATGCAATGATTTACAGGCATTTTATTTTTTGCCACGATACTTTCGACAACGATGTTTTTAAACTGCCAAGCCTTTGAACTGCTTTATTTTCGACCACGATGTTTTAGAACTGCGATGTTTTCCCTTTGTTTTCTTTTCTCCCATGATGTTTTGTACAACGACGTCTTTGCCTTGCGTTGTTTTCTCCGCCGACGATTTCGTCCACGATGTTTTCGACTGTAACCATTCTTTACATCTAAATGTAATGATTGACGTTTCTTCCGTTTCCGATTAACAATGCTGTTTTTTTGCATTTAGAAATTTTAATACCACTCATTTCACTACTTTTCTGAATTATAGAATATGAGACGTTTTGAAAGAAGATATAATTTAAAAGTAGCAGATGATATTCCTCATCTCAAATAAGAAGCTATTTCCAAAAAGGTTTATTCTAAAACAATTGCTTTTATCTTATTTATTCTTCATCAGAACCGCTCTAAAGGTCTAAAAAAACTGTCTGTAGATAGCAGTCCTTAATTTCTCTTAAATATGTTTTCTGCTCAAGATTTGGTTAATAAAGTAAGTGGAAAAATCTTATTCGAAATAGGTTTGGTGACTAAACCATTATGCTTAGAATTATATTGATCCTTGTTATTGATATTAGGAACTCGTATAGCTTAGTCTTTCTATTATTATTATTATGTTATTTTACTCTATCGCGGCATTAATCATCCACATGACACAGAAAGTGTTGCTATTTCAGAGATCATAAGATAATAATAAAAAATAGCATTCTTCTGTGCGTGGTATTATGCTATTAATAAACACATGACGCTTATAAAATTTATACCGCTAGCAAGTGGAAAGCCTCCGGTTCGAATACCGACGAGGGCACAAATGATGTTTCGTGTTTTCAGATACAAAATGCATAATGATGTCTACAGTTGCGTCAGAAATAAAATATGATCAACGATAATTTGCCACTTATATTTGGTTGCTCTATTGATTTTTCCAAGAAAGCTTTAAGTGTGTGTCTGGGGGGAGATATGATAATTAATGCATTCGTCCCTGCAGGCTTTAGCGGTGTAAATAACTGGTACATCTATCTGGCACCTTGAAGGCACATAATTAGAATTGTGTCTAATGCACAGCTGAACCTTCATGTTCTCCTGTTTTAAAACACCTAATAGATTCTACAAAGATGTTTCATTTATTCTCCACAGTGCTAGGCAAATTATAGTACTCAGAGATGTTACCATTCGACTTTCCACAAGATCTTTAATTTACCTCTCACATTGAATTTACATCGTTTAAATAACGGAGTAAATTAAGAACAATGTAGAAGGTTCTTAATAATCTCTGCCTTTACTTTTTGCATAGCTACTCCATGCAATTCTTATTTTATCGAAAGATTTAACAGCAATGTAGTTTTCCATTGATAATTTATCTTTGTAGTTTTTAATAATATCTCTCACCTATGCAATTTTAATTCATCTAGTTCATAAGGTTTATAATATATCTAGTGAGTGAGCGAGCGCCACCAAGGAAGACCACTGACCTGGCCTTAGCCTCACGGTGTGTAATCGTCCTGGTAGAAACCATTTACTCTCTGCTCTAGCCTGGCCCGGGAACACAGCTGAATAGAATAGACGGCTAAGAGCGACATAACGTCTACATGTAAGCTTGGATGTTGTTGTTCGAGGGAAGAGTATTCTGTTAGGAACTATTTAAAATTAAGCAAAGAAAAGCAATCGAAAGATTGTTAAGAATCGGTATTAGAATAAGCAGAAACTTGTGCTAGATAAAGTAAAGAAAAGAGGACTCTGCGTGAACTACCGTGGACTGTCTGGACTTGCCAAATGTCTATATGCTGGTGCTGATCCTGACACAACTGTTACATATTTAATATATATGTACATAATATTTAATGTATAATATTTAGTATAATATTTAATATATATATTATTTATATCTAGTTAATAATTTCTATAAATACTTGCATTATTGATGTAATTAGTGTAATTGGTAAATGATGTTCTAAAATATGCTATTATGTACTTCGTATTATAAATATTGACGGCTCTTGGACTCATGTATCTGGTCTAGCCTAGTGCCTAACTAGGTAGGATCAGCAGCAACGACAATAACAGCACAACTATTAGCTACAGAATAATCACTTGCCTACTTTCTAAAAACGAAGTTTTGAATTTAGCTTTAGAATTAAAACGCAGTATATGTCAGTAAAACAAACTAAGCAATTTAAAACTAATGTATTCATTTATTGATAACTTTTTGAAATTGATACTAAACTAGAGATGAAGATTGTAGGCATTAGTTGAGATTTTAAATTGTCTACTGCATTTATTACTATATCCTGCTCTACGAAGCTAGAATTAGCCTCGAAACGGTATAGTTTTGAATGCATCATCATCACGACAACAAAGTTGTATCGTAAGTTCAAAGCTTGACATAGAGCCTTGGTGATTGTGAAATTCACTTTATAGTATTCTCCTACAGAATGAACTTTAAATGGCAATATGTCTCAGCATCAGATAAATTGCTTTTGATCTTTCTCAGAATATTTTCGTTTGTACAGAAGATACTTTCTTTTTTACTCGTTTCTTATTTTAAGAATATTCCCAATGTCTTTTCTTCCCTATGATTAAGTTATACTCGTAATATTTTAAATTTAAGTAGTAACACGAAGATCCGGCAGTCCTATGAAGACATTAAACGTCACATCTTCTCCAAACATATACCTATCCCATTATAAACTGTTAATATATTCATTTGTAATGTATCTTTAAAGAGACTGGAAATTTGTGACAGTGAAAGTGAAATGTGTGTCTAAATGGCTGTGTAACAAACTAAGACGTAATATAAAGCTATTATTAATAATGTTTTGCTGAACACCACAATAAAATTTACATTTTGTGAAAGGTGAACCTGCAAGTATAGATTCATATCCCTCTTCTTTCTGCTTTACAAGCCCAGGGGAAAAATGGTCAAAAATTTAATTATTTTACAGATATCAATAAAGATATGTGATTCGTTTGGTGATAGATTTCTTGAAGGTATACTATTTGCTCGTTTTTGAAAAAAATAACCGCTTTTGATATTACGTGGAAAACATTAATATTCCTTGTAAAAAGTATTTATAGTATTTAAAGAATACAAAGATTTAAGAAAAGTTGGGAAGCCATCACATAATCTGAGATGGAAAGTTGAAAGATAAATTTTTTCCCTCCCAGAATGCTTTCTTAGGAAATTCCAATTGGTTGGACGATGGTGGCTTTTCTGCGTAGTGACTTATGAGGCAGAGAAATACATCTACAGGGAATTACAAATGACGGTTGCCGGTTGCATTCGCCCCATTAGATTACTATACATTTGCATTGTCAGAATATCCCTGTTTTCAGTAAGAGAGAAGCCAAGAATATTGCAGTTATTGTTTTAAGAATTCAACGTACAATGCTTTTAGTCTTTATGATGAAACACATTTTTAACTGAGATCTATGGCGATGTTCAGTTTGTTAATCCATGAATGTTTTGTAAAATGTTAGTAAAATGAAGTCGAATTCTCCGAATGGTTTGAAGCAAACCACACTTCTAAAGTTCAAAATCCATATTTTAGTATGTACATAACAAGAATTTGATTTACTGAAATCCAAGCTTTATTTAATAGGATTTGAGTATTTCAAATTGTCACTTAATGTAATAAAATAACCAATTTAAGACTCTTATTTTCCTTATTAAATTATGTAAAAAAATTAAAGATTCTAAAATTGATGGCGATATTGGATAGTTGCCAAGACTATGATAATTCGTTCTTTAATTATTTATGTGTTATTTAATTATTGCAATATCTAATTAAATGCTGCATGGTTAATTCAATGCATTCAGTGGAAGCTGTCAAGAATTTAGGAATCGAGATTTTAAAATGTGAACGACTGTACCTAAAATATGGATTAAGTATTTAAAACTCAGGTACAGCATTTACTCAGAATTAAAATTACAAATATGAGCTATAGACAGTACATAAAAATGATTACCAAACAGGAATAAAACAGTTATCTTCATTTTTCCATGCGTCACATGAATTAATATGAAAGTACAATCAGGCTATTCTACTTTAGCATACATTTTCCATTAACTGTTAGTTCCTGAATCACCAGATCGTACACGTATAAGACCAATACAGGTTTATGGTCTTGCGGGTGTATGCTAAGTGTCTAAGAGAGCTTCATATGTACTTAAAGTTTAATGACACATTTTTTATTAATTCTTATAATACTAATTAATTAATATTTTCAGAAAACAGATGAAAATAAAGAGCTGTTTTTAGTCAATATGAAACTAAGTTAAAAAATCTGATGTCTATACCAATCTGATGTCTTCCTTTTACGGAATATTAAATTATACGCATTTTTTCCTGCATTTCATTTAAACTTATTGAATTTTTATAATCTCCTTAAACAACTACGTACTACGGTTTACCTTAACACTTCATCAGTTTACCTTCCACCACACTTTAAATCATGTCATTTGACTAAAAAAAAAATTAACTTCATTTTATTCCTATGTTTTCTGTGCTCTTCAAGTTTGCTACTCCAAACCATCCCTTGATGAAGAACTAAATTATTTAAAAGCAATAGCTATTGACAGGGGCTTTTCACCCAACACTATTCATCAAGCAGTTAAAAAATTCTTATCTCAACACACCAAAAGGCACACTCTTGTTTTAGGAGATTATAAAAATTCTGTTGTCATTCCCTTCTTTCCATCAATCAACTATAAAGTTGCACGTATTTTGCAGAAATCTAACTTTCGGGTCGTTTATTCTCCCATCAATAAAATTCCGAGTTCCATACTCAAGGATCCCATTCCGGATATGAATTCCTGGGGTATTTATAGGATTCCTTGCCAGTGTGGTTTAATTTACATTGGCCAAACTAGGAGAGACTTAAAATTTCGCGTCAAGGAACATGAGGCATATGTTAGGAAAAAGGAAACACAGAAGTCTTCTGTTGGCCAAAACTGTTGGTTCGAAAATCACACTTTCAATTTTTCTGCTGCCAAAATTATTCAAAAAACATCTTCCATTGGTGAACTGGATTTTGTAGAGGCATTTCACATTCAAAAAAATCTTTTTGTTCTGGTTAACGACCCTAATTCCAATCCATCTTTGCCTTCAGCCTTTAAGGAAATTATGTTTTAGTTCTGGTTTCATCATCAGATGGCGCCACGAGCTTATTTCTGTCCAGGCTTTCTTATCTTATCTTATCATTATATCTTATCTCGTTCATTTGCGCTTTTGATGCTGAGGATGATGGTTCGGTAAGACCATCGAAACTAGTCCTGTGAAATTTGAAAGTATAACGCTGATTTTTGTTGTATGACTTCTAAATTTTAAATTGTTGATAATTCTGCAACTATTGCATGCAGATTAACTAAAGGCATAAAAACCTTAACCGGAAGATAAGAGCAACATAATTCAATCATTTTTAAAACAAAATTGCGGAATTTACCAACCTAGAAGAACAAAGAAACTGAGATCACGAAGCCGACTTACATAGTAGGTATGTGTATATATATATATACACATATATATATATATATATATATGTACATTTACATATTTTCTGTGCGACTGATTGCAACCAAAAAGGGAGGTGGACAACTACATGTTATAGAAGGTCCTATATACAAAATGTTAACGTTTTGAGGCTGCTGGTTGAGTTATGAAAGCTACATACATATATACGTACGTAGATATGTACGCACAGACGTAATCTCTTCTGATTCTATCTCTTCTGTCAAACCTCGTCTGATTCCATTTTAAATCAGTTTCATTCGTTTGGGGAAAAAGAGTCTTTTATTGTTGTCCTTACGTGCAGATGTCACGCAGAAACATTGTTAAATTACATTCGATAGCTGTCAAAATGGATATTTTCGTTGAAGTATGATACCCAGAATTTTCGTGGTCAAAATACTTCCTTTACTTCGTACAAGGAAGAAAAAAAGGAAGAGCAGAAAATTGTTTGAAAACATAACATACGAGTCGCTATGAAATTATAATTCGCATATTAAAAATTTGATACGAAATATATCCAAAATGTTACCGATTCACTTTTAATACGCCACATCGTTTTCTACAATAATGAGTATGTTTGTCGGAAATTTTAACTTTATGCATAACATTGTATTATTTGTTAAATATTTGATAAAACTAATCAAATACGTTTTATCGGTGTTGCAACATTTAATGAATCTGAACTAGAGTTTCCATCGAGAAACAAATATTTAATTTGCGACATAAATATAAGAATAGTTATAAGTCTATTTGAGTTAAGTCTTTTAAATTGAAAAAACATAGATACAGTCTTATTCAACTGTCTTTTTAAATAGTCTTTCCTTCTCCCCCCCTCTCAAACAAAAAAATAGCATCGCAGAATTTCTGAGTAAAAGAAGTAAAAAAGTTTGAGATTTCTCAGATGTGACATAAAATAACTATAAATATTTGCTTTGAGTGAAATCAGAGTAGATATGAATTCCTTTTTATTATTATGCTATTTTTCTGAAATTTGCTTAAAAAGTTCTAGACAGATATAAGAACCTCTCCGCCTACATATATATTTTATTTCTTACATTCTGAGCAAAGGAATGTGGAACTTTATATGTTGTTTATCTCTCAAGAAGATGTACGATATAATCAATAAGGATATCTGGATATAAATGATACTTGCGAAAATGGATGAAAGTTTGCTTTCGCAAAAAAAACGATAAAATATAACGAACATCAGGAAATTCAAAGTAAATTTTGTTTTTACAAAAATCTTAAAAAATACAAATATTTAAAGAAATTAATATTCATGATCTAGAAAGTTTTTCTCCAAAATTCATTCAGTTTTGGGAATGAATTTTCAAAGAACAAACAATAACAAAATAACAGCATTCAAATAACAAAAAGTGCGGTTTTTGAGCTTATCTTGAATTATAGAGTGCATAGAACTACGCTATTACAACAAGTAGTTGGGTTAATGAATTCTTGACAATATTTATTACTCAGGTAAATAGGCTAATTAGAACTTTCAACAAACCTAAGGAAGAACCTAAGGAAAGAATTTGATATTGCGAGAAATATATGCAGAAACTAAATTAAGTCTGTATAGGTCCTAACTCTATTTTCTGAATCAAACTGGACCTAATCAAACTAAGAAAGGGTCGTATCATTTGTAAGGTATGGTGTAGAAATTCGTTTGGTGAGACTTTGTATCTGACATCAGAATCAGATTCCTCAGGCAGAAGACTTCAAGCCCATGCTGAGGTTGCAAAATATCGAATGATGAAGCTATAACATATGTGAAGCTGTAACATTTCTGTATTACTATTTCTTTCTCCCATGAATTGGACGAATATGTTATACGTTTATACGAATGATGCTATCGGTTCCATCATTGGAATAAGCTTCTTTGGAAGCAGTGCACTAAGTTTCAGACCAGATAGGACTGTCTCGAAGAATATCTGGTCACAACGGTCACCTAATCTATCTAGTTGTTATTTTTATTTGTGAGGTAACCTAAGGAGCAAAGTTTAATATAACAGTTTACAAACTCTTGATTTAATGAAGAAGAAAATACGGAACACAATCAGCAATATCTGATTGGACAAGTTACAACAAATCACACTGAATATGAATTTCATCGGATCAGACTGATCCTAAACTATGTCTTTCAAATTTTCAGCAATACCTGTAATAGACGGAAGAACCCATATAAAGAGGCTTTTGTTTTCATCTACGCATAATAGGCCGAACACACCCTTCTTCTCTCATACGCATACATTCGTTAACATAAATAGGTTTTCGTTTTTCATCTACCCATAATAGGCCGAATACACACTTCTCCCATACACATTCATTCATTCACATAAATAAGCTTTCGTTTTCATCTGCACATAATAGGCCGAATACACACTTCCTTTCCACTATTCTTCCATACGTATACATTCATTCATATAAAGAGGTTTTTTGTCTTTCATCTACCATATGCCGAATGCATACTTTTTATTCACTTCCCTTAGGTGTTATGGTTATGCGCCGCTGACCAGGCTTCCGACCTAAGGTAAAACCGAACGGAATTATGCCTGATCAGTGGAAAAAACAACAAGCAGCCACCACAACAAGGCAATGGCTGAAAGACCAAGTGCCATTAATTACTCTTAATCAGGAATGTCACTGAAAAAAAAAACTTTACAAAAATGATTACAGGACATGTTGCATAAGATACTACATATGACAATAAGCAAAACGTCAGTGTATAGTATTGTAGTACAATAATATAGTGCAATTAGTAATAAGATACATGAATACATAATTTAATGGTATTCCATAGTATAATGCCTTAATATTATGAGATAGATCTATGATAAAATACGAATAATACTATAAATACGACTAAATGTGAAATTTGACACATTAAATTTATGTTGTTTGACATAATAACTACAACACATAAATAGTTATTTAAGAATGATGTAAATAGGTGATATAGGAGAACCAAGATACAATAATACATTGCGTTAGGTGATTGCATTAGTTGTTTAAAAACAGCGCCCCACTTACTCTACACATACCTTACAAACATTACTGCAAATAAAGCGTTACATGAAATGATTCAATGAAACAGTTATACTGTATGTAAAATGACATATATGATAATAATTTAAAAATATACTTGACGCAGGAATTCAATAACAATATTCAAATATTATTACAATTAAATCAATACTTGAGGTGTTTATGATATAAATTAAAAAATAATAATATATAAATTAAAAAAAAAGATACTCAAAGTAAATTTCTAGTAACTCGGTGCAAATATTCCAAAGTAGTAAAAAAGTGGGAAAAAGGGATGCGCATTAATTTTGGAAAAAAAAAGAAAAAAAAAAAAAACATACATGAAAGTATAAACAAGAAAACTGCAAACTTAAAAAAAAAAAAAAAAAAAAAAAAAAAAAAAAAAAAAAAAAAACTGAGTAAGAAAAAGAGTTAACATTACTTTTAATTTAAAGAAGTACACGTTTTGATATGATTAAAGGGCAAAACTATGAGTTTTTTATACAAACGTATATTAATGAGCTACAAAAAATCGTTAGTGCAATTTAAATATAGAAGATAGTATATAAAAAGTGTACTTGTGAAAAATAATATTAGAAAGAGAAAATCAACAAAACTTGCTAACTGAAATTTGATTCAGAGGAAGAAAATGTATTTAAGTTGTAACAAATTTTATACAGTTACTAAGTTTATTTAATGCTCCTTTTGATTTCAATAATTGGCTAAGCCAATTTGCCCAGTGTTGTTCTGAAGGTTGTCGTAGATAAAAAGTTTGCGTACATACCCCTTGGGTGGTAACAAACATTCATTCACATAAATAATCTTTGGTCTTTCTCACAATTTATGTGTTCTTCACTTATTTTGAGTTCCTTTTATCTCGTGCCATTCTATAAAAATAGCCCAATAGTTTTGGGTAACTGAAATGGGAAATAGCCCAATAGTTTTGGGTAACTGGCTGTTTCATAATAGAGCTAATGAATGATTTAGAGTAATTATGAGTAAATCTTATATAATAATTGCAAGGGAGAGAAAAATAGAAGCATTCATAATTTAAAATACAATTGAGTTTTGTGTAGAATAATTCTTGTGAAATTTTTATGAAGACTGCGGAGTCAGTACGGTGGTTTGCTGAGGTAAGTTACAATGCGAAATACTAAATTTGAATTCGACTTCTTCGTAAGATGTTGGTTGCTTCATTGTTTCCTCTTGGAGGTTCAATATCGATGTTTCAAATCATGAAACAGTGGAATAACGCCTTAATTCAGAAATCTTCTGGCGAATATTAATTACCAGGTGCCTTGCCGTTGTAAAAACAGAGATACATTAACACAACTAGAAGGCATAATGTATAATTATTATTAATTTAGTGAAATTTAAGCGGAAAAAAATGTAAATTCGGGGAAAGAAAGGTAACTCGTTTTGAAGAAATAAAGTAAACATTCAGTTACCTTTTAATAATTAACGTGAACAATTTAAAATAAGCATTTTTACTCAGAAATAGAAACGATTGGATACATTTTAGAATGAAAATATTAGACGTATAAATAAATCTATTCTTTAGAATTCTGTCGAAAGAAACGTATATTTATCAAAGAGGCATTTGAAATATTAGTTATTAAAATCAGATATTTTTCTTCGTGTTAATTAAAAGTTGGCATCCCATTTCAAGCATATTTTCCACTAATAAGAAAAGCCAAAAACGAAAAGAACGATGGCAATATCTAGAAAAATTATGCAGATTGCGAATTTCATTTTCCCCTCAACTGGAGCTTGCCAATATCAAAGAGACGTATATCCTCCCAGAAAAGGCATTAAAATACGAATTTTGATAGAGTAAATAAAAAACAAGGTTTTGACGTTAAGATTCTTTGATGCCAAATATTAAGTTATGTTATTTTATTTACATTTTCTGGGAGCAAAAGGAAGATAGTTTAGAAAGGAATATCTTTTGAAGAGGAGACATTTTAATGGATTTTTGCGTATCGGGTGAAAGCATTTTGATGTGATTTTTCATCTTCACGGACAACCTATTTGGTATGTCCGATATGCAAAGCAGATTTCGAAGTACATCATATTTTTTAACGAGAACATTTGGAATAAAATTTCTACAAGACATAACATCTTTTCTGTAGCGGATCATGTCACATACAGATGGGTGGTTTGATAAAATTGATTTTTATCATTGGTATATTTGAGTTTTGTGATGAGGAGAAACATTTCTTTCTGCATATTAATTAAAATATTACTTTGTCTGTTTGTACATTTTCTTATTTCCCATGAGCTTCTTTGGTAATAATACTTGTTTTGACATCTTTAGCAGGAAATAAGTAATGCTGGTGATAGCTTTTAAACAGACCTAAATAGGGGATATATCTGGAGTTTTAGTGTTAGGCGGAAAATCAAGGAGCTAAAAAATAACCATTACTCTCTATGATTAAAAGATTTGCAATGCATTTGAAGCTTGATTAAATTAGTGTCTTAAATTTAAGTTAAGACATAATATTTATTCATTTTTTAAGTTAGTGCAGTTATTGACAGCACAGAAAGTATAGGATTAGCTTCTTTCAGTCAAGTGATATATTGCCCTAATCCTTCAAATTTGGTTTTATGTAGCGATCTTATTTTAAGATTAGATTAGAAATGAAAGAAAACAAACTGAAAAAAATTAACAATATTTGAATGAATGAAGCATTTAAATGACTGCTTGACGCAAATGCCTCTTAAACCACATACAGCAATGGTGGCCAATGTCATTATCCTCAAGAGACAATTGAAATTCTATCTTGGAATGGTCAGCCACTCAAAGCGCTGTGGTTAGCAAATATTTGGGAACATGATCTAAAATAATAAAAAACGACTACTTTAAGATTCTTTTACTTTATAATTTTAAATAGCTTATTTATGAAGATAATCTAAGATGGTTAGAAGTTAGCATAAATTTTGTAATTTAGACGAGGGTAGAAGAAAATTGCCGGCCTCATGAGCCCAACGGGTACTCATTGGTCACCTCTATCATAGAGCAGTTCCTTTAATTTTTATTTAAAATTCGGCTAGGCAATATAGTACAGTTTTCACAAGATGTGGAATGTCGTATAGTTTTATTGTCATTAATTCTTATTGGATCACCTTCCATAGTTCTTTTATAATAATTACCACTTTCTAACATTCTAAACGTTCGTCTTACACAAGCTTTTTCGAATCAGCCAAATACAGTTTGCTTCGTTCTTGAGCCCAGGACAAAATCAGAACTTAATAGTGTGACCTGAACCAACTATAGATACCAGATAAACCTGCGTTTTCTGAAACTCAAATGTCCAGTGTTATTTGAAATGTTTTCTGCTTACAATGCTACAGTCCCATTAATGAACAGCAGTGCAAATTAGAAATGTGTTGGATATAGAGATCTGACATCTTTAAAATCTCAAATTATTTTATGCAAGGTACGTTTTCAAACCATGGTGCATGAAAAATTTATTGTGTGATATTTCGCTGGCACTATATCTAGCCATTGCACCTCTACGTTTTGCCTTCTTTCAGAAACAGTTAGAATGTATTATCAGAACTTGTATGTCTTTTAATTTGGTTTCGGGAATATGACGTGTCCTGAATAGGAACAGGGAGCTTCGAGTGCTTTACATAATTAATTAACGCTAAGACTGGCCTTTTAAATTATTACGTATGTAGTACGCAAATTGCCGAAATTACAATACGTTTTAAATATCAAGAGGGCTAAACCTCTGGCCTTAAAGGCGGACAGCAGCTGATTGGAAACTCGTGCGGAATGCAGTGGCAAAGCGGCTAACTTTTTAACTATCTCACTCTGCTCTTGGCAAAAAGCCACAGCTTAAATACTTGGGCGTTAGCAAGTACAATTTGCATAAAACATATTCATGCGTTTATTCTGGACGGAAGTGGAAAATAAGAAATGATAGTAAAGTTTTAAAATAAAAAAACTTTAGTAAAACTTAAGATCTTTACAGTATGACCTACCAAGTCTTGCAGTATATTATGCATTAATGGATACTGTTTGTCATTATAAAATGATATGGTTAATTATCTTCTCTGCTAAAGATAACGAGGAAAGGAAAATAAAAAAAAATTGCCCTCAAAATATGATTTCGAAAAAATTCATGTATTTTTGGATAGGTAAACTTACATTATTTACCTCCAATGATATACAGATATTTTCGGATATATGTATATATCTGGCATTTAAAGTCTGATATAATCTCAAGCTGCTTTAATTTCAGAATAAATCTTTAGTAAAGGGATGTACTTGTTTCCCAAAATTTGGAACAGACTATCGTCCATTTTATTTACTAATTTAGGCATAATTTTAATTCAAGATTCCGTCTTAGTAAATGGTTGTGTACACTAAAATAAAATCTGGAATTTACATGGATTTTTAATATGTTCGCTAGCTCACTAAAGAATAAAAATTATATTTAGTACAGATACCAAGGCTGCGAACTGATATATAACAAAATACTTCATTTTTGATGAAATATACATTTTCGAAATAAAAAATATTTAAAGCTGCAATAAATATTCTGTCATCTATATGGGATATATTGAGATTTCGGAAAGAAGCAGTTACCTGTTTTGAGCATCTTGTGTTCGTTGCGTCATAAAGTTATATTTATAAAATCGTAAAAGTGAAAAAGATAAATATACAACTTAACGTAACTCTTCAGATGTCAAAAACGTAAGCTTAATCTTCATTTATAATGACACAAAGTCTACTAATTCTTCTTTTTATTGCTACGTAATCAGTACTAATTGAATATACAGTAGTAACATACTAGATTTGACAACTGTTAGCATTCAGAATGTTATAGAAAATCTACAACTTATCTAAGGCCGCTTACACCTATATCTTTTGCTTTAGTATGACTTACAATGTTCCTATAAAAATAATCAATTTAATTTTTGGAAAGGAATTTTGTGAAGATGAGTAGGCGATACAAATGTATTGCGTTTTAATAAATTAAGCTTCCAAATTTAAATAAAATATAAAACAAATGTTTTTAAATTCTATATTAATGCATTTTTTCAGTTATGAATTTAAAAATATTTGATTATACTATTACATTATAAAAATTATTTACTCAATTTTACGCATTAATGCAATTCGGAATACAATTAAGACCTGCTTCTGTAAGTATTCCTTATTATAATGATAAAAGCACAGGCTTGCATTAAAACGGGTATAACATAAACATGATACAAAATTATGCTTAAACCATTTGATATTGTAGTTACTATTAAGAAAGTCAGATATTTAATTAACTAATGTTTATCGCAATAGAATTAATTTAATTCATGTTATCAGACTTTACAAGCTGTAGAATGTTTCTAGAAATTTTAGAAGCTAACTGCTTTTTATTTATTGAATATGTAAAGCGTATTTTTAGAGCTCTGTATGATTACTATACGCTAACTCATATAAATATTAAAATTCTGTTTTTAAGATTTTGTTCTTATGTTAAGTTAATTCCGTAATTACAACTGACTTGGATACCTTAATTGGGATTGTTATACAACGCGTTCTTCATGTTTGTTCAAATTACATTTCTTAGAATAGCATATCCTGTTACGTGCTATCTACTTAGATGTTTGAAACAGAAGGATAATGATTCAAAAGAAAATTTTGTTAATTTACAGAATCATTAAGCTTTTTTCTTTAGTGCAGCGAACTTAAATAATCAATATGCATCTCTGAGACTCGAATCCGAAACCTTCCAGACGTTATCTGTATACGCTGACAATTACACTAGACGAAGAACTGTTTCAATTGCATAATTCCTTTTTACACAAATGGCAGAGTAATTTAAGGCGATGAAACCTAGTTTGTCAATTAAAATTGGTAACAAATTGTCATTGATCGTATTTTAGCTCGAGCGCCACTGTAGAGATACTATGATTTAAAATGAATCTTGAAACATTAGTTGTAATCTTCAAAGGGAAGCTAATCCTTAGTCTTCCAGTTGTTAAGTGGATATGCTAAACTAAAGGAATATGCCCTTAGTTCACTATAATTGTTAAGGAATTTAATGCTTATTGCTTAATTGATTAAGGTTAGCACATGAAAGGTAACCTGGCAAAAGGGAGGGACTGCTTCGTGGAGAAATTAAGAAAATTTCTGTCCTACTTATGTTTGAACTTGAAGAAAGTTGAGAAAAATTATTCAATTAACCTGTTACTCAAGATTCGTGAGCCGAAAGAAAGTTATTAATGGCTATGTGAATATGACTGGGATATAATAGCGTTATTTGTCTGCGATTAAATAACCTGGCCTTTATAAAATGTTTATAGTTTTGCGCATGGATAGCGTAAATAGTATTCATTAAAAGGTTCTTTACAAGGTTATCCTTCCTAAGGCAAAATTCAGTACTTTCCTTTTATAATACTTGTAACAAGGAGATGTATGCTGTGATGGGATAGATTTCTTTTTAAATTGAAACTCATTCCAAAGCTATAGTAAACAATTAAGTATTAAGCTCATTGAAATTAGTTGCTTATTTAAGGCTGTTCCTTTCTTTGTTCAATGTGAATCTTCGAATGCATAAAAGAAGTGTAGGTGAAACGTCGCATAATTATAATTGTCTTTATTTGCTCATAAAATTTAACTCGCAGATAATTTTCTTGACGCGTTCGAGACTAAGTTCAAAGGATTTGTGTGTTTTATATACCTGAAGAGTAGTGATCCATTAAAATGAAACATAAACATTTCTTGCCTAAATTTTTTAAAGCATGAAATCCAGTTTTCTTCTTCTTTTCTGGGTAACATCGTTTAAAAATACACGGGTATGATGCATTAAAAAGTGTCTGAAGAAACGCTTTATCATGGTTTAATGTTGAATTTTACACGTTTATGGATTAATTATTCATAGAATTTGAGAGTATCTGCATCTATAATGACGAATTCTAAGAGGATCATGTCTGTCATTCATAGATCACTTCCCTAATGTTTAGCTAGAGCATTAACAGTATCCGTTTCACTTCCTGTATCACTGTAGCAGAATACAGAATTTAGATGCCAGATATAATCTATCTTTCAAAGCCCGGAGGCAAGTGACATAGTGCATTGAGGCGCTTGAAAATAATGTAACTAATTCTGCCCCAGAAATGGAATTTAATGTAGTGAGCACTATGAACATCCATATTTATGTAAGAGAATTGATAACTGTACCGGTAGTTCTGAGTTAGGTAACAGTAGTAAAAGCAGTAATAAATTTGATGCACTCTGAGATTATTGGTTTCTGAGATTCAACATGAGTAAGAAAGAAATATAACATACTAATTGTTCAGTCACTAAAATTTGTAGATAATAGTGCGAGAACTGAAGAGAAAACAAGACACTAATTTTTCACCTTTGTCTAGTTGATACACAGCATGAAAACATCTTTTGTTAATTATGATAATAATAGTGTAAATATTTATAGTACAGTTTGTAGGGTTTATATTTATTTTAACTAACATTTATTTTAAGTTTAAACTAAACTATCTTTCCTGTCAAGCCTTACTTTTCCCTGGAACTGCCAATGCCAGAGTATGTAAATTTTAGTAGAACGCGCAAGGATTCAAATTATCAGCGGAAGTATTCTGATTTAAATAGAGAGGAAACGAGTTCGAGGTGTGATATTCTTACTTCACGAGCGCGGAGGTAGTTGGCCAGAAATTGAAGAACCCCGCGTTTCGGCCTGTGTGCTTGCCTGGAAGTAGTGTTAATCGTTCAAGTGATCTTCAAGTTTGCTGAATTAGCAGCGGTATTGTAAAACGCGGTGAGGTTAGTTACTTTTAGAGAGCCTCGTAGTTAGAGTCTTGTCTTTAGTTTCTTTTCAGGTTATTATTTTTATTTGACCGCCGAGTTGGCGCAGTTTGTGAGCGTCAAGAGCACGCACTTGTAATTTATTACGTTGAATAAAAAGGGACTTAAACCCTTAACAAGACTCTGTCTTTTATCCAGTTTTCACAGTCACCTCTTGGTTGCGTGCAAGTTGGAGGCGCGCAACGCTACAAGTTAATTCTCACATGTCTACGACAATTTTTCTAATACCTTCAATTTATTGCTCGTTTAGTCGCTTGAAAATAATGTAACTAATTATAATAATTACTCTTACTAATATATAAATATATTGGTAGTAACACAACCATGTAGGTAAAGTCTCCAAAATCTGATAACTATGGATATTACAATTCAGTTTAAAAAAAGCCACCATCTACGTATGAATTCTTTTTCTTGCACTTCGAATTCTGAAATTCATTTATAGCTAAAGCATGTTGCTCCTATCATGAACTAGTAAATTTATAAGGTATTTCTCCCACTTTCCTAGCGTGCCTTCGTGGTGTAGTGGTTATGCACGCTGGGCCGGTATTCCAGAGGTCCGTGATTCCCGGTGAAGGTGACTGCTATTTTTCAGTTCTCCTGCTTTCAAAAAATACCTGATGTCTCTACAAATTTTAAACCATACGCTTGTGGGATTTGCTTGTAATGGGAGGAAACTACAATAAAATGTCTGCAGAAATACAATATTTGGCCGCAAAATCACTCAAGCGTGTCGCCGAAAACATCGCGGACGAAAACAACACAAGGCCAAAAATGTCGTGGTACAAAACATCGCGGAAGAAAAGAAGGCAAAGAGAAATCGTCGCAGTTCTAAAACATCGTGGTACGAAATATCGTGGTCGAAAATAAAGCGGTTCAAAAACTTCGCAGTTTAAAAACATCGTCGTCGAAAATATAGTGGTAAAAAATAAAGTACCTATAAATCATCGCATGACGATCATCGCATTCGGATCAAAGCATTATATTAAAAATATTGTTCTTCAGTCAATATAAAAAACATAAAACGAGAAGAAAGTTTCTTTTTCAAGATCTTGCACGACAGTGTTGGGAGCACTATGTTTTCTGATGCTGAGTTCATCAGCTATCTTTCGAAGAGACAGGCAGCAATTTCTCAGCAACAATTATTTAACCTTTACGAAGTTCTCATCCTGTCAAGTTTGCTAAAGGGGACACTTCTTGCATTCATTATCACAGTCTTAAATATGAAATTTTCCATATCCTCGAAAATATTGAATAATTGTATGCAACATTTTGAATGTCTCCATTTCTGTTTTTCCCGCCTTACAGAAAACGTTTGAGTTGTCCTTCGATTTTATGATAGTAGATGTTCAACGAATCAAAGCAAATGAATAATTTCATAGAAAATTCAGCTGTCAAGTGAATAGTTTACGAAAAGCAAAAAAAAAAAAAAATGCCAAAATAGTAAAAACTGACAATTATTGGTTTAGCTGGTCTACTGGATTTTCTGAAAAACTCGTTCCTAAGACTCTGTAGACTCATTGTGTAAATAGTACATAAAATAATATTAGCATTAATGCAGAATGAATCAATTTTTTATATTATTTAGGTTCAACTAAAGTGATGCTTAATTTATTCAAGAAATCATAAATATGTCGGCACAGTATCACCTGTACTTTAAAAGAATTATTATTTTTATATCAATAAAGTATTAAATTTATTATATTATTGTGATAACAATATTTGCATTAAAACATAGATCATTTCATATACTCATCAAGTCTCAAATTTAAACTTCTATTTTTGATCGTAGTTCTTTTTCGAATACGAGGAAAAAAGTCTACTTTAACCAGTTTTTCTGCGACCACAGTGAAGTGGGTGCGAGGAGAAAGAAGTCTTGCATCATGTTTGTACCTTCATTCTCGACATAGGTAGTTTCTACTATTGTTTGAAAATTCAGATAAATAATTTTACATCGTAAGGTTTAATCTTTCGTGAGTGAAAGAAAATACAAATTTCAGAATTTTCAATTCCATTTGCAGCTAATAAGGAAAACACATTGTTAAAAATCCTAAATTTTTCCCTTCTATCTCTTTTTTTTAACTCGAACCTTTCAAGAAACTGAAAGTCGATTAATTTCTGACGAAAATAACAATTAAAAATGGGATAAATAAGAGAATATTTTCAACTAGAAAATAAGGAAATTTCAGGAAACATTCAGAAATTTTGTTTAAAACAAATAAAGTACGTGTTGAGCGATTCAACTCCAAATTCATATCCTTATTTATTAAAAATATCGATATAAATGCGATTGTAAATTTTATTATATTCTTTTAAACATATTATTAACAGTAAAGGTGACGATTATCCATTTCGAAAAACAAAATCTTTTCTGCAACTAATACTTTATTATTTTAAATTTACTATTGAGTTTAAAGGAAGAATATTACGATTAAATTTCTTGATTATAGAAGATCCTTATTACTTTTTTTACCAATTTCTACTAAACAAATATAATGTATTTAGAATATTTAAGTATTCTAGTTTTGTTGAAGGTTCTGTTTGTGTAGTAACACCACTGAACAATGCCCTAATAGATTAGTTGATGTACATTCACCTGTTTTTTAATGTTACTAAAACAGCTGATTAAGTTGTTATTATTATTATTATCTTGGATTACGACAAATTTGAAAAACGTGATTTTCAAATAATTTAGTAAATTAAAATCTGTATACTTTGTTCAGAACTGAAGTTTATATGAATATGTACTAGAATTATAAATTGTTCTTATTAAATAAAGTTAAAACTGGCTGAAAGTTTAAAATTTAGAAAAATCTTGATACTCAGATTTTATAGGTATTGTGATTTCACTACATTGGGATTGAACATGATACTTAAGGTATTGAAATAACTGTAATTATTAATTATAGAAGTTAAAAATAAAAATTGTAAAAAATTAAACCTCCCATTTCAAATACTGTTAAATAAAGTAGATTAAATACATATTATAAGAACAAGTAACATTAGCTTTTTTACCATATACTTCCTGCTAAGAATGCATTTTTATACAATTCGCAGTATCAGTAGTAAAAATGAAAACAGAATTGAGAATTTTGGTGGCATATCATAAATTAATTAAATTAAATTAAGCGAAATTAATCACTTGTTGAAATTCGAACTTAACTAAACCAAATTCTAATTTGGCCTCCAAATTTATTTCTGAGTACCTTGAAATCAAATTAATATTTCCATGTGCAGCAAAACTGGTTCGTATTAAATGAGATACAGATGCAACTGCATATAACATGGAAAAAGTGTTTTCAGTCCATTGCATCTCTAGCTTTGAATCAGTATACTTCTTAAGAGCAAAGAAACCTGAACTATTAAAACATTTAATCATCGTATTCATGTATATTACTTCTAAATTACAGAAGCGTAGTTGTTTTTATTTGGGCATAGTTAGACTATTATTCCGTGTTACTGAAATAGTGGATTAGGTTGTTAATATCATTATTATTTTGGTTTATGACACAGAATGTAAGGACTATCTATATAAACAGAAGAAAGGTTTTGTATATTGGCTCATATTCATGTTACGCATGGGTAAAAACTATGAAATCCTTTATGCAGTGGGACTGTCACCAGAATTTAAGCCCGGTTCGAACTCTGAGTTACGCGGAAACCCGAGCGTTACAAACTAAACTTGTTTTTCTGCGAGATCATAAGACTAATTTATCACTCCATTTTATTAGTAGGGTTATTTATAACAATTTTTATTTACAAAACAAATACGTGGCAATTTTGTCGATTTGAAAACAAAACGTATTTTACCCAAACTGTGCGTCTATTACAATCTGTCCTGTCCGTCAGCCAAATTGTAACAGACGTGGTAAAGTACTAAAAATATAAAAAACAATATTTAAGAAAACATTTAGTGATTATTATTACCTGATATAGTGACACTGAATGATATCAATTTGTATATTAGCACACAAAGATAAAATTAATTAACCAATCAACACAAAAGTCAGTCTTTATCAGAACTTAGATTAATACAAACAAATGAAAAATTATTTCTTCTAACACATTTAACGTGTGCCCACATTTTTCAAATTAAACATTCTATCCATTTTATTTCATGAATAGTCTTAAAAGCATCGTTGTGAGTTTAGCAAAGCTACTCTTCTGTTTCAGAATCTTTATCAGAGTTCAAAATGCTCTTCCTTCAGTGCTTTTATCTCTTCGGTTCCTTTTTTATTTTTTTGTTTAACATTTTTCTTTTCTTTATCTTTCTGTGTTTTTTCAAAATATCCAGGCAAGTTTAATATATTACAACTGTAAGATTAGATTTTGCTAAAACTTACCCCACCGTATGGTTTCCGGTACTTTTGTTGATTTATAAATCAAAAATATAGCAATTAGTAAAATAGACAAGCGGAATTTAAATCATTGATACAGAGACAAAAACAGGCAAAAACATTAAAAAAAGATGAGTTAATTTACTTTATGTTACAATTTACGAAGTAGTTTTTCTATTAACTAGATAAAAAGGATCCGATGCACACAACCTCTCACTACTCGTTTCGATGAGGCATTGACTGAGCTGACGTAATAGGCCGCATCAAAAATTCACGTTTAGTGAAATTTCTGATATAAAATTTTCAAAACACAACGGGCTTGTTACTATTTACTCCTCTTATAGTTAGCCCCTAGATTCCCTAAAGCGAGTGTAACTCAGAAGGAAGTTTAAACAAACCTTTATATTGAAACTTTAAACATAATAAATGCACATCTCTGCTTACAAAATCAATCTCGGCTGGTTGCGAAATTTAAGCTAACAGAAAATCTTAAAGTAAAATTTAGGTATATGACACTTGATATGATTTTGCTTTCAAATATGATATGATAAGCTTTATATGATGAGCTTGATATGATTTTGCTTTGTGAACTTGCACAAAGCAAAGTCATATCAAGCTTTGACGTAAGCTATAAATACTTAAGCAACACTATTTGCGGAAGGCTAAAGTCCATTTAAATGTTTCTAACGTTTGGTAAGAATATAATGAAGATCAGCTAAAAGCTCACTGTCTGACTTCAACATTTTGCTCTTACAAACTCGTTAAAAAACTTTTATTTAGGTGGTAACCAACGAAAGTTTTAGAAAAGCTAGGGCAGCTAAAATAATAATTAACGTAAGGCCATATACATTATTCAAGAGTTTATATCTCGGTCGCTGGTGGCTTAGGTTGTTTAAAATAACCAACGTAAAGAGTAATAAGCACTATTACTAGTTACGTTAATTTTATAAGCGAGTAAGTATGTAAAACAAATTCTTATATTCTTTTTCTGAACATAAAATAATTAGCACATAATTTATTTGACTTCATTTATTGAAATAGAAAATGCATGCAGAAATTTAGTAAAAATATGTCATTGACTTTAAAATAGTTTCAATACGTCAGTAGAAATATTTCATGTATTTATAATATTTACAGTATGGAGTATAAGTAATTATAAGAATATTATATATTCCTTTTGGGGAAAGTCAGGATTTGGGAATAACGTCCTCTCTTATTGCGAGCTCTGAAAGCTTAGAAATTTATCGGCAGTATATTTTAGCATTCACAGCTGCTCCTCCTGCATACCTCATCCTCTTCAAAGCTGAAGACGACCATAAATATAACGGTTCCATTTCTCATACCCCATGCATACCAATGTCATTTACTGGGCCTGTGAAAGAGAAGGCGAAGCTGATAACCAATGTAAGAGAGAGATCTCTCGCCCTGACTACGCAAACAAAAGGAAGTGTGGAATGTTGAATTTTAGAATAAACGACAGACAAAACACTGAAAGATATATGCAGTGGTGTTTTTTTATGGTCAGTTCCTTGTACACTATTGAAAGAGCCTAGTAAAATAGCTGAAGGAAGAGTCAAGCTAACTTTTAGCAAAACTGCAGGTAATTCGATATAAAAAAATGTAATTGCAATGTGTTATCTCAAATAATTTACAGTTAAAATTCGGATATCATAAAAAATATTTTAGAAAGTAAATTTGAAACTTTTTTTCTTCCCAGAAAGATGTCTTAAACACTAATTACGTAAATTACGAAAGATGTTTTAATTATTGTTTACTCATAGATAAGCAGAACATATTCGAGAATTATTAATTACTCGTATAACTGAGAAAAAAGTAACTATGTCTGACACATATGTTAATAAGTACTATTTTCAACAAAGTTTTAACTAGCATAGTCATCACATAAAGGAAAATTATCCCTAAGCTGTTAATTAAAGCTTCTGCATAATAAAAAGAAATTAGAAATTAGCCGAACAAGAATGTATTTAAATAAAAATAAATTAAAACCTTGAAATAATCATATATATTAGTGACATACCACATGCCACTGATTAATATGTAAATTGGATAACTGTAATGAAGAGGAAGTTTTAAAATGTATAGAGAAGAAAAATTAGCATTTTAGTAATACTGCTTATAAAACCAGTCTTGTTTAGTACTGCGCACATACATAAAGTAGAGAAGGAATACGTACGAAGTATTACGATAACTCCTTACGTTCTTCTCCATTTAAAGAGCGACTGGAGAAGGAGGCGATCCAGCCACTTAAATCCAAGTGATAATGAATTACCATGGACCACATTTCGTTGCGGGGCTAGTTTAGATTCCGTCAAGTACGTTGACCCAAAAAACGTGAAAGTCAGATGTACCATTGTTAGTATTCAAATCATGAATCTTTTCATTATTAACTAGATGTATTCTCAATTTTATCGTGAAAGTATGCACGGGGAAGTGCTATAAGTTATTTATTATATTTTGATCTTGCATTCTTGTTCTATTACGAAACATTGTTTTTGCTTTCTTGCATTTTTACATTGTTCTATTACGAAACAGCAAGGGCTTTGCATATAAGTTCAACTAATATATAGAGTCCGTATGATGAAGCTATTCTATAAGAAAAATAAGTAGCTAGTCGTAATTCTGTTCTTTAAGGTAAAGCTTAACAGCAGTGATTTTTAAAGCAAATATTACGGAATAAATAATAAATTATTCTATTGCATTTTCTAAAGGTCTCTTTCTCCAAGTAAGATGAAAGTGGTTTCAGAAAAGTGTTAAGGAAAGAAATGTTTCTATATTTAGGTAATTACGAACACTGTATTGCAATAAGAGTAAGTATTCTATTGAAACAGAAAACAAGAATTAATAGTCGTAATACAAATTGAAAAGACAGATTTAATTATATTTAGAAAAGAGCATGAGAAAAACACAAAAACATTAATTAAAATTTTGAAAGTTTTATTTTATTGTATTTAGATTAGTTGATGGTTTATATGATTTCGGAAAGCGATATTTTTGCTTATTGGATTCACTCAATCTCTAACATGAACATGAGGCAAAAAATGATGATTTTGGACTTGATTCTTCTTTTTTTCTTTTTTAAAAATAATTCCAACGTGCCGTTTTCCGGCTTTGTTTGAAAACATATTGTAGTTACTAGAATATTAGGCGTATGCGCCTCATCCTGTCATAAACCATACTAACACAATTTTTACAAAAATCATACTTTCTGACATAAACGTCGTTGATATTTTGAAATGATGCGATTGCCATTTATGTTAAAAAGTTGCGCCATCACATTATGTAGTAATTAATATTTGACATTCCCCGTCTTAGTGAGTAGAAGGTATATAAAATGATCACGATGCAGAAAATACTGAAATGGTTATCTAATCCAGTAAAATTATCTTGCGTCTGAATGTTTGATTCATTGAGCGGCATTTCGTAATAAAACTGCATCTAAATTTCAGTATGCTTGCTGAGAATTTCGCATCCGTGCCTTGGGACGGTGGTTCATCTCCGAAATTGTATCTCTAACATTTCAGATATCCCTCCTGAAATCTGCGACTGCGATATGTTTGGCGTATAAACGCACCAACCGGGAGTCACTCAATCTTGAGAATTCGAATGTTTCGGAGACTTTCTGGATGAGATGCAATTTCGAAAAGCAGATGGAGAGAGAGAGGTTCGTGGTCGATCGTGAGTTTCACCGCTCGAGTTATTTACGACGTCTTACATATTTCAGCTGGATAGCCCACCGTTATGACTTGGCGTTGTGACGCGAATATGAGGACGACCATTTTGGAAGGCAGATAAATATAAATATGACTAAGTTACACTAAACTCCATAGCAAGTAGGAACCTCTAGTTGAAAATTCCATCTTTGAAACATAGTTTGAATCAAAGCGGCCAATAAATATGAAATTAATTAGCCTATTAAGCCCTCAAAATATTTGATTTCTTAAGGGGGTGTTGGAAGTCGCGTAGTAGGTAGGTTTAGTCTAAGAAATCGAATGTCTGTATTTTAAATATGATTTATTAACATTCAGTGAGACTATAATGAATCTGTACTGGCTTGAATATAAAATAACATTTTTGCCTCCCATTGCATTTCTGTAAATCAAACTAATGTTCTGTTTAACATTTAATATATATTTAGTTCATTTATAGTTTATCCTCTAACTTTTATGTTAAATTACAGCACGAGTATTTAGTTTTGCCTCAAAGTATAGCATTTAGACAATTTAATTAACATTCTTATTGATTATATTCATCACATCAAGTTCTTCACATGGGAGACCTTAGAGCATTCATCAGTAATTGAAAAACACTTTAAAACAAGCTCGTGTTCCATGTACGAGGTTGTCGTATATCGATGCCGATACACTAGAGTTAAGTAGGTTTTTCAGTGTAGATGCAGTTATGTATAAATACTATTTGGCTGTTTATTAGAAGAGTAAGCATAAATTTATTTATGTAAAGAATACGTGGGGTTCATTAAATCAAAGCACTTATTGTAAAACCACAAATCATCTTTATTAAATGTAATTGGCATTAATCCCTAGAACTGACCAAACTGGTAGGTGAAAAAAGGACATTAAAATATTATCCCTTCGACCGTGATTCTGTCGCCAAGCAGTGCAATTTAGCGCCAGTTATGAAAAAACGTGACTTAACAACATTTTCAAAATATCTGCGGATTTGTTTGATGTAACCGCCACTGATTAGCGATAAGCCACTTTTTTAGGAAGGATTTTGAAGGAGGCAACTAATTACTATTGATGTACAGGGTGATTATAATTAAAGTTTAAGTTTCAAAACGCTATAAAAAAAGAACCACTCATGAAAATGACGTCAAATTTGAAAGGAATGTTATTGAAGAAGGCGGAAAGCGTATGGCAGAAGAAAAAATTTAGTTTCAAAAGTTAGCAACAGATGGCGCTGCAAGCGGAAGAAGACGTAAATTAAAATGTTAGTTAAATTTCAGTGTTATAAAGCCGCCAGGTACCAGGCTGTTCCTCATTTCGCGACTCAGGCGTTCGCCATGGGTGTTTCACTGCAGGACCGCGCTCTGCTGGTAAAGCTGTATTACAAGAATGATGATTGTGCAAGAGTAGCTCTGCAAAAATTCAGGACACTGAAGGGTATAAAAGAAGGCGTTGGTCCAATGAGTGTTGTAGGTCTAAAGAAAATGATGCAAAAATTCGAAACGACAGGTACGAAACATCCTGCAATGCTATCCGTACAAAATTGGCCATGTGCAGGAGTTGCTTCCGTCTGACCTGACAGCTAGGGAGACGTTTGCGTTAGAATTCCTGGCTCGCATGGAAGTGGATAATGAATGGCCGTGGAAAATTTTGTGGACAGATGAAGCCCATTTGCATATGACAGGATACGTGAATACCCAGAATTGTCGAATATGGGCAACAGAAAATCCACTGGCAACGCACCCCGTACCACTTCATCCTGAAAAGGTCACGGTATGGTGTGGCTTTATGGCATTAGTCATCCTACAACCATATTTTTTCGAGCAGACGGGTGCTTCCGGTCCTGTTACCGCAATCGTCACTGGTCAGAGGTATGCGTCTCTTTTGCGCAACCACGTGATTCCAGCTCTGCAACAGCGTGGATGTGTGAATGAAATCATTTTTATGCAAGATGGCGCTCCTCCGCACATTGCACATCCCGTGAAGCAGCTGCTGAGGCGCCATTTCGGAAATGCTCGAATTATCAACCGTCATTTCCCTACAGCCTGGCCGTCCCGATCGCCTGATCTTACTCCGTGTGATTTCTGGCTGTGGGGATATCTGAAGGATGTTGTGTTCCATGCTCCAATTGCAAATTTAGCGGAATTAAAGGCACGCATTTCGCAACACATTCTGAACATCACCCCGGAGACACTGCGATCCGTTGTGGAACATGCTGTTTGTCGCTTTCAACTTGTTGCACACAACGGTGGACACCATATTGAACATGTTTTGCGCCAGTTTCGCGACAGTTCCGAACTTCTTTGATGAATGGTTCTTATGTGGTATGCCGCCGCAAAACTCTTGAAACCGATTTGTCCCTTCCGATGTGATATGTACAGTCATGCAAATAAAATTATTCAACAATTCTAATTTGTCAATGCGTTTTAATGTGTAACTTCCACCTTAGCCGTTGTTTTACGAAACATTTCTCGTTTCTCGTCGTGATTCTGCCGCTTACAGCGCCATCTGTTGCTAACTTTTGAAACTAAATTTTTTCTTCTGCCATACTCGTTCCGCCTTCTTCAATAACATTCCTTTCAAATTTCACATCATTTTCATCAGTGGTTCTTTTTTATAGCGTTTTGAAACTTAAACTTTAATTATAATCACCCTGTATTTTAACTTGCATTTTGAAAAATAAATTATTAAAATTTGGGATCTTCCTTTTATAGCAGCAAGCAGTGGATTAGTTTCAAAATTATGCAGTCTTACCATAAAATGATGTGTTAATCAGTATGTTATTGTCAACTAAATATGGTCGTCAAAACAGTAAGATATCGGAACAATTACCTACAGAAAGTTTGCCGTAGATGTCAAAAGTTTTAAAGGTCATAAGATGTCATAACGTTTTAAAGAGAGTTTCCAGTAAATTCGGAGGGTTTAACAAAATAGTAGAATTGATGAAAGATTTTTTACCAGTCGAATCTGGCTGTTTATTAAACAAAGAAGAGCCAGTTTCTCCGAAATTCCGCAGGAATGAATTAGAGTAATTTTGGCTGGATATACACAAACTTTCACATTTCGATGACAGCTGACTTTTATGGTTGACGGCAAATGCATAGTACCCCTTAAAAATTCTTTGAAAGCAATCTTTGCTTAAAGTTTGATAAAATTCATCTTTATTGGCTTCGGTTAATTGATCTTTAACCCAATGCCTTGAAAATATTATAATTTATAAGAATGTAATGCATTCTGCATTTTTAAGAAAATTTCCTTTTTAGTTTAAACCGTACAAATGATTTCACAGAAAATGCACATTCTGATCACAAAAGGTAGAAATTTCTTTCTTTTTTTATTCTAAAATTTTCAGATATAGCTCAGTAGAACAACATATATAAGAACAACATATATTTCCATATTCCGAAAAAAAGAACAGTTGATTTAATTTATTGAATTTTAATTAAAACAAACACTGCATCATTATTTAGTTCTGTTTGTTCAATAAACCCCCAACATTACTAATTTTAGAGAAAATTAAGTGTTCTTACTTTATATCTAGAAAGTAACTAATGCTTTACGTTCTGCATTGCATATATTGTAAGGATGGATACATTCATCATATTAAAGGCAGTTAGTATGCTGCTGAAATGTCAATGAATACAACTCTCAGTATCTACTGAACTATCTTATTTTTTATATGGTAAATATTAAGCAGCTTATTTTGTTGAAAAATTATTATTTCTGTTTTGTTTGAGCTTATTCTATCACCATGTAAGATCCTTTCTCTATAAAATGCATATTGATTCAACGTCATATTTTATTTACAAATTATTGTGATCATCATAAACACTTCAGCTATCCCTTAAACGCTTAAGTGTAGAGTTTTGTTACAGAAACAGAGAAAGGTTTGAAGAAACAGTTTTGAAGCAGAGAAATTTTCTGAATTCGTTTTCTTTTATTTGTAATCCTTTGGAATCTAAACTATTTAAGTTTAAAATATGTAAAATTTCTATTTTTTTGCCTCATAAAATTCGCGTTTAGCTTTTTTATGTAAAAGAATTTATATTTTACAGTTTAAAAATAAAAATTAATAGTATTTAAAAATGATAAAAATAACAAACAAATGAAACAATAGACAAAATGTTAGACAGTATATGATACAGTCTAACATTTTGTCTTTTGACCGTATAAAATAAAATAAAATTATACTACAGTATGCAGATATCTTGAATTCAGTCACAACTAGAAATAACTATTTCTCTATGTAATTAAGACTTACAAAAGTGTAAAATTCGATATTTTAAATCATGAAAATAAGTGGTTTTTTAATAGTTGCGTTAAATATATTAGATACAGAATCTTAAATTTGCGTGGTGTGGTGTATTTAATTATGGCAAAGCACACTAGGGCTATTTGCCTAAGGGGAGGAATGCCTTCGTGGAGGACTTTCTAAGGGAAACTGGATCGTATACACGTTACACATGGGGACAACCGCGAAAACACCCATGGAGACAGCCCGTTCGCGGGATTCGAACCTCGGACCGAACTAACAGTGTTCAGCGACTTTACCGCTCGGCTGCTGGTGGGCTCTTAAATTTGGGAATAATTAACTAATTCAGTTGGCTTTACAAAATTTCTTTGAATATTAACTTAGACGCTGAATTAAATTTTGGCACCTCTGAAACTTCTGTGTCTGGGTGATTACAAAATATAATCTAATAACAAAACTGTTCCACTAGAGAATTTGATGTATTTTTTGATCAATAAATATAGTAGTAGTGTTTGATAGTATAAATAGTAGTATTTGATATATAGTACATAGTAGTATTTGATAGTATAAAATTACACAGCTTCGAAAACTAAAGATGCAATTCTGATAATTAGAATTTAACGAAATATTTCTTGCACAGTTGTGATCTATTTGATTGCAAATTCAGTACAGCACTCTCAAAAATCCAAAATGCGATCCTGATGCCTGTGAAAATGGAGTTTAATAACAAACCTACTCTACTAACATTGGCCAATTTGAATCTCTCTACAAATCAAATTATTTTGCAACACAGTAAATTTATGATGAATCACATATATGAGTTAGGTAGTAATGTTTACGCATTAGTTCTATTCATAACAGATTTGATTTAAGAAAATTTCTCAAGATAAATACGTACATTTTTATCCAAGGTTTACATTTTTCAAAAATTACAATTTTTATTCTGTTTGTGTGTGTATGTATCAGAGCTAAAAAAGAACTATATTTCAGTCAGAAGTTACTTTTAACTATTAAATTTAAAGCTCAAAGTTCTTGGCTGAATTAATTCCACTTATAATTTCTCAAAAATTTCAAACACAGTTACCTACTTGTTTTCTCAGAAGTACTATTATTGTTTAATAATAAAGCTAATAATGTGCATGGGTAATTAATTATCTGCGTTAAGTTTATAAACAGGTTGCAACTCACCCTAACGACAGAGTAATTTTTTGAAATGGATACCCGTTACGGAAACTAAATTATTACCTGAAGGTGCATGAACTCCTAAAATAATTACTATATTTAAAGATAAAATTTCCTAGCTTGTTTTTTATGTATGTTTATGCGAATAAATTCAGATATAGTTCATCTTTCTAAAGGAATTATATGGGGGAGGACTGTCATATGCTGCTAAAACCTCGTATATTGATTAGGTTTTATAATTTACCAAAACAAAACAAATTTCAGCCCATGAATTTGAATGTTTTTGTTTTATTTTTCGAAGTCGTATAAAATACAATAATTAATCATACAACACTATGAAGTAGTATACAGGATATTTCCAAAGAAAACTGCATGGCTAATTATTCGACGTACAGCTGATAGTAATGGGTCAAATAACTATCTTTCCAGACTGCAAAATTTTAAATTAAAATCAAGTTTCAGTAAAAATGTACGAAGCTTTGATTTTTATTTGGTGCCTTAAGAAACCAACGTAAATGGGAAAAATAGTTTTCACTTCACATAATCAAAATATTTGCTTCTAAGAAATTCCATCCTTACAAGATCAAAATTAATCAAGTCATTTTAATTAATTAATATAGTTTTCGCGTTCTTAATGGCAAAACATTGAATGGCTAGCTATCCGTTATATGATACCTTTATTTGATAAATTTCGTGACGTGGTACTACAAATCTATAAGTATGCATTCAAAGGATATTTAGCAGTAGAATGGTTTTGAAATACTAACTAATATTACCATAATATGTCTTCATTACGCAAATAATTGTATTAGTTGATTCATTCTCAGTTGTCTGAGAGCCAGAAAAGTATCAGGTGTTTACTCTGTTTTTCCAGCAGGAAAGTAGAAATACGCAATGTTTTAAAATTAAGCTGTATTTAAATAACCGATTCTTTCTTATTTTCAAAGTGTACTAAGTGTTTAATTTTTGATAAATTTCAATAAATATCTAACCAATGCAGCCCATACAGCATTTTCAAGCTTCTTATTTATATTTTATTTTACTTTTGTTCTACGGTCAAGGTAACATGCTTTAATTTAATTCATCACATTTCAAGACCAGAATAGCAACAAATATGCCAGATTTATAATTAAATAAAAGATACAATAAAGTGTAAAGATACGAATGAAAAAAATTGAAAATTAATAAATTGTAAGAACTTTTTCAACAGATTAATCTCCTGAAGCTTGCAGTTCTAAATTAGGCGTATTAATCAGATTCAGTAAGAATGTCTACCGAGCATACGCTGGGGAACAAGTACGGGAAAGAAATTTCTAGTTTCAGCAAGCTGCAAAAAATTGCTTTATTTTAAATATGTAGTTATTTAGTATTTCGTTTAAATTGCCTGAAGTTCTTGCTTATTTTATATTTTTGTTGATACTGCGAATTCATTTATGATATTTAAATTTGACAAAAGAAGCAATAATGAATATTTTTTATTTGAAAGCATTATTTTGCATGTAATTTCATGCTTAATGATAGTCTTCTGTATTAGAAATAGGCTAAAGGTTTTGAACATACTTAGCTAAACATTTTATAATATTTTAACAAAAACTGAAACTGTAGGAAATTATACACAATTTAATCATTATTATGATCTTTATACTTATTACAATCATTATGATCTTTGCCACAGAATGAAGACATTTATAAGCGAGTTTTAAATGAGCTTTATGCTGTACATAAAAGTTGGAAGGGAGAGAAAGAAAGAAAGAAATGTTATTCAGTCAGCGTATAAAAATTTTAAATAGAAAAATGTATAGTGTCACATCGAAGACATAGAAGAATTAAATAAACTTTTGAATTTAGAATAATCAGAAACAGCTACAGAAGAAAAGAAATAGTATTTAGAAACTTATTAAATCTTTCATATTTTACTTTGAATTACATATTTCATAATTATGATGCAATTTCTTATATTAACAGTTTTTATTACGTATCATATTAATTTCTTTCCCATTTTATTCAAGAGTTTCATAAATGTAACTACTATTCAGCATCCTGAAAATTACTATATGCTTGGTAACATGATACTTATATAAACGTTATAGTTTTATTACTGATTCAATTAAATGTTGGGAAAAAAATGAAGCAAAAAAAGTTATTTTTGTGTTTGATTCTTTGAACAATTGTTTTTATTTGAAAACTTTAAATTACTTTAATAAATCTTAATTTATATCACAGTTAAATGCAGAAATCGTAGGCTGCATGATCATAATTTTGTTTGCTACAGATATACAATATTAGCACACCAAAAACCCACCAAACTGAGTTTATGATGGCAGAAAATACAATTTTCATTAAAACTCTACTTCGGCGAATTTTATACCTTACTATGTCGCTGAGGATGGGAAAGCAAAAGTAAACTGCAACCAAAACTGAGAGTAAAAAGAAATTTATCCCAGATTTTAAGTTTTTGCTTATACATTTAAGGAAACTTTGTTAAGATTACCTTTTAAAGAAACAGTAATACGTGTTTCTAATTACTTCAAGTGTCCACTCATAAACTATATGATGCATAGATGTTTATTTTAGCTAATTCATCAGTTCCATTCCATATATCGATACTGTTAAATACATTAAGTATAAAAATCCTTTGGTCTGCAATGCACGTCTGAAAAATAGTAATACTGCATAAAAAGAAAATGAAATCCATAAAAAAGGTAACAGACGAAGATACAAGGAAATAAAATAAATGAATACAAGTTTTTATCAGATGCATTTAATATTGCATGGAATGCTTTGTACTTTGTGGTCATTCGCGTATAAAATTTATCGGTTTAGCTCATTTTCTTTGAACAGACGTTTTAAAAGCATTGCACCTAATAACGTTCATAAAAATGATTTCATAATTTTATTGTAATTTGAAAGAGAAATTATCTCATTATTATCAATCATTTTTATCAGCAAGAGAAATTATCATATTATTATCAAATTTATCTTCGATTCCATAGAATATAACTTCGGGAGATTTTTATTCATAAGTCCTTTTTAGAAGCGAAGCGAACGTTCTTGCAGCCTTCCATGAGGATCTTTATCGTTCTAGTTCACATTTTATTTTTGTTTCTATTTCTTTTCCACTCCTCAAAAACAGATAAATATTTTGGTGTTTTCTTTTAATCTGCCAATTCCCAGTGGAAGCAGGAGGGGATTTATACACATTTGTTCCGATTAAAGGGATGTATATAATACTGGACCTTCCCCCAAGATGGCGTTACTGGCATTGAGAAGTTTCTGCAACGTTATGTGAATTCCCACCAAGTAGACAGTCATCCAAATCTCTAGATGCTTTGGTATTATCGATATTATTCTGGAAAGGCACACTCGGGTATCATTAGGTGGGTGGTGGATGTGAGTGTCACGAGATGTCTGGTTGGAAACGTTTAGATCAGCAAGTCTTGAAGATTTAGGAGTGCGATGGATATCGTTAATAGCTTGTCGGAGGGGACACAAACTCGAAACGATAGAGCCAGTTCACAAAAGATTATATCGTTTGTTTTCTGAGTTTCATCTGAAGAAGAATGTTACTGATAGAACCTGAAGACAATAGATAGCTGTTTTGTAATGTGAAAATAAAATAAACAACGAAGAAAAATAATTGGTTATTTTATCCGAAATCACGATTAAAGAACAGTAATCATTTTCTTTTTTTTTTTCCTCACATTCCGATTCTCGAAAATCCAGTTTGTTCAGGTGTAACTGTCCTCGTGTACTCAAAATTTGTATGAAATGTAATCATACTCCTTGTCAGTTAATAGTTAGATAATACTGCTATATTATCTGCTAATGAATCAATCAAAAGTTTGAAAATTATAAGAGTTTTAGAGGCTTTAAACAATAACATACAGTTTTTATTTTAACTATAATATTGCTAGTAAGCATTATTTTCTCTGCGCTTTATTCAACTTCATAAAGATTGGGCAAGTTAAATTGATTGCTAGATTGTATTTGCTGATTTAATATTTTTTTAAATCCAAGATAGCTTAGTAAAATTTCAGGAATTATCAATAACCCTATGCTAAAAGCAAGAATTCTATTATTTAGATATAATATTACATCATAAAATTTGATGCATCTTTCAGATTGATTGATTAATGAATTTAAAATTGAATTATTACATTAATTAAAAATTAACTCTTATTTACCGTCATCAATTCCAGCAATGAATCTGCAAATAAATCCAAAGCAATAATTGCATTAATTTCTGAAATTACATTAGCAGATTTAAAACACTGGGAAAAACAGCACGACGCGCTTTGCAATTCTTTGCCATTCCTCCTTAATTCAGTTTTTGTAAGCAGAAATAAAGGTCAGATCCTTTTTTATTTTTAACTGGAATATCGAGTGTAATGACCAAAAACTAAACAAATTCTGTTATAAAACAACAGAGGAATTTTACACTTTGAAGAAGACGGGCCATGTAACTATTTTCCTTAAAAACCTAAGTAGTTTTAAAATTAACTGCAATTTAAGGTTGCTATGTGTATAATCTAAAATTTTTTATTTAGGGTTTAGTATAATATCCTTATTACGCATTTTATTACATCAATTTTATTGTATCACCGTAACTTACCAAAATTTAGTTTTTAGAATCGCTTATTACTTCTTTAATTTGTAGGTATCATCATATAAAATTTGAAAAGTTTTAAAATATGTGCCACTGATGTTCTGGTTCTATTAAGTCACCATTTGTTCGTCTGTCTTTACCCCAACTTTCACAGAACTTGCATAAACATAAATAAACCAGCAGAGAGGTGATTTGTTCGACTCAGTTGATGAGATCATGCTCAAACTGTATAGAGAAACTAGATTATCCTGTAGACGTCTGTCATGTTATTAAAAGCGATCATATCAAACACCTGTGGATATCGATAGAAATTTTCTAGTTAGATAATTAATATTTCGCACTACCTTTGGGGTACAGGTATCCGTGTTTTACATATGTATTTGTAAAACAAATTCAAACATAGTACATACATTTGTAAGTTTATACAAAGGCTGTTTACACATTTTTTAGACGATGTATATTGTATTCACAAAACTAAATTACATAAAATTCTTGTGTTTTAAATCTTCTATTTGACATCCCTTATTCTGAACTATCTTTCGACACTGCAATTTTCAGAATAATAATGCCTTTTGAAGTGGCAGAAGAGATATTCTATCCCATTCCTCCCGAACAGCTTTCCAGAGTCCTGTTAGGGTTTTGGGACAACGTTTGTATAATGCAGTTTTTAAAAGTCCGAAAGCACAAAAATTCACAGGTGACACATCGGGATATTTAGTAGAGATATCAGTGAAGGGTATGGCCTTGATACCAGTTTTTTGTTCAATTTCTTTTAGGAAACTTATAGTGTATTTTGATGTGTGATTGCTAGCTTTGTCCTGATGGAGTCTTACAGATTGATGGCACTGTGGGTAAAGCGATGGTATTTTATTCAGAAGAATTGGCGATAAAATATCTTCCTGATAGTATTTGGAGTTAATCGTGACATTTTTTGCACTCTCTTTATTTTTAACTTGCCATTGTACGAAAAACCAGCAACAATCATGAATCCCTTAGAAAAACTTTCTTTCGATTATTCTTTGAACCATGTACTTAAATTTTTTCCTCCTCTTTTATGATAATAAATGGCTCATTTTTTGTTACAATCCTTTAAATACACCCATGCTTCATCTATTGTGACAATTGTTTTCCATTTTTCTTTGGATAAGTGTTTCTCATATAGAATTCTACAGCGTGTCCTGCGTTGAGCGATATGCTTTGGAAGAAGACAAAGCACATTGCGTTTTTTCGCTTTCTTAAGATTTAAATCAACGTTTATCATTTTGTTTATAGTGGAAACCGAGCATTTTAATGATTTTGCAACTGTCCTTTGACTAGGGGGATTTTCTTTTAACATTAAACAACGTACCTTTGCAATAGACGAAGATGTCCGTTTTTTCCTTGGATACTTGTTTGGAATTTTTGTCCCACTTGAGGTTCCAATATGACGTTTGTTTCCTTTCTTGTTGATGATATTACCTATAGACGCTTTAGATATCACAAAACCATGACTCTCACATCGTTTTTGGATAACGGAGTATGCATATTTCTCTTCGGAAAGAGCGTAAATGTAGCCTTCGAACCACTGCTTTGTTAAATTCGCGACAGACGATAATTTTGACTTTTAAAAATATAGTACAATTGCAATTACTTCTTTTGAAACAAACGATTTTTTATTACCGCTTACCAAAATCGTCTAAAAATTGTGCGAACAGCCTCTGTATGTGTTTCTAAAATAAGTTCGTTGATAACTAACTGTTCCAAGTACATTTTCGTTTTGTAGATTTATTCTGAATTCTGCATTACATAGTACAAGTGTTATATTTCTGAAAACGCATTTGCACGTAAACGTTAGAAGTTTGTGTTGAGAGATCCTCACAAAAGTTGAGGAACAAATGCCGGAGGACATAAAAGCGGATTAGGAAAATAAATTATTTGTTTGCGATCTTTGAAAATTTGACAAAAACACAAGAATAATGGGAGGTGTAAGAAATTCTAAAAGCTCTTTTGTTATGTAAAATATGATGTATATTGAATCGAATGCAATATCGTCTGTTTAGAAATCCCAGGTTTTAATAGGAAATTAATTAAAAATACTTGTTTCGTTGGTGAAAAAATATCTTATGTATGTGCTTATATAGAAAATTTCCTTTATTATGTAAATGTGATATCTATTGAATAAAATGCAATAAGAGTTTGGATTTGATTCAGCGCCAGATATTAAAAGAAAATTAATTAAAAAATTGATCTGATTTAGTGGTGAAAACACGTCTTACGTATTTTATATCGAAATATTTTATTAATAAAATATGGCCTAAATCATGGTATATAATATAAATCTTTCCTTTTCATTGATTTACATGCCTTGTTCTATTCTTTATTCACAATTTTAATGTCAAAATAGTTCTTCCTAAAACCGATAGCATGTCATCAGTTCAATTAATACAATAAGTGATACTCTGCGTCTGAAATAAATTACCAGAATAAAAAACTGCCCTTTCTGCGGTGATAGATACAGACTAACCTTAAAATTCTACCTTAAAAAATTGCAATTTGGGCATTAATATTTTAGTATTGTAAAAGAATATATATATGTGTCGGTAGAGTTTGAATACAACAGTTAAACTAAAAGTATATATTTATAACTATCTGTGCTGTCTGGTTTCTTCTTTCTTCTGCCTGGTATGTCTTCTTGCTTGCCGCTATGTCTTCTTACTTATGAAAATAAAGTAAAATATAGAAAGCAAGTGAAGAATGAAGGCAGTACTTCTGAAACATACACTTTGTGGAGTCGAAACAGGAGACGGGAAAAATATGCAACGCCCTCACTAGGGCTCGAAACTGGACCTCTCGTAATACGAGCCGAGTATGCTACCGTTACATCACTAAAGCGTGCCGGAAGGAGGGAACAAGTAACTAGGAATTGGGGAGCCCAGTTGCCAAATCCTGGTGATGAAGAATTATTATTCACAACTCTTTAGCTCAAGCAGCATTTATAGAGTTATTAAATTAGTTTGAAGGAGGAGACGAGAAAAATGTGCAGTTCCTTCTCTGGGACTCGAACCTAGACCTCTCGAAATACGCGCTGAATGTACTACCGTTACACCACGCAGGCTGACAGGAGGAAAATATATCTTATAACTTTCTTTCAACTTATGGCAACAATTCTCCAGTTCAAGCATAATTCTAATACACGATGCAGTAGAATGGTGCCCTCACACCAGGATACTTGGGTTCAGAGACCCTTTGTAGAACGTTACGTAACTTCGAATCATGAGAGAGAAAAGAAATGACATACATATAAAAGCTGTACAAAACATAATAATAATAATCTTTATATATATATATAGAGAGAGATGTTCTTTTCTATTAATTTTTATGACAATCGTTAGCAACCTGACTTAATTATCATACTGTATATCGTTTCTTGCCGTACTTAATTAGATATATTATATATTATATATATATATATATATTTATCAAATTTTTTATATATATAATATCATTAAAGTAGTAAACAGAATATCAGACTTAATAGGTACACATAGAAAAACACGACAAGAAAATGTTCCTAAGCATCAGTAGACAGTTCGAACCAGTGACAGTATGAGTAAGTGTGAACCAGACATTTACATACATACAAAGTAGAATAAATAACAAATAAGAACAAGAACAGAGGAAGTAAGTACGGCAAGAAACGATATACAGCATGATAATTAAGTCAGGCTAACGATTGTCATAAAAATTAATAGAAAAGAACATCTATTAATTAGAATTATTGGGATTAAAGATTTCCTCCAATACAGAAAATATGACAAAAATGTTTTCTAACGAATTATCATGTGCCTGGACGTCAGGCATTATCAGCGATCTTTTTACGAATATTCATGAAAACATTTGCAATTTCCTTACAAAATTTAACAACATCGTAGATGGTTCAGCTTATTGATTAACAGATGCATTGGTAGCATTTTTAACATTATTGACAACATTTGCAAAAGTTCTTTCACTAGTTTTACCAGTTTTAACAGAATTTCTCACAATAGGTTCAACATTGGTTTTAGCATCAGCATTGCTTTTATCATTATGCATTTCATGAATTTTGGGCCCAAAAAGCAAAGGAAACTTTGGACATCCGCGATAAGTCGCGGTATGTTGTTCTTGATTACAATTACAACACTTCACAGTAGTTAACCTTTTTTGTGAACAATTTACAGTATTATGTGCACCTGCACATTTTACGCAGCGAGGCTGCAGTTTACACACATTAGATGAGTGATGAAAGTGCTGGCAGTTGTAACAATGCACAATACCTCCGTGCCTTTTGTAAGCATTTATAGAAACATAAAATCCCATAAAAGTTTCAATATCATATATTTTATCAACATTTTGCTTATTTAACCTTAGGCGAATCCATTAGTTGCGCTTGAAATAGAGGCATGGGGGCAATAGTTCTAATTTTGTGCATTTGTACTACTTTAACTGTTTCATTACCAAGAATCTTCAATTCATCTGGAATTTTCTCAATCGGACAATCAATGGGAAGGCGTTTTATAACTACTTTCAGAGGTACTTTATTTGGCATTGATCAAGTAATAATCAATTTTTTTCACGTCCAAGTATTGGGTGATATCGCGATGGTCGTCAGCAGTCTTTCAGTCAGTCAGCAGGAAAAAGTTTCAAAAATTCTCCATTAATTTTGCTATAAAAATCACATTTCACCTTATTTTTTAGTTTCTTAACAAAGTCTGAAAATTTAATACTGGGCTTAACCATTATGGATTTAACTTTTGGTAGTTGAGCCTCTCTCACAGTTTCAACAGTAACATTTATATCATTTTCATTAGCAAGCTGGCATTTTTCCTGCATCAAATTTGAAAATTTATTTTCAGTAGGGATTTCAAAATTAGACTTAGCGATTTTGAAGAGGCGAGCCGTTTGTTTGGGCTGAACGAAGTCATCGTCATCCTTAGATTCAGTAAGTGTTCTCTTAGCATTTTTTAGAGGGCCTACGAGGCTTATCTAATTTATTAACACTGGGTTCATTAACAGTAACATTATCACATTTAATATCAACACTATTTCTAGTAGCAGTAACATTATCACATTTAACATCAACACTATTGCTCAGTAAATTTTTTATGATTTCAGAATTAGGATTAAGACTATACAAAACAATATCAGTAGGTACGAGATTTCTAACATTAGGATTTAGCTTTACAAAAGGTTCACACTTACTAACCTTCGGCGAATCCATTACGTTGGTGAAGATTATCTAGAGCAGCTTTACGAACCTTATCAGGTAAATTAATTTTCGCGAGTCCTTGCACATGACGTCCACGAGATTGAATGTCCCGTTCGAGTCAAAATATCATTTGCATGAGACTAATAAAATCATCTCTCGTAATATCATCCTTTTCGAATAGTCCCTGCCAGTCCATTTACATCTCCTGACCGAGTAATTCATCAACATATTCCAACATATCTGCCGCGAGATCGAGCACTTATCAGCTTTCGAAGTATTCATTTTGGAAGAATCTGACGGGGAAAGGTCAACGTCTCCCTTTATCAGTGTAGACGTCGAAATAATCCTTGAGAGATAGTTAATTATACACCACAAAGATATTGAACACCATCACCATTCGATTAATATATAAGACAACGTCGATGTATAAAGATATCCGCCTAAGCACGAGGCTGCGACAATGTTGAATCACATTATGAGCACAGAACAATTCTAATAATAAGCATATTTGGCTTCCATATGGTCCTGTCTTAGTTTTGGGTTTTGCAAGAAAAAGTATGGTATACTTATCATTCTTTCCTGATTTGGTGATTGCGCATTATAAAAATTTAAACTTATAATTTTTCTAGATTTCTTTCACTTTTTTTTATAACAAAGAACAATAGCCTATTTACATGCTCAACTAAACAACTCACACATGAAAACAAAACATGTATGTAGAATTTACTTTCAAAACATGAGGGGAGCACGGATATTGCATTATTAAATGCTTTATTTTACTAATAAGGAATAGATAAAAGTAATAAAAGGTAAGTTAAGTAAAAATTAATATTGCTGGTTATGTCAGTTATACTCAGTCCACACAGGATTCATGTAATGATGAACATTTCAGTCCTATACACACTCAACATCAATGGCTAGCTTTAGATAATGTGATCAGCATGTCTACAAGAAACTTAAACATCAAAGGAAATCGTCTGTTTCCACCAACTCTTGGAGGATTTACAAGCCGTCTGCTTGCTTCCGGTCCTCTCCACGTCTGGATGCTATCTGACGCTGTCTGGAATGCTCTGCACTGTCCTAAGCTGGGATGACGTCACCTCGCTAGTTATTCGCTAAGTCAATGTCGGTCGTCGATGATTTCTAAATGTATGAAAATCTTCAAATTGATATTTCAGCTGATTACGTGACCTGAGTAATGAATATATACGAAAGTTACTGATTTATACTATACTAGAAAGCCCGGCGGTCATACGAAATGACCGCTGTTCTAGATATTATAAATTGTAATTAAAATGATTTGTGCAAAGGTGTCTGCTAATTCAAACTGAATTACCCAAAACAGACGGTGAGGACGCCCCTTTGCTTACTGCCCCACGGTGTTTCCGCCTTCTACTTGCTTAATTGCTTGAAGTAGAGTGCAATGAAGGAAACCACTGGCGGTACATTTCTTAAGAGCCACCACTAGCTCAATAAATAAAGGTGATTTAAATAATAAAATGTTAATTCACATGTCAAAGATCTCTTTGTACACAACATTTCTTGGGTAGATCTTTCTATCTTTTTAAGCTCTCCTTGCAGAGGTCCATCCATTATTTTTAATTTTACGTCCGTTCTTTCACGAACTCTTGAACAGGCAACATAAAGTTGACCGTGTCCAAATGCAGGCTCTGCTAAAAAAATGCCAACACACTTAAGCATTTGGCCCTGAGACTTATTGATGGTCATAGCAAAGGCAAGTTTTACAGGAAATTGTATACAACTCAATTGAAACGGCAACCCTGTGCCGTGGCAACTTCCCCCCATTGATTAGTACAGTTACGCAAGCAACCAATAAACTATCGGTGACAGACACTTAAGCCGCATATAATAAAGATATTTATTTATTACATTTTATTTGTTTTTTCATCGTTGCCGGTTTTTGCCGTTTGTATATTTCCGAATTCGATTATATATAGATGTTAAATTTATTTATTAAACGTTAAATGCACATGCTCTTGTATTTTTAATTTTTACGGCTTAGCTTTCTCATAGTATTCGTCCCGCGCTGCACTGCACAGGGAATAAAACAATTTACAGTTACGGAAGAAACCAATAAAATATCGGCGACAAACACTTAAGCCGCTTATATATAGAGAGATTAGTAGGAATTTACAATAACTGTAAAATAATGCTTATTAAATTTTATGTTTCTTTCGGAATTGTAGCCTTAATTCAAAATGTTATTTTTATTTTACGAAGTTCTAATAATATTTATAAAGGTCTAGTTTATAGCCCCAGCTTTAGAAAACTGAATAAATCTAGTTATTATATTCATTGAAATATTCTTTGTTCCTGAACCGTACATTTTCACATAATTGATAACATTTCATTTACATGTTTGGTGAAACAAAAACAAGTATGATATCTTTAGAATTATTTAGTCCCTTATCCGATTTAACTGCCCGATTCAGCTAATTGAATTTGAAAACTAAATGTATTGAAATTCGAAATGAGTAATAACTTTCAACTTGAATCCTACAGTTGAAATGAACGCAGGAATGTATAAAATAATTAGAACTTACTGAGATGTTGCGTTAGTTTGAAAATCACCCTAGCGGAGCTCTGGATTTTTGAAGCATATATTTTTGCATCTCATTTGCTCAACAAATCGAAGGAAAAGGTAGTGGAGCGAACAGCAAAGTGAATAGAAGAAAAGAATTCCGTTCAGTTCGCTTCTGTAAAATTGAAACGAATTTAATGTTTTAAAAGTTGCTTTTGAGAAACACGAAGTTCATCACAGATCCATTAGTAAGCTGTAGTTTTCTATTTTAGCTGCAGAGTTCCTAAGAACCTTTTGTTGTATTGACGGAATTTTGGAATTTCCAGTTTTAAAATTTTCCATTACTCTTTCATAGAAAATAAATTATATAACTCTTCCTTTCATTTAAAAAAAGGTGTTTTCGAATAGCAGACATAACAGACATATGCTTACAAATATTTCTTTAATTATTATACAAATTATTCAAAACCATGGAAAAATACACTTTAGTTTGGTGATTAATCAAGATGCTATCTGGGACTTCTTACATCGAAAATAAATATTCTAAGAAGCAGACTATAGCCAAAACGTTTGCTTCTGATGAAGACAGATCATTTAAGACCATTTCGTGAAATGGAAAGAACATTTTGATTATGAAATTAATGTCCAATTACCGTTGAGTTTTGCCGAGCTTTAAAGTGCAGTACAATTTTATAAATATTTATATGTAGGTTCTATGTTAGAAAGCGTATTACATTCAAATCACATGTCTGATTTCGGTGTTCCTGGAACCTCTTTCGTTTTTCGTTAAATACGATTGTATCTGGAATTTAGGCTAAAATGTTATTTATTGAAATATGTTCAAGAAGATTTTTACTGATTAATATATAAGCAGTAATAGATGATGACTAAACTTGGATTGATTATAAATTTAATAATAATACTACTACTAGTAATAATGCGTTGTCAACAAAACATCAATATATTAATTTTAATATCATTATACAGAATGTCCATAATTTAATCACCAGATAAGAAACCTAAATTGAAAAATAATTTTACGAAGTAACCGGAAATAATTTATGTCGATATAATCTTTAGTTGAAGGAATCTTATTTGTTTTAATTTTGGAATGATAATAGAGAAACTTTTTGTTCACAGGCAAAATGGTTTCATGCTCTGGAAAAGCAATATGCTTTCTCTAGTTTATAGAGATATTAGGAATTTTTTTGAAGCATGAAAGATGAAAAATTAGCAAAATGGTTTCATGCTCTGGAAAAGCAATATGCTTTCTCTAGTTTATAGAGATATTAGGAATTTTTTTGAAGCATGAAAGATGAAAAATTAGCAAAATGGTTTCATGCTCTGGAAAAGCAATATGCTTTCTCTAGTTTATAGAGATATTAGGAATTTTTTTGAAGCATGAAAGATGAAAAATTAGCAAAATGGTTTCATGCTCTGGAAAAGCAATATGCTTTCTCTAGTTTATAGAGATATTAGGAATTTTTTTGAAGCATGAAAGATGAAAAATTAGCAAAATGGTTTCATGCTCTGGAAAAGCAATATGCTTTCTCTAGTTTATAGAGATATTAGGAATTTTTTTGAAGCATGAAAGATGAAAAATTAGCAAAATGGTTTCATGCTCTGGAAAAGCAATATGCTTTCTCTAGTTTATAGAGATATTAGGAATTTTTTTGAAGCATGAAAGATGAAAAATTAGCAAAATGGTTTCATGCTCTGGAAAAGCAATATGCTTTCTCTAGTTTATAGAGATATTAGGAATTTTTTTGAAGCATGAAAGATGAAAAATTAGCAAAATGGTTTCATGCTCTGGAAAAGCAATATGCTTTCTCTAGTTTATAGAGATATTAGGAATTTTTTTGAAGCATGAAAGATGAAAAATTAGCAAAATGGTTTCATGCTCTGGAAAAGCAATATGCTTTCTCTAGTTTATAGAGATATTAGGAATTTTTTTGAAGCATGAAAGATGAAAAATTAGCAAAATGGTTTCATGCTCTGGAAAAGCAATATGCTTTCTCTAGTTTATAGAGATATTAGGAATTTTTTTGAAGCATGAAAGATGAAAAATTAGCAAAATGGTTTCATGCTCTGGAAAAGCAATATGCTTTCTCTAGTTTATAGAGATATTAGGAATTTTTTTGAAGCATGAAAGATGAAAAATTAGCAAAATGGTTTCATGCTCTGGAAAAGCAATATGCTTTCTCTAGTTTATAGAGATATTAGGAATTTTTTTGAAGCATGAAAGATGAAAAATTAGCAACGCCTTCGCCGTGAATCGAACCGCGGACCTCTGGACTACGCGCACAGCGTTCAGACCACCACACCACGTAGGCATGCCAAGAAGGCGGGAGAAATACATTATGGGAAACGAAATCTATGAAAACAGTTCAAATGCATTCCAAAACGAATCTAATAAACCTCTACCACCGGAACAATCAATTAAAAGATTGTTAAAACAGTTTCGAGAGGTTAGACATGTTTTGTTAAAGGAAGTGCAAGTAGATCGAGCGTCAGTGATGAAAATATTTACTCCATTTGATATGTGCTTGTATATAGTCTCAATAAACTCTTTCGCCAAGTCAGCCTGCAAATAGAAATCTGTAGTCGACTGTTCAGAGAGTTGTTCATGAACGGTTCAAAGTGACTGCGTATAAATTACAAATTTGTTAAATAATCAAACCTAGCGATCTAGTCATTCGTAAGTAATTTTCTGTAGACATTTTGACAATATCAGTAATGATGATCAGTTTATTCAGAGAAACGTATTCACTGACGAAGCAATATTTCATATTTGAAAGGTTAATCAACTTAACTGCAGGATTTGATGTTCAGGAAACAAGCATTGTGTAAAGAAAATAAAGCTAGGCAACAATAAAATTAAATTTTGGTGTGTACTAGCTCATAACAAAGTGATTGGTCCCTTCTTTTTCTTCAGTCATCAGTTGCTTCGGATGTTTACTTCTATGTGTTGAGATTGTTTCTTGTACCGCAGTTAGAAGAAATGCAACCAAATGGTTTTTTTTCAACACAATGGGGCCCCGTGTCATAAGTCTACCCATGCACATGATTTCCTTGATGAAATATTCCGTGATTCTTGGACTGGTAGAGGTTGACCAAGTGTCACCTCTTTCTCCGGGCGTCGCACCACTCGACTTCTTTTTTTAGGAATACCTGAAGGACCGAGTCTATGCCACAGAGATTTACAAAATTGAAGAATTAAAAAATCACATTAAAATTTACAGAAACACCTCTGTGCAAATACTTAATAATGTCTGGAGGGAAATGAAGAACAGACTTGATATTCTTCTAGCAACTAGCGGTGCTCATGCTGAAGTGTATTAACATAAAATTCTTTGAAATACTAAATAAAATTTAATGCATCCTTTCCTTTTATCTCTTATTGTATGTTATTTAAAACATATCTTTATTCGGTCAATAAATTATGGACTTCTAGTGTAAGGGTTTATTTCTATGTCTTTCAAAAAGCTTTTATAAATAAAGAGCACTTTTTATAAGATAAATATATATTAACTACTACATTATATCAGTAATGCAATTTATGCGACTTACTTTAATGGCTATGTAGCTGTTTTCAGTTTCTTTCATAGGAGAGTATATTCATTTTACATTACTTATAAATGCACGTTTGGTTTACCAGGAAATAATGATTCATACTGCAGTCATTTCTTTATTTCATGTGCTTATTATTCGCAATATCTACCGTTAAGCCTCTTTTGTTAACCTTCCTTTAAATATATATATTTTGTTTCTATTAAAGAAATTTAATCACAAGGCCCAAATTATTAAAATGTTGCATAATTAATCTTGGCCCCTGGCGATTTAAGATCTACTTTGGTTCAGTTTGATTAAGCTTTTAATTAAAAACTTAAAAACTTTATTTCTTAATAAAAATAACATTTAATTTTTGATTGCAGTTTAATATTTTCTCTTCTATTCTTTTCTTTCCGTCATAAATTTTGGACTTTTTTTCTTTTCATGCGTTTTGCACAATGTTTCATGCGTTTGCATGTAATATTTTTTAATACTGATTATCTTGTGCTAAACTGTGTGGGTTACTTTCCATTTCGCCATAAAAGATTAAATTGCCTTAGCTTTAGAACATGAGACTTAAATTAGGCATATTTGTTTAAGTAAATATGTTTATTTAATCTTTTGTACATCTCTTTTAAATGTCTCTCTTTCTGGAGTTTGTTCTTGAATCTTGATGTTTTCTAAATCAGCAAAAGTACTGATAAAACTAAATTATTGTTATTAAAATTCCAAAATTAATTCTATATATAATTGGAACTGCGACGCAGTAATTAAAAAAATATCATGTTACTTTATTTCATGCATTTTTTTAAATTTTACCTCATTTATGTTGTTATATACTGTATTTCCGACCATTTATGATATCTTTTACGAGTTGTATGTAAATTATTTTATAATGTAATTAATACCTTGGATTGAAATTATTAAGAATTCTACCGACATATAAAATGGTATCAGCCAGGACAAGAAGAAGTAGGTGGGATACCAGAATTTCATTAATGGTTTATAGTCCTATCTCCCTTACTGTGCAGTTCTGATTCAGTTAAGGACATAACGCTCCGGGTAACGGATTTTCAAGGGTTTCTCATCCCTCTTTCTCTACCATCAAATCACTCGAAAGAGCTCTTGGCCTGGCAGTATTTTAAGTGCCTTTAGACCACTGGAAATCTGGAAACTTATTATGTAGAGAAATTAAGTATTTTATGGAAGCAGGCAAGATGAAAAATATGCAACGCCTCCTCCGAGAATCGAACCGCAGACCTCTCAATTAGCTGAGCATGCAGACCACCACACCACGAAGGCTAGCTAAGAAGCCGGGAGAAATGCCTTATACACTCCCCTTTAAAGGGCGACTGGTGTTTTTTAGGGGACCCAATCGCCAAATCCTGGGTGAGGAGAATCATCATCCAACATCACTTTTAGTTCGGGCTCCGCTGTAGAGACATTAGGGCTTACTGCGGTGGCAAACACCAGGAAAGCGAATGTAAATCTAATAGCCCTAACTGCATAAACTGCGAAATAAACAACAAGCATTTCGGTACCAAAATACTCATGTGACCATTCCACTTATGTCAACTACTGCGCATCCTACAAAGAAGAAGTTTTAAGGATCAAAAGCAGAACGCAATACAATGAGTAGCCAACCTCCAAGCAACGTTAATATCATAGAAAACCATCCCACGAACCACTAACATGGAACGTCATATCCTGGCAGGACTCGGACACTACACAGTCCCCGAGAGCAGCTATCATCGTGCTAAATAAGTCCTGGACTCCACTCGTTATCAAAGCACACAGAGATGTAGTCACCATATCTATTACTACAGAATCACAAATCTACCACACTAGCGCCTATGCGTCGCCTATTGAAGACCTCGATAACACCCTGCAAGAAATAAAGACGACTCTCCACAATAGCAAAGTCCCTCAGTTGATCAACGGTGATTTTAACGCACAGAACAGCCTGTGGGGTTATCCACGTACGACCCCAAGAGGAACAAAAATGGAGGACTTTATTAACTCTAACAATCTAATCCTGCACAATGACCCAGAGGACTTACCCATTTTTACCACAATCAATGGAAGAGGATGGCCCGATTTCACTCTCAGTATACACCACCTAACTCACAAAATCCAGAATAGGAAGATTAGCGAAGACGATTCTTTCTCCGACCACAAATACATCACCTTTGAAATTGCCCAGAAAATAGAAAACATACAGACGAAACGCTTTCGAATTAGTAGCAGCACAGAGAAAAACGTTTATCAAACAATTAAGTCCAAAAGTTCAATCCATTCTACAAACCATCACCCAGACCAAATCCAAAGATGTCAATATATATGCAATACACTTCACACGACTTATTCAAGAATGCTGCCATGCATCCTTCAAACTAAAGTCAGCCAGCAATGAAACAAAAGCTAACTGGTTGACTAAAGAACTGCGTGCAGATCGCCAAAAACCAGAGCGCTAAGACGAAGATTAAAGTCCCGCACAAACGACGAAGATCGCACAGCAGCATGGGCCGAATACAACAGGCAAAGGCTAATTTATAAGAAGAAAATCACGGAAGCTAAACTAAAATCTTGGACCTCCTTTTGCACCAATAACCAAAGTACTTACGGAGCACTCTATAAAATGGCCACCTCAAAGATTTTCAAGCCAACGCATATACACACCCCAAATAGCATACATACGCACAACAACGCCAACGTTACGACAGATGCCTTAAACAACATCCTAGACCATGTTTTCTCACAGGACAACAGCGAAGAAGACACCCCAGAGCAACGAGAATTAAGAACCTCCATTAATTCATTAAACACACCAGATGACATACACTTTACAAAAAAGGAACTACTACCACTCGTCAAAACACTCAACAATGCGAAGGCCCCTGGCCCAGATGGGATTTCAAATTAAGTTTTGAAGATAATCTGTAAAGTCAGCCCAGAAATACTCCTAAATCTGTACAATAAATGCCTGAAATACAACTGCTTCCCGGACTGCTTCAAGCACGGGCAGAAAATCCTCTTCTCGAAGACAAACAAAAAGACAGAGGAAATTCGCTCATACAGACCAATAAATCTACTACCAGCCCTGGGAAAGCTCCTTCAGCGACTTCTGGTCAATAGAATAAAATACCATATATATAAAGACTATAGAATAAGTACCAACTAGTATGGATTTAAACCCAAAAGCTCAACCACTCATGCAATAGATATAGTAATCTCTCAAATACAAGCAAACAAAAGCAATCAAATGCATTCGGCTCTCCTATGTCTTGACCTGCAAAATGCATTCGATTCTCTCTGGTGGCCAGCTGTCAAGCAGGCCCTCAGGGAGATGCAGTGTCCAAGAAACCTGTACCTTATGATTACGGACTATCTCAAGAACGGACAAAGCGTAGTAATCTCTGACAATGCCATAATCGCCAGAAAACAAAATAGAGGATGTCCCCAGGGGTGGTGTATGAGCGCGGACCTCTGGAACATCACCTTTAACAATATTATCGATCATCAGTGGCCAAATCACACAAGAATTGTAGCCTTCGCCGACGATGTTGCCTTCATAATCCAAGGATCTACACGAAGACAACTAGAGGAAAACTGCAACACCACCCTTAATATATTCAACAACCTTTGTCATAGAATAAAACTCCAAATATCACACATAAAATCGCATGCACTTATAATACACAAGCCAGGACAAACAATAACCAGAAATGTGTGAGAACTTACCGTAGACCAGAAACTTAGGACTCACCGTCGACCAGAAATTCAATTCAATACCGTATTTTCAGGAAAAGAAGCTAACCACCGCCAAAATCACAAAAGCATTAAGGGCGATGAAAGGATATTCCTGGGGCCTTAATCATCGCATTATATAAATTCTATTAAAGACAGTAGTCAATAAAATAATCACCTACGGAGCCGCTATCTGGGCCTTTCCCATGACAGCAAGAAAAATTCGGACTCTTAACTCAATTCAAAGAGTTTTCTTAATCAATATTACCCGATCATTCTCAACAACCTCTACCAACGCACTGCAAACAATAGCCGGGATGACCCCACTATCAATTCAAACAGAAATCGACGCACTGTCCACAATCATCCTACAACTCAAGAAAACTTCGACGTACAACGGCGTAATTTTCAATCCACAAGAATATGAAGAAAAGCCACCGAAATATAACAGACATCCCGCTATGGGTCTTCACAATCTCCACTGCAACCTCGACAAGCCACCTCCATCAACTGATTTTACTTCATACACGGATGGCTCAAAAATCGAAAATAAGGTAGGGAGCGGTGTAACCATAAAAAACAAAAACAGGCCTCCACTCCGAATGGCAAGGTTACCTTCGACCGCAAAACAGCGTATATCAAGCAGAGCTCATAGCCATACTAAACAGCATTATGCAACTTAATGACTTAAATACAGATACCATCCACGTAATCACCGACAGTCAGTCTTCCATACATGCCATCAAATAACAGCACACAAATTCTCCTATAGCCAGGCAAATTCAAGACATCATAAGCACAAGTAATAAGAAATTTGTTCTGTCATGGACCAGAGGGCACAACGCCTCTGAAGGCAATGAAAGGGACGATTATCTAGCAAAACAGGCAGCTCTAGAACAATCATGATCTCAAATTCATATCCCATGGCCTATGATCGTAATATGGCTACGTCGGATAGATGCATTTGCGGGGAAAGCGGAGACCCTGAACAGACATGTTTCAGTGTCCGATAACGTCAGCCCATCACATTCGCCATCCCATCGACACTGGAATAGAATTTAGAAGATTCATTATTAAGCACCGTAAAGTTTTCCAAAGCATCAAACATATTATTGATTTCTTACACCGCCAAGGACTGGAGCTGTGTCATCCAGAGCTTAAAACAACCCAAAATAATCCTCTAAGTTCATAAAACGCAACGATAAAAATATCCACTCTCACCCTCATACTATACAGGAGTGCCTTTAGAAAACACACTTAAATATATCCATTTATTGAGACAACCGTAACGTTTTTCATACTACGAACTATGAACTAGTTCATACTGTGCAATGTGTGATAGATGCACCAGTACTACGTACTCAACACTATGTGCCATGAAATGAGTTCATAAACTGTATGCTGTACTATGAACTGCACTATAAATGAGAACTTATAAACTATGAATCGTGTAACAAAAACCCAAACAAACAACAAACCACATAACATAAACACCCCCCCCCCCCGCCAACAAAGCTCCAAACTGAAACACAAAAGAAATATATACATACATCTGTAAATAACTTATTGTAATTATCCATTGTAATTATTCTATCTATCCATCCAACTGCAAAGTACCCGTGTAAAGTATATCTGAGACAGTAGTGTCTGCAATTCAAATTATGCACCATTAATATATAACTGTGTATTATGAATGTTGCAATGTAAACTAATTCTCGAGCATGGTGTTAGCGTGCCCGGTCAGGGTATACTTCTACAGATGGTTAGTGCAGTGGGGCGATACCAGTTTTGCCCATGGCGATGTTTTGGTGCTTCCTGTACTTCTTTCTGTCTGTCTGTAGAGATATTAGGTAATTTGGAAGCAGTAAAGTTGATAAACTAGCAACGTCTTCACCGGGAATCGAGCCACGGACCTCTCAATTACGCGCTGAGCGTGCAGACTACTACACCACGAAGTCTTGTTAAGACGGCGGGAGAAATACCTTGTAATCATGTTTGAAACATACTCCTCAGAGCAAGAGTTTAATCCCATTCTGGTTCTGACACGGCGCAAAGCACATAAATTGCGCACAAGGTACATACATATTATAGAATGTGAGGAAAAATAATCAAAAATTATAAGATATTTTCTCCCTCCTTTCCGCTTACCTTTGTGGTCTAATTGGAAGATACTCTATGCGTATTCGGGAGGTTCATAATTCGAATCCCGGCGACGGCATTACTCATTTTTCAAGTGTCAAGCATCAAAAACTTCAATAATTCTTCAACACATTTTTCTGTTCCTTGATTTTTCATTTATGTAGAGTAAATATATTGAATGTAAAATATTTGCATGAAAAGTTTAATTCAACACTTCAATTTAATGTTGACAAATTCGATACATACTTTGCCTCCGAAATTGTAACATTGCTTATGCGATTTTAATAGGAGAAGAATGATGAATGGTCCATTCCTAACTAACGCCTATAGATCGAATAAATATTCATCCAATAAATAAATTCTCTCAATGGGCAATAGCTCGAAAATTAATTTTCCTAAAGCTAACTCAGCATAACGGATATCTGAAAATTAATTTGATTAAACAGATCATGACTTGGAAACCTAAAGGCTTTAAATCTACAAGCGGCAGTCTTTTGTCGGCTCTTTGAAAAGCAAAATATTTCTTGTATTTAATTATTTCACATCAAAATTCAAATAGTATATTTTTTCAGTTTTCAGTTTTGAGAATATTTATTACTTTTTCATTAATAATTTTTTTGCCAGAGGGAATGTGGAAATTCTTCACTTATATTAAATTTTTAACGTAAGATATCATCATAATATCTCATTTAATTAAAGTATGGCGTAACAAGGAAGAAGAATAATTTCTTATGCTTGAACGAGACTTTACCGGAATTTTATTTTATTCTTTTTCTAAGAAAATTTAGTTTTATCTATGCTGTTGCTAAGGAAACGTTAGTTTTTATTGTTTGTTGTTTTACTCCATAGTTTAAAAAAGGTTGGAATTAATTTGATTAAAATTATTGATGTTTAATAACTATATTTTGTCAGATAAATACAGCGTAAAGAAATTACTGCAGAAAAAATATATCTTTCAGTATCAATTTCCCTTCCCAGAACTTAGCTACATTTTCAGTCTAACCTTAAAATGAAAGCTTTCTCAAAAGTCAGACATAAAAAACAAAGTATAATAAAATTCTGCGGCATTTTTGTGAACTTGGTTCATGTTTTGTTAAACGGCAAATTGTTAAAAGCTCTTTTAGCCCAAATGTGCATGACAAAGAACATAACATGCGACTTTTATTGTAATATTTTTCTGAGTGCTTTTATTAATAATAATATTAGTTAAAATGAAAACTGCTTCCGCATTCTAAAAAAATATTAATTTAGATTAACTCAGCTTGTTCGATATTAAAATTTTGTGTATTAAAAACAAACATGCTTAACTCATAAACACCCACTAAAATGTAACACGTAAATTTATAAAATTTGTCCAATTATCCATTTTTAAAAGGGCACGTGAATTATGTTTCAAAATTGATTTAAAACAATATATTTAAAGATAATTTCAGGTCAAACTTCCTAAAAATTTGTTTTCAATGTTTGAATTACTAAAGATTTAAGTATAATATGTCAAATTAGATAATTAATATTCAAGCAATATTTAAACTATCTTTTTTAAGTGCAAAGCTCTATTTCTAAATAAATCAATTTTTACTGACTTTATTAATTGGCTTCTTTTGACAAAATTCATGAAACAATATAAAGTTACTTCTTAAAATTTTATAAATACCTTTTTAAACAATTCAATAATTTTGAATAATTGAAATTTGCGTTGCTTGTTTCATTTAAATAGTTCAAAATACACATATCAAAATATTATTTTTAATTTTCACTTTACAAAACTATGACGTTTTGAATAAGAAAAATACTTTTTATGTCATGTCTAAAGCTCTTTATCTAGCTAAATTTAGAATGAATTGCGCAAATTATTTTAAGTACAGAATACTGGATATTTCATTGTATATTGGATTATTTTATTGTCTGCAAAATTAAATAAAAATAATTAAAATATTTATTGTTAACAACAGCATACATCTGCAGGAACTAAGAATAATGAAAACTTAAAAATTTATTTACTAGCAATTACACATTCTGAGATGTGATCTAAATAATACTAATAAAAAGCGTAAAAAAATCTGAATATTTTAGTCTAAAAGGATAAAAACGCAAACATTCCCCAGATTTTCAACTCTGAAAGTTCATTTAAATTTCATTAAAATATTGAACATTCGGTTATTCCAACCAATAAGTCATATTAGCTATTTAACCGTTAGTGTCAAACTGAAGGGTAATTAGAGCAGTCGCATAGCAGCTCGATTCCTGTCAGATAACTACAACCAGATTGGTTCAACAGCACGTAGCTCTTTCTTGCCACTAGATGGCGAGCATCCTTTCCTTTTTCTTCATATTTTTATTTCATTGATATTTGGTAGCAGAGAGAACTTCAACACTCTCATCTGAGTAGGCCTAAACAAAAACATCTGTGTTAGGAAAAGAAGCTAAAATTTGATTACATGAGATAGGTGCCTTAAAATGTTTGATACCATTACTGTACATAGATTAATTTAGATGCCTTAAAATGTTTGACACCATACGCATAATTTAGTTTAGTTTTTTTCCTTTGAATGAACAATATAGAAAGACAATCTTACATCTTATTATGAAGAAAGCTATTATGCTTATTGGAGCGCGTAGCAGAAAATTATAAAGACATATCAGTAAGACACTTTATATTATTTTGTATAAAGAAGAAACTGATATGGCATTTTATGGTGGCAGAACAAAAATGCAAGGTTCTTGAAAGTTCTAACAGACTGAATTCGAAAGCTGATTATTAAAGTTGAAGATTTTAATTCCTGCTCATGAAATATTCAGGAGAAGAATAATTTTGTTTTCTAAATGAAAGGTAATAATGTTTTATTCTTGAATTATATATTTTGTGTATGTTTTGAAATCTAAGAAGAAAATGCCAGAATAATAAAAATAGATAAATTAAAAAAGAAAACTGCCATTACGAAATCTGAGAAAATAGAAAGTAAATTAGATAAATCAAATGTCAGCATTAATGAACCTTAAGAATTATTAGAAAAGTTCTGTGCTAAAATCGAAGCACCTTTCTAATACCGCTGCTGAAATTGTACCACTTTTGAGTGCAAACAAATTTGAAAATAAATATGATATTGTAGAAACACGCTATATCAGCAGTTTCAGTTCAGGATAGTGTCTAAAATACACCGAAAACTCTGCAAAATGCAAAAGATACACCGAATATCAAATTAGCAAAACTTTCGATTCTCGTCTTTTGTGGAGGCAGTAGTGAATGGCTTAATTTTGGGAACAGTTTTTGAGTCTTCAATCCGTAATAACGAATCACTGAACAAGGTATACAAATTTAATAACCTGAAAGCATATTTAGGGGAAACAGCTGCCAGCTGCATTCAGGTATTTCCATTATTGCCAAAACATTACGATTCCGCAATTCAAATGGGAAAGAAAAACGTTAAGAATATACACATGAATAATTTGGCGAATGTTGAGCCTTTAAGAAATACGAATGATATAAAAGAATTTCACAGTTTGTATTATAAATACAAGTACAGATAGGATGTCTCGAAGCGTTGGATGTTGTATCAGATTCTTACAGTTCTTTGCTGTGATTCTAATTCTTTGCTGATATTCTTTGTGTTTCTAAAATTACTGCCTCCGGAGTGGACACTATTGAATGGAATGCAAAATATCAGCACCCATTACAACATAAGGGTTTCCTGGAATTTTTACGCAGGGAAGTGTCATCCCGCAAGAGTCAACGATTTGGCAGCAGCAGAAAAGCTTCTATCGGCGACAGCCTTTATTTCTTCGCTCTCCGTAACGAAAAACACATCTGGCCTCCCAAATATACATCATAAGCAAAAGATTTCGGCTGCTAAAGATTTGTTTATAATCCGGAAAATCTGAACTGTATTTTTTGTAATCAATTCCAAAAGAATTATGACTTAAGCTTAGTTGTTTCTTACCATTAGAAGAAAAAGGGGCATTATGAGAAAAATAGGTTATAAAAAAGCGATTATTATGAGTAATAAGCACAATTCTTCTGTAGAGGTTCCTGAAATTAAAAAAGACAAAGAGATAGAAAATAAAATACTTTAAAATCTTGCACGACATTTAGCAGTAGATTTACAAACTTTAGTTCTTCGAATATACGGAAGACAGAATAATTAATTTAATCCACACTTGAAGTCAAAACTCACATAAGCAGGTATGCTGCAGAAAGATTACAGTCAGAAAGCTTAGGTAAACAAAATATAACACATAGACATTTCAATATAGAGGTTTCTGAAAAACATAATCGTAATAGAATAAAATTGAGTAGCGAAGGTAAATGATGTAATTGGAAATCAACGTATTGGATGAAAGAAAGATAGCATCTTATGTTTCTAAAATCAAAAGCATACATTGGATAAGGGGATTGGACACCTAGAAAAAGGGGAATTTATTCAGTGATGTTTTTGAAATTGAAAATTATTGATTATTTCAAAAACATCCCCGAGAGATTCATTTGTATTAGGACATGTTGATGTAAGTTTATTTACAGGTAAAATCGGACCTCTTTTGAGAAGATTAGTACTAGACTTAAGTGGACTGTTACGGGAAAAGAAAACAGTGACAGTAATGAAGCAGAAATTTATTTTTTGATACTTTCGTTACCTTTACATGTTTCTATTATACAGAGTACTGGTCTTTGGGAATTAGATTTTCTTGCAATGAGAGAACCCGCCGAGAAGAAGTCCAAATAAGAATTGGAAATTTTATAAGACAGTCAAAAGAAATTATGCTTTTATAATAGTTTGATCTAAGAGGAGGGATATATGATGGTATATAGTCAGCTACTTCTCAAATTCGCATTGAAAATGAAAAGGCATTAGACGTTTCAAAAGACTTGTTTTAGGATTAAACTCGGATTTTTCAGCCGATATTCTGTTTTATAATGCAAAATTTAATGACTACAGCGATGAAACTTTACTCAAAGAATAATTTTGTCTTTAGCAAGTCTACTGTTCAATTCAATATGATTCCATTGTTCGGTAATTTTAATTGCAAAAATTCTAATGCAGGAGTGGTGGTGAAGAAAATTATCCTGGAATTGCAAATTATCTACACCCAGAGAAAAGAAATTCAGAAAAGAGAATTAAATTTTGTGGAAGATTTGAGAATTCCAAGAAAAATATTAAATTTGATTTTGATTCAGAGACCAATTTATCGTTTCATGTATTTTATACTCTTATGCAACATGTATTTATCTCTGAGAAGAAAATGGTTCCATTGCGAAATGCCAACTGAAGACAAGCTCGTGCTCGAGTAGCACTTTTAAAGACTGTGTCTGCCTTTTAGAGAACTTTTAGCCTACTTGATAAGTGTCCGATTGATAAAATTTATTAAGAAAAGCGTTCCGTTTGATCAAAAATCAATTTTTTATTGAGCAGATTCAGTTAATTTCTTGTATGCTGTTGGAATCAGGAATGTTGGATTGCAGTTGCCATGGACAGAGTAAATGTCATTAAATACCAGTTAGAGATACGCATGGAATCACGCAGCAGGATGCTTAAATCTTGCAGACCTTCTATGACGTTGTAGAGGGCATCTTAGAGATAATGCAGCAAGTGAATGAAAATAATTATATCTAAGGAACTAAAGATTAATGTAAAATGTAGAAAGGCGGCCTAACCGTCAGATTGCTAGCAATGACTAGGATGACTTCCTAACCCTGTAGTGCCATTAACTTAGTTTGGCGGAACAGGCTAAGTAAAGTGACCATGTCACGTTGTAGAGAAATTAGGAATTTTTTTTGATGCAGGCAAGATGAAAAATGAGCAAACGTATTCGCCAGGAATCGAACCACGGACTTCTGGAACACTAGCACAGAGTGCAGAACCACTACACCACGAAGGCACGCTAGGAAAGCGGAAGATATACCTTATAACGTGGTTTTAATTTAAAAAGTCCTATCCATGTCTCACTGGTGGGACGGATCTCTACTTTTGAAATTACCATGGATGAATGGCTTAAAGAAAAGGAAATATCGGACATGGAAACTGTGAGGCTGTACTTAAAAATTAATGATAACGGACTTAACTATGGTACTTTTTAGTTTATTATTACATTAAAAAAAGGATGTTCACTTTTCATTAAACACAACACTCCGCAATAAACATTTATAATTCCAGAAATACGAGCTGAGTTTCCCGCTTCAGAATTGATTTTGCGTCCGTTCGTCACAATTTCTTTCAAACAACTTTTATTTTCTTCTTTGTCACGGAAGTACAACTAAAAGAATTAAAAATACATTTTCTTTATCTTTTTAAAAATGATGCATTTTTTTAAATAATACAGTTATATGTAGCACACTATATGCTATTACAAATTCTTACAATAAAGTTTATTTTTTACCAGACTTGAGAATTCATGATAAACCGTTATTATTTCTAATTATTTCTGAGTCTAATCATGAAAATGATAAACTATCGTTTAACCTGTTCGACTGACTTCTTGACTGGATGTCTATGTTACAGACGCTGTTCGCACGTGTTTTAGACGATTTTCATTGCAATTACAGAAATATTTTACCTAGAATCTTTCTGTTTCAAATGTTCTGTTTGAAAACCCTTAGTCTTCAGCATCTTTGTACTCTGTAATTTCCAAGACAATGAAGTCTTTTGTAGTATTGGAAGAAGTTATGGCCTTGATACTCGTCTCTTGTTGCATTCTTTCCAGGAAATTAACAGTAGATTTTGACGTGTCGCTGCAGTTCTACTGATTGGTCATATTGTGACTTAACAGAAGACATTTCATATTTGACAATTGGGTATAAAATATGTTTTTGATAATATGTGTATTGGATCTTAATATTTCTTTCCACTTTCGTTATTTTTAATTTGCCGTTATGAAAAACTGTCAAAAATAATTAATCGCTTAGAAAAGGTTTCTCTAAATTCCTTAAACAATGTTTTAAGATTTTTTTTTCTCCTCTTTCATTATAATTGAATGGGTCTATTTTTATTGAAATAATTTAAGTACACCCAAGATTTGTCTGCTATGACAACATTTTTTCATTTTTTTATCATAAATGTTTCTTATAAAGAATTCTGCAGCGCGTTCTACATTCGGCCACATGTTGTGGAGAAACACCATGCACATTACGTTTTTTCGCCTTTTTAAAATTCAAATCAGCACTAAATCACTTAGTTTGCAGTTGACACTAAGTATATTAATGTTTTTGTAACTGGTGGAATTTCTTTTAGCATTGAAGATTTTACTTTTGCAACATTCGAAACATTCCATTTTTTCCCTTGGACACATATTTGGAATAAACTTTTTACTTGAAGCTAAATTTTGCTGACAACAGTACCTAGCTTTCGATATCTAAATCCCATGGCTTTCACAATGTTTTTAATAACTAGATGCGAATAATTTTCCTCAGCATAGCATTCCATCCGTTGATTCTTGAAAAGCGACATTTTGCACGAAAATAAAACTGTCAAATAGCAGACGATAATTTATAGTTTCAAAAGTATTGTTCCAGTTAAAAAAATTCCAGTCAGAAGAATCTTTTTTTACAACAAAATGTGCTAATAACCTCTGAATAAAATGAGAAGCGCTTGCGGTGTGCGAGCATTTGCCCGACCTCGCAATGTTGAGAATATTCAAATTATTTGCAGTGAAAGTTAACAGTTACAATATAGAAAACATAAATAAAACAAATGCTATTGTACTGTTTTCAAAGTAACTCTGTTGCAAATTATTGACACAAATGAACTACATCAGGCATAAATATAACAAGTAAAAATATGATACATTTCCAAGTAAGAATATAATACTTTTGTTACCTTAGGACTTAATTTCAATAGGTAAAATTCCTGATTTAGAAATAGTACTCTTTAAAGATGCCATTTTTAATTTTGACGTCTACTATCCTAATCATTCCATTCTAACCTCTTTTGGAAACTATAGGCTTTTACTATGTGGCCTGACAACCATTTAAGTGGGGGGGGGGAAGGGCAAATTTGCTCACATATCACAACTATATCACCAAGTTGCGTTTTGGTTTCAAAGTACCACTTTAAAAAAGCTATTTATATAGAACTACTCTTAAGGTTATATTGTACCATTTTATATATAAACGTTATATAATACCACTTTTATGCCGTTTTGAAACTTGCTTTTCAAAGTACGACTTTCTAAGTACCGCTATTGTAAATTATTCAACTAATTACTAAACTAGAAATTTCAAAGGGTTTGTGTCATTTTTGAAGTTTGTTCCCAGAAATTTAACTCATTGGTTTGAATATCAATAAATAATAGTTCAGAAATAGAAGTCCCTCAACGCCAGATTAGGAAACGACCAGGCGTCAAAACGCGTTAGAAGAGCGTGAATTTAACATGGATTTAATTTGAACCATGATGGTCAAGAATGATTCATGTGTTATATTCGAATCAACTAAATTGCATATTAAAGAGTATTTAAAGAATTGTATTCCGGCTTCCCATAATCCACCAAAATATTGCTCCAGTGGGGGAATAAACTTCCCTTCAGTACTTTTATTGAAAAAAATGTTGTTAATTTTAAATTTTGCATAGCTAATTGGGAAAAGTTTCCAAATCATTATTTGCCCAAACAAGGTTACTACCTTTATCGAAAAACGATTTAGCGCACCTTCTGCGTCTGCGTTTGAAGGTCGTTATAGGTGAATTTGACGTTAAGTCAGACTCAATTTCCAAGTGTTTAGCCTTGGTTGCAAGACAAACGAAAAGAGCAATGTCAATTTGCATGAGGAATCCCTTCCGCTGATTCTTATTTTTATAAAGAATGGACCGCAAAAGTCTATTCCTGTGGCAATTAAATACAAAAGCTAGATTTGTTCCTTCCTTCGGCAAATCTGCCATTTTTTTGGGAGTATAATTTTGACATTGAACAACCTTTAAGACATTGAACACTATCGTGTAAAACTTTTCTACATGCATTACGACTATTTAAAGGCCAATATTACTGCCGAATCATATAAAGTAGTGTTAGAGGACGAGTATGATGGAACCTTTCATGAAATACTTTATAATTAAACTAGTTAACCTACTTTTGGGTGGCAGTATGACGGTGTGTCTTTGGTCATATTTAATTTCAATATTACACAACTACCTCCAATTCATAGTAACCCTTGATCACCTAAAAAGAGGGATTACTCTTTCTGGTGACTGGATGGTTGTACAGTCTCTGTCTGGTGTAAATTTCTGACTTCATTCTTAAATTATGTTAACTGAATTTCCCTTATAAATTCTTTTGCGACCTTCACTTCAAAGATTTTTAAAGGTCCCTTGACCTTATCATTCCCTTTTTTTCAAATTACAGATAAAACTGAAAATATAGGCTAAAATATGTACACTTTTAGTTATTACTAATGTCAAGCAAAGAATTTAGGAAATTGGATTTATGCTGCAGTATTATAACTAAATTAGAGTCCTGATTAAGATTACAGTCTATAAAGTTCCTTTTCATCTCAGGACGGTAGTCTTTTTCCGGAACACTAGTGACCACTATTACAATATGTAACTCTAATGATGTTAAGGAGATTGGGCCAAGACTTCGCATTCTCTAGAAGAAATTCAGCATTATTTCTTCTAATTTAGAGATTTGATGGATTGTCATTAGCGCAACAATGATACCAGGAGGTTGGATCGCTCGAAAGTTTCATTTCTGTCATGCACGATTTACTACAAATTGTTTCCAACGCTTAATAGCACCTTTAATCCAACAAGGTACAATCTTGGAATCGGCCCAGTAGAACACCTTTAATGGTTTCTTTAAATATAGGCTATTTTTTATAATTTTCGCCTACAAATGCACCAAGAAGTTCTAATCTTGGCGATGCGATTTCTTTCAAACGTGCAACTCGATTTTTGGATGCGAATAAGCGAAGTTCAATCGTATTGTTACGAATTTTGTACATAGACAGGTAGTTTTAGTAAAATTATAAATAAAATTGTTGTATTTCCTTTGTAACATGAAAAATCAAATGAAAAAAGCTATGCCAGAAAAGTAAGAATACAGGGGCAAGTGCATTTAGCATTGAATAAATGGATATCTCAATAATTTGGAGAGATATCGCCAAGCTAGCGACGATTTTGGAGACTTACTTTGTTGCCAAAATTCGCCAAAATTGATGACAATTTGGCGGCATTCGGATCTGGTCCCTGTATTACCGTAATGTATATTGAAATTGAATAAATCTAATTAAACATTCGGTTAGCTGTAACCGTAATTCCATCTTCATATTGCTTTTCAGTAATTTCGAGAAGCAGAACGTACTAGAAATATCTCGGCGGAAGGTTGAAAACTATTTAAAGCTGAAGAGAGAGCATCTGCCTTCAGCTGTTCAGTTGTTGTTGTTGCGATTTGTTAGTTCCGCATGAGCTATTGTGTGCATTCAATCTATTGCGAACCGGTACGCAGGCAACAGTACTTTCCAAGCATTCTCATGTAAACAGCAATATCGTAAGCCTTTTTACTTGCATCTTGGAAACTATGAATGTCTCTCCCTTCGTTGAGTTAAGGATGATTCGTGGAATCCTCAAGTTCGAAATTTAAGGAAGTTCATTGCACCACAGTCACAGTTGTGCTTGAAATTCAGAGGGCAGTTTGTCATCTCAGCGAATCTTTCTTTTCCACAATTCTTGGAAAAGGCACTTCACACAGATAGTGAATGGTGTTATTATTCATAATGAATGGAATATTTTTCTAACAGCAACTTGACTAAGCATATCTCTAAATAGGTAAGGTGCCAGTTAAATTCTTCTTATTGATACTCTATCACCAACTGTGGATCGTTGCTTATCTAGTTTCGAAGATTCAGGGTAGCATTTTCCATAATAAATTTTGCTCAAGAGAAACTTCGATGACTTCTATTCTGGATCTCAATCTCTTTCCGCTAGTGAAATGTATAAAATTGCATTTTAAATGTCTGCCGGAAAGACAATTTTATGGAATTGGAAATGTATTAATAAATTAAAAATTTTAGGATTTAAATTAACACCACGCCAAAGACAGTCATTTATGGACAATTGTCCAACTTCGTGTGAGCTAGTACTAAACGCAATTCCCAATTTTATAATAATTCTCTTTTCCCTGATTATAACTTATGTGGTAAATAAAATATCGGTTTACCGGCTGGATTCGTTGCGTCCTTTAACTTCTGAATAATTCCCTTATCTAAATATTCTTCAAAGATTACTCTATTCTGCGAACAGACATTAGGAATTATTTGAAATTTTGTCTCTAATTTATGTAAGCGTTGCTCAGCTAAAGAGAAATTGTCACTTCTCCCAATTCCTTGTCAAAGAAAGGGAAACTTTCTAAAGGCCGTGGCGAAATACTGTTGTTTTACTGAAAATGTTCATAGCTTGATCATTCTCGAAACTGATAATATCATCTTGTATGCTTAATGTTAGGGTTTCCAAAATCATTTCAAGCCTTCAACTGACTATCATAATTTTTCATTATCGCTGATAAGATAACATTGAACCTTTCTTTGCAGATTAAATTGTTTTATACAGTCCATTGGAACCCAGACAAATACAAAAGATTGCAACATCACTTTGGTATTCACTTTAAATAGATACATTTTGCTTCAAGATTTTTAAAACGAATTTGCTCCTTTTAAAAGCGAGAATTTTAATTATGTGAAAATATCTCTGATTAGAAAACTAAAAAATGTGATAATTTTATTTCCGAGGTATTTAAAGGTGCGCATGAGGTTAAGTGTGTGATTTTAGGAATAAAATAAAAGATCATATTTTGTTTAAGACTCTCATTTTCATTGGGAGCACTTCCAATTACTATAAATTTCAAATTAGAAATATTCCCATTTAAACCTGATACAGGAGCATTAACCTTTATTTGATACAACCTCAAAGTTTTCGCACATTCAATTGTTCATAAATTGATGTTTTAATTATCTAAAATACATCTTATTTTTAACATCTTATCACATTTATACACATACATACATACTTCCCAGGTTCATGTGAATACGGACAACAGTCATCAAAATAGATTTATTTATTTGTCTTGCTTGATCATTCAACGACTGGAGCTAGAGGGGGAATGAATCTCAGTCTCTTTGCTAGAGCAGACAATCTGCCGATTTTACTTTACTGACGCCTGCGAATTTTCAGCATAGCTGTATAAAATAATAGTCTAATTTAGAGATAGTTAACCTTTTTATACCCCAGCCACTTTGTAGGTAGAAAAATTTCCTTAGCACTTAAACTTCCTTACCACCACCTGTTACAGTAACTTAGTTTAAAGTAAATGCAAAGTACGAGTAACGGAATGAATTTACATTAAATGTATTTTATAGTTCTAGAAAGCAGAAAGGAGGTGGAAAAATTAACATATATGAATTATTATTCCAAATAAAAAAATTAAAGACTTACAAATCAAATTGCACTGGAAAAAAAGCAGCGCTCAAAATGGACATTGGAAAAGTACAAATAGATGGGAACAGCATTGATAACATTTTCGGAAGCTATAAGTATATCTATATTTTGTTGTATATTTTGTTTATTCTCTTCGGATAATCCAGTTTAATAATTTATCCTGGATCAGTAGGCACAAAAATGCGACAATGGTAACTTTTCATTACTTTTACTTGCAGCTTTCTTTATATAGGTATAAATGTTTGAGAATATTCATATAAAAGAATTCAGAATATTTTAATATTAATATATGATGCTTCAATTGGGATGAGTAATTACAATGGTATTCAAAAGAATTCTTTCCCATTTGGTCGATTATTTCCAGAACTAACGAGTAGACTTTAATGGATTTGGGTATGGGACATAGGTGGATTTAATAATTTTAAGTGGATTTAAGGTGTTCCACACAACAGGGGGAGGGAGTCATGGTATATTTGTCAGGCGCATTGATGCATGAAGTTATAAAACAAAGCTTGCAATATCGAGAGAAAGAAAGCTAATAGATTATACGACCTTCTCTAATAGTCATACAGCTGTCACAACGGGACATCGTGTTGAAAATGAGACAGTCTACGAATCCCCATAGCAGTCGGTCCCACTCCTGCAACAAAGCTGTTTTTAGGTACTACAAGTTTCTGAGAAAGGGAAGATAAATTGTAGTTGCTCACCAAAAAAGATCCCAGACATATTCTGTAGGGTTTATGTCTAGAGATCTGGCTGGCCTGTATACTCATCTGGAATCCTTATTTTCCAAAAAATCACCCATTAAATTAGCTCAAATTTCTTGAGCGTTATCTTCCGCAAGAACGAATTGAGTATCAAGTGCATCTCTCAAAAAAGGTAAATACAGTATTTTAAGGTATCGTCTGTCTGCAAGAAGACACACTGTTTGTAGCTCAGTTACTTCTGCGCTCAAAATAATCTATTCAGCACGGTGGAAGGAGCATCCACTTTGGATCACGCAATAAGTGTGGGACGAATTTCTTTACAGATGAGCCTTGATTAAGGCTAACTACTAATTTTCGGCATACGTTCGCGTGCAGAGAACCAGAAACTGCTACCTGTTCTTCAGCAATGAAGAAAGGATCAGTACAGTAGCGGAGATTTGTTGGTATGATCAGGCATAATGCTGGACGGGCGAGAAGATTTTTGGGTCATTGAAGAAGCTGTGCGACTACTACGAGGTATAGAAAAGAGATCGTAGAGTCCTTTGAATATAAGATCACATTATATGATCGTTAGCGAGAATCATATCTCTATTAGTATCATTTTTGTAATCGATCTCTAATCTTCTACTAGACCTTCCTGCGACGATAAGCCTTATACACTTCTATGCGTATGTTCAATGAGTGTCGTATGGTATATGTTGTGAGTGATATCTCAGGAAACTTCATTAAAATAAGTCCATCAGTTCTAGAGATGATCAATCAAATGTGAAAATTCTTTTTATTTTCAACATTAGTGCAGAAGCCGATTGTTTATTGTCAGAGTTATTCCAGTAAGATGGGGAAAAAAAAAAAAAAAAAAAAAAAAAAAAAACACTATTGTTTGAGGCCTTATGTTTCAATTTATTTATATTTTAGTTATCTGATCAAAAATAAAGTAACGTTCTGAAATAAGTATAGAAATGCAAGTAAATGAAATGATAACGTATTTTGGCATAAGCTAGCTTTCTCTTTCTCTCTCTTTTTTCTTTTTTATTCTGCTTGTGTGTGCATGAAAAGGAAACTTCTTCGCTTATTTTAGGAGCATTGAATTTAAGAAACTACATTAATCACATACAGTTCAATAAGTTTTGCATAAAAATTTAGATGAGGAAATCTCATGCCAGTATTTGTGTCATATACGAATTAAATTTTTTTGGGTATTTTTGTTGCTTCTTCTTTTTCCTTCCTTTCCTCTCAGTTCTGATTTTATGCAAAAGCTGCCGCAGTGCTTTCATAAAGTGATGAAAGGAACTCAAGCGGAGAATTCTTCACGCTCAGGGAGTTTTCTCCCTTTCCCTCCATAAAATCAAACTTTTGCGCCGAATCTTAAAGTGCTATGAAACTCAATCCAATCGCCGAATACTTCCGAGCACAGGAATGAAACAAGAAGGAAAACATGGGTAGAGTAATCGATCTTCTAAATAACAAGCACCTGGTGGTTCTCTGTCAGACTGAAGCAACTCACATACACGCAGAGAAAGAAAAAAAGGGAGGAAGGAGGAAAAAGTACAGTTTTTTTTCTATCTTTCATTTGCGGTTCAAGTAATGGCAGTGAATGGATGGATTTTTCTCGGCCTAAATGTTATTAGCAGAACATAAGTTGATGTTGTAATACTAAGCGTTTAGATGCGTTGCTTCACAGTTCACTGAAACATCTTTAGAAATCAGGGAAAAAAAGACAGGAATAAAGAAACAAAGCAAAAATGTAGCATTTTGTTCAGCTGTTTAGAGTGGACTACGTCATGTTAAGCATAATAATCTTTACGCTTATTAATTATTCTTTACTGCAAGTTATATAAAAGCGATTGAAAATGTTCTTTTCTTTTTAATTATACATAGTATATATATATATTTGTTTCCCATTTGTAATCATTTTATCTTTATAAACAACGTAAATATACATAAGATAATTTTGTCGAGATAAGCGAATAGAATCATACAGTTGATACATACAGAAGGCTGTTTTTTGAATTTATACTGGAATAGCATAAGCCTTTTTCTTTTAAAATGTTATAATTTTAATGCACATACGGAGTTATTATTTTTTTTTTGGACAAGAAAGCTTGAAAAATCAGCTGTGCTCTTATCTGTATTTGAACTTCGCATCTTCAAAATGCTGACTAGATATGCTGTCGTTTAAACAACTAGAGCATGCACGCGGAATATGCTCATTTCTTGCATTCTCTCCTCTCGCCCCACACATTTAAAGGTTCGAAAAGCCTGACAGCCAGTCGAACAGTGAGTGAGTGTGATTATGGCAAAGCCTTGGGGGCTATCTGCCTAAGGAAAGGGATGCCTTCATGGAGGACTTTCTAAGGGAAACTGGCTCGTTTACACGTTACACATGGGGAAAACCACGAAAACCCCCGTGCAGCCAGCCCGTTCGCGGGATTCAAACCTCGGACCGAACTACCAGTGTTCAGCGACTTTACCGCTCGGCCGCTGGTGGGCGCCAGTCGAACAAAGTTTGAAAGTTATGTATTATCATTCGTTGCATTTTGGTTTGAGAGCTATTGTGCAGATTGTTAAGATTTTGTTGGACCAAGAGACATCAAAATTCAACTGTATCCTCGCCAGATTTTAACCGCTGATCTTCAAATAGTTAACTAAAGATGATACCTGTATCACGAATGTCGGTAGAATGCGCAATTAGTTATATACGTCTCACATTTGTCAGAGCTTCGTATCTTTCTCCTACATGTGAGTTTTCTTCATTCTTCAGAAATCAATTATAAAATACATATTTCAGCATTTTAAAATTTAAAACGTTGTTTTAACTTTATTTCAATTAAATTTCATTTAATTACGTTATTTTGAAATTTAATTTCTTTTGCTCAGGTTTCCTTACGTAAGTATTATTTATATAGCAAAAACCCCATTTTTTATTAAAATATTAAAGTTTCATTTAAAAATATTATTAAAAATTAATTTTATTCGAGAAAATTAATTTTAATAATAAATTAAAATTAATCAAAAGCTACACAGCTTTTGAGAGCAATATGCATTCTTTCGTCTCAAGTTAATTTTTTTTTCATAAAACTTTACCACGGTTTAATATGAAATGAAACTGTTTGGCTAAGGAAAAGGAATCGGTGCTTCGAACATTTCCTTTACTTTATATTTAGAACTTTGGTATTCTATTTTATTTAAAAACAAATCTGTAACTAAGGAACTAAAGCTATGCTACATTTCCTAATATTTCAAGCGTAATCTATCATTTATATACATATAATGATTATAGTTATTGACAAGCAAATTTTGTTTTATGAGAAAAAGACAAACTACGATTTTTGCTTTCTTTCAAATATTCCGAGCCGAGAGGACTCTGTATTCTGAGCAAGCGTATTCCACACATTCACGTAGCACTCATTTTTATATTGGATGCTAATAAATGGAAACCTATTAATTTGTAGAATACTTATCAGAAATTTTTCTCAGGTTTAGGGGAATACTTGAATTAATGTAATGTATCAGAATAATAAATACTTCATTAGTATTAATGTACGAAAGGCACTCAATAACTATATTATAGAGAATTTCTTCTATGTTTCAAACTTGAAAGCCATTAATATACTAATTTACCCTTTATTAAAGAGGCGAGTTGAAGTCCTTTATTCCTTATTTATTATAAAACTATTTTCCTTTCTTTTTTTTTCCTTTCGAGTCCTTCTCGTGCAGTTCTTAACACAGAAAATATTATTGTAAACACGGTGGTCAGTACAGATGAGTGAGTGAGTGAGTGAGTGCACCGCTATGATGGCTTCCGACCACGGACATGAACCAAACGGAATTACGAGTATATACCATCACGGCGGGGAAGACTCCAGAGTAACAAGGTTGAATATTATAAACTAATAACAGTTTTTACATATTGTTAACTGCAAGGCATTAAGCGTTATTCTGGTTATCTGCTTTAAGTTCTGAACTTTTGAAACATTATAATATTATCCACGGTTGTTTCTGCTTAGGCAGTGTTCTGAGATTTTCTCTATTTTATCAAGGGCTATTCTGTTTTTGAGTGTGTTAGTCGTCCACATTGCCCAGGCACAGTCCGCTGGTTTCTTCAAGTGCCAGGTTCTTGTATGTACACAATGGAAGTAATAATGGTCCGTGTCGCCTTCCTCTCCGCATTCGCAGAAAGGAGTATCCCTAAGTCTGAATCTGTTCAGGTATACTGGGAATGGTCCATGACCTGTCAAGAACTGTGTTAGGCTAGCACAGTGGGTCTTTATTTCCATGTTAACTTTTGGCAGTAAGCGAAATGTCCTTCGTCCTACCTCTGCCTCTGTCCATCTACTTTGCCAATTTTGTAGCAGACTTGTCAAAGTTGTTCGCTTAATATGAGACCAAGGAAGTTTAGTTGGTCTTTCTAATATATCCGTACAGTTGGCTGCCTGCTTGGCCAGTAGGTCAGCGGCTTCATTGCCTTGAATCCCTGTGTGAGCGGGAACCCATTTTAAAGTGGGTCTTTGCGAAATAGGCATTGTCAGAAGCTGTTTCTGAATTCTGTATACCAACGGACTACGGCTGTTTTGACTTGCGATAGCCGTTAGACTTGATGCAGAATCGCTGAGTATGGAGAATTTCTCCTGTTGACATGTGTTCGCATATCTAATTGCAGCACTGATAGCTAGAAGCTCTGCTTGGTATACCGAGTTGTTCAAGCCTAATTTCCTTTTCCACTCGAATGTTACAACTCCATTTTCTAGTCTACAGAAGGCGCTGCCCGTGCCGTTCTCAGTTTTGGAGCCATCTGTGAAAAGGTTATTACTGTACCTCTGAATTGGTTGGTCGTTTATACTGATACCGTCAGAGAGATTAAAAGCTGCTGGATGAAAGTTATTGCAGTTGTTTTGCTCCTCGTAGTCCGAGTGGTGATAACTATGACCCCAGAGTGTTGAAGTTTGACCCAGCCTGGTAACCCTTACGATAGCTGCCTCCCTTTCTACTATCAAATCTAGGGGAGGAATTCCTGCTAGTTGTTGTAGGGCTAGTGTTGACGTGGTACGGTAGGCCCTGCATACTTGAAGTAGCTGCTGTCTCTGAACAGAGAGCAGGGATCTTTTCATATGAGAGGTAAGTTCGCCACCCCAGATTGCTGCTCCATAAGTTATTAATCTTTCTGTAATGGTTCTATGCCAAATTTTTAGTAGCTTAGATGAGATACCCCATTTATGTGAAGTCATGCGTCTCATGTTGTTGCTTAGGATGCTAATTCGAGTCTTAAGATTCCTGACATGTGGCATCCAAGAAAGTCTGTTGTCGAGTAATAGCCCAAGATATTTCAATTGGGGGAAACATTTTACCGGTATCCCATGGAGTTTAATGCTTGGGTTGCGTCTTAGCTGCCTGCTGCGTCCTATGAGCAAAGCTTTAATTTTCTCTGCCGAAATCTGAAGCTTATGTGCTCTGGCCCATTGGGAGAACAGATCAAGACAGTATTGAGATCTCATTTCGAGGTTACTCCTTCCTGCTACAACTAGCATAAAATCGTCCGCATAGGCTATGATTCGAGCGTATTCTACGCTCTCAAACTGACGAAATGCCGAGTTTGCCACTATATTCCACAGTGTTGGTCCAAGGCATGACCCCTGTGGGCATCCTCTAAAGACATTTTTGACATAAATGCCGCTGTCTGATGTTACTTGTACACTTCGATCTTGAAGGTACGAGCGAAGGATGGTAATAATGGCTGTTGGGCACGCCATGTTGTGCAGCAAATTTATTACGTCTGGCCACCAAAGGGAGTCAAAGGCTCCCTTGATGTCAATGGCTATTGCCAGTGAGTGCAAATTGTTATCCTTGTTCTGTTTGATAGTGGCCATTAAGTCTTTTATGGCATGTTCAGTTGAGTTGCCCATTCGGAATCCATATTGGTTGGGATGCAGAGCGTTGTTCCTTTGCAGGAAGAAGTCCAATCTGTAAAGAATTACTCTTTCCAATACCTTACCGAGCGCTGGCAGTAGACAGACTGGCCTGTAAGATGTAGGTTCTGCCGGAGTTTTGCCTGATTTTAGGAATAACGCCACTTCTGCCAACTTCATATTTTTAGGAAAGTACTGATGTTTCCAGCAAGCTGAAATGACCGCTAGGAATAGTTTTGGGAATTCCCGGTGTATCTCTCTAATGATGATATTATCAATTCCATCCGGACCTGGAGCTTTTTTGGGTGCCAGAGTACGTATGATGTTATCCACTTCCATTTGCGTAGGAGGGAGTTCGTCTCTTCTGGTAACTTGGCGAAATTTCATACTGTAGGTTTTTCTCGCTACCTCTTGCTTCTCTAAGAAATCCTCTTCATCATCATCAGGAAAAACTGCATTTATGATCTCACTGATTACTTCGATGTTGGATGAGGCAGTGCTATTCACCATAGGCGAAAGGGTCGTAGGACGAAACACCTTGTTACATGTTATCTTTTGAGTAGGTCCAAAGGCTTTAGTGACATTACTACAGTAAGTTCTCCATGAGATTAACTTGGCCTCTTTAATTTTTCTTTTATATAAAGCTCTGGCTTTATTGTATGTTATCATTTTGAGTTGCCGTAGATATGGATCTACCGTGGATTGTGCTTTTCTGCGAAGTGCTCGAACTCTGCTCCTCTCTGTGTTAAGCTCTGGTGACCACAAGGATATCGAGTGTTTTGCCTTTACAGATTTCAAACGATATGCTTTGTGGGCGGCTTGCACTATTTTTGTAACTAGTAAGTCGTAGAGATTATCTAAGGAGTTTCTGTCCTGGCAGTTGTTGAAATCTTTGATAAATTTCTCTACGTGCGCTCGAATGTGTTCCCGTAAAACGGAATGTCCTCCAAATGCCGTTTTGAATCTTTTCTTTATTATGTAGTCTATAGGAGTATCCAGCCTGTAAGTAATAATTTTGTGATCACTGAGTGACGGCAGGTCACTCACTGTCCAATCTTGTATGTACGGAGTTGTATTGGGAGTTGATATTGTTAGATCTGGCCACCCTCGAGCTCTAGATGTTTCAAAGGTAGGCGGTGAGTCCTGAGCGTTGATGACAATGAAATGCTTACTGTCCAAGAATTCGAGTACCGCAATTCCCCTTCGGTTCTCCGAGTCAGCACCCCATAGTTGACTGGTGGCATTAAAGTCTCCTGCTATGATACAGTGTGATGCCCCAGTTAGAAGGTTAGAATTAAGTTCCTCTAATAGAGAGGTAATATCTTCGCTCGGGGGTAGATACACAGCAATAATATCAATGCTGCAATTACTAGTGTATTTCTACATTGCACATGAGGCAAATAATCCTGAGACAGAGCAAAAGTTCACTCGAAATCGTATTAAAAATTTCATAATAATGGCAGCTGCTTCATATTCATTTTGTAACAACTCTCTTGAACTTTATATTTAGAACTTTGGTATTTAGTTTGGTATTTATTCCTGTGTAAAATAAAGCTTTTACACTGTCACTTCGAAGCATGAAGTCTGACCGAACCGATTTTGTGACACATTATTCCACCGAGCGCTCCAAAGAGACTGAGGCACCTCGCCTCGTTCCCGTGGCCACTTTTATCACACTTGTAGACAGTGAATGGGTCGTCGATCTCTTCCAAATTTTCTATAGAAGTGTCATGTACGTATAACCAAAAGAATACACAGAATTACAGAGAGTTCTACACAGCTTTGTTTAATAAACAGTCTTCCTAACAACGTATTCGACCAGCTTCATGTTCACCATGTGCTGTGGGTGATCTGCTGCATTTGTAATTCTCCGTGATTTCTTGAATGTATTCAAGAAATTAGAAAATTTAGAGTGTAACTACTCTAAACTCGGCTCATCGTCACAACATTCTGAAATATTTTCAGCATTTATATTTTCATTGTAATTTACTCAGGGATAATTACATAAGAAAATTTAAAATTCAGCGCCAAATATTTATCTTTTTAATCATAGCGTTTCGTTGTATCATTAAAAAAATATCTAAAGATTATAGCTGTAATAAATAACATCTCTAAACCTTATTTGTGTAAAACTATGCAAAAGCTAAGAAAATATTAATTGAAATTACCCAAATTTCTACGATTTCATAGAATTCAATCATATGTTGCTACTTCCTGTGTGCTTGTAGAAAAGAAATGCCACTTCCTTTTAAGGGGTATAAACAATTTTTAAAATCGATCAATATAAGAAATAATTAATTAGAACCTAAAAAAAGATTTAAGTTAAAAAGAGGATACAAAATATTAATCCAGATAACATGTGATGTAATACGGAAATTGCTAACTGCCATGATGAAGAGCTGCTAACATTAAAGTAAGAAGCGTTATATTAAAATAAAAAATAATTCTGATAATCTATCGTTCTTTAGTAAACTTCACTTCTGAGAGAGAAGCAGAAGCGAAGATCAGATTCCGTCCTTTAATAAATGCGTGACTAAGCTCAATAGAGATGTTTTCTTAGGCTAAAGAATTTCATGTTTTCTTGAGGTGATTCCGTTTTCAGATTCACCTCAATAAAGATATAGAAACTGTTAGGATTGCGTGGTAGTAATGTGATAAAAACAAAAGCTCTGAACGAGCGTTTAGCGTGTCAATAAGTCTACTTAATCCGTTGATGTGTTGCTGTTATTGGTTAAGAAATTCTATAGATAAAATTTAATGTATACATTCATGAAAGTTGGCAATTCAATATCACTCGCATGGCTGAATACAAGAAATTTGGTTAATGTTGCCTATACAAACTCGATTTTATTATCGTTTCTTCTAGATAACTTAGAAAATAGAATATATTATGTGTAAAATAAAAATATGAAAAAACATAATAAAATGTGAAAATAAAAATTAAATGTGAAAATTATGTTGTTCTGAATAAGGAAATTAAAGAATATTCACTGTGAAAAACAAGATTATATTTACAAAATTACTTATTTATCATTTAAAATGTGTAATTGTTGTTTACCATTTAAACAGTATATTAATACAAAATAATGTCTTCACAAATTAAAAGCAAATATACTTCATCTAAAACATAAATAAAAGCGCAGAATAATACAATCTCGAGTTTTCATTTCCAACCTGCATATTGCTGAACTTTGATGCGCATGCATCTACAAATTTTATATTCTGGAAATATATCTCCTACATTATGTTTACCTACTGTAGCAAAATTCAGGATGAGGCGGAAACATGACTACACGTCTAATCATAGTTATATTCTGGCTATGTGAGATGCGAAAATAACAAAATTTTACAAAGCCCGTAAGCATTAAAAATGATTGCTGTCTGGAAGCGTATGCATGGAGAATTCCAATCTATGTATTAAAAAATTTTTTTTATCGGTACTCTTAGTTGTTTAGTTTTGATGAAATCGACAATTCCCATAAGAAGAAGTGTTAGAGATTTTAAACGCATCATATTATGCTGCGTTCAAAATCTATTTTATTTATACTGATAATATTAAACTGACATTTGATGCTAAATAATATTATGAAGAACTCTCTTTCATTCCGATTAGCAAAGCACTTTTATGCCACTCAAGATAAATTAGAAATCTTAATCCTCATTGAACATTTTTATCGGATATAAGTATAGCTCTTAAGTGAAAATACTTATATATCCCTCTGAAACGTTATAATAACTGTTTTACCTCTAAAATTCAAATAGCTTTCAAACCAATGTATAGAAGAAAGAAAATACACACGATTATAGGCTGCATATCGATAATGAATTTAAGTACTATTTATTAAGCTTTATTTTTAACACAGTATTTAATGATATTCAGTTTGCTATAAAAATTTATAGCCAGACTTTAGGAATGAACTTTATTGGCATTATAAAAAATTATAGCGCAATCATTATGAAAAAAAATCAGCCTTTTGGGTGCTCATGAATAACATCAGGACAACTACGATTAAAAAGTATTATGCTGTTAATCATGAGCAAAGTAAATAACGCTAGTGTTTAGAGTATGTAACATACATGATATTAATTTTTTGCCTCAATATCTCCTCTCAGCCGCTACATATTTTTCTTCCACAGCGACGTCGGCGTTTTCCAATGAAACAACATGAATTTGACATAATTTTCACCAGAAAGACAAGTAGTATGACGTAGACACATACTTAGTTTTAGCTGTAAGAAAGGAGGAATATCACGAAGTGAAACAAACACTATCAACTCTCCATAACTGAATCTAAAAAATTGTGCGGGAGAAAGTTTCTGTAGGATCAAGCCTATTTTCAGTTAAAAGGGGAGGTAACGTCGGATGGGCATCTTTGAAAAGAATAAAATGCTTTTTTATTGAAGAACTTAGTTATTCTCATAAAATACAGTTTATTAATTTAAGAAAAGAGTTTATGAATTTATAGCTGGTCGTTTGTTAACAGCTTTATGCTTTGTCTGAAAGTGGTTTTCTCTGTAAAGCAAAAATAAAATGAATAGTTGCAGGCATTTCACTAGACTTATTTGTTCTCCGACGCAGGGAAGGGAAAGAGTGCAATGTAAATTTTGCCTTTACAGTTTTCCCATTGCCATTAAAATCTAGCCTATGGCAGTTGCTGGTTGCATTATTGTATCTTAAACTTAACTGTGGATCAATAATTTTTAATTAATGTGTAGAGACATTTTGGAAGTAGAAAAGATAAAAAATGGACAACGCCTTCGCCGGGAATCGAATCTCGGACCTCTGGAATACGCGGCCAGCGTGAAGACCACTACACCACCAAGGCACGCTAAGAAGGTGGGTGAAATATCTTATAAACGTATTACAAAAAATATAACTTTGTTAAGATATTTAGATTTTACAGTGATTTTAATGAAAAAAAGTTCATTTCTAGGGTCCTTAATTAAAATGAGAGAATCTGTAAAATTAGTAGAGACTTTAAATAGAAATACTGTATTCAACTACGTTGAATATTTAACTGAATATTTCTCATTAGCAACACGTTTTTTCTGCTGCTGATAGATTTCGAAACAGATAAATGGTTGTTGTGTTATTTATTCATTTATCAAAAATTAATGTACTTGACATTTATTCCAGAACTACAAAATTATACTCGTTTGCGTAGGATGTCTTCCAGCTTTCCTTTCAACATATTTGTTCACCTCTATAACAATGTAGAAACGAGAGAGGATAATTTCATTCGCCCGTTTGAGTAAAAAATTAAGAAACTTCAGGTACATTTAGTTACTTCGACAGTTTCAGCTTCCTGATTAAAATAATTAAATTTCGGGCAAAGAATACTTAATATGGTATCTTCGTCTGCTGCCATAAAGGATTCTGAGCAGTCCCCAAATGGCTCTACTCTTCTCAATAGCCATTTTGATTAGAATGGGAGATGCCAAGGGGCAGATTATATCCCATCAAGCGGGATTTCGGGGGCCAATTTAAAGAGGTCGTTTTGGTTTTCAAGAGGGATTAACATTTCACGAAGTCCACTATGTCGCGCATTTAATGCTCCAACGCTGACATTTCTGGCTCACTTGTCAAACACCGAGATTCGTGAGTGGTTCATTCACGTTTCCTTATAACTTATTGATATGGACGTGGACAACAGAAGATCTCACGCCAATGAATTTTATCTCTGGTGCTTAATTGGAGAACTTAATGAAGTTCCTCGATTTTAATACCGGGATGGCGTGATGAAGCTGCATTAATAATTTGTTCCTCAATACAGCAGATTACAGTTTTAACGACAGGGCATTCTGTTTAACAAGATGATGGATGGTGTTTTGATTTGTAAAATGATGTCAATGGCATTACAGGAGGGACTATATTCGAGTTTAATGCCACTGTATTTGAAAGGGGAAAGAAATATAAGTAATATTATGTAAGAAATTAAATATTAAGAAATAAAGTGAGGGATTGAGTAGTGTGGAGAAAAAGGTAGCAACTGTAATCTGTAGAAAAAATGTAGTTTTAATTCTATCGATTAATAATTTTATCATTGAAATAAATGTTAGTTCGAACAATCTGCATTATTATGCACATGCAACTTATAAGATGCAATTTATTGAAACATCATATGGCTATACACCTGATTGGTTGAGTCGTATTCAAGAGCTTTTTTGTCGAAGAGAAACTTACAAGAGAGGTAAACCATGGAAATACATACATACAGATTCTACTAAATTAAAAACGTAAACCTATGAAGCATTTCCAGTGTTCTGGCGTTTTATCAGTTAGCATATTAATGGCTTTCATTTAATACATAACAATATCAATAATTTATGTGTTCAAAAGTTTCAAGTTACTGTCTCCGGCCTATCGCTGATAAGTAGTTAATGAGGAGAACTGGCTGGCTGGCTTTTGTGCTTTTCTTAAATATAATGTCGCCAGATACCTCAGAATATACCTTAGAAATGTATCTATGAAATCGTCACCTGAATAAATCATTATAAAGAAATCCAATTAATTTGCATATAAAAATAAAACACTGCTGCTTCAAATACTAATTACACTGTAATACACATTAGAGAAGTAAAAAGCAATAATATTAGTTGTGGGTTTTAATGAATTGAATCAATGCTTTAAGAAAAGAGCTTAAATTCATTTATGTAAATCAACGAGATAAAAAGCTTAAAAATTTAAATTTATTCTTTTAGAACTAGCTTTAGAGCTAGTTTTGTTTTAAGTCATTCATATTCACGTTCGCATAACTGCATTTTTGTTACAAAATCAGTGCTTCAGATTAGAAAATGAATATGGGCAGAATAATTTCTTCATTCTAAGAAGCCTTGGTTATTATTTATAAATTCCATTAATTATATTAAATTGTATTAAAGCTTCATGAAAGCCATTAAAAGCTAGATGAATTTAATTATTTTAAATTGATACTAATGCTTAACATTTTACCATGATTTTCTCCTTGGAAAAAGGTAATGGTGTCAGAACTGCTGTTCCTTTATTTGCCTTTGGAAACATTCATTAATCCTGAATGGCAGCAGAGAGCTTATGCTCATGTATGTGTAGAATTAACAACACCACTAAAGAGGGTTAACTTTACCCTTTATTTCTCACAGCGTACAGCCGTCCCGCATTTTGGAATACAGAGACCAGCACTTATGATATAAAACATAGAAAATAAGAAATAAACTAACTTAACTAAATAAAAACTAAACTTAGGTGTTTTACAAAGACTAGTAACACGAAGACTGGCCTTTTGACACTATGCAAGTAGATAGCGAAATGCAAAAACTACAATACGTCTTCAAATATCAGCAGGAACTAAGTTCTGGCCTAAAGGCAGATACGAACTTACCGAAAAGCACGCGCGTGGTAAGGCAGCAGGCCTTCTCTTGGCTAAAAGCCACATCTTAAATACCTATACAGTTTGCAGCCTGATTAGCATAACCAATTCTACTCGTGCTTATTCTGGGCCGAAATGGATAATAAGAAAGGATAGCAAAGATTTTAAAAAAAATATACGTTAGTAAATCTTGAACTCCTTACAATCGTATCAAGAAATAATACTAAGTACTTGTGATGAACAAAAACATCGTTGAAAACGCATGAATATCAGTTTAAAATTTAATATTATGCAAGAACATACGATGTTTTAAAGTTCCGGTCAATAGCTTAGTGCGTCCAAGATAACAAGGCTCAAGTTGCAATTATTTGCAGAAAGATGAGTGTATAGAACATTACATTTTCTCAAGGATTATTTCCTGCACTTTTTTTATAAATTATAGATCACTGCTGTGATTATTATTATGTAATACTATTTATTATGATTTGATAATTGGTTTGATTTGCATTTATTGAGAAATTTTGAAAAGGAAAAAACCACATTAATATAAAATTTAAAATTAGCAAGAAACGAATGTTGTTTTGATATAGAGCTTGGATAAAACGTATAGCGAAAAAGTTTTTGTTCCCGAAGAAGAGAGACCTATGTGTGAGCATCTTTAAAACCTATGTCAAACTAATGTTGTTGTCTTACCTAATTTTAAACTTGAACTTTTAATTACCATTCTATTGTATTAAGGGCTGAAATCTATGTATGTGTAATACTTCCCTTTAAAACCTGAAATTAAATTTTGTAATTAAATAATTGTAAAACAATAAACTTCTATGTAATAGGAAACATTATAACAGACAGAAATTTAAATACAATAACTCCAGTCTTATATAATTATTAGTTTACTGTTTACAGATATTCTTCAAATTAATTCCATTATATAGACAAAGGGAGAGAGAGGAATATTCAGTCGATAATGTTTTGCATCTTTCGCATTTGCAAAGTAGTAATCCAAACTGTTACACAATACTGTTTGGTGAACATTACTGAGTAGTTTTAAGTTTGCAACACGTGTAATGACTAATTAACTAAATGTTAACTATTTCGTACAAGTAATCTTCCTAAATTCATGTATTCCTTATTACAAAACAATCCATGCAAACAGAATTACTTCAATAACGCAAATCTCCCCTAAACTCTTATTTTTCTTTCTTTTATGAAATATGCTTTTAACAGAAAGATAAGTGATTTAAATATTTATAACTAGCGGAAGTACCCGATGTCTGTTAAGTTAAATTGAGGTGTAATGTATCTAACAAACAGAGAGAACCATATCGCTGTAATTCTTCTCTAGTAACGATGCAAAAAATACAATTCAAGGTCATACAGTTTTCATTCTGATGCGATATGGAGCCCACATAAAAAATTTCTGTAGAAAAATAAGCTAATTCTCTCTCATTATATCAGCAAAAATAGCACGCAGTTTTTAATGATTTTCGTCTTTCTAATCGTAAAAGATCAAGTTCCATCTAATATTTCATCTATATTCAGTTTTAGTCGATTAAATGTGGTAAAAATTGATCATAATTGATCAAAAATCAATAACGCGAAACAAACAAACATACAAACAGGCATTCTTCTTTATATAGAGAAATTTTGTAAAACCTACAAATTTTTGAATAACAAACTCTACCGTTTGAAAGCCAGCAATAGCCAATTACCAATGATTAAGTACTTTGGAGTGCCTATGGTTCTAAACCATGTACCTTCACATCATAAAAATATCTAAGTAGTGAGCAGAAATAGGAAATTTGCATAAATAGATAGTTTGAAGCAATAGTACCACTTTTCGAAATAAAACATTTAACGCGCTAGACTGTTGTGACTCGAAAAAATGAGTGCGAAAATTAGTGTTTTCAAAGTTTTTAATTAATATCTCGGCTGACTGATTAAAGTCGTAAGAAGATAAGAATAAATCTATATATATATATATATATAAATATTATATATATTCGTAGAAATGGCTTCCTACGAATTTTTGAAATCACGACTAATGTATTTAATGTTTGGTAATTCTATTTTTATTTCATTGTAAAACTTAGAAATTTTTTATTAACGAATTCTACTATTTGAAAGCGAGCAGTGGCAATGCTTGTCAAAATAAAGCAGATTTTTTTTACCTCCAGCTTGCAAGATAGTTGCCACTCGAGAAAATGAAAGCGAAAATGAGCATTTTCACAGTTTTTTATTCATATCTCTGATTTTAGCTTATCTTTCTGTTTTCTCTTTGAAAAAAAAGTGAACGTCGACCTTTCCCAGGACCCAGAAAAGAATTGTAGAAAGTTTGGTAACGATAGCTATAGTAGCGATTGAGTTATTAGCGAACAAACAAACTTTCTTCTTTATATATATATATAGATTTTTTATAATTTATTGCATATTAGGCGAATGATTCAAAAATTAATGTTCAGTTTTAATTATCTATAACTTATATGTCAAGTAACGTTATGGAAGAATTTATTGTGAATATCTATGATGTATATAATATTTAATGTATGTTCATTGTTCGAGCAACAATTACAGTAAAAAGACGGTTGATCAGTTAAAATATTTCTTTTGAATAATACTATGGTACTATTTCAGATTTAGCAGAAACACATAATACGATATAACTTAATATACATGTTTGTCGTTATAAGTATTAGTATCTACATATATCTCTCTTTGTTGATTTCAGTACTGAGTTAATGTTCATGACAATTTTAAGAGTATGTAACAATGATAATAAAGAATCGCGGTATTAAATCTAAGTTTAAGAAGAAAGCTCTATATTTATTGCACTGTTTAATTAAATTCTACTTAGTACAGTATTTAGACAGTGAAAAGAACTACCCTTTTGAACTTTTATTTTCTGATCCGAGATGCATTACGCACTGTAATTATGTAAGCTTTTAAATTTTTCCACTCATAGGACTGCACTATGCACAGTGCAGTCCTATGTTTCATTTCTCAAATAAAGAACAACATGCATAATATTAAACGGCAATATTAGACCTGATAGAAGAGAATGTGAAAAATATTTAACAGTTAAATTTCAGTATATAATCTGTTTCTGAAAATTAGTGCATTAGATAATCAAAATTGTTTCATTATTTCCTTTACTCACTAAAAATGAGATGATTCATTTAGTAATAAGAATAAACATATACTAAATTTAGTAAGAGTTTTAGTCATTGTAGTTGAATCTAGTTAAATATGTGCTTGTTATAATTAATCTTTGATGCGAACCTTTTTGCATGTATTCTTTCTTTGTCTAAAAGTGAAATATATATGTTGATTATACGTATATATATATAACCATTTTACCTTGGCAGTATAAATATTCTTAACGTTATGTCAATTCCGTTGCGTTGGACATTTTGAAAAATATGTTTTGTTTGATGCTCTTCGATTATATATGTTAGAGTTTGGTTATACATCATGTTATGCAATAAGTTAGAATTTGATTGCATTTAAAATTTTTTTTCATTATTTAATTCTTTATTTGGAAGGACAGTTTTTTGTTCAAATTTTATCTTACCGTATAGGATTCATGATAGAACTGCGGTAATTAACAATCTAAACTAGTTTTAGACTTAAACTATGGGGAATATGTATCATCATCTCACGTTTTCGTTCCGCTTTCTCTCTAAGCTTCGAGTCTTAGTCCCCTTTGATCCCCTACTTTGAAATTCTAAGATCTGTTCCTTGGAAGATAAAATTGAGTGAACGCAAAAGGACCTCTGAGCCCAAGGTAGGATGAGAAATCTGCAGCTAAAATATGCACGCAGAGGGAACGAGTGGTCCATCCGTCCGTGGCATGGCAGCTGGCTGGGAATTACGTGCATATGAATGTTAATGTGCATTCCCCTTCTGGCGGAAATTCGCTTGTGATGTGCCGAATAATTTACATTCAGCAATTTAACGGAGTATTCCTGGCTAACCCAACAAGTTTCTGTAGAATTTAAGTGTCAAATACACGAATTAAGATAATGACTACGTACTGCTTCTATGAGTGTGTGATCGGAAATTCATAAAATATCACAACGTTAGCATCTGATTGTCTACATTTTTGTAATTTAAATCGTAATTATCGGAGATATGCCCTTGATGGCATCCAATTAACTACGAAGATTCCCTCTATTTTAGAATATTTTCATTTTTTTCATATTTTTCTGATGCTGTAAGAAACTAAGTCATTCTTCAGTCTGTGCCCTTTTTGTGCAAAGGTTAACAAATGCAGCTGTTAAATGGAAAGTCCATGCTTCGATTATTAGTAAATTACAGGTGAGGGTATATGTTTTCCTCTTTGTAAAGATTAAGAGACTGTATATACAGAAAGTCGATATTTTAAGATGTCATATCTGCCTAGTTTCAAAAAAAGAATTCTTTTATTAAATTACAGAGTTTGACTTCCTTTGGGAGTACAAATTAGCATCAAAATCCTAACAGACGTTAAGCGGATTATCACTGTGTCTGAAATGAACTACCGAATCTTGAAAAGAGCTGAAGCAATTAATTTTATTTAAATCAGAATTTGAATATAAATGCACAGCTCGTGCTGACAAAACCTGCCACCACTTGTGGCGATGCAACTTATGTCACTTTACAAGTGACTTTATGTTGGCTCATAATTTAAACCGGTATAACAATTTAAATGAAGGCACTATTGTATAATCTTATCAGAGATGGCGAAATCTAGTAACGTGTTCTAGACGGATAGAAACTCGCCCTGTTTACAATGTAAAATTATCAGCTTAAATACTCTCTAATCTCAACTCATTTACATTTCTGATGAGGAAACGGAAAAAAGAAGTTGCAATAAAGGCTGAAATTATAAATAACTGGTTAATAATAAATGTAACAAAGAACGTAATCTTTAAATCCAAACTAAAAACCTAAAACTTGTTTCCGAGCTTCTTTAGAAGACACTGAACCACTGTAGATACATTAGGGTATTTCGAAGCAGGATAAATGAAAAATGAGCAATTCCCTCGCCCGGACTCGAACCTCGAACCTCTAGAATACGCGCCTAGTGTGCTGACCATTACACCGCTAAGGCATGCTAAGAAGGCAGGAGAAATACCTTATACCAGCGGTTCTCAACCTTTTGACTAACACGTACCACCTAAGCAAAAATTGAAAACCTTTAGTACCACCACTACATTTTACAATGATTACTTTTCAATTTCTAAATAGAAATATTAGAAAAAAATGAAAGCTTTCAGATTTTATATTGCTCCAAAATGGAGCGTTTTTTACTTTTATTTATATCATGATCTTCGCACTTAAACCAAAAAATTCAGTTTAACAGCAATACAGCAAAATAAACTTAAAATGAGCATATCTTTAGAATTTCCGATACACAGTCTCGCGCGCTGGAGATAAAAATGTTTTTTCCCATTCCCATTGCTCGCTTTAAAATCGTTGAGTCTGTTAATCAAAAATTCGTTAAAGTAACAAAAAAGTGTTACAAAATAGGAAATCCATAATAAAGCAAATTCCAAATTAGGGCTTCCCGATGCCCATATTCAATGGAAGATTACGTTATTCAAAATTTGATGGCTGTAGGTACCGTTGTTTTATCACAGTGCGGTTAAACATACATGCACTTATGCAGATTCTTCATTATTTAATTTCATTAAATGTAACACAGGGCGATAATGTTTGGTGGGAATAATTTGAAAATTGAAACGCACATTTAAGTTTCCAACGCAAAATGCCAAAGCGAAGTTGATAGCCTTCTGGGCTAACGCCCTTTGGGCTAAAAGGAAAATCTGATTATTTTCAAATTTTACATTACACCCAAAGGGGCGTTTTTTATTGTTTGTTGTGTTACCTTTACTTATTATATATCATGTTGTTCGCACTTAAAACACATAAAATTCAATTTAACAGCAATATCACAAAATATTTAAAATCAGCAGTACCTTTAGAATTTCCGATATACTCCCGTGCGCTAGGGATTAAAATGTTTTCTTTCGTACAGTGTTGCCATTGCCTGCCTTGAAATGGTTGAGTTTGTTAATCAAAAGGTCGTTAAAGGTTTGCAAAATTTTAAATACATAATAAAACAAATTCGAAATTTATAATTCGGGCTTCCAAATGGCCATGTGGGAGACTGCATTATTCAAAAGGTGATGGCTTTAGGTACCGTTGTTCTTTCACAATGCGAGAAACATTCATGCAGATTCGTCAGGATTTAGTTTCTTTAAATATAATACATGACGATAATATTTAGTGGCAACAGTCTGAAAAGTGAATCGACGCAAAATGCTGTTTTGAAATTAATTGCCCTGCTTTACTAACGTCCTTTGGGTTAAAAATACTTTGCACAACCTATTGGCAACTCGAATTAATTATGTACACATAAAATATTAGATTAAAAATACGTTAACATTTTAACTATCAAAATTTAAATTATAATACTTTAATTTTAAAATGTAATGCGAATTTTGGGCCTGTTTAAGGGAAATCAATTTCTTTATGTATGGTCTTATTTCACGTAGATTTAAGCGGAAATTAGAATCTACATTTTATGCTCTTCTGTATTTATTTTTTAAAATATAACATGGAAGAAAAACATTGTTCACACATATAAGTTGTGCTAAAATCCAATGAAAATTTAATAGCTTTATTTGAAATGCTTCTAAATTCTTTTTTTCGATTAAGCCAAAAGTTAACAAGTGGGTTATTTTTTGAAATCTTCAGTTAGAGTTCTTTTACAGGAAATTTCTGTCAATTGTTTTTTTCTTCACGAAATAAAATTTCAGGTATATTTGAACAAAATGAATTTCTAATCCAATTTTCGTTTTCATAATCCTCGGGAAAATACATGTTAAAATTATTTATTCAATGAAAAACAGTGACTTTTAATGTCGGATGCTTCTTCTATTTTAAAATTACTTTCGATTAGAAAAGTTTCTAAAAGTGGCAAAAAGCTTAAAATATTATTATTCAATTCTTTGATTATTAGCTTGAGTTTTTTACATTTTCCTTTATTTTATCTCTAACGGTAAACAAATTAACATTTTGTTCTTGTAATTCTAATTTATTTCATCTAATTTTCCAGAAATATCAGCTATATATGCTAAAGGCGCCAACCATAATTCACTAAACATACGTTTTGCAAATCAGAGTTTGAATCACAGAGGAAAATTTGAATTTCTGATCGAAATTCAAAAAGATAGTTTAAAACTTTGCCTCTGGATAACTATCTTACTTCGAAATATGACAAAAGCGTTTCATATTCACTGTCCATCTCTTGGCATAAAGTCGTAAATATTCTTGAATTTAAAGCTCAGCTGTTAATAAAATTAAGAATTTTCACAGCTTGATTGAAAACGATTTTCAGGATTTTAGGGATTGTTTTGACTCCTAAAGTTTCACGAAGTATGGAGCAGTGAGTAAATTTAGTTTCAAATGTTCCGTCACTGCATACGGCAATGCACAAGGAATATCATTCTCAGACAGAAATTTGTCAATTACATTGAAAATTTCACTTGCAAAGTTGTATCAGGAAGAGATTTACAAAATAATTACTCTTCTGCATTTCATTTATCTTCTTCTAAGTGTATGTAAGTTAATAATTGAACGAAGTTCGTTATATCAGTACTTTCATCTAACTGCAATGCGAAATACTCACTGCGTTTTATTTTTTGGATGTCTCTTTTATGGAATTTCCTATTAAATTCTTAGCCTCCATTTCTATCACTCATTTTAAAAACATCATTTAGCCGCCTAGTCGGTATAGTGTTTAGGGGAGCCTGACTCCGGTACCAAAGGACCCGAGTTCGAATCCCTGAGAAGGCATATGTGTGTAAAATTGTCTGTTCCTTCATTGAAGGTAACGGTGGATGCCTACTAGTTGCCTCCACAATAAAATTACCATTACTTCTGGCCTGGATAGTGGCCAGCGCCGTTATAGGCAAGTGCCCACGATTGGGAAAAATCATTTACGGCAGAAGTTGTTATGTCTACGGCTAAAAGAATATTTGTGAAACAAACAGTATGGAAAAAACGCGAAAACTGTCGTATAGACAGATCGTTCTCCTCTTTTTAAGCGGCTATTGACTTTGAACAAATCTTAGATCGCATAAATTTACGAGTGTTAGACAAAAACTCAATCAGGATGTTGGTATTTTAATTTTTGAATTTAAAGTTAAAAATACTTTGCTACTTTGCGTACTATCTATTTTTCTCTTGCGTACCCCCGGTTGAGAACTTCGGCCTACCTATCTCCTAGCGTCCTTCCTTTCTGTTGCTGCATGAAAACTTGAAGCTTGATCCTAATTCGCTGATGAAGTCTAATTCTCCTCAGAAACATCTCTTTGCACTGCTTTTAATCTCTACATAAGTAATAAATCACAGAGAAAAGTATAGGTTGTAGAAAACATTTTAAAGACAATGAGTCAGTATTGTTATCGTAAAAGAAATATTTCGAACTTAACATTTTGGTAAGTTTCTAGTCATCTTAAAAAATTGCAGTTTCGTTTGAAATGCCGACATTCTGAAATTATGTTTCGTCGCAAGTATCTCATTTCGTAAAATAACCTATGTCCACCGCTTACTGCACGAAAGATAAAAATGATGCGTGCTAGTTTAAATGAAAGAACACGGAATTTGTCTTTAACTGTACGTAAGAATCATGTGGTCTCACGTTATCAAGAGACAAAAGCACGACTGTATGATTTTTTTATTCTTTTAATAATTTAATCTCGAATTAAAAATTTGCCTTTATTTAGCATAACCATCGATAAAGCTATCTGAAAAATTATTTATTGATTAATTATAGCAAAGGTATTTCTCCATGATGCCATCAATCTTTAAAATTTGTTTTCCACTGTAACGTATTTTATGCTCACAAAACGAAGAACCTTTATTACTACATTTCTTCAGTGTTGAAAATAAATCTTTTGTATTGCTTTTAGCTATTTCCATAATAAAACCCGCTTTTCCGTTTTTTAATTATCTCTGTGAATATTCTGAAGCATATATCTCGATGCTTTATAGAACGCATTATTGCGTCATAAGAAATTATCGCATTTCTGTGCGTGCTCTGCTAGCTATAAGCACTATTCGTATATTATTATTTTATTTTTTCCATACAATGGACAATGATAAGTATACGTGCACATGTACACATCATTGCTCGTGCTATACTCTGAAACTATCGCCTGGATCGTTGAATATCCTTTGGTGATATAGTGTTTAGAATTCATAAATCAAGCACTTAACAGTCACAAAAATTTTTAAAAGTAGCATATCTTTAGAATTCCTGATAGATTGTTAAGTGTTGCCATGAATTTCTTTTAATATTTCATATATTATTTATATTTACTACTTTATTTCTTTAAAACTAATGCATAGCAATAACATCTCCTTTTATTTGAAAAGTATTTTGATCGTGAAACAAGCACATTTAGATTGAGGCTAATACATTTAGTTCTTTCAAAATGAGAGATCGTCTTCTGAATGAGCGCATTCTCGTTGCATTTAGCATAATGCCAATAATACGTTTAATGATTTAGGTTTAATACGTTGTCCTTAACAATATACCTGTTTTAAATACTAAATTTAAGAAGCTTTGGATTACCTTAAAATATATATTTTACTAAAGTCTGTAGCTCCCAGCAATGTGTAACTTATGGTGTATCAATTTTGGCCAAAATCTAGATGTTGTTCTGGTTCTTCCCGATAAGAAAATCTCAGTTACTTACTATAATTGAAAAGTTTTAGATTGTATTTTAATATATTGTTTCATTAAAAACTCTTATGGACTTAAAAGTACCACTTCCAATTGTTCATTAAAGACTGTTCCTGGCTCCCGACAAAATATTAACCTTTATTTATCTCATTTAAATCACAAAAGCAGTGATTTTCAGGAACTGATGTTTGATATTTTCAGCCCGGAGTTTTCGTAAATATCTGGCAAAACTGTAAAAGTAGAAACAAGCAGATTTGTTAATGGAATGTGTGTACCAGAATGGCACGATAAGGTGCTACAGGACGCCGTTAAGCGGAAGATAAAGTATTTAACTGACGTAAATTGTCATTTTTCGTGAAAATTTCGAGCGATATGCATCGCTGCACGAATGGGAAGCTCGCCGACATTAATATTATTAACGGAGCAGCTACTAAAAAAATTGCAATGAAATATTTCTATGTTTTTCCTTTGAGCAGCTGATTCGTTTTCGTATGCAGCCCTACAGGTAAAATGCATGTCTACGAGCTCCACTATTGCGTAAAGATTCATGCCACTCAAAATCCGCGCAGAGAATGATAATTTATTTCAGAAGAACGCTTTTATCTTTGGACAAGTATTGTTCTGTACTGCCTCAACCTATCATTTGGGAAAAAAAATTTCATTAAAATTTCTGTTTGTTTCCGCCCGTTTTGTCTGCCTTTTCATTTTTGAAAGATATGTTCAGAGCACCCTGTGTAGGAAATAATAGTCGATCAGTTATTGAGTATCTGCAATACTACATTTTGTTTTTGCATTAAATTAGTTGCCATATTTTTACCAGGAATGAAAGATGTGACACGTAAGAATGGCCCTTCAAATATAGTATAAGCACTTTAAGATAAATCTTAATATTGTTTTTTCAGCATTACTCTTTAAACTTTTTCTTTTATCTTGGCTAGCAGAAATTATTTCTCAGAGTTTCCTGTATTACGTTTGAAACTGCATTCTATCTTGTACATTTACTATAACTTTTTCTTTCCGTAGTTTTCACCAGAATGCAAATTAATTGTTACAGTATTTATGTCGAGGGTTTCGAATGTTTTTTAGGTTTAGAGCTTTTGGATGCCACACTTACAGTTTACTTCTTATAGCCAACTTTATCAGTGTTTATTCCGAATTTTACCAATTTACCAGCCGACGTTGAAAAGTGCACCATTTAGTATTTGAGCCAGTTTAAATAGACCATTCTGTGTAATTCCCGACTACTATTCTTGAATTTAAACTTCAATATAAGTTATTTTAAATACTCGCATGTGGCAGAATATTTTGTTTTGTAAGCACAAGTGCTGTCTTCTGTTAAATTTAAAGAGTTAAAATGGTTATTTTAATTGCAATCTTAATTCACACTGGATAGATAACATTCTTCTACATAAATTACTTGTCGATCAAGTTGGACCTGAAATGCATTAATTTAAGCTTCTACGCAGGTAAAAAACCAACAATCGCTTTATTAATGTTTACAGCTATGGATTTAAAGACATTTTCAAAGTGGTACATTGTTTAGAATTTGTTGCAAAAGAACACTATAAAATATTTTCATTTATTTATGTGTGCTGAGACTTATACTGTTTCTGCATGTTCTTATGGTATCCATCTGCAGAGCATTTTTGTCAAGTTTCTGTTAAAATTTTAATCTCACAACTTTCTCCAAAGTTCTTAAAAGGATATTTCTTCCAAGCATGAGAGATTATTAATTATTTATATGTTTTCGTGCAGTTTCTAGTCAACAGCAAAAATTCAAACTATTTACAGTTTGCAACTTTTTTCATTCGTTCATTCGTGGAATGAAATGCGTTTGTGTTGGATTAAGTTCCTTACTAAACAGTTTTTTCCTTAGTTTCAAAACATAAGAAAAATAATATTTTCTATTTCATTTTCTGACGATAAAACATATAAATGTTTATATATATTTCCTTATTATGCTCGTGTATACCAGCTAAGTTTCCTTCGAAAGTTCTCTAACGCATCTCTTCCCTTAGGCAGATAATCCTTGAGTGTTTTTACGTAATTAAATAAACCAAACCTTCTTATACTATAAAACTTATATCTTGTCTGATTTCGATTCCTTTCACCTTTTCGCCCATAATACAAAAAGTGCGGCAGATACTGGGTAAAACATTTTCTAGGAATAGCAAAACATTGGACAATCACTTCGTTACAAAGAACTTCTACTGCTAAACATTGGCCTATTATTTGTTACAAGACCTTCTGCCGCATTCGTCGCTCTAGGTCAATGAAGTAGCTGTCATCCGTTGACATGACCTCAATTTTTTTCATATGCATCTCTTTTACAGAATAGCATTTTCGTCTGAGGACTTTTAGTAGCAAAACTGTTTCAATAGATGCCTTTCCCTGGCATCGTTTTCGCCACCTTCTTTGCTTCACTTTCTACTACTGCTCCATGTCTACCCCAGATAAGCTAGTCATAGGTCCTGTAGTGTAAAATATTGTTTCTTCTTCTCTGTACGTGTCTAAACATTCTTAATTAGACTTCTATTCGTTCCTTTTTTTTCAGTGGGGCTTTTTTGTCTGCCTAGACACACTGAGATATTTTACTTTGCTAATGTTTATTGGATATTTTCCTCACTCTTTATTGAACTTCAGTGTGAGGCGTTTCTAGCTCCTTTAGTTACATATTAAGTCCATTATAGTTTTGCATTCGGGAAGTGAAGTTTATATTTACCAGATCTGAATTGAATCACATCAACTGAATGTACCAAACGATAGTCACAAGAAAGCTAACATGAAACGAATGGTAACAAAATCTGCCTTTCTTACCATCTCTGGCTCAATACCAGAATTAAAAAAAATAAACCTGCCTTAAAGCGCAAGGTAGTTATACAATTAGGGGAATTTGTGTTTTACGCTATTTCAACAGTTACACAGAGAAAATATTAAAATCATCTGGTAATTTTACTAAACGTTTATAATTTAACATAAACTTCCAATTCATTTTCTCCTTATTATTTACTACAGCTACAACAGCAAAATCGTTTTTTTTTCAGTCTAGTTATGATATTCTTTCTAATTATTCACATTTTCCTGTGTCATATGGAGAAAGTATTGAATGTAAAAATAAGTTTCGCCTGTGTCCATTTCTGGGAGAATACTGTGATATCTGGCGACTGTTTGGCGATCAACAGAGCATGCTTGGCGCAAGTAGCTCTTCTCCGAAAAGGGTTAATGTATTTATTAACAGTTGCATGTTAGCCTCGGAAGAGGAAGGTAGTAGATTGTACTATGCCGTAGGAGCGACGTACTGCTCTGAGTAACTATTATATTATGCTTTGAATTATATATTTAATAAATGTTTGTTTCGTCTTGCTAAATGGTGCCTTATTAAACCACGAAGTCATCACAACACGCTCTCTTACGAGAAAACCAGAGAAGTTAGAAGCTTAGAGCGTTGAAAACGGAAATGGCGTAAAGTTAAGCCTAACTAACGAAAGAAGTGTGCATTTGCAAAAGGGAGTAGAAACGTGAGAATTATTTAATCGAGAGTTTGAAAGGCTTGATTCTAAAGGAAAATAGAAGAAAATGTTCAAAAACGCAAAGAAAGAGGATTTAGTAACAGTTCTATTGGAAATTGGCGAAGAAGCATCCCCAGATTTGAAGCTGGTAGAACTGAAACACAAACTCCAGAATAGCAAGGAATACGTCGAAGATGCTGATTTCGTGAAAAAAATTCTGATTAATACAGTGGAGAATAGGAAAAGAAAAGAAGAAATGGAAAGAATGCAAATGGAAGAAGAAAGAATAAGAACAGAAAGAGAACACGAAATAGAACTAGCGAAGATTCGAGCAACTCAAAATGAAGGAAGTAGAAGTCCAACACCTTTAATCCAAAACACAGAACGAGAAACCGAAATTTCCCTGGACAAGTTGATCAAAGGAGTAGAATCACTGACTATACCAGTACCGAAGAGAGCAGAAGAATGGAATATATTTTTCGATTCTATCGAAAGAGCATTTAAGCACAAGAAGGTTCCCGAAGAATACAAATCAGAAATATTATTGAAATTAATTGGAGAAAAAGCTTCAAATGTTCTTGTTTATATAAAGGAGGAAGATCTGCAAAATTACGAAAAAGTGAAAACTCTTGTTCTGAAGGAATATCAACCTACTCCTCAAACCTGTTTAGAAAACTTCAGAAGAACTAAACGTTATTCCGGCGAAACGCATATCCAGTTCGCTTCAAGACTAACAGCTACATGGGACTATTACTGCAAGTCAAGAGAAGTAAAGGATTTCGAAACACTCAAGGAATTAATTATTTCGGATAAATTATTCCAAGCTTTAGATGAAGAAACAGCTGCACACGTCGCAATACGCCAAGGAAATAAATGGCTGAAGCCTCAAGAATTAGCTACAGAATGTGATATTTATTTCACGGCCAAAGGAAAGTCTTTCGACGAAATTCGAAATGGAATTAAGCGATCACCGAGATTTCTGGATACGACATGTGCACAAGACAAATATATTCCGCCACCCATGAGAAAAGAATATCCAAAACACGAAAGATCTCACGCGAGAAGAAAAGAATGTTATATTTGTGGAAATTATCAACACATCGCAAGAGATTGCCCAGACAAAAGAAGAAAGAACGAAACTGCAGTAAATAAGAAGGGAAATGATGATTCCGAAACTCAAAAAAATTCAAACAGAACATCAAAAGAAGAAGCCATCGTAGCTAAAGTAGACTCATCCCATCTACGATCCGAATTCGCAGAACGCATCGTTCAACCACTGCAAAAAGTAGATATTTTTATTAACTCTGAGAAAATCGAAGCTATCGTAGACTCTGGAACGCAGATAACGATCGTACATTCATCTCTCATTCCAAATTTAGAGGAGAGAGAAGGAGGTAAAATATTGCTAACACCTGCTTTCGGACAACCAATTGAAGCAAAAGTTTGCCGTGTACCTATTTACCATAAAGATCATGGAAGCAATATATTTAATTTTGTGGATACATTAATTGCAGTGACTGATAAGCTAAATGTGCCTTGCCTAATAACTCCAGAAATATACGAACTGTTAATTAATCCTGCGGCAGAAGAACCAAACGCAGAAAGAAATAATTACGGAAGCGAAAACTTACAAACTTTATTCGCCAATGCACAGTCAAACGACAGCGTCGATTCCCCCCGCTAATGCTTATGGAGGAGAAAACGAAGAGGAGGAAGGGGAGAAGGCGAGTGTTTATGCAAACACAGACTTATCGTCTGCTGAACGCCTTCGCGAAGAGCAAGCTAACTGTCCCTCGCTGAGAGAAGCATGGAAGCTAGCAATAGAAAAAAAAGGAAATTATTTATTTATTGATCATCTTTTACATCACCAAGAAAAAATATTAGGACAGACTGTTTTTCAGTTAGTGCTTCTGCTTAGTAGAAGAGCGCAAGTGTTGGAATTAGCACATAGTTCCATTTTCGGCGCACATCTTGGAATAAGAAAAACAAAGGAGCGAATACGATATTCATTTTATTGGCCTGGAGTAGCACAAGATGTCGAAACCTTTTGTAAAACGTGCAAAGATTGTCAGTTGAAAAGTCCTGAAAAGCGATCTGACAAGATTCCCATCACACCGGTCAGAAGGCCAGGATTACCTTTCGAAACAGTTAACATCGACGTTATTGGACCTATTGAACCTCCCTCTGCTAGGAAACACAAATATGTGTTATGTCTGGTAGATCAACATTCCCGATGGCCAGAAGCCATTCCACTGAGAAATTTGACAGCAAAAGCCACTTGTGACGCGCTTTTGGAGATTTTCACGAGAACAGGAATCCCTAATACAATAGCTAGTGACAACGGAAGTAACTTTGTTTCAAAATTAACTAAAGAATTCCAGAAAAGATTAGGTTCTCACCCTAGGTTCTCTACACCTGCTTACAGTGCTTCAAATGGATTAGTAGAAAGATGGAACAAGTCCTTCAAGCAAATGTTACATCATGTCATCAGGACTGATCCTTCGAATTGGGATAAGCACATCCCATACCTGCTCTTTGCATACAGAGAAGTACCAAACTGCACCACGGGTGTCTCACCATTTCAGCTGATGTATGGAAGACAACCAAGAGGTCCTTTAGCAGTACTGAAGTCTTCATGGTCAGGAGAAATACCTATACCACCTAATCTAAGTGAATCAGCAGTGGATTACTTACAGCTTTTAAAAATAAGGTTAGAACAAGCAGCCGAACAAGCCAATTTAATTACAAGTGATAAACAACAAAAATATGCTGATTACTTTAATCGGAGGTCAATACCAAAAAATTTCAAAATCGGAGAACAAGTTTATTTACTCATACCAGATTGAAATAACAAACTCTATGCACGATGGACTGGTCCAGGAGAAATTGTGAATCATTGCCCACCTCATTCGTATAAAGTAAAACTACCTGATGGAAAGATCAAACATGTTCATGCAAATAAAATTAGAAAATTCCAAGCTAGTGTCAATGCAGTTGGAGTGATATTTGAAAATGAAGAAGAATTTGGAGAAATTATAACTTTGCCAGGAAAAGATCTCTAGACCCCCCCTGGAAGATTTTAAAATAGATGCAAATCTGAATTTAGAAAATTTGAATACGCAGCAGATAAGAAAATTGATAGCTCTTATAAACAAACACCGAGCACTATTCACCGGAAAGCTGAAAATAGCTAAAGTTGAAGCTCATAAAATTAGATTAATACCCAATATGGAGAGGAAGAAACCTTACATTTATAGGATTCCTGAAGCATTGAAACACAAGGTCGATAAAGAAGTAGAAGAATTATTGAAATCGGGACTAATAGAAGAAAGTAATGCAGAAATAGCTCATCCAGTAGTTTGTGTAAGCAAGAAAGATGGAGATATCAGATTGTGCTTAGATTATCGAGCTTTGAATGCAGTAACGAAGCCAGATGACTTTCCTATGCAAAACGCCATTGATTTAATGTACAGTATAGGAAGAGCCAACGTCATAACAACTTTAGATTTGCTGAAAGGATATTGGGCAATTCCCATGGAGGAACAAAGTAAAGAGTACATATCCTTCAAAACTCATCGAGGTCAATATCAGTTTAAAGTGCTACCCTTTGGATTAAGGAACGCAGCAGCAACTTTTCAGAGAGTAATGAATAACGCGCTGAAAGAATTTCAACAATTTTCAAGAGCCTATATTGACGACATAGCTATATTTTCCACGGATTTCGACACTCATCTCCAACATCTGGATAAAGTTTTTACCAAATTAGAGTCACTTGGATTTATTAACAATTCGAAGAAATGTTCGTTTGCAAAACCTCAAATTAAATATTTAGGACACATTATTGGATCAGGAAAACATCAACCAGATCCCGAGATAATAGAGGCAATCAAGAAGCTGGAAATGCCGAAAACGAAAAGAGATCTTTAAAGTCTGTTAGGATTATGTAATTATTATCGCGATTATATCCCAGGGTATGCAGAGATCGCCTATACACTCACAGATCTCACGAAAAATAAACAACCGGAAATACTCGAATGGAAAGAAATTCATGAGTCAACATTTCAACAACTGAAGGAACGATTAGCGATGTCAACGGAGCTGATCACCACAACACTGCAGGATCCGTTTGTCATTCATTCTTATGCATCCCAAATCGGAATAGGTGCATGTTTATCACAGCAAAGGGGAGAGAAGCAATTTCCCATCTGCTACGCGAGCAAGAAATTATCGAAACCTCAACAGAGCTGGCCGACTATAGAGCGTGAAGCTTATGCTATAGTATGGGCATTGAAGAAGTTTGAACCTTGGATATTCGGTTCATCAGTGAAAATTGTGACTGATAATAATCCTCTAGCCTTTATAGTAAGAAATGCTCCGCAATCGTCCAAATTACAACGATGGGCCATAGCTTTGCAGAAATATAATCTTGAAATAGAGCATTGCCCTGGAAAAAAAACTGTCAAACGCGGATGCATTATCCAGACTTCCCACCTGTGAACTTTGAACATTAATTTACTGTTGATCTTCACGAACATTTTGTATAGTTAATGATTAGATAGTTTTTCTTTGCTTTTCATAATCATTTTACAATTTTGTGCAAATAAGATGTTTATGTAATTTGAAATAGATAGAGAAATTATTGGATAACAAATATTCGAGGTAAGTGGTAAATTTAGATTTTGTCTCCCAAGGATTTAAATCATGCTGCAGCATCATTAATTAAAAAGAATGTTAAGAATATAATTATATATATATATAAGAAACTTAATAATTTTACTGTCATCATTGGAATAATACTAGGGTATATTTTAACATGTTTGTAAAAGAAAATATCAACTTGGTTTCTTTGAATTAAGAATTGATAAATTGTTACAATAATAATAAGGTTCGGAACAAGTGAAGTTAAAAAATGAGTTATCTATGTTTATATATAAAAATGTGTAATGTATGTTTATATATGTTTATGTAGTAAATTGAAGTACAATTGTAGGTATTATGTTGCAAATGTCTATAGTAATTGAGATTTGAAAGTTAGGATAGAATGTATAAAAGTATATGTAGTTTTGTTTTCTTTTTCAGGTTGATCGCAAACAGTTGCTTAATTTTAGTTTCCAGATTGCTGATTGATTTGTAAATAATATCAACAACAATCTTACGACGGGGGTGTGATATCTGGCGACTGTTTGGCGATCAACAGAGCATGCTTGGCGCAAGTAGCTCTTCTCCGAAAAGGGTTAATGTATTTATTAAGAGTTGCATGTTAGCCTCGGAAGAGGAAGGTAGTAGATTGTACTATGCCGTAGGAGCGACGTACTGCTCTGAGTAACTATTATATTATGCTTTGAATTATATATTTAATAAATGTTTGTTTCGTCTTGCTAAATGGTGCCTTATTAAACCACGAAGTCATCACAAATACTGCATCAGTGAATCGGAGATTGTATGATCAAAACCTTCTGTAAATTCAAACTATCCCTTTTGCCCCATATTTCACATTCCCAGTTAAAAATGCTTCAAAGTATTGTGCCCTCTTCTCGTTCTTAAACAATGTATTAAAGCCTCTTGTTTCATTTAAATGCTTCAGGGGCATTCATCTTTTGCTTTTAACCTAAAACAGTATAAAGGTCCAACTATTAAACACCTTAAATTACAAATTTTGAGTTTCATTTCAAATGTTAAAATTTGATATTATGTTTCAAAATAAGACAGTTGGCTCCTTGCATTGCAGCTGCAGTGGGCTAGATCCTTCATATTTAAAACTACCTGTACCATCTGAAATTTTTTAACTCATGCAGTAATGCAAATATAATTTTAAGACTATATTACAAATATACATAGCAGAAACTTCATCGCCGCACGAATTTTTGTGAATTTTATGGGATTCTGTAAAATTTACCAATCGAAGTTTCTGAGAAAATTTAGTGATTTTAACTACCTGAAAATTTTATAGTATCAAAAATATAGTACCACGGGCAATATGGAAAATGAATCGAAAATATGGCAAACGACTGGTGCTTTCTGCGGTAGCAATCGTTCTGGGCATTTAAATTTAAGCAAGCTATACAAAAAATTTTGGATCTAGTCTTGCGTGCTGTCGTAGTGTAACTAGTACACATCTATCCATCAATTGTAAAAATCGAAATTCACATACCAGCGGCGGGAACAAAGTTGCATTTGTGTGTTTCCTGGCCTGAAAAAACTTAAACTGCTCTACAATAGCTCAAGAATTAATTATGATAAACAATAACTCATTACCATATGGATTTATTCCACTGGGTTTCTTTCTCTCTGCAATCTCCCTTTAAATAGATAAGAGTTTATCCATCTCTGCTACGTGCTCTCCTTGGCGTAATTGCCACAACATCGCAAAGATAAGTCCGTATCATGCTGAATCATGCGGAATTAAATTTCATCCCAACGAGAAAATTTATTCATAAAATATATAAGTATATAAACATATATAGAAACATAATAAAATAGATGCATCTAACTAGCAATTGGGAGATCTGCAATTTAAAAACCGGTTACGGCGTAGCTAATTTCTTGCTCCATAAAAAAATTCTGAAGATTTTTACATGCAGCTTAGAACATTTCTTAAATTATAAGGTATTTCTCTCGTCTTCTTAGCATGCCTTCGTAGTGTAGTGGTCAGCACACTGGGCACGTATTTCAGAGGTCCGTGGTTCGATTTCCGGCAAAGGCATTGCTTATTTTTCAAATCTCATGCTTCCAAAAAATTCTAATGACTCTAGAGTGGCGCCCGAACTAAAAGGGTGATTGATGATGATTCTCCACACCCAGGATTTGGCAACTGGGTCCCCTAAAATCCCTAGTCGCCCTTTAAAAGAGGGAGTATATAACGTATTTCTCCCAGCTTCGTAGTGTAGTGGTCAGCATGCTGAGCGCATATTCCAGAGGTCAGTGGTGCGACTCCCGGCGAGGGCGTTGCTCATTTTTCCTTACTCCTGCTTTTAAAATAACCTAATGTATCTTCAAAATTCTTTCGTAGAAATAAAAAAAAATTCATTAACGCTCCCTAACAACATACTCCCTGACAAAGTGTGAAAATTTTACACTCTGATTGCAAAAATTATAATACTATGATACTAAGATTAGCAATATATTTCTCACAGAGAAGATGAAACACTTTTGAAATTGCTTACGTCGTGACAGGTTTTCCATTTTTAATTTAAACATGTAGAAAATTTTTTAAATTAAAACCTTATAAAATCTTACCTACTTGAATAACTTACAATTAAATCAGAACTCTAAATAATAACTTAGTGAATTTTCACTGTGTCTTATAAATATGACAGAGAGAAGGAAAGGTTGAAAAGAACCCTTTTATTAATAGAAATAAAACTTAGAAATGGAACCAACTCGTGCTTACAGAAACCAATAGCTTTGGCTTTAAATCAAAGATAATGGATGAACTAAAATTAATGAAATTTTAGTATAGCCCAACGGTTTCACTGTTTAATGAGCGTGAAAGATGGCTGTAACCGAAGTTGTCCTAAGCAAACCTGATGGCAACTCAACGCAGCAGAATACTGATTGCTAAAGAATCAAAGTTAGCAACGTTGGCTTCAAGCAAGCAAAGCAGGCTCTGATTTCGCCCAGCAAAATCTTCCTTTAAATATTTCCTTCTTTCTACTTAATATGATTATCGCGCGCTCTGTAAATTTACATTCTGAAAGAGAAATGAAAATGAGTCCTTGATAGAAAACTAAATCAACATGAAATAACTGTTAGAAACTTAAATGATACTCTATAATATTCCCCTCCAAAACTTAAGTATACGAAAAAGAGGTTCTTAATGACCTAGTTTCTAACTAAATAAGAATTCAAAGCCAATTTCTTGAAATAACGTGAGATTTGAAGTGAACTTATTTAATTACTATTTTACATTACAAAGAGCTGAATGAAAGACAAAATTTCAGACAACCTTTCAAAGACAAAATTTCAGTAGCTTAGGTTCTTCCAGAAATCCGGAGCAGAACAAATTAACTCATGATACGTTGCTTCAACTTACATTATCTCATTCTTACTTAAGGATTTCATTTAAATTTATCTGCACTTTCATTCAACTCATGTATTCCATGAATAAAATCTCTTTACCCGCTGCTCTCCAGTAGAAATGTATATTGCAGATACAGACATGCCTTTTGTAAAAGTGACACAAAACTACCACCTAAACCGCAATCTACATGTTAATACTTCCGACACATAAGACCTCAAAGACACTCGACTTTCAAAATAGGATACCAACTGGTGCACCTGTTGTGCTAAGAAGAGTGTGCTTTAAATTTGAGTGTTGACTGGAGAGCCTAACATTAACTCATGCACAGAGCTAGCTACTTTTAATTTAAATTTCTCTTAATTCTGATAACTTGCATATAAACATCTCATTCATGCAATACAAATCTAATTCTTGCAACTATGGAAGTCTTAATTTACTTTAATACACACACACGCATATATATATATATATATATCCCGTGTATATATATACACGAGAATATTTTTAACATTTACAGCACAAAACTTAAGACATAGTACTAGGTTAAATAAAGTATTTACAACACATTTAATTAGAAAATTCAGCTTGCACTTTACATCAAGATACACAAGTTGCTTATAAGTTCTTACTATTTTCATTTACATTTCTTTACATCAGTCTCTCAGACTAAAATCAAATTCTTATTTCTGAACTAACTTTAAAATGAACATAAATCATTGTAGTCTAAATTCCGAGCTTCTTGCTCCTTAAACCGCTGAAATAACCTCAGCTGAGGCAAAACTCAAAATGCCTATAAACTAGTACTTCTAGATATAAAATAAAACTGATCCTTAGTTAGGAAAAACGATTATCGTTTTTGTTCTTTTCACTTATTTTTTGTTGTTTTGTATTCCTGCATGCTCTTCGTTACGAAGTCGTACCATGTGGATATAAGCGAAGCCGGAACCTTTGACGTGGCTGAGATTCTTCCTTTGCCAGGACTTTCCGCTTCTTCAGTCCGTCACGTATTCTTGGGTCCTGCGTTAAGAACGTTCCTCCATCTCAACTACTCGCTTGTTCGGGCTTGAATTCCCCCCGGGCTTCCTTCAGCCCTTCAGGTAACATAGGACGATAAAATTTCCACGGTTGAATTTGCGCCTTGGAAGACTTGTTCAACTGGCCGCTTTCTGTTTAGTACCCTAGGTATCGGTTCTTCTCTATACTTGTGTTCTGTCGATGGAACTTCCTTCCGACTCTCGCGCGTGTTGATCATCCTTTTGTTGCTCGCTTTTTCTACTGGATTCTTTTCGTCTTGGCTTCTTTCTTACCCTCTAGGCCCCTCTCAATTCTGTTTGTATTCTTTCTTTGGTTAGTCCTCTGTATTTATAGTTGCACTTCCCGCTTCCTCATAATTCACGCACTGTATTCGTATAAGAAATTTTTACTTCTGCTGAAGTATTTATGTCAGAAAATAGATTCTGCACTGTTATTTCACTTACACCTATTTCTATACTTCTTCGCTATGCAATGATATGTTTAACCACTCATTAATGAGCACTTCGTTAAGTCTTTTCCTTCACTTTAAAACTTACAATGCAATTCAGTTTCGAGTATAGCAAATCTTTTATCTTATGCTTTTATCAAGGTAAGACTAAAGTATACGAACTTACATATTTCGTAACCGATGATACCATATAATGAGTTTTTTGCGTATTTACACAAACGTGAGTTCTTGGATTACAGTTGTTACGAAAATCACTCTCTCTTGCTTCAGAAGTCTATTGAATAAAAAATGTTTGGCTAACCTTTTTTATAGAATATATCATCTAGCCTATTTTGCTAAAAAACATTGTTAGCTTAAAAGAAAGTTCCACAATTTCTAATAAATGTGTGTGGAATTTCCTTCTCTTTTTTCAATGTGTAATCAACGCTATTTTACAAAAAAGTACTCTGAAGTTCAGACTTCAGAGTGCCTTTTATAATGCAGCTTCAGAGTACTAGCAGGCTGTTTTATTTGTTTTAATTTTCTATTCACGCTCACATTACTTAAGCTACTAGGTTTAATCAGGTATCGTTGTAAGATACAGTCTTTAATTCTACTGTACAGATGACTTGGAAAACATTTACTGTTTATAATTTACCTTTATATACAGAGATAATATTTGTAAATTAATGTCTTAGAAAATGAAAAAAAAAGTTCAGGTTTTTATTCTGAACCATCGACTTCACAAAATCATTTATGTAATCATTATCTATTGGCAAAATAATACTAAGCGATAAATATGTACTAGTAAAGTTTCACGAAACTTTACTCACTTGTCACTCTCAAGTAAAGTTTCACGAAAGTAATCTATTTTTCAAAGCCAGTAGCAAGCAGTAAATATTTGCCTTTTAACAGCTTCTTAAACATAAACTAACCTAGCTCTCACTTAAACAACTATGTGAGTATTAATTTTTTTCTTACTAATCACAAGGAACGTGCTCATAATTTAAATTTAGATTTCCAGAATGTAAAGGCACCTAAAACTATGTATGTGGCCAGTAGGAAGAATGCAGCATTTAGCTACGATTATCTTTCCGTAAAATATTCGAGATAATTCTCACGTTTTCTTTATGCTACATAAATTTATATTTGTATGGAAGTAATTCAGAAAGAAGAACATGAATGAATAGAATAATATTAATTGGTTAGAATGAAAAGTCATTAGTGTTTTTTGAAGCAGGAGACTTGAAAAATGTGCACTGCCCTCCCCCAGACTCCACCCTGAACCTCTCGAATGTGTCCCAAGTGCGCTACCATTACACCATGAAGGCATGCTGGGAGAAGGGAGAAACTACCTTACAAGATGTATGAACACGTTATTTATTTCCTCGTTATCAAATTTTGTTTAACTACAAGAAGTATATGGTTTTACTGAGTAGCGGAAAATTAACATTTGGTTTTAATGACATTTATTTTACTGAGTGGCGATTTTTGTTACCTGTCTATATTAATCGCAGGCATGTTTCAAACATAAGAACGCAGGGAGCTCTGAAGCAACAAAAACATATATCTGTAAAATAACATTACATATTGCTGGCTGTAATATTAATTCAATTAATATTTAATTGCAAGATTTTATTATAGATATTGAGATATAAGATGTTTTCAGATCCTCATAACATGATATATAAACACTGCATTGCACACATGATTCCAGTTACCTTTCAGTTTTACTACCGTGTAGAGACATTAGGTTATTTTTAAAGCAGGAGTGATGAAAAATTAGCTTCGTCGGGAATCGAACCGCGGACCTCTGGAAATACGCGCTCAGCGTGCAGACCAACACACCACGAAAGCATGCCGAGAAGGCGGGAGAAATACCTTATATACTTGCCCTTTTAAAAGGCGACTGGGTTTTTTAGCGGACCCAAAGCCAAATCCTGGGTGTGGAGAATCATCATCCATCACCCTTTTAGTTCGGGCGCCAATGTAGAGACATTAGGTATTTTTAGAAGCGGGAGAAATGAAAAATTTGCGACGCCTTCGCCGCGAATCGAACTGCGGACCTCTGGATATGCGCCGAGCGTGCAGACCACCACACCACGAAGGCATGGTAGGAAGGCGGGAGAAATACCTTATAACCGTTCTATTGCTGTTGGATAATGATCAACCAATTAGAAATCTGAATTACTTAAGTATATTTTTTTCAAACTAGGTTAAGAAATGAACTTAGAGATTCAAGAAATTTATTTAAGAGGATACGTTCTTCTAATAAATTTCATTTATACCTTTTTAGTAAATGTAAACTATTTTTAAAAACTGTATAATTAATTTTTTTCATTAAATGATTTTTTTTAAAGTTAATATTTAAAAGATTCGAGAGAGATGTGAAAATCAAAAGTGTTTTAATATTCGGTTTTGGGAGAATTTAGGATATATCCACCCTCTAATAATCAGGAAAAAGTAGATTTGAATTAGATTTGGGTTATTTGAAAAGCGAAGGAGCATTTAAAACTCTCTTCTAAAAAGCATCGAAAAGCGTAATGAAATTTTTTTTTTTAAATGAATTTCCTAAAAATTGAAGTTGTTTTTATCCTCTGTATAATTAAATGGTCGTCTCTTTAATCAGATATTTGGTTTAAACTAGATTAGATAATTTACTGAAATAGAGCATAGTAAATATATAGCTTAGAAATGATCGTTTTACTGAGGAGTTTGCAGGGGAAAGCTAATACATCTAACACTTTAAAAACTATTTCGAAATCTGTTAGTCATCGTTGACAAAAAACAAACTTGGGATTATTGATAAACAAACGATGCTTTGGCAGGAAACAAATGGACGCCATTACTGTATGATTTCTAGTCACTATACTCTAGAGATTACGAGATGATTGAGTTGATAAATGTGTAAAAAAACTTATCATAAAACGTGCAAGCAATTTAAATTTTATTATACTGAAATGAATGTAATTAACAAAGCTTAATATTCATCAGCGTTTCTACTATAAACTTGAAAATATGAATTCTTTATTAACTCAGTTGATAATAAATGAGTTGTTGCAATTAGCAAAGAAAAAATAGTATTAGAATAGATTGTCATAATTCCCTGGATAATGCGTTATTTTGTCATTATAACAAAGAAGGCCATTTTGCAAGCTTATCCTTAACGTTGGTTTTAATGAATTTGCGTATCATTTCATTTATTATAATACACTTGTTACTAAAATAATTAGTGTGCCTTACTTGTAATTACTGAAGAAAGAATGTATGGACTCAGTTATTATTGTTCTGTCGTATTACATACATTGATTTGTTACACTTAACATTTTATACCTTTAACAATAATAAATTGCAAAAAGATATTATTATAAACTAGAAGCAGAAATATTCATCTTTTCCAATGAAAAAGAATTCCTTCTTCTCAGCGATCACCCTTCTTTACATTTCGGTTTTCATTTCATTTTCTCATCATGGAAGAATAGCTTAGGCTGCTCGTTAAAACTAGATCCATATTGATAAAAATATTGTAGTAGTATTAAAAAAAAGAGAGAGAGAGAGAGAAATTTAAAACTATTGCGAAATAATAGACAAGTTAAAATAACAAAACTGAGTAGATCGAAAAAAAAATTGCAGAACAATAATTCAGAGCTTGAAATAACAAATTCATATGCAAAATTTATCATACAAAATTGAAAAAACAAGACGTACAAACCGGATTCAAAATAAAAGCATAATTCCTAAACAAGTAAAAAGCTTACAAATCTAATATTTTTACTTCTTTGTAAAGTAAATGATGTATTGTAAGCACGAAAAAGTCCGAGTGTCATATTTCAACGAAAATATCCATTTTGATTGCTATTGAATGCAATTTAACGATGTTTTTGCGTGACATCTGTACGTAAAGACAGAATGAAGGACTTTTCCACCAAAACAAATTATAATACTGATTTAAATGGATTCAGAAGAGATTTTTTCATGGCGTCTGTACATACCTATGTTTGTATTACGCATAACTCAAAAACGAGTAGCCTTAGAACGTTGAAATTTTGTATACAGAACTGCTATGACATGTAACTGTGCACCTCCTTTTTGGCTGCAATCGGCCGCACCAAAAGTACATAAATATGCATTTGTATATATGTTACTGTTAGCCACTCTGTTACTCGGCTCGGTGGGCTCAGTCTTTTTATTCTTATACGTTTGTAAATTGCGCATTTTTTTTTGCTTTAAAATGATTGAATTATGTTGTTCTTATGCTCCTTTAAAGGTTTTTACACTTTTGGTTAATCTGCATGCAATAGTTATTGTGAGAACACAGATTTAACAAGAAAGAATATACCATTCGTGTGGAACGAGAGATGCCAAAATGCATTAGATAAAATACAAGAATTAATTTTAGAAAAACCCACAATAAAAAACATAGAAAATGATAAACCTTTATATTTAGTAACCGATGCTTCTAGATCAGCCATTTGTGGCATATTAATGCAAAAAAATGATGATAAGTTTTTCCCAGTACAATTTTACTCAAAAATTTTAACACCTGCTGAGGCTAGATATCCTTCAATTAGGAGAGAACTTTATGCAATCTTCAGATCAGTAAAGCAATTTCACGAACATCTGTATGGGAAAAAATTTATAATATTAACGGATGCTAAACCTCTGACTTTCCATATTAGTCTTGACAAACAGCCAGATATTGTAGCACGCTGGTTGTTATATTTACAGGAATTTCAATACACGATGGAGCATATTCCTGGTTTAAAAAACCCAGCAGACTACTTGTCAAGAGTTTCAGAGGATATAGTGGTAAACAATGTAAATATATTTTGGACCAATGATAATTTGTCTATTCAAAACATAATTAGTAAACAGCAAAGTGATCCAGACATAAAATCAATTATAAAAAAATTACAGGATAACCACAAAGAAAGTGTAGAACAATATTTTATTGATAGTCATACAGATGTAGTAATGATAAAATTAAAACCTGTAAATGTTAGAAAGAAAGACAGAAGTATCCAGAATAAAATTCTAATTCCTAAGGCATTAATTAAAGATGTATTACAGACAGTTTATGCGCCTCACTTTGGTATTCAAAAGACATATGAGTTTGTAAAGGCAAAGTATTATTGGAAAGGTATGTACAGCGATACGAAAAGTTTTGTAGAAAATTGTTCAGATTGCTTACAAATAAGTCTAGACCTCACAACACTCTGCCACGTCTAATTCCTAAGAAAGATCTTGCTCCTGGAGAGATGATAGCTATAGACATAGTTGGTAAACTGCCAAGATCCATAGATAATAAGTTTTATGTACTCACTATCATTGATCATTATTCCAGATATTTGGAAACAGTTCCGTTAAACAACTGCACTTCTCAATCCATCATAAAATCTTTAAATGATTATTTTGCCAGATTTGGCATTCCAAAACTTTTGTTATCAGACAACGGTTCCTATTTTTGTTCCACAGAATTTACTCAATTTTTAAAATCGCTTAAAATAGAACACAGAAAAAGTTCAATTTATTATCCACAGTCCAATGGGTTGATTGAAAGAGTTCACAGGGTAATGAAAGAATCAATTGCAGCAATATCAAACAAAATATTTGAATGGCCACAAAAGTACTGATGTTTAAACTGTATTATAATAATGCTAAACATTCTGTAACTCAATTTTCACCAGCAGAACTATTTTTTGGTAGAACATTAAATACACCCATAGATAGCTATGATCCTCTTAAATTAGCAGAAGATTTTCAGGAATATTCCAAAATAATAAAGGAACAATTGAGTAGAGATAAGCAACAAGTAAAATTAAATGAGGATGAATACTTTAATTGTGGAAAAAAATATTTGAAAGGGAGAAAAATTCCAGAATTGAAATCAGGGGATAAAGTTTTTATGCAGGAATTTACTGATAGAAGGGTGTTACATCCAAAATACAAGGGGCCATATGAAATCATTAAAAAGCTACGAAATGATAATTATATAATACAATTAGAGAATAAAACTACTAAAGTTCACGTAAGTAAATTGTTTTTACAAAAGCCTTCAAGAATAGATTCAACACAAAATGAGGATTAGGAGTGTAACACAAGTATAAATCAGCAAAAAAAAAAAAAAAAAAAAAAAAAAAAAAAAGTGTAAAGAAGTTGTGATTATGCTAAGAATGTAGTATGTGTACAAGCTAGATAATTAATGATGATCAAGTGTGGTATGGGTCAATTTAGTGTAATAAAGCGCTAATTGCACGATTTTTGGTAGAGTTGGCTGGTCCATATACCAGAAGAATTGAATTTTTAAATTACGTCCAAAGGGGCGTTTTTTAACATTTTGTGTGTTACCTTTCTTTATTAAATATCATGTTCCTCGCACTTAAACCATAAGATCCAGTGCAACAGCAATATCGCAAAATAGTTTTAAAACGAGCATATCTTTAGAATTTCCGATACAGAGACTCACGCGCTGGAGATAAAAATGATTTTTCTGCACAACGTTGCCAATGCTCGCTTTGAAATCCTTGAGTTTGTTAATCAAAAATTCGTCAAAGTTTTAAAAAGTAGGAAATCGATCATAAAACAAATTTCAAATTTCAAATTTGGTCTTTCACATGCTCATATTCGTTGGAGGATTACGTTATTCAAAATTCGATGACTCTATGTACCGTTGTTTTATCACAATACGAGAAATATACATACATTTATGCAGATTTTTCATTATTTAATTTCTTCAAATATAATGCAGGACTCTAACATTTTGTGGCAACAGTTTGAAAACTGAACCGACATTTATGAGTCCGACGCAAAATGCCAAAACGAAACTAATAGTCCTTCGGGATTCAAATCCCTTTGGACTAAAAAAAAAAAAAAAACAAAGAGTGTGGTGCTAATCTCCTTGTCTTACTGTTGAATCAAATTGAAGGTATGTAATTTAGTAGTGAATCTAATACAAATGTAGCTTTGGTATATGAAATGAATATGATCAAATGATAAAAGTAGCTAAGTAATGAAATAGTGCATGTGATTCTAAAATGTAAAGAATGAGATAATGTAAACAATGGTTAAGAGGAGCAACATCAAATTGATAATGCAATATCATTAGTAGTTGATAAATTAATTTTATCACATGTGAGTTATAAATTATATATGTCAACATTTCTTTTATGGAATCACATCTGTGGTGATATTTTAGGTAAGAGTAGACATGCATGAGTACGTAAAAGAATAACACTAATTTAAGAATGTAAAAAAATGTGTATCACAAAGTATTTAAAGTGCTGTGTTTTTTTACCAAGCAATGTGAAAAATTAATGTGAATTATGTGTGTATAGTGCATACGAGAGCTGAACTGTGTGCACGTAATGTGAAATGTTTATATAGTGCCAACGAAATGATAAAGTGCAGTGCCTTTGCAAGTGATATAAAGATTGGTGTGAAATGTGTATGCGATGCCGACGAAAGTTCAAGTGTATCCAGCAGAGAGAGATTTCATTTGTCCAGTGATCGGACAATTGTTTTTTCTTCGGCCGGAGGGAATGTGAGAACGCAGAATTCTCAAAGTGAACACGGTGGCTGTATCGATTCTTAAATCGTTATCGCGCCTTGCCACGTGCATCGCAGTGGATAAAAACTGGAAGGACTGGTTTTGTTTTTCTCTTTAATACCGTAAGTATTATAGAAATACCGTAAGTATTATAGAAAACTGTTAAAAGAACTAGGAAAATATTCTAGTGAGCATAGACAGGGATGGAAATTACATTAATTGTTTGTAATTCTATCACTCTCCTAATAATTTCTCCTTATTGGTCGAACAGACACTAATTTCGTCACGTGACAAAAAGCATAAAAATGCGCGCGTCTGGGGTTCCCGGCAGTATATCTGAATTTACTCTTGAAAGTTACGTTCGTAGAATTTTACCTAGCATAAAATGTCTGGCCGTGGAAAAGGTGGTAAAGGTCTTGGCAAAGGGGGTGCAAAAAGGCATCGCAAAGTGTTAAGAGATAACATCCAAGGAATCACCAAACCAGCAATTAGGCGTTTGGCAAGACGTGGCGGTGTAAAGCGTATCTCGGGCCTCATCTATGAGGAGACAAGAGGAGTACTTAAAGTTTTCTTGGAAAATGTTATTCGAGATGCAGTTACCTATACTGAGCATGCAAAAAGGAAAACTGTCGCTGCCATGGATGTCGTTTATGCGTTAAAGAGACAGGGACGTACACTTTACGGATTTGGTGGTTAGAGACCTTTAATTTCCCCACACCCTGCTCTTTTTTTTAAAAAAAGGCCCTTTTCAGGGCCATACAAATTTTAAAATTTAGAAATGCCTTTATTGCTGTCATATAATTTCACCTCATGCTTTTCTCTTGAGTCACATTTCAGTCAAATTAAAATTAGCATTAAATGTTCTTTTTATGTATCTGAATTCTAACACAATAAATTTAATTGCTTTTATGTCTCTAAATTAAAAAAAAAGAGGTATAATTTAAAATTTTAAAGCACGTTACCAGATTACAACATTTTAAACTTTAAAAAAATTCCCAAATTAAATCTTTGAATAAAAGTATCAATATATAGAGTGGTCACACATAGGACTCTCTTCTTCAGAAGCAATAAAGGCATTTCTTTTTTAAAATTTGTATGGCTCTGAAAAGAGCCTTTTTTCATTTGTACATTTTAGTACCCAATCCCTTACTTCTTGCTTTTCTTTGGTGTCGCCTTTTTAGCAGCTTTAAGTTTTTTTGCTTTTGGAGGCTTAGGCTTCGCTGCCTTTACAGCTTTCTTAGAACTTTTTGCTTTACTCGCCATTTTTACACTAACTTTCTTAGCGGCAGGTTTCTTTTTCCCTTCTTTAGCCTTAGCTGGCTTCTTAGCAGCTGGTTTAGCTTTCTTGGCTGATGATGCAGCTGCTTTCTTCGGCTTCTTTTCCTGCTTTCCTGACTCTTTACCTTTCTGACCGGATGCGCTAACTTTAAATGAACCGGTAGCTCCTTTACCTTTTGTCTGAACCAGGCTTCCACCCGCCACAGCACTCTTCAAGTACTTCTTGATGAAAGGTGTCAAACGGTCAATATCTACCTTGTGATGTGATGCAATATGCTTCTTAATAGCTTGCAGAGATGAGCCACCGCGTTCCTTCAAAATAGAAATAGCCTCCACGATCATTGCTGAAACCTTAGGATGCGACGGCAGCGCTTTCGGTTTCTTACTCGGACTTTTCTTCGCCTTTTTTGGCGTAGCAGCCACTGGGGTAGCGGAAACAGCAGCAGTTTCTTCCGACATCTTGCTCAACGTCATGCACAGAAATGATACAAATTTCTGAGTTACTTTAAATGTTATACAATAATGCTAGGTGGCACTTCGAAATCTTTCGTCTACAATAGGTCTCCTTAGTCACGTGATCGGAAACAAAATTGACATAAAGGCCAGGTCTAAAATTGGCGGGCACATCACATTTGGATTCGCGTCATGGACGCTAAGAGTGACTGACGTTCGAGCTCTGAGCTCCGTAATGCAAATAATGGAACCACGAATACGGCGCCGCCAGCAGGCAATCACTCCACTTCTCCTCCGCCTTTACAAATTCTGACTGATATGGATACCACTAATTCAACTCCTCCTGCTTCTCCTTCTGCACTAGAGCTTTCAAAAAGTGCACTGCAGATATACTCTCTCAAAACTCGACATACTGACCTGCTCTTCGACATTCAGCGACTACAACGATCTGAAACACCGAATAAGGACCTGATGATGAAACAATTACAGGATGAGGGTGAGAAAATTTTATTTTCTTTACATACACTCTGTACCAAACTAAACATCAACTTATTCACTTTACCTGATACTGAAGAAGAGTTTATCAGAGAACTCAAAAAATCTACAATAGCCCCTGATTCTGAATCTAAAACTCAAAAACCAAAATCACCCTCATCCTTAGACAATCAGAACCCACCTAAAGAAATTTCTAAGCAAGACTCTAAAAAACGCACCAGACCAGTCGACAGTGACGGCTTTGCAATCCCCCCCAAACACTTGATTGCAAAGAAATTACCCAGCACTAGTGAAAATACCAACAACATTCCAACATCAAACTCATACACAAACATTCAAAACATCACAGAAAACACTGAAAATTTAACGCAGCAGCCGGCTGACACTCCAACACCCAAAATTCAAGCACCACCACCCATCTTCATTAAACCGCGTGCTGATTGGTTCTTTTTACTAAATCAGTTACGCAGACACGCACCAACTGTCCAATCCAAACAAGACATAGAATTTTTACGCCTCACCACCACTAATGAAACAGATTACAGGACAGTTGTCAGATTCCTTACAGAAAACAACATCCTATTTAAATCACATACATTAAAATCAGACAGACCACTCAAAGTGGTCATTAGGGGATTACCCTCAAACACTCCGATCAACGTTGTGCAGACTGCGGTCGAAGTGCTTGGTTTTAAAATTCACAAGATATCTCAGCTAAAGAAATGGAAGACCAAAATGCCGATGCCTCTTTTCTATATTCAAATCCATAAAAGCCTTAAAGCATCAGAAATCTACTCCATCACAGAACTCCTTGGCACAGAAGTCGTCATGGAACACTTCAAAGGGCAGAAAGGTCCCTCTCAATGCTGGCGTTGCCAGGGATTCTTCCATTTATCGGAGGTCCACAACGCTGTGTCAGATGCGCTGGTCCGCATCAGGCTAAAGATTGTACCAAGCCCTTTGAAGAACCCAAATGTGCTAACTGTTCCGGAAACCACGCAGCCAACTGGAGATCGTGCCCAAGATTCCCAGGATCCAAAAATAGACAGCCACCAACACCAAGTACCAAGCCCAGTCAGACCGTTGACAACGCAAACAAATTTAATTTACAAAGCACTACATTCCCAACACTGCCGGCTGCACACACACCCAGTGCAAATAATATTCGCCCTGGAGTTTCCTACTCTGCTGCCCTTACGGGTATGCAACAGACTGCACCCCAACTCATTCCAAATTTATCGGTCCCCATTGGAGTTAATTCGAACCTAAATTGTACCGAAATCTTTTTGGCTATAATTCAAATTTCTAACCAGCCTGGTATTGACCAGAGCAGATTACTTTTGGCATTCAAAAACGCCTTACCGCAGCTCAGAGTGGCTCCATCTGGTGCTGACGCGGCTTACTACATCTTTGAGAGTTATGTCACTCTCCAATTTTCTGATTCCCACAATAATTAAAATTCAATACTTTGAAAGGGTTGAAAAATCTTAAAATATGCACCTGGAATGCAAATGGCATTCTTTCCAAATTCCATGAGTTTAGAGACTATGTAGAAGAGAAGGATTTTGATATCATTTTTGTCCAAGAGACCAAACTCCAGCCAGGGAGAGCTCCCAAGCTTGTAAATTATATGCATTATATAAAAATGACAGACAAGCTTCAGATACACGTGATGTTTATCATGGTGGCACTTGTGTCTACATAAAAAATTCAATACCCCATCGAAGAATTGACACACCGAGTATGAGCAAACTCGAAGCAACAATTATCGAAATTTTTATTCAAAATTCGCCTTCCTTAGTTATGATCTCTGCCTATCTCCCACCAGGTGGAAATTTTCCTGTGGTAGATTTCAACAAACTGTTCAATTTTTCAAATAATCTAATCATAGCTGGTGATTTAAATTGTCACCATCAGCATTGGCGTTGTCGCAGATCAAACCCTGCTGGTCGTGGCCTCCTAAAATGGGCTCAGTGCGCCCAAATTAAAATTATTGCGCCGGATTCCCCCACTAGATATGGTTCACGGGGTGCCCCCTCTTTCATTGACTTGGCACTTTTTAGAAACATCCGTTTTGGATACAAAGTGACTGTTGAAAATTGTTTATCATCAGATCACAACCCCGTGATCATCGACCTTAGCTGTACTATTTTTACTCAAAATTTTCCGACACTCGTCTCAACAAATTGGACAATTTTCGTTTTAAACTTAATTCTAAAAGTTTACCCTCCCTCGAAATTAAATCCAGCCATGATATAGACACGGCAGTAGATCAGTTAACGAACATCTTAACTGATACTTATAAGGAAGTATCAAAACCCACCATCAGACCCAATTTTCGTAAATTATCTCAAGAAATTAAACTCAAAATTAAAGAAAAAAATAAAGTACGGAGACTTTGGCAAAGAAAGAGAAATCCTGGCTTAAAAATTCAACTCCGTACTCTCCAAAATGAGATCAAGGCATCATGTGACCAGTTCTTCCAATCACAATACACGAATTACATTCAGTCCTTAACGACCAATGATAACAGTCTTTGGCGCGCATCAGCCCGCCTACGCAAACACAAATCTCACATTCCGTCCTTAGCTACGGACGCAGTGGTGGCTCACACAGACGCTGAGAAATCTGAACTAATTGCGGATTCTCTTCAAACACAATTTACACCACATAATGAAGGAATTTTTGCGAACAACGCAAGTTCTTTCCCACAAGATGTTGAACGCTTCCTTTCCTCGCCTTTCGCGAGCGAAATACAGTACACTTCCATGAGCGAGATAAACGAATACATTACCAAGCTCAAACCCAAAAAAGGCCCTGGTATGGACTCTATCTCTAATCGTATGATTGAAAATTTACCCACCAGTTATCTATTTTTCTTAGTAATGCTTATAAATTTTATGATACAGCATTGCTATTTTCCTCAAAGCTGGAAACAAGCACTCATTGTGCCTATTCCAAAACCAGGCCAAAGCCTTTCAAATTCTCAAAATTATAGACCTATCAGCCTCCTATCATCGTTATCAAAGATATACGAATTTGTGTTACTTAAACGTCTGAATGATTTTCTCCGAAATCACAACGTTCTGATTGATGAACAATTTGGATTTCGAGCAAAACACTGCACAACGCACCAGCTGCTGAGGACAGTGGAGTTCATTCACGAAGGGTTTCGTAAAAATATGCTTACTGGCGCTTTATTTCTTGATATAGCCAAAGCATTCGATAGGACTTGGCATATAGGAATCATTATCAAGCTCATACGACTTGACGTTTCGTCCCATTTAATTCATATAATTAACTCGTACCTCACTAATAGATCTTTTTCTGTACGAGTTAATTCTTTCATTTCGGCACCCCGTCCTATACTAAGTGGCGTCCCCCAAGGGTCACTTTTAGGCCCAATTTTGTTCAACATTTTCATAAATGACATACCAAAATCACCTAGTATCACTCTTGCACTTTATGCAGATGATACGGCCATCCTAGCTCAAAACAAACGCCTTGAAAACTTGGTTCACATCATTCAGAGATATCTCTCCAGCCTTGAGCACTGGCTCATCACTTGGAAAATTAAAATTAATGTTGCTAAATGTGCTGCTATGATATTCAAACGTAGCCCCCTCCTGTACCCTTCCATTAATTTAAAGTTTTTCGACGACTATGTTCCCTGGTCAAATTCTTACAAGTACCTAGGAGTTGTACTTGATTCAAAATTACGCTGGCACCTTCACATTGAAAATGTTCTCAATAAAGCAAAAGGTGCTAGAGCCCAACTTTACCCTCTCTTAGCTCGAAAGAGCCATCTGTCAATTAAAAACAAAATTCTTCTCTATACATCAATTATAAGACCTGTCTTTATGTATGCATGTACAATCTGGGGTACTGCTGCAAAAACTCATGTGAAAAAACTTCAATCTTTTCAAACTAAGACCTTACGTATGGCCCTTAATGCAGCCTGGTACGTCCGTACAGATGTGATTCATTCGGACCTTAACATTAAACCTGTTGATTACTATATTAAAAAACTTAGTCAAAATTTATTCCTCAAAATTGAACAGATTGATAACCGAGCACTCCAGCAGATTCCAGCATACGATCCTGCTATTCGCAGCTCACAGAAGAGACCGAGAGCCGTGATTGGCCGAGAGTTCGGCATCTACCCTCCATCCAAAAGGGCAAGACACGCCCTCTCAGCTTCTATTCCAGCTCCTGCGCCATGAGGGAAGGACGTCTCTTCAACGAGCTGCCATATAATAGCTTTAACATCATCAGCACCTGCAATTCAAGATCTTCAAGCAAAGTTATCAATCTGTTTACTTAAGAATCACATCTCCCACAGATTCTAAATCTGCCTAAGAATATTTTCACCGCGTTCCCATTTATTATTTGCACTATCCTACACAAGCCACATGCCAATGAGCCTATTCATCGTAAACTCTTTCCTATCCGCTTTTTGCTTTAGTGTTTGTATCGTGTATTAAAAAATTATAAAAACCAAAAAAGTATAAAATATAAAAGTACAAAAAAATTCTAAAAACTTATAAAAAAATTATGATATTTAAGTTTTTATTTTCTTATCCCTATCCCTAAACTTTCTCGAGCCTGTGGCTGCCTCTATTGAGCATCAAGTAATTCACTTATGCAAAATGTTTCCTATTTCTGCTCACTTTTAGTAATTCTGATGTGGAGGTACATGGTTTTGAACCATAGGCACTCCGAAACTTGCAAATCATTGGCATTGGCATTGTCTTTCTCTTTCTGCCTGTCGTCGTGTTAACGAGTGTGTGGGCCTTCGGGCCACACACACACAGACACACAGCTCTCGCCATCGTCCACGGTACTCGATCTTGAGGTCCATTTTCAAGGATGGAGGAGAAAATATGTTCTTGTACGAAGAATATAAGAAATCAGGTAAACTTTACTGATTAGGCTGCGAGGTAAAATTGTTCCTGTGCTGTGACTCAACGTGTATAATCCTGACAATTGGATGTTTCGAAGTGACGACCATGTGCGCCAATTTCAAGCCTATCTGCTAGAAATTTGATCTCTTCTATCACGAGTAATTGCACTGCATATTAATTCAGCTTCTTGCAAGATGCTGATAAGTAATGTGCCTTTGATGCAGCAAGATTAGGAATTGCAATATACCGTAAAAATGAACGCTGTGACAGTCCCGTAGGACTAACGAGTAGGACACGCCGAGGGGCATTCATGAATGTGTTTTTTTTTTCTTATAACATATCGAATATAGGCTAATCAAGAAAAGTGTATTTTTGTGATTTATCTAGGTTAATCAAGAGATGTGTGTTTTTGTGATTTAATAAATGTATATTTAAAAGAGAGATACTGATTCATGCATGCCTTATTGGGTAAGTCATTTGATTCTTATTATTAATAATCATGCAATGTACTAACCACTAAATTTTTAGTTTAACTTTTACGCGGAATTAATTCGCATTCGATACCCTTAGTATAATTACTTTTATACTATCACGGCCAGCAACACCACAGTTATACAATTATCAACAATTTTGAAGTTGTTTAAGTGCAGCTAAGTCTAATTTTTCTTACCCTAGCAGCCATATTTGTTTACGTTTAAACTTAGCAGAATAGTAAATTAGGTTTTTCTGCACCTTCAGTGCTTTGTTGTTGAGTGGGAGCAAAAGGAAACTTGTGCACCGAAAACTCTGCCTTATTGCCTGCTGGCCGAATTGCTTGTTTTTGAGTAGCAACTGTAATTTTAATTGTAAAAATTGTTTTTTTAATTGTTTTAACTGTACTTGGTGTTTATGTTTTTCTATACCTTTCAATTTTTAATGAAATTATTTTGAGTTTTTATGCATCTTTGCCTTGCCGCGAAGTGAGAACTGAATTAATCGAATGAGAAATATATCTCTACTGAAATTCGAGGAAATAAGTAATAAATATTAGCAGGAAATATTGTCACCAGTCTGTCTCGGTCAGAGGAGAATGTTTATGAGTAGCTCATACGCATTAGGTAAGCGTCGCTGAATCGTTTGTGAAAAATTGTTCCTTTTTTATTCGTTTAACGAGTGTGTGGGCCTTCGGGCCACACACACACAGACACACAGCTCTCGCCATCGTCCACGGTACTCGATCTTGAGGTCCATTTTCAAGGATGGAGGAGAAAATATGTTCTTGTACGAAGAATATAAGAAATCAGGTAAACTTTACTGATTAGGCTGCGAGGTAAAATTGTTCCTGTGCTGTGACTCAACGTGTATAATCCTGACAATTGGATGTTTCGAAGTGACGACCATGTGCGCCAATTTCAAGCCTATCTGCTAGAAATTTGATCTCTTCTATCACGAGTAATTGCACTGCATATTAATTCAGCTTCTTGCAAGATGCTGATAAGTAATGTGCCTTTGATGCAGCAAGATTAGGAATTGCAATATACCGTAAAAATGAACGCTGTGACAGTCCCGTAGGACTAACGAGTAGGACACGCCGAGGGGCATTCATGAATGTGTTTTTTTTTCTTATAACATATCGAATATAGGCTAATCAAGAAAAGTGTATTTTTGTGATTTATCTAGGTTAATCAAGAGATGTGTGTTTTTGTGATTTAATAAATGTATATTTAAAAGAGAGATACTGATTCATGCATGCCTTATTGGGTAAGTCATTTGATTCTTATTATTAATAATCATGCAATGTACTAACCACTAAATTTTTAGTTTAACTTTTACGCGGAATTAATTCGCATTCGATACCCTTAGTATAATTACTTTTATACTATCACGGCCAGCAACACCACAGTTATACAATTATCAACAATTTTGAAGTTGTTTAAGTGCAGCTAAGTCTAATTTTTCTTACCCTAGCAGCCATATTTGTTTACGTTTAAACTTAGCAGAATAGTAAATTAGGTTTTTCTGCACCTTCAGTGCTTTGTTGTTGAGTGGGAGCAAAAGGAAACTTGTGCACCGAAAACTCTGCCTTATTGCCTGCTGGCCGAATTGCTTGTTTTTGCGTAGCAACTGTAATTTTAATTGTAAAAATTGTTTTTTTAATTGTTTTAACTGTACTTGGTGTTTATGTTTTTCTATACCTTTCAATTTTTAATGAAATTATTTTGAGTTTTTATGCATCTTTGCCTTGCCGCGAAGTGAGAACTGAATTAATCGAATGAGAAATATATCTCTACTGAAATTCGAGGAAATAAGTAATAAATATTAGCAGGAAATATTGTCACCAGTCTGTCTCGGTCAGAGGAGAATGTTTATGAGTAGCTCATACGCATTAGGTAAGCGTCGCTGAATCGTTTGTGAAAAATTGTTCCTTTTTTATTCGTTTAATTTTTTTATACTTCATTTTAGATCTATTATAGTATTTCAATAGACCCTGTGACAATAATTAGATAATTCTTAAGATGATATAATGTTTGTGCATTTTAAGGTATAAAATGAATGAGATGTAATGCTGTTAAGTGAATCCAGCGCCAGGGTGTCGCTATCATAAACAACTATAGTGAATTTTAAAAAGTGCATTTTCTCTTGTGGTTTACGCGCTATCGGCGAAGTAGAATTCAATAAGTTTAAATGACGTGCAGGAAAAATTGCGTATAGTTTAATGTTCCGTACAAAAATGTCATATGGTGTACACATCAGATTTTTTTATTTTAGTTGAGAGTTCAAAAACATGTAAAACAGTAGTAATCTATCATATGCAAAAATAAAAATTTTATTAAAAAATATGAAATTGCAGACCGAAGTAAGCAGTCCAAAAATAGCATAAAAAAGAGACAAATTCGAAACGATAAAGAAAATTCAACACTTGAGAAGCCAAAACCATATGCAAACTTTTTAATTTAAAATTGGAATCTATCTATGTACTTATCTATGAATGCATACTTTTTTGTTCCTCATATTATGGAAAAACGGCGGCTCTTAGTTCCAAAAAATACTGAACTCCTGTTTTGTTTTTTATTTTGAACTATCTGAATATGAGCACACCCAAACCTAAATTTTGAACCTCTTTCTTAGTTCATTCATATTGCTTTCAAATTTAAGGAATTATTAATAAACTCAGTGATCTAAAAAGAGTGTGTTACCACTATTCGTAATAATTTATTTTTATATTTCGAGCTACATTCATCATATAAAAGATAAATTTGGGAAGACGGAAAAGGCATTATTTTTGGCATTTAATCAACAAATCTGGATATTTAAAAATAATGTTTTTTTGCTACTTCCAGAAATAAAATACTTCTATCCTCTATGAACCGATGCGTTACCATTCGATAAAGCATAAGATATTTAGCTTGAAAAGTTATTCTGTCTGTTATTAATTAACAAACTAAACGACATAAAAGAAATAAACTCGTCTCTTAGTAATATTTTTTTTAAACTTTAATCTGATGCATTTAAATAAAAACATTTAATTTATGGTATAGCTATTTAATAACTTTTATGGATTTTGTTTTTCGGTAATTTATTGAAGACTTTTCCAAAGCCTTATGGCGCGTAATTGGTCCAGAAACATTTACCTTTGAAGGTTTTTATACTTTTTTAATGGCAAATCGTTCTCCGAGTTGTCATATTGTAATCTGTACTTTAGTAAATCTAGTTAGGCAATCCGCTAGCCAGACTGGATTTAAGTTATGAATTCATATTGTAATTCTTTACTATTCATTTTGTTTAATACTTGCAGTCTACCATATATCTTATTATATTATCGCTTTATGGTCCAACAAAAGTCTTGATTTTTTGGAAACATTCACCAAGCTACTTTGCATAGGCAAAGAGAAAAAAAAATACAACAGAGTAATACATGTGAATATTGCTACAGAACGAACATTGTATTCTCTATCACTGAATTTTTCAATACAAACAACTTTGAGCTGCCAACATACAGTAATAAAAATGCAATAGCACAATAAAAATAATATAGTTGAGAAGACAAGAAGGAAAGAAATATGCTAAGCCTTGTTTCATGTTTCGCAATTCATTATTAAACAACAAGATATTTTTATGCGAAAAAATAAAATTATTCTTTTCAAGAACTGTTCGCAGCATGGTTAAATGTACGTAGTTGACATATAAACCAAATTGTAAAGTGAATCGCGTTACCTCATTATATAACTTCAGTTGCAATTAAAGTGTAGAATCAATGACTTAAAATGTTTGGCTAGATTGGTAAAGCAATACGTGTGGTTTATGTTTTAAATTACTCAATATTTTTTGACATTATACTTGCTGATCCCAATGGAATTACACTAAATAATTAAAATAATTATATATATATATTTATAATAAACGTTTTTAGGGACTGCCCGCATAGATAAGTAATATATATAGTTTGACACCAAACAGCAGATTTCCTGATATTTCCAATTTCAGCTCCGTAGAACCATGTCATGAATAATGTTATGTACCCGAATGTTGAAATGGGAAAAGAAGACTGAAGAATCCTATCCCTTGTTGACCTTCAGTCGTCGCTAATGATGTAGAGGTTAATAACATCGTCTAGTTAATAACAGCTTTCGGATTACTTGAAGTCGATTGACGCGCCTTTTATCAAAAGAATCGATTTCTTTTTTTATTTATATACCTTGATGATACCTAATGATGTTTCTTGTATTGGAAACATCGACGTAAATCGGATCCGGTGAATTACTTTTGGAAAGAAATCGAGGAATTGATGGGAAAGAGTAGAAGCCAAAAAATATAATTTTACAGTGGAGCAGTTGGTATTATAGATTTATTTTGGTATTTCAGCAATTAAACGCAAAAACAGTTGCAACTTGTGTTCTCCTACGATTTCCAAGTCCGAAAAGTTTACTGTTTTGCACAGACATTTTAATACTTAGATTGTATTCGTGAAATTTTTATCCTTCTAAAACTGATAAAGGAAGAAAATTTATGCTTTAAAAGATTAAATAACGTTTTTTAATATTTTGAGTAATAGCTTCAGCCAGCATTTGCTTTGAGGTTATTTGATTTGCTTTGAGATTATTTGATTGATTTAATGTTTTGAGGAATAGTTTCAGCAACATTTGCTTTGAGATAAGAATAATCGCTCATGATTTAGATAACTCATTTAGTGGTTTAGAACCGTTCTCGGGCAAATGAATGGGGGTTCGTTTTTATGATTCATAGCTCACTAACAATAATCTTGATGAAAAAGATTCGAAAAGACGTGTGAATCAAATATGGTAAGCAAGAATGGAACGATAGGCGGAAAGAATCGAACAAGCATTGGGATCGGGACCTGCTAGCGGGATTAATGAAGCTCAAGACAGACGAATAGATCAAATGATGGGATCGGAAGAAGAGACTCAATCAAAACTCTGAACTGTTTTCTTTCGACTACAGTATAGAAATTCTTTAAAAACCTCTTTTCTCCTCAGAGCTAAGAGTAAAATTCTAGAATAAAAATTTGTCAAAAAGCTGTAAAATGATAAAATTAAAATCACTTTTAACATGGAGCATAAACATTCGTGTCTCCCCTAAAATGAGTATCGCACTGTCCTGGCACGCTTGCTCATTTTGCGCGAATCAAGAGTTCAATCTCTGAACAAACTAAATCATTTTGTGAACGATAGCAGATCTTTATTCCCGGCACGCATCCATATAAAGCTATCCGTGAACTATAAAAGAATTACAATTCCGTTTTCTGGAACAGGAGAAAATTCGCTTAGTAAAGTAAGTAAATTTACCGATATGCCTCTGTAAATTTGTTTTGCTCACTTTGAAAGCAAACTACTAGTACTGTAAAACGGGTTTTACTACAGGGACAGGTACGATGTAATAAAGTTTACTAACTTGCTTCTTTAAAAAAATCAAGCAATAGTTTAATTTTTTGACTTAACAGCAATATGAATCGTGCTACGCACAAAATGATTTTTCTTACCATAAAAATGAATTGTTCCATTTTACAATGTATATGTTGTGATGTTCTACTAGGCATTTAGTGATGTCATATGACCCTGACATAAAAGTAAATAAAAAATTACAAGAAAAATTTTCACATTATTAGCTTTCACTTAAAATGAATATGATAATTAATGCAATAAATGAACATAAATTATTTATCACATAGTTTAATGGGAATAATAGATTTAATAATTATGCTCTGTTTTCAGAATTAATCCACAGTTTTTTTTATCAAGAATAATAAAAGCGCGGGACTTTAAAGTTAAAAAAAAACAAGGACTTAAATATTTGACGATGCAATTATATTAATAGCTTTCGTTATTTAGGCGCCCTACTCTTTTATTATTCGAAATATAAAATTGCAGACGAATTCTGTAAATAGAATTATTTTATATGTAAATAGAATTATTATTCACATTAATGCTCATGATATTTTTTTTTCTTTTTCGTGCATTAATTATCTTATTCATTTTGAATAAAAGCTTAATGCATAAAAACCTTTTTTAAGTTATATTTTTTATTTTATATTTTTTAGTCTCAATTACAGGTTACTGATGATGAAACTTTCAATCATTATTAAAACATAAGCAAAAAATTATAAGAAAATTATGAAATTAAAGAGAAATAATGGAAAGTCATTCGAAACATGAAGAAATCTCTTTGAATAATAAATTTCGGAAATTGGATATAATTACAATGTTAAAATGAGCATCATGCTTGAAGCTACAATGGGGGGTGAAACCCGAATATCTTCAGTTTGTCATTAAGTGTGCAAAAATGTCAAACTTCATTATTAACTGCGCTAAGATTGTAAACAAAAAAGTAATTTCTCCGCGAGAACTGCTTTTTTCTCTTGTCTGCTTCAGCAACCCCTAATTTTCAAAAACTATGGAAAACCAATTAATATTTTTTTAACATCCTTGTTTTAAAAGAGAGCGAACAATTTTTATAATCTGTGGAAATCTCGAAACTTTATATCTGATACATTTTCAGATTTGAAATTTTAAAGGCAAAAACATCAACTAGTCTAAAAACTCGAGCGAATTCCAAAAATTTAACCAAAGTTGAGAACCTCAGTTAGGATTTTTATGCAAGTCTCATTGAAAAGAATTTTTCCGCTCAATTTGCTGGTGTAAACAGTAAATTTCTGACATACTTTGTTTGTTAAACGAAGATATGTGCGAAAATTGGTTTAAACATTAAATAAAAGATCTAAATTTAATTTGGAAATCATTGCTTCACCACTTTGCATTACCATCAGTGCGTTTGCAAAATATGAATTCTATAACCTATCAGCAAAGAAGTTAAAAATCTGTGACAAAATCCATTCACAGTGAAACAATATGAGCAATATAAATGAAAGCTTATAAAAAGAAATACATATTAGTTGTGGCTTACTTTGAATTGAAGCTGAAAGCCGAATGATGTCATCGACATTAATGCAGTCACAAATTTTAATGATCCGTCTTAGAAGCATAAACATTACTATAACTTCAACTAGAAAAGAGAAGATAACGTATTAAAGAAACAATTTTTCTTAATCCTTATTTATTTTAATCAGGTTTAATTTGAGTTCAATACCGCTTGTAGGTTTAACTAACTCGTATATGAAGATGTCTTTATAGAAACATAATTTTATGTAAATGAAGCAGTAAACAAAATTGCTTCAAAAAAAAAAAACAGTTACTTATGTTTACGAGCTGAACTTCACCATCAAATAATTACTTGAAAGAAATTTCCTTTATTGTATATCATGAAATGGTTAGTTGTACTTGCAAAAGACTAAAAAAATTAATGTATAGTAATGTAATCAAAGGCCTGAAAGTTTAATTTGCGCCAGGTAAGTTTCTATTTTCAATGTTTTCTTATCATAAAAAGTTTAGTACAGGTTTCTAGAAGTGATTTCGGTTGTCGCTTCGTTCTTCCGGTATTTTGTTACATTCAACTGAATAATTCATAGTGTTTTGGAAGTCTCCGAAATGCAGAGATATTATAGTTTGTTGAATTTGTAAACTTAGAATATTTTTCGATGAACGTTTCTTGAAGTGCTATCTCAATGAAAGGCTTAACTGATAAAAGGCCCGTTTAGAAACGTCATAGCTGCAAGAAGGACATCGACACTTTAACTATTGATGACGTTTCGCGAAATATTTATTTGAAAATAGAAAGAAAGCTTTTATAATGAGTTTGATTCAATATTGAAAGAAGAAACTGGTTGCATCATGAGGACTACTATTTTTTATAATTGCTTTGGCAAATCTGTTGGAGTTCTGAGCAAGAACAGGGAGTTTACTAAGAACTATGTTCCTGAAAGTGTCAAAGATACAACACAAGTGGAAAGGGTTCAACTACCCTTTGTTCTTCACAGTTTACAGCTGATCTCGCACTTTGGGATACAGAGACCAGTACTTATGGTCTGAAATGTAAAAAAAATAAGACCTATAAAATAACTAAATTTAAAAAAGAGCTAAACTCATATACTTTACAAAGACTAGTAACGCTTTAACAAATTTCTTATGCTGGAAACAGTAACATGCTTTGCTTAAATCTTTTCAAACCATCTGCGTTTAATTTGGCCATTGGCGTCTCTGTGAAAATAATATATATTCATTTCAATCCGATATTGAACGATGGAGGTTGTAAGCAAAGTGAAGTGCTAATTTCGTTTGGCTTAAAATAAACAGCTGAGAAATGAACTCGGGATTTCCTTAATTTGTGCAACTTAAATATGAGACAGTTTATGGTTAATCAATAAGATAGAACTGTGTGCTTTGTCATAGCATAATATGTTTTGCTGTTTAGTTTGTGGGTTTTTTTATGATCTGGAACTAATAAGCCCATCAAATGCGATGCGAATTATATGTTACGTCTCCAGTAACTGCAAGTCTTGAGAAGGTTTGAATAACTTTTTTTTAATCAGAATCTAGAACATAAACGCATTTCCTTGTGTTAAGAATATCAGGCACAGGTCATGGTGATGCAACTAAACAGAAAAGTTAAATTAAAAACTTAGTAGGAAAACAGTAGCCAGACTGCACAAATTAATATACTCGAAGCTGGGTCAGTAATTCCACCTGAGCATCAAAATTAAATTGTTGGCAGAGATATAACGCAAAATCGAATAATTACAAATATAAGAGCTGGCAGCCACTAAATTAAGCATGCCCGCGAACAAGAAACACGCTCTGTCTTAAACTGCCCAAATACCAGTTTAAATACTGGCTATCTCATTTTCATTCCGGTGGGGAAAACGGAAAGGCGAAGTTACAGTAAACGCTGAAATTATAAATAACTGATTAATTTAAATAATAACTTTACAAGCTACTCGCTAGTATAATATATAATACATGTGTTGTTATAAATTAAATTACAATTACTTCACTCACCTCACTGCGCAAAAAAAAATTGTAGTTATTCCTCAAAATATCATTTTGATCTATGTAATTGTTGATTAAATTATCATCAGGAAAATAACATAGTGTTGCAGGGTGACTGTGAAATATGCTGATTATCCGAAACATAATAGTGAGATCTAATCAATATCGTATTCTTTCTTTTCATTTCTACCATATAGTTTAGCTACAGCTTTCACGCGTTCTTCAAAAATATTTACATTTTCAAAAAATTCTCTTTTACTCTTAAAAACGTAATATTTATATAGAGTCACACAAATTCTTGGAGAGTGCTCTAGTTTTCAAATGCATATTTGAACCAATGTTACATTTTACCAATCATATATAACTTCAGCAGGTATTGATAACAGGTGCACTTGATTCGTGGATTGCTTTCCTTTCTATTTAAATTCCTTATTTCTTTTGTTAGATATAGCGCATTTTTACAAACCACAAAAGAGTTTCCGGCGAAACACTTCGAAGTATCAGAGTTATTTTCCTTACAAAGTATTTTTTAGCATCAAATAAAATAGGAAATCTAAACGAAAACGTCCAATTTCAGTGTTTTTTCCAAACTCACAGTTTCGAAAGCCCTCCATGTATTCCACAATGTTTATATAAGATGGGAAAAGTACAAATTGCTTCCAGTGGAGGAAGTACGGACGAATTTCAAATCACGCGCTTTTCGAATGGGTCGGCACGGAAAAATCTTTCGTATAGAGTACTTTAAAATGAGAAGAGGAAAGGAAGACAAACGAAATCTCCCGGTGTAAATGGATGCAAAAAACATTCCCGGTTTTGTATCCCAATCAATTCGTCTAAATCGGGGGAAGGAGGTTCAAGGAAACGAAATCGTCTGTTTTCTCTTGCCGCAAAAATCTAAGCTATGGTAACTTTTCTCAAAGACAAAATCAGGAAAAAAAGAAAAGGAATTCTAGTTTTGTTCTCTCGCGTGACGCTGAAATAGAGCTGCAATGAATCGAATAGTCTTTTTATACATTAAACATTCTCGTTCCCCGCACAAAATTCAGCCGCAGGTGTTCGAGTAATGTAATTGTCCGAACAGTAGGAGGTCCCGAGAAAAGAAAGAAAACTTCCAGTTTCATTGCACTTTGAATGAGCAAGACCTCACATGAAAATAAATAGGGTATTTCTTATACTGCAGATCAAAGACTTTGAGACTGCAACGAGATTCCGTGAAGTAATGGATTTGCAGCTCTTTGTGGAATTGATAGAGTACAACCGCTTGAGGAATTCTCGGTTAGGAAAAATGGCTGACTTTTACATTAAATTGATACTAATAACCGAATAGTTGATAATGAAAATTTAGTGAAGAAATTCCGAAATATTTCGCTTTAAGTTATTCCAATAGCAAAGCTAATGAAGCGGATAAAATCTCTTATACAACGGAGTGAGTTATTAATATAATTGAAGGAATATTATCATAGTAAGTGTTTTAACTTCTGAAGCTGTAGTAACAGAAATCAATTTTGAACATACGTCATACTAACATTAGCAAAAGAGAGCTGTAGTTTCGGAGGCAGCAACTGTTTTCAATTAATAGTTAATTGTTTAGCTATTCAAATTTAGCAATTCTCATACTTTCTTCGAAATTTGATTAAGACACTCAGCACTTTTTCAGGGTATTCCCAAAGCAATTCCTTGCTTTTACGGAAGGAAAACAAAATTTTGAAGTTTTATAAAACGAATTTGGGTTCTGAGTCTCTAACTCTATACCCTGAACCTGTGAGCAGGCACTAAATGTTTTTATCCTTGATCAGTGTCACACATGTTATAATTCTTATTTTGTCGGAACTTGTTTTTTTTCCTAGAACTGAAACAAAAGTAATTCCTTGTAAACTATGAGCCCTTTACAATATTATTTGCTCTCATAAATACAAGTAACTAAATACTTTCCCGTTTATAGTTTCATACGAATCAAAATTAGAATACGCAAGGACAGGAATGAGCACTTTTAAGAAGGTCAATAACATTTATCTAAGCTACAACCAATTAAACTAAGTTGTCCTTTATATCTACCTGAAGAGCTTCTTCTTCTGGCTCTTTTGAATAATGAACAATGCTGCGTACTTCAGCATGAAATTAGCACAGATAGACCTGCACTGAGGCAACTTAATAAAAACTAGTAATAATTCAACACATACTTACAAATAAATAATACTTTAAATTTTTTTTCTACTCATAAAATTTTAAATGGAATTTTCAATAACATATTATTCAAAACAAGTCGAAAAGAAAATTTAATTCAGTTTTCGACTATTAAACAAAGATTTAAGTGGCAATTGTTGCTTTTATTTTTCTGCATATTTAGAATTTCCTAGCAACCAGTGTAAGTTGTATCTCAGTATTAAGCCTGCCGTCAAAAATTTGCTTCTGGGTTTACAGATGCGGTTTTCAGCTTCTACAAATTATACTTTATCCTATCAAAGAATGTCTTACAAAGTTTGTATCGAGTAATTAACTTTTAATTCATCCCTCCCTAAAACCTTGTTTTCGAAGAATATAAACTTTATTCTCTGTAAATGTCTTTCGGGAGAATATTTCATTAACTCCCTTTTCGAAAAGAATTTTATTTTAAATGAAAAGTAGCTTCGATTAACTCATCCATACAAATTTAATGCTCCAACTGCTATCAAAACAGCGTTCTTTCAAATTTCAATATATATGCGATCATCCTTCTTCGCTCGTAACATTCACTAATCCCAGCCCGAGATGGTTATATCGGTTGTGAAACGGTGCTGTTAAAAGCCTTGTTCTCTTGTAGCCACTGACGCGATAGTAATTGAAAAGAATAAGAAGCGGAAAGATAATTGTGTTTCAAGGATGGCTAATTATTTAGCCCCCGCTCTTTCAAATCTCGAACCGTTCTAAAAAGGACTTTCCTGGGTGCAATATTTAACCCTTTCCAAAATTCTTTTCAATAATGAAGGTTGTGGAAAATTATTTTTTTTTTCTGTCTTTCAAGACATTTGTTTCCCCTTCGGCATTTGAGACGTAACTGTCTATAAAATCCACATTAAAAGTAAATCAAAGATAAATTTTTTGATATTTACGAAGTAAAACAATTATGTTACGAGACGGAGAGGGAAAATGCAATTTCTGTTTGACTTTAACACTTTCTTAGTATTTGATATTTGCCTGTAGCATTTTCTGCATTTTCAATTAATCCTTGAATGATTTTAAATAATGATTAATAAATACTCTTTCAATAGCAAAAGTTAGGATAAATAAACATAATTATCTCCCAAACTTTTGTATTAGTTGTCACATTCATATTTATGAAGCGCCTGAAGCATTTTGGCATTTCCAATTAGTCTTTATACCGATTTCAAATGCTTACTGTCAAATAAACCCCGATAATAAAGTACAAAGGATTTTTAAAATAACAAGAATCGACAACGTTTAAAAGTATGATTTTTAGAAATTACATAGACTTAGCAATTTAATTAATAATGCATGAAGCATATATTAATAATGCATAACATTTCTGTGCATGGAGTTCTAAATCTTAAGAATAAAATTTTATCAAGGAAAAGTGAAATAATTCGAGCGATGAGTTTACTTTTTTCTTCTCTCTCAGAACATTATAGGCTAAAACATCGCAAAAATATCACGGACGAAAACATCGCGGAGAAAGCAGTGCAATAAATTCAATGCAAGAAGGAATGTAAAATATTTGTACCTCTATATTTAAATTAATTAACATTTTAGGTGATAATGTAAGTAACCTTTGCATCATGATGTAAGTAACCATTGCATCATGATGTAAGTAACCTTTGCATAATATTATAGGCACCTTCATGCATAATAATGGAACTAATAATATAGTAATCTCCTAGAGTTACTCATCTTCCCTTTTCAAATCTTTCTAGACTATAACCTTTTCATGAAAAACTACCTATACAACTTTATAAAAGAGATTAACTAAATAAAGAACTTTAATAGTTATCTACTAGTTTAATTGTAACTGCTGGTTTAAGTTAAGTTTAAAATTTTATCAATTATTATGCGTAGTCATTTTCAGTTTGTGCACGCTTAAGTTTCTTTCTTTTTTATCAAAAAATCATTAATTATTTCAAAATACGAAATATACAGACACAAATGTTTCTCACTCCTTCTTGCTTTGACAAATCGTTGTGCAAATATACATTTACAGCTTTTAAAACTTGAAAAACACATATTTGCAATATCATCGTCATGCGATGATTTTTAGGTGCTTTATTTGTTACCATGATATTTTTACAACGATTATTTAAATCGAGAATGTTGTTGAGCCACTTTAGTTTTAATGACGATATTTTAGAACTGCGACGTATTCTTCTTTGATTTTTATTTTCTCCAATGATGCTTGTTACGACGATATTTTTGCCTAGCGTTACTTTGTGCCTTTTCATGGCACAAACGTTTTTGACGTTTTCGCCTACGATAGAGGTTTCAGTGAAACCTCGAAGCATGTCGTAAAAATGGAAACGTTAGATTATCAACAATTGTAGCTTCATTTAACTATTAGGCGGAATTAATATTCTCTCCTGGTAACGGCTTTTAACGTAATTCAGTTAATAATTAATTTTCATTTACGTTTCAAAATAAACGGGTGAAAATTGAGACTGTACCTCTGGAAGTAGTAAGTGTCTTCAGATGAGTATGTTACTTTTGCCTCCTGAAAGTTTATGAACATTCTCTCTTCTGTCTGCTTCATTTTTCACAGAATGGGAACGCTGTGACAAATTCCATAATAAGAACTATAAATACTTTGCATTGATAAGTATATTTTATAGCTGTAAATAATTTTACCATTGAAGTTTGCGTTGTACTAAAAATGTGTAAATGCTGCTAAATGTCTCATAAATCATAACTGATAATTGATATGCAAATACATAAGTACTGCTAAAAGTATATTTATTCTCTTTCAATGAACAGAAAACTGGGGAATCCTCTCTTCAGGCGGCGAATAATTTATTTATAAATTGTATAAAAAAGCAGAGAATATCAGCAGTGTTTGAAGGCAAATATTTTGGTAATACACAGTCCGACATTGAAAATACAACACCAAGAAGGCGTGGCCAGAAAGTGATGAAATCCGGCAAACAGAGCGATACAGCAAAAAACAATAAGTGATCTTTATTTCGAAATGATATGCATAATACGGCGCGAGAATGGCGTCGGCTCAGTGGGTTGTAGGACTACCTTGTACGGCGATGCACGAAGCAACGCGTCTAGGTACAAAATCAACGAGACTACGGATGGTGTCCTGATGACTGGTTCTTCATTCCCTGTCAACCATTTGTCAGGGTTCGTCTTCTGAACACAGCAATGGCAGAGTCTGCAAATGGCGTCCTGTCACATCCCAAATGTGTTCAATTGGTGAGAGATAAGGAAAGATTCTGTAGCCAGGAAAGCATCTGTACACCTTACAGAGAACGCTGTCTGATGCGAGCTGTATGCGTTCGGGAGTTATCCTGCTGATAAAGGGCACTGGGCACTCCTTGAAGGAGAACGCTGGAGAGCTGAGCATTTCACATCATTTGCATAACTCGATGACATGTGCGTCTACGCTGAAATTTGAATAATTTTGGGGTCACTGCTTCTTGGTGTTGCATTTTCAATATCGGGTAGTGTATTTACTGAAGATAACGCAACACAAGCTCTGGAAAAATAATGCTCAAAAAGCTGGTGAAAGCTGAGAGAAGATTTATCGAATTTGCATACAGCTAGAATGCCGACACTTTTTATTTTATCAAAACTAAACAGTGACATTATTTTAATATCTAAGTCACCAAATTAAAAATGGGAAACTTTCAATTTTTTTCGAACTAGTGTTGGCGTCAGGATTTTTCTCTTACATCCACTATGCGTATCTTTTTGATTTTGCGTTATTATTTAACAGGACAGAAATTCACAACCAACATTATTATAATACTTTATTCTACTGCTCTTTTAAAAAGTGCTTGAGTAATTAATATCGTCTGTCGCCGTGGTTACATTCCTTATCTCTCGTTCTATTATTATAAATGCTTTGAATATCTCTTAATATCATGACGTCATCTGTCGTTAGACTGTGGAAATTGCTAGCACTAGTCGCAAGATGAACACAATAATGTGCATAAAGGTTTCAGACTGTGAGACGCAGTAATTACGCACTTATGTACAAAATACGCCATTGCGTAATTTTATTAAAGTTATTATGAAATTTCTCAGAAGTTGTGTATTTTAAATATTTAACTATCAATTAAATTAATCTGTTTATCAAAGTTATTTCACCTTTTGCGTCTTGATAAAATAGTTTAACTGAAAAAATATTTAAAACCACATTTTCAGCCATATACGATATATGATTGCGTAAACAATCAGTATTTTAAAATAAAAGAAAATTCTTGTTGTAAACAGTGTAGTAATACCCAAAGTTTAACTCTGTTATTAGTTATTAGTTTTCCTCTGATTTAGAAATACATGAAACATTAAATACAGTTTATTTGAAGACCATCTTTTCCACACTCCTGGTACAGGTATCGAAAGGTATATATATTACTTACTAGCCAATTTAACGCATGAAACTGATATTTTTAATAGTTTGATATAATTCCTAAAATACGTTTCTACTTGGAAAAAGAAATATTGCGTGAACTTTTTAAATTAGTCGTTATTTTTCATACTGTATATATCCGTACTATATATTAACATTTCAGTATTTTGAGTTGCTGCGATTATTTCATATATTAGTAATTTAACACCTCCTGCATTAAGAAAGCATATTTTTACTACAAATTTACATCACGTTGGTCTTTCATATTTGAATTAACGAACAGTGTTAAGCATCTTGTGGCTCGCAGTGTTCGTTAAATCAAATATGAAAAAATATATCAATCTTTGTGTTTGTAATAAATTCATCATTACAAGGGCAAAGATATATATATACGTTATTTCATATTTAATTTAACGAACACTGTGCGCCACAAGGGGCCTAAAAATTTCGCTAAATCAAATATGAAATAATATATATATATATCTTTTTCCTTGTAATAAATTCACCATGTATCATATTTTAAAACCCAAGAATTAACTATAAAATCATGATTTTAAAAATATATTGGAAAGCATGCTTTATACGAGCTATATCGGAAAGCATGCTTTATACTACAGCTCATGACTTGTTTTGACTATTTCGAGAGTTAATATGACCACTTACAATAGTTTTTTTAAAAGTCTGTGATTATCTGCTGCGGTTCCAGAGTAAAAAGTTTTAGCTCCTTACTTGGCGATTCAAGTAAGTTTGAATCATTGAGTGATAAAAACATTCAGTACTTCTAATTGAAAGTTTAGCTCATTTGCATCTGTATTTTACCTGTAGGTTTAGAAGCTTAAGAACATTATTTTAAGGTTTACTGTTATAAACACTTTTTAATGTTATACTGCAATGTAAAGGAAATTGTATCGTATATCATACTATTATAGATATTTTTATGACTTTATATTAAGATTTACTTGTAGTTTGTTGAATACTTTCATCTGTTTCACATAATTGGGCATTTAATTAATTTAACTTTTATTACAAGTTATCTGCTTTAGATTAAATCCAATTTTTAGCCCAAAGAGGATTAGCCCAAAAGGACTATTCAGTTCGTTTTGGCATTTTACGTTGGTTCACTTTTCAAATTATTGCTCTGTGTTATATTTAAAGAAATTAAATAATAAAGAATCTGCATAAATGAATGTATGTTTCTTGCCTTGTGATAAAACAACGGTACCTCGAGCCGTCAGAATTTTAATAACATAATCTTCCACAGAATATGGGAGTCTGGAACCACTAGTTTGGAATTTGAAATTAATTTTATTATCGATTTCATATTTTTAAACATTTTTACGAATTTTTGATTAACAAATTTTTAATCAACGATTTCAAAGCGAGCAATGGCAAGACTGTACGGGAAAAGGCTTTTGTATCTCCAGCATGAAACTGTGTATCGGAAGTTCTAAAGATATGCTCATTTTAAAATTATTTTGCGATATTGCTGTTGAATTTTACGGTTTAAGTGCAAAGAACATAATATTTAATAAATAAAGGTAACGCACAGAACGTAAAAGGTCCCTTTGGATGTAATATAAAATCTAAAAACTTCCAGAATTTTTATATACTTTTTAATATTTTTAATTATTTTTATGCACCTTTGTTTTTCTTTGCTTCAGAAAAGTACGTCATGTACTTTGCTTCAGAAAAGATATCATAATCATATTCACACGCAGAAGTTGAAGGAAAAACGTGGATAGTTAGCTGATTGTTTTACAGTTTGCAAAGGTAACCATTAAAAGATTATAAACAAAAACCATGCCAGAATTTAATAAATGAAACTTTGCGTAAAACCTCAGATAAAGTCAAATGAAACAATGGAGATAAATTTTGCAGTCTCTTGACTCTTGACGATATTTGTAGAGATCACGCTAAAGCTTTTCTCTATTTTTAAATTGATTTCGAAACGCAATGTTATAATCATACAATCAATTTTATGAGTTTAAGAATAAAATTCTAACACCTTTCTGTGCCCACGTCAAAACAAGTTAAGCAACTGTAGATGCAGAAACCTGTGAATTTTTTCTGCTGTATAATGATATCCAAGTACGGAGGCACTATTGTTTAGTCTTATATCAGCAAGTAATTTCACAGTGCTATTATGGCTTTTGAATCCTGACGGTTGGAGTATTTAAAGAGATTTTATACTAGTGGTGCGGAATTCCTGATTTTATACTATTGGAGGGAAATTATTTTTTTAGGATATTGTTAGTGGTTACTTAATAGTGATGGAAGTATATTTCGTACAATCTTCCATTTGGGTAAATTTATTATTTCTTGGAGCTGTAACGAAAGGTCAAAATTTTAATCCTATAAGTTTATTCCAGTGATTGATAATAATCATTCTAAGAAGCAAAAGTATGATATAGAATTCCAGTTCTAGTACCTTGCTAGCTCAAATTTCGTGAATTGCGCAAATGAAACGATTTATTTCGTTTCTATACTGAACATTTCTCTGTTTTTTAGTGCAGTAACAAAAGATGCATTAGCACTGACTTCAATGCAGAATGCTACATACCATATTTAAAAACAGTATATCATAATTGATATTTATTTCCCGTTTCTTTCTTAAATTTACGCATTATATTACACTTGTATGACAAGTTCCTGTTTTAACATATATCTTTTCTCGCGAACTGATTAAAACTCGTTCCCAAGATTAAGAAATTTTTAATACAATACTGCGGAGATCATATTTAAAGACGGTATGCGTTAAAATTTACTTTTGTCTTTTTTTACAATAAATTTAAAGTTTTCGGTACAAGTTCGATTTTCCTCTTACCTTAACGTTAAAGTATGAAACTCATTATATCCTAGAATACCTAGTTATTTCTTGAAATAACTTATAAAGTCAGTTCGAACCCCGGAGAACGGGCTGGCTGCATGAACATTTTCATGGTTTTCCCCATGTGTAAAGTGAATAGGAGTAAGATTCCTTTAATAAGATCTCTACGAAAGGTGTAGTGGAGACGGTGGCCAAATTTCTTGTCAAAAGTTAAGTTTACTATGCAAGATATCGTCTCCACGAACAATTACTTATGTATGGAATGTACCCATTGACCAAAGGTATTCCGACTAGAAATAAATCTCAGTGCCATATTTGGAACCAGTAACCCATTTGTTAAAATACCAGAATTATCGACTGAAACATTCAATAATATTATGAGTAAAACATGTTACTTGCCAATATAGTGCCTCTTCATTAACTTAAGAACACACAAGAAACATACTTTTTCATATTTTGATAATTTTGTTAATCAGTAGCTACTATCTTAATTACTAATTTCTTGAATTATTATATATGTATTATAAAGTATTTCTCCCGCCTTCCTAGTGTAGTGGTCAGTACACTGAGCCGGTATTTCAGAGGTCCGAGGTTCGATTCCCGGCGAAGAAGATTGCTAATTTTTCATCTCTCCGGCTTTTCCAATTAACCTAATGTCTCTACAATGTATATCATTTTATTCGTTACATGAAAATTAACATTCATAAAGGAATGAAAGATAAGAACATCTTGATCGTATTCATGGCCTCAGATTTCAAGCTTGCACGTACACATTCACATATCTTGAAACATCTGAACTAATTAATTAAGAAAGCAGATGATATACTGACACATCGCGGCGAATGATATGTTATTCAAATCACAAATGATATTTTTAACATGTACGAAGAATTACTTAAGCATCCCAAAAGAAGCTGATTAAGCACAGCACTTGGTGAACGATAGATGAAGCTGATCGAACACGTCTTTAGAAAACATTTTATTTCCAAGAAAATAAGGCTGAACTTAAACATAAAGTAGAAGTCGCTGGTAATTTAGTAAGGTTTGTTTTACACAAACAGGAATATTTGCAGATAACTGGAATTTGAAGACTCGACGACACAAGAAGAACTTGATTGCTTGTAACGTGCGCAACAGAGTGGCGGCCGGAACGAGGCGAAATCTCCTCTTCTCTTGCAGCTCGGTGGAATAAAGAACCACAAAACCGGTTTGGTTAGACTTTATGCTTTCGCGGTTAGCGATGACGATTAGTTTCATCGAGGTGGAGGTGTAAAATCTTGCTTTTACATAAGATCTCTTCTTTTGACGGATACCATTCTGTTCGTCGTCGTAATCAGTTTAAAACCAAATATAATAAGAGTAGCTTCGACTTATAGTTTTCAACGTTGCCTAGCTGCCACGAAACACGAAGAACTCGACTCGGGTATATATCTGAGTGAGAGAGCTAGCTGCGTAGAAGGCTTCATGGGTTTACCCCTGGATAAAGTGAATACAAGCTATTTTCTCGTACGAAATCCTTCTTCTTACGCGAATAGGTTTCGTGTATCTTACCATAATCTGAGTAATACAGTCAAATATGCAATAATGTGCTTATGTTAGAAACTTGAAATGATATCGATATTTGTATTATTGTCATTAAAGATTTTCCAGGTGAAAGATCACATCACATCCCGTGATGCTCTTTCTGAACAGTGGTGCTAGTAGTAATAGACCACAGGCTTCGATCAGTGATAATATTTCTCAAGAAATATCTAATTACTAAATGCACGCGTTAGGAAGGGACGGGAAATTAGAATTAAAAGAAAGTACGTCATTATAATGTACATGAAATAGCGATACGTTTTTTGCTTTTTAAAAGAGTTACAATTCCCTTTCTATGCAACAACAGAACACATTTGTAGTTTTCCATTCTTAAAAGTATCGATTGAAAATCTGTTTCATGAAAACCTGAACTACAAAGAACTCATGTCAGATCATTGATTGTAAACACAGGGACCTTACCTATCTCTACCTGTTCTGCACAACTCACCGAGGCCATATAACTCGAAGAGAAGGATACTGCATTTCCACATGGCAGTACTAATCAGTTGAAACTATAAGGAAAGCGAATGAAAAGAAACATAGTCAAATTTCTTACTTACAAGTTCATTATTATAGCAGGGTCAGTTTTACACTGTTAAGTACAGAATTTTATTTTAAGGGGGAAAAATCTTATGAAAGAAAAACCTGTAAACCTGTAACCACTCAAATTAATTTTTCTTTCAACGAAACGACCCCTGTGTGCAGAGAAGAAAGCATGCAATTCGAATTTAATTATCTTCTGAATAGGGTATGTTTTCGCTTGAAAAACATCAGCTTTATAAACATCTGTTGAATACTGAACCTCGTAGGAGTAGAGAGAGTGAAAACAAAATTGCGTGTAAAAACAGTCTATTCTGGAGTATATTTTCTCTTAAAAACTTTGTTTTCACCTCAAGCGGTTACTAAAATGCGCGATGGTCTGGAAAAAATATTTTCGTAGGTTTCTTCCTTAGATGGAAGAAGCTTTTTTTCTTACGCAAGAGTAAATAATTGATTGGTACCAGGCTTCTGGGAAAAAATACTCTTTCGCGATATTGCTTTACATTTTTATGTATTTTTTTTACCTATTTCGGCTTACTTGCTACACGCGAAAAACACCCGTAAGGCAATCTATAAATATATATTCACTTCCTACTTCCTTTCTTCCAAAATAAAGTATTTTATACTCAGTGTTTACTATCTGCCTAACACCTTATGCAAATTCTGCCTATGAATTTCTCAACGAAAACTTCTTGTATGAAGGAACGGTCCTGCTTTTAACGCCATCTACAGGGAAAACGAAATATTTCTTCACTCAGTGGGCGAAAACAAACGGGAAATTGCTTATAACTTGCAGCTCTTTTGTAAACATGACATTTTCTCTGCGAAGAAGATGGCTTGTTCGGATAAAAATCGAGTTCTAAGCTCTGGCGTCCGCCCCGCTGATTTTCTTTTCCTTTTTTGCCCTCCACCCTTTTGTGAAACTTAGTTTGCTGACGTGATACGCAAGACTGCTTTGCATTCCCATTTTCTGGATGTATTTTCCACTTTGAGGAAAATAGCGGTGGGTAAGAATGGAGAAAATGGAACTACCTTTTGTTTTATGCTTAGACACCTTGCTCAGCTGTTTGTCGATAAATCGGTTGCATTTTAGGTAAAGTTTCTGTGTGTTGGTGGCGTGCCCAAATATCATTAACAGAAACGCCGTATCTTGTTTGTAGCCTTCAATCTATCTCAGCATCGGAATCCGGTTTCAGGAACAGGTCTCCACAATGTACATTTATCAAACGTGAAGACAAGATGAAATGAATATCTTCCAATGTGAATCATTAAAACTGTAATGATGCAAAATATTTAATCTAAATTCTCCTATATCTACAAAACGAAATATTGTGTTTTTGTGATTTCCGCAAATATTGCTTAGAATAAAAAAGGAAGGAGGTCTGCAGAAACCTGACAGTTTCAAATGAAACAAAATTGGAGTTTTATCGGGTAAACATTAAGTTTTGCAGAGCAAAACTGAAATAAGGAAGAGTACGTTTCGGGAGAAATTTAAATAAACATTTCTTAAGCAATGTAATGATTGTAAATATAAATTATTCATCATTTGCGTTTCTCGAAAGGGCAGTTTAAATTTAGTAACAAGTATAAAATTTACAATGGTGAAACTTGCTGTAAAAACTCTGGAAAAGACAAGAAACTTTTCATAACTGTTTATTCCACAAACAAAAGTCCTTTATATACCGGTAATCGCTCACGGAATAATAACCAATGAGAGTTAAATTACTGAAATTGTAGCATTCGGAGTACTTTGGGAGCATACACTGGTTTCAAATTCTTAAAAGAAGTAAAGCGAATTATTGCTTTGTCTAAAGTAACTACAGAGACTTGAAAAGTTTTTAATAACATTTTTATTAAAACGGAACTTTAAACATAAATGTACATCTTCTAACAGGATCAACAACCACTTTCGGCGTCGGCGATCTAACTAAAGTAACAGTCAAACTCAAATTTAAAATGTAGACTAGTAATACAAGACTACGCCATTAAACTTAATCTAATCTGCCTCAAAAACTCAAATTTAAATCACAGCTTCCTCAAAATAAGAGTAAAATTCATATGCCGGCAGCAATTGCACAAAACCGAATAATTACAAATTTATCAGAGCTGGCTGGAACACGTAACGCTGTCTTACAATCCAAAACCCTCAGAATAATTCCTCTTTAACCCAATTTACATACTGGTGAGGGAACGGAAAGGAGAAATTACAGTTAAGGCTGAAATTACAAATTACAAATCAATTTAAATAAGAAATGTTACAAAGAATCATAGTTGTTATTTAAATGTGACCAATAGTTACGGATAGCTGAGTTGCTAAGAACACCTGCAACCGGATGTTTTCTCTCCGGTTTAATACTCTCTTTTACTCTTTCAACATTCAACAGGGAGTTCTTTTCAGCTGGCTAGAACTGTGATAAAATATGGATGCTGAGTGCCTAGTTTAAAAGTTATAACTGTATTTATAGCTGCTGAAGACAGTGTAAAAGTTTCAATTTTCAGTAATAAATAAGATATAACTGTTAAGGAAAAGAAACAGAAATAAGCAAAACTCCACGAGTATTTTTAAACATAATAGAACCTGGAGTTAAAATATTAGGTGGAAAAATACGTAATAGGGATAAACTCATGATAAAATGCGATATTATTTCAATCATTTAGCTTTTCTATAAAAGTTTACAATAATTGTGATTATTATGGCCGACTAGTTTATACCAATTATAGATTATTTTATATTCACATATACGATTTGCACCCATAGGTAAGTTTTCTCCCAGGGCACGTGAACGAATTTAATTTCAACATATTTGTCTCTATAATTTACGTAAATGAAATGTTATCAATAGTCCAAGCCTCAGACATACAGTTATGAACTTCGATGAATAATTTCTAGACTCTTAATTCTAAGAAATTAGAGAATTATTTCCCATTTTCTGCAGAATTGGCGCACAGAAAAAATGCGTTGATACAAATTCGAACTTGGAAAATTTTCTTGCTTTACCTCTACAGGGTGTTTAATTTAAAATTAACTCATTTAAGGGTTTATAATGTTATGCATATTTTGTTTGCATTGATTCTCCGATTCTTATATTATTCAATTATATTCTTCAGGTTGAAGTCGGTTGAAGACAGTGTATATTCTTCAGAAGATGAAAAGGGTTTTCAGTCTTTTACAGGCTACAGATATTGAACACTATCACAATGTAAGTCGCATTTTTTATTATTGATTTGTAAGAGTTCCAATTATGGTGACATAGATTAAATGCATGTTACAGGTGAGTCTTCATGACATCGAAGTGGCTACGTCTATTGGCAAAATTACCAGACTCATAAATCTTAAACCTGCATCTGTTTAGCTATACTTCTCTGTATTTGAGTAAACAGTTGTCTGGTGTTTTGTACCAAATCCACAAATTATCATACTCACAATTTTTTATTAAAAGTGGAGGCATAAGATACTGTCTTGTATTTTATTATCTTACTGCAGGATGAGTAGTATTGCTTCTCTATATCACCAAATGGTGCTGCGGCATGCAGCAGATTTCATAGCGAAAATGATTAGAGTTTCAGTGACCGAAAAATACATGAAGACTGGTATACATCATCGATTATCTTCAGCTCTCAGTCTAGTCTGATGTCCAGATATTTATTGAAGAGGCGCTTAAAGTGAGTTCATAAATAATTTATACAATTTAAAAGTAGTTTAAGAATTAACATCAGTTTTGTCAACTAACGAAAAAGTTTCAGTGATGTCGCTAGAAACAGGCTAAAATTAAAAAATACTAAAAATCAATCTATTCGCCGAGGTACGAACCCTAATCAAACTATCACCGCTGTGCGATATTGTCCAATCGACGTTTAGTGCACTAGTTCGAGAAAACTAGCGAGACAACAACTAAGAACTAGCTTAGTTAAATTAAGAATCTTATATGGTCATGTAAATTGGTAGAACATGCTTCTGTACCTACCCAAGCTGGGTGCAGGAAGGAAAATCTTTAGATGAAGTGATATAACACAGTTGGACCAGAGATCTTGGGAAATGGCCTTTTAGAATAACTCACGTTCTTTCCATTCTTGAGAAAATGAAAGCCTGAACAAAATTAATTTCCTAAATTAGTACAATGTAAAGCAAATGGCACAATTAGTTGTGATAAAATTTTACTGTAAAAATATTTTTTGTCTTTGCTATGATTTAATAAAAAATATGAAAGGAAGTATTTTGCGTTAATATTTTAAATGAAACAAATAGAGTCTTAATAATAATAATATACTGTATCAAAATTTACCAGAAAAGAGTGCTTCGCGGTTTAGATAAAATGTGCTAATAATTTCCCAAATGCATGTAGTTAAGTTAATCGAATAATGTAAATTTCTCCGTATACATTCCTTTATTTTGTAAATCTACCTACGTTTCGAATAAATGAAACTAATTGCAAAATGAGAACTAACAAGGTTTTTCTCCATTTAATTAAGAGATCCTTTGCGTATGATTTTAAATATTCTGTAAATGTAATGCATTTCTTTTATTTTCCAAATAGCGTGCAATTATGACTTCCAAATAAATTGTGGTTATGAATATTTGATACAGGTGTTTCATTTTTCATAGGAGCAAATCATTTATTCACAACGAAATGGAATTTATAATAATTATCAGTTATTTTTAAAAATGACTTATATATTTCATTACGTCAAAATGGAATGCCATTACATTTCGTGAAATAACGTTGCTTTCTTTGATATTTATCTCAATTACAATTGATAGAATTAAAAAAGGAGAAAAAAAGGATAGCAGAAACTTTATTAAAACTCACATAAGTTTGAAATGTCAGGGTGATAAATATTCAGTTTACATACACAGGTATCATTAATAATATATTTTTCTAATTCTGAACGTGTAGGATGATACGTAATCATAAATGTTTAAGGAATCAATTAAATAAGATATCTTCTCTGCATTCTCCCCCTCATTTCACTGTAAATTTTTTATGTTCTTTCCCTTCTTATGTTAATTACCTAAAAAGTTGGACATGAAGTGGGAGTTTTTATGCAAAGATAACAATCGGAAAATAAGTTTATGAGCTTTTTCATTTGATGAAATATTTTACGAAATGAAAATCATTTCACTACGCTGATGAACATGATATTAAAAATGATTTAATTTATAACATATTATGAAATGAAATGAAAATAAAAATCCCTTGTACATCAACTTAATAGACTGCAGGTCTTCACGGTAAAGAAGATGAGCAGAAACATAGTTTCTATAAATATGAAGCCTGTATATAAGGTACAGTTTCTCCCTCCTTTCTACGCGCTTTCAAGATGTACCTGGAAGCACACTGGACGCGTATACGGGTGTCCCAGAGCTCAAAACCCCGTCGAGAACACTGCACTCTTTCCACGTTCCTGTATCGATATAACCTAATACTCTTCAACGTAACTTCAACGTTACTTCAACGTATCGATATAAGTGACTTCGTCCTCAGAATTTGGTGATTGAGTGCCCTCATCCCAAGTTATCCTTTAAAAAAAGGGTGTATATAAGGTACTTTCTTCATCCTTTCCACGTATCTTCATGGTATAACTGGAAGCAAGCCCGACGCGCAATTGTGAAATCTGGAGTTCCGGCAAAGGCATGGCACATTTTTCATGTTTCCTGCTTTCTGCATTGTTATAACATAATGACTCTACAAGTTTATTTTATATAATGAATACCATACTTCCTGTAAAACAACCATAATTTTGCTGGATTCGCAGAACTTCTACAGTGTGCTTCCTGGGAGTTGGGATTTGGTGATTTAAGCAGGCATGGCATGAGTGCCAGTTAAACGAACCTCGTTCTATTAGCGAGCCACAACATCTCATACAGGTTGCTTATTGACATGTGGCATTCGTAGATTCATGGGGTAATCGCTACACAGAGGTTGATTCAAAATTACTTGATAAATTGCAAAGTAAAGTGGTCAGACCTGGTTACTCTATTTCATTCATCAAATGTCTGTTGTCCAAACTGCCGAGGCCAGACAAGCTGCAGAGCTTTTCGTCGTGCATTCATCAGAAACATTTTATTTGGACCTATAATGAAAAGAATAAATAATATATAATGAAACGAATATTCTACAGCCCTCATGCTGATGTTTACTGGAAATTCACTATTGAATTTCGGTGTTAATTGAAGAAGTGTTAAACCCACATCGGAAGAAAGGAAGTTTCTCAACTGACATTTTTCATGTTAAAAGGGGTTTGATTGTTGTCGAATGTTTAAAGTTTCACAAGAAGTCTTTCAGTCACAGTCCGCTCTTGAAATGATCATATGTGTAAATTAAACTTTCATTTCTCTAAACTGCTATGACACAATTCATAAACTTTTATATTTAGACTGCATTTAAATAATTTAAAATTTATGAATTTGAAAGTCTATCCGCAGAAGCATTTTTAAAAGCTTCGATATAAAACTATCATTTTACATAGGCAATGATAAACGCAACCCATGATGTGCATATGTAGCATAACCTTGCAATCTGCATAACGCTGAGTGCTTTAGCACTACAGTGCACCTACAAAGTAAGATCCATTTTAAAATTCCAGATACTTTTTAAAGAATTCTTTTCACTCAAGGCGTTTAATTATCAATCGTTATTACGAATCCACAAAATTCAGAAAAGCATTTTAAGAAATAATCGCGATATTTGATACATGTGAAAAAGTATAAATTTATAAGAGGCATTTCTTATAAGTTCTTTCTTTATATTCATGCTAGATACATACTGTAAATTATAAGATTAAGTTAAATATCTAAAATGCGACCACAACAATGAGAAGAAGGAAAATATTGACCGTTCAAAAATTTGATTACGTATTTCAACTTAACGGCAATACCTTTAAAGGGTGATTAGGGTAAATATCTCTGTAATTATCAAATATTTTCTTGAAGAAATAAAATGCATTATAATATCAAAATTAATTTATATAAAATTTTATGTTAATTACACAGAAAAAACGTTTTATAGAAACCAAATTCGCATGAGAGATATTTATAAGATTTTCTCTTTTATAAATTCGTGTTGCATTTGTCTAATGCATTCAGTCTGAAATCGGTTAGCGATTACGTTTATCCTGTCAATCTAAATTGAAAGGCTTGTAAAAGACACTGCAAAATGAATAGGAATGGATGAGCCTGCTATTTGTTTATCCTTCAACGTTGTTTTTAATTTTTAGAATATTTCATTCCAGTTTTGGATTTCTCTTGCTAATTGTGTTTTACAAAACACAGTCTTAAGACATTTTTATGTGACAGTTGTAGCAAAGGTGATGGCAAAAATTATAAATAAAAATATTATTAATTGATTCGAAGATCTGTTTCGTGCTTTGAAATTTTGAAGCATTTTCGTTCTCTATACTTAAATTTTTAAATTTAGATATTTTTTTTATGATTCATTCTATAAATAACATACCTTTGCATTTCAAATATTTTGGAATATCCTGTTATTATATAAAACAGCTCAAATTATACGTTTTTTTATTTCATATTTTGATGTGATAATACAAAATAGTTTAGTCCATTATACCATCTGTAGATTTAGTTTTTAATTGATCTTTGATATTTTAAAATATTTTGAAAATAATCTGGAATTTAATTGTTGAAGAACGTTAACTAATCTGAAAGGTACTTTTTCAGAAACATAGAATGAACTTTTGAGTCGTTAAGATATATCGATGCTGGAATGTTAAAAGTGCGCAAAGCCGTGCCCTGTATTCGAACTCTGGACCTTCCAAATACGCGCCGACTGTTCTTCCATGGCGAATCATCCATTCCTAAAGCGCAGATTTCAAGCGTGCTTGGAAAGTGGCTTTTTATTACTCTGGTTTGAATTCATAATTTTCCTAAAATATCCTGAGATTCATGTCGAGTGAATTAAAAGATGTTATGAAGCTATTTCCACGTATGGACCACTATATGGAGCACTATATATTTCCACTATACGGAGCAGTTGCAGCTTGAGTGTGGCCTTATGGTCCAATATCCAGTCTATAATATGCATGTACTGAATTCTCGCCACTCTCGTACAGCCTCAAGCTATTACAGTACCACCTCCATGTTTGGCGGCTGGAAGCAATGAAATAAATTTTGTTCCTCGACTAAAGAATCAGTATTCTTTCTGCAAGTAGTAAGCCTTCCTTCCGCAATCTTCACAATTTCGTTTTTATTAATATATTAAGCAAAGTATTTAAAAGAAAAAATGCATTACAAATGACCGCAAATACTAACAAAATTAAATGTATGTGTTAAATTTAACAGTCCACCGCTGATATAAAAGATTTCTTTCATTCACGAATTTCATTCACGCGATTGCACTTTGATTATATTTGTAAAAATAGCGCAATGTGCTTTTGGACAAAAATACGTGATTCAACAAGTCTGCTATTACTTTAGGAACAATAATTTATACTATTTTGCTTATTTCCAAATTAATATAGTAAAAGAATTTAGAAAATTTCTAATGAGTTTTTTTTTTTTTTTTTTTTTTTTTTTTTTTTTTTTTTGTCTAGTTCCAATACTTACTAGGCAGAAACGCATTGAGTGCAATGTAATAGGGGTGTGAAAATGCTTTCATAGCTTATTTCGGGGATATTCTTTGAGTTTATCAAAGAATTATAGGTACACTGCTCAGAAAAAAAAAAAAAAGAAAAAGAAAAGAAAAGGGGACAGGCCCAGTAGAACGGGACAGTTCTCCCGTTCTACTGGGCCGATTGACAAAATTCAAATTGCGTTCTTCATGTCTCGAAAGCGCGACTTAGGATATATATTAGATTTATATATAGCACTATTCTAACATAGGTATTTTGACACAAAATCGGACTTTTTCTGAAATAACATACCAATGTTTTTACATATTTCGATTCTACTACTCAAAATACGTCTAAATATGAAATTTTGTAAAATTTCGATCGAAATTTACGGAGAAATTCACAAATTTATGTTGGCACTTTTGTTTCAGTTTGCGCCAAGAATAGTTCACTTGGCGAACTTCTTAATATATAGCAACCTAGTTTCCTTTCCCGTAAGAGGAAAAACAGTCATCGTTTTTTTTTTCCAAATAATATTCATTATACTATATTTTTAATTATAACTTATTATTTTAAGTAATTTTTTCATTTTCGAATTTCATTTTAATTGTTTAAGTTGCATGGTTTTTTTCGAATAACTGTTTTAAAAATTTCTATTTACCTATTCGAACTGCGTAAATAAAGGTGCAGCGTTTATTTTTTTTTCAAATAGTTTTCTTTATACATATTTTTTGTCATAGTTATTATTTTAGGTAATTTTTAAATTTTTATACTTTTATTTTAATTGCTTGTGTTGCATTGTCTCTTCAGATAATTGTTTTAAAATTTTCTATTTATTCCTTCGAACTGAGCATTTTAAATATATTTATTAATATCAATTTTCCAGAATTTGATTTTATTTATTTGAATTACGTTTCTTTCGGAAGAATACTTTGTAACCCAGACTACGATGCGTTTGAAAACTGCATATATTAAAAGAGAAAATACAGTAAAGAGCAGTTTTACACGCCTTTCAATGTTCCGTTCAGAAAAGATATATATAAATAAGAGAGATGTATAACCGACATTTTAACTTAGGATGACTTGCATACACTGCTTTAAACAGTTTTATCATTGTGCCCATTGCTTTACACAATTTTATCCTACATTTGGTTTCTTAAAATGTTATTCATATTTTAGTCAAATATTTTATTTTTGAAATTGCAAGAATCAAATATCATAAGATTAAAAGGTTTTAAATTAAAATAAAAATACAAATACTCAATTTCACGCAAAAAATTATTTTTTCTTCTCTTTTTCTTCAGGCATTCTACTTTATTCTTGCTCTTTTTATTTAGGCATTCTGCAAGTATATTAAAAGGTATCCAACTTTTCGAAATATCTTGATATTTCTGACAATATTTTGAATAAAGTTATTGCCTTCCATTTCATAAAGGCCCACAAACGGCCGAGCGGTAAAGTCACTGAACACTGGTAGTTCACTCCGGGGTTCGAATCCCGGTAAACGGGCTGGTTGCATGGGCGTTTTCGTTGATTTTCTCATGTGCACCGTGTATGTCAGCTGGTTTCCTTTAGAAAGTTCTTTACGAAGTATTTGGTCAGAGCCTTTATCAGTCTTTAGAGGCTAAACATTTTGAAGGTATGAGATGAAAGGAAAGACTGGTTTCATCAAGAGGTTTTGGTTTATTTAATTATGACAAAGCACACTAGGGCTATCTGTCTAAGGGAGTGGATGCCTTCGTGGAGGACTTTCTAAGGGAAACTGGCTCGCTTACACGTTACACATTGGGGAAAACCACGAAAACGCCCATACAGCCAGCCCGTTCGCGGGATTCGAACCTCGGACCCAACTACCAGTGTTCAGCGACTTTACTGCTCGGCCGCTGTTTCATCAGGATGGAAAAAAAAACATCTTTAGGGGACATCCATATACATCACTGGATAAACTCCTGAATCTTCAAATAATTCGACTGAGATAATCATGGGATTCTCTATTTATGATACGATATGATGTTCTATAACGTAATTTAAATTTATACAACCATATAGTCTAAAACCAGTCGCTCTTCACTTTAATCTGCAATGATATCGTTTTTGTCTTTTCTGTTAACACAAGCTCAATTGATGATATTTGCTGGTGTACACGTCCAAGTCTTTTCTCTTTGAACATCTAAATTCTTTGAAGTATCCTGAAAGTATCTTCGAAAGCGTCCAACTTTTTGAAACGTCTTGGTATGTCTGACAGCCAAATTTTCCTGCAAATTTTTGCTTACTTTTCTCCCTAATTTTCTTCTTTCCTTCTAGAGTTATTTTCAGTGCTCACACAAAAAAAATTAAGATTTTTCGATTGCTAGACTTCCATAAATTTTGCATTCTTGTCAATTTTTTAAAATATCAATTACATGAATTGCGTTTCAGATGAAGACAGCTTTTCATTTTCTAGTCATTTTTAACTATAAATAAAGTTTAAAGCGAAGTCCAAAGGATAAATATTTTAATTAAAAGATTTTTACTAAATGACAAAGAAATAAAACAGTCCAGCAGGATTTATTCTGTACCACCGAGTGACCGGATTCTTATATCGGCTGAAACAATCTAAATCATTAAGACACAATAACACGCCGAATAAATACTAGTTCAGAAGTCAAACAACAAAATCAGCTTTATATTTAGAAAATTTTCACAGGACTAGTTTCGATGGTTTTACCGAACCACCATCCTCAGCTGCAAAACCGCAAATGAACAAGATAGGAAATGATGATTAGATAAGATAAGAAAGCCTGGACAAGAATAAGCAAGTGGCGCCATCTGTTGGTGAAACCAGAATTAAAACATAATTTCTTTAAAGGCCGAAGGCAAATTTGGATTGGAATTAGGATCGTTAACTAGAACAGAAAGATTTTTATGAATGTGAAATGCCTCTAGAAAATCCAGTTCTCCAATGGAAGATGTTTTTTGAATAATTTTGGCAGCAGAAAAATTGAAAGTGTGATTTTCGGACCAACAATGTTGAGCAACGGAAGACTTCTGTGTTTCCTTTTTTCTAACATATGCCTCATTTTCCTTGACACGAAATTTTAAGGCTCCCTTAGTTTGGCCAATGTAAATTAATCCACACTGGCAAGGAATCCTATAAATGAGCAGTGTACCCTTTTGAGCAGTGTACATAAATGCTGTTATGGTTGAATTCTAGGGAATTTACTTGCCATCTTTAATCTGTTGAAAGTCTGGTAGTTTTATTTATGATGTCTGAATATTTATTTATGATAATAGTAAACTCCTCTATATTTTAATTTGTAGTTCTTTGAAACAGGGCATATTGGAACCGAATGAGTAAAGTTCTGGTCTCTTCCCAAAGACAGAATGAATTATGTGCATAGAAACTGTCGTGATTAGCTCTTGTGTAAATTAGTTAAACTTTGAATGTTTTGATAATTTCGTAACTCTCAAACAAACAGCGGTAAGCAATTAATTATTTTTCTGTGTTGATATTTAAGCAATAATGGATTATGTCTTTTAATAAAAATCAGTACCATTAAATCGTAGGGCATGAAGGAAGTGCACATACCTTATTGCTTTAGAGGAATTAAAGCCAAATTTAGTTTTCCCACAATTACGTTTTTACTTTTTGAAAGACCTATTTAAGAAAATAAATCTGAATTTTATAAATAAACAGGAAATCTTGTGATAAAAATTAGAGTTAAGTGATTAAACGGGTGAGTATCGGCATTTGAATATTTTTTTATTTTGCTACAATCAGGATAATAATTTTATTTATCATAAAAAGAAAAAAGTAACTTAGAATTTAACAGTACTAATTAATGAAGTGTTAATTAAATCGGAATGAGTCAGGAATTTAGCTTAGTCATATATCTAATATAATTAATTATATCTCACGACAGGCTTTTGAGAAGCAACAACATTTCTAACGCTTCTCAGTTATCCTTTAAATAATGAAAATGTTGACATTTTAATCATTAATTTAACTATTAATTAATTAAGTGTTAATGCTTTTGGGAGAGGCTATAGAATTCACTGCGAGATTTATTTAGAACGTAGTAAAGAATTCAACTAGCCATTAAAAGGTTAACATCATTTTTATCGTTAAGATTCTTAAGATCACACACTGTACCTCTGGTGATCTTTATCTCTAGTTTATTCTGGGAATGCGCATGTGAGAGTTTCTACGATTTGTTACAGCGTATTTTGAATTTGTCACTTTCAATTTGTACGTATATAACCAAGACGATGTCGATACATTTATAATAAAAATCGTTTTATGTTGTACGAGACTGCTGTGGTTTCAGTGTCTGCTAATTTGACTGTCTGCCTGTTAATTTTTTGCATTCATATAGTTAATAACAGGAAAGATGTTTATAGTTTGGAAGACTTTCATATTACTAACTAGAGTATAAGAGATGCATGCCATGATGTTCGTAGTAATTAGTGCCGATAAAATTATCATATGTGATAAAAAATGTGGATTTTCTGAAAATGCTAATTAAAGAGACGTCTGTAAAGACATCGATAATTATTGAAGAATTGGATTAGTAATTGCATATGACATAAGGAAGCCAAAAAACCAATCTTTTAACAGAACATGGAAGCCAGAATAATTTAAAGCTGCAGAAAACATTTAAAAGTATTATGAGTCAGAACTAGGTAGCGATCAAAGAGCATAAGTCGTTTACTCTCTTCCTTCATGAAATATATATTTATAAGGAGATGTTAATAGAGTAGAATAAAGGTTTATCATACAGAATTTAGAGCTAGACAAAGAATATATAATTTTGATGGTATTAGAAATAAATATTCAATACCGGTATCATTTTTATTTTAAGCTACCAAGTACAACCTTACGCATGAGACAATAAACATTGTTTGGGAACATGTTAATGAGCACATTTTTCTCTTATTACACGCTTTGTTCTTCTTTAGATATCCCCAAAATATGGTCTGAATTAGCAAGCCTAGGCGTTGAGTGTAAATGCAATGGTATATACTCGTAGAAGATCTGTTAAATATTGATTTCCGTTATTCACCATTTGTTGTGGTTTGAGAAAGTTAAGTCTCGAAATTTCTAGGTGTAAGATATATGATATGTGTTAATTTCTGCTTAGATGTTTTAAAATTCATTAAAAAGTTTATTTTAGGATTTATACATTTGATTACGCTTGTCAAGTTTCATGAAACACCAGTTATTGCAATAAAATATTTGTCTACAATGTTCAAAGTTTGTTGTCAACTAGTTCAAAGTTTTGTTTGCCGTGATTGACATATAAGAATTGATTTAGATTAATCAAACCTTTCTCCCTAAGATCCAGAATTGTTAGGAAACGAATTCACCTGATCGATAGAATGCTTAAAAATTGTTTCCGATTTCCTTGCACTAATGATCCCATTTTTTAATAGTATCCCTTCATAATTATTTTTGGGAATTCTCTTTCTTTAAGGGCGCAAACAAGCGAGAGATCGTCCTCGATCTCACATTTAATCGTCATCATTCGCCTCGTTAGGGGAAGATTAAAAAAGACACTGACAAGCACGGGAAAAAATTGCATTGGAAGGTACATCAGATATATCCTGGGGCTTCCAGGAAAAGAAAGAAGAAAAAGGAAGAGGAAGAAAGCGGTGGGCGATAAGTGATAGCCGATGTGAGGTAATTAGAGCCCGTTAGAATATCATTCCTGTCATTAACTATCGAAATCCCTAGTGGCCTTAGAGCGAAGGGTGTTTGGGGTTGCTCCCTGATGAAGATGAAAGAGATGATACATATCTGCGTTTGAAGGATGAATTTCTGTTTGAATGCAGAAACACTATTATTTTCTATGCATAGAATATAAAAATGTGACATATTCATCATTAAATTTCAGCTGCTATTGAATTATACTTTTCTGCATTGTAAAATCTTGGTTTCAAAGATTTGCGCATTATAATGGGTATCGGCTAAGAAACCGGCTCAATTCACAAGTTAAGGATAGATTTACGTACTTGAACAAAATGGTATTTTTGCCCTGCCTAAAAGTATGCATGTTGTGTAAGGAATTTCCTAAGAATTACATCTCGCGTAAGACACAGCAGAACCAGAAGCACCACGTCATTTATTAATTAAGTACGACTATTTATTTTCAAAATACCGCAGTTTATGGGAAAAAATGAGAATACATTTGATACTTTCTACTCTCAGAACCTACTCAGGAAACTATGATGCATTGGCAATTACTAAGTTAAACATTGAGAGTTAAAGAAGACAGATTATACATAAACCTGATGTGATTTTTCCTTCATGGGTTTATGAAATGTTGCCTTTATTCCTCGCCATTTCATTCCCATACATTTCAAAACTGGTCTTCCTATATACCTCATAATTTGCTTGAAGCTCCGCTTTGAAATAAGAAATTCAAATTTAATGTGCTCGTCAGTTTAACGGTCCAGTATTTTTAATACTATTGTGAGCATAAAAGTATTTTCTACTTTCACAAGAAGGAAAGTTTTAAAAATCTTGCTTGCATTAACTGCCAGAAAATGGAAGACAACAATACTTTTCCGAGAAATTATAGATAAGCGCATAGCGTTCTAAGGTTTGCTACCAGGCCGTCTTCCTTGTCTCCTTTTCAAAAGGAAGCATTTACGGTAATAATCTTAAAAAGATAAAATAGCTAATCGAAAACATATTTCGATTGAAATTCCATTAAAAGGAACTCTTTTGCTTCAGGCTCAAAACAGTAGATGTTTGACCGATCTGAATCATTATCAGAAATCATCAAATATGAACACGCGTAATTTTTATGTAACTAAATCTTATTAAAGAAAATTTATAGGATTCCATGGTTAAAATTTGTTAGCAAGACTTGGCAACTGTGTATGAAAACAGCTAGATTAAATGCGCAGTTGAAGAAAGTTCTTTGGGCAAACAATGAAAAAAGTACTTCGTCTGGATATCGAGCTTAGATATGTTTGAAAATTCTCTTAAGTGGAACTCTTGGAGTTGTAAGATTTACGTATTAACTATCAAATGTAACTTACAAAAGGTTGTAATTTGCGATTAATTGTGCTCTTGTTATTTAATCGGAAATAACACGTCAATAAATATGTGACACATTCTTGCAAGTATGTATAATTGCAGCCAGTTTCAATTAATAATTATGTATAATTGCAGCCAGTTTCAATTAATTAATTAGTTTTGTTTAAGCTGCATATTTTATCATTTCATAATTATAGTACGTCTCTGCGGTCATTTTAAGTCATGAAAATAGAACTTATATTCTTGATATACTGTAGAAACATCAGAAGAGTTTTAATTTACATACTATGGAATTACAATTTGCGTATTTTGAAATTATAAAATTGATAAGTGTATATAGACTAAAAACTAAATGATAGGGGTTGGATTGAGGGAAAATATCAGATGCTGTAAGGTATGTATTTATTGTTGGTGCTCGTATGGTTAAATATGTTTGCAACAGCATGGCAAATGTTTAGTGGCTGAACCATTCAGAATGTACAATTACAAGAAATAATTTAAATGGAGCAGTTTATAGTTCCTAAAATGTTTCGACAGGATTTGCTTATTTTTGAACCACTTCCAAAGACGCTATCATAATGGCAGGTATCAATTAAAAGTTTGTGCTGATCCAGTATATCTGATTTCTCTACTTTGTAAATTTGTAAACTTTTTCCTTGCGTTGTACTTTATAAAAATATCCTTCTTCTTAAACTAGAAAGTAGAGCACCAGGAAAACAGGAAGCAGCAAAGTCAAGACGCAAATCATATAGTAGATTCTATCTTGCTTGATACAGTATCTTTGCAAATTTCATTTTATGGATTCAAATTTATTGTAAGATATTTCCAGTTATTGCGTGAAATTATGCTAGCAGAAAGTTTATTTCGCTGCAGGAAGCAGCAAAGTCAAGACGCAAATCATATAGTAGATTCTATCTTGCTTGATACAGTATCTTTGCAAATTTCATTTTATGGATTCAAATTTATTGTAGGATATTTCCAGTTATTGCGTGAAATTATGCTAGCAGAAAGTTTATTTCGCTGAAATTCTTCTTGCACCGCTTCTTGATTTTGGAGCCAATACAATTCGATGTGTTACCCGTTTTTCAGATATGTTATCCTTTAGTCCCGGTTAAAACCAGGTTAATCGTGTGAATGAATCGAATACGCATTTTCATTATTTACATATCCAATTCCAGCGAAAGACCGGCTCGATTGGCCACAAATTTGGGGTTCATGAGGGCGAAAAAGCTGCAATAAAGTTCCAATCCATCGAAGAAAACAAGCTTTGGCATTCGTGTCCCAGCAGCACTGGGAGAAAGATTATGGCGTATCTCGAGCGTGCAGGCACGCAGGACAAAGGCGACCAGTAGACCATGAAACGGGGAATTATAGAGGAGCTTTTGTCCTCCACAGGAATAACAACGCATGGAGATATTGGAAAGAGAAAAAGAAAAAAATCTTTCGCTCCTCCTTTTTCTTCTTTTGCCCTTATTTTACACCGCCTTCCTCTTCCTAACTTCTTTTCGGTCAACTTGCGATGACTAACTATTTTTGCAGGCGCTTCGATTTCTGAGTAAGTCAGGACGTAAATATTAGAGCTCCTTGGGCGTCGAACAGTTTCGCTTCGCTTCATTTTTTCCTTTATGGAACGCCGATCCCAGAAGAACACAGAAAGTTGTAAAATAATTTGATCCACGCTTATCGCCCATACGACGAGGCAAGTTGCTTAAAAATATCGGATAGATTTTCAGCTTCTTTTATATAGGGTATTTCAGTTAGTTTTCCTCCTTTTTAATTAGTTATATGTTGGCTGATGTTAAGGTACATAAAGTAGGAGTATACTCGAACAGCCAATGAAGTGTAGGTGTTAATACAATCATTATGGTCTAAAGTAACTGTTTTTGAGTTAGTTGTTAGTTCCGGCTCACTAGAAATGTGATGCAAAATGACTTCAAATGTTCTAAATTCTGCAATTCTAAATATAAATGAAAAATACATGCACCATCATTAGTAATACATATATCAAAAGCAACGTCATTGTACGATCATTTTAAACGTGTATTTGAATTTTTGTGCACAAATTGTACTATTAAACATAATGTAATAAATGTACCATTACTAGTAGATGCAGCATAGCTTGAGAACCTTGGTCTAGTTGAAAGACAAATGTGAAGAATGTACAAAACATAGTAATTTCGAAATGCTTTAAGGTATTTTCCCCTTCCTCTCCGCGTGCCTTTGTGGTGTAACTGGGAACATGTCCAACGAGCAATTGTTGAGTCCAAAGTTCGAATCCTGCCGAGGGCCTAGCACATTTTTCAGGCATAATTTTCATAGTAAAGTCTGAAACTGGAAGTATCTGGTTAATTAACGTAAGAAGACCTACACATTTTTTAAAGACTGTAAGATGGTTGCATAATAGTTTGATCTCTTACAAGCAATGTTTTCCCTGACGGCTTTATCTAATTATTTTATTAGATATCATTATATTTTCTGTTTGGTTCACTTTCTAGGAAACGTATGTGATGCTATAAATGTCAACTGATACGGCAGGAATTTTAATATGGAACAAAATATCCAAATCAAAGATGTTGGTTGAATCTGTGGATGTTTCCAGTTTTATTTTGCACATAATTTACTTAATTCAGTTTGAAACAATGGTCAATGATAAAAAATTAAGTTGCAATTTGTAGAAACGTTAAAGTGCATTTTGTAAGAAATAAATTTTATTGAATGTTGAAATAATCATTTTAAACAATGTAAAGAAGCAACGAAAATCTAATTTTTTAAAATTTATATTTAATAATTGTATAGCAAAAAAAAATATCTGCTTTTCATTACTGGCTAGGAATTATAAAAAAAAGTGTTCATGATAATTGAAATTTTTGTACTGCTTTCTCAAACATACTATGAGTTACCTGACTTCAAACAAAATATTGAAACATTAAATATTCAAACATTCGTTGTACGATGAATAATTTAAAACTGTATACTCCGAATATATACAGTTTAGGAATATTTCGTTTGCTTTATTCTTAAAAAGTAAACAAGTAAAATTGGGCAATTATTTGCTCTTGTATAGTTGCAATGCACAGGAAATTATTTTCGGTGAATTCTCTTCTCTGCAATTATTTATGTTCCAGCATTTACTTTATTTTTAAATTGGGAAGTTTTTAATTAATTGTAGTCGATTTGCCTGTTTTATTATAGGTTCGATATTTGGTAACAACTGCGTTATGTCTAAATGAAAAGAAAAGTTAAGTTTCATGATAACAGATTTTGTTTACATAGGAGCATTAATTAAGAAAGCTTTGTCTTTGGTACTACTAGTGCATAGTACCAGCTTGGTCGCCTCCGTAACGAAATATAAAAAATTTTCAAGCGGATTTTTTATATATACAATGCACTGATTTTGCATATTTGCACATAACATTCAAAATTATCAGGCAGTTTTTTTATTGAAAGGTAAAGGTTATGTAAACTAATACATTATTTTAGTATTTGAACATTTATCACTTAGAACAGGTACAGTTAGAACTGGGCGCAATACCAACCTCTCGAAAAGACTTTGGCCACGACAATTGAGAAACAAGTCCATCCAATTCGCCCGTGAAGTTGTAAAGACATTAGGTTATTTCGAAGCAGGAGAGATGAAAAATGAGCAACGCCTTCGCCGGAAATGGAACAACAGACCTCTGGAATACGCGCCTAGCGTGCTGACGACTGCACTAGAAAGGCATGCTAAGAAGGTGGGAGAAATACCTTACATACTCCCCCTTTTAAATTCGACTGGCGTTTAGGGAACCCAATCGCCAAATCCTGGGTATTGGGAATCATCATCCACTACCCTTTTAGTTCGGGCGCCGCTGTAGTAGACATTTTGGAAGCAGGAGAAGAGAAAAATGAGCAACGCCCTCGCCGAAAATCGAATCTCAAACCCCAATATTTTACGCCTATCTTGCCGCACAGACATTATACGCTCACAAACATCATGCCTTTGCCAGGATTTAAATCCAGGTTCATCGGTAAGGCAGTCAGCATTACTAACCACTACATCGGGTAGACGGCTGTATCTAAGAACAGAGTTCTTGAAAGTTAGCTCGAGAGAGAGGGAGATCTTTGGCAGCGACGTTGACAATTGTGCCTCGCCCAGCTTAGAGAGTTATCAAAGATCGGCGTTTGGCTTTTTACTAGATAAATTAATCCTTCAAATTTGATTAAACTGATCCAACACTTGATAGACTTTTATTTTGTAAATTTTTTCAAATACTTTGAATTTTAATTCAAATTTTATATTATCTGAAATCCCGAAAGATATAGAGATCAATTTGTATTTATAAACTGTGCATTAGTTAAGTTCAGAGTTTTAAATAAAATTTATTTAAATCTTCTGAGTTTGTTTTCATAGACGACGCGATAGGTCGCGTAACAGTTTCACTTACCGTTTAACTTAATTTAGGAGTCGTACGCTAAGGATTCAGCAAACTAAGAATGTTCGATTATGGCCAAGATTTGACAGTAAAAATCTGGCAATTTAGCGGTACCATTTTTTGTAAATTTTACGATCTCATACCTATGAGTTTACTTTAAAGCAATCTAAATATGACAAAAGTCAGCATTATCCATTCAGTACGTTCTCATTTTCTAATTTATATTCGTTTAGTATGAGTAAATTATCAATTTGACTGCCTTTGAATAAAAGTGTTTTGGATTTTAAGCAGATTTTAAGTTTTTTTGGACAAATATGGTTCTATTAATTTCCAATTTACAGAATTTAAACATTTCGCTTAGATAGTTGATGCTGAATGAAGCCAATAAATTTAGGAGTATGGAACTTTGTTTTAAAATTAAATCTAGTGAAAAATATGTTATTTAAAAAATGCTGCGAAGCCAATTTGAATTCGATTTAATCATTATCTGGTAATGTTAACAAATTTTCTTATTATGATATCCGTTTAATGTCAAATTTCCTTTGTTTATATCGAAGATACAGCTGCAAAGCAGATATAAGTATAAATAGAAGCAAAGCCAGCATTTGTGCATCCCCGTAAGTACAGGTATATGCAAAGTATCTACGGGGCTTTCTGATTGTTGTGCTTTTGCCCAATTTTGAAATGAGTGATCCAAGGATCTAACAACCCCTATTTCGTTATCACAAACTCCTGATGAAGCACTTCTAATGAAGCGTAACCCGTTTTGCCCTCGAAATCTATTGAGAATTTACAAAATCTACACCTAATACAAGGTTGTCGATTTGCCTGTTTTAATAACTACTCAGTAACCATAAAAGACTTTCGAACGACATTTCGTTTTATCTAATTACTTAGATGATAGTGACCCAAGGAAAATAAAAATGTTTATTAACCATTCCACCTGACGATTACCCAAACTAAAATTTAACAGGAACAGACGTTAGACAACTTATGGGTGTACTTAGGGGCAGCGTATGAGTAGACAATAGATTCTATAGCTCATTATTCAAAGTAAAGCCAAAACATTTCACATTATAGCAAGAGCAACTTAAAGCTTGTCTTGCTTAACTAAGTACTCGCAAAGAACCATAGTAAGCAATCTTTGCTGGTAAACTAATTGCAACATCAGAAACTAGAATAAAACTCAACCTAAGCTGCCAAACACTCTGATAAAATGTGTAATTCGAAACTTCTTCATAGTTCATCAGCGTTCCTGTAGAAATTGATAAAAGTATAATGAAAAGCCAAAAGGATACGATAACTGGTTAATTAAAAATGTAACTCAACAATTCTTTTGTTACTAATCAAACAGGAGTCAATATATTAATTGTCACTTAGTACAGTAATGCATGAGTGAGGATATAGTGCGTATATTTACTATCTCAAGTATTGTAACATTAATAATATAAATAACATACGCGTAATCTAATGTGTATCAGTGTGCGCAATAGAAAAGGACAAAATATTTCATACTTCTAAGGATCAAAATTCATCATTTAAACAAAGTGTAAGGTGATTATTTTTACTGAGTTTCGTTAGCTACTTCAAACTGCAATATAAGGTACTTTCATCCTCCTTACAGCATACCTTCGTAGTGTAACGGTAGCACACTCGCGCGTATTTGAGAGGTCCAGAGTTCGAATCCAGGCGAGGGCATTGCTGAGTTTTTAAGTCTGTCGCATAAAAAAAAAAAAAAAAAAAAAAAAAAAAAAAAAAAACCTAATGATGCTTCAGCAATAATAAGTCTTCAACATTTGGAGCATAAGCTTCGACTCATTTCTAGCTGGTAAAGTCATTCTTTCTTTTTTTCCATTGCTATTTGTCATAACTTAAAAAAGATCCTAAGAGAGAAGAATAATTCTCTACGATTCAGACACGTTCAAATAAAAACGATGCAATCTATTTCGACTCTTCTCGTGATATCAGATTAGATTTTCTGCTCCATTTCTCTCTCCAGAACCTCGAAATAGCGGCCGGAAAACTGATTATCATGTTAAGTAAGTGCAAGGGGAAAACTGACATTTCGGATAGAGATTTGCGTGATTATCCTCCTAGATGGCGCGCTAGAAGCGGATCGAAGAATGTTTTGTTTTGAGAAGGAAGTCAATTAATATTTAAAACTCTGAAAGAAAATATAATCAATTCAGTTCGTTCAGCAGCATGTTATGAATTGATATTTTTTCTCCCCCGTTAGATATGCAAACACTCGATGAGTTTTTGCATGAAATAAGAGCTATATTCTTATATCTACTATATAATATATTAAGAAACTTTTGTATAAGATGTATCTGATACTTAAAACACTGCTTTAAATAAGATGCGCCGCATATAATAGAACCTGTTTACTTCAAATAACTGGTGCGTGAGCAAAAAAACGTTGAGGTTCAGAAGGGCGCATTAACATTTTTAATGTACCGTAACACAACTAATCTATATTTCTGCTTAACTTTGTAATCTTTCCTTACGACTATCTTTCTTTGTTGTTTTGGAGATTAGCAACAAGTTCTCAATATTTAAATAATTGTTTTGTTTCATTTGCGATAACGTTAAGTAAATCTGCTTGTTCCTGTGTTTCCTTACTATTACCACCTGAAACTCCTCTAATATTTGAATCATTACCATAATCATCAGATCGTTATCATTGTGACTTCAGACTACTCTCATATTTGATCGTTTCATCTATGAACATTACGCATCCTGAGGTTTCCCACTATTTAAAGTATTTGCCATTGAAATACTCTTGAATGATAAAAGTATCTATGGTGATCATTCATGACACAACATTTGAATTTATGCATTGTATCGATAGTTCTTCTTCTTTGTTCCTACTTTGTTTAAATTCTGCTTTTAGACAGAGTTCTCGATCTTCCTTTCGTATCATTTGTTAAAATATAGTCCTCCACCCTCCTTTTATCCTAAAATTGGTGGTGTTAAAAGAACGTCCTTCCTGGATGATGACTAGAAGCTCTCGGTAGCTTGTGTGCATAATAATTTCAAATTTTGAATGACACTTTGATAAACAAATTGCGATATAGACTATGACGGTTAAATTTTAGAATCAGGCTTTTAAATAAAACTTGTAATTACCGATGAAAAGAGAAGATTGTTTTAAGCTCATACAAAAAGTGATGCTTTTTTACCAGTTACCGAAGACTTCCCTTCAATGTTATCCAAACTTTCATTCTGTAAGAAGTGATACACAGTTGCGAGCTTCTAAGCTTCATTAAAACTACCAGTCATCAGTGATGGAAATAAAACCTCACAGTCCCCACTGACTCACAACCTTGCACTAGAAATGACAGTTACTAATTAAAAACAAGTTACCATGTAAGCTTATTTCAGACCTAAATTATCTGATGAAAATGCCATTTATATTTTTGAAACGTTCTAGACACCCATAGTCGGCTGTTGTGACCAAGTTCTGCTCCAAATCATTAGCTTTTTCTGAGATCCTGGACAGAAGTTCCTTATTCTACGTAATCAGCAAACCATTGTGTTTCTCACTAATCTTCACCCAAAAATAAGTGTTGTCAATATTTCATTTTATCTTGGTTTCGAGATTTTTTTTCTGAATGCCATTTCTTAGTGTCGTCGAAAGATTTCTCAATGCAATCTAAATTTGCTCAAGTTCACACTTTTCCGTCACAAAATTTCTTATCCCAGTATTTTAATATTTAACTCTTTGTTAATCGAGAGAGCTTTCATCTTTATTTTTCATATCCGTTACATAATGGGTACACACAGTAATGAAAACTTCTATCTTCCTGAATTTTTCAAGCGTGAATTTTATGGAACTATTTTTCCATGACGATGAAAGTAAAACAGGTGATAAGAAATTTGCAAATTTATACTTATTAGTTTTTTATCACTTTTTATTTCTTTCAACATTTCAGATATTCTTACTCCAATTAAACAATTGAATTAACTTTTACCAGGAAACCATTAGTATTTTAAATGGTATTAGAGCTTATCCAATTTAAAGTAAGTTCAATTCGAATAGTTCGAAATTTATTTCATTTGGAAAAGTCATCAGATATCGCTGAAATTTCAGAAAAATTCTCAACCGGATTTCTGAAAAATTCTCAGCCAGTTTTCAATCGTGAACTACAAATCTGCGTGACTTCCTGTTTGAAAAGAATATTTCACGATTATAACTTAATTTGCGAAAAATGCAGTACCTAATTTCGTCGGGCTTACGATTTATAACTGCCAGTTTTGTTCAGAATTTCAGAGATTATGGGAGAAAATTGTTTTACATGAATACAGAAAATACATTAAATATAGCGTTAAAATTTAAGGGAAGAATTTTCCAAGATAAATTATAAGTCTATCTCTTATCGAGTTATGTACCATTGCATTCCAAAATATCTTTTTCTAAATTAAAGATTAATTTAGATATCGTTTTTAAATCAAAGAATTATCTCAATCAATGCAGCATTATAAACTTAAAAATTCTTGAAGAAAATTACGTTTCTGTCTTCTAATTAAAACTTAAAACAAATTGGAACAGTTCATAAACTTAGGTATTAGCTCCTGTGTTTTAAAAAGAAGTACGCGATGTCTCTAATATTAGTTAAATGAGTAATGTAACTGAATTAGTAAAAGGTTGTTACGAGTTAGTTTTCTTAAAAGGTTTAATTTTTTCGTTTTAGAAAGAGAAAAATTTGGTAACTAATGCAAGCTCTAAATTAAGTTTTATGTATATTGGTTTTAAAATGCGTTAGTTAACACAAAAGCATAGATTTTTCTAAAGAAATAATTTTATGCCAATTTATATTTATCCTTGCGGCGTGCACGATCTTTTCATATCAGGTTTTCAGTAAGATTAACTTATGAGTGAGAAGGGCAACGAGGTGTCTACTCAAATCTTTTTTTCATATTCCTATTCTGTTGTTTTATATCTTTCTCAATCAAATAAATGATTTTCTCTTTGTTAGAAGATTTTATTTCTTTTCTACAATTTCGTGAATAACCTCTTCATAACTATTTTTAGGAATAGTATTCCTGAATTTAGATTTCAAATTTTGCGTGAATTAAAAACTTTAATATTAAGCGAAATATTTTTTCCATTATTTTATATGAAGAATACGAGAGCGTTTTAAATTATATCAAGATTTTGCACAGCTATAATGAAATGATCTACACCTCGCAGCGTGATAAAAAATATAAATAATAAGGAGAAACGAGATAGTAAAAAGTGAGATAGGAATTAAGCCTCAAGCACAGTGTGTGATAATTGGAATTAATTTTAAACAGGGGAACAACTGTAAATATAGTTCGTTTTATTTGGAGTATGTGTTGTTACATTTGTAAATCTAAAAGCATTCTACGTAACTCTGCCTATCAGCGCCCGAGCTGTAAAAACACTAAACACTGATAGTTTGATCTAAATTTCAAATACCGGCAAACGGGTTGGCTGCATGAGAACTTTTGTGTTTTTACACGAATTTTAATAACTGTCTAACGTGAATACAAACTATATCTCTTAATAAGTCCTCTATGAAGACATTTCTCGACCTTGGACGTATCGCCCTCGTATGCATTTCGTTGATCGAAATAACATATCCTAAATAGTTCCAAATATCAAGAATTAATAATTTTAGGATTCGGCTTCGAGAAAATTTAGAGTACAGTCTATGTCTGATCTTACCAATATTTTAGCTCTACATTTCGTGACTTCTGGATTCATGTGTTATCCACATTAACACAATAGCGCAAGGGGAATGCCTTCACTCCCCACAACTCTTTGCAAAGGAATTTATCATATAATTACGAATCAGAAGAGAAATAGAAAAAATCCTAATGCATTGAGAATTTTTTTCTAAACATACCATATTAATCTAATCTAATTTTTTTGTAGAAATGTATGTTTGAAAGCGAATTCGCTTACAAACTTACATTTTCTAACATTCTAACATTCGCTTGCGAAATGTAAGTTTTCTAAATGAGAGCTTAGTCACAACAGAATGAAAACCTCCCGTTTTTTTGCCTAATACCTTTCTATACCTTTAGACCTTACATATGAAATATTAAGCCCTTCAAAAAATTATTCCTGTTGCTATTAAGCTCACTTTCACATCATTTATCTTATATTTATGCTTTAGCTTTTATGATTAAAGCACACATCATGCGATGCAAGTGGAAATATAAAACAATTCAATTGTTACAATGATACGGCATATCAAAGCATTTAAAAGGTGGAACACAAGATTAGAGAAAGCGAAATAGAAATATTAGTATTCAGTAAGCGCCTCGCACTGAAAGAAACGTTAATTACACGTTGCCTCCAGCGCATTTCAGAGTCATTTGAATACAGTTATGATACAGCTCTGCTTTATCGCAACAATGAAAAACCAAAAACACGCTCCTACAATTTCGTAGTTGAATAAAGTCCCAGAATTCATCATTTCCCTAGTGCGAGGGTCAACACATCGCCAGATGATTACAGTGTTGGTTCATACTAGAATGGGAAAAAGTTCTCTTCCCTTCTATAAACCAAGCGCTTGAGTGCTTTCTTTACTTCCTTGCCAAAAGACCCTTGCCGAAGGGGTGTTAGTCTATGCTAATTCAAACAGGTAATTACTGCGAAAGAACACCTAGGATATAGCTTGAATATGGAAAGCTAGAGAGAGAGGGGGGGGGAATGTACTTGCTTCTCCTCTGCACTAATTTGTGTAACAATTCTCTAAGTCTTTTCTTCTTTCTAAGTTTAGAATTTCTAGCGAGAAATATGTAGATTATGGAGACATATAATGGAAATTGTCTTCATCTCACTGCGTGATAAAGAATTTAAGGAAATAGGGAAGAGGGAGATGAAGGATTTGAGTTAAGCTCTAAGTACGGTATATCATAATTGGATCCATTTAAACAAGAGAGGGACAATAAACATACATTATTCTGAGAGAAAGACTTTATACACATTCTTAAATTTATAAATTAAGAAACATGCAAAGTCTCTCCAAATGTCAACGAAGTAAAACGGTTAACAACTAAGATCGTTATTGCTATATTTGCTCTGCATGTAAGCACAAATCTCTGCTTAAAGAATGAATATATTCCACTACTTAGTTTACTTAATATCACTGAAGATATACCTGTATCTTGACTAGCTTACATTAATTTATTCTTTATGCTTTTCTTCCTCATAATTAATACAGCTGTTGCTGCACTGAGACAGGCATATAAATTCAAAGTAAATGTAACAGATCGCATTAGTTTCCAAGATTAAAGCATATAATTATTTCTCCGTATTGTATGATTTGTCTTAAATAGCAAAGATCTCAGATTTATTTTAGCTATTTTAATGATGCTCGTAATCCCAAGTTCTTCATATTTTATTCTGAAGTTTAAACATTTATACTTACTACTTTAATATTATCAATTCGGGGAACTTATGTGTTCATATGCTTGAACCTAGAAATTGAATAATCAAGAGAACGAGACTCTGTAACAACAAATATAACATTTATTAAACTTAACAATAAGGTAACGTAACGTAAAATAAAAGGGGTTGTGGTTCGCAACTCTATGCGACCTACTATAAAGCCAATGCTGAGCTTTCTTGAACAGTAGCAGTACAGTCAAAATACCTTGGCTATTTGTAATAACAGCAAGCAGCTTCACCAATCAGCCTAGAGTTAGCTGCAACGAGAAATCCAAACACCGCACCCAGTATCAGGTATAACTCTGATGTTGCACTTTGTCATCACTGTCTCTCTCAAGATTTGGATTTCTGATACTTAGACAAAAGCATCAACTTGTTTGAAGTCCGCTCGAATACGGCGTGAGACATCCAAATTTCGGCCATAAATCCATCCAAATTCATCTGGATATATTTGAAATTATGGGAAGTAGCCAACTCTTTAAATATCAGAACAGTCTCTCCCATCACTTTTCTAAATTGAAACTTTACAAATTTACCCCCGCTTTCCCATATACCACCGAAGTGTAGAGAAGTAGAAGGAATCATATGCCACTAAACGTAAAACGCGGCCACAAACCCAATAAATCTTCTAATTTACTGAATTCCTTTAAAGCCATTTCTTTCTCACTGAGTTTTCAAACCTCTTCAATGCAGCAGTACAAGATTCGGTAATTACATCTGATACAGCTTCTAGGTGAAAAGCGTTTGCTGCCACGCACACGAATAATGCAACGTAATAGTCCTTGCACTATATCCGTTGCTAAATTTCAAAGTTACTGGTCCTGCCTAGTCTATAAGTCGACATCCACTTTTTTGCTCTTAAAATATGATCTAACACCCTTCATGTAAGTCAAAAGTTTAGTCAAAAGTTCATTATATAAAGAAATATTCTAAGTCTAGGAGTTATACTGTATGTTACCGTGTTTAGTCGATAATCGAACCATGCAACCTGGAATTAGCTGAACGAAAAACTCAAACATCACTCTGAAGCAGAAGTCAACTATCAGGTACAATTACCCTGCGGTGCTCCACAAATATGATTTATCAAAAAATATCAAGCTGTGTGCACCTCATATTTCGTATTATCTATTAGCCAGTTGTCAATAATACTAATATATATGTAAATAAATATTTTATCATTTTAAACTGCTGAAATTTAAATAAATTATTATAATTTTAATTATTGCTTAACTGCAAAATATAAAATCTTTTAGTGTGAATGTTTGAAATTTAACGTGTTAAAACCTACTAATTGAACGTCTTATCTACGATCTGCTTAAAATCCTAACCTATGATCTTCCAGTTTTACAGACAGGTTGCTCCAGAGAGCCACCAGAAGTCAACAAACTCTTCGGATATTTACTGTTTAACAATAAAACTCGCAGCTGTATTTTTGATTATTTGATGTGTTGACACGGACGGCTTAATTCTGCACTTTGACTGAGCATACTTTGTCAAAGTTATCTGACTGTAGTATTGAATAATAGTATAATGTAGAGTAAATTTGCTAATTTTGCATCTTAAAATTTTTTGACACTGCATGAATAATGATAAAATGCAAGAAAGAGCATATTACTAGATCAGAAATAAGATCAGAAATAAATTTCTCCCTAAGATCCAGAATTGTTAGGAAACGAATTCACCTGATCGATAGAATGCTTAAAAATTGTTTCCGATTTCCTTGCACTAATGATCCCATTTTTTAATAGTATCCCTTCATAATTATTTTTGGGAATTCTCTTTCTTTAAGGGCGCAAACAAGCGAGAGATCGTCCTCGATCTCACATTTAATCGTCATCATTCGCCTCGTTAGGGGAAGATTAAAAAAGACACTGACAAGCACGGGAAAAAATTGCATTGGAAGGTACATCAGATATATCCTGGGGCTTCCAGGAAAAGAAAGAAGAAAAAGGAAGAGGAAGAAAGCGGTGGGCGATAAGTGATAGCCGATGTGAGGTAATTAGAGCCCGTTAGAATATCATTCCTGTCATTAACTATCGAAATCCCTAGTGGCCTTAGAGCGAAGGGTGTTTGGGGTTGCTCCCTGATGAAGATGAAAGAGATGATACATATCTGCGTTTGAAGGATGAATTTCTGTTTGAATGCAGAAACACTATTATTTTCTATGCATAGAATATAAAAATGTGACATATTCATCATTAAATTTCAGCTGCTATTGAATTATACTTTTCTGCATTGTAAAATCTTGGTTTCAAAGATTTGCGCATTATAATGGGTATCGGCTAAGAAACCGGCTCAATTCACAAGTTAAGGATAGATTTACGTACTTGAACAAAATGGTATTTTTGCCCTGCCTAAAAGTATGCATGTTGTGTAAGGAATTTCCTAAGAATTACATCTCGCGTAAGACACAGCAGAACCAGAAGCACCACGTCATTTATTAATTAAGTACGACTATTTATTTTCAAAATACCGCAGTTTATGGGAAAAAATGAGAATACATTTGATACTTTCTACTCTCAGAACCTACTCAGGAAACTATGATGCATTGGCAATTACTAAGTTAAACATTGAGAGTTAAAGAAGACAGATTATACATAAACCTGATGTGATTTTTCCTTCATGGGTTTATGAAATGTTGCCTTTATTCCTCGCCATTTCATTCCCATACATTTCAAAACTGGTCTTCCTATATACCTCATAATTTGCTTGAAGCTCCGCTTTGAAATAAGAAATTCAAATTTAATGTGCTCGTCAGTTTAACGGTCCAGTATTTTTAATACTATTGTGAGCATAAAAGTATTTTCTACTTTCACAAGAAGGAAAGTTTTAAAAATCTTGCTTGCATTAACTGCCAGAAAATGGAAGACAACAATACTTTTCCGAGAAATTATAGATAAGCGCATAGCGTTCTAAGGTTTGCTACCAGGCCGTCTTCCTTGTCTCCTTTTCAAAAGGAAGCATTTACGGTAATAATCTTAAAAAGATAAAATAGCTAATCGAAAACATATTTCGATTGAAATTCCATTAAAAGGAACTCTTTTGCTTCAGGCTCAAAACAGTAGATGTTTGACCGATCTGAATCATTATCAGAAATCATCAAATATGAACACGCGTAATTTTTATGTAACTAAATCTTATTAAAGAAAATTTATAGGATTCCATGGTTAAAATTTGTTAGCAAGACTTGGCAACTGTGTATGAAAACAGCTAGATTAAATGCGCAGTTGAAGAAAGTTCTTTGGGCAAACAATGAAAAAAGTACTTCGTCTGGATATCGAGCTTAGATATGTTTGAAAATTCTCTTAAGTGGAACTCTTGGAGTTGTAAGATTTACGTATTAACTATCAAATGTAACTTACAAAAGGTTGTAATTTGCGATTAATTGTGCTCTTGTTATTTAATCGGAAATAACACGTCAATAAATATGTGACACATTCTTGCAAGTATGTATAATTGCAGCCAGTTTCAATTAATAATTATGTATAATTGCAGCCAGTTTCAATTAATTAATTAGTTTTGTTTAAGCTGCATATTTTATCATTTCATAATTATAGTACGTCTCTGCGGTCATTTTAAGTCATGAAAATAGAACTTATATTCTTGATATACTGTAGAAACATCAGAAGAGTTTTAATTTACATACTATGGAATTACAATTTGCGTATTTTGAAATTATAAAATTGATAAGTGTATATAGACTAAAAACTAAATGATAGGGGTTGGATTGAGGGAAAATATCAGATGCTGTAAGGTATGTATTTATTGTTGGTGCTCGTATGGTTAAATATGTTTGCAACAGCATGGCAAATGTTTAGTGGCTGAACCATTCAGAATGTACAATTACAAGAAATAATTTAAATGGAGCAGTTTATAGTTCCTAAAATGTTTCGACAGGATTTGCTTATTTTTGAACCACTTCCAAAGACGCTATCATAATGGCAGGTATCAATTAAAAGTTTGTGCTGATCCAGTATATCTGATTTCTCTACTTTGTAAATTTGTAAACTTTTTCCTTGCGTTGTACTTTATAAAAATATCCTTCTTCTTAAACTAGAAAGTAGAGCACCAGGAAAACAGGAAGCAGCAAAGTCAAGACGCAAATCATATAGTAGATTCTATCTTGCTTGATACAGTATCTTTGCAAATTTCATTTTATGGATTCAAATTTATTGTAAGATATTTCCAGTTATTGCGTGAAATTATGCTAGCAGAAAGTTTATTTCGCTGCAGGAAGCAGCAAAGTCAAGACGCAAATCATATAGTAGATTCTATCTTGCTTGATACAGTATCTTTGCAAATTTCATTTTATGGATTCAAATTTATTGTAGGATATTTCCAGTTATTGCGTGAAATTATGCTAGCAGAAAGTTTATTTCGCTGAAATTCTTCTTGCACCGCTTCTTGATTTTGGAGCCAATACAATTCGATGTGTTACCCGTTTTTCAGATATGTTATCCTTTAGTCCCGGTTAAAACCAGGTTAATCGTGTGAATGAATCGAATACGCATTTTCATTATTTACATATCCAATTCCAGCGAAAGACCGGCTCGATTGGCCACAAATTTGGGGTTCATGAGGGCGAAAAAGCTGCAATAAAGTTCCAATCCATCGAAGAAAACAAGCTTTGGCATTCGTGTCCCAGCAGCACTGGGAGAAAGATTATGGCGTATCTCGAGCGTGCAGGCACGCAGGACAAAGGCGACCAGTAGACCATGAAACGGGGAATTATAGAGGAGCTTTTGTCCTCCACAGGAATAACAACGCATGGAGATATTGGAAAGAGAAAAAGAAAAAAATCTTTCGCTCCTCCTTTTTCTTCTTTTGCCCTTATTTTACACCGCCTTCCTCTTCCTAACTTCTTTTCGGTCAACTTGCGATGACTAACTATTTTTGCAGGCGCTTCGATTTCTGAGTAAGTCAGGACGTAAATATTAGAGCTCCTTGGGCGTCGAACAGTTTCGCTTCGCTTCATTTTTTCCTTTATGGAACGCCGATCCCAGAAGAACACAGAAAGTTGTAAAATAATTTGATCCACGCTTATCGCCCATACGACGAGGCAAGTTGCTTAAAAATATCGGATAGATTTTCAGCTTCTTTTATATAGGGTATTTCAGTTAGTTTTCCTCCTTTTTAATTAGTTATATGTTGGCTGATGTTAAGGTACATAAAGTAGGAGTATACTCGAACAGCCAATGAAGTGTAGGTGTTAATACAATCATTATGGTCTAAAGTAACTGTTTTTGAGTTAGTTGTTAGTTCCGGCTCACTAGAAATGTGATGCAAAATGACTTCAAATGTTCTAAATTCTGCAATTCTAAATATAAATGAAAAATACATGCACCATCATTAGTAATACATATATCAAAAGCAACGTCATTGTACGATCATTTTAAACGTGTATTTGAATTTTTGTGCACAAATTGTACTATTAAACATAATGTAATAAATGTACCATTACTAGTAGATGCAGCATAGCTTGAGAACCTTGGTCTAGTTGAAAGACAAATGTGAAGAATGTACAAAACATAGTAATTTCGAAATGCTTTAAGGTATTTTCCCCTTCCTCTCCGCGTGCCTTTGTGGTGTAACTGGGAACATGTCCAACGAGCAATTGTTGAGTCCAAAGTTCGAATCCTGCCGAGGGCCTAGCACATTTTTCAGGCATAATTTTCATAGTAAAGTCTGAAACTGGAAGTATCTGGTTAATTAACGTAAGAAGACCTACACATTTTTTAAAGACTGTAAGATGGTTGCATAATAGTTTGATCTCTTACAAGCAATGTTTTCCCTGACGGCTTTATCTAATTATTTTATTAGATATCATTATATTTTCTGTTTGGTTCACTTTCTAGGAAACGTATGTGATGCTATAAATGTCAACTGATACGGCAGGAATTTTAATATGGAACAAAATATCCAAATCAAAGATGTTGGTTGAATCTGTGGATGTTTCCAGTTTTATTTTGCACATAATTTACTTAATTCAGTTTGAAACAATGGTCAATGATAAAAAATTAAGTTGCAATTTGTAGAAACGTTAAAGTGCATTTTGTAAGAAATAAATTTTATTGAATGTTGAAATAATCATTTTAAACAATGTAAAGAAGCAACGAAAATCTAATTTTTTAAAATTTATATTTAATAATTGTATAGCAAAAAAAAATATCTGCTTTTCATTACTGGCTAGGAATTATAAAAAAAAGTGTTCATGATAATTGAAATTTTTGTACTGCTTTCTCAAACATACTATGAGTTACCTGACTTCAAACAAAATATTGAAACATTAAATATTCAAACATTCGTTGTACGATGAATAATTTAAAACTGTATACTCCGAATATATACAGTTTAGGAATATTTCGTTTGCTTTATTCTTAAAAAGTAAACAAGTAAAATTGGGCAATTATTTGCTCTTGTATAGTTGCAATGCACAGGAAATTATTTTCGGTGAATTCTCTTCTCTGCAATTATTTATGTTCCAGCATTTACTTTATTTTTAAATTGGGAAGTTTTTAATTAATTGTAGTCGATTTGCCTGTTTTATTATAGGTTCGATATTTGGTAACAACTGCGTTATGTCTAAATGAAAAGAAAAGTTAAGTTTCATGATAACAGATTTTGTTTACATAGGAGCATTAATTAAGAAAGCTTTGTCTTTGGTACTACTAGTGCATAGTACCAGCTTGGTCGCCTCCGTAACGAAATATAAAAAATTTTCAAGCGGATTTTTTATATATACAATGCACTGATTTTGCATATTTGCACATAACATTCAAAATTATCAGGCAGTTTTTTTATTGAAAGGTAAAGGTTATGTAAACTAATACATTATTTTAGTATTTGAACATTTATCACTTAGAACAGGTACAGTTAGAACTGGGCGCAATACCAACCTCTCGAAAAGACTTTGGCCACGACAATTGAGAAACAAGTCCATCCAATTCGCCCGTGAAGTTGTAAAGACATTAGGTTATTTCGAAGCAGGAGAGATGAAAAATGAGCAACGCCTTCGCCGGAAATGGAACAACAGACCTCTGGAATACGCGCCTAGCGTGCTGACGACTGCACTAGAAAGGCATGCTAAGAAGGTGGGAGAAATACCTTACATACTCCCCCTTTTAAATTCGACTGGCGTTTAGGGAACCCAATCGCCAAATCCTGGGTATTGGGAATCATCATCCACTACCCTTTTAGTTCGGGCGCCGCTGTAGTAGACATTTTGGAAGCAGGAGAAGAGAAAAATGAGCAACGCCCTCGCCGAAAATCGAATCTCAAACCCCAATATTTTACGCCTATCTTGCCGCACAGACATTATACGCTCACAAACATCATGCCTTTGCCAGGATTTAAATCCAGGTTCATCGGTAAGGCAGTCAGCATTACTAACCACTACATCGGGTAGACGGCTGTATCTAAGAACAGAGTTCTTGAAAGTTAGCTCGAGAGAGAGGGAGATCTTTGGCAGCGACGTTGACAATTGTGCCTCGCCCAGCTTAGAGAGTTATCAAAGATCGGCGTTTGGCTTTTTACTAGATAAATTAATCCTTCAAATTTGATTAAACTGATCCAACACTTGATAGACTTTTATTTTGTAAATTTTTTCAAATACTTTGAATTTTAATTCAAATTTTATATTATCTGAAATCCCGAAAGATATAGAGATCAATTTGTATTTATAAACTGTGCATTAGTTAAGTTCAGAGTTTTAAATAAAATTTATTTAAATCTTCTGAGTTTGTTTTCATAGACGACGCGATAGGTCGCGTAACAGTTTCACTTACCGTTTAACTTAATTTAGGAGTCGTACGCTAAGGATTCAGCAAACTAAGAATGTTCGATTATGGCCAAGATTTGACAGTAAAAATCTGGCAATTTAGCGGTACCATTTTTTGTAAATTTTACGATCTCATACCTATGAGTTTACTTTAAAGCAATCTAAATATGACAAAAGTCAGCATTATCCATTCAGTACGTTCTCATTTTCTAATTTATATTCGTTTAGTATGAGTAAATTATCAATTTGACTGCCTTTGAATAAAAGTGTTTTGGATTTTAAGCAGATTTTAAGTTTTTTTGGACAAATATGGTTCTATTAATTTCCAATTTACAGAATTTAAACATTTCGCTTAGATAGTTGATGCTGAATGAAGCCAATAAATTTAGGAGTATGGAACTTTGTTTTAAAATTAAATCTAGTGAAAAATATGTTATTTAAAAAATGCTGCGAAGCCAATTTGAATTCGATTTAATCATTATCTGGTAATGTTAACAAATTTTCTTATTATGATATCCGTTTAATGTCAAATTTCCTTTGTTTATATCGAAGATACAGCTGCAAAGCAGATATAAGTATAAATAGAAGCAAAGCCAGCATTTGTGCATCCCCGTAAGTACAGGTATATGCAAAGTATCTACGGGGCTTTCTGATTGTTGTGCTTTTGCCCAATTTTGAAATGAGTGATCCAAGGATCTAACAACCCCTATTTCGTTATCACAAACTCCTGATGAAGCACTTCTAATGAAGCGTAACCCGTTTTGCCCTCGAAATCTATTGAGAATTTACAAAATCTACACCTAATACAAGGTTGTCGATTTGCCTGTTTTAATAACTACTCAGTAACCATAAAAGACTTTCGAACGACATTTCGTTTTATCTAATTACTTAGATGATAGTGACCCAAGGAAAATAAAAATGTTTATTAACCATTCCACCTGACGATTACCCAAACTAAAATTTAACAGGAACAGACGTTAGACAACTTATGGGTGTACTTAGGGGCAGCGTATGAGTAGACAATAGATTCTATAGCTCATTATTCAAAGTAAAGCCAAAACATTTCACATTATAGCAAGAGCAACTTAAAGCTTGTCTTGCTTAACTAAGTACTCGCAAAGAACCATAGTAAGCAATCTTTGCTGGTAAACTAATTGCAACATCAGAAACTAGAATAAAACTCAACCTAAGCTGCCAAACACTCTGATAAAATGTGTAATTCGAAACTTCTTCATAGTTCATCAGCGTTCCTGTAGAAATTGATAAAAGTATAATGAAAAGCCAAAAGGATACGATAACTGGTTAATTAAAAATGTAACTCAACAATTCTTTTGTTACTAATCAAACAGGAGTCAATATATTAATTGTCACTTAGTACAGTAATGCATGAGTGAGGATATAGTGCGTATATTTACTATCTCAAGTATTGTAACATTAATAATATAAATAACATACGCGTAATCTAATGTGTATCAGTGTGCGCAATAGAAAAGGACAAAATATTTCATACTTCTAAGGATCAAAATTCATCATTTAAACAAAGTGTAAGGTGATTATTTTTACTGAGTTTCGTTAGCTACTTCAAACTGCAATATAAGGTACTTTCATCCTCCTTACAGCATACCTTCGTAGTGTAACGGTAGCACACTCGCGCGTATTTGAGAGGTCCAGAGTTCGAATCCAGGCGAGGGCATTGCTGAGTTTTTAAGTCTGTCGCATAAAAAAAAAAAAAAAAAAAAAAAAAAAAAAAAACCTAATGATGCTTCAGCAATAATAAGTCTTCAACATTTGGAGCATAAGCTTCGACTCATTTCTAGCTGGTAAAGTCATTCTTTCTTTTTTTCCATTGCTATTTGTCATAACTTAAAAAAGATCCTAAGAGAGAAGAATAATTCTCTACGATTCAGACACGTTCAAATAAAAACGATGCAATCTATTTCGACTCTTCTCGTGATATCAGATTAGATTTTCTGCTCCATTTCTCTCTCCAGAACCTCGAAATAGCGGCCGGAAAACTGATTATCATGTTAAGTAAGTGCAAGGGGAAAACTGACATTTCGGATAGAGATTTGCGTGATTATCCTCCTAGATGGCGCGCTAGAAGCGGATCGAAGAATGTTTTGTTTTGAGAAGGAAGTCAATTAATATTTAAAACTCTGAAAGAAAATATAATCAATTCAGTTCGTTCAGCAGCATGTTATGAATTGATATTTTTTCTCCCCCGTTAGATATGCAAACACTCGATGAGTTTTTGCATGAAATAAGAGCTATATTCTTATATCTACTATATAATATATTAAGAAACTTTTGTATAAGATGTATCTGATACTTAAAACACTGCTTTAAATAAGATGCGCCGCATATAATAGAACCTGTTTACTTCAAATAACTGGTGCGTGAGCAAAAAAACGTTGAGGTTCAGAAGGGCGCATTAACATTTTTAATGTACCGTAACACAACTAATCTATATTTCTGCTTAACTTTGTAATCTTTCCTTACGACTATCTTTGTTTGTTGTTTTGGAGATTAGCAACAAGTTCTCAATATTTAAATAATTGTTTTGTTTCATTTGCGATAACGTTAAGTAAATCTGCTTGTTCCTGTGTTTCCTTACTATTACCACCTGAAACTCCTCTAATATTTGAATCATTACCATAATCATCAGATCGTTATCATTGTGACTTCAGACTACTCTCATATTTGATCGTTTCATCTATGAACATTACGCATCCTGAGGTTTCCCACTATTTAAAGTATTTGCCATTGAAATACTCTTGAATGATAAAAGTATCTATGGTGATCATTCATGACACAACATTTGAATTTATGCATTGTATCGATAGTTCTTCTTCTTTGTTCCTACTTTGTTTAAATTCTGCTTTTAGACAGAGTTCTCGATCTTCCTTTCGTATCATTTGTTAAAATATAGTCCTCCACCCTCCTTTTATCCTAAAATTGGTGGTGTTAAAAGAACGTCCTTCCTGGATGATGACTAGAAGCTCTCGGTAGCTTGTGTGCATAATAATTTCAAATTTTGAATGACACTTTGATAAACAAATTGCGATATAGACTATGACGGTTAAATTTTAGAATCAGGCTTTTAAATAAAACTTGTAATTACCGATGAAAAGAGAAGATTGTTTTAAGCTCATACAAAAAGTGATGCTTTTTTACCAGTTACCGAAGACTTCCCTTCAATGTTATCCAAACTTTCATTCTGTAAGAAGTGATACACAGTTGCGAGCTTCTAAGCTTCATTAAAACTACCAGTCATCAGTGATGGAAATAAAACCTCACAGTCCCCACTGACTCACAACCTTGCACTAGAAATGACAGTTACTAATTAAAAACAAGTTACCATGTAAGCTTATTTCAGACCTAAATTATCTGATGAAAATGCCATTTATATTTTTGAAACGTTCTAGACACCCATAGTCGGCTGTTGTGACCAAGTTCTGCTCCAAATCATTAGCTTTTTCTGAGATCCTGGACAGAAGTTCCTTATTCTACGTAATCAGCAAACCATTGTGTTTCTCACTAATCTTCACCCAAAAATAAGTGTTGTCAATATTTCATTTTATCTTGGTTTCGAGATTTTTTTTCTGAATGCCATTTCTTAGTGTCGTCGAAAGATTTCTCAATGCAATCTAAATTTGCTCAAGTTCACACTTTTCCGTCACAAAATTTCTTATCCCAGTATTTTAATATTTAACTCTTTGTTAATCGAGAGAGCTTTCATCTTTATTTTTCATATCCGTTACATAATGGGTACACACAGTAATGAAAACTTCTATCTTCCTGAATTTTTCAAGCGTGAATTTTATGGAACTATTTTTCCATGACGATGAAAGTAAAACAGGTGATAAGAAATTTGCAAATTTATACTTATTAGTTTTTTATCACTTTTTATTTCTTTCAACATTTCAGATATTCTTACTCCAATTAAACAATTGAATTAACTTTTACCAGGAAACCATTAGTATTTTAAATGGTATTAGAGCTTATCCAATTTAAAGTAAGTTCAATTCGAATAGTTCGAAATTTATTTCATTTGGAAAAGTCATCAGATATCGCTGAAATTTCAGAAAAATTCTCAACCGGATTTCTGAAAAATTCTCAGCCAGTTTTCAATCGTGAACTACAAATCTGCGTGACTTCCTGTTTGAAAAGAATATTTCACGATTATAACTTAATTTGCGAAAAATGCAGTACCTAATTTCGTCGGGCTTACGATTTATAACTGCCAGTTTTGTTCAGAATTTCAGAGATTATGGGAGAAAATTGTTTTACATGAATACAGAAAATACATTAAATATAGCGTTAAAATTTAAGGGAAGAATTTTCCAAGATAAATTATAAGTCTATCTCTTATCGAGTTATGTACCATTGCATTCCAAAATATCTTTTTCTAAATTAAAGATTAATTTAGATATCGTTTTTAAATCAAAGAATTATCTCAATCAATGCAGCATTATAAACTTAAAAATTCTTGAAGAAAATTACGTTTCTGTCTTCTAATTAAAACTTAAAACAAATTGGAACAGTTCATAAACTTAGGTATTAGCTCCTGTGTTTTAAAAAGAAGTACGCGATGTCTCTAATATTAGTTAAATGAGTAATGTAACTGAATTAGTAAAAGGTTGTTACGAGTTAGTTTTCTTAAAAGGTTTAATTTTTTCGTTTTAGAAAGAGAAAAATTTGGTAACTAATGCAAGCTCTAAATTAAGTTTTATGTATATTGGTTTTAAAATGCGTTAGTTAACACAAAAGCATAGATTTTTCTAAAGAAATAATTTTATGCCAATTTATATTTATCCTTGCGGCGTGCACGATCTTTTCATATCAGGTTTTCAGTAAGATTAACTTATGAGTGAGAAGGGCAACGAGGTGTCTACTCAAATCTTTTTTTCATATTCCTATTCTGTTGTTTTATATCTTTCTCAATCAAATAAATGATTTTCTCTTTGTTAGAAGATTTTATTTCTTTTCTACAATTTCGTGAATAACCTCTTCATAACTATTTTTAGGAATAGTATTCCTGAATTTAGATTTCAAATTTTGCGTGAATTAAAAACTTTAATATTAAGCGAAATATTTTTTCCATTATTTTATATGAAGAATACGAGAGCGTTTTAAATTATATCAAGATTTTGCACAGCTATAATGAAATGATCTACACCTCGCAGCGTGATAAAAAATATAAATAATAAGGAGAAACGAGATAGTAAAAAGTGAGATAGGAATTAAGCCTCAAGCACAGTGTGTGATAATTGGAATTAATTTTAAACAGGGGAACAACTGTAAATATAGTTCGTTTTATTTGGAGTATGTGTTGTTACATTTGTAAATCTAAAAGCATTCTACGTAACTCTGCCTATCAGCGCCCGAGCTGTAAAAACACTAAACACTGATAGTTTGATCTAAATTTCAAATACCGGCAAACGGGTTGGCTGCATGAGAACTTTTGTGTTTTTACACGAATTTTAATAACTGTCTAACGTGAATACAAACTATATCTCTTAATAAGTCCTCTATGAAGACATTTCTCGACCTTGGACGTATCGCCCTCGTATGCATTTCGTTGATCGAAATAACATATCCTAAATAGTTCCAAATATCAAGAATTAATAATTTTAGGATTCGGCTTCGAGAAAATTTAGAGTACAGTCTATGTCTGATCTTACCAATATTTTAGCTCTACATTTCGTGACTTCTGGATTCATGTGTTATCCACATTAACACAATAGCGCAAGGGGAATGCCTTCACTCCCCACAACTCTTTGCAAAGGAATTTATCATATAATTACGAATCAGAAGAGAAATAGAAAAAATCCTAATGCATTGAGAATTTTTTTCTAAACATACCATATTAATCTAATCTAATTTTTTTGTAGAAATGTATGTTTGAAAGCGAATTCGCTTACAAACTTACATTTTCTAACATTCTAACATTCGCTTGCGAAATGTAAGTTTTCTAAATGAGAGCTTAGTCACAACAGAATGAAAACCTCCCGTTTTTTTGCCTAATACCTTTCTATACCTTTAGACCTTACATATGAAATATTAAGCCCTTCAAAAAATTATTCCTGTTGCTATTAAGCTCACTTTCACATCATTTATCTTATATTTATGCTTTAGCTTTTATGATTAAAGCACACATCATGCGATGCAAGTGGAAATATAAAACAATTCAATTGTTACAATGATACGGCATATCAAAGCATTTAAAAGGTGGAACACAAGATTAGAGAAAGCGAAATAGAAATATTAGTATTCAGTAAGCGCCTCGCACTGAAAGAAACGTTAATTACACGTTGCCTCCAGCGCATTTCAGAGTCATTTGAATACAGTTATGATACAGCTCTGCTTTATCGCAACAATGAAAAACCAAAAACACGCTCCTACAATTTCGTAGTTGAATAAAGTCCCAGAATTCATCATTTCCCTAGTGCGAGGGTCAACACATCGCCAGATGATTACAGTGTTGGTTCATACTAGAATGGGAAAAAGTTCTCTTCCCTTCTATAAACCAAGCGCTTGAGTGCTTTCTTTACTTCCTTGCCAAAAGACCCTTGCCGAAGGGGTGTTAGTCTATGCTAATTCAAACAGGTAATTACTGCGAAAGAACACCTAGGATATAGCTTGAATATGGAAAGCTAGAGAGAGAGGGGGGGGGGAATGTACTTGCTTCTCCTCTGCACTAATTTGTGTAACAATTCTCTAAGTCTTTTCTTCTTTCTAAGTTTAGAATTTCTAGCGAGAAATATGTAGATTATGGAGACATATAATGGAAATTGTCTTCATCTCACTGCGTGATAAAGAATTTAAGGAAATAGGGAAGAGGGAGATGAAGGATTTGAGTTAAGCTCTAAGTACGGTATATCATAATTGGATCCATTTAAACAAGAGAGGGACAATAAACATACATTATTCTGAGAGAAAGACTTTATACACATTCTTAAATTTATAAATTAAGAAACATGCAAAGTCTCTCCAAATGTCAACGAAGTAAAACGGTTAACAACTAAGATCGTTATTGCTATATTTGCTCTGCATGTAAGCACAAATCTCTGCTTAAAGAATGAATATATTCCACTACTTAGTTTACTTAATATCACTGAAGATATACCTGTATCTTGACTAGCTTACATTAATTTATTCTTTATGCTTTTCTTCCTCATAATTAATACAGCTGTTGCTGCACTGAGACAGGCATATAAATTCAAAGTAAATGTAACAGATCGCATTAGTTTCCAAGATTAAAGCATATAATTATTTCTCCGTATTGTATGATTTGTCTTAAATAGCAAAGATCTCAGATTTATTTTAGCTATTTTAATGATGCTCGTAATCCCAAGTTCTTCATATTTTATTCTGAAGTTTAAACATTTATACTTACTACTTTAATATTATCAATTCGGGGAACTTATGTGTTCATATGCTTGAACCTAGAAATTGAATAATCAAGAGAACGAGACTCTGTAACAACAAATATAACATTTATTAAACTTAACAATAAGGTAACGTAACGTAAAATAAAAGGGGTTGTGGTTCGCAACTCTATGCGACCTACTATAAAGCCAATGCTGAGCTTTCTTGAACAGTAGCAGTACAGTCAAAATACCTTGGCTATTTGTAATAACAGCAAGCAGCTTCACCAATCAGCCTAGAGTTAGCTGCAACGAGAAATCCAAACACCGCACCCAGTATCAGGTATAACTCTGATGTTGCACTTTGTCATCACTGTCTCTCTCAAGATTTGGATTTCTGATACTTAGACAAAAGCATCAACTTGTTTGAAGTCCGCTCGAATACGGCGTGAGACATCCAAATTTCGGCCATAAATCCATCCAAATTCATCTGGATATATTTGAAATTATGGGAAGTAGCCAACTCTTTAAATATCAGAACAGTCTCTCCCATCACTTTTCTAAATTGAAACTTTACAAATTTACCCCCGCTTTCCCATATACCACCGAAGTGTAGAGAAGTAGAAGGAATCATATGCCACTAAACGTAAAACGCGGCCACAAACCCAATAAATCTTCTAATTTACTGAATTCCTTTAAAGCCATTTCTTTCTCACTGAGTTTTCAAACCTCTTCAATGCAGCAGTACAAGATTCGGTAATTACATCTGATACAGCTTCTAGGTGAAAAGCGTTTGCTGCCACGCACACGAATAATGCAACGTAATAGTCCTTGCACTATATCCGTTGCTAAATTTCAAAGTTACTGGTCCTGCCTAGTCTATAAGTCGACATCCACTTTTTTGCTCTTAAAATATGATCTAACACCCTTCATGTAAGTCAAAAGTTTAGTCAAAAGTTCATTATATAAAGAAATATTCTAAGTCTAGGAGTTATACTGTATGTTACCGTGTTTAGTCGATAATCGAACCATGCAACCTGGAATTAGCTGAACGAAAAACTCAAACATCACTCTGAAGCAGAAGTCAACTATCAGGTACAATTACCCTGCGGTGCTCCACAAATATGATTTATCAAAAAATATCAAGCTGTGTGCACCTCATATTTCGTATTATCTATTAGCCAGTTGTCAATAATACTAATATATATGTAAATAAATATTTTATCATTTTAAACTGCTGAAATTTAAATAAATTATTATAATTTTAATTATTGCTTAACTGCAAAATATAAAATCTTTTAGTGTGAATGTTTGAAATTTAACGTGTTAAAACCTACTAATTGAACGTCTTATCTACGATCTGCTTAAAATCCTAACCTATGATCTTCCAGTTTTACAGACAGGTTGCTCCAGAGAGCCACCAGAAGTCAACAAACTCTTCGGATATTTACTGTTTAACAATAAAACTCGCAGCTGTATTTTTGATTATTTGATGTGTTGACACGGACGGCTTAATTCTGCACTTTGACTGAGCATACTTTGTCAAAGTTATCTGACTGTAGTATTGAATAATAGTATAATGTAGAGTAAATTTGCTAATTTTGCATCTTAAAATTTTTTGACACTGCATGAATAATGATAAAATGCAAGAAAGAGCATATTACTAGATCAGAAATAAATATAACAGTGTATAAAAATCTATTTTTAAGATTTTGCTCGGTTTAATGGATATGCTGATAGGATATAATAGTAATTCAGCTCTTTTTTATCATTTGGTATATTCTGCCTAAATGAGGGAACTGTTAAAGTATGTAAGCTATGTCAAGAAGTAAGCAAATTACTGTAGGGACTGCATTATTTGTATTATTTCGGCTACAAGGTATTTTCTAACTCCTTTCAGCATGCCTTCGTAGTGTAACAGTAGCACACTCGGCGTGTATTCGAGAGGTCCAGGCTCGAGTCCCAGCGAACCCATTGCACATTTTCTCCACCATCGAAAAATCTAAAAAATTCACAGTGGCGCCCGAACTAAAAGGTGGTGGACAATAATTCATTGCCACCAATATTTGGCGATTGGTTCTCCTGATTCCAGTTGTCCTTTAAAAGGGGGGGGGGGTATATGAGGTATTTTCTCTCTCCTTCCAGCATGCCTTCGTGGTGGGATACAGAATTCGAAAGGAAATGCCTTTCCTGGAAGATTTTCCGTTTTTGGTTTATTCGGCTACGGCAAACTACATTAGGGCTATCTGCTTAAGAGAAGGGATGCCTTCATAGAGGACTTTGTAACTGCCTACGAGAAGGGATGCCTTCATAGAGGACTTTGTAAAGGAAATTGACTCGTATACAAGTTACACACGGGAAAACCACAAAAACGCATATGCAGCGAGTCAGGTCGCCGGGATTCGAACCACCAGTGTTCAGTGACATTCACCGCTCTGCGCCTGGTGAATGTCTTTTCTGAAAGAAGGGAAATACGCAAGAATAATATATATGATTGCATTTTTTGTGTCTTTGAAAATACCTAACAGCTCAAACTATGAAGTCACAGTTCACTTTGTTTAAACATGTTTGAAAAACCTATGATGTAACAAGAGTCGCAAATTCACTTTACACTGGAGTGTGTACGTATTTACAGTATGTGTCTGTGATATTAGAAAAAAATGAAACAAAAAATTCAGAAAGGAAGCTACGGAAAAAGAACTAGGAATATGCTGTCATGATAATAAAGTACTTGTTTTGGCTAAGGAAGATAGTTGCAGTGACCGCTCAGAATTGACACGAGAATCTAATGATTTTCATAAGAAATCTGCAAGAGAATGAAACAGAAATATATAATAGCACTTTTAGAAACAGAAAGAGCGTTTTCTTGCAATATAATGGGATGTATTCATATAAATTCATGCATATAGATGATATAGCATCATCTACTAAAATCAAAGGCTGACGTCACGAGTGTCTCTGTTGCATCGTTTCATGAGATATCTTCGTACAAGGTTGCATCAGTCTTTTCAATAGCAACATTTAATTGCCGTAGTGGTGTTATCCGCTTCACGCTCCTTTTCGTATGCAAGAAATGGTAGACCGACACGGGCGCACGCCAAGTTATTTTAATCGATGTCAAAGCTGTGTTATACAGAATACTATTAGGCTATATCAATTTATAAATGGAAACAGAAGCTACGTTGCTGGTTAATTTCTAAGACATGAATGTGTTTTGAGAAGCTCCATTAGTTTCTTTCTGCATCTAGCTGTAATTTTACATAATACTATCCCATTCCCTAATAGCGTTATCATAAAAATCGTCAGGCTTTTACCCCTCAATATAGTTACAAGGAACAAAAATTTTTAAAACTTACTTTAAAAAAGCAAATAAAAAGAGCAGCATAGAATAAGTAAGGAAATGTATTAGAAGAGTGAGGTGTGAAGCACTTTAAAATAATTTAGTAGAAATACATAGCAGGTTATACAATATTAGAAGCGATTTTCGAACTTCGTAAACTAAACGATTGTATGCACAAACGTATATGAATTTCTTTTTGAAACATAAAAATAGTTATAATCCATTATTTCACATATTTTAAAACGCTAAAGCCTTTCTTTTTTTAAGCTTCAAAACAGTGAAAAATCTTTTGTAACCTTAAGCTCAGCAACGTATGAAAGAGGCAGTTAGTGAATTACTGATTTCACCTACAGAAAAAAGTAAGCGTAATCTCCTTTCTCATATCTACTGGTTGTCTTACATACCGTTAAAAGTCCTAGGTATCAACGAAATAGTCATATTTCAGCGGAAACTCCACGGACACGAGAAAACTAAACCTTGTACCCCAATATTCATAATTTCCATTTAAAGTGGTTACTTGATTCGTAACGCCAGTTACATAATTTGAAAAGATACCTGCAGTATTTACAATTATTTTTGTCTCAGATTGCATTAACAAAGGGTTTTCTTTCGGTTAATATGACATTAGAAATTTTTTAGATATATATCGAAAATGACATTACCATATGTTAATAAAAGCAAATACGGAATTCCATACACAAGAGGAAAATAAACTAGCTTCATACCTTAATCGTTGGTAAAAGAATGCGGAAAAGTCCCATAACTTAGAAGCCATTAGACAGACGGATTCGGGATTTGGGTTCTGGATCGTCTCTTATTGCCAGTACGGAAACATGTTTCCTAGATATTACTTTTATTAGCATCTGTTTCCTTTCTGTCTTGGCTGGCTGCTTTTTGGACAGAAAAATATGGTTGTGTGTAAGACTAATAGATGCCATTCTGTTTCTGGCAACTACCCAAGAGCTCGCAGTCTTCTGGTTTCTTGATTTATAATACATTTTATTCACCGAACGCTAGAAGTGATATAATTTTAAATAAATATTTCCGAGGAGAATTTTTTTCATTTTTTTCTTCAACTAATGGGAAATTATTGGGTTGATCGGATATCGGAATGATTTTCACATAATGTTTCGTGCAAAATATATATTTCTGTTCTTAACGTTCTTTTTTTGGAATATTTGTGCGCTTTCTGAAAAATCTGCATATGTTCTTACGAACTTGCTTAAGATATTGTTCTGTAGAATAAAACTTTACGAAATTGATTTTAAAATCTACGTCGGCGTCAAATTTTGTATAAAATTCTAAAATGCTTTTCGTTTTATTCCCCCTTTTTTTAGCAGGAATTATTTCTGAAAATAAATCAACGTAATATTTTATTTTACGAAAATTAAGATTTTTTTTGGTGAAACAATTCTTTGTGATTGACTCTAATTTTAAATATGGAAGAAAAGTCAGCAAAGGGAGATACGGGCTTAAATATACTTAATCCTATTGTCGCAATTAAAATTTCCAAAGAAATGTGTAAAGTGTCGTTTGAGTAAGTTATTAATTTACTCCAGCAGTATTAAAATTGATACGAACTACTGGTTATAAAGAAACGTTGTATATACTATTTTCTAAAAACCTATAGCTTCATGCTTTAAATGAAGAAAACAATTTTCGAATGGAGGCAAACTTCTGTCGCCTTTAGAAAGATATTTCGAACACCTTTTATGATATTGTAGAGACATTAGGTATTTTTTAGTAGCAGGCAAGATGAGAAATATGCAACGCCTTCGCCGGGAATCGATCCACTGACCTCTCTATTACGCGCTGAACGTTCAAACCACTACACCAAGAAGACTCGCTAAGAAGGTGGGAGAAATACCTTATAGTATTAACTACTGGACATCAGAAGATTTCAGAATAAATTTATTTCATTTAACGCACTCAAATTTAAGGGAATAAAATATGCGGACGAATATCTTAAGGAAGCTATTGCAAAACATCATTTGATAAAATTATTTCTGGACAACGATCTTAAGCTTCTGGCTTAGAAAAACTTAAAATGCTGATTTTTTTAAATTCCATAATTTTTTATATAAAGAAGGAATAACTAAATCTTTTATATTGATAACGCGTTCCCTCTTAGTAGAAGATATGCTTGTTATATGAACAATGTAACATAATATATTTCAAATGTATTATTTACTTCTTAACATCATTTCTGTATAATTTCTATAATCAATGTTCATACCAAATTTTGTGGTAGGTAAATTTATGTATATGGGTAGCATAACAAAAATTTTTCAACCAATACTGTATCACAGTGTAACATAAACAATAAAACAATTCTAAATTTCAGAAAATTGCGTTGTGATGCTAAACCCATTCTATGACTAAGGTCCAGTGTAAAAGAATTAATTACAATAATTACAACAAGGTAAGTAAAATCAAACTAACGTTTATTTTTGGTGAAAAGGATATTAGGTTACAATTCTGATAAAGTCATGATACTCACTATTTCTATTACAATTATTAGGAGGTGGCTGTATAATGAGCATAGCTGAAGAACACAAAAATATAAAACATACCTTTTAAAAAATAAACAGAATCAGAGGGGGCCCCACAACTTTAAGGGAAGCATGGAACTATTCACACACAAATCTTGAAACTAACATGTAGTAGGACTTAGGCACCTTTACTAGGCTTGCAGAATATCTGTTGAAAAGAAAGGATAGAAGTTAGCGAAACAAATAAAATCAACCAATGATAACAACAACGACGAGGTCTGGCTCCGATTTTCCGCCCAAAGCAGCAATTCCATCAGGATGGTTCGATACGTCTACCCTCCATAGGCCATTTCTGAGAGGATCATAGATCCGGACTTCAGTTTCCTTCTCGGCTTAGCATATGGTGCTGGACCTATTTTCCCTGCAGCTCTCGGGGTCCGCCGGGCAGAAGATAGAAGAAGGTATCCTCTTGTCGCTGCAGCTCCGTCAAGAAAAACGTTTAATTTGAAGAATCTTTCTCCGTCTTTCTCATTCGTCAGAAAAAAAAGGTGTCATCGAAAATCCTTTCTTCGTCTGCACTCTCGAAAACACCGCGCAGACACTTTAATAGCTGGCGCGTTTTTTGAAAATTTGGCGTAGAAGGTAAACAGCAACCAGCCAAGTCCTGCAACACACACAGAGAAAACTTCACGGGAAAGAATTTCCCGACAACCAGAAAAGCCACTTAGCGCGACCTTCAAGGCACACCAATGTGTCAACAATCTCCGCAGACGAAAACAAGGAGGGGAATATCTAGCCTCGCATCGAAGTCCAATTCGACCATGTGGAGCTTCCTACCCAACGATTATTTCCCCTTCTTCAAAATACGCTGTAGAACCTTTCCTGCTCGCGCTGTCCAGCAAAGCGGGGTCCACTATCAGTGACTCTCTAGATGATATATACATCCAACATGTCATCCGACATGTGGTTTTTCGTTTGGGCGAAGGAATTTCGGGGTGCAGTAATCCTCTGATAAGGGATTCTGAGAATGATTTCCAAGTCGACGGTTGGGATGTGAAAATTTTCAGAATCAAGTCAACACAAATGACTTTGGGAAATTAAAAATTAAACTATTATATAACAATATAATTCATTAAAAAATGTCAGCACTATATAAATTGTTTCTTCAGCAACATTTTAAGTATAAATACTCAATACCCAGATTAAATTTCAAGTACTATTGATTTACCTTACCGCCAGTCAGAAAATATGTATTCGACAACTTTAACAGAAAGAGGAGTAAAAAAATTAAGTTAACTTAAGTTAAAAAAATAACACACTAAAGGTGCAGTAAACAAAACTTTAAAATAATAAATAAAGTTAGACAACCTTAAAGGTCCAAAACAAAAGTACAAAACCAAGTGAACTTAAGTCCCTAAACTCAAATTAAAACAAAACAACTTAAGAAAAACTTTTAAAGCAACCAAACCTAAATTTTGAAGTTTACAAAAGTTACAGTTTAAACTTACAACCAACTTTAACAAATGAAAAAAAAAAAAAAAAAAAAAAAAAAAAAAAAAAAAAAAATTAAGAACTTTATATACAGAACAAAACTGAAATATTAAACAAAACTTAAGCTTGAAAATAATAGCAATTAATACATCATAACATACTTATTGTTTACTTAGTCAGTCTACAAAATTCCAGTTTTCGTGCTTTCTAATAATATAATATTTTGTTTTATTATTAACATAATAATATAATTTTTATCATAATAATATTGTAAATATTGTATTAGTTTATGTAAAGAAATTACTCAAAGTCTGTCTGCAAATTTGTTGCCAGTAATAATTTGTGGTATTTCTGTTTTATACACTCATCAAAAGTGAAATTGCGACACTGTGAACGAATGCGCGTGACAGGATTGGTAGAAGTTTTAAAGACACAAATGCAAATGATTAAACAAAGATGTGAACAATTAAACTGTATATTCAGTGTCTACTATGGCCAGCACGGACAGCTATGCAGGCCTCTAAACGACGAGGCGTACTGTCAATGAGGCTATTAATGATCTCCTGGGATATTCCATGACAAACTGAGTCCACTGTAGCTCTCAGTTTCTCTAGGGTATGCGCCTGTAGTGCCCTGTGTACCACACGTCCGATGGCAGCCCCCATGTGCTCGATGGGGGAGAGATCGTGTGAGGCTGCTGGCCAAGGAAAGATGTCAGTTCCATTGATGATGTTCAGAGTGTGAAGTGCGATATGAGGTCGGGCATTATCCTATTGCCCGATCTCATATTTTATATAATTCACATGTCGGAAGCGGCCGAACCACAACCATAACAACTAGTGTTACGTACTTGCAGGATGTTAAACCGCCAGAAATGTGCACAAAGCTTGTTCGTTTCCGAACATAATGCCACCCAAAACTATGAAACCTGGAGCTATATGGCGACGATATGGGCTGGCAGATAATGTTCTCCAGAAAGCCGCCACACATGTCTATGGCCGTCATTCTTACACTAATAAAATCGAGATGCGTCTGAAAGCAATATTTGATGCCGCTCGTTCATCCATTGATGATAACGTCGACAATAAGCCAGACGGGCAGCCCTGTGTCGACTGGTTAAAGGAATCTCAGTAGCTGGCCGCCGTGCTTGCATCCGTGTCTCATGCAACCTGTTAGTGATGGTTTGCCAGTAGACAGATGCTCCTTTTGATAATGGTAGATTTTGAGGCGAACCGGTCGCCAAGGAACTTTCATCGAATTTGCATATCCGTCCGTTCTGACGTACACCTGGATGATTCACCGCCTCATTGCCGTGTTTATAGATGGTCCTGCATCCATCGTGCCACATATTGCGGAATAGATCCCGTCCAACGTGACTGTCAGTTATGCGCATTGACAAACCTAGCTTATGGGTTTTAGGATACGTTCTCGTTCCTCAATCGATACCTGCTGGTATTAAGCTAGCTGATGGCTCCGAGGCATTTTCTACCTTTCTTCAATAATTCCATTACAACAATTTGTCATTGGTAGCATATACAAAGCGCGACAGCTACTGGCTTTGATACCCAGAAACTGGGTACCACGTGATCGGATGCGCAAGCGAATGCAATCAATTTCATATGCTTCTCATATCTACCGATCCTGTTATTTTCACATCGCTACGCATATTGCTTCAAGATTGCAGTTTCACTTTTGACTATTGAAGGTTGGTATCTAGTGACTATAATTTTAATAAAACGGGTTCGGTGATAATCAAAATATCATTATCAGAAAATAATATTTCCAGAATTTAGAGCTTTTATCCTCCAGAATTGAATGATTCTTCCGTGCAAACGAAAGGAATATATCGAGATGTAATTTTCCAATACAGTGAATGATTTTTATTACAACTTTTAAAATAGTATTCAAACTTGATAAAAATGTTGAGGTTTATTAAATAGATGTGTTTGGTCTTTGAAAGTGTATTACTCAAAATTTCGAATTCATGTGTCGAAATAACTTGAGTTTTGAAGAGCAAAAGTTAAAGATAAAACTGATAAGTTCCTAGATATAGAATTAGATGGTTTTCTCAATCCAACCTTACGCTATTCTACCAAGCATGTACTGCAGATAATTTCAAAGGTGCATTTTTAGTCCTGAAGGGCTCGCTTTATAGAAGGAAACCAATTACATTGTGCACGAAGAAAAGTTTCTCAATTGCCAGCACCTAATAGAACAAATAGTATTTCAATATCTGTCAAACTTCTTATAATTCAATGGATCCGATCGAGATCTAATTTCTTCGTCCAGATTTTTTGCATGAATAACTGGAGAAAATAATTGGAGAAATTTCCTAGGACACAAACAAAATGTTGTACATTGTGCCAATTTAAATCTAGAATCAACCTCAGCAATTTTAATAAAAAATAAATGAAGAAAAAATTAACAAACGAAATTTACACTGACTTTCATATGTTAGGAATTCCATAAGATCGTTACTTTTTGTTTTCTTCATAGCTACACTTCAGTAAATTTTCATACCTATTCCATAGAGCTAATTCCGAACTTTATTTGCACTATTAGCTTATTGAAGAACTAAGGAACAGTTTAGTTCAAAGATTTTCTCTCATAGTTTAAGAAATAAAAGAAGGGAAAAAATTGGCTTGCAAGATAACTCGCTAAAGGAATTAGTTCTCAGGAGAGAACAAAATCTTCTGTTATAATTCCTTAAATATTTACAAATCATGCTATCAATTTTGCTTGTGGAAGTAAACTTTTATCTCCTTTCTTTATCAACTTTGGAAGTACGAATGGTTTCGAATGGTTACGAATGAAAAGACTGAAAGTAAAGGGATACGGTAAGCTGGTTAAAACGAAAAGAATATAATTTTAGTATGCGAAACAAGAGTAAGAGTGTAGTATGAGTTTTATGGGTTCTTTGCGGACTTAAAGCAACGATAGTTCTTGGGAAAAAGAAATTTGGAATGATGTTCGTAAAAAATCTCAAGCTTATTGTATGTATTTATAAATTTGCATTTAGGTTTTATTATAATACATTGTATACGATTTATAAGGAACTAGTTAACATATAGGACTAATTAATTGATTTTATTTTATATTTATTTTATATGGCAAGTAACATTTCAAAATATATCAACAGCAGCTATTCCTTTCAATTTATGTACAATATCCTCAGTAGAAGTATAATAACTTCGTTTTTTATTCATTCAAGGTAATATCCTAAAATATAATTTAAAATAAATATCGACTCCATTGGCTTAAGTATAAATAAAGGAACGAAAAGAGCTCATGAAGTGACAGCACATAAATATTTCGAAGTTTTCCAGAAAAAAAAGTTCAGTGTCTTTATACAGTCTTTTGAGATAGAAAATTTCCCTTCTCCTTTCCCCTAACCATCTCACTTTCACCCATTTAATGCTTGGTGTGCTTCTCCATTAGATGTCAAATGGCCTGAAACTTTTAAAACTCATAAACTCTTGCTCTTTTTTATCTTTATAGAAAGCTACGGTTCGCAAAATCATCATAACCGAGAAAGGTTGCCTTTTCCTGCTTTTGTGATTTAAGTATAATACCAACAGCTATAAATTTTCAGGCATGCAGAATTAATATCATAAGGTGAAGTAATCGTATAATTCTGGAAAAGTTGAGACTAAGTAATTAGAAATAGAAGTACCTTTACGATCTTTTAACTTGGTGAGAAGGAAGAGTAACGTCCCATTATATGGCTTCACATATTTTGGTAACTACTACAAAGTAAATGTATATTTGTTCTTGGAGAGAGTTAAAAGTAGTACTTAAAATGTGCAGAATTTAGCCAATCAGCGTTGGCAATGTAATCTAGTTAATTTCTGGTGAGCTTCATACAGAAAACAAAATACGAATATAAACATTTATTTGAAAATTATGAAATATTTCTTGTTCAAACGTAGATACTCGTAAATTTATGATTTTTGTGCTGAAAACGAAATATTGACCGGAGACTTCATTCGGAATTTCGGGAAATAGAATAAAACATTTGCCTCGATTTCTTTCTGTATTGCGTTATTACTTACCTATTTTGAGCTGTATTGACTTTCAGAGGCAGGTTAGGTTAGATTATTTGAATGTGGTAAAATACATGAGAGCTATTGCCCTAAGAGGAAGAAAGCCTTCGTGGAGGAATTTCTGACTGGCTCTGCTCTACCCATTGAGAAATTCATGAAACCCGACACGCAGCCAGATGGTTTGTCAGAGTTCGAACAAGTACAGGCAAATATAGAAAATGCACCAGTCCGTAGCCAATTAGCCAACTTTCAGAAATTTGGATTTTCCTAGCGAAGCCGCGGGCCAGTCAGAAGGTTTACAAACACTGTGAAAACACCCCCATAGCAGGCCCGTTCTGTGAGGTTTTAATTCGTGTTGAAGTACCAATGTATAGCGATCTTAACCACATAGTCGAGGCAGCCGACCACTGCTTGAAAATAAATCTCAATTTAATCATGACTAATAAATATAACATAAATGAATGAACCCATTCATGAGCAAATGTATGAAAATGATTTTTATGCATATATGCATTCATGTTTTGTTTTCTATATTTGTTCCGAGACTGAATCATCAAGGGAACAGGAGCTCACTAATGAATGAATAAATAAGATTATATTGAAAATTGATTATTCGATCAGTCCGAGTCAAATGCCCAATGAGCAAGTTATCCGTGCTGACATTTCCGTGGTTTTCCTATATGTAACATGAATGCCTTTAGAAATCCTCCACTTTCTTATTAGGGAGGTAGACTTAGTATGCTTTGCCGAAATCGGATAAATCCAACAATGACCTGGGAAAAGCAGTATTAAACTCTAGAAAATCGACAAATAGCGCAACATAGTCATTATAACAAATAATAACAGACGAAGGTAAATATATAGAATAAGCGAGTAAACTATTAGTTCAAACTTGAACATTACAATAGGATGCTTCACGAAAGAAATAAAGCAGTTAGAATATAAATTTCTGTCACATACTGTAATATTCTACATCATGTCCTCATTTATCTTTTCCTGAGATTCTGAGGGTATTTAAGGATAATTCAAAAATAAAGTTTTGCAAGATAGAATGATCAACTTTTATGTGGAGAAGTTAAAATCTATTTAAAATAATCTAATATCGCGTTTTCCACGAACTTGAAGTTACGCGGTTAAACTATTCACTGTTTCTGCTGCTATAAAAATCACTGGAAGATCTTGAAATTAAATTTCTCAAAGAGAACGTGAATAATGTCTGGAAGAACATTCTATTCATTTTCAAACTTGAGACGAAACCAGTGCCAGAAATGTATCAAATGACTTATCAAGCAATTAGAATTAAACGTTAATAGTGATGATGCATTAACTCATTAAGACTAACTCCTTCAGACTCACATTGTAAAGTATGAAAAGCGATGATATTGCGGAGATGCGTGACAAATCGCTGTAGAGGAAACCACAGAAACAGATCCATTAGAAAAGAATACTGCAAGTGTAAGCTTCACAGAATGTCACAATTAAATTGAAAAAGTTGCAATCTTGTAGAATATGGATTCTTACAGTGAAATGATTCCAGCTACAGGTAAAAAAATTAAAAATATATCAGCTTGCTATGAGGAAATGTTACGTGATTAAAAAATGGAACTGAATCGTTAGGCTGGTTTGCTAAATTTTATGAAGCCATCGGCATCAAAATAACTTTTTTACGCAGCAAAATATTTTAATATGAAATAATAAGAAGTAAGTTCTTAATAAGAACACTCTTTTATTATGCAATTTTCTTCTAAACAAATATTGTTTAGCTCTTAGTCTTATTTAACTAAATTTATATGTATTTATATGAAAGTTAAAACCCTATATACCTGAAAATGGCATATCCGCTTTTCTTTAGTCCCTCATACCGTGTAACATGGACACTTATAAGTTTTATTCCCCTTAATAAATATGAGGATAAAACGTAGTAACATTTACGTTTAGATTAATTGTATGTAAATTAATACTTTAATATATAATTCTTTTCATTTATACACAATCCAGCAGTATTTTACTAACAAGGTCTCTGAAGTGTGGTAGTTTAAATGATCAAATCACAGAGATGCAGCTGGCTGTATTGGACATTCTGTGACTTTTGCAATGTGTGAACTGAATACGAGCCAGTTTCTCTTAGAAAGCCTTCTACAAAAGCATCCCTTCCCTTAGACAGCAAACTTTTCAGTAATGTAAATATTGCAAGCCAAAAAAATTATATTTCGAATACGTATTTCTACATATAAGGATAAAGGAACAAAATGCTATCATGCTAAAACAATGCTATGAGGTAGACCTTTAATACCATACTTACACATTGCTTGCTATTAAAACCGCTACACCATGAAGGCAGCATGCGTACAATTTCCATGAAAGGTATTACATATGATATGCAAATGATTAACTATCAAAGGAGGTATGATTACCTCATGCACATTGTGTATGAATGCGAAGATTGCACAGCAAATTTCTGGTTTAGAAATAGTATTTGAACATTGATTATTTGTGTAAACGTCGTGTTAGAAACTCCTGCCAGTATGTGTGCAGTTCGAGGGCGGCAGGACCGTTGCCTGTCGGGAATGCGTTTTACCGTTCAGCGATATTGCTGTTAGTGTTAATCGGTATCCCATGACTGACAGGCGAATATAGAGTAGATGAACTCCAAAGGGTCATACTGAACACCATGTAGGATTTCAGCGGCCTAACTAACGCCAAACAGGATAGATATGTTGTACTAACTGTTTTGCGCGATTGTACAATCATCTCACATACTCTGAATCAGAAATCTGGCTCGTGTGCAGAGCAACAAGTGTCCGCTTCTACAGTACAACAGCATCTAGAGCACAACGCACAGCCATCCTGTTGACCAATATTGCAAATTAGTTTAACGTTGCAGCAGATACAGGCTCACCAACAGACGTAGAAGGAACGATGACACTGGACACAGGAGTGATATCACATCGTTTTTCTCAGAAGATTTCCGGTTCTGAGTAGAGCTTCACAATGGGTGTATACGCGTGCGGAGTTACCGAGGAAAATGAACATTACCAGCTTGAAATCGTTATAGTAATACTGGCGCTTAGTGCGCTGGTATGGGTTGCCATTTAATACACATCACGGTTACCTCTCGTTGGCATAGCCGGTAATCCCTACAGCCAGTGTTAATGCCTGTAGTTGTACCGTATCTTCGAGGCCTATGTTATGCCATTTTTCGATGTGATAATGTAATATGACAGCATAATACCCGTGCTGTCCTATATTTCTAAATACAAAGTCGTTTAAGCATAGCTTGACTCGATGTTGATCCGGATTACAGCATTGTTGGTGAGAGATGTTGCAGGTCCGTGTAATGAATTCTGTAGTGCACTGTACCCACTTTGGACAAATCCACTCTGCAAAATGTGCATAAAAATCATCTGAAAATTTAATCATATCTTTCTCCTATTACAATAAATAATATTCTATCTTTCTCCTATTACACTAAATAATATTCTGCTATTTGCTGTCCTTCCTTGAGTACCAATTTTGATGATCTGTAAATTTGCTTTTCTAATAATAAAATCTCTCCCTGCATTTCAAGTTACGAAATTCAAATATAATGCAATCGTAAGAAATTATCTATCAGCTACGATTATGATATCCCATTATATTTCATTCTCTTTTCATTTAGTAGACGTTTTTTATATTCTCTGGTATTTCTCAAAGAAAAGGTAAGAGGAATTTTATCTTACTCGTTAATGGATCAAAAGAATTGTTACTTATACTCACTTCCGTGCAGGAAAAATACTTGGAAAAACGATCAGCTTTAAATAAGATTGAACATCTCTCCTAATGTTTTTTCTGCAATTTAAACTAGTGATAAATCTTCATTTCTCAGAAAACAGTCTCTAACGTATAGTATTAAACCGAAAAGAAGACATGTAAAAGTTTATAAATTAAAATATGGTTTCAATGTCTGCGCAATAAACTGACTCAAAAAGGTTCTATAAAGTAGTGAATTTTATATAGTTTCCAGATTTTATTTTTAAACTAATACTTAACATATATCGCAAATAGAAAATTTGAAGAAATTTTAGTCGTAAATTATTCTCAGTAGATGCTTTTGAGAAGTCTCATGCCCAGTACATTTCGACTTAAAGAACCTAAGATATATTCTGGACTATTTTTGGTCTAAACTAAATCTAAGATTAATTTATTTTTGATCTGGCTAACCTAAGATATTCCAATAATTTTTTATGTTGGATAAGATTGTAAAAAGAGCTATTTTATTTTTACATGTGAAATTTATGAAACATATGAACATTATATAACATTGAACATTTTATCAAACAATATATGAAACATTAATTTCTACAAATAACAATGATCTTAATAATTTCCGTTAATGTATGAATAACCTCAACTATTATGGACAGAGCTACCATGTTAAATTTTAAAGTACACAGGTTTGAAGATCAAGGGTTAGTGAATTTGGGACTTGTTTAATGAGTAACTGAAAACTATGCAAAACATTAATTTGTCAGTTTATCCGATTTAAAGCGGTATCAGTATTGTTTAACAGTTTTAAAATTTCATAGAATGCAAACAATGATAACAGTTAAAAAGTAACATTAAAAAATGCATATATGTATATAGATATCTATATGCACCTGTATCTATATATGCAATATCTATATCTATATCTCTCTCTCTATATATATGCATCTATATCTCTATATGCAAATATGGAGATAGAGATATGGATAAAGATTTTTGTTTAACTTGTAGGATTCTTCACTGTGTATTTCGAAGTTACAGTTGAAAGTGAAGAACCTTAATTAGTAAGCGAATAATCACTTGATTTCGTGAGATAGTAAACAACAAGTAATAAGGGTTAAATAAGACTTTATTATTCCAACTAAAGTTTAATAAAACTCCGTCTTGGAGTTGTACAATAAAGCCGGCACTTGGGCTTAAACTTAAGAAACTAAGAATTAAACTAAACTAATCTTAACTAAAGAGATATAGCCGAAACTATCAAAATTATAACGGAGTTGGCCCCTTAACGCTAATTGACTGCGAAGCTATCAAGAGCTTAAAGTACGGCCGAGCGTAATAATAGCTTACGAGAGAGTAGCCTAAAAAGGCGGACGTGTGCAACCAGAATATCTGGTATCTCTCTCACTAAGACTGTAGAACTTTGCGGAGATTAGGGGTCCGCCGAGGGAGTAAGACGTGTCTGTAAGCGCTCCGCAATTATTCCCTGTAATTAGCGGAAATTTTAATTACAAGTGATAGAAAAGTTGTTTTTAAGTTGAGTGAGTGTTGGAGGAGCATTTTGATATAAGTTATGTGTTTGTGCGTCTAGTGGTTTTTGTGAAATTAGTGTTTTTTGTTATTCGTCCATTGTTCTTGTCTTCGTAGCGTCTCTTTTGTGTGTGTCAACAGTGTTAACCTTACGAAATTTATTCTAAGTCCAAGAAATCATTGATAAAAGTGTTTAAAAATTCATTACCCAGGATTACATTGGATTACCATGTTCGTCTTATCACTGCCAAGGTAGGCTTCTTACATTCTATCTATTGAGCTGTGAGTAACATTGAATAACTGACCAGCTTCATTTTGCGTCAGCCTTATTGTCAACAACAACTCGACCTTGACTAAGGTCGTATGCACAGTTCGGTAGAGCCTAGTAACAGGCACTTTATATTTTAACATTTGATTCTGTGGTCTTGATTACTGAATATAACTAAATCTTATTATTTAATCCTACTTCAAATTCTTGATAATGCTCAATTGTTGTTAGTAGTAAGAGCGTATTCAGTTTTAATATCATTTATATGTGAATTTAATGCTGTAAGTTCTGTTCATTCAATAGTATAGAGGCAGCTGGTTCTGTTCTATGTAACTGCTTTTTTATACAGCCTATTTCTATACATTATGTCAACATTTTAATATTATCCTAGAAACTTTAGTTACATTAAGTCTGATCTGGAAGACTTATCTAACCAGATTTTTGATATCACTTTTAATTAAATTATTAAAAATTAATTTGTAAATTTGCAATAGCCTCTGGTTCCGATTTGCATAACCGGGACTTACACAACCGGGTTTTCACAAGAGCTGATAGCTTTTGTGCTAAATAGGTACTTTCAAAGGGCTATTACTAAAAACTGAATACATATGTGTCAATAATAGTATTTTTTCATAACTTTATACTTATAGTACAAAGCACTAATGGTATTTTAGGTCTCCGATAGCTATCTAATTATTGTTAAATAATTTTCCAAAGTGGGATATATGAGTTTTATTCACCACGTGTGTTTGTTTATATTTTGTACTTAGCTATTTTGCCCATATTTTTAGTATTCTGTGGTAGTATTGTGTTATACAACGTTTTAAAGGCATATTAAATTATGATCTAAAACTATAATTTAGCTCTATTTGATTTTTTTTTCTCATACTGTATTTATTTATTAAACATATTATGTGTTTATTTGCAATTATTGTGCTTTTTTAATGGTTTTATTACCCTGCAAGATATGTTCACCAGTGCATTTTTGTTCAACGGAGAAAATTTTTCTAAGTCTCATACCAGAATTATAAAGGAAAATTTTAGGGATAAGTACACAACACACAGAAACACTTTTTAGACTAATCATACGCTAAGCCTCCCCCCAATTTCTTTTTTTTTTTAAACCCAAGCTAGCCCCACAAAATTACATACATAGGTTCCCCTTTCCTTCCTATTGACATCCCCAGTTCCCCCTCTTCTCTAACTCTATTAGTTTCAGTGCTATTCCTATTTTAATTACGTTTAATTGTATTTAATTACGTTTTATTTCTCTTGCAGCTCTTCCCTGTAACATTCTAACACCTTCTTTTCTTTTTATTCACTCTCTAAACAAAATTCCCTTTTCGTAGACACCTTACTTATAGTTAAGAAGTTATAAGCCCCTACCCTTCTTCTTTCCCCCTTTTAATTCACAACCCCCACTTTTTAATTCTCTAATAACTCAGCAGCCACACCACCTAGAGCCTCCATTCCACCTTCGTTTGTCTTCCCTCCTTATTACCTCTCCGATTTTACCTCTCACTTTTCTCTACGACCCTTCTTTCCCCCCTTTTGATTCTAACCCCCTTTTTTATTTCTCTTATTACTCAGTAACTATTTAACCCAAAGTTTCCACTCCACCACAGTTTGACTTCACTTCTTCTCCCTTATTAACAATTTCATCTACTATTCATCTACCCCCTCTTTCTTGCCCCCTTTCTAATTTGTTTCTTTCATCTGTTCTCAGTGTCCATCCCTCTTCTTTCTTAGTTTTCCCGACACATAGTGGACTTAGAGGAATTTCTCTAACCACGGTTCTTTTACTAGATGGTCAATGAATAATCCTTGTATATTACTAACTGTAATGTTAATCTACTGAGGTAAAACTACCTCATCTTTCTTGCATTCTGAGATAAACAGGGAGCAGTAGGCCCGTATATTAACAATCTCAAACTACACTTCAGAACATTTTGTGGTTAGTGCAAGGTATAATACACTGACATCCCCAGGTGTGATATCCCCAGGTGTGACTTCTTACTAGGCTTACTGTTTAAATTGTACTTACTCACAGCCTACCCTAATTATAGTGTCACTTTGTCTCTGTTATCTGTACTGCTATAGTGATAGTGTTATTTTAACATAGTGTATGCCACACATACATTAGAACCTGCATCAAAGCAACAAGTTCTTTATTTACTGTGACAGCTTTTACACTAGGCTTTTAATAGTCCACAGTGTAACATATTTCTCACTGAACTGAGTTAGTCCTATCTGTGACACTGACTAAACTTTAATGCAGTAATACCCTGTACCGAACTTTGAACTATTATTATTATTATTATTATTATTATTATTATTATTATTATTTGTTCAGTACTGCTATCTTGATAATATTCCCTGTATTACTGAACTGTGCAATCAACTGCATTTTCAAACACAACTGCATACCTCTCTATCATATTCGTGAATGTTAAGAATCAGTGTTGTGTGACATCAATTTTGAATAGTGTTGCAATATTGAATAGTGCTTCTTGCCATGCAACGAAAATCTGCTGTGCCGACTGAAGAAGATCATACCCCTATCAATGGCATACTAGACCCTTTTGCCTTACTTTCTTCAGATCGGACGCACGCAGAGAAAATTGTAGCATTAGCAGAAGATATCAGACAGGCCTCGGCGACATCCAGAAGGAACAAGTACCTCTTGCCAAACGACGTAAGGATACGCATACAAAAGTCGTTAGAAGTTTTACAAGGGCTAGTTCTAGAAGGCCCGGAATACACACTGAAGCCTGAGACAACTGAAATTGGGGTCAACACATCCACCTTCGTCTGTTGCGAAGCAGTACGTGCACAGATTTCTACAACCTCGAGCGATCTTCCTGCACTGAGTGCATCAGTTTCTTACGCAGCAACATCAGCAGTTATACAGGAGCCACCCCCACGCTCTTTTGCAGAAGTAGTGAAACTAACACAGAGGCCTAGTTTAATAATAAAGCCTACTGGTAAGAAGATAGAAGCACAACTCAGGAAGGAGCTCCAAGAAAAAGCCCCGATTAGCAGCCTACAAATTGCGGTGGAGCATATCTCCTCAACATCGAAAGGAGAGTTAGAGGTCTTTTGCAAATCAACTAAAGACATAGATCAATTAGAAGAGAAATTACAAAATGCCAACCTTGAGATTGATCTGCAAAGACGGCAAAGAAGAAAGCCACGCTGCACAGTTCATAGCGTCCCGGACAACATCATGCCCGAGGAACTCATCGGGGAAATCGCTGCAACAGCAGAAATCCCATCCACAGGCATCAAAGCGCTCTTCAGACTCCGAGAACGGAACCCAAAGCGAGTCAAATGGGTTTTGGAGTGCGAACCGTCCATCCTTCCGGCAGTTCTTAGGGCAAGACGAATTTTCACAGGCTGGCACGCACACGCAATCACAGAGTACCTGGGCATCCGTCGCTGCTACAAGTGCCAGCAGCTCGGACATACCCAGAATAAATGCACATGCAAGAAGAACTTCTGTGCCTACTGCGCCGGACCGCACAATGTCAAAAACTGCAAAGCAGAACTACCAGAATGTATTAACTGCCGTGACGCAAACGACAGACATGGAACCATGCACGACTGTAGGCACCCAGCCTACGCAACTGAATGCGCAGAATACCAGCGAGCAGCTGCCTACATCCGCAGCATCACCCAATATTAATAACAACACACTACGTAATTGCGAAAGTCAACAAGCGCAAAACGTTCAGATAAATACAGTGTTTAACTCAAACGAAGAACCCATCAGATTTTTACAAATCAATATGCAGCGAGCCAGGGCTGCGGTCGCTCAGACAGTTCAATTCGCAATTGATAATAAAATAGACTTTATCATAGGTCAAGAGCCATATACCCGCGATGGCGCGGCAGCAGGTTTTCCATTGCAATGGACTGTATTTCAAAGTTCCAATCACGACCATCCACCAAGAGCTATAATAATAAGCTGTAATCCAGACTGGTCTCCAACATCTATCTCACTCGATCAAGATCATGTAGCAGTGCTCGTAGAAGTACATTCCTTCTCTGTTATCTTAGCGTCGATCTATTCTCCTCCAACAGCGGATATTGGCCCGACGACAAGATTCATCCAAAGTGTCATACATCGATTTAAAATCCCAAATATGATCTTCGCAGGCGATTACAATTCACATAATACGGCCTGGGGATATCGAACTACAGACCCGAAAGGGAGAGAACTAGAGGACTTCATATCCTCAAGTAATCTAATAGTCCAGAATACAGCAGATGCACCACCATCCTTCGACAGGGTCTTTGCGCAGGGATGGCCAGACCTCACCCTGACCACTCTGCACGTAGCACCTCTTTTGCAGGACTGGAAAGTCGAAGAGGAAGAGAGCCTCAGTGATCACAAGTTCATTACCTTCTCTATATCGCAGACCACCTCCGTGTCCAAGATCAAACGCTATAACCTTCCTGGCCGAAAATTAACAACATTTACGAAGAAAATTAAAGTGCAGCTAATGCGCCTCGAACCTTCGCTCCAACTAGCTAACACGTCAGCAGAATTAGAAGACTTCTCCGTAACATTACAAGAAACAATGCAAGCCATATGTAATGAAAATCTCCCTCTTAGAAAATCTAAGAGACTCCAAGGCATTCACTGGTGGTCGAGTGCGCTCAGAATACAGCAACGAAAGTGCAGAGCACTGCGAAGAAAACTCAAAAGCGAAAGACGGTTGGAGATAGAGTCCAACACCCTCACCATATTTCAACGGGAGCGGGCGCGGTACAAAAAGATGATTATTCAGGCTAAGATTACTTCCTGGAGGGAATTCTGCACCCAAGCAAAAAAGACGTATGGTATTCACCACAAAATAGCTACCGGTAAAATTTTTAAACCTTCGCAGCTACAGATCCCTCTCTCAATCACCAACAGTCAGGAGTACACGGCAGACACCCTACGTACGCTCCTAAACGCAGTTTTCTGAAAAGATGATGCACAGCAGGACACAACAGAACAAGCTCTTCTCAGGACAGTAACAACCACACTGGACACCCCAACAGACCCGGATATTACAATTAATGAACTTCAAAAAGTTCTTGCAACTCTGCCGCGCAAGAAAGCCCCTGGGCCCGATGGGATGGACTATGCTATCACCAAAGCAACGATCAAAACTCACCCTAAATTCTTTGTTGACTATTTCAACAAGCTTCTGGCAGCAGGTATATTCCCAAAACCATACAAGATAGGGCAAGTTATTTTATTTCTGAAAAAGAACCGGAACCCAGCCGAGGCCACATCCTTTCGTCCTATCTGTCTCTTATCGGCAATGGGTAAGGTACTAGAAAGGATTATCATGAACAGGCTACGGTACCATTTACACACGCAAGGATTCTTAAGCCCGAGACAATACGGGTTTAAGACGGGCACTTCTACAGTCCACCTACTCTTCGACATTAGAGAAGCAATTTTAGAGAATCGACATAGCGGCCACCATACTGCCATGATAAGCATAGATCTCAAAAACGCTTTTGATACATTATGGTGGCCGGCTATCAAACAGGCTCTGCGGAAGGCAAAATGTCCGAGCAACCTGTATAAGATGCTAAGCAACTATCTACAGGATAGAAGACTACTAGCAGTTCACAACTCAGGCATAATAGAACAGGAGCAGACGAGAGGCTGTCCACAAGGGTCGTGCGCTGGTCCACACCTGTGGAATCTAACTTTCAACGAAGTTTTAACAGCTTCATGGCCAGCGCACACAAGGATCTACGCCTACGCAGACGATGCAGCGCTAATAGTGAAAGGTCGAACCCGAAGAGAATTAGAGACTCACTGTAACGAAGTGTGCCAACAATTCTATGCCCTATGTGACAACCTTAAACTGAAAATTGCAGAGCACAAATCCAAAGTGTTATTAATACCTAAAAAGGGAGGTTCTCTTTCAAGAAGACCAACCATTAAGATCAACAATCAGAGGATACAAATAGTCAATCAACTAAAATATCTGGGCCTTAGGTTCGACCACAAGATGACCTGGATACCACATATCCAGGACATCAAAATTAGAACAGTGACAATAGCGAAGCAAATGCGATTATTTCATGGCCACAAATGGGGCCTCAATCCTCATATTCAGAAGGTCCTCTTCACCACAGTGGTAGAAAAGATAGTCACTTATGCAGCAGCAGTATGGGCTCACCCAATGCAAAGCAGGAAAATTAAACACCTTTCTACCATTCAAAGACCTTTTGCATTGAGTATCACTAGAGCCTACCGCACGACGTCTTCAGACGCGATCAACGTGCTGGCTGGCCTTCTTCCCCTACACATCCGTGTCGAAGAGGAGGCAGCAAGACAAATCGTCCTGCAGCTTAAAAGACCTGTCACCTTTGAGGAAGAATATTTTAATCCAGAGGACTATGAAGCTAAATGCTGCCCCCTGAAAATCCATCCAGCAGCCAAAGGCACCGGAATAAGCCTAATTACCAATCCAACTACGGCCTACCGTCCAGCACAGATTACTATCTTCACTGACGGGTCGAAGATAGACGAAAACGTGGGAAGTGCCTATGTGGTCATGCTGCAAGATACAGTCATTGATCAATGGAAGGGTCAACTAAGGCAATTTAATAGCGTTTTTCAGGGAGAAGCAGTGGCAATTGCGCAAGCAATCCGCTACCTGCAATCCCACCACTCCCGCAACGCTACAATAAAGACAGACAGTCTTTCTTCGCTATACGCAATAGGAAACCCTGACCACCCATCCGATATTATTCAGGGAATACAGGAAGATCTGCGAAAAAATTCCCAACTCCATACAAGACTTGAATGGATCAAAGCTCATGCCGGCCACCACGGCAATGAGTTGGCTGACCATCTAGCCAAAGAAGCTGCCACAGGAGCAACATCTCAACAAATCAACATCCCATGGCCAGTGTCTTACCTGAAAAGAACATTGCGCTTAAAGGCAATCGGGAAATGGCAGCAGACATGGGACAACAGCGATACCGGCCGACGGACTTATTACCATGTCAGCTACGTGGACACTACCAAAAATTTTGCAAACATGCAATTGGTAAGATACATTACGGGTCACGGACCATTTCCCGAGTACTTTAACAAACGCGGGATAAGTAACACTAGCCAGTGCGCCTGTGGACAGACTGGCTCTCCGGAGCATTATCTAACCTCCTGTCCCCTTACAGAAGGGCTACACATCAACCTTCCGTCGACCAATCGACAAGCTTTCTGTAAGTTTTTGATAAAACAGAGGCACTTGATTAGAAAAATAGGGCTTTTAATGGATAAACTGGCCGATCTTAACACAGACCTGTGCCATACTTAGCCATGTAGACGAATAGTAATTCAGTGTCTAGCACCAACTACCAACACCACAAAATAACTGTGAATTATCGTAAGGAGTGTCCAACACTCCTAGTAATATAGCAAGAATAAACTATTTAATCAATTTGCATTATGCCAACCAAACGAATTATGTCTATTATCTGTACCGCAATATGTAAATAAGGACCATCTGTACCTGTTTATAAATGTATCTTAAGTACCATCACCATGTAGTTATGTTTTATGTATGTATATGTATAATGCACCCAATGCTTCTATACTCAATGTAATTATGCGCCTTGTACTTGTATATATGTGTTCTAGTATACATGTTACTGTATTGATCATTAACTGTATTAATCATTGCTGCATTATTGTATTAATATTATTTAGCATCATCAAATTAATAGCACCATTTGAACCTTATTACGTACTTTCAAGTCCACGAGACTAAGGCACTATGTGCATTAAGATTGTGAGCCCAATGATTACTATGTGCCTAATAATATGTATATATATCCTCGTATATATGATAATGTAACCATGCATCCGAATATAACATCACGCAACATGACACTTTACCGCATAGTGTTAATCTAAAGTCTTAATTCTAAAAACCCCATTGCATTAACTAACTTCTATAGCATTATTATTATATATATATTTGTTTATATATTATGTATCGTCTGTTTATGTACCATGTATATTATGCTTATAAATCCAATGATTACTGCGTGCCTAATAATTGGGTATACGTGTTTTAGTATGTATATAACTGCATCCATGGCTCCGCGCATATCATCCTGTAGTATGGCACTGTACCACATAGCGTTAAACTAGGATCTTACACTAAAACTAACAGCACCAATGAATTGTTCCAGCATTGTACTAATCTTATGTATTATGTACGTATATGCATAGTGCATCTAATAATTATGTATCCTATGTTAAGTATGCACCTAAAAATATTTGTATATTTTTATATATATATAGTATTAACAAGTAGAAATATTACTGTATTCATGCGTCAGTATTTAACACTGTGTAACATGAAGCCGTTTCGCATAGTGTTAAACTAGAATTTTACTATAAAATTAACTGCATTTATTACTTTCCATAGCACTGTATTATGAACCATCTGTTTATATATGTATATGTATACCATGTACCTAATGTCTGAGAATCTAGTGATTATTATGTGCCTAAAAGTTGTGTATATGTATATTAGTATATATATTAGTTTATCCATCCAATTGCCTACAGCATCATGTAACATGTAAAAATAACAGCACCAATTACTTGCCCTAGCATTGTATTAAGAAACTAATATATGAATATGTATATGTACCCAATGACAATTATACACCCTATAATTGCGTATAAATGCATTATTTTTAAAATACTATAAAATTAATTGCATCAATTATCCTCAACGGCACTCTACAATGTACCATCTGCTCATGTATATAAATGTGCCATGTACCTATTGATTATGAAATCGAATGATATAAGCATTGTAAATAGGTATAGCATTGTAAATAAGAAAACAGTATAGCATTGTATATAGGAAGCTGTACCCATGCACCCGCATACATTTCTACGTAACGTGACACAGTAACGCAAAACATCAACGTAGTGTCCTATTATGAAATTAAATAAGCACCTATTACTATTACTAGTTATAACATTATTTTATGGATCTAGAGTTTCAGTATATGAAGTAAGTACGAAATGTTTATGTCACCAATGACTATTGTGTACCAAAATATAAGCGTATACACGCTTTTGTCTATATGTAATTGTGTATGTCCTTGTTTATATGTAATTGTACCCATGTATCTACTAGTGTTATCACATATCTTGGCACTGTATAGTTAATATACATCTATTACGCACTGAATAATCATGTACCTAATGTGTCTGTATATATGTATATGAATTTATGTTCTGTATATATGATAATGTAACTATGCATCTGCACATTTTATCCTGTAACACGGCACCGTATCGCAAAGAACTAACTAGAGCCCCACTCTAAAATTAATTGCACCAAAGACACTGTACTACACAGTACTAATCTAGGGTCTAACTTTTAATTCACTGTACTAATTACTTATTCCAGCATAACATTGCGCACCTAATATTTCAGTATGTGCATGTCTTCTGTAATCTAATGATAATGCTTCAAAGGGTCATAGTGTACTCAACATATGAGTACACACGTTATGTATATATGCTATCGTATCCATGCTTTTGCATACACGTTGTAACATGGCAATGTATTATCCAGTGTCTAACATTAATTAGCTTTAACGCCACTGTATGAAGTACCAAATTTGTATGTATGTTTATATATTAGTATATTAGCACAATGAACACGTATGATTATCTAGATAAAGGTGGACGTGGCGCTATACCGATTAACCGTATTGGTAGAGGAGTGGTGCCCACGTCCTCCGTCGCATGTCGCATGTCGCATGTAGAACTTTGCGGTTAAGTACCGCTCTTCTTCACTAGCATTCAGACGTGATTCTAAAAGTACGCTCCGGGGGGAAGTGTTAATTTGAAATTAAGAATGGATAGGGAAGGAAGTTTAACTCAGAATTTAACTGTTAATAAAATTAACATAATCCTTACAAACTTACTGAAGTATACTCAACATTTTACTAACTGGATACTTTGTAAAACATATGGTAAAGCAAACGGAATTAAATTCATCTTTTAAATACTATTGTTTCCAACAATGCATTAGTGTCTTTTATTAATGTAAAATTTATAGTATCACACTTTTATTGGCGTTTTCCCTTTCAGTTGATATTTTTGAATTCAAAATAAATCCGGTTCCATGAAAATTTAGAAATCTTCCCCTCCCCCAAAAAAACTTCCACATAAAATTTTATTCGAAAATTAAAACTTTGATATTATGTATCAAAATTTTAATTTTCCAATTACATTTTATATAGGTGAGAACTATCCATTTGTGATCATCCAGATACATTTGTAACTAATTTTGTACAAATAGTTTAATTGCCATTATCACATTTATATTTATATGTATCAAAAATAGCTGGCACAAATTTAATAGCAAATTTTCTATTCTGTAAGTGCATGATTGTTTTCTCAACTGACAGCAACATTTAAGAAAGAAGTCAGTTTATTTGTAAGAAGGTAATATATTGTTAAATCGAATAGTTGATTTGTTAATTATAAATGGAGAAGATGAAAAGCAATTTCAAATTTTTAGAGCCTCTTGTGGATGTCCTAAGGACAGGTCTTATTGCTTGTGTAAATTATAAAACAAACACAAATGGCAGGATATGACATCAAATATGCTAAGTGAAGTTAAAAGTTAGAAGAAACTCTGCTATTAAATTTACATTTTTATAGATTTGGAACCAACAAAACTAAACGTAGACCTTTTTAATAAAGTTTCATAAAACATTCTGAAGTTTCTAACATGGTGGTATTTAGAAGCCATAAAAATAGAAAAGTTTTGAGACCAGTTTCAATCAACAAATAACAAGGGCATTATAAAATTATGTTTATACTGATATTTGAAATCTAATACGCATTTTAGCATTGAAGATACGGCTTTGCTTCAGTGTTATTATGTCTTAAATGTAAATTACGTATAATAATAATTTTGTTATAATAATAAATTAAAAGCAAAATTTTACCTGTGTGTTTGATTCGTAGTTGATGCATGCCATAATTATAGTCTTTTATTAATAGTAGCAAATTATATAAACAATCATGCATATTTTATTAGTTAATGTTTTTTAGTAAAAAGACTAATTATATGCCATTCTTATGAAAAGTAAATAAAAAATATTGACGAGAAGAAATATTATTTTATTTTTTGTATGAAATTATTTGCATATTCTTTAATAAGATGCTTAAGTATGTTTCCCGTTCTGATGACAAATCACTGTAAACTGATAATTTTAACTTAATTCCTGGAAATTTAGACAACGGTTTTTGTTCAGAACTAGGTGTTGAACTATTTCAAAAGCAAGCATATCTTGCGTCGACAAACATGGAACCTATGATATATATTGAATGTTTTTCCTATATTAATAAGTTGAAATCTATGTTTTAGTTAATTAAAAAATATATATCTTAAGGTTTTAAAATAAAACCATTTATTGTCAAAATATATTACTAAATATAAATTATTAATATATTCTTTCATTAAAATTGTTGGTATATTAAATTATTACTATATACTTTGATTAAAAGCTGTTTTCAAGTGCTATTAATTTATAGCCTATTTTGTAAATGCGACTAATATTTTTCTTTAACAGCATGAAAACAATAGACTTGCAGGCCAAAATAATTTAAGTTCTGTTTAGCAAAAGTTAAAATAGTAAAAGTACAACTGGAACCAAATTTAATCATATTCTTTCAAAATATGGATTCGCCCACTGTAAAGATATATAGCATTATAAAAAGAGCGGTACTTGAACAAAGAAATAACTAAAAGAAATTTTTTCAATGAAAGAGTTTTGCAAATTAGTTTTATTTCCTCTATCAAGTGCATGAAGAATTAAATTGCTGAGCAAAAGAACGTTTTTATGAAAATTGTTATCTAAAACTATTCAAAAAATGTTATACTTTGAAAACGTTTAAGCTTTGAGAAAAATGCAATTAAGCTTTGAAGATTCAGCTTTTAATTTGAAAGAAGAAAAAAAATATCAGTATGTGCTAAAGAAAATAACAAAAATACTGTATAACATTTTTAAAACCCGTACCTGACTGGTAGCCACTACAATTTCCCAGCTTTATAATTTATTAGTAATTCTTAGCAGGTTTGCATTATTAATTTTCTTTTTCTTCTAAATGACTTGTTTACCAGAAATATGCAAAAATAAAAATATCCATTTTTAATGAAAATTCTTTACTATTTCGTAAAAGCTGATTTTAGTGACTTCATTCGAGTTTTCATTGATCTGCTATGAATTTAAATTTTATTCACGAATAATGTATTACTCCGTAATTTCTTCAGACGATACATCTTTAAGATGTTATTGCTTAAGTCTATTTTATTAAGTCTATTTACAACTAATTTATTAGTTTTTGGATTTGACTAATAAATGCTACATTTTTTCGAAAATAGTCATTGGAAGCGGCATGTGTCAGTACATTTAATTTCTGTTACCTTCACTTGAAAAGTGGTAATTAATTTAATAACAATCGCTAAGTTACTGATGGAAAACTATTTTTTTAAATTGAAAAGTAATATTTTAAAGCGAAAATTCCATCAGACAATTTTATTATTATTTATTTTGAAGTCTTTTTTTATACATCTTTTTCAACATTTTCAATAAACTGTGGCAAAAGAATTTTCTTACTTTTGTCAATTCTTATTTTTCAGAGTACGTGTTACTGCGCATGAATATATTATACGGAATACCTTATGAATATATTCTAAACCTCTTCGTGAGATATTAATTTCCTTTCTAACGCAAAATGACGTTTGAGGTTAAAACTAGTGCCAGCTGAAAACAGACTAACATGAATTATAGCGTGTGAAATATATTCTTGAGACCATGCATGATAATATTGGATTAAAAACGCTAGAATAATGTGGTTAATGTCTGATAGGTGAATGTTTCGTAATACTCCAAAATCAAAGAATTTTAAGGTAAATAATGGTAAAATGACTATGAAAGAATCTGGTTTCTTTGTTACAATACTTCGAAAATATTAAAAGCATAAAATAAGCATTCACTTGAGTAAACATAACTTACACCTAGGTTTATTAACTTTACATTAGATTTCATCTAGAGTATGAATTACTGAAGTTAGAAAATATTGATGAATAAAATGTATTTTCATTAAATAATTATGTTACTTTAGCAATGATATTCTAATTTCCAGTTGATATAGAAATTTCATTTAATAAATAATGAGATTAAGTGATAAATTACAGGCTGAAAAAAAAAAGAAAAATACGTTGAAAATCTATTGTATGTGAAAGGTCCGTGTAAACGCTTAAATCTGGCTTTTAAATTGCAAGTATTTCTAATATATTCAAACATTAATGCGTAGACCGGCATTCAAAGATTAATGAGTAAAAACTGTTCTGAAATATCAAGATTTCTGAAATATCAAATTCAAGAGTTAATTAAAACATTTCGCGTTCTTTGAAACGTCCATAGTACAAATGTATTTCAGTGGAAGGGAAACTGTTAAGTACCACGTTGTTTTTCAGAAACACACTTTTCTTTCTATTTAAGTAAAACTTAAATTTACTGAAAGATCTTGTGATGTAGAATTTCTAGACATTCTGTAATATTTTTCAAAGGCAACAGAAATTTTTGCACTAGTATAAAAGTATAAAAAGTAGTATAAAATTCTTCATTAACTACGTATATGGGAACTTTCATTACAGCAATTAAATATGTTAGTTAATGCACTTTTCATTTGATTAATGATTTTGCGCTACATATTTGTGAAAACTTCCTTTCGAAAATAGCAGAAGTTTTGCGAGCCATGAGTTCATAATGTCATGAGTCTTGAATGCATACAGTAGTTAAGCAGCAAGAATCCGACAATTGATTACAAGAAATAACAACATAGATCAAAATATTCTGCGGTGTTCTTCAATGAACGGGAAAGGCTGAATTGAAAATATATGCAGATATATATAATAAACTATTGTAAAAATAGCCCAAAGAGAACGCAGAGGTAAGGTCTATTTAACACGCAAAAAACATACCAGATTACCGATATTATTCATAAAGTTAGTTCTAATAATATGCAATTGATGACTCAGTGAGATAACTATGAGGTAACTGATACTTTGATACTTGGTCGGTATACTGGCCTGCACAAGTGATAGTGTTCCCTACCATTACCAGTTATTGAAAGAACCCCATTAGGCCCTGACCTGTGATCCAACCGTAAAAAATATTCTCCAAAAGACAAAGTACCTGAAGGGGAAAGAACAGAGTGAAGAGCTTTGCTTCTAAAATTGAAGACCGGGGAGGATCTGGATACTGGTCGGTGTCGATACTTGTAGTCCTCGAGAATCTTCCTCGATAATGTCGTACTCCAGGATTTCTGTGAAATTTGCTGGGTTATTTCCTAAAGTTCGCTCTTAAAATCATCCATAAATCCATTGAAATCTTTGACTGCTTCTCGTTTTAGATCCGAGTGCAGGATTCTGTTTTTTATAAAACACGCACGGGGACATGTGTGATAATTCTAAGAGCCTTATTTTGTAACACCTGAAGTTTTTGTAGTTTTTCTCATTGGCAGTAGTCCAGGAAGGACTACTGCCAATTCGGTTATATACAGTTTGCTATAAGCAGCATAAAATATCACTGAACCGAGCTTAAGCAGCTTGACAACTGCTTGGACTGCCTCAGTTCCATTGGAAGTACTAAAACTCTTCAAACACGCTTCTAAAGTTCGCGTCACATAAATTAATGCTCCTACCCCGTGATGGAGCCGATTGCAGCGATAGAGAGAGAAATCCACAAGCTTATGCCGATGAGTCGGGTTAGCATGGATTTCCGAAACCAGACATATATAAACGTCATGTTGGATTACAAAATGATGAAACTCCGGGATTTTTGTAGTAATGGTCTGTGCATTCCCCACCAGAATCTTTAATGGGATGCATTGCGAATTGGTGTCACTAGCCATGTTGCAGCATTGAGTCCACTGCTGAAATTTCTGCAGTAGGAGCAGAAGACAAAGATTTGGCGATTTCAGAAAATATAGCCAAAGCTACAACTAGCTTACCGATAACGGCGTTTGCTTCGTTCAGCTTGGACTGAAGCTCTTGCAACTGAGGAAAATCAGTTAACGTAGGCTGGAATTAGTTACTGATAATCACACGATCAGCATAGGTTACTCCTGGCTTCACATATGAGGGAACATTGTTTAGGGTAGAAGGAAGATCCACTAAAGCTGGCGACCACAGTGACAGCAGCGGGGGTTCTTTTTTTTTTTCGTTTCTTACAGTCTTTAGACTCATGATCTAAACCACATTTTACACAGCCAGGAGAGTGCCGACATTGATTCTGCGGATGAAAGAAGGACTGGCAACAAAAACACTGCATGATTCCGTGCCATACCTTGCAGCGCTCTACGTTAATGCCAAGAAGCATTAGATAAACTTCCCTTCACTTGTTCGCCTTTGGAAGGATAATCAGAAATAGTGGCATTTTAATGATTTCTGGCTTCTTACGACGAGTCTTCTGCACAACCTTGTTAATTTGAGACCCGTCTGTAATAAGAGCTATGTTTGTAACATTAGTATCTATAGGGAGACCTCTGATAACAGTCTTAATATTCTTAGCAAAAGCAAGCTTGTATGTGTGGATTTTAATAGTCTTGCTATCTAGCAAAGCTGTAACTTTTCGATGAGCATCTATGGTGAAGATGTTTATGTGAAATTAATGTTTTGCTTTCATTTGGGCCTTACAATCCTTAATCCCGATTATAGGGTTCTCACAGATAAAGTTCCCGCAGATTTTTCCGTGAATAGTCTGAATCTTTGTTAACCACGGAGGCAGTTTTGCACTTTTGCTCGGATAACTAAAATCACTATCACGTGATGCATTCGTCGAAAGATTTTCGGGAGCCATGGCCTGATTAGAGATTGCCTCCGGGACTGGTGAAGCGGGCAGATTATGAGTTTTTCCTACATAATACAAGTCCTTGAGAACTGTATGTAATTTATGCAGTTTGGTGGCTCTGCTTCCGCTCTTTACGTTGTTCTTCTTGGCTGGGTTTTGACTAAGGGGGCCAGCGTCTTCCTCCTCAATGCTGATTTTGTCGCTTTTGACTTGAAGAACAGCGAACTTCTTACCCTTGGATAGTGTCGGGGAATTATGAGGTAATTGACCTGTCAAATGCACATCTATAAAAGATTTCCAAATCGCCTGGAAGCTTCTAGAAACTTCGCTTCGACTGTTTTTAAACGCGAGTTTTCCGAAAACTTCCCAGAAATAGCTAAGTTTATGAGTAATCGACCAAGACCAAGAGACTTTTCTGACTGTTAGACTGCATTTATTGTCTTTAAAAGATAATCTACTGGCGTTAGAAATAATGAAAGTTAGTTCAGTTCTCCTAATAACTCATATACTTACCTTAAAAGTATGGAGTTTTATAACATTCAGTATGTAAAAAAGTATTTGTGTGAATGCAGTTTTAAAATTAATATTATACCAGAGAATGGACAAGTTGGCCGCGTTCTTGAAGTCGGTTTTCTGTTAGTGTTAAAGTACTTGACTAAAATGTGAGAGCAAGGGGCTATGTCAGTAAAGTCGAACGTCTATGAACGTCGTTTATATTTCCTATGATTGTTAAATTGACCTAAGTACTGCCACATACATATTACTTCGTATTTGAGCATATATATTTTTTAAAATTGTTATAAATTCACTTCTGTATTTGATACAGCATTCATTTGCGAACAAACTGTATTTGTTTTCACTCTAATATATATACCTTTGAAAGTACCTTAACACTCAAATAATACCTCAAAGACAAGCGCAGATTTTATTTAGACATGGCAAATCAGCATATTCGCATTGGATACATAAATTAGTAAATTATATAAAAATAGATGGTTCCTAATCATATTAAAAATATTTATGTAAAAATATATGGAGAAACTCAGAAAATTTTAAGAATTAATTACTATCTTATTAATTGGGTTCTACAAAGCAAGCACAGATATGCATAATATGTTAATATGCTCGAAATATGCTCTTTGATTAATGATATTGCAGAGACATTAGGTATGTTTTTGGAAGCAGGTAAGATGAAAAATGCTCAATAGCCTTCGCCGGGAATCGAACCACGTACCTCTGGAATACCGGCGCAGCATGCACAACCACTACACCACGAAAGCACGCTAGGATGGCGAGAGAAATACCTTATAATATAATATTATTTAACTTAGTGTGCAGATTTGTATTATTACTTTTGATAGTAACTAAGCCATTTACTTAAATATAATTTCTGATTGCATTGTTTTCACAAGTGACATTTCAATGAAGAACGACATATATTAAAAGTCTAAAAATGTAATCAGTTCTTACCAGACAGTAGAGTTAGATTATTTTCTGGTCTCTTTGTTGATTAAATACAGCAAGCCTGCTTAATTTAAGGTAAGTAATATGATCCATGATCGAATAATTCACTCGCCAAAAGTTACCTAACCATTTCTCTTCTATACCTGGGAAATAACGTGCATTATTACTTTAATCACGACAGTACCTATACGACTATCAATTGTGATAATCATCAATCAATCCCACTTTGTCCCAAAATGAAATTAGTAGTCATCTGAAATCGAAATGCAAACACAAAAAAGTATAATTATTTACTACCAATAATATTTTTAATTGATCTGGATGACTTAGCCATTTCATCCCTTAAAATGTTCAGCCATTTGAGTATCTACCGGTTGACGAAAGGTAAGCTATTCGATCAGTCGCTCATAGAAATTTCATCATACCACTCAGAAATTATGCTACGGATTGGTTTAAGCTTCAAAGCAGTTCTAACCAATCTTGCTTTCCCTAATAAATTAAATTATGGTGAAACTGAGGTGAATAGTCTCATTAATTGTTTTGTTGGGAAATTAATTTGATTTTACCGGAGAAAGCTCTGGTATTTAAAAGTTCCTTTTAAGTTCCTTAAAAGTATCGAAGATATTTGTTACGTTGTAAATAATTCCTTTTGTGGTTTAATTACTACATCCAGTCCAGACTAGAAGTTCAATCTAGCTGTTGCTTGTAGATAGGAAATGAATTTAATTTGATTTGATTTTACTTTTTCGAGTTTGTGTGTATTTTATTTGATCCCTAGAGAATATCTCTGTTGATTTCGTTAAGACTATAAATGCTTGAAATTTAGTTAAGTTTGACATTCTTATCTTCACATTGGTTTTGTAAGAATTATTAGGAAGGTATTGTATTATTTACGACTGTATAGTAGTTAACGTACGTGAGATATTATTCAGATATAAAGAGCGGTCATAGCTGCAGACTTGCAAAGAAAAGAATGAATAAAATAGCAGTTCTCTTTCACATTAAATTCAGTTCTGCAGCTATTAATTCAAATATTTTTTCATATAATTCTAAACTTTTTATAGTAATGTGAAGCATCCTTATGTCACTCAAACGTAATAGTCAAAAAATTGCAAGTCTCCGCTTTGAACCTTAACAACAGAGATACTAATGAAACAGGTATTAATATTTTTGGTGTCTTCTGTTGTAAATTCTTTCATGTTCAGAAAGACTGCTATTTACAACAATATATCTATTATACTGCAATAATATTGCAACAATTACAAAACTATTGTAAAATAGACCGGCAAAACAGTACTTATGGTTTCACCGGGAAGGAAAGCTCAGATAATCTGTGTCTCATATCTCACGTCTTCGCCGCTTTGTGGCTTAGGGATTAAAAGACAGTAAGAGCATCCTAACAATTTACCTTAGTTTTCTGGTTGCTGCACTCTTTTTACTTTATTCTGCACACAGTTATTTTTTTCTGAAGCTTGTAACATAATCTCGTAACTGTTACGCGAAACTGGGGAAAGTATTAAATTCTAGCCTTCTCAAGAGGCACATAATCTCATTTATCCCGTAACATTTTGCAATTCATCTATGCTACTTGGAATGAAGTATTCACTTGTGATGCTTGCTTCTTGACTAGTTATAAAGGAAGTGAAAACAACAAAATGTTTAGATACGCTCCCACACATACAACATAAAACTACAGCTTCAGATACAAAAAAAAAAAAAAAAAAGAAAAATCAATCGTTAATGTGCTCTCTCTTACTGCCATTAAAAAATTTTAAACGCAATTTTAAGACACTAACAACATCAAATATCCACATAGAAGAATTCAGAATTGTGTTATTTGTTTTTAAAAATAAAATAATTAAATTACATGAAAAATAAAAGCAATTCATTCTTTATCTTTTCCGGAAATAACAATGGATGTAAATCATTAAAAAAATTCAAACTTTATTCCTGTAAGTGTCGTTATTCTTACTGATTTTACAATCTAGTTACGAAATGGATACTCATTAGTCTCCAAAGTCGCGCCCTAAGACTAATAGTTTTCATAGTCAATTGAGGAAACGATTCCGAAATCAATCCGTCTGTCCCGGTTCGGAGGCGGGGGTGGTTATGAAAAGCTACGATCTGTTTCTGGTAGAGAAATCGATCCTGCACCCCCTTAATGACAGCCCTGATGACGAGAATTGAAAGTAGTCTTTCTTATCACCCATCCACCTTCCAGGCAATTAGTGACGGGAAGAGAAAAACAGTCTTTCTCCTCCTCCTATTTGCCCCGTCCAGGAACGCTTTTTTAAACATCCGCTTTCGCCTGGAAAAAGAATGTGAATTAGATAGGGTGGAAAAAATTCGGCTTTCTTCTCTTTCCAGCGAGAAGACACTAATAGGCTTTCTATCACCTAAAATGGTTTCGATACCTTTTGTACTTCGCTCGTGAGCTACCGTAGGTATCGTTGAAGCAGGAAATGTCTTCCTCAGAGCATGGAAAGATTGCTTTATTCCCCTCGGGCTGCGTAATTAGTTCCAGAGATAAAAGCTATTTTCAAAGCGTTGCAAAGCATCAGGATGATGTTGTTCTTTTCGAAATATTCAAAAATAGCATCGATTCTTAATAATGGATTTTCTGACTACTTGTCAATGTGACAAACTGTGATAACTGATTAATTAAAAAAAAGCTGGATACTACAAGTAAAAACCATTTTCTTTTCTTAAAGGAAATTTGAACTGTAAGAATAATTATCTTGTACTAAATACTAAATGAGAATAGTCATAAGTTACACTTTAGGTATTCATAAGCATTTGCAATCATGCCAAAATTTGTAGTTTGTTTTTCGGTCAATGTAAATAATTCATTTCTAAGAATTTCTAAGAACTTTTAAGAATGTTTAAAATATTTTCACGAACATTTCTGAGAATACTTTGGAGAGTCGTTAGGTATTTTAAAGGAGACATGAAAAATGAGCAGTGCCCTCGCCGGGACTCGAACCTGGACCTTTCGAGTACGCGTCGAGTGTGCTTCTACTTACACCACGAAGACATGCTGGAAGAAGGGAGGAAATACTTAAAAAGTATTGTAACGTTTATTCAGTTTCTCAGAAATATCGGATTTATTCTAGAAGAAATTATCTTTGAAAACGGGTTTTTGAAATTAAATATCATAATTTACAATAGCTCATAACATAGGAGTAACTAACATAAATATTACAATATTCACATAAACATAAAAACATATTATACTCGAAATAATTTTCATAAAATATAGAACTGTGCATAAAAATGTCCCAAACTCTTAATGGTTAATAACACTAATAGAGTACAATCGTTAAAAATACTGATATTATTTCTACAAAAAGTTTCACAAACATCGCACCTTCTGAGTTAAGGCTACCTTTTGCATCTAAGCTTTTGAGCCATATTTTGAAATTTAAATTGCTACATTTCCGTCGTTTAAGATCTTGTACTTTTGTCTTTTAATGTTAGAATAAGGAAACATGGCTATGTGTATTTGCAGGTTTTGTAGCATTAAAGCCTTTTTATTAATATCATTAATATATGATTTATATTTGGTAGACAACTGTCTTTTGGATCTAGGCATTTATAAAATAAACCACTTATTGATTAACTTATTATAAATCAATTTTAATTTAAATTCATTTCATGCATTTTCAGGGATGTGGAAATAAACATTAAGGGAGTCTGATGTGATTCTCAGAAAAGACTAAACTACTCTTGCAAATATACATAGTGAAACCTATCCCAGTAATGTACATTTTATCTTACATACCCTTTCTGAGAAATACTTCGCATTTGATATACTAATTGCAATTTCTGTCTTAACATTAATTAGATATACCATAATATTATTATTAAGATTTAATTAACTTTTCATAGTTATTAAGAGTTTAAAATGTGATACATTTACATAACTAGGCAATTATTATGCAGTTTCATATAACTAGAAAAAAAACTAAAATCTTTCTCGATGACATGTTTAAAACCGAGGATGGTTCATACTTCATTCCATTTAAAATAGCTATATTTTTACGTTTACAGATAGAATAGTTTATGATGTATCAAACTAAATAAGAACTGGTAAGGATTTTCTTTAAGTAGCAATCCTCTTATAGAACCAACTTTCCTTATGATTTCTCCATTAGAATTCTAGCCTTTTTTTATATGAGAAGTTTCAACATAACATTCGAATTCTTTCATACAAATTGCTTCCAGTTAATTTTCTATTACAACATTTGCGAAACACATATTTTTCCTTACATTATTTGCGATAGATTCTGTTAATTTCATACGTGTTACTCTGGTTCGAGACACATAATAATTAATAAATTAGTTATGGTTAGTTTAACATTTTATGAAGTATTCGTTTACTTCGGAAGTTAATGAACATAGTAATAAGTTTCACGAGCAAAACTGAATCGATATGCGAATGCCTTATTCTCCCAAACTATTTGTCTTAGAGTGTCTCCACTATTTGCTCTATGGCTTGCGGATTGGGAAATAAGTTGGAGTGCAGCCTGTCTTCGACCATCTCTAATCGGGGATCCCAATCTTCGACTGTTTGCTTGACAACAAGTGTGTTTGCCCATCATAACATACCTCTTTGCTTGCGTCACATAGTCCCGCCCCTCCAGGCACTGAAAGATACACATGATGGGATGTTGTCTCATAAACGCCGAGGTTGGATGGGAAAGACAAAGATGCTTTCCTTCCTTCCTCCACCTTTTTCTCGAGGCGGCGGGTTGGGGATATTTCAATTCCTTTTCTTCTGGAAATACACTTGTGCCTAGCAACAGTTGAAGAGCTAAAGAAAGAGTGTTAAAGTATGTATTGCAGTACGAATGTGAATATAATTCAGAATAGAGATCTATCGGGCTACAAAATCAAAAATAATGTTACTAGTTCTGAACAAATTGAATGATCTGAGAATGCGTAATCTTTGGAAAGAAAAGTATTACTTTTTTAATTCCCAAATTAGATAAAGGAAGTTTTCTTTTGAACATTAAATATTCCATATTTTGAGAGAAACTGTTTTGGCATTTCCTGAATATTATTCATTTCATTATTTATGCTAGACTATTAACACATTTTTAACTAATTCTATTATAAAATCCGATTCATTTGTATAATTAGTTGATATATATGACCCTCATTTTCTCCCTCCTTCCAGCATGTCTTCGTGGTGTTACGGTAGCACACTCGGCATGTGTTCGAGAGGTCCAGGTTCGAGTCTCGGCGAAGACATTGCCCGTTTCTCACGTCTCCTCCTTCAAAATAACTTAACGACTCTACAAATGGATCTCGAACGAAAAGGTGGTGGAAAATAATTCATCACCACCAGGATTTGCCGATTAGGTCCCCTTATCCTCAATCGCCCTTTAAAAGGGGAAGTATATAAGGCATTTTCCTCCTCCTTCCAGCATGCCTTTTTGGAGTAACGGTAGTACACTCGGCGCATATGTGAGAGGTCCAGGTTCTAGACCCGGCGAGGGCATTGCTAAGTTTTCATGTCTCCTGCTTCAAAATAACCTAATGACCCTACAAGCTTTCCAGAGTAATTTCTGTGAAATAAATTATGGAATTAAGGATCAGATTTACTAGGGTTATAGAATAGAGAACGGTGAACAGAAAAATAATCTCGTTACCATATCTAGTATATATTAGTTTGAAAAATGTAATGTCAGTTTTTGTATGAAGCACCAATTAGTATTTTATAATAAATAAGGCGGTGGCAGATATTTCATTATATAATTTAATTTATACCATAACATTCTATTAAAGTGTTGTAAATTGAGAAATCTTTGGACATGAATGACAAAATGCGCATTTCCTCTAAAGCAATTGTGTTGTTAAATTTCTTTAGTGGGAAAAATGTGTAACAAATAAAATATTTGTGATGTGCATGGTGTTGGTACAGTTAAAGAAAAAAGGATTCAAAAATGGTTTTAGAAGATTTTATAATGATGATTTGGCATGGTAGTTGAGAACTAGTTATATCAGTATAAAATGAATTCTGCTCGACATTATTGTTCAGTCAATTCATTACAAGTCTACAAAATTTCAAAAACCTTTACTTTTCTAAGATACAAACAAACAAAATTAACATAATCTGAAGACGAAAGATAAAAAGGCAAATTTTTTTTGCACCTCGTTCGGAGTGCATTTATTTTTAAAAAATATATATTTCAATTAGCATTAACTTAGCCTTAAAAAACGTAATGCTTAACTTTTGTGATCATGCATAAGCCAAGTGTAAAGTTATTTGTAATTCAGGAAGTGTTAAAATATTGATGTACGCTAATAGTCTTGTAACAAGGTTCAGTTTAGTGTATTTCATTGAGGAAAGCGCGCGAAGTTATATTTTCCTAAGAAGAGAAGGCCTTCCGCGGAGGAATTTTTAAGTGGCTTATATCCAAGTTACACCTCTCACCTAAGTTTCTCTTACCTAAGTTCATATTATCCATGTATTTTTCTGACTGGCTAGTATACACGTTACACATGGGTATGTTTTGTAACAAATAGTATCAATGGCAATATACTGAGGTAAAAAAAAAAAAAAAAAAAAAAAAAAATTATGGGATTCTAACTAAGCGTTCACTTTTAAATTCCTTCCTTATTATTTCTTTATACTGCTAGATTCAGAGCTGTTTTCTTACAAAAATGTAAAATGAAGCACTGTCATGTTAAAAGCTACAGCAAAATAAATAATGCTTTTTTCATTTTCCCAAGTTTCGTGTGATTTATAAAATACTACAGAATCGATTTTTTGCTTAATTTATTTTCCCTTTCTAAAGAGTTTTTCTTTTTTTCGGGGGGGGGGGTATGTTATTTGAATTTAGTTTTCGTCTAATATAAACTTAGATATTGCTAAGCACGTGTAAAAAATTTAAAAAAAAAAACGATCGAAAGATTATATTTTTGAACATTTTTAAATAATTCAGTGAAACGAATAACCTTTCAGTACATTAATTAGTTCGCTAATAATTATTTTAGAATTTCAATTAAAGATAAAAGTGGTTTTCTATTTAGACCACATATCACTGCATGCCCGAAAAAATTAATCCCTTCTGGAAATTCGTAGCTGGAATGCAAAAAATATACTCTAGTGGTTCTAGCTTGTGGAAAAAAAGCTATAAAAACAGTAAATAGTGTATTATTTGAAAAGAAATAAAGGCTGTATACCTTAAATAGTAAACATTGACCCTCGGAAAATTAATTACAAATACGTTCTATTAATCTTTTCTTCTCAACTAGAGTTCCAAGTATTCGTTCATGCGGGCAAAAAGAAGCAACATTTTGTTAAGGTTTAACTACCTATATGCTTTTGAAAAAAATTAATACCTTAGCAGTACAGAAAAAATAGCAGAGAAACGTATAGATTATTTTATAAAACAAAAAAGGAAAGAATGCTTCCACACACAAAGAATGTTTTAAAGGAGTTATTTTGGCAGGTAAACAGAGTTTCTTTTATCCAAAGAACGAGTGATCAGACTATGAAGCTAGAGAATACGTTGATATTTATATTTAATTTTTAAATATTTATTTATTATCTTCAAAAATGCAAGCATACCCTCAAATATGATTAAGAAAATAAGGATACCTTGAAACTGCTATTCGAATGAGAGTAGGGGAGCTGGTTCACACAGTCCTGGAACTAAGCTTCGAATCCCCGAGAACGCATGGATAGTTGTAAGTATGCAATACTTTTGCGCCACAGAGACACAAAAACTTCTGTCGAGTTTAGTTCTCTCGAGAAGGTCAGCGGTATAAAACCCCTGAATTCTTTTCCGGAGGGGTTTTTTGTCAAAATTTGAACGGAACAAATCGTACTATCACTTGTAAGGTACCCGAAGTCCACAAATTTTGTAAGGTTCCCCAACTGAGAGACAGTCACTTTCTCTTATCATGACTAAAACGGAGACCTGATCCTGATATATCAGGAAGTTTAGGCGCTGGAATAAGAATAAAGGGTATTCTTTTTTAAACGAAAAATGAATATAATATTCAGAAGCAGGGATAGATGGACATTCAGTTTATATTGACTATATGTTTTACCAGCCGCTTGAGAGGCTAGCTACCTAAAATAGTTATTATAAAAATATATGATTTAAATTAATAGTAATTAAAAATAATAAAAAAGAAATTAAAAGCAATAAAGACGAAGAATAGCATTTATTCTTTTAAATCGTTTAGTTTCTTAAATAATACCGAATAGATTAAACCTGAAAGAAAAAATATGTCTCTCTTTGTTGAATGGCAAGATACTAGCCCGTGACATTAAAAATATTTTGTTTGGAGCCATGGCAACACATTTCTTTTAAATCGCTGACTTTGTTGATTATAATTGAAAGACACATATCTTAAAATTTGACGAGTGGCAACACATTTATTTTAAACTGCCGAATTTTCTGATTAGTGATTGAAGCCTTAGTGCTTATGCTTTATATGCTTTGCCGAAGAACAACACATTATTTTCATTTTATTGAGTTTGTTAATTAAAAAAATCACTAAATTCCCACGAAATAAGAAATGAGAAATGAGTTCGAAATTCAAAACTCGTACTTCGAGGAGCACATTTTCAGGTGAAGTTGATGTGCGTTCATATTTGGTGGTACTGGGTGCCGTCGTTTAAAAAAGTGTTACTAAATTGGATGTTATAAAATTATATGTTTCTAATAAACAAATATTCTTTATATAAAAACCAATACATTGCAATGCGTTGATGCAATAACACAAAATTTAATGAAAATGAAAGCTAATCTTTCTGAACTTATTGCTAGAATATAAGTTAATACATGTACTTACACCATACTGCAGTGCCAATCAGAAACACAGCTGCGTTTTACATGTGATTATTTATTTACTAATAGCTATTTAAAACTGATCAATATAGTCATGTAAAAGATTACTAAAGATAAAATATAAGTATCATCACCCTCTTAACAGCCTTTTTGAGTTCGGGCACAACAAAGTTCAGAGTTGAAGATTATGAAGCCATGTAAATATCTGTTTTCATCTTCCTAAAAGCTGCATTTACGAGAAAACAAAGGCATGTTGGAAGGAGGGAGAAACTACTTTATATATTTTCCCTTTTAAAGGGCAACTGGGGATTACGGGACCCAACTGCCAAATTCTGGCGGTGAAGAATCATCATCCACCAATTTTTAGTTCGGCCGCCACTGTAGAGTCATTAGGATTTTTTGAAGCAGGAGACCTGAAAAATGAGCAATGCTCTCTCCGAGACTCGAAACTTGACCTCTCAAATACTCCCCAATCGTGCTAATCTTCATATACATCATGAAGGTGTGCAGAAAGGAGGGAGGAAAAACTTGAAGTTTAAAAAATGATAAAGTAATAAATGGGGAATCATAAAAAATAGTTAACCAGTTTTAAACAGCAACCCAAATAAAACAAGCTGCAAAATGGCACAAGAATGAAACGTCACCTCATACGCAAGTCTATCTGGTCAGGAGCTTCATTATCTATTAAGGACTGTTCACATTGGAGGTAACGGAGACATCTAGCAGAACCGACGCTAGTCCGTGGTGTCGAAAACGTTAGTTTTTCTTCAGCTAAAAACTGTGAACTTCATGTATATGGGAGCTAGTTAACATATAAAACCGACTCCATTAGCTCAGAAAACAGAAGTGCGAATAGCCTTTTATGTTTCTCTAAGCAACCCTTTCTATTAACCAACCACATTTGAGTCCTTGTCCAGTTTAAAAGATATCTTATGTTTTCCTTTATTCCTCTTGTAGCCCAGTGTATAACTTTCAAATACTACTGAAATAAATCATAAGTATGGCCGAAGTTACACCTAGCGTAACTGAAAATTTTAAAATAAAATTGAAAAGAAATGTATCGGAAGAGAAAGATGCAAAAACATATAAGTGTTAAAGTTGTATGATGCAAAAACTTATAAACAGTGCTTATCTGCATAATAAGTCATCAAAACCCCTAAATGATTATCACTAATGAATCCTGATTCATACTAAAAGAATGAAAATGCGTAGCCAGGGACACAATACCTTCAAGGATATAGTCTTCAAGGATGTATTTCAGTTTTTGATCCTATTATTTTAAATTTATATTTTGAGGACAGTGCTCTGTAACGTTTATGTTTCAGACATCGAATTATAAATGTTTTAATTGTTGAGGAAAATGCATGGTTTGAGTTTAAACTTTTTTGGATGCAATATGTAATGAATCATTTCAATCTGTATTTATTGTGATACAAAAGAAAAAAAACTTTCATTAAAATTAGTATTTCATAAGGAAATGCTGCGCTGGTATGTCATCAGAAAAATTCCTGCGAAGGCTCTATGCCCTATAAAATACTCTCAAGGGATCTATCTGAAAGTAATGTTATGATCTTGATAAATATTGGAACTAGACATTAAGCACTAATTATGTATGCAAAAGAGCTAAAAATTTATGTTTATTACATCCTAAATTAGTCGTATACGCAAGATTGTTAAAATAACATAATGCTTAAATTTATTTAATCCTTTATCTCATACATTTAACCTAGCAAATTTTGTCTGGAAGATTATAATGTTAAAAGAACACTTCAAAACGATACCTTTTATTTGGAGATATCCAGGTTTTTTTTGTCAATAACGCAATATATTTTAACGAGACTTTTCTATAAAGACCAAAGTAATTCTTTCGTTAAAAATCCCGTTATTAGACAAACAATTTATCGTTATACGAGTTTATGATATTTTACGACCGCTTCGTTTTAGGTGAAGTGGCATAAGCTTATAATTTTTCTTACTTTACAGCAGAAAACTACTGTCTTTCTCTGAAAAATTATTTTATTGCTTACAGTTTTATGCTTTAAGGGAAGAAAATTAGGATTTTATAGTTACGCATTCGCTACGGATGAGTCGTAACTTTCGGAGCCTCTCGTAAAATAATTTAACCTTTGCGTCTCACTAAAGAAAGTAAACCTGTTTTCCTTTGTTTGCCTCTTTACGTATAATATATATAGTGTAACAGAAAACATTCTGACTATATGGAACTCTTCTAGGTATTCAGAAAACCCGGATATTTTTGGGCTGAGTTTTATTGATACTGTATGGTAAGAATTTTATTTCTGTAATAGACATACATTATGAAATTTAGAGAGAGATGACATCATTACCCGGGTTTAGTGCTTGTATAGTAGAAGAATAAATATAGTTATCTCCTGATTTGCAGAGACTATTACGGTTTTTTTTAGAAAAGTTAAAAACACAAGAAAGAAGAGCAACCCATATTATAATCAAGAGAAAATACAGTTAACAATTTACCTATATTTACAAGCAATTTAGTCTGGAAAATAAAGTTATTTGCTTATGTCAATTAAATTGGTATTTAAAATAAAAGAATATACTTCAAAAGAAAAAAGTAATATTTTTGTTTCCATAAGTGATCAAGAGAAACAAGAGATGTTTAATGATTGATTTAACAATTATATTCTGGGTGACGTACAGCTAAGGATAAAAAAGAGTTTCCAAATGATATAAAATCATCTGTTAATTTGTTATCGCTACTATTACTAAACTTTTTTTTTTTTTTTTTTTTATTTTCGACAGACTGTTTTTGTGCTGCTGGTTTGTGATATTAAAGATTCTATTGTTCCTCAAGAAGCAAATTTAAGAATTTTTTAGACAGAATTAGCTTAATCTATCCCCTCGTAATCAGAATTTGATTGTGCTGCTGTGTCAGAGCACAAACGGAGCAATATTACATATATTACCTAATTGATTTCTTATTAAAGCTTATAAATTGCATATTTACTGGATATTGAAAGTACATTAACGAGTTATGCGCACTTAAATTAGTTCATTTAATAAATGTTTTGGAATCAGATTTCATAAAGAAAGACTTCTACTGTTAATAACTTCAAAAACATACTTAATAAATTTCAGTTTCCTGATTTTATTAGCATTTCAATATTTGAATTAATTTAGAGACAAATATTAAACCTGATGTACGCAGCTTTCAAACATATATCTAAACACTGGTGAGAAGTTACCGGAGATATTCGAGATGGATTTAATCCTCCGACTCTGCGTTCATGATTGAGGCAAGACTAGACTATCAGGCGACAGCTTACAATAAAGTTGTTAAAAGAAGTTAAGACTTGTTTACTTCAGGCGGTCTGGGATATTTGCACTTAAATGGAGAAATGTGCATGTGCAGCAAGTGACAAAATAGTGCGTATGGCAAACAGACAAGCAGAATGTTAAATTATGCTTGTATTTCTTATTAAAACTTTTGTAAATATGTACATATAGATGTAGAAAAAGGATACTGAAAATACGTAAATATAAACAGTATGTCATGAATAATATATATAGAAAACTGATATCGGGAATAATGTAAATTTGTGACCTAGATCATTAAGGGTAAAAGTCTTTAGTAAAATATCACGGAGCTCATGGATCAGTTTATAACCAGCATTTATAAAATACAAATGAATGAGCTTTCCAAGTATCTTCCTCGGCCCTCTTTCTAAATACGCTCTCAGCTTTCTATTCCAATTACATTCAGCAAAATGGCCTTTCAATTTACAATCAGGCCAATTTCTTGCACTTAATCTAAAGTCAACTTTTCAAGCAGCTAAAATTAAATAAACACTCAAAACAAATGGAAAATGCAAATGAATCAAACTTATTTAATCATTTAAGTATTATATGTTTTAATAAGCCTATGCTGTTTTGTTGCATAATTCAAAAAGTATTACTCATTTACATTATTAAATAAATTTTGAACTTGCGTGATATAACCAATTATAATTTGCATATTAGCTAACTCAAAAAAGTATTAAAGCATGTAAATGACTGCATAAATTAACAACAAATGTAATTGTACTGCCTAGAAAGAAAACAAACGGTTAATATCTTTACAGTTGAAATAACTTGAAATGAATATTTCGTATTCTCTTAATGCTATCGATGTATCCTGAACTTCGCATTAGCAAATAATGTAATATAAAATAACATTAAAAAGTATTTAGGAATTTACAGTCTTTTTCAAAACCAATTTTCTGCAAAATGTTTCTTACTGTTTTATATACCTTCATGAATAACCAGCAAGCTTTTGACTAAGGTGATTTTAAAATTTTCATTTTTTAAGTTACGCTTTTTAAAACTACTAGAATTGCATATCTATTGTGATTAGGTTAATATTATCTGAGATTACAAAAGCATTTTTTTAATAAATCTTCTTTTGTCGCGTACTAAGTCCTATGCTTCTTTATAATCCTACCCATCAAATTGGAATTCAATTCCATTTCCCTTGGGCTATCAGTATATTAAAAAATTGTTTCCAAATGACTTTTTTCCTTTTAAAATGAAGTTCAATACACTTTAAGACCTGAGACTAATATTCTTTTCGAATAACCTTTGCCATTTATTTTTAAATTGAAAATGGTTTTAGGAAATATGTAAAATTTTTTTAACTCGTTATTTTTTTGCAAGATTTAAAGTACATCTTCAACATTTCCTAATATCAAAAGAAATTTATCTCAATGAGATCAATGACTGGAAATCCATCTTATTAAAATTTCTTTGTTGAATTACATTTTTTCAGGTATTCTCGAGCAATATGCTTTTTATTTCTCTCTTTCGTAGATTAAGAAAATATTGCCTTATTTCAATCGAATTTACTTGTTTCATCCTTCGTAATAGAATTTGCCTTTAGAATGATTTATATACTCATTTAAAATTCCATCACTATTTAGTAGTTTATATGCATTTATAAAAAACGGAAATGTGGTGTCAAAATGAAGCTACACTTGAAAGTCAATTAAGAAAATGTAAGTTCATGAAGAAACCTCTCGTCATCTACTCACTGCCCTTATAAAAAATAATGGTTAGAGACATTTATAAGATAAATTTATTACAATTTGTTTATTCATTTTAGTAACAGGAGAAATGTTTTGAATTGATTTCTTAACTTTCTTATTATTTAAAAACCACATTAAAGTGTTCTTTATCCAGTCATATTCAAATATCACTAGTTTTAATTCCAAATGTTTTTAACGCTGCATAATTATTTTGTTTGTTAGTTGAACTTTCCATAGTGAGAAGAAATATTTTATCGAATATTTACATACCAGTTAACTGAAAGTATTTAGCCTCGATAAATTGTATATATATATTTTCAAATATAATTACTTTTTATTATTAAAATTATACTCTCCTAGAAATATATATATATATATTGTAAAATTAATCAAGCTTCTGATATACTGAAGAGTAGGTAGTATAAAAATTACTAATGAGCGGATTGAGAAAAGCCTGTAAATTGTGCATAAACGTAGTTGTGCGTGCATTTTAACGTTTTGCAATGCATAACTATTTATTTTTATTTCCATTAAAATTAGGAGTAAACTTAAAACTTTTATCTTTTTTGTATATTTTATGCTAATACCTTTATAAATAGATATATTTGAATATAATTTCTGAAAGAATTTATGGATTAAAAGTTAGTAAATGAAATGCAAAGAATTAAAAAAACTGAAGACTGCTTTAAGTATTTAGAAAATTTTTGCCCCTTCATGTTAACACTTTTCGCGACCCTAAATACAATATCAGTTAATAAATCATACCTAATAACATGCTATTTTAATAACTAGCTGAAGTATCTATTTACTTCCAGATGAGGAGTTTTTTTTTTTTTTTTTTTTTTGTTTGTTTTCTTTTTGGAAACTCTCAAAGCCTTATTCTCGCTGTAAAATGCACAACTGAAACACAGAAATTGACGAGTCATTAGTGGTATTTCCAGCTGGCGTTTCCCAATGAGCCACACGGTTACCTATTGCCCTTCGGTCACTTTGTCAGGATTTGTGTTTCTCTTGATTTGCTTTGGAAACATGAATGATCCTGAATAGGAACAGGGAGCTTACTCAAGCTATGTTCAAGAAGGTGTGAAGTAGACAACACAAGCAGGAAGAGTATACGAAACCCTTTGTTTTCAATACTTTACAGGTATTTCCGAACTTCGGAATACAGAGACCAACCACTTGTGGTCTGAACGTAAGAATATAAAAACTACTAACTAAAACTCTAACTAAAAGCTAACTTTGAATTAGTATACAAATGCCTAGCACTAATACTGGCCTAAAAAAGGTACGTATGTAGTACGCCAAGCTGCTAAAACTACGATACGTCTGCAAATATCAAGAGGGCTAAACCTCTGGCCTTAAAAGCAACCAACAACCGAGTGAAAACTCGTAAAACTACAGTGGCAAGCGGCTTGCTTCCTAAAACTCCTCCTCTCTCACTCTCTTCGCAAAAAGCCACAACTTAAGTACTTGGCGTTAGCAAGACAATTTGCATAAACAAGTTAAAGCATTTAATTCTGGCCGGAAGTAGAAAATAAGAAGAGATAGTACAGTCTTAAAATAAAATAAACGTTAGTAAAACTTAGGATCCTTACAACGTTTTACCCACTTCCTCATCCCCGGAACGCCTTGTACCTAGGACACACTGCATCTACCTCGGTATATTCTAGTACGTCATCCTAATTTAAGTAACAAGCATTATATTGCAGTATGCCACAATAGCATACCGTCTTCGCAGAGTGAAAACGCTTTTTTTAAGGGGATGAGGGTAGCTTTTTAGAATCTCAAGTGAACAGTAACTTTTCTCTTATTTTAGTTCAGGTGAATTGCGTAAAATTTTACCAAGCTCAAACAAAACTGTAGAAAATGTTAGAACTAGCACTACCCCTTGTAACGGTTTTAGTAAGAACGCCAGTATTTGCATTACTTGCTTCGTTATCGTTAAGTTGTTTTTTGCAAATAAGCTTTAGAAAAATCATCACCTACTTTGTTCAATTTCTTCAGTGTTTGCGAAATATTTACGAAAAACTGATAGAGAGCGCTCTTAAATTCTGCTTCAAAGGCTCTGCACTGTTGTGAAGAGTTCTACACTAAAAAGTAATCAAATGACTAAAAGTAATTAAATCTAAAAGTAATCTGTTCTAAAAAGTAATATAATCGTTGCCATCTAACTCTAACGACTTTAATAAGAAATGATAGCTGTAACGCTACAACGGTGAAGTGAACCTAAGATAGGCGTCGTGATTTCAAAATTAAACTGTGTGGAGATATTGATTTCTAAGTTTTGGAAAAAAAAGTATATAATTTTTTTGTTTAATTTGGATGACTTCCACTGACAGCGCGAACGCAACAACGGTGATATAAATCTCAGAGGAGTGCCCTGAGAGCAGCGCTCTAGCATAAAAATTCTGAGTGTATACCTCGCATAGTATGGTTTAGAAATTTTATGTAAATTGCGATTTTCGTCTTATTTTGAAGGTTAAGGGTTCAGGATTTCGTCAGGATTGGTATAAAACCATATTTTATGAATTCAACACGCTTACACAAACAAATGAATGGACTCTCCTCTTTATATATACGGACAATTTTAATGAACTCAGCTAGAGTAATTTCACATGTCCACTTAGTACGTAATAGTAACTGAAATAAATAATGTAATAAAATGTAAATTTGAGTTTATGGCTCTTAAATTGCATAATTTGTTAATTAATAATAGAATGCATTTGAGAGAAAAATTAATCTTACGTTCTGATGAATGAAAAACACTACCGCGAGGAAGATAAACGCTTTTTTATTCAGGCAGTGGCAACCCATTCCATTTGAGTCTCCGAGTTTTTTGACTAAATTCGGAAGACTAACATACTTCGAATTGCAACACACTTTTTTCATATATCTGAGTTTTCTGATTAAATCTGAAAAATAAAATGTTTCGTAACGAAAATAATTAGTAACGAATGTTAGTAAATGAAACATAAAACGAAGTTCTGCCGGTAACTGTGACATACATCCTTACCTCGTTATATAGGGCTAGCATAAGTCATTCATTCATTTTGCAAAGGCTATATTTTCAAAAGTATTACCGTTACACATAATGAAAAATATAGGAAAGGAACCACAAACTCAACAAGTATTTTTTATTATTTCACCAAGTTTCCCTGAGAAGTGGAATGTTGCTTCATCGCTAAATATCAACTTGGTGGCGAAATCTTTCCTTCAATGCTTCTTGCTTGTTGACACAAAAATCTAGTCGATGGGAGTAATCCTTCGGCTTTAATTGTCGCAGGAGCTACACATGATACGGTTTGAAATACGACCGTTGATGCAATATCTTCCACACAGTATTTTATCGTATTCCGAACATCTGGTCAGTTGACACGACAAAAATCTGAACAACAATGCTACAAAATGTATGGAATGAGCTTTATTATCGTCTGGACGTGTGTCTCACCAAAGGGGCACATACTGAATATTTGAATGAACTTGTTGAGTTTGTGGTTATTTTCATATATCTTTCATGCGTGTACATAAAATACTTTTGAAAACGAATGAATCATTTATGCCAACCCTGTATTATAGCTGGAATTAATATTGGACATTAGATTTATTTTTAATGACACCAATTTATAGATTGTTTCCGCAACGAATGTTTTTTGAATTAAATTCTATCCAACTAAAACAAATATAATTTACCAAAAGCATTTCATTTTATGAAATTTTTAGCTAAATTGGACGAGTATTTCGATTTACGTTATTTCATGTTATTCCAAATTGTGTTAGTAATAAATACTCTGTGCTAAATACCCCCCATGCACACATGTAATACATTATTTTTATAAATCGGTAAAAATATTTGTATTGGATAGAATATGATCTCAACCGGGGTTGCATGGATAATGCTATTAAACAGTGGCAGTTCGACCGAGATATGATTCAGGATATAACGGCTGCCTGCATGGGCATTCTTTCTAAAAAATAAAAAGAAATTTAGGTAAAAAATTATAACTGATAGTTAGTTGATTATTATTAATATAAAAATTCAGACTGTTTGCATTTTCCATATTTTACAAGTAATTTTATACTATGTCTCTTTAGATTTCACTTGCTATTATGTTCAATGGTTTTGAAATATATGCACAGTAATATTTTATATTTTCGCATATTGAATTTGAAAAGTAATCATTTAATAAAAATTTAGGAGGGAAAATGCTTTGATGTTGGGAGCGGGAAAGCATTTATCATATATTTTCTTATAAGAGCGGAGGGAGAACTTCATTTCATTATATCACTAGTGAAAGTATTCGAATCATATTTTATGATGACGAAGAGATGCTGCCAGGAAATTGTCGTGAAAATGTCTTGTTACGTTAATTTCCCAAGATTCAGGAATATGTATAAAATCTTAATATATTTTTATACCGAATGACTGCGATAATATATTGTAATATAAGCACACTAATGTTAAATATATGCTTTTATTCAACATGTTCCTTGAAATATATAAAATTAAACAAATTAAGGACACATTAAGATTTTAGATTTCTTTATGAATAAATATGACAAATACGCATTTCTTCTTAAATAATTTTAAGCAGAAATAATTATATAAAGGCAATTGTTTACTGTTTGTATTTTTTTTCTAAAATGGAAAATTTCAATTGATTAGAATATCAGGCTTCTAACATTTACATTACACAATGTGAAGCTTTAAACATACATTTTGCTTGGCGGAAACATTCCGAAAACTTTGTTAGTCCCTGAAGTATAGAATACTAAAATGTATCCATAAAATTATAGCAGTATATTGCTTATCAAGCTAGCAAACATAATTTTTTAAAAACTTTCTGTATATTTTTTATGTTATAAACAGCTGCAGCTTATTCTTCCAACTCTTGTGTTACCTTACGTAAAGTTCTTCATCTTAGCTTCTATTTCTTATTTTCAGCTTAGACCATCAATCATCATCATAGCCTTGCAATCGACGATCTGTTACTGATGCACGCGGCATAAAAGTCTTTGATTTACTCTCAGAATTTAAAATAGTTCATAGGTTTATATATAGTTCATACGTAACACCACCAAAAACATCTGAACGCTTTAAAAAGATATAATCAATTTTCAATAATAATGATAATTTTTTAAGACATGTATAATGTATTTTTAGCTCAGAACGTTTAAATTTAATGTTTTAAACTCCGTGGTTTTAACATAAATACATTGATGTTCTAAGAAATACAAGTTTTATTAATATATAAAAAAATCAACAACGGTAGAGTGTTTTCTTTCAGTTATACTTTATAGCGAAATAGTTATATTTTATATGCTATTCTGAATACTTTATGTGCTATTTTGATTTCAGTTATATTCTATATGCTATTTTAAATTTTTATACTGATATATGAGACTTGATCTCTTTTTTTTTTTTTTTTTTTTGTATTTTGTCAAGTGAATTACTCGAACTTTTAAACAGACTGATAGCTAAATATTGGAACAAATCATTGAGGATTCTGCTTATGAAATATATACAAATATCCCTCATTGTCATTTTATTTTCGTAAACGAATAAGCGGATAGGGATATTATTCTTTCTTTCTGCACAGAATGTGCTCCCCACCTAGAGAGCTAATTAAACACAACACGACCGATCAGTGGCTACAGTCAATGATCTGCAAAAGTAAAGCAAGATCGACGATTTACTCATCCGATTATCACGCTCTAATAATCGCATAGTTGGAGCTGATTTATTTCCTACTTCTGCTTGGGCTGCTTTGGCAGATTCTTTCTTTATGTGTTTCCATTGTTACAAAATGAATCACTAATATTATTGTACCATGAATATCTGTCATTGTTCGGTTATGTAATATTTACCGTTTTCACATGAGGTAAATGAAATATAGAAACATCCCACAGATAATTTTACTTGAATGATTAAAATTAGATAATTCTCAGTTATCAGGACCATAAACATAGTTTTATTCACATAACAATCTAGAATAATTATTTTAAATTTTTAGGAAATTTTATTTAATTTCATATTTATTCTATATTTTCTAATTTTAAAATATACAAGTTTAACTCCAGAAGGTAAAATGGTACTGTTGAGATGAGAGTATTTAGTGGCAGGTATAAAAATAATTTCGTATATATAAATATTAGATATATTAAATATATAAATATCAGATACATAAAAAGATTAATATTAGATATATCAAATCTAATATTAATCTTTCTGAAGTGTAGCTGATTGATAGTCAGAAATTTACAATTCAGAATTATATACTTAAAATTGAACTTCTGATAGACGAAGTGGGCATAATAAGTATATGGAATCATTAGGTTATTTGAAGCAGGAGCCGTGAAAAATATGCAACGCCCTTGCAGTGACTCGAAACATGGACCTCTCGAATACGCGTCGAGTAGGCTTCCAATTGCATGCGGAAAGGAGAGTTGAGTTGAGAGCAGAATCTGGACACCCATACTTGCTTACATTAAGATTAATCGGGTCTAGTCCAGGTTCCGCAACTATCCGGGGCAACATCTCATGGGGCCTGTAAGGGCATACATTGGTCCTGTATACATGTTTACATAGTTCATAACATATGCTTATAGTTACATAGTTCATAATATATGCTTACATAGTTACATAGTTCATAGTATATGCTTATATACAAGTAGTTCATAATACATAGATCTTTCATAATACTTGCTTACATAGTACATAGTTGCTTACATAGTTCATAGTTGCTTACATAGTTCATACTTGCTTACATAGTTCATAATATATTGAGCCTGTTACATAATACATACATAGTTCATAATAATTTTCATTGACCATAGTACATACATGTTTCATAATATATTGAGCCTGTTACATAATACATACATAGTTCATAATAATTTTCATTGGCCATAGTACATACATGTTTCATAATATATACAGTGGGCCGTAATAAATACATGTTTCATAATATATACAATAAAATAAAAAATAAATAAATAAATAAATAAAAAGATAGAAGAGAGAGAGAGAGAAGACAGATTGACACGGAACTACTCCACACTGCACAAATCTGTTCCCAATTCCTCCAGTTTCTGCATTATCTTGCATATTTTGATGCGAAATGCTGGCTGTTTGATCAGATAACGCTTATGAGAAGTTGCCTGTTCCGGAAGTTGCACATGCCACTGTGCGGTTAGAGGGCATTGGGTCAAGTAATGGTCTGGTATACCAATGCCTCCACAGACACAACTTATTCACAGACACAACAATTCCTCTCTCATAGTAATAGGAGGGGAAAGGCCCGTGTCCCGTCACAAATCTCGTTATTTGTGGGATGACTCGAGACGATCGAGCGAAAATTTATGATAATATAGGTCTTCCTGCTTTGTTCGGTAGAGTCCCATTCCCATTGCAACTGGTGCTGAGCTGCTGTCCTTGTCACTTTTTTAAGGTGAGACCACGGGAGTTTGGTAATTACGCATTGTGCATCGATATTGTGAGCTGCTTCTTTTGCTAGCCTGTCGGATTCCTCATTACCTTGAATGCCAGCATGTGCCTTTATCCAAGATATGAGGATATTCATTGTCGACGAACGCTCGACAATGTCCTGCTCGAGCGTGTCCTGAATCTCCGCTATGATAGGAGAAGGATGTCTGGGATTTCGTATTTCGTAAGACATATGTGGAAAGGAGAGTGAAAATACCTTACATACTCTCCCTTTTAAATTTTATTACAGGTTCAAGGACACTTGAAATCAAAATGTCATTTTTTTATGGCGGCGCTTTTGGATACTGAAATTGGATATTGTTTAAATGTCGAAGTTGCAACAATGATAAAGAAAAAGGCCATCAAAGATATTTTTATTCTGGAGAGAATTTCCGGCATTTATAAAATGAATGGTATGTCATGATAACTGGTCCCAGAAACTTTCTGAAGATTACAAACAATAAGCTGCAAGATTTTAAAGTATTAAGGATAGCTATTCAGCGAACAAAGAAAGCGCACTAGGCCCCCCAAAAAAGTTGAAACTCAACGACATTCTACGACATAATGTCATTTTCCGATCCGGTATGTCAATGTATATAAAGCAGAAATTTTGTAACGTATTGATACTTGCGTACGGGTCTCGCATAGGATTAAATGCTCACAGAACCAACCGGTGATAGCTTGATAAAATTTATTTTCCCAAAAGAAACACATTACAGTTCTGGAACTTTTCATAAAACAACTCATATAGCTCTTCTTAGTATCGCAGAGCACAATCAATAGTAACGCTTTAAACTACTAAGAATGTTAAACACAACGCAATGCAAAGCGCATCTAAAGAGCTCTAAATATTCTGAAGTGAACTCTGAACTAAAAGCTGAGAAATTATACTCCCTCCGGTCTTACATAATTTTCCCCTGGCCGACGAGAAATTTCCACTAAATTCCATTTCTCGGAATAGCTAAAAGGCAGAGAGAAAATTGTATAAGAGCATCAGTTCTCAGTTTTTAGTTCAGAGTTGACACTGGAATATTGAATTATTGCCATGTGAGCTTTGCTCTTTAGGGGAGCTTTGCATTATTTGTGTTTAACGTTCTTTGTAGTTTGAATATTCCTAAGAAGGGCTGTACCAGTAGTTTTGTGAAAGGTTTCAGAGATGTAACGTGTTTCTTTTGGGAAAATAAATTTTTATCAAGCTATCATCGGTTTTGTTTGCATTTAATCCATTATGAACCCTTGCGACGTAACAATTTTTGGACTCAGCAGTGGGATCAATTACTGTACAAATTACAGTTATACATGGGTCCGACCCAAAAATCGCAAAAAGTCTCAAGGTTTGGCTATTTTATGCGATTTCGTGCTAAATTTGGAGGAAAAAATATAATCGTCCAAATCATCCCCAGCTTGGCGACATCTCGCCAGTTTAGCGAGATAGCCATTTAACTCAATGTAAAGTAGACTTGCCTCTGTAATTGTACTTTTCCGGCGGAACTTTGCTGTCTCGAAGCCTTCATATTACATTATATAAGGGATACTATAATTTCACGTAAAATTTTATATTGTAGAAGAATTATTTATTAAATTTATTTACATATGTACAAAATTCGTAAGAGTATGTTTGCTACATCTTCAAGCACAACTATAGGGCTCAAATTGATTTGCATTCTATTGAGGAAATGGAAAGGAAAAGCGATAGTAAAGCTGAAAATATAAATAAATTGTTGCTTAAAATAATAATAACTCTACCAGGTTATGCTCAGAAATCTAGTTATGTATTTAGTTGCAGATGATTAATACAAATAATCACATCATTAGACTTAAAGATTAGCTACATTAGACACAAATATACATAACATTGGTTGAAAATTTTAATCAGTAAATATAATTTTTTTCCAATTACCTTTTAATTTTAACTAACACTGCATGTAGAGACGGGTAAAATATATAACTAGTTTTATCCGAGTACTGCATAGCAACATATCCTGTATTTTTAAAATTAATCTTGGTAGAAGTATTAGATAATACCATTCTATTCATAGAGAATGGAATATATTCGAAATCTCCTATTTTTAGCAAACTCAGTCTATTTTACTGTATAGGGTCCAACAGAAATAATTAATGCCTTCTTTAAATAAGCGTCTTTAATTAAAGTAGAATGAGTGAAAAAATGCATAATAGCTAATCTAAAATGTTTATGACATGTTTCTTTATTACATGCTTATTAGCTTCTATAAAGAATCTATTAAATTCTTTTCCTGTCAAACATCTTTTTGCGTAGATCATCAGCTCGGGATAAGCGGGTCTGTAGTCCTTTGCTTTTGATATCATTTTCAAAATCAGCTAGAAGTTACATCTTGAATAAGGCAAAATATATCAATTTGGTGAAAGATTTTTCAGATTAATAAGTCGGTTTGGTCAATAGTATTACTTGAAATCATGATTTTATAACTTTAAATTGTCAAATAAGTTTACTTAAATTGTCAACTAAATACATACCTTTAATTTAAAAACGGTATTTCTCAGAAAATGCATTATTTGAAGCAACGTCTTTTGACGGTGAAAGCAATGCAGATATTTGATGTTTTCTTTTTGTATTTTAGAATTGAGGTAAGCAAATTTGAAGTCAATAGTGAACTTCACTTCAACCGTTAAAGTCTCATCGAAACATACTTGCTGCTGTCTCTGGATATCAATATCGAACGAGTTAAATAATAGCCCTATACATCCTAATCTCTAAGACACATACTTAATAACTGCTCATTGTACTTCACAAAGTGCTGGTATAGCATTTTGTTCTTTTCGTTTTATATTTTTACTTAATTTACCGCGGAAGTGCTAAAGAGGTACTGCGAAAGAACGAAATGCAAAATAAGATAAAAAGAAAAGTAATTCTATTATTAGAAGTTCATTGGACTGATGGGCAAGTTTTGTTTAATATTCTGTGTATCCATTGAGATTTCACTTTTCTCTATTTAGGTTTTGTGTTTAATTATTATCAAAGCAATAAATTTTGCTTTCTTTTCATTCTCAGGCGTCTAACTAATCAGTCTAAGTACTTAATCAAATAGGTAAATAGCAAACTTTTATATGTACAGGAGCTTTTAAGCTTTTTTTTAAATTAGTATATCAGAGATGACAACTCATAATACATATAAATAATAAACGTTGCCAATGCACTGCCCATAATTTTCAATTTCAGTTCTTCATCTTAAGTTTGAATATAGTATGTAGACAGTAGTAATTATTTTCCTAAATTAAAAAGTAATTTCAGTATCTACAGAAGATGTTTATACATTTTAGAACAATTTCGGGGCCTTTTAATTAATGCTTAAATTGTAAAACACCCTTTTCTGAATGCCCGATCTGATAGACTTTTTCTGGACTAGTCTGCATCGTGATTTCCATGATAGAAGGGCTTTTCGTAAAATTTCCAGAGGTGCTGATTTCCATTTCTCTTTCACTACTTTACAGAGTCCATCAATCGTAGGGTGGGCACACCAGCGGCCGAGCGGTAATGTCGCTGAACACTGGTAGTTCGGTCCGAGGTTCGAATCCCGCGAACGGGCTGGCTGCATGGGTGTTTTCGTGGTTTTCCCAATGTGTAACGTGTATACGAGCCAGTTTCCCTTAGAAAGTCCTCCACGAAGGCATTCCTCCCCTTAGGCAGATAGCCCTAGTGAGCTTTGCCATAATTAAATACACCACACCACCACACCAACAATCGTAGGGTGTTTCCGCTTAGAAAGAGATCTTTTCAAGAGAGCAGAGGTGCAATATTCCACAGGCAAAACATCAGGAAATGTCGCAGAAATACGTTAAAAATGCACATTTTCAACACTTATACGAGACTTCACTTTTTCAAGGAATGGAGTGGCACGTTTCAAAGTATGAAATGCTTTGTCTTCATGAAGTTTCATTCTTGAAAGACATTAGCATTAAAAAAAAAAGGATTTTTTTTTTGTCATTAACCGAAGTTAAAATGTTATCTTGATAGTATGCTGAGTTTATTTTAACACGTTTTTCTCACTATTCCTTTTTAGCGTTTGTTTCCCATTGCAAGAGAATCCTGCGGCAATCATAAATCCCTTTCTTCGCGGCTTTCTTTGCCAATGACGAAACCAGGATTATAATTTTTTTCTCTTCGTTTTTATATAATAAATACAACGTTTTGTTGCAGTCATTTAGGTAAACCTCCATGCTTCACGAATCGTCGCATTTCCATTTATGTCCTGCTGGATAGTTTCCATATAGGGTTCTACAAATCTTGCGTTGAGCCACGTGCTTCTGTAAGCACTGGTGAACATTATATGTTTTAGCTTTAAGTTGTAAAATTTGATTTATTATTTTATTTATTGTTGCTAAAGATGTATTTAAAGCCTTCACAAGTTATTTTTGTAACGGCGGATTTTGTTTTGTTATCAACGAATTTTCTTTAGAAATAGTACTTATTTACATCTTTTATTGGTATTCGTTTGGAGTCTTCTTTCTATGTATAGAAAAAAAAAGGACTGAGGATTTACCCTTTCCAATTACTAATGTTGCTTATTTTGTACTTAGAAATTTCAATAGCTTGCATTTTCAACGTTTTTGATGTATGGAATATGAATATTTCTGTTCGGAAAGCTCAAAAACGTATTCTTTAATCCACAGCTTGGTTACAATAGAATGTTTGGAAGAAGAATAAATTTAAATATAGAAGAAGATATTTCGCACAGCCAAATAATCAACTGTTGCCAGAAATTTGTATTCCAATACATTTTCTTTTTTAAAATTCTTTATCGAAATCGCTCTAAAAATATGTATATACCCTCTGTACATGCATACTTTGGAATGCACAGATTCATGTTTGTATCAGATTTCATCTGTTAGCTAGATACGTTTAGTTTCATTATGGCTGATAAATTTATTTTGCTCGCGTTAGAAGACATAATAATAACACGAGACAGATCTTAAAGTACTATTAATGAGTTACTTTTTTATAAAAAGGAAGCTGCTCAAGGTATCGTGGAAGATTTGCTGCGTCGAAAGTGAGACCAAAGTGAAAAATTGAGATTCTCGGAGTTAAAAAAATATATATCCGTAATTCTTTGATATTCATGTTAAATTTTTAATCAATTTCTCACCGTTCTTTGAAAGTACCATACCTGGAACCAAATTGAAATTTCCAAATAAATAAAGATGTCATTAAATGAAGAACAGTTTTTTAATATCCTTAACAGTAAGTTTCAAGATATATAATATAAGAAAAAATATATTTTATCCATTGAGGAAATAAATATTCTTAGATTGCAAGAACGAAAAGTATTTGACTGCCTTAAAAGTAAGCCGTGAAAATTTATCTGTTTCAGATAATAAGTGCTAAAAACAGCTTAACACATTCAGAAATCAAAATTTCAAGGTAATTCCAAGCAGTCACAAAGAATATCGCATATTAGAAAATCGCTGTCAAAATCTGAAGCAGTATTCATAAGCTTTAAAACTAGTACCACAGCAAACTATAAATTTTTTCTAACAGAACTTAAATTACGGCTCGTAAAAGACTTGAATTTGTTCTTTTTCCAAAGTAAAAGATTCAGCAGAAACTTCTAGAAAAAATAATTTTAGGCTTCGAAAATATAGTTTCAGGAAGCTTCTAGAATATCGCCAAGTTGGTAAAAAGTCAGCGTATTTTCCAGCGCTAGGTACATGAATTTCTGTCCATGTATTCGGTTCTAAGAAAGTTTTACAATTCTAGCGTCAGTTGGCTCGGAATTAAAAATTATGTGAATTAATACTTGACCTAAACACGTGAATGCATTGAATTACAAAAGCATGCAATTACCTAAAATGCGTTAAATAAATAAATGAATAAATAAGAAACACAACCGTACAAAATTTTGAAAAAAAATCTGGTATGCAAACATGTTAAATAGATGATATTTTAATACATGTAACTTTAAATAATGATATTGTAGTTCATGTAAAACGTAGCTTATCATATTATGTACTGAAATTTGATATGTAATTATAAAAGCAAATCCTGATAAATTAAAGAAAAATATTTTACAAAAAGAAAGAAAAACAACTTTTCTTCTATAATTATTTACAGGATTTCGTGTTTTATAAAGAGTATCTTAAGTTTTATTACTAATGCCTTTCTTATCTGTGCCTTTCAGCCTAGCTTTAGCGAACATTTCCACTTTTGCTCTCAGTTCCTTTTCTAACAGGAATTTCTGATAATTGAGATGAAGTTCTCATTACGTTATATCGTAATAACAATAGGCATTTGAAAAATTCTGCTATTATATTGCGTGCTTTTTTATCCGAATTAGTCTTCCTTTTTGTATTTTCCTTTTTTCCTTTTTCGTTCTCCGTCCGCTTTGCTATCGGCATTCCATTCTTATCGTAGAGTCCGGAAAACGATATTAAAAGTCTTTATTTAATTAGGCTCTGATTCGTCGCCACTCGTGTTTCCAGAAATTATCGGCAAATTAAAGCGGCTCGGCATTTTCCATTTGCTGCAGCGAAAAGACATAGTTCCATTTTTCCAGCTTTCTTCAGGTTGAGAGTTACCGAGCGAACTTTTCCATTAAGGGCTCATGCTCTTTCTCTCTCTGCAGCTGCTTTGCTTTCCTGGGCGATGTTTTCTCGAATCGATATTTTAGCTACGATATCTCGGAAATTTTCCGACGTAAGAGCAATCTTCGTAAAGGATAATTAATTGTAGCAGTCAGAAATGGAAGTTACCAATAAAAGTTACGCTTCATCGCAGTTAAATGGCTATTACCCGCTGCTTCCGAGCCAGAAATAAGTGGAATAGTTATTAAAGAAATACACTTAAAAATAAATGTATTTACTTGAATAACTGATGACGATAAGTGTTTCAGAAAAACAATTTAAAAAATGCTTATGATCTATCTGAAATTCTCTTATTTTATTTTTAAATTTGTCGTATTTTATTTGCGAGTCTATGTTTCATTTTTTTTACTAAAAGCAAAATTATAATTAATTAATGCTATGCATGAGGTAATATTTTATTGATTAGCATTCGGGTTGTAAGGATTGTTATTTCTCTTTACTCGAATTTCGGAAAAGTAATATGCACTTGAATTCAAACACAGACTTCTCGCCGTCATTTGAACATGTAATTTATAAAGCAGTAGATATAAATTTATCTATAAAATTATCATGCTCCTGAAATATTAAATAAACTATAAAATGCATATAAGATTTCTCCAAAGTCCGTTTGAAATTTCACTCATACATGAGTATGATTGCAAGGACCGGTTCCAACATTCTTCGTGCAGAATTCGATTACTATCATGATGTTAGTTTATAGACCAAGTAATGTGAGGTTAAAAGTGTTTAAAAAAAAATGAACTCCCCGTCTACTATTAAATACCAACTGTCATCCTATTCTCAACACCTAAAATTATGAAAATTGGAAATATTCATCACCACATATGTCAATTGTAGAGTGGCAATGCAATGAGTGAAAATGGGCGAATTTCGGAAGGAAAGTCATGACACTGTTGGAGAAGTGAAAATGATGATGAATATCTGGCTATCAACTCAAGCACTACAGTTCTTTAAGGAAGGTAAACCAAAACTTTCTGTTCGTTACGACAAAATTTCAGGCCGACAAGGAAATTGCTTAAACCGTAGACAGTTGTATTTAAATTAAGAAAATAAATATTTTCCTGAATCCAATACTTGTTTTGCTTTTACTGCAAAACGAACCTTCCTTAGAAAATAAACTTCATATCTTATGCTGCAGCAAATTAACTCTGTTTGATATCAGATATCTAAAAATATCTAAAAACTTCGATATATAAAACGCATCTAAAGTGTATATCAAACTAAGTGATGGTTTACGTTTTGGATACAATCAATTGCCGATTAACCAGGGAGCGGAAGAGCACATTGAGTCTTTTCAAGGACAGAAAGCTTTGGAAGTTATTGAAGAATGCAACAGAAAGTGCTCCAAAGTGGAAGTCACGCGTATTGTTGCACAGTTCCTACCGGCGAATGAATGACTAGCACACCCGCTCGAAAATTCCTGGTGTTAAACTTCCAGCACGCGCGTATGCGCAAAATTTACGACAAATTCAGTTTTTAATGCACATTTTTCGCATATCGAAGCTGACGTCTGAAAGACGTCTGAGAGACGTCTTCTATTCCTCATTTCTACCTTTCCCCACATCATGGAATGGGCCAACAGGAAGTCATTTGACTTTTTTTTAACTGGGCTTTTGTGCTACCTGGCAGCTTTTTCATAACAGTTACGACACATGCGTGGTCGTGTTTTAAAATTGGGAAAATTTTTTCTTCTCAAATATTTTGTAATTTTCTGTTATTAATTACCGTGTATTATTTTAATTTGAATACATTTGGCTCTGTAAATTTTATATCGGTTTTCATGGCCAAAAAAGAAATGTGCAACCAGCTGATTTTGCTCGGATTCTTCAAGAATTATATGATGAAGAAAAGGAAGACAAGGAAACCTTTGAATGGGAGAAGAATATTGATTTCCATTCCTTATTTTCTTTTATTTCTAGTTTTTAGAAATAAATAAAAACATTCAAGTTAGTTTAAAGTGTGTTTTTGTAACCAGTAAAAAGTAAATTTCCTTTAGAAGTAAGTAATGCTAAACTTACTTCTTTTCCTACTAAGGTGTTTTCCTTTTTTATTGTGTATACTTGTCTTTGATGAATATTAAAATTAGCTTCGATTTTATAATATAATTATTAAATAAAAAATTTAAAATTTTCTATAATGAAATATATCATTGTATTTCCATCTCACTAACATAAGAACTTAAAAATAATTTACTTATATTTGAATGTGATATCATTTGTATTTTGCAATAATAAGATTAATATTTTATTTCTTAACAAATATATTATCAATATTCACACATTTCTGTCGTTTTTCGTGCCCAAAACGGTAAAATAACGGATGTCGTAAAAATATGAGGCGCGCGTGCTCATGTAAAATTGCCAAGCGCGCGTTCTGGAAGGTTAAGTTAATTTTGTCTGTTGCAACAACGACTCTCTCTGCAGTCTGGTGAGTGAGGAGCCCAAGCTACAAGTCCGCCACAACCGATCCGTCCGGGATATTCTGACCCTCAGAGTGGATTGCGAACCTATATTACATGGTAATGTTTGCTCGTCTGGATGGGTACTATCACCCAACTTACTTTGTAAAAACAATTTAGACTCACCCTATACATGGGCCACAGAACCTGGAGAACTAATCATGTATAAGAATGGAAAAATATGGTAAAGAGCGTTATATTTTATTGATGATGCTCTTTAGATCATGAGTCACAACGCTGTGCTACATGCAATGAATTTAACTAAATATGGTATTCTTTGGATAACTCAGGAACGATTATCGACTCGAGAGCATTAGACTGTATGTCAGGTTAAAATAACATGCCGAATAACGATTATTGGAGAAGTTAAACAACAAGAGTCAGGGTATAAGGTATTTCTCCCGACTTCTTAGCATGCCTTCGTGGTGTAGTGGACAACACGCTCGGCGCGTATTCGAGAGGTCCATGGTTTGAGTCCCGGCAAGGGAATTGCTCAATTTGCATCTCCCTTTCTTTCAAAAATAGCCTGATGTCTCTACAGTGGCTCCCGAACGATGATTTTCCCCCAACAGGATTTGGAGATTGGGTCTAATCCCCAGTTGCCCTCTAAAGGGGGGAGAATATATGGTATTTCTCCCGCCTTCTTAGCATGCTTTCGTGGTGTAGTGGCTAGCATACTCGGCGCGTATTCGTGAGGCCCGTGGTTCGAGTTCCGGCAAGGGCATTGATAATTTTTCATGGCTCCTGCTTCGAAATAAACTAGTGATTCTACAAGCGTAATGTTTATAAATTTTCAAGGACTAGTTTCGAAACACCTTCTTCAGCTGCCCTAGTGCAGCTATGCACTGCATTTAAACTATGGAAATTAGTCCTGCAAAATTTACAAACATTACTATGATTCTTGTTGCTTAACTTCTCCAGAAATGAGGGTTTTTATCTATGTATGTCATCGCGTCTGACCAGGCCCACACGAAAGCTGGGCCTCGTCAGAAAACTTCATCATTAGACAATAAATTATCAGTGTTATACAGCTTAGACGTTGTGGGCTATTTCGAACAGACAGAGTAATTTTTGTGCACTACACGGTGTGAATTTATTCTTTCTAGCAGTTTGGTATTATGAGTACTGATGCCAAACTCCGGAGATGTTTCTTGTTGTGATTACTAATATACTGAAAGCGCAACGTGCAAAAATATCTTTGCCCCTTAATGAATACTACTTGTTGGACTTTATACAAAACTTATTAAATGTCTTATGATTGTATCTAGTAAACGCAGCTTCACAACGATAACATGTCTTGTTTTTATATATCCTTATCCTGATGTCATTGATTTGATAGTTTGATAAAATCCTCATTGCTTAAAGGAATTATATGCTATTGAATGAGCATTCCTATTACTTTCACAACTCATTTTACGTATTATCATACGATAGCAACAATCTTCGAAATAGAAAATCAATGAGATGAATTTGAAATGCATTAAGCATCGTTTTTTCATCGAGATAAAATGTTAATACGCATCAGAATCATACCATTATACAGTTCATAAAAAATTCTGAAGAAATTACGCATTGTATGTTGGACCGATGAACTGAAGTCGTACACTATAGAAATGGAAATCAGCTAGAAATACGAGTATTCGGTATGTGTATGCAACTTATGTGCCTAGGTACTTAAAGCAGGGATAAGAAATTGTAAATTAGATACGTCTGAATTCCTAAGCAATTGAAGAATTTGTATAAAAGATCATTGTATGAAATTAAATGTTTCTTTACTTGCTTCCAATCTTCTCAATTCTTCCTCAACAAATTAGAGCAAGTTACGACCTTGTACTCTTGCTCACCATTCTGTATCGAACACATATCTGAGTTATTTTCTCAGAGATCATAACATTTATTATTATATTCCACTGATTTATAACATTAGATGAGGGATCGATAATTACGTAGTTTATTTATATTTCTATAATACACTGAGCTGTAATTGCGTAAATTTGAACTGCTTTAAATGTCAGCTCGCAAAGAACAGTTTAATGTAAAATATGAAAAGATCAATAAAACCTCAAGGGTTCTTTAAGCTTCTTGATATTTTAACACAACACAACAGTCAAAAAGAATTTGGCGAACTCTGGTTTGCTTTAAATAGCAAATTTTGGTTTACATACATTTTTTAGATCACCTTTCTGAAGATTTCAAATCTTTTTGTATTGCAGACATGAAGCAAGACGGTTGAGACACCTGTGATGTTGTTGCTTCTGTGGTTCGTACTTGAAGTGTTGGTGCCGAATCCGGCTGCAGTAGAAAAGATTGGATGTCTACCCACGGAATTCCGATGTGGGTCTGGACAATGTGTGGACGGCGGAAGATATTGCGATGGTAATCCTGATTGCTACGATGGCAGTGATGAGCCGGACAGATGCACAAGTGAGTAACTGCTTTCAATTAATTGCCTTCGTAATTTACTATCTGAAAATCTTTAATGTATTTGTGATCTTCCTATTCTATTTTAAGGATTCCTGTTCATATAAATTTACTCACACATAATATGAAATACTGAATTTGGACCTGAAAATGTCATGTCTTCCTCCTTTTATCCACTTGAGCTATGTATTATCTCATTTCAGACAGCAGACTCAACAAGTATAATTTTAGGAATACAGAATGTAGATAATTAGCAGAAGAAATAATTAATTTAATTATTTAAAGCTCTTGTAGATCCAAAAAAATTGAATAAAATATCCGCTGGGAATTTTTAAATGTACTACCTCATTAGCTGAAGATTGCTACATATTTTAATTCTGTTAAAAGACATATTTTCAAATTTACTTCATTTTTGAAATAAGATGGCAATCAAATACTGAGATTCAAACGCATTATTTCTCTCTCTTACTTTGGGCTTCAAATAAGTTAGTATTCTTAATGACATAGTCAGTTCAATGTAGATTGTAGAAATTTTAAACGTAGATTGTAGATAAAGCAGAAAAATTATACATTGTATATTCAGGGAAATAATTTCATATCTGTACTGAATTATATAGATATATTTAACATAGTTTTTTATTCCTATAATAAAAACCCAATCTTTTGCTATATTTATGAAAATGAGATTTGATAAAAACATTTCAAATCGAAAAGCATTCTTATTTGCTTATGGAAATATTATTTTTACTGCATAAAAACGTTAATTGTTTAATAATGAAGGATTGTAAGTGAATTAGGAAGAAGTAAAAGTAGTTAAATTTATGATTGCCATTTGAACCAAAATCTGGCAAAACGGAAAAAGCGGGGGGGGGATAAGAGCAATGATACAAAGATTCACGCTCAGTTCTTAGAATAAAGAATTTAGCTTCCCTCTAATCTAATTTATTTTTGTATATTAGTTACGTATTTTAGGTTTTAATACTGATACTGTTGATTAATTCTTTTCATGTTTTTCATCCAATATATTAACTCTATAGTAAAAGAAATATACAATCACTGGCAAATTAAAAAAAAATTGGGCAGATTTATTGTTATTTCGAAACTTTCATTGATTACCGGTCAATCAACATTTTTAAGAAGACATTATACCCATAGCTTTGATTCTCCGTATCATAAATAAATTTCAACAGTAGACGTTACAAAAATCAGAGATATTCCGATGAGAAAAATATATTTAGCCACGCCAATTATATACAACATTTTCAAGGATACATTTGAAAATATGTATATACGCATTGGTCAAATGGGAACAAAACACTGGATGACTGTATTTTAACTTCTAACATTGATTTTAAAGGACATTAGAGCAAAATATTAAATTAATTTTATTACCTCAGTTTCAGTGGTCAGGTCATTTGGTGTCCACTATAATGTTACTTTTCAAGGGAGGCGAAAATTAGCAATTATTATTATATTATTTGATAATTATATTTTTTAAAATTAAATATTAAATACTGAATTATTAAAACTGTTTGATTAAGGTATTTAAAGAAGTTCAATATATTGTCAAATTATTTTTTACATTTTTAAATGTAAATATTAATTTAAATGCATCAGTTATATCATTTAATTGCGAGTGGTTTGGTAATAAGTCTTTGCCGAAGCATTAGAAACGGCGGAAAAAAGAAAATGAAATTTAGTAAAAATTGTATTTTCCAATAAGTACCTACCTCAATTAGACTTAAAAGATCAATCCACATAGATATATTTATGATACCGAAGGTAATATAGAGCTTACAGAATATATACTCTAATGTTTCAAACAAGAGTTTCTACTTTTCCAAGAATAGCAATGTTAATATCCAGCCTAAAACCAAATTCAGTGCTGCAGTATATGTATCTTCTTTATCTGCACCTCATATTGCAAAAGAAGCAATTCCTGACTGATTGCATCAAAAATAAAACCAAATTCAGTGCTGCAGTATATGTATCTTCTTTATCTGCACCTCATATTGCAAAAGAAGCAATTCCTGACTGATTGCATCAAAAATAAAAAGCTTTTAGTTACATCCTGATATATTCTCTCCCAACTGAAATACGTTTAACCGTTCTTGAGAAGTTAGGGCACACATTAATAGTTTGGCCTAGCTTTCTATTACCACCTTTTGTCTGTTACATGAAAATATCAGAAAAACGAACGTATTCCAATACATGTAACATTATATTAAAGAGACCGGTTTAAGTTTCTACATCTGGCATATTCCATAATTTTTCACAGCTTGAAAAGTATCTAGCTTTTACTTCCATCCCCAAATCTTAAAAAAACTTCTTGGCTTTCCTTCTTTGATAAGTATATACTTGATGATTGATTCTTAATTATTTACATAATATTCTTACAGAAATAACTTTCAAAGCACTAAATATAATGATTCATATTTCCAGTTTTAAATACTAGCACCATCTTCTTCACTCCTAGGCTTGACGTTGATACCTTGAAGTTTCAAAGTAAAGATGAATTTTAAATTATACGTTATTTTGAAAACATATTAACATATTTAAATCTCGAACGCCACAGTATTAGTGGGCAGCAGATTCAAAAATTAATCTGGGTAAATTTAATTCAGGTTTGTCCAATCTTTTAAAACATATTACTTCTATATAAATTAATAAATACCATTTTATTGTTATACTTTTATTTATAAGCTTATGAAAATAAAATTGAAATAAAATTTGCACAAATATCATCTATATACATAGTAGACACTAGGTTTTTTGAAGTGGTAAACATCAAAAATAACTGCGCATCTGGCAGGGGACCCAACGATCTTAAACTTTGCTAACTGAATGCGCTAACCTCTACACCAGACATGCATATATAGGAATAACTAAAATGAAGTTAAGTATTAAAAATGTTAGTTAATCTCGCATCCGTCGTTCATCGAATTCATGCTTTGCGCGTTTTCGACATGTCCAGGTTCGATTCACGGGAGGGCACGCTCATTACTTCTGCCTCCTGCTTAAAAAAATATAATGACTCTACGACATATTTTAAAGTCGCTTTTACAAAATTTCGCCATTAATTCTTGGAAACTCTGTAGGACATAAACTTAATTAAAGAATTAAATAATATAGTCTAAAGTTTGATATTACTTTCTAATTTTGGGAATCAATTTACAGATTTTGCATGAACCTTAAATTTATCTTTCTTTTTTTGATTTATTTTAAATGTTTAGTTTTATTCAGATTTCCACACAATGTTCAATAATGATGGAATTTCTTAATACTTTTGCGCATTTTGCTCTATCTGCGCCCATTAAGAGAGAAATTTCTTCTAAGAAATAATAAGATATCTTTAACGAAACGGAAACTTCCAATTAAATTTCTATATAAGGATTGTTTATTTTGGAAAACCCAAAACCATTGTTGGACCAAACATACGCGGGAAAAATTAGGATTAAATATGAGTTTAAAAAAGTTATATTACCTTTGCCAGTATTAGTCATTTTACCTTTGGCAGTATTAGTTATATTTGATATTTAAAAGTATGAAAAATGTATAACTAAAAATAATGCTTATATTGCATCTAAAAGCTTCAATGATTCTAACAGAAAGTTTAAAACAATTCTTCAATAAATGTTTCCAATATGAAAGAAGTTGACTCCTCACGTATGATGTACCACTGTCTTAAGTTCGCCGAGCAGCAAATGTTTATTAAGAATTTATACTAAGAACTTTTTTTTCTATTTTTACCAGATATTAAAAGATTTTCCGACATATACTATTGACATTTTTATTATTTGATTTTCATTCGCAGTCAAGTCTCCAGATGAATAAGGTGATGCTAATCCACCGACGAAGATAAATTTTACTGCATTTCAAGAGTATAATTTCTGACTATATACAGTCAAGGATTTTAAGAAAGATGCCATTTCGTGAGGAGAAAAATTAGACTACTTTAAAACTGTCAAACGGCTGCCTCGTGTGAGTTATTTGTTTACATAAAACAATGCGTAATGCACGTCATCACCTAAGGAGGTAAAAAATTGCATCCTTTATCAAGCGCACCTCTTCATATCTCCAGGACAATAACGAAACTTTATTCCTCTTTATCCGAAGAATTCCGAATCTTTATCCATGAAACTGCTTTCTGGGGTTCTAAAGGCGGATGTGAAATACAGCCATTGAGGAAAGAAAGACCCACACATCTATATCTGTAGAAATTCAACCGCAGGAAAAGCAAAACAACAAGAAAAGGGAGGAAGTTAAACTACGTCCGGCTCTCCAGTGAAAATTTTTTCCTGGCTGGAAACCGCTTGAAACTCATCTATCTGGCTCGAAAGGAAAAATGAAGCGGTGAAAAAAATTGTCAGCTGGGAAGAAATTGATACCGTTGGAGCAGAAATTTCTATAGTGAAGAGAGGATTCAGTATTATACGATGCGTTTTTGCGACGTATCGTCTTTGTGCGAGTAATATTAGATATAATACCCATTGATTGAAACAAATCTCTTCGAAATTTCCTGCGAATTTTAGTTTAAAGAAATTTACAGAGAGAGAAATGAAGTTTTACTAAAAACATGTAAGCAGGTGATGTGCAGAAAGAAAAAATAATAATTATTATTATGATGCTAAATTTGATAAAATCCGCTTTTATTTTCTTTTGGATTCCTAGATGCTTTGGGAGTTCGTGACGTAATTCTGACGTTAAGCGTTAAAATTTAAACGTACATGTTTCCTGTTAGATTACATATTCTTTTGTCTAATTTTTAGTTAAGAAAAAAAATAAAATTATCATGAAAAGCAGAGATTTATCGAAAATTTATTATGATTTTTTTCTGAATCGAGCATGGAGCTTCTGGAAAAACAAAAAACTGAATACGTCCATTATTACGCCTAAAATGCATATGGTATAATTGCATTAACTCATCTTTATGTGCAACGATAACAACCACTGTGACATAGTTACCATCATTTGCTACTTTTATATTTAAGAAGATAAGATTTTACTTTGTTTCAGCCGAGTTTTGAGAAATGCCCGATCTTTAGCTGTTTCAAAAGTCACCTATCCGGTAGATCATAAAAATTTACATTTTTCCGCGAATTACCAATTCGAAATCTTGTCAGGAAAGTGAATATCCAAGGGCATTCTCTTGAGGTATTTCCAAACTTCGCACTGAAATCGGAGCAGAGGGAACTGCACACCATGTAAAGATTTAATAAAAGCCTATAGAACTGTTTTAATTTATTCTGCTTTCCTTTAAGTTAAGGTCAACTGGCAGGTCGCTAGAACCGTTCTTGACCAATCCTAGAGTAATGATGAATTACAGGCTTTTAAGATTAGTTCAGGAGTTAGTTACACAGCCAAGAGGAGTTTGAAAACAGTGACAAGCCCAGCCGAAATCAGAACCTTAGGTCGCAATTTAAGTAAATTTACGTACTGACGACGTTACTAGACTAACAGAGTTATCGCTATATCTGAAATGCTCACTCGCTAACAGAGTTATCGCTATATCTGAAATGCTCACAGAATACTGAAGAAAGTTTTAAAACAATCTTTTTATTTGGTCTGAGCTTCAAAATCAAGGGTACGACTTGCGTTAGAGAAAACTACATCTCATGGCAATGCAAATGAAACAATAGCAGCAAATAAATTTAAACTTGATAATGTAATATGAGGCTACACATTTAATAAAGTAAGCTACAAGCTGGCTCAATTACCTTTACCTTTAAGCTTAACGTGTCTGCTGCGAGAGAATGCAAAAGTCGGAATAATTGGTTTTTAGGTAGAAATAGTGAGCGAGTGCTAGAAATTCTCTCTAAGATTCAAAACAATCAGCTTATACTACACAACTTATACTCCATATAACACTCAACTTATACTCTAAAATACTACATTACTCTCAACTTATACTCTAAAATACTACATTACTCTAAAAGCAAAAATTTCTAATTTGCATCCTGTTGAGGAATACGAAAAGATGAAGTTATAGTGCAGATCAAAATCATAATAACTGGGTAGTTTAACATAAGAACCTTTTGCGTTACCACAGATAAGCCAATCGGATTTATAGGTTAGATGTATCAAATGTTAAACATAAAGAACCCTTCAGAAAAATTTTGTTATTAGTGAAAAATATTATTGCAAATAAATTTAAAGTGTGCTTTTATTACTCTTCTGTATAGAAAACGCTATATAACTCAATATTATCAGCATATAAAATAAATATAACTTAATAATATCAGCATAAATATAAAATACATCAGCATATATACTAAATATAATTAATGTCTTTTATTTTATAAGGTATTTCTCCCGCCTTCTTAGTGTAGCGGTCAGCACGTTCGGCGCGTATTCGAGAGGTCCGTGGCTATATTCCTGGCGAGGGTATTGCTCATTTTTATCTCTTCTTCTTTCAAAATATACCTCCCAATGTCTCTACAGTGACGCGCGAACTAAAACGGTGGTGGGTTTCCGCTACCTGAATTTGGCGATTGAGTCCCCTAATCCCCAGTCGCCCTTTAAAAGGGGGATTATATAAGGAATTTCTCCCGCTTTCTTAGCATGCCTTCGTAGTGTAGTAGTCAGCATGCTCGGCGCGTATTAGAGAGGTCCGTGATTCGATTCCCGAAGAGGGCATTGCTCACTTTTTCCGTCTTCTGCTTCTAAATTACCTAATGTGTCTACAACCTTATTATCGTTTGATGCCCAGTGCCGCTTACGTATGCGTTTAGCTGTAATGTCGTAGAAAATTCTTATGTGGACGCCACATAACTTTCTTATATGACCTATTAAAATATACACATTTTTTTCTGCATTTCATTTAAGTATATTTTATAGAAATAATTTAACTTAACAGAACGATCCCTTGAAATGGCATAAAATTGTAAATTTTGAAATCAAATATCCCCGTTAATGTTTGTCATACGCGATTCAAACTTCTAATTTTATTTTCTCATAACCAGTATAAAACTTTCCCAAATATTAACATAGTAACCGGGGGATCGCATTAAAAGTCAGATTTCGTTATTTGCGGAAAATTATTTTTTTCATTTTACATTGGCAAAACGTAAATATTTTCGCCCTTTAAAACAGTTCTATAATTGGAAGTTCTACGACCAAAGATTGTGGAAATAAAGGCCAGAAAAGGGATTTTAGGGCGGGTAAGAGAGGGAGTGTATATATGTATATGTACGTATAACACTTTTGGTACTGCCGATTACAACATAAAATAGAGATGCACAACAAGATGTTGTAGCAGTCCCATATACAAAATTTCAACGTTTTAAGGTTAATCGTTTATGAGTTATGACACATACATTTTGAAACAAATACATCAATACATATGTTACGATAAAAGTCCATTTTGTATACATCTTACAATCCGTTTTAAAAAAAGAGGCCTTTATTCTGTTCGTACGTGCAGAAGTCACGCAAAAAATCGTCCAAATAGATTGGGGAACGGTTAAAATGTATATTTCCATTGAAATATGATAGCTTAAAATTTTCTCGATTTCAGTACTTCCTTTACTTCGTGTAATGGATAATATTAAGAAATTTCAACTGTGAAAGAATATATACAGAAAATGATCATGCGCTATTCGTTTTGTGTAATCATTGCAAGGAATCTTATTTTACATTAATGTAAAGATATTGATATAAATATTAAATTTAATGAAGTATTTTCATGAAAATTATCTTATGTCTCTGAGTTTACAGTTTATTCTGCTGCAGAACTATTGGATCAACAATTATGAATACACAGAGATGAAACTTGGATATCTAAGTAAATATTTAACTTTAATTTCTTATTTTTAATTGAAAGGACGCTTTATGTTAGTGTTTAATGTTACAGATGTGTATATCCGTATGAAATTCATTGCACCGCCTACGGGCCTTCTACCGTTAATTCCAATGATGTGGATAATTTTATTTTCCAGTTTCCCAATTATAAAGTACCTGCTGCTTTGATTTAATAAGAAATATCTTTAAACGGTTTCATGCGAGACAAACTATCTGAGCAGATTTCACTTTCATTTCAGTTTTGTCATTCAATAAAGCATTTTATTAAATCTTATTAGTTCCTTTCGTTTTCTTCATTAATTCCCTATTTTTCCTTCAAGTTGCTGGAGGAACAGTGAAATCGTCTTGATCAATCGCAGGGAAGAGACGCATTAATTGTCAGTCACCTTAAGCTTGGAAGTTAGTTATGGTGACAAAACAAGTTTTAGAATAGGTTTCATTGAAATATCACTGCGAACATTTGCGAGATCAGCTCGGAACCTTCCAGTTTGCTTGCTGCATGAACTGAGTGTTACACAAAAGACGTATGAAGGAAGTGTTTTTAGCTCTTTAACAAATCTCTACCTAAAGCCAGTTAAAGGAAGTATGTCGATCAGTCGAAGTATTAATTACCACTTTCGTGCAGGCGCCGGGTTGTGGCAACAAGATGGAATATGAAAGCAAGGTATAACTGACACACTAAGCGTCCCTTATTCGGAGTCATTAGGAGACTGTTAACGTATCATTCTTTCATGTATTCTTCTAAGGTAATTTGAATAAAACTGCTATTTATTTCTAGAATATTGCACTACACTTCTAGCTAAAAATGCTTAATTTTATTCAGCTGGCCTTTTAGCCCTCTAATAACGATGCAGGGGCTTTAGCATTTTACGCTGTTATACTATTTATTCTCAAAATGAAATATGTATGAATATTATTTATTTGTAGTTCTTAAATGCTATACATACAAAATATCATAATTACAATATACAAATAATAATACAAAGTATCATAAAATAAGCAGAAGACTGCTTTTTGTAGAACAACAACTTAAATAAATTACAAATTTGTACTGCTTAAACTGAATACTTATAATGTACTGGGTATTGTATTTCATGAACAATTCGTAATTGTCTCACCAAATGTAACAACAGAATATAATGAAGCATAAGACGTATGCAGGTATAGTTCTATCGATGGAACTTCCTGCATTCCGTCACCGGCCTAATTACAAAATATTATCAAATATTTTTCGTCCAAAGGGGCTTTGTCTCTGAAGGACTATTGTTTTCGTTTTGCGATTTTGCGTTGAATCTCTACAAATGTTCGCTTCACTTTTTAAAGTGTTGCCACTAAAATATTAGAGTCTTGCATTTTATTTGAAGAAATTAAATAATGAAAAATCTACATAAATGTAGGTCTATTTCTCGCATTGTGATAGAACAACAGTACATAGAGACATCGAATTTTGAATGACGTAATCCTCTTACGAATATGGGCATGTGGAAGACGAAATTGGAAATTTGCAATTTGTTTTATGATCGATTTGATATTTTGTAAAACTTTAACGAATTTTTGAGTAACAAACTCAACGATTTAAAAACGAGCAATGGCAACACTCTACGGCGGTTTAAAATGAACCTTTTTATCTCCAGCGGGTGCGGAACTGTGTATCGGAAATTCTAAAGATAGGCTCATTTTAAAATTATTTTGCGACATTGCTAATGAACTGAATTTTATGGTTTAAGTGCAAAGAACATAATATTTAATAAATAAAGGTAACACACAAAATGTTAAAAAATGCCCCTTTGGACGTAAATTAAAATTTGAAATCTTTTGGATTTTTTTTTGGGGGGGCCTTCTATTTTATTATTTATTCATATACCTTTTTTATTAATTTATTACGCTGCAGTTCCGATAAGAAGAGTAGTCTATGAAATATTCATTATCAATTCTCTTGTATCTGCTAGCACCCTGCTTACACGCCAGCTCAGCAATGTGTCTTGTCTTATCTCAGAAACCTTGCTTAAAAGTTTAACTTAAATGTGTAACATCTTAAAACTGGAAACTGATGAATAGAACTTAAGTACAGATGTTGAAGCATATCTTTTTGTAGTAATTTAAAAATTTTTATAACAATGTTCCCCACTCTGTAAGGATTTTAAGTTTTACTAACGTTTATTTTATTTTAAAATGCTTGTAAACTGTTAAGTATTTAAGATATGGCTTTTTAGCCAAAAGAATAAGAAAGAGAATTTGTGCCGCCTTACGACGCGCGTGCTTTTCAGTCAGTTCCTGTCTGCCTTTAAAGCCAGAACTTAATTTCGCGGGTACTTGAAGAAGTATTGTAGTTTCCTGCATTCTTCTCACTACATACGTAGAGTTAAGAGGCGAATCTTCGCGTTACTAGTCTTTGTAAAATATGTAAGCTTAGTTTTTATTTAGTTACGTTTTACTTTTTATTTTCTACGTTTCAGACTATAAATCCTGGTCGTTGTATCCCAAAGTGCGGGAAGTGCGCTGTGAGAAGGAAAGGGTAATTTAACCCTTCTCATCCTGGTCGTATCTTCTAGACACACACGAGCATAGTTTGAGTAAGCTCCCTGCTCCCATTCAGGATTTGCAGATGTTTCCAAAGGCAATTAGAAGAAACAGTAGTCCTGACAACTCAAACGAATAAAATTGCTTTCAATTTTATTGATTTAACAGCACGAAAAGATCGCTTCTTAGACCTAGTAAAGGACATCCAGTACGTTTCACCAAAACAAAAAAAAAAAAAAAAAAAAGAATCTTGTACACGAATTTGTTAAAATTAAACAAGCTGATGGGGTGGTTTTTTATATTCATCTACCTACTAAACTAACGGAAAAAAAAACATTTCTCGTCTCGACATGGGATTTATATACAGTACCACCCACTGTCAGAGAACGGATGCTTACCTCTTTTTAGGTCTTCCTTTTTTTTCTGAAATTCTACCTCATCTCACTCTAATCTTTCCTACCTTCATCATTCTAAGAGGATGTGAGCCGTACTTGAAAAACCATTGAACGATTTTATTTTATATTTTTAAAAAGATTACTAAGTTATCAGAAAAACTGAGGGTGTTTTTATAACCATTTGTTAATGAAGAAATGCCTATTGCTGATCCAAAATGAAAAAGAGAAATTCTTTGAAAGTAGTGTGTATGCATCATTCATTGATCATACTGTAGAAGCAAGACTGCAAAATTTATGTAGCTAAATTATAAGGTATTTCTCCCGCCTTCTTGGCGTGCCTTCGTGGTGTGGTGGTGCGCACGCTGGGAGCGTATTCCAGAGGTCCGCATTTCGATTCCCGGCGAAAGCGTTGCTAATTTTTCATCTTGCCTGCTTCGAAAATACCTAATGACTCTACAAAGTAAGCGTGCGTTGCATAAAAGAGTTGAAAATTCGAAATCACAATGAAATATTTCATACGAAACCAGTTAAATAGCAAGTTGATCATAAAATAATGCAAGATTCAGGAAGACAGCTTCAAATGAGATAACCACTGTTTGCATGAATTTAATATTCTTATAGTATCCGTAATTTGCTTGGATTCTTTCAGGCAATTTTTCTGTCCGTTTTCTGAAGAATTCGTTTGGTTTTATTTCAAACTATCCAATAATAATATTTTCAACTTTCCGTTTACTGTGGAAACATTTGTCAGCAATACAAGTATGCTACAATATAGATAGGTAATAACTGGTGGGGACAATATCTGGATCTTTAGGTGAATGAATAAGAACTTCTCATTACTGAGTTTTTGTTAAGATACTCACTCTTGTTGTATGTAAGTTAGTGTTATTCTTTTAAAGAATCCCACCAGATCTGTTCATAATTGAAAATAGCTTGGTGTTTAAATCCTTCTGAAATTATTCACAATAATGCTATAATAATAAAGTCTGCAGTAATGATTTGGTTACTTTCTAACAGGTTCAAAATTAACAGCGCTTTCCATACCCCACTATATACAAAGCAAAGACTTTTTTCAATGTAATTTTGGTTTTCCTGTGAGAATTGGCTTTTTCTTTTTGTTAAACTACTCTCTTTTTGAGTAATTTAACATTAAGAATCTTTTATTAGTATCATGATTCAGTAAGAATTTATCAGTCACAATAAAGAAGGCGTCACTGATAGAGTTTGAACGCAGTAATGCAAATCTGTATCTTAAGCTCATGATTTTCAACTGTGAGTTTACGTAGAATATATCCAGCTGCATAAGGGAAGTACACATTTACCTGTTCTTTTGGACATTTTAATCAGTTTGATTTGAAATTTGAAGTTTGATCTATCTTTAACGAGTAAAATAAACGTTTATTTTTTAAAGAAAAATTCAGAACTTTTTCCGTTACAAAAAAACTTGTGTTTACATGTTTTTAAAAATATTCTACAATAAGTGATAATTAAAATCTTCATTTTACACAGAAAGTGCAAATACGAACTCTGTGCATCTTATGAGCCAACTGTTACAATTTTCGTTGCTATGACTTTACTGAGTCTACACGAAATATTTCTTAAGAAATCTATTTACCATAAACCTACTTTGTGCTTCTGTATCCAACAAAGCTATCGATGACATTTTTAACACAACTTGCATGTGTGGCAATTCCACATTTTTCACTACCGCAGTATTCAGTTGAATTTGGGAGGGCTTTTCCTTATTTTGGTATGACGGATGACTCAAGTCACCGTTCCTAGTTTAAAATGCTTGTCTTCGTATCAACAACAGCTTTCCTCTTATCCAGATCCTTTTGTTTTTGACTTTGCAATCCCCATACAGTCTACTTGGCGAAAATTTATGCTAGCTTCCAGAGCTTTACCAATATCCAATTATCACGGCTCGAAGTTTTTAAAATATTCGCTGAATCTTTCATCGAACTCTGAACTGATACACGCCGGCTTTTAAATGATATACGAGAACTTTCAAACTTCATCGACAACTCAAACAAACTTTCTAACGTAACGAAGGCGTCTTAAGTAGTGTCAAGGGTTAATATCTACTTATTTAGGGTAAATAATGGTGGCCCTCTGCCCTTATACATAACATAATTTCCGCGTTGGGATTTCTTTAATACAAAAGTTTCACAGTTTGATCCTTCATTAAAATAAAAGCTATGAGTTATCTCATATATAAGTAAAATATATAGAAAGTTCGAAATTCAAAATAATACTCGGTATTTATTTAGCAATTCAGAGGATACACATAACTTGCAAATATCTCTTAATTATATCACATTAATTTATCTCATAGGAATTTGCAGAAAGTTCACTAAACGAAACACATAATTTAACAGAGAATGTTAGTACAATAATAATATATTAAGTAATATAATTACTACTGCATACAGCCGAAGGGTTTTGTTTTTCCTGGATTTGGGAAACGTTTGTCGAATAATATATTACATGTTGAAAAATATAAAGACCCGCTTTACGTCATATCCTATGATAAAACATCCATAATAACAACTCACATTAGTTTTGGACATGACGTATCCGTACTGCAACACACGATGCTTAAATTACGCCAACAGTAATTAGAGGGTAATTAGAGGCAGCAATGGAGATACAAATGAAACGTAGTTCAGTGGGTCTTATTTTGTGTATTCTTGTGCATTCGCTGGAAGGCCCTTGTCGGACAAAAACAGTGAAATTCCAAGAGTTACTGCAACAACGAAAATATCTGCAGTCAGAATTCCATAACTTCTGGCAAGGCTCACACAGATAGATGGACAACGTTGAGAGATAAAATTTCACTTCCCGAATGACAAATAAAAGTGAAAGAACGAAATCTCCTAGATATCAAAAGAAATTCCACAGGAACTCTTTGAAGAAAATTGAACAGGAAAAGAAAAGTAATGAACGTAGGCCCAAATCACGAGTTTCCTTATAAAGAAAAAAATAAAAAAACACGGAAAGCAAATCGAAAAATCTTGGCATTAGGGTGGTTGGGAAATCTACAAATGAAAGAAGTGAGTGAAAGGTTGGGCAGTCTAGGAAGAAGCCACGGAAACAGGAAATAGACCAAAACTGGACTACTTTCAAAAAGTGAAACTAAAAGTGTGTAATGGGTTTGTTGCGTAGAAATTGGTTCAGAGCGAGGTAGAGAGGAAATAAGGGAGTCGTAAAGATAAAATTCGAAGACAAAATACAATTTTAAATATATTACTAAAATTGGAAACTGTCAACAGAACTTTATATTTTAAATAAATATCCAATTTAAATGTAATCGAAAACGAAAATAATATGAAAATAAAACGAAAAATTATACTAGTGTTAATTTTTGGGAGTCATCTTTCAATAACGAGTTTTTAAATACGTCTCGTTCATATTTGTACCATTCCTCACGTTTCATAATTTATAATTTCACATTATTCCAGTATCATAGCAAGAATTAATATGAATAAATAATTACTATTAAAAGAATAAATAATTACTTCTTTTGTAATGTTTTAACGCTTTTCAATACTAATAAAATAGGAAAACTTTGTTAAGTACACTTAAAATAAACTCGTTTTATCTTACTCAGCTTCCTTTTGCATAGTTGTTTACAATGAATTGGTGGTGTCTGCTGAGTTTCGGGAATCATGTCAACATGGTCATACTGCGATCATTAATCAGACTTGACCTATCGCAAGTTCTGGTATTGATTGTAGTCGCATCTGGTGAAGAGAGGCTGTGCTCCCTCACCAGAGGTTTTAGAAGCAGTAGCTCCACGCTAACTATGTCTTTCTCTCCAGCTGTTGACGTTATGCATGAATTTTCCTCATAAATTTGCTAAGCCGTATACGCATGCAGGAGGGAAATGTCAGTAAGCTATTGAAAGATGAGTTGATTTGTTCTTTAGATATTTAACGATTTCATGTAGTCAGAGGTGTGAACAAAAATTTAAAACAGAAAGTCATTATATTTATTATTATTTTTATTTGCAATTTTATTTCACGATATTTATTATTATTTTATTTTTTATTTATTACGATTTTATTATTATTTTTCAACAATTTCAAATATTATTCAGTCAAAAATTTATTTTATTTTATTACGTTTTTCTTGATAAATTTACGTAATTTCCAAATTATCTTCAAACATACAATGGAAATTGTTTGTCATTCAGTCAGTTGAGCACGTTAAAGACAGGTTAACAAATAAAATTATTGGAGACATATCCTTTGCTGTTAAATTTACAGTAAGTGAAACTGCGGGAACTGGAATGCGATAAAATCCGATACGCTATTTCATAAATTCGTCAAGAACAGAAATATCAAAAACCATATACATTTGTTAAAGACGCCCCACGCTGTTAGTATTCGTGATGTAAAATTGTAGATTAGTTTTGTAAAGAGAATTATTTAATCTCCTTCTTCCGTTAAACTGTATGATAATTTTTTCTACTTTTAATTCATTCATTATTTTATAAGTTTTAAATGAAAGCTTGTTTTATAGAAACTTTTAATTACCAGCGCTGATTTCAAGTCACAACTAATAATAATTTTTATAAGCTCTCTCAGAGTGTTTTTCTCTATATTCGGAGTCTAGCAACGATTTTTAACATACTTCTTGACAAGCTATAAAGTTCAAACTTTTCATCTTCATCTTTTTAGTCTCAATGGCCTGTTATTAATTCAGTAATTTAACAGAAATATCATTTTTTTAACTTACTACGAGTTTTTGTGTTAAAATGATCACAAATATTCATAATTCTGCTAAAAAGAATCAGAAACAGCGTTAATACTACTTGTAACCTTCATTTAAAAGACTTTGTCTACGCTGTGTCCGGTAGTGCGAATTGTAACATTCTGCAATTTTTAGTTTCTTAGTTAAATGAAAATGTGTCATAAAAGCAATTTCAAAATTAAATTTTAAAGAAATTAAATCTAATTTTGTAAAAATAAGTTCACTACATTGTAAACAGCTGCGTGTATTCTTTTTTGCACCATTCATTAATACTTTTGTGTACTACATTTTTACGAAATTTAGGATGAAGTTTGCAAGAATTATGTGAATTTATCTAACAGTTAAATTCTGAATTAAAGTTACTTTCCTATCTCTTCTTAATTTCAAGCTTACAACTTCCGGCCAGAACGAATATTTAGAATCGCGTTCGAATGCAAATGAGGATAAGTAGTTAACTGTGAAATTCTACTGCCTTAGTTAGAGAACCAGTGATTCTGACTAGCACGCGTTTGCCTTTTCAGGCTACTTTCTCCCTTAAGCTATTTATACGCTCAGCCGCACTTTAGGCCCTTAATAGCTTCTCTGTTAATTATTGTTAAGGGGCAATTCTGTCAGAATTTTGATAACTTCGGCTATAGCCTTTTAATTAAGATTAGTTTAGTTCTTAGTTTCCTAATTTCAAGCCCGAGTGGTGGCTTTATTGCAACTCCAAGAAAATAGTCATCTGTTAGAACTTATTGGAATAATAAAGAGTAATTTCACCCTTCTTACGTTTTGTTCTCTGTCTTACGAACTCAAGCGATTATTGGTTTTTCAGTTCTTAAGATTCCTCAACTTTAGCTAAAGATTAAAACACTTAGAAAACTTACAAGTTTAAAAACATTACAATTATCAGTCAGAATCTTTAGAACAAACAATTTTCGCGCCGCACGGAAGCATTTCTTTCATATTCTTCGAAAATTTCAAATTTTTATAACAATGTATTTTTGTATTTTAAAATTTTAAAGTACCATAAAAGGGTATAATACTGCATACTTCAATAATATTATGAAAATGATAGCTTAAAATGAAATGCCAAGAAAAATAATATAAAATCATTAAACATATAAAATTAAAAATGACGCGGTAGATTTCATTATGCCGCAATAGCATCATAGCTTTGAAACTATGTTCTTCAGGAATGCAGAACAAAGAGAGTTTTTATCGTATTTAGAAAAAAAAGTAATTAAAATAGCCGAATTAATTTTTTGACTAATTCTTATTTTAAAGAAGGATAAAGCTATATTCTATATTCCGTGAAGAATTAAAAATTGTGTAATCGATACATTTTGATATTTTAAAAACTCATAAACATCAAATAGAGAGGAAAAACTGAGCAATTTTGCAAAATCAGCCAAAAAAAAATTAAGATTTTGATGCCAATTTCATTTATTTTTCTGCTCTATCTCATTAGGCAAACAGTAATATTCTGAGACATTTAGTTTGTTCATTCAACGAAGCTATGTGCGAAAAATCATTTGAACATCAAGTAAATAAAAAACTAAATTAGATTTTGAAAAAATACCCATGATTACACCACATTGTCATTCGCAGACAGTGTATATATCAAGTTTGAACTTTATAGCTTGTCAAGAAGTATGTTAAAAATCGTTGCTAGACTCCGAATATAGAGAAAAACACTCTGAGAGAGCTTATAAAAATTATTATTAGTTGTGACTTGAAATCAGCGCTGGTAATTAATAGTTTACTAATTGGCAATTACAAAGGGCTTTACACAAACACTGGAGAGAAGTAAATAAAAACATGCATTGATTTTTAGGCTACAGAGGATAATTTCAAGTTGCACAGCATGATTCTGCTGTTAACAAAATAACAAGCCTCTTGGGTTGGCGTGGTCTTTAGAAAAGCAGCTTGTAATATCGCTGGGTCAAGGATCGAAACATGAATAAATGTGTTTCCCAATAAGCAATTATTTGGGGCATGAGACACATATACTATGGTCAAGTCAAAAGCTGCTTCGGATGCTTAGTGGAAGGAGAGAAGGGATGCAAGACCCTTGGATTCCAACCCCTCCCCCCCCCCCGGGGTATTCTCCATCTTTCGAGATGGGCAAAAGATGTGCTGTTATATGCCCGTGATTTCGCTTGTGGACCTAATTTGAGTAGAATATCTCAGAATGAGAAAGCTGAGTAATAATTATAACCAAATATTAAATAGTTAAAATATTCTTACATAAATATATAGTTAAAATTGAAAGATGCTCTTTAGTTAAATAACCAAATAAATTTACTGATAAAATTTACTGGTAAAATAGAGTGAAATTTGTATGAAAAGATAATTCAAAATTGTGAGGTTAAAAACAATAATTACAAATAAAATGCAACACAAATTTGACTATATTTATAAAATATGCAATGAAATACATAAAAATTTACATATAAAATATATGCAATGAAAGTATAAATAAAATATACAATGAATGTATAAATAAAATATCAAATGGAAAATTCATTGAGTATATTACTTAATATAAACGCCTTATAACATGACATTCCTATCTCTTATTTGTTGGCAAAGGCCAATGAAAAATAAATAAATTCTAATACTGATATTTCTAAATAAAAATAAAACCGCTTTTGAAACCATTGACATACAGTTATTATCATTGAGATATACAACAGCAATTATTTATAAATCCATTGGCTTAGTTAAATTACCTTTAGTGAAATTAACATTATACCTTAGTGAAATTAAACATTATACCTTTAGTGTGAAAGATTTAAAGCTATCCCGCGGATGACCATGGATTACAGTTTCCCGTACCACCTTTTAAAATCTTTTATTCCTTCATCAAATAATCTGTCATAACAAATTTTTGTAAAATATTTCTTATATGGAGAATATATATAAAAGCATTTAATTTATGTTTATATAAAAACATTCTTTAAAAAATTACTTCTAAACATATAATGTAATTTTCGAAACCAGCATTCATTTTAAATTGCCCTCTCGATGTGCAGACGATGAGCAGCTCTGTTTTAAAAGCAAGTAGCTCGTATTTGTATGCATGAACAAAGCCATGAAAATCTCCATTCATTGAGTTCTTAAAAAATCGAACTCAGTTTAAATTACTTGAGTTTCGTCGTTTCATATGCTCGTTCCGTCTTTAAACTCTCCTCAGACTCTCCTTGAGAAGAAGAAAACTGAAACAAATTATAACGAATCGGTTCATTCACTACGTGTAACTGCTCTGAATATTTAAAAGTGTAACTGAAGTGAAAATGATGGAGAAATTATCTTCAAATACCAAGCGAGGAAACTAATGAAATCATAAAATACTTAAAGTAATTTAAAAATCAAATAAAGAAAATAAAATTTAATGCATCCTGCAACGCATTTTGCCAAGAAAGCATAAAGCGAAATTCATTAAATAAATTATAAAACATATTCTTTAAATAATATTTCCAAATGCAACATATATACTGATACGATAGCTTAAGTAATTAACGATTCATTTAGGTCTGCAATGTAATGATTAATAATAATAATATTTATGTTCTGTGTAATGCATAAAATTTCTCGCAGTTCGAAATATCATTTAAATTCTTAGTTTAATCCATTTAAAATCAGTTTTAATTCTCCTTGTTGGCTATTTCATTTCCAAATAGCCTCTAACCGTACTTCCGTAAATTCATATTTAATATAAATGTAGCAAATAATAAGTTGCAGTCAAACAGCTTCAATAAAGTTTTAATTCCTAATAAGCGAAAGAGTGCAGTCAATTATGCAGCACGTACGAAGGTCATTAGACCTTCCGTTAGTAGGCACCGTAGTAAATTTCTCTACTGATGCGCATCTTTGCTTTTCTGTTTCCGATAATGAAACTTGGCAAGGAACGTTATTTAATTAAATGACCCATTCATTTTTGAATAAACAGACTGTGCGGCGAGGACTTGATTAATCTCATTCGAATTAATTAATCGCCTCGAGACTAGCATCGTTTTCCTCATCGATGGATATGAAAAGTTCTAAACTTGCTAAATGCTACGCCATGTTTAACCACACGAAGACTATTTATCGACTTTTAATATAAAGACCGAATTACTTATGACTTTAAAAGCAATAATAACGAGTTTGTGTTTCATTACTTGAATCCTGTTAATCTTCCTAAGAAATTTAATCTTATTTTTTATGAGGGCAGTACATTATCTAACAATTTCGATATTGTATGCATCTTACTGTGATTAAAATATATCGCAAATGAATGACTTATTTAAAGAACTCACGTGGAAACAAATACGGTGCAGTTTTTCTTCTTTTGTTGCAAGGTGTTTTATAAGTTATCCCTGACATCTGGAAGCAATCCAAGATTCGTTTCCTTTAATCGTTTTCAATCATTTTCATTTTCCATTTACACGGAATTTTGGTTTCGACAATTTCTCAAAAGGATATACTTTATTGAGGAAAGGATATACAATAAATTTTATTTTCGCAATAAAATTCTCATTTCCCCAAACACCTGAATCCTGGAAAATGCCTTTAAATCCAACACTTTATCATAAACAAGAGTTCTGAGTATCAAGCTTTAAAGGCCGCAGCGAATGCGTCAACAACAAACCACTTGACTTGTGCCGAATGGAAACAGAGTGACAGCGCGCTTTTACTCTGCATCAGATAAAAGAATGTCTGGAACAACAAAAGGATGAGAAGAAGAATTGAGATGGTAGAACGGAATATTTCACTTAGCCGCCATCAGTCGGCGAAGAAAGTTGTAATGAATGAAAATAGACATGCAATGTGAAAAAAAGTTGGATCAGTAAGGTAGTAGGTACTTTAGGATATTCTTACCTAACATTTTGTTAGGATATTCTTACCTAACATTTTGTTGATTATTTGAAGGATATTCTTACCTAACATTTTGCTAATTATTTGAAGGATATTCTTACCTAACATTTTGCTAATTATTTGAAGGATATTTGTGTATTGAATAATTAATTATTTGAAGGATATTTGTGAATTCAGTATCAATTGAAGGATATTGATATTGAATATCCGAAGGGTATTTGTGTCTTTCTCTAGGAAAAGGTGAGAATCGCAAATAACTGATACAGCTGTTTGGATGTAATAGTACAGAAAGGAAAACAATTCTTGCAAGTTTTTGGATATAAATTTGTATAGTATCAATTTGAAGATCTCTGTGAGTATATGAATTTGGGATGAACCAGGGTGCGTTAATAATTTCACGAAAGGATTTATTTTGAATAAATTAGATCTTTTTTATGTGGGTTTTAGCCGCTTGTCCCCATACCGGACTGGCGTAAAGTAGATCTAAGGATGGACTTGTATAAAACAAGTTTGTTGTTGATAATTAGATTGCTATGTCTGCCGAGAGAGGACGCATAGTAGCTATTAATATACTGAATTTCCTGACAGTTTCGTGTAAATGTTGCCGAAAACGCTCCGCTGGATCATGCACTTATTAAGCAACCAGTCGATCAACTCAGGGAGATCAGCTCAGGGAGAGCTTAGCGATTATTTTTTAACAACTAAAATGATAGTGAACGTGTTCCTATGTTATTTTCGTTCCACAAGCAATTTTGGGTGTTCATTTGGGATTGTGTCGCTTCGAAAATTTTTCTCCAAACGTGGAGTGTTTTTTACGGCGCAACAAAAGAAGTTTTCTCTTGAATATAGTCCTTTTTAAAGCGCTTTACTTCCGGTGATAAAATAATGTTGTACAATTTTCATACGGAAACAGCTTAACAATCAAGTAAATGACACTCCAAACATGAAGAATGTTTTGATAAAGAAGAATCGAGATGGTAGAATGGGATATTTCATTTAGACACCATCAGTCGGCGAAGAAAGAACAAAAAAAAAAAAAAAAAAAAAAACACTTCTAATAAATCAAAATTAAAGTTGATTACTCTTTGATTTTCGTAGTATTGTGCATAAAAAATGTCTGCTAACTGGCCAAACTCTCCACAAAGAATGTTTGTTGGCAGCTTTGTGGCATTTGCAATAAGCGATTTCTAGAAATTTTCTAAATTTTGGCGAAATGAGTCATGAATTCGACATCATTCTGAACTTGCTAAATACTTTGTAGTTTTCCTACACGTTTACCCCAAAATTCAACAAATATAATTCTACAAGCTCCACACTTTTATATAAAATTAAAATAAATTTTATCAAAACTATGTGCTCATTTTATAGAAAAAAATACAAGTATCCATTAAGCATTGAATTATGCCATTTTGAATTTAACTTTCGAAATGTTTGGGCTAGAAGATGAATTATTTTTTACGACAAAGGCCTAGAGATTTGTGAGCATCAGGCAGAATGAGTAAGTGGCAGCCAGTGTCGTATTAACCTATTAAAGAACGTGCTACTTGAAGGAAATAAAAGCAGATAATTTTTTGACGTACTAGAATTTAATTAAGAGCAAAAATGTAACAGAAAAAAAAATTACTTTTACTGAAGATACAGACGAAAACGTATTGACAGTCAAAACCGATTACTTTTGGGATACATGAAAATCTTTGAAGCATTTGCCATGCAATGGCCTATAACGTTAATTACAAACAGTTATCGTTCGACTATCCCAGTATTTGTATCTTTTAGTTTTCTTTGTTAAATTTTTCTTTATAATGAGTGGATACTTTGTGGGATACTTTTTTGTTTTTCTTGAGGCTAAATTCTAAAAGAAAGACGGTCGACCAACACAATCAATATATAAAAATGAAGGCTGGAAATTTTCAGACTAACCTTCCCTGTTTTGAACAATCTCAGCGCAACGCTTATTTGAAAATCTAACAGAGAAATTTTGGGGTCTCCAGAAGTCCTATAAAGTTTCCATGCATTTGATTTAACTACATAAATGAAATTTCACCTGTTCTTTACTTAATATGTTTCACAAACAATAATCAATCAACAAATGGACTGTATTGCTTTACTTTTATTTCCTTACACTAATTATAAATAAAATGTCAGCGATGCGAAATAATTGATACAAAATAAGCCAGCCATTTTACATGGCTGTCACAAACACAATTATATCAATCAATTATCTTGTTGCCACACATAAAGTTCAAAACTAAAGAAAGAAAAACAAAAGAAATTTACGCTGTTTGCAACAATAAAATGAAGCAAACGATACTCACATAAACATCCTGGCCCTCGTTGAAATCCCAGGGGATTTCAACTGTTGGAGCATTTTGAAAAGCAATTATTCTCCATAACCTCCATTTAAGAGGCGGAAGATTGCCTTCCTTGATGAGGACTAAGTCATTGACTTCTAAATTGTTTTGACTTGTTTTCCATTTAGGTCTTTGCTGAAGCTGAAACAGGTATTCTCGACTCCATCTTTTCCAGAAGTGCTGAAAAATAAACTGTCTCACATGCCATCTGTCAATGTGATTGAAGGAACTATAATTTAGGTCTGGTTCAGGTATGGCAGTTAAAGACGTTCTTATTAGCAAATGACCAGGTGTTAATGCAGTTAAATCATTTGGATCAGTCGATGTTGGACACAATGGCCTAGAGTTGAGACGAGACTCAACCTGCGCTATCAAGGTCTGAAATTCCGGATAGGTCAGCACAGTATCACCAACAGTCCTTTTTAGATGTAATTTCATTGACTTTACTGCCGATTCCCATAGTCCACCAAAATGGGGAGATGATGGCGGGTTGAATATCCATTTTATTTCCTCTAAAGACAAACATTTGTGAATTTCTTGATTTTGCTTACATTGCAAAAAACATTTTCTGATTTCTTTGTCTGCACCTTTAAAGTTAGTACCGCAGTCACTATAAATCTCAAATGGTTTCCCTCTTCTTGCAATAAATCGTTTCAATGCACTTAAAAATGCCTTTGTTGACAAATCTTCTACCACTTCAAGATGTACTGCCTTGATTACAAAACACACAAATAAGCATACGTAATATTTAAATGATTTTTGTCCACGTCCTGCACGATGTTTAATCATGAACGGTCCAGAAAAATCTATTCCAGTTCGATGAAATGGTCGCGATTTTGTTACTCTAGATTCCGGTAGATCAGCCATTATTTGACTTGCAGTTTTAGCTCTAATTTTGCAACACGTGATACAAGATCTTACTGCTTTTCGGATAGCAGATCTAGCAGCTATGATCCAAAATTGCTGTCTAATTAAAGATAGAAGAAGTTCCGGTGCTGCATGCAGATATTTGACATGAAAGTGTCTAATTATGATTTCTGTCAGATTGTGTTTTGAATGTAATAAGATTGGATGTTTTCCATTTTCTGATAGTTGCGCATTTTTCAGTCTTCCTCCTACACGCAACACTTTGTTGTCATCTAAAATTGGACACAAGCTAAGGAGGTTGCTGTTTGTAGGTAAGTCCTTTCCCAAATCCAAACACTGAATTTCTTTAAAAAAGTGAAATCGCTGTATTATTCGGACAATACAGAAAGTTGCAGCTCGAATTTCATTACTAGATAAAAAAGACGTATTTCTTTCTAGATATGCTATTTTAGAATTCGATATGAATCTTAATATTCAAGCAAATATGCGTTGCAACTTTGGAAATGAAGATATATTTGATATAATATCAAGTTCCTATACAGGTTCAGAAACTACAAATGAGACTGTTTTACGTGCATCTGGTAATGCCTCTTCATCTATAAGAATATTTTTAGACAAGGAAATCTCACTGCACTTTAACCAAGAAGGACCATTCCATCACAATTGATGAGATAGTAGTTCTGCAGGAAATAACCCACGTGAAGCACAATCAGCTGGATTTTCTTTTCCATCAACATGACTCCAGTTCTCAGGTGGTAAGATCGATTGTATTTCAGAAACTCTGTTGGATACGAATACTTGCCATTTTTTAGGATCTGACCTTAGCCATGACAACACGATTTGTGAATCACTCCAAGCTTGCACTAAATCAAAATTTATAACTAATGCAGCTTTTACAGACTGAATCAAGCGTGCCAATAACAGTGCTGCACATAATTCCAGTTTTGGAATCGTAATAGATTTTAATGGTGCTACACGAGTTTCAGCTGTTACAAGTTTAACAAGGGGGCAGGGGACAGGTTAAATTTTTGAATTTCTCCGTAAATTTCCCACCAAATTTTACAAAATTTAATTTTTAGGCATCATTTGAGTCGTAGAATCGAAATATGGAAAAAATATTAGTATGTTATTTCAGAAAAAGTCCCATTGTGTGTCAAAATACCTATGTTAGAATAATGCTATATATAAATCTTATGTACATCCTAAATGTCGCGCTTTCGAGACATGAAAAACGCAGTTTAAATTTCGTCAGTAGGCCCAGTATATGTTCTGTTCAGAATAAGTTTGTAACAGCAGTTGCTATTGTAACAAATTTGTGCTTATTCTATGAACTTATTTTATTTTGTATCAGAAATTTAGTACCAAATATGAGCTGTTAGCGTGAGTCAAGATTTCTGAAAGAAAAAAAAAAAAAAAAAAAAAAAAAGAGGAAGAAATGTTCAGATAAAAAATTGTATTGTTTAAATAGTATGTTAGAAAACAAACATGTAGACATTCTAACATCAATAAGTAAAAAGTAAAAAGTTGAAAATTTGGATTAGCATAGAACAGAATGGAAAGTAGGAAAAGAAGGAAGTAAAAATGAAGAACACCTTTTTTAATCTGATTATACAAGTGAAATAAGAAATGTTTACTTCAGTCATATTTTATATTGAAGAACAAGATCAATAGACAGCACAATTTATTTTAATAGCAAAACCAACATGAAAAAATAAAAACTAAATTTACGAACAATATGTACCAGTTCATATAAAGTACCAATACTGCATCTTTTTTCTAAAACAAAAATGTCTTTAATAATTAATATAGTTATACCTACTAAGTAATAAATTTAGATAAAGAGATTTTCTGCAAATAAAAATGTATTTCATAAGTTCAATAAAACAGAAGGAAAGGCAATAGGAAAGGCTAAAGTCTTTATTAATGCTTGTTGTAGAAAGAGATGCTCTCAAGCGGTTAGATAGCGAAAGTGTTAATGAGTAATTTTCTGAAATGACAATACGAAAATGAAAAATTTAAATATTTTAAAGCCTGATTGATGATTATATTTATGCATGTAAGATATAATAGAATACGATAGCTACACTAAGAAATAATTCTTAAACTCAAAATTGACTATTCTAAATTTTATGTTCTCCCCCTAAGTTCATCTTTTGTCCCAAATTCGAGATCTTTCCAAAATGATATGAGGCTTGCATAACGCTGCTTGCAAAGACAACTAAAAATTTACCAATCACAGCTTAGCTGTACATATGCACCTGCCTTGTATAAATGCTGCTTCGCGAGCAATTACCTCATTCTTTTCTTAACTTCTCCTACCTTATCCGCAATAAACTTTTACACAAAGACTTAAAACTTGAGACGATTCCAGATTACATCAGAAGATCTAATGAAAAATTCTTCAACAAAGCTGTGCAATGTGACTTTGTTAATTACTTCCAAGTCTTTAATTATAAAATTCTCTTCGAAGATAGAAGCCTCAGACCACTTGCAGCTCATACCTTCATGGAGGAGATGACAACGTTTTCACTTAGCTCCTCAATTGGTAGCTGTTTATACTTCAATGCATCTGATTTTGATTGAAGTTCTTCTGTAGCTTGAATATTCTTCTTAGAGATTGATAAAACTAATGCTGTGAGATTTTTCGCATTGTGATAATATAGTAGTGTTGTAAATACGTTGCTTAGGTTGTTGTTGAGTTACTGTAGTGTATTGCGTTGAAGAGTTGTATTAAATTGTGTTGTATTGCATTGTGTTGTATTTAGCACTATTGATTGAGGTTGTTTAGTTGTATTTGATTTTGTCATTGGAACCATTGCTGTAGTGTATCTTCTCATATTGTTGTCATTGATTTACATTGTCTTGGGTCCTCCTTGAAAGCTATGATCGCTCGTCACGTTTTGCGAACTTGTCCTATTGGATTGTCTTGCTCCTTTTGGTACTTCTCTTCTTCCCCTTACTTCCGTTTTCTGAGCTGAGATTTTCTCCACGTAAGGATTTCTTTATGTCAAGTGCCCTTGGGCTTTAATTCTGGAACAGGCAACATTGCTCTTCGCAATAGCTCGGTCAATTATAGAGTCTAAGTCGAAATCTTCTCCTGCCCTGCGAAACAGCTCTGCGCTGCTATGCTTAATTGTCCTCCTTTGTTCTTTACCTAAGATGACGTAGTATTATTTCTTAACCCGTTTACATAAAGGTTATTGTAATTAACCATGATCTACAAATATCTTGTTTACAAAAGAATGATCTGATGTGTACATAAAAATAAATATAGTGAGTCTTCGAATTCAGTTTTGTCAGCTTCGTCTTCATGCCTCTACACTCATACTTTACGACTGATGTGAAGAGTAGCGGTTTCTTCTATCATCGCATCGCTTTCAAGCAACCCGCATTAAAATATAACATGCATATTTTTAGTTATACCAGAAACTAGCTAATTATACAGTGGTTAATGTATTGGTGTTTGTATTTACTGTTATTATTAAATATTTTAAGCGACATTATTGAAGATTTCGTTAGAAACAAATATCCAATTTGAACATTTTGCCTAGATGCTTAAATCGGCGCAAATGACAGCCTTTAAAATTAAATTAAGATTCCTTTTAATTTAAATTAATGTCACATTTTTTAACGCAAACTCTCTATTGTATTTTAAATTTACATATAGGAGACACATGATAATAAACATGCAGTAAGACTTCACCAAGATAAGGATTACACTTCAAGGGATAGAAGCTGAAATAAAATTATTGCTGTTCTGAGCGTTTAAGACAAGGCCAATTCAATTTTAAATGTTTTAGAAACAGATGGTTTACTAACTTGAATGTTGTTTGATTTCACTCTAAAGCTTTTCAAGATAATCAGTTAATATATTATTATTTAATTTTGATACATTATTTTTTCTTAACAAGAATTAATATGATTCCAAACGATGAAAATTTCACGGTTAAATAAATACTCTACTAAAATGAAACTACGCAATGCTTATTTGCGGTGAACCTCATGAGATATACGCATATGCATACGCAATCACATGGCCTAACATCTACTAGAAATCTTAGAAATGAAGCATCGCGTAGATATTAAAATACCAGTGAATTCATTTATTGAAATAATATGTATATTGTGACTATATCATGAAAATATTGTGACAGAATCACATAATAGAAACTTACTTTGATCACAATATTAGAAATTTATTATTTTTAGAATTCTGTTCAATTAAAAGTAATCCCTAAGCTTTTATGCAGCTTCTGAATTCATTAATCTTAAATAAATTCAGCCTTCAGTACTTTAGGAACTGATAAATAATTTATTGTATTAAGGAGGTAAATACTACTTACTAATACGTTAAAAGTCGAATAAAAGTCTTACATTAGACATGAGAAGAAAGCAATATGCCGGGAAAATGAATTAATCCCTGTTTCTGGGTAAATCTTTATTTCTTTGTATTTTAAAATATCATTGAAACAAGTTTTCCATAGCAGACAAGGCAAAACGTAAAATAAAGTATCCATTTTCCATTAGCGAATACTTTTGTTACAATTATGGAAAACACTTTAAGTTTCACAATCCTCGATAACAGAGAGCATACCTGTCACTTAAGAACAAAGAATTTTGAGATTAGGACAACTATATATAACGGTAATTTTCAGAATACTTTAGGAGAAAGAATTTCAAAAGATAATGCAATGTTTCGTGGAACGGTTTTAAGCAGTATGTTTCATTCTAACATAAGACGATATTAAAATTAGAGGATTAAATGTAAACTTTAAGAGCTAAAATTCGGTAAGTGTCTATGACATTTTTGAGTTAACTATTTAATAGTTAAGACTACAAAAATGCTTGCGACTTCTTTCCATTTAAATTCTTGAAAGTATTGTTGTAAAGCTGAATATAAATATTAGTTGTAGCACTTACTGATAGAAACAGCTGCAATACACGTCTATTGTTAAACATGCTATGTGTATATAACTACTTCCGCTAGTAAATAATTCTCGCAGAAGTGGAGGCAGTGAGTTCTGGCATTTTTTTAATGGAATAACTCTATAAACTTAACTTCGCTATGGCGCTGGTAATACAGAACATTCAGCCCAAATACAGGTATTGTTCCTTCGCTATTATGTAGAACTATGCTGTTCGCCAATCTTAAGTAAGATTCTTCTTAATGGATTTTCTTCGGTGGTGCAGTCAGTGCTGTTTTAGTGCTGTTTGGCATTGTGGGATAACACTAGAATCAGGCGATCTGTCGTTTTCAACGTATCTTCATTTTAATTGAACATAGCCTTTTAAATTTTTTATTTATAACTTCGATATTTTTTCTTAAAAATGTGCGAATATAACATGATAATTTTGTTGTTCATTTTTAATCATTATTTTCGACAATAATATTGTTTATACCTAGAGTTACAGCTAACAGTTTCTTTGATCGCATCCAGAAAATTATAGGTGAAGTGAGTGGGGGGAAGGAGGGGGAATAAAAAAACACCTGTTCGGAATTTTTGCGCACCACGTGTGTGCGCATTTCGTTTGTGTTAGAAAATTTATTTTTCAGTATACACATGTGTATTTTACTTTATTTGGATAGTTTTGTTGTTCTGACCTGTTTAACATGTCGCGTAGAAGTGTTGGTAGGAAATATCTAACGAAGGAAGAAATGCTGAAAGGTTTTGAACATCTTTCTGATGATAATTCTGCGTCAGAAACTGAATCTGATGAAGAATTACGTATCGAATCTAATGCAGTTTATCCGTCGAGGACTGGATTGTTCCTACTGAAACAAGTGAACCCGATTAATCTGATGGAGAACCTGTTCACGAAACAGAGAAGAAAAATAAAAATTTAGATCAATATCTCAAAGACTCCAAATTGATCCATTTGCCCTTATTTATGATATCTGGAATGCTTTTATAGAAAACTGCTTGAAATGTTATAAATTGGACGAAAATATAGCAGTGGATAAACAATTATTCCTCACGAAGACCCAATGCCGATTTATTCAGTAGATACCTAAAACATCAGAAGAATTTGGCATTAAATTTTGGTTTGCTTCTGATGTGCAGTCAAAATATTTACTGAGCGGATTTTTCTATTTGGGAAAAGATGAAACAAGACCAGTAGGTAGACATGCAGTTTTTCGATTGATGGAACCGCTGAAATTAGCAAAAGAAATGCGGAATTCAGAGATAAACTGCGTTGGCACAATAAATCGTACGAAAAGAGAATTACCTTATTCTTTCAAAAATACTGCTCTAGTAAGATTGCTAAGCATGAAAATATAATCCTAACGTCTTACCAAGGGGGAAAAAATTAAGAATGTCATTACTCCTGAGCATCATGCACCCAATACTGGAAATCGTATCTGATGAAACATACGCACCGAAAGTTGTAATTTTTACAATTCAACTGAATGTGGAGTTGATGTTTCGGACCCAGTGACCAAAAAATACTTAGTGAAGTCCTCATCCAGCCGTTGGCCAGTTTAATTCTTTTTTTGTAATATTCTTGATTTGGCCGTGATAAATGCATGGATCATTTACAAGGAAAAAACTGAATAGAAGAATATCAGACGTCGTGATTTTATTTTGAATATGGCTGAGGAACTTCGAAAGTTGTGCATTTCATCCATAATTCACAAACTTTCCGTATCTAAGGAAATAAGAAATGGTACTTGCGTCAACCCTTCCTGTCAGGGTAAACAATGTCAAATAAATTTATTCAGAGGAATTGAATTATCCTTCGATTAATATATTTACTCACTTTGCTTTATGCTGCTCTTTTTGACATTAAATTATCTTTTGATTGCATGTATTTACTCAATTTTCTTTATTTACTTATTAAATAATCAAAATGTATTGTTATAAGCATTACATAATATTAGCAAAAGGTGAGCCTTCTCTTCTATTCGGAACAAGGGGCCAAAATGACCGCTAATCGTAGTTGGGATCGCAGTTGATACGGGAAAGGCCATAATGCTAAGGCTAACATAGTTTCAATGTATGTTTTCGAATGCTTTTAATCTCTATGTTCCTGAGCAATGTAATGTACTTTTAAACTAAAAATGCGATTTCTCATTCTGTGATTTTTAAGAACCTCAAAATCATTATATTTTTAAGTTAAATAAGAAAGAATTTTTCACATTTATATTATATCCATTTCCAATAATTACATAATGATTTTACATCACGCGCGTAACCTTGAAATATCGTATAAAAGCAATTCTACCATTCATTGAAAGTATTCAATTCCGTGAACATTCATCTGGCCAACAGTATGCTCACTTACTACGATATTAAATTAACAGAAATATCATTAGTTTTATTATATGTAATTAACTAATTCTTAAATTGCCTTTGTTATTAAAATAATTTGCTAACTCTAAAAATTTTAAGCCTTTTACTTCAAGCGGTTTCGCATTTCTTTCCATATACATCTGCGATAATTATATATTTTTATTAGGTTACGTATATGTAATGTCGGATATAAGAAATGATTATACAAACCTCTATAGTGGGCGCTAGGCTAATCGACAAGTAAACTGCAAAAAATATTTAGAATAATTGTTTCATTGCTAATAACGAATTAACACAATTTCTGCTGAGTTCAATTTTTGAGCTATTTTAGAGTTGAATGGGCACGCTGATTTCAAAGCTGTAGTTAATTTTCTTATACCATGTCAAGTTTCTTTCTATAAACCCTATGTAAATTTGACCATTCTCCACTGCATTGAGTGTGGTTCATAGGAAGTACTACTGCTCTCCTATTGGCTGACATAAACTCTTCGACTGGCGTTGGGTGCATGGCGCCGTAAGAGACCAGCAATAGGCGTATACTTGTTTAGACTAATATATTTACGTCTGAGATACTGTAGTGAGATGTTGTGTGTGTGAAATATGGTGAAGTGCATTCTGAGCTCGTGTTTGTATACAAGATTAGCAGTATTTAATTTTTATTTATATATGACTAAAAACTTTCCATATGTCTGTTTCTCCTAGTTCACGTTGTAAGAGCTGAAACAGATTCGCATTCGTTTCGTTTTGTTATATATGTGACAGTTTTATTATTCTCAGTTAAAGGATAAATGTCAGTACATTTGTCAGTCAAACCTATATTAAAGGGAAAATTGGTCGTCAAGACAAATCGTGGGTCCCTCACTAAGTGTGCAAGCAGTAGTGTCGAGAGCCTACAGGTGTGGATAAAGGGAACACGTTCTAAGCTTGCATTTGGTATACCTATAATTTATCGAGATCCCAAAGATCACTCAAGTGATTGTTACTTTTGCATAGTTAAAACGTCAGGTATTACAAGGAAAACAAATTTAAAATAGAGTACCTTAGTTTCCCATCCAGCTATGCGCACGGTACCTCACTCAGCTGAAATCCCAGTGCAATTTTCAAAGAATTAATCGTTTTTGGAAACAGAGGTGAACGATTCTGATGAATGACGAATTGATCCCAACGGCGAAGATTTTGAAATTTAAGATGATTCCATTCGTAGGAAATTTAACCACCATGAGTTGAATAATTTGGAACGAAATTTGGGACTGCCCAAAAAAGCGTCAGAGCTGTTAGCATTAAGACTGCACCAGAAAAACTTGCTTGTCAAAGGAGAAAAATAAGGATATTGTTTTTCAAGCTTTAAACTCAAATATGTACCAATTAGTAGTTTATCAAGAATATTTGTGTACTTTGTGAAAAAAAATGTTTTATTATTTAAAGGATTGTAGAATTTAACATGTCCGTTTGAAATTTTATATGAATAGCACATTTTGAAAAAATTACTGATAATGGCTGATATTGCAGCGGAATTTATTGAAATTACTTTTGATACAATTGAAAATGTAGCAGTTTAATGCATTAAATTCCCTGTAATTAGTATGCCAATTATCGGGACATAGTCCTTCAAAACTGTTATCAGATTGAAAGAAGAAGAAGATGGATAACTTTTGATTTTTTAGAAAGAAACGATCTTGGTTTCAAAGAAGTCGAAAAACCGGTCAAACGGATATGCATGTAATTAAACTCGAATAAATTTTGAAGACTTTGAATAAAGTTAAATGTTTAACACAGGATTCTCTAGACTGTGGTCGATAAAGACCTACAGAAGTGAATATGACATTGTAAGAGATCGAGTCGATTCAGAGATAGGATAGGAGTCAATAAATAGAGTAAATTAAAATCATAAATATAATAAATGACGAAGTGTATTAGGGATTTAATTTCAAATTTTTTATACTGTTTTATGCATGTATAAGGTATTTCTCCCACCTTCTTAGTATGCCTTCGTGGTGTAGTGGTCAGCACGCTCAACGTGTATTTGAGAGGTCCGTGCGAAGGCATTGCGCATTTTTCATTTCTTCTGCGTCGAAATAACCTAATGTCTCTACAGTGGTGCCCGAACTAAAATGTGGTGAATGATGATTCTTCACCAGCAGACTTTGGCGATTGGGTCCCCTAATCCCCATTCGGCGTTTAAAAGGGGTATTGTATAAGGTATTTCTCCCGCCTTCTTAGCATGCCTTTGTGGTATAGTGGTCAGCACGCTCTACGTGTATTCAAGAGATCCGTAGTTCGACTCCCGGTGAGGGCTTTGCTCATTTTTCATCTTTCGTGCTTCGAAATAACCTAATGTCTCTTCAAGGGCATTAAATCATATACATTTCCAAATAAACTGACTAAAATCACATTAACATTTTCTTTCGTCTTTTATTAGTAAAGTAGAAAGAATTCGATAAAAAAAGAAATAAGAAATTTTTGAAGAGAACGGCAGTTGAAAAAGCTTGTTGTCCTATAATTTAAAAGATGATCTTTGATATCGTAATGTTGGAACTTTCATCAGTGCGGTGAAGGAATCATGCTTCATTTAAATCCCAGCTGTTTGTCAAAGAGATATTCTAGGCGCAGTGTCTCAGAAGAAGTTAAGAGAACAATCGGAAGTGGTAATGAAAAAGCTGAAAAAGCAAAGAAGCTTTAGAGGCATTTTGAAGTGTGTAGACAAACTGCTTGGTTATATTGAATGAATAACGGAGTTAAAAATTTAGGCCAATAGAGATTTGAGTAGTATTTGTCACATTGTCTGGCAAAATATAAACATAACTTCTTCCGCTAAAAAAGGAATAAAGCAAACGTTCTCCAGGAGAAAAATTAAAAATATGTGCAATGTCTTTACTGTTTTCATTATTTATTTTATTTACTTTTTTCATTATTTTTACTAGTTTTTCTCCATTCTGTTTAAACATCCAATTCATATTTTGCAGTATACGACGTTTTAGCAGCACATTCTATTAAAAGAATGCATTTTTATATAGCACTTGGTATTAACTACAGCTTCATAGAATACTGTTGGATTATTAATTTTCTTCCCAATACACTCGCGTAAATATGTATTAAAGTTAAAAATTGACTGTTCAGAATATTACTTTTTTACGTATTTCTTTCTAGAGTTAAGTTGAATCTTTAAAATGGCTGAAATCTCGCATAAAACGTCTCTACTATGCGATAGAAGCATATGACAATAAAAAGTCTTTTATATTATATTAGTAGCATACGCAACTGTTTTATGTTAAATTTGTGAGAACCTGTTGTACGACTGCAATTAGAACGCAAGGACTTTCGGGTTTGTCGACAACCTGCTCTTAACATTTGTGCATTACAATGCAGAAAAGCAACTCTGCCAATTTCTGTATGATGAATAGCGACTCAAGTAATGATTAGACTCTGAATATTCAAGTGATTTTACTGAATAATTTGACGGACTTTACCTAACACTCATTATTATATTTGACAACTGCATGTTTAATGCGACAACAAAGATTAATGTTTCATAACTTCCTTGGACTGAGGTTAGGTTGAATGCTTTAAAACATTATAGCCTGTTATTGTTATTATTAAATAAGAAAAGGCTACTTTGTGAAAGCTCTTTTTTTCATAATAAATTTGCATAAAAATGAAATTCCTCAAAAAAAAAGAAAAAAAAAAAAAGGAAAACTTACATTAATATGAAAGCAATTAATTCAAAGAAACGTTAAATAATAGCTAAAATTGTTGAATTATATGTAAATACGCAGAGCATTTTAGCTATTGCATATGTTAGCATGAGAACTGAATGAAATAATTCTCTCTGCTTGCATATATTTCAACATATGCAGATGATTTTATTAACTTTGCTATACAGTTTTATGTAATTTAAATCTGCGTTTGTTATTTTTTGTATTAAATTATTAAATTAATTTTTGACGTCCTTCTTCCGACCTCATATTCTTGAAATGTTTCATGCGCATGAATATTCAGTGACAAAACTCCACACAGATTGTTTCGTATGTAGGCTGAAATCTTCTCTTTCTTCCTCGTATATAAGGAAGGGTGAAAACTAACCATTGACGAACTTCATTTTTACAGATCGAAACTGAAAATTCCAAATTAAAGTTTTGCTAAATTTGTAATGTTATTATTAGAAAGTTACATGGTCTGTTCAGAAAATAATGAGACTGATTCCATGAAAGTCATTTATTTGAAGATAATTTTATGGACACATACTATTATATAAAATAGCCTCCTTCTGCATTAAAACACGATTCCTGACTGGAAGTGTTCAGCTGGAAGCTGGTTTTTAATCGAGAGAATGGTCCATGGATTGATCGGAGCTGTACAGTAGAGGGTGCAGCATTATACTACGTTGTGCTTAGAACTGACTTTAAACTTTCTTAGGATGAACCTTATTAAACGCATTAATTCGAGAACTTAACAATTGTATAGTCGAAATTTGGAATACTTGTTGTAAGTTTAATTAATTAGAGATAAATTAATTGACTTTAGAACAGTTATTATGACAAGAATTTGAAGAAAATGTTTAAAATTTTGTTTTGAAGAAATTGACGGTATGTTTAAGAATTTAATACCAATCTTCTGCTACATTCATTACCAAAACCAAACGTGAGTAACTCATCGGAAAATCTAGAAATGCAGCTTATTAATTTACAGTGTGATATAAATATTATTGAACACATCATTGAACATTATTATACACATCTCCAAACCTGTATCTGGTGCACATTTTACGTAATTTTATAATAGTTTAAGATCTATTAAATAGTAAATATTCACTTATAATACCGACATGTCTTGCGTATTTTAAGTAATTATGGGTTTCAAGTTATAAAGAGTAAGTGTTGTAGAAAATAGCCAAACATTGTAACTTGAAATTATTTTTCTAAAATTCTAAAATTAGGAAAGTATATTTACAACATTCCTTCTTTCAAAAGGTGCGCTATAGGCTTTCTCAAATGATAATTGCTTTTCTTACTCAAAAACTAGTATTTACTTTAAGTACCAATGCATAATAAATATTCCGATCTAGACAATATTTGCTTTTGACTATTTCTATATGCAGGGTGTAGTTAAGTTAAAACGAATTTCGTTGGAATGTTGCAAATAAATTTGAACTAAATATTTGTTTTATTCTATTTCGTAATCCTAACCTGATGATATTTGAGTATAAAACTAGAGCGAAAGAGAGATATTTAAAAACGGAAAAAAATTGGGGGTTATTGTAAATATTTAATTCTATCAAAATCATCCTTAAAACAGTATAATATTTCATTCGAATTAAAAGACATTACGTAGCTGGAGGTGTAGAACATAAGATATTTAATGTATACGATAAGAAAAATGGAACAGAACTTCGAAGAACATTCAGTGTATAATAAATTTAAGCATTGCACCTATGCTCTGTTAACTGATTTGGGGAAATTTGTATTAGTTCTAGTTGCCTATAATTAGTTATCAGCAATCAGATTGTTCGAACCAAAAGTATATGTATTCCTCTACAATAACGTAACCGAAAATTAAAACATTTCTGTGTTAAATATAATTAATTATTTCATATTGTTTTTTTGCATTCGTATTTTACAGAATTTTTTATTTTCTTTAAACATTTTTATCAATCCCAAAATGAGACATTGACTATTTGCCTTTTTATTCTTACCAACATCAAAACAGCATCACAAGATTAACAACCCGACTCGATACACTGCTAGGAAAAGGAGCCTCTCACTATATTTTCTCTGTAAGGAAAGAAAACAAATTTATTTCTGACTATGTGAATTCACAAGGTTGTAGTTCACCAGTTCAGAGAAAATAAAAATGTCACAGTTCATGTTCTAACGTTCTAACTTTGTTCTATTCTTTGTCAAAAAATATCTTTGGGAGGAAAATTGCTACACAACGTTGAACCGCCAAGTCTTCAGTTTCACATAACAACTCCTGGAATGCTGGTCACCTGAATACCCTTAATACACAGGATAACGCAATTTATCAGAGAATATTTGGGAATATCTCGTGTCTCTTACTGTCTGTACTTAAATTGTTCGTCAGTTGAGTCCTCTTCCTCTATTAAATCAATTAATCCGGTTCATTGGCAATATTTTCATGAATAAAAATGGAATGTTTCATGTATGAAATATTTTATGTATCCTTTTATGTGTCCTATGTGCATATTCGTTAGACGTGCACCTTACACTGATTAAATAGGTTAATGCATTTTATTAGTACGACATTCGTAAGTAAATACTTACTAACATTTCATGTTAAAATGAACATTTAGGAATACTATTAGCCTGCATTTCAAATGTATTTTAACCAAGAACATATCTTGAATACATTACGCATTTTGAAGCACGTTTTGGGAGCGCCTGAGAACAAACGAATTGAAAGTACCTTTTTGCATCGATTGGACAGCTTTTTTACCATAGCTATAGATGAATATCAGATCTGAGTTATTCAGTGGATTGATTTTCTAGATTCGGTATTACAAAACACACATTCCTCATGCAGTGTATTTCATTTACTGTATGAGAGCTAACGATGCTCTAGCTAACGATGCGCTAGCTAACGATGCGATCAGCAAAGCGCTACATTAGCACTGCAATGTAGAATAATATTCATACAATAAAGTACTTTGAAAATTCTGTATCACGTATTAACTTTGCAAATAATACATTAAATACATTAATCTAACAGTGTAATATGTTAACAATGAAATATAGCGCAGTAAGATTACAATACAAAACATTAATTTTGACGTCATACATTGGATTTGTGACTTGTAAATGTTATGCCCCTCACTATGGGAAACGTTTATGAGAGTTGTTCATTGTCTGCTTTCTTAGTCTGGGATATAAATTCTCTGAGAAGCACTCCCATAATTGGCTTCAATTTTCTCATTATTGAGGTAGTTTTTGTCTTGTCAAAGTACAAGGTTTGGCTAAAATGTTTCAAGTGTTTGCAATACACGAAACTCTGTAGTATAAAACATTTCGATTCTAGTCTGCAAATTGCATCAGAGTGAGTTGAGTTGCTACGGAGATAATTATCTTTTGTTGTTTGAATGTTTGTAACAGAAATGTGCGGTAATCTTGCTTGAAAAGTTGCAAAACTAATATAGGAAATAATTAAATGATGCAGAACGCTTATGGTGAAGAATGTGTGGCGTTTTCTAACGTCTTTTTGGGTTTTCTAACGTTTTTTTGTGGTTTTGTAGACTTCGAGATGGTAAAGATGACGTAAAAGATGACGAAAGAACGGGAATTCCTCATTCAAGCTAAACTGATCCAAACATCAGAACTGTCCGTGCTGAGTAAAATCAAGATCGTCGATTAACGATTAGAATGCTTGAAGAACTTTAAAACACTAATTAAGAAACTCTTTATATAACAATTGGTGAGAATTAAGGAAAAAGAAATTGTATGCACGCTTTATTCCGTATTAATTAACTGCAGAACAAAAGGATGATTGAGTAACGGTTTGTCAGGATTTTCTTGATATGTGAATTAGCAATATAGACTATTTAAAAAGTCATCACAGATAATAAATGTTGGTGTTTCGTCAAAGATCCTGATACGAAGACACTGAGAGTCAGAGTGAGTTTGCCAAACCTCGCCAAAACCAATGAAAGTGCATTTCTAAAAATCTAGAGTGAAGATAATATTAGTGTTTTTTTTTTTTTTTTTTTTTTTTTGTTTTTGTTTATTTGCAGAGGACTGATTAACCAGAAATTCTTTCCTGAAGGAAAATTAACGAACGCGGTGTTTTACATGGGTGCATTGGACCGGTTATTGAAAAGCATAGTAACAAGGATTATGTGAAAATATTGTAGTTTTTTTTTTAATGAGCTCAATCTTAAAACTTTCTAGCCAGGTTCCAGGAAGGCCAGTGCTGGGATTGTTTACTTTACCTTCTGCTTAGCATTTAAAACATTCAGCTGCTGTAGGTATTGTTGCGCTTTTCCGGATGGTATGATGGTTAAAGAAAGGTAGATGTCATACTGTTTATTTATGTTTTGAACCTCAGTCAAATCTTAACTGTTTGTTGTTATAGTGGATTTATGAACTAGAACTCAAGTATTTATGGACCAAAAAATCTACTACAAAGGAGAAATATGCAAGAAAAGAAAGAATATAGATTCTTTTCCTAGGGTATTCTCGGGTAAGACGAGGGAGGAATTCTGCACAAACGCTCTCCGTTATCTCTTGTGACGACGGCCTTTGGCCAACAAGAGGTGCACTTCCTCGTCAGCCTTAGTCTTAATTAACCCTTTCATTGCGAAGTAGTTGGTACTGATGAGTACTGGTAGTTCATCCCTAGTTTGAATCAGGCGAACGGACTGCTTGTATGGCTTCTGTTCATAGCTTACCCCATGTGTAACGTGAATACGAGCAAGGTCTCGTAGAAAGTCCTCCACGAAGGCATCCGTCTCTTTAAGTAGAGAGTGTTCTTTACAATACTAAAAAAATAAACTCCATTCATCTATGGTTATTCATGAAGCCGCCCTCACGTAAATGCATATCTGGACATACAAACTAGCAGCAACAGACATATTTGCATCGAAAAGCATTCTTGACTCTAGAAACTAAATTAACCTCCCCTAGGTTTAAATAATTAATTAGTTTTACGTTTAAAATTCTTTTTCATTGCAACAGAAACAAGTAACGAGATGTTGAACTATTACTAGAGTGGTAATTTAATGAAGAAGAAAAATGAGCTATTAGTACAATTTAGATGTTTAAACTCTAAATTTATCTTCTTGTTTATTAATCTAAAAAAGATTTTATTTCAAATATATGATAAATAACTTTAATTCACTGCCGTAAACTACTTAATCGATGTTAAGCTTTGTACGAAGAAATGCTTTCAGAAAAAGAATTTCTTTCGGAAGCTTCTTCATATTTAAGCAACAGTGAAAAAGAAACATGAAAATATTAATGCACGTACTACAAAGTCGCGCTAGATATGCATTCAAGATTAAATAATGACAATATGGACCTGAAATATTTAACTATGCACATATAATTAGCTTGATGTGTCTAATGTTAAACTAAACAATCATTAATAGTTTTGAAATTTTTACTTTAGTAATTTGTGCTTTATTATAGAATATACTTCAAGTTTTTCACCTACCAGTTAGAGCAGGTTTTATACTGTTCAGTCTTTCTATTCCATTTCTTATTTTTGATGAACCCAGCTTTGCTATGAGGAAATCATTCTGACGAGAAATGCAACAGGAAGCATCCTGGTGATGAAATAAATGATACGGTTGAGCATTTTGCGCGAATTATTTCATAACGCCAGCTGACATCACTAGAGTTTGCACCTGGGTTTCCTCATCAGCGATAACGAGTTTGTACGAACATCTCGTTACGCGCCGCCAAGTTATCGCGAGATAACATGTGGTTGCTCATAATACAAGCTGATCCAGATGTTGTAGATACGCCCTTAATCCTCAGTCAGTATAACAGTCACAAATATCAAGATCCAGAAATATTACCAAAATGCTTTAAATATCATTTTATGGAGATGTTTGCTCACATTTGGGTTAAAAATTATTTATTAAATTAACATTTTATCATTTAAATAATATAAATTAAGCATTAAAATAATTACTAATTGTTAAAAAATATAAACTCCGTATAAATAATTAAACGCTTTTTAAATTTGACTAGGAAATTTAATTAAATTGAGAATTTTACGTTGATTATTAGTTACTTTTTCATATTTCCAAACAATTATGTTAAATTATAGAATATTCTAGAAATAAGACTACCAAAAATATTAAGAAATCGGAAACTATAGAAATTACTAACGACATGGCTCTCACGAATTAGCATGTTTTTAAACTAAAGATATAACGCATAGTGTCACTTGCGACATTATCAATACATAGTTAAGTCTAAAGGAGTTTATTTATGATTTCTTAATTGAGGAATATGGACAAGAAAATACGAGTTCGAGATTTCAAGTCCTAAGTATTAAAGCTATAAGCAAACACTTTTAAGTTGATAATAATACAATATTAATAGTTAAAACAGTTAATGCAAAGTTAAGAAAATTTAATCATATTTAATCTTTGGTTTATATGCTTTTATGTATTTTCAGTATTTTTCAATGTTTTGTTTACCCTTTTCAGATATTTTGATCGAAACTATTGTTCTCAAAATCTTCGAATTGTATTAGAGCAGACTTATAAAATGCACACATACGAATATCGTTGGCTGTGTACATAATTAGAGAAGTTAATGTCTTTGATTATGTACAGATATAAATATGTATTCATCCCAAATATCGATATTAGTGACCAAGATTAAGGCAATAAATGCAACTAGCAGAATTTCTGAAACATACGTCTTGAATTTGGATAAAATATATGGTACTAAGATATTTTTGCAATAACAGAATAATATACAAACAGTAATTAAAATCAGAAATTCGCCATGTGGCATATAAATTTAGGAAAACGTATCAAGCAGTAAGCAGTAGATCTCACAACAAAGAAAGGCTAATAGAAAGTGTACTTATGTGTAACAACCAGAAAACTGTCGCTAAAAGTCTTTGTACCAATCAGTCATAGAGCCAATGAAAATTATTTGGGGAAATCAGCTCAGGTTTCCATAAAATTAGGATTTTATGTGTATCCATTATTCTGATAACATTACAAAAAGCTGATAGCATTATCAAATAATCAGATGAATATATACTACGGTAAATCACTTAATCAGTATCGCGAAGTGGCATTTGTTTAAAATATGATATGCTAATGACAGTTAGTCATATATTGGTGACAGTCTCTTTTCAAAGCACAGCTGCCATTGGAACAAAGGTATGGAGGAAAATTGCAGATAAATGCCTGGTAGACAAAGGGATTTTGAAGGTAATGAAATATCAAGCAGAATAATATGCAGTATTTTAATAAATGTTTTCTATCCGTGGATCATTTATATATTTCAACTCTAAACAACGTAAAGAATTAAAAATTATCCACCTTTTAAAATACTCGTCTTAAATTATGCATGAAAGTGTGAAGAAAAGATTAGATTAAACTATTTGATTAAAGCAAAGCACATTCGACTATATGCTTACGAAAAATGTTGCATTTGAGATGAATTTTTAAGGGACGTTATCTTCTTAAATGCGTTATAAAGGTGGGAAACCATGAACATCTGATATATCGAGCAGGTTCAACTGCCAGAAATTAGAACCCGATGCGAACTAGAGAAATTTCGCCTTTAGCCATTCGGCGATAGATTTGTGATTAGAAAAGGACACGAATTTCAATTTATTCTCTGTATCAGTCTTGACTTAAAAATCAGATATTTAAAACATCTGCCTAACGGAGGAAACGAAAATGTAATATTTTATGTACACATATTTATGATGAAGTGATGAATTATATCTTCATGTATTCCAGACTGTTGAAAAATTTATGATAATCATAATTATATTGTGGTATTTCAAATCTATATTACATCGAAAGAATTAAAGCAATAATTCTTTTAAAATGCATATATGCCTTTCTTTTGAAATTTGCATGACATACTCTTGAGATTTGTATGATATGCTAAACAGAAAAATATCTAGTAATTGGATTGGATTGGATTATTCAATTACAACAAAGCACACGAGGGCTATCTTCCTAAAGGGAGGGATGCCTTCGTGGAGGACTTTCTAAGGGAAACTGGCTCGTATACACGTTACACATGGGGAAAACCACGAAAACGCCCATGCAACCAGCCCGTTCGCGGGATTCGAACCTCAAACCGAACTACCAGTGTTCAGCGTCTTTACCGCTCGGCCGCTGGTCGGCCTCTAGTAATTTAATAAATGTTTTCTACGTCCGGGGATGCTTTTCAACCTCATTTTTTCATTACTGTTGCTAGACGTTTTGAGTTCACAGATTTTAAAGGACTTCTTTTCTGTATTAATTGAATTGCGAAATCGTGCAAAAGATAATACATATTGATTGCTCAAATTTAAATAACTAAAGAACTATGGATTTTAAAATTATGATGGAAGTTAAACGGGTTGTCAAGGTAATTTATGTATATAAAGAGCTCGGTGCTTGTTTAAGTGTCCTTTGCAAAAGTAGGAATAAAATGTGATCTAACGAATAAAATAATAATAATTGAAAAATTTTCATATTTAAAATAATACCAAAATAGGCTTTTCATATTAAGAAGGTAGCATCATTAGTGCCATGATAATGATAATAGCTTGCAGCAAAATTCTTCTGCAATAACGGCAGAGAAAACAGAAACCAAAGAAATATTTCCGTTTCCTCTCAAGTAGCATTTGAAGAATATATTTGCAAAAGCCACCATAATAATCAAAAGAGTACATCAGCAAAAATAAGAATATACGTTTTGTTTATTTTCAGCAAATCTTGATGGAACGTGACTAAAAATGGCCGACTATGGGAATTATTTGCTATTTCTCGGAAATGGCAAGAACTCTGTTGGGAATATAGCTCATTAACAATGCGGAGAGAGTGATGAAGCCGACAATATATGTTTCATGAAAGCAATCATAACCCCGAAGGAATAAGAGTATTTCTTTTGCCTAGCAAAGTTCTTGTCTTGAATAGAAATACGAGCTAGTATAAAAGCTGCGGACAAATGTTAAGGAACTTCAATAAAGTTGAGTTTGTTTTTCATGTCCACAGAATGAGATTGCTCTTTGCTGCTTAATTATTGGAATTTTTTCATTCTTTTTATAAAATTTGCATTTTTCTTGTTAAATTATTTACATACGCTTAGATTTAATGAGAAATATTTTACATACGCTTATGTAAAGAATTTATTCGAATCCATAATGGAAGCCTTTGCTTCCTCTCTTAGCAGGCTACCGCCATGGATTTAGGAAATTCTAATCTCCATGAGGTAGTCTTTGAAATTCATGTTGTGATCGAGGTTGTGTTAGTTATCTAACTAATTCGAACTAATTTCAATTACATTAAGATGCTTTTTACAAATTATTATTCAATTACATTAAGATGCTTTTACAAATTATAAAGATGCTCTTTTCGAAATGAAAATTACTGTCATGTATATGAGAGAAATGAAACACTTAAATGCTTAATTTACATTATAAGGTTTATTGTAACTGTCTTTTTTTAGTGTTAATGTTTTTTTCCCTGTGATTCCCTTTGTTTTGGGAGGGGGATTTTTTTTTCATCACCTTTTTATTTTGCCAGTCATCAACAAAATGTAAACTGGGTTTAAATAGCAAGTGAATTTGTAATTAGTGATAAAGTGTGCTGTGACAAAAACCCATTTTAGCAGTTTAACTTGTGACAAACAGAAAGCCACCTAGTCGAGCTGACGAGTAAATTTAGTATCTGCTGGAGAGTAGGGCTAAAGTTTTAGTTTCTTTAACCAACTTAGCTGGTGAAAGTTTACAATATGTACTTTACTGCTTTTAACGTTTGAGTTACTGAAGTCCTACAAGCAGAGGGGTTAATGTTTGTGAAGTTTTACTTGCATGAAATTCGTTGTTTTTAATAGAACTTTTAGTTAAGTTTTACATTATGTCTGTATTTTACACTATGTCTGTATTGTGAAATACAGTTATATTTATACTTAGTATGAAGAACACGATTCATCCAAGCAACAAAACGTTAAATAGCTAATTAGATTTAAAAAATAATTATTTCAACTACTGAATATTAACGTATTTTATTATTTCATGATTTCATGTAGTCTTAAAAAACAGTTAACTTCTCAAATTAACGTTTAGAGTAAAAATAAATTAAAATAAATTAATGGTAATCGATATTTTAATACTGTCACGCGTTCACAAATTTAAAGGTTTTTATTGTGTGAAACAAAAATAGCATCAACAAGTCCTAAGCTTTTAATAATAAGTATTTTGAAGAAAATGTAGGTTTAAGTTCCACTGCTGTAAAAATGTTCTTGTCAAAAATGACAAATGATTTGTTTCGTTTCGTCAAAAATACTTCTACGGAAATACAACTCTCAGATTAAAAAATCTTTGCCCTGTCTAAAATTTAACTCCAAAATTCAGATCCTCCAAGTTTTTCAATTCGGAAGTTTCAAATCCATCAGCAGCAGTAGCTCCTTTCTCCGAGTTCTAGTTCTGCTATGTCGATATTTCCGTAAATAAAAACATCCCTAGAGTTTCTAAAATTCGAATTCGACTCACTGTGAGTTATTCGTAGCATTGAATCAATCACTTTCAAAATGTAAACCAAAATTACATTTTATTTTATTTCTTTCGAAAATAAATTCCTCAAAAGGAAAATGGAATATTTTTGCATTTTTTTTTCCTTTTCTCGTTTCTTTTGCATCTTAAAACTTCCAAGATCTTATGCCATAAAACGTTTGACATCGGTTTATGCAGCATATGTTTGCTTTTGAGGCTAACTCAGTTTGCTTGTAATGTGTTGGTAACTTTCCCAAAAACTTCTTCTCTCCACCCAAATTTTACGGAATATCCATTGAAATCGTTTTGGAAAATCAATAAAAATTACACTGGAGTCTACATTTTGTTTAACGAAATGTATGATAGTATTCGACGTTTTGCTCGAATATATTGTTAAACTTTCTCAGTATCTTTTATTATCGTTTTTGAAATAAAAACAAAACGCAATACAAAGGGAATATCGGATGCATGTTAAAAACAAAAAACCAATATATGTTGATAGAATGTTAACACACACTATAACAGTATTCAAATAACATTTGAACCTTGATCAGTGCTCCTTTAAATTGCTTGGCCCGAGTTATGTAAATTGCTTTTGTAAATACGTTAAAAATAGTCTGAAGGCTTTGTAACAGTTTGAAAAATATGTCAGAAGAAATGTTAAACCTAAAAATATCGAAAAGTTAAGAAATGCTATATTCGTCATAAATGCATAATACATATAATGATTACATTGAGAGTAATGATGCAGATAGACCAGAGTCTTCGAAGCAAAAAACGTAAAATATCGACTGCTATATTATAAATGCGTTTAGCTCTTCATTAAGATTTTCTTGGTAATAATGTTTTCTATGTTAATTATATTGCTAGAATATTTTATAACCATTACAATGTTTAAAAATAATAAGGTGTTGACAAGTTTTTTTTTTTTTTTAAACTTTTTTTAACACATTCAGATTGCATTTTTGAAAGTTATTCGCTGTTTCGAACGCACAAAAATCACATTAGGACAGATTTTCCATGTGTGAGATACTTGCGAGTACGTATTTAAATTTCCTCAAACAGAAGAATGAATCACTACAAAGACGTACATATTTGACATCTTTCACACAATAACAAACAGGATTTTAATTCAAATATAAATAAAAGTAATTATATTTTATTTTTTTTTCACTCCATTATTTATGCAGGCATTCACATAACAGTATAGAAGAGGTATTTATACGCCTTGTTTACTAATTTTCTCTTTGAAATAGATGAAATTGATTACTAAAACATTCATAACAATAAATACAATTTCCGGTTGGGGTAAGAAAATTAAAAGCTTAAATATGTTAAACGCAGTCTGAAACTTTTATTGCTGTTTAAAGTTTACATAAATAATGCATAACTCTGGACACAATGATGGTTAACCGCCTATGAATACTTAAATACTTAAATTAGCCAATGAATACTTAAATTAGCAAGTAAATCCTAGAATAAATATAAACCATTGTTGTGTTAGTAATGTGAATTTAATAAAGATCAATCTGAAAAACAAAATACTGGAAAATTTTTTTAATCAAATAAATAAAGGTAAAGAGTAGACAAAATACTAAATTAAAATTTGCATTTTTTTACTTCCTTGTACGAAGTAAAGGAAGTATTGTAATCGCGAAAAATTCCGAGTACCATATTTCAACGAAAATATTCATTTTGAATACTATTGAATGTAATTTAGACATGCTATTGCGTGATATCTGTACGTAAGGACAGAAAAAAGGACTCCTTTCTCCCCAAAGGAATTATAAAACTGATTTAAATTGGATTCAGAAGACATTTTTTCGCGTTGTCTGTACGTCGGTATATCTCGCATAATTCAAAAAGGAACAGCCTCAGAACGTTGATATTTTGTATGTGGGACTGCTATAACATTTAGATGTGCACTTTCCTTTTTGGTTGCAATCAGCAAGTATATAAATATGTATATATCCACTCTGTTACTCTGTTCCGTGAGCTCAGTTTTCTTAATTCTTATATTTTGGTAAATTGCGCATTTTTTTGCTTTAAAATGATTGAATTATATTGTTCTTGTCTTCCGGTTAAGTATTTTATGCCTTTAGTTAACTTGCATGTTATAGTTGTAGAATCATTAACAATTTACAAGGTTTTTGAAGTTCGGCTAAGCCTAATTTTGTTTTACTCTATCTGCCATATTTTTTTACATTTAAACATAAGAGCATTTAATTATCATGTGTATTTACACCATAACAGCCCGCGCAGAGAAAGAGGTGAAGCGCCATTTGCACATAAAAGCAAACCAGTGTCAAATAACTTTACCGTAAATACAGTTCAGTAAATCATTTCAATATGTGAATAAATCAACACACTAATTACTTACAAGTTTATATACCACATATTGGTTATTTTAGGTTACTCTCAAGAGGAAGAGTTCAACACTATTACTCGTATTAACTATTCAAACACTAAACTTGTATTAACTATTCTAGGAGAAATTTTAAAGCAAATGCAACAGGGTTGTATACAGAATATCAAGCAAAAAGTATACAGAATATCAAGAACACACTTTAGCTCTTCCTAATGGCCAAATCGGGAGTCACAAATAGGAGGCAACTGTTTCCTTAAATAACGATCGGGCAGAGGCACGAAACAAATTCAATTAAATCTAGGGTAGGAAAATGTTGCCGTCCACTAAATTTTAATTTCATCTCTGAGTAAAGGTTAGATTTTGAGAAATGGGTTATCACGAGATATCATCTGCATTTATGTCAGATTCAAACAATATATCTTAAGCCTGATAGTCCGGTGTGCTAAGTACTTATAGTATGATAACACATATGAAGGAAAACAATACTTCTTTAAGGCTTTATGGTTGCTTAATTAACATCTACAAACATCTGGCTATCTAAAAATGATGGGCTGAAGCTAATGGTGTAAATTAATAAGTTCCAATATTGCGTTTAATTTGTCTTTATTCCTTTAATTTAGAAATACACTTTGATAGGTAAACTCTAGATCAGCGGGTCAACCCTTAGAACTTCACGGACCACTACATATATAATTTAAATATTTGGCGGACCACTAATATGAATTTAAAAAAAGGTTTAATTGATACAATAATAATCAGCAAACGACACATATTTCTTTCACATAAAAATTACATGAAAAGTACGAGAATTTTACCTTCTTGTACAGAAAGCTTCACATTTCCATATCACTGAAAAGGAACTTCACGGAAATCATGAACAAACCGGCAAACTCAAAGCAATATCAATAAACTGACAGTGTTACGCTGCCAATTTTTAATTTATTGTAAACATAATAATAACCGCTTACTCAGGAGTGGCGCCTCGATAAACAGTTAGACAAAACAAAAATGGAAATTTTCAGAGATGCAATTATAAAAACGAATGTAGATGGTTCTCATAAAAATCAATCCAGGTGCCTATTGACACGAAGAAAACTGTGCCATTAACGACCACAATATCAAATGTCTGTAATTCAAAAGGAAAGAGAATTCCAGTTTGCTCTCTTATTGATAACAGCAGCATATCCATGAAGCCCATCTCTTGCTTTAAAATATCGCTAGATACACCTACAAAACTAGCTAAAACGACGCTAAATTCAGAAGGAATTTCGCTAAAAGTAGTAGCTAAAATAAAAATAAAGAAATAAAGAAATAAACGTATAATCCATATTCCATAATTGGTTTTGTTACTCGTCATTTTTAAACTGAATCTTCATAAAAATATAAATAATGTCCCAATTTTTCTGCGGACCATCATTAAGGTTTCACCGGATCACCAGTAGTCCGTGAACCACCAGTTGGCGACCGCTGCTCTAGATCATTTGGAAAGCTTCAGTTGCAAATTTCCTCAACCTTTCTTTGTAAATTCTTATAAAGCTAGTATTTTTTAAAGAGTGAGTTAGTATGGGAAGGCATTACCTGTTGACCCATGGTATATCGCATGTGCCCTCGATATTTTTACCTGTTACCTGTACCTGTAGCATAAAATTATTCGTATTAACGTTACCTGAAGCTGAAACTCATATCTTGAGGAAAATCATAAATGATTTTGTGGAAGAAACAATTAACAGAACACATTATATTTATTATTAACCAAACTTATTTGCATTCATTCTTACTAAGACTCAAGGAAAAAGAGCATTTTCTGGCAGTGTCAGGTATTCTACATACCGTATACGCTCACATAATGTACGTACCATTTTTACTAAAATTACATCACTAAAATGCAGGCGCGGACATTACACGGGTCGTTCAAATGTCGCACTTTTCTTGTGAGTAATTTTGTGTGTAAATTTCATTTCAAACAGCCAAGTTAAGTTCTAAGTGTAAGAAAATGGCATAAGTAATAGAGGAATCAAATTTAAAGTTGTCTAACAGCTACCTAAAATTTACAAACTCAATTTCTCCCATCCACATATATAATATAAATTACCCGTTTGCGTTATCAACACTCGGCGCGTATTTGTTTGCACAGGAGCACAATATAGAGGCACAAATTAACCAACACTTGCAATTTCAATATTTATTTTTACACAAATTAAATAAATGTTAGTTCTTTTAATATCTTGTACACATTATTTTTTAAAAAGAAATCTGTTCTGACGCACTGTATGAAAATTTTGGTTGTTATGCCTTGCGTATGCGAATGCAAAACTATTCTACTGCAAACAGTAGCATAAAAATACCAAGATGGCAGTGTGGGCACTGTAGTTGGCGTGTCTAGGACTTTTTGCCATCGCCATTTTACTGTGCCCGTTTCGCCGTCGGTATGTTTCGCCGTCGGGACATTTCGCCGTCAAGATACATTTATTTTTACATGACTGTATTTTATCAAGCTGTATTATACTCGTATTAAATTTGTTTAGTTTAATAATTATGTTTACTTTTTGTATGCTTAATAAAGGTTGCTTTTAATATATATAGTTATTTACAAGTAGGAGATATAAAGAAATTACACATAGTTAGTTGGAAAATTATGTCAACCAAAGAGAACTGGAGCTAAACTTCTGAGATAAGAGAAGTAATATTATAGATTTTAAAATTATGTGGGTATAATATTTACATTATTTGTGAAAATGTCTTGAAATTTTAATCGGCTATTTCGGATAAATCCCTCATACAAACAGGAAATTCCCATATTTATGAAATCTGAATAGAAAACAGAATGACTTGGAAAACTTGTCAGCACCTTACTGTCTTAAAATTAATATGTGTGTAACTGTGTATTTGTATAGAAATGCACACAAAATTAAATTAAATTTTTAAACTAAACAGAGTTATTAATTTTAAATCAACTTAATATAATATGATAGATATAATGCAATCGTGTAAAGAAAAATATGTTTTGACGTCGAAACGTCCCGACGGCGAACCGACCCGACGGCGGAACAGCCCGACGACGAACCGGCCACGTTGAAACGGCCACGACGAATAGTTCTATTCCTGTAGTGGCAGCCACATAGTGGAGAAGCAGTGAAAGTTATTATTTATAATTTTAAGCTACCGCAACAAAGAAAAAAAGCATTGTGAGTAATACTCAGTATATGAGTGCAAATAAATTAATTAGTAAACATTTTCTATCTCACTTTTATTTCGTCCTTGCAAATCATTTCCAGTTGCATCAGAACATACTAATTGTTAACACAAACATAATGCGTACACATTAAATATTAAAATTCAAATTCTAAGCAGTTTTTAAAAATTTTAGACAGAACAATTAAAAATAACAATATAAACAGAACAATTTTCAACACACACATAATACTAGTACTTTTGCTTCTTTTTTCACGTATTAGGTATCATCATCATCCCTTTCTCCACTCCTATCTTCTTCATTTTCTTCATTCACGTCATCTTTCTCGTTTTCTTCATTCACGTTATCCTTCCAAAGGAGATCATCTTCTGTTCCCTCCAAAACATTTGATGTACCAGTTACTTTGAAACTTTTCACAATCACATCATCGGATATGCTTTTCCATGCAGCAATAATCCACGCACACACTTCTGAGATGGATGCCCTTCTCAGACGTCCTGCTGCCGTGGTCCCTCCTCCCTCGGAAGTCATCCAATTACGATAGCTCCGTTTGAATGCCATTTTAAATGGCTTATTGTGCAAACATCAAGTGGCTGGAGAATGGAAGTTAGAGCCCCTGGATCACACCAATATCAATTCTTGAGGTTTCAAGATTTTGTTTCACTGCGTCTGTGAGATGTCCTTTGAAGCTGTCCAACACGAGAAGAGGAGGTAGCTGCAATAAAGCTCCAAGTCGTTTATACCCCAGCACTCTGTAGCCAGTCTTGAACAAAAGCGTCATTCATCGACCTCTCCTCTTGAACTCGTACCACAATTCCTGATGGCAGTTTTTCTTTTGGAATTGTTTTTCGCTAAAAAAGCACGCACGGCGTAAGTTTTTTTCCATCAGCAGTAACTGCTAACATAACAGTTGCTCTTTGTTTTTCACATCCGCATGTGCGTACTGGTACAGATCTTGCACCCCGTTCATTTATGGTGTAATTGCCTGCAGCATCAAATTAAACTAGCGTCTGATCGGCATTCGCAATTTGTGAAGATAAATAATGATTCGCTTTCAGCTTCGCGATAATGAAACGATGAAAGAACATCAACTTATCTTCATAGTCACTGGGCATTTTTTGACATATTATCGTACGCCAGCGAAACGAAAATCGATTTCGTTTCAACATTCTCCGCAACCAGCCTTCATTCTTCTTGAATTGCGATGTAGGAATGGCTACTTTTCGTGCCGCAGCAAGCGCTCTGATTTGGTACATTTTCCGTGTTACTACATACCCTTGAGCACGCATATCACGAACATATGCAACTTTCATTTTTCTACGTTCGGAAACTTACATTTCGAACCATGAAACGCACATTTGTTTTCTTCGTTGCCGCTAGCTCATCACTCTGTTTGCTCCAACTGGACACTTTTCGCCCGCATTTTATACCCTTATGATGCTCTTTTTCCATTTTACTGCGCAAACTCTACGACGTTTAGATTAAAAGCCGCCGTATAGCTGCTGAATTTTCCCATTTTCAAGCACGCTACTTGCTAATTACAACGGATTCCAAACGCTAATATGAATAAAAGGAGAAAGCTTGAAATATGCTAATGCTCCGAGCAGGAAGAACGAGAAAGTAATTTCATTACAAAACAGTATTTCCTGGCAGCCAGTGTGGTGCAAATCTGTTTGGACTGCCATCATTTATTATCGAGTCTGCCAAGTCGATTGTTGGCGTCGATGTTGTGAATGAATAACAGTTGCACCAGAATGCAAGAAAAGTCTCTGTTTTCCATCCTGGAGTCAACCAAAGACAAAACCAAATGCATATTCTTTCTTTAAAGATGCTTATTGACTAATCGTATTGACTGAAGGAAAAAGGCGATGTTAAAAAAGTATACTTTAAAGTAAGAAATTCTTTAGTTTTTGGGGTCAGACATTGTTCGGGTCATATTGTTTTACATAAATTTTATCTGTAAAGTTAAGGTCGGACATTACATGAGCACGGACATTTCACGAACGTATACGGTATTATTTTGTATTATTCCCTCATGCCCGACACCATGAAAAAAGAAGACTATTACTAATATTAAACTGAGTTCGTTCTCATGACCGCTGTTTAAGGCTTTTTATTTATGTCTAACTAATTTAATAAATCTCCTTTTTGCAGTTAAATTCTCTTCCATTGAATTAAATGAATCTTAAAGAGAAGTGCAACTAAATTTACACGGCAGTCCTAGGAAGTTTCGTGGGATATCACTTATTTTATAAATACCACAAATTATGATATTTAACACCAGCATTAAGCAACATGCTCGTCATTTAGGGAGGTTCTAAAACTGCGCAATTCATAGAATTTCTATATATTAGTCCACTTTGTTCTTCACAGAACTTAGATTTAAATAATGTTTTAACCATCAGCTTTCGTAAAGGCTTTAAGCATTTTCGGAGAAAATCCGTGTCTTAAGTTAATGGTATGGCATTAAATGCTGGACTATAAATCTTCTGAACTACGTAATTTAAAGACTTATAACCTATGTGTCATTGTTAACTTGGTGATGAGCAGTTGCAGTTTGTATTTTAATAAGCGTAAATTTAAAGAAAAAATAAGGAGATGGAAGTATGCCTTAAACGGGACTTCATAAATATGTGTGTAATTTTTTTTGTTTTAATTGTGCTTTCATATAAATACATAATTATAAAGAAATACATATTTAAGACTTGCATAAATGTGCCACCTATTAACTGTAATTAAATGTAAATAATTAATATTAAAAAACACATCTCTAAACAGTAAAGAAAGTTGCAGAAATTTCAATTAAAACAAATCATCTTTCAAATAGTAATTTTCTTATAATAATAACTTAAAAAGTACATACAGTTGAATTACAAGTAGTCTTTTAATTTTCAAATTCAAATTCTTGCAACAAATACAGTTCAATAAATAAGTATTCTAAATATACAAAATGAACAGTAGTTTCAAATGAAAACTAGTGAAAAATTGAAATATAGTTTAGAATAAAAGATCAGTTCTGCTTTTAATAAACAGTAAAAAACCACGCGACGGTTACTTTTCCTAAGCAATGATGACTTCCTCTAACGTTGATTGGAAATATACTTCATATCTACTTTGGGGTTTCAGTAAAAGAAGATTAATTTTTATTTTTATATTTTTATTATCTTGAAATTTTTGTCATTTTTCATTTTCATTTTTATTTTTAGAGTTTGTACTACTATGAATTCTTATTTAAATTTTTATGTTTGGATGTTGTGTTGTAAATACACGTTTGCTATTATTGACATTGTTGAGGAATAGCCTTGCTTTGATTCCAGTTTACTTTTAACTTAAGATTCTCGATCCACTTATATATTCAAATTTGCACTAGAAAATCGCTCATATTAAAAAGCAAAATTTGTTGTAGTAACGTAAAATATGAAGAATATAGTTTACAATAACATAGTTGCTAACTACTGAAATATACATATTAATACGCACACAGAGGCGTAAGAAAGAAGATTAAATTGAATATCGTGTTGCTCATCAGCATTCCGATGACAAAACTAATATGTATTTTGAGATGTGTTTGCTATAATGAAATACTGATGAATAAAATTAAGGATAAAAAATTAATTCTTAATTAATTAAAAAACTAATTTTTACCTTTCTTTCTAAAAATAAAATTATTTCTCATTCTATTTGGGAATCTATTTTTAAAGAAACAGTAATATTATATTTTTCGGGATATAATAAACGATAAGACATTTTCACATCTAATGTTACTGCCGCACTTGAAAGATGGAAGAAGGCAGAGTTGATAAAATAAAATAAAATGGTCATACAAAAAGCATCGTTTTATTAGAAGAGGAATATGAATATATATTATTTATTATATACCTAATGAGTCACATGCATGCTGTAAAGAATGTTTCGTATCTGCCGTTAGACTGAAGTATAAAATTCGGAAAATAAAATACTTTGATTATTATTGTTTTCAACATACAATTGCATTTCATTACCGGAAAACGAACTTTCCCGATGCGAAGTAAAAGGATTCTTCTAAAAAATCTATTGTTATTATTATAAGTATTTTTAATACTAAAATACAAGCAGTGAGTAAAATATGTATTGTAGATAAATGAAGGACTGGTTCGATTCCCGGCAAGGGCGTTGCTCATGTTTTGTCACTCCTGCTTTAAAAAAATAACCTATGTCTCTACAAGTTAGCATCAAAAAATTACCCTTAAAGAAATATTTAAGGCTAAAATGAAACTACTGTGCTTAAGGCTTAAATGTTTAAGGCTCTTGAACTGAAAGTGTTTCCTAGTTTTTCAGACGACAAATCTGAAACACTGATAGGTATGCATTAGGTCGTATGCATAATTTAGTTACATACTAGATTTCAAAATTTTATTATCACAAGCTACTATTACTTTTCAATTTTTTATAAAGCAGTTTCGCTTATTACTCATACATGTTTAGATAGGATGTTATATTTTTACACTGTTATCTGCAAATGCATTAGGAAAAACTACCTTAGCTTTTGGATTAATAAAATTTCAAATATAAGGCACTATTTTAATGAAGATCATTTTATTTTTATGACTTTACTGTGCTTTTAAAGACCTCAGTTTTTCTATTCTATCTCAACAGTATAAGCAATTCAACATCACATAGCAAACAGAATATGCATCGCATTATGTATCTTAACTATAGAGATCTCTTTCATTTTAATGTGATTTAATTTTGCTTTACGCTTCATTTCTACCTCCTTATTATAACTGAAGCCCTAGAACTTAAATGCATCAAATTTCTGGTATTTAATACAGAGCCAATTTTTGTGTGAAAATTCTAGCCCAACAGTAAACATTTTCTGTAACTTAAATTCCTTAAATCAAAATCCTCTATTTTGAATTCACAAGTTACTTGAATATGATTGTTATGGATCAAGATAGCAAACAAATCCAATTCAATAAAATTCAATATGTATCCAGTTCCTCTGTCTTAGGCAATCCATTATCATTTTCAACTTATTACTTCCTTTATTCACATATACGGACTGGCTTTTTTGAGCAAGTTTTCGCTATTTTTGTCATTTTTCCTCAATTTTTGAAACTAATGTATGTTTCTGCCCACTCTCATCTTACTGTGCAGTTTTAGAATTTGTTCAGTTAAAAAATCAGGCTTCTTAGTCAGTCACATTTTAAAGTCTAAGCGCATTTGAAGTTCATTCTTGAACACACTAGCTGACCGACTCGCTAAAAAAGAGCTCACATCGCTGGTGTTTTTGGTGTATTTAATTATGGCAAAGCACACTAGGGCTATCTGCCTAAGGGGAGGGATGCCTTCGTGGAGGACTTTCTAAGGGAAACTGACTCGTATACACGTTACACATGGAGAAAACCACGAAAACACGCATGCAGCCAGCCCGTTCGCGGGATTCGAACCTCGGACCGAACTACCAGTGTTCAGCGACTTTACCGCTCGGCCGCTGGTGGGCCTCACATCGCTGGTAAATGTATGACATTAATGTTTGCTACTATTATTATATATATTAATGCAATGCAGGGTTTGTTTTCACAATTACACACATATAGTCTTTAAAACAATACGAAAATGGCCTTAATCGAATATTTTAAGACAAAACATTCCTTCCGAAATTTTTTTTTTAACCGGAGAGAAAAATGTGAGAAAATGTTTCTTTATTAAATACCAGCCCACGCCTTCTTTCGTTCACTAATGACTGATCCAATTAGTGTTGAATTAGGCCAAGTCAATATTTTCCTTCTTACTTCTGCCTTCAAGGAGCAAGAAATAAACGGTGATTAAGAGAAGAGCTTTCTTCTCAGCAATTTTGTACCTTCTAGATTTTTTTATATATCCGTTAATTCTTGCGAAGACTTTTCTCATTGTATCGCGATATCAGCAAGTTCAGTAAAAATAAATAAACTGAGAATCAGAGCGATGTAATTCTATGACGCTATTCTTTATCACAACATAGTTATTTCTTAATTTTCATTTACATATTTTGTATCTGAAGACACGTTTAAGACGTAAACTATATTTTGATGAAGCAGTTGGGAACAATATTTATATTACGTCATTAGAAGTAAATACAAAAAGATTAAGCATTACTTTTGTTTGCTACCGACATATTTGAATTTTTATCCTCCATATTTAAGGATTTTAGCCCAAAAGGGCTATTAGCCTTGTAATACCACTTTGCATTTTTTCGCTTTTTTCAGTTTTCATTCGAGTCTATTGCCATTCGGAAAAAAGTAAGATATTATTCTTTCATATTTAACCTGTTTGTTATTAATTTACAAACTAAACTATTAAGAGAAAAATAAGCAGACCTTAAAAATATTACGTTTTTATTTTTTAATCTAATTGATTTAAATAAAAATGCATTTTTTCATAGTCAATTAAATATATTAAATATTTTGAGAATTGCATTATATATTTTTTCCCCTTTTTAAATATGCAGAAGATGTACTATAACGTTTCCGTATTAGTCAAAATTCATTTTCATCAAATATCCAGTAAAATTTTGCGCTATTCCACCTGAACCATCTCTAACGATAATCTTTTCTGATAAACCACATTAAACTTTAAAGCAGCCGTTTCGGAAGGTCGTTAAAATCTGAACACTTTCATAATTTTATTTTGAAACTTATTTCACGACTCTTAGTTTTCTACCTCAAAAATGTTTCTCTTTTCTTTAATTTCGTTTATATGCTTCCATCTGTATTACAGTTTTTATTAGTTTGAATAGTATAATCATATATACTGTAAGTTATACTTGATTTCCAAACTTAGTTAAACATATCATGACAAGCTTAGTTAAGCCATTATCGTAGTGTGTATTTTCAGCATCTAGGGCTAACTCTATTTAGTTTCAGTTAATTACAGTAATTAATTAAGCTTGTAAATTTAACTCATCTCAACCCTATTTAAATACGATTGGCCTTGTCTCTGTAAATTATCTCGAAACAGTAACTCATGTTTCTTTTATTATACGACGTCTAAAAGGCAATCTCATTTAGTTACATGCTAGAATACATCACATAGAAGAAAATAATAAAATTAATATTTTCTATGTGAAGTTTATGAAATCAAACAATGTTTTGGTGCATTCGTCTCAAAGTTAGTTTGGTATTTTGCTTGAAACGATTAACTTATTTGCTAAATTTGTATTGATGAATTGGCTCCAATTTAACCTTATCAGAGTATAATAAGAATATTTCTATGATAATTTTACTTCCCTGCACGACGTAAAGGAAGTATTGTAATTGCGAAAAATTACGGATGTCATATTTTAACTTAGATACCCATTTTCACCGGTCCTGAATCCATTTGGACGATTTTTTGGGATGATATCTCATTGACTTCCGTATGATAAAATTTTACCGGTATATTTAATTTCAAAATTTGCAATTTTTTATGCCATTTTCAATTTTTCTTGAGGAATCGATTAATTGAGTTAGAATAAATCAAGGAAATACATAAGTTTAAAGGAAGTTATATATGCAATTTAATAGGCAGGTTACAGGTGAGAGCAGGTCCGGACACCCGGACGGCTTACATAGACTAATTGGGTACAGTCCGGATCCCGCAACTATCTGAAGCTACACTCCGAAAACAATACAAGGGCAAAGTAAATGGCCATACAAGGGCAAAGTAAATGGCCATACAAGGGCAAAATATAGACTTTTCTGCATGCGGAATTAAACATTTTCCTGGCTACATGCCATGTTAAACACATTGCAACACATACTCGCTACACTATACATTTTATAGTATGCATTACGTTGATCATCGCGCTGTACTTAGGCACATTTACAACTCAGTGCTACACTTAATACACTATATACTCTTTGCAATATATTACGCTGAACATTATTCTTGGCAATTAAACATACATTCTGAACAATATAATTGATTAAATAAGGCATAACTTGATTATATAGTACATAACTTAGTTATATAAGACAGGCTTAAATAAATAACTTGATACAACAGTTATATAAATTAAGAGCTCTTAAATAAAGAGCAAATTTGCACATTACAAACAAATTACACATTTGCACACAGAAATACACGTTGTTTACTTTGTGCTGTACTTATAATATACAACATACAGATTTAAGGTACAGTACAGCCCATATTACTTTTGATTAAATAACATTATGTTAAAAGTTCACAGTGGCATAAATTTTCCTGCATTCTTAAAACATACCAAAAATAACTTTGTAATTAAACATTCTACTGGTCACATTACACGTTAACACACTGCTATATATAAGACACTCAATACACTCAAATTTTTATAATACATATTACATTGAACACTGCACTATATTTAGGACACCTTAAAAAACTCATACGAGGAAGTCATGTGATGTCCACATCGGATTTTTTAATAAATTCTGAGACGATATATTGTTTCGAAGGAGTGGAACCTTCGGCGATCATTAACAAAAATAAATGTATGAGCAGTTATAATAACATTTGCTAATATATTTTATTTTTCATAAACAATAAACTAACTATAAATTTCAATAAACAATACAACAGTTCAACGTTAGTTAACAACGGTACTCAGTAGCTTCTTTAAACATTTATCCAGGTACATTCAAATGTTTTTGAAAAATGCAATTCTTTGCTTCAATGATAGTTTTTCGAGTATTTAGAAATACGATTGTCTGTAGCTCAAATGAAAGCTATATGTTAGATTTTAGCAAGCTATTGTATACATGAAGAATAGACGAAATTTTGAATTGCACAATATTTGAGAAGAAAAATTAAATCATTAAATGATCATAAAAATTATCATTTTATCCTGCAGCTGTTTTCATCGTACTAGAAAAGTACGCTTTCAAATTATTAAAACTGGCATCATGAGAATGGTTGTCACGATATCTGTATCCTCCCAAATGTTATTTATAGCGAAATGCATTTAATAGACAAGAAACCTAATACACGAGCACGGACGCGAAACTTTCTTCCTTCCAAAGGTATTTAAAAAGGGTCTTTGTTTAATTAGATGGATATTAGCAACTGCACGACACTAGCTTGTCTACGGCGACGTGTGTCTCTGGTTCTTAGACTCCTCACATATATAGGGCGACTGAAGAAAGAAATGGTGGTTAAAAATATAGTCAGGTTTAGTGATAAATTAGTGTTTACCGTAGTTTACTTCGTGCACTGCAGTATACAATAACATATTAAAATATAATATCCTGATCGAGCACATAACAATTATTGACTGTTTGGGGCAGAAAACCTTTAAAATAATTTGTGTCCTAGATGAGAACTAAGCTTAACTTAGTCTTCAGTGTGTTAACTGAGATATGATAAACACTACTGCAGAAAAGCACACCAAAGGATGTTTTAATTTTCACGCAAAAGTGCTCTGAAAATAATCTACGATCATCAAAACAACCGAGGATCGGGTATTTTGTTCAAATTCAGCTCATCATGATGTTTTATTTAACTGAAATGAATATTCGATTTCTGGAAGTTTCATTTTGCATTCATAAAAGCCTGGGTAAATGGAATTTTACTCATATTATAAGGTATTTCTCCCGCTTTCTTAGCGCGCCTTCTTCATGGTGTAGTGGTTCTGCACGCTGGGCTGGTATTTCAGAGGGCCGTGGTTCGATTCCCGGCGAAGGCGGGTGCTAATTTTTCATCTTGCCTGCTTCCAAAATACCTAATGTCTCTACAATATTGCTCGGAATTAATTTGTTCGAAAAAAATAAGAAATTTAAATTCAGTATTTTTATTGGTATATTACATGTATTATGAAATTATTCATTAATTCAGTTTTTCCATTTCATTATCAAATGTAAGCAACTTTAGATATGAAAGTTATTTAATATATGGAAATGCAAAGCAATTAAACACAATTCAGAAGCCAAACAACAAAAATCAGCGTTATATTTACAAAATTTTAACAGGACTAGTTTCGATGGTTTTACCGAACCACCATCCTCAGCTGCAAAACCGCAAATGAACCAGATAGGAAATAATGATTAGATAAGATAAGAAAGCTTGGACAAGAATAAGCAAGTGGCGCCATCTGTTGGTGAAACCAGAACTAAAACATAATTTCTTTAAAGGCCGAAGTCAAAGTTGGATTGGAATTAGGATCGTTAACTAGAACGGAAAGATTTTTATGAATGTGAAATGCCTCTAGAAAATCCAGTTCTCCAATGGAAGATGTTTTTTGAATAATTTTGGCAGCAGAAAAATTGAAAGTGTGCTCTTCGAACCAACAATTTTGGGCAACGCAAGACTTCTGTGTTTCCTTTTTCTAACATATGCCTCATGTTCCTTGACGCGAAATTTTAAGGCTATCTTAGTTTGGCCAATGTAAATTAAACCACACTGGCAAGGAATCCTATAAATACCCCAGGAATTCATATCCGGAATGGGTTCCATGAGTATGGAACTCGGAATTTTATTGATGGAAGAATAAACAACCCGAAAGTTAAATTTCTGCAAAATATGTGCAACTTTATAGCTAATTGATGGAAAGAAGGGAATGACAACAGAGTTTTTATAATCTCCTAAAACAAGAGTGTGCCTTTTAGTGTGTTGAGATGAGAATTTTTTAACTGCTTGATTAATTTTTGTTGTTTGACTTCTGAATTAGTATTTATTCGGCGTGTTATTGTGCCTTAATTAATTAAACACAACTTTGAGATTCTCCTGAAAATGTATTTACTTCAGTTTTAAAAGATTTACTCTAAAAAACACTCGAAAATCTCGAAACTGCAAGTTGTACGTAAATAATTTGTATTATCCTGCATGCATTCTTAATTATCTTTGGCTGGTAAAATATTAATATTTTGGTCAAATTTAGTTTTTGATTTTTTTCATTTGTGAAGATATAATATAATCATCAGTGCATAATGTACATCATTGAATGTTACGTTAATACGTAATACAGATTAACTTAGAGAGTTTAATCTTCCTTGCCAAACTAAACTCAAGCCCAAATTCCCAACAGCCTTAGAGTAAATTATAATCACTTCGTCTGGAAAAACTAAGGTTCTAAAATAAAGCTTTTTATTAAATCAGAATTGGATAAATGCACGTCTCGTACTTAGAAATCAACCAAACACTTGTTGCAATGTAATTTAAAGAAACAGTAAATTCAAATTTAAAAGTAAGTCTAGTAGCCAAGGGCTACACAAATGAATCAACGCAAAATTGGTTCAAACCTTTCACCGGGTAACAATTTAAATGTCGGCAATTGTAATGAAAAGCTGAAGAATTTCATCCTTATTCAACTAACAGAAACCTAGTAACATGGCCTTTATAGGCAGAAATACACTCTGTTTTAAAATCCGAAAATTCTCGAACTTATCTGTATTATGTTTGGAAAACAGAAATAGAAGTTACAGTAAAGATCTAAATCATAAAAGAACTTCTTATTCAAAATAATAATAACCTTGCATATAAAAATCGTTATACTTATATGACACAGCTAGTTCTTTTGTTTATAGCTACGAAGTATTTTATAGGCTTTTTAGCCTTGATATGAAGTAATTTTAAGGTCATTATAAAGTATGAAATTTGAAACATGTTTAGACATATTTTCCGCCATTTTATATTCCGCAATCTTTTATAATTTATTTCTTTTGTGAATAGTTTTCTCTGTTTTACTACATATTATATGCTTTCAAATTCTATCAGCTGGGAATTTCAGTAAACTTTCAAGTACAGTTTAGGTACTCGTACAAGAAAGCAGATCGGAATTCTCTATTTTTTTCAGAAATACTGATACTAACAATCTGAAAACGATTTTTAAACGGAATATTCATGAGAATGAACAAATTAAGAAAAGCATAAGACATTAATTCCAAAAATTTAAATAGCAAACTTAACATAGTTTGCTAAGCAGCGTTGCCTTCTCAATAACGGCAAGCAAAGATTTAGGTTTTTCTTTCTAATTTTCGTAATAATCAAATTAAAGATTGTGCACGGTCAGGTGAAGATAACATTAATGAGTTAAGATCATTTTGCTGTGAAGAAACGATTTTGTGACAAGATTTCAGAATTTCAATGTCATGCTTGAATAAGTGAATAAACTGATGAGGTAAAACGAAAAAAAAAAAAAAAAAAAAAAAAAAAACCTTTCAATGCATATAACCGTTATTTGCTTTCTTTAATGTTGAACTTAAAAAAAATCTTTTCTTTTATCAATAAAACAATCGACTCTTTCCCCAACTTTCGAAGTAAAAGAATTTGTGCAATGGTCCAAGACGAAGATCATTATGCTATTAGCTCACCGAGAAAGAAGAAACTAAAAAGCAAATTTCCACACAAAAGTAACTTCAAATGGTCCATTGAACCCTGCTAGATATAATTAAGATAAGACGTAAGGCGCGTTCTTTCAAATATTCGCCACTTAAGTTCTTTTTTAATTGCATTAAGACAAAAAACGAGATAGTTGGACGTTAAACTTTAATTTTTATACGAGTGCATTCGTCATGCGTAACATCTTCATTGCTTGCTTTAGAATGCTTGCTGTTTTCGCTACAGAAAATTGATTATTCATAGAATTGTTTTAAAAGATTCGTACGAATGTTATTTATTACCCCCATAACTTTACATCTCTCATGATTCTTAGACATAAAGACCAGTTGAGTGACCCAATCTTCTATATTCCTAATTTGGATTTCTGTGCAAATTTTATATTAAGCAGAGAAGTTAGATTTAAAGTTTGTTACATTAAGCAAAACTTGGCATCTGTTCATGAGTTTAACACGAACTTTGTTTTGTTGCCAAATTTGCGATTCGAGACATGCAACGATAATGCTAGCAACGAGTAGCAAAAAAAAATCGTTTTATGTTTAGGTATACTTTCAGGACTTTATAATTTTTCTGACATATCTAGTGCAATATCTAAGATTTACGATGAAGATCTTGTCAATTCTATCCAGAAAGTTTCTTCTGGATGTTGGGTTTTCATAATTTATTAATACAAGGAAAAATATTCCATCTTTAAGTCGGCTAGCATATCATTTTAAAGTAAAATCATAGAGTCCTCAAAAGTACACAAACTACAACATTATATACAGCAATAAAAGATACGTGATATGAATAAATTTTTCAAGTGTTTCCATGTCTGACTGTGAAATTGCTATATCTAATAATTACTCGCTTTTATACAAAATATCTATTAGAACCCTAAACCTTTTTAATTGCCGGATGTATATGAAATATATACAGTATTTCACTTCTAAAGAAGATTGCTTCTATAGTTTATTTTTTTATGTATTTAATACAATCTATGCATTGAGAGAAAAGTCGAAAATGGGGGAAGCATCTGTAAATTATTTCAGACGTGGATTTAGGAATGAGTTATTTCAAGAAAAAGTACTGAACTGTCAAGCACGTTTATGAATAATGCCTGTATTATGATTTGAATAATCACTGCTTCCTGTGGAAAACATTCTAATAAAATAAATTTATCAAAATTCGAATTTTTATGTTCATTGGAATCATGGACCTGTTTAAACAGATTGGTTTAAAATTCTCCCCAAAACGAAGTTTCTTTGCTGCAATCCCATTTGTTAATACCAAATTTTGAATTGGGTTTGTAGAATTCCAAGAAAGTCTAAGAAAGTTTGAGTATTTTTAAGTTGTCAGATGAAATGGATAGAGTTCTAAAATAAAAATAAAATTTCCGTTTTTCGAAAAAAGTAAATTCTAGTACGTTCTCTAGCTGAATAAAATCTTTATTCAAAGAGCGTAGGAGTTAGATCCTTTCAACTTTCCAATTCCTTCAAGAATCAAAAGACCCCACTATAGGATTCCAAAAAGGGCCATCTTTATAAGAATTTAAGCAATGACATGTAAGTGATGTTCTTGAACTTGTCTATCTCTCTTCTGCCAGACGTCTTGTATCCATTCTGAACATTAAAAAAAATGTCGAACCGAAGATGAAAACATCGTTATCCCCATACGTGCAGGGATAAAACCGTAGCAAAGTCTCTTTTGACAAAAGTTTATCTTCTTCTGGAAAAAATTTTCTTTTTTTATTTTCAAATTCTTTCCCTCCCAAGACGAAGTCTTGAAAGAATAACCAATCTTTACTCCTGATTACAAGAGACAAAAGTCTCCAGGAACAGGGAAAGAGAGGAAAAGACAAAACAAGTTTTCCTTTTCATATCCATTCCTCCCTCCGTCGCCTACGAAACGTGTGATCCGGAGGTGTCTCTGAGGGGATTTTTAGGGGGGAGATTTTTATTACTTTTCCTCGAGGAGCAAAGAGAGAGAGATATTGATGAATGGAGACTTCCATATCTTCCCTGCCACTTTTTTATGATTTACTTTTTCAGTGGGGAAATTGTTTCGCGACGTTTATCCGATGTCAAGTTTGCTCTCTGGCGGAGAATTTCATTCAGGATGGCTGTCTTCCTGTTTTTCTTGCGGTTGGCCACCTGTTACAGTTTGACGCCTGACAGACCATGAATTTATTGCAGGACGTTCCGGCTTCCATCCATTTTTTCAATCAACGGAATTTTTATGCAAGCACAGTGTAGTTCTTTATTGGTAGAATAGTGGAAAATTCTGTTCCCGAAAATTCTCATTGAATCCGAAACCGACGAAATGAATAATATAGCAACCTTAAATGTGTGAACAAAAAATTTCTGCAAACTAATATTTCAGTGTGCGGAAGTTTTATAAGATACTTTTTGTCTTAGCAAATCTGAGAGTTCGTTGCTTGCACTAAATATATCTTAAACATCAAATAATCATTTTTGTTTTATTACGATACCTTTCCTAATAAAATGAATATCAAGGCAAAGGATATATAAATAATAAATGACGTAAGAATATTAGCAACATGGACCTTATAAGAGATAGATTAACCCAGTGCCTAGTGAGCGGGGCGCGCGTCACCGACATGTCCGCAAGAATGAGTAAAGACGATCTGGATTACTTTAACACGGAAACCTATGGCGTTTGTACCACATAACTGTTTTTAATTGTTAAATATGATACGTTGTATAGTGATGAGACTATGAAGGTCACAGTTTTTTTCTAATAGGATTTAATATATCTCATTAAAGCACTTTTTACTGCATTTCGCGCATTTTTTCACGTGTACGAACATCTTTACTTTGGTAAAACGGTAAAAACTCTTAAGCACAAAATTTATGAACTTAATTTTGCGTACAAATAAAGTAAAGTTAAATAAGATTGACAGTGCGTGATGCTTTGAAATAAACAAGGTAAAATTAAACAAGATCTGACAAATTTTTTTAATTTAATGAACATTTTCAGGCAGTGATTTTCCAAACTATAATAACATTACAAAACGATCATTTATTTGATTATATGATCATTAAATTATTAACATCAAAGTGGATTATTTATTTTAATAATTCATAAAATTTTCGGAGTGTAATGAAGGAAAAAAAAAAGATAAAATAAAATCTAGAAGCACTCAGATTTTATATTACGCCCAAAAGGAACCTTTTTTAACATTTTGTGTGTTACCTATATTTATTGCATATCATGTTCTTCGCCCGTAAACCACATAAAATTCAATTCAACAGCAATATCACAAAATATTTGAAAACGGCATATCTTTAGAATTTCCGCCCTGGAGATAAAAATGTTATTTTCCGTACAGCGTTACCATTGCTCGCTTTGACCTCGTTGAGTTTGTTAATCAAAAATTCGTTAAAGTTTTACAAAATAAGAAATAGATTAAAACAAATTCGAAATTCGGCCGTCCAGATGCCCATGTTCGGGTGGCGGATTACGTTATTCAAAATTTGATGGCTCTAGATACCGTCTTTTTTGTCATAGTGCGATAAACATACATGTATTCATGCAGATTCTTCATTATTTATGCTTTTCCCCATGTGTAACGTGTATATGAGCCAGTTTCCCTTAGAATGTCCTACACGAAGGCATCCCTCCTGTTAGGCAGATAGCCTTCGAGGCTTTGCTATAATCCCGCACACACACTTCATTATTTAATTTTTTTAAATAAAATACAGGGCGATAATATTTGGTAACAACAATTTGCAAGGAGACACGGGCATTTATAGTGAAACAGGACAAAATGCCGCTTCGAAACTAACAGCCTTTCTAGGCTACCGCCCCTTTGGGCAAATAAATTAAATTAACAGTAAATAAAAAAATCTTACGCAGAACTAAAAATAAATTTAAAAAATAATCACTATAAAATTCAAGCAAAATGAATTATTACCGTTAAATATAATTTGAATATTAGAATTAAATGTATAAAAATTATTAAGGAGTCAAAAATGTTTATCACTTTGATGTATTATGAAACATAATTGAAATAAAATTCCTTTATAGAAATTTTGCTGCTATACTCATCTATAATTTTGAAAAAGCAGCGCAATTTAGAATTTTAAACAAAACTTTCAAAAATTCGTTTTTAAATATTTTAGTATTTTTTACTTATTTATACCCATAAAATGCATAAAAGTTGCAAGAGAAAATTGCTTGTTTGAAATGTTGTATTAGTCCAGATTTAAAATAATATATTCTAAAAGAAGCAGTTACAAATTTGTTTATAGCATAGGACAAGCTAAAAAAATATGTAACCCTAAAAGCATGCAAAAGCTTTACAATTATTTGGAACGTTAATTATGCTTGATAAATATGCTAAATTTTTTAAAATCAATCTCAGTTTCAAAAATAAAAATACGTAGAAATTCTAATTTGTGAAATGAGACGCTACAACCAACTTTTTCTTGACAACTATACACACTGCAATAGCCAAATATTGTAAGTTCCTCAAAGTCGCCCCTACTGCCCTAGATGTGATCAAGGTGACAGCCGGGAATGCGTCAAAAGAGGGAAAAAAGCCATTTGGGCTGGTCTATTTCTTGTAAGGTCCATGATTAGCAAAAAATTAAAACACGTTGAAGTCTAATGCAGTAGTTTTGATTAAAATTGATTGATTCAGCTTTATTAATCTAACACTTATATGTCTTAAGATAAAAAGAGATGTTCCAAAAAACTATTTAAAATGTTCATGGAAAGGTTATGCCTACTTGAATATGCAGTATTTTTTTTTTCCTTTGAGAACATACAGACTCCCCGTGCACCACATATGTACAACACGAGGCTTACAGAAGTAAGTTAACAAGAATATTAAAGGTTACATGTATAAATAAACATTAAAAATTACATGCATAAATAAAGCGAACAAAAGTAGAGAACAGCAGTCTGGACTTCACAAAAACAGATAAGTTCACTGGCCAAGTCACTCCGAACATTTTAAAATCGTTCTGTAAGCATAATCTAGGACCATCAAATGTAGGGCACGAGAAAATCAAATGTTCCACATCCTGAGGAACTCTTTTTGAACATTCACATAAGTTGTTTGATCGTAGATTAAAACGAAACAGATAACTTGCAAATTTACCGTGACCAGATAAAAACTGAGACACTTTAAAATTTAACGAGAGGAAAGACTCGGAATTCAGTCTATGGTAAATAGAAGGAAGGAACTTTTTGTGACTTCAGCATTACAAGATGAAATGTATTCCTCATTCCACATAGCTAAAAGCTTTTTATAATGAAAGGACTTCCAATAACTCTTTGGAATGCTAATGTTGATATCAATGGGTAAATTTAAGGCATCTTTAGCTAAGAAATCAGCTTTTTCATTTCCGTAGAAACCATGATGAGCACGCACATAAGCAAAGCAAATATCAATACCTCTAATTCTAAGTGAACTAACAGTTACTAGGGTTTCGATAACTAATTTATCGCAGCTGGTAAGACTGTTCAAAAGTTGAAGAGAAGAAAGAGAATCAGAACAAATAAGGTACTTTGAGGATGTTGTCCCATGATCCTGGATCCATTTGAAGGCAAGATAAATGCACAGAAGTTCTGCTTGAAAAACTGTACATTCATTCCGTATACGGTGTCTAAGAAAACAAATCTCGGAATGGCCTTCAAAAAGAACAAATGCAAGGCCAACCTTGTTGTTCATCTTGCTGCCATCTGTAAAGAAAACCATATGAAAACTTATTTCAGCAGTCTCTTTATAATCGCAGAAATTTATGGGTTCTAAAGAAGCGGGATGAGGAAGATCAGTGAAGGGGACAATTCCATTAATACAGTCTTCCGAAGCATGAGTTGCCAATGACTGTAAAATATTATTCTTATATGCAATTTCAAAATCAATAGGCGGAACTCCTTCAAGAACAAAAGCAGCCTCATAGCTTAAGGTTCTATAACCACTAATAATACGAAGAAGAATTCTCCGTTGAATCTTTCTTAAATTTCTTTTGTTAACCTTCTTGGCAAGAACATGTCCCCAAGCACGACAGCCGTACGAAATGAAAGGTACAATACACTGCTTACACATGAGTTTCTTAACATCGTAGCTTATTCCAAAAGTATTTTTGGCAATTCGGTAAAAGCCATTAATAATTTTTTCACATTTAGCAGAAAGGAATTCAATGTGCTTTTTCCATGTTAATTTTTGGTCAAGAATGACACCAAGATATTTAACAATTTCTACAAATTCCAGCGGAGAATTATCGAGCATCAAAGAAGCAATATTTTGTTCATCAAACGTACTGGGAACAAGCATAGCTTTACTGTTTGAAGGATTGAAAGTGAGTTTATGAGAAATCGCCCAACTGAAGACAAAATCTAGAACTTCTTGTGCTCTCGAAAGAATGTTATTCAAAATCCTTCCTTGGAAAATTAATAGTAAGTCGTCTGTAAACGCAATTTTTAAACAACCGTCGAGATGACTTAAAAGATCATTTATGATTATGTTCCAAAGAGTAGGTCAGGATACAGAGCCTTGAGGTCAGCCTTTTTCTAGAGAATAAACCTTAGCTTCGTTCCCAAGTTGAAGCTCAGCAGTCCTCTCGTTCAAGAAGCTTTTAAGAAGGTTATAGATATTATGTGGTATACCAGCATCTTTTAAAATTTAAGATAGATGGCCACCAAGCATTATCAAAAGCTCCTTTGAAATTCAGGAAAATAAGAAGTGTAGTATACTTGATTTTCTTTGCACACTGCAAGATATTACAAAGGCGAATAATGGCGTCTTCAGCGGACTTCCGAGGAGTAAATCCGAACTGAGAATCATTATAAAAGCATTTTTGTCTCAAATACCAATTCATTCTGTTAATGAAGAGAGTTTCAAGACATTTTCCCAAAAGTCTGTGTAGAAATGTGCTATCCACCGCATGAAAATACTGTACAATTTCATTAGAAAGAGAGCCAAGCCCAGGTGATTTGTTTTTCTTGAGATTTTTAATAACACTGTTAACTTCTGAAGTAGAGAACGGACAGTCCATAAAAGAAATATAAGGTCCATCAGACTCAGTGCGCATAGTTCTATGAGAATTTCTATCATCACGCGCATTATCTCTTGGGAAATTCTTTGTCATTATAGCAACAATTGTATCACTCAAACTCGAAGTAACACTGCTATCCGGGAGTTTAATTCCCGAAATCTCAATCCTTTTCGCAAAATTGGTCTTAACCCCATACTTATATATAGATTTCCAGACATTGTGAACAGTAATAGTTGAAAGAAAATTTCTCCACGACTCAAGCTTAGCATTAGCTAATTTAGCCTTGTACTTATGCCGCAATTCGAAATATTTAATTTTATAAATATTTTTAAGAAGACAGTTTCTTTCTCTCTAGAATCTACGCCTAGCAGCATTTACATGCTTTCTATAACAATCAATTTCCATAGTCCATTCTTCTTACTTTTCTTCATCGGAATTGAAAGCAAAACACAATTAAAAAGCAACGGTAGAAAGTCTGTTTACAACATTTTCTAATGTAATACAATCAGAGCAACTGTTAAGAAGGATATGCAAGTTACACAATTCTCTCTTACAAAGTTCAGTAAATAAAAACCAGTTCGCTCTTTTTAAATTAAAAGTACACAAATTAGAAGATATAATCGGACGGCATAAAAAAAAGTTCAAAAATAATCATTTTATGGTCAGAAAGAGAATCTTCCTCAGAGATATCCCAACCTTGAACGTATGGCAGCAGTCTTAAGCTACAAAGCGTAAGGTCAATATAACTCGAGCCTTGCGTAGAACATATAAAGTAGGTCCGCGATTTTCATTAAGTAGAAACAAACGATTCGCACTAATAAAATCACTAAGTTTCGTTCCTCTAGCGTCAGTAATAGGACTATGCCAAATCGCTGATTTGCTATTAGAATCCATACCACATAAAAAATTGCAAGGTTTCTTCATCGTTAACATTTGTGAAATTTTTAATAGTTCTATGTCAATATTAGTTTGGGGCTCGAAATAAGCGGAACAAATAGTCAAGTCAGATCCATTGATTTTTATATCTAAAACAACAGTATTATAAACTGTATGATTTAAGTCCAAAAAAGGAGACAGATTCTGGCTACTAACAATAACAGCAGACTTGACAACTTCTGCTTCGGAATCATAGTAAACTTTATATTTTATTGGAAAGCCAAGAAGAACACCTTTATAAAAGTGCGGCTCCTGAATCAGTGCGACACCAGTGTCATTTGCCTCCATATATAAAATAAGTTACTGAGTAGCAAGTTTTGATTTGTGCAAATTTATTTGTACAAAAGAAACAGACAAATTGTCGGACTTACCCATAATAAATTTTTGAAGCTGCAAGATTCATCATAAATGTATGGCTGGGTCAAGTTCCAGAAAATGGCTTATGATTTACATCAATTTTCTTAGTTGCATTTTTCTTCTTTTTATTAAATTTTATGCAATTAATACACACTTGCACTTCTTTTTTATCACATTCTGAACTCTTATGCTCACCAGAGCAGCAATAACAATGCAAGGGATTTCTGCAATCAAGACTTCTGTGGTAGCCTAAACATTTAAAACATCTATTTAAAACAACAAAATCTTCAGCTTTACACATATTCCACATCACTTTAATACGCCCAAAATTTAAAATACGCTTGCACACAGCAGGATGCACCTCAATAACCACGCTTCTCTCACGTTGAAACTTTTTTAAAGTAAAGCGAACTTTAACGTCTTTCCAAGTCTCTTCACTCACGGTAATTTCAGGATTTTGTTCTTTAATAATTTTTAACAGTTCATCATTACTAATGCTGATTGGCACATTTTAAAGTAAAACTGTAGGATATTTTCGTCTTGGAATAGAGGGATTCAAAATAGATGAGTCTTCCTGCAAAGCAGTAAACAGTTTTCTTTATCATATCCCGAAGCACATTTCACCATTACTTTATTGTTATGAACTGTTCGAATATTGCTAATTCCAATTTTATGTTTCCGAGGGTTGATTTCAGCTTTAAGGAGCTTTTTAACTTCATCAGATGTACAGTTTTAGGCACTCACAAAAAACACAGCAATCTGAATTAGTCTGATTTGTCCCAACAGATGGCGCCACAGCATTAGCATACGATTTCGTTTGCATGACTGAATTCAATAAGCTTTCTTTACAAGCTTCACGAAAATTGACAGATTTCACATGCTCAACATACCTAGTAATCAAACTTTTAATCTCACCCAAAGCCTTCTTCTCATCATCACGAATCTGCGGATTCATATTGCATTTCGATAGGATGGCTGATTCCACCTTTTGAAGCTCATTGTCCAGAGCTGCGTAGAACTCGTCATCACCACAATCCGCCATGTTGGCTACTATTGAAATGTGTTTGTACGGTAATTAAACATAATGTCTATAGAAAAGATGATTGAAGGGACTTCATTCGGTAGATATTTCATACTGAAGCGTAAGCGAATCTTATCGATCATTCGGCGCATAGTCGCATTTTAAGCAAAGGAAAATAGATTTCATTAACCACAAAACAGAACTGTGCTATGCGACAGCTATTATTTCCACCGGCTGAATTAACTATTCTCTCTTTTCAAAGAAGTTTCTTTGAGGATAATTTTTTACAATTTATTTAAGGTTGCAAAACAATGGGATAATCAGTCATATGTCAGCTATCAAAAGAGGCATTTTACTAACATCAGGTGGGCTGGAAAAATTGTGTAACCCCGTGTCACTTGTGTTTTCTTGGAATATTACTTGGAAGTTCACGAAGTAATGACATTTTACATTTCAAATAAAATATTTTGCTCGAACATTTTGAGTGCAAGATTATATATTTATTTTTTCTGCGAAAAAAAGGATTAAATGTTTTATCTATACGTAAGTATAATTAACTCACAGAACAGTATCTCAGTAATAAAAAGAGTGAATTTTAAGCAGTAACTAGAAATTTGTAAAAGAAGGAAAATTATACTATGTGAATTTTGACTGCAACTAAAAATAACCAGCCCATAAACAGATTACAAGCCATTATACAACTCCTATAGCCTTTTGCCAAATCAAGAACACAAGTATTTACACAGCTAAATCTCATTTATTATATTTATTACATAAATCCAAATACTAAGTCGGTCAATTTACTAAAACGGCCGTCTCTCGTTTTGCGCGTTTTCGTCATTAAGATTTTAGAATGCAGTATTAATCTAATAAAGCTTTACAAATGGAAAACGACAAAGATTTTAATCTTTTGTTAACATTTATAAAATAAAAAAGTACTGAATGTCAAAATTCAAACTTTCGTTTATTGCTTTGCACTTGCTTAACAATTACGTTCCTTACCCAGAGAAAGGAATGATGGGAACAAGAATCCCATGTAAATTTAATTAAAAAATGTAAAATGTTTAGTTAAAACAAAGTTTAAAATCTTTCATTATATCTGAAAAAAAAACTAATTAATAATTATGCTTTGTATTCACAATTCACATTGAATTTATTCAAATTGAACCCTTTAAAATATTAAACCTTTTAAAAACTCATTTCTCGTGATCTTACTCTGTTTTGAAGTCTACTTACATTACATTTGATTACATTTAAAATGCTCTATCAACTAATTTATTTGTTATCTGAATTTTCATTTAATTGTTGTAATCTTCTTTAAATTTTAATTATTTAATTTGTTTAAATGAATTATATCTAATAAACTGCAATTTAAAAAATGTAAAAAATAGGCATATATTTTATTATTTTTTCTTAAAAATATTATTGCTTTTATTGTATTAAAAATTTACCTTGAACTCGCTTGTTTGTTTGCGTTATACGGAAAGCTGTCCTACTGATAAGCATACTTGTGGTTTTACACAAATGTTTCAATTTGAAGGCTCAGGTGCGTAAGCACGTGAAAACCTCCTGGGCTGGTTAGCCGCATCCTGCGTGTAACACGTGGTGAAACACATGGCTTTCCTACCATAACATAGATGAGATTTGACAAGGAAATCCAGAAAAGGATTCTCGATGAAACGATGGTGAGCCTTACGCATAACAAATTAGGAGTTACTCCGACGATGGAAAGACACGGTCAGACCGCTGCTGCGTGGGTAGAGAAATATAGAATTAGAAACGTGACATCAAGAAAATATCTGCATGAATTTCCTGTAATCTGATTTGTTCGTAGTAAGGGAGTGTTTTACTTTTCTAATTCTCCGATTCTGCAAAGTTTATGAGGAGCATGGCTGCCTGAATATCTGTTTGTAGCTTCTTCGTCGGACTTTTAGTAGCTCTGATCTGTTCTATGCACGAGATAATAGAGATTAAGAATGTGTTAATCTTGTCATCTTGTATCCAAGCCATATCGTCGTGGCGATGGTCGTGGTCCAAGCTATAGCGTCGTGGTCCAAGCCATAGCGTTGGTGTGATGTCCATCTGTGGGCGCGTAATTTTACTCTTCAATTTCTCACTATAAGTAGCTTGGGGTGGTTTCTTCAGCACTAAGAACTCAGTAGTCTTTGGTATGGGGAAGTTTTCCTCCGTTAATTCAGGAGCTTTAGTCTGTGGTCTCTTTCTTTCAAATCGTTCTTTGTACTCGTTACAACCTCTGTAACTACTGACATGGCAAAGTCCGCAAAAACTGCATTTGGGCTTGTCTTCCGGTTTCATAGAACATTGATTGCTTCTGTGCTGTTGTCCACATTTAACGCATCTTACGGTTACTGCAGCATGAATGTGAGTGGCCGAATTGCTGGCAGCGGTAACATGGAACAGGTCACTTCTTAGGGCTAAATTTTTCGATGGTAATATTGAAACTGAATAGGTTGTTAAGGTCATGAATCTTGTTACCTTCTGGAGATCCTTTGAGCTCAAGCAAGTAAATAGGAAGTTTAATTATTTCACCCTCACGCCATTTTGAGAACTGCTTTACTTTTTCTATGTGAAAGTTCCTGCTTTTAAAATCTTGTATGATGTTTTCTTCTTTAAAAGTTGCGGGGAGGTTCTTCAGAATTACACGTATTGGCTTTTGCCAATCAAGTTGGTATGAATGGTACGGGATTTTCTTTTCTAGAAGTAGCTCGTTCATCGTACTGTAGTCTTTTAAGTTTTGGGTATAGACAAAGATTAATTTTCCTCTCAATTGACACTCATGAGGTTCGGTACAATTCTTCGTAAACATTTCATCTAGTGTAATCCAATCGTTCGCTTCCTGTGAGAATACAATAGGAGGGGGAAGGGCTTCTGCGCTAGCACCGCCTTCTAGATTTTCTTCTGCGATTTTCCTCAGCAATTGAAATCTGTTCTCCTGGGGAATTTCCATCGGTTCTGGTTTTTCCTTGATTTTTGCGATTTTCTTTAATGTAGTCCATTCATCATCTGCGCCAACATTATCGGTGATTATTTCCGTGCCTTGTCTCTTACTAAGCAACTCCGTTGTTTCCTTGACATGTGCAGAAACGATTCTGGATTTTTCTTCCGGAGATTTAGATGCGTTCAGTCTTGCTTTGAATTCAGGATGTTTCGTAACGTATTGAAGCAATTTCTCTCGGTTTTATTTAATGTCCTTTTCCTGAGTCTTTTCCGCATTTTTTCCCTTTTTTCCGACTTTTCTTCTTCTTTCTTATTTTTACTTTTCTTCCGTAATCTTGGGTCCTTCAGAAATTCTTCACGCCTTCAGGTGGACGGTAAGGAAAACGTTGATCATTCGGAGTGCGTATAGTTGCTAACATCTTCTTCAGTATTTACTGCAATAAAAAAGGACATGATTAATAGTGAGAACCGAGAGAATCACTCGCGTGGTGTAAAGTACTCATCATAATAGCAGTGAACTAACTGACAGCCTGAAGGACTGGGTCAGTTCTTCGAAAAATTGAGCTTAACCAAAGTGCGCCCAGCACGCTCGGAGCCACAGCTCGGAGTCCGATTCGATTTGAAATGAACACAAGATATAAACATGAGTAAACGTATACATCTCTTGATAAAAGTTTTACCTGAAATATATCACCTAAATAGAAATGATGCATTTTGGGACAGATAAAAAGTACTTTAAATAAGATATTTTTAGGTAAGATATATACGTCCCAGAAAAACGTTATTCCTATTGAAAAAAAAATAACACATTTTAATATGCAAAAATATATATTTAGTACAACTTTCTGTTCTAAGTTTTTTGAGTTCTCTTAAGTACTTTTCTCTAAAATTTTAATTAACAGAAAATGTTTATAGCGAAAAACATTGCTAAATCTGTTTTCTTCTATTTTATCACAATATACTTTTATTTCCATTTTATATAATATATAAAAAGTCATTAATAGAAATCAGTTAAAGTGACCTATGCTCTTTAATAGAGTTATCGCCTCCCATATTTTCTGAAAGAAGTGATAGAAAAGTCCTGTTCATATCTATCCATTTCTGTAGTTAAGATTGGTATGAGATAAGTAAGTAAAGAAATGGGTATGTTATTTCAGAAAATGTCCGATATTGTGTCAAAATACCTATATTAGAACAATGCTATATATAAATCTAATACATATCTTAAGTCGCGCTTTCGAGACATGAAAAACGTAAGTTGAATTTCGTTAATCAGCCCCGTAGAACGGGAGATATAAAAATGTCCTTCCCCCCCCCCCCTTTTTTTTTTTTTTTTCGCAGTGTACATTCTTTCTATCTTCAATAAACGAACAGCATAAATTCGTTTCTGCTAACTTTTGAAGATTAATATAATTGTGAAGCATCATTAGTTTAGATGAACTAGATGTATAATATAATTTATTCTAAGTTCCAATTTTATTAAAGAAAACGATACTTTTCATTCAGCAACTTCTTTAGTCACAAAAGTACTTTAGAAGGATATGGTGTGAGTACTGATTCGAAACCTGTTGTGAGGAAAATTATTGCCAACAGTTTTCCAATCAAAATGTCGGGCAAAATTAATGGAATGTTGAACCTTTACTCCTGTAGATTTGAAAAACTATTTCTTATTACTTAAAAGTTTGTAAGTTGTAAAATTACATATCTAATGACATAAACCCCTTTTAGTAATCCGCTTTATGCTCAGTTATAACTTAATTTAGTCAACTTATATTTTATAGTTCCAAAAATATTCTTAATTTCAGAGCTATTCATCTTTTATAATAATTTTCAAAAATTATATTGTATTTACTAAAATTTCTGCTAAAATGAAAAATAGATAAATTACAACTTTTAAAATTTCTAAAGTTAATAGCATGATTCTATATCCAAGTTTTAAGTAAAAGAAGGAAATATACCTAATTTAATTAACTAGTCTAAGCAATTATGCAATATTAAATTTTTAGTTAGATTATTAATCACTCAATGTATTAAGATATAAAAACGTTAATATTCAAATTAAATACTAAACATTTCGAAAACTGTCTCTGATGCTATTATTAAAGGCAGAAATATTTATTCTGTGCTAAAATACCCTTTCAAACATTTTATTCAGTTAAATTACGTTCCCCAGCACCAGAACGGCAAATTCTCTGACGCTGTTAGTTCCGTTTGATTCCAAATGACCAGGCTATTATAAATTAAAAAAAAATACTAAAATTAAAATATATAAATACATTTTTATTAATATTTATTTTAAACATATAAATACATTTTTATTGTTTAGCTCTGTTACTCTTCTTTCTGTTATATCTACTGTTACATGAAAATGATGCAAGGCGGAATATAATTTTAAACATCTTCTTAAAACGCAGTAGACACAAGTATTCGCTCCACTTTTTCTCTATTCGTTGTTTCATTTCGAATTTATTGAATATTACAACACTATGATCCATCTTAGGGAATGACTTTAAGAAGCATTGTTTACTGTATAAATTCGTGTTAAGTTACGCATAAATTGGGAACATTTTCAAAAAATTTCCCATATATGGGGATGTAATGAAAATTACAGGTATTAACTGTTAGTATCTTTGCAAATTCGTATTATGTGTCCTAAAGAGTTCCTATAAAGAATACAATTTTCAATAGTTAAAAACAAAACATTCTATTTCCATTTCCTAAAGATAAAATTGAAATTTCGAAACACAAAAGGCAAATTTCATTTTCTAAAGACGAAATTTCGTATTATGAAGACCAATTTGTAAACACTAACTGATCTTAGAATGGCGCTTCGTCATCACTACCAGTTACGTTTATGGGATTATCACTTTAGAGAATAGTGTTATTTTCTCAGATTTCTTTAACATCTTAGCTACTACGCTCTCCACTTATTACTAAAATTCTATTATTTTAGATTATTTGCTTTTAACTCAAAAGTTTTTTGTGTGGACTTAAGCATTTATGAAATTCTGTCTTAAATTTATGCTTCTTTCAGTGGAAGATCTTCAAGTAAAAAATATCACTCGAAACACTTTGGCTAAGACCCTTAAGTCCTTAAGAATTAAGTCCCTTAATTTATACCTATTCTGGTACTTAAAATTTATGTTCGGGACGATTTCTTTAAATACACTGTGTATATTTTAATATGCTATTCTGATTGCAAGGTGTTGTAAGTTCTGTCACAGGTATTTTGTAATGTCAGTATCATTGGTCGAACTACATTAGAGCAAAATAGTGCTGTGGAAATGCCATGTTATAAGGATATATTCGTCAATTTGCATTTAGGTAAAATCACGCAAGAATGTGCGTAATATGTAAGCTGCCTGTATTTTGGGGCTGATAAAAATATTACTTCAAGTAAAAAAGATATTACCCTCTAAATTTATCATATGATTGAAATAAAATCTGGCCACCACCTTCTCGTTTTCATATTTTCCCTACATCCTTTTGAACATAAAAAATGTATGTTAGTATTTGCTTGCGACTTATCAGAAAAAATAAATTCCAATATTCAGAGATATATCAGTATTTATTAATTATTAATATTCAATATTCAGTATTCAGAGATATATCAGTCAATATTCAGAGATATTCAGAGATTATATTCAGAGATTATCAGTCAATAATATTCAGAGATATATCCCAATATTCAGAGATATATCAGTCATTTATTGCTCAAAGTAAACTAAAAAACACAAATTAGCAGAAATAGACTGCTTGCCATTAAAATTACAACACCAGGAAGGCATGATCTGATGAACGTCAAAATCACATGAAAGGAAGAAGTTGGGGATGGCAAAACCATTGCAGCAGAGTCATAGAGCATTATGGCAAGGTACAGAAAGTAGCCTGTGCCAAAGTATTTCGTCCACTACAGTTAGCAGCTTCGCAACTTGACACCTCTAGTGAAGAAATTTTGGGCAACATACTTGAAGCTATCTTTCGCAATGACACACAGGAGACAGACTCAGCACGACAGGCGGACATCAGGGAACACTATGATAACTGTAATTGGGCTACCACTGAAAGTGACTCGAAGCTACCAACGCCAAAAGAATTGCACAGAATAGTCAAGGCCCTAGTCAATAACAAGGCACCGGGCCCAGACGTCCTTGACAACATCTTAATCAAGGTTGTGCATCAAGCATGCCCAAAGCTGTTGGTTAAATTATGCGGCACATATTGGAGACTGGGTCATTTCCCCACAACTATGAAAATAGCTGAGATAGTTCTCTTTCTGAAGGTCGGTAGGGGCCCCGTTGATCCAAGATCCTACAGGCCTGTCAGTCTGCTACCAGCCATAATAAAGTAGTTGAACGAGTAATATTGAGCAGACTCAATCATTTCTTAAGCAAAAGAAATATAATACACCAAGCTCAGTTTGGTTTTAAACAGGGTACTTCAACAGAGCATGCTCTGACCAGTCTGTTGGACACAATCAAGGATAACCGAAATAACAATCTGCACACAGCAGTCGTGTCAGCCAACATCCAAGGGGCATTCGATTCACTCTGGTGGCCAGATGTGATCGAATGTCTAAACCGAATTCAGGGCCCGATTGAAATCCTCAGGATTCTTCGCAGCTATTTGTCTGATCGGCAAATACAGATAACAATGCCAAATGGCCAACTTCAACGACGACTGGTGCGTGGCTGTCCCCAGGGTTCATGCCTGGGCTCAGTCTTATGGAACCTGGTTGCCAACACGATATTTGATCTTTACAATGGTGATACGACTGTCAAAGTCCAGGCATTTGCCGACGACTTTCTGCTTTTGGTCACTGGAAGACACAGACTGCGGGAGAATGTACAACGAACACTGAACCTCTTTGCACAATGGGCAGCCGATCACAAATTGGAAATTTCAGCGTCCAAAACTAACATTTTACTCATAGGACATAAAGGTCCACTGAGGCGGAATCCAAGAATCCAACTATAAGATTATTAGGTCATCCAGTTAGGACTGTTTCCCGGTTGAAATATCTAAGTGTCATCATAGACAACCGCCTCAACTGGATTCCACATTTGCATAATATACACCAGAAAGTAGTATCTCTTACCAATAACATGAGACGAACTACTGGCATGTATTGGGGCATTAGACCAGACATGTTGAAGATCTGGTATCGCACAGTAACAGAGAGGGTGATTTTGTACGGATCTTCAGCATGGGGTATTCATCTCAATGGAAACCTGAGGAAACTCAATTCTATTCAGCGTTTCCAACTCCTCACGATTACTAAAGCTTATAGGACCACCTCGACAGATTCATTGCAGGTGCTCGCTGGGTTACCACCATTGGATCTTGTCGTGGAGAGGGAGGCTGGACAAGCACAGATCCTACGCATAAAGGAAGATTTTATCTTGTGGGGTACCCATTACCGCGCTCGTGATTACGAGGATCATTCCCCTCGTTCTCAGGGACATCCGGCGGACATAAATTATGATGACAAAGTCACCATAGAGCCCTTAATTCCGGCTAGGCACGAAATTTGTCTTTATACGGATGGTTCCAAAACGGAGCTTGGCATAGGTAGCGGCTTCTGCGTCATGCGAGGCAATACTATCTGCTACACTTGGTCACAGAGACTGTCAGATTACAATAGTGTATTTCAGGCGGAACTTGTAGCAATTAAGGCAGCATTAGATTATATTAAGCAAAATCTAACAGGACCAGTCAGAATACTGAGTGATTCAGCTTCGAGCCTACTGGCCATTAAAGAACTCAACAGCAAAGCGGATTCTGTCCACATTATTAGGGATGCTCTACTTCAGATTCCCGGGTCCCAACGACCGTACTTGAGCTGGGTTCCCGCGCATGTAGGCATTGCTGGAAACGAAGAGGCCGATAGGCTTGATAAGCTAGCAGCTAACGACTTCAATATGCCTGTAACACCCCTAAAAGTACCAGTTTCCTAAAAGTACCAGTTTCCTATTTAAAAAAGATTACCGAACTCAAAATGTTAGAAATTTGGCATCAGAGATGGAACAACTCCACCACAGGCCGCAGAACCTTTCGTTTCTTCCCCGAAGTTGGTCTGAATCTGGTCACTCGTAGTGATCTTACACATTTCTTTACTGGACACGGACCATTTCCAAGCTATTTACGGCGCTTCAGATTAGCTACTTCAGACAGTTATAGATGTGGAACACTAGGTGATCCGGATCACTTTGCTTTCGAATGCTTTCTCACGATACCATTTTATTTAAAAAACCCTCTGAAGCACACTGGTCCGGGTGGTCAGATACCCTCAAGAGAAGTAAGCTCGCATTTAATCAGATTCGTCGAGTAATGGACATTTGTGCTCGTGAATTCTGTTGAACAGAAGCGGTGTCAACAGCAGCTACAGCAGGCAATTCTATACCAACAACTATAGACGATCAGTAGCTTTCATAATTCTTACCTTACAAATTTGGTATCTTACTAATATACAATAATATTCAACTACTGAAATTAGGAAAATTTCAGAGACTAATGGCATGCCATTGTACCTATGTTACGTATATGCATGACAGCCATGTTTAGTGCAGTACATGAATAACTTTGCTGGAACATGTTACCTCCTAGATGCAGATTACCACAATCAATGTCTGTCTATTTGTACTTCAGTGTCGCTTCTATTCATTATTAATCTTTAAATTTTATTGTGTTTACTTAATTTTTGTATTGTATTATGTGTATTTCAATTTACATATTGTCTTAGTGTATTGACCTGTTAAGTAGTAAGTGCGTTGTGTTATGTTTTCAAATTAAGTTTGCGGTGTAATAGTAAATACATATATAGAGCTCTCGGATAGTACCATGAAATATTGTGTGCAAATGTTTTGTAACAGTTTCTAGTATTGTGCAAAATGTAACAGTTTCTAGTATTGTGCAAAATGTAACAGTTTCTAACAAATATTCGTGGCCACAGAACCAACTTTCTGATAAGCACATTGTATATTGATTGTTATTTTGTAGTATTCGCAATTTTATTTCAGTGTATGTACAGTATTCCATTAAGTATCTTGTATATATATTTTTTTCTATTAATGTGGAGTGTAATAATTTAGGGTCGTATAATGATAAGTAAGTGTGATGTATAATAGTAGCATTGAACCAGACTTTCTTGGTTGTAGAACTTTGCAAATATGTATTGAAATGTTTTGCTGGATTTAATGTTTTGAAATGACTCGTATTCTAACTTTGCTACAATATATTATATTCCTAATTTCACTGTGACTGTTTCCAAAGGTTATTGTCTAGTGTTCTTTTGATTAGTTTTAGCGTTACAGTACAGCATCATGTACATAATTGTCTACTTTTCTGATACGAGCAGTGTATATGTTGTGTTTTATTTGTAGTATCAGCTTTACTATGTCAGTGTGTACTTTTCTGATACGAGCAGTGTATATGGTGTGTTTTATTTGTAGTATCAGTTTTACTATGTTAGTGTGTTGTTCAGTATTATAGTAATATATTGCATAATATCAAAATCGTAAAAACAACCTTGTATTTAGCGTAGGTATAATGAAACACTCAATCGATTTCGAGGGCAGCTAAAGGTCCCTCCTCATCAGGAGAAAGAAATACCTAGAAAGAAGAAAATAAAGGAGAAGGAGTCACAGAAACACGTGGTCCTTATCAGCACTGCACGTGGTTATAACTAGATTTTTAATCAGAGTTGCACTGGCCGCCTACTTTTACTGAGCCAGACTATCTGATCGAGCATGAAAAATTAGCGAAGTTAAAATAGGGAGCGAGGGGCAAATGCACCTTACGCTCAAAATCTGAACTTCAAATAATAGAAAGCAACCACTGAACGGATTTTTATACCCTCTGGTAGTACCAAACGCGAGGAGGTATGACCTTTCTCGATTCACGGGGTACTCGATTGCTGCCCCGACTTGCACAGTTTCTGGATCTGTTACCAATTAAAAACATCTGGTTATGGGTTGCTAAGAGCTTAGCCCGCCACCCTCTCCAACTAATACGGTTGATGAAGTGTGCCACAGACATGAAGCAGCAATGAGTTGCTTATTTCTGTCATCCAAGCCCAGTTTGATTCCATTCCTAATGGAGTACGTGCCGTTTTAGCTGCCAGGGGTAGCAGCTGTTTCTATTAATTTCGTACGCCTGTAAACCTCCAAGGTACTTACAAATTTAATCATTTTATTTTCATGCCATACTGTTTATGCGCAATTGATATCTTTTTTGTATTTGCTTTCCTTCATGGTGCGATTGTAATGGCTAGCAATGTAGAAATATCTACGGTGTCCGAGGAATTCAATGGTAAGGAATAGAAAGATAAATAAGGACCGCATGTAAGATCTTAGATGAGTATAAATAATAGTATTAAAGACAATATCTAATACTTTCTATTCAAAGAAATATTTGGTACTAGACAAAAGCTCAAAGTACCAAATATTTCTTTCAATAGAAAGTGTCAGATTATGAAAGATTTTGACAATAAAACTCTTAAAATGATAAGATTAAAATACGTGTATGAAACGTAAGCATTTAATGTGTAAACCTAATAATTTTTTTAAGATACTTCCATTTCAGCAGTCATTTTAGAGCATTGAGTTTGAAGCTCTTTACACCTCTTATTTCAGATTCGTATAACTTGAAAAAATATATTCAATATCAAGAAAAAAGGATTTAAATCCTTTTTTAAAACATACATCAAACAAAATAACAATTATGTCCTTTTTAAATAATGTAAAAGTCAATATAATTTTCAAAGAGGTGCTTGTTTATCAGAGCTGATTGAATTAGCTTTGAAAACGTGAGGCCCCAAAATATACACTTTAACCACGAATTAAGTTCATTAGAATAATACACAGTGTTCAGAATTCGAATATCGCGTTCAGTGAAGACCTTTTTCGCCTCTTAATTGTATGAATAATTGTTTTCCGTTACGAAGTTTTCTAATTGAAAACACACAAGTAGAATCACAGTTTAACGTTTTTATAATGCTTTTGAATAGGAGTAATCGCCACAAATTAAAAAATTTGCAGAGAAATGCGAATGCTATGTTCCCATTACTTTAGTTTAAATGCTTTGTATTAAAATACTCAGCTTCGGTTGTGAAGAGATAAATTTATTTAAGTACCCATTTTGTGCTTTATTGGATATCAAATATCATAGTTTATTTTACGATTATATCCTCTTCCTATTTTTATTATTTTACGATTATCTAGTTTGTAATCCAAGTTAATAATAACGACAACAGATACAATCATAAAAGTGTTTTAGCCAAATGTACAGCTGAACAAAATTTTAAAATAGATGGTAATGTTCACTGAGTTTAATTATTGATATATCAGATATCAGGCAAGGCATTAAAAATTCAACAAACCCAAAACCAACGATGTCTTTCTATGTAGTAAAAATTCGCAGCTTTATGCTTTTTACACACTTCTCATTCTCATTCTTTTCGCAAAGTACTGAAATCTCCATGAGATTTCATATCTAAATTAATGACCACGGTAGAGTACGAAGCCCCGTGAATGATGAAATCTTTCCATTTTCTTGCTGATTATAAATTTATGATCGTCAGCCTAATAATGACGGTAAGTTCGAGCGCAGATTAAATATTTATTTGATTTTGCGTCCCAGAAAATGATGGCTATAAAAATTATGCAGCGAATGGGAGCACCGGTGCCTCTCATAGTCATTCTGGACATGAATATTTTACTCGCCCTTCATTAAGTACCTTCTGATAAAGAAGATCGATGCACGTGAGGTAGTGGGGGGATCAGATGCCCTACAGATGGGTGTGGGAGATAGGAGAAATCTATCATCGTGTTTATCACCCACCTGCTCGTTTGAGGCAGTCGTCTTCCATCCTAGGAAATAGATAAATTCGTATGGAATTAATTTATCACATTTAAAATGCTTGGCTATAAAAGGAAAAAAGTTGACGAAAGTTAATCTGTAATTAAATTTATATAAATTATGCTAGTGAAATTTTTCATTTATTGCCGAATTATGCATAAAAGCGATGCGTTGTTGACAGAAGTGCATAGAGCAGATTTTAATTATTTGCAGTTGTTATTTCATCTAGTTTCTTCTTTCTTGGACACTATTTTTTGATCAGGTCAGCAGAATATTCAGAGTTTCGTAATGAAACGATTGCAGAGTCTTGAACGCTACTCTATGAGATAAATTTATCACGAAAATGTAAAACATCTTTAATAACAGTCAAATATTGTGAAAAATGGAGAAATTACATTGCTTGTATAGATATGCACGTTAACCTGTGGCCTTACTAATTTGAGAAATTCATAATAGCCTTAGAGGTGATGGTGCTTTTATGCTTAATCTAATCATTATTTCATCTTCTGTATGCACTTTTGTTTACAGAAACCCTCTCAAAACATAAAGAATATTTTCCTTTCTATTATTAATGTAGACTGGTAATGGATTAAAAGAATTTCATTTATGAAAGCTTTTAATGCAGCAGTCACCAGTATTCTCTCTAATTTTTTACTATTGATGTGAAAACATAGCTTAAATCTGATAGTAATAATAGAATTATTTATGTTCACATTTATGGAAACCAAATACTACAGAGCGGCGTGGAAGCACAGAAAACTTTTGAATGATACATTTATATAGATATATATTAAATGCTTTCGCTTCTGTTTTTAAAATTTAACCAGCATTATATGATATCGAAATTTATACTATTTTCACTACTTAAATATGGTTTTACTTGCGCACCTGTCTAAAAGATCTTCTTTTAAAAGATACCTTTATTTATTTTTTATTAAATTTACTAAATTGAAACCTCGTTCATAGTCAACACCAGCCTCCAAGAATGTTCCACCAATATACATTAATTTTTAAAAGCTCGGAAAATTTTTCATTTTGTTATGAAAACACCATACCTGAAATATTTGTTATCAATTTACACTTAACCTTTTCACCTACGAAACATTTAAAGTCATTATTTTGTTGTAGAACATCTGTATATTTGATAATATGTTACTGTATTTTAGATATAATTTTTCGACTAGTTCTGTGCCTTGATTGAAATAACATGTAGTTAATCTGTCAAAATAAAATACTGCCCATTCCTGTACCTCATTTTCAGGAATTCTTTCTTCTAAATCTTATTTAGTGTAAATTTACAAAAGTTAGTAAAGTTTTAGTGACCATTTTCCATATTTTATCCTTTAGCTTTTCGTAAAAGAATTTTCTCTGATTTACTCCAAGTAATGCTTAACATACTGTTATATAAGTTTATTTATTTTACTAACAAAGTGAAATGCATCAAGTGGTGTGGCAGCTCAAATATTTTCCGCAATGATGCAAGTTTTCAGAAGCGTCATTCGTAACATGTAAATTTATAGAAAATTCAATATTTTCCGATATCTGTAAACAGGATTTCGAAACACGATTACTTGATGCATCTTCTTTAAAATTTTATCATATTTTTTCCTAATTACTAATTATTACTTTCAGTGCAAATTATCTATATAACCATCTAACGTCATTTGATGGTTTAAAGGTAAAACTTCATTTTCTAAATCAGTTGTATTAAATTTATTTTGCTTTCTTGCAGATATGGAAAATAAATAGTATGTAAAATAGGAAAATAAGAGTGTAAAATAATTATGAAAAATGTGTATTATTCCTATCAAAATTTCAATATAATTTATTATTTTAACTTCTTTTGAAGCGTTTCAAATACGCATATCTTCATAATGTGCAATACAGTGCTGTTGAATCAAATGTGGTTCTTGCTGCTACTTCACTTATCTTACACAGTATAAGAGCTTTTCCCATCACAAGCAAAAATGTTCATATATTTAAATCAATATTATTAAGAATTTTTTATATATGTAAATAGTATTAGTAAAACTGCAGTATCTCACGTGTAACGTAACAAGAAATGGCTTAAAAATGCTGCCGGAAAAATACGGTTACAAGGGCAAGTCCCTTTAACATTGAGATAAATTGTTATCTCACCAAATGTTTGAGATTGCGCTAAAGCTGGCTATAGTTTTGGCAACTAATTTTTGTCGCCAAACATGCCCAATGTAAAAAGCATAAAAACAAGAACTGAATTTAAAATCGAATGTTTTAATATCATTGGCGAGCGACTTTTGGTGAGAAATACCAAACGTCTAGAAAACTTGACGATCATTTGCTGACATTTAGCTCGATCCCTGTATAACTAATTGGTCTGGTTCCTATATGCAACTGCAACTGTTTCTGCCTCATATGTAATGGTAACTGTATATCAGCAATTTCGATGAATGGAAGGTACTGGGAATTTCTTGACAGAAAGGGGAAAATTGGGGATAGCAATCAGTTCTCAGTTTAGTTCATAGTTGAGTTTGGAGTAACTATAACTGATGTGATCTTTATGTAACTGTATCCGATCTTATGGAACTCTAACTGGGTATTCTTTCTAGCAATTTGGAGAAACTATAGATATGGAAATTTCTAGGCAGACTGGGGAAACTGTATAAGAGGGAAAAAAGTATCAGCTTTCAGTTGAGCTGACTTCAGAGTACTGAGGGATCACTGTGCGAGCTTCGCACTTTAGATACGCTTTTCACTGCATTGTGTTTAACGTTCTTAGTATTTCATAGTGTAACTACTGATTGAGCTCTGTCATGCTGAGAAAAGCTGTACGAGGACTTTTCTGAAAAGTTCCAGAGCTGTAAAGTTTGTTTGAGGAAAATAAATTTTATCGAGCTATCATTGGTTCTGCACGTATTCAATCCATTACGAACCCGTACGTACGTAACAATATTTTTTTTCTATAAAATTCTTTTACTGCAAAAGCAATTGAAAAGCATCTTAAGATTTTAATTGAATAGAATTATACTGGTTATTTTGCTGACAGTTAAATTTTAATATTATTCATTTGGTGATAGAAAGGTTAGTACTTACCTCAAAAGTTAAGCGCGAAAGTTAGATACCTTGAGTTCTTTTATGATGTCGTTTATCTGCATAGAGTTATTAATAATATCTAACAACCTGAGAGCGTAATCCTTATTTCGCCAATTTCTGGGAATTTTAATATATTTTGCCATATGATCATTTATCTGCTAGACTGCAGCAAAATGCTCATTTTAATTACTAGTAATAATAATTCATATTTTCACTTCTTCACGAATGCATTTTTTCTTTTGATTTCACAAATGGATTTTTTTCTTTCATATGGAGTCTCATTTAATAAAGGTACGAATCCTGTTTCCAACAGGAAGAAATTTTTGCTTCTTGTTGCACTGGCCACATGAGATCTATTATTTAAAAGCCATTATAAAAACTCAGTTTCTAATTACCTGTTTATTTTTCCCACTAATGAAATTATTATTTTTCTGTCCATCACGACTAAATATGAATAACTCTATTTTGTTTGCCGTGTAAGAATATTTTCTGTAATCTAATTCGTATTTTTTTTTAACTCTTTGGTGTATCAGTTTCATCCATTCGATTTCAAATTCACTTCGTATTTTTCTTCTTTTTACAAACTTCCCATGGTGTATGGTATATATATATATATATATAATTTAAAGTTAAGTTGTAATAACAAACGAAAAAATATTATATACATATATGCATATAGAGTATATATGTAATAAAATAATATTTAGAAAGTACTGATGTAAGAACACCGAGACCTAGAAACGACATAGACCTGGAATACTTTAAAATTTCCCCAATTGAATTTTTTGGTTTCATTTAGGACTAATTCGAGAATCCTAGTTTGAAAGAGAAACGTTTCTAGGAATTACATATAAAAATCAGGCAAATTCAAGGAAAAAAAAACGCTTATTTGATAACGTTCATGCCCGCTGTACAAGATGGGCATAAAGGCTGAGATATAATAACTTAAACAGAGAGTGCTGGTTATATTATCAAATAAATAAATAAAATACCATATTAACCAAGAAGTAGAGAGTACCTTTTCTTATGTTCAAGTTCTTAAGGCTGTGACTGTCCAGAGATCAAGTTATTTCGCTTCTTATTTTTGCAGATTATTAGCAGAATCATCAATAATGATTCATCCTAAATTACACCTATTAGGCAGGCTCCTTTTCTGTAGTACATTTAATCTAACGAATGGTGTTCTCCAATCTTGTGATCTCTGATAATCATTGGAGAAATTCATGAATAATAGAACGTCGAATATATATATACATAATACTTCCTTATGTGCATACAATACATTAAATAATTTTAAGTAATGTATTTATTTTTATATATGTTAATTTTTGTATTACATCATGAAAGAAAATACGTGCTCTCTTAAAAAGTGTAAAAAAAAAAACTTTAGTGAATACGCTCAAAGTACACACGTTTTTATCGTCCCTGAATTAAACGCCATGTCTTTGAGAATTCCTGAACTAAGACGCAAATTGTGCATTTTGGTAATGAATGTTTCCTTTTATATTTTCATTGAGGAACATACTCGAAAAATAATTACACACCTATTTTTTATTATTTTCATTCCATTAAGAACTGGACTCACAGTTTTATTTATACATGCCTTGTTTAAAGTGAATATAAAGAGACCCATTCAAGAGACATAAGCTCAATAGTCTCAGAAGCGTATTAGCTAATAGAAATTCATATTTTGTTTGCTTATAGTTTTCTCAGCAATTGGATTTTGAAAGCATTTTCAATGTAATATGCAGTACTCTTTGCAATCTACCATAAATTAAGAATTTTAAAAATACCTTATTGACAGCTTTTACAAATCGTCTGGGTAGCAACTCACATAATCAGTGGAAAGGGGCACATGCTCTTTTTCTAATGAGTAGCAGTTTTATATCGTTCGTATAATTTTCTATCAGAGTCATAAAAATGGAAATGTTGTGTAATCATAGATTTCGGAAATATCATTGCACAGTTTTACATCAGTATAGAGACTTTTAAGTATGGAATTAAACTAAAAATTCTTTTATTTAGTACAGTAAAGTATAATAAATCTGTATCATTAAGTGCTTATTCAAACAGAGTTGCGTAAGTTGAAGCAAATACATTGTTTTTCCAAAATAAGTATTATAAGCAAACTGAGGGATTAGCAATGGGAAACCCTCTTACTCCAATCTTTGCTGATATCTACATGCACTGTTTTGAATCTAAATTATTTGAAGCTTTAAACTTCCCAGTTTGGTTCCGCTACGTAGACGACACATTTACCCTGTTTGATAGTAATGAAAATGATTTAAATAATGGTCTTTTAATAATGAATTCCATTGATCCTGCACTTCAATTCACTTTTGAACGTGAGACATCCAATTCTCTTCCATTCCTCGACATTTTGGTCACTCGTAACATATCTGACTTCAGTGCTACTGTTTACCGTAAACCTTCATCGGTTTGCCTTCCACCACACTTCAAATCATGTCATCTGACGAAACAGAAGTTAGCTTCATTTTATTTCTTTGTTTACTGTGCACTTCAAGTTTGCTCCTCCAAATCAGCTCTTGATCAAGAACTAAATTATTTAAAGGCAGTTGCTATTGACAGGGGCTTTTCACCCAACAGTATTAACCGTGCAGTTGAAATTTCTCATCGGAATACGTCAAAAGGTACAACCCTGTTTTAGGTTTTTATAGAAATTACGTTATCATTCCTTTCTTTCCGTCAATTAGCAATAAAATTGCACGTATTTTGCAGAAATTGAACTTTCGGGTTGTTTTCTACCCTATCAATAAAATTCCTAGTTCCATGCTTAATAACTCTATAAGGTATTTCTCCCACTTTCCTAGGGTAACTTCGTGGTGTAGTGGTTCAGCACATTTGTTCGGTATTCCAGAGGTCCGTGGTTCGATTACCGGCGAAGGCGGTTGTTAATTTTTCATCTCTTCTGCTTCTAAAGATTACCTGATGACTCCATTCCGGATATGAATTCCTGAGGTATTTACAGGATTCCTTGCCAATGTGATTTAATTTACATTTTTCAAACCAAAAGAGCCTTAAAATTTCGTGTTAAAGAACACGAGGCATATATTAGGAAAAAGGAAAAACAGAAATCCGCTGTTGCTTAGCATTGATGGAATGAAAATGACACTTCCCATTTTTCAGCCAAAATTACTCAGAAAACGTCCTCCATTGGTGAATTAGATTTTTTAGAAGCGTTTCATATCCAAAAACACATTTCTGTTCTAGTTAACTACCCCAATTGCAATCCATCTTTACCTTCAGCCTTTAAGGAAATTTTGTTTTAGCTTTTCTTGTTTCATCAATAGATGGCGCCCGTAGCTTAACTTCTGCCCAACTTTTCTTTTCTTATCTCTCTCCTTATATTTCTTCACGCTTTATTTGGTCCATTCGCGCTTAGTAGCTGAAGAAGGCAGTTAAAAAGTATCAATACTAGTACTGCAAAAAATTTTTAAAAATTTACGCTGATTCTTAATGTTGGACCTTGTTTTTGATTGTTATTCAGATTGTTATTCAGCGTGATGTTTAAACTAAATAATTTAAATACTGTTACGGGGGCTGAAAATATATAGTGTCTTTCATCCATTTCTGTGTACCGTATGAAAGATAGTTAATATGGAATTTAATAAACAAGAGCAAAATCTTCACCGCCTCATTTAGTGCACTTGGACTTACTTTATTGCATCTGGATACAGCACTAAAACGTTAAGAGAGAAAAATGTTTTAGTTCATAAAGGACTCGAAAACTCTGAATATTGCAAAGGTGCAGTTGTGTTCCCACTCAGAGCAATACCTTTATGAAAACAATTACAGTATCATTAGTGACAGATGTAACTTACCTTGTTCATAAACTTGGGTTTGCGCAATGTTCAGATTCGCCTGCAGTAAATAGGAAAATGTAGATGGTAAATTCACCTTTATTTGAGTAGCACTCGAATGACTTGGTATTCTCTCGCTTCTATGGAGCTCAGTACTCGTTCGTTAGAAAGCACTGATACTAATTGGAATTGCTTCCATGGAATTAAAGTCTTTAGATTATTTATATTCAACTATATTAATTAAGAGTATTTATGCATATAAACAAATTCTAATGTCAGGTTAATATGCATAATATCATTGATAGATGCATCCAAATGAAATTAGTCAGAATTATCAATCCGTAGTATTCAACAAGCTCTCTACAACTGTCTTAAGTTTGCCAACACATGCGAAGAATTAATGGGGCCAATAGACATGGAAAGGAGCAAGTCCAAATAGCCATTCTTGATTTTAATGTGTTTGCGGAACTCTCCAAATAAGGAATTTCGAGGTTGCTAGGTAGATTTTCGAATACTGATATTCTGAAGAGGTTTAAGAATTGCATATGAAACAAAAACTTTATTTTGGCTAATAAGCAAATTCTGAATATAGACAGCCAACAAATTTTTAGTTTAAAGTACTATTTATTCTTTTTCTGTGAATTCAATTCAAAAGTAATATTTCCACATAGGTTTTAGAATAAAACGTGTGAAAAGTCTTTAAATCCCTGGCGATTTTCTCTTTCCGTGTTTTTTTTAGTAATTCAATTTCCTGTCTTTGAACTTTTGGACCTTCTATAGAAGGTCCAAACGTTTAGAAGAATATATAAACGTTTAGAAGAATAAAAGAAACGTTTAGAGAATATATCTTTTTAAACCTTTCAGTTTATTTATACATGCTGTATTAAACGAAGAATACTTGTTTTTTAAAAAATGCTTCATATAATCTTCAGAAATTTTCAGACAAGATTAGGTTAAATTATCCACAGCAAACAATACTAGATCTCATTGTGCATGCAAAGTGGAACATTCTTAGATGGGTCTCTGTCTTTCCTTTTTTTAATTGCAATACATTTACAATACTTGAATCGAGGAAAAAAAATTGGTTATCACTAGAAAGTTATCACTACACATAATCATACACATGAGAAATTAACATGATCCCCAAATCAAGACATTTATACAAATGTATGCACAATCAATTAGACAAATACTGTACAAGTTCAATAGAGCGTCGGACAGCCTCCTGCTTCAATATATGTCGCAACACGTCCCCCGACATTGAGTTGATTAGACGTCTGATGTGGTCCTGAGGCAAATGAGCCCATGAACAACCACCTTCAATTCATGTATGGAGTCACACTGCGCATCTGGCATTTCAGTTGGTCCCACACATGCTATATACGAAACATGTTCGGCGAGCGGGCTGGCTATGAAAGAATCTGAACATGACGTAGGAAGTCTTGAGCAACTCTAGCTGTACGAGGAAGAGCATTATCTTGATGGGAAATTGGACCTGGAAGACTATTTAGAAAAGGTTCCATGTGGTGCAGAAGAATGTCATCAACAAAACGCTGCCCTGTTAAGGTTTCACTTACACTAATTAAAATGGACCAGCTATCATAGCCTATGGCCCGCTAGACCCTAGACTATTACGCCTGCTGTGCGGTTAGTGTGTTGCACGACAGGTGGGTGGAATTGTACCGTTCACTAGAACCCCTCCACGCCTCCACACTACCCGGTTATCATCTGTCCCCATACTTAACAAGGATTCAGCACTAAACATCGCGTTTTTCCAATCTAAGGCATTCTCCGTCGACCTGGCTTGGCACCACAGTAGGCGGAGTCTCCGATGTCTTAAAAAATGATTAAAGGCAGTAAATGAAAAGGGCTCTTAGACTTCACATTCGCTTCCGCTAGGCTTTAGAAATGGATTGTTGAACAACTGGCACCTCTATATCTAATCATATTGTGGAATGAGTCACCGTGGGATCCACGAGCGCTTGCGAGACGATCGTTCGATCATCTCACCCGTCGTCTTTCTGATTGCTCCAAACCGGGTTCTCCGTATGTGTATCCCATCTCCTGTCCACTGTTCCCAACATGTTCTAACCATAGAGGTTAGTTAGTTACCTAGAATCGGGGCGCAGTAGGGCCCGCCTAGTGAATGTAAATTCATTTTATATCAAAAATGGGCTGAACCCAAGAAAGCATTGATGGAGAGAGGAATAAAGTAAAAAAAAAATCAAAAACAAAGTAAAACATATAGTTGCAAAGACAGACATATTACGCACACACATATTAAAAAAAGAAGACCGGCCTAACTTTGAATTCCTATCATAGGTGTAAGAATAAATTTCCTACCTCCATGGTTTTCACGGCGCACTCCGAACGTTCAATTTGCGTGGACCAATTTGCGGTTTTCACATGGATCATCAGGCTCCTCCCAAACTCGCTTAACTATGAGAAATACCTTCTCTCACAATCTACCTGGCAATCTTCGCTTACTAAAGTTCTCGGATAATTGGAATGTGGTCATCACGTTTATAAATCTTCTCCACTCCTCACTATATACCGTGATTAACACGCATATTGCATGCTGTGGTCCGGCTATCATAAAGTATTGTGCTATATGTAGCACTTCATGTAGACAAATACTGAATCGTGAGACCAGAAAGACGGGCTTGGATGTAATTCTGAATATAGACAGCCAACAAAAGTGATTAGTTGTCACGTTGTGACTGTTGTTCGCCGCACAAGTTGCCACGTATGCAACGAAAAGACATTTGATTGGCTGCGAGATTCTAGGGTGATAATTGGAAAATATATATTTACAGAAATTTAGAGGTACTAATACATGCAAAACGTTCCTAAAAATGCTGGAACAGGACATCAATAAGTATATCTAGGTTTCATCGCATAAATGGCAGGAAAACGTGCATATAATAGTCCACAAAAAGTGAAGGCAGAGTCACGTGATAGAGTTCATCACAACTGCGTAAGCTCAGCGAAATGCTGCAAGTTTTGCAAAACTATCAGCAATCTATCACGCAGAACGTATGAAAATTGTAAATACTAAGCAGTAAAATGATGAAGACATGACTTACTTATATACAAATTTAAAACATACACTGAGTGGTGTAAGTCTTACTAAGACCAAGTTCAAAACATCACTTCACAGATCATGTGATCTAACATATGGAGAGGTCACCCACTCAGGTCAGAGCTTAGATAAATGCTGCTTAAGATTTAATAAACAAGCAGATAATCGTAGTTCTAAAAAAACTCAGCAAATTAAGTAGGGAAATTCTGGTTTCTAATCTCTTTAAGATAATACATTGCATAAGGCCTGAGGTACTTATCCTTGTTGAGAATTTCATAGTGAAGTAAGTTAAAATACTTCATATGTTCACACTCACGAGATTCATCTATGCACCGGTTTATATACAGCCTACTTTCTGATTGCAGCTCCAATGCAAAGTGTGAGGTCATGCGCAATGGTAGCAAACGTTGATTATTTGGATATACGATTTCGCTGTACGTATTTGCAAAGTTTCGCGATTTTACTTTTATTCCATCTTGGTGCGCAATTTTCAGTATGCTTGAGTATATATACAAATTAAATATTTGTTAAGCATAATAATTCTTAAATCTATATCTAAACTCAGAGTAAATTAACTGCCTTCAGTTTTGCATATTATTTAAGGAATGGGTGGTAGGCAGAAAGGTAGAATAACATTTTGGCATGTAGCGATAAAGAGGTATGGGCCAAAATCGATTGCCAAAGGCATAGTTTCTTCTGATAAGCCTTGAAAATTTAAGAATATAGAATATGAACTTGAATCCATACAATTTTTTTTCAGACATTAAATATATATATATCCAATCTAAGAAATCCTATAATGATTGAGAATAATAGCCAGTCAATTCCCCTTTCCAACTACTCACCCATAAACATTTCCTGTGGGAGCGATTTACTGCCCGTTGCTTAACCTTATTGTGGAAACAAGAGATGAAATAAAATGTAAAAATTAATATAAATTTTATTTCCTCATAACTGATGAGATGAATTTAAAAATAACACAACGCACTTTTATGTCACTTTGATTAGAGCTATTGGTTACAACTTTATAACAAATTGTCCAGATACAACACCAATGATCCAAACTGAAGTTACAATATTAATTACGTCAGACACTGTAAAATCTATCAGTGATCAGCACTTACGAAAACCCTGCCGAATGTCATTGGTTTATGTTTATTCTAATTAGCATCTTACGTTCTAATAGGTGCAGGTACAAATAGGGGGGACACCAGATATTTATCAACAGGGGTGATCCAGGTTTGTCCCATCCTACTAACTTTCGTGAATAGCTTAGCGTGGAACAGAAGCTGCCCTACAGTGGCTACACCACAGACTACCCCTAACGCACGGCTGGTGCTTGTCCACATGTCCTGAGTGCTTCCTTTGTATATCTATAAAAAGTTACATTATGCAAGGTACATAATGATACAACTGATTTTACACGGTAGTTACAAATTTGTTGCATATTATTAAGTCATATGAATTACGATTGTTTTTACATGTTTGTTTAATTCAGTATTTTGTGGGTTGAAGTTCCACAGTTATTTCAGTCAGTTCCTGTCAAGGAATCCATTTTACATATAGCATATTTTCACATAGAGTTCGTATTTGCATTCATTTTGTTATAACTTCCGCTGTAATAGGAAAGCAGACAGGGGAGGCAACAAGTCTGTACTACAAGTCATACCGGTGATGATTTTTCTCATCAACATAAACTATGCCGCTTACCACAAAATTTGTATAAACCTATAGAGTGAGTAAGTACGTAACGAAACGAAGCATACAGCAAAGAATCAAAATTAATTTTAACTGCTGGTAAAACTCAAATTTAATGGGCCAACTTAAACAAAATAACTCATTTTAAGTTGGAAGATCTGACGTTAAATGCTGCTGCCATCACAATGGTGCATAATTAATGGGATATTTAGCATTTTGCAACCTACCGCCAGCTGCATTTCTTACATCTTAGAAAATAGAATATTTAATGCTCAGATGTTTAAAATAAATTTAAAATAGCTCATATATTTAATAATTCTTATGTTATTTGTAACAATATTAATTCTAAATGGATTTTATATCGTCATTTTCTGCATTGCATAAAGGGTTTCACATATTTTAATTTTCTGTATAAAATCAAATAATAAAACAACTCATTAGTGACTCCTTAATTTTAAACTCTAAATTTTCTCTTTACGTAAGGTAACGGGGAGTGCAGAAGAAAAAGAAAGCTACTAAGTTATTACGACAACGATAATCAGGCTAATCTAGTCTCTCGAGGGAAGTGTGTAATCCTTCGTTTTAGGCATAATCACAGGAGGAGATATCAAAAATGAACGAAAAATGACATGCCTCCCTCATACGCCTGATATTATACCCCCTCGAGACTCCAGACTCCTCCCTCCATCTTATTTAAAAAAGAGAAAATGCCAACAAAAACTAGAAGAATCTAGAGGTATTAGCGGCGATTATAAAGGACATGAATTCGCTTTTAAAATACTCTCTCAGAAGAGACACCAAAAATGATATAAGAAATAATAAAGAAAAAAGGATTTGCGGCCTCCCGCGCTTATTAATTACAAAGATAGACGCCATATGTAGAGGGGAGGCGGAACTAATAATTCTGTTCGCTTCCCGTTTAGTTGATTAATTGGAAGAGGGAAAAAAGCAGCCCAACTTTCGCAGGTAATGGAATGCTTTTAAAACTTCGTATTAAGCAACATTGGCAGCTTAGAAGGTTTGCCAGCGACAAAGAGAAGAATGGTATTTAAAATATGAAAACGGCTTCCGGAATTAAATTATCTGCTGACAACTTGTGCATCCTGGAGATATTTAGCTAGACTTTGCCTTAAAAATTTAGAAATTTAGTAACTGGGATTTCAAAGGAAGCACATGTTTTCTATTTGTATAAAGTGGAAGTACTTTTTGATGTTTTTTCAACCAAAAAGGCAATGAACTCTGGAGTTATTAATTTTTTGATGATTCTGGTTATTTTTTGATGCCATAAAACCTCTGCGGTAAAGTGAAAAATCCTCTCTAAGATTCTAATCCACCAAATCTAATTTTCGTTCAGAAATGTACGCGATATGTTATTGCTTTATGGCAACATTTATAAGCCAAAAGAGTTTTCTGGCTGACAGAGAAAATAACGCATATATATTATCGTTTTATGTATATATGATTGATTAAATGAATGTTTACAAAGTGCAGCCTAAATGTTGTCACTAAATAGCTCAGCATGTTTCTATGAGACTGATTGTAATTTTGAAGTCTCAAAGTACCGTGTGCACAATAGAGATTTTCGTTATTGCATCATATTTTACTGGCATCGTTATTTTGTTATTATGCATTTGAGAACTTTGAATCAGATTTTGTGATTACATTTATTCTCAGAGAAAGGCATTTTTGGAACTGCTGGTCTTATTCCTTCAAAGTAATTATTTAAATACGAGTCTAGTTTTCCTATATTATTCATTGACATACCAGGATTAGCAACTATAATTTCCAATTAAATCAAATATCATGTCATCTTTGAGGTAGTTAAATTGTATTATTGCATCGCTTGTTTTTCGTGAGCTGAGATATGCAGTTTAGGTTCGCTGTCCCATTGTGCAAATTTGTGTAGGTATGCTTGGGCTTCTTTCTACAGATTTCTTCTTGTAACAGTCGAAGCAAAAAAGTGTCTTCTCTAGGGGTTCATTAATTTGCATCAGTTTAACTTATTTCATATCTATGTATTGCTGGAATACTATGATAGCAACTATGTTACCAGGTATGTACCTTGACAACAACTGTATGTTACAGAATTCAGGATATTAGTGGTGTCCAGCGTAAAGTACACTGTGCGGTCCTGAAGATAGTCGCGCAAAAGCTCTGTTATAATATCTGAGCAGGATACGGATACAAGAGCGCTGATGACATCGGGTCACTATAACGTGTATTTTAATGACGATCGTTATCAAAAGCGTCTGCACTTCTACTTTCCTGTTGGCAGTAAAGACGACAGAAGCTCACATGATTTACGCTGAATATAATAGCCTATCAAGAAACTTATAGATGAGTACCAATTACAAGAACAATGGAAACTGAGTTTAGAAAATATAACTTTCTCCATTAGTTTTTCCATTCTGGAAAGAGACAAACTATGCTTTATTTGAAAGTAACTATGTTATAAGCATCAATCTTCGAGAACACTGATACATCTATGGTGTAGACTTCTTGAGCCTGTAGTCAAGTAAGTTAAGTACCGGAAAGGTCTGATGTATAATGCAAATAATGGCTTTATCTCTACCACCTGGATTTATTGCCGTGTTTAGTTTCTATTTGATCTCATGGATTTCAAATTGCGTAGAAAAAGATTCAGTGAAGATTTTGGTAGTCCCACTGATGCAGTAAAAACTGTACCTAAGTACTTTTTCAACTATTTAAATTCGTCCTTTGCGATGTTCTATACTTTGTACTGCCTTAAACATGGCCAGCCACCGTAACAGTGCAAGAAACAAGGATGTCGCAGTGGTGGTGGCCGTTGTAAACTGGGCCATATTTATCTTTTGTATCTGAAAATAAATTTCTGCGGGTGTTAACAAATACAGAAATTATTCAGCAAGCGTAGATCGGTGCACAGGTGACTATCTCAAACTCTTTCCAGTCTCAGCTACTATTTAAATAGGAATTAATTTGTATTCTAGTGACATTTGGGGGAAAATAAGAAATGCCGAAAAGAATTGATATAAAAATAATGTATCAATTGAAATGTTGTCTTACAAATATCTTTCAAATGTTCTGAATAAGGGCATAGTTAATTTATACTACAAATGTTTTATTTTACATGCATTACTTGTTTATTAATTAGCCGTTACCAGCTTAGTTAAGAATACCGTTTTAGAATGTGACGCGTTATTACAACTAGCCTTAATATTTAAATTTAGAACTTGAAGATAAATAACTTTCTCTATCTGTTCTGTTCATTTCTTTTATTTCTCAGTTATTCGTACTATTTTTATAATTTTTTAAAAATGCCCTAATCTTTAAATTTTGATATTATTCGACGACACGATTTAAAAATCTCATGACAGTAAGAAATGGGGTTCCCAACTATTTAATTCAAAATTGATTTTTGAAAGTTATGATAGTTTCATTTTTCACTTATTTCAAAGATACATGTATGCGTAATATTTGTATTCAGATTTGCATATAGGGTGAAGGATATTAAGTTAGTTTAGGTTATTTATGATATCAAAGTACAAGAAAGAATGCAGGAGGCCAGGACCTTACTCTAAAATCCTTAGCCTGTGATATTCAGCACTTTTATAGCTTAATGTTTTATCAAATATTGAAACCTAATATTAGTAGCTAAAATTGATTTTGCCATATGAATCAAATAATGAATAATCGACCTACAAATATAAGCTACTCAACGTATGTATTAATTCACTCAAATGCATGTATCAATATCTAATCAAGTATCCTTAAACGGGTATATGCTCATAAAAATTTCAAATCCTAAGTGTTTTATCCTTTAACTAACACTTTTACTCATGAGATCATGAAAACTTGTATTGCTAATTGAAAAGAAATTAAATCTCTTGTATTTTTATAGCAGAAATTACTATCAACTTATTATTTTTTACTTTTAGAATAGTAGATAGCCAGAGTGTAAGAGATAGAGATTTCTTGTCACTGTATTAATTCCGTTTCCATGCCTCAATATCATCGATAGTAAAGCGCTGTAAGCCGCGTATTTATGGACAGTATCTCGATGAATGTACTCATCTCTCTGACTGCTCTCAAGATCCGTTAAGTGACGTGACAAAAGAGGACAGGGTGGGTGGATGTGTTACGGAAGCCGTGAACGGATGGTTGGCTGCTTTCTCAACTGGGATCAAATTGGCACCGAGGAAGTTCCATCGATCAACCGGAAGAAGCTCCGTCTTTTTCCTCCGGCATGGTTCTTGACAGGTGGGTTTTCGGCGCCCAAAGAATAGGTGTCTCCTTTCTTTTCGCCTCAGTTGAGCCAACGCTCCAAGGAATTAGTGGAAGTCTCTTCCCGAAAATGTTTGGAGATAATCGGAGGATATGAAACTACAACTCTGCAATCTGCTTTAGACAAGAGAGCACATGCCGGATTTCACGTTCTGATTTCGTTGATTTTTTTATGATATTCGTTTTTAGAGTACTCCAGAAAATGAAAGATTTAGTCAAAATTGCACAGGTATAGCATTAACAGTGCGAAAGTGAATAAAATATTGTCTTAAAGAGAATAAGTACTGAGTTCATGGAGAACGTTTCTTTTATTCTCAATATTATACTAGAAAGCAGATTCCAGGAAACCGAATAGAAATTTTATGCATATATATATTTTCTCACAGTTAAAATGCATCTTGTTACCTTATAAAATCAATCACAAAACTGTGATTGTTTTTTTTTTTTTTTTTTTGAATAAAAGCATTGCAACCCGCAAGACAATTTATAAAAAGGTGTAGCTTTAGTGACAGCGGCACGTTTGAAGACGTAAACTATATGGAATAGTATCATAAATAAAAGCTGAGAGTATAAATTATTATAAGAAATATCCGTTTGAAACCATGACATAACAATTGCAGTATTCGACTTAAAAGTATTGAAAAATTACTCATAAACTAGAAAATCATCATAAAACTGAAACACAATTTTGCTACCAAACTATTAACTGGATCTATCGTAAAAGCGTATCAATTACCGCTGAAAATCCTGAAACTTGAAAGATAGTCAATTTTACAGTTTCTGCATTGAATATCGCTATCATCAAGTAGCTAATTAATTGACGAAATAGTCGACAAAATATGTTTCATGATTTGTTTTTTTCTCATTATTCTCTAATGATCCTCTATTAAATCACTGATTGCGTAATCAGAGGCACTTTAATCAGCTCCCGATTCTCTATCGAATCGAATAAGGGAATGTATAATGTACACCCAGAGAGATATTAAGGGAAGTAGCGTTTCCATCCACGAGTAATATATGTTCTAAATCAGAGTGAAATTGAATTTGAAATTGAAATATACTTATACAACGCAAAACACTTCCGTGAGAACTCTAATTAAATTCACTAACAGAAATAAGCTCACTTTTAGCAAATAGTGCATCATAATAATTTTATGAATAACAAGGTAAAGCTTCTACTGTTAAGTTAAGCAATTACTCACTTTCCAATCACACGAGTCATAATTTTGCTTTATAACAGCATATACATTCGCCACTTTCATTTTCTCACACATTAACTAGAGCAAGGTTTTAACTGCTGTGATACAATCGAAAATATAGATATGAATCATAAAGCGACCAAATTAGAGGAAGTTTGAAATCAAAGCAAAACTTATTTTAATACAATAAAAAAAACTTTGGAACAGAAGACTGGTAAATGTGATTGAAACTATCTTCATTTTTTTTCCACAATAAAATATTTCTCATTTTAATTAATGTATTTCATGGAGGTGCTGTATTAAGTAGATCTATCAGGCATGTAAAGAAATTGTAACATTAATAAATAAGGCAAACCGTTTAACTAGATCATGTTAATGAACCTGCATTTATGCCAAGTAAAGTGAATACACATAAACTGCAAATTTCTAATGTAAAATATTATATGTGTAACTTCTCCATAAGACCCTCCATTTTGCACTTTTTTTTCAAATGTGTGTGTGTAAGAAAATTTGTTTCTCTTTATAATAAGAATACAACAGAGAACTAATTAGAGTTGTATAACAGATAGATTGTAAATAAGGAAACATAATGAATTGATAGACATGTAAAATGTGTATAAACAGAAGCACATGATTATTTTACATCGTAATTAGCATTTTCGTATTAGCAACCGCTCATGAAGTTATGTTGCTTCAGTTCTAACGTCAGTTTTGTTACAGTTGTTGGAGAACCCTTTGGCACCCCTTGGCTGAAATATTTTCCTTGATGTAAGCTTTATGTATATATATTCTCAAAATATGTTTTGATCTAAGAATAAGTTACATTCCTCATTTTCATATTATATAATATTACTGAATAATTCCGTAAGTTTTTAGAAAATCTACTTTTGGCAGTTTTAGAACCGAAAGATAATATTGGTGATATTAAATCTCAGGAGTAATTCGTGGCTTGAACGTAAAGTTCTATGCTTAATGACACTGATTACTGCAGTAATGTGACAGTAAAGGAATTTATTATCTTATTTTAAGATTTTTGATACAGAAAAATACCGAAAATATTATTGTGAAAGTAAAGATAAGTCTCTTATATTATGTAATAGTACTTGTTACTCTCTGTTTTTGTACGAAGTAGAAAAAAAGTATTGTAATCGCGAAAAATTTCAGGCCTCATATTTCAACAAAAATATCCATTTTGACCGCTATCGAATGCAATTTAACGATGTTTTTGTGTGACATCTGTAAGTAAGGACAGAATAAAGGACACTTCTCCCCCCAAAAAATTATAAAACTGATTTAAAATGAATTCTGAAGAAAATATTTCATGACGTCAGTGCGTACGTACGTAGGTACGTATTTCGCATAACTCAAAAACGAATAGCCTCAAGAACATTGAAATTTTATATGTAGGACTGCTATAACATGTCGATGTGCACCTCGTATTTTGGTTGCAATCGGATGTACCAAAAGTATATAAATATATGTGCATATATATTCACTCTTTTACGTGGCTCAGTGAGCGCAGTTTCTTGATTCTTACATGTTTGTAAATTGTGCATTTTTTGCTTTAAAAGTGGTTCAATTATGTTGTTCTTATCCGCCGCTTAAGTGTTTTATGAGTTTAAGTTAGTCCGCTTAAGTTTCTTAATTCTTTAGGAAATCCGCAAGCAATATTTGTAGAATTATCAACAATATAAAAACTGTTTAAGTGCGGCTAAGCCTCATTTTTAAATAGCATGGCCGACATGTTTCTTTATATTTGAAACAGCAGAATAGTGGATTTGTTGAAAATCTAGAGAAAGTAAGCTTCGCAACAACAAAAATAACGCCTTTATTTAATATTGCAAATTAAATCATGCTTAATTCATTCTGGAATTTTTTCGAGGAAATAAGCGTTTAATATTTACTTTGTAATTTTAAATATAGATATTTTGAGTTTTTGCCTTGTCGCGAAGTGACAACTGAATTAATTGAACGAGAAATGCTGAATCTTCTGTGAAACACTGTTTCTTTTTTTTACTTCCTCGTACGAAGTAAAAAGGAAGTATTGTAATCGCGAAAAGTTTCAGGCAGCATATTTCAACGAAAATATCCATTTTGACCGCTATCGAATGCAATTTAACGATGTTTTTGCGTGATACCTGTACCTAAGGAAAGAATAAAAGACTCGTTTCCTCCAAAAAATTTATAAAACTGCTTTAAAATTAATTCTGAAGAGAATTTTTCGTGGCGTCTGTACGAACGTATGTACGTACGTGCGTGTACGTACGTATCTCGCATAACTCAAAAACGAGTAGCCTCAGAACGTTGAAATTTTGTATATAGGACTGCTATAACATGTAGATGTACACCTCGTATTTTGGTTGCAATCGGACGCACCAAACGTATATAAATATACTTATATATATATCCACTCTGTTACCCGGCTCAGTGATCTCAGTTTCTTTACTCTTATATGTTTGTAAATTGTCATTTTTTGCTTTAAAAATGACTGAATTATGTTGTTTTTATCTTCGGGTTAAGGTTTTTATGCCTTTGGTAAATCTGTGTGCAATATTTTTAGAATTATCAACAGTTTTAAAGTTGTTTAAGTGCCGCTAAGCACTTTTTTGATGGCGGCCATTGATTGTTTACATTTGAAACAGAAGACTAGTGGATTTGTTGCCAATCTAGAGAAACTTAGCTTCGCAACAACAAAGATAGCGCCTTCATTTATTATTGCCAATTAAATCATGCTTAATCCTTTCTGGAATTTTTTCGAGGAAATAAGTTTTTAAGATTTACTTCGTAATTTTTAATATAGATATTTTGAGTTTTTATGTATTTTTGCCTTCTCGCGAAGTGAGAACTGAATTAATTGAATGAGAAATATTAAATCGTCTGTGAAAAACTGTTTCTTTTTTGCTTTGTTTGCTTAATTTCTTTTATACATCATTCTAGCTTTATTATAGTATTTGAATAGACAACATATGTGGCAACGATTATATAATTCTATTCTTTAAATGGTATAAATTTTGTGCATTATGAGTTATAATATGAACGAAATATAATACTGTATAATAAGTGAATCTAGAGCCAGAGTGTCGCTATGGTAAACAAATACTAGAGTGAATTTTAAAGAATGCATTTATTCTATTGTGGTTTATGCGCTGTCGGCGAAGTAGATATAATTCAATCCAATAAGTTTAAATGAAATGCAAGAAAAAATGCATATAATTTAATATTCCGTACAAAGAAGTCATGAGGTGTACACATCAGATTTCTTGCAATTTATTTTTATGCTCTTCGCTGCATTTATGCCAAATAGAATTTTGCGTCGTACAGATAGCGTACAGATAGCGTCGTACTTCTTTCCCTTATGAGATCCGCACCCAGTGCTTTAAGTCTTTCCGCTTGTTCGGATTTTTTTTCTCATCTTTATGCCATTAGGAACTTAAGAAATATAGATTGGTAAAGGCCTCAGCAGGCCGCATGCCTTTTACACGAATGATGATCTGCGATCTGTGTTGTAAAATAAATGCAATGTAACGCTGTTAAGTGAACATAGCGCAAGGCTGTCACTATGGTAAACAAATATAGTGAATTTTAAAGAGTGCATTTATTCTGTTGTGGTTTATGAGCTATCGACGAAGTAGATTTAATTCAATCCAATAAGCTTAAATGAAATTCAAGAAAAAATGCGTGTAATTTAATATTCTGTACAAGGAAGTCATGTGGTGTGTACATCAGATTTGTTTTAACCCTTCAGCACACGCGCATCACTGCGCTACGTTAGTACCCGCGCGGGACAAATTTTACCCCAGTGTTTGTTTTACGGAGTTCACCCCCCCCAACGTCTAAATAAATGCATTTTCTTTGTTTTCAATGAATGTATAAATGACTAGTAGCTTTGTGAATTCTGTTATACTTTTTTTCCAGTTTTAATTCGAGATAATCTTACTTTAAGTTATACAAACATTTCCATACTGGTTATCTAAAGTAAGCCATAAAAATCGAAATTTATGCAACATTACTAACTTATATAACATGCATATATGATTTTTTATATTAGAAAAATCCGTTTTCATATATACATATTTTTAAACATAAGTGTTTATTATAAAGAGTGGTTTGATAAAGTACTAGAGGAATATAAAAAGGCTGCATTCTTACTAGCTTTTTTCCTTAAAACTCACTATAATGTCATACAATTATTCAAAGAATAGATTCTAAATAAGAATATTAAAAATATATATATAACGCATAGTTCCCCCCCTCCTACCTGAGTTTATTATTCAAATAATCTCCTCACATTGAACAATCCTCACATAGTGTGACAACATATTTTTACAAACAAGTACATATTTCTACAAACAAGTACATATTTTTACAAACGCTGGGGTGCTGCTCTCAGCACTCCAGCGTAATATAATAGGAAAAACAACACCTTCAATTCAGCTACGTTTGTCTCTTGTGCATCACGTTCTCTAGAGAATTTGTTTCTTATTGATGAAATGTAAATTTTTGTTGATTTCACCAAATATTCCATTATTTATACATCAAAAATTTGCAATAAACACTCAGTTGGATGTTTCAAATTTCTAAAGCTTTTCTTGACACTATATTGTGCGACCCTGTCCGAACGTTTTTCGAGGGTAATTTTTTACTTCAAATTGTTCCATCTATTCAAACATAAAAATCATATGATGTCAAAGAAGATCATGGGAATCATCATATTACTGGTCAGAATCAGTTTTGTGAGCACTTTCAGAAATATTATCGCACTCAGAATCGGAATCTTCAATTTCGCTTTCAGTTACAACACTAGCGAGAAGAACCCGCAGTCGTTACTGTTCTCGCTCGTACGCACTGATCTCAATGAATGTCTCCCTGGAAGTGAAACGTTAGTACACGCGCGGGGTAGCTACAATCCCGTTGCACATACCTTCCCCGAAAACGCAAAAATCCCATGGACACGGGAAAAATTCCTTTGGACGACCACTTCCTAACCTTGATCTTGAAAGGTACATAAAGTACTAGAAAGGTTACATACGACCTTCCTTTATTTTCTAAGAAAAGACTGTACGTGGGGTGGATTTTACCCCAGCGCGTGTGCTGACGGGTTAAATTCTATTTTATTTTTTAAATGAATTTGCTTTCTGCAACGCATAAAATGACATTGCTATAAAAAGTCGTATGACTAAAGTGTAAAATCTCAAGGATTATGTGATTTCGAAACAAAAATTACAGAAACATCTGATGATTTTACCTTTTTAACCATTACTGATTAGAGGCAATAAGAGAGAATTTGATAATCGTTTTTGCAGCATTTTGGTAAGTTGAAACTTAGAATAAAGTAATTATTCACTGATATATCTGCGACTCATGTATTAATAGCGGAAAATAAAAGAAGGCTTGAATTTTACATTACCAGCTAAATTTCGAAGACTATATTTAATAGTATCCTAATTCAATGTAAGTTTAATTAGAAATAATTAATATATTTGAGAAGACCGCGTAATTTAAAACTTGGGGGGAAATAACTTTTATAATGAATCAAAACTTCTTTGTGCACATTTTTTTTCAATACTACTTGAAAGTTAATCCTTCTAATTAACAGTGATAAAATCTTGTACACATACTGCTGCAGGTTTTAAAAATGTTGATATCAGTAATTTGAGTGTTCCCTCAAGCAAGGTTTATCCAAGCGGAAAAGAACATTGGCTTCCAGCGTATCTAAGAAAAAAGAGGAATTAATAACAGCCCTTTGAAACAGGGCGTGATTAATAGCCCTCAAAGCAAAAGAAGAAAGAAGCCGCCTTCTATAAGAAAGGGTTACAGCAAACTTTACAAAGAAAATGTCAGTAATAGCCCTTTGAAAGAGAAGACAAGTTTCTTAGTCGAAAATTAATGGACAATACAACAACATTAGATTTATTTTTCAGCAAATGCCCGTTTGTCTCGAAAAACATAGAACTGCTGATATTTTTTGTCGCTCACAGCTGCTACCTTACTTTTAGTCTAAGTAAATTTTCTTCACATCACGACAAACTAAGGGAAATTATTATCTTAATGGAATTTTCCCCTTCAATTTCTTCTAAGTTTTATGTACTTGCTTTTGAAAATTTGTAGAAAATAAAAAAGAAATAATGAAGTTATTAAGAAGTTTTCATTAATTCTAGTATTTAAGAACGCAATATATAATATGAGGTATTCGAGGAAACATTTGATGATTTTTACTTTTAACAAAAAGAAATCATCGTGTTTGTCTTACTATTGATAGTATGTCTGAAAATTACTTTAATAATTGGCTCAGTTGTTAGTGAATTAGATTCACTGCAATTAAAACAATTTCATCTTGAAATTCTTCTGTGAAACGTTTGATCCCAATGTGATTATTCTGCAACATGATATACAACAATTCTAGCGTATGAAAAACACGAATATCAGGGTGTAATTATATTTTCTGATGTTAAATGTTATGAAAATAAGATTTTTAGGTTTGATTAGTTAATCAATACTAAAATGTAATAGTAATGATTTGTTTGTATTCTGCTTATGATTTATCCCAGTATTGTCTAAGAAACAGTATTTTAATCATTACCAAAAGTTTATTAGGAATTCAAATTTTAAATATAAAAATAAAGTCCATTCTAAAAACCAAAAAGTCAAAAAAAAATTGTGCCCTTTTTTTCAAATAATGATAAACGTACTTAACAATAATGAAGCATTGTGAAAGTGAATGAATAATAATATTGAATACTGATCGCTCCAGTCTGTATCTTACTTGAGTAACAAGAAAATTTCCAAATTACAGTTTTATGCTTTAACTAAAACAAATATTTGAGGTATAATTAATCATTAGCAGTGCACTTAGTAGTACTTTAATCATTCGTAGGACTTTTTAAGTTCAGTACTTTTAACTTTGGTACTTTAATTAAATATAACTGGACTTGAAGACTAGATTCTTTTCCACAAGTAAATACACTATCGATGTTATAATTCAGCAGTCTTACAGATATGCGTTATATTAAATTCGCAAGGCAGACATACTGACTTGAACTTAGCATATGATGTTAATCTGGAGGCGATAACATCACACATTCATGACATAGATTCGCAATAATGTTCAATAAGTATGGTAATCGTTTTGAAGTCAGACAGCTGGCAGATATTTTCAAATTCCTGTATGTGCTTGGAAAACTGGTCAGTGAAGATACGAAACCCGGTTAATATTATTGGAATGTTTATCGCTATTTAGACGATTTTCAGAAGCAGAATTTCTGATCTTTCTATGGGCGGATAGTATATCTGTCCATGTAACAATGGATACATAGAATATTGCTTGTTCTTGGCACTAAGATTAATATGAGGTCGTTTACATGCATCGCAGAACTATGAATGCAATTCGACAAATATTAACATGTTTTAACAAGCTAATTTTTCTGCAAACCATCTGCCTCGCATAACTCTACAGATAATATGTGAGGGTTTCGGGCAACAATAACGTTAACTTTCTGAAGTAGGAGAAGAAATTTGCGAAACTTTCTACTTTGAAAGAAGTAGTTAAAAGCCGAGTTTCGCTAGGAGAAAGGGAGAATTAGGCTCTAGCTGCCGTCTCTGCTGTAGGTACGTTTTCTTAGTGCTGATTCAAGTGGCTTAATTGCATTTATCTGCTGCCATTAGCTTCGAAGGGGTTTTAAGTTACGGGACCTCTCTGAGCCCTGTAGTCTAGTCATGAATCTCTTTTAAATCTGATTACCAACATTAGACAATTCTACATGCAGTGATAACCTATCGAGAGGACGGTTTCTTATTTTGCTTCTGACCACTACACCGTTTGTTCATGAAATAATACGGTATTGAAAACTGCTGAATACTGCATATTACGTATTGTCCGCATAATGGGCTCGTGGTCAATTACAAAATCTATTTTGCTATTTAAAATCTATTTGATAAACGTCTCACAGCATCAAAATTCCCAAAGGATTACGCTCATGTACCTATCAACACACGCCCCTTACAATGTCTGCAATTTTCAAGCAATGGTATGACCAGCGTAATCTCTAGATTTATCCGCAATCAAAAATGTTTGTGATAATATGTGACGTCGTCTAAAACTGAATCGACTAGTACCAGATTTCGAAAAATTATGATAGCCACTGAATAGCGCGTGGTACTCAATTTCTTGATATTAAACCAGCGATCAGCATTTCCACCGTCTCATTGTCTGTATTTTCACTCGCGGCGGGCAACCACTTACTAACTTACTAATATTTTCACATCGCAACATACCTATGGCTGAAAATATCAAATCAGATCTACCGTATGTGTAAGATATTTTTTCCCTCTTTACCACGTGCATTCGTAGTGTAATTCGAAGCACATCCGGTTAGCAATCTGAAGGTCCGAAGTTAGAATCCTGGTGAAGGAAAAACATTTTTTCAAGATTTCTTCTTTGAAAAAATAATTCTACAGTAACGCCGAGACTAAAATATGGTGGAAGATAATTCGTCCTCATTACGAGTTTAAACCACGGCGGAAGCATTGTACATTTTTTTATGTTTCCGGCATCAACAAGCTTTAAGGTTCTATATATGTTCTATTTCTCCCGCATACTATTAATACTCTGTCTGGAGCAATATCCAGCGTTATATTATGCACGCAGTACTAATCTGGTAATAAACAGTAAAACTAATGTATTAAAATAAGCGCAAAATAGGAAGCTAGAAAGTAAAATATTATTCAAAGAAACTTAATTGTAAAACAATATAACTAAACAACAAAACATACCTAGATAATATCTGTATTAAAATCAAATAGCAGTTATTACATAAACTTTAAATAACGTAACACTCAAATGATTAATTATAATGGCTCTCGCCTCTGAGATCTAAAGCAGTTATCTAACATAACTAAGCTTTACAAATCGATTGACGAGTTCCGGAATATTGTTCCCTTCCGAAAACATTTCTACGCTGTTGTGATGATAGCGAGCTAGTAATTTAATGACCGACAGCAATTTTCAATGTTTCTCTTTCTCTCTTTCTTTCGCCGTCTCTGTTCATTCTCCATAGTCATTTGCATAGTTTAATTATCTCTTATTTCTGAATACAGTTTTCCCCTCCGAGCGGCGAATGCTGAAGTAGGAATGATGGGTTTAGATCAACAACCAAGAGCTGTAGATTGAATTTTACTAATAATTTATTTAAACGTAAAATATTTTTGCTTTAATACAGTTCTTTTGTCCGTTCCATTTTCTTCGTCTCGTCTCGTCTGTCATGGCGACCTCATCTGCGTTTTTGCGTTTGCGTTTTTTGGTTCAATATAGGGTGAATATCTAACAATGATAAATAATGTCAATTTGCTGCATGTTCTCTCTCATGGGAACATAAAACTGAAGGGATAGTTTGCATAGTATAGCGTATTACATACTATAGAGTTGCATATATCTCTTCGTATGTGTAATATAGAAACAAACAAATGTCTTGAGAACAATTCTCCCGAAGTGAACATTTTCACTCAAAAGCTCTTGAATGATTAAGCATGAGTAGGCAGAAAACCTGTTCTACATTTTACTAATCATTGTTGAGACCAATGCTTCTTTAACATAGCACTGCGTTATGGAATCGTTTAAATTCTATATAAAAAACATTATATGAGAATAGTCGCAAAATAATAATGCATTCGTGAAGAATGCACAATCTGAAGACGGCTGGCAAAATTTTGCTTTCTAAATGTTTATCAAAATATAACATAAACAGTACTAATTATAACACAAAAAAATCAAACTTATATTTATTTTCGATGAGAAATTTAAAGTTTGGTACCTGCAAAACATTTAGCAGGTTATAACTACGTTATTGAAATATATTGATAGTTAAGTACTAAATTTTAAGACTGACATTTTTTTAAAATAGCTCTAATTTGTTTAATTAATCATTAAACAATTTACTTTAATTTAAAATAAAAATAAATAAGTTATGAAACGTTTCTAAATTTTCAAAGAAATGTTTTCAAGTGGGTCAAGATTGGAGAATAACTACGTAGTCCACACTCTTTATTCATTAGATTTTTCTTCGAGAAAGAAGAAAAAATACATACCGTATTTCGACGTATAACGAGCACCGGTGTATAACACTCATTATAATTTCAAATTACATTTTTAAAAATTTTTGGAAGCATTCGTCCTAACGCACACCCTTTTCTTTAAAAACAAAAGCCTGAAAGTGCTCTAATCTTTTGAAATCATTTACTCGAAAAGTTTTACTACGCTTTCAAACAGTGGCATACTGAATTGACAAGCGATAAAGGGAACAATTTGTGTGTGGAGGAAACAGGGAAGCAAATATTTCTGCAAAGAGTGTGAATTGTATTCAATGTAGGAGGGCAAAAAAATACATTGTTTGGGTTAAGAATGTACTTCCGATTCAAATGAATTTGGAGTCACATGTTTTCTCTTTCTGTAGTTATCTGAAACAGTGATTTTGAAATGAACATCGAAGGCTTTAATAAACTGCATTTGCTTTAGTTGAAATGCAGTTGATCTAATGTTCCTTTTAGTAGTAAATATGGCTCCTGCCAAATGAAACAAACGCAGTGCTGGTTTCAAATGCAAAGGCATTCAGTTTGCGAAAGAAACTGGAAATCGTATACAGCAAGATTCGTCTTTTCCTTATTTTTAAATCCATTATTTTTCCTTGTATACCGGCGTAAAACGTGCACCCGTAAATTTACATCTTATTTTTGTAGTTCTTTTAAAGAAAATAATGGAAAGTATCTTCATCACGGATTGCAGATGCTCATTAGTCAATCGGGTTCTTATTACGTTTCAACTATGAAAATGCTGTTCACTTATAAACACATTACCAAACAAAATAATTATTCTTACTACAAAAGTGTATAACTGAGCTTTATAATGAGCTTCATATTTTAATTAACTTTAGATTGAACTTTTGTCAAAAAACAGCTAACTGAGCTTAGCTGTTTTTTGACAAAAGTTCAAGCAAAAGTTAATTAAAATATGAACCTTCAAATCTTTGAATGAGATTTAGTATATCACACTGTAAATAAATCGTTCCGATTTATTAATTTTCTATGTGCTGTTTATATTTGTTTTTAGAGGACCTGAAAATAATTACCTCGGAATTCAAGTACCTAAAATCTTGAAATTTTTGAGACACTACATTTGCAAAAAATTGCTTTGGAATTCGCAAGCCGTCCGTGGACCGCCAGTGTGAGATCACTATCATATGATGTAATCAATAAAGAACCAAAATTTTAAGAACTGACTTTAACTTCTCTATCGTATAAAACGCCTGCAGATATAAAATCTTACTTCCTTTATGTGCCAAGAAATCTTCACAATTTATCAAAATTCAGTACAGTAACAAAGTTGAACCAGGGCTGTTCAGGGCTGCAAACATAATCGCGTGCTTATCTGTTGATACGTTCACCTTATTGCATTAATCATTCTCTGATCCAGCTCCATACGTCCAGACGTATAATAACGAGCTTACTGGAAGCTTAACTAAATACTCTCTAAGATTAATAGTAAATGTCTCTTGGCCCTCGACTTGTGTTCCTATCGGGAATACAAGGATCGAATTTTTACCTACTGTAGTTTCTCTTATCATCTCAGTCGGTGTTAGAAAGATTTATGAGTAGTTCATTAGTTATGTAAAATGAAAGGATCATACTCTTCTTCCCTTAGAGATACTTCCTTCACTTTTGATATGTTGCTGGGGATCTTATTTTAAATTTCAGTGTTGTAATAAAAATGAACTAAACTTAGATTCTTAGGCTAGTCATTAAATTAATGATTAAATGTATGTAAAATTTTTGGTAATACGTAAATAATATATTGGTTTTATTTGACTTTTAACAGTCAGTTTTATTATTTGAATGGAAGTATTTTTTTCTCTTCCAGTTGCAGGTTTACAAGTGAGATGAGGGTATTTAATGTCTCAACTAAGAAAATTTTAAAATCTGAGCAAAACATTCTGTTATATGGATACATATATAATGCCTGGTATTAGAAATTGATGAAATTGTGGTTTAATAATTTTAGTTAATTTTTCAAATTAAAAACTAAACAGAAATTCTGAATTAAACCAAAATAATAAATTTCGGTAAGATATGCGCATTACACAAACCAAAATAATAAATTTCGGTAAGATATGCGCATTTGTGATTTGTGGTATCACAAATGCGCACATTCCATAACTAAGCAGGATTTTGAATTCAATAATGTTTAATTTTAGATATGTATCTCTAAGTTCTTTACAATCAAATAAAATATGTATTTTAAGCATATTAACTAATTTTTGGTTTCGGTTGCATGATTCCATTCTTTTTCTAGATAAAGATTGTGTAAACATATGCTCGAACTTGATAATATAAAGTAATATTTTTTTAATAAATTCCTACTTAGGTTAATAAAAAAGTCGTTTTATTTTAGTTACCTTTTATTAACATTATTAAAATTTTTTCGTTTCTAATTTATGAAGCGGATGGTGGTCTATAATTTCTCATTCTATCCATCTCTTGTAATCCTTAATTATTGGAATAAACCTTTCCAGTGAGTTTAGAGCAGTTCAGTTCTTCAATAAATATTTCATTTAATGATTTCACATGATTCAAGGCGACATATCTTTGATCTGCTGCGAAGAGTTTTTGTCCTAGATATATTACTATTGAATATTCGCTACATAATGGGGCATTACATCCGCTAAAAAAACTACAATTCTTTAATTCCGTATACTTTAAAAATATTTAGAACTCTCTCTTACTGTTGCCACTTATTTTTGTTAAATATTACAATCCCATTTATCACAGTCATGTACTATTATTTATAAGTTATTATAAAATTAATTTTTACAGAACGTGAGAATAAACGGTGATTATTTGCAAGTCTTGTAATATATTTAAAAAACAATACCATATCTTTAGTTCCGATAAATAGGAATAAATAAGTAGGAATCGACTTTAATATGTGAAACAACTGTATTACATCAAGTGCCATCCACCACAAGTTAAAAAATGTATTTGAAATTGAGTGGATAAATAAAAAGTATTATATTAACGATTGAAAACTTGAACAGGATATAAGGAGAGGGTGAGCTAATAGTGTAGAGACATTAGGTATTTTTGGATGCAAGCAAGATGAAAAATGAGCAACGCCTTCGCCGGAAATCGAACCGCGGACCTCTGGAATACGCGCCCAGCGTGCACACCACTACACCGCTTAGGCACTTTAAGAAGTCGAGAGAAATACCTTATATATTTCCCCTTTTAAAGGACGACTGGGGTTTTTAGGGGACCCAATCGCAAAATTCTGGGTGTGGAGAATCATCATCCACCACCTTTTTAGTTCGGGCGTCACTGTAGAGACATTAGGTATTTTTGGAAGCAGGCAAGACGAAAAATGAGCAATACCTTCATCAAGAATCGAATCGCGAAACTCTGGAATACCCGCCCAGCGTGCAGACCGCTACACCATGAAGATACACTAAAAAGGCGGGAGAAATACCTTATAATAGCAGGAATTTGAAAATATCAAGTATATTAAATGCAATGTAATAACGGCTAAATTCGTTTCATTTCTCGTTTATTTCTGTCGAAAATAATTTCACTACAGTAAACGTGAACAGTTGGAACGACGAAAAAATTCCATTTCCCCGATTATTCTTACAAACAAATCATATTTCGTGCAAAAAGCATTCATTCACTGCATTTGATGTATTCCAGTACACAACGATGTCCCTTCCAAACTCTTAAAGGTCACAAATGACTAATATGAAATTTGTAAAAATTCCTTTAATCTGTTCAACAGAAAGAGTTAAAGTTCCGACTTGTAAGTAATGTTTCTCTAGTCTTCCAATTTAATGCTTACAAAAAAGCACCGTTTTGTCAAATCTTTTCGAATTCAGAAAATGTTTTTTAATAGCAATTACTTCTATGGCCTCTCTATTTGGGACTGCAAATTCCATAAATATGTTTTCTGCCTATTTCTAAATAAAGGAACGATAGTGTAATATGAATACAGCTGAGTTAATTAAGCTTTTCTGAGAGTTTCAGGAAATTCGGGAAGTTGCGAGATATATTATTGATGAAATTGTGGTTTAATAATTTTAGTTAATTTTTCAAATTAAAAACTAAACAGAAATTCTGAATTAAACCAAAATAATAAATTTCGGTAAGATATGCGCATTACACAAACCAAAATAATAAATTTCGGTAAGATATGCGCATTTGTGATTTGCGGTATCACAAATGCGCATATTCCATAACTAAGCAGGATTTTGAATTCAATAATGTTTAATTTTAGATATGTATCTCTAAATTCTTTACAATCAAATAAAAAATGTATCCAACTCGAGACTATGTTTTGATAAGTATGATGAGACAGATATTGAATACCGATTTTTTCGGATTTTACAAATGGATTACATGTTTAAACGGCTGCCCTTGTCAAGGGATGGTATGATTAATAGTGTGATTTCTTTTCTTATGCATGTATTTTAAGCATATTAACTAATTTTTGGTTTCGGTTGCATGATTCCACGTGTAAAGATAATCTCTACGTATTGTTTCATGAGAAGGCTACAAAAATGGAAATGGTAATAATACCTTGATAATATAAAAGTTGAAGTAAATTTATAGAAAGATTGTGTGAGGCAAAAAGGAATTTGATGACATTTATTAAAAATGCATTATACCAATTGAACGTGTTTAAGTTTTTTATATGCAACAGTTCAAGAGCTGGATGTAATAGCAATAATATAAAATAAATATTTTAAAGCATAAGGTTTGCTTTTAGAGACAACTTAATGATTAAAAGGTTAATCATACAATTTCTGAGCTCAACATGAATTTCTTGTCTTAAAATTGTTTTAATTACTGTTAAATTTTAACACTTTTTTTTGTATCTGAAAAATTTCAAACAAAGCGAACTGAAACCAATTCCAAATTGTTCATTCAGTGATACATTAGTGATTCAGTGATACATTAGTGATTAGTGAAGTAGTTGGTTAATGAAAAGCTATTTAATAAATCCGTAAAGTTTAAATTATATTTCATAGCTTATGTACGTATGCTAATATCGTTCACCTCATCAAATTGCTTTACGACCAAGAAGTTAACTTTAGATTGTGTTCTAGAAAAAATGTAAAAATCATTGGAAAAAATTTTAAACTCACCCCAGAATTATAAGACGTTCAAAATTTCTAGTTATTCACTGCATACTCAAACTCCCTTTTCCATTTCTTTTTCTAGAAGCAATTAGAACATATGTCAGCTTCCGAATCCCCACCACTTATCAAAATCAACATCCAAACGCATTACCTCTAACTACTCATCCGTGTTGAACTTCTAGAAATAAACGAAAACTTCATTCGATTCGCTAGATTTTAAGCTTGGCTTTCAAAACATGTTTTTCGAGAAAGAAAGAAGAACTAATTAAAAATTCTAAATCCTTTCTGAAATTTATACTGTAAAAGAGTCTTTTAATCGGCTCCCGTTTTAAATTAAATTTCCTTCGGACACTGATCCGGCAACCGTTTTAAAATACAGAGAGCAAAAGCTTCGCAAGACAAATTAGTGCCAGATCTCGTTTCTATGCCTTTTTAGGTGGCGGGAGAGAGAAGGGAGTCAAAAATGTTTCGAGGCAAGTTTCCTCGAGTGTTAAATGGAGTTCCTATGTCTCAACTCTGAACTCTAATTTATTCAGTATTGTGTTTCCCTTTCTCAAGAAGGAAATTTTTCCTAGAAATTGTAGAACTTGTTCTTCGATTTTGAAACTGCTAGTATTTTCTTTTTTTTTCCATTTTTGAAGTGTTCGATTTATTGGCTGTTAGTTTATGCATTTGCACGAAGATACTCACCGCTTTTTGTAAGTTATTGAGTTTAATCAGAGAACTTTAGAAATTAAAAGTGGAAAAAAGATGCTTTTTCTTTTGTTTATGGGATTTTAGTAGATTTTTGTTTTAGTAGAAATATTATTAAAATCAAATTTCGAATCAAATCCGTTAGATATTCAACTAGATCTTAACAGTCAAATATAGCTCTTAGTTAAATAAATTAAAGTTGAAAAATGATGCTTTGCTTATTGTTAATTAAATTTTAACGGATTTTTGTTTTAGAAGAAAAATGATTAAAATTAAATTTTAAATCAAATTTGTTAGAAATTCAACCAGATCTTAATATTCAAATATACGTTTCTGCTTTTAGAGTTCAGCACTTGTCTTTTACGTACGGCATAATTTACATTATTTCATTAGATTGTAGGATTCTCCACAGTTTAATTCTAAATTACAGTTAAAAGTGAAGAATCTTAAGAACTAGTAAGCGAATAAACGCTTGAGTTCGTGTGACAGGAAACAACAACATATAAGGGTCAAATAACCCTTTATTATGTATATTTTGCCACAGCAAATTGTGGTGGAAGTGCCAAGATATTGAAGGCGATGCTTTCAAAAGGCGCTCCTACATTGTAACTTTGCAGCTTCCCTCTGTTGTGTTTGGTAGGTCATTTCCAGCCTGCATTACCATCGCCAGATAATTACCACTTTCGCACGTCAGCCCTTCATTTACTCTGACAAAAACGAACTCGAACTCAGTGTAAACTCTTCATGATACAGATGTGCTAGGTAATTCTTTAAGAATATCTGACATCTTGGAAATATCAGCTGCCATTGAAATGCTATTTAACCTTCCAATTCCAATTGGGGTACAAGATGCAGTTTCGAATATGGCGTGAGTCCCAAAGAACCCAATATCGTTTCGTAGTAGAATTAAAGATTAAAATGTTCTGCCAGGTAGGTTTCATATCGACTTTATTAAGTCAGTTATGCATTTAATGTTGCCTTCTTTCAAATGGTGTTTCCTGATCTCTTTGTCACTCTATGGGATGTGTCTAAGAATGTTGAATTTATAACTTGAATTTATAACCGGATTAACCAGCTTACTTTGCTTTCACGAACACGAAAAGTAGCTTTCTGAGTAAGGTCTTCTAGACAAAGCAACGCGTTTTCCGTGTGACGCTACATTCCTACAAAGGATAGGGATTGGTTACTCCTGGAGCCTCTGTATCGATCTGTCTATTTCGCTTTCGGGATTTTTAAAATTTAAAATCCAGGCCAATGACCAACGGAGTAGGAATTATCTGTCATACAGTTAATAGTGGAAATATTCTTCGACTTTAACTATGGCAAACAACTCTTGGCTAGTGGCACAGTAATTCCTCTCCAGAGTAGATAGACATTTGCTACAGTATGCTACGAAACGTTCTTGACCGTTTATTTCTTAGGAGGAAATAGTACCGTCGCAATCATTGCTCACGTGCATGTGAAGAATTAATGATTTGTTGAATTTAAGATATGTTGTGATTGTCGCAGACGTTAAAGCCTCCTTTAGTCTGTAAAATGAGTCTCCAAATTCTTTTGTCCGTAAGCCTCATATTCTTTATTCAAAAAGAACTAAGTGTGATTTTGTTTGCTGTTTATCAGTTTTTGATAAGGACTTGCTACGAAAGAAAAGTCATTCACAAATCTCCTGTATTATGTGCAGGCCCTCAAAAAATTCTCAGCTGATGGATATTTTCGGGCTATCTCCTGCCTATAACTGAGAATTTTTGACGGCTTGCACATGATACAGAAGATTTGTGAATTTATCTCAAGTCTAGAACTGGAGCCCGAAACTCTTTCTACTAAATCCAGGCATTCTTTCTGGATCCGAACACATACTAAAACTAAATCCAGGCACTAAACCCACACATGCAAAACTCTAAATCCAGGCACGTTTTCTGGATCCGAACACATACCTTTGGAAGAGATTACACATTTGAGGTAACTCACTTCATCCCTGAACAATATATATTTGGTAAGACTTAATATTAGATTTTCATTCAATTTCTGAAACAAATTCCTAAAATTTTCGAAGTGCTCTTCAAAACATTTCTAAACGATGGTGATATCATTCAGATATATCAGACAGACTTCGCAGGAAAGACATCTCAGCGTGGTCTTCATAAGATGTTTGAATATTCCATAATCCAACGTCATCACCGAGAACTGGCAAAGTCCTTTTCCGGTAGTAAAGGCCGCCTTTTCTCTGCCATCAGGATGTATCTCTACCTGTCAATAGCCACCCATTAAATCAAGCGTCGAAAACCCCTTGCTTAAAGAAGGAATGTACAGAATGTTGTCAGTTTTACGAAGATAGGAGCTGTCTTTCTTCGTAATGTCCTTCAAGTGCTGGTAATCGATATCAAATTTTGTTAAAGCATCCCTCTTTCTGAAGAAGACTATAGGAGAGGCACAAGAACTTGCTGAAAGCTCGATAGCATTACTTTCTTGTATGATCTCTAGAAGTCTTTCTACTTCTTCCTATTTAGCAATTGGTAGAATTCTTGGATGTTGCTTGATTGTTGGATCATCACCTGTACCAATTCTGGCCATAGCCAAACTGATTGCACCTACGTCAAAACATGTGTGGGAGAAAACATTTAGAAATTCTTGAAAGATATGCTTGGCTGCATTGCTGTCGTCATCACATAGTTTCGCATTCAGCAGTAACTCCTATGTGAGACTGTATGAAGAGACAGTGACCGAATGATTATTAGTTCGTTTAATGCAGGTCACTAGAGTATATGCTACAGCCATTTTGCCTTTCCAAATGACTTTCTCCTTATCACTTACGATGACAATACTCACCGGGATGACACTCTCGATAGATCGACGAGTGCAGAAGTTATTAGTACTTCTTTCGGGCTGTTACAGTTCTTATAATATTCCATTATGCAATACAGGAAGTTTCTATCTCAGCTATGTATCCAGGTAGTAAAAGATCCCTTCTTTCTATTACTGTAATATCGTCTTCAGCTATTATTTGTTGGATGGATTTACCTTTAATTTCAAATAGAGTTACATACTGAGAGCCAGAATGCATTTCGTTATTTTTAAAGTTTAAGAAAAAAAATATTTCCTTGTAAAGTCTAATATGAGTATGCAACTTGGCACACGATATGCGTGGCAAATATAACTATACCTGTGGCGACTCCATTACAAAATATTCTAACTCATAGTTAAGCACATCTCGTTATAGGTCAAATTCTAATCCTACCTTGAAGAAACAGGGAAGGTACCTGCCCTCTATAGGCGTTTCGAAACAGGCATTGAATTGTCTGGCTAAATCGTCTAGATGAGTTATCACGTGATCCACTGGTTCCTGGACATGAGCTCTGGCTGGGTGGCGGTGTCAACGGGTTAAATGCTGGTATGCCTCGTACCTGATCCAGTTAACTGATTGTTTTCAATCTATTACTTCTGCCATTCGCCGGGGTTTCTGTATCTTAGGCTCTCAAACACCAAAGTCTAAGTATTACAGGACAGAATTTCTATTGTTTCTGTAAGAAAGCCCAAAAGGCTAGATGAAACAGCCCTTCAACATATATGGCGAACTCCTAGACTGTTTCCGTGGCCCTCTTTGCAAGATTTAAGTGAAGCCTGCAATAGTCTCTTAAATACTTTTCGCCAAAGCGCCGGATAAAGTTTCAAAGTCTAGCCTCTGGTTTTCGGTCTGAGGATGAAAGATATTCCTTGCATCTTCTCTCAGTGGGGTTGGAAGATGGCAGCCCTTATTCTGAAATCCCATTTATTTACATTTGAAATTATAGAGAACTGAGACTTGAAAATTTGCAGGAGGTCTTTTCATCATATGTAGATAGCTTTGGAGAGGGACGAGAGGACATAGGTAGGAAATTAAAGCCGTCAGAATTGTTTCCACCTGTCACTATGGATTTCTTTATGTTGTGAACTTCTTCAGCGACAGCAAAATGTCTGTCATCTGTTTGTTGTTCGGCAGCAGAAACATTCTCTCTAATTTCTCCAGCTGTGCCCATTCTGTCTTGCATAGTCTTGAATTAGTTTTCTATTATGGAAGTAATTACTCTTTTCTTTCTTCCTTTTCTCAAACTTTATTTTCAACCGAGCCTATCCTGCCTTCCATTGTCGTGAATTAATTTTCTATTATGGCAGCAATTTCTATTTTCATCACTTCTTGACCCGCTTCAATTGTTTCGTGAACTCCCCAGACAGCCTTTTCCATCTTTTCAAGAAAATAAAGGCTGTCCCAGCCTTCTCAGTTTTTTCTCCGTTGCACTTCTCGCCAGCGGTCAACACCACTCTTGACAAAAAAACATGTTATGCGGGTATAGTTTCGTAATGGATCAAAAGCACACAAAACCGATGATAGCTTGATGGAATTTATTGAAAACTAATAACAAAAACACTTTACAGTTTTGGAACTTTCTGCGCAAAAGAACTCATACAGCTCTTTTCAGTATGACAGGCCATAATCAATAGTTATCACATTGATAATCAATAGTTAACACAAACGTGAAAAACAGCGCAATCCAAAAGGCATCTAAAAGTCAAGTTGGCACAGAGACCTCTCACTACATTTTTCAGTTTCTCAAAATTACTAGAAAACATACCTAGTTACAGTTCCCTAAGGTCGGAAACAGTTACGGTTGCTTGAAGATCGGATCGGAATGGAATAACCTCTATAAGCCTAATTTCCTGCGATTCTTCGCATGGTGATCCTTTTCAGATTGCTTATACAAGAAACACTACAGTTTACATATAATTTCATTACAATTATTTTTATGTAAACAAAATTCATAATATTATTATTACCGTTTTTAAAATTTTTATTAAATATTTAATAAATGAAAATGAAAATTTATTTTATTTTAATATATAATTAATAATTTAATGAATTTTTTTATTGAAAATATTTATTTTGTTTTAAAAAATCCTGGCCCGTTAGCTGTTTCCACATTGTGTCGTATCTGACTTGTGTCTGAGGCTCAGTATGTTAAAGCATAACGCTGTGTAATGGGCTCGAAATTCTGAAATGCAAGAGAAAATTTTCTACTCAGGAAAAAAATGCGTAACATCAGGAATCGATGAATAATAAATTTTGTGCTTTCTCTGCTATTCAATAACTTCAGACTTCTATTTTAACTTTTTATAACGCTTTAGTACTTTGTAAGTTGGGTACGTATGTCGTATTTAGGAAGTTAGATATATATTGTCCTACACTTTAATTATCATATCTTCAGTTGTAGTTATTTATATTCTACAAATAATCTCGCGTAAAAGGTAATGGTATTAAAAATACTTCTTAATGGGAATGGCGTCACAAGAGTAGACATGTTAGGTGTTTTCTGTATAGATATACACAAAAATACAAAACTCTGAATATGCAATGCTAATGATAGATATGTGTTACCGTGAAAGACCAAAATTGGAGGATCAGCACATACCAAGTATGTTAGTAGAGACCCAAAATTTGGTCATCACTGGTGTAAAGTATTCGGCTCATCCCTGGTGTATAACGATAAGCACAGACATGCTCTGATGGAGATCGAAACGAGACGGGGTAAGACAGACAGAGAAGTGTTGTAAAAAAAAAGGTCACTTGTGCAATTCAAAGTGTCATAACAGTTTATGTCCTTGCAATAAATAGCCCACCAGCGGCGAAGCGGTAAAGTCGCGGAACACTGGTAGTTCGGTCCAAAGTTCGAATCCCGCGAACGGGCTAGCTGCATGGGTGTTTTCGTGGTTTCTCCACGTGTAACGCGTATACGAGCCAGTTTCCCTTAGAAAGTCCTCCGCAAAGGCATCCCTTCCCTATAAGCAGATAGCCCTAGTGTGCTTTGCCATAATTAAGTACACCAACACCTTGCAATAAATAAGACTGTAAAACGTCAAACACATAATTAAGTAAGTTTATTTTTGGTATTACTTCTTTTCTCATTTAGAATGTATTGTTCGTTTTAAGTTCAGAAGTTTATTTGCATGTGTTTTTATTTAAACTTTCTCCTATTTTGTAATATATCATAGCATGTTTTAAATCAACATTCACCATCAGTGCATCCTGAATATTGGCATTTGACGGTGTAAATGAGAAAAAAGGGATATTCAGCAAATATTTCGGACATACACCATGCGACTATGTTAATCTTGGCGTTCACAGGAGAATGTTGGCCTCCTCCAGTACTTGTTTCACAGTAACATACATATATGACATGTGGAGGAATCACATGGAAAAATTTCAATCTGAGGGTGTCTTAGTAATTGCTACAATATTTAATTATATTTAGACTTCTTTTATTTAAAAACTTGACAACACATTATACACGAAAAGCAACTTTCCTAAGTACACTAACAAACAACTAGGATAGAAGCTAGAGTGTCACATTCATAAACTTCCTCTTCATGTTTTTTTTTTTTTTTTTTTTTTTTTTTTTAACAGCAAAGTTACGATGAAGTAAAATGCTAAACAACAATAATTTAAATGTTTCATCTCGTATACATATGGGGTGTGTAAATGGAAAGCACCATACAAATTTTAAAATTTACTGATTTATTAACAACTTATTAAATAAATTATTGTGATTAAATAAGAAAATTGGCTAGCTGAGATGTGATTGATTGGGCGTCCTCACAAGAATGTGATAGTCCATACACACTTCCATTTCGCTGAATCATCTCTGGCATAAAGTTCAAATATTTATAATGGCTGGCTACACCATTAAACGAAAGCACGTCGACTTTCCATGTCCACTGCTCATCTGATACTCTGCTGGCGGCAACCTCGAGTGACGTAAGTTCCACATCTCCTAGCTGGGTGTAACTTCTTACACACACACATATATATATTTATATTGTATAAGCAGAATGCTGTTTTGTTATATTTTCCTTCGAACTAGCAGTTTATTTGGTGATCACTATTTCTTGAAATTTCAGTTTTCTAAAATGATTTGAACATAAGAATTAGGACATCCTTTAAATTTTGTTATTTTACCATATTTTTCTGGGAGATATAATACGGTAAAATAAAATTTGTTCTAAGAAAATAGTAATTGTTTGCATACAAAAAAGAAATAAAGAAAAAAAAAAAGAAACCTGCTGGTTGAATTTGCAAAAACCACATTTGCCTGATGCTCTTCTGTCTCATTACAAGTAAACTTGTTTTACTTTTTCATTCTATTTATAAATGCATTATTCCTTGCATATTCTAGCGATTGCCAAACATTTCACTGTAGCGCAGTTAATAAACTGCGTCGGAATCATTCAAAAGATAAAACATTTAATGTAAAACATAGTTAAGATTCATCTGAAAAGGTTTTATATGTAAACAGAATCTTCTTTTCCAACTTTTTATCATCAGGTCTAGATGTAAAATCATTCCTAATCTTTTTGCTTACTGAATTTGTTTGCATCTTAAATATCGCTCATTTAAATCTGCTTCATCTTTACGATCTTCCGCGAACATGTTCAGATTCATCGGAAAATTGCACAGACGGAGGATGTTATTAATAATTTATGCAATATCAACATATCTCCTCTTCGCCTCCTAACAGCTGTACCATTCTACTTTTAATTTTGTTCAACTTTTCCGATAAAGGGAGAGAAATATTTCGTAAAAGTTAGTCGGACATATTTGATTTATTCCCGATGAAGCCGAAGCAAACATTTCAACAGAGCGGCTTAGTTTTCTTGGGAGAACTGCATATATTAAAACAATCGTATATAATATTCATAGTTGCCCGATCCGTAAAGTCCCAGGTGCTAAATTATTTCTGGCTAACTTTTATGAGTCAAATGTAAATGGATCTTTCTTAACAGTAGTATACGATTTTTGTACTAGTTGCCATAGCAATCGTGGCAAGACGTTAAGAATTTAAAACGCCGTTTACCATTCCTTAGGTTATTTTATTTCTTGTACTGGGAGTTTTGAGAGAACACAAAGTACCTAGCGCAGTTGCACAATGTATAATCGCTTCAATTTGAAATCCGTTTTCGATTGTTAAGCATGTTTTGATAACCAGTCAATTTTTTCCCCTTGTCTGAACACCTAAATAAAATCACTGAAAATATGAAAACATAATTAAAGAATATTCGAAAATTGAAATTTTGTAATTACTGTTATGCCAAATTTCTTTAAGTATTTATAGAAATTAGGTAAACGGAATGTATAGTTAAAACTATGTAAGTTATTTTTAATTAAATAAATTAATTAAAAAAGGTAAATAACTTACTTTTTTTTAATTACTTTTCACAGGTAATACATTACCAGATCAGAACTTACGAATACATTTATTTGGTACATTCACACGGCTCATGGCAACAATGAAAAATTAATAAACCTTCACCGATCACGAAAGCGTTTATATAAACCTAAAATTTGCAGTGTCTGAGGTGTAACGTGTCTTCTTTAAAACTGCAAAGTTGTCACGTCAGATTTGATCTTCAAAATTTAGTTGAATATTTGCAACAAACAAATCAGCCTTATCTGAATAAAAGAGAAATAGATTTAAACTATTTGTCTTCTTAAAGCAGAGAAAAGGATGTTTTAAAACCAATTTACTTCTTAAAATCACTTTAATTTTTACTATTTTACTCTTTGTTTCATATGCAGAGTAAAACCTGATTCGGAATTCTTTGGCAAATTTTCCTATGGCCAAAAAGTATTGAAAATAATTTTAGAAATAATAGCAATTTGTGACATTAAAACAAAAAATGTTCAATTAATTGCAAACAGTTTTTAAGAAAATTAACTTACCAATTTTGAAATAAAAGTAAAATTACAACACATTTAGCTCACAATCTTTCCAAATAAAATATGAACTTGCTCTCATTCATTTAAAACTAAACCTTCCATCTAATCACAGAAAAATAGGAAATTAACAGGCATAATTTTGAAATATTAGTTTCCAAAAATCTTCATTTATAAACTCTGTTTCTCTTTACTGTCATTATTTTTCCTAATATCTTATTAATTTTTAGCAGTTGTTTGCAGAAAAAACAGACACACAATTCTAATACTTAAAGCTTCCTGTAACTTTGAAACATCCACTTGATTTGTTTGTCTTGTATATTTCCTTGATTATAGGAAGTCGTGTAAAAGAAATGTTTTCGATGCTTCCGAATCAGCGAAATGAACCAGAGTAGGATGCATGATTTTCTTCTTCTTGTTTAATGACCTTTCTTTTCTGGCGTACAATTGAAGCGGGTATTAATTCTGCACATAATAGGAACTTCTAAATATCCTCCACTATTTTTACTACATTTAACGAATTTAATTACAATTAAATTCAGTTGGGAATATCTAATATTAAAAATACTATTCTGTTTGGCATCGAAGAGTCCATTTCGCTTTTTCTGAGTTAATATATCAAAGAAATATTTTTTAATTTGTTATATTTGAAATATCTCGACTACCAAGGATAATATGGTTAGCGCAGGATGACGGATACACGGATTGTTATGTCCAGGTTCAAATCTCAGGAACACATTTATTTAAATGGCTGTACTGTCGCTTCAGCATGGGATAACTAAGCTTTTGTCGAACCGAAAGTTGCCAGTTTGATAGTGGGAAAAATGGGATGCAAGACTGTCGGTTTCCAAATGTAGTATATAGTATGGGGGGGTTAGGTTTGTTACAGTAACGTAAAATATCATAAATTGGACTGAGAAATAGAAAGACTACGGGGCAGTATTTTCTAGAGTTAAATATGCTCTAAGAACTGTTCTTATAGTCTAGTACCGTCATTAGATTTGTTTATTTTCGTCAAAACCGTTGTTAACACAGAGAAAATGAACTTCCGAATAATAAAACAAGAACCAAACCTTTGGAATTTCAAGCTAAGAAAACCATGAAATTTCCTTTAGTCTAGTAATTCAGAAATTTCAGAAAATGTATTTTAATGTGGCATATGTGTTACAATTTCGCAACATTTCTTTTAAAATTTTAACAATTTCTATAGAAACAGACGGAAAAAAATGTTCCCTAGCAATACTTTTCCTAATAGATACACAGAGAGAAAACCATGTCTTGAACTTTTATTCAATAAATATACTTCTATCTTGAAAAAGATGTTTCTAAGTGATGAAAACCGAATGTTTCACCTCGGCTCCGAATAAAAAGAAAATTTCATTTTTTCCTGCAGGGCTGCTTTTATCGTCATTCTTTACGGCGATATTAAGAGGTAAAAAACGCGAGTCCTTCGCTTTGTCAGAATCTTTTATGGGCACTTTAAAAACACTAACATCTTCCTTCTTGTCTTCATACTGATATTATGAGAGACAGATACCTCTCCATTCGTTCATTATTTAATGCGCTTCTGAGAGACAGCTGCTTTCTTACTCGGCATCACTTTATGAGGTATCTCTAGCAAACGTAGTCGTCATTATGTATGAAGGATAAAGAAAGAAGGAACTGTTTTCCTCTAAAGTATATTATTTTGAACAGCTGCTGTATTCAACTGTGACTCGTGATTTTCAGCTGTAATTGCAGTTGAATTTGAGCTTACTTACTCTTATTATTCATTTTAGGGCATAAAGGTTGGAACAAAAGAATGGGAATGAGAGGTACTCTACTAAAAAAATGGCAAATTAATAGACAATTTGGTGTGAAAACAAGTGCTTTAAATGTTTCGCCTTAGATACAGCATCATTTTTTCTCAATGACAGTCAGTATAGTCTTTTGAACTAATGCCCTTCGTCATTCTTTTGCTATAAATGAACGTTATGCCTAGGAAATAAATCCTATTTCATCCTCAATATAAGTTATTTTTAAAAGTTAAATTACGATGGTTTATCAGAATTTATGGTATCAACAGAACATAATAATAATGTGTTCTCGCGATATTTTATGCTTAAAAAAGTTTAAAACATTTTGCTAATATGTTGGGAAAAAATATTAACATCTAGAGTTATGTTCTCATGGCCATATAATACTGTTAATTAAAAACGTTTCTTTAATTTTCAAAAGAAAAATACATACAGAAATATCTGTTGGTATTAAGATTTTAAGAGATCGTTCCCTATTTCTAAGAACCTGATTTAGTGTTTTAGGGTTTTTAGATAATTATTAAAAACCAATTGTTAAGTAATAATTTCTCTTAGTCAATATATATGCATGGAGCTAAAATAATATTAACCTCAGCGATGAACAGAGTGTGTACTCGAAATTACAAAACAGAGCAGAAAGTTCTTTATTCAAGGCCCGCAGAATCGAGATTCTTATCGCGCATGCGCTAGAAGTAGAAATTCCCGACATGAAGTCGGTATCGATGTTGAAGAAATGTGGAGTGAAAGGTAAAAACACCCATTACCTCGCTTCCTGAAAATACATTGTGTTAAAAATCTGAAAAGAGAAGAAACATTAGTATTACACAAATCGTTTTGGAAAATGAACTTTATATCCAGAACGAGTTTAGAAATTTGCTTTCGCAAAAGCACTTTTTACAGGTTACTGTTCGTTTACAAGACAAGCTGGTTTCTGTGATGAGGCCTTGTCAACTTCGGGTAAAATATAAGGTGCAGATACATCTTCTGGGACCCAAACAGAGGGTTTTACCCTGTCGATAAATACAATGATTTTGTGTCCTTTTTTATAGATGGTAACAGTTCTATCACTACGTGGAAACAGTTTATAAGGACCAGTGTAGGGTGTGTGCAAGGAGGGTTTTACTGCATCTTTACACTTAAAAAAGTATGAGAATATTTGTCTAAGGCTTTATAGAAAATATTTGTTTTTTTGGAGTGATTTGTAGTATCAGTTGATCGAAGGTACTCAACAGAATCATTTAAGTTTTGTATGAAGTAATTCTTCAGATTTTTGCTTTCGGGAGTATAAAGATTTGTCCTGGAAGACTTAAAGTTTGTATATACAGAATTTAAGTTGGAGAACAGTTAAATTAATTTTTAAAAGCGGTTCGAAATCCGAAAAGAATTGAGGGTAATTCAAAGTCCAGTGTACAGATGTATGACACATTATGGACTGTTTAAGCGACCAGTGCCATCTTTCAATAATCCCATTGACTTATGAGTGCTATGAGAAAGGCGAATGCCAAAGTATTTAGCTAGCTCTTGGAAGAAGCTCACTTCAAAACTTGACTACCACATTCACGTACACCGAATCTAGAGATTCAACCTGCGTAAAGCCCAGAGGCGACAGTCTCTTCCCGTGTATATTTCAGTGGATAAGCTTCAAGCCAACGAGTATACCTGTCAAAACGTGTCAGATAGTAAGACATTCCTTGAGATGTAAGAAGACGTCCAATCCAGTCTATATTGATATACGAAAAACGTTAATCCAGAATTATAAAAGTAGTTAAAGGTGAGTGTACATGGCTAGACATTTTAGCCTTTTCACACTGTATGTAAGTTTTAGCGAAGTTCATGACATACGTTTTCATTCCGGGTCAGACAAATTGGTCGTTGATCAACTGCAGTATTGCTTTAGGTACAAGACGAGAAAAGTTATGCAGAGCTGAAAAGATGATTTTTCTATGACGTCAGGAACAAAAGGACGGATTTTAACATTTGAAATGTCACAATACAGTTCTACGAAACTCTCAGGCATTTGTAACTTATTTAATTGCATAAATGGATTTTGTTTGTCTAAAAAGGATTGGAGTATAGTGTCACTCTTATTGCTCTTGCACCGTAGAATCATAGTTATTAGAATTTGCAGTAGTAACTATTTCGATGCGAGGAAGAGCATCGACTGGCCCATTTTCTGCTTCACTCACATATAAAGCAGTGAAGTGGCAATATCCAGTATTGAACTGGTTTATGAAATTAAGTTAATTAATTTGTCGAGGGGATGAGAACTTGTCGTACATTTGAATTTTGGAAAAATGCTTTCGTAATTGTCTCATAATCTGTAAACACTGTAAGCAGGTACCTGAAGTATTTAACAGCTGCAAATATTTGCAAAAGCTCTCGATCTTACGCACTATATTTCTGCTCAGTATCACTCAATTTTCTCGAAAAGAATTCTAGTGGTTCACATTTTTGCACCTTACGTTGCTGGACGCAAGCGCCTATGGCTTTTTCTGAGTAGTCACACATAAAGACATTTTTAGCTTATTTCAGATGCTAGTTACATAATTCAAATGCTGTTTCAGTGTCTATTAACCAATCTAAAGATGCTTTGTCATTTTTATTAAAACTTCCCAAAGCACTATTTAAAGGAAGTTGAATTTCAGCAGCAGGATTTAAAAATCTCATATAGGAATTAAGAATTCCTAGAAAACGTCTGAGTTCAATAACAGCTTTTGGTTTGAGAAAATCTTGGATTACTTTAATTTTTTCTGGTAAAGGAAAGATTCCATTTTTTTTGATAGCGTAAAACTTTTATGCATGCTGAAGCAAATGTGCATGTAGGAGGGATGGTACTCAAATGATGAGTTTTTATTCTCTTAAAAACTTCTTCAATATTTAGGATATGTTCATCTAGAGATGACGAAGCAATTAAAATATCACCTATATATACGAAACAGAAATTTAAATCTGATATAATTTGATCTAGTAATCTTTTTGTGGTTTGAGCAGCGTTACGTAAACCAAATGTAGTTAAACTCAAATAATTCTAAAGAGGTAACCATTGCCGAAAGGAGTAACTATTGCTATTTTTCCAGGAAGGGAAATGGTGTGGGGGAAAATACAAAATCCCACAGTATTATTGGTGTGTCTGTTTGAAGAATTTTGAGTACAGATATATTTGGGTTAATATATAAATAATATACACTCGTGTCCATAAATTAAGGATAACGCCAGCTCCGGCAAATAAAGGTTCAAAAACAAAATAAAAGTGACTTATATATAAAGACAATTTATTAAGCAAAATGTAAAGAAAAAGATGGCGTATGTATGATGGTGTGTGCATTTTAAGATACCATTCATAAAAACTACGGTTTTGCTCCCGGGAGTAATTACAAAAAATATCTTCCTTACAAAAACGTAATATTACGTGGTTGGTATGATGGTTAATACTGTGTATGTCTCCCAGACGATGAAATATAGTCCGTAGAAAGCCTAGGCTTGCTGCGTATCAAATTATCGAACTGATCCTGGAGAAGATTACTCCACTCAGCAAGCAGTGCTCTTCGCAGCTTCGGTACACATGTAGAATGTGCTTCACGGCTGCAATTCGTCTGCCAAGCATTTCCCACACAAGGATTCAAGTCTAAGAATGCTGGCCATTCCATACGGGTGCTATCCTCAGATCCATGATAGTTATGTTTCCGAAGAATGGGATCTAAAAGCATGCTTTTACATCTTCAGCTCGTCATACAAGTGTGTAATAATTGGAGTACTATAGGCTTTCATTTACATTCTCTTCTTATATATAAGCGAACCATCTTGGACTTAAGCCCTTTTTCACAAAATAGCTTATTTCTCCTCTATTACAATGCTCATGTAATAGTTTCTACATTTTCATGCCGCATTATTTCCACGCCCTTTTGTTATGCTGGCTCTATTGGCCTAAAAATACAGATGGATTATGGAAAAAGGAAGTGAATTCACATTATCTAATATGAGTAATAAAATGTATACAGAACTTCTTGAAATGACTTGTCTTAGCTGGTTACCCAGAAAATCTGTCTTTGAAGCCACATTGCACAAAATTAGTTATCATTGTGTACTTTCTAGTAGGTAAACATAACGCTAAATGTTCCTCTCCCTTGTCTCAATGTATTTATCTTCATTTTTATTTACAAATCTAATCATCTATATTTTCTCCCGTACGTCATTTTGCAAATATGCTTAATTTCTTAGTTGCCATTGAAAGATGATCAATTTCCAGTGACCACTAATGCATCTTGGATTACTTTATTGGCTCAACTTTATTTAAAAGCCAGAAACTGATGATCGCTTCTTAAGAAAATAAAGTCAAATTTTAAAACAAGGAATTTACATTTAGCTAACCAGCCATCTTTTGCATCATTATACATGATTTTCTTTAGATTGTAAGATGCAAAAAAATGCTTATACCTCAAATCAAAACACTATGCATATCTTATTCAAGACAAACGCAAAGACCTGAATACATGAATAGATGATTTGCTAACAATGAACGTAACTTCACACATTAAATAAAATAAAATTACTAAACGCTGTAATATATCAGTTCTAATCAGTTTACCTTAAAGCATTTCAAATTAATTTAAACAGCTGACAAGTACCCAGCATATATTTTACAGTATAACTATGAACTCCGGCAGAAAGCAAATCCTTCTTGGAAGGAGTCATTATATTATTCTGAATATCAGTTATTCGGCTTAAGATGTTTTCTCTTATTAGTTCTCTTGTTTCTTTTGTTATCGTTTCTCTTGTTTAGTATTATCATTTTTTGTTCTTCTGACGATTAAGAAATTGAGAGAAAAAATAGGATTAAAGTTAAAATAAAATATTATAAATTTATCCAGAATTATGAAGTAACATAAAGAAAAAAATATTTTACTTTTAATCACTTTTTTCATATGACAGAAGACCACTTTTAGCAGCTAACCCTAAAAGCAGTGTTATTATAGCAGTTTGTACTAAGGGTGAGATTAATAATAATAATAATAATTCGCATTTCAGAGAAACATTGCACATATTATGTTGTATTAAAGTGGTTATGAGCACCTAAGCTACTAAACTGCGAAGGCTTAGATTAACTGCACATGAATACTGGATTTAGCCATGAGAATGTTTTTTTATACCTTTTCACGCGTAATGTATAAAGAGGCATAATGATGTTCTCACAAGTATGAACCCAATTAGACATTCATTTAAGTGTTTTAAACTGTTATTAAGATATCAAAACAAGAGACATTTCTGAAACTTATTTCTGAGATATGTAATGAAATTAAACATAAAACAGAGAATGACACTTTTATTTCTCTGCCATTTCCTGGAATGTAACATTACATACCTCAGGTTGGCTCCTTTTACCAATCATCGCAGTTTTTGTTAGTGTGTTAGTATCGAGTATAAGAAACTAGACACCAAAAAACTCTTATCAGAGAGAAACTAAATAAATTTGGCATTCCCAGTGTCAGTTCTCTGCATCACGGTCTCTGAACGATAGCAGTATGTGTCGGTTAGTACACCTATTTTTTTACTTTTTAATTTTTTTTCCTGGAATAGAAATAGCTTTACCCGTAAAAATACTTATGCTTCTAATATGATATAACACATTTATTAGAGTTTTATGACTTCTCGTCGTGAATTAATAAAATAATTATATTGCTTGTTTTCTAATTCTTTGCAAGTTTTCTAATTTAGCTTTTGGAAATGATATCACACATATCAGAGTCATATTTACAGCTTCACTACAGTCCTTAACCAGAATTTTTATTGCATATTTCTCCAATAGTATTTACACAATAGGATGACTCAGAGAGCTTACATGCTATAAAAATACTGAGCTCGTTCTTACATTTGATTACTCCAACTTTATGAAAGTATGCATACAGTTAGGAAACATTTCAAAAAGCACTGTTTTAAACAAAACTAAGTATTGTTAATGATGGAGATAAAAATAATAAAATCATATTTTAGAATTTATTTTATATTTTCAATTTTAGCTTAACCTAGCTTATCTTTGGATTTATTTATTAATTCAGGTAAAAGTTAATTTATACTAGCCCTTTTAATAAACAGCAACCTAAATTTTCAGTTAGACTTCTTCCTGATTTGATGGAAAGGTAGAACTTGGTTCGTATCACAATCACAACTGTGAAACAGTAGGTTTGTATAGCAATCATTTCCAATATCAACGAAGCATTTATATTTCCAGTGATGCCTTTAAGTAAAATCAATCATTAACGGGTATGTACTGGTATTATCTGCCCATTTACCTAAAGTATTAACATATTTCTTCAGTCCTTGATATATTTTCTTTAAACTAAGTCATACTAATGGAAACGTTTAAGAGTTTAAAGATGAAAATTTGAAACATTGCAAAAAGAAATTCAAAAAAAAAACAAAAAAAACATATAAATACATACGAATAGTTTCGGGATCGACTTTCAAGATTTTAATATACGGAAAAAATGCAGAACATTAAATGCTTTCATATAGTATTTTCGGATAAATAAATTATAATTTACTGATGTTTAATTACTAAAAGAAACTAAAAGAAACCTCAGAATCATCACTGGCACTGAAATAAGTACTCTAGTAATAGTGATATTAAATTATTTAATTGCAATTAATTTCATACGATATTACAGATGATTTCTCATTTTTCCTCATGCTCAGTTTTAGTAGAATCTTAGACGTTACCTACTATCAAAAGAATTTCTAATTATATGTTACTCAGAACACAATATGATATAGAAAAAGCCAGAAAAAAGTTTGCAATGTTATCATATGTGGTACATGTAAACTAATAAAAAAGTACACTACATTTTCTTCACATTATCAGTAGATTTATGCACTTCCTCTTCTCTCACGTAATACTGACGGAGCATTTGCCGAGTAATTGACTGGCTTTTCGAAAACTTTGCCTTTTTGGCACCAGAACGCGATCCGAGTTGCATTATAAAGGATGAACTGATATTACAACCGCATTAAGAAACAAAAGCCATGCCTTACCCATGATTTGAATCAGGCTTATGGAAGCTGGCTCCATTGAACGCATGTTGAGCATGGAATATATCCTCTAGAGGTTTAAGCTTAATGAGATTCGGGGAAAAACTTATTATAAAAGGTCAATACAAAACGAAATAAGATTGGCTAAAAATATTTAATTACTTTTCCATTAATTCTTACAAGTTATATATTTATGGAACATTCGTAATCAATTTATGTGACTTACATAGATCTAAATCTACAGCTTCTTAAAATACTCACTATAATATTATACTATTATTTTAAATCAACGAAAGCCTTTGGAATTAATAATTAACTCAAAGTTCATTTTATATAAGCTAAAAAAAGGCCATCCGAATAGTTATAGATACGTATGGATAGAATCAGGATAAAGGGAGCGTACTGTACTTAGCAGGAAAAAATCACCTTTGTATTTTGTTTTCTTAGAAAAGTTTGACATAAATACAATGTAATCGCAACACACAATAATAAAACAGAAATTGGTATAGGCACAGTTTTCAACAAAAGATTCCAGTTAGAGCTTCAAGCAAAATGCGCCATTTTGATTCTTGTAGAAAATTCGAGGTTAAATTTTAATTAAAAGTCGCTTCTCATAATCTAAATCGTAAAGCAGTTTTATGGTAGCATTTAAAATTCCACTCCCATACACGATTGCCTTTTATGACCAACTCTACGCGATATGCGCTTAACAACAGCAAAAGCAAGATTTGGAATAGATTTACTTAATTATTTTTCTTCCGTGACATCTACCTACCAGAAGGTTATAATTTATATCCGGTATTTAATGGAGGGTATACGCCTGGAAATATTTCATACAATTAAATTTTATTTTCAACAAGAGTTATGTAGAAGATGTCTTTAAAATATCATAAACCTACAGTCTCAGTTTGTATATCTGTAAGAAACCTCTTATAAAATACATTTTGTTATGCTATCATTTCTTTTCTGAAATTTTTAATGAACGTGAAAATGTTTCAGTTCAGGCATTTGAAAAAAAAAAAAAAAAAAAAAAAAAAAAAAAACTTTTCTTGTTTGAGCCAAAATTCAACATTTTGACATTGTAAATAATAAATCAGGCTAAAATACCCTAATTGTCCTATTATAAGAGTAAAATTGCAAAACCAAATGCACAACTACCGTAGTTTTACTTCCATTCTATTTTTTAGGTAACAACGCTTATGAAACAATAATTGAAGTATTTGTTGCCAGAACGTTTTCGGTGAATTATTTGCTATTTCTTACATAAAATAGTGTTACGAATTTGGTATTTAAAAAGTTAATGTTAGTTCAATTATAAATTAAATGGTTTTATTTCTCGCGCAGTGCAGCGCGTGACGAATATTAAAAGAAATCTAAGCCGGAAAATTGAAAATACAAGAGCGCGTGCATTAAATAAATAAATATCTCTTTTTTATTTCGAGAAAGTACTGGAAAATTCTAGCGCGTGATTTTAAAATCTTATAAAAGGAGGAAAACATCTCAGTTTGTAGTAGTTGCTTAGTTTGTTGTTGTTTAGAAAACTGCTCTTGTTGGTTGTAGCGAATTCGCGGATTAGCGTTCTTTAGCTGTTTTGAATTGCGTTCTATTGGACATTTGAGTAGTTAAAAGATAACTACTGTGAGATATTGTAATACTGCATGATAATTTTAGAAAATTTAAGCATTTTTGTTGTGATAATAATAAATTTTTGTTCATTTTTCATCGGACTTGTGCATTCATTTCATAACGAACCCGTACGCACGCAACAATATTTTAAATCTAACACAATAAGTTTATATATCTGTTATAATATTAAATCTCAAGTACAGTTTGGATTCTATGTAGTAATATTAGTTACATTGATAACATAGCAGCACTAAGTTACATAAACTAAGTTACACTAAGTTTACATAAACTTTAATAATTTTTGTCAAAGAAAAATAAAAATACCAAAAAAAATATTTTTGCAATATATTTTAATAATATGTAGATTTATACGTATATGTGCATTTATATATATATAGATATCTATGTATCTAAATCTTTATCTATTTATTTAATCTAATAGTTAGTTTTATTTAATCTAATAATTAATTTTATTTGTATTTGGTCTTGTACTTACTTTAATAATAAACGTTTTGGTATTTTTTTAGATATATGTTTATTCTTGTGACATTAGAAGCATTTTTAGAATAGACTTTCAAAATTGTGACAGTTACTTTATGTTATGTTACGCTACCATGGACGCATCACCTACTCCTTGTCATAAGAGTTGCATCTGTGCGAGAACAAGAGTTTTAAAGAAACTACGGATATTAGATTTTAATTATCTTCCACTCGCCTCTCCCACAAATAGATCTCAGAGTGTTTTTACATAAAAGCATTATTTTATCTTTAAAATTTAATCAGTTTTTAATTGTCTTCATTTATATCATATATGATATAAATAGTATATCATCTTAATACATGTGAATTAAAGTATATTCAGGCACGCTATTGTAATCACTAAAAAGTTTTCTAACGCTGTATATTGCATACCTTGTGTAGAATCTTTTTACTTGTTATTAAAATTTATTTTATAGTATAAGAAATGCTTCGATGATAGCAACAAGCAAAAATGACGTAATTGTAATATAGAAGTCTCGAAAATCTATTAATAATAAATAAGAATATACAAAGCACTAAAATGATTATTGCTGCTCTAAAAACAATAAATTCAATCTAAAATAAATACTGTAATTTATTGGAATTACTCTAATAAGATATTTGAGCTGAGAGTTTCTGTTTCTTATTTTGAAGCGGCATTAATGCGAATTCCTAAATCAAAGTATACTGTAATTAGCAATTCCCCTGCATATGCGAGAGTTTTCGCAGAATGTCAATATTTATATTTGCTTTCAAATGGAACAAAAATACGAAAATTGATCCAAAGCACAGTGTCTCCTAATTAAGCCAATAATATAATAATTTAAGGCATAATTTTCCAGAAATTTCCCCAGAGGATAATCTTTCAGCGGCGTACACGCCCCATTTTATTATGCCGTAACAAGTGTGCGATAAGTTCGAATTTCGCCAGAAAACGTAGGCCTGTGGGATGCTTTAAATGAGTGTATAGCATTATATAGCTGGCTGAAAATATTGTTTATATCATGCAATTTGCATTCTGAGAATGCAGACAAAATTTGCTGTTAGGTGTTCTTTACAAACATGCTCCACGTTTCAGAATTTTAGTAAAAAATTGACTAAAGAAGACCAGCAGTTCTTATTATGTAATTTACATCATTTGCGACTTATGTAAAGTGCAATAAATAATACTGTGTGTATAAAATTCTATGCCTCGTTAAAAAGCAAAAATTATGAACAAAATTTAAAAGGAAACTTTTTTCCACTTTAATTTATTTAAATAAAATAAACTTTTATAGATGAAAAAATTCTAAACTATTTGTAACTGTTTGGTAATGCAGTCGTTTTCGAGTATCTGGCCGTTTTTCTGCCTATTACTGGAATCGATTGTATATCAGTTCTTTTGCTTTTCATTTTGATGGTAAAATAATATCACTATCATTCATAATCACATATTGATGCCTCTTACAATCATTTTCGAAATCATTTTCTTATTTGTCAACATCAGATTCATCACCATTAATATTTCCGAACAAGCCCTTTTTAAATACGTTTCTACTATGCTGTATTCTTTTATAAGTAAGATAAATGGGCCAAGTTTGAATATGCCTTAAATGTAAATCTTGTGATCAATGTGGTACACTTCGAAACACGTTTTTAGTGTAAGTAAAACTTAATCCATTTCTCCTTTTTGCATATATGACTTCTTATTGTATGTGTAAAATATCATGTTAAACTAGAGAATTTAGAAATTTAGCGACTGTTTTATAGTAATCCTGTATTTAGTTCGTTTCTAGAATGCTTTCTGTATTAATGCCTTGAAGCCGTCAGCAAGCGCTGAGATTAACAGTACTTAACATCAAAAAATTCAGTAAGAGCTTCGTACTAGCTCAACTTGAAAAATGTCAGAGCACTATAACATATTACTTCTGAAAAAGAGCTCAGATGGTTCTTTTTAACGTATTTTTCAGTGCAGCTGCAGTAAAGTACTAGAGATAAGAGAAGCATTTTGTACTAAATAAAAAAATGAGCTTCAGTCCAAAACTCGTATTCCTTTGTGAAGAGTATCAAGATTCATTTCATAAATGATTCTTTAACACATTTGTATTGCAAATGCATTTATAATATTGTGGAACGATTTCGTTCGCATCAGACAGATTTGCGTTTGATATCTAATACAGTCTTCACTGGAAAATGGCAAATTCACAGTAAAAATTTAACAAAGAAATAAGGTATCACATGAACGACTATAACAGAAATACTGAGCGATAGTTTTAAAAATAAACATTCTTTATTTATTCATATTAATTTTTTATTCCAGCAATGTTTTTCCCTTAAAGAACATTCAAAACTTCCACATAATATTATTAATATGAACCTGAATGCATCTATGGAAATGATAACGTTTTCAGGATTTGTTTATTTAATTTGCCTATTCATAATTATTAAGTATTAATTCTTTTATTTCATACCTTTATTTCTGCATTATTTTAGTCAAGTTCTTTCTGTTACATCGGAAAAGCTGCAGAAACTAAATCAGTGCCTGTTTTAAAATGTTTGATTGGTAATAATAAATATTTAAAAATTTACTGTTAATAATGTGTTATTTTTCTTTTCATAAATAAATCAATGAATATTTAAACAATGAATTATTATTTAGCAATATGCAAAACTGAATCTAATTAATAACAAAGTAGTTATTGATAGACAAAGCACTTCTTCCAGACTTCGAATGATTATATTTTATATTTTTTAATGCAACTCAGGTACATTTTTACATTGAATATCTGAGAAAAATTTCATAAGCTGCTTGCATCATGTAAAGTCTCAGGTTCCGTGGTTATTTAATTAATCTGCGAAAATCGTAAATTAATCAGTTTATTTGCTCGGAATCTTATATACTTAAAAAGTTTATGGAATACAGACTCTGTTGGTTTATTTAAATATGGCAAGACATATGAGGGCTATCTTTCTAAGAATAGGGATCTCTTAGTGGAGAACTTTATGAGGAAAACTCCCTCGTATTCACATTAAGTATGGGAAGTCCACAAAAACCAACCATGCAGCCAACCCATTTACCTGAAATCTTGCATTCCTTCTGTAGGAGGAGATCAAAAACAGTTGACACACGTTGATGCTTTGTTAACAGTGAATGCGATGTCTGAGAAAAATGACTTAGCTGAATCTTTAGCCTGAATAGCTATTGGTCGTTTACAGGCGGGTCATACACAATACGTTGTAGCGGAAAGCGGCAGGAGTTTCTCAAAGAGTCGTTTACAGACCACAGAATCGGTATTTGGAAGCTCGAAATGTTCGCTGAAAATCGGGACAATGTCGTACGCCCGCAACAGCACAAAATGAGGATCGGTATTTAACTGTAACGGCTAGAACAACGGCTATGAACACCACTTTCTTGCAACAGAAACTTCAGAAGGCTACTAGCACCAGAGTTTTGACTCAATCTTTTCAAGACCGACTCCACCGTATGAGTTTGAATGTTCGCAGATGTATGATTTGTGTTTCGTTGACACAGGACCACCGTGCTTCCCGAGGAATGTGGGCACAGAAACATCTCAGATGGGGACAAAATGAACGGAGTAACGTGCTCTTCACGGACGAGTTCCGCTTTAGTGTATAACCTAACAGCAGGCAGATTCTCATGTGGAGAAAACCTAGCACACAGAATATTCTTGCATTTGGGTATAAAAATGTTGCAAACGGCGGAGGTGGAGTGATGGTCTGAGCCGCTATTTCTATCAATGGCTGCACCGTCCTGCACATGATCAGAAATGGAGCTCTAAGAGCTTATCGATGTAGGGACGAGATATTCAGACTTATTGTGGTCAGTACGCTGCAACAATCGAGAATGAATTCATTCTCATGAACAATAAGGCTAGGCTGCATAGTGCTCAGCTAGTGGCTAATTTTCTTTTCGACGAAGGCATCCGTCAAATGGATTGGCTAGTATGTTTCTCATATATGACCTCAATAGAACATGTTTGAGAAATTCTAGGGAGAAGGGTTGCTTGTCAATTATCACTCCCTGAAACAATTCTGCAGTTTGAAAGTTACCTTCTACAGGAGTGGGAGTGAATACCTCAGAGCCTCATTAATAACCTCATTGATTCCATGCCTCATAGGTGTGCGACATCACTTATGGTCAGGGGAAATGACACCCCTTATTGAAACTCATTTCTATCGGAAATATTATGTTTCTTGTTTGGTTATATAATATGCATAAATTGTGCATTTTCTGTTTACTGACAGTTAAGGTCAATTTAATTTAACTATTTCTTTGTACGTTGCTTTTGTTCTTTTCTCATACCTTACAACACCTTTATATAGAGGAGGTGTAAAAAGCACTGGGACACAAAAACAAAGTGTACATTGTATTGTGTTTGGAGATACTGTGGAACTTGGAGTTTGGAGATACTGCGGTACTTGTGGAGGCACTGCGTTTGGAGACACTGTGGAAGTTGGAGTTTGAAGATACTGTGGTAATTGTGGAAGCACTGTGTTTGAAAATACTGTGGAAGTTGCGAATTGGAGATACTGTGGAAGATGTGGAAGTTTGAAGATACTGTACAAGGTACTGTTTGGAGATACTGCACAAAGTATTGTTTGGAGATACTGTACAAATTACTGTGTTTGGAGATACTGTGCTGGTAAAATATTTGGAGATAAGAAATACTGTGACACGCAATGTACATAAAATTAATGCAACGACTTATTTTATTTGGACTCCAGTTTTTATAAAACATTATAAAGCTTATTATTTAAATAACAATCTGTGTGTACATATTTTACTGTAAAATACTTACCTATGATAAGTTCATCTTTATTAAAAACTTTCTTTTCTACTGTCACAAATTATCTGCTGCAGAATTTAATAATAATAACTATTATTAGAATTCTTCGCATACACAGAGGCTCACATTTGTTTTTGGTAGCATGTGATTTTCAACCCTATTTGAAAATTTCAGTTACTGAATATAAGCGAAAGTAATTCATTTTTCTTTTATATATATTTTTAAACAATAATATTCTATTTATTGTTCTTTTTTTATTTATTCATTCCATTTATTTTTCATTTTCACAAACCCTTCCATCAGTAGCCAAACATTTCCTCATCCACAGTTTATATCCAAAATCTTAATATAACCCTAATTGTTTTCAGCAGTGTATACAATTTTCATGTCAATTCCTATCCTTGATAGCATCTCATTCACTTTCAGTGTATTAAATATTTTTTAAATGGTATCTGAAAACATTTCATATCTAACGGATTAATTGAAGTTCCGTTCTCAGTTTCTAGCTGGATACTTTTCGCGAAAAGAAAGCGAACAAATGGAAAGCTTTGATCCGCGTTTCCAAGCATTTACCTCTCAGCCTAATCCCAAATTACAGCAAATCGCCAGTTAAAGTCCTTTTTTTCGCTTACAAACCCCTCCATCCTTTCGCATTTGCTCGTATGGTGAATAAAGAAGTAAAAAAACAGTCTGCTACTGGGATTCACTGAGAAAATGTTGCTCTCTAAAGGTAGTATTTGGAAGCTAATTACGAAAAGCGTTATCCTTCGGGAATAAATACTAGCGAAACAGCGAGACAGATTCCTTATCCCCTGTGCGTTTTGAGAGAAAAGAGGATTGGAATCAACTCCTATTTTCACCTCAAACACGCCGATCTCCCAAGAGACTTTATTTATTATTACGTTATTTATTTAATACCAAAAAGATAGCTTTTCTTTCGCGTGGACGGAGTATAACTTTAATTTACGGTAGGTAATCAAATTATAGTTAGAATTATATCCAGGAAACATTAATTAAATTACGAAAATGTGAAAAAATAAAAGAAACGAATGAATAACGCTTCAAATGAAATGAAATTTGAGTAAATATTAAATTTAGCATGTGAGAAAGAAAGGGAGATAAATCAATAGGCATATACTTACATGTACTTGAATTATTTATCTGCTTAAGAAGAAAAGAGATTTATTTAATTTTCTGATATGAAAATGATGTACAAGGAAGATAAAGTCTCGAAATGTTAAACCCGAGTCCAAAGTCAATTTAATTGCATGCATTCGATTTACATAACGAAATTACACTGAAATTGAAAGCAGTATAAAATAAAAATTCAACGCATTTCCAGCTGTAAAACACATAATAAACAGCTTACTTGATTTCCATTTTCTGCATATCATCGAAATATAAAGCCCTATTGTTTATCAAGAAGTTTGTTGATACCTCCTAAATCATTCAAGTTTTAAATTATACATTTAGCACTATATAAGAATAGCTATCAAAAAATTCAAATAATGATGCCACGTGTTTAAATGTATATATATATATATATATATATTGTAATGGCGGGCACTAGCTATTTTAGGCGTTGGTCACTACTAAGGCCAAAAGCGGCGGTCACTTTATTATAGAAGCACCTAATAGGTGGTCCGTTGCCTCCTATGAAGGGATATACAGTTTACATCTATGTCTTTTTCGGATCCTTCGGGAAGGAGTCAGATTCATTAACCATTTTCCCGCCTGGGAAGCCTAATTATGATTTAGTTATACAGAAATTGATTGAAAATTTAGTTTTATAGAGTTCGCTTTTCTGCAGGATATAAAAGTAAATAAATAAACTACTGCTTCGGAAATTAATAATTGTTAGTCTAATTTAATTAATAATTGTTAGTTCAATTGTATGGATAAACCTATTATTTTACAGAATCTATGCAAATTTAAAATAGTCTTTTATAGCTGCTTTATTTTAATGCAGTTGCCCTTCTAGTTATGAACATTCCATAGACATAGTTTCTTCTTCTATTCAGTAAGCATAAAAAAAAAAACTAAATGTACACTCTTTTATTTATTTTTAAGCTTTAAGATCAGTTAAGAGTTTTAATATGGAAGATGTTAAGATATTTTTATTTCAATTTTAAAGTATGTTGTGTTTTTTCCTTTAAAATGTTTACGTTTTTTATTATTTCAGATTTGCGAATCATAGTTTCATTCTGTGTGCGAATGCATAGTATCCCTGTGATCTGGCACATAGTTCTGCACAGTGTGGAAAATAAATATGACTCTGAATGCACTTTTTAAAGCCTGTGCAAACCTGATAGAGCAGAGCCAAATTTAATTTTGAATAGTTTTTTATGATTAGATCAAGAGGCGATTTCAGCGCTCGAAAACTAATAGAACAATTTAAATGCTGCTTTTGTTACCAAACAGAAAGCCATTGTTCCAAATGCACTGCATTGCATAATACTGTCCTTTCACTAGATAATACGCATGCAGCACTTTCTGGGGCAAAAGCAAGTATTATATCTTGACTGTATTATATCCTGCCGTATTATGCTCGTATTAAATTTATTTACTTTAATAAATCTGTTTACCTTTTGTATACTTAAAGTAATAATACTTGTAATACATATAGTTGTTTAACAAAACAAGTATGAGATATAAAGAAATTAGACATAGTTAGTTGGAAAATTATATCAGTATCAAAAAGAACTGGGGCTAAACCTCTGATATAAGTTATATTATCGATTTTAAAATTATGCGGGAGCAATATTTACATGATTCTTCAAACTTTCTTGGAATTTTAATCAGCTTGTTCAAGGAAATCACTCATACAAGCATTTTTATGAAATCTGAATGAGAAAAGGAATTACACTGGAATCTTGTCAGCACATACTCTCTTAAAATTAATATGTTATGTGTAACAACGTATACTCGTATAAAATTTTGCATGAAAACATCTTATATATTATTTTGTATAAAAGGTTTATTAAATTAAGTTATTAAACTAAACAGAATTATTAAACTAAATCAACTTAATATAATACGGCAAGATAAAATGCAATCGTGTAAAGAAAAATATGTCTTGATGGCGAAACGGTCACGGCGAATAGTCCCATTCCCACCTCTATATTCTTCACATTTGTTCCTTCATGAGAACTTTGTCTTACGTAAACGGGTACTAAAGGAAAGTTTTCTTTGCTGTTATTTATTTGTTTATTTATCTTGATAGGTCAAAATGTACTGTGACACGCAATATGCATAAAACTACCTAATGCAGCGACGTATTTTATTTGGACTCCAGTTTTAAAAAACGTTACAAGCTTATTATTTAAATAATTTGTTAGTACATATTTTACTGTAAAACAACTTAAATATGATAATTTAATTTTTATTAAAAAATTCCCCTTCTACTATCACAAATTATCTGCTACAGAATTTAATAATATAAGCTATAATTAGAATTTCACGCATATACATAGGTTTGCATTGTTTTTCGGAAACATGCGTTTTTAACGTTATTTCCAAATATCAGTTATTGAATATAAGCGAAATGAATTAATTTTTCTTTCGTATATACTATTTATTGCTCATAATTTTAAAAATCTACTTGTTTTTTAAAAATGTTATTCAAAACATTTTGGTTAAAAATAGTTTATTTAAAATTTTCTGAAAATGTAATCACAAAAGTATTTGGATACTTTTAATAAACAACTGACATTTAACAAAAACATGAAAATAATCAGATAATCAATATTTTGTTGGATATCTTTTGGCTAAAATTACTCTTTTCATGCGCTTTATCATGGATTCAACTAATTGTTTCATGTAGGAATGCTCTATATGTTCCATTCCTCCATAGGAATTTCTTTAGTACAACTTCATGTTTTAAATCTTAAAGGACTGAGAGTTTTGAATTAATCTGTTGAGTTTTGATAACTTCCAGAAAGTTGTATAATAACATTTAACGCAGCAAGAGAACATTTAACGCTGTATGTTTATTCTGATCAGACTTGAATGTATTTTGCATTGCAAGGTTTTTTTTTCAGACTCTTTCAGATTTCATAAAGAATATTTATATACTCTACTGGCCACCGTAAATGCAACACCCTGAAGGAAGCATGCAAATAACATGAAATTTACAGCATGCATTAGCAGAGAGGTGAGATATGCAAATGATTAAAATTTCAGCGCAGACGCACATCACGCGCGCCTGTGACGGCACTTATTTAAGGCTTGGAGTTTTCGACGATTTCAAGTTTGACAATTGTGTTCTTGTGGTTTTTTTCAAAAAGAAAAACGATCAATTATGGATCGTAGTAAACAGCGATCATCGTTTAATCAAGTATCCGAGTTCGATAGAGGAAGGATAGTGGCCCACCGAGAGTGTGAATAATCTTTCAAGGAAATCGGTAGTCGTGTTGGGCGAAGCCAAACAACTGTAATGCGGATATGTGACCGTTGGATGCAGGAGGGTACGACGGACCGATGTGTTCGATGGCATGCACCTCAGTGCACCATTTTACGTGATGACAGAAACATTGTGCGCATGGCAGTGACGGATCTCTCAGTCACATCATGAACCATAGCACAGCATATTCAGTCTGTAACGCATCATCCAGTGTCTGCGCGTACTATTCGACGCCGTTTACAGCAGAGTGGTCTGTCCACAAGACGTCCATTGCTTCGTCTACCCTTGACGCAAAACCACAGACGTCTCTGCCGCTGAAGGTGCGATGAAAGAAGGATGTGGACATTAGAATGGAATGAAATTGTCTTTACTGACGAGTCGCGCTTCTGTCTGCAACACCACGATGGTCGGATTCGAGTCTGGAGACACCGTGGTGAGAGGATGATGAACAGCTGCGTTATGCACCGCCACAACTGGTCCTGCACCGGGTATTATGGTATGGGGCAGTATTGGATATCACTCTCGCACTCCTCTAATACGCATTGCCGGTACTTTAAACAGCCAGCGCTACATCTCCGAGGTGTTGGAGCTAGTTGTCCTTCCTTACCTTCAGGGCATGCCCACAGCCATATTTCAACAGGATAATGCGTGACCATACGTAGCACGCTCTCCGGATCTTCCGCCGATAGAAAACATGTGGTCCAGGTTTGCTGAACGATTAACCCAGATTACATCCCAAGCTGCCACACCAGATTAACCTTGGCAACGTGTGAAGCTGCTTGGTCTGCTGTACCCCAAGAACGTATCCAAAGTCTCTTTGAATCAATGTCGAGGCGTGTGGCAGCAGTGATCTCCAACAATGGCGGCTACTCTGCCTACTGATTCTAGAAGGAACCACACTTCACAGAAGTCTATAAATTTAATCATTTGATACTTGGTCAACAAGTTATCTACTAAATAAACTTTATTGTGATGTCTCTTGTCTTTCTTGGTATTGCAGTTTGGGTGGCCAGCAGTGTATTTATGCTGATCATATTATTTTTTATAAAAATTAAATTTCATATTTGAAAGACAGTGAAATATACCCCAAACCCGTGTCTCCACCCTCATTAGTTTGTTGGTGTTTTTACCGTATCCATGCTTTTGTATAAACCTTGTAACACGGCAGTGTATTATCCAGTGTTTAACATTAATTAGCTTTAACGCCACTGTATTGAGTACCAAATTTGTATGTATGTTTATGTATTAGTGTATTAGCATAATGACCACGTATGGTTATCTAGATAAAGGTCGACGTGGCGCTATACCGATTACCCGTATTGGTAGAGGGGTGGTGCCCACGTCCTCCGTCGCATGTCTCCACCTTCATGTTTAACAGTAAACTATTAGTTCAATTTCTTTACCTGGCTTTCACCCTACAGTAATTCGTCCATCTGACCCAAATGTATTACATTTAGGTCCACCTGTAGACACAGAATCGTTTAAAAATGAGAAATCTTTACTAATAATTTTGCGAATATTAACCATGTTTTTTTTTCTTTCCTTGTTAACAAAGAATTCATTCCTTACTTGCTGACCGGCCTTTGTATCAATCTCTTCTAATGACTACCCTAATATTTTTAGGATTAACTTTTATTTCAAAACGTTCTTCTAAATACTTTGCAAGTTTAACCTTCCTAAACTTTCAGTCTTGCTTGATTTTTCATAGGAAAAATCTCCGATTTCTTGGTGTTAGCTTGTCTGAGTTATTATATGGGTTACTGATCAGAGCATTTCAAATAAATTGTTTTGTTACAAAAAATGTTTTGATAATATTAATTTTGTAACAAACAGGGTGAAAAAATAACGTATTAAAAGAATTAAGTCTGTGTTTCAATATTTAGTACAGGATCTATGCAAATAACGTTAGAAAGTATAACTGTCAGAAAACAATTTAGAGACACTATATACACATATATATTGTTGCGTTTTTCTTTTCTGACAGCAGTTGTTACGTTATCTTCTTCCTTCACGTTCGTACGGGGTTCGTAAGGATTTGGAGTGAATAATGACAATACTACTTGATGAAGTATCGAAACACACTTTATTGGCCAGTATTGTCAGGACAGCTCCAAAACACGTTTTTACAATCGTCAATGAACTACTATAAACACGCTGACACGATCAGTGGACACAGCCTCCAGGTTATCAGGTTATCACGGTGGAGACAGCTTCACGGCAAAGCACTAGAGTACAGCTCCCGACTCTGCTCGGTCGTTCTCGGAACTCCATGTACTCTCGAGACTCTCACGCTACAACTCGCGATGCACTCGATGACACACAGAGCACAGCTCCTGACTCTTCGGTTCAGTCGTTTCCGGAGCTCAACACGCTCTCTCGACGATACACTAACCGCGATACACTAAGAGACACTTCGAATGCACTCGACGACTAACTCGGTGCGCTAGACTTCGAGACGCTCGCTCAGTGACTGACTATCAGCTCGCTAGACGAGGCACACACAGAGACTGACTGCGGACCAGCAGCGTTTATATAGCTTTCGGCTTGTGTTCGAGAACATTCTGGGTTAAACCGGTAAGAATTCGTTCCAGAAGGTTCTCCATCCGTCCATGGGATATCGCCAGTTTTGTCGCCAAATAGGCGATTTCTCGCCAAATATGGCAACTCAGCCTTCCCTTGCCATTTTATGGCAACCCTAAACCTGCTTTGCAGGGAAGCTATCTTACCGCGCCTGTACATTTCGTAACAATATATATATATATATAGATATAGATAGATAGATAGATAGAAATATATACTATAAATAGATAGTAGATATAAATAGATAAATAGATATAGATATAAATAGATAAATAGATATAGATATAAATAGATAAATATATATAGATATAAGCAGATAAATAGATACAGATATATATACAAACCACTAACATTCAAGCTACTTCGCATCGTGAAAGCAGTATTAAGAGCAGGCGTGACTCTCATTAACATAATAAATCAAAAATAGTATTTTCAGGTCATATTCTATTACAATTAATAATAATTGCACTGAACTTAAGTAAGAGAGATTCTATGTTAGAGAAGACTAGAAACAGAGGAGTTTTCAACAGTTGTCCATGAGAGTAACTCCTTCTTGAATTTATTAATTTGGAGTTTTGCATTTTAATATGTTTTCTGTACTGCCTCAAGCAGTTTCTGGTAGTATAAATATTATATTAAATCACACTGATATAATATAAATTATTTTTTATTACGTTCCATGCCAAGCGGTACCAACTAAAAAAATGGCATTTTTTGTATTTAATCATATAATTAATATACATAAAAGAGATTTAATATTTGTCAAATAACAGCCACAAAAGTATTTTATATCGCCTTATACTTTCATAACTGGTAATTTCTCTGCTGCAGAACTGGATCAAAATTATTGCTTATTTTATTAAAAAAAATTGACTTAAGTAAGTGATATAAATAAAAACCATAAATAATATAGCATCAATAAAAGTATAATTAATCTACCATAAACAGAAGCAAAATATAAAGCTTCGTTAATAGAACAGAAGTTTATTAAACAACCTGAATATTAAATCTTTCTCGTAGACAGCATAAATAAACAAAATTATCTAGGGACATATGAGACATAAAAACAAAGTATAGTGTTAAAAAAATTCATTGTTCAAACAATTTGGTAAAGAAGACAAAGCTTCATAGCATTCTGTTGAACAGGAAAAAAGGTCTTCAGCCCAAAATGTTTTCTGTGTTACTTGTTTTCTTTTAAACTAGAAAATAATAAGTTCATGAAATTTTAGTTAGTTTTAGTTATTATAAATTAATTTTACTCAGCTGTCAGTACCTAATCGTTTCGTAATAATTGCATCATCATGTGGTTTCTTATTAGCTGCATAGTTAATTCGTAGCCGAAGGTAATTTGCAGTCTCATTTCAGAAATTTTGAATAAGTTTTCATTGGTGTATAATCACTTAAGCTGTAAATTGCAACATATCCATAGAAACTGCTTTTGAGCTCGACTGTATTCTAAAACTGTTACCTTATATGTATCGTCGAGTTTTATTTATTTATTTGGTTCATATAGCATGGGCAGTGCAGTTTCATGTGTATTATACTTACGTTTTTTATGCTTATTATTTCAGGGTGGTAGGTTGAAAAATTAATTTGTTGCTTTAGTTTTACGCACTGAAAGAGAAATTTGTTTAATTTTATTTTAAAAAATTGTTTCCCTAAGACAAGCGATAAAATTTATTTAAATATAAAAAGTTAATTCGCTTTAAATAACATGATTCAATTGTTTAAGTAAAGCACTTTTACGGTGACCATTTTTGTTAGTGAAATATTTACGTCTTTATATTAAATTACTAACTAATGCACAATAACTACGAATTTATTTTCAAAACAAATGAAGTAATTTCAGAATATGCACTTCATTTCTTTTTATTCCACTCAAAAGAAAAGTGCACTGAACAAAGTATTATACTATAAAGTTTGTATTTTGTTTATTGTTTTCTAAGATAAATTATAAATTATACATTTTTGATTTGAAATATATTACCATGAAAAAAATATATGTGACTAAAATGCAGTTGTACGTGGATTTATTGCTTCGTATAAATGCATTCTTATTTTCGTTAAACAATTAGGCACATTCCAGATCATTTATTTCAGAAAGTTTAAAATTTAAGATAAGTCCTGAAATTAATATGATCTGTTTACAGTATATTTTATTCAAATAAGTCGATTAAAAATACGAATAGAATTATTTCCCATAGATGGTAATTATTTCTGCGATACTTAAAAGAAAAGGATTTCACAAAGAATATTAACTGAGATGACCAAACAAATAGAAAGAAATTGGTTCATTAAGATTGAATTAAATCAGTTAATTGTGTTAAGTTCATGGCATCTAATTTATGTTAATGAAATCAAGTGAGACAAACGCAGAAATGAAAAATTCTTTGTCTCACAATCGATTACAATTAGAAAAATAATTCAATTCTTCTTTCGACAAACGATGTTCAGTGTTGCCATCAGCGCATTGCAAATAATTTTCTAAAATGACTCGAGTTTCTTCGCTAAAAGAATCGAATGTTAGCAATCCAATTACAAATGTGGCAAAGGGAAGGGAAAGTCGGTTTGGTAAAAACGTAATTATAATAAAAGGATTAAACTAGGCTGAATTATGATTTGCTTTCCTTTTACAGGAGCGGGAATGTTCATGTAAACTCATTTTCAAATTTCATTAATAAGTAAATATATTCTTTTCGCTGTTTTGCATCTCAGTTAATGTAATTGAAAAATACCTAAGAATGAATAAAGAAGTTTTCTTAATTTTACTGAACTGCTTATTGAATTCTTGGAAAATTAAAAAAAAAAATACTTTTCTCAAGCAAAATGCTTTCAAAGCGAGATATTTAGCAATTGTTTCTTTTAATTACTGCTTTTAATTCGTGTTCATATTTATAACAGATGGAATATTAATATTTTCCCAAACAAAATTTTTTAACGGATCTTCCTTTCGTTTACTTCATATACATAGAATTTTCTTTGACCTAATTCATGATACATATATCACGGAACTTAGGAACAGTTTTTCCTACTGACGAATTTTGTCCTTTTTATTGGATTAATGAATGTTTTCTTCGTTTTAATAAACGCGTAACGGTTTTGAATGATATGCAATGGATGAAAAATATTCAAGACAACTTGTTGTTTTATTAGAATTCTTACTCAAATCTTATTAATATAGATAAAGACGCGACAGGCTAGTTTGAATTTTATAGCTGTGGTATGGATTTTCTTTTAAAATATTCTTTTACTTCTGAAAAGATCCTTGACATTTTGGAGTCTATTTCTACGTGTTATTTTGCTTAATAATTTATTTAACAGTAATTTGAAAGACTATAAATCGAATGTAAACTTGCGATAAACATAGATAACAGATTAAAATCTTTGAAATTCTTTTATATTGATTGTAGGTTTCAGTTTCTAATCAGTTTTTAATATAAAATGCACGAGTCTTTTACTGACTCACATATAAGAAAACTAAATTTTGGTTTTAACAAACGTACCTTTAGATAGATTTATCAGAGCATTTTTAACCACTTATGATCTTGAAAGATCTTGGTCTTAATAAAGTACTTAATAAATACTTGGTCTTAATCTTACTTGATCTTAGTCTTAATAAAGTCTTGTGTATGTTCTTAATGAAGTACTTAGTTTTTTACGTATCTAAAATTCTACGAATAATGTAACTGAAACGGCAAGAGCAATTTTAAATCAAGTGGAAATCGCAACCACTCTAACAAACAGAAATGTGTAAGAAATGCATGTTTTTCAGTGTCTTCTGCATACGAATCAGTATATGTTATTAACTCCAAACTGGTATGCCAGAGCCAAACTGGAGGAAAATTTTTCATTTGATTTATTTAATAAACTATCCATATGATGCACAAATTTAGAATTAAGTTTACAAATATAATTCAGCTCTTGAAGTCATTCCATACCCATTTTTCCAGATTGCAATAATCTTCTAATTTCAGCCTTTATTTGTGATACAGGAAATTCCGACGTTACAAATGTACGTGGAACCCCAGTCCTAATTGTATATAATATATGATGTTTGTCCTAATACCCAATAACTGTCCATATACCTGATATATCATATTTTTCCTTGTAATACGTCATATGTGTCCTTTGCAAAAATGCGCGATTATTGAATTGCAAATTGTTATACTTCATCTTCTTTACCTGTGTAAACCAGAAATGATTTATACTCTTTGAGGGCATTTGAGAGGTAACAGTCTCTCTCAGTTTAGTTATTTCCATTATGATTATAAAATTTTGTTACGATAATTTTGAGGATTAATATTCGGAATGCTTTCATAGTGTTTTACGAAAAATTCACTACAATTTATAATTAATTTAAACTTTGAACAGTCAGGTAATCATACGGTAATATTAAGCAAACAAAAGTGTTTTTTTTTTAAATTTATTTGTTGCACAAATATTGAGATCTTTGCACTTTTACAGGTACGACTAAGTATTTGACCACATATTCTTCTCTTCTGAACGTGTTACATCAAACAAAGCGAAACAGTTTTACTCTTGCACATTTTTTAAATTAAATTGACAAGTCAGTAAAATTGAAAATAATTATCATATAATAGTCAAACGTGAAAACATACAATCTCGATTTAGTTCAAAATTTTCGAAACCCGTTCACACAATTATAGGTTATATAGTCCTAGAATCACTAATTATTCTGGATTGCTTCTATTATTCAATATAGTTTTCCCCTCATATAATAGAAATCTAGCTATCGAGACAGAGAATATCCAGGAATTCAAAAGAATACATATGAAATGCTAAAACTTAATTATGCTCGGTAAATAATTATTCTGTAAATGTTAGTGCAAAATCAATTACCTATTTAATAAGCATGTTGTTTGTTTTTAGGTTTAAGCTAGAATTATAATCTCTGTTTCTTTTTGAGGAAAAAATTGTTTTAATTTTCTTCCCCGTTCAATAATTTTTTAAATAAAAGGCAATAAATTAATGAAAAAAATCCTCATTTAAAATGATAGTAAATGTGCATTTCGATTGCATATGAAATTCAAATCAATCCTCAAAATGGATTGTTCCCACTTATTTTTTATATCTGGAATTCTGCAGTACTTAAATATTTTATAAAACAACTAAGTTGACTTATCATTTTCTACTTACGTTTAAAATTGAATGTTTTTTTAAATGGATTGCTATTTTAATTATAGAACATTTTTATGCAAATAATTTCGGTTACTTATTTTTAGCTTTATATTATCTCAAAGTAGATAATTTTTGAAATAGTTTTTATAACTAATCAGTGTTTGCTAGTTTTATAATTATTATCATGTAAAGTGAAATCAATTTTGCTTTCGGACATTTTTAAACAGTCACTTGCATGAAAAAATTTCTTTCGATTGAATGACAAAATAAATTAAATTATTATCAAAGATACCTGTTTTCCGTTCCAGTGTGATGATTTAATTTTTTAGCTCGGAGGTTCTCTTCTTTTATCTACATCAGAAGTGAAAGAGAACCTTTTTTAAGATTAATGAAAAGATTGAAAAGACTCTAGAGACTAAAATTAAATTGCTTAAGAATGCTCTCCGCGTAGCTCGCGTTACATTTCCTCCCCTTTTTTGAAGTTTGCTAAACTGTTACCTCGGGAATGTCAGTTCTCATAAAGGTATAAAACTTGCAGACATTAACCGTCAAGAGCCTTTTATTAATGGAAAGGAGAAGAAAGGCCGCCTTCTTGATTGTTATCATGCCAACTAAGATAGGAAGCTAGTGCTTTAACGTATGCAAGGAGATGCTAAATAATGGCATAGTTTAAGAGATTAAAAGTTTGCTGCCTATAAAATTTTGCACACTGATGTTAAAGAAATCTAAAGTGGCTTCATTACACTTCAGAGAAAGCAGTTATGCTTGTGTAGTAATGAAGCTCGAAATTTCATTCTTAATTTTCGCTCTTGCAAGCGTTTGCCATTTTAGCGTCTCTCACGTATACTAGATAAATTAATCTACTAGTTGTAGTATAAATGCTTGGAATCATAAAATAAACAAACTTTTACCATATTTAATAATACAATCAAATTACCCATTAATAGAAATGAGACACGTACTTGCTAAGTCTTTATGTTGTGACAAAGATTTATAATAAAATTATTGCCAAATGTGTGGCAAGATATATTCACAAGAGCAAGTAAACGTACTGAGCATGTAATTACTTTGCTTTAATAAGCAATTCGCTAAATAGTTGATATTCGTTAACTCTTCTATGTGTAGTAATTTTTGCATTTCTAGGATCCATTTTTGCATTACTGGAGGGATAACTTCACGAGTAAATTCAGTATCAATGGATTGCAATGTTTCTGTCATTAAAGCCATTCACGTTTGAGGGAATAACCACGAACTCTCTTGCAGTTCCTCTGCTATCGTCTTCAAACAAAACGAATCAGAGTACTTAAAATTCGACAGGTAATAAAAATGGCATTGTATTATTTCCATCGGCAAAATTTGCTAGTCAGAGAAGTACAATTTACAATTATGAAGAATTCGCAAACACTTGCTACTTGTAAGAACTGTGTTCTTCGCACCATTAAGACCTAAATATCTTTGAAATCCCACTGACTGACTAATTGCAAATACATAATAATTGAATCGTCATTTGTTGTTGAATTATTAGCAATATTAATTGTTAATACTTTCCTAAATTGTTGAAGTTGTTCATAAGTTAGAAAACGCAAGTCGAGCAACGCGCAACCAAATCTTCAGTCACCCTACGTTCCAAATACTGATTTTATTTTTAAATATATATTATATTTAAAAAAATGTAGATGTAGTCTCTCGGTCACTTATTACCTGAAAAAAGTGTTCATTGTTTCTTAACCGCTTATAAGAGTTTCGTTATATCATCTCAACTTAACAAGTTCACTTTTACCCCATAATTGCATATACCATAGCATTAGCCGATGAGCTCAGAACTCCAGCGTTGAAAACGGAGCTGATACTTTTAAAATCCCGTATCTAACGGCCAATCATGGCTTCTCGGAGGTGGATTTCTTCACACCGGCGAGAAGAAAATTGGCTCAATTCCAAATCCTGAAATTTATTTACGCCTTTAAAGATTTACAAGAGATTAAAAGTAGAATTTTCGGCGAGTTCCCGAGACTCCATTTTTGAAATAAAAATATCGTCTTTTAATTCTGATCTCCAAATTTTGTTTAATTTTTGCCAGGTCACCTTACATCTTTGGCATGCCTCCAGCAATGCTACAGAGAACAGCTAAAGTGCATATGTAATCTAGGGTTAATTTAACGGAGGCGGAAAGAAACTTTAATCTGTGTATTAAATGATGCAGGTCCTTTCAACTAATTTATCAATGGTGTATTCGCCTAAGATATTGAAGAAACTACATTGCACATTTTTATATTTTCTCTATATTTCTGCAACGATCACCGGGTTCCGTTCATAAAATAATGGTAGTCTTAAAACAATAATAATAATAATCAATAAGATAATAATAATAATCGACATTTTTTGCCTTATTCCAACCTCTCATCGACATCTCTTGCCTTATTCCAATGTCTCACCCAGAGTCACAATATCCTTTAGCTATAACTAATGTCAAGTGGCGAATAATAATCACGGATCAAGTGGCGCATTAAAAATAATACATAAAACTGAAATTTAGGAATATTTTATAATATCGTACTAATTTCGATAATTAAATTAACAGTTTAATTTAATCTGTATACAGTAGTTAAAAACTGTATCATTTATGTATAGTTTTAGTCTGTGAGTAATTATAGTCTTAAATATGATAAATAATAAGGAAATATAAGGAAATATGCCTAGTTCTGTACAGAGAAGTCAAAGAAAGTCAAACTCTTTCAAGATCAAGCTCTCCTCTTTCCGACGTTCCAGACGGCGTGTTATCTATCTGTTCAGTGACGGTTTTACGTCAAGTGGCAGAAATCTTTCTTTGGAGTAAGATCTGGATGTCATCGCGCTGACCGACTTTGGTCGAGAAGAGCAAACATTGTAGTGTAATTAACCTTGGCTGAGACCAGCTATAGCTCTAGCATTTTCACATTCCTGGTATAGTTGTTGCCTCCCCATATATTAAATATATTAATATTTTATATAAATGTGTACATTTATGTAGCTGTTGATGGTAAAAACCATTTAGCTGGAATACTAGACGACTTTGTACAATGCCTGAGATTAGTAGAGCTATGCATGAGAACTTTCGGTTGATAAAGACCGGGATATCACTATGGAATTCATCTAAGCTGATAACGGCCCTGGTTTGAATCTCGGAGAACGGATGGATGGTTGTAAATGTATAGTGTTTGTACCGCATGATAGAATTCTAAATATGCGACGAGCCAAAAGTCCTCTTAAGAGGTTGCTGGTAGGGAAAGAAGTGTGGGAGACCCTCACTCGTTCCTCCCCCACCCGGAGTGCTCTCTCAAAATTGGGGGCGGAACTGAGCTAAAGTCGAACTGTCACCTATATAGTGCTCAAGGCTCACTCAACGACAAGCGCTTTTGCTACGATGAATGTCGTGGGCTTGTGCTGACCATTTACAGGCAAGTGAGTTTGGTAACAACAGCAACAACAAATTTTGTTTTTTCAAGCACTAACATCGGCTTGAAGCAACAAAATTTAGCAAAAATCAGTCATTGTTTATCCTTAATGAAATAAAAATCCATATTAATTTTAAAGAGAAATCTGAAGAGAATTGTTTTGTATGTATGAAGAAGTAAGTATGCTTTTTATGAAACAAGGATGAAAAACCGGAGAATTCAAAATGAGCGTTTTTTTTTTTTTTTTACAAGAAATGTATACCTCCACTAAGAATGCGACATTCCTGTATCACTCTGAACAAAATGTGCAACGTTAATTGCTATCATGCTAACAAAGGACTAATAAAATGAGAAAAAACGCTTAGAAAATTCAAATCTCATCGGTGTTGTAAGAAAAGTTTATTTATGTTATATTTATGCAACATGACATCTCATTTAAAAATCGTATTATTCCTACTAAGAAAAAATAGACAGAAAATATGCATGATTATAAAATGTTCTAATGGGAAAATGTTTCTTTGTATGGTTATTAGAATGTGAATTATAACCTCCACTATTTGTACTCATTTTTCTAAGATGGGAAACCAGGTCTCGTAGGTTCTGTAGAACTTAGCTTCAAAGCTTATGCTGGCTAGTTCGCATCCAATGAAACATTTTCTTTAAGTGTTTCCTGCACTAAAAGGCACTGGTGAGCTTAGAAATGGTCATCATCATGAGATATGATCAAAAGAAATAATCGCCCACATTTAACAGTTACAAATCCCTAGAACATATTATGTCTTGAAGAACTTGATCTGTATAAATCTAGTCTGTTACAAACTATATAAATGGATAGAAGAGTTCATAAATATGCATATCGGGCAAATTTTCATAACCGCTGTTCGATCAAATTAAGCGATTGCATCAAAACTGAATCTTTTATGGGCACGCTTTGGAAAGCTGTACGTTTCATTCTTTCTGCAGATTAATATAGGATGAAGACCGATATTTAAACTAACCGTTACTTAGTATTGAAGACTATAGCCCAATCTGTTGATTCTAATTAGCGATTCAAGTGGCACTCCCTTTAACCACTCTTAAAGAGGATTAGCAGGAATAGGAAGAATGGGAAAAATCAGAGATATGAAACTATAGTCGCATGTAGCCACATTTCTGATGATTTCAGTAAGTAATAATTTCGTTTATTTTTGTGACGATGTTTATTGGGAAGTCAAATTTTTTTTAATAAGCCTACTTTTGGTGTTATATTAGCCCATAAGTAAACTTAAATTTTCTAGCGAATAATATTTCCACAGCCAAGATTTTTCTTTCCCACAGTTTTATTGAAATATTTTGTTTTGAGATGATATTTTATTGAGTAATTTAATATTTGAAGATATTAAAATTCAGTTACTAGTGCAAGGTATTTTCTCGTTCCCTATCGCACGCCTTTGGTTAAATTATTAATAGACTGCTTTGCCCGGCTAGTAATCTGGAGGCCTTTAGTTGGAAATCCAAGGAGACCATACAGTGTCTCACAAAAGTGATGGGACACTTGTGCTTTACAAAAGGAAACTGTAATAAAATAAATTAAAAAACATATAAAAATTTTTGTGGGTGTGTTTCATACGTAAATTTAGTAACGATTATTACATAACATACATTTTCTCAAAATATTAAAATATTAATTTAAAAAAATACAATTGTTTACAACGGAGCAAAAAATGGCTCACATAAGTGATGGAACACCATTAGATACTACTACATACTACAATAACAATATTTTTTGGGTTTTTTATTTTTTTCAAAAGCAACTGGCAATCATTTATAAAATCTTCTGCAATATTTCTCTCCAGTTTGTTTTGGAAATTTTGTGTTTTTTAGCTCTGTGCAGCCATGAATGCTAAACGAAAAGAAACTTTGCCTGAAATTCGAAAATTAGTTATTAATTTGCATATAGAACGTGGAAAATCTATTAAAGTAACTGCTGAAACAGTTAACTTGAGTCATTCAACAGTTTTCAGTATCATTAAACGATATAAAAAGAATCATATGATTCAGGATAAAAGAAGACCTGGCCGACCATTAAAGCTATCCAATGGAATAAAGCGAATTATCGTTCGAAATATTAACAAAAATCCAAGAATGAGTGCTCCTAAAATTGCTGCTGATTTACAAGCATTATATAGAGTAATTGTTAATCCTGAGACTATTAGAAGAGTAATTTACTCTGCTGGATATCGCGGTAGAGCAGCCAGGAAAAAATTCTTCGTAAGTGAAAAGAATAGAAAACTCAAACTGGCTTTCGCAAAATCCAACATAAATAAGAATTTTGATTACTGGAATGAAGTTATATTTGCTGATGAGAGTAAATTTAATATATTTGGTTCTGACGGTAGAATCGTGGTATGGAGAAAACCCAGGGAGGAATTTCTCAAACAGAACTTGGTGCCAACAGTAAAACTTGGTGGAGGAGGAGTTTTAGTATGGGGGTGTATGTCGTCCGCTGGAGTTGGCAATCTTGTTTTTATTGACAGTATAATGGATAAGTACAAATATATTGACATTTTAAATCAAAATTTGAAATCTTTAGCACGAAAATTGACCCTTCATAACGATTTTAAATTCTACCAGGACAATGACCTCAAGCACACTGCTTTGAACGTTAGACTCTGGCTGCTGTATATCTGCCCTGAAATAATAAAAACACCACCTCAATCTCCAGACTTAAATCACATAGAGAATATTTGGAAAGAATTGGAATCAAGAATTCGTAAACACACCATTTCTTCAAAAAAAAAATTAAAATCGGTGCTTTAAGAAGAATGGGGTAAAATCACTCCAGAAAACACAAAAAATTAGTCGAATCCATCCCAAGAAGATTAAATCATGTTTTAAAAGTAAAAGGAAATCCAATAAAACATTAAAACCTTTTAAAAAGTAAATTTTTGGATAAATATTTGATGGAAAAGTAAGTGTCCCATTACTTATGTGAGCCATTTTTTGCTCCGTTCTAAACAATTGTATTTTTATTAAATTAATATTTTAATATTTTGAAAAAAATGTATGTTATGTAATAATTGTTACTAAATTTAAGTATGAAACACAGCCACAAAAAATTTTTACATGTTTTTTTAATTTATTTTACTACAGTTTTCTTTTGTAAAGCACAAGTGTTCCATCACTTTTGTGAGACACTGTATCTATTTCTTCATGCTTCCCGACTTCAAATTACTTTTAAATCTCTCTACAAGTGAGGTATGAACTAAAATGTGGAGGATGGTAATTCATCTTCTGCAGTATTTAATGACTGGACACGTCGACTTCCTTACACGCCGACTTTTAAATGGGCAGACTGAAAAGTATTTTCACGCTTCTTACCGCGTGCCTTTGTGATGTAGTTGAAAAGTACTACATCCAGATAATAACTGGAAGGTACTGTTTTCGAATCCCAGAGAGGACATTACTATTTTTTTTATTTCGTTTCATGCTTCGAAATAAATCTAAGGATTCTGCAGTTAAAATAATAGTTCTACTAGCTACTCATCAGCATTGAATTAATCTAACCGTTGGCATTGAAACATATTTCGCCATTTCCGTGTTTATAAACATATATGGAGCTAGAATATGGATTTGAATTCAAATATTATCTCTTATTTTATTCGCTTGCATCACTCATGTTTCTGTATAGGTTTATTTAAGATTTTCTAATTCATTTGCAGCAAATAAACACATAAATTAACTTTCATATATAACTCTTATCACGTCACTAGCCTCCCATTTCCTGTATAATTCTATAAGATTTCACGCAAGAGCGTGGTAGCAAAAGATCATTTCAGGTACCGTAAATGCGTGTATTAAAATGTAATTTCTGTCAGTTTCATTGCAGCTGAGACGTTACATTATATATTTATACACAGATCGAAATTTTAAAATAATTATTGATAAACATGTAAAGACATTAGGTTATTTCGAAGCAAAAGACTTGAAAAATGAGCAATGCCTTTCCCGGGAATCGAACCACGGACCTCTGGAATACGCGCCTAACGTGCAGACCACTACACCACGAAGGCACGCCAAGAAATCGGGATAAATATCTTATATACTCCTCTTTTAAAGGGCAACTGGTGATTAGGGGACCCAATCGCCAAATCCTGGTGGCGGAGAATCGTCTTCCACCACCTTTTTTTAGTTCGGGCGCCACTTGTAGAGACATTAGGTTATTTCGAAGCAAGCGACTTGAAAAATGAGCAACGCTTTCGCTAGGAATGGAACCACGGACCTGTGATATATGCGCCCAGCGTACCGACCACTATACCACGGAGGCACGCCAGGAAGACGGGAGAAATACCTTATAAACATAAAACAACATTGAAAAGATTTTAATTTGTAAAATATTCTCATTTTGAGTTTATGTTCCCTGCAGATTAACATAATGATATTTATTTAATCTTCATTTCTTGAGCATTTTTGATTTCTTAAATGATTTTCATTAAATGTTAAGCGAAAAATATACATGGAAAAAATAAATACGTGGTATATAAATAATATGTTCTATAAAATAAATTTAATTATGAAACTGCTAATAAAATTAAAACTGTTTCAAAAACACAGTTTTGAAGCGTGTGCCAAAGAAGCGCTCTGAAACATAGGGAACCCATAAAAGTAAGCTCGACACTTTTCTCAAAATGATGTTTGCTTTCCTTTTCTCAGCAAACATCTTCGTTGAGTGCATCAAGATGATTTCGCGTTCGACTAATTTTATGTTCAGTTGAGATACCTCTTGTTGAGAATGGCATAAACTTCTTCTCTAGAAAAGTTTATTTCCCCCTCAAAGATTTCTGCTTGAAGAAGGAATTTAAATGGAATTCGTAAATTTCTTTTCGGCAAGAATTATTGTAAAATTCTCTTGGAATTACGTCCTGAGAAATTTTAAATCAATGTATATTTAGTATTTTAATTCGTTAAATAAAATAGCCTGTGGATAAAAAAGGTCTATACCAAGTAGGTACTTTATAGAACAAGTTCTTCTCATGAAATTAAGTACTGGGCAATTCCACATACTCAGTGATCTTGTGTCTAGTTCGTTTTGCAAATATCTTGCGATGTGAAATCTAACTTGCAACTCAAGTATGAAGCAGTGATGGGATAGCACCTTCAAAATATGTAAAATATAACAAATTGACAGTTTATGTTCCTGTTGACAAATTGTTTATCTGTGGTTAAACATATTTTAAGATCTAACTCATTTTGAACAGAAAAAGATTGCTCGCCATAGGGTAAAAATACAGACTATGACACTAATTTTGATTCTGAACAGATGATGTACTAACTTTACAATGAGTTTGGCTCGAACGGAGATCAATCAACATTTAATGATGATTTTAATCATTTTCACTATGATTACTCTCTTATTACAGGATTTATGCCAATATGTTCACTCGAATAAGAAATGAATATTCTCTACAGTGTAAGAAAGAGAAGTTTCTTATTTCAGCATTTTTATTTATAGTTAAATAATTTCGGGGTAAAATAACCGTTGGAATTAACCTTTGGATGGTTCTACACCGATGGAATTAAGAAGCTACCCGAAAATTGGCCAAAGGTCTTCTGATGGTCAATAATGGTAAGATAATAATGGTTAATATGTAGTGAATTAAAATTGATTTTCAATAAAGACAATTTTTGTTCAAAAATGTACCAAAAAAGCGCGGAGACTTTTTATATGACCCTATTTCCTTATTACCCATCTAAAAAAGCACTTTCTTAAATGCTCTGATGCCTGGTTTTTTTTTTCTATAGGTTTTGGGTCGTTGTTTTGAAAAACTTACAGGAAGTTAAAGCTGAAAACACTTCAGGAAATTTAAAGTCAGGCAGGACTAGTCATATAGACAGAATGATGCAAAATTAACGTAAAGTTTCTAGTTCATAATTATCGTTTTCCTCTTATGTATTCTTTCTCCACGTTTGGATGGAAACTTGTGAAGAGGATGATGACGGAGACAATTTTGTACCTCATTACTTACATACGTTTGAGCACATGTGGAGATAACAGACGTTGTTAAAACCACTTTTATTGTATATCATATTTGTGACTGGAATCCTTGGCTTAAATATCCCTGGTATGATAGGTATGACCCCTGATATACTCGAAGACCATGCAAAATCCACATAAGAGGCATATTTAATTTCTTCATCCCTGCTACAAGACACATGAACAGTACATGCATACAAGACTTTCTTGGATACGTCCAAGACATTCGCTATGGCTAACCGTTATTAGCCAGGAATTATTAGTCATAGCGCGATTGTTATGTATAGCAGTTCCTCGATTAGTATAGTTAATTAATAGCTATGAAATACAATGTCAAGTGAAACAACATTAACGAAGTTGTAATGTATTTTGCAGTAATTGACAAAGGCAATCTTCTTATTAGAACATAAATTTTATTTCTAGTTCACGGTGATAGACAAATTTTATACAATTCTTAAGTGGCAAAATTTTAATACTACTCCTAGCTGTAAAATCTTCAGAATCCTCATCTTTTATTAAACAATATCTCACGTTACTGAGTAACGGTTTAATACAAATATGGAGTTTCCACTTCAACAATAATTATATTTATTTATTAAATAACAAGGTATTACAACCTCTCCCCCCTCCAGATAAACTTTAATTTATATTTTTATAAATTAAAGTTTACGGTCTTTTTTTATTTATTTATTTTTAATTTTATTTTTATTTATTTATTTATTTTTTTCAAAACAACAATATTAGCACAGTACAGAATTTAAATACAAGATATAACATAATAACATACACTGAAGAAGAGAGGAAGGAACAAAATATTTTTTTTATCTATATAGAGAAACAAATTATTTAATCAGGCCAAGGAGTACGACTTAATGCGTCTACATTTTTATTGTTTTTACCACTTCGATGAACGATCGTGTAATTGTAGGGTTGTAGTACCAGTGTCCATCTCATAAGTCGTGGATTTAGACTCACATTATTTTTGAGCCAAACTAAGGGATTATGATCGGTCATGATGAGGAATTTAGTATGCCCGTCTAAATAACATTGAAGTTTCTTTACAGCAAATATTATGGCGGCGCATTCCTTTTCTGTGGTACAGTACTTTTTTTCAGTTTCTGTAAACTTCTTACTGAGGTATAATACTGGATGTTCATTGTCTCGTTCATATTTTTGAGCTAAAATGACACCCATACCAGAGTTTGACGCATCAGTTTGCAAAATAAACTCCTTATTGAAATCAGGTGCATGTAGTATAGGCCTTTGAGACAGTTTCTCCTTTAGCTCTTCAAATGCTTTTGTGCACTCTTCTGTCCAATTTATTTTCCGTTTCTTTAAGTTTTCTTTCAAAGTTTCTGTTAAAGGTGCTGCGATAGATGAAAACATGGGAATGTAATGATTATAATATCCCGCTAATCCTAAAAATGCTCTGACTTGACTTTTTGTGGAAGGCGCTGGAAAATCAAGAATAGCTATTACTTTCACTTCACTTGGCATTCTTATACCACGACCTACAATATGTCCTAGATATTTTACTCTATCTTGAGCAAATTTACATTTTATTGGTTTAATAGTTAAACCAGCGTCCTTTATTTTGGACAAAACGGCTTTCAGGTGACTTAGATGTTCTTCCCAGGTGTTTGAAAAGATTGCCACGTCATCTAAATATGGAACAGCAAAGTTTTCACAACCGTGAAGGATTTCGGCCATCATTTTACTAAATGAAAATGGTGCATTTTTAAGTCCGAAAGGCATCCGTAGAGGTCTAAATGTGCCAAAACTTGTAACAAAAGTGGCTAATCTTTGAGCATTAGGTGTTAAAGGTATTTGCCAGTATCCCTTTGTTAAATCCAAAAGAGTTATATATTTTGCGCCTGCTACCGTTTTTACTCGTTGTTCGATGTTAGGCAAGGGAAAGAATTGTGTTTTAGTCAATTTATTCAATTTTCTATAGTCGATACAAGGTCTTGGATCCCTCCCTGCTACTTCTACTAAAATCATAGGAGAAGTGTAATCTGAATATTCTATTTCAATTATTTTATGCTGAAGCATTTTATCGATTTCTGTTTTTAATATATCCGTTTGTCTAGGAGACATTCTGTATGGTTTTACAGTGGATTGGGGTGTTTCCTGTGAATTGAATATCATGCGTTATTAAATGAGTTTTTCCAGGTTTATTAGAAAAGATTTTTGAAAACTTCAGCAGCATGTCATGCAATTCTTGAATCTGTTGTTCATTCAGCTTATCACTTAAGGAGCTGTTTTCTTTGATGTCCTCAAAATCGAACAATGTTGGTTCAGAGTCAATTGTTGGGAAATTTTCCTCCATATCATCAATTTCAGACTGATCTTCTGTAATCATAAGGTTAACCGATTCTGCTCGTCTATGATAGGGTTTTAGCAATTTAACATGGTAGACTTGGTTAAAGTCATTTTTTTCTTCGAAACTCACAACATAATTAGTTTGGGATAATTTCTTCTCAACCGTCCCAGGACCTTTCCATTCAACAGCTACTCTGTTTCGTTTATTCGTTGATACAACTAATACTAAATTCCCTTCAGAGAATTCTCTTTTTATAGCTTTACGATCGTACCACACCTTTCTTTTGGTTTGCATTTCCAGCATTTTATCTGTAGCCAGCTCTTTGCATCTTTTTAACCGATTTATCAATTGAAAAACGTATTCAGCAACATTATTTCCTTCGTCTTCAGGATTCATCCATTGTTCATATAATAATGTTACAGGTGTTCTAAGATTTCTACCATATACTAATTCTGCAGGTGTAAATCCCGTACTCTCGTGCGTTATTGTTCTTAAAGCAAATAGAGCTGCGGGAACTTGCTTCTCCCACTCAGGAGCTGCTTCGATGCATAAAACTTTTAAAATTCGTTTGATTATTCGGTGAAATCTTTCAACAGGGTTGCTCTGCGGATGGTGTACTGAGCTTCTAGTTACTTTTATTCCAAATTTTCTACAAATTCTATGGCTAGATTGCTCATAAAGGAGGTACCTTGATCAGTTTGTATTTCTTTCGGGAAACCCATTCTACTAAATATTTGTAACATGGCTTCAATTACTGACGTTGTGTCAATATTAGGAACAGGTACAGCATCCGGATATTTTGAAGCTAAACAAATAGCTGTAATTAAATATCTATTGCCATTCGGTGTTATTGGTAAAGGACCGCATGCGTCAAAGTTAATTTTTGAAAATACTTCTGCAATAATTGGTACTAAAGTCAAAGGTGCTTTGGCTTTATCATTAGATTTTCCCACTCTTTGACATGGATCGCAAGTTTTAACATACTCTTCTATTTCTTTATAGCAATTAGGCCAGTAAAAATATCTTGTTAATCTATCTTTAATTTTGACGACGCCTAAATGTCCAGATGTGCTATCATGACATAATGACTTTATTTGATCCCTATATTTTTCAGGAATAACAATTAATTCCCTTTCATTTCCATTTTTATCTATTTTCCTTTTCACCAACAATTACTTTTACTTTGAAATCATTTGTCTTGCTGGAATTTTCATTTTTAGCTTCGTTAAACAATGACGCTAGATCTCTGCTTTGATGCTGAGATTCAATTAATTCCTTTGAATTAACATTAATCACTTTCTTAAGTTCCTTGTCTTCCTCATCAGCTTGTGGTAAAATATCTTCGTCAGTTTCAATAAACTTCAGTTCTTCTAGTTTCTCCATTTCAATTTCTCTGCTTCGATCATCTTCATGAGATCTTTTTACTTGAGATTGAGTCAAAACTGCATTTATTTTTTCTAAATTTAAGAATGATTTACTTTTGAACAATTGGGCAGTTTGTTACCCAATACATATCTGCCTGGATCATTTGTAACAGCTGCCTTTGTCTTTATATGACCAAGTTCGCAATTAATTTCAACTTCCGCTAACGGTAGACACACTAAATGGTCATTTAATAGATATTGTACCCAGACATGTTCTCCAGTCACTTTGCGTTATCTATGTATTTCCGACAAATAACATCAACAGTGGCTCCTGTGTCTCGAAGAATAGGCATTTCATGCCCATTAACTAAACCGTTAATTGTATATGTCTTTAAAAAATCATCATTCGAAAATACGCAATTTACCTTTTCATTTGGTTTTAAGCGAGGGCACTGAGGCTTAAAATGTTCGTATGACCCACACTCGAAACAACGTGGTCGATATCTCTTGTCATATAAATTTTCTTGGTTTGTATTTTGAAATTGACTTTTTTGTCGGTGATCTTTCTGGTATTTTGAATCATCCCATTTATCAAAATGCTTAAAATGAGGCGGATGCTCTATTTTTTTCGCAAAATTATCGGAACAAGATTTAAATGATCCTTTGTTAAATCTCTCAGTTTGAATGGCAGAAAATTTCGGTTTTATTGTTTTTCTGACATCTTCAAAATTTTCAATTTTCTTAACCATCTCAGTAGGTGAAATTATAGTTGTCCATTGATCCATGAAATGTTCTTTGAAATCAGGAGAAGTACGCTTTTTTATTTGATCAACCAGCATGAGATCTTTTAGCTGTTCAAACGTTTTAATGTTTAATCCGTTAAGCCATCCTTCTAAATAATTCTTTAATTCATAGTAGAAATCATACCAGTACTTTCAGTAGATTTTTGGTGTTTATTAAATAGTTGTCGAAATTTTTCCGAACTTAATTTAAATCGTTGTAACACTAAATTTTTACATATTCATACTTTTTCGCTTCCTCTTCTGGTTCTATAGCAATAAGCTGAACAATGTCAGGAGGCAGTAATGAAATATGTTGAGTCACTTGATTTTCAGCAGGTATATTTATTATTTTAGCTTGACGCTCAAATAACACCAGGAATAAACTTATTTCATCTTCTTTAGGGTTGAAACGTGGCATGACATCGTGAATTCTGATTTTTAAAGGCTGGTCAGGTAACTGCGTAGTTTCTACCGGCTGTGCTGTGGCAGCCATTGCTTCCAGTTGAAGTTTCTGTAGCTCAAAGGCTCTAATTCGCTCTTCTCCTTCAAGCTCTTCTTTTCTTTCTTCTCTTTCACGTTCTTCTCTTCTTTCTCTTTCTTCTCTTTTGCGTTCTTCTCTTCTTTCTTATTCTTCTCTTTCGCGTTCCTTTTCTCTTTCTTCCCTTTCGCTTTCTTCTCTTCTTTCTCTTTCTTCCCTTTCGCGTTCTTCTCTTCTTTCTCTTTCTTCCCTTTCGCGTTCTTCTCTTCTTTCTCTTTCTTCTCTTTCGCGTTCTTTTTATCTTTCTTCTCTTTCGCATTCTTCTTTTCGCATTCTTCCTTTCTTCTCTAATTGCAGCCAGTAGTTCTCGAGTAAACTCCTCATCATAATCGGGACTTTCAGTAATCAGTTTATGCAATTGAGCAATCTTAAATTCAGGTTTCACGGTTAAACCTAACTGTTCTGCTAGTACTTTTAAATCCTGTTTTTTACTCCTAGCTAAGAATGACATGTTGACACAAGTTACTTTTAATAGGCTTCGTTTTGAAATTCAATCTAAAAGCTCGTATTAAAAATATATAATTTCTGGCGAGATTTAATTTCTCGAATACGAAATTCAAACTAACCAATTGGAGAGAATTATTTAAACAACTTTGCCAGGTTGGCACAAAATAATTTAATACTACGTCGGGTTGACGTTTAAACTCACTATTCACAAGCCTCGTTAGCTATAACTATATAAACACCTTTGCCAGTTAGGCAATACAATGGAATTTTACCAACGTCAGTTTGACGATTTTACTATCTATCTCCACGCCTGGTTGGCGATAACAAAAACAATTTTTGCCAGTTTGGCAATACAACTTTTAGAATATACAATCTGTAATTCGTCGGGATGACGTTACTATCTCCCACACGCCTGGATGGCGAGAACTTTGCCAATTCTGCAGTATAATTAATTCACGTCATCAATCTACGTCAGTTTGACGTTATTACTTATTTTCACGCGCCTGCTTGGCAACAAATTCAAAAACTCAGCTAGCAGTTTTTTTTATATAAATGCCGGGATGGCTTACACATATCAATTATCAACATAAAATTTCAATACAAATAAAAGTAAAGCATAAATAATAATTTTAAAATACTTCTTTACCACGAATATCAATTATAAATTAAAGCTGAATAATTTTGGGGTCAGTTATTTTAAACAAAATCTTACACGATAAACTATAATTCTGAAATAAAGTATTAAAATTCAATAAAAGCTTTTTTAAGAAAACCAAAAGTTAATCTTATCTTCAGAGATCAGCAGTATCCTATTTTTGACAGTTTTTGCTCGGACGCAAGTTACAGAAGCACAGAAGATAACCTTTGAATGATCCGCTTCAAATCTGGCTTTATAACGGCAGACTTCTTACATCCATTTCTCCTTGAAATAAAAAAAACTTGGCAATTGGTATTAGCAAACTTGTTCTAAAAAATTCAGTAAATTTCTGGGATTAGGAGACCAGCACCATCGAAATTGATAATTGCACTCCTAATTTCCAGTATCTCGGTGAAACCTCCAATTTATTAAGACTGTAATGTATTTTGCAGTAATTGACAAAGGCAATCTTCTTATTAGAACATAAATTTTATTTCTAGTTTACGGTGATAGACAAATTTTATACAATTCTTAAGTGGCAAAATATTAATACTACTCCTAGCTGTAAAATCTTCAGAATCCTCATCTTTTTTTAAACAATATCTCACGTTACTGAGTAACGGTTTAATACAAATATGGCGTTGCCACTTCAACAATAATTATATTTATTTATTAAATAACAAGATATTACAAAGTATAAAACTGTGTATAAAACTGCATATGAAAACTTTTAATGAATCAAATTATTCATCTAAATTTTTTTTCTTCATATTTATTTTTAACTGATTGCAATGAATTATACAAAGAAACAATACAAATAGCAAGTTGTTATATTATGTAAACAAATTCTACCCTAATTTCCTTTAGACAAAGAATTATCAGGATCAAGAGTTTCATCGAATATTTCTCAGCTTCATTTCTTCACTAAAGGGAACAATTTTATGAAATTGATGCAAATTCATATGGCTTTTGAAGTAGCTTTGTTTTCTTTATTTACGATATTATTGATTGATTTAACTACAATCCTGTATCTCGATTATTTGCGTTACTTATTCAGTAATTCCCGCACATTTATGGAGTTTACTTCAAGCTATTCTAATTCATTTTCAATGGCAAAATCTTAAGCATCAAATGGAACTGACGGCTGATTAAACTCAAAAATTACATTTTAGCAGTAAATCAAAAGTTCTTACGTGTTCGAATACTCCTTGCTAATATTCGTTCCCCCGACTACTCGTGTACTGCAGTTGTATTTCTTATTTAGAAACACTTCGATACCGTTTAAGAGCTATGAAATTTTGCCGATACTTGTGTCTGAAGTGTCTTGGGCACTGCCATGTGAAGTTCACTCGTTTTAAATAAAGGCAGGTTATAATTACTAATCAATGTTATTTCCACAAGGCATGCTAAACAAAATCCTGTTAAACGAGGAATGGCTGCATTTTAAATCAACAAAATAATCTTTATTATGTTTACGACATACTATTTAGGATAGTATTGTATTACAGTGCTATTGGGCAGTATTGTTTCGCATATTTTTAAGCGAAGATATGCATTTCAGTTTAAAAAGTGCCATCATTTACTTCTTACGTAGTTAAGCGAATAGCAATAAAAATGGAAACATTAATAAACACATTTTTGTATCCATTTCATAAATATATGCTTAAAGGTAAAGGTAAAAGTATGGGGGACACCAGCGATGTACCATAGGTCAACTGGTAATGCCTTCCCATACTAACTCTTTGAGAGGAAAAAAAAAGGGGGGGATAATTGCAAGTTTTATAAGAATTTGCATAAACTGAAGCTTTTCAAAAGGTCTAAAGTTTGCCTATTATGGTACATCGTGCAATTCCACAGTACGCCCCGCATCCAGTATTTATTAAAAATAATGGTATAGGGCATAAGTAGATTACAAAATAGTTGGAATACAATTTGAGATTCACAAGATAAATTAAACATCTGATTTGGTGCAACAAAATTAGGAGATAAACATAATTAATAAACAAATAAACATAATGAGATAATTATAATTAGTATTAGCAACACAATGTTAAATGTATTGTTATAATAATGCTAAAGAGGTAGGTGTCCATGGGTTATTTCAGATATATTGGTTTATTGCAGTTTATAAAGTTCAGTTCACGAGCGGATCCATTTTGTCCATAATTACAGCATGTAAAAGTTCACTAAGTTTAAACTGTATGTGGATTTACACTTGACAGAGATCTACGCCGTAGGAAGAGAGTCGTTGCATAATTTTCTGAAACTTTGGATATTGATGTTTATCTTTAATTAAAAATCTTTGGAATGCCAGGAGGTCAGTTCTTGGGAATTTTATGTGAATATCCTCAGTTAAGGGGTATGAGAAAACGTAGTGATCAGGAGTTCCCTGTTCCCCACATATGCAGATGTCAGAGTTTGCCAAATTTCTTGCGTAGAAATATGTGGGGAAGGGTCCATGTCCTGTTATAAAGTAATTTAGCGAAGGATTCGAGTTCAGAGATGCTAAGCTTACATTGGGCATCAAGTTATACGTGCGTCTTCCCTGTGGAGCATTGTTCCACAAATCTTGCCAAGATTTTGAAGCAAGTTGTTTTAGTTGGTACTTGAAATTCGAGCGAGGCCACGGAATGATGATTTCAGTACCATCTTGATTAATAGCTGCTTCTTTGGCTAATTCATCTGCCTGATCATTACCAAAATGGCCACTATGTCCTTTGATCCATGAGATTTGAATTTTGTAGTTTGGGATTTTTCCAAGAAGAGAATTTATGTCGGATATCAATGGAGAGGAAGGTAAGGGATTTTTAATAGCTAGAATAGCTGCTTGGGAGTCAGATTTTATGCTAAATTCGTTGAGATTTTTGAGAATGGCTATTTTAATCGCTGCTTTTATAGCTGACAATTCCGCTTGGAAAACACTATTATTATTATGGAGATGGCCTTTCCATTTGATGATATTTGAGGGGGTAATTTGAAAAAAGACTGCGGAACCAACTTTTCCTTCAATTTTTGATCCATCAGTATAAGCAATTGGAGATGAACTTGAATTTTCTTCAGACGTGGTGAATATTATTTTGCTGAAGCGAAGCGCTGGATGGATAAGATTGGGGTTAATTTTCTTTTCATAGTTGGATGGCCAAAAGGTTTGGTTGTTGAATTCTGCGGCTTGGTTAAGTTGGAGAACTTTCGTATAGGTGCATTCCATTTCTGCACTGATTGATAACGGAAGAGTACCAGCTAGAGTATCAAGTGCTATATTTGAAGTTGTGCGATACGCCCGAGTAATGCAAAGAGTAAAAGGACTTTGAATTGAATTTAAACATTTCATCTTTCTTACTGTCATTGGTTGTGCCCAAATTCCGGCTCCGTAATTTACCATTTTTGAGATGACTGTTTTTAGAAGAATACGTGTTATATGCGGATTTAAGCCCCAGTTATATCCATGCATACGTCGTAGGCAATTAGCTATTGATGTTGTACGAAGTTTAATATTTTGTAGATGAGGAATCCAGGAGAATTTCTTGTCGATTGTTAAACCGAGGTACTTGATTGTGTTCACAGATTTGATCTTTTGATTGTCAATTTTTAGAGCTAAAGCTTTAGTTATATTTTGTCCTGGTTTATGGATCACTAAGACTTGGGACTTACTATGTGAAATTTGTAGTTTTTTAATTTTGCAAAGTTGGTTAAATAACTGGAGTGTTTCGTTGCAATTATTCTGTAAAATGTCTCTGGTACGGCCACTTGTAATAAAAGCTACATCATTTGCAAAAGCTACAATTTTTGAGTGATCTGGCCATGGATAGGCAATGATGTTGTTGAAGCTGATATTCCAGAGATCTGCACTCATGCAAGACCCCTGAGGACATCCTCGGACTTGATTACGCACAATTTCAGTGTTGTTGTAAAGAATCATACTTTTTCTGTTTCTGAAGTAATCTTGAATAATTAGAAATAAATTTTGAGGGCACTTAAAGGAACGCAGCGCTTGTAAAACTGCTGGCCACCATAAAGAATCAAAAGCTGATTTTAAGTCGAGACATATTATTGCAGAATGAAGTTGGTTGATTTTATTGTTTCTGACTTGTTCAAGAGCTGCATTAATTGCATGACTTGTTGAAAGTAGGCTTCGAAATCCAAACTGGTTATTGCTTATTAAGTTTTTGCTGTAAACATGAAATTTTAGACGACCAATAAGACATCTTTCCAAAACTTTTCCCAGGGCTGGGAGAAGATTTATCGGACGATAATATTTAGGTTCATCGGAGCTTTTATTCTTCTTATTGAAGAGTATTATATTACCAATTTTCAGGCAATCAGGAAAGGTAGAGAGTTCTATACATCGATTGCAAAAACTACAGATTATGTCAGGATGGGCTTGATGGATTAATTTTATAATGTGGTTATCGATGCCATCTGGGCCTGGTGCCTTTTTTAAAGTTAGGTTTTTAATTATTTGCTTTATTTCTTGTTTCTAGAACGGAATATCGTTGTCTGTTTGTGGAATGTCATCGCAGTTACGGATTCTGGTTTGAGTAGGCGAATCTTCAGCTGGATCATCTTTTAGAAAGACAGAGTCAAGAATCTCATTTAGGGTTGAGAGAGTGGCATCCTGAATTTCAGCAGAACTTGAAAGCAAATTTGAGGGAAGTTGGATTTGTGACGGTTTAAATATTTTACTACTGGCGATCTTGTATAAGGTGCTGTTCATGCGATGCGTGCGTTGTTATACAACAATTTCAAATTAACTAGAAGTGGACTGTACTAAATATTTTATTCGACAACTTTAATCAAATGCATGCCATCTTTCAAGCGATGACTTACTACTAACAACAACAGCAATAAAAAAAAAAAAAAACTGAGTAAGCGTTTACAGGGTTGCTGTAATGAACATCTGCGCCATGCAAGGCGCCAAGAAGAGAAAAAATGACGTAATCTTACAGTTAAATAGTCTTAATGACTTAACATACCCCCCCGGCATTGAAGGGTTACTTCAATAATTTCGTGCGATAACACTCATAATAATCTACAAAATTGTACAATTACTACCTTATACAATAATGCAATACGAATAACATCTCTTAATTCAATATAATAATATTCAATTTTCAATAAAAATTTTATACACAATACAATGTACAATACAAGTTTTATAATAATAAGCTAACACTTAACTAACTTAGGAAGCTTCTTCTTGGGGTAAAATTGCAATTTTTGTAATTCCACGCTTAATGATGCCCTTTGCTGTCTGTATTTTTACTACTCTAACCTTACCGTCAACTCCAGGAAAAATTCTTGTAATGCGCCCTAACACCCATCTACAGACAGGAAGCTCATCCTCCTTAACTAGTACTAGCATACCTATTTTAATATTCGTTTGTTCTACCTTCCATTTTGAACGCTGTTGTAGTGTGTTTAAATAGTCCCTATGCCAACGATTCCATATCAACTGGACAAATCTGATATTTCGTTTCCATCTTGAGAGTCTGTTTTCAGGTATATCAATTAATTCGGGTTCTACTATAGCATTCAAGGGTCTTCCAATGAGAAAATGACCTGGTGTTAATGCCTCTAAATCATTTACATCGGAAGATAAGGGAGTAATAGGGCGAGAATTTAAAACAGACTCTATCTGAGTTACTACAGTTAATAACTCCTCGAAAGTCAACCTTGCATTACTTACAATCCGCTTTAAGTGATATTTCACGGATTTTATTCCAGATTCCCATAGTCCACCAAAATTAGGTGTCCGTGGGGGAATAAACTTCCATACTATTCCTTCTTCACCTAAATAATCTGCTAATTTTTTGTCAGGATTTCTAATTAAATTGTTAATTCTTTGCAATTCGGCATTTGCGCCAACGAAGTTTTTTGCGTTGTCTGAGAAAATGATTGAGCATTTTCCGCGCCTAGCAATAAATCTCTTTAAGGTGGCAATAAATGTGTCAGTGGTGAGATCACTCACTAGTTCGAGATGCACTGCCTTTGTTATAAGGCAAATGAAAAGAGCTAAATATACCTTATGAAGAGTTCCTTTCCTCTGTCCCTTGTATCTAATAAAAAATGCACCGCAAAAATCGGTGCCGACATGATTAAAGGGTGAGCTTGGATTTACGCGCTCTGCAGGTAATGACCCCATAATTTGTTCGATAGTGACTGGTTTATTTTTACTACAAATTATACATTCATGGGTAATCTTTCTAGTTAAATTCCTACCTTGTAATGGCCAAAATTTCTATCTCATAAAACACAATAATGCTTGCGAACCTACGTGTAAATATTTCTGATGATAATGCTCAGCAATCAGCTTAGTTAGTTTGCATTTAACAGGCAAAATTATTTGATGTTTTTGTGAAAACATTACATTGGCCCCTTGTAATCGGCCTCCTACTCTCATTACATTATTTGCATCCAAAAAAGGGTTCAAAGAAAGTAAATTACTTTTATTATTAATGGGTTTAACTTGTGCGAGGGAGTTGTAATCTGAATAAAAACTACATTTTTGAACCTCTCTTACTAAAAAGGATTCTGCCTCATTTAACTCCTTTGAACTTACTCCTCCTGTTCTTCTCTGTGCTCCTTTCTGTTTTGCACACCTAGAGTTCCAAATGAACCTGAAAATATAACTAACAACACGTAATAATTTTAAATAATTGTTACTGATATCTAGGACATTATCAATAAATTTTGAAGGCAAAGTGCATAGACAAGCAATGTCAGTTCTTTTTCTCAGTTCATTAGAAAATGTCTCTGTTTTTTCTAATTGTTCAAAGTCAATGTTCTTGTTAGGTATGACACCCTCACTCAAGAATGGAGGACCTTTCCGCCACAGATCAGCATCATGCAGCTTGTCAAAATTCAGTCCTCGGGAAATAAGGTCTGCCGGGTTCTCCTCTGAACGCACATAATTCCACTGGCATGTCTGTGTTAGGTCTTGGATCTGCAACACTCGATTAGCAACAAAAGTTTTTAGTACATGCGGAGGATCCTGAAGCCACGCTAACACTATGGTTGAGTCACACCACAGACATATTTTGCTGATGTCCAATTTCAATAAAGGCACCACCTTTGCAACAAGCTGTGCTAGCAGTACAGCTGCGCAGAGTTCCAGTCGAGGTACTGTCAGCGATTTTAGTGGAGCTACTCTGGACTTGCTGCAAAGCAAATGTGAAGATAAATTATTGTCACTTCTACAGCGTAAATAGATGGTTACTCCGTATGCGTGTTCTGATGCATCTGAAAATCCATGAATTTGTATATCAGAAAAACTATCCTGTAAAACATATCTACTGACTTTCAAATTGTTGATAGATTGCATTGAATCAATAAAAAGTTGCCAATCCTTAATTATCCTTTCGGGTAGCGGATCGTTCCAATCAAGCTTCAATAACCAAAGTCTTTGGATGAAGATTTTTGCTTTTGTTATCCCTGGACCAAGCAGTCCTAATGGATCATAAATGCGAGCAATATCAGACAACACTGCTCTCTTTGTGTAAGCAGTTGGTTTCTTGATGGTTGATTTGTACGAAAAACAATCTATCTTTGGATTCCATAATAATCCTAAAGTTTTGATGCTCTGATCGTCATCGAAATTGCTGAAAGAATATTCCTCTTGTCCATCCGGAAACTGCAAAAGATCAGGATGATTAGCACACCATCTGTGCAGACGCATTCCTCCACGTGATAATAGGTTAATCAATTGCGACTGTAATTCTTTAGCCTCTATTAGAGTATGGGCTCCTGTGAGTACGTCATCGACGTAAAAATCCCTTTGTACTATTGGCGCTGCTAACGAAAAATTGTTTTTCTCGTCTTCTGGTAATCGATTAAGTGTGCGTGTTGCTAGATATGGTGCTTTGGAAGTACCGTAAGTTATAGTCTTCAGTCTATAGACCTTAACTGATTCTTCTTCACTACTCTTCCATAAGATGCGTAATAAATCTCTTTGATGTTCTTTAATCAAAATCTGACGATACATTTTTACAATGTCTGCTGTGAAGGCAATTTTATGCGTTCGAAATCTGCAAATAATATCAAATAGTTCGTGTTGAACTAACCCTCCATTCAGCAGAATATCGTTTAACGAAATTCCAGTAGTCGTAGGAGCAGTGGAATCGAACACTACTCTAAGTTTAGTGCTAGGTTTCTCGGGTCTGAAAACCCCATGGTGAGGAAGATAATATGAGAAACTAGAGTTATCCCCTTCATCAATTTCTTCGGAATGGCCTAATTCATTATATTCCTTAATGAAATCTTCGTATAAGTGTTTCATTGCGGGATTGCGAGTGAAGCGTTTAAGTAGATAATTCAGTCTTTTGCTAGCGTTTTCTCTCGATTCCCCTAAAAGGCTAAGTCCTTCCTCCTTAATTGGCATTTCCACTACATATCTGCCATCATCTTGCCTCGTGTGTGTACGAAGAAAGTGCTGTTCACAAAATTCCTCTTCCTGACTTTTCACTTTTTTTGCTTCATTAATACCTTCAATCTCCCAAAACCTTCTCATGTTGTCAGATAAATTATCCCCATTTTCCACAAACCCACAAAAATTATCAACACTGCCTTGCTGCGGCATGCGTACTGACCCGCTAACGATGTATCCAAAAACTGACTGATGGAGAATCAGGTCTTGCATATTTATTCTATTTGTTCCCAGTAAATCAAAAAATATTTCGTTAGATAATAAAACATGTATTTGACCAGGTTTATAAAACTCTGGATCAGCTAAACCAATGAGTTGCAACTGCTTAACATCAGGAATGTTTATATATCTAGCAGGCGTTACGCGAGTTATTTTTGGAACAACAAAAAATTGTAAGGTACGAATAAAATCTCTAGTAGCGTTAGCGATGGTTGCTATAGCTTTTTCCTTAACACCCATAACTGTACCATTGATACCTGAAATAGAAGCGTTTATTTTTCTTTTCTTCAAATTCAATAACTCAGCACCTTCTTTAGTAATGAAATTATTTTGAGAACCGGCATCCAGCAAGGCTCTCAGCGAGATAAATTTTCCATCATTACCCTTAACGAAAATAATTGCAGTTGAAAGTAGAACTTGTTTATTAAAAGAACTGGAAATATTCAGCGCAGTACCGTTAATGGACTTTGCTTGGTTGGTTTCATTAGTGTCACTAACCTTTTGGCTGCTTGCCATTGGAGTAACTCTATCAGCATTTGGAGAAAGATTACTGCTTAATTTATTAGTATTGTTTATGATTTGATTCGATGTGCCGTTTGCTCTATCGAAATTTTCTTCATTTCGATCAAAATGTAAGAGCGAATTGTGAAATTTCTGACATTTTCTGCATGTATTAGAACTTTTACTGTCCTTGATTGTGTGGACCGAAGATAAACAATTGAAACATAGTTTTTTTGTCTTTACAAATTCAAATCGTTTCTTGACTGTTAGATTTAAGAATTGCGCACATTTCAACAATAAATGATCAGCTTTACAATAAGGACAACTTTTTGAATTTTCCGAAAGTGATGTAAGAGCTTTGGTATTAAATGAACGTTTCGATTCCCCATGCGGAGGTTTGTAATGTGATAGGGTGCGAGCGTGTTCCTTCAAAAAACATGTCAGTTGTTTAACCGTTCCTATCTCGTCTTTTTTAAGCGACCTTTCCCACCAACACCGAGTATTTCTATCCAACTTTTCAACTAATAAATAAACAATTAACGTGTCTGAAAATTCTTCCACCTTTTGCTCCAATGCTTCCAAGGATCGTAAACATTCATGCACCTTATCGATAAATTTTAAAAGCGACGAAGTAGAATCACTCGTTTGAGGTATAGAAATTAATTTCTTTATGATAGAATTGATCAAATCTTTTTTGTTGCAATAGCGCTCAACCAACAGATTCCATGCTATGTCATAATTCGAATCTGAAATTGGAATGGACTGAATAATATTTAAAGCGTCTGCCTTACACGAACTCTTTAAATATTGCAATTTTTGCGCATTAGTTAATTTGCTATTTTTATGCGCAGCTTCGGAAAATAAATCCTCAAATTCAATCCATTCTTCGATTTTCCCACTAAATATTGGAAGAGACAATTTAGGCAATTTTATATCCGAAACAATTATGTCTTTACTCGAACCGTTTTCATTTGAGCAGCTATACCTTTGAGAACGGATCTCAGAAATTTTTCTTTTAATTTTCAAATGAATTTCATCGAGATTATCTACTACATTTTCCTTTTCCTTAATGAATTCGTCAGTGTCCTTTTCTTCACAATGTGCAAATAAAGAATCGAAAATGTTACTTAATTCCTTTTTAAATTCTAATATTTTTGATTCGTATAACTCCAATAAGGAAATATCTGCTTCATCCACTGTAGAATTTACCTTATTTTCAAACTTTCTGATACTGCATTTTAAACTTTTTTGTTAGCTTTAATTGCTTTCAATTCACTCATCATGAACAAATAAATAATTTATCACTTACCGTGATTGCAGATTTCTCGACAGCAACACCGGAAATGAACGATGACACAGTATTCAATCTTAATTGCGTAATCCACACGAAAACGAAAGCATTCCAAACACTCTATATGAAGTTATCCGTAATACAACCAAACGAAAGTATTACAAATGTTCTAAAAAGTTAATTTTAGCAACGATGTCTTTTACCTGTGGCTCGGCGGGCCATAAAGTGTTCATGCGATGCGTGCGTTGTTATACAACAATTTCAAATTAACTAGAAGTGGACTGTACTAAATATTTTATTCGACAACTTTAATCAAATGCATGCCATCTTTCAAGCGATGACTTACTACTAACAACAACAGCAATAAAAAAAAAAAACTGAGTAAGCGTTTACAGGGTTGCTGTAATGAACATCTGCGCCATGCAAGGCGCCAAGAAGAGAAAAAATGACGTAATCTTACAGTTAAATAGTCTTAATGACTTAACAGGTGCCATAAATTTCTTTATTGTTTGAACAATATTTGTGCCAGCTTTTTAATTTAGATTCGAGAATCATCTTTTTGTAGTTTGCATTTTCTTTTTTGAATTTGAGCCAGGCTTGGTGTCTTAATTCATCGTCAGTAATCGATTTCATTTTCCGTTTCAATGCTCTCGCCTTATGCTTTTGAGTGCGTAACTCTTTAGTCCACCAATTTATATGAAAGTAAGGTTTTACAGATCGTATTGGAAAGGTATTTTCACATATTTCTTGGATTTTTTTTTTTTTTATAAAATCTTCTGTAGCTTTATTTAGATCTTCTTTTGTTGCACTTAGTTGGAAGGAAGAAGTCATTGGAAATGCGGATTGTTGAATTTGCTTAATAAAGTTCTTTTCTTTCTTTTTAGTAATTTTAAAACGTTTCATTAAAACTGATTCTGAGTTCTCTTTGATTTCAAAAGTAATATATTTATGATCTGAGTGGTAGTTGTCTTCTTCAATTTTGCGATTTGAAATCGAATTAATTAGGTGATGGGAAGTAACTACGAGATCTGGCCACCCTCTCCCATACATTGTTTCGAAAGAAGGTAAATCCGAGGCTTGGTTATGAATGACAAGATTATGCGAATTGAAGAATTCCTCAAGGGACCTTCCTCTTGGACTTGTGGTATTGTAGCCCCAAAGCTGGTTGTGTGAGTTGAAATCTCCACAAATTATGTGTGGACTTCGGAAGGAAAACAAGATGGATTCTAAATCATGAAGCAAAGGAGAAATATCCTCGGAGGGAGATGCATAAATACTTGAAATAAGAAGTTGAGAGTTGGAACTATTAAGACTGATTGTAACTAGGTCTCTTTTGGCTGTAATTAGAATTGGGTGCCAGCTATGATTAAAACTGATGATAGCTGCTCTGGGATGTTGATTGGGCGACTGAGGAGAATATTGAAAGATATTCCAAGACGTTGGAATGCTACTTACTTTCCCTTCGATACAATAGGGTTCTTGGATTAAAACAAAGTCTTTATGGTTATGAGTTAAGAATTCTGCTAGATGATCAGAGGCCGTTTTTGCTCTTTGTAAGTTGATTTGGAGAAAACGAATTGAAGAAAATGGAATCGAGTTTTTTAGCAAGGTTGGGGGTAGATTATTTTGTACATCACTGTCCACGTTATAATCTTGAGTTGAAGCGTTATTCTTTAAATTGCGCTCTTGCATGTTAATATCAACTGAAGAATTATTAGTTATGGATGATGGCAACATGTGAGGTTGTGGCTTTGTCCGGGTACAATAATTTGTTGAGCTGACTCCTGTACGTCTGGCATGTTCTTTCATGAGCACCGTGATCAGTTGGTAACGAAGAACCAGTTTCTTGGTTACTTCGCACACAATTTACACAGCGTTTTAAGTTTTAAGTACACTCTCTATAGGAATGTTGTTTTGCGCAGATGGAACAGCAGGGAGGATTTTGACAGCTTCGACTATTATGTCCAAGACCCTGGCAATGAACGCAACGGGGAAGTGAAATGTAGGGACGGAAGGAACACGAGTTGAATCCAATGAAGACTCTTGATGAAGTAAAACAGTCACTAGAATCTGAAGAAATTTCTACAATCCAATTATTTGTATTTTCAGATCGGTGAACTGGAGAACACGAAATATCAAGATTCTTATTTGATGTAATTTTCAGAAAAGCCGATTTGATATCTTCAGTAACTACTGAAGATGGTACATTAAACACTATGAGTTTGGTACTTTTGGGTTTTGAAGTACGAACAGTTACGGAGGCTTGTAATTGTGAATTTTCAACGATTGAGCGGTGTAAGTGTTCTAAGTCTGCTTTCTTTTCGACACCGATTAAAAGCTCATTAGACTTAGTAGTACGAATATTATTGATATGAATATCCAGTTTTTGTGGATTAAGTGTCGAACTTAGTTGGGGTCTGATATCTTCAGGTGTTCTCTCTGAATCTTTAGGTTTCAGGAGTAGAATATGATCTCTGAATTGACGTTTTGGAGTCTGTTTCAAAGAAATGTTTTTGGCGGCAGCAACGGCGTAGGAATTTGGGGTTTGTTCTAGAAACTTTGTTTCGAATAATTTTTTAACTTCGTGTTGTTGTTGCTGCAAATATTCCTTCACTTCAGAGATAACTGTAGTATTTGAACGCTGAAGAGATAGTTGCTCTCTCAGTTCCGAAATTGTACCTTCGTGCTTCGCTAGAGTAAGTTCTTGGTCTGCCACTATTTGACGAAGAGCTGTTAAATGGACAGAAATATCTTTATGTTCTTGGGTATTAAGTTTTCTATTTTTTCCGATGTTTAGAATATCTTTAATTTTATCAGTAATTCGTAGAATATCATTCAATCTGGAGGAGTCAGCATTTTCAGAATTGCTAGTTAAAGAATGGGAGATGTTTAATAATGATGGTGAGGAAGACCTATCTTTAGAAGCCATCGATAATAGTTTACAATTTCATAGCTCACATAAAACAAAAATGACAAAAATCAGAAATTATTCATAAGCAGAGCAGAAAATTACTAGTACATGAAGTTAACAAAAATAAATAAATAAGTAAATAGTAGTGAATAATTGCTTATTGGAATAAATGCTATTACTCACATAAATTCTGACAAAAATAATTATAAATTCAGGTGTTATGCAGTTCCAATGTTTCTTAGGAAAAAGAATATATATATAAAGAAAGAAACTCAAATTAAATAAAAATACAGAATTATCTGTTGGTAATACTATATTATGTCAAGTCTTAACCAAAGGTTAATTAATTAGATAACTGTGAGTTGTCAGACGTACATTATATTAAGTCGTTAAGAGGAGTTCTAAACCTTATTCAGACAGGTATTTCTGCAAGTGAGCGTTAAGTAATCAGTATTATACTTAGAAAACAGATACAACAGTATGTAAAAACTTTTCAGAGTTAGGCAAAACACACAAAATACAATGTGATAGAATAGGGGAGTATAAATAAGTATGAAAAGACACACTAGTTACATTAACACATGTACATACGATTCTAAATACCAGATAATAATAATAATAATAATAATTGTAATGAAAATAAAATAATATTAAAATGAATTTTAGGAAAAAGTATATTTTTTCTTAAAGTACTAGACTGCAGGAGTTAATAAATAAACCGTGAAAACTGGTAAACTGTGCAGAGTTCTGCTTACAAGTGAATAAAAATAGTAATTCAATAATTAATTAACTAAAAGATAAGCGCATGGTATCAAACTGATAATGTGATGATCTGTGAAGATGCAGTATTTAACCCCGTTTCATTCAGTGCTTTTATCCTTTTAGAACTTTGGTTAAAGATTTAAAACACAATTGTTGAAATTGGGCAAAAATGCTCCGCCGATGAAACTGAGGAAGCCGTGTGCATTGAAAGGGCGCTGTTCTTATTAGAGCTGTAACAATCAAAGAATCTCTAAGGAGATTCTTTGATTCTTTGAGATTCAGGAGATTCTTTGGTAACAATAGAGCACGGTCGTGGGCATACAGATACAGTTCAAGGTCGCCTCCTAACTGGTTTCGGGGGCAAGTATGTGGGAAAAAAAACTCTCTGTAGAAGGTGACGGGGGAAATGGAACACACTTGCACGTTAAATGATGTAAAATAATTAAAATAAACGCCTCAGAAGAAGGGACGGGGAAGAAATTTTCAACGAAGATAAAGTGTTTAAGAGCCAAACTCTTGAGTACGATTTCAGCGTTGATAGTCTTGTAAATAAGTTATAATCCAGGAAAAACTTGCATTAATTGAGCTGAATATGGCACAATTTTAATGAGCTGTACTTCCTTAATTGCTTGAAATAATAACATCAAATGGCATCCATAGGTATCCTGGGAATGTGAATTAATCAAAAAGTTCAATTAATTTTAGCACTATTACACAGGAAGAATTTTATAAATAACTTGTGATCCTTGGCACTTCGCTTAACCACTTTCACAAACAAAGGAATATCGGCCGCGTTTCACGAGAACAATAAAAACTAAGTATTTGATGAAATAATGGTCGTAGAAACTAAAGATTTGCAGCACTGTGTTCGCGGTATGTTGCTGAAATCTGTGCTATACAATTGAAATCGACTTTTGTTTTTAAACGACACTTACAACAATACAAGCGGGAGCACGTGAAACTGCAGTCTACACAGCTGCAAGCGTCGGTTGAGAGCTAATAATAATATGTGCTTAAGAAATAAATCTTTATTTCGAAATACAGGTATCTTCTCGGAACAAATTGACAAGTTTTGTTGAAGAATTGGGCCGGCCCACCAGCGGCCTAGCTGTAAAAGCAGCTGAACACTGGTAGTCCAGGGTCTGTCCAGGGTTCGAATCCTAGCGAATAGGCTGGCTGTATGCGCGTTTTCATGTTTTCCTCCTGGTATAGCATGGGTAGGAGCTAGTTTCTCTCAAAACGACCTCTACGAGGCATCCCTCCCTTTGCTTGTAGTGTCTAAGGGAGGAGCACGTAATAGACAAAAAATAAGAAGAATTGCACCTTTGTATCTAGCTTTCAAACTAGTGATAATATGCCGAAAATAAAAACTACCGCGAAAATGTGTTTAATGTGCCAGATCAAAATACCTCATACGGTACAAGTCAATGAAAATGTAACACCAAGGAGGAGTAGCCGGAGAGTGATGAAACTCGGAAAACAGAAAACGACAGCAATGAACAGTAAGTGAACTTTATTTCGAAATGATATGCATATTACAGAGCGAGAACTGCGACGGCTCATTAAACTGTAGAACCACCTTGGACGGCGACACACGAAGCAACGCGCCTAGGTACAAAATCAATGAGATACGGATGGTACTTTGAGGAATCTGAGGTGCTCTGAGGCTCTCCATTTCCTGTCAACCGTTTGCCACAGTTCATCTTCTGAACGTGACAATGGCAGAGTCTGCAAATGGTAAAATTGATCGTTATTTGGGATGTGAAACATCCCAAATGTGTTCGATTAGTGAGAGATCAATAGAGAACGGTGGCCAGTGAAGCATCTGTTTGCTGATGCCATGGAAGTAGGAAAGGGAGGAGGGGCCAACCCGCGCTAAAAGTGAAGCACTGCTTTGAAGCTTGGGTCACCAGATGGAGTGTTCTTTGTTTACATTCAGAAGCTCGCTTGACAAGATTCTGATAGTATTTCGACACACGACAGTTCCACAGAAATCGAGAAACGGACACTTTCGCATGAAATAAACATTCATAGTGTGATGGATAATAGCAATTTGTATAGTTTAGTGACATTTACGCAAAAATCAAATCTTGGTTATTTTTCGATAACTAACAACAGCGATTTTGATTATGAATTTGTTTTATAAAATTCTAAGCTGTTGCACTACAAAAATATAGATTTTAAGAAAAAATGTTATGCTTAAAGAATGAAAAATACCTTACGGTACATTTAAAATTGTATACGTCTTTCGACACCCCTTGATAGAGTATTCGCTACTTTTATTTTATTTTCCAAACGTCAAAATGTTTTAAATAAAACAAATTTTTTTCACATCCATATATTATTGTAACATGCACCTTTTAAAATTTTTTAGAGGAGAGGCTTTACTGCTGCTCATTTTAAACCCATCGTTTTAATTTTATATATCTAAAAAATAATCACTTTGGGCTTACATGTTTTATAAATATAAAATTATGTATGTTAAAATATTTGTAATTAGGCACATAGGTCAGATTAAGTTTTTATTAAATAGAGTAACGCATGCAAGGGCTATCTGCCTAAAGAGAGAGATGCCATCGTGGAGGATGTTTGAAGAAAAACTGTCCTTTGAGTGGGTATTAAAAATAATACTTGTAATTTTCATTCAAATTATATTCATATATATTTTTTATGTAAAACTTTCGGGTGTAATCTAAATTAGTGTAAATTACTTTACACATAAATATAGTGAATGGACAGAAATTAAAGATTTGCACATGCCGGAAATGAAAAATAGGAAATACGTATGGGTATTTATGCATGTGCTTGCAAAAAGCATGTATCTGCCTTGACAAAATACTTAAATATTCATTAAATTATTTATAAATGTATTTGAAATGAAGAATTTATTCACTTATAAACAACTCTGAAAGTGCTGTGAAGAAATCTAATTATTAAATGTATCTAATTTATAATGATTATAAATGTTATCTAAACATATAATAACCTTAATATTGAATAGTAAACATAAATTGAAATCCTGTTGACAAATACGTTATAAAACTATTTAAGCAAGAATTTTTCGTATTGGAAAGCAATCTGTTAAAAGGTATTGCAAAGCAAATGCTATGAGATGAGCACTTAAGAACGTAATAAAGAGTTTTGGAATATGTATTGTTGAAATGAAGGGTAAAAAAAAAATCTGATAAGTATAATTAAAAGAATTATTCCTCTTACGTTTTATAATAACTCAGTTACAAGTTTTAAATAATACTTAAAAAAAAACTTATTTTATTCCCTTTCAGAAATGTTCAGAGAAAGTCAAGTACTATTTAATACCTACTTATCCTAATAATTCTCTAATTTAAAATGAACCGAATAGAGCATTAACTATATTGACTTACATTTTTCGATTTAAAAGAAGCCAAAAAATCATGTCATATTTAAGAAAGTATTTTAGGAAGAAGCTCTATAAATAGAAAAGAAATAATGCATAATTTTAATATTTATAATACAATAAACTTTGATCTTAATTTTTGTACCTTAATCGAATAAAATCGAAATACCTTAATTTTTTTTTCTAATATAATTAACGAAAACTTGTGAAAATATTTCATTCAAATTAAACCATTCTGAGAAAACTGTTCTGTGAAAAGTATAGCATTTAATTCCGTTCAGAATGAAATGTTGTTTAAAAATATGTTGTTTTCACATACTTAGGACTCTGAAGTGTTGTAGAAAAAGAAAATATATACATTTATATGTATATTTACGACGTAATTACAAAATATATACATCCGAACGCGTCAAATCCCATAGAACTCAATGGTAAATGACCCAATGTTTTGGTCACCACGTAGGGAGATCGCCGGTGCTTCAGAGCAGGGTACGGAGAAGCTTGTTTAGGGCGACTCCATCTTACTTCCTACCTCCATGGCTGATGCATTACATGATCGGGCGTTATCCTGCCTGCCAAAGGGCACTGGGCACTTTCTGAAGGTAGAGGAGTGTCACCGGCCGCAGCACATAATCCACGTATCGTTGGGCCGTCATAGTGCCTTGAATACGAACTAGACGAACTAGAGTTGACTTGGAATCGTACGCAATAGCGCTCCAATCCAAAATCCTGTATTATCGCGCGGCAGGGTGTTCCACAATTGGTGCAGGATGAGGCCTACTCACCCCCATCGACGCCACATTCGTACGAAGCGACTATCATTGGAGAAACAGAAGCGTGAATCATCTGAGAACACGACCCTGTGCCATTCCGTCGTCCACATCACTCGAGCCTACGTAATGCAGAGAATGTTATATGGCAAAGTGTTTAATAATAATATGCAAGTTGCCACGTTACGTGCATGTGCTACGCTATGTCATGTTGCTATGCTATGCAAAGTTATGTATTTCTGTGCTATGTTATATCGCTATGCTATGACTATATGCTATGCAATCACTTTTGTCTACGCTATTCTATGCCCCTGTGCTGTGCAGGTCATGTTATGCTGTTTATTTATTTATTTTGTTTGTTTGTTATAAAAATGTTTTGTCAATATATATGCCTCCATGCTATGTTCATATGCGAGGCTATATTCTGTATGCCGTGTAGGTTATATGAAGCTGTGCATTTTATGTTGCAAATCTGTGACGTCAATACGTTATGTCGCAATACTATGAATGTTATGTCTATGAGATGCTATGGTATGTCGCTATGCTATGTCCACCTTTCATGTAGTTAAGTTACGTTGTGCATTTAATGCTGTAAATATGCAGTCCTTACGCTATGCTCTGTCATATCATGATACAGTGCTGTGTCATGTTATGTCTACGCTACGCTATGATATGTCACCATGCAATGACCACCTATCGTATAGGTCATGCCACACTGCGAATTGTATGTTGTAAATATGTAACCTCAATATGCTATGTCGCTCTGCTAAGTCCATATGCCATGTTATGCTATGTTGCAATACTATGCTATGTCTTATCTATGCTTTACTACGTTATGTCGCTATTACTATGTCCACCTGTCGTGTAAGTTACGTTGTGAATTTAATGTTGTAAATATGTTATGTCGCTATGCAATGACTACATTCTATACTATGTCACGTCGAAATGTTATGCAATGTCATGTCTATGCTGAACTATGTTATGTCGCCCTGGAATGTCGACCTGTCGTTTAGGTAATGCTACGCTAGGTATTTTATGTTGTAAACATGTTATGCTCTAGATGGAGCGGATCCCGGACTATACCCGATTAGTCTTTGAAAGCCGCCCGGTCTCGCTGTCACATGTCACCTGTCACTCGAGCCCGGCACCATTGCAGATGCCACATTTCCTTCTTCTAACCACCATCCCCATAGCCGGTGCACGGTGGACGCATCTAAGTGTGTGCCAGCTGAAATTTGCCGTATGGACCAACCTGTCCTTCTCAGTCTGATTACCATACCCCTCATAAAACCTTTTGTCTGCTGGAACTACCTCCGTTGGCGACAGCCTGGTATTCTCTGCTACGATTTCATATTTATCGTCTTCTTTGACAACAAGTTTTCTACAATTATTTCCATAGCAAATATAAGGGTACGAAAATAAAATATTCTTTAGGTTCTTTCTCTGTCAACTTTAACGTGCGCTAGACAGCTGCGCGTTTCACATCGTTCTCATAACTCGATGACGTGCGTCTACCCTGAAATTTGCATAATAATTATCTGACCACTCCTCCTTGGTGTTGCATTTTCAATGTCGGCTAGTTCTTGTTGTCATTTGTGTTATAAGGTATTTCCCCCTCCTTTCGGCACGTTTTCGTGGTGTAACGGTAGCACATTCGGCGCGTATTCGAGAGGCCCAAGTTCAAGTCTCGGCGAGAGCATTGCTCATTTTTCCTGTTTTCTACTTCAGAAATACAAATGACTCTTCAGTGCTTTCAGTATTTATAGAACTGAAATTGATGGATTAGATTTACCTGCTTGAATTCCTAATGAATACATGAAAACTTGAGTTTAAAAAGTGGACGCGTCTTTATTTTTACATTACATTTCATTGCACTTCCGCTGTTAACGTCTTTTCTTCATATTTTCTTGGACATGTTTATCCGTTTTAAAAGTGTATTTAGCACATTTTTATCTTAATAAAAATACTCTTTTACTAATTGTTTCATATTTTATGCATTGCTAATTGAGTCCCCATTACCAAAAAATACGTTATTATTAACACTCATAATTAATATTGGAGTATTTGGTTCCTCGGCACTTCGATTTAATGACGTAGTATTAAGCACATCAATTCCATGAATAAAATTAGAATCTTTCTAAATGTTATTCATCAGATTGTAATTAAAGAAGAAGTTGTTGCTGCTCCTTATTCAGCTACGCAATTTATTTCCTTCACGGAAATTTTCGCAAAACCTAGTCTTTTGTTTTCATTTTAGTTTCTTTTCGAATGTAATATTCTTAAAGAAAAGACTTCTAAGACGAGTTTGAGAGTATTAAAATTTCTTACAAGGATGACCGTAACATTCTCTGAGAACTACTTCAGAGGATTTGGCAATCGGAGAGAATATTGAACTATGTCTTAAGAACTGATTCCCAATTTCCATAACTTACCAGTCTCCCAACTCACAAAGCTTATTTTAGTTTTATCCCTTTATGACACTAGATGCAATCCACACACATAATCAGAACTTTGTTTCGACGAAATTCCAATAACGACCAAAAATCATAATCACGTGTTCATCGCTAATAGGAATTTATGAATGGATCTGTCATAGTGAACTCCTTCCACCTTAAGCCTCTTCTCCCAGGAAAACCGATTTCTGAATCATAACTTTTAGAAGTCTCGCAACTGATCTCCTGGACCTGCATGCAGACTTCATTACTGAATCCATAAGTAGATGTCAAGATTATGTTTATTAGAATTTTGGGATGAACTTGCGGAGAAGGCTTTGTTCCAAATTTGAATGGATGGCAGGCAGATTAACTTCAACGTATAAAAGAAAATAGCTTCTGAAGAGAAAAGAAATATATTGCACTTAGGTCTTGGGAGAAAGATATGAGAAAAGTGGCAGAGAAATCGATTAGGTTCTTAGACATAAGGCTATAGCTTTTAATTAAGATTCTAGGTATTGAGTTCATAAGAGATATGATGAATCTTAGCCGACAGTATTACGGTGTATACTGCGTATGCAAGTTAGCGGCGAAATGTAATATGCAATTTTTTAGAATTCATTTGGACTGGAGAAAACAACTTGAATAGTTTCTAAGATAGTAAAAAAAATTTCATATTATCATTTTTTAATTATAACCGGTACGAATACTTTAACATTACTCTTCGTTATGAACTACTCATAATAAATTGTCTTCAGAGTTATGCACAACTTAAGAAAATACTGTAAAATATACATAGCATATCATTTATATATGAGCATATAATTTAAAATTGTATTTTTAACCATGGGTTTTTCAACATTATAAAATGTAACCTTTTGTATTAAAAAAGTGCACAAAATAACTAGCTTTTTCCAATTATTTCAAAATCACTGAACTTTCAGATTAAGAGAAATGTGAAATATTATTTATGCAAAGAAGGAAATGTTTTGCTTCTAAGTGATCTCAAGCTTGAAAGAGGCTTTTTGGATCTTTGCGAATTCAAGATCATTTGAAACTATGATCAGAATTTTCCATTCCCGGAACTTTGATAAATGAGAACAATTTTATTACCTGGTGAATATTGGTTTAGCTTACAGTTAGACTCTTAGCACAGTTTAATCCCCCAAACAATGGAAAACGCTTGAAAAGAGGCAAAGACTGCGAATTGATTATCCTAATGATTAATCTGCCAGAATTTCAGGCACAGCTGAATGATGACATTTAGGCTGACAGGCATCCTTCAGACTGGCAGGAGTCAGAAACGCTGGCTGTGAAAAATGTGCGTGCTTTAACAAAGGTTATCCATGTAAGCTTCCGAGACAAATACTAATGGTCTATTTGTAGCATATTATATAACTTCTGTAATAAGTTCTTCTTAGAAAGAATTTGTTAAGAAGCAATAGAATAAAATTCTTATATGAAATAAAATATGTTTATCTGAATTCTTTTAAAAATCTCAAATAAATTAAGTTATAAAATAGCAAAGTAACGATATTTCTGGTAAACCAGCAGATGCTATTTTTGAACTAAAAATGAAGCTGCCTTCAAAATTGCATAAGAAAATCCATCTTAGATCATAAGCAGTTGGTAGGATGAATAATTCCAAGAATTTAAATCAATAGGAATAGGTAAGTTGCGTAATTCTTTAGAGGCGATTATTTCAGTTAACTGTTGTAAGGTAACACAAAGATTCTCGCAAAATGGGAAGCATTTAGGTGCGTGAACGTTAACACAGACGTACATTATTGATCAACTTTATGGGAGTTGGAACATTAAAGTGAAAACTGAATGGCAAATTAAGAAATCTGAGATTTTCGAAATACTAAAAAATGTGAAAATCAAAAGGAAGATGATTATGAATATGATGATCGTTGCTGATAGGAACTGCTGCAATCCTATAACATATCGGTCAATTTTCATGAAAAGATTTTTTTTTATTTATCACCACTGAGCAGGCAGACGGAATAATGCCTGCGCAGAGGGAGATCAAGTACAATCCAGCAGCCGCCACCACCAGGGTAGGGCTGATAGTTCTAACGATACCTTTTTTGAACAAAATCAGAGAGTACATAGAGTAGCAGTATTTCATAAGCAAAGACAAGTCACATTCATATGCTACATATAATTCAGAGTTATAAGTTGGTACTTAATATAAGAAAAACAAAGTTGCTGATTAAATTTTGCAAATACTTAATATAAGAAACAAAACAGAAAATAAAACAAAAATAAAATAATTATGGAAAGATAATTCGAAGTCGCAAATTATCTGTGTTAATTCCAGCTTCCTCAATTGCTTTTTTTTATTCAGTTCATTCGCTTTCTTGATTTTTATGAATGTGTATGGGTATAGAAATAATGGCATGTTATTGCTCAAAGTATAAAGAATGTCCGAAGTAAACAGTATATGATTCTTCAAGTAAGCATTAATATAATTAATAGTGTTTTTTTACTCCATTTATTTCCCTATCGCTCTTTTTCCTTGCTGAGTACAAATTTCCCCGAACGGTAATTTCTTGACTAAGCACGGTTCGATCAGACATTTGAGCGTACCTTCATTTCAGTGAAACCTTATATTCTCCGCAATTTGAAAGCTAAACCACAGCATACCTATAAAGATATACGCTCCAAATTCCCCGCATATTAGGCATTTTGCACGTTTTCTCGGGGAATGTGGTCTCTTGAACATTCTTTCCATTTGTCGTCTATTTAAGTTATACAAAATCGCTTGAGAGGAAATAAGGCCTCTTGAAGATGTGCATGTTGATGAGCATCTATTAATTAAATTTGGCCAATAATTCTAATTCGAAGCCCTATAACTGAGCTGTTTCTCGAATATTTGTTCTCATTTTACACGAAAGATGACATTAAATGTCTGCTGAATTAGCGTCTGCTATCGGGCCTTTCTACTTCGAAAGGAGAAATAATCTGCGTTAAATAAGTGAAAAATACGCCTCAGAATGTATCATTTTTTAATTAAGATTATATATAAAATATAACAATCGAGTAAGAACATTTGCCAAAATTTCCGAAATTTTAAAAATGAAAAGCAATCGAGTATGTTGTATTTAGATTCATTTAAAGCTACTGTTAATTCTCTTATTTGGACTTTTCAACTGCCTAGTGATCAAATCAAAGAATTTTGTTTATATTAAAATATACATTGAAATGAAAAACCAAAATTGGTACCGGTGCTCTTGTGCATAATACATAAAAACATTGAAACATTACATATATACGGGACTGCATGCATCCACCATTGCATGTGTAAACTGATCTGTGGATAAATATAAAGCTGATTTTGCACTGAAAATAGTAATATTTTCCCCAGCATATTTTAATGAAGTTTAACAATTTAACAACTGAAGCTGTTAAATTGTTGAGAAGAGATATCAGAGGTAGAGGCGAAGATTGAAATTTCCAACGTGATCATTTTAAAAGGGTAAGGTGCCTGCTAGAATTATGGCGAAACTTTGAACTTAGTATAGTAGGCATAACCATAAAAAGGTTCTGTATGAATACGACCAGCAGGAGTTGGCAGAAAGAATTTCATGGAATAGGTATATAACACGTCTCACTTAACATTTTAATTCAGTATTGTGACCTCAGGAAATAGCGTGAGAACTGTAATACTTTCTTTCGTTATGTGGTCTTTAGAGGTAGACGTCCACCAGAGTATCTCCGAAGAAACTCCGGATACAGAATTATGCATTTCGCCTGGGCTTGGAATTTCGGACATTAAACATTTAGTGACCAAAAATTAGTAGCCTGGTATGGCACAGTCCCGCTTGGGATTATTGAGGGAGCTTTAGGACTCTGTCTATGGAGAAACGCCAAAGAATCAAAAATTTTACATGTAAAGATGAGAATTTACAAGCTATTGCGGCTCTGTAATGGCATCGGATTTACGTAGATAACATTTAACTGATACGTCTACAAACGTGTCCAATAGGTAAACACTAAACGCGAAGCTTTTCTAATGCATTACGCTAATTTGTGTTCGCGCCATGAAGCTGGAAAATTCTACACATCTGCATAGGCGAAAATTATGGATCGCTCTGCAGAAAATATGATGTTCATTGTCTACAGAATTCTTATGTTTCCTCATATTTTTAGAGTCCATCTTCCTGCAGAATCCATGATCCTTTGAGAAATGCACTAAATATCACTGCGTCACATGTACAGCAGCAACTGTGCTTATAGTATAAACTGAATATTTAGATTTACATCTGTATGCATAAAATTTTTGAAAACTTCTGAGAGTTTGTACAAGAACTTGCGTGCTAACTCAATTTTAGGTTTTTCTCAAACTTAATACCTTTCATCACCTGTTTTGTTAAATGCTTGTGAAAAAAATGATTACGCAATTTACCGCCGTGTATAGTAAGAAATATAGCAAAATGTGTAAGCAATTTAATTTAAAGTTCTTCGCTTTCTTAAACACCAAATGTTACCTTCAACTTTTCCTGATGTTTTAGGTCATGTGGCGTATGTTATCTCCAACAAATGCGACGGAATTATTTTTCATCTGTAATACGAGCTATAATTAGTTTCCAGCAAATAACTGAATTTCGTTGATATTAAAAAGTTTTATTTTCATACAGCGATCTCCCCTCTGCTCCATTTCTGTGCTGTCACAAGAAATGAAATACGCAAGTAATTCCCACTCCCTTTGCTTTAAAATAAACATGATTTCCGAGTTCTCTTTTCGTTGTCATAACACCTCACTTTCTATCCAGCAAGGGATAAAAAATTTAATCTTTTCAAGGAAATCGTCCTACTAAAAGATGGAAAAAAATTATTTTTCCAGACGGCGTCGTGTTTCTCTTGCTTTCTCTCCCAAGTCAATTTCGAAACCACATTTCTAGAAAATAAGTGCCGGAACTATTTTCTTCTGCACTCAGCAAGAATTTGTGGTTTCCGTTTTCTGAGGTATCGATAACTCTTTGAAGTTTTGTCCTATTTATTCTCTTTTCATTTGATTGGATGGCTGAAAAGAAATGAAGTTAAATGCCTTTGGATATGGGAACTCCAAAAGCAATAGAAAGGAGAAGCCTTTATTAATTAAATTGAAATTTTGATGAGTAATTTACTTTATGTACCAGCAATTCGTTTTTGATGTACCCTTTGCAAGGAAAACGGACTGCAAAAAAATTGAATCCATTCTTATTTTTAAGTTAAATTATCTGTTGACTATCTGGAGACTTAAAAACTTTAAAAGTAGCAATTGTTTAATCTGCTTCATACCATCTCACGTCACTTACAGCAATGCAGGTATGTTAAAGCGAATCAATCCTTCGACAATTGAAACTTTGATTATTATAATTAATATTCTCTGACAATTGTCACATTCATCAGCAGATAAGCAAGATTAAAGAGCATGAAATCCACCAGTAAATTGAATCATTTCAAAAAACATTTTATTACATTTTCAATTGAATTTTTCTAAAATTGGTATAGGTTGCCTTGAATAGTATGGTAGTCACTGGATATCTACTCATAGGGCTCGACAAAGAGCTAATAACTTGGAAATTCTTTACTGCAGTGGTGTCCAACCGGTGGCTCACGAACGCTTGGTAGCCCACAATCATATCTTTAGGCGCCCGCCAGTCACAATCACAGTCTCGTCATGAGACAAAAGCTCTAATCCTAATACAAGATAAGAAAAACATGAAAACTATACAGTAACATTCATGTAAGGGGCGATGTATTTTTGTTCACCTATTCACGCGTATCACCTTCACTGTATCCCGTTTCAGCGTTTCAGCAGTTGGGCGGCTGACTAGGATTAAAGTTTGTGCTTTAACAAAATCCCTGTTCGATGCTGACGCCGCTGCACGTCTCCACAAACGATGAATCATCGATAATACAGCGCGACGAGTGGATGATATGAAGAACAATATCTGCAAAGAAATAAGAGATTCACCGTAACTTTCGATGTTGGGATTGGAAGCTGAATTAAAGATTACTATTTTTCGTGCTGATGTAAAACTCAAAAGCACAGGGAAAAAAAAACTGATGAAGTTTTTGAAATATAAGGTTTCTATTAAATACAAAAATATACTTAAGTGTACACTAATGAAAAAAAGCATTTTATTGTCAGCATACCTTTGTGAACAGGCTTCTTCACAACTGAAGGTAATAGAAAGCAGGTATACATTAATATGTACTTGCTTTTTAACATATGACTCCAGAGCATGTGAAAAACAACTGAAGCTGGCATGCTGTATACAGAATATACGCCAATTTTAAGAACTTGTCAGAGAATATTAATTATAATAATCAAAGTTTCAATTGTCGAAGGATTGATTCGCTTTAACATACCTGCATTGCTGTAAGTGACGTGAGATGGTATGAAGCAGATTAAACAATTGCTACTTTTATAAAAAAAATGCACGATGGAAAATACAAAAAGGAAGGGATAGAAAGAATTATAATTTAAATTATAATTATACTGAAATTACATATATATAGAGAGAGAGATAGAGACACATATATATGTATGCATGTATAGACTTATGAAACTTTTTATATACCCTCTCCAAGGAACAGAAATTCAATTAATACCATGAATTAATAAAAGAAAAAAAATTACTCAGTATTTTAAATTAGTATTTTCTAGACGTCTATTGATTAAAAGCATAAAAATCAGTAAAGAAAAATCCTTAATTGCAAACAATCAAAAATAAAACTTTTTTAAGTATTAAAAAGTAGTTCTTGTTATTGACCGCAGATTAATTGACTTGTCAAGGAGAGCAAACCAATCTACTATCAATTAACAGCTAGTAATTAATGAGAGTGTTTCGTCTTTCTTCCAAGGAAGGATCAAATTATATTTCTTATCTTATTAAGCCAAATAATAAGTCACGAGCAACTGAATCTATAGAAATGCATCAGACCATTTAAGCCAAAAGAAGCTTCATAAACAAAATTATTTCGTAAATAATCTATTAAATTTAAGTTGCTTATGAAGAATACAACTAAACGAGAGCCTTGCTTTAGAAGAGATATTCACCGACCCTCTCATTTTGAAACTCAAATTCAAAAGTAAATTCATAAGTTATACATTTTTAACATTAAAAAGGAATTCAAAATGAAAAGAAGATCAAACTTGACATAATCATTTAAATTAAAGTTTAATAAAAGTAGTTAATTAGAAATTTAAAGATCAAACTCAATAAGGAAATTAAAATTAACTTACTCGCCTGCAAAAAATTAAAACGAAATGGGTGAAAATGCAAGTGATGGAATGTAAGAGGGTTGTCGTAAAAAGTGTTGATCTCCATTTGAAATGGTTTATATAGATAGAAAATAAAGATTCTTGGCGATGATATATTGAGACTAGGCTGGGACTAAAATAGCGCTTAACAAATTAGCCGCTGGTGTTGAGTTGACGCAACGGTCAAAATAAATGCGTATATAAATATAACTATCTAAGATATTTTATACCAGCAGATGATTTTGTGTAGGGAATATTATGAAGATTATTTCTGTAAAAAAATATTTGCCTTCAACAATAATTTTGTTTATAATAATTAATCTCATACCTTAAGCAAAATTTTTGACCGGGTATATTTTCTGAAAATATTTAACGAAAGAATCGCCGTCTTTATGAGTGATCTATTTTTAGTCAAGGTCACCGTTTATCAGAACATTACATCAGTCAGATGTTTATATTTGTGTTGGAAAGGAAGGGAAAACAGGTGTTGCGTTGACCCAACGTCAGCAGGAAACGGGTAGTCAATCTCCTTTTTCACTCATTCCTTTCGATGTTCTGGTTGCTTAAAAATGCCTAGAACGAGGTATCTTACATTAGAAGAAGCCCTTCAAAGATTTTTTAATGAAGAAACATATGATGATAATGTTAATAATAACCAGAATGAAACTGATATTGTTGTTATTCCCCCAGAAATTGCAGAAGCTAGTGACGAAGAAGAAACAAATGGCAATGTTTTATATAATGGTAATGATATTTTACCAAATGATACTGCTGGGGAAGTTGAAATTCACGTAACAAGTAAGTTTCAGTTTTCTAAAAGCAGTTACAGTCATACTAAAAAGTTTAAAAAGCAGAAGACAGAAATCTTTAAGTGGATAAAAAAGGAACTGTTAGTTATGTCTCAGGAAGAACATGAAGAAAGAGAGAGAAGAGAAATTATAAAAGACAATGTACAGGGTAAAACTAATGCACAGATTTTCGATTTTCTTTTTGGTTTAGACATTTACTCTCTTCTCGTTGAACAGACAAATAAATACGCTCAGGGAAAAAAAAAGCCCCACAATTTATTGCATCTGAAGCCTATATGAGAAGATTTACAGGATATCATTCTTTACCTCAAGAAAAAATTTATTGACCTTTTGATAAGGACATTTCTGTTCCTGTTGTACGAGAATCGATATCACGTTTGTAGTACAGGAATATGAAGCAGAATTTGCATTTGACAATAGTCAAATTGACAATACTGATAAATTATATGATGTGAGACCGTATCTAAACTTACTAAATATCACCACTTTTTACTATTGGAAATATAAAGTCTCTTTTAGATTTCAGACGCGAGAATGCATTATTCCTTTTGCGAACTCCTATTGAGAGTGTAGAATTAGCCAGAAAAAGATCAGCAACAGGAAGACCTAGTAAATTCAACATTCAAAAACCATTGCATGGAGATGTTAGACATTGTATCGTAAAGTCCGTTGATAACAAAAGACTTTGTTGTAAAGAGTACCATAGCCAGACTGTTTATAGATGCAAAGTATGTAATGTAGCTTTACATCATGATTTTAATCAAGCTTTTCATGCTTGAATCTTTCAATTGAAATAATCTGTATTTGTAAAAGAAATACAATGTATATTTTAATATTAAATTAATTACAAGTAAAGTGATTTGTAGATTAATAAAACGTTATACAGCTAAAAAGGAACTGTTAGTTATGTCTCAGGAAGAACATGAAGAAAGAGAGAGAAGAGAAATTATAAAAGACAATGTACAGGGTAAAACTAGGAAAGAGCGTATATATTTGTTTGCGCTCCACTCAAAAGAAACATCACACGAGTACAATCCTACTCACTAAACATCCGTAGTCTTATTCCGCTTACGTTGCGCGAACTGAACACTTGCGTTTTCCACACGTAGGAGCATTTTTTTTTATTTTCAATGTAAATTTATATTATAAATGCTTAATTTAATATTTGTTATTATTTTCATGAGAAAAGAAACATTCCTTGTAGTTTTGGCGGTTAATGGGTTAAAGCTGATATTTATTTAAAATTTATATTCTAAATATTGTAACTTGCGCTTATATATATATAATTTCTGTAGATACTTGATGATGCTTTACGGCGCATAGTTAGAATGATAAATCTGCATAGGTACGTAAAAGAAAGAAGAAAAATTAACAACTGTCATATTGAAGATAACAAGGCGCAATTTTTTCTTGACTCTAATTCTTCTTTACACTTTCGCAATCACATATTACTTTCGGTGCAAGATGCTTCCGAAAGTTTCGTATACCTTACATGTCTTTAAGCAATGGATAATGCAGAACAAATCACGTTGTCAGCAGCAAACGAAGCAGGAAAAAGTAGCTGCGCATTAGTATCAATGGTATTTATAGTAAAAGGTGTTCAATATAAATGTATGAACATTCAATCCCATAGTTCATTATAAAACATAAACAATTCACTTTCTGGAGTTACATGAGAAAATTTAAATGTGTAAAAATCAAGGTGTAAACAATTCATGAACATAGGTTATTGTGTAACATGAGAGAACAAATCTGCATTGATCAATGTGTGCACAAATATAAAAGAAACTCAATAGTATCAGAACAAAATTGTGAAAATAGTGTTGTGAAAATAGATGAGCTATAACCCATTCTAGAAGCTAAAAGTTTCAGTGTCTTAAAATTAATGAAAATTAAAACAAACAAGTATGTAAAAGAATAATAAGTTTTATTGTTAGTGACATGTTTGATACAAAGTTACATTTTGAGGTAAACTGGTGGTATACGTAACTTTAAAACGGAAAGATTTATTTGAATTTTTAAAAGCTAGTAGCTGGAGCTAAATGGTAACTGTTTTCACATGGGTTGATTCATATGGCATTAGACCTTCATGTACTAGCATTAGTTTCTGTTCTGTGCTTTTTTTTTGTGTGTGTACATGTATTTGTTTTTGTTTTTGTGTATGTTTTGATAGATTTACTGGTCTAAACAAACTGGGAATCACGGCTCTTTATAAATGCTCCTGTGAATTAAAGAAGCGCAGGAGATTTTGTTTATTTCGTTAGGATTTTTCTTTTTTTTTTTTTTTTTGTGTGTGTACATGTATTTGTTTTTATTTTTGTGTATGTTTTTGTTTTGTGAATGTGGGTAAGTGCATACAGCTCCTTGTTTTCGTTACGTTATTTGCTTTTTTTTGTTAGGAAAGTGCATTCAGCTGACTGACGCGTAATAGTCTTACCCGCTCGCATTTCTCAGGAAAGAGCCAGCGTTTTTGGTTTTCTTACTCGATTATATATAATGCTTTGAATGGTCATGATGCATAATTATTTATTTTAGACATTTTATTATGATATATAATGTATTTACTTTACATATAGTGTAATTATATATAAGGTATATATTTATTTGATCAGTAACGGATATCCCGCCAGTGGGAGACTTGATCACTTTCCGATCATCGTGACGGACACTTTTTTTCGATTAAAAAAACAGGAAGTTTTCTAATATAAACCTGATGATAAAATATTTTTGGGACATGTGTTAGGGTTATATTCAGTTTCATTTCGTTATCCATGACTAAGAGTCCGAGATGCCTAACTGAGATACCGTCTAACTGAAGAGATTTTTCGAAAATTTGCGTCGGTAAAGATAATGGAGAAGACGTGTTGTGTGCGCTAAAAACAAGGAAAAGCGAAAGCAAACAACGTATTTTGAGTGCAAAATATGCAATGTAAGACTGTGTGGCGATCCTTGTTTTGAATTATTCCACGCACAACAGAATTTTTAAATTGGAATTTAATTACCTACAGATAATTATTGCTTAGTTTTCTTTTTTAAATTTCGTATTTGTAATTTTGTTTTCATGTTTACAGTATTTATTTCTGTGTGCATAGATATGATAGTATTTTGCCTGTTTAATTTATTACTATTAATGTCATATTCTTTATATTAATGCATATTAAAAATAAGTATATTAAATGCGCAATATTAATATATTAAATGCGAATAAAATTTTACAGGTTACAAAACTTACAACCGTTACTTTAACCAAAACCAAAAGAACAGATTAATATACTTCAGTTACTGACAAAATTGAATTAAGAAGAAAATAAAGCTTATAACTTGAAATTAAGAAACAATTAATACATAACGAAGGTCTTTTTAATCTGATTAGAAGCGAACCATCCGCTTTGCAGCATGATAACTTAAGAAACATGAAACGGATTAATTTGGAAAGACGCAATCCAGAAAAATTATTACAAACAATTTAGGACAGAAAGTGGAGATATCCAAATTAAAATGTATTCTGAATTTTAAATTAGATGACTAAATTTTTATAAGGCAAATGATACACTCATTTAAACGAGGTTTAAATTAGTGTACAAGATAAGTAACTTTGAAAGTTTCGATTGCTATTAATTTATTTCTGGCACATTTCGCAAATTTTCGATTCAAATTCAAGCTATTACATAGCAAAAATAATTTCTTATAAGCATATTAAACAAAAACTAAAATTATGGAAAATAATCTTTAAAAAATATTCTTCCTTTTTACAGTTTTTCCTGACAACAAATAATGAAAAAGTAAACAGAATATTATTTGCAAACGCGATGAAAAATATCATTTCGATGTAATGAAAAGGTCTGCATAAGATTTACATAATCTAAATTTAATAGCTATACGATGTTAAATAAAATTTTAATTACAAAATCGATATTTAAATATCTAAACCCATTATTTAATTCTAAAATCGATACTTTATTCTGAAATCGGCTCATGGTCAATGCTGTGATGGAATATTGATGATATTACAGAAAATCGTAGCATTTTTATGGCATTTTACATGATATGAATAATATGCATCAATGCAGCATAAAGTAATCTGCAATTTTAAATATATATATTTTCTTTACTGTGGTAGAACTTGATTTGGAAGCTTGGTGAATACAATCAGGAAGATGATTAATCTATACTATTAAAAATCTGTGCGCATCTATCTGTTTGTTAGTGGCATTTTCTCCTCCGGAGAGGAGGTTTCGAGAAAGGTACTCCCGGTATTCAAAAATTCGTGGGAAGCCATTTCGAACATTCTCATCTTCGTACGAACTAATCAGCCGAGATATTAATTAAACACTCCAAAAACGCTAGTTTTCAGCCTCATTTTTTCCAAGTGGCAACAGTCTCCCACGCTGGAGCTAAAAATCTTTATTTCGAAGAGCGGTGCCACTGCTCGCTTTAAAATCGTAGAATTTGTTAATTAAAAACTTGTAAATTTACAAAACATAAAATAAAAATAGCACTGTCAAGCTTTAAATATATCAGAGTCCAAAAATTCGTGGGAAGCCATTTCGACTATTTTCACCTTCGTATTGCTTGCGAAGTAGTCGAAGTCTTAGTCTTACGAAGTAGTATGACGTAGTCGATTTCGACTATTTTCACTTTCGTATAATCAGCCAAGATATTCATTAAACACTCCAAAAACACACATTTTCGCTTTCATTTTTCCGAGTCGCAGCATTATCGCGCGCTGGAGATGAAAATCTGCTTTATTTTGAAAAGCGCTGCCAATACTCTCTTTCAAATCGTAGAATTTGTTAATTACAAAGTTTCAAGTGCAAAATATGAAATAAAAATAGCATTGCCAAACAATAAACATCTTATTAGTATAAAAGGTCGTGTTCCAACGTTAAAGAAAGCACGCGATTGCATGTGGCATCATTATGTTGAAAATGTTTAGTTAATATCAGCATTTTAATAAATAGCTGCTGTTGGCAACGTTTTTGTTTCAATTTAGGATAACTGACGTGATAGGCTGTAGCAATAAGTTCTAAGTAGATCTTTTTATTGATTTTGATAAAAAGATGTTATATTACATTAAATTAAAAAAAATCAGTTTAATTTTCAAAAGGCATCTGAAAGTTTCCAGATTTTATATTACGCTTTTTTAACATTTTGTGTGTAAACTTTATTTATTAGATAGTATGTTCCTCGTACGTAAACCACATAAAATCCAATTCAACAGTATCTACAAAACATTTAAAAACAGCATATATTTAGAATTTCCGACAGACAGTCTCGGACGCTGAAGATGAAAAAAAAATTCCGCATAGTGTTGCCATTACTCTCTTTGAAATCTTATAACCTAAATCTCTTTAAATCGTCTAAAAATTATCATCTATATTTATATATGCAATATGCGTCTATATATTCAAATATGCAGATAGAGATACGGATAAAGTATTTTATTTAACTTCCTGAAGTGTACTTAACATTTTACTAACTGGATACTTTGTTTCAAGAGATATTGTAAAGCATACAGTTAAGCAAACGGGATTAAATTCATAATTTTAATATTTCTGTTTCTAACTTTGTATTTGTCAAATTTTTAATTTTCCAATTAAATTTTATATGGAAAGTGAGAACTTTTCAGATCCATTTGTGACCAATTTTGTACAAATCATTTAATCGCCATTATCACATTTATGTATAAATATCGAAACATCGCTGACTTCCGGCACGAATTTAGTAGGAAATATTCTGTTATGTATGTGCATGATTGCTTTTAATACTATTCTGCTGAGAGCAACATTTAAGTCAGATTATTAAGAAGAAAAATTTAAAAAAAGAAATCAGTAAGCTTCCAGATTTTACATTACTTCCAAAGGGGCGTTTTTTTAACGCTTTGTGTGTTACCTTTATTCATTAAAAATCATGTTCTTCGCACTTAAACCATAAAATTTAGTTTAACAGCAATATCGCAAAATAATTTTAAAATGAGCATATCTTTAGAATTTCCGATACACAGTCTTGCGCGCTTGAGATAAAAATGTTTTTTCTGTACAACGTTGCCATTGTTCGCTTTTAAATCGTTGAGTTTGTTAATAAAAAATTCGTTAAATCTTTACAAAATATGAAATAGGTAATAAAGCAAATTCGAAATTCAAAAGTCGGGCTTCTAGGTGCCCATGTTAGGGGGGAAATTACATTATTCAAAATTTGATGTCTCTAGGTGCCGTCGTTTTTTCACAGGGCGAGAAATATATTATGTATGCAGATTCTGCGTTATTTAGTTGCTTTAAATATAATACAGGGCGATAATATTTGTTGACAACGATTTAAAAATTGATACCCCGTTTGCATATAATCATTCTGTATCGCGCCACGTGCACAGGGAAAAATTCATCCCCGTGATTGGATACAGTTTCCCATGACATCCTTTCCTCTACGGTTAGAAACGCCTTGACTTTGCGACTTTGCTTAAGCTCGAATGTGCACGTTTGTTTACATTCTGATAGCAGTACCGAAAAGATTATTACCGTTAATGATGTGTGTTGCATTTTTGCTGCAGATTACACTTATTACGGCACTGTAGTATGGTGAAGTTAATATAAAAAACGTAGAACCTTTTTTTCATAGAGAGGAGAGTCAGTATTTCTTCTAGTGCGCTAACTCCGTAAATGTGTATTAATATTAAATGCAGAGGTTTTAAATAAATGTATTCTTAGTTTAAAAGTCTTTATATAAAAGGTTTTGTGATAGTTTCCGAAAGCATGACACAAGTCAGTTTTCGCAAACAACAAAAACTTTGGGAGCTAATATAATATACAGTAAATTCATGATATTTGTAGTAACACAGAGGTACGTATGTATAAATTGAATATTTCCCATGAATAAGTACTTTATGAATATTGCCCATTTTCAAGGCGTAAAATCATTTGTACCGTTGTATAAAAATAGCGCTTATTAGAGAAAAGACATGGACATTAATATGGAAATCACATATGCAGTTGCAAAGGAATTATTTTTTGCAATTTAAAATGAACAGAATGCAATAAAATTTCAGTATTAATATACTTACTGGCATATATGCCTTTACATGAGTCGAGATCGTAGTGTAATCTAATTTGTTTTTTTTTTTTTTTTTTTTTTTTCAGTAAATTTATGAACTCAATTATTTATATAATCTAAGCATTTAAGATTGCTTCTGATATTAACAGCATCTTTGAAGGATTTTATAATTTTATTTTTCCATAAATGGGATTCCATCTGCAAAAGGCTGCGTACTAATTTTTTTGTCTGCCACTGTTATTCAAAGAATATAAATCATAATTTCACACTTTCGCATGACTCATGTGCATCATTGAATGAAAAAAAAACTGTAAAAATACCGCCTAAACTTCATTTTGCCAGAAGAAAATGATGTCATTGGAAAATATGTCAATCACAATTACGGATTTTTCCCTATGCGCGTGGCGCGGTACAGAATGCTTATATGCATCCCGTTTATAGTAAACCGGCGTAAAATGCCGTTTCGAGACAAGAGACCTTCTGGGCTCACGTTCCTTTGGGCTAATCATGACGCCGTACGTATACGTGTTAACCTAAAGCTTCAAAAGTTTTTTTTTTCCGTGGTTTGACAACAAAAAAAAAAAAAATTACGAATTGTTTGTTACGTGGAAAGAGTGAACCGATTTCATTCATACTGAAAAGTTTTTATACATTTTCTTTTCAGGTTTACACAGAACTTAGAAATGTTACTTTGGCCGCAGCCCGCAGTCTGCTAGTAGATAATAAAAAATATTGGAATTATTAAATTCAGATTAATTTCTTTAATGAAATTGCATTTATTAAATAATAACTTTTTTATTTGAGAGAATGTTTGCTCAAATGCGATGTAAAGCTCTTATGATTTTACGTAACTAGTTTATCTTTACTGTCACGTTTCCCCTCAATTTCCCTATCAGAAGGCAAATTGAGAGTATTTAATCTGAGTATTTTCGGATTGTAAGAGAGCGTGTTTCTGGTCTCGAAACCACGCTACTAGGTTTTGCTAGCTCAGATAAAATTATAATTCTTCGCATTTGCATTATAATTACGCAACGCGAGGTTGGCAAATAGTAAGTTTCATAGTCACAAGTGGTTGGCTGATTTGTCAAGCACGACAGGTATATTGTATGTTCAAGTTATGTTTTAATAAAAAAGTTTGTTTTGATCTTCCCAAGACTCCGTCGTTAATTTCAGATGTTTGAATAATTCGCTTCCAATCTCCTAGAAGTTTAGAATTAGTTTATGACACCACAGAGCACAAATTCTATAAAGAATTATTGCAATTTAAAAATAATTTTTTCTACTTTCCTAATGTGGGAAAAATAGTGATGATAGTAAATTGGCGCAATCTTTCATTTCACTATACTTTGCACTTATGGTTTTTAACTATTTCTGGCTCGTTATTACAATTTAAAAGTGTGAACGATATATAACAGTGGCTTTCGAAGTGTGTGTCACAAAATTTCATAGCAGAACTGCAATAAAAGGCAAAATTCGAAACCTAAACTCTAATTATAAAAAATAACTATACTTATAGAAAATAAATCTATAAAACTATACTATGAAAATTCCTATTTAGTTTCTTTAAATTGCACTTGAAATATTCGGCTAGTTATTAATTCTTAAATAACTCAACAGTCGCATTCATTTAAATTATTACAAAATTGTGTAAGTATAGAGCTATCCAAAAGTGAATAAACATTAACAATGATTACAATTAGGAAATAATGATGGCTTGAAAAACTCAAATTTGTAATGTATCTAAACCCAAAATCAGCATTATAGCAGAATTTATCAAACTTGCAGCTGTTAATTCTACGAAAGTGTAGAAGAATATGAAAACACACTTATTAGACTGCAAAAACACAATTCATTCCCTTTCGAAGAGAATGAACAGTTTTCCTGCTGATATATTATTAGTTAAATGATTTCAAATGTAGTATTTCTCAAATTTATATTTAAAATTCAATAAACTGTATCTTTACCTTAAATTACAAATTAGCGATTGCAGATGCGACACTTCAGGCTTGTTGGGTTCCATCTTTTTCAACATACACGAATCATTAATTTTTGCACCTTTTGATACAAAATTTAAATATCATATTATATTAAACGAAATATGGAGATCTAAGCCTTTCTTTGCCCGTAAAGTATACGAATGGGATAGAAATTCAAGCTTGATTTGTTTATACGGTTCAGAAGTAATTAAAATCTTAAACATAATTCTTCTTTTTCCTATGTCATTCCTCTCATGAAATCGGGAGGGAAATATCTGAAGCAAGAAAAACTGGGATTCGTAGCTCAATATCTTCTTCTATTCACTATGAACAGCAATCAATCATTAGTCTTTCAGAAACTTCCTGAATCTGTCAGTATGGCTCCTTTTGTTTATCCTTCATGCACATGTGCTAACTATATAACTAGTCTGAACAGGGAATGTTATCTCTTGAACTTACAATCCAGGAGGGACCCGAAGCCGAAGAAGAAACTTAGCCTTTATGCTTACCCAAAATAAATTAGAATCCTAGCGCTTGTTACAGCTACTTTGTTCATTACGATGTTTTTAATAATTGAATTAGAGCTAATTTTACTTTACTCAGTGACATGCTACAACATAGTTCCATTAAAGATCTGATACTAAATTTTCAATTATTGCTGCTTAACATGCAGGTCTGGCATTGAAAATTTCAAAATAATTTTGCGGTTCTGCTAAACTTGCATAAATCTAACTAAGCAATTCAAATTAAAGACAATTCTTTAGGCAGATGTAATTTATTGCACGCAGAGTGAAGTAATAGCAGACTTTAAAGGAACGAAAAAATTTCTCAAAAATAGTAATCTTTATCTGTTCAAAAAGATTAACAGTATTTTGTGGTTTTTTACACTAGTTTATTATTGTGAAAAAGATGGAAATTATTTTCTCATTAATTTAAAATTTATTGAACGCTAAAATTAGAACTTAGAATTATTTCTCAAATGCCGAATATTGTTAAGATAAAAGTTGCTGTCATTTCACGGATTAAACTGAGATCGTCTGTTTATTAAATTTCCGGAAGCCGGTACCTTTAGCGTTATACGAAGCCCCATAATGGTTCAGATACCTACAAACGTTCTGATTCTCTACAGGTTGAGTAATAGGTGGGTATTTAGAAGGTGAAAATTTTGCTGATTCATAAATCTATTTCATTCTCCAAGATGCAGAATTTACCTCTCCAATGAATTTACGACACTCATCAAGACACAAAAATCTTTCATTTGTTCAATAATGTCGTTCTCTAAATTAATAAAACCGTTGCGATCCGCAATCAATCGTCTAATACAAAGGTCGGCAAAGTTTTTAAGAGCGGGCTAGATATATATTAAAAATTTTAGGCTTGGAAAGCCAACAACAGTGACAACAGCAACAAAGAGTAGTTTAAATATTTGTTTTAGAAAATAATATTTTTAGATAATATGTATACATAATTTGCTGCCATAAAAAGAATAAAATATTCCCGTTTATTAACAAATGTGTCATAGATCAAATTAATTTTCTATTAATACGATGAATGTAACTGTTTTTTCTGAGATTCTATAATACTGAATTTCGAAGTCAGTACCTCCTCAAAAGGTTTTCATGTAAAATCTGATGTGTACACCACATAACTTCCAAGTTATTTATGATAACCGATACTTTGTTGTCATTTTATTTTTAAAATAATGCGTTTTATTATGCATAAATTCCGTGTTTTAAATATTATTTATGGATTCTAAATATTAAAAATCAACTTAATTTTGCATTTTTATTTGAAATAAAAATTTTATTGTTTACGGATTTGTTATTTAAATAGCTAATGTTAGTTGAATTATAAATTAAATTGTTTTATTCCCCGTGCAGTGAAGCGCGTGACGACTATTAAAAGAAAGCTAAGCCGGAAATTTAAAAACACAAAAGCACGTGCATTTAACATTTAATAAATAAATATCGGTTTTTGATTTCGAGAAAGTTCCAGAAAATTCTCGCGCGCTATTTAAAATCTTATAAAATGAGGAAAACCTCTCAATTCGTAGTTGTTATTGGAGTTAGTTAGTTTGTTGTTGTTTTAAGAGTTTGTTTAGAAAACTGCTCTTGGTGAATGTAGCGATTTCGCAGATTAACTTTTTCTAGCTGTTTTGAATTAAGTTCTCTTGAACGTTTGAGTAGTTAGTTAAAAGATAACTACTGTGAGATATTATAATACTGCACGAATATGTGAGGACATATAAGCATATTTGTTGTGATAATAATAAATTTTTGTTCATTTTTCATGGGACTTGTGCATTTATTTCGTAAGTGGTTCTCAACACTTGATTTAAAAAGTGGGTATCGGCAGGTGGAAATACATTCTGAAGACCGAGAAAAGACGGCATTTACTACGGAACAAGGGCTTTGGCAATTCTAGGTGATGCCATTTGGACTGTGTAATGCGCCGGCAACATTCGAATGCCTTATGGAGACTGTTTTGAAAGGTCTTTTCTAAGAAGCCTGTCTGATATACCTGGAAGACATCATCATCGTCGGAAAGAGTTTTGAAGAATATCTAGAAAATCTTATAAAGGTGTTTCAGAAATTGAAAGAAGCCAATCTGAAGCTGAGTCCCGCTAAATGCAAATTGTTCCGAAAGGAAGTGACTTACCTGGGACATGTCATCTCTGCAGAAGGTGTGTACACGGATCCTGAAAAGGTGTCAGCCGTTAAATCCTGGAAACGTCCCGAAAATGACCATCAGCTTAGAAGCTTCCTAGGGCTTTTAACCTACTACAGGAGATTCGTGAAGGAATTTTCTTCCCTCGCAAGACTCCTTCACAAGTTGACAGAGAGCAAGCAAAAGTTCTTGTGGATAAAAGAATGCGAGGATGCATTTCACAACTTAAAGGAAGCTTTAACATCTGCTCCAATCCTGACGAATCCTCAGCTCTACAGATCATTTATTCTCGACACGGACGCAAGCAATGAAAGTGTCGGTGCTGTTTTGTCCCAAAGCAAATGCCTGTCTAAACTGGAGAGGAATTAGTTGTCACCAGGAAAGAGTTGTTCGCCACAGTCAAAGCCGTAGAACATTTCCATCATTATCTATACGGCAGAAAATTCCTACTCCGCACCGATCATGCATCTTTGGCCTGGCTTTTAAATTTCAAGAATCGCAAGGGTCAAATAGCCAGGTGGATACAGAGACTACAAGAATATGTCATCACTATCCGTCATCGAAGAGGATCATCACACTGAAACGCTGATGCCCTGTCTAGAAGACCTTGCCCAGAAAGCTGCCGATATTGTTCCAGGGTGGAAGCGAAATATGAGCCGTTTAATCCAGTCGCACGACAAATTACAGCATCTCGAGACCCGTGGAGGAATGATCAAGTCAGGAAAGACCAAAAGGAAGACCGTAACATTAAACCCATAATTGATTTAATGGAGTCATCAAACAGAAAACCTACCTGGCAGGACATTTCTATCTATAGTCCTACAACTAAACAATACTGGGCACTCTGGGATTCCCTTCACATTCGAAACGGCGTCTTATACGGAAATTCGAATCGGATTATGGGAAGACTTTCGGATGGCAACTGGTACTTCCAAGATCCCGAATTCCTGATGTCCTTAAAGAACTACATGGCAGCCCTATAGGATGCCACTTGGGAATAATGAAGACCTTGCAGAGAGTTCGTGAGCGCTTTTACTGGAATAATGCAAAGGATGACGTGCAAAAGTGGTGCCGATCTTTCGATGCCTGTGCAGGTCGGAGAGGACTGAGGAAACGCAGCCGAGGCAAGCTGCAACGTTACAACGTAGGGGCGCCTTTTCACTGGCCTTTGACATCTTGAGACCTCTGCCACGAACTGCTGATGACAACAAATACATACTCGTTGCCATTGATTACTTCACCAAGTGGCCTGAAGCGTATCCTATTCCTGATCAAGAGGCTGTCACAGTAGGTGAGGTGATGATACAGCACTGGATTTCCAGATTCGGAGTGCCTCTTCAGTTACATTCCGATCAAGGAAGGAATTTTACCTCGCCAGTAATCAAAGAACTATGCAAACTACTCGGCATTGACAAAACTCAAACGACGCCGTTACATCCCCAGTTGTACGGCAATGGTAGAGAGGTTCAATCGAACCATCCTTAATAACCTTTCATTAGTGGTTTACAGAAACCAACAGGACTGGGACGACAAGAAACTACCACAGTTTTCACTGGCTTACCGCAGTTCTGTCCACGAGACTACCGGCTGTTCTCCATCACAGATGCTCTTCGGTCGTGACCTTCGTCTGCCTTGTGATCTCTTGTTTGGACGCCCTCCGGATGCTCCTTCATCGCCTGAGGAATATATTTACGATCTCCAGGCCCGGTTTGAAGCGACGCACAACTTTGCACGACAGCGAGTCAACTTCGCGACGGAGAAGATGAAGACCCGATACGACACAAGAGCTACAGAACATCAATTTTACGAAGGTGTGGTTGTGGAATCCGATTCGACGGAAGGGACTCTGTCCGAAATTACAGTCACCTTGGGATGGTCCGTACACAATCCTAAACAGGCTGAACAACGTCGTCGTTCGGATCCGTAAGTCTTCGAACTCTAAACCTAAAGTTGTTCATTACGACAGGTTATCTCATTACTATGGCCATGCTACGTAGTATAAATAATTGCAAATAGTGTAAGACCATGGTCTTTTTTTCCTCTAAATGTATAGTATTTTATTTGTATTTTGTATTTGATTTATATTTTGTATTTGATTTGTATTTAGTGTGTGATATGATTGATTGCATTTATTGTTCATGTTCTTTGTTATTGTAATGTAATGTTTGCATTTGTTATTGCACTTATGCCTTAGTTGTAAGTTTGGCTTCCTGTCCAGGGATTGTACTGCCCGGGACATGCAGTCTTATGGATTTGGTATTTAAATAGCTAATGTTAGTTGAATTATAAATTAAATTGTTTTATTCCCCGTGCAGTGCAGCGCGTAACGACTACTAAAAGAAAGCTAAGTCGGAAAATTAAAAATACAAGAGCACGTGCATTTAACATTTAATAAATAAATATCTGTTTTTGATTTCTAGAAAGATTTCATACATATTTTCGTATGTTTTCAGAAACGTAAACAATTATGTATAGTCACTTAAGTAAGTATGTATAATTACGAATTTAAAGTCACTTTTAAGTGACTATGTAAAACATGTTAATCATGTTTTCAAACGTCGGCCACCTTTCCAAGGCATAAAAAGAAATAAACAAAAGTGGGTGAAGAGTGGAATTCATTAAATAAATTCATAAAAAGAACAGTGGGTAACTTTCTTAAAGAGGGTTCATGATAGTCATTGAAAATAATATAATCGTGCAATTCAAAATTACAAATAACATTTTCCAAAATATACAGGGCATTTTCCAAAATGTATTTCTTTCCGTAGCAATTAAAATACATAGCTACCTAAGTATTGTTTAAATTTGCAGCAATAATGTAAGTAGCTATGAAAGGTCTTATGCAAATTACGGTCTTGTCTTCATGACAATAAGTATTACGTATTTGTTGTGAAAGCTTTTATCAGATATGCAGCAGTTAAGTATTCTTCTATCATATTTTAAATAAGTTGTTAAAATTAAAGCGCTGTCAAAAATAAAACACAAACAGGTTTTTAAGAATAAAACGAAATCTGTTCCGTGTAAATGAAATTACGGTTATGCGGAGAAATTGTGCGAAAGGTAAAAAAAAAAAAAAATCAGATTACAAAAATTATGCTTGAATTTCAGTTTTTACAGTTTTATAAATGAAAATTATTTTGATGTTCAGTGTTTAAGTGATATCATAATGGTCGCAAGAAAATAGAATTCGCTTTCCTAAGCATTGTTATTGATATTACTTGCCACGAATATAAAACGGGTATTTCAATGCAATCATAAACGGTTGAACACAGGCATATAGAATTTCTTCTAGATAGAGGATTCTGATTCAGCAGCACTGAGTAAAACTCATTGAGGCCGTTTGTTGCTGTATCTAAACAAACTATATTTTATTAGTTTAAAATATGCACATCAAGGTCATAATAACTCGTTTCTCATTTACGATCATAACATGTGTCGTCATCACCGCACAGAAGAAATTAGAGAATTTCAGAAAATTGGCCGATTCCTCCTCCTTTTCGCAGCAGTCGTTGCCATGGTTGCAAGTCATAGTTTGGAAAAATGGCCTTGTAATGCATATTCCAAAGTAACTGACTATTGCAAGCTGCCTCTTGTTGAGATGGAGGCTTTTGAAGATTTTTGTCGCATATCAGATGTTGAGTTCAAATGCTCTTCACTGAACAAAAATAAATAAAATTTAAAATAATAGTATGTTTTTACATATTTATATTAACATATCTTTATATATTTTACATATTTATAGATCTTTATATATTTTAGATAACATATCTTTATATCTATGTTTTAAATCTTATAGTTCGCCATTTTTCTTAAAATTCTAAGTCTAAATTTTACATAATTACTCAGGTTTTCGCATAAGACTCTTTGAAGGTTTTTATTCGCAACGAAACACTGCGAAGAATAGTGACTGGTTTGTTATCACGCTAGTTATTTCCTAGGATTTGAAACAGTTTTGAAATCCCATCTCTAGATAATTAAGCTGCGGTTTTTTTCACTGATAAAACTGAACTAAATACTAAATTCCAATTATTCATTTCATTAGCACAATATTTAACATAGTGAAACGCAGTGAGGCATAGTATCATTGTTATTTTAAACATGATTAATTAATAATATGCATATCAGTTTTCATTAATACACACATAAGCCATTCTCATAAATGTTACAAAACACATAATAGTCATCAACATAAGAAAGAAAATCATTTTTGAATATATGTAATTATTTGTTTATTAGTAACATTTTTTACCGTTAATTGTTTCTATTTCACATTTTATAAAGCTATGTATACAATTAAGAATCAGAATTTCTGTTCGGAAATTCTGTGGTTTGAAATTAATTTTATTATGAAAATTTCGAGCATGAAATTTTCCTTACCAGAGAATTTAACTAGATGTTATTTATTATGAAGCAATATAATAATTAAATTTCATAAACACTTCGTTTTATTAAAAACCAATATCTCAAAATGCGTTTTTGCGAATGGGAAATATTTTGCTGTCAGTGATAACGTTTCAACCCATCTTTGCTGTTACCTCCAAATTTCCGATAATTAACTTTTTTATAGAATTTTTCTACCATAATATATAATTTTGTATTTCCTTGTGATTCTTAAAAGTATTTTACTTTAGATAGACTAAAGTAGATTTTTTGCAAAGTTCTTACATCCATTTCTTTTATTAATACTCTATGGCATTTATTTCCTTTTACGAAAAATGCAAAGCGCAATTGAAAAAAAAAAAAAAAAAAAAAAAAAAAAAACAGTCATCTTATAACAAATCCGTTACGAAACTTATTTTTTATTATTTTACTTGCAATAGTTCTCTGAAACTTGTCATTTCCTGCTGGTTGCTATAGAAACTGGACCAATTCCATTGAGAAGACAACATCAAAGTGCCTGTCTTAAAAAAGTTGATATTACGGATTTGGGAAAATAAAAGAAGTGAATTTGCTATTTCTTTCTCACTGACTTTTTTCTGATATGTAAAAAAGATATTGAAATTTTACTGAATACTATGTCCTTCCAAAATCAATAATTTTTATTTATATCCGAAAAAAGAAATACTTCTCATAAAACCGCTTATTTATAAGCCATTAACGAATTTTTTGTATGCATTGGAGTAATCAACCATCAAAGCCATCTCTTGTATAGGAAAAATATAACTTAATATTTGTAAAGATTTCAGATAAAATGAATAAAGATATATATGTCAAGCACAGTCAAAGATGCTAAATGCTTGAGCAATATAAATTACCCAATTTGGTGGATTTTTTATTCACGTATTTCCACGTTTTTAGGTGATTTATAAGAAAAAGCAAATTTTTTTGTCCAAAGCTAAATGTGATATTGAAGAAGAATTTTGATTGCGTAATATCTAAAGAGCTTGGCAGTCGAGGCGATTTAAATTCCATTTTTATTTCCAATTGATATTTGTGGACACAATCACTTGGCATTTTAATCGTGCCTTTCCACAGAAAATTTACATTTTTGATATTGTTGAGATAGAAAGCAAGCCAACGAAATTTCATCTTAGCAGAGTACAGAGCAAAGCTGAAGTGCGTCGTTATGAAAGATGGAAGTAGGCGAAGAGAAAAGTTTTGGTTTGCAATTTGGTGATTGGTCAAGAGGCATCTGCATTAACGGTTACGTAAGATCGCATGATTAATTCATGGACCTTATAAGAAATAGACTCACCCAAACGGGTTTTCTCCCTCGTCTGAGGCGTTGCCGGCTGTCACCTTGATCACATCCGGAGGAGTAGGGACGACTTGCAGAAATTTAACATTGGTTGCCTATTGCAGCGTGAGTAGTTGTCAAGGAAAAGCTGGTTGTAGCGCCTCATTTCACAAATTAGAATTTCTACATATTTTTTTTTAAATTGAGATTGATTTTTAAAAATTTAGCATATTTATCAAGCATAATTAACGTTCCAAATAATTATAAAGCTGTTGCATGCTTTCAGGACTGGATATTTTTTTTAGCTTTTCCTATGCTGTAAGGAAATTTGTAACTACTTCTTTTAGAAAATAATATTTTAAATCTGAACTAATAAAAAATTTCAAACAGGCAATTTTCTCTTGCAATTTTTATGCTTTTTATTGGTGTAAATAAGTAAAAAATACTAAAATATTTAAAAACGAATTTTTGAAAGTTTTGTTAAAAATTCTAAATTGTGCTGCTTTTTTAAAATTATAGATGAGTATTATAGAACAATTTCTATAAAGAAATTTTATTTCAATTATATTTCATAATACATCATAGTGATAAACACTTTTGACTCCTTAAAAATTTTATACATTCAATTCTAATATTAAAATTGTATTTAACCGTAATAATTAATTTTGCTTGTATTTTATAGTGATTAATTTTTAAATTTACTTTTAGTTCTTGCTAAGATTATTTTTATTTACTGTTAATTTAATTTATTAGCCCAAAGGAGTGGTAGCCTAGAAAGGCTGTTAGTTTTGAAGCGGCATTTTGCGCCGTTTTACTATAAATGTCCGTGTCTGCTTGCAAATTGTTGTTACCAAATATTATCGCCCTGTATTACATTTAAAGAAATTAAATAATGAAGAATCTGCATGAAGACATGCATGTTTTTCGCACTGTGACAAAAACGACAGTATCTAAAGCCATCAAATTTTGAATAATGTAATCCTAAACCCGAACATGGGTATCTGGACGGCCGAGTTTCGAATTTGTTTTAATGTATTTCATATTTTGTAAAACTTTAACGAATTTTTGATTAACAAACTCAACGAGTTCAGAGCGAGCACTGTACGGAAAATAACAGTTTTATGCCCAGTGCGGAAATTCGAAAAATAAGCTGTTTTCGAATGTATGCGATTTACGGGCGAAGAACATGATATTTAATAAATATAGGTAACACACAAAACTTTAAAAAAAGTTTCCTTTTGGGCGTAATATGAAATCTGAGTGCTTCTAGATTTTATCTTTTTTTTCCTTCATTACGCTCAGAAAATTTTATGCTCCGAATTTTATGAATTATTAAAATAACTAATCCACCTTAATGTTAATAATTTAATGATCATGTAATCAAATAAATATGATCGTTTTGTAATGTTATTATAGCTTGGAAAATCACTGCCTGAAAATGTTCATTAAATTAAAAACAAATTATCAGATCTTGTTTAATTTTACCTTATTTATTTCAAAGCATCGCGTACTATCAATCTTATTTAATTTTACTTTATTTTTGCGCAAAATTAAGTTCAGAAATGTTGTGCTTAGAGCTTTTACCGTTTTACCAAAGTAAAGATGATTGTACAAGAATTATGCGTGAAAAAAATGCCCGAAATGCAGTAAAAAGTGCTTTAATGAGATATATTAAATCCTATTTGGAAAAAACTGTGGCTTTCAAAATCTCATCACTATACAAGGTATCATATTTAATAACTAAAAAGAGTTATGTAATACAAACGCCATAGGTTTCAGTGTTAAAGTAAACCAGATCGTGCCTACTCTTTCTTGCCGACATGTCGGTGACGCGCGCCCCGCCCACTGGGTTAGTCTATCTCTTAGGTCCATGGATTAATTTGAATGACGCAGTTTAGACTAAAGCGCTATTCTTAGAACAGATAGATGAAGTTCGGAAATGAAATAAATAATAAGAGAGGTTATAATGAATTAAATTTAGAAAATTGCTTTCATATTTTTTATCTTACATATATACATGTAACAGAGTAGCTTCTAGAAAAATGGAGAAAAACTTATGACGCAGCATTTATATGAGGAGGTTATGTCATAGGCGAAAATGTTCTAGAAGGTACTGGTCTAGGGGAAGATCCTGAATTGCAGAAAATTAATTAAAGGTTGCTGGTTCGCAAAGAGCAAAGCCATCGTATTTTTTTATATTTTACATCTTCCCCCCCCCCGTCAAAAGGAGAGGCCGGGGTGAGAAAAGCATTAGTATAGGAGTAAAGCAAAAGTATGGGAAAAGACATGAAAACATCCAGGACATAGCGTACAAGTTGACTAAACTAATACAAAATAGTTCATGACTTTCTCATATAAAATTTTGACTTTATAGCATATGAAATTTGAACATTAAAACTATGAGTTATAAATAAATATACAATATATGACTAATTTTAAAACTATAACGTAATATATATGGAATACTGATAAATAAATAAGTTATAATTACAAAAGTCCTCAATTTTGTTAAAAATGTCCATTTTGTTTTTTGAAAGTCCTTTTCATAAAAAGAGTTCGAATAGAATGAAAATATCTTGTAAAATCTCTAAATGCCAGATAGTCCACAAATATGATGTATGTTGATAGTTCACAAATATAATGCATTTTTGTTTCGCTGAATATGTTTTCATAATAGTAAGCTTTGATTAGAAAATATTTTAAATTTTTCCTCCTTCAGATAAAACTTAGAAAAGAAATAGATTACACAATTTATGAATAATATATTATGTGCATTTTTTTCCTCTCATCGTAGGCAATTAAAGATTGAAATATTTTACACTTCAATACAAAATATTATGATTATTCAAAAAACAATTCAATATAAATAATACAATTATACACTAGAACATGAACACTTTGACTTTAAAACTATGGCATGTCCTCGCCAACAGATCAGCGTGATTATTTGCTGATGGTTGGGGGGTGCTAGGTACAAATATCGAAAAACCTCCGTTGCCTAATACAAGGTAACTGGTTTTTGGCATTGTACATTAACTCAAAGTGGTTTTAGAAAAATAAAAGATCATATAAAATCAAAATTATAAGACAGATAACTTGTATAATCAAGTTAAAGTCTTTTTTATAATTTTGTAAATTAGAAACAAATATTATCCTACAATAAGAAGAAAATTTTTGCTACAAAACAATCAAATTATGTGAAAAATATAAAAGGTCAAGATCGGGAGAATAATTTGTCATAGTCGGGAAAATAACTTGTCATAATTAGGGTTTAAGTCTAAATCAGGTATTAAAAGTCATAATCAGAAAGATTTTTAATACAGAATTTTGAAAAAATTAATTCTAATTTTGAACAGAGATAGGAATTCTACTATTTCTGACAGTTAACTTAAACTCATTTGCTGGATTAAAAGGTCTTAATCTAGTTGAATGAACAATTTCTGATTTCTTTTTAGTTAAAGGATTAGGTTTATCAATTTTATAAGTAACTTCAGAATATTGTTTTAAAATTTTATAAGGTCCTGAGGATTGGATTGGATTATTTAATTATGGCAAAGCACACGAGGGCTATCTGCCTAAAGGTAAGGTATGCCTTCGTGGAGGACTTTCTAAGGGAAACTGGCTCGTATACACGTTACACCCGGGGAAAACCACTAAAACGCCCATGCAGCCAGCCCGTTTGCGGGATTCGAACCTCGGACCGAACTACCAGTGTTCAACGTCTTTACCGCTCGGCCGCTGGTGGACTATAAGGTCCTGAGAATGAAGGAGATAATTTACGTGTATTAGGGTATTGAAATTCTTCATACATTACTAAATCACCAATTTTAAAATTACTAGGTTTAAAATGAATATCATATCTTTCTTTATTTACATTATGATAATCATCAGATCTCTTTTGAGCTATTTTTCTGGCTTCTTCTATTGACGGATACAATTCTTGATTTTGAATTAAGGAATCATAAGGTAATTTTCCATACATTAAATATGATGGAGGGAATTTTGTTACAGAATAAGGGGTATTATTATACTCTTCAGTTACTTGGGGTAATAATTTTTTCCATGCTAAATTACCTTGATAAGAATTTAGTTTACATTTTAATTTAGTTATAATAGTTTGATTAACACGTTCAATTTTACCATTAGTTTGGGGTCTATTTGCAGTAGTTAGAAATTGTTTTACATTATGATTCCTTAAAAAGTGCTTAAATTTTGAAGATGTAAAAGCAGTGTTCCTATCACTTAAAATCTTTTTAGGGATCTGAATTTGGAAAATTTGTTTTAAGCAATTTATATAAGTATCTGTAGTTACACTTTGAAAAGCAAAAGTCCAGATACATCTAGTTGCATGATCAATAATTATATGAATATACTTTCTAATAGAATTATAATAATTTAAACGACCTACAGTATCAATAGATATTTCAAAAGGTTCACTAACTGATGGTAAATTTTGCATTAAACCAAATTTCTTTTGTTTACTTTTCTTATTAATCTGACATACTTCATAATGTTTACAATAATTTCTGACATCTTGAACAATTCCTGGCCAATAATATTGTGGAGATAACAAATTTAGCATAGATGGTACACCAATATGACCAAATTGTATATGGGCCTTTTCAAGTAATTTTGTACGTAGAGACATGGGTATCACAATTTTGTACAATCCCTGTTTTTTGATAGTTAAGACATCATTTATTTTCCTATACTTAGTATTACAAACATTATCTAAATTTTGATATTCTTTTATTTCTTCTAATGATAATAAATTAACTTGCAATCTCAAATGTTGACACATAGGATTTCTAGATAGCATGTCAGCTTCAACATTAGTAGATCCTTTTTTATATTTTATATCAAAATCATACATAGATAATTTTAAAGACCACCTAAATAGACGACCTGTAGGGTGTTTTATATTTTTAAGCCAAACTAAAGCATCATGATCAGTATGTACAGTAAAATGGTTACCATGTCAATAATAATAAATTTATCAATAGCTTCAATAATAGATAAACATTCCAACTCAGTTATGGCATAATTTTGTTCATAAGATCTTAATTTTCTAGAATAAAAAGCAATTGGAAGTAAACTACCATCAGGATGTTCTTGTTTTAAAACAGCACCAACAGCTTCTTTGGACGCATCAACAAATACATGACAGGGATATTTAGGATTAAACAAAGTTAAAATAGGTCTAGAAATCAATAAATCTTTTAATTTTTGAAAAGCTTTTTGACATTCATCAGTCCAATTATAAGGAGTATCTTTCTTAAGTAAATTAGTTAATGGGGCTCTAATTTTAGCATAATTTTGAATAAATTTATGATAAACATTAATACTTCCTAAAAATCTTTGTAATTCTTTGATATTTTTAGGGGGTTGCAATTTCTTAATAACCTCTATATTTGCATTACTGGGCTGGTATTTACCTGCTTGAATTTCATATCCTAGAAAATTTATTTTTTCTTTAGCAAAATTACATTTAGATTGTTTTAATTTTATATTCTCTTTCTCACATATGGGCCCACCAGCGGCCGAGCGGTAAAGTCGCTGAACACTGGTAGTTCGGTCTGAGGTTCGAATCCCGCAAAAGGGCTGGCTGCATGGGTGATTTCGTGGTTTTTCCCATGCGTAACGCGTATACGAGCCAGTTTTCCTTAGAAAGTCCTCCACGAAGGCATCCCTCCCCTTAGGCAGATAGCCCTAGTGTGCTTTGCCGTAATTAAATACACCATACACCATACTTTCTCACATATATCAAATATTATTTTAAGATGATTTAGATGTTCACCAAAATTTGGAGAGAGTACTATAATGTCATCAAAATAATTTAAAGCAAATTGAATCTGATATTTGTTTAAAATTTGTGTTAAGAGCTCCTTGGAAAACAGCTGGGGAATTTTTTCAACCAAAAGGTAATCTAGTAAACTCATACAGTTCAAAATTTGTAGTGAATGCCAATTTTTCTGTATCCTTTTCATTTAATTTTATATGCCAGTAGCCTGATGCCAAATCCAATGTAGAAAAGATTTTTGCATTCGTTAATTGATCTAATACAGCATCAGTACTAAGATCATTTTTACATACAAAATTTTCGCTATTATCAAAATTTTTACTAGATTGTTCAGCACTGATATCATTTTTACATACATAATTATTTTGGAAAAACTTGTCTACTTTAACATTTTTACTTACCTGTTTTCCAAGCTGATACACTTCATAATTATGAAAGTTCAATTGTAATTTAAATAATGAAACACATGGTGATGAAAGCAATAAATAATTCAAATTTGAATCTACTACATAAAATATCACATTATTTTCTATTTTACCTACTCTACACTTTACTTTGATTATTTTCTCTATATGAACTTGACTAGATATTGATAATATTTTATCATGGGATTTCACTGAAATTTCTCTAAATTTATCACCAATTTTGTTAAAAACTTTTAACGGTGAAACGTTAATTTGCGATCCCGTATCAATAATACTGGGAATTTTTTCCTGTCCAATTCGGACATTCACTTTAAAGTAATATCATTTTTTAACTTCTCTTTTAGGAACCGTGTTATAATTAATATCAGGTAATTGTGGATATCGAATTGGCCTATACGCATACTGTAGAGGTCGGTATTGCACTTGTTGATAATTAAAAGGTCTCACACTACGAAAACTTTGATAAGGAGTGGCTTGCACTGGTCTGGGATAATAGCACTTCGGAACAGTTTACCTTAAAGAAACAAATTGGTAATTACTATTTCCTAGACCATCCAACGGCATCTGAACTGGAAACAGTTTCCTAGCAAGAGTAATCCAGTCTTTCGGTGTGTCTATTTTTTGCACTGTTAACAGCATTCTTTGAGACTCAGGAAGTCCTTCCGTAAGTGCTTCCACCACTGTAGAATCTGTTAGTTTCCAGCTGGCTCCTAATTTCAACTTTTTACAAAAATAAACATCAATATTATTAAATTTCTCGTATTTTAAAGACACAAAATCACTAAAAGTAACATAAATTCTGCCGGCTAGTTAATAACTGTAATGTTTTCTGTTATTCCAACACATCGTGGGTGAATGGTGAGGCTATTCCATTCACGTTTTGGCAGATGGTTGGCGAAGCTGGGATGATTGCACCACGGAGAAAAATGACGACTCAGGACTTTTCACTTTTAACAGCATATCTTTATTTTATTTTAGAGCAGTATTCAGTAATTGAATTATTAGATACGACTGACTTTATACGTTATAACGTTCCAACAAAGAAAGATGAGCATAGCGGTGGCGTTGTCAGAACGAAGGCGAGAAGGCATCTGTGTAGGAGCTTGGATCTTGGATCATATCTTTACTGCTGGCTTTAGCTACTAGGAGTTCTTACCAGTATATTATCATTTTACCATAGGCCATAAAGTTAAAAATTTAAGAGGTTTGCTAAATTGCATATCATGGCATAGCATGGGTGATTATATACGTAAATGGTGGCGAGAAGCGAAATGAAAGTCTAAGCTTTTGCGTGAGTCAAGAAGAGCAGAAACACGTGATCAGCGTCCGGCATTTAGATTGGTCGAGGAGTCAGATTTCTAAAAAAGAGGTTTTTGTAGTTTTTGGCAATAAATAAAGTTCGAACATAGTAAAAGCAACATCTATTTGTGAATTTAAGAGTCCTATGTCTTTTGAAACACTTGAAAATCTTATAAACTTGCGATATAATCATTAAATGATTAGGAAACTGTAAAAGGCGAAAATGAAGTGTAGGAGCACTTATGACGCAGCATTTATATGAGGTTATGCAATAAGCGCAAATGTTCTAGAAGGTACTGGTCTAGGGGAAGATCCTGAATTGCAGAAAATTAATTAAGGTTGCTGGTTCGCAAAGAGCAAAGCCATCGTATTTTTTTATATTTTACATATATATATATATCTATATATATATATATATTTGATGTAGCTGGAATTGTAAAATGAGTTGTAAAAAATTGGAAATGAATTGTAAAAGCTATTGCAATTTGGATATTATTTAAAATTAATTACCCAGAAAAATAAGTTCAAAATATGGAAATAATATTTTGTAAAAATGTGTGTGTAAAAAAGTTATAAGCATAAAATAAAATAAATTACTTCTTAAGTCCTTTTCAATAAAATCCCCAGTAATGAGTAAATATAATTATGTTTCTTAGTATATTTGAATGAAATTGCATTAAAAATGCAATTGGAAATTTCTAAGAAATATTTAAATTTGATTATAAAACAATTTATTTTCAAAGACCATGAAAGAAATTTTTTAACATTATCCGACAAAAAAGAAAATATGAGAAGGACCCAATTGCCGGGCAAAACATTAATAAAAATTAATTGTTAAAAAATTAGTAGGTAAAACATTTGAACCAAAAATTATATAAATATGGTTTACTACAGAAAATCTAAAAGCACCTAATTATTTACAAATTATATTACAATTTTATAATGTCTGATGTAACAATGAAAATTATAAGAGCTCAGAATTTAAATTTTAGTTGCATTTATTTTACTCCTGCAATGACAGGGTGACAGGGACTATTTTTCTATTTAGAAAGGAAGTATTTTGAAACAACATACTGACGACGCTTAGGGTTATAATACTTGATGTATGTATTATTTCTTTTGGCAACTAATTCTAGACACGCTATTAGTAGATTCTGAATTGACGGGAGAATTTTAAAAAGGGCGCTTTGATTAGCGTTTTACCAAAAAAATTATAATTGTACGAGAGAAGGTTCAATTTGTGACAAAGTTATTCTTAATTTATTAAGAGGAAAAGAATTCGAAAGCGACGTATATATTATACATAATATGAGGATGGAGAATCTACAGCTAATATGTGCCTAAAGTTAAGATGTGTTTCAAGGAATCAACAAGCATCTTAGATTGTTTGAGAGTATGATATTTGATGACTTACACTGAAACTATCAGTTAAATCTTAGCTATAATTGAATAGAGCCACTGTAGATAATAGGAATAAAATTTCTTTGTAATATGCCATACTGAATTATGTAAACTTGATGTTAATGGTGCTTTATACAGAGTATTAAGTATTTTAATTTCGATCAGGAGACCTAAAAAATATGCTATGCCCTAGAAGGGGATCGATGTCCGGACCTCCTGATTGCTAGTCGGATGTGCTTGCACAACAGACGCACACGGTAAGAAGAGAGAAATTACCGTAAATACCCCCACACCACACACACAGACTTAAAATGCGACGGGGGAGAGGCGGACCCTATCGTCAAATTCTAGTGTTACAATTACTTGGACAATAGCTGATACGCGTTTGACTACATACATAATACTGTCAATAAGACAAGTATTTACCTATGAATTAGTATATTACCAATAGATCATATCTAAATGTGGCATCATAGCATGGTTGATGTTGACATTGCTATAAAATACAGCCATTCTCTAGATGTTGTGCTATTTTCTCATTTGATTTGAACGACCTACTTAATGATAAGACTCAATCAACTAAATTTTACTTATTATCTTCAGGTTTATATGTGCAAGAAAACGGGTTCTTCCTCCAAATTTATTAATTATTACAGAATGCCTTAAGAAGACTCCGAATACTTTAATAAAAGAGTTATTAAATTATATATAGTCTTTCGTTTTCTGTTTAGAGATATGCTAAAAAGTTTCGAAAGAAAGACATAAAATGCCGTAATCACATTCGTTAACTTATATATTGTTAAGTTTTTTTTCTTCCTTCACGTTCGTACGGGGCTAATAGATTTGGAGTGAATAACGACGACACTTGATGAAGTATAGAAACACACTTTATTTGCCAATATTAATCAGATAGCTCCAAAATCACTTTTAAAGTCGTTGAACTGTTATAAACACACTGACACGTTCAGCGACACAGCCTTCACACTGTCAGGCAATATCGGTGGAAACAGCTTCACTTCAAAACACCACAGTACAGCTCACGACTCTGCTTGGTCGTTCTCGGAACTCCACGCACTCTCGAGACTCTCCACGCTACAACTCGCGATGCACTCGACGATACACAAGAGTATAGCTTTCGACTCAGCACAGTCTAAGACAAAACTCGACGATGCACTAATTTGCGATACACTAAAAGACTCTCTCGATGCACTCGACGACCAACTCGGCGCTAGACTTCGAAACATTCGCTCAATGATTATTAGCTCGCTAAACGAGGCACACACTCGATACTAACTAACTCTCCGCGTACCAGCAGGGTTTATATAGTTTTTGACTGGTGTTCGAGAACATTCTGGGCTAAACCGGTAAGAATTCGTTCCAAAAGATTCTCCATCCGTCCATGGCATATCGCCAATTTTGTTGCCAAAAGAGCGATTTCTCGTTAAATGTTTCAACTCTGCCTTATCTTGCCATTTTATGACAACCCTAAAACTGCTTTGCGGGAAAGCTATCTCACCGCGCCTGGACTTTTCGTAACAGTATTTTACTGTATAGCGTTGCCGACAGACATTAACATATGAAGCAAAACTGAAAATTGTGCCACCTAAACAGTTTTCCTTTCTGTCTCATCACTATTTAGTTCATTGCATATTCATTTTTTTGTTAACGTTTTTCACTTTGGCGAAATGTCTCTAATGGCCTTTGCTACGGTTCTGATGTGCAAAACTGCTCAAATTTTGCGCGTTCGCTGTATAATCGAAAGTATTTTCAAATGCTAATCGGTGGTAGTTTATCTATATGGTTCAAGTATCTGTCTATGTTTGACATCTTTTAGCATTGTTTTAATATTTTATGTACTTCTTATAAATTGAAACAATTTTCTTTAAATGGGCATCGTTTGTGATTTGATTTGATGAAAGATGATATACTTGCAAAGTATTTGACGATGTACTTACAAAGGTAGATATAAGGTACAAGTACAAAGTATTAAGAAATTACATAGCATGCAATATCTTCCATTCTATTCTGCATTTAATTATTTAAATTTACGCCGCAATATAATTTTTAATATTACGCCTTACTATAACTAGAAGTTAACAATAATAATGGCTTCATCTATGTCTAAATATGTGTAAAGCGGTTGATTATAATCTTCCCTGTTCTGCGAAACGATCTACGAAAAATGTTAATGTGAAGGAGGCTTAAATTGTAATGAAAGAAATCGTGATCTACTTGCATTTTTATGAGTGTTTCGGAATAAAATGAGGTTTCAGGCAATCGTACAAAGTTGAAGTTTGGAATTATAATTTGTTTAGTAAAAAACTGATGCACTTCTGAAACCCATGATTGGGAAATTTGAGCTTAAATTTGACAATGTATTTATTTGAAATATGCTATTTTATTAGAAACTGCAATAAAACGTATAATCAGATATGTAAACAGAATCCAAATATATTTTTAATCTTTTAAAATCAGCTTTACTGAATAAACAGAAATTAGATATCAGTGTTATATTTGTTAAAAATTGAAAAGAAAATTATATATCTAAGAATCCAAAAAGTATACGTTAGTGAGTATTTAAAACATGGTAATTTAATGTTAGCGCTGATGAAGGTTAGTGTTTTAAATAACTGAAAATTATATAAACACTTTCCCTTTTTTCAATATGAAAGTATTAGCTCTAGTTATTATTCAATAAAAGAACCAATATACAGAAAATGTCAAACAACCTGTGTGTAAAATGTTTACCACACAAATTGTTTTCCCTGGTCTTCGGAATTTTATTATCATCAATCATTATCAAAGGTGAGCTTAAATGAAGCATATCTTTCTGAAACTCATAACCATGGCCATTTCTGCTCTTGTTTTTGATAGCAATGTATAAATTCTTCCAATATAAGTAAAAATTACTTGATACATAACTCCAAATATTCAGAAATTGTTAACTGCTTAAAAAAATATAGTACTTAATCATTTCTAAAATGCAATGTGTAGTTAAGAAAAGCTTAAGATCTGCTTTATATTGCTCAATATTTTCTCTCTGCTTCTGAGTTTAGAAACTAGAAATACTTTAAGAGCATACGAAACAGTTCTCTTGTCCCCCCCTCCACTATCTTTTATTCCTTAAAGGAAAGGAAATGAAGAGCTGTTCAAATAAAAAGAAAGTATTAAAACTCAATTCTTCTCGATATTTTTAGTTTGAAAAATATCAAATTACCAAGATTTCGTTTTTCCGACGTTTTATTATGCGAGTTATAAAAAAGTTGTTCTTAGAGCTTACAGTAATACATAGTTTCCTTGCACATCTTTCATATGTATTCATAATGATAAAAACCTCTTGGTGATATGATCGAAAGCAGTATGAAAATATTTTAAGAAGAGATTATATTAAAAATACATTTTTATAGGATATTTAGTTACGAGGGTTATGTTAATACAGAAATGTTTTTACTTGCTTATAAAACATGATTATATTAATGCATTGATATGAGAAGTATATACTCCTGCCTATATTGTTATGTGTTGATAATCTTCCAAAAATCGATGAAAGGTGAGTTTTTGTGTTCATCGCTATTTTTCCGTCTGTTACATTATTAGTAGGGCAACAGTTTTATCGCGAAGTGAATTTATACGAACATTTCGCGAGTTTGGGGGCATTTTTGAAGATACCATTTTTTTTATTTTCGAATAAATCCACAAATTTCTAACTTTTTCTTATCACTTTTTAATATTTATCAATATTTTCTTTTTATTTGGTATTAAAATAAACTAAATGAATAAAAATATACTCAAGCCATTAACCCCATCTGGTCCAAATTTATATCAAATATTAAACTCCTACCACTATTAAACTAAATGTTTTTCAGACTTTTGGAATACGAAATAAATTGATTTTCCAAAAATACATGGAGTAGTATTTCATGCGTCTAACACGATCGATAAGCACATTCGGTGCCAAAAAATCCATTTTTACAAGCTTCGTACTTAATTCAGAAAACTTTGATCTTTACCCCATATTATTGTAAGTGACACTGCTTAAATTATTTATGTTTTTCAAATTTAAAATACAATTAGTATATTTCTGTAATAATGAATATGAAGATAAATATGTTCAAATGTGAATAATCCTGGCTATAAATACACTGATCCAAAACCAAGAATTTTTCCAGACAACTTTACGGATCTTTTCATCTCTTATAAATCAAAATGTATTCAATACTTTAAAATATACGAGGCTTTTTAAAGGCTACATATGTCACAAAACATTATATTTCCAATCCTTTATAGCTATGTTCACGCAGTGCGCACTTGAAAACAGAGTTAGTAACTTAATGCGTTCAGAAATCTCTTTTCTCATTTTGAAAAGTCTAAGAGTAAGATCGAAAAGAAAGAATCCTTTGATTCTCTCACATATGAGGAGAAATCAATTCCAATCTGTGCAAGTCTGCACTTGAAGCAGTCCCCTCGGGGAAAAGGAAACTAACTATACTAACTTCGAATCTTCCCAGAAACAACAAGAGTTCTCTCAATCAAATGCGGAAGGCTTCAGCTTATTCGACGTTGAATAAAATAGAATATGTGCTGAAGAATATTTTTAGCATACAGGGGCAAGACTCGAAATATTTGGCACTTATGTACCCCTGTTTCGGCTCACAAAATCATTTATTTATTTGCTTATATTTTGAAAGAAGCAAAAATAGCCAATGCAAATAATTATGGAAATTATTCACTTAGAAAAATGGTTTAAAACTGCGTGTCTTGGTTGTCGTTTAAATTTGTCCTAATTCTGTTTTGCTAGTATATTTGAAATATAACGCTGAAGCTTAAGTAACTTAAAGAATTAAGAAATTGATTAGCATATTATGATGGGAAATTAGCAATCGCCAATTAGGTTATGCAGAAGCAAGTTCTGTTATTACTATCAATTACTCAAAAAATCTTTTTTGGGGGGAGGCATAATTAAGCTTAACAAAACTGAATGACAATAAAAAAACCTTTCAACGAATTTGTATATTTTTTAACAAAAGCGTAACGGTAATGATATTATAAAAATATATCCTAAAACCTTTTCAACTTATGACCCATGTGCCATTCAGATAAATTCAATGTATTCAGCTTGAGTTAACATGCATATAATTTTTCAGGCTCTTAAGAAGATTCATTAATAATTCTTAAAACAAAACTATTTTTGGCTATAAAATATCCAACTTGTCCAGTTAAATCTCACTCTCTACAAAAACATTTTGTAAGCTAACGAAAAAAAACGTAAATATTGGTTTTGGCAAATTAATTAATTTTTTCAGCCGTTTATCAAGGGATCTTTCAAGTTCGTCTCCAAAGATATCTAGTGCAAAATTGAAAATTATCTAATGCAAAATAATATTTCATTCCTCTTTTACTTGTGAGAAGACTATGTGCGAATATGTACATTCTGTGTATTTTTGTCTCAATATACTGGAAAGAGAAGCGAGATACTGATTAATTAATGTCCGTGAGTCTATAACGTGTAACATGCCAATGTCCCTTGGTGCTGTCTGATTCTAAACCTTCTTTATATTATCTGATTATTACTCCATACCAAAAATAAAAGCCAAATATTCTGTATTTTATAAAATATGAAACTTCAATCAAGATTTATTGTCTTTTGATACTGCTTCGCACATATATATATTAATTTTATTTCTCCTTTTATCATTTATTGCGTAACGTATTCATTTAATATGTGAAATATTTTTATCTAATATGTTACTAACTTTATTCATTTATATGCCATATTTATTATTAAACACTTCGGTAAATAGAGAGTGTCCCAGAAACAAAAACAGACATAATAGCATGTTAATCTTGTTTGTGTTGATAGAGTTACAAACATTATTTATTTTGGTAAGAGTACAATAAGGCAATATGTGACATAAACGTTCATGTTGCATATACTAGTAGAAGCAATGCTGTGTACTAAAACTCGATGCAAACATAGTTTTATCTGGTAGACTCTATATAATTGAAAACACAATTAATCCTCTTAAAAACTGAATTTAAAAAAATATCAAATGGAATTAATACATAAATGGGACGTTTTTAGTTTTTGATGTTTTCAATAGACTTTAAGCTATACTTTTATACGGAGAAAGAGAATTCTACAAATAAAAGTAATGAAACATTGCTCCTTTTTCGTTACTTATTTAGATTTTAGGATTTCTTTTTTCATATTGATTGTTGTTTTCGAGTTATCTTTGCTTGCTTAAGGCAATTAAATCAAAATTATTTATTGTTTTTTATAAACTTAGGAAACAGTTATTCATTGTTTACTATTTTTAATGGAATCCTCACTCAAAACAGCGACACTATCCTCTCTAACAAACGAGTATTGGTTAAAAGATCAACAAATATCACAGTTTCTTAGTAAAAGCAGAACAGTCATAAATGTGTTCCTCATACATTCACTTTGTAATGTATTTTATGCTAATTCACCAATTACTGAGATTTAAGCTACTAAATTCTTCTTACTAAATTCGGATTCCGTATTCCTCACCATAATACAAATTAGTTGTTCTGCGTATATAAACTGAGGGCTTTTTATGTTTAGATTAGAAGGTTTAGATTAGAGCTTTTGGTAGGTAGTAGTGCTGTGTACTAAAACTCGATGCAAACATAGTTTTATCTGGTAGACTAGCTTGATAGTTTTATCTGGTTGCTGTTGTTTACTATCATCAGCTCTGCCTAAGCTGTATTCCGGGTTTAACGTCTTGCTAACCGACATTTTTAAATACATACTGTTAAACTATGAATCAGCTTAAGTAGATTATTCTGTGTTATAATTTAAGACCACATAAGCTACATTTGCAATTTGCTTTCTATTATGCTAATTTAAATACTCGCAAATCGCGAAAGTTCATCTGTCAAGCGAGCTGTGTCTTTCTGTTCATTTAAGTTTTAAATACAAAAAATATAGATATGTAATAAATTCAGGAGCAGGAATTTTGATTTCGTAGAATGCTGATCCATAATGACTAGGAAATTGGATGGCGAATGCAGATTAAATCTTCAGTTTTATTTTCGGCAACATTTTGCGGCTACACACAAGTCGGCACACCTTATGTGCCTTTTCCAAAACACTTACATTTTTGATAATTGTGTAGCAACAAAGCAGAGCAGACAGACAGCGGTGTAGCTAGACCAAAGCGTGGAAAGTAAGTGCTTAATGTTCAGGATGAAATCTCAAGTCAGACTGAGTTAGTTTTGGTTTTCAAAGCATTCTGATTGGATCGCTAATATTGCTATAAAATTATTATTGGTTGCTTGAGTTTCAGTTCAATTTACATCACCATAATTACGTAGGAGTCATATGAGATAGATTTTTCTCGAAATGACGCAGTGCAGAGAGGGGTTACTATTTTTAGAATTGAGAAGGGAATTTTACGTAGCTTATTTAATCTTTTACATATTATTTTTCTTACATATATATACTATTTTAACCTTTTTAGACTCTGTGATTTTTCTAATCAAAGAGATAGCTCGCTGTCAGTCTAGTAAGTGTCTGCAGGACTTCAAACAAGCTTCTATATACAGTAGAACCTTAGAACGTTATCAAGGAATCTTTTTAATTATCGATTGAATATTTATTGAAATTATAGAAGAATACTTGTGATTTGAATAGATGAAAGATGATGTACTTTCAAAGTATTTGATGATATACATACAAGGTGGATATTAAAGAAAATGTTTAATTATACGGTATTAGAAATTAGACAGAATTTGACTTTTTACAAATATAATGAAATAATCGCAGCTATTTCTTGTCTGGAGTTTTAGACAAGAATACAAGTAATGCGAGATACCGGCGACAACTTCTAAATCGCTTTCACTCACAATCACTTCTTAAGATATTTTGAATATAGTGTAATTTATTAGATAATTGCTCTGTAACAAAACTCTAGAGGGTTTTAAATGTAAAATTAACAGATTAAAAACCTCACAAAAAATAGCAATGTGTCTTGTGATGCCACGTTTTTTATTTTGCAGTTTTGCTGATTCTTTTCTCTTAGGATATATGAGAATTTGTATCGCACTAAACTGTTATGTTTGGTGAAATTAAAGTATCATACCTTGCGAAGGTATATGCATTTAAACGCGCTATTAAGGCACTAAAATCGAAACCTCTAGCGGAAATAATAGGAAAAGTATGAGTTGTTAGCCTTTTTATTTGAAATTAAAAAGCGCTCAGCATGCGTAAGAAAAATAAAGTTTATTAATTTCAGAAAAAGTGAAATTAATCGATAACGAAAACATATGAATGGCCGTTCTTCGGCATCCGTGTGTGTTGTCCGCCTGAGGCGGCAATAAATTAATGGCGTACTGTCATAAATGTAAATGTATGAAACACGCGTAACATCATAACATAGTGCTTTTGTTTTCAGTATGAAAAATATTAAATTCTACTATCACTTACCTACCGTAGACAGCAGTTAAGAAGTGAAAAGTGAGAAATAGTTTAAGTCAGACTGATTAAAATAAGCTATGGAAAGATATACGATATCAAGAAAGCTAGATATGTTCGCGTGGATAATTTGCATAATTAAGGCAAATTTGGCAAATGCGATGCATTTACTTATTTCTATTCCGCTTAGTTAATACTCATTCTCTCTTCCTCCTTCTTCTTTTATGTGCTTTTCCTCAAGATAAAAGCGAGATAAGGTGTCAAAACAGTATGTTTTTCCTCACACGCAAATTTGACATTCAGGAAATGACTTTAATGCATTTCTCTTGTAGTGGAAAAAAATAGCTAATATCTTTCATATATTTAATTTCATTTTACTCAATATAAGATGAAGCGATTAGGAAGGTCAACAAAGGTCAAACTTTGATGAAAATTAAGATTAGAATAAACATCGCTTTCGTTTCTTCATGCATTCTATTTCTGAGTATGTCTGTGTGCTAGGGAAGAGATCCGCTGTTAGAATTTAACGGAAATATTGGTCTTGAGATAGACCATAGTACTGTCTGGTTGTCTGAGATAAAGTGGTGATATCTGATTACATTTTCAATTCTTGAATAGGTAAGCTGGAATTATTATCAACTTGATAATCTATGAAAAATGGGAAAGTCATCTACCTCACCAGTTTATATAAGAATCGATGACAGACACATTATCAATGCCCTCTGTCTTCAGCCACTGGTGAGCTTAATAAAATTTTAGTAGTTTGTCTTATGTATAACCTTTTACTTCAAATACAAGATAGCTTCATACGTAAGATTATCTTACACATTTTAAAACGTTTTTGTAGGAAAGCAACCCTAAAATTCAAATTAAATTGTAGCGACTTATATTTATTTTAACTAACAATTTAAGTTTAATTTTAAGCTTTCCTAAGCCTTCATTCCCCTAATTGTCAGTGCCAGAATATTTATTTAAATTTGGTAGCGCGCGTGAAGAAATGCAAATTCTACCTTGAGGAGAAAAAGTTTAAATACCAAGTTTTAGAAGGAAAGTTAGAAAGTTAGGACTATTGCCGTCGCCTCTGTAGCGGATTCTTCTATTTCCGCAGTTATTGTTGATTTATGTGGCATAAAAGGCTTTGCAAAGTAAGCCACCGTCTCCTGTGTAGTTCCTACTCGCACTTACTACACGTGCAGTTGTGACTTCGAAGTTAAAGCAAGTGGTTGGTTCTCACAAAATGATGGAAAGAAATACGGTTTCCTAAAGTTAAACTAAATAAATATACTTGTAAATTAAAAATGAGGAAATAAATTATGAATTATATTTAAAGGCTGGTACGAGCATATTAGACTGATGCAGGTTTTAAAAAGACTTTTCAAGATTTTGCTATCGTTACACTAGTGCAGTACATGAAAATTTTGTATTCTTATGATTCTTTGTACATGTTTATAAAATCATATTTTTTATGAGAATAAAGTCATATGTAAATGTAACAATTAACCAACTTTAAGTATGGAAATGTAAATCAATTTTAAAGAATATAAATCCAGTTAAAATAATAGAAGTTTTCCTGTTATCTTTCAAATATTAACTGTTTAATATCAAGACAAATACGACAGTATTTACGTCAGTCTTACACTCGAAATATAAAGCTGCGGCATAAAATTAAGTAACGTGCATTGCGACAAAATTATAATCTGGACAGAGGTAAATAAATTAGATTCATCACGAATTTCACTAAGTACCTTACCAGCCACAGAAACACAGCTAATCCATGGAAGCAATGACCACATTGGCCAGGCCAAGTAGACTCGTCAAAAAATTTATGCTTGAGTCAATACTGCCCAGATTGCAGTCTCCTGCGACTGTTTTTGATAAGACGGCGAGTAAAGTAATATGTTTCAGCTGTTTCTTAATCCAAAATATTAATGAAGATCATACCAAGCGCTGTGTAAGTGAGTAGTTTCAAGGATAAAAAAGGATATAATGCGACATTTACGGTTTCCCACATTTTACTGACAATCCTTGACAGGGTTCGAGGTCATTAAATAACAGGGATCAACTGGATTAAACAGGTACAAGTTTCAAGCAGACTAATGCCCCAAGTCACTCCAAAATATTCAAATATTTTGTTAAGCAATCCAAAATATTTCGGAAAAGTCTTATTTTATGAAAATAGAGGAAAAAAGTATTAAGAAAACTATCGCGAAGCAAAAGCAGTTATTCCTAAATCAATAGAAAAGAGGTTCGTGTGTTGGTGTATTTAATTACGGCAAAGCACACTAGGGCTATCTGCCTAAGGGGAGGGATGCCTTCGTGGAGGACTTTCTAAGGGAAACGGGCTCGTATACACGTTACACATGGGGAAAACCACGAAAACGCCCATGCAGCCTGCCCGTTCGCGGGATTCGAACCTCGGACCGAACTACCAGTGTTCAGCGACTTTACCGCTTGGCCGCTGGTGGGCTCAATAGAAAAAGAGGTCTGTCTAATTTTGCAGACAATCATCTTACATTACTTTGATAATAAATTTCGACAAGACTTATAAATATCTCAATTACTCTTTCAAATTATGAATTCCGGATCTTCACTTAAAGCTATTATGTACTGATGTGCATAAAAACACACATGCATAAGCCTGCTTAAACTAATTAGGAATTCAGAACAGAAAATGGTCTTAAAGTTCGATGTATTCTTATCATTCCTCTACTTCATTCTAAAGTAATCAAATAAAATCATAAGGCGAAATATATAATGCTCCCTATTCTTATGTCACAGCAATAAAATTTTAACTTAAGTCAAGATTATCATATCTAATCATACAGATATCGAAATAACCTCAGACAAATTATTATCTAGATATATTCTTTAAAATCCAGTTATTAATGATAGCTAAAGATTAGTAAGTTAAGTACTACAGAAGAAATCTAAACTGAAAGTATAACCCAGCCACAGGCAGTTAATTATTGAATGAACTCTATTTATCGAATTATTATCTTTAAAGTATATACTTGATAACAAATCATCAAATCCAAAAATAATATTAATAAGAACACACATATCTTCTGGCATGAAACTTGACACCTTTTTGTTCTCTGTCAGTCTTTATAAGTCTCTAGGTCATCCAAATCTTACATTTCTTCTTTTATAAAGAGGGAAGAGCTTAAAACTTTCGTTAACGCAGAAAGCCATTCCTTTACTAAGTCACTAAACGTTGATATTCCCGGCATGACTTCTCAGTGTTCCCTCAGTGTTTGATCGCCCGCCTCAGATGGAACATTCTTGTTCGGCCACGGTTTCTAGCAGTACGTGGATTTGGAATTGCGACAGCCACAGAATGGCCCTTTCTAGAAACTTCTTCCATTTCTTTCGCTATGTATACCGGATAAATAATTTTGAAATTCTGCTGGTTCTTCATACTCTAGAACATTTCTAACCACATCTAAACTGCTTGCTAACAGCAAGTATGCCTTATCTGAGGTTTCCCCAACATTTTTTCCCTTTGCTCTTGACACTAGGTCATGCTAATTAGTCTAACTTTGCAATCTGCGAGAAAAACAACCCCTTTTTCTCACAACAATTTTGACCTCTACTAGTGTTCTTGCTTTGGATGTTGGAGGCCACCGGAAGACAGATTTTTTACCCCTAAAATGATGCACGTTTTCCTTAAATGGAAGCAAATAATATATATGTAGAGAGAGAGATTTTAAAACTAGAATGGGAAATAATCTGTCAGAAACTTGTCTTAAATTTAACGAATATTCCTTGTCCTCCTTCGCTCAAATATAATGATGTTTTCCAAAATAGCAACACAGACTGTGAGAAGAGTTATTAGCGCGAAGAGGATCTGCCTTTGGAATGTTCTGGATCTGCGATGCATTATTTCGTTCGAATTTTATTTCCCATAACGACAATAAGACCTAGGAGAAAAAATATCATTAGAAAAAGGAACTCTATTGAGAATTATTTCGAACATTCAATGTATTATTTGCGTCATGAGAATTATTAAGTTATTAGTATAATTTGCTTAAATTTAAAATTTTCCAGTTTCAGTTGTGGATTTGTATGAGCACCTTAGTTACTAATATCATTACTTCTACTTTAGACGTAAATGCCCAGTATGTTATATGCCCAGCTGGTATTTGGGAGCATTTTAATATCATTAGCTCCATTTTCGACTTAACTGCTATAAACACTTCTTGGTTCTAATGAGTTAAAAAAGAAATTTTTCACAAATTAATTTCATAAGTACTTCTAATTATTGTTATTATCATTAATATAATTTACTTATAAATGAAATTACCTAAAATTAAAAATCATAAAAACTTTGATTTTTAATTCAAATTATAGCCATTTCATTTGAACGCAAAATGACATAAGAGTTTCAAAGGATTTCATATCTTATTAATTATTATTTTAGGAAGGAAATGGAATGTGCTTATTAGGCGAGGGTTGTCTGCCTAGCAAATGAATGTCTACTTGGAAGATGTTCTAAGGAAATTAACTAGCATTCGCGTTATAGATCAGAAAACTAAGAAAACATTCATGAACCCAGCCCTGAGATTTGAATATACGAATCGAACTATCAGTTTTCAGCGAACTCAAATTTAAGGAATCCCTACTTGAGCATTAACATAAAAATACAGGTGATAGTCTGCTTGACTAACATTGAGTTATAAGGTATTTCTCCCAACTTCTGAACATGCCTTCGTGTTGTAGCTGTCAGAACGCTCGATGCGAAATCGAGAGGTCCGTAGTTCGAGTCCCGGCGAGGGCATTGCTCATTTTTCATCACTCCTGCTTCGAAATAACCTAATGTCTCTACAGTGGCGCTCAAACTAAAAGGTGGTGAATGATGATTCTTCACCACCAGGATTTGGCGATTGGGTTCCCTAAAAGCACAGTCGGCCTTTGAAAGGGGGTATATAAGGCATTTTCCCCCTCTTTTTAGCATGCCTTCGTGGTGTAGTGGTTAGCACGATTGATGGTAGTGCTAATTATTTTCGATCGAGTCCATAATTATTATGTAAATAGGAATAATAGAGTCTAATTAATTGCTTATGTTTTATTCATTAATTTAATTTGCCATTAAATAGACTAACTCTCTCCAGAATTTTCTGCATTTTACTGAGATGTTTCACTTTTTTAATTTCCTTTTCGTGTTACTCTTTTCTTTTCGTATGATCCACATTCAAATAATTTCTACATTTATCAACAATTTTATCCTTGTATAATGTGTTTTGCTTTTTATTGCTTTTGATAGTTTGCCAGAGTGTAGGTTTTGCAAAAAATTGAGTTTAATTTATGTTTTCATAAAAAGAAAAGTTTTTAAAAAATACAATTAGAAATGCCACTCATATTGGACAGATCTACTGCATTGCATGAACTCCAGAATGGCTGTAATGCGGCTTGATTTTGTAGCTACCCTAGAAAAATGATACGAGATCATAAAAGTTTCATATGCGAAAAATACTTGTTTTTTAGTTACTTAGTTTATAGAAATTCCATTAGATACAAAAAAAAACCCGGGTTTTTATTTCTCAAAAATTATTACTTACACCAGCCTGAATGCTTCCCGAAATTATTGACTTCATTTTATTACTAAGAACTGTTACTGTTTGTTACTTTGTTTATCATTTCTAAGTTATTTTACGTCGAGAATAGGCATTAATAAATGATAGTTATACATTTTTTGATATTTTAATTTTACTATCAAGCCTAGTATTTGTATGCAGAAGTTAAACTGAAAATATTCCAAGAAATTCCTACATTGAAGTACAATATGTAGTGAGCTACGAATTCTAAAATTTAATATCTAGTCTTAAAAATATTTGAACTTAAAAAATGCTTGAAATTTTTATTGTAAACGAAAAGTATACAAGCAATTTTAAGTATTACTATTTATTTTCAGTAACAATTTTAAGTATTATATACTAAGTTTGTTTCTTAAATAAAAACATCGGCCATCGAAACGTAATATTAAACTAGAAATTGTAAGATCAATTTTTGAATTACTAAAGTATATTCAAGTCAGTTTAAGAAATAAAAGTTTTATATACTGAAATATAGATGACATTGTGCATTTATATTGAAATGTTTAACTGCAAAAGAGCTTAAAATCCGTTATGAAATTAAGTGAAATTATACAAAAAAGGAAAGGATACAGTACAAATGCAGGTGAAAATCATAAAAGGTAGGATTAAAATTATACATCGTTTGAGAAAACGAGTTAAACTATAATTTAAGCTACACAGGTTAATAGTACAAAAGAATTAAACAAGTAATTAAAATTAAATTCTGATAACTAAATGGAATAAGATTATAGCAAAGCACATGAGAGCTATCTGCCTAAAAATGTAGATACCTTACAGGGAACACCTTTTTTTAAAGAACTATGACTCGTATTCCCATTATACATAAGAATAATATTAAATCTTCCATAGAACCAGGACATACTTTGCGTTTCAAACGTATATTGAATTATCAATTATCGAATTATCAATTGCTGGTAGATGCAATGACTAAATTATTCGTTATTTATCCTGCCATAACACAATCATATAATTCGGTTTTATAGCATCATTTCTTTTATTTTCACATTCCTTTTTGCTATTCTTACCAGTTAGATGACAGCGTCTGCACTATTATGCCACTTAAGAGTTTATCTGGTTTTCACTTTTCTTACGCAGAACTTAAGTTCAATACTACTAGATCGCCGTGCCTAAGAAAGGTCATAAGTAATACATACTACTTTCTTTCATTTTGCTTTATTATACAGATTCTTTCAATAGTAATTTTAATTTCGTTACCTAATCGCACTTTTTGCTGTAATTTGAAGCATTTTATAATGTAATTTGAACGCCATTCTACATATGAAAGAAAAGTGCGTTCTAATATTAAGAAAATGAAGTTGAATAAGCTAGTCAACTTTGAAAATTGAATAGTTAAAAAGAATTATTTCAGTAAAATAAACATAAATTACTTTTGAGTTTTGAATTATACTTTGAAATTTAACTGTTAACTAAATTTATTAACCAGGATAATGCTATACCTGCGATTATCCAATGATATCTAAGTGCCAATGAATGCTACAAGTGGGAAAAGAGACTATTTGATATTAGCAGCTGTAAGGATGTTGAGACCAGCAAAAGGAGATATAATTCAAATCCTCTAACGGACACTTTTACATTCTATTCTAAGTAGCAAATTTATCTACTTTATGAAACTTAGAAAAAGTTCAGTTGTCATTCCTCAGAGACTGGAGCCTGCCTAACTTAGCCATGCATATCACTCCGCTTCTGCGAGTCTGTTCACAACTATTTTGCGTGATTTTAAATTGACTAAAGATGCCGTTTCTGCAAATACATTTGTTGAGAATATTTTGCATTTTGTTTCAGAAGTAAACCATCAGAAATCTCAAACTTCAAACCTTTCTGTATATTTAGTATTCTTTTAAAACACCGTTTGACAATGAAGATCTCTTTTTATTTCCTCTCCTTTCTGAGATAAGGAGGGGAAATACTAGTGAATTTGCCACATTTGAAGGAATGCGTTTGACGCTTTGTAAACGGCAAAAGTGATATTTGAATATTTGACAAAGGAAATCCATTCTATTGACTGCTTAAATGCTGTTTTATTTGCTTGTTTTCTCCTTTCTCAACTTAACGTAGATTTCACACGGAGGATAGAATGGAATCTTATTCGCATTTTCACATCTGAACAAAGGGATCAAAAGATTTAAAATGGAAAACGCGATATTTGCTCCATTGCATTCTTCATTCGAAGTTTTCATGAATAAACATTCGGTGAACTTTGGAGGAAAAAAAATGATTGCAGATCATTCCTTTATGAATGTGCACTGTTCTCGTGCGTTTCGATTTCAAAAACAGAAATTGTACTTCTTTCTTGTTTGTGGAATGGGAGGGAATTCTAAATGCGACCATTACTTTTCTTATCAACTTTCGAATCAGCTCTAGCAACGCTCTACTTTGCTTCTATTACCTTCTACTTTGTGCAGAATAATTGCAGTCACTAACGCAAATTGTTATCGGGAGTTGATAACATGAAAGAAGCCTTTGTTTTCTTTAAGCAGTAAGTTTTAATGTTACTTGATAACATATATTTAATCATATAGTAATAAAATGACAGCGGTAAAATAAAATTACAAATCATTTAAGTAAAATTATTGTTATAATTGCTACACATTTTTGAAACAAACGGAAAGAAAACGAAAGGGCATTATTTTAGTACATCAGTGAATATGAGTTTATTCTTCCTAATTTAAATTTGCATTTAATTATTCATGTTACTCGTAATGCAGTCTTTTGGATGCTTTCAGACACATTCACTAGATTCTCAAATTTCTACATTTCATTAACTTGAATAAATTTGATCACTACGTCCATATTTATTGACTGATTGGCGATATCGCATCCATTTAGAGAGATAGCCATTTACTGAATGAAATGGACTTGTCCCTGCACTCGTACTTTTCCAACAAGCTACGCTTTTTTATATTTTCATGTTAAATTATTGAAGAAAAACTACAACAATTTCACGTATTATTGCACCAAAATCATTAATCTAAGTACAAAATTCGTAACAATGTTTTTCCAAAACGATCTGTTGAGGAATGGATTTCGAAAACAACACTTTGAATAAACTGTTTTGAGAATATTTGAGAGAAACATTCAGTAATTTAAATACATTCTATGCTATTGGCAAGCTAGGACAGGTAAACGACATTTTTAATGTAATTTAGAAGCTGATTTCCGTATCCTTTAAGGAAAATGTTTTATCCTCCAGCACAATTTTTCAAAATTCTGATCTCGTCTCTGTTTTACTAATTAAGAATAATAAAGTTATATATTTTGAGTTCTAAATTGTGAATTAACGATGCCTAATTTAAGTATGTCATCTGTACCTCATGAAAAATCTAAAAGGAAATTGAACGATTTAAATTCAATGCCGAGAAATTTAGAAAAAAGAAAATTAAGCAATTCTCTACAAAGTACACTAAAAAAAAGCAGTTCTATATTCCGGAGTTCTACTTTGTAGATTGAAGAAATTTAACTTGCATTTTTCATGTCTCAAAAGCGCGGCTGACGATATAGATTAAATTCATATATATGGCATTGTTCTAACGTATGCATTTTTCGACATTTTTCTGAAACGGCATGACAATTTGTTTTTTCTATATCGATTTTAGTCTTCAAATTATACCTAACTACCAAATATTATAAAAATCGCAGTGACAGTTCTTTTTTAATCAGAAATCAAATTTTAATTCCGCAATGTTAATTGAATTTGGCATATATTCAGTATTGTCTTTTAAATTCAACTTACTTAATTTCTCCTTTCATAGTTCGAGTTTGAAGTTTAATCCAAATAAAATTCATGCATTTTATCTGATTAAGTTTAAAAATGTGTGTTTTTAAATAATTTTTACAAATTTTTCGAAAACATTTCGATTTATAATCTACAAAATTTTTGCCATCATCTTTAAGTTGGTGTATATGCAGACATACCTGCCAAAACATTTATTCAGAATTTCCGACGATATGCGTAAATTTAAATATTGGCTCGTTTTGAAATTTGGCATATTTGTTATAAGCGATAATAAAGCGAAATGTGATTTGTGCACTTTGTTACAATCTTCAATGAATTGCAACTGTGAAATTGAACCATAAATTTATAAATGATGTTCAGTGAGCGTTTTTCATATTCTCAATTTTATTAATCATGCATGATCAATATTTATTACTAATATATAAAATTTTTTTAAAATTTATAGTGTCTATTAATGAAAAGGTTAAAGTTTTTTTAGCCCAAAAGGGACATTAGTTCCGAATGGGATATTAGTCTCAAAACGGCATTTTGAGTTGAATAACTATAAACGGCTAATCACTTTTTAAATTGTTGGCAGTAAATATTAGTGCCCTGTGTTAAATTTGAAGTAATTAAACAATAAAGAATCTGCATGAATGTATGCATATTTCTCGCAAAGCGAAAAAACAACGTTAACTAGACTTTGAATGAGGTAGCCTCCCCCCGCTCAAATATAGGTATCTGGAAGCCCGAATCTTTAATTTGGAATTTGTTTCATTATCTATTTCATATTTTGGAAAGGAAACCTTTAACGAATATTTGATCAACAATCTGAATGATTTCAAAGCGAGCAGTGGCAACACTGTACAGAAAAAAAAAAAAAAAAAAATTTTATACTTTTGGGCGTGAGACAGTCTATCGGGAGTTCTAAACATGTGTTTTTATTTAATATTTTATGATTTTATTGTCGAATCAAATTTGATGTGGAGTGACAATTTTTTTAAAATTTTGGCGATGAAACCTCACTTCTGGTTACCATGATAGGTTTAACTTTGTTTTAGCTTCCTGATTTTATTTGAATGAAAATAGATTGATGTGTACATGGACAAATTTGCCTAGTTTGTACAATGCCTTGTTTGTGCAATTCCAGGATGTTAAGAGAAAACAGATCAATGTGTTATATGAACAGGTTTCATACAGAGTCAGAGTTTGTACAATTCTTTGACTTCTTATTTTGGTTTTGTGTAGTGGCCATCTTAAAATTGTGCCTTCCTGTCGCCGATCTTGGCGTCAAAAAAGAATCGCCGAAAAACAAGGGTCACCCAATCGTAAACTTTTACCTTAACAAATATAATAAACACACAAAAAAAATAATGATAAAAAGACCAAAAAAAGTTTTGTAAAGCCATCTCAGTGAGGAAACCAAACGTTGATATGATAAATTAAGAAAAGACGGGGAAAAAAAAAAAAGCAGAAAAGTGTATGCCAACACTTAACGCTGCATCGGGAAATCTAAGCGTATTGTTACGAATTTGTACTTAGACAAATGATTTTAGTGCAATTATATGTGAAATTGTTGCAATTTTCTATGTAATGTAAAACGAAAAAATATAAAAGAGACAAGCTGTGCCGGAAAAGTAAGAACACAGGGGCAAGTCCACTTTGAGTAAAGAGTTATCGGCAGGCTAGCAACGGTTTGGGCGACTTATTTTTGTTGCTAAGTTTGGCAAGAAATCTCCAAAGGTCGCCAAACTTAGTGACCATTTGGCGACATTTTTCTGTTGTCCCTGTATCACTGTCACAGATATTGCAATTAAATAAATGTTATTGTTCATTATATTAGCTATGACCGTAATTCGACCCTTATATTGTTTTTGAATAATTTTGAGAAGCAGAAAGGACTAGGAATGTCTCGGCGGCCGAGTGAAAATTATATAAATCCGGTAACAGCATCTGCTCTCGTTTGTTGTTGTTAGCTGTTAGCTCAGCAAGTGTTTGGAGTACTGAAATTTCTCTGGGTAGATTTATGTTTAGCTGCGCTTTGCATTGCGTTGTATTTAAAGTTCATAGTAGTTTCAGGTTGGACTAGTGACTGCACTTTGTGATATTCTGAAGAGTCATTTTGGGGCAAAGTTCCAGATCTCTGTAGTGTTTCTTTTGATAAAATAAATTTTATCAACCTATCATTTGTGTGCATTCAAATCTGTAATAACGAACCCGTACGCATGGAAAAGTATATTGCTTTTAAAATTTTTGTAATTTTGCTGTTGAAATGTATATGGCGTAAGTGCGAAGAAAATTATGCTTAAAAATAAAATTAGAAAAACCAAAAAAAGGGTGTTAACAAGAGTGAGTGTAACACTAGAACAGTATACTGCGTACTCAGCGAGAGCGTAAAAAAACCTTAGCAAAACGTTTTGGGCGAAAGCTAAATTCAGAAACATTTCAGAAATTATTATTATTATTTTTAAGAGCAATTTTTTGTCATTATATCTTCTGCTGTTTCATTTAATTCATTTGATACTGAACGAAATTTATTTGCCGGTTTCAAAAATATGCATCGTATATGTACTCAGTACTTCTGAATGCTTTAAATAATACGCTAAAAATGCTGTAATTAAAACCTGCTGTCCCATTCTTGCCACTAGATGGCGGGCATCCTTCCTTTCTTTTTCTCTAATTGAGATCTGGAAAGGAGACTAGATTCGAATCGCTCGGAGGAGCGTAAGGACAAAACTTCTGACTTAGAAAATTAATTGAAGTTGTAATTTGAATCGAATATACAAGCCAAAATAGCTCTCCCAAATAGAACCTATAGATTAAAGAAGACACCTGCTGTCTTCCACTGCAGATATGTTTAACAACAACAAAATTTATTAGAATATGAGATTTTTATCGTACCTTGTGCCTGCATCTAAGGAAACAAATAAAATAATTCTGAAGATATTTTATGCCCATGCCACCCAGACGGTATAGTGGCTAGAACAGCCTACTGTGGTACCGAAAAGCCCGAGTCCACATCCCGGAGAATGTTTGTTTGTAACTGTCTGGCTCTTCATAAGAGTCAACTGTGGTTTCTGATATATGCCTCTACAATAAAGTGGGCACGGTTTCTTGTCTTAAGAATGGCCAGTACCGAATAGGAAAATACTTGCTATTTGGAAGAAAAAAAATGTTTTATGTCCAATGATATTTCCTGGCATTAAATGCATAATAAATCTTTAACCAAACTGTTGCTTTCATCCGAGAGGGTCGGTAATATTATCATCAAAGAGAATATAGTATTTTATGTAATATATTCTCTTTGATGGCATGATGTATGTTACATTTATATTTTTATGTAAAGTTTTGAATAATCCGATTTTTTTATTTGTCAAGACGTGAATTTTAATCAATAGTTATATAACAAATGAAGATTATTATTACATTTATTTTCATATTATCATTATTCCTGTTGTATTTACTGTTCTTGTAGAATTCATTAAATTTCTAAATCTGCCTAATATTTTAATAACCTAAATCTAAGACAAAATTGAGTAAAGCAGAAATGATAAAACTGTGGAAAATAATTTGGATTCATATCATTCTAAGGTCTAGATTATATATATTTCTCATTCACCTATTTGTTTTCTGAACAGCCCAACTGAAAGTCGTATTAATCAGGCGATGGGGTATTCTCTCCTTCACTGCAAAAAGCAATTTTCAAAGGCTTGGTGACGAGTACTGGGCCACATATTACTCTTTTCAAAGAAGTGCAGTTCAAATAAAATAAAATAAAGACATTCATGTGAATAAATATGATAAAGTGCACAATTCGAATGAATAAGTAGAAATATTTAAAATAGTTATTTGAAGAAAAACAACTTCAACCGCACAACTCAAATAAGTAAAATAAAATTTTAAAGATTAAAAAATCTAAAACTGACAACTGTGATTAAAGAGTAGAACATAAAGTAAAAATAAGAAACGATACTTTTTATTGCTCTATTTTCCACATAGAATGAAAGGTAAAGTGGTATAGTTTTGCAGTAAACTGAAAAGTTTGCTAAATTAATTATTCTTGGCATAAAGTAAGTTTTGGCTTGGATTATTTTATTATGGCAAAGCACTCAAGGGCTGTCTATCTGAGAGGAGGGGATGCCGAAGGGGAGGACTTTCCAAGGGAAGCTGGCAAGTGTACACGTAGGACATAGGGAAAATCACGAAAACGCCTTTACAACCAGCCCGTTCGCTGGGATACGAGCCCCAGACCTAACTACCAGTGATCAACGACTTAACCACTCGGTCGCTAGTGGACTGACACAAAGTAAACACAGGTAATTTATGATTTACTTCTTTAATTTCAAATTTTAAAAAATTTTATTTTTGAGAAAATTTGAAATGTAGAATCGAAATATGGAGCTATATATAAGTCTGCATATCTTAAGCTGCGTGTTTTCAGTTGCAGGAAAGCTATATATATAAATAGATTCTTCATTATTTAATAACAGAAAGTACAGATTGGTTCAATAACAGAATTATAATACATCTGAAAACTGACTACACACGAGACTGCATGGCAAAAAAATACTTTATGTTTTACGAAGTGAATGTTTGACAATACTAGTAAGTGAAATACGATGTCCAAACAATTTTTTAAAGATTCAACTGAAGACAGTTTTAACGTCAAAATGAGTATATCTTGTTTTTATATAGTCATAATTTAGACGTTAATTATCCGGATTTTGTTAATATCCTAATGAAATTTTGCAGCTGGTATGGATATTTGTAATTCTAAAACAGCTGAAATCTAGCCAGAATCACCAAAACACTTTAACGCTACAAACGTTGTGGTAAAAGGGAGAGTCAATACTAATCTATCCAAGTCTTAAAAAGGACGAAAGTGTTTTCTCCTTTCTAGTGGTTCGACACGCAAGATCCGTTTTAGATTAGCAAAAAGGCCATACATCGCCGTAGCTTATGCCAAGTTTTAAATGGATTTTGTAACTAGCTTCCGAGGCAAATTCGGTGAGTAAAAAAAGCTACAAATTTGCGTCTTGTTTTCGAGCCTTATTTAGGAGATTGCTACTCTAATGTAGTCACGTTATCCATGGCAGGCGCATATATTCTGCGACTAAATTTGGTATTCTGTCACGAAAGGAACTGCACCAGGGTTTTTAATCATGTAATAGGTGAAGATATAATGGCTTCATCCATTTCTTTTATGACCTGCATCATTTCCTCTAGTCAGCTTCCCACTTATCCGAGGAAAATTAATAATGATTATCAGCTTTCAGTAAAAAACAGAGAGAAGTATATTATCTTGTTTTCATGTTGCATAAATTGTTATTTTCTGTTACTTTCAAATTGTTCCGTTACTTTTCTAAATTTTCAATAAACAGACATAGGAAGTTGCTTTTGTTGCAGAGTCTGTTTTTACAATAACAGTAAATGGATGAAGAAGGCCGGAAATTTCCAGTAAGTACCTCTAAAATTTGAAATCTACAGCAAGATATCATAAAAATGCAACAGGTTTTTGCCTAATAAAGAAGTAAAAAAATATTTCTATCTTAAACTTTATTTATAACTTCAAGAGCCTCTTTTAAATTTCAGTTAGCCGTGAAATCCTATTCATTAAAGATAAGAAACACAGAAAATTTTGTTAGCATATCGTAATACATAAGGTCCTTTATTTGTCCTCAACGTAATAAAATTATTATGTTTCTCAGCAGAGTGAGAAAGTAATCAATTAAAAAATTACTGTTTCCCTATTTCTCAAAAACATTTTGCAACAAACTTTTATAGTATAAGTATGATGAATAAAATACGTGTCTAATGCCTTGTAATAAATAAACTGGTTGAAAAGTTTTTAACAGTAACTTTCCATAAACTATCGTCTACATCCAAAATAAAATCAAATTACGAAGATGAAATTTCGTAGAAAAGTACAAATCATAATCCTTTCTATAGGTTTCTACTCTTAATTTTATTCCGAAAGCATTGTTGCGAGAGTACGGGTTCGTAACGGACCGAATGCACACAGAACCAATGATGGATTGATAAAATTTCACAATGGAAATATTTTATAGTTATAGAACTTTCTATAAAAAATTCGTACAGCTCTTCTCACTATGACAAAGCTCAATCAGTAGTTACCACTTTAAACTGCTAAGAATGCTAAATAGAACGCTACGCAAAGTGCATGTAAAGAGCAAAGATATATGAGCACAGAGATCTAAGGCACAGAGATTGCTGGCATATACGTTTAAAGTTACATAGAAGGGCCTGATGCGGTTGCTGTTACATTTCGCGATCCATTACGGTTTTTCAGTTACAAAAATGCCCGGACAATAATGTCGCCAAGTTTCGCGATTTTCGAAGATTTCTCGGCAAATTTATCAATAATAATTAATCGTCAGATTGGGATTACCTCACCAATTTAACGAGATACCATTTACCTCACTATTATATTGTCTTGTCGCTGTAATTTAATTTTTATGGTAAAGCTTCGCTTTTTCGACGCACTTCATGTTACGTTACACAAGTGATACTATTACGCTCAACCGATATAGTGGTTAGCGTCGCTGACTGCCGTGCCGAAGGGCCCGGGTTCGAATCCCGGAGAAGGCATGGATGCTTGTAAATGTATAGTGTCGTGTGGCATGGCGGCACTCTAAATATGCGGCGGGCCGAATGTCTTCTCGTGTGGTTTGGTGGAAGTGGAGAGGAGTGGGAGACCTTCGGACCCGTCCCCCGGGGTTCTCTCCATCAAACCTGGGGGCGGAACTCAGAACCCGGAAAAGGCATCAAACGACATATTATTGTAAAACTCGCCCCGAAAAGTCAGGCATGCATCTTGTAAAGATATACAAAATGTTAAAATATAAAATTTTTATACAATAATTTGGGTGTGTAAGAATTTTAAGTTACTGATAAGAAATGCATCAAAAAGGCTGCGCAAACGTCTCGAGTTGCTGGTGCGCCACCCGATAAGGTCCGAGAGCAAAGGGTGCTTTGAGCGTCTCAGTGCTTTCCATTTAAACCAGCGCTAGCTCTTACTAACAGCAAAGTCTCTCTTTTCTCCATACTGCATGAGCTAGCGAATATATGCAAGAACCAAAGGAAAGATAGTAAAGTACTTAAATTAAAATTAGTTGGTAATTAAATCTTAAAATAATTATCATAACGCCAGTAAAAATAATTTAGCTTTTTATTTTTATGTTAGTTCAATAAAGAGTGACTCTACGATGTGATTTACCCACATTAAAAATATTGCTTGAATTTAATGCGATTTTTTTTTGTTTTATTTAAGGTTCTAAATAAATAAAAATGTATTTAATTGTTATACTCAATTTGAAATAAAAGGTAGTTGATGGAAAGGCAAATCAGAAATCTGCTCTATATTTAATTTTTTCGAAAGATTCGTATTTTTTAAACTTCTTTTCACAGAAATAAAGATATATTTTATTCTGCGTTATTCCTTGTGAAATAAAGTATGATAAACGAAAAAAGCATTGCCTTCCTTGCATTACAATAGGCACGTATTTGACCTAGAATGAAACATAATTCATTATCTAGTTTTTCAAATGGCCAGTTTTGATCCTGTTATTTGCTATTAGAAATTCTACTCAACTCTCAAATTCTTTATCTTTTAATTTCTTCTCTCTAGCAGCCGTTAACTTTCAAAACTGGAAAATGCAGGCGGCCCATGTTATAGAAAACTCCCTGTTTTTTTTAATAGTATATGCCACTGATACAAAATATTGTCATGAATTTTGTATATAAGTAAATAACTTCAGTAAAGTTATATGTAAAACTGTAGCGTCTCTTGTATAATGTAGCATGAAACGTCTTAAGATTTAGAAATTCCGCCGGAACAATAAGTTTACAGGGGGAAGTCCACTTAATGTTGAGGTCGATTTTTGTCACCAAACATAAAGAGAAATCGCCAAATGCCGCCAGAATCATTGACCATTTGGAGATATTTCTGTCTGATCCCTGTGTAACTGTAATTGTATTCGGCCCTATATTTAACTGTATATGCTTCCATCAGTTTCAAGAAATCGAAGATATTGTAAATTTCTTGGCTAGCCAAGAAAGTTTCAGTATAATTTTAAATACAAATTTAACATTTTATTCCTGTTATGATATTATAAATTTAAAACCTAAAACTGAAAACCGAAGTTTCAAGTTTTAAGTACTAGAGACGACAGATAGTGGAAAAAGCAAACTCTTGGCAGCTACCAGAGTTCAACAGGAGTTGTCTCCGCTTTCCCATCAAGAGTTCATTTCAACAGAAATAATTTTGATATGGCCAGATCAGCACTCATGGTACATGAGTGATTCATATTTTTCCCGAGTATATTATGAACCTTTCAGTCTTAGAGACGCTAAGCATCTCTAACTAAATATTTCTAGCTATACATGAATGTTTAGAGCATAATATATAATACTAACGGAAGTACCCGATGCCAGTTAAGTTAAATTGAGAGGAATGCATCTAACAACAGGAAGAACAATACCGCTGTAATCCTTCTCTAATAACGATGCAAAAAATACGATTCATTTTCATACATTTTTCAATCTGATGCGATATGGAACCCACATAAAAATTTCGATAGAAAAATAAGCAAATTATCTCTCATTATATCATTAAAAATAGTTTTTAATGGTTAACAACACAGATTTTAATGATTTTCGCCTTTCCAATCAAATGGTCGTAAAAGCTCCATCCAATATTTCACCTATATTCAATTTTAATCGATTAAATGTAGCAAAAACGTTACCATAATTGATCAGAAATCACTAACGCGAAGAAACAAACAGACATTCTTCTTTATTTGTATAGATTTTGTAATATTTACGAACTTTTGATTAACATACTCTACGATTTGAAAACGACCAGCAGCGACACGTTTCGAAATAACGCATTTTTATCTCCAACGCTCGAGACTGTTGCCATTCGGAAAAATGAAGTGAACATTAGTGCTTTCAGAGTTTTTAATTAATATTCCGGCTGATTAAAGTCGTACGAAGATGGGAATATTCGAAATAGCTTTCTGCGAATTTTTGGTATCGGGAGTAATGTATTTAATATTCGACAATGCTATTTTTACTTCATCGTAAAACTTGGAAAATTTTTACTAACACTCTCTAGGATTTGAAAGCGCAACAATATTGGAAATAAAGCAGATTTTCATCTTCAGTTTGAATGACTGTTGCCACTAGGAAAGATTATCCTTTTTCCGAGTTTTTAATTAATATCTTTGATTTTACCTTTTTTTTTTCTAAAGTGGACGTCGACATTTTCCAAGCCTAGAAAAGAATTGAAAGAAGTTTGTGATGATAGCTATAATAGTGACTGAATCATTAGCGAACAAAGAAACAAACACACAGACTTCCTTTTATATATATATAGATAATATTAATTAAACACAGCTGTACTAGGGAAGATTGGGGGTCCTTTCCCAAGGCACGTGGCTAAAAAACGAAGGTTTCTTTTGCCCTGCGGAAATTAGACACTGCATCAGTTACGACCATATTGCTCAGAAAACAGCTTTTATTTAAAATTAGATAGCTCCAAGAACGGTATGATAACGGACAAGAGGAAAATAACAAGTCAGTTCGTTTTTTTTTGGGGGGGGGGGAGTTCGCTGGTATCACCGTGGGTGTTCTAATAATTGCTTGTTGATGATAATAATCCAGAAAAATAGCATTTTAATAAATAAGGCAAAAGAAGTGGATCCAGTTGGAAATGGCAGACATTGATTGATGATCTGTTAAAACTAATATCTTCTCAAACAAAAAAGAAATTCATTGAGCAAAAAAACTGTCTCCATAAATTCCCCATTTTTGAGGATATCAGAGAACTAATAAAATATGAATCTTACGTATTGTTTTCATTTAAAGTGTTTCCATTTGCCTTCGAGCAAAAAAATAAATAAATAAATAAATAAATAAATAAAACTATTTGGCATCTGCTGCTATTAAGCGTTTCTTGGCATTGTAGCATCGTTGTTGTGACCGTGCTTCCAGAAGTGCAATAAAAGACAAAATTTAATTAGGCGTGCAGGAAATGCATTGTAAAAAGAATTGCTTTGACAACAATAATTTAGCAAAAGGGGCCGCATGAAACATAAATATGTAAATAAGAGTGCTTTTCTTTACCTCCTCTATTATGCAGTTCCGGATGCCGCTGGGAGTCTAATTTATTCTATGCAATAAATACGCTTGTAGAATGAGATATTGCTGCCAACCCTTGTCAGATCAGCTCATAAATTTGCATTACGTTTCCTGAAAAAAAGAAGCAAATGCAGCTTCTGGGAATATAGCTTTCTCATTCCATTCGCTGATGCGGTGACTATAAAAAATAATAACAATAATAATTCATTTTCTTTCCGTGTAATACGTATTCCTACATCGCATTACGGTACATTTTATTTATAGTTACATATTATGCAAAATGTGTCCAATTCTATCGCTTACATTTTCTAGAATACATTTATCGGTTATCTTATGTGTGCGATCATTTGGAATAAATTATAATGTTATCATTTTGCCAAGTAATCAACGAATTAAATATGTTAAGTGTTAATAACCAATACGTAGTTTTTAACTGTGCTTGGTTTGTTCTTTGTAAATAACTATGTGATGCAAGTTTTAATGTGGGATTACATAAACCATGATGTAGTTCGTGCATAAAGGAATACTTGCTGTCGTATCCGGTTCAAAACGCCTTTATTCTTGAAAAACACAGCTGAATTGGTGCAATCGGAAAAACTATTACATTTCCCCCCCCTTTCAATTTCTGCAATGTATCTGAATTAAGAAAAGAAACCGCGCAACGCTTGCTAGCAATACAGAGAATCTACAAAGTGCATAAGATTACAAAATGAAGGTTACATTCAGAATAATATGGATTTATTTTATTATAACTGTCTAATAAAGATTTTGATTTGCAAATTTTAATATTACTATTAGTTGAAAGACATTTTATGTATGTATGGTTGGTTGGTTTATTAGATTACGGCAAAGCACTCGAGGGCTATCTGCCTTAAGAGAGGGATGCCTTCGTGGAGGACTTTTTAAGGGAAACTGGCTCGTATACACGTTACACATGGTGAAAACCACGAAAACACCCATGCAGCCAGCCCGTTCGCGGGATTCGAACCTCGGACCGAATTACCAGTGTTCAGCGACGTTACCGCTCGGCCGCTGGTGGGCCTTATGTATGTATGTATGTACATGCTTCATAAAGGTTGTGTAAGATTTACAAGACAAAATTAATTTTGAAATAGCTCAGTTCAGCGATATTGACTGTAAGCGAAATGCTATTTTTAGGATTATAATCGGATTAAAAAGGAGAATTAAGAGCTATTTTTTACATTAAAGTTGGAATTTAATATCACATATGATTTCGTGGACACATTTATACAAAGTTTCCACCAAAGTTTTACGCAACCTTTATTTTATTGTGTACTCACTCTAAAAAATAAAACTCAAAAGGTATGACCTCTATACGATAAAATTTGAATGAAATATTTGATATTAAAATTCGAGATCATATTCAAAGGCCGTGCATAAATTAAGATCGAAATATTTGCATTTGTACGTAACTAAAAATAAAGTATTAGTTTAGAAAAACGTTTCTGATGTTACAGGAATACGTGATGAGTGATTCTATGCAAAATGTTATGAAACATATTTATCAACAAGTTTTTCTTTTTTTTTTTTTTTTATCAAAATTAAGATTATAGACTTATTAATAGAATCGTATAGAATAGTCCTAGGAAACACTGGCAGGCTTCAGTATTGGCACATAACCGAGTCTTAATATTATTTATATTAAACAAAAAAGGAGATTATTTGTATTTTAAGAAACTTTTATACGATTACCGGATTATGATTCTGAGGTGTTAAAACTTTATAAGAATTTTAATAAAGAATTGTTAGATTGAAAAACTTATAAATTGCTTATGTGAAAACTCTTTCGGCATACCAAATGTAACGAAATTATAAATTAAAGATCTAGTAAATCACAAAAGAGTATTACCGAATTACATTTGCGAAGAAAAATCAATCTCAAATTATTCTAATTTATTTATTAACCGACCCCTCGATGCAAACGGAAAATAATGTCAAAGATTTCAGATTTTGAAACTAAATATAGTCGTCAATTTTCGTCGTACAAGAGTCAAACGGTTTGTGTTTAATTTTTCATATCGAGCACAATATTTTCTTAACTGTAGAGACCGAAAGAATGAGTAAAAAGTCACAAGTTTTCAAAACTGATTTCTTTAAATTTAAATTTCCAAAACATGAATCTGCATCATTTTAAACATTTTCATAGCTGAAAGCATCTGTCTAAGACCAATGGGTTCGAAACTAAAGGCCAGTATAGACACGATTCACATAACATATTGCGAGCAGATGTATTAAATTTAGACTGAAATCCCATTCAGTATTAAATTTAGACACTATGTGCTGAACTCAAACATGTAGAAAATTTTAAATTCCTTTCATTCAAAAAGAGGGCCTCGGTAAACACTGTCTCTTCCACGCACATTTAGAAAGCGGTGAGCTTCTCAATCTATTCCTTGCAACCTGGCCATTCTATAAAATTAAATTGAAAAAAAAAAAAAAAAAAAACTTGGAACAAAAAAAAGAACAAGTTCTAAGACGACATGGTACATTATTTACTTTTTTACTCGATAAAGTTAGGAAGTTCGGTTAAAAGTCTTTTATTTATTTATTTACTGCACTTCGAAGGAGGTGTATTGTTTTCACTTAACATATAAAATCCTGTCAGGCTAAAATAAAACCCGTTGACAGGATCATGTCTCAGAAACTGGCATAGGAGAACAGCAAACAAAATGTAAATGCGAAGAAGCTTGCCACAGAGAGAAATAAAAAAGGAATTAGTTTTTCTTCATGAACTCGCTTACTGTGGGTCTCAGAATGCAGCCATTTCGCAAAACATTACTTATTTTTAAATTTTTATTTGAAATTTAGGCAGTCTTCTATTAATTAACATACCGTTCAAAAATTCTCACCAAATTTGTTACCTCAAGAACTATTTATTACTCGTAAATAACTATCTATATCTCTAGTTATTTATGACAATTTTATTACAATAATTAAATAATTCCTTTACTCATACTTTCAAATGATGAAAACAAAAGTTACACTAACTCTCTAAAAAGAACAACATCATAGTATGTTGCCATTCTCTGAAATATAAACTTTTACAAAACATAGATAATAATAATATGAATAGATAATGAATAAAAATACCTATAAAGAAAACGATTACATCTGCTTGAAGCTTGTGCAATATGACTCAGCTGCAGTTAGAAAAATATAAACAAAAATATTGTTCATCAGTCAAATATTAGTCAAAATATTGTTCACATACTGAGCTATCTGAATGCGGCAAAAATACTTCTTGTTAATTTAAGGTTTTATTGCACTCTTTTAATAATACATATAATTTATAACCCCCTTTTATATCCTATTAATTAACTCTTAAAAATTTAATAAAAGACCCATTTAAAACTAAAGCTAAAAAGGTCATACATATATATACAAAATTAAACTGAATGCTATAGCTTCACATATATGCAATCAAATTTACTTTCTGAATAGATGAAATTAAAGAGATATTCATTGATTGCTTATACTTCAAGAAAGTGTCAAAATGTATTAAAATAATAAATATATATCATTTAAAATGTTAATGTTATATAAAGTTAGTTTTACAGCGTATTACTAATCAGGTGAATATTAGTCATCATTCATGCACCCAAAACTGCAATTTGTAACTCATTTGTACTAATTGTAAGTTAATGAAAATAGTTTGCGCTAATATTTATGTTTCAAAGTAATACCTGTTTGAAAGAAAAGTTTAGTAAATATATAAAAGAACTTGACTGTTATAGAAATTTGTCATAAAATACTGTAAGACAGGTAGTTTGTAATTTCTTATTACTAAGAGACATGGTGCGGAATAAACCAGGTATATTTTTAATTAATTTAAGCAAACTATTTCCCATGTAGAAAACAACGAATTGGCACTTAAAAAATATATATATATGTAACTGGATGTGTCACTGGGATCTGAAAATGTGCATCATTAAATTTGCGAATAGGTATGATTTTGCCATGAAGCAGTTTAAAGTAATTTCAATTTAATATTTTGCTAGTAAAAAGGAAGAAACAATATTCTGTCTTCAGAAATGTAACATTTAAGATTTGTTTCTAAATTAAATATTATTTTTATTTGCTATTCTTATGTATTAAAATTCTTATGTATTAAAATTATGTACAAGATCGGTTTGAAATTTCAAATACTGATGAGAACTTCCTGCCAAAATTACACTACGGTATGTACGAGACAGTATGAATCAATAGGTAATCCTGCCTAAATTTCAGCATCAAATTTCAGTTATACTAAACTGAGAAATAAAGACGTGTTTTAAACATTGAGCTAAATAAAATAATATGAATATTTAAATGAATGATACTCAGAAAAAAGACCCTAAGTTAGTGGAATTTCTCGGTAGAAAAGAGCTGCAAGTTTTTCTATTTGAGGTTAAATTTGAAACTTGAAAGTTTGTAGCATGCTATTGCAAGAACTGTGCTATAATTTATTTCTTAATTTCCTAAAATTCATTTAAAGCTAAGGAGAGTTTTCTGTTTTTCTTAATGCAAAGTCAGTTCAGTTTCAACAAAAGTTTGCTTTCATAAATATTGATTAGCAAGTATTTCATCATTTTAGAGGACTATTGCTCTGATAATAAATTCCTGAAAGCTGAAGTTCTTTTTGTATTAGTTCATTTCCGTGTATTAACCAGTTATTTTATGTTATGTCATGTTTTGGATTTTTAGTTACATCTCCCTTTCGTTTTCCCGCCAGAATGCAAATTCAATTCCCGTGTATTTAAGGTGATATTTTTAAGTTGTAAGATAGAGCGTGTTCTGCCTTTCGAGGTCACGTTACTGCGATGCTAGATAAGGTAAGAGTTGCAGTCTTTGGCCGTGCATTATAATTGCCGCTAGATGATATTCATGCTGGTTAAGTTTCGAGCCAACTTCGCGTTAACTGATCTGTATAGCCTTTGGCTATCTGTTTATTTGAATTTAAATTTTACGTTTGAACTTATGGTTATTAAATTATCTCGGAGAAGTGGTTGGCTGAATTGTAAGCAAAAAGTGTGCCTTCTGTTCTTATTTAGCTTGAAATAAAGGATCGTTTACGTCATTAGCAATTTAAATTGTTACTTTATACTTGGCAATAATTCAGTTAACGTCTACTAAGTGTTTGAACACTTTACATGATTGAAAGCACTCCAAACTCTATAGATTTAAAACAACGTTCTCCAAGTTGATAACTCAGAGTAGAAATATCTATTCTTGCAATGTTTCAACAATTTTTCTGTTAATAACTGTTATTGTTTTTTTATTTATTGTAATTATTTTGATACGTGCGTATACTTGAACAACTGATTATGGCGAAGTACATGTCCTTAACGGGAGAAAATCTTTCGTAGATCATCACAGGGAAGATTTCGTGGATGACATTTTTACGGCAGACGTTCACATACTAACATTACACATCATGATTTAAATGGAGTTTAAGTTTTTCAGAAAATGCGAATTCCTGTAATATGCAGTGTGAGTATTTATTATGGCAGCATTGCTCATAACCATCAGAAGGCAAAGAAATTTTTGTACATTTCTTTAATCTCTATTCCATATGACGGTATTTTACAACATAATGCACTTAAATACATTCAAAGTTCTTTCTCGTAGGAAATATATTTAAAAAAAATAACTTGTTTGGAATTGCTTATCTGAATTATAGGTTTTCTTTCACATTAAAAATATATCAATTCAAATTTAGTTATTAGCATTAAATCATTTAGTTTCATTCTTAATACGTAATTCATTTACTGATGTGCTATGGTACTGCAACATTAGACGAGTTAATTACATTTATATTTCTCTATAGTTAAGTAAAATATATATTGATCAAATTAAAATTACTGCCAGTAATACTTTCGCTTTACGTGGATGAGACATATAATTTGTTTTAACCATGGTATAGTTGAGAAATGTATTGTGTCATACATTTTTCACGTTCCAGAAATATCATTATATTTTTTTACTTTCCTTAATGCACAGAAGGGACTTGAACTTTGATGCTTTCAATATGTATGGCTTCGAAAATTTTAAGACGGAGGTTTAAATTGCGCTTCTTATACAATGCCATGAAATTTGAAATTCTAATATTTATTTGCGTGTTCCGAAAGCGTTAAGAAAGCGACACCCTGTAGAAAAAGGACTTGAATAGAATGCTGGATCGTTAATTTCTTTTATGAGCACGAAATTCATTTAAAATGCCATTCTGTATTCATGAGTTTAATAACGTTTACCTCTCATCCATTCATTTCCACATCAAAAGTACTTTTGTTCGATGACGTTTCGTGCTATTAAAAACGAAACATTTTTATTAGAGGTGAGAGAAGCATTTGCTCTTTCACAAAAGAAACTGAAACCGGGAACTGTCAACCCCTTCTGTGGTTTGATAAATATTTATGACTGAATGGAAAAATAGCTGAATTTCTGTGAATAAAAAGATTTAAAAGTTTAGGAGAAATCGAGTTTCTCAGCCTGCTGCTGTTGCTTAACCAAATAAGTTCCCTAGATTTAATTTACAATTTTTTTTTCTTCCAAGTGATAAGTACTTCAAGCCACAACTAAACGCAATTCGTTCGTAAGCTAGAGCAACATAAACCATGAAGCTTACGCCATATAAGCATGTATTTTCACGTTTACAAGTTTTAACGTTAAATATACTTGAAAAACAATTGATATTTAGTTCTGAATAAAACAGAAACACAAAATATCTTTCGCAGGTTTGAACACAATGTGAACATCAATAAGTTATATGATTGATAATTTATTTTGGTAACGACGAATGTAGTATTATTATTATTGAATCATATTGGATAGCGTTTTATTTCTGAAAGAAGCAGACTGATGTAATAAATTTTTACCTTTAAGTTCAAAACAATGACACATTTTGTCGCTGATAGGAAAGAATTAGACATGAATCTAGTACTACAGAAGATGTCGTAAACTATTGCAGACTCAGCTCCAGAATACAGTTTTATTAAGGGCAACAGCCTTGAATAACTAGTGCTGAAGTACTTTAAAAAGGAAAGCTATCGGATATCACAACAATAATCCCCATGAATCATTTATAAGTAATCAAACATGTAAATAAACACATACAACGTGTCGCATTTCTTGATCTCTTTCCTTCTACGTATGTGGGTGATTACGAAATGCAACAATTTACGTTTGTTGTTTCCTTTACATACTTGATCATCCATGAAAGTTTCGTGGCGATTGGCGACAAGAATTCTGAGAGCTATGCTTGTAAGTGCCTTTTTAATCTGAATGCTAACACGAAATACCCGCTGTTTTTACTATTCTACTTTTTACAGTTTTTTTTTTTTTTTTTTTTTTTTTTTTTTTGCCAGAAGTATTATTTCCCTCTAAAACGGAAATAAAATTTTAGGCCACTGTTTCTTAAATTTCTCCTAATGATTGTTTTTGCATTTTTAAAAATGTTCTAACACTTACGCAAATTTGACTATATGCTTTGTCCCAGAAGTTTCTAGACTCAAGTAAATTACATGTTTAAAAAAAAAACTAGAAATGTTTAAAATTACTCAATTAAAGTATATTTATTTAACACACATGTGCCTTGCATTCTAGTAAATATTTAACAAAAATATCAATTTGTCTTTTAGAAGAAATAAAAATAGAAAACATGGGCGTTCAGAAAGCTTATAGATAAATGTTATTTTATGCAAACTGATTAGCAACAATCATGATGGGCAACGTTAGCTTTTTATATGATAATGCCCTCATACATTTAAATACCTATTACGTGTCACTCTAAAAATTTTTGCTCCTCATAGTAAAATTATCTTTCTCTAGAAAATGCTCATATTTCTTCATGTGTGTCAATTTTTTCTGAACTATTCATAATTAGTCTGATATTATTTTCAAAAACAAATATGTTTATATTGTTATATATATATCTCAGGATGACTAACTAATTATTACGCTGTCGAAGGAAATGATATGTGCTTCATTGGATGTAAAATAGTTTCACACTATTTTATTTATATCGAACATAGCCTTGTACTCTTAACAAATATTTGTAAACCTGAATGAACATCAAACAAGCTTTTAATAAAACAGTTCTAGAATAACTGACATTTTCAAATTATTTATATAAAAAATTCAATATTATTTAGAAGGCTTCATTTACTGGCAATTTAGAGTTTTAGAAAATAATCCCAACTCTTCTACTTACAAAATAATTCTGCTTAATTTACCGGAAATGCACGTTTAAAAATACGTAATATATAAATAACAATAAAGAAAATAACAGTTCTAATCTCGCAACATTATTTTGACTAATAACAAACTGAGATTTTTTTTGCATAATGTGATAATAAAAAAGGCTCAATTGTCTGAAAATTTAGCTCAGTAATCTTTTGTCTGAAGATTTTCCTTCACAAACTGCTTTGAAAAATGCAATGTCCTCAATACTTCCCCGACTACTCGTATTCCAAACAATTCAGAAATTATTCATACATACTTCTTATATTTTGTTGATTCTTATTCTTAACCGTTCCCATTTCTCGAAATCTCATAAGAAGGGTAGTTCTTTTCTTTGATATTCAGAAGAGGGAAGATGTCAATTATTATTCCATCCCTCGGGTATTGATCCGTTATCATAACGGGCAAAATGGTTTCCGTTACGAGTATTAGCTTTCGCTTTTGCACGTATCCGGACCGTTCAAAAAGCTGAGAATCATAAGTCAATATGAATCTTGCCTTTGATATTAATAACCGTACAATACAAAAAAGCAACTAAAGAAATTCTTAGAAGATATCATCAATTTCAAAATTACTTGCTGTTGGATGAGAAAATGGTAAAAATACAATGATTCTACTTAGATTCTTCTGAAACGTTTAAATAAATAATGAATCGAGAAATATTTTTATATTTTGTCCGATATTGAAGTATTCCGATATAGGTGTCAGATAATTTATAATTGCTTGTTTTACAGATTCAAGAATTATATTCTTAAATGAAAAATCATTTTGCACAGCGAGTATGTACATTTAGAAAATGCTACTGTATCAACTAAAAATTTCGTTATCATCTTAAAACAGATAAATTATTGTTTCTTAACAAATAACATATAATTTAAAACGTGCATCTGAAAATATATGTCAATTTACATATTTTGCAAGTAATAGCATTAATATTAACTGCAATCTGCAAACGTAATTGTGTTATCAAACACATCGAAGAATTTAGAATTCATGTTTACGAAAACAAATCATTAAAACACATAAATCAAAAGAAAAATTTTCTATCTGATTCAGGTACGTAGTTTTTAGTATACCAATGGAAACAATTTTATGCTTAAACAGTTATGATACTCCTACTAGTTTTAGAATTAATTCTCTTAAGAATGAAACATTAGAATGTAGAATCTTAAATTTAAAAAATGAGCAGTTTAAAATGCAAAGTCAATTGGCAAAAAAATAGGACTATGATATTACTACGAATTTTGTATAATGTTAACATGGGCTGCTATAAGAGAGCGGAGCTTTGCCGAAAAATTAATATTACAGGTGCAAATCTATTTAGCATTGAGGTAAATGGTCATCTCGTTTAATTGGTGAGATATCGCGATGTCTCCAAAGTAGCAAAGGTTTTAAAAATTAATTTTTGTCGCCAAATTTGTTGAGAAATTGCGTCAAAAGTCGCCAAACTTAAAGCCATTTGACGACTTTTTAGCCTGCCCCCTTTATAATTGTAATTGGTATTGTAATTAATTATTTGTAATTGATCCCCATATACGGCCCTCATTTGTAACTTTAACCGTATATGCCTTCCAGCAATTTGGAGAAATGGAAGGTGATAGAAATTTCTTGGCGGTCGGGAGGAAACTATATAAGACCGGCAACAGGTCCTCACACACCGTGACTAAAGAATATGAATAAGAGAAGAAATCAAGCTTCTTAGACACAGTGTAAACCAAACTAGCTCGCTTCAGGTGACCTTCGAATCAAAGACAGTACGTGGAGAAGCAAACGCTCAGAGTGCTAGCCAAATTCATTCATGGAGAATCAACCCTACTTCAAACCGTATTTCCTCATCGTCCTAAAAATAGGACAGCACACACACATGGTCTTTATATAAAATCTTTGAAATTACCGAATTAAAATTATAGACGATATGTTATTTAAGAGACATTTGTCTTTACCGCAAGTTAGAGTTAATTTAGATATTTTTTATTAATTTTTTAAAATGGGGATTTTTGCAGATTTTTTCCTTATGTTTTCAACAAGTTTATTAAAATTTTGACCTCCAAGAAAAACACACAGATCAATTTACTGAGATATTATTCCATACTTTTAAATCAGTAAAAAATATGGTCAAAACAATGGTACCTAAAAGATAAATTTTCCTTGCATTTTTAACTGTCGTAAAAATAGGACGACGGTAAAATCCACTACTACCAAATCCCCATCAGGTTGTAATAGAGATAATCTTTTCTTTTTCTGTTACATTCCAAATATTGCTATTTTACAACTAACCACGTGACAGACAGGTGTGCGAAATGTGGGGAGGAGGTTGTGTAAATGTTTCAAACACAGGCGTAGGCGTTGATCATTTTTCATCTCTCCTGCTTCCAAAATAACATAATGTCTCTACAGTGGCCCCCGAACTAAAATGGAGGTGGATGATGGTTCTCCATCCACAGGATTTGGCGAATGGGTCTCCTAATCCCCAGTCCCCCTTAAAAGTGAGAGTATATAAGGTATTTTCCCGCCTTCTAAGCATGTCTTCGCAGTGTAACGGTCAGCACGCTCGACGCGCATTCGAGAGGCCCTTGGTTCGAGTCTCGGCGAAGGCGTTGCTCATTTTACACCTGTCCTGATTCCGAAATAACCTAATGTCTCTACAATCGAAATAGACTAAATTTCTCTCTTTTTTGCATGCTTGAGTTTTGGAGAAGAATAAAATTCCTAGGATACAAAATAGGAAACCGCCTAAGGAAATTGTGAATGATCCATTATCTCATACAGTTGTCCAGAATTTGCTGTCAAAAATTACAAACCCTGAGATACATAAGATTCATATGGATATTTTTTTTTTACTTTCCATGAATCCGTTTTGCAAATAAAAACGTTTTCGCTACAGGTATTGTTAGAGAGCGCAGAATGTTTAAATGCCCACTTATACTTTCAAAACAATGTCAAAAATTGAACGCGGCTTCAGATAGCAGTCTTGATTCAAAAAACAAAGTCGCAGCAGTTCGATGGAACGACAGTTGTATTATTTCAGTAATCTTCAGTTTCGAAGAAGCAAAAAGTGTATTAATCGTAGAATGAAGAGTATAATGTGGCAGAAAACGGGTAAAGATACTAATGTGCATTGCTTCCTACAATAAATATAAATACGTGCTTCACCTATTTGAGAATCATGCAGCAGCTTATGTTATTTCAATTGGAGGAAAGAAAGGGTATTGGCCTTTATTCGTTAATCGTTTGAAACAGCATATCAATCAGTTATTTAGTAATGAGAGTCTGAACCTGCTTGATTTTTGAAGACACATAACAGTTCCTATTTGCGACTTCCTATTCCAGGAAAACCAGCTTGCAGAAAATTGGGTGTTAAGCAAGTTAATGAAAATTTTCAAAAGCTTCAAAGTGAAAATGTTACTGTGAAAAACCCATAACATAGACAAAGAAGATGCCAGCTAAAATCTTGCACAACAAAAACTACAATTATCTGTAAAACTGTAACGCTGTACTATGCTTAGGATGCTTTTCCCCATTCCTAATTAAGTAAGAATAGTTAGCACTGGATTATACCATTGTTCTATTTTTAGGACAGGCTGTATTGATCAAGCTAATAAGAATTTGGTATTTTTTTTTTTATTTAACATATATACATAGACTTAGAGTAACACATACTTAAGAATTTATGAAAAAAGTATTTTTTTTTAATGTTTTGTATAATATGGGTTAAAAACAGTATACATATAAAGTTCAATAGTTCTACTTTAAAGTGCAAGTAAAATTCTCCTACTTGATAGTGAAGAATAAAGCGTAAATCTACTTTTTGAGAATAGTTTTTTTCCTATTGTTTATATCTTGAACTTTTTATTTTGCAGTGTGCATTGCAAATGATTTTTCATTTTGCAGAAAAATTTTTCGTTTCACAATTAATCATTTTCAAACTTGAATAGTTGATAAATGGTTGCTATTGTTTTAAATCTTTAATATAATATTATATTAAATTATGGTTAAGTTTTAAATTTGCACGTTCCTATATTTACATAAATAAATTCCTCAATGTAACTTTTATTATTATTATTAAAAAATAAAAAAAACAATGCTAAGAGTAGCGAGATCGGAAGCGGCCAGTAATCTTCGTACTGGTCACCCTCCAACATACTGATCACGTCTTTGACCACTTAGTTTGAGGTGAGCGGTGAAGAATCCGGTTTTCAACCTATCAGTTAGTGGAATGCCGGAAAGGAAAAAGCAAGCTAAGGCATAGGTTTAATTATTATTTTTAATGTACTTATTTTATCAAAGATTACGAATCAAATGTACATTTATCCACTCGAATTACAGCATTTCTTTGCTGTAGCAAGTTGTTATTAATAAGAAATGTTAAATAGATTAATTATGCTTCCGGAGATGTTTTAGAGTCCCCTCATTGCGCAACAGAATTCGATAAAATTTTTAGTGGCGTTAATGTTGTTAAATGTTTCGGAATAATACTTAGATTTTAAAATAGGAGTCAATATGGAATCACTTCTCTTAGAAGATGCTATTTTTGTGATTATCAGCAGGAGGGTTTCTAGAATTGTCTCTAGCATTACTATTATGTATTATATTCAAATTTGATGGATTTGATTAAGTTTGTATTTTGGAAATTTAGGGCTGCCGTCAGTTCTTAAGAGTAAGGCAGAGAATCTGTATTGCATAAGAAAACTTCATACTAAGATACTTTCAAATGTTTCGGATTTCTTTAATAGCCTGAATAATAAAATGTTTCAATGAAAATTTCCATTCAGTCATTCATTACATTTGATTTTATATTATTTCTCATACAATGAAATGGATTTTTAACGTAACGCTGGCAACTTATTATTATATTATTATAACATTATATTTATAACATATTATAAATATAATGTTATAATAATATAGTTATTTAAGTTATTTATAACATTAAAGAATTATAATAGCGCTCTGACAGGTTCTCAGAAATTTCTGATGATTTTGGATGGCATTCGTAGATGAATTTCAAGTAAAGTTTGTAAAAGTAGCCTGTAAAGTATGTAGACGCCCTACACATTTTCAACTCAATTTTTCTCCATGGCATTGCTATGTCGCTGAAGCTTTAATTCTTCCCCAGCTCAAATTCTTCTCCGTGACAAAGGATCACTATCGTCTTTTATCTATCCAAGCTTCGTTTCTACGAAAGTTACTTTCAAATAACGTTCAACATCAAGCGCAGAAGGGTCAAAATTTCATCTGAGCTGGTAAATTTGAGCTTCGAGCAACAGAGCAGCAATTAAGCACAATATTCGTATTCGTATGCGCAGTTCAGAGAAAACATAGAGTACTGAGAGATTTCCGTGCGAGCTTCACTCTTTAGATGCACTTAGCAATGTTTGGTTCTTTGTAGTTTGAAGTGGTAACTACTGATTGTGCTCTGTTATACTGAGAAGAGTGTACAAATACTTTTGTGTAAGTTCGAGAACTGTAGAGTGTTTTCTTTGAGAAAATAAATTTTATTAAACTGTTATCTTTATTCAACCCATTCGCACTCAATAATATTATTTAAAGGTAAATCAATGCCACGTGAAGACTTTTCATTTATTTAATAAACATCGTCAGAGTTTTTCACTAGAGTCACATTTATTTTACTAGATCGCTCGTTCACGAGGCTTCCACGAGGTTCGCGATGCTTTCGGTGCATAAATATGCCTGCAGTTAAAACTAGTTTATATGCTAAAGTTATTTGTTGGAAGATTTAAAAACAAATTGCAAGATATAAATACTTTATTAGTTAGATTATGAACAATAATAAAATAAGAACTTTTTAAGTTTATATAAACTGTTCTGCCTCTGAAGATATTTTCATACTGAATTCCACAACACTTACAAAATATTGATTTTAATGATCATTTAATAAGACAGTTATTTAAAATGGATTAGTAATACATAATTTTAAAATATTTTAAGTGTATTATATTTTTATATTGAAACTAATTCAGTTTAATGATTAAAATAGAATTATGTTAAGAGATTACGTTCATTCCTCATACATTTCTTTCTATGCTTAATACCTTTCATTGCTAATAAACATATCGTTTTCTACACTTTTCTAAACGTTTGATAGCATTTTAAGACTATCGAAGATAATGAAATGAGCCAGTTAACTAATTAGTTCTCTTTGCAATTCTTTATCGCAATTGCAAAGTAATTTCAAAAACTATGAAACGATGTTTAGGTTTCCTGTCTGTAAGTCCCAAAACTAGAAAAGAGTCTATCGAACCCTTTTTCATCAAGAAAGCAGACAGTTAAAAAATCAAAAGTAAAGACACAGATATTTCCTTTTTTCTGTTAATATTTCATTCACAGTTAGTTCATACATATAGCTCGTGTTTCATATCGCTTTGATTTCCTGTTACCCATAGGATTATTTATTTATTTTTGTTTCGGCCATGTTTACATATAATTAACCTATTAACGATTAACAGATAGAGCAATATAAAAGTAATAAAAGTCTTACTTGATGTCTTAAATCCTAATATTGCTTTTAAATGAAATATCTAATTGATAGGAATTAAAATATTGTTATGTTTTTCTTTTCCTTCTGATTATTCTGACACCAGTTGTTGCGTTATTTTCTTCCTTCACGTACGCAGGGGGTTCGTAGATTTGATGTGAATAACGTCGACACTTGAAGAAGTATCGACACACACTGTATTTATCAATATTAATCAGGACAGCTCCCAAACACTTTTACAGTCGTCGAAGATCTACTATAACCACGCTGACACGATCAGCGACACAGCCTTCAGGTATCAGGCTATCACTATGAAGACAGCTTCCTGCAAAGCATCCAACTCTGCTTTCCGGAGTACAGCTCCCGACTCTGCTTGGTCGTTCTCGGAACTCCACATACTCTCGAGACTCTCCACGCTACAACTCGCGATGCACTCGACGACACACGAGCTCAGCTCCTGACTCTTCGGTTCAGTCTTTCCCGCAGCTCAACACACTCTCTTGACGATGCACCAACCGCGATACACTAACAGACTCCTTCAGTGGACTCGACGACCCACTCGGCACTCGCTGCCCGGCTGTCAACTCGATCGACTCCGCAGGGATTGACTCGCTAGACGAGACACACTCACTCGATGAGAGACGCACACTTCCTCTCGGTGAAGCACACTTATTGACTGCGGACCAGCAGGGTTTATATAGCTTTCAGCTTGTGTTCGCGAACATTCTGGACTAAACCGGTAAGAATTCGTTCCAGAAAGTTCTCCAACCGTCCAAGGTATATCGCCAATCTTGCCGCCAAATGTCGCCAAATGGACGATGTCTCGCCAAATATGGCAACCCTGCCCTCCTTGCTATTTTATGGCAACCCTAAAACTGCTTTGAGGGGAAGCCATCTCATCGCGCCTTTACATTTCGTAACAATATATTTAATTTGTAAAGCATCCAACCTACAGTTTTATGTACATTTACAGATATGTTGTATTTAATGGTAAATATTTCTAATGGCAATTCTGACGTAACTGTTAGAGAATTACCTGTTATTAATTTTATAGCGTTCAATATTTTACACATTTTTTGAAAATTTTTAATAGTAAATTTTATTTTGAAGTGTTACACTGCAAATTGTTTTTATTTTGTTTTACATAAATACATTATATTAATTAATTATGCATAAATTAAACGAATAATTATCATATTCGTTTAATTCGTAAATAAATCTATATCATATTAATTAAACGAATGCTTAGTTGATATTTGTATTCAACGCGTTCTTCTTTAGATTTGTGAGCTAAACTTCGAAAATTGTTTTAGGAAAGTTATTTCAAGTATTTTTAATTTGCTTTAATTAAATTTTACTCACTTTTCTCCTATATATTGCTAAAACAATGCAGAGTTAAAAATTAGTTTAGTTGTACTGATTTCTATTTTACTCTTATCTTCGTGTTTCTAGGCTAGAAAAATTTATTTGCAGTTAGATAAAGTAACTCTATAGCTAAAACCACACATCCTCTTTTATATTGATGAAACATTTATCAATGATGGATAAACTTGCTGTGAAGGATGTTTACAATAACAAAAAACTGAATATTTTGCGTAAAAAAAGCCAAATATTGTCTTTGAACAAAAGTCTTGTTTTCGAAGTTTTATACAAAAGATCTTTATGCATCTGAATTTTCAAACAGAAATATTTGGAGGAATTTAAGAAATGAAAAATGTAAAAATGCATTTCTTAAAGCAGGATATTTTATGAGCTTGCGAAGTCGCCAAATGTCAAAACGCATTGCACTTCTTTCTTGAAAATTCTGTAGAATACAAGACGTTTATCTCTTACTTTTATGGCAGAAATGACAAAGGATTTATACATGTATCAAAACAATTCTAACAATATTTGCATTTTGTTTTTCTACAAAATATTTCGAGTCAAACAGAAGACATAATTCTTAATCTTCAGATTCTGAAATTATTTTTAACCTTTTGCTTGATCGTGTGTCTTGTATTTTGAATGAAGTTATGTTAACCGGCACTTCTGTGAAGTTAAACATTAATAGCCGTGAACTGAAAATAAATTTGTTGTTATCTCAAATTTTGGGTGATATCAATAGTACACGATCAATATCACGACATGATTTTGTTCCAGATTTTCAGTTAAATTCATTTTTTAAAATTTGTTTCCGAATGTTCTACAGAATGCGAAATGCGCATTTTATAAAATAATTCTTAGTAAACAATTTTAATTATTATGTTATCGTCAAAGAAGTATCAAATAAGAAATCAAACAACAAAAATCAGCGTTATATTTGCAAATTTTCACAGAACTAGTTTCGATGGTTTTATCGAACCATTATCCTCAGCTGCCAAAGCGTAAATGAACAAGATAAAATATAGCTATTAGATAAGATAAGAATGGCTTAACAATAGGTAAGCTATTGGTGCCATCTATTGATGAAACGAGAACTAAATCATAATTTCCTTGAAGGCTGAAGACAAAGATGGATTGGGATTAGGGTCGTTAACTGAACGGAAAGATTTTATTTTAAATGTGAAACGCTGCTAGAAAATCTAGTTCACCAATGAAGATTTGTTTTGGATAATTTTGGCAAATCTTATCTAATCACTATATCTTATCTTGTTCGTTTACGCTTTGGCAGACGAGACTGATGGTTCGGTAAAACCATCGAAACTACTTCTGTGAAAATTTGCAAATATAACGCTGATTTTTGTTGTTTGACTTCTTATTTAATATTATGTTATCGCTTATTATTGCGTTATTAATATTATCGCTATTAATGAAGCCACATTCAATAATAGCAACAGAGTAGCTCGTAAATAATCAAAGATGAATACACTAGCAACACCGTATTTAATCCGCTATTTCATTGAATAGCTAAGTCATACTAAATAACGGCTGCTTGACCATCTTGACGTCAATGCAGCATGGTATATCTCTCAACGGATCGGAAGGCATTCATCTCAGATTTGATAGATAGCATTCCACTGATAGAATTCAAAGCTTTTAGGGCTCTCTATCAATCCCTCTATAAACTTCCGAATAGATGAATGTGAATTACTTAATTATCAAAGATGTCCAGTCACAAGAATTTATGACTTAATATGGTCTCAAACTCAGGTTTTTACCATAAGATATCATCTTCGGCTGACGCTTTGAGTGGCGAGTATTTATTATGTGAAAACTATCTTTTTGAATTTGCATACATTGAGACTACTAAAATGATGTATAACGTTTATAATGAAGAAACTTTTAATCTGTAATTCGATACATTTACTATTTTCTCAACCGGCTTATCTAAAGTCTTTGAATGCATTGTGCTTAAAGATTTATCTATCTCAGCTATTATTTGAGCGAAAGATAGGTTATTTACACTTAAACATATATAACAAACTTTCTCTAGTAAATATTTAATGTAAATTTTAGACCCTTTAATGTATTTGACAAAGGAATTACAAAACAAATGAGATGAAACTCGTTTGTTTTCCTAATCTGGTTTAAGTATTAATTATCCTCAGTAAACTGAAACAAAGTTAATATCCAGACACAAGTTAAAGAATGAATTTGTAATGAAGGTTTTTTATCTTGGAAGATATAAGGTTTAAGATTTTTCTACACTTAAAAAAAAATGAATGCAGAACCCATAAATATTATTTCGCATTTTTATCTTCAGTTTCGTTTTACATAAATTCCTCTCTCATTTTAACTTCCTGATTTTCACGCCATTTAGTTGTTCCACTGTTCATATATAGTTTCATAGAATATTACGTTTTTAATGATGTTGTATTCCGTTTTACAGTTTTTAACTATTTTAGACCTAAAGCTGAGTTTACTTTTTATTTTTCCGAATATAATTCCAAATTGCCTAAAATTACAACAGACATTTAAATTTTTTTGCTTCATATGCATTAAGTAAGCAAAAAGCACCCAAATTTTTCCATATTCGGATATATTAATTGAATATTTTTATTGAAAGTTGGAGTCATTAAAAAAGCATGATGGGATTATAAAAATATATTAGTCAAAAATGTTTAAAGCTCTAAAATGATCCGTATTAGAGCGTCTGAAACTTCCATCTTAATTTAAAACTTCGTATTAATTGTTATATTTTTCACTCTTGTAAACCTCAGAATTGTATTAAAACTCGTTTCGAATTCTATGAAATTCGAAATTTTATTTACAATATCAAAAGCAATCATTTAATGCAAGTGCATTTATGCACTATGAATACATTATGAAGCATTTATGATACAGGGTACACTTGGTTCGTTTCTGCCCACTTGGAATTCATGTTTTTATCCTCTCGATTTTAATTACAATTGAATTAATTTTTGTGTTAAAATTTTGAAATAATGAATTTTTATCATCCTAACTTTCTTTTCAACTAATCTTTTACTGTGATTTAATCTCCTAATTATTATATTATGTTAAAGATTATTTTAAAAAGGTAAATAAAAGCAACATCATTAAATTAATACATGTAAGAATTTCAGTGAAAGGAATATGAAACGAAAAAACTTTTATTATTTTTTCCCAAATAATATAAAGTTTTCACATAAAATGCTAATAATATCTTCTAACAACTAATAAATTTATTTACGGCAAAATATACGTTTGAAATTATTTACATGATTCCTCTGGAACTTTATGTTTTCTCGTTTCTTACACGTTACCATTTTCTGACATAAACCAGACAGAATTTATGTAAAAATAAAAGAGCAACTCGAATCTTCAGTAGCGTTCTTTAACTTTTAGTATAGGCTCGATGGGCACTGAAGATATTATTCCAAAAAAGGATTGCAAAGTTGTAGCATTTCCTTTTAATTATGCTTTAGGTTCGAATATCGAATCCGTATATATCGGTATAGTTAAGATCTGAAAATACTGGACCACGAGCTTCTTATTTTTAGTAAAGCCTAACAGAAGATATAGAATACAGAACATGATTTTTTTCTTGAGCCTTCTGAGGATATCTGAATATAAATACATTCTCGAAAGCTTACCACACGGTTATTTTTCTTACATCCCTGGCTGTAGTTTGAAATTTGGAATCTGTATTTGCCCTATTTAAGCCTTTTCTGAATATAAAGTACTGTTTGTCGGGATTCTGAGATTTTGAAATATTCACTTTTGAATGTCTAAGATATTATTTCCAGTCACATTTCTTTAACATTTTGAAACCAGTATATTGTTTCAATGGCTTTCAAAATCCCACCACTCAGAAATCGGATTTTTTCGTGACTACCAAAATTATGTTATGCATTTCATTTGGCAGTTTTTATATTTTCATCGGATAGAAATTTGGGAAACGACTTTTTTCAGACATTGCTCTCATAGAAAACATTAAAATATGTGTTATAAACTGACGCATGAAATTCTTACGAATTAATTCTTGGTGAGACACTGAAATGCTTTATCGGACTCTGGACATTTTATTTCTGTTTTGAACTTACTTTACATAAAAATAATTGCCGGATAATTATTCTTATGTAATTTAAAAAGGGAGTCAAATAATATCAATTACGTTTGATGTTGAGCAGTATTGATGTTGAAGCAAGCATGTAGTATAAACCAATTAAAAGAGCGAAACAAACGGATCTATAATTCAGTATAAATATTTTTGAAGTCATATATAATAGAATCTTCTTCAATCTGTCTTTATATTTACATGGGATACATTTTTACACATTTATTTATATGTTTTTCCTTTTTACGTACGGAGTAATTATTGGCTGGAAAACGTGGCCGCTTTTACATAATCAAAGCTACTATTTTTTCATTTACTGTATGCCTTGCATCATACATCAGTGCATAGACTAACACTTAAATGTTACGTAAAACTTCTAATTTTTAAAAAGGTTTTTCGCTGTTTAAATTAAAACTATATCAGCATGCGTTCTCAGTATGCAAGAATTTCACGTCTTTCAAGATTGCTAAGACTAATTTTGACTTTTGAAGAAATGAAACAAAGCTTTTATTTCCACGAGAAAAAAATCATTGAATTCATTCAGTAGCTCGTCGTGATAGAATTCCGAATCTTTCTGCAGTAGATTCAGCGTTTTGTTAAAAGCAGTGCACCGCCAGCTTTATTTCCTCTTCGACGTTAGGAAGATGACGAAGCGTAAAAAAGTGATCCTTTTACAATACTTGTTCCGGAAAGAAAAAAAAGGAAATAAATATACTCACCATTTTCTACAATACACTACGGGCATTCGTTACTGCTCCCTTCTATTCTGTTTACCTAACTCCAATTGCATGGAATCGGAGATAGGAATCTCAGTTGGTAAGTAAAGAGAGCGAAAAATAATTCAACAAGCCTGAACTGAGTAGTCTGTTATGCCGAAATTATTCAGAATTTATTCATTTAAATAGCAAATTATACTCATCTGCTTTCTGTAATACGAAGCTCAAAATGCAAATACAAATGTCTTAAAGTATGTTTCATATCAAAAACTTTGGTACAATGATAAAGATATTTATCTGAGAGAAAAGAGGCATTTTATAACCGTTTGTATCGGGTTGTTTAGAACTGAATGAAACCACCAAAGGATTCTATAATGCTTTGAAAAATTATTAGAAAAGACTTCTGGTAATGATGAAGTTACGTACACTGATATAGATGAAAACTGAAGGTAATAGCTTCAGATAATTCTTTCGCTTTTGTTAAATGCTTTGAATGTTTTTGTGGTTTTCCAAATGTATATACCAGCTAAATCTCAAGACATACAGAAAAACATCCCTACCCTTGAATAAATAGAATTCTTATGATTTACCCTTTTCAGTTAAACAAGCAAGTGATCAAATAAAAGTCCGTTAGTTGACTGATTTGTCATATTCATTCCCGAAAACATAGGAGAAAAAAGAGGCCATGTTCTAGAGCAGATTAACCCGTCTCATCGCTGAACGGTTAAACATCATTGTGGGCGGAGTTTATGGTGATGTTCATTTGAATTGTCATTGGCCAAGTTCAAGCTGCTTTCCTAGCTGTGCACAGTAGGCTTATATGCGGTCCGGTCTCACCCAACGTATTATTTATGAAACTGAAATTTTGTCTAACCTCTGAGCTTCTACTGAAAGTTGATCACACTATCTTCTTATGTAATAAATGGGAAGCTACTGTACTACCCTCCACAAACGGCAGTAGATAATAATTTTGTAAATATCTGTCCGATGGATGAGTTTTCGCCATTTTCCCTTCTTTAAGACTGGAAAACCTACAAAGACGTTTTACCTGTAAAACTTAACTCTATAGCCATATCATTTACCTAGAATTTGAAGTAAAGTTTGCTTCTAATAATGGCCCATTTAAAGTAAAACTGCAGAAGCCACTAATATTTATTGTTTAATACTATTCATTGATCACGTGCGCCCTCATACATTGATGTTACTCGAATACTTGTAAGAAATATCCTGTTATTCCACATGAGCTGTTACAATGTAAATATTTAGCACATTGAGCTGGCAATTGGAACATCCACGAATCTAATAACATTCAGAATTAGTTAATTTTTCACATGTCCTGCTCCGAGAAGCTTAATAGCCTTTCCACCGTAAGCGATTCATTTTTGATTAAAAACAGAATTGATATAAAGAATAAGATAAAATTAGTTTTATTTCCATTACTTGAAGAGGCTATTGCGTAGAGGTACCATAAATGTGGATACATTTAAGTATCATAAAAAGTCAACAAATTGGCCCATTAGAGTGTGCTTTGCATCTAAAGATGCTCGAGAAGATGGGCTATTAATTTCATTATTATTCTGAAAAAAAAAACTGTTCATCAACTATTTCCTGAATACATGGCCTATTAGTATGCACTATAAATACAGAATAATAAAAATTAGGATCATGCAGCATTTGTTTGCTTGCATTTCCGAACATATTGCAAGTCTACTAATGGTGTAGCAATCCACCACCAGCTTTCAGGTGAGCATCTTGTTTTAAAGGATTTAAATTTGCATGTTTTTGTTATATAAGAACAACCGAAGCTTCCCAAAGGATCTAGAGTGCTTTCCGCCACTGACAAGCGGAGTTTTGCAATCAGATAAATCGCACTCTGACGCGCATATTAGTTTGTTTTATATGCTATTTTTTAAACCAACCAAACATTATCGCAGGCAATTCGTTTAGGAAATTATATACAATGGTAAAGGTAAAAATATCTGTTTCTTTCTCAATATAACTTTAAAAAAAAAAAGCTACCTATCCAAAATGCAGCACCTTCAAGCAAGAGTTTCGACTTCTAGAACAAGAAGAAATCAATATTTGTGTAACCGGCATGGCCAAACATATTTGCTGCTATATGCTTCGGCATTGAAAGAATGAGAATTTGGATGTTTTAGAACTTGGAATATACAGATCATGCTGTTGCTCTCTTGCGTAATTTTATCTGGCGTAGCGTAATTGTCTAGTGTTACATGTCAGTTTTGGTAGCGCTGTGCCTTTTTTAAACATGCCTTTAGACAAGTTTTAAAGCTAAAGGAGAACTAATGGCTCTAAAACTTTAGAAACGTAATAGTACAAGTTAACTGGGGCAGTCTGCAGGTAGCAGACCCTCGACCTACCACGGGTCAACTGATAATGCCTTCCCATTCTGCCCTAAAAAATATAGAAGCATATAGCAAACTTTAGAAGAATTTACAAAGAAAGGTTGAGGAAAGGAGCAACTGAAGCATTTCAAAGAATCTAGTGTTTACCTATTATTGTACATCGTACAATCCAAAAGTACACCCCGCATCCAGTATTTATAACAAATAATAATTTAATACTTAAAGATATTATAGTATAGTTTCAGTACAATTTGAAATTCAAAAATTAAATTTAGAGCACCTGTTTTGATGTAAAAAAATAACAGATAAACATAATAAGATAAATATAATAAGTATTGGTAACCCACTGTTATAAGGAACTGGAAGAGTAATATTAAAGACGTTTTCTTCAAATTGTGCAGTACACCTTTTCTTTTCTTGAAACAATTATGCTATGCAGAAAATTTTCGCATTTCCTTGTATATATTTTTAATCAATCTCTATTTTCTCCAATTTACAGCTGCCTAGTTTTGTTAAGTATTTCCATTGTGGTCATGAAACAGGCAGCTCTTCAATGAAAAAACTAATTCGGAATTTTTCTTTGTTATTCTCTTTTGATATGTTTCTTAAATTTCTTGTCATTTAGAATTTCATTTTTATAAACTGCAATTTTTATTTGCTCATTCTTTACACGATATCCTCTGTTTATTTGCTTATGGCATTTGAATAATTAGTTAATTTAGTTTTTATCTATTTCTGTATTTTACTTTGATTTACTATAATCTCTTTATACGCGAATTGGTTTTCCCCCTTTAGTTTTAAAGCGCAATCGCGATAAAAAATAAGCAACAAACACTAAAAGAAAAGTTACCAGTATTAAGAGGGAAATTAAAACATACAGTTCAGAAGCAGCGATAGTTCCCTATAGTTGGAAAATATGAGCCGAAGACACCATTTGCACGATGAAATAGCTTATAGGACTGTTGGGATGCTGCAAACTGGTTCAAGACAATCTACTCTTGCGAGAGAGATGAATGTGCATTGTACTTTCATCAATAGCTGTGAAATCGTTAGAAAAGGGGTCAAAAGCCCTGTAAAAGACGTGGGTTTGGACGCCGGAGTATTGCCACAACAGCTGATAATGGCTTCCTGTTGCCGGTAGATCACTAACAGCACGACAATTGACGGGGTATTTTTCTGCTGGTGCAGGACGTTTAATACCCGCAAACTGTGTCGCGTCGACTGCATGAAGTTCTGAAGTACAGGCCAACGACTTGTGTTTGGGTTCCTTTGTTCCCATTGCATGTCAGAACAAGGTTGGTTTGAGCTCGTGAACATCGCAGTTGGACACCAGAGCAGTGAGTTCATATACCCTTTGCGGATAACTCTCTTTTTAACATCCAGAACGATTCCCAAAGGGCAATTATATGGCACGTTTGGGCTTGTTTTATCGGGCGCCAAACCTGTTCGAAAGAGGCAATTACAGATGAGGAGGCTTACGTGCACTCCGTGTATAAAATGACACTTGTGGTTTTTACTTTCAACGAATAGACGCGCCGACCTCTACGTTATTCCTGATGGTTCCGTCATGGCCATCCGATATCGCTACGAAACTCTACACCCTCTTATGCGCTCTTTTATCGCTGTACCGACGCGATATTTTTGGGCGATAATTTCCGCCCACATAAAGCTCGAGTGATGCGGAGTTATCTGGAAAGTGAAAGCATTTCTCATTCGCCGTGCCCTGCTTATCACTGGACCTGAATCTTATAGAGCATGGATGGGATATGTTGGGACGACGAAAATCTGGTCGAGGTGTCGTCAGCACCCTCGATGAACTCCGATATGCATTACTACAGAAACGAGCGCTAGTGAAATAACACGCGATCAGCAATATTATTGGCTTTTACCTCGCCGTTATCAAGCATGCATTTCAGCTGGAGGGTATCATAACGCGTTATTAGCGCGCTGTTTCCACTGTACATTCTTACTAACTATTTGGTCTTTCGCTAGTCTACATGATAGTCGTAATACATGTGGTTTGTATGTCTTTGATTTATTGTTTTCTATATGATCTACTAGTAATATGATCTTTTTGAAGGAGAAAGGCTATTTTTTGTTCTTAATCGAAATACTTTACAAAATATCTTGTACTCTATTAATGTAATCATATCATCCTGTACTTGCAATACGTTACTCAAATAGGTTCAATCTAAAGCAGTATCGGTCTCTATTTCAGTTAAGATTATTGAACAGAAAAGCAAGTTCTAGAACATACTATCTTATAAATTGATACTAACTAAAAAAATGCTCATAGTGTTTTTACTCCCCCAAAATTTATGGTTATGTCAGGAAAGTAATGCTTCCAGCCAATATATGTGATGGTGAGTTTTCAGTGAATAAGCACGATTTAGAAGCTCCGCATCACGTTTTTACTATTTATACAATACTGTCTGTGCATGTGGTGACGATTTTGTTTGTTCACGATAACTCTTACATGAAACTTCTAAAATTTTCTGTTTTCCATATTTAAGTTCTCTATGTAAAGATTTGATTAGATTTTAGGTAAAACGGAACAACCAGATTGATACTTTATAGAAAGCTAATAACAATCTAAATGAATAATCGGAAGTGGTACTTTTCTTGAAACGCATAATAGTTTTTAATGAAAAACTGTATTAAAATATAATCCGAAACTTCTCCGTTTTGGTATTTAAGGCTTCTATTTCAATGGAAACAGATTAGATCATATTATATGTTTGCTAAAACTGGTAAATCGGAAGCGAATTTTACTTAAAGCACTGAACAAACTTATTTAAAAGGTTTTATTATGAGATATTCCAAAATTTCTCAAATTTTGTATTTAAAATGGCTATATGACTATATTGCACTTATAAGCATCAAATATATTTTTGTAATTATGCTAAATTCAAAGAAAGTAAGATGATTATGAAGATGAGATCTCATTGTGAAACAATAAAATGTGTCAGCCTCAGTCCTAAACTTTGTGTTCGTCTAAATTTTCTGTTGAATCACTTTACAAATAAAAAGATACTGCCACCAAATGTTATCCCACTTTTATAAAGTAATACCACTCTTAGTTTTAAAGAAATAATACAGTAAATATAAATAATGTAGCGAATACAAAGTGAAATGAAAGGCAACACTGAACAATCTATCAATAATTCTAAAGATACGCTGCTTTAAAAATTTTGTGACTGTTAAGTCACTGATTTGTGAATTCGACACTCTGTACGACCAGAGGATATGCTACGATTGATGTGGTATTTTCAAATCAAATTGGAAGAACGGATGTGTACATAAGCACGTAGATATATCATAATCAATTGTATGATAGAATAAAATAGTTAAAAATTTGCGCTGTCTATAATTAACATTGAGTCAAAAATTTTATAACAAGTTAGATTTATTTACAAATGATCAACCAGAAATTAAATCTCAGTTATCCTTTCACCTCGCTGCTGTTCCGCGAATTCCATAGCTTATTATAGAATTGGCGGGAGGTCATGTGCTGGCCACATCAGACATTTTTTCCTTGCTTTCCTTCTTTTAGCAGTGATTTTTCCTGATCCATCAAGAAGAGTTATATCCAGAACGCTTTGATTTTTAAACACTCTTTCTAATTTGTACTTGCTCGACGATATTACCTTATTTTTTACCTTTAACGGCAAAATAATTGCTTTCACAGTTCCATTCGTTTACTTTTCAGATAATTAATTACTTCACTTTCCTTTCTACTTAAAACCGTAGTTTCACGCCAGCTTGTATTATTAATTATTTCTTTCGTAGAACAGATTCTCTGTTTTCCATTTGCGACATTTTAGAACTTAAACGATGCATGAAATCTATCTAATTTGTTTACAGGACCGTATGTGTTATTTTTCTCACTTTTTGTGATAGAGAAATATATCTTGCTTTAAATTAAAGCGCATATCTTTCATTAATTATTCATAAACCGTTTAAGTTACATTACGAAGAATTTCATGAGAAACACACCACACTAATAAATTCGTACGCAGGCTTGCAAATCAAAGAAAAATTTTAAAAAATTATTTTCAACCGATATACAATGAAGAATGGAGTCGTCTAAATTATGAATCTCCATATATCGAAAAAGATACCCGCACAATTCTAGATACATTTTTATGACTCTCGCTCCTAATTTTTCTTACAAAGTATTTTCTAATTATGAAAACCAATAAATATCTCTAAACTGATCTCATCTAGGTTACTAATTTGATCACATTGAAACGAGCTTTAAAACATTATCAACTCAGTTAAACTCATCCAGCTTGTTATCGATTATGTGTACAAATTCCTTTTATTATTAAATTAATTTCCTTAATAAATAGAAATTCGTTACCTAAATCTCATTAAAAGTTTTAATTGATCCTACTACTGAATATTCAATATTTCATGCATTTATGACTTTCTCTTCATTGAGATAAACTTCATAATTATATTTTTTATTATACGGTTTCTTATTGCTCATGAATGATTTCTTTCTTCAATGCCATTATTAAAATTAGTTTTCATTAAATTTATGATTTCTATGAAAGGGATAGTTATTAAATACAACACTGAACTTCAAAACTGTATTAAAAGTAGAACTAAAATATTTACTCTTTTCTTTCACAGACTGTAACCGCACCTACTACGGTTTATCAGATGTTAAATACCCTCTTCGTTTGAGTGAACGTAGATCGCCAACCTGTACGCTCACATTCGTCGCTGCAGGAGGCAGGTATGGAGAGCGCATCGAAATCACTTTCTTATCGTTCCAGATTGGGATCTTCGAGCTGGATAGGTGAGTAAAAGTCTTTAATAACAAAAACATTTTTAGTCGTTTGATTATTCTTCCAAAGGCTTATTAAAAGCTGGATGTACTTCTGCATCAAACAAGTTGTAACCTGATTCTTATCATTTAGCAACTTAACGAAAAGTATAAATGTGCCTTATCAAATGCAGCGTAGAGAAAAAATATTTTTCTACTTTTATTTTATTTATTATTTTCACATTTTCAACCTATGAAGCAAAGTTTATAGAATAAAACTACCACAGCATTGCACTGAAATATTGTACAAATCCTGATTCCTGATGCTTTCTTAGTAACCTGGAAGCTTTCTTAGTTTCCTGGAGGTGTAAAACCCTGTCAAAATAAGTATATCGGATTCGGTGTATGTTGCATTGGTATATAAAGGTTTCAGACATTAGTTTATCCAGAAGTGAGGATTTAACTTATTTCTACTTCCAAGAGTAAGCTGCCGATTTCAAATTAATAGCAAAAGCTTCAAATCATAAATCTAAAGCTTTCAAATTAAGGTTTTCAATGTCTGAATATTTGAAAATCAATTTTCTCTCTGGCGATTTGCAATACGCAAATCTGCAGTAAAGTCTATTTGTGATAATGAAATTTTAATATCTTTTTAAAAGCAATAATAATGATGATAATAATAAAGAGAACGAAATGAAACTAAGGGTTTCAATGACCAGGCTGTAATCAGTATGGCTGGAAGACTGAATTGAAAGGAGAGTTCCGCTTAGTTAAATGGAAATTTAAGCTAAAGCATTTATCCTTTCCAATAACTTAAAAACTTCTAATGAGACAGAAAATGAAAGGGAGTGAAGTAATAAAAATTTACGGTAAGGCAGGAATAGCTTTTCTGTTTTAAGCAAACCTGGCTTTCACAATGTTTGCATTGTTGGTGAATCAGTTGCAGTAATATGTTTGCTTGAAGATACGAGATATTACTTGAAATTATACAAAAAGTGGCTACAAAACTAAACAAACACCCAATGTTAATGAAACGAGTTGGTTTAAGAAAACGATTCTCTCATGCACCTTTGTAGTAGCTAGTAAAAACTTGTATCTTGCAGATAAATTTTGGAAAGATTGTCTCCCACTTTTATAAAGTGAAAATATCGTAGAGGGTTTGGAACAAAACCGATATTTGTGTTTCGTGCAGAAATTTTTAAAACTTTTATAATGCTATCAAAAAATAATGCCAGAATGTTGTCCAGTTCGACTAAGAAAGCATTAGTAAAAAAAAAAAAAAAAAAAAAAAAAAAAAAAAACTTATGAAAGTTTGGTTTATTAGCTACGTTTGTCCGTCAACAGAATTTTATTTCAAAGAAAATGAATTAGACTTTAAGGTTGTATTTATCTTAGATAATACCCCTGATGAGCTCATGGCTTCTTTCATTTAAATGGAAACATACAAATAATATTCATCTACAAAATGCGTCATTGATCTTGCAAATATCATTGATCCAACAAATGGATCACGGTGTCACTGCGAAATTTAAGTCCTAGTTTCGCTTCACGCTTTCACAAGGCATAAAACTTCAACGCAAAAAATGCAATTAATTTAGCAGGACATCGGGGAAGCTATAACATCCGAAATGTTATCGAAAATACGCAAGCAAACAAATGTTTTTGCTCATGATGACTTCGAAAAACAGTTATACTGGAATTGAAGCTAGCAAATAGCAACAGAGAGCTCTTGGCACCTGGATGAGAATCCCAAACACCGATCTTCATTAATCGTCAGGCTCTTAGCGCCTTTGCTCAGGTCTCCGGAAATTATTTACACAAATCGCAGGTGTCGTTAAGAGCTCCCATGCAACCTGAATTTGGGATTGCTCTGTCTCCAGTATACTAGCAATTATTCCGCCATCTGTATGTTGGTGGCTGATTTCTCATTCTACTGCCCTGCTTATAAAAATGTAACAAAATTTTGCTACTTATATGGCTATCGTCAATGTGTGTAAATAAAATAAGAACAAAGCAGCAAAGTACTGCGTTTTATACCTAACATTTACCACAACACCAACTACACGCATAAATATGGTTCGATGCTCGAGAGCAATACTATTAGATTAATATTTGACATACTTTCCTGTTTTAGTTCCGCAACTTTCAGAAAGAGGAAAAAAAGGACGTGTTTATATTTTTAATTCTAAAGAAGAACGTATGTATTTCGTCCTTTACTTTGAAAGCTATAGAGTTCATAAACCACTCGTAAAGCAGCAATACAGTCAATCAATTAAACTTTAAAATTTTTTCTTAGTTAAAGTCCTTCCCTTTTTTATATTTACAAATTTTGAGATTCATGAAAATGACCCTATTCATCTAGTATTAAAAGATAATAAAGGATATTACATAAAAATAAATAAAAACAAAATTACGATGATACAAAATTCAATAAAAATACAGTAAATATCAAATAATTATAAACAAATATACACAGATATTTACACGAACTTACAGAGTAAATTGTTCATCACGATTTATTTCTGATGAAGCACTGTATCCGAAATTAAACGTTCAGAATTGCAGAATTTTCATTCCTATGTCGATGACCATTTCTCGTAGTTTCAATTATTATATTTTCGCGTCACACATGATTGAGCGTTGGAGTTCATTGAAATAATGGATTGTACTTTATGATAGCTGTTTTATTATTACAATTATCTTGAAATACTAGTTGTATATTAAATGCCGTGCACAAGTAAATTATTTCGTATATGAAATGAGCTCACAGATTATCATTGTCATTGGTTGTCATTGTTTACTTTGACAAGTGAATTCAATGTTTGCTGATTCGGTAGAACAAAAGATATTAGAGTGAGGATTTAAGTATTTATAATTAAATTTAAATAAATTAAACTGGCTATTAAATTTTATAATAACTTCAGGTTAGTTCTTTATTCAAACCGTATTTCTGTTAATATTAAAGCATATGCTTACTATTGCTTTTAGAAAGACAAGTGCAATACGCCATTTTCCCTCCCAAATGCCTTGAGGGAAAAGAGTTTATGTATTGGGTGGGTTAAAAGGGTGCAAGTCCTATTCTGAGAAAGACGTCTCCAAAATTTTCGATCAGATTATTCGAATGAAATGAAATATGGAATACCAGATTCAATTTCGGATTCAAATTTTTTGCTTTCTTTTCTTAAGCTTCAGAGTGAAGATCATTCTAGATTAAATCTTTCATTCTCCCTCTCTTCACATTTAGAATTTTTTTAACAACGAGCAGATCATGAGTATAGGGTATCGTTTCACTTTCCAAATGTCTGAATATAAATGCTATGTATTTAAATAAAATTAAAAGCACATTTTAAATCTATGAACGATTGTAATTTAAATATCTTCTTATATGTGATTAAAGTTGCAATTAGTTTGTTTTATTGTATTTTTTATAGTTTAAATATCTTTTTATTTTACACTACGATTAATTCATTTTTAAAAAAAAAATTACTTTAATCTTGTCATAAACATTTATTTTATAGAACTTTTGTTGAAAAGCCTTTTCAATTACTTTTATGGAAGTTAATTATTTTAATCAGATTTATTAAAAAATATATATTAGTTTTGAGTATAAATAATTTTATAAAGTCTCTTGTCCCTTGGAACCATAAAATGCAAATGTTTGAAGTCTTAAAAGTAAATTATCATTTTCTCTTGCACAGTATCACAGAGACAGGGAAAGGGGTGTAGAGGACACTTTTATTTAACTCAAAAAAAGTTGACAGAAGGCACTACTCTTGTTACAGAATACAGTCAGCAATTATGGCTGAAATCAAGGTAAAGAATTTGAATTACTAAATAATAGTAAGTTAGCCTAGCGGCTGCACAATTAAAGTAACATCGCAAGTTGGCTCTGATCTAGATCGGTGTGACAAGATTAATGGCAAGAATAACGCAAAGCTGTAGAATACTATTCTCCTGAGAACAGAAATTCGCAATATGACTTTCAACAGGCAGAATATTGTAAATCTACCCTCTAAAACCTTCCTCTAAATACTACCTCCTTTCTACCTCATTTGAATATCACACGGGCTAGATATTTACATTCTGGCAGAAAAATAAGAAATTAGGAGGACAGGAAAGCAAATTAACAGAAAATAACTGGTTAATAAACTACGCAAAGCTCACAGTTTATAAAAAATCACAGTAGTTTGAAACAAAGGGCATTATATATTTATCTCTAGTTGAAGGAAATTGCTTAACTTTTAAATTACTGTGCTGAGAAATTTTTACATGAGATTATGAGATATGATATGCAAATAAGTACTTTTAATATCATTGCGAGCTACGGGATGTCGATGTTTCTTCAAATAATAAGTCCAGATAAGTAGTAAGAAAGGAACGATTTATTAGGAAATTAGGCACAATTAACAGCACACAAAGCGCAATGTCGTGAAGGAGTACAAGCACACAAATTGCTGAAAACCCTTAGAACGCTTGCTTGCATCTCCTCCACAATGACAGCTCCGCAGGCACGCAAGTGTACTCTTACATATTCTAAATATTTTAATTATTATTCGGTGCATAATTAATTAATTTAGTTCAACACGTTTTTGTAAAAAAAAGACATCATTTGCTATCTTATGGCATAAGAAAACTATCTTATGAATATTATATTTATGAAAGAAAGCCTGTATTCTTGAGGTTATGCGTTGATTTCGATCTCGTGAGAAAATTTCTTACATTTTTATTTACATGTTTAAGCTTAAAAATACGCGCTTTATTTTTTTAAAGTCCCATATTTTAAAGAAAGAACATTACTTCAAATACGTTTACCTCTTAATTTTTCACACGATTATATATACTCGAACCATCGAAGACAGAATAAATGACTGAAGAAGATTATGAAAAATTTCAAACAATTAATGTTTGAAAGGGCGGAAAAGCAAATGCAACAGAAACAAATAAATAAATGAAAAAATAAATAAAATAAATAAAGAGATAAAATGAAAAGTATGTAAATAAGTTACATAAAATGAATGATAGTGCACGTGTAGAAATGCAGTTAGTAACATATTTTCTCCTTTCTTTTCTCGTGCCTTCGTGGTATAACTGAATAGCACTTCAGGCTAGCAGTCGGGAAGTCCGGTGATTGAGCGCCAGCGAGAGCAATGCTCAGTTTACCCTTCTCCTGCATTGACAAAATTAATGATTACATAAAAGTACAGTAATGAGGTTGTGTCCTATTGATACTAATTAAAACAGCTGAACATTTAAAAAATAGAGCAACTCAGTAAGCAAGACAGAGAAGTGATTACATAATAAACATAGGAAATAATACACAGTGAATGAACTATATTTAAAAAGATACAAGCATATGGATTAGATGGCGACCTTATTAAAGAATAAAAAATATTTGAATAAGGCTCCTACCAAATTCATCCCTTTGTAATGGGAGAGCATTCTCAGAGCATAGAACAGAAGTTGATCTCAATACTCAATAATGAACGTAACTTTACAGTTATGCCTAATGGTAAACAATGCAAAGAAATGTTTCAACAAGTAAGACCATAGAAGAAAAGTGTCCAGACGTTGATACTGTAATTTTTACAAAATGAAAAATAAATTACCAAAAACATACATACAAAAAATTATTTCTTTTAAAAATATTTGAATTTATAATTCAGTTGTATTAATCAAAAAAGAAAGAACAGTTTTTGGAACAAATTATGATTTTTATTTACATTATGAATAGTCCGAGGTCTTGGCAAAACGAATTACCTGGATGATTTGAGGTATTGCTGTATTTATTTATTTCATTTATATATTTTATAAAAATGAATGACATTAAATAATGAATATTATTGAATGAAAATATTGTAGAGTCAAACTGTCTTATGACCATTATATTTATGAAAGAAAGCCTGTATTCTTGAGTTTATACGTTGATTTCGATCTCAGGCGAAAATTTGTTAAATTTTTATTTAAATGTTTAAGCTTAAAAATACGCGCTTTATTTATTTAATGTCCCATATTTTAAAGGAAGAACATTACTTCAAATACGTTTCTGCAAGTGTATGAAGTACGTAACTTGGCTGATCAAAAGAATTAAAAAAAGTGTTAATAACGCAAAATATCTTGAAGTGTAAATAAACAAGAAAATGTGATTATTTCTACTTCAAATCATTACAGACGTGTAACCATAATTTAAACAAAAATTAGTCAAAATATATTCTTCTTATATTGTATGATTGGATTTCAGTACTAAGATCGCGTATTTCTTCAAAGGTCAAAGAATACTGGAAATAATTCCAAATGCCGAAACATTTGCGTGTGGCATTTTGTCTTCTTTAAAGAATGAAAGTTATGAAAATGAGTTTGGTCACAGAATGAAAATTTTTCTTTATTCCACGATATTCTTCCATTTCTTTTACGGAAAATATTTTAACTCGACGAGCCAAGATTTCCTGCTTTTTTCCCCAGAAATTTCCATTTCCGCAAGGTTCTACCTGAAAGAAGAAAAAGACAAGATCCTCATGGCCTTAAAAGCCCGCAACTCTCTTTAATAAATACATGAATATCCGAGTTGCCACAAATAAAGGAAGGAGCGCTTTCTATCCGAAATTCATACCACGAACTTCGCTTTTTATGCTCGAAGGAGAACTAACCAAAGAAGTTAAAGTGCATCATAAATTTATGGATGCCGCCATTTCTCTCTCAATCCAAAGAATACGAAATATTTTTAGGTATAGTGCCTTTGTTCTTCCTGGATCTCTCAGAAAGAGTAAAGCCCTTATTTGCAATTCCTTGCTGTTTTGTTTGATGAACAATGGGTGCGATAAATGCAAAACTGTCAAGGGATCTTCCATAAAAATACTCCTCCATAGACACAGAGGCAAAATTTACTTTTCAGAGAGTTCAGATGTTTTCATTTTCAGGATGAAAATGATTGGAGTTTAAGTTCAGACATTCCAAAACAAAAGAAGCTCTGTTAATTTATGTAAAAGTATCACTGAACATTAATTTAAGAGAACAAAAACTGCTAGTAAAAAATAAAATTGTACACGCAATTTTCTTCATGTTTTAGATTTATTCACTGCAATTTATTTTAAATTTAATATTCAAAATTAGATGGGAATAATTAATGATTTCTTATTATTCATTTACATACCAGAACTTAATTTCAACAACCAATATTCACAGGCATTTTACTCAATACTTGGTCTTATTTCATGAAAACGATACTGTAATAAACACGGGTTTATTTGCTTTCAGACAAAAATTTAGTGCGAATAAATTAATCAATTATAATTTACCAGTATTCTATTCTTTAATACAGAAGTATACCTATCTATTCAATTATATCAAAAGCTCCTAATGTTCCATTCAAAGCAGAACATTCATAAATTTACAGTACAAACATCACAGTTTAAAAACACGTTAACAGGCATAACATCGAAGTATGATAATTTTTATAGTTGCTTATTTACAAAGGATAAACCCACGCCATATTGTTAACCATAATACACATAATTCATCAATGTATACATTACCGGGCAAGCATAATGCAACCCCCTCAAGGGAGGCTCAAATAGGTTTCAAATATGCAACATGCGTAGGCTTCGATATACTATGCGCCAGTTAAGCCACCTACGCACATTTTATAAAGAAGAAAACAATAGGTTGTTTTAAGTATGGAATTGTGCATTTTTTTTTCGATGTTCCTTTACATAGAAAAGTTTAGTATGCTTCGTCGAGAGAAACGCGAGGTATTTGAGCAAGTTTGACAAATATTTGGTTTATTTTTTCATGGTAAAGCACTCAAGGAATATCTCTCTAAGGATAGGGATGCCCCCGTGGAGGACATTCTAAGGGAGAGTGGCTCGAATACACATGGAAAAAAACTCGAAAACGCCCATTGGAACCCTAAATCGCATTATAAGTGCTCAGCGAATTTACCACTCGGCCGCTGGTGGGCGCTTGATACAGGATGAGTTAGGTTTTAAAGAAACTGCAGATTATCCTTCCGAGAATTCCATTTTGAAAGTAGTCAATCAACGATGAATTGAAAATGGGTGTATGGAAGACAAACTGAACAGCCTCAACAAACCACAGAACGAAATGACACGTTGATGGATCGCAGAGCACCATTGAGAAACCTAGAGCAAAATCAGTATCTGTTTAGGACAACCTGTGACAGCATATACTATTCAATATTGTCTTCAGAGAAGAAAAATCTTCCAGGGTCTCCGTAGCAGCAATTATCGTTTATTCTACCCCACTGCAAGAATACGTTTTGCCCTGGATATATGAACTGCAGGATATTTTCTTTTGAGACGAATCTCGATTCTTCCATTCGATTTGTATCCGAGTATAGTTGCTCTACTATGACATGAAACATGGCTATACTACTGTGCGTCGCTTGAATAGTCTTTCACGGAATTTGTGGTTCGGATGCTACTAGATTACACTTTTGCATCCGTTTGTATACATTTCCTGTACACCCAACAGATATTATGTTTAAGGAGTTTTGGAACTCGTTGTTCTCCTTTACCTATAAGGCTAGTCTCTGACGAAGTTTCTGCAAAACATAGCACGATCTCAACTGGCACGTAACGTTGAAAATAATTTATTGCACACCAGATCGCACTGCTGTCTTGGTTCTTCCAATCTTCCGTTAAGTTAGCCATCGGAGACATCTCTGGTCGATAACTGGCAAACGAATAATCTAACAAATGAAATCGCTGGCGGTATGTCAAATAAAATTAGGAAACTGCACTGCAAGCGCTTAACATGGACTGACACATTCAAAGCAAACATAATCTCTTTCTTTTAATAACGAAACTAGTCATAGCTTATCGGCTATGTGGGCTACACAAAATACTGCTGATTTCTTCTTGCTGCAAGAATCGAATGGAGCTGTAATTTTAATCAATCACTATTCATATTATTTATTTAATAAATACACATTAATATCTCTTATTCTTCAAGATGCTAATTTTTGATGACCAGTTGTATGTTTAAGTCAGATTTAGGAAGAAAAGAATTATTTGTACGTTAATGGGAAATAATAGAGACTACTTTAAGTACTGGAATTGTGCGCTTTCTTCCTGTTCTTTTATGAGAGATGTTTCAATATGTCTCGTCGAAGAAAATAGAAATCATACGAGAGCATTTCTGAACTTGGCAAAGGATAAATTGGTACACTGCTCAAAAAAAAAAAAAAAAAAAAAAAAAAAGGGACAGTCCTATATCTCCCGATCTATTGGGCCGATTGACAAAATTCAAATTGCGTTCTTCATGTCTCGAAAGTGCGACTTAGGATATATATTAGATTTATATATACCACTATTCTAACATAGGTATTTTGACACAAAATCGGACTTTTTATGAAATAACATACCAATTGTTTTACATATTTCGATTCTACGACTCAAATTACGCCTAAATATGAAATTTTGTAAAATTTGGAGCAAAATTTACGAAGAAATTCACAAATTTATGTTGGCACTATTTTGTTAGTTTGTGCCAAGAATAGTTCACTTGGCGAACTTCTTAATATATGGCAACCTAGTTTCCTTTCCCGTGAGAGGGAAAAAAGTCGCCATCGTTCCTTTTTTCCAAATAATATTCTTTATATTGTATTTTTAATTATAACTTATTATTTTAAGTAATTTTTTCTTTTTCGAATTTCATTGTAATTGTTTAAGTTGCATGGTTTTTTTCGAATAACTGTTTTAAAAATTTCTATTTACTTATTCGAACTGCGTAAATAAAGATGCAGCGTTTATTTATTTATTTTTTTTTTTCAAATAGTTTTCTTTATATATATTTTTTGTCATAGTTCTTATTTTAGGTAATTTTTAAATTCTTATACTTTTATTTTAATTGTTTGTGTTGCATTGTCTCTTCAGATAATTGTTTTAAAATTTTCTATTTATTCCTTCGAACTGAGCATTTTAAATAAATTTTCCAGAATTTGATTTTATTTATTTGAATTGCGTTTCATTCGGAGGAATACTTTGTAACCCAGATTACGATGCGTTTGAAAACTGCATATATTAAAAGAGCAAATACAGTAAAGCATAGTTAACACGCCTTTCAATGTTCCGTTCAGAAAAGATATATATATAAGAAAGAGAGATGTATAACCGACATTTTAACTTAGGATGACTTGCATACACTGCTTTAAACAGTTTTATCATTGTGCCCATTGCTTTACACAATTTTATCCTACATTTGGTTTCTTAAATGTTATTCATATTTTAGTTAAATATTTTATTTTTGAAATCGTAAGAATCAAATATCATAAGATTAAAAAGTTTTAAATTAAAAAAAAAAATACAAACACTAAATTTTACCCAAAAATTTATTTTTTCTTCTCTTTTTCTTCAGGCATTCTACTTTATTCTTGCTCTTTTTCTTTAGGCATTCCGCAAGTATATTAAAAAGCATCCAACTTTTCGAAATATCTTGATATTTCTGACAATCATTTTAAATAAAGTTATCGCCATCCATTTCATAAAGGCCCACAAACGGCCGAGCGGTAAAGTCGCTGAACACTGGTAGTTCACTCCGTCGTTCGAATCCCGGTAAACGGGCTGGTTGCATGGGTGTTTTCGTGGATTTTCTCATGTGTACCGTGTATGCCAGCTGGTTTTCCTTTGAAACTTCTTCACAAAGGCATCCTTCCTTTTAGGCAGATAACCCTGCTTTGACGTAACTTAATAATCCAATTCAATCCATTTCATCAATATTTGGTCAGAGCCTTTATCAGTCTTTAGAGGCTAAACATTTTGAAGGTATGAGATGAAAGAAAAGACTGGTTTCATCAAGAGGTTTTGGTTTATTTAATTATGACAAAGCATCTGCCTAAGGGGAGGATGCCTTCGTGGAGGACTTTCTAAGGAAAACTGGCTCGCATACACGTTACACATGGGGAAAACCACGAAAATGCCCATGCAGCCAGCCCGCTCGCGGGATTGGAACCTCGGACCGAACTACCAGAGTTCAGCGACTTTACCGCTCGGCGCTGTTTCATCAGGAGGGAAAAAACGCCTTTAGGTGACATTCACATACAATACTGGATAAACTCCTGAATCTTCAAATAATTCGACTGAGAAAATCATGGGATTATCCATTTATGGTACGATATGATGTTTTATAACGTAATTTAAATTTATACGACTATATAGTCTAAAACCAGTCGCTCTTCACTTTAATCTGCAGTGATATCGTTTTTATCTTTTCTGATAACACAAGCTCAATTGATGGTATTTGCTGGTGTACACGCCCAAGTGTTTTCTCTTTGAACGCCTCACGTCCAAGTCTTTTCTCTTTGAACACCTAAATTCTTTGAAGTATCCTGAAAGTATCTTCGAAAGCGTCCAACTTTTTGAAACGTCTTAGTATGTCTGACAGCCAAATTTTCCTGCAAATTTTTGCTTACTTTTCTCCCTAATTTTCTTCTTTCCTTCTACAGTTATTTTCAGTGCTCACACAAAAAAATTAAGATTTTTCGATTGCTAGACTTCCATAAATTTTGCATTCTTGTCAATTTTTTAAAATATCAATTGCATCAACTGTGTTTCAGCTGAAGACAGCTTTTCATTTTCTAGACATTTTAACTATAAACAAAGTATAGAGCAAAGTCCAAAGGATAAATATTTTAATTAAAAGATTTTTTGCTAAATGACAAAGAAATAAAACAGTCCAGCAGTGTTTATTCTTCACCACCGAGTGACCCGATTCTTATATCGGCTGAAACAATCTAAATCATATTAAAGATCATGTTTTTTTATACAATCTATAACGCGAGGGAAAATTAGCTTCTTAAAACATTTTTTCTAAGAAGATTAATATAAAAGATTATATTTATACATATATTTTTAAAGCTGAGACTTGAACCAAACTGTCAAACTTTTAAAGTTTAATTTACATGGTGGTTATAATTAGTTCCAATTTGAAATGGTCATAAAAGGAAAACTACCGAACCAAATATTATCAAACTTGGGAATCGTGTAAAGAAGGTTATGAGAATTTATTTTCCGCGGAAAAAAAAAGAGTTCAAAAACTCACCACCAGGGGGAAAATGGCGCTGTATACAATATTGTTAAATGAAATAAGACACGAAAACATCTGTTTAAAATGCGTTTAATATTTTCCGAAACGTGTTACAAAGCAGGTTCAATGTAGCGCCCAGCATTTTCCGAAAGTAAGTTAAATCCTGTTACTGCATTCTCGACAGCAGCTCTTAGCATATCAGGAGGAATGTTACGGACGTGTCAGTGTATCACATGAACATTTCATTTCTGCCAAATTGTTTAGATTATCACCATAAACAGTGCTTTTGAGATAACCCCATAGCCAAGAGTCACAGAGGTTGAGGTCTGGTGGGAAGAGGGGAAGTGTTGGCTTATAAGACATTCATTCGTGAAATGTTGCCTAAGTAACTGTGCGACACACGTGAGGTGGGGCCCAGTCCTACATAAAAATCGTAGTATCTAAAATGCCACGTTACTGCAGTTCATGTATCAAGGAATATTTTAACATTGACTCTAAGTGAGCTGCAATCACAGTGGCCCAGCGGGGTACAGTAGTGCGGCGGAGCAACACCTGTAAAAGTCACTGACGAAGTTCTGGTGCTCCGTCCACTTTTCCCTGTCCCTGTCCCTGCAATCACAGTGGTCCAGCTGTCGACTGCTCTTCAAAGAAAAATGGTTCAGTTATAATACTAGCTGTCATTCAACACTGAAAGGTGTGGAATGACTGCTATGCAATCGAATGCAGTAGGAGAATGCAATGGAACTAGATAGATAACATGAGAGATTTCTTTGGCCCAAATCGATTAAAAGCGTTTTGAATCAGTATCTTCATGTTTTAGTGCCGAATTCAGACTTCAAAAATTACTAATTAGCAAACTGTAAGAAAACGATTTCCAGACTGTACGCACTTGTGCGAGTGTTTTGCGATGTCACATTTTCTAATTGCTAATTCGTGGTTTTCACGGACGAATTTCTCACTTACACGGATGGCGCACTCGACTTTTATCGAATTTATCGCCTTTAAAATGGTAGTTTTCCTACTTCAAAGTTTCTTAAGGGTATACAACATATTAAACCCGTGTAACAAAAGGTTAAGTTAGATTCCGACCCATATTTCGCTTAACAATATTGCATACAGCGCCATTTTCCCCTGGTGGTGAGGTTTCCAACTTTCTTTCTTTCGCGGAAAATAAATTCCCATGACATCCTTTACACGGTTACAAAGTTTTAAAACATTTGATCCAGTAGTTTTCGTTTTATGACAGTTTCAAAGTGAAATTTTAATTATAACCACCCTGTATATTATTAAATTTTAATTTGAAGCTATGCGTTTTATGTATACCATGCGTAAGATTTTAGCTTTTATGGAAAAAATAAAGAATCGAAGTAAATATACTTAGGATATTAGACCAAAACTGAAAAAATTGTCCCTCCCTCCGAAAATAAAATATTGAAACTTCGACCATGAATTTATTGAATTATCGAAATATTCAATTTGACTTATCTTCTAAGTCCTAGTTCCGACTACAATTCCGTCAAAAATTCCGAATTACTGAATCTGAAGTAAAAGGTTTAGTATATATTCACTGTATGTTAATAAAGTAATAAGACTGTAACAAAAAATAGATTATAGAATTTACGCTGATGCAACTATTTGTTTGAATGTACAACATGTAATGGCTTGAAGAGATCTGTTTTTGACATGCCTCTAAAAGTAGATGTAATACTCCTTTTGTAACTTCAATGTCAAAAAACTTTCCTTTGAGAAGCCTTTAGTTTTGGGGAGGAAAAAATCATAAGAAGACAAATTTGAAGAACATGCAGGACAATTGAGTACACATACTTATTTTCGGAGCACAAGTGGTTCTCCGATTGGTTATTGAATAATGAAAAGATGCATTGTCATGCAATACAAAAGATTTGGAATACGTTTTCTGACTGAAAACGTAAGATTAAAAGTCATCTGCTTAATTCACAGCCATTTACAAGTCAATTGCTCGGGCAACTGCAGAATCGATTAAATACTTGAGCTTGTAAGACAAACCTAATATCACTGGATTTAAAGACTACTTTAATATTTCCGAAGCGTTCCTTCTTTAGCTCATATTCCAAGAATATTAAGTGAATACAATTATTGCAAAAGAAATTGAATATTCATTTGCACTAAGGCTTGGTAGTTTACTAACAAGTTAACAAAACTTAAATTCTGCTTTTTGTGTCTAAGAATACAACAATATTTTAAATATTTACAAATAAAATATTAAATTGGAGATTTAATTGGAGCCTCACCAGTTGCCTAAGCATTTGAAGATTGTTAAATACTAATTGTTTCTTGCGAAGTCTAACCCAGGCTGCATGGTTGGTTTTCGTAGTTTTCTAGGTTCTCTTTACAAAGGTTCTCTAAGAAAGCATCTTTATCAAATAGCTCCCATGTTCTTTATATGTTCAAATAACCAACTAACCTAGTTTAAGCGCGATTTCCAAGGGAAGTTACTAGCAAAACCCGAATACTCATTAAAAATCATGTAGCTTGCCAATCGGGAGTAACATGAAAGGATACGGCGCCAATAATTGAATTGCTGTTACGGTACGCTGTTTCTAAACTTAGATGGTCATTCCTTAATTAAATAGCCCACCAACGGCCGAGCGGTAAAGACGCTGATCATTGGTAGTTCGGTCCGAGATTCGAATCTGGCGAACGGGCTGGCCGCATCGGCGTTTTCGTGGTTTTCCCCATGTATGACGTGTATACGAGCCAGTTTACCTTAGAAAGTCCTCCACGAAGGCATCCCTCCCTTTAGGCAGATAGCCCTCGTGTGCTTTGCCATAATTAAATAATCCAATCCAATCCTTAATTAAATATAATTGATTTGTAACTTCTACTGGAACTGACGGTAAGAATTGAAGTGCAAATAAATAATATCGTGTGCACTCTTGATTAATATAAAATTTAAAACATTTGCATAGAAAAATATTTGCATTCAGACAGAAAGTTTTTTGAAATATTTGCAATTACTTTATAAGAAGGATTTATTAATAACCGTAATAATTACTTATTATATTACTGATGATTTGGATTCAGTTCTTGACAATTACATTCTAAATTAGAATTTTAAGGATATAATGAAAATACGCTACGCACAAAAATACATTTTAGGATAAAAATGAGTTGGTTTTTATGTTTTAAAATTTCTTAAATTCATTTAATAAACATCGTATCCTCGTTGTTAATTGAATCCTGAATGTTGGGTGGCGTTTCTAGAATTATTCTTACTTGTCCACAGAATCTGCTGACTTATCCAGCCATTAAGTAGCTGCAGATCATTTCTACATAACCATTGAACTTCCATTAATTCAGTCTCTAGAGGGTTGTATATTTATATCATAATTTGACTTTTATAAAAATGATTATTCTAAATCTTATGTTTCTATAAAAATATTCTGTGCTTTAAAAATATGCATGATAGTATCAGCCGCTTTTTCAGCCACTTCAAAAGCAACAGTTTGTTTAGAAATAAATTATGCAGTTAATGTCATAAAATTCAAATAAATATCAAACGAAAATTCTCAGTTTTAGACAATTCGATTTAAACGAAATAAAGTAGCAGACGATAAAACGCCGAAGGTAAAAATTTACTCTTATTTTTTTTTAAAAAGAAGATAGAGAGAAATTTAAAAAAAAAAAAAATAGTTAAAAATTTGAATAATATCATCTATAATTTAAAAAATAGCTTTTCATATAGTATTAATAAATATTTATTACGCTTCATTGAGGGAAAAAATGTCATATAATTAATTCTCCGTAAAATCTTACTTGAAATTTAAGGTTAAAAATAGCTGTGGCAATTCACTGTAACAAAAATCCATAGACCACATTTGGCGTTATTATCGCTCAAAAAAAAGATGCCAAATTTCAAAACTCGAAAATTTGTAAATTCCTGTATATCTTAGAAAATTTTGAATAAAAAAAGTCTAATTTTTTGCAGATATGCTTAAAAATACACCAACTTTAAGATGATGGTAAAAATTTTATAGGTTATAATTCAAAATGTTTTTCGAAAAATTTATAAAAATTATTTAAAAATAGAAATTTAAAAAATAAAACACAAAAAATTGATAAATTTTATTTGGAATGAACCTAAATTTCGAAATGTGAGAGAAAAAATCAAAAATGTTTAATAAAAAAAGAGATATTAATAAATATTTGCCAAATTCAATTAACATTGAGGAGCTAAAATTTTGAGAGCTAATATTTTAAAAACTACTCGTACGATTTTTACAGAACTTGGTATTCTGGCATAATTTGAGACGTAGAATCGAAATATGGAAAAAAATGGTATGTTATTTCAGAAAAGTCCGATTTTGTGTCAAAATACCTATGTTAGAATAGTGCTATATATAAATCTAATATATATCCTAAGGTGCGCTTTCGAGACATGAAAAACGCAATTTGAATTTTGTCAATCGGCCCAGTAGAACGGGAGATATAGAACTGTCCCTTTTTTTTTTTTTTTTTTTTTTTTTTGGAGCAGTGTACATTTAAAGATTTTAGATTACCTAGCTAATAGTACGGTGCTCATTCTGGACGCAATTAAGCAACCATGAAGCGAATCTAGTACTGGTGGGTGCAGGAGAGATAGTCCGACTGATGAAAATTATTGACCAGCCCTGTGACACCACTGGACGAGACAAGAGGTATGTTCTGGGAATGATAATGGCGGATCGCACAGGGAAAAAAGTACCTTAGTGCAGTAATTAAGGTTTGTTGCACAAAATTTGTGTCAAACCATTAGATTTCGATTGCACAGAAAGAGTAATTTTGCATTGTTGCGATCAATGGTGACTCTTTTCAACAGCAGAATGCGCAAATGCACCATGGAAGCAGAACTAGTATTTCTCCGCCCTCTCTTTCATATGTCGGACCTCATCCACTGCTTCCTCACAATGGGATATTATGGCAGTCGATGATAAGCTCGAGAATATTTTATTATCATGTTTATATAAAACCGCGTTGCGTTGAATGCAGTAAATGTCTTAGAAGTAGTATTTAAGGGAAGGTTCAACTCACTTCTGTAGAGAGTGCTAGGGATATTTAGTAGCGCGTGTTTGCCTTCGGGCTAAGTCTCTCTTGAAACTGTTAAGCTCGGTCGTATATTATGTGCCTTTTGATATTCTCCGGTAGTTAATATTAAAAGGCCAACTACATTAGATAATTGTGCTTAGCTTGGGCTAAGTCTTGTTTAGCTAGTTATAGTTTAGTTTCCTATTCTGAGTTAAAGCCTGAGTAGAGGCTTTGTTATAAGCCCAAGAAAAGGGCTTACTGTTACCCTTATTTGAGTACTGAACCGATCATTGACTGGAAATGGATACATTCAGCTACTTGGAGATCACTTACAGCCATTCATGGTCTTCACGTACTCTAACAACGATGGGATTTTTATGGATGACAATGCGCCATGTCACCGGGCCACAATTGTTCGCGATTGGTTAGAAGAACATTCTGGACAATTCCAGCGAATGATCTGGCCACCTAGATCGCCCGACATGAATTCCATCGAACATTTATGGGACATCATCGAGAGATCAGTTCGTGCCCAAAACCCTGCACCGTCAACACTTTCACAATTATGGACGTCTATAGAGGCAGCATGGCTCAATATTCCTGCAGGGGACTTCCAACGACTTGTTGAGTCCATGCCACGTCGAATTGCTGCACTTCGCCGGGTAAAAGGAGGACCGACAAAATATTAGTAGGTATCCCATGACTTTTGTCACTTCAGTGTATTTAACATTAGCAAACGGCTGAACAATTGACTCTGCGTGGAATTTTCATGTTATTTTTGCATTTCTAACGTAAGAACCGTCATCCGTTAGAAAATCACCCACAGAGACAAACCTCCTCTTAAGCAGTAGCCCTAGAGTATATTGCAATAATTAATTAAAGACACAAACAAATATTAATTATTTTGATTTCTTTTTGTTAAATAATGGTAAATTACTAATTTTTCTCTACTAAGGATAGGAAATAAAAACATCTAGCTAAAATAAGAACTTCTGTCGTTAATGATATATTTAAATAGTTAATAAAATGAACCAAGACTGTGTTCCGATTATACTAATTAAGGCTTTACCTATAACTGTAATATCTATTTAAAAACCAAAGGTTCTCTGAAAAGATGAAAACATCAAAACGAATTTAGCTAAAATTCAGTTAATTGTAATAAAATGATCAAACTGAACCCTCGTAAATATTAATGATACTCCTTAAGTCAATAAACATCTGCAAAGAAATGTTTTTCAGAAAAGTGACTAAATATACTCCTTAAATTCGATTTTACTAATTTATTAATTTGCGATTACTTACTACAGGAGGTCGACGTAGAGAACTCTGGGAAGCTACTGCCTAGGATCTGTGCTTAGGCAATCTCGGCCACGGATGTATACATATTAGGAACCTAGTGTTTCTGGAGGCCCTCGAAAGTTCACTTATTGGCCGGCCCGTAAGGCTGGCGCGTTCTAGAGCAGTTGGCTCTAGTAGTCTGGGGATCGCATCCCGAATCTGCTGGGTAATTTCTCTTTGCGACGGGCAGCCCGAGCGATTGGTAAATAGCAAATAGATCACCGCGTCACCGTATCAAAGAATGGCCGTATGGAAGCTGGTGTCAATTTTGTTCAAGGTTGAAGAAGGTGTTTGAACAGCCATACCTGTTCTGAGAGTGGATTGGGCGCGCAGTGCCGACACCTTGCAAAGAGGAGCATGCAATTCACTAACACTATTTACTACAGGTTTAAAAGCCGCAACGTAATTCTTTTCCTAATTCATTCCCTTAAAAATATAAATGCAGATAAAGAGATATTAATCGAATAGGCATTGACATTAATTCTGTATATATGAATTATTTTATGAACAAAACTAAATAACGTTCCGTCGTTTATTTGCATTAAGAAAGATAACAAAATCTTTCCATATTCAAATTAGCATACTCAATAGGATCGAATATCAACCACATAATTGAGAAATCCGACTCCTTTCAACGTCTTTGACTCAAGAAATACACATAGTTCATTTAAGAAATATTTTGGGAAGTAAATGCGCTCAGTAGAAAACAAAAATAAATACTGGTCATATAAATATTATTGCAAGCAAACAATTTTCCCCCTCTAAACATCGGGAAGAACTGTAATATTTCTTTCCTTTCTGACAACACTCGAACCGATATTCGCAGGCAATTGGAAATGTCACTGGATTCGTTGCTTCAGAAAGATAATGAGCATCTAGCGGCTAACAAAGAGATAAATGTTCTGTTCCCTTAGATTAATTAAGGTTCTTCTGTCAGCGAAAAGACTTTTCTCGTATAAATATATGTCTTACATAAAGAGGAACAATCGATGTCTTACAGCACATGAATTATGGAAGCTGGGCGATTATAAAAGGCATCATTTTCTAACCCTAATCGAAATTACAATAAGCTATTTATTTCTATTATTTCTGTTCCATATAGTATGTTACTGGATATGTTTTTTCAAACTAAACGTTTTTTTTAAATTACACCGTTTTCTCTCTGAATCGTAAAAATAATATATATATATATATATATATATATGTACTCTGTGATCATAACATTAATTTGGAGGTTTCCTCTAGATTAATGTTATGATCATTATTTACTCATACGTAATGTTATCCATATTTACTCATACGGAATTTAAACTTTAAGTATATGCAAAAAATCTAAACTGGTATACAGTTTCTTTTAATAATTCTTATGTTATAGGAAACATGTTTCTAATCCGACAGACATTTGTATATCACTGCACCTACCATTTGAAAAGCTATTTGCCCCAAATGCTGAATCTTACGTCGAATTGAAAGCGGGAGCCACTTTTTGTTTTTACTTTAAATGTTATACAGTGCCGAATATTGCTCAAAATGTTTTAACAGAGCAGTAACAAAAATCTATATATTTGATTCTATATCCTTTTAAGGTATTTTTGCTGAATATGAGAAAAAAAACTTATTCAAAATCATTACGTAAAAGGATCACGGTATTATAACTAATCTAACAAAATCCACAACTTTGTGGAATGAGGGATACATTTCCTCTTGTAATGCTGAAGTCACCAAAAATTTCCTTCCTTCTATTTACCATAGACTGAATTCTGAGTCTTTCCTCTCGTTAAATTTTAAAGTGTCTCACTTTTTATCTGGTCAAGGTAAATTTGCAAGTTATCTGTTTCGTTTTAATCTACGATCAAACAATTTATGTGAATGTTCAAAAAGAGTTCCTCAGGATGTGGAACATTTGATTTACTCGTGCCCTACATTTGATGGCCCTATATTATGCTTACAGAACGATTTGAAAATGTTCGGAGTGACTTGGCCAGTGAACTTATCTGTTTTCGTGAAGTCCAGACTGCTGTTCTCTGCTTTTGTTCGCTTTATTTATGCATGTAATTTTTAATGTTTATTTATACATGTAACCTTTAATATTCTAGTTAACTTACTTCTGTAAGCCCGGTGTTGTACATATGTGGTGCACGGGGAGTCTGTTTGTTCTCAAAGGAAAAAAAAAAAAACTTTGCGTTGTAGTTCCTAAAATGAGCCGTCTTTACACGAAGCATTTATTAAATGGATCAAATGCAACAGGAGAGGTTGAGTACCAACAAAGGCGTATTATTCTTACTGAGCAGTATTTTGCAGATATAAGAGTTTCTCATTGTTCTTTTCTCTAAAAGAACAATGGAATAGTAATTTTACTTCTGTTTCTGCAAATTAGGTGAATATAGTTATTAAATTATTTTTTAATTAGTGATATAAAAACTTAACAACTGTTGTGCTGATATTCTCGCATTAAATAGTTGAATAAATGTCGAAATGTTTCCTTATATTCACTAGAAATTACTCATCGCATTTTCTGTTAGCTAATATGATTTCTCACTTTTGTATTATGAAAACTGTTTTGCACATCTAAAGACTTTTCACATTTTATGCAATTTCAGATATCTAGCTAATAGTTTAATATTCAAATTTATTTCACGGGTGTTTGTTCTTAACTAAGAAAAATGTTTTCTAGATTTTATTTATTCTTTACTTAAACATAATGAAGCAGGAAAACGACTGAATATTTGAGTAACAGCTGCAGATTTGTTCGGTTAGTCTTATGATCTCAGAAAGCTGCTATTGAATAAAAATAATCCGAAACAACTTGGAAATGCAAAAAAAAAAAAAAAAAAAAAAAAAAAAAAAACATTGCAAACACTGAGCCTGCATTCTGATTAAAATTTAACCACATACCGCAAGGAGGATGGCTTTGTTCACAAGTGCTTTTCTCGTTTTCTCCACAAAACAATTTGAACCAGCTTCAGCATAAGAGTTAATTAAAGTGAAAAGCCGCTTTCTGGAATGCCTAAATAATAGCTCTCGCAAAACCTTTTCCTTAGCATTGCATCCATTGACTGGCAATTTCTCCCTTTAATTGAAGATAAAACTAATCGAGCCTCTTTTCAAAAGAACTCTTTGTACTTTCGATTGCGTGCTTAAAAGGCTGTTTCTTTTGAGGTGTTGTTCAAAAAGCTCTAACTGCAGCTGAGAGTACATTCTTCTCGAGCGGATGTGGAATTCTATTAAATTTCAAAACGCTTCTAAATTTTCTCCGCAAAACCACCCGCAGACCGAGCTCTAATAACGGAAACAATGTAATTAAATAGGAAGCTTCTTTCACCTCGCTGCATTTTTCTTGAATCGATTCTTGGGGAACATTATCTCGGGTGAATCGTGACCTTTCTTCTGCTTTGCTATTGTTCAGGGCTCTTTATAAAAGTGTACCACGGAACACGGCTCACTTAGCAGTGCGCCATTAAAACATCATTTCTAGCAGGATGCGAATGCGAGTTAATTATTCTGCATTGAATGAGCAGTTATTGAATTTTTTAAACGTCTTCAATGTCGTAGAATGAACGAATCAGAATGCATTTTAGAAGAAAACGGAATGAAATAGAGCGAAAGAGGAGACGTTTGATTGAAAATTATTCACGTATTTGAATGAAGTCTTCAGTTTCTAGTTTCCTGGCCTATAATTCATTTGGAAGTAAATAACTCAGAGATGCGTCATAGAACCTGCATGATTAATGATTTTCATCCAGATCTTTTTTACGATACATTTTATACGGATTTCGATTAGCTGAATAAGGTTCGTGAATGTTGCTGATCTAAAACATTCTAGAGTGAATGTGCTATCGTTTTAAAGGTTTGACCATGTAGTTTGAACACATATTTAATTGTTTGCCTAACATGAAAATATTCTCTTGCAAAAATATAGATTGTACATATGTCAAATGCAATAATTTGCGATTTTTTCTTCTTTCAGGAGTCATGGTACACATTTTCTTTAGTTACTAACAGCTTTGAAAATTTCTTTGCTGGGTGCAGAATCCAAATACCTAACAAAAATTGATTTTAAAAGCGCTTTTAGATTGGGGTATGTTCTGTAGATGAACTTTTACTTACTAAAAAGATTTCATTTTCGTAAAAATGAGACTTATATTTTGTAGAGAACTCGTTTACTTTTATTAACAAGTTATTTTATGTTAATTAGCTTTATGTCGCTTACCATTTTCCTGCCAGGATGCTAATTTTTAGTTCGCGAGTATTCAAATGAGGTAGAAAGAGATAGTATTTAAAGGGAAGAATAGAATCAGACCGGACATTCAGACCGTGTTCCGCCTGCCGAAGACTACGTTAGTTATTTGATTCTCTTGAGGACAGTTTATCTGAGACACAGCGTCATTCCCGCCATTAGGCTTGTCACGCCGATACTAGGTCAAAGGCAACTTGCGCTTTTTCTGTCTGTGTAGTCTTTGGGCTAACTTATATTTAGTTAAATTTGAATTCATTACTTTTTTTTATTTACGCCATAAATGATGGCTGTTTCTGTAAGCGCGAACATTGCCTTATGTTAACCTTTATCTGAATTAAATAAAAGGGTTTTTACATTCTTCACAGGCTCTGTTGTAATTTCCAAGACATAGCAATAAATTGCTTACTTCTTAGGTAGTGTTCTCGTAGTGCCGAAGAGGATGAGATTCTATAATGCACCACAATTATTAACGAGTCCTTGTGTTTGAATATTGCGGCATCCCTTAACTATTTTAATTACATAAGATTAAATTTTGCGAAAATTTTTCTTTCGAGGAATTGCATATTTATAAAGCTTTCAGGAATTCCTTTATCGCTATATTGGTAATAAACTAAATGTGACCTAGCGGGATGAGAGAAAGACGATAATTTTTCAGTCTAATAATTCCTGAAACTTTCAATGGGATGTAAATATACATACTGCATGTAATGCATTCTGCATTATCAATGGAAAATATAAACCCTCCTAATATTTTAATTATGTGAATTGTAAGAACTTCAGGAATATTGGTTCATAAAAGAATAAAACGTGTCCTATGTTTACTGCTGTACTATGATTACTACTTTCTCTTCTTATGTAGCTTATACCTATTTAACTTATACGTCTTATTTGCTGGGGTAGTACTGTGACGTCGTGGATGCTTCAGTGGGAACGGAATCAACACTGGTATTGGTGATGAATCACTTTAATTACACAACATAACACAGATACAACAATTTAATTAATACATTTAGAAAAACTTGAGCACATATCCAAGTTGGTGACACGATCAGAGACGTTAACGAAGATAGCACTCGTCATCACTGGACAAATTTAGTCTCCACACCTCAGCTCGCTGGCGGAGCTTCCCAAAACTCTCTCTTCTCTGACAGGCGTCTCACCGAAATATCATCTCTTTACGCATGCGTAATTCTCAGTTAAGTCGTTGCCATTCACAGTTCTTTAAATAAGGTGTTAAAATGAATTATAGTACTCGTAGTGTGAGGAGTTTGCTAACGACGTTCTCTCTAATCAAGAGCATCATAGGTCTTTCTAGTAGAGTTCAGGAGCGTTCTTTACAGACTAACTCCTTCCGCCTCCAGATTTTGTTTTCCTCGGACACAGAGGAAACAAAATTTTTTTAAAGTTCCTACGGGATAAAATACAAGTTCAGGCAGGCGTTCGCTACAAGCAAACACCTTCCGCCTCCAGTTTTTTTTTTCTCCGGACACAGGAGAAGTAAACCTTCACAGTTCACAGTTTATGTTTTCAATAGATTGTTCAACATTTTACCAGTTAATTTTAAACCACATTGTTACAAAGGCTCTCCACTCTCATAACCAGGCCATCATAAAAAATACATATAACAATACATATACAATATATGAAAAACCAACACAGAAATTTTGTCTTTATGAATCAAGTTAACAATTTACTATATGGTATGAATTTAAAAAAAATACAATATACATAATCAAATAACAAAACAATTTAAAAGAAATGATAACTAGTCTATTTAACTGGCATGTACAGAGTTTCTACTTAAGCAGTCTACATTTAAGTTGTTACTTCCCTTTTTATGATGTATCGTAAAATTATAAGATTGCAAGGCTAAGGCCCAGCGTAATAATCGACCATTTCTACCTGCATTATTTTTTAGCCATACTAGGGGATTATGGTCCGTTTGAATTGAAAATTTAGTCTGCCCATCTATATGCCCTTTCAGTTTTTTTATTCCATACAGAATTGCAGCACACTCTTTTTCAGTGGTGGAATACTTCCGCTCACTATCAGTAAATTTTTTACTGAGATACAATATGGGATGTTCTTTTCCTTTATCATCCTTTTGGGCTAAAACAACACCATATCCTTGATCTGACGCGTCTGTCTGTAGTATAAATGGTTTAGAAAAATCGGGTGCATGTAGCACAGGCCTACTAGATAGCTTTTCTTTTAAGGATTTGAATGATTCATTACATTCATCATTCCAAACAATTTTACCCTTTTTGTTATTCCCTTTTAACAAATCTGTCAAAGGTGCGGCTATAGCAGAAAACATGGGTATATATTGTCTGTAGTATCCAGCTAACCTTAAGAAAGCTCTAATCTCAGTTTTAGTTGTGGGAACAGGAAAATTTTGAACCGCCTCGATTTTTAGTTCTGCTGGAGAACGTTTTCCTCGACCTACTATGTAACCGAGATATTGCACTTCTTCTTGTGCAAACTTGCACTTAGAGGGTTTAATAGTTAAATTGGCTTTTCTTATTCTTTCTAAAATTTCATGTAAATGTTGTAAATGTTCCTCCCACGTTTGAGAAAAAATAGCAATATCATCTAAATAAGGGGTAGCATATTTCTCACATCCACACAATATTTCGCTCATCATTTTACTAAAATAATAAGGAGCATTTTTAAGCCCAAATGGCATGCGCAAAGGCCTATATACACCAAAATTTGTAGCAAATGCAGCAATTTTCTGCGCTCTAGGGGTCAGCGGAATTTGCCAATAACCTTTAGTTAAGTCTATCAAGGTGATAAATTTGGCTACTGCAACAGTTTCAACACGTTGCTCTATATTGGGGATCGGATAGAACTCAGTACGCGTTATTTCGTTTAACTTTCTGTAATCAATACACGGCCTAGGATCCCTACCTGGTGCTTCAACAAGGATCATGGGTGAAGTATACTCAGAGGGTCCTGGTTCAATAATCTTGTATTTTAACATTTTTTCAATCTCGACTTTAAGAATTTCGTTCTGTCGATTTGTCATTCTATAAGGCTTATGCTGTACGCGTTTATCACTAATTAGTTCGATATCATGTTCGACTAAATTTGTTTTCCCTGGAATATTCGAAAATATAGCAGAAAACTTTACCAACAACTTTCCCAACTGCAGGATTTGTTCATCACTAAGTCTTTCTTTAAGATTATCTTTTGCTATTATTTCATTAAAATCAAACACATTGGGGTCGGTTAACATATAAGGAATATCCTCCTCTAATCCCGAGGGTTCAACTATCTCCTCGTTGTCAAGGAGCACCATATTCAAAAGTTCAGGTCTCTTATGATAAGGTTTTAACATATTGATGTGATACACTTTATTCCCTTCCTGATTCCCTTCAAAACTAACCACATAGTTTGTTTCTGATAATCTTTTCTCTATTTTTCCCGGCCCTTTCCATTGAGGAGCGAGTTTATGGGGTTGGTTCACTGCTAATACTAATACAGAATCTCCTTGCTGGAATTCCCTTTTCACGGCAGTTTTGTCATACCATTTCTTCCTTTTGTCTCTCACCTCTTCCATTTTCTCAGTAGCTAATTCTCTACTTTTCTTTAACCTATTGATTAATTCGAAAACATATTCTATTACGGTATCTTCTTTTTCCTGAGGATCTAACCATTTCTCATACAATAATGCGACAGGTGTTCTGAGATTGGTCCCGTACACTAATTCAGCTGGACTAAATCCTGTACTATCATGCGTTACTGTCCGCAGGGCAAAGAGAGCGGCAGGTAATTGTACTTCCCAATTTGGGGCAGCTTCAATACATAATACCTTTAAGACCCTTTTTATTGACCTATGGAACCGTTCTACAGGATTGCTCTGGGGGTGGTAAACCGAACTTCTGGAAATTTTTATACCAAACCTCTTCAAAAATTCAACGGTTAAGCGACTCATGAAAGATTTTCCTTGATCAGTTTGAACCTCCGTTGGAAAACCCATCCGACTAAATACCTGCAAGAGTGCACTTACAACAGATTTCGACGTTATATCCGGTGCCGGGACGGCGTCAGGATATTTAGATGCTAAGCACATAAATGTAATAAGATATTTATTACCATCAGTAGATGTAGGCATAGGCCCGCAAGCATCTACATTAACCTTACTAAAGACTTCAGATATCACAGGTACCATTACCAACGGTGCTTTCTTTTCGTCACTTGCTTTTCCTACACGTTGACAGGAGTCGCATGTTTTAACGAATTCCTCAATGTCTTTATAACAATTTGGCCAGAAAAAATGTCTTAGTAACCGGTCTTTTGTTTTCAGAACTCCTAAGTGACCTGAAGTTCCTTCATGACAAATTGCTTTAATTTGCTCTCTGAGGTTTTCTGGAACAACAATTAAATGTTCTTCTCCTCCTAACTTATTTACCTTCTTTTTTACTAAAACTCCATTTTTAATCCCATAACTTGTTTTACTTCCGCTTTTTACTAGTTCTAATAAAGGGGCAAGTTCTTTACTTTTTTGTTGTTCATCAATGAAAGTACTTGAGTCAATTTGAATTGCAGGACTTGTGGGGACACAAAGGTCGACAGAAGGCAATATCTCTCCGTTTTCTGACCTCTCATGAGCATCGCCCTCCTCTTCCAATTCTAACTCATTCTGCTCAGAATTTTGATTCGTCTCGCATAAATTTTCCGCTTCCTTTAATTGTCGTGCTTGAGATCGAGTAACGACTGCATTAACATTACCGACATACGACGAATAATTTTTCTCAGTTCCTCTGAGAAGAGCCGCTGTCTGGTTGCCTAATATATATCGTCCTTGGTCTAAGTGGTCTCCTATAACAGCTGCTTTAGTGGTTACTGTACCCAAATCGCATTCATAATCTACTTCAGCAACAGGTAAACAAGTCATATGATCATCCAACAAATGTCGAACCCACACGTGTTCTCCCTTCATTCGATCTATGTCTACATATTTCTGACAAATAATATCTACCGTTGCTCCTGTATCTCTTAGAATAGGTACTTCAAAACCATTTACTCTTCCATTTAACGTATAGGGATCTAACAGATTCTTCTCTGATCTTCCGCTTATTCGATACAAATCTGCCTTTTGGGTTTTAAAATTAGGGCACTGAGGACGTAAATGGTCAAAAGATCCACATTCATAGCACTGGAGTCTTTTTCTCCTATCAAAATTCGAGTCTGACATTTTCCCAACATTGCGTGCATCATCATCTTTTTTAAATTGTGTACCTTGAGGGTTTTTTCTATTTTTGAAAACGTTACCAGTGGACTGAAAAACACCCATTTGTCTACCTGATATTATCGTTTTCATTTCACCCAATTTCGTTTTCCCAACCATCGTCTTTTTCGCATCTTCAAATTCCTCTATTTTACCCACCAACAGTTTTGGTGAAGTGATCGTAGCCCATTCATCTATAAAATGTTCCTTAAACTCATTAGGCGTGCGCCTTTTAATCTGATCTACCAACATTAAATCCTTGAGTTGCTCAAATGTTTCGATTTTTAATCCCTTAAGCCACCCATCTAAAAATGTCTTAATTTCGTGATAAAAATCGTACCACGTAGAATCCGGATTTTTCTGAGTCTTAACAAGAAGTTGTCGAAACTTCTCCGCACTTAATTGAAATCTTTTAAGTAGTAATTCTTTAATATGTTGGTAATCTCTAGCCTGTTCTTCAGGTTCCCTAGCAATTATATTATTTACCTCAACCGGAAGGACACCAATGAGATATGACACCCATTGATCCGTGGGCAATTTTAGAACTTTAGCTTGCCTCTCAAAGAGTTCTAAGAATAAACTGATATCATCAGTTTTTAAATTAAACTTGGGCATAAGTTTCTGAAAATTCTGATTAAATACGGTTTCACCTCCAGGTTTAGCAAATTCAGTGTTCTGCTTTGCTTTAAGGCATTCTAGTTCTAACTGTTGCTTTTCAATTTCTTTATTTTGTTGTAGTATCTGAAATTCCCTCTCCCTAGCTTCCTGTTCTAACTGTAGTTCTTTCGCTCTTGTTTGCTTCTCTAAGTTTTCCTTTTCTATTCTATCAGTCATAATACTTTCTAACAAATTTTTAACAAATTCTTCCTCATAATTTTTACTATTCGTTATTAAATGTTTTAAATCTATTACTTTCATATCTTCTAAAGCTATTTCCCCAAGTTCTGAAGCGACAAGGAATAGATCCATTTTCTTAGCTTTCCACAGAAATGCCATTTTTACAAAAGTAATTGTTCAAAACAAATAACTCAAATAGTTATTCACAAGTAATACACATAAAAATATATCAGAGATATAAAAAACACTTTCTTCTTACTTACAAAATTAGGCAAATAAAAATAAAAGGTTAATAAAAGCATTAATCACTGTGGATTTATTTCCCTTCAAACATAAAACGAATAAACAACCTTACTGAATACTTCTTATAAAAAAGTAATAAATTCTTTTCATTTAGTACAGCCAGACAGAAAAAAAAAAACCAGAGTGGCGCCAATAAATATAAACACCTTTAATTAACTCTCGTTTTCATGACAGCTACTTCCGCTGGCAACCATATGGGCAACGCAATTACTACGTAAATTCGATAGGCGCAGGTTTAAATTAGAACACTATTAGAACTTTTCTTTACTGATCAAGCTTTAAAATGTAAAATGAAATGATAAAAATTTAACATTCTACTTATCAGAAAAAACATATCATATTAAAATACAGCACTGGTGTGCTTTCATGAGAAAACCAAAGTAACAAGTTTTTAATATTTTCAACAACTTATTTCTTTCACAAGAATTTAACATACATTTTCTTCTAACGGCTTAGAAGTGAAAATTGCAATATTGCACTGATGTGCTTTCACATATACACAAAATAAACAGTTCAGATTCTATCACACCAATTTATAACGAAACGTTAAACATACACTGATGTGCTGTTTATTTACGGGAATGGATTTTTCCCATTATCATACAAAAGAAAAATATCTCGTTAGATATATAAATGCAACACTTTGATTGTTTTAAAAACTCTTATGCACTGACGTGCTATAAAATGCACTGATGTGCTACGTGTTAATGGGAAAATGTTTTCCCGAATATACCACAAAAGGAAAATATCTTGTTAGATATACTATAAACCAAACACATTGAGTGTTTAAAACTCTTATGCACTGATGTGCTACTTCTGCTTTGGGAATTGATTTCCCGAATAAGTAATAAATAACTACATTATACACTTCAGGCCTGGAAATGAATATTGTGGAGAACACATACCTGGTCTCTTGTCACACAAATCTCGGTGGAACCTCCAAATTTTTTTATCTTTTTCGTCTGTGACGTCGTGGATGCTTCAGTGGGAACGGAATCAACACTGGTATTGATGATGAATCACTTTAATTACACAACATAACACAGATACAACAATTTAATTAATACATTTAGAAAAACTTGAGCACATATCCAAGTTGGTGACACGATCAGAGACGTTAACGAAGATAGCACTCGTCATCACTGGACAAATTTAGTCTCCACACCTCAGCTCGCTGGCGGAGCTTCCCAAAACTCTCTCTTCTCTGACAGGCGTCTCACCGAAATATCATCTCTTTACGCATGCGTAATTCTCAGTTAAGTCGTTGCCATTCACAGTTCTTTAAATAAGGTGTTAAAATGAATTATAGTACTCGTAGTGTGAGGAGTTTGCTAACGACGTTCTCTCTAATCAAGAGCATCATAGGTCTTTCTAGTAGAGTTCAGGAGCGTTCTTTACAGTACTTTTAAAGTTCTTTTATTCAATTTTAAAAACGCTTCTATCAGAAAACTGAAAAAAATATGAACACGTTATTAGGTAAAAATATGAAATGCTTAATTGAGTTTCTTTTTTTACTAAACTAGTAAAATACGTTTAGTAAATATGCTTCAGTCTATTTTAGTTAGAAAGCAGCTTTTTTAAAAAAAGCAACAATTGTCAAAATTCTCAATGGAGATTACAAAAGGACGTCGATAATGATTATGCCATTTTAGACATTTATTTCTTTCCCAAAAAGACTGTTCCTTAGAATATGAAGCACCCGAGAAGGTGCTAGGAATTTACATGCTCCTCACATTATTTTTATACCTTGCAATGTGACATCGTCATCAGTAAGAAACGTTAAGCTGTCTCCTTAAATTCTAGCACAGCAGATATAAAACCAAACTAAAAAACTATTATCAAAGAAAGAAAATTAAAAACCCGAGTTTTGGGGAGCGAAGAATTCATTGGTGTTACCAAAATAGCAAATTAAATTTTTGTGACCAATAAAAGTTTTACTAATGTAACCACTTTTCTAATAAAACTTATCACTATAAAAATATTAAAAAATGCATAGCATAAACACGCAAAAAGGTACATTTTACAATAAAATGTACGCAAAATATAAACAAGTTAGCAACATCATAAGATAATAAATACTAGTCTACCGTTGTTTTGAGGTATGCCACATTACTCCTCGAGCTCATAACATTTGTAGCTATTTCAAATCCATGTAAAATTCCTGACGTTATTATGTTTCATTATTAAACTCAGTTAAAGCCTACATGACAGCGTTAATGCAGTTTAGCGGCTTTTAACGACCTATGGTTTCCAAAAGGATCAGTGGTGCTTTAAGCCGAAATTCGTTGCTTGAGGCAAAATGCAGCAAATACGCAAAACTTACATAAGCCCTATAAACATAATGTTTTTTTCATGGACATCTCTACATTATCTTGCACGGCATTTTAGGTGTGTATGTACATGGAAACAAAGAAAAATAATACGAAACAGCTAGTTTTTTTATGAGGATATATACTTTGTGACATGACAAACGTCTTTTATAAAATGCACTAATGGTGTGCACGCTAATAACACTTGTTACAAAATATTATTAAAACTGTAACTTGTTTATGAATGATCTACTTTTTGTGTTCATGAGAAATTTCTTTTCTGAAGGAGAGAAGTGAAATATCTTATATCTTATTGATAAGCAACAAATTCCTCTTTTGCTGCAGCAAGAAATCATAGATTTTGTAGTAAAAGATAGCATATTTTAAATTTAAAAAAAGATATGTATATGAAAACGTTTGTCCTGATGACAGTAAAATCAAAATATTATGTAAATTTTATTGCAATTTTCAGAAAGTTCTAATTTAAACAGAACGCTGTTAAGATTTTCAAAAGAACAGTTATTTATTATGGTTGTTGTATATTAATTACTGTTTCACAAGTCCATTTTGGGTTATCTATCTTGTATAGTTATCCGTTCACATATCTTGTATCGACATCAGTATGCACTTGTAATAAAATAAATATCTTAGTACTTTCTAAAGAAACAGCGCTCTTCAAAACTAACTTATTCCATATCGTTTTTAAAAACGTGTCCTTAATGTAATTCCTTTAAGTTTTGTCGCTAACGCACAAGCTCATAGAAAAGACACTAAGAAATTCATGAGCGAAAAATCAGAAATGCATTTAGTAAATGAAATTTATCTGTATTATTCTAACAATATGTATTAATTATCATTACTAAAATTATAGACAATTTATTAATATCTTATTCAAGTTTTTCTACAGGAAGGAATGCACTGCAAAACTAGTTAGTGGAATGTGCCAGGTGTTCCTTCTTGGGAATAATAATTAAATGAACGAAAGTAATTTTAGAGAAAAAAATGCATTAATTGTTATAAGATATTTGATTTTTCTAATGAGTAAGAGAGAGTAAGAAAAATGAGTAAGAAAAATAACACAATTCCCATTACAGATTATTTTTAAAATGAGGGCACATAAAATATATAGAGCTGAAATTCTTCTCTAGAGGATAGTGGTCGAAATAAAGAAGAAAGGAACCTCCGATTCTACTATTTGATGTATTGTCGGTCAAAATTAAGAAGATAAAGCACATGCATCTAACTCTCATGTGCTTTGTTTTACTGAGTTGTCATCGTATAAAGTTGCCGAATAACATATTTTTACTTCAAGAGACACTAATATTTGCTGAAAATAACAGATAAATCCTCATTTCACATCAGACTCAGTTTTATTAAAATTATTTGTGAAATGATTGCTCAAAGAAGGGAGAGCATCAGCGTGTACGAAAATACACTGACTACCAATAAGTATTTGGACACCTATGCAAATGGCGATATCTGCGGTCCTAAGGTACATCACGGATTCCGCCGGTATATATCGCGTAGGAAACAGCATCGGCTTTAGTCGCATGCAAGATTCCTCGCAGTTCGAAGCTCTCTTATTTCGAGAAAGGTATAATTATCGGGTATCACAAATGTGGCCGATCCTTAAGGACATATCTAGCGATCTGAAGTACCCAAAATCGATAGTGGCCTATGTGATTAAGAAGTGGAAAGTGAGCGGTGATTGTAGGAATGTGCCGCGAGTCGGCAGACCAACGAAACTGGGAGATAGAGACCACGGAGTGCTGTCCAGAGAAATTCGGAAGAACCGCACCCAACCGATGGCCCTCATCCGGGAGGAGTTTCAACAGGCATCCGGGAGTATTGTTCATTGTCCATTCGTAAGGAAGCATATCTGCTTGTTTTTCATGGTCGTGCTGCTGTCCATAAGCCTTTGATCACAAAGTCCAACTTCGCTGCTCGGTTAATGTGATGCAAATCACATCGAAATTGGACCGTGGATCAGTGGAAACGGGTTCTTTGGACTGACGAATCAAGGTTCAACATTTACCGTTCGGATACAGGGTCTGGGTCTGGCGTCTACCTGGAGAACGTCTCCTGCCAGAATGCATTGTGCCAACAGTCAAGTTCGGCGAAGGTGGAATTATGGTCTGAGGGTGTTCTCTTGGCTCATGGTAATTCATGGTAAGCTCAACTCCGATACCTACTGCACTATTTTGGATGACAATGTGCTTCCTACGTTGTGGCAGTTTTACGGGTTGGATCCCTGTTACTTACAGGACGACAATGCCAGTTGTCATGTTTCGACGTTAACCAAGGCTTGGTATGGTGCCAATGGAGTTAATCGAATGGGCTGGCCTGCCCAGAGTACAGACCTGAACCCTATCGAGAACCTCTGGGACGAGTTGCATCGCCGAATTCAGGAATGCACTACCCGCGCAAAATCGGTGAAGGAACTTCTATGTCTTCTCCAAGCCGAGTGGAAGAAAATACCACTAGCTGTCATACAAAGACTTGTGGAAAGTATACCCCGAAGGGTCCACGCTGTAATTACCTCTCGTGGAGACTCTACCAACTATTGATTTTGAATAAAGTTAGTTTTTCTTTTCTATCACAGGTGTCCAAATACTTATTGGTAGTCAGTGTAGCATATACGAAACAAATGTAGTATTCAAACTTCCAGAATAGGGTTAAGCGATTGTGATAGGGATTCACGAAACATATTTAAGGTAACGTGTGCTAATTTTCTTGAAACTTCCGAGAAGTATAATTAAATATATATGCGTACAGTGTATGAAAAAAGAAAGTACCCCATTTCACTCAAATTATACTTTCTTGATTGCTCTGTGCACTTCATGATCTGCTGGGTAAAATAGCGAACAACTTCACGAAAACCTTCTCTCAGAAAACGATTTGTACGAAGATGAAGTTTTGGTTTGATTCCAGAACAATGTTAACTTTTGACAAGAAAAGTTTCAAGAAATAAAGATAAAAATTAGGCATTTCTTTATTTTCCATTTGTCAGGTAACTTTGTTAATGCGTTGCATTTATAAAATTTATATTTCATGAACTGCATTAAAAATTTCTCTTTTTTAAAAAATGATATATGATAGAACATTTTTACCTTCAATAAATGCTATTCTTCTTCACATTTTTCGTCTTTACATTGTTACTCTTTATATTTAGTTCGATAAGTGCAGGGTGTCCAGAAAGTCCCTTTACATGTGCATTTATTTCATTGCATCTTTAATAATATTTACAGTTATTTGTCCAAAACGTCCGTATGTGCGTCACGATTATCCTTCCACAGTTTGATATTCCTGAATGCCCTGAATTTCTTTCGTTTTAGCAGCTAAGTCGTAATATGCTGAAAGACTTCAACCATACTTGCCCGCAGAGCATTATTACATGTACTGCCTCTGTCTGATGTATGATTTGATAACCCCTTGCTTGGGGAGGAATTCAGAACTTTAGGGTGAATTAAATAAGTTAGAATCAGCTAAACTTGGATAACAGAAACGCAGTGGCTTTCAAAGGGGGGAGTTCAATTGAGTGTGATGTACCTCCTTTTGGTAACTTTACATAAGATTTGATTGCATTCCTCTTCCTATGTATTTATTTTTTGTGGTTTTAGTATTTCACATTCCTTTAATTCTTCTAACTTTTGGCTAAGTTTACATATTATACGGAATTTTGAAATTCATTGGTATTGAATTTCACTTCTTTTAGGATCTTTGTGGAATTAGTTCTAAATGTCTTACTTTTTGTCTATATTGTAATAGTTAAAGGTACTCTTTCAGTTAACAGATAAGTCCTGATGTCTAAGGCAGGGAAAATATAGTTTTGCCTTATAGTGCTAGATAATGAAACATTTGTTTCTTAGCAATTTTCGCTTCAAAACTTTTATTCCCCCCCCCCCAAAAAAAAAATTTTTTTACGTTTTTTTAAGTCCTTAATAGATAGCATTCATTAAAGATGCCTTGATAGGTAATTTCTACAGTAACATTTGAAAAGTTCAATAGAAATGGTGATATAACGGAAAACCGTCTGATTTGTTCATTTTAGCATTTCTAAATCTTTTAGCACAGAGTTAGGTTAGGTTATTTAGATCATGGCAAAGCACACGAAAGCTAGTTTGCTTAAGAAAGGGATGATTTTGTGGCAAATATTTTACAAAAACAGGCTCATATTCCTGCTATGTATGAAGAAACACGAAAATTGCAATCCAGACAGCCCGTTCCAGGAGATTCAAATTAGGGATGAATTAATAATGTTCAGTTCTTTCAATACATAACCTCTTAAATTTATTAATTTCAAAACTTGGCTAAGACAAGTATTCTGTATTTAAGTGAGTATCATTTTATGCAAATAAATTTTCATCTAAACATATTTCAGAAGAGCTACCTTTCTGGGTTTAGTAACAACATTGTTTGCTGAATTTCACTCGTTTTATTCGCAACATTTAAAGATTTTATAAAACATCTCATGATCACTTTATTTCCTGTTGATTAAATTAGGAAATGAAAATGATTTTCAATCAAAAAAGGATAATCTAAACTTATAGTTATCACTTTAGTTGAGGTGAATGTTAAGAAATGCGTGTATGCCTTAATTAAGGGATTTGGTAATGCAGTTAAAATGGATATGGGTGTTGGATATCAACGCACACTGCTCTAAAGATGAGTCAAAACTTTATACGTGTAACTTTGCAATGTTATTTTTATTGTTATTACTTGCAAGGCATAAAATCCCAGATTTGATAGAATATGTACCAGAAAACTAAAAATCCGTAAAAAGTACTAGATCTAATGAGAAAGTATTAACAATGGCTGATATCCTTCACTGTGGTTTAACGTAGTTTTAATAATGACAGTTAACTGAATCATTTTGTTTAAATGCAGCCTCATTTCACTAAGCAGCCTTTTCCCAAACCGTGCCTTTGTAAATCTTTCAAAAGAACTTTCACAGAACTGCACTCTCTAATCCGAATCATATACTTTGGAAGCCTGGTTTAATATTATAACATCAAATATGACTTTTCTAACCGCAGTGTTTCAAAATGAGATGAACACTTTTGAAATTCATGCCTCACAATCAGCCGCCCAACACGTTTCCTTGAATTGTACTGATACGGTTTCATCAATCATCTTTGCCTTGTAGAACTTGGCGATACCGGAGTTCTTTCGTGACATTTCTCGTGGATATTCTGAACCGTCCCATCACCATGTTTAAAACTTACCTCTACTTTGAGGGGTGGTAAATTGCATAGGTTAATCTACTTGAAACACTTTCAAAAGCAGTCGTTTGGCTTCTAATGCATTTTGAAAACCTTCAGTAACATTATAAGGTAAATTTTCTTTTCTAAACGTTTAGTCTAGCTCCTCATCATTTCAGATCTGTCAACCGTAAAAGGAATGATAATTAAAATCAGCTGTTAAGGCGAGTTTACATAGTATAGAAAGAAAAGCATTTCTAGATTCTTTCAAAAATATGGATTTCCTACTTTATCTTTTCTGCGAAGGTTAGCGTAATCCTAAACGGAGATAAAGGATTATACAGTCACAACATCCTCAATGAAGTGTTCTAAATCATTGTCAGTTTTTCTAAAGTGCAACTACATAGAGTTGAGTTTACATCATTACAATTAAGACATAATAAACAAATCGTTCCGATCCTGTTACTTTTTACCCATTCTCTAAGACAACAATAAAGATTAGAATACCCGGTGTCTAATGGATGGTTACGACGCATTTGTTTATTTGAGTGTACTGCTAATTATATTAATTAAAAATTGCCAATCTGAAGTCTTTCGTTTTATTTTCTGCATTTTGTTTTTGACGGAATTCTTTAATTTGACGCAGTAGTTAATTATTTTGAAATTTATATTTACTTTCAAAAGCTACGAAATATCTGCGCAATTCATTAGAGAATATTTTCAGTTGTCATGGCTCTATGGGGCCGACTTCCTGAAGGACACGAACACATCCCATGTCATTCTCTCTCCCAAGAATTTTTCCCAGAAGTTAAAATCACGGTTGTCACGGCAAGCGACGTCGTCTTCGAGTTATAAATGACAGCAGACTCGGAGAATGACGTATTGCGAGTCAAAATGGGAGCGTCGTTTGTCTTTCTTAGACACAAATATTTGTTCTGGTGAACTGGGAATTGGAGCAACGCAAAATAGCGAATGTGAGTTTCTTTACTTGTTTATTTTTATTGTAAAAAAAAGCAAATATATTTGTCATCGCAGTGGCAGTGCATTAGAAAATAGAACGTATGTTTTTCGGATCTAATATTCAGTATTTTCTCAACCTGAATATTTCTTAAATATTAGTGAATTGTATAGATCATTTGGCAGAGGGAGATGAACAGTCCTTCCGACATAGCCTTCACTTTTGGTAAAAAGAGAAATTACATAATTACGAGCAAGCACTTATTATCATAGGAAGGTATCTTCTGTGGATCATGTGTAATCATAGGAAGTTAACTTTTGTAAAAGGTTTCTCATTAGCAAAAAATTCATATGATGAAAGCATGACTAATTTGATTTATTTTCTAAAATAGAGATATAGGCTTATGACTCAACGCCCTATTACCCATGTATTCGTTTCCAAATATGTTGTCTAAAATTCTAAATCTATTTATGAGTAAATAATATAATTTTTGTTATCACATCGATATCCGTAGTTTCTAAGCCATTTCGCAGATGAAGGCATTACAAACAGAGCTCATAGCAATACAAAAGACACTGGTATATGCAACATCGATATATTGCATATACAATTTGACTTTTAGTCAGAATTATATGTCATTAGAAACACGCAGTACAGGAGCCTAGCAGTAAACACAAAATAAGAAACATTAAATTGCTTCATAGTGTAGCATATTATTGAAAATCATAAATTAAAATGCATGAAGAACGAGAAGGAAATGAAAACTGTATATACCTGCAAAACAGCCTCACAGATATATACCAACAATAAAAAGCAACATGTTCTACAAACTATTTCTCAGAATTAAATTCGCCGCGTATTTGCAGCAAAGTGCTATAAAGAGCATAATAGGAACTGGATGCGATACAAGAGGACGTGAGGAATTTCAATATACCACCCAAATGTGATGCCAACAAATTAAAAGCTACCCCCAATAATAAACTGCATGTTTAAAGGCAACGGCCAATTGGTTGTCTATTTCTGCTGCAAAACATCTCATCACAACTTCTGCTGCATCTGTTAAGAGTCAGGAGACGTTCCGCACTGTCTTTAAAATGCCTACTAAAGAAGGACTTCACATTTCATCATCCATCGCACGTTAACTACAATGATGAAACTTAAAACAGAAAAAAAAAAAAAGCAAGAGCACAGAATTATATCAAATAGAAAAACAGAAAGAATATCAAAATAATAAATGTAGTGCTAAAAATAGGCACCGTTTTATGTCATCTCTTACGACTTTTGCCCCATATAATATCAAATTCCAACATGAGCAACATTTCTCAAGTTTCTTGTACGCACAATACAAAGTTGTAGAAGTAAAAGGGAAGTCGTTAGCTTCCCTTTTATTTCTACAACTCAAGCAAATAATAAAGACTGTAGCTTCTCACAAACATTTTATCATCATATGTATTAACATTATACATACGTTTTGAACATGTTGTTTGTTCACAAGCATTTTATAATCACATCACATATAGTTTTATCATATGTATTACAACAAAATGGCATTTAAGTACTGTATTTTTTTCATAAATCTTTCTCGATACTAATTGTTATATATTAGAGCTCTTTAAAAAACGTTGTATGCACAGATTCGATTCTCTTGTCAGCTTCCAATGATCAGGCACATAAACTTGGATATTATTGTTTTCAATAAAAACTAAAATTTTAGAATCCTTTTTTGCAAAATGTGTAATTTGATATAAAAAAGGAACACATCATCTACCACAGATAGATACTTTAAGCCTCAAACCTCCATATGCTGCTCACCAACATGCGCAATTTATATACAGTTATGCAGTGTACAATACAGTGAATGCATCTGAATAAATGTTTTAGCTTACGGCTTAATTATGAAGTACGATAGCTAAGACTTGTTTTGAATATTCTCATTGCCGAAATTACGTAAGCTTGGAAATTTTGAAACTCCATTTTTATGAATCATTTAAATCATTTTCATTCCATTTACTGAAATTTTCGAAATACTCTGCTATAATTAAGACTTTTGTCTTTTTTCAGTTTTGGCTTCGAAAAGAAAATCCAGTTACTGGTTAATCTCCCAAAACGACTTTTTAACCATTTGCACATGGTGCTGAATCTCTTTCAGATTTTCCTCAACTGCATTGTTTTCTCATTGTACATACCTATTTAGTGTTTCTCCGTTATTGTTATCTAAATCCATATATGTGTATTCCATATGCGTATTAATATTTATGCATTTGTTTCTTTTTATATCGTAACTTCTACGCCGTACTTTCCTCCCATGTATCATGTATTCATATTTACCAGGCTCGAGAGTAGGATTCTTTTTCATATTTCTTGCTCGCTGTATGTCTGTACAATAAGTTTACATTTTAATGAACAATTTATATTTTTAGGTTGGATAAAAATTTTGTTTAGTTAGCACTACGTAAGCCAATTTAACTGTAGAGCTAGAATAATTGAGTCTAAATGTTTTTTATACAGTAAAGTAATTACGTTTAGTTCCAACACAAGCATATCTTTGAAGAGAATCCATTTTGCCAGAAAATGAATGAAAGAAATATGTTTAGTTCATTTCTTTTGCAATGTCTTCTTTAATAATTTATCTTACATTTAAATTCATTATTTATTTGCAGTTACAGCATAATTTTCAATGCTGCTTTTCTTTTTTAACACTTGGTGCAATAATTAGTGTTTTCTGTCGCAAAGAAAGTATAATTTTCTTACTATCAATTATTTTTTTACTATACACTCTTTTACTATAACAGGCAAAATATTTGTATTTCTTTTAACAATTCGCGCAAGATGATAGTAATTGCACTGCGAATGAATTGAATTAAAATTATATTTATATCATAAAATTTAAAGTTAATATAATACGATAATAATGGCAAGACCAAAGATCGTAATTTTACCTATTAAAACAGACTTGTAATAGATTGCCGCAATTGCAATTATTCATTCAAAATACTTTTAAAGTGCAAATGTTTTTTTTTCTAAAAAGTGTTAGTTAACTATTTTATTTTGGCAGGAAGATTAATCGCAGATTTATAGAATGCTTTAAATTAATCACACTTACAGCAATTTAATTTTAATTTTAATTTTCTTACGTAAAGTGCAACTAGTGTTATAATATCCTTCAAAAATTTGACTCCACTACTTTTTAAAAATGCAATACTTTTATGAAAAATTTAATGACGTCTATAAAAATTGCGAGCAAAATTCTTAAATTCTAATTTCATATCCACACTAAGCGTTGGGGCCGATGTAAAAGAATTAGCATTTATGATTATATTATGTGCTCTTTATTCAAGATATTATCTGGTAGTAAAAAGCTTTATAACTTTTTGCGCTTCTCTAACATTTTTCCTTTCTCCATTTTGGCTAATAATAAAATATAAGAGGAGTATTATTTTATCTGTCTGCAAACGTAAGAAGGTTCCTTCTATTTCTCACCTTTCAAATCGCTATTGCTGCCATTCTTTACGTTCTTCCCTTTGAAATTTGTCATTTTGATTTTCACTTTGAAGTAGCTAAATCTGCCATTCTTTGAATTTTCTATCATGGTGCCTACGCTTTCAGGAAACGCTTAGAACTAAATCAATGTAATGCAGTTCAATTACATAATAATTCAGAAAACGAACTGTGAAGTTTCAAAGACAAATATGGTACGGTGCATTTGTAAATATACAAAGAATTGCTTCAAACGAATTTATATAAGTATATAAATTAATTAAACATTTTAAAACATTGCTTTCTAAATTATCAAATATTCAGTTTGTTTATACTATCATATAGTACTGTCATTAGTATACAACCTTTTCTTCTGTTCAACATTTCATATTCCCTAAATGCAATAAGTGCACCATTCAGTCTACCATGTAATATAATAATAATGTATAATCATTTAACAGATATATGCATATATGTATATATATATATATAAAGCACTCTCTTCTTTCTGAAGCGGCCAATAATTCATGACGCTATTAATACCCTTACATTTAAGCCCAGTTTAATTTTGTAATCTCACAAGCCATGATCGTAACTGATGACTGTGCAATCTCAAACTCATTTTGAAAAGATAGATAGATCATGTCGAGTTAATGATAAATCTGCAGTAGTAATTAGTGAACTGATTTGTTGAACCAAACTGTAAGAATAAACGAACATATCTTTTTTAGAGACATGGGTCAATTATTTTCAATGATAATTTATCCGAGCTAAATGAACAAATTTCAAAGAAGACACGTACAAAAATGATTATGTGTTTGGATTTCTAGTTATAATTCTAACAAAAAAATACATTCCAAACAAACAAACTTTAACAAAGAAATATATAAATGTATATTTCTGTAATTAATAAGAAAGTATATCTCCTATTGATAATAGCATACCATTTTATAAATCAGATTTTACATAATAAGTACAGCCTGTTACTGAAGAGAAATTTTCTAGGAATGTAAATAAGTTTGTGAGGAGATGAACCGTTAAAAGAGGACTCCAAACGGTTCTGCGGTTTTTTTCCAGAAAAGAAAGAAACAAAATGCCAAAGAGCTACATTTTAATAAGAATTACTTTTGTTTCTTCTTTCTAAGCATTTTATACATGAAGCTAGGATTTTCACTGCATAAAATTCAAGAGGTAAAATATATTTTTATTGATATTACTTATATTAAAATATTTTTATTGATTAGTTATAATTTCGAAGCGGAGCCTATTGAATTTAAAAAGTAGTAGTTACATTATTGCTTCAAAAAATAATGTGCTATTTTAATTACAAAATTCAAAATCCACTTCTGCATAATTCTGCATATCTTCTGTCTTACGACTCGAAGAATGTGAATTGAATTACTATAGTACATTAATTGAACAAATTCTGAATTAAAATGAATTATATACTTTTAGTATATGCACTGCTAGCCATTAAAAAACTGCTACTTCGGAAGGGAAAAAAAAGCAAAATCTAGAAAACAGCAATTTTCTGTACATACACAGCAAAATGGAAAGAGAATGTGCTTACATCTACAAATGATTTGGGGTACACAGCGTGTAGAAATCAGTGCACAGAACTGTCACCTGTGGTAGCAAAAAGAACTGTAATCCGACTGGGCATTCAGTCGAATTGAAACTGGATGACTGATGCAAGCATTTCACTTCATGCGACTTAAGATCTGTATCAGACGTCATCATTCATAGGGATTGGCGAACGGTGGCATGCCAATCTTTCAGAGCCAACGCAACAGTCGTATTAGTGTCATCTATATCAAGGACAGGACAGCACGGTAACATGCGGTTGGGCAGTATTTTATTGAAAGCTAGCGTCGCACAGGCCTCGAAGGTAGAATTCAGATAGATCTGAATGCAAGCTAGCAACGTTCGTTCTCCCCGTTGCCTCATCACATGGTTACGTGCTGACAGTGAAAGTCCGTGTTGCTGCAGACGTCATTGTTCTATCATCAGTGTCTAAGCCCATGTGCACATAGAATGCACCAGAGCAGATTTGTTCGTATATGTACATGAGTGCAGATCTATGTGCGTCCCAGAGTAAAATCTATGTAAAATGTTTAAATTTCAATGCAAAATATAAATGAAAACGTTCGTCTATACACAACGATGTACAGTTCAGTGTACAGCAGAATTTTACGCATGCGTACATCTTCAATGTCAAAACATAAAATGACCTTTACAAATAACTAGCGTTCAAATGAGCTTTCCAAATGAGAAACCTCTTGATACTTAGATTTATTCTGGCGTGAGTTTTGTTGAAGAGCTCTTACGAATAACCTCAACGAATGCCTTGGTTGGACATTACGAAAGTGTAGGATTGTTGGGGAATAAGCTATACAAAAAACTGAAAAGCCGCCCAACCGGGGAAGAGATTAGTGACTCTGACTACCGTACCGATGGGCTCAGGTTAAAATCCCGGGGAAGGCATGGATGTTTCTAAATGTATAGTGTCTGTGCTACGTGACACTCAAAATATGCTGTGAGCCGAAATTCATCTTGAGAGGTTTTGGAGAGGAAGCTGAGCAAAGTCGTACTGCCACTTGTATAGTACCTAAGGTTCTTGCCAACGGCAAGCGCAATCTTGATTCCTTGCCATGATGAGTTTCGTAGGCTAAATTAGTCACAACCACAATAGAAACTGAGAAGATAAGAAAAGTAGAAGCCCATATGCCCCTGTGCTCATAGTATAACCTGAGCTTGCAAGAAGAAAACTCCTAATCTTACCGTGTGTATGGTGTCATCTCTTGGATTGGAAACCCGGAGTAGCAGTTTAATTGTTGTCCTGGTAAAATTAAAGGCAGCATTACTTGAAATTCTGGTCTAATACGGATGGCTGTGATAGGAGCTTATTTACTGGCTCAAAAGCTTTGGCCACGTATAGTACAGTCTTTCCATTTATACACAGTATAGATGCCATTACTTATACCTGCTTTATGCGCATGCTGGAATGCTAACCAATTTGCATCTCAGCTTGTAGTATCTTTCATGCAATTTTGAAATTTGTAGCATGCCGCCTCCATTGTGTAGTGATTTCAATGATTGTGTATTTATCTAAACTGCAAATAAAACTCATTCTACTTCGAAATCTTATAAGAAAAATATTATTTCGTACATACAATAATAGGCGTCACAACTGAAGACTTCGCACAACAAAAGTTTCAGGTACATTTCAATTTTTCACCGAAAATTCTCATGACGCATAGTAATGTTAATAAATTTTGCTGGCATAATATGCCTTATTGTAGATTCATGTTGTATAAATCAAAAAGATATAATACGGGGTATAAAGGAATATGTGTAAGGAACATAAAGAAAGAATATAACAACAGAATCTTTGGTGTTTTGAAAGAAGAGATTTATTACAAAACTTTTTTTGTAATCATAAATTCAGATCACCGTTGCCTGATAAACTACCGTTATTTTTTAATGAAATTCGTCAAGTTAAAAATTAATGTTATAAAGTAATATGACTTCTGATAAAACTGATGCTGACTGTATTCATTCGTATCGCTTAAATTGTCAAGAAACTAAAACCTTACCTTGTCAAGAACCATACATATCCTTTATTCTATCGCTGGCATTAGTGAAGAAAATAACCAGACTAAAATATTTATATGTTACTTTATTTTAAAACAAGTAAATTTATTTAATGTGTGGAATTCCACTCTTTTATCTAGCAACTAAATGGGAAGGAACCTAGGGAACAGTTAAGAGAATAATCGCTTAAGTTAAGTAACAGGAACGTAAGACTCGAAAAAGGTTAATTAGCCTTTATTGCTCAAAATAAGAAAGAACAGTTGGCCCCTTTCTCAGGGTGTACAGAAAAGCCTCCACTTGGGGTTGAACTCAAACTAATAAGAAATAACAACTTAACTAATGTTTAACTAAAGAGATATAGCCAAAGCTATCACAATTCTAAGTAGTTGGCCCCTAAATATCGAACGAACTAACGAAGCTATGAAGGGCCTGTAATACGGCCGAGCGTAGTAACAGCTTAGAGAGACGTGGCGAAAAGGCAAACATGCGCTTATCAGAAGCTCTGAGGCTGTTTCCCGAAGTTAGTGGAACTTCGATTTAAGTACTACTTTTACTCATTTACATTAAACGTAATTCTAAAAACACGTTCTGGTAGGAAATTGTAAGCTTAAATTAGGAGAGATAAGAAAGGAGCTTTGAATTAAAATAACTGTTAAAAACTTAGGATAAACCTTACGAGTTAAAAAAGATTTTCTTTTCCTATAATGATAAAACTCTGTACGTTCATTAGTAATAATATTCACATATTTGATATTATACTGGATTTTCTAGACACAGAGATAATTAGATAAAAAAATATATGGCGGAGAAAGAGAGAGAAGTTGAAGATACTGCAAACATTTTACCAAACACTGAGTGCCACATAACACAAGGTGCACATTCAACAATAAAGTAATTGACCGTAGATTCATTGAAACCCTCCTACAAGAAGCTGGTAGTAATCTGAATCATACCAACAAATCATATTTACAAAAGACAATGATATTCCAACTGTTCTGTACCAAAACTTTCTTTTGTCCTGCTGATATGTAGACTGGAAACTTCTTTCTTTAAAGGCACCGATAATGATATTATTTAGGTTTATAGTAAAAGCATCTCTCTTATAGATGCTGCTAAGAAACCAATGAGTAAATCTCTCCAGAAATCAAGTTATTATAAAGATTGGTGATCCTTTTTTGCTTGTTATTATTCGATTACTCAGTAAAATCAATTTAGTTTGAATCTTTTGCTGGAACTTTAGTTTTCATAGCTTTTGTTTCCATTAATCTTTAGTTCTAGCTTAGATTTAGCCTAATGACTATTCTATTGCTTTTACTTAAACAAAAAATCTGATGTGCACACCACATGACTTCCTTGTATGGAATATTAAATTATATGCATTTTTCTTGCATTTCATTTAAACTTATTGGATTGAATTAAATCTACTTCGCCGACAGCGCATAAACCACAATAGAATCAATGCATTCTTTAAAATTCACTCTAGTATTTGTTTACCATAGCGACACTCTGGCGCTAGATTCACTTAAAAATTATTACTGTAACTAAATTTGTATTACTGTCAGTTTGCGCTCAGTGCTTCAGTACAAATTTTAAATTTTCGGAAAATACAGTTAGTTTTTTCTTTATAAAACAAATTTTATACACTATTAAGTAAAATAAATCAAGAAAGATAATCATCTATGTATAAAGATGACACACTGAAAATTTCATATATGTACGACAAAAACAATTTGACTTATTAAAACTCGAAAATCAGCTAAAATTCTCACTTTTTGTGTTGCGCAAAAGTGATGACTACCCTTCAGTATTATATTTCGTTCATATTATAACTCATAATGCACAAAATTTATATCATTTAAAGAATAGAATTATTTAACCGTTGCCACATGTTCTATTCAAATACTATAATAAAGCTAGAACGATGTATAAAAGAAATTAAGCAAACAAAACAAAAAAGAAACAGTTTTTCACAGATGATTGAGTATTTCTCATTTAATTAATTCAGTTCTCACTTCGCGAGAAAGCAAAAATACATAAAAACTCAAAATATCTATATTAAAAATTACGAAGTAAATCTCAAACACTTATTTCCTCAAAAAAATTCCAGAAAGAATTAAGCATGATTTAATTGGCAATAATAAATGAATGCGTTATCTTTGTTGTTGCGAAGCTAAGTTTCTCTAGATTGGCAACAAATCCACTAGTCTCTTGTTTCAAATGCAAACATCAATGGCAGCCATTAAAAACAGGCTTAGCGGCAATTAAACAACTTTAAAATTGCTGATAATTCTAAAAATATTGCACACAGATTTACTAAAGACATAAAATCCTTAACCGGAAGATAAAAACAACATAATTCAATCATTTTTAAAGCACAAAATGTACAATTTACAAACATATAAGAGTAAAGAAACTGAGATCACTGAGCCGGGTAACAGAGTGGATATATATTCTATATTTTTTAAATGTTGTCTGGTGAGCTTTATTGAAAGATATCATCAGATTGAAATACCTTTGATATTTAAGGAAACCTAAATACCATGGAGACAATGTAAACAGAATTGGGCGTATTTCATGTAAGACGCAGTATCTCTACGAGTACGTGACAGAACTAGACCATGGCAGAATCGTGGCCTATCAGGACTACGGATTATCGTTTCGTGACATTACTGCATGCGGTGGTTGGAATCCCGTAACTATCAGGCAAATATAGAATCGATGGGACCAAAAGGGCCATACTGAACGCTATGTATGGCTGTTTCAGCCGCACCGCTCTACTAACACCCAAGAGAACAGACAAGTTTCGGGATTGCACAACGAATACGACAAGTGCAATACGACAAGTATTCGCACCGCACAGACGAGCGACAAGTGAGTGTGGGTCCAAATACCCTCGCGGTTCATAAAGACATTTTCGGGTATCGTTCGGAGCCCGCAATAGTGCAACGCAAGCACCCTCTGGCGCCCCAAGAACGCGAAGTCGGGAGTTTAATAGGAACTTTTGACTGTACATGGCTACACAATGGCAAGGTATAAGACAATAGTTTCTTTCAAGATACAAGGTGCTGTTACACTGAATATTGTACACTTATATTGTATATGATGCTGCTGTCATATTGATATTGTAGACTGATATTTAACCATTTTATATGATTTTATTGCGACACACAAATTCCTCAGTGATGCTCATATATGAACATAAACTGGCCTAGTTTGTTTTATGTGCACATAGGTTTAGATACTGAAAATACATTAATACGAAATATGTATTTTACGTTAACGCAACATGATTTTGTAGAGCAGCTGCGTATGCAAAATCATATCGCACAGATTTTTACAATGATATTTTATACTGATTTTACTCCGTTGCGCACACAAATTCTACACTGACGCGAATATACAAACGAAAATTACCCTGCTCTTTTTTGCCAAACTTTCACTCCCTGATGCTGATGTTCTCTTTTGTCAGAATAGCTCTAAGTGACCAACATTTTTAGAACAAAATTTTTATCCTGAGTGGCTGAATGGCCAATCTGTAAGAAATGCCAAAAGAGACATTTCCCAACGCTTCTAGGAATGTCAGGAGCTTTAAAGGAAATGCACGTGTCCAAACGAGTATTCTTCGAAGAGGATTTGATAATAACTTTTTACACTTAAAGACGACTCTGTTCCAAAATTATTTACATTTGGAAACACAAAAAATTGCCTTTCAATCACTTTATAAATGTATTAAACTTATGAATAGTATAAAGGCGTAAAAGTATGACTTTTATTCACTTATAACATACCGGTGTGTGAAAACAAACAACTACTACCCTTTGTTCTCCCAGTAAATGTAGAAAAAGCATTTCTTTGATGTAATACCGAAAGTGACAATTTAATTATAATCTTTCTTAGTATCCAGTACGAAGAGAATAAATTCGAGCAAGAAGAATGAAATTTTTATCTCGAATTAATTAAGTTCACTTTAAGAAAATAAAAAGCTAATTAATTAATTTTTAGATCGACTTCTTTTTTTTTTCTTTGCTTTCTCATTTCTCGATTTTTCCTTCGCGGCTAATTAGTTTGTTTATCTCTGGAGGGTTTAATCCTCTCTTCGCCAGGTACGGCCACTTCCCGGGCACACACAGAAAAAAATGGGGAGAGGATAAAAGTACTGGACTCGAATTTCCTTTCAAACCGATTTTGTAACTTGTTTCGACTTCTTTGAGTCCACTTCTCTGTTGATGTTTTTACCATTTTTAGAGTGATGAAAGCAGTTTGGAAAAGTGAAACTTTTGGAAAGGCAGTTAAAGGTTTTCCTTTTGGCTTTATATGTAGCGTTATACTAAAATTTTCATTTTTTCTGTCTATTCCATGCTCTAGTTTCTGGACATTTTGCATTATGTAAGGTTGAGTGAGCTGCTTCCCCAAATGCAGCTCAAGATTTTTTTTATCTAGTATGGATTGATCTGAAAATTGATATCTGAGGATATATAAGGTACTAGAAACTAGGTTAAACATGACGGAGAAAATCATATTCAATGAAAAATGGTATTCGTGAAGGAACCGGTACCGAAGGCTCTATTTGGTTTTTCATCAGTTAAAAGCTTTAAATAAAGCTTTTAACTTCTTGTCCCATAAATTCTTTATTATATATTTACACGGAAGTGTTAAAATTCTCTTCTTATTACCGGTAGTTTGCAAGATCTAAAACCAGCTTTGAAACAGAGATAGTATCATCAGAGTGTGTTTTCGATACTTTTCAGTTTTCGAAAGAAACCGTATTTCCAGTCGGATACCAATGAGGTGATATATGATATATCGAAATATAACTGACTTTAAGCAAATCTGTTAAGAGTGCTTTAAATGGATTAAATGTATAAAGTAGCAGTTCCATCTGATCTCAAAGAATACTGTATTATATACAAAATATTTACTTTTCGTCATCCACGATACCATGCCCAGCCATCATTGATTTACTCATTTTTCAATGAATTCTAAAATTTATTTGTTTCATGATATTGTTACGAATTTTGTATACATGTAAAACATGTGAGTGAAACTGTCTGTAAATTGCAGTAACTCATTTATGAAAGACCTAAGAATGCCAAGCATCGCCGTAAAAATTTGGCGATGCTTTTTAAAAGGCGATAAAGCACCAAGCTAGCAGTGGTTTTGGTGACTAAATTTGTCACCAAATTTGGCGAGAAATGGCCAAAAAAATGCAACGCTCTGTGACCATTTTGTAACATTTTGATTCGTTTTCTCTGTAACATTAACTGGTGTGATCCCTGTGCAATTGTAACTGTATCCGGCCTATGTAGCTTTAAATGTATCCAGACAGTGCCTACTGATTGTGCTCTGTCACACTAATTTTTGCGGAAAGTTGCAGAAATGTGAAGTATTTTAGGAAAAATATATTTCATCAAGCCTTCATCGGATCTATGTGTATTCAATCCAAAGCCGTGTGCACGTAAAAATATATTTATGTCACCATACATTGAGAGTATTTTAATTTACTTTATTTATCTGGTGTTTTCCTGGGTAAATTATTACGGCAATGCACGTGAGGTCTGGGTGCCTAAACAAAGCGTTCTTTTATTGAAAATCTTCTAGCAGAGACTGAGTCATATTCACTTTACGCATGGGAAAAATAGTAAAGCCCCATGAAGCTAGCAAGTACGCCGGGAGTGGAAAAAGAAACAGTTTTCAGTACACTTACCATATGCTGCCAATATTTTATTATTTATCATTAAGCAGTTTATTTAAATTTACTTACGCATTTTTTAAAATTTATTATTACTTTGTTTATTTAATTATTTACTTCTCCTCGATTCCGAAAGTTTTACATAGAATTTGACGCTTCTAATTGTAAATCTTAAGCACTACATAGAGTTCTCTATTTTAGCAAATCTGAAAATCATCATGTTTCGTTCTCATAAAACCAAGTAGAGGAAGAATGCACAAAGGCTCCCCAAAGGATATTGTACCTGGAACGTCAGTCCTTGTTAATTATTCTTTGAAATTAGCTGAAAATGGAGAGAAGAAGCTATAGCAAATGCATGTTTGTGTCAGAGCTAGAGTGCTTGCTACTGCTTTCTTGCTGACGAAAATGAAATTAGCTCTCCTTGTTACCTTTGATATTTAAATTTGGATTTATGTGTGACTGTTACAGTGCTGAGGATCTTTATTATGTTGCAAATTAATTTGAAATTAGAAGTTTAAAGTATAAATATCAAGGCAGATCGTGCATCATTAAAATTAAGGAATGTTTCTAGTATTTTAAGCGTTTAATGTTTTTAATTATAAACACTATCAAAATCTGCAGCTATCTTAATTTTGCATTTAATTTTAGTATAACGCTAAAACAATATTAATTTATGATTTTATATTTTCCTATTTTTAACTAAAAATAATATTTTTTAATTACCTTAATTAGTACCCATGAAGATAAGGTTCTCATTGTGTCCGTCGCTTTTGATAATTAACTTTACAAATATAATACATAACCGGGATTTCTAAACGTACTAACTTACCAAAACGATTTTCAGTTTTAAATTCAGGGTTCAAATATTTTAATTTTTTTTATTATTTAAGAAAGAAATTAAAGCATTTCTAACAACCGCTTTATCAAAAAGCATTTATAGTACCAGGCAAGAATGTTTTAGAAGAATTTCACGTCCATAACATTTTTCTTCCTGTTGTTATCCAAGGCAAAGAATTTTGTGTTTAGGAATAATGGGAATATTATTCTTGAATAAGCAAGTTTTCATTTCATTTCGGATTTTAATTTGTAAGATGTAGTATATTTTTCTAATAAATTTTCATTGAATTTACTTTTTGAAAAATACTCAATACGAAAATGATATCTTCTCCTGGATAATATAAAACTAAGTAAATGAGCGCTAAAATAAAAGTTCTATAAGAAGTACTAATAATCAGTTACAGCCAGAGTGTTTTTGGCGGATGATAATGTTTTTTTTTTCTCTAAGTAGCAATATTCCTACACATACAGTGGGTACAGAAAGTATTTGCACACATACATTTTTGTTCACAATTTATAAGAAAATGCATTAAGAAATACGGAAATTGGCATTTAAAAAATAGAATAAGCTTATTCATTTAAATTAATTACAAAAAATACAATAATATTAATAAAAAACATTTTTTGCAACAATATTAAAATACCTTATGTCAAAAAAGTATTTGCACACTCAACTCAACTTTAGAAAATTTGCATTTTTATGCTATTATATGACAGTCATCCCTCAGTAAATAACATGCGTAAGACGACTATAAAAGGAGGTGTTGTCGAAACGTTATCAGTTGATTGTCGATTCAAATTTAATGGCACCTAAGAAAACTGAATTGCGGATTTCGTTGCGAGAAAAAATTGTTTCTCTACGTGAAAATGCCCTAAGTTATCGAGAAATAGGTAAAAAAGTAAATGTTTGCTTCTCTACTGTTGTTCGGTATGTTATAAAACGTTATAGAGAAAGAGGATCTACATCAAATAACTTGCGTTCTGGACGCCCAAAGAAACTTTCACTGCGAATGAAGCGAAAAATCATAAGAGAAATCCATTTGTTAGTGCAATTACTTTAGCCAATGATGTCGCTTCAGCATCTGGAGTTCAAATCTGTGCCCAAAGTGTTCGAAATGTCCTGCATGATGCACACATTTATGGGAGATCACCAAGGAAAAAAAAACCTCTCATAACTGAACGAAATAGACTGAAGAGACTTGAATTCGCTAAGGAATATATCAATAAGCCAATTGATTTCTGAAAAAATGTCATATTCTCCGAAGAGAGTAAGTTCAATATCTTTAAATCAGATGGCAGGAAATTAGTTTGGAGAAAACCTTGTACTGCTTTTCATACCAAAAATGTGTTACCTACAGTTAAACATGGAGGAGGCTCTGTTATGATTTGGGGGTGCATGGCTAGCAAAGGAGTTGGTAATTTGTGTTTCATTGAGGGGAATATGACAGCTTGAACCTATATTGATGTGTTGCGAGATAATTTACCACAAAGTGCAATAAAATTGAGTATCGGTAATTCGTACTATTTTCAGCAAGACAATGATCCCAAGCACACTGCCGGTATAACACGTATTTGGTTGCTTTATAATGTACCCAGAAAACTTGCCACTCCACCACAATCACCAGACTTAAATCCTTTGAAAAATTTGTGGAATTCTTTGGATTTAAAAATAAGAAAAAGGAAGATTTAAAGCAAATCTGCTCTTAAACAAGCCCTTATTGAAGAGTGGTCGAATACTGACCCTACTGTTACAAAAAATTTAATTAAATCTATGCCAGAAAGATTACAAGCAGTAATAGATGCTAAAGGAATGCATACTAAATATTAGTTATTTGAAATTTGCTTATATATTTTATTTCTTTTGTATTCATGCAGGTGTGCAAATACTTTTTTGATATGAGATATTTTAATTTTGTTACAAAAAAGCATTGTTATTTATATTATTGTAATTTTTCTGTTTGTTTTGGATGATTAAACTTATTCTGATTGGCAATACCAATTTTTTTTATTTCTCAATGCTTCTTTTTATGAATTGCAAACAGAAATGTAGGTGTGCAAATACTTTTTTTACCCACAGTATAACCTGTTAGTTCTCTTTAGCTTCGTTAACCTAAATAATATCCCATAATAAATTTAATTAATTTAATTATAGTTTTGAGTAATTAAAACATTAAGAATCAGGTCCAACATTAAGAATCAGGATAAATGTTTTAATTTTTTTTAATTTACGTTGATTCTAAACTTACGTACTTTGTTTTTGATTGTTATTCAGCGTGATATTTAAACTAAATTATTGCTTAGTTTAAATGCAGTGATAACTAATAAAATATGATGTGTGAACGGATTTCGCTAATTAACTTCCCATTCCTCTTTGAATATTCATATATGCAACTGGTTACCGTTTGGCGGAATGTAAATTCTGTTACGTTCAGAATATCAGTAAAAACAAATTCAGTAAAAAACAAATTCCATCTTTTCTGCGCAACACAAATTCATCATAGCTGTGAAAATTATAAATAAAATTATAAATATGTAATAATGAGATACGATCAGTGAAATACGAGTAATAAATGGTACAGTGTGACGAATTATTGCTCTACTCCGTACACACTGTTGTGTTTAAGTAGTTAGCACACTCAGCTGGCAATTTAAAGATCCTTGGCTCGACCTGCCGAGGGTGCTGTTTATTTTTCTGGTCTTTCTTTCTTCAAATCCATTAATCTCTCATCAGTAGCGCTTAACTAAAGATGCAGTAAACGATAACTCATCATCACGTTGATTTGGCTAACTGATTGTCGTGCCCCTCTCAGGTTACCCTAAATAAGGAAGTATACACTGCGCATGTTGTATGTTTAGAACATTTGCTTGGTAAATGAAAGATGATTTTAAACCCGGCGAAAAAGCATTTAATTTTTCACATGCCCTGCTCCGGAAAGCTGTAATGTTCCAACCTAGAATTTAACCTAAATGTGTGAAACCTTGGGAACTGGTAAGCAAATAATCGCTTAGTTCAGAAAGACAGAAACGTTAACTTCAGAAGGATTAATTACCCTTTATTGCTCCAAATAAATTTCACAGTCGGTTATCTCTCAGGACGTACAGAAAAGCCTCTGCTTGGGCTTGAATTCAAGAATACTAAGAAATAAAAATTAAGGAAAATAAAACTAAAGGAAGAAATAAAAGGATACAGCCGAAGCTAACAAAATTCTACAGGAGTTGACCCCTTAACGCTAATTAAACGGCAAAGCTATCAAAGACCAGAAATACGGCCGAGCGTAGTAATAGACTACAGAGAGTATAGCCCAAAGGCGAACACGCGCTATTCAGAATCTCTGGCTCTCTAACGAAGTCAGTCCGTTCCACTTTGCAAACTGTTGCCACCAAATATCATCGCCCTGTATTAAATTTAAAGAAATTAAATAATGAAAAATCTGCATGAATGCATGTATGTTCCTCTCGCACTGTAAAAAAACAACAGAATTTAGAATCATAAAATTTTGAATAACGCAATCCTCCACCCGAACATGGGCACCTGGACGGCCTAATTTCGAATTTGTTTTAATCCATTTGATATTTTGTAACTTTAACGAAGTTTTGATTAAGAAGCTCAACGAGTTCAAAGCAAGCAATGGCAACCCTGTACAGAAAATAACAATCTCCAGTGCGGAAATTCTAAAGATATGTCATTTTCAAATATTTTGTGATATTGTTCTTGAATTAAATTTTATGTGGTTTACTTGCGAAGAACATGATGTTTAATAAATAAAGGTAACACGCAAAATGTTACAAAAACGCTCCTTTGGGCGTAATATAAAATTATATTGCTGAGTGCTTCCAGAGTTTATCCTTTTTTCCCCCTCATTACGCTCAAAAAAGTTTATGCTCCGAATTTTATGAATTACTAAAATAAATAATCATCTTGCAATGTTAATAATTAATGATCATATAATCAAATAAATGATAGTCTTGTTATGTTATAATAATTTTAAAAACTACTGCCTGAAAATGCTCATAAAATCAAAGAAAATTATCAGATCTTGTTTAATTTTACCTTATTTGTTTCAAAGCATCATATGCTATCAGCATTATTTAATTTTACTATATTTGTACACAAAAGTAAGTTCATAAGTTTTGCATTTAGAATTTTTACCGTTTTAGTAAAGTAAAGGAATTTACACAAGAATTACGCTTAAAAAAATGCGCAAAATGCAGTAAAAAGTGCTTTTATGAGATATGTTAAATCTTTCTTTCAAAAACTGGGACTGTCATAATCTCATCACTTATACAACGTATCACATTTAATAATTAAAAACAGTTATGTGATACAAACGCCAGCGGCTTCGTGTTAAAGTAAGCCAGATCGTCTCTACTCTTCCTTACGGGCCCACCAGCGGCCGAGCGGTGACGTCGCTGAACACTGGTAGCTCGGTCCGAGGTTCGAATCCCGCGATCGGGCTGGCTGCATGGGTGTTCTCGTGGTTTTCACCATGTGTAACGGGTATACGAGAAAGTTTCCCTTAAAAAGTCCTCCACGAAGGCATCCCTTTATAAAGCGCTGAAATTTCGCGTCAGGGAATATGATTGAAATTTCGAAAGGAAAAAAGATTTTTTTTTTTAGCTAAGTACGGCGGTCACTTAATTACATTTTAATGTGAGATCTTCAAACATTATCCATAAAGCTTCTTCATTTAATCAACTGGGTTCTTTTGAACACTTTCACTTCATTAATAATTTTTCTTGTTTACTTAATGATATTAATTTTCGAATCTCGCTCTTCCAAATGCTTTCAAATTTTTAATACCTTTACGTTTCATTACTATTTTACACATCACACCATGTTACATTCTTTCCCTTACAAAATCGTTTGGCTCTTCACACTAAGGAAATTTCCTTTCCCTGTCATGAGAAATCTGACTAATGCAATAAAAATTATTGTTATTCTTGAATTATACTTTTTATTTAAACATATGGTGTTGAGGTTTAGTTTAGCAAATATATTTTATTTTGTTATTAAAAACAATTTAAAAAACTGAATTTTTAAGACAAGCAAAGGTATAAATTATTTGTGACCTCTATAATTTACAGTTCATGCCACTATTCTTGAGATAAAAATTCTGTAACATTTTATTGACCACGCCTCTCGTTTAAAATACTTACTTAAGTTAATGTTTATAGTCCTGAACTAGTGCATAATGTTTAATTTAGAAGTAAAATATTCTTTAAGGTTTTGTTTTATTCATTTTCATGAAATTTCAACTCTTTTTCAATTTGGCCAATGTACACCAAACAGCACGATACATATCAAACAATGCTAAATTAACACAATAATTAATAGCACATATGAGATCTTTAAGAATCGAAAAATGAATTTTACTGATAAGTGAAAAAAATGACTTAAATATTGAACTTATGGTGTAGTCGAGAAATTTTGTAATTGATAGTTTAAATAATTTTTGGGTACGTGTCTGTTAAACGTCACTGTCGGCTTAGTAACCCGTTGATTAAATGTCTTGACGGCTAACTTTCTGTGTCGGCCAAATGTCTTGTCTGCTAACTGTCCGTGTCGGCTAAATGTCCTGTCGGCTAACTGTCCGTGTCGGCTAAATGTCCTGTCGGCTAACTGTCCGTGTCGGCTAAATGTCCTGTCGGCTAAGTGTCCTTGTCGGCTAAATGTCTTGTCGGCTAAATGACCTGTCGGCTAACTGTCCGTGTCGGCTAAGTGTCCGTGTCGGCTAAGTGTCCGTGTCGGCTAAATGTCCTGTCGGCTAACTGGTGTCGGTTAAGTGTCCCGTCGGCTAAGTGGTTGCCGGCTAAGTGTCACGGACCCATTTTTTAATTTCATATTCACGTTATATAATATATAATAAAACCCGATTCTTTATGTCAATCTGACAACGCTTTAAATTAAAATGATCAACCAATTTTCTGTATTGTACAACGTTTAATCAGCCCCTGTTTTCATTTCCCAGCGATCTATCTCTCTCGAATAATGTTTTTGATGTTTTAATTATGATTGATGTTAACTCTTCAGACAGAACTAAAATGTTTGGACTGTTGAATGATCTCTCTGATATTGTTTTTATTACCCCCATTTTCGAAAATATTGCTTGTAAACATAAACATTGATTGGTTGAGTACGTCTGTCGCGGTTCAAAATCGAAATCTCAATTGATTTTCATTTTTTTCCTTATATATACATATATGTATATTTTTAATGATAATCTCTTTTTTTTAATGTTTGTAATATTTTTTGTAATCTCAATTGGTTACAAGGTTACGATAATTTTTCCACTAGTTTAGAAGGAAAAACATTAAAACTAAAATGTATTACAGCAGTTCTTTTTTTTGACTTTTTCTTTTCACGAAACAAGAAAGCACGTATTTTTTTTTGGGAGGGGGGGGATACAGCAAGGTGCAGCTACACTTACATGCTACATACATTTTTTCTCTTCTCTTCTCTTAATCATATTAACCAAGAGGATGATATCAGTACCAACGTTAGGTATAATAACTACAGTAACAACAGACAATAACTAAAGTTGGCAACGCGTGCCTTAAAAACTCATTCAACTCATAATACCTTAAAAGAAACATCAAAACAGTTCACAGACTGCAAATCATAAAATTAAAGCTTATAACATCTTATGGATGTATTATAAAACTCTCAAAATCCAGAATTTTAAATATATAAAAATAACATCTTTCCTGTGTTCCAAGATAAAAGCTTTAAAATTTAAGATTCCATTTTAAATTTCTTTGCAATTTGTTGCCATCAACAGCTTCAAAACAAAGAATAATTAAAATAAATACTTTCCAATGTTACGATATACGATATTTTCCAATGTTTTGAGGAGCTGAATTAATATTTTATAGATTAAGAGTTTGTATAAAATTTGTGACTAAAAATGCTAGAAAAGCAAAAAACTTAAATAAAAGTTTTGGAGGTTGTACAAGTCTTAGCAGTAACAATATTTACAGGTGAAGATATCTGGAGCAAATCATTTGGATATTTTCATCAATTTGCATCTAAAGTATAAATTATGTAGCGAATGTTTTCGGGCGTGCTGACCTCTACACCCTCCCTAACGAAGGAATATTAAGAAGGCGGGAGAAATACATATATTCCGCCTTATTTTTTAAGGACGACTGGGAACCAGGGGACCCAATCGTCAAATCCTGGTGGTGGAGAATCATCATCCACCACCTTTTTTAGTTCGGGCGCCACTGTAAAGACATTAGTTTTTTGGGGGGGAGCAGGAGTCTTGAAAAATGAGCTATCAATCGATCAGCTGTCATATTGAAATCATGCAGTTTCTAATTTACCTCGTCGCTGCTTCTCCTCCAGGTCATAACTCGTTAGGATATGTGATAATGGCATCACCTACAAACAACCGGAAGCGTTCTCTTGATGTGGCAATTAGTTAGAATTCCATACAGCTATTATCCATGTTATTACATTAATTTTCTATTATTTCGAAAAGGATGATGAATAAAGGAGCATCAGATTTAAACAAATAGCCTGCTGGCACAAGTGCAAATTTCTCTTACAGAGAATTTTAGTTTCAATTTACCTTGCAATTCTTTCGCTAGAAGGAAAATCTTTATTTATTGTTCTTAATATAAGCTGATCTCACATTCGCACCGATTATTCCTGTTACATGCTTACTTATTAACTGCAAGCGGTATTAGACAAATTTAAGCTAATTGTGTTATTAAAACTGATTGCGAACGATTTGGCTTTAGAAAGCTTGTTCTACCATTGCAAAGTTATCCTTTGTATGCCAAAGCGTAACATGCACTTGCATCATTTATCATTAATGATAAATTGAATTAATATAAGAGTAATTTTGAACTACATAAACTAATTTTACGCTACACAATTTGACTATATTATTCGACTTTCTAACATTGTATGTTTATATTTAACTAATAGAAATGCCATTCTATTCAGCTAATATTATTATTATTCTCGCAGCAATCTTTTTGTGTTAGCCACAACGCGTATTTTAGTCAATTTTCATCAAATTATATTTTATTACACTAATATGGCATAGAATATATTTGTAAATTTTCCAAGTATTTAAATTCATTTGATTGCCTTGTTTTTTATGTATTATTGTAAAATTGTGTATTATTTCTTTAGTTATCTGTTTATTTCTTATTTTTATTACACTTATATGGCATAGAATATAGTTGTAAATTTTCCAAGTATTTAAATTCATTTGATTACTCTGATTTTTAAGTATTATTATAAAACTGTGTGTTGTTTATTTAGTTAGCTGTTTATTTTCTTGCTTTTAAGGAGATAATGTTAGAGTTTATTTTAATTTAGTTAAATTTGTGTCCTCATATTTTGTACACAATTGTTTAGTGCTTCCACAGAATTATAGATCTTTCAATTTTGTATAAATCAGCAAGCATTAAATTGTTAAAATGGCTCAAACTGAATTGGGTTTATGGCAACATCGTTCCTAATGGTTTTTAATGCAGTCAAACTTTACTCATGATTCGTGATTTTAGATGTGAAACATAGTTCAAAGCTAAGCACAAATCAACTTAATATTGATTCTAATTTTACAAAACATTCTATGCATTCCTAGGAAGATAGCCAAGGGATTGTTTTTCTTCCATGGCAAAAAATATTATACTGTCCCATGTTTCATTTAACCTGGCTAAACGAAATGAAATTATCATATAAAAAAACACTAATCATTTTGCATCTATCGAGCAAAACAGACGTCAAACGAAAACACATTATGAAATATAGCTCTTAAATATTTTCGCGGAAATTTAAAGTTTAAATTTATGTCGGCTTTTCTCAAATTTTCTGTTTTACATTTTAATTCTTGCGGAAGTTAAATCATTCTTTGTCAGTGCTGTTTAGCAAATATTGGTCAAGTAAGTTAGCATTCAAATTTCACATTAAGGAGCATGAATATATCAGAGGAGGAAAACAAACTTTCTACAGCTAATCATTGTTAGTTCCTTTATCATTTGCATACTTTTAATTCCCTACAAGTCTTTCTTTATTTGGAGAATTAGATTTTCTTATAGCCTTCCACATTCACCAAAATCTATCAGTTTTCGTTAACAATTATACTTCTATCCAGTGTTTTCAAACTAGATAGAAAGTTGTTTTCAAACTGGATAGAATTGTAATTTGTTAATGAAAATTTTATCTCTTAAATGATTGAAATAGAAATAGAAAATAAAAAATTAGAAATAAATAATAGAAAAAGAAGAAAGTAAATTGTATTAGAAATAAATGATTAAATTTTACTAGATATAAATAATATAATTTTTATCAATTAAATGGTTTAATACGAATTTAATTTTCAACTTAATTCAAAATTTGTTGCTCTATGATCTATACTTGGAAGGCTATACCTGTGCTATATCTATCATACAACTGTTGATTTCTTTTTTACAATTTCTTTCATTTATCTTGCCTATTTAAAAAAAGGAAACATATTTCTAACTCCTTTCTGCAAACCATATTTGCTCTTTGAAGAAAACTATCTTTTCCAAAATTCACATTTTTTCTATAAATCCAACACTGAAAATTAATTTTGCTTAGTTTTGAATTTGAGATTTCAGTATTTACGCAAGTATATTATCACTGAGTTTTAGTATTTTCATTATCCGAATCATTTGTAAGAGTTAACTTGAAACAACCCTTCTCTTCTGTCCTTTTAGATCCACTTGCCTGCGTGGCTATATGGAAGTGGAGGAAAATAACCCGGTTGCAAAAAAGAGAAGATCTCGTAGTCGACCAAAAAAGAAAAGCTCACCGAGGGTGAAGGGTCCACCTCTACGAGCGCCATCGGGTTCTTTCTGTGGGCCTCTCATAGGAGAATCTGCGACATTCTACAGCATGGGCGACAGTGTTAAATTGACAGTATTCGTACCTCCACAAGGTGCAGCTGGACAACCTGTGGTACCTCGCCTGTATCTCACGTACCGATTTTTGCGAAAGGATAGTATTGAACAGTCTTCCCATATCAGTAGAGGAGTAGTCGCTGCTTCGAAGTGTGGTTCGGTGCTCACGAATTGTCATTTTCGACACTGCATCATAAGGTCGCCGAATTTCCCAGGTATGTTCTCATGTTTACGAGTGAACTAAAAATAATTTTTCAATCATTGGTATTTAGGACTAAATCTTTAGAAATGAGTTATGAACAATATGATATATTACTTTTCGAAGTCAATTTTTTTCATAAAATTTTTAATAGTGAGAGTTATGTGATTTCTGGCTAACATAATATTTCTATCTCCAGGATTGGCATTTTAATCGATAATTATATCTATTTCAGTATGTTGATTAAAATTATCTATTTTAAGTTGTTCATTGGGACATTATTTCTTGTACTTTTATTGGCTGAAAAATCTTAGTGAAGAAAATAATGAATATTTCCTAAAAGTTACAGTGTGGTATATGATTATTTAAAAAATATTGTAAATATTGCATGAAAGCGGAACTTTAATGTTAAAATATATGTAATTTGAATTTAATTATTTTATACTCCTGTTTTTAGCATTTCTTTATTTTAAGTAGATCTGTGAAAACGTTTAATCATGGCATGAAAGAATTATTATCAATAACCTATGCCATTGTGCATGCTTTGATAATTATTTAAAATATTGCTGGCAATATATAGTATTTACTCGGGTATTTTACCCTTTATTTAACAAACTTTTAGTACAAAAATCGGGATGAAAAATTAGGCAAATAACTTTCCGAAGGACATGTTTACAGTAAGAACATAAAGCAAATGAAAAGAAATCGCGGATAAACTGCTGGTAACTATCACAATATTATTTATTAAAAAATACCTACTTTTAATAAGAATGCATAGTAATATTAATACGACCAGTAACTATTAAGATACTTTCATTTCTATTTCCTGTATCTTGAATCTCGTCCCATCTAACTGTTTTGCCTGCTCCTGTTCCCTAGATCTGAAATTATTTAATTCGAGGAACTGCTATCTGTGTTCCCTGTTGGAGCTTGCAGTACGTAAGAATCATCACCGTTTTCATAGTCTTCATAATAGTTCAGTCCGTCTTCCCGCATGCTAGGATCTTTAAAATCATCAAGGACAACCCGTTTCTTGAAGCATCTCATTACATTTCCTTAATAAATCAAAGCCCATGCATCCAGAATACACGAGCAAATCTATTAGTACTTCAGAAAAATGTTCAGGACCCTGTACTAAAAGGTACTGTGCAAGTTAAATGAATAAAATACGGTATTTAATGACATAAAATTAATGTACTTGGAATGTTCAGATTAAAAATAGTTGATTCCTTAATTTTGCCATTTTTTTAAGGTAGACATTTTATCTGATGTATATCCTACTTTTTCAGTGCAAAAATTTCAATTTTTGATTTTAAAATATTAATAACGTTTTGAATAACCTCTATAAAATTCAATATCACTGATACTTTAAATTTTCCCTTTAAAACCATATAGTACCATTTGCTTATATGGCTTATTTTATTAACTCCAAATTGTCTATCAAGGACTACTTTATAAACTGCAATTTTTCTATTGACATTTATAAAGTCCAATTACCTTCTTATTCTCTTTCCTTAGGTTTCTATTTACGCAACATATCCTGTAGATACTGGGTACGTCAAGACTCAGCACCCCCCGGCAAAGTAGCACAAATTGAAGTACATCAAGAGAACGAATTCAAGATCAATGTACCCCGAGGCCACACCAATAATGACCGCTATAAGCCCGGCACTCTTACATCGGAGTGCGCTGGAGACGTCATCAAAATCTTCGATGGTAGAACTTCAGAAGCTCCTCTCTTGGCAGAATTTTGTGGAGCTGGACCACTACCAGTGATCCGATCCAGTGGACCGAATATGATGATCCAGCTGGTCAGTGTTCCTTCCCAGCCGCTTGCCAATTCTCATTTTGAGCTCGCCGTCCGAATTCATTTCGCCCGAAACAAAGGCCTTCGAGTTGCTTCCGAAGGTTGCTCTGTAACGGTCGATGGAGGCAGACATCCGGTAGGGATACTCAGCCTGCCGGACCATTCCGTCCCATCAGGTACGATTTGCACTTATCGAGTAATAGGGCGGAAACCGACAGATAGAGTTTGGCTGTACTTTGCTTCTTATCACGTGCCTGATCTCCATCCATGGTCGGATGATGAACATTGTGACGTTGGAAAATTAGAAATCCAACACTCTATGCCAAAAATCCGACATCATCATCATCAACACAATTACTATCACTATCATCGTACTACAGCTGCATCTTTGTCAGAGCAACAAAACAGCGCTTCTTCACTTCTAGTAGAAACTTACTGCGAAAAGCGATCCCCTAGACAATGCGGTCATGCATCAGATTTTCCTGATTTAGTTCCATCTAGGCCTTGTTCAGTGCCTGAAGAGAGCTACTTGAGTCCAGGACCTGAAATTGTGCTCAAGATGTCGTTCTTGTCGTCTACAACTATTAAAAACAATGGTGCTCCCCATTTTACAGCACGATATGAAGTTGTAGAAACTTCATCTTTCATGCAAGATGTTTCTTCCGAGCTTTGTTTTTCCGTTATCAATAGCAGGGAACACCCTTCAGGTACACTCGAATCACCAAGAAACATATTCTTATATGGTAGAGGGGGCTCTAAACATTTGTTATGCAGATATGAACTTCGAGGTACCAAACAGCAAAGAGTACGAATCATAGTGAATGAGATTTATTTCCCTTCCACTGTTCTTTGTAACACAGTGTTTGATGCAGTAACTCAGCGTCACGAATGTAAAATTTTCCAACTTTCAAAATTCGCAGCGATCAATGTTACAGAAATATGGCAAGATATGAAAATTTTCGTTGGCTGCGCATGTGATTCTAGTGCTAGCTTCATTCTGGAGACTGTAGGGCACCAAGCAGATGTTGAATTCCTTGTTAGAAACATGGGACCCAAAGATGATTTTAGGACTTTTAGATTTACGCTGAGCTATGAATTCGTGCCTGCTTCAAGTGTATGTGAGAATGCGCATTCTAGTGGTTCCCACGTCATGAGTGGCTCTCGTGGACAACTAGGGTTCAGCTTACATGGAAACCTTCCCTTACAATGCAGATGGCTGCTAGCAGCATTCCCTTCTAGAGCATTATACATCACAATCAAAGGCCGAAAATTTGATAAGGAATGCAAGAACAAAATTCTGTTTTACAGTGTTTATAACAAGGAGCCTTATGCAGGTCTGTATTTTACATTTATTAAGTAACTAATTTTACATTTTTGGTTTATTTCTCTCTTATGAATTCGGATGCAAGTTTACTTAACATAAATCTCACTAATAAGATCAATAAGAAACTTATTGAATAAAAACACTTTTCATCTTTTCATCTTAAAACTCTTTTAAAGGACTTTTTAGAATGATTTTAATTTATCTCAAATTATTTATAAGGGAAACTTCTAGAAGAGAGCTTCTAAATTTTATAGTAAAATAAATGAGGTCTTAATATTTTAAATTTCATAATGAAAGAAATTAGTTAAAAATTTCGACAGTGCAATATACTCTTTTCAATACATTGCAGAAATTGTTCAACATCATTTTGAGTTCAACGTGACCTAGCAGTAGTGCTCAACGTGAACTAGCATTAATTATAAAAGTTCTGAATCAATGAGTACGGACAATAAAGTATCAAATGGTTTCATTTGGTTGGAGTAATGTCAACCATTAGGTACACTACAATTTTTGAAGAAATATTCTCTAAGCGTCTTGGTTATACTACCAAGCTTAAAAGCTCTGCTTACTATGGCTCTCTCTAAAATGTGAAATTTTGCTAAAGTCTTTATGCATCAAGTTTTGTTCAGATTTTAACATATAATACACATCTGATTTTGCTTGCCAGCAAAATTTACTTGTAACATACTAATTAAAAATTTTACATTTCTTTTAATCTTTATTTCAATTTTTTTAAGGATATTTATGATTAAAATCAGTATGTGTTTACTTACAAAAACATTTTACCTCTTCTGTTTAAACTATTTTATGTTTGAGGACGTACTTTAAACTAACAGAATTTCTTAATAAAGTTTCTTAATAAAAAGCAATGGAGTTTTCTTCTACTATTGATGACATGAGACTGCTGACTCAATAGAAAGGAATATTTTAATAGAAGTAATTTCTAAGGAACAATGCATTCTAAAATACATTTCCTAAACCAGGTGATGTACTCTTTCATTTCATGTAAATTACATTAACGTATTAACAATAGGTATAAATTATGCTTATTTGAATTTCGGTCAATCATTTAAATATTCCTGTATACTGTAATTCATCTATGTTAAGACTCAAGTAAATTCTTAAGAAAGTGAAAAGAAGATAGGATTCTCCTTCTCAGAACTGTTGTTAAGCAAAATTCATAATTTTCTACATTGTTATTTCTTAAATAGTATCTTAAAATATCTAAAATTTCAAGGGAAGCCTTAATTTCGAGTAAAAAACGGGAATTTGTAAATTTTATTATTTAAGAATAATTTCATTCTTAGATGCTTGTATTATAAGATTCAACTCATTTTCAACGATGTTTATATCGGAAAATTATGCGTCATAGTTTCGAAGAATTGCTGTAATACTAATATATAAACCTAAGAATTTAAAATCTTAAGAATTTAAATCAGAGGATTTAATTTGTCTTGGTTACAGGAACTGTAATAAAAATAATACTTTAGCAACATTAATTTTAAAATGTGACTGCTAGTGTCTAACAATTTTAATTATCTGATAAAAGTTAACAGTATTTAGGGCGGCAATGACAACACATATTACCTTTTCCATAATCAATGGACATATTAAATACTTATGTTAAATCTACAAATGGCAGCATAGACAATTATTTTCAATATTTACTAAACGATTTTGGGCGATTCTTCTTAGTTTAAACTTATTAACGCTTATATTATTGCACAATAACTAATTGTCTTTCGACATTTTATAAACCTATCTTCAGATTAAGCCTGCCGTAATATCATAAAGATTTTCATGTTCCTTATTTAAATCAGTAACATTTTGAAATTAAAAGTAATCAAATCCTTATCACTGTGGGAAAGACGCAGATATAGAAACGAAAGTATACAATATATAAAAGTAATCATCTTTAGAAATTTAACGGAAAGATGCAATTTTTTTTCTTTTTTTTTTCCAGTCTTTTGTTCCTCGAATGATGAAATTTATGAATCCTTTTTTACTGAATCATGGCATCCGGAAAACCGCCATCCTTTCCATCCTGATCTCACGTTAATGGAGTTCCTAATGGGAGAACCAGGACAACTAGAGATGAAATGGATCGAAGTGACTCGACCTGGCCCAAATCCCTGCAAATTAGAATGCCCAGAACTGGAAGCGTGCATTGGAGAGGACTTAGCCTGCGATGGAATTCATCACTGTCCAGTGACAGCAAACGACGAAGACCCTGAGCGTTGCACTCAGTTCCCATTGACTACTCTTGTCCTGTGTACGGCGACAGCTGTGGCACTTTTGGTTATGACAGCTCTTGGCCTTTTAATCAGACATAAACTCACTAAATCGTCAGACAAGACAGTGATTCCTCCACCAGATATGTACCGAAATGACTACAAGCGTAAACCCACCAATAAATCACCGGTGAGGTAGCATTCTGCAGATAGGTTCTGGATTTCGGAACCACCTCATGAAGAAGATGGACTTTATTTTTCTCAATCTAACGTCAACAAAGCTCACCTAGAGAACATGGATCGAGTTTATTCTGAGACGAAAGTGTGATTTGCAACCCAACGAGGAAAAGAAAATTTTACAAATGTGTTGCTTTAATTACTTTAACTACAGTGTCTAACAAAGCTACGTCGTCAGCTTGCAAACTCCAACTGAAACTCGCAGTTCTTGTTGCAAATGTACCAAATGATTTGTGATATCGACCGAAGGAGTTGCCTTAGACTGTACCCTGAGTGGGCGTTTCTCAGGAAATGGCCGCACTGCAGCAGGCAGTACTGAAAGAAAGCTTTAAAAATGTACTAATGGATTAAAAGGACCAGAGTGCTTTTTTACAAATATTAAATACCAGAATGAGGAATGGTGCTAGGAATTCATCAGACATGCTTGCTATTCAAATGAAATTCCACTTAATTGTACATTTCATCAAGTAATTTGGATTACTATATGGTTTAATTTAAGATTTATCGGCCATGAGAATTTAAAATAAAAGCTGTTTTATGGTTAAATCATCGGCATGAAATAATTGTGACTGGGAAAAAGTTATTTATGTTGTTTTTGCATAGTTTAAATTTTTTAAGTTTAATGCTGATAAGTGTGAATGTCTACATTGATCAAAATTATTTTGCAGTCGCAGGCTTTCTCTTTCTTTCATAGCATAATGATTAATAATCATAATTTCAAACTGGCATTCTGAATGAAGATAACCGTTTTTAGCAAGATTCGTATTTGAATGCAGATGAAAAATATATCAATAGAACGCATAAATGCATTCATTTATATTTATATGTCATAAAAATTTCAGATGTACCTTAAGTATTTTTTTCCTTTTCAGTAATTTAAATTTACTGAGAATTCCTGATCACAGGTTTAGAAACATGCGACACTTTTCACTTTTGATTTTATATATGTAAACCTTCGAATCTCTAAGCTAATTAATACGAATTTATAAGCTGCAGTCGGATTAATACGAATTTATAAGCTGCAGTCGGATTAATATACGAATACTTATGGGCAAGAAATTATGTTGTCAGCATGTATCATTTAAAACATGCGAATATCAATGATTTCTTTTTCAAATATACATTCTGTTGTGCTCCAAGTATTTTTTCTCATATATGCATTGATCACTTTCTTTCTGATATTGTAATGTCCAATTTTCTACTATAAAATCACTGTAAAGAAATAGTCCTTATATCAGACATAATCTTCGAGCTTCCTAAGTTTTTACATGTTTTTCAAAAACATTAAAAGCAGTATAATCTGTCCTGCTTAGATTCTTAATAAAATGGAAGAATGCTTTTAATTTTTTCCAGAAATCTGAAATATAATTTAAAGACTAATATTGAGAATATTCAAGTAACGACTTCTGAAATGAGTTAAGTCTTCTGTAAATTGAATTGAGTCCTTAATTAAACAACTTTGATAGAAAAATTATGCTTCAATTAATCAACACAGTAGCTTTCAACTATAACATATTATACGCCCATTTTCGCTAAAGTAGTTACGCAATTTAACGACCAGAAATTGAAATAAACTCTCTTAAATTATTAACTTATAAATGAAAAAGTGAATTGCAAATAAAAACAAGAATATAACCAGGTATTTTAATCTACCGTTTTAAATAAAACACCCAGTCATTTCTCATACGTTATCAGACTTCCTTGACTTCCATTCATCACTTTTTCATATTAGAAACGTTTTAGATTAAAAGTTAATTTGTGCAGTTTAAATAAAGATCTACTGTGCAATAGATGAGGGCATTAAGCTGAATGGAGCTCATGAGCCAAAACCTTTACTTATTTCTTAACGCACTTACAGGCGTTCCAGAATAACTACCGCACGATAACCAGTACATAATAGAACTAATTCATCTTTTTCTGGGCAAAACATCTTTTCAAATAACTTATCCAAAACTATATAATAATGACTACAGTCTGAAATATTAATTTTTACCCTCAAATTAGTTTAAATAAATTATTATTTATAAAGCACTAGAAATAAAATCTGTCTCATTGTTATGAAACATTTTTTTTAATTCGGAATTATAATGCAAATTTAACATAAAATTTCTTTTATGAGGTACAAAATATTTAGTACAAAATATATAATATTGTTCCTTAATGAAGCAGTATTGATCCATTTTAATATCGTAAAGCTAAATATTAAGTCTCACATTTAAAATAATTATACAATTAAAACTTAAAGGGAAAAAATGCATATATAAGTGAAACATGAAAAAAAATTCTGGAAATTAAATTACCTGAATATATAAATAAGATTATTCGAAGAAGACAAAAGAACTATTTAATCTTATGAGACTTGCGTTGCCGCTATCGTTAAATTACTTAATCAAATCTATTTACCCAAAATGCTTAAACTAAGTTATTCTTTTAATTTCGCAGTATCATGCTAGTTGAACGATGAAATAAATCATTTTTAATTCAATTTACGAATTTAATTACTTTATTTCCGAAATGAAATAATATATGTATATCATATTAATATCGGTTAAGGAGTCCAGTTCTTTTTAATCGTCTAGTTAATAAAATGATATGTACACTTAATTAAGTATAAATGATTTCTTTCGTGTCAAGAATTTTACGAAATGTTTCGCTTAAATACTCGAGGGGAAAGTTTTAATCTTAAACAAAAAGATAAATGCGGGTTTTCGAATAAAAATCACACTAAGTTAATCATGAATTTCTAACAGAAGAACGTAATTTACATTTTAGTGTTATTATATAGCCCTTTTGATATTGAGTCATTTCTGTTACATAAATTATACGTATAAAATTTCTTTAAAACTTCATAAATTAAGCAAACATTTCTAAAACTGAATAAAAATATCACGCTTAAGAATTTTAAAAAATATCACGCTTAAGAATTTAAAAAAATAAAAAAGTTCCAATTTGTGTTTCTGATATGAAAATGTTAAATTAAAAGCATATAGTTGAGCTCCACATAACCAAGTACTTTGTATATATATATATTTTTTCTATTTTTAAGTCACTAAGCAGTTCTTAGGAATTGTCGCATTGTTATCTTAACAATGTAACAGGATTAAACAATGCTTTATTTTGAACTTAAAACAGAAGGTATATATCAGAAATTTTTATTAATCGCATTACGTTACATGCATTAGTTACGTTACAATTATCCACAATGAAATTTCGGCAATTTTATCACTGTTTTCAGTCTTGGGAACAGAGATTTTAGTTAACATTTTAAAATATAAAGTTACATTATATGTAATATGAAAACTAGGCAAGTACTTAATTTCTTACAATTTTGCTGTTTACATCTACAAAAAGTAATTTGAATTAAATTTGTGGTGTTTCTAACATATAAGTTTTATATACTGCTTTAGTTTAATTTGTAAAATGTATTTCCTTATATCATATAGCAAGAAGCCTTTTCTCTTATATATTGTATAAATATTCTGCTTTAACTAAGAAGGCTATTTTCTAATTAAATTCTAAACTTGGAAAGAGAAATGAGAATAAAAAAATTGTTTTGGGATACATAAAAATTAGACTCATTGTGTGTTACGTCATTGTTCCAGAAAATCTTCATATCACACATTACTCTCTGTGTGAAGTTTGTGTATAGAAGTGTAATTTAACCGACGCTCAACAAGGACAGCTAGTGGATCTCACGATGCTTTCAGTATGAAAAAAATAACAGATGCGGTGTGTGGTATTTCGCAATCGCCAACAGCCTCTAGTATTGTCCATTGAGAGTATTGTACGTGCTCGAACCAATAAAACCTGTGATAGAAAAGAAAAATAAAATTTATTCAAATTTAAGAGCTGAAAGAGCTTTTACGAGCAGCAATTACACACTCAACCCTCCCCGGAATGCTTTCCGCAAGTCCGTGTCTGAGAGCTATTGGAAATTTTCTTCCGCTCAGCTTGGAGAAGACATGTTATTTCCTTCACCTATATTGAACTGTTGTTACACTCCTTAATTTCGCGATCCAACTCGTACTACAGATTTTCAATAGCGTTCGAAGCTTTAGGCAGGTCAATCCATTTAGTTAACCACAATTTCATTATACCAATCCATGGTGGACTTCGTAACATGACAGCTGGCGATGTCGTCCTGAAAGTAACATCGGTCCAACCCGTAAAACAGCCACAACATAGGAAGCACACTATCATCCAAAATAGTTCAGTAGGGGTCGGTTACATTAACTGAATAGGGCAGTTGGACTTGTTCAAAGGTTTATCTGCATCATTAGGCCTTGAAAATAAGCAGACGTGCTCTCCTACGGATTGTATTCATCGGAAAAACACTTTAAATCTCCTGGAGTATGTGGGCAAGAGTTTGTCGGTTGGGTGGAGTTCTTTAGAATTTCTCTGGACAGCACCCTTCTGTCCTTATCTCCCAGTTTATCGGGTATGCCGACTCGAAGCACAGTCCGATAATCACCGCTCACGTTTCACTTCTGAGTAATATAGGCCATTGTCGAATTTGGATAATTCAGCTCACTAGATATGTCCTTAAGGATCTTCCATTTTTATGATACCGAACGATTATACCTTTCTCGAAATCAGATAACCCTGCACTTCGCGGCGTATTGCAAGTCACTAATGCTAATTTTGTTTCCTACACGATATTTAATGGTGGAGGGCTTGACATATATCAGGACCGAATATATCGGCATTTACATGGGTGTCCAAATACTTGTTGGTAGGTAGTATATTTGCGGCTATAGATTGGTAACTGGAATGCGTCTCGAGCAGCGTGATATTCCCGTGTCACCAGATACCATGCATTCCACTATGAAGTTTGAAGTTGAACATGTTTTATATTTCATGGCATAGGAATATGATAAAAGAAAGTAATGCTACAAGCAAAACTGACGAACGTGTCACGAGCAGGTAATAACGACACTGAAAAGTGTTTTAAAAACTTCACACTGTATAATAGTTTCCTCCTCTGCCAAAGATTGTTCATAATAAGTCAGTTTGACGTATCTGGGAGATGAAATAATCACAGAAGTTTAAATTTTAGTTATGCATTGTTATGTTGGTTAATTTCATCACCAACAATGCGTTCCCTATTACATCACTTTAGTATTACCTACAACATAATTTTTATAAAGTAGCGGCTTTTCTGACCTGTTGCTTCAATGGGATAGACGCCTCTTGTGCAGTGATTATTAATAAACAACTCCGATCAGTTTGTCCTAGAGGTGAGCCATCTGCTGAGTGTTTCTTTCTTTATTATTTGTATCGATATCTCAAAATAAAGATCACAAGATATTTGTCTGTTCAAGAAACATATTAATTACTTACTGATGATGACTTTTAGATGTTATGATGTTGACTTTTAGATGTCTAATAGGCTCTTGAATTCTAGTCTGCAGCTGCAAATGTCGCGAACTTGCACCCTAGTTTTTACCTTCTGTTCTGAGTCCTGCTTGCAATTGCGAAATGCCACACGTCACACTTTTCTTTAGTTCACGTGTTTGTCCACTCCTGAAAGTTTGGTGTTGACAGTCGTTAGAAAATCTGATAAATTTCCTCAAATGGGAAATGAATTCTGTGATGTGTTTTTGAGCCGAAGACTACGTGCAGCTGAATAAACAAGTGTATGAATGACAGTGCTGGGCTAGAAAAGTGCTAGAAGTTTCCAGAAAACCAACAGATGTCCAGCATGAGAATGATCTCTTTGAATATCTGTGGAGACTGATGACAATCCTTAAACCGTGTGACGAATTTTCCTCTACGATAGAAGGAAATGGTGATGAAGTATGGTGGCTCTTTGAACTGGAAGGAAAACTAAAAGATTTAATCCTAGCATATATCTGACTCTTGCGCGTGTTAAGAGCGTTTATCTCCATTCTCATTTTCATTTCCAAGTTTCGCTGAACTTATTTAAAATGGTTCGCGTAAAATATGTGCATGAATGAGTACTTTAACTTTTGCAAAGAGCTTTTTCACCATATAATTTTAATATTTGAAAACTAAAAAGGTAGAAACATTTTTTTTTTGTTCTCATAGGCATAATTATACCATTAGGATACGCTATGGAGCATTTTAAACTCATGCAATAAATTTTTACCTTCTTTAGCATATATACCAAATATATTATAATATATATGTAAAACCAATGGCTAATTATCGAAGTACATTTTGCGGACTTGTTAGAATACTTCTGTTCATCACATTCGTATAAATTGAATAGACTCATAACTTACAATTTTCAATTCAAGTTACTGTGCAGTGCTTTTTTATTAAGGAAAATGTAAAGTTCATTTTTTATATATAAAAGCTTTCTTAATAAACATCCTCTAAAAATAAATAAAAATTATCGTTTGACTTTAAACATTGTAACTGATAAGAAACATAAAACAGTTATATTTGATTTCTTTATTAGGAAATACTTTTCTAATTTTTTTAAGTATTGATTCCAAGTTCTTTAACACATAAATATTCCTAAAAGAGCTAAGTTAAGCCAAACACTGTAATGAGCTAATGAGCTAAAGGTTCATATTGGTTGTCGTAGAAGAGAAGTGTATATGTAAGGATATGTAATCCATATAAAAAGCTAAATTCTATTGGCCAATATTAACTCCAGCTCATATGGTATCCCAGTTAAGGTCTCTAAGTTTGCATTTTTAATTTGAATTGTCACATTTTTAAACTTAAGTAAATTTCACACTTCTTCGGATAGAAGATAATTTATGGCTTCTTCGTATAGATAACAGACTTTTGGAACATATCAATAGTTTTAAAAACAGAAATTCAGGCCCAAGTGTTATTATCTTAATAACTAGAAAATGGAAGTTTTGATAAGTACAAATAAAGACTACAGACGAAAATGAAGCGAAAACCAACGGCTCATCTCTCATTATTTCGTATTATAAAACTACTTTTATTTTCTAATTTAAAATATTGTTTTCTATTTCGCATTGTTATTTATGCAAAAATTGCTGAAATGTTTGGTAATAAATGTTATTATAAAAGTATCTAAGTGTTGAAAAGGAATATTTCCTAATACAATTTTAATATTCTCTTTCATCCCATACTACAGTCTTTGTTTTATGTGACACTTTCTTCAACTGCAAGATATCTATTTCCATTTGTATATCAAGAAATGTTTTTATCAATAAACTATATCATTCTATATATATGCTTTGTGCTGTGATTTATTTACATTCTAAACTCGCGATATGTTTTGGCCGGAGGAGATATATATGCATCACCACCTGTGAAAATCTGGCTTTGAAAGTAGTTAAATAAGTAGGAGGTGGGATTTTTCGGAAAAACATTCCCATCTATGATACGATCATTGACAGTTAGTGGAATTAAGTAAAATTCTTAAAGTCTACTTATGCTCGAAAACGTTCACCTCTGATATACAGAAAAAAAGGTTACCAATGAAGAGATTATAGAAATTGCGATCACATACACACACACATATATATATATATGCAATATTTTGGCAGGCAAGCACAGGAATTACCAAGCTTGACGATACAACTACATCAGATCAGGGTGTGGTCGTGTAGGAGTGGAAACAGCGGAAATAATGACACAGAAGGTTTCACTTTGTAATAATTCCATATCTTTATTTCAATTCTCACCGCAGACCATTTTTACTTTAGATGAAATTCTCAAATTACATTGTAATGTTGCGCGCTTCCAACCTGCACGCAACAATAGTGGTGACTGCTAATTACTGGAAAGTACACAAAGTCTTGAGAAGGGTTTAAATCCCTTTTTATTCAACTTTAGAAATATTACAGATGCGTGCTCTTGACGCTCACAAACTACGCCGACCCGGCGGTAAAATAAAAATAAGAAACTAAAAATGAATAATAACAAGTGACTACCTACGAGGCTCTCTAAACGTAACTAACCTAACCGCGTTCTAAGATACCGCTGATAATTCAGCAAACTTCTGAATATTACGTTGGAAGATTTAACTATTTGCCGAGGCAAGCACACAGGCCGAAACGCGTGGTTCTTCAATTTCTAACTAGCCACCTCCACGCTGGTGAAGCAAGAAAGCACACTTTCGAACTCGTTTCCCTTCTATTTAACTCAGAATACTTCCGCTGACTATTTTGAATACTTTGCGCGTTCTACTAAAATTTACATACTCTGGCATTTGCAATTCCAGGGGAAAGTAAGGCTTGACAGGAAAGATAGTTTAAACTTAAAATAAATGTTATTTAAAATAAATATAAACCCTACATTTGCCGCTGCCAGAATTTGGTAAACTTGGAAGCAGGTCCTAAAAACGACCTGTTGAAAAGTTTCCACTATTCTGAACTAAAATTTAAGAGCCTCGTTTACATAAAAAAAAACTGTTTTCTCACAAAAGTTAAAATAAATTTCTGTAGATACTTATTTAACCCTCTCTTCTTACAGCAACCTTTCCTGGACTTCAGCAATCAATCTGCTCTCTTCCTTCCTTCCAGCATCTGGAAGGAATAAGTATCAGTATGTTTCTAAATACATTATAATTTACACTTTCTTGACACACTTTCTTAAATAAGTTTTTGTTTTTGATCGATTTATTTTCCTTAGTTACTGCTTAATTCACATTCATTCAAGTATTCAAACATGAATTTAACTTTACCCTGGATCTCCACCATATGTGGTGTCAAACGGGAATATTCGTGTTTTAGTATTGCAACACTTCCCCTAACCACAATGATTTGTTAGAATTCAACGACCAAATAGACACACCGTACTCGACATTCTAAAACTCGATGAGCTACTTTAACATTCTTAAAATTCAAGTGTAGGTGGAGAACCCTACAAAACACATTCATTCTAACTTTTCCCTCATTCATCTTTAGACATGCAGACTTTCGCTGTAAAGCATGATTTTATCTACAGTTTAATACTTAAATTTGAATTCATTTCTTTTGAGCATTTACTTTTAGCATCTAAAATTTTATGCTTCTAGACTAAATTCTACTTTTACATAACTTTCAAGTATTTATGTATATTTACAAAATTCTAATCCATATGATTTTTACAATTTACCATAAAATGAATAAGAGAAAAATAAATTTTTACTTTACGCATTCTTCGCCAAGCTGGCGGCACTGAAACTAAATTTCTTATTCATACAAGAATACGAAGTTATTTTTATCTTCGGCCAAATTTTGGCTTTAACATAACAGAATTAGTCTTTCGACCAATAGAAACTGCTTGTTCTTAGATTTTATACTTAAAGAAAATAATACTTTTGCCTTAGCTAAATAAAGTAAAACAAAACTAAGTCTCAACCGAGACACATTGACTTCCGTCAAAACATAGAACTTCGTATTTACGCATAACATTTCGGAACAAAAGAAAAAAATTGTATAGAAAATTTTAACTTATCTTTGAGTTTTCGATGATTGGAACTCTGACATCCTCTTCTGGCAGAACTGCTCCCACGATATGGAATTCATCGACGTCAGTCCTTCGAGTGTCGTCCATGTTGATATTTCTTTTTCGCCCTCTGCATGCTGGCCTCTTGGAGTGGTAGTCGTCGGGTTGCTGTCTTTTCCGTTTTGCGCCTGGACGGCTGGTCTTGACGTCCTCCGGTCTGGAATCATGCTTGAATTTCTTCTGTTGGTGGTGGTCTTTTCGTTCCTCCTGCTGCCTTTTCGTTCTCGGGAACGGCGGCCTTGTTTGCACCTGACCCTCTGGCCCTGGAAGCGTTTTCCTCGATGCAGAATTTCTACTGTGTTACGTTGTAAGTGGTCTTCTCCTCTTTACCAAAGCTTCTTTACGCGGCGGCGTTGCTTTCTTGTATTTCTTAAATGCTGAAGTCTGAACGTTTTCATTTCTTCTTTTCGGTACCGTCGCATGACTTGTAGAAGGGCTAGGTTTCTCTTCAGTTCTCTGCTTCTTGGGTGGTGGAGCGGGTGACGTTACTTCTTGACCTTACACTTCTTTTACACTTGAGTCCTGCAAGAAACTTTTAATGATTTCAAAATCATTTTGATTATAATATTTTTTCACCCGGTCGGGACTTGCTTTACAAATTTCCCCTCTCTCGTTTTTAAGGTACAACACGACTCCCTTGATTTCCTGAATTACATAGGGGCCTTCAAATTTTTGAGCTAACTTTGCAGTAAAATTGTCTGGGGCACTTGATAAAGAGAATTTCCGCTTCAACACTTTATCTCCAACTTTAAAATCTGCTTCACGGCGTTTTCTATCATAGTATAATTTTTGTCTATTTCTTGCCGTATCCGAGCTTTTAACCGCCTGGTCAATGAGTTTTTGCACATCCTTTTGTTTAAATTCTTGCTCTCTTTGTTGCACAAAGAATAATTTATCTAATGGCGTAATTAACTTCCGTCCTAAAAATAATTCTGCTGGAGTTTTTCACGTAGTATCGTGATTTGCCGTTCTTAAAGCATAGGCTAACTTATTTATGTAGCCATCCCAGCGCTTGTGATGTGTGCTAACATAACTTCGAATTATTTTTACAATATTTTTATTAACTCTTTCTGCTATGTTTGCCTGTGGTCTATACGGAACCATTTTGATATGGCGTATGCCAAGTCCAGTGCAGATCTTTTGCAATATTTGGCTAACGAATTAATTACCGTTATCGCTAATGACTTTTATCGGTGCACCGCATTTTAAAATGTATCTGTGTAAGAATGCATCTGCGACTGTTTTGGCTGACGCGCGTTTAAGTGGAACAATTTCTGTCCATTTTGAAAAATGATCTACAATTGCTAAAAGAAAACGATTTTTATTTAACTCACCCTGGGGGAAGGACCAAGAAGATCTATGCCTAAAATTTCATTCGGAAATGTAGCGCGAATGCTATTTAAGTACCCGGCCGGGCTGTAATTAATATCATTTATTAACTGACATTGATTGCAGGACCTGACATACGCAGTTACTATTTTGTATAATTTCGGGAAATATACCGCCTCGCGTACCCTTTTTAAAGTCTTTCTGACCCCTAAATGACCCGTTGTTTTCGCGTCGTGCAATTCCTTCAAAATGCTTAATCGAAGCGAGGCTGGGATGACTGTTTGTACTCGAGATTTTCGTTTGTTGTTTTCGTATAAAATAATAAATTATCGATTATTTCACAGTTTTCTGCTCTATTTCTTATCGCATCGATATCTGTGTGCTCAAAGCTTTCGGGGGTCTTTTAAATATGCATAGATACTTCCAAATTCAGGATCAGCTTTCAATTCAGCAATAATTGTTTCTCTAGAATCTAAAATTTTTGAAGTCAACACAGCGCATTTGAGTTCATTTCCTTCATCGTCCAGTTTCATACGAGAAAGTGCGTCAGCTACATTGTTTTCCTTACCCGGTTTATATTTAATTATGAGATTATATTCTTGAAGTTTTAAAGCCCATCTTATTAACCTGGGCGTTAGGTTTTTCCCCGAGTAAAGTCTACCAGCAGCCGCATGATCCGAAAAGACTGTTACTGGCGCTTTGCCGAAATAAACTCGAAATTTGTGTACAGCCATTAATACGGCTAATGTTTCTCTTTCTGTAGCTGTATAATTCCTTTGTGTCTGATTCAATGTTTTACTAAAAAATGCCAGAGGATAGCTATTTTGCATAAGAACCGCACCCACCGCATAGTCTGACGCATCTGCTGCAATTTCCAGGTTTTGGTCCCCCTCCGGGAATTTTAAAACAGGGGCATTAATAAGCGCTTCTTTTAATCTTTCAAAAGCCGTGTTAGCTTCTGCTGTCCACGTGAATTTACTTATCTTTCTTTTAATTAATTTACTTTTCTTTCTTTTAATTATTAGCAAAATCTTTTATGAATGACCGATAATAAGAACATAACCCAAGGAAAGAAGAAAGTTTCTTGGCGGTGTTGGGAGGTGGGAAATTCTTAATGGCTTTTATTTTTGAATCCTGAGTTTCTATACCCTTTTGCGAAATTTTATAACCCAGATATTTAAGTTCTTTAGTTGCGAACTTGCATTTTGAGGCGTTAATTGTAAGACCGGCCTCTTTTAATAATTTAAAAACTTCTTCTAGGTCCTTAATATGTTGTTCCAACGTACCACACGTTATAATTATATCATCTAGATAGATTAAAGTCGATTTTCCTAGGACAGGCTTTAGAACAATGTCCATAGCTCTCTGGAATGTTGACGGGGCCCCACACATGCGTAAAAATGCATAAGTGCCCGATTTTGTTATAAACGCGGTTTTATGTATGTCTTCGGGTCTCATAGCTATTTGATAGTAGCCAGACGTTAAGTCCAACGTAGTCATGTATCTTGTAGATTTAATCTTTCTAATAATTTCCTCTGTAACCGGTAAAGGGTAAACTGGGAATTTAGTAACACTATTAAGTTTTCTGTAATCGATAGCAAACCTCCAAGCCCTTTTATCCGAAGGAGGAAACTCGTTCTTTTTCCTACATAGTACGACTGGACTCGCGTACTCACTATTTATGGGCGTTATTATTTGGTTCTTTAACATTTCCTGAATGTGTTCTTCTATGATTTGCTCTTTCTGTTTATCATAGCCGTAAGGTTTAGTCCTACAGGGTTTGTCGACAGTTAACTGTATCTCATGCGTAACTATTTGACAACTACCAGACCGTTCTGAAAACAAGTTTGAAAAACTACTCACCACTTGCTGGATGGCTTGGCTTTCATGGTCATTCAAATGGCTAAGGTCGACTTGCGGTTGTTCCACTGGTTCCACCACCCTCCGATCCATCTCCAGCACAATAGAACTTTCCTGAAAATTGAGTTTGGCCTTCGCGGCTTTTAAAAACTCCATACCTAAAATAAGTGGGCTTTGCAAGTTTTTTACTACAAAAATGAATATTTTAAGGCTTTCGTTTTGAACCTGTATTTTTAAAGATAGTTTTCCAATACATTGACAAGTTTGTCCTTGCGCTGCTATGATTTCTGTGTTTTTATTTTTAAATAATCGTAACCTATTAAAATTCTTCTTAAAATATCACTCATAAAATTACCTTCTGCTCCTGTATCGATGAGGGCTTCTACTGGTACATCGCCAACCAGGACTTGTATAATTGGTAATTATGAGTTTTTTACGATGACCGTATTTAAGTATCTTCTTGAGGGTTTTTTCAAAACTTTCGGGGTCTGGGCCCTCGCTTTCACAGGCCCCTCTACTCGTTTAAAGCTTTCCTTTCAACTTCTGCCTTCTGGGTACGCGGACGGTTGTTTTCAAATTTCCTTTTTGGGCCTTGACCTTCGAGCTTCGATGAGTTAGCTTGATAGCTCTTTCCCCCATAAGAGCGGTTTGCATTTCTGGTCTGCTCATTTGAAGATTGCCTTCGGATACTTTGGGAATACGATGCCCCTCTAGCTTTTTCCGCTATTCTGCGATTTTGGAACTTGACCGCCAATTCGAAGAGTTCCTGCAATGTGCTTGTGTTTCTAATTTCGAAGTAATCTTGAACAGCAGGTGGCAATGTTGGTAAGATTATTTCAATAATCTCCGCGTCGGGTTTCTTCCCATACACCTAATCCGCCAGCTTAATTTTTCGCAGAATAAAGTCCGTCAACTCTTCTATATTCCGTTGATAAAAACTATATAGTTCGACTTCTAGCCTTGCTCGGTCTTTCACTACGGGGAAGGCCTTTAATAGCGATTTTTTGAAATTTTCAAATGTATATGTCTGGCCTCCGAATTCCCCTAATAAAAATTTGCTATATTCTTCCACCATAGCGAGGCCTGTCCTCTTAGTGCAGATGTGGCGATGGCAGCTTTTTGAATTTCAGGCACAGGGTAGAGCTGGAAGTGATTTTCGAGGCCTTCTAGAAATATAGCCTCCGAATTTTTTCCGTCGAAATTGACGTTTGGCTTGATTGACGCTCTCATCATCTGGACCAGGTATCCAAATCCTTCCAATTGGCTTGCCATTTCTTGTTGTTGTCCAGCAGCTTCCATCCAGTTTTCGGCCATTTCAGTTCGACAAGTGTTCGGACGCCAATGTAATGTTGCGCGCTTCCAACCTGCACGCAACAATAGTGGTGACTGCTAATTACTGGAAAGTACACAAAGTCTTGAGAAGGGTTTAAATCCCTTTTTATTCAACTTTAGAAATTACAGATGCGTGCTCTTCACGCTCACAAACTACGCCGACCCGGCGGTAAAATAAAAATAAGAAACTAAAAATGAATAATAACAAGTGACTACCTACGCGGCTCTCTAAACGTAACTAACCTAACCGCGTTCTAAGATACCGCTGATAATTCAGCAAACTTCTGAATATTACGTTGGAAGATTTAACTATTTGCCGAGGCAAGCACACAGGCCGAAACGCGTGGTTCTTCAATTTCTAACTAGCCACCTCCACGCTGGTGAAGCAAGAAAGCACACTTTCGAACTCGTTTCCCTTCTATTTAACTCAGATTACTTCCGCTGACTATTTTGAATACTTTGCGCGTTCTACTAAAATTTACATACTCTGGCATTGGCAATTCCATTGGAAAGTAAGGCTTGACAGGAAAGATAGTTTAAACTTAAAATAAATGTTAGTTAAAATAAATATAAACCCTACAACATATGCAATAGTGATTTAAGCCAAGTAAGACTAATTTTAAATTTTCTGCGTCATAAATATTCTAATAGATGGGAAAAGCAGCAGCAATGGTTGGTACCAGCAAAAGGGGAAAACAGTCTGACGCAAAATGGCGCGAATTTTTCATTTATCGGAGCGGTTAAATAACATCCTCGAATGTTTTCGAAAATACTGGTCTAGGAAGGGAAGATCCTGAAATTACGGAAAGATAATTAGAGGTTGCCTGTTCGGGTAGAGGAAAACCATCGTGTTTTCCATATTTTACATCTATATATATGTGTGTGTGTATTTAAAACATATATATATATGTCTATGTGTATAACGCACACACATATATATATATATCGTTATATGCTAAAGTGCTAAAGTGCGTGTCGTCGATAGTATATTGTTGCCAGTCGGAAAAATTAGAGCGGAACTTAACGTTTCCGCAGTTTTTAATTAATATCTCGGCCGATTAGAGTCGTACGAAGATGAGAACGGTATAGATGTATTCGGAGAATTTTTTGGAATCCGAGGATACGCGTCTCGAATTTCAACTCGTCGCCGTTTCGTAGACATTCGAGAAAAAAGAATTTGGCACGTAGCCAAATACCTGTAATAGGGAAAACCCAAGAAAGAAAGTGGAAAATGTATGGAGAACGTAAGGAAAAATTGATTTTTAATCAATATCGCGGCTATTAGAGTCCCAAGAAGACGCGAATGGTCAAAATGGCGTGCCACGGACCTGCGGAATTCAACGGTGTGCTTCGCTAAGCCCGGGAGCCAGCCTTTTCGGAGCAGATGATGTTACTTCAACCCCATATATATATGCGGCTTAAGTGTATGTTTGTCACCGATAGTTTATTGGTTGCTTGCGTAACTGTACTAGCCAATGGGGCGAAGTTGCCACGGCACAGGGTTGCCGTTTTAATTGAGACGAAGACAATTTCCTGTAAAACTTGCCTTTGCTATGACCATTCATAAGTCTCAGGGCCAAACGCTTCAACGTGTTGGCATTTTTTTACCTGAGGCTGCATTTGGACACGGTCAACTTTATGTTGCCTGTTCAAGAGTTCGTGAAAGAACGGACGTAAAATTAAAAATAATTGATGGTCCTCTGCAAGGCAAGCTTAAAAATGATGGAGAGATCTACACAAGAAATGTTGTGTACAAAGATCTTTGACATATGAATTAACATTTCATTATTTAAATCACCTTTATTGATTGAGTTAGCGGTGGGCTCTTAAGAAATGTACCGCCAGTGATTTCCTTTATTCCACTCTTCTTAAAGCAATTAAGGAAGTAGAAGAAGGAAACCCCGTGGGGCAGTAAGCAAAGGGACGTCCTCACCGCCTGCCCTGGGTAATTCACTTTAAATTAGCAGGCACCTTTGCACAAATCATTTTAATTACAATTCCTAATATCTAGAACAGCGGTCATTTCGTATGACCGCCGTGTTTTCTAGTATAAATATACATATGATGAAAACTATGTAAAGCAAAATATGAATTTGCAATAGTATCTTGCTCGAAATTTGCAATTTCCTCTTAACCTTATATTTTAATTTGGATATTCCAAGGGGGAGTATATATATAAGGGGAAGTGTATAAAGTATTTCTCATGCCTTCTTGGCATGCCTTCGTGGTGTGCTGTTCGGCACGCTGAGCGCGTATTACAGAGGTCCGCGGTTCAATTCCCGGCGAAGTCGTTGCTCATTTTTCAGCTCTCCGGCTTCCAAATTACCTAATGTTTCTACAAGATATATAATAATAATTGATACACTATTAAATACTCTCCCGGGAGGTATGAAGAATCAAAAGAAAATACATACATTAACTCACATCACACAACATTATATTTGTACTACTGTTATTCATTCTGTTATAATTAACCAGTAAAACAAATCTAATTGATCATTATTGGTGAACCGTATATACTGCAGTTTTCCCCACCTTCAGCGAAATCTCAGGCTTAACTTTCTGTACGCATACAACACAGTGAAGGCTTGCTTAAAAACATCATGTGCCCTTTTTTTTCGTGTGAGTCACATTAGGATTTTGATGCCATGGTTGTTCAAAATGTTAAGTTTCCGGAATTCTTTGATGCTTTCTACATTGAAAGCAGATAGCCGTGTACGTGACAAGAGAAGTGCATATCTTATATGAAAAAATAGACAGCAGGGATGTTTTTTTGACCTAGACATAAGGATATCCAAATAAACATCTCTCTCCAAAGTCAGAAAACAATTACTGACTTTTTGATGGGAAGTGAATAATCAGAAAATGCCAAAAAAGTTTTTAAAAATTTGTTTTTAAAAATTGTATTTCATATGACATTACATTTACAAATATGTATAATACAACTTTAATGAAGGTAAACAAAGAGATGCTAGGTCTCGGAAAGCTTTGCTTATCATGTAAAGCATGGGTTCTCAAGCTTTTTCTTGTATTAAACCCTTTTAAAAGAATTTTAGAAGAATGTTTTCTTCATCGAATCCCTTATTTCCCTATCATATATAGCATGCAACATAATCAAAATATAAATAATTGTACGTAAACAACATAAACTAAAATTTTGAACAAAAATTTTTAAAAATTGTTTATTGCATTTATGTTTTATTACTTTTTGCATTATTTTTATTTTAAATTTTACAAATATAAACAAGTTTCCAGAAACAAAATCACAGACTTTAACATGAAATTCAATTTTATTTGCACAAAGTTTAAATAATTTAATGTGTATATTGATGTAATTTTTTAACATTTGGCATGAAACGGCTTAATAATACTTAAATCACCTCCATCAGAACTATTCAACCTGTTTCTTGTTTCCAATAGTAAATTACTGACTCGACTCAAGCCCATTTATACTAGACCAGAAGAGGAAAAAAGCAATGATAATTTGGTAAAAATTTTTATTTTTGGATATTTCTGTTGTGTGAATTTTAAGATCTAAAATTTAGCATACATGTGCATGTCTGGAATCAATGTAATCTTGATTATGCTGATTAATTGCCACTGCATATTCGGCTACCAATGTCCAGATCATTACTGACCACCCTTTAAAATCTCAATAACCCCCATTGGGAACCCTTGATATAATGATATGATTGCAAAAAGCACTGTTAGCTAAGAAAGTGGAATAGGAAATTTTCAAAATGCAACTTTTCCTAGTAACATAGTTTTAAAATGTAACAATTAAAAAGAAGCAATATATTTGAATATTGCAGCAGTCTGAAGTAATAAAAAGAAAGCTGGAGCAGTTACTAATACAAAACAGAAATTTATATTCTGATAATTTAAACTGGAAATTTTCTTTACCTTTATTACTGTCATCTTGAAAGTCTTTATTACTATCATCATTTTATTAATATTAATATTGAAATAACTATAAACATATATACTTAATTTAAATTTATTAAATGTTTCTGTTGTATTGATGTAAAGGCACAAAGGTTACCTAAACCGATAAAGAACAAATAGCCCTCTTGCATATTATTTGAATTAAAAATGGTTGTTTCAGAAACAAAATGTTATTTTGTATGACTTCACAAGTAAACTTAAGTGAAAAGTTAAAATTATTCCAATAAAAAATAAGATTTAAGTTATAGAAAGCAATCATCAACTTGAAAATTCCAGAGCATCAGTTTTGCATAATTATCTTCCTATATAACAGGCCCTTTTCTCTCAGGCACTAATATAAGGCTTTTTAAAAACCTTTAACCGTATTTAGCAATATTTGCTGCCCTTGACAACAATTAATCATACGGTGCAGTTACAAAAATAGTACTTAAATTAAATCTTTGTGTTATGCTTTCCAATTATGAAAGACGTTAATAATCTACGAATTATTGATACCAAATAAAAAAATAAATTGAATGTTAGTTACTCTATCATTTAAGTTTCTGCGATATTTACCATTAACAAATTGGCATACGAAAAAATAACACTTAGCACAAATTTTAATTGGTTAGAAATAATCACTTATATTTTTTAACATTCGAAATTCGTTTTGCAGAATATTTAAATAGATATAAATACAATTCTAACAGCACCTCTTAGCCACTTCAGGAAAAACGTATCTTAATTGTTACTTTAAATACATGATATTAATTAAATTCTTAATTTTAAATGCAAAGTTTATACGTGCAAAACGTTATTTGTAAAAATCAGAAACCATATTATCAATCCATTTACGTTCCAACTCAAACTATAAATAAAGATAATTTTGCAAGATTATCATAGGGTTAAGAGATCATTAGTTTTGTCATTTCGGCTATTAAAAATATGACCAGTTTGGCAAAGTCTTTCTTGATCTTGAAAATTCAACAAATTAACATTGTATCTGAAAAAGCACAGATTAGGATACAGTATGAATATGATAAGTAAAACAGAAATTTACTCCCTGTTTGGAAGAGAAAATGCACAGAATTTCTTAAAATTCCAACTTTTGTGGCAATTTGAGGCTAAGCTGAATCAGTACCTAGAACAAAATGCATAAATTTTTGGTATTTTTGTAGTAGTTTGGTGTAGCAGTCATAAGTGTGCATAATAAATACAACTGTTTATGTTCAATATATATTAGTATCTATAATAATAAAAGCAAGTGTAATGTGTCTGTCTGTCTGTCTGTCTGTCTGACCGAGCTCTCCAGCCAAATCTATCGCACGCAGGGACCTGGAATTTTTTATACGGAAGCACAAAGGGGCTGGCCACCAGACCTCGAAGCCCGATTTTCGATTTTTGAATTAGAAAAATTTAAAAAAAAATTATTTATAATTAATTAATCACGGTTTTTTTGACTCACTGATATTATTATTTGTTTTCAAATAACGTTCGATTGTAACAATTGATTTCTTTATTCTAGCGTTAGTTTGCTGTTTTGACGATACATCTATAATAATAAAAGCAAGTGTAATGTGTCTGTCTGTCTGTCTGTCTGTCTGACCGAGCTCTCCAGCCAAATCTATCGCACGCAGGGACCTGGAATTTTTTATACGGAAGCACAAAGGGGCTGGCCACCAGACCTCGAAGCCCGATTTTCGATTTTTGAATTAGAAAAATTAAAAAAAAATTATTTATAATTAATTAATCACGGTTTTTTGACTCACTGATATTATTATTTGTTTTCAAATAACGTTCGATTGTAACAATTGATTTCTTTATTCTAGCGTTAGTTTGCTGTTTTGACGATACATCTATAATAATAAAAGCAAGTGTAATGTGTCTGTCTGTCTGTCTGTCTGTCTGACCGAGCTCTCCAGCCAAATCTATCGCACGCAGGGACCTGGAATTTTTTATACGGAAGCACAAAGGGGCTGGCCACCAGACCTCGAAGCCCGATTTTCGATTTTTGAATTAGAAAAATTTAAAAAAAAATAAAAGCATGTGTAATGTGTCTGTCTGTCTGTCTGTCTGACCGAGCTCTCCAGCCAAATCTATCGCACGCAGGGACCTGGAATTTTTTATACGGAAGCACAAAGGGGCTGGCCACCAGACCTCGAAGCCCGATTTTCGATTTTTGAATTAGAAAAATTTTAAAAAAATTATTTATAATTAATTAATCACGGTTTTTTTGACTCACTGATATTATTATTTGTTTTCAAATAACGTTCGATTGTAACAATTGATTTCTTTATTCTAGCGTTAGTTTGCTGTTTTGACGATACATTAAATCGATTAATTACAATTCATTTCTTTTTTGTAGCTTGTGGGGGGGGGAAGAGAGAGAGACAGTCTACATGTCCTACACTACTATTCCTGCGCTATTCATTTTCTAAATGCACGGGCAACGCCGGGCGGGTACAGCTAGTTTGAAATAAAGAAAAGCAAAATTTTTAAATACCAAATTTAGCCATAAAAGCATGCAATCAAATATAATATTTAACAACATGGTTAAATAACAAAAATTCAAAAAATTCAAAAAATTCTTCTCATGAAAAGGAAAGTTTAGATAATATTATAAAATGGCTTTAATCAAACAATAAGATATAATAAACAAAAGTTTTTACAAAAGAATAAAAAAAAACTTGCTACTTCAACAAACTATTCCAAATGCCTTTCTAAAGTTAATCGATTATTTTTTCCTCAGGGAAAGTTTTCATAATCAGCATATTCTTTGAAATCATCAGCGCATTTTTGCAGAGATAGAAAAACTTGGATATTAAGCATATATAATAACAGTAAGGTGATCATAATTTGAAATTTCTACCACTTTCACTGATGCCTAACACTGTACCAAGATTTTCATCTAGAGAAAAATTAAACCATAAATTTAATTTTACCCAACAATATTTAAATTTTTATGTCAAATTTTTTTAAACGTTTTAAATGAATTATGTGTTATCTTATTTATCATGTTCACAGCACCGGAACAACAATTATATTCCAATATTGATGCTGACAGAAATTTTACTTGGGCTTCTGTTTATCATTTGCGTTCTTATAGAACACTTTTTAAAAGTTAAATTGACAAAAATAAAGTTTTAGTAATACTATTCAATACACATTATACAAACTATTATTTGGAATAAATTTTTTGATAGTTGTAAGTTTCCCAAATTTTTCAACTATTGACTTTAAAATAGATGACTATATACATAAAATACACATATAATTTCCTAATATTTCAAAAATTATTTAATAAATGTACTTATATTAAGACATTACTCACTCAAAGTCACAAAAATGGGTATAATTTCTTTTCCATCACTGTTTACATCCCTAGCTAGTTATTTATACATACGAACGTGGAATAACATACAACATGTTTGTATTGTAGTATTGTTTTCTACAGAATGAATATCATGTATTTTACAGAAGTACACATTATGTAATATATGCAAAAGAACTCATAATGTTATGAACAATGTTTTTATTACGAATGTTCGGAAACCTCTTTTTAAAGTTCTATTCAGCTACGTTAAATACAATAGAAATAACCAAATGGGGAAAATAGGCTTAAACACTAGAGCGACTCAACCCAATAAAATCATCAAAAGTTACTACGATTGCGTTTTAACAAAATTTTATATCTTACATTTCATTAATACACAAATTTTAATGCGCATACATAAATCAAAACAAAAACAAACCAAAAATATACATATCTCGTAATTATTGAATATATAACCGACTATCCGTAAAATCAAGTGAACCATGTTTTGATGCTACCTCTTACTTTAAACCAGTAAATGGTGTAACATTAAACTGAAAATTTTTACAGTGTACCAGCGAATATGAAAATAGAGACAGAACGTAAAAGACTTTCCAGGTCAAAAATGAATTTCCTTATAAATTTATTTATTATTGTACTAAGTAATGCAATCTATCCTGTTCAGTTCAAATCAATGAAAAGTCATTTTTGATCCGATGCTTACATAATTTTTATTTAACGTCATTTATTATAGTAAATCTTTTATCACTTCTGTTATTTGTCTACTTCACCAGAATATGTAAATGAAATAAATTTATAAAGTTGAGAGAATCCGAAGAGGATGTATTTAAAAGGAGGGAATTGAAGCCTTAGTTTGCGTGACGAAATTGCTCTGTACTGCATTTTAATCACCACTGCTATGAATATGATTGAAATTGAGTCAGTAGTTGTGGGTTAAGAAAGATAATTTGTTAGTTTTAAAATTTAAACTTTAACTTGCAAATAATTCCAATCATTATAGTGTGCCTAGTCCTCAAGAAGCGGAAATTATTTTTTTTAATTATCCTAATTTCTGTAACTTCAAGTAGAATTTCAAATAACGCATTTAGTATATTTATATTGCTGTATTTAATCAGAGCGGTAAGGTGATAACAGGGACATAATTCGCCCAGAAATCTGACAACTTTATATTAATGTTTAGTTTAAGGCATATTCCTTCAGTTTCTTTTACCCGTGTGTCATTAATTTTATATTTCAGTAGGATTTTTGAATCATCTGTTTTATTCCGTTTATCCAAGAACTAATTTGCAAAGATAAGAGGAAATTCAGTGCGGCACAATCATTTACGAATGCAACTTCTATTAAACGAAAAACCGGTATAAGAAAATGACGTATGCTTGTCTCAATCACTAGAAACTTCCGTCTTTTATTATCTGGATTGAAATGTAATCTACCGATAAAGCTTTTCAAAACTGTGGACCACGAACTGTTTTATAGCATCATTAAGAGTAGAAAGTGGAGGTCTGAAATGATAACTGGAGAAAACCCGCATCCTGCTTTCTTACGTGAGTTAATTTATTAAGCCGGAAAACGTGACGTAAGCAGTCGTGTGCACAACTTTTATAGAACTTTCGTAATTCTTTCTAATAGGAATTTCTTTTTTCTTATCGTGTGGCACATATGAGCAACAGTCACTCAGATGAGGCAAAACTGGAAATTGGTCAATGACAAAAATTTATCGTTAATAATAATATGACCCATAAATTCTTTTGTGTACATTTACATAGATGGATTTGATAAAATATCGTTGAATTTATATGATTATATAGTTTTTAAGTAAATTTAACTCACCTTGTAAAAGAGTCTTTTGATTTAATTTTCATTAACGAACCTTTTTTACACAATTTTTCCTGATCTCTATTTCTAAAAATTTATAAAATGTATCAATCTCTTCTTCTAGGTTACACAGATATTCTTTGAGGTCCCAGGAGATACTTCATAAGAAATTATCCTCTGGAGGCTGAATGGTGTAAATGGAATACTTTAATTTTAGTTTATGTGTGAAAATATTCTGAGAGTCCTTAGAAAGATATATAATACAAAATCTTGCAGCCTCTTGCACAGTCAGCCATTGGAGTGGCAGTAATACACCAGACTGAATACTTTTAAATGCGGTAATTTATATACGAAAGAAAATATTTACAGATGTTCTTAAATGTAAAGTCACAGGAAGAACTTTAAATTTATGAGTTGGTTTGCTCAATACTGACGGAAAATAAAATCCGTATACTAATCTCTACATATAATAAAAGAAGGAATTTGTGTGTCTTTCGTTCGTGCTTCGAGTAAGCTAATAGACCCAGGGCTACGAAATTTGGTGCATCTAGACAAGAGCCAGTGCACCTCGAAGCGAATTTTTCAAAATTCGAATCAGATTTTTTTTTTTAAATTTTATCTTTTCGATTTTATGGCATCATTTCGAATAGTTTCATTCTTTTAGAAATGGGGTTCAGCTCTGTTGCCACTTGGAAAAATGACGGCGATAATTCTGTGCAGTTTCTAAATTTAATGTTTCTCTTGGATACTGGACGTTTGTTGAGAAAAGGCAACGATAAGTTGTTAATTTAATGAATAATATAATTAATATTTGTATTAAGGGATGTTGCTTATTTCATTGCAATTTTGTTATATATCAGGGATGGCCAAAGTGCGGTTCGCGAGCCTGATATGGCTCTCGCAGGCAATTTGTGCGACTCGTGCATATAAAATATATGTATGAAATATGGTAAACTAAAATTATTTAGTGCCCAAAACGAAGTCCTTAATTATTTTAGACTCTTTTCACAAAGTTATCAGGGATTTCTTTCTACTTAAAACCTTCTCCACTACTTCGATAATGATGTAAATATGAACGTGCGTCTTTTAGAAAATCTAGGTACGGCTCTCGAACATTTCTGAATTCAAGCGTGCGGCTCTTACTGACCTGAAGTTTGGCCAACCCTGTTATATATGTGGGGAAAGGCAACGACCATAGTTGATAACACACATTTATTACTATTTACAAATATAGATTACATTAGGATTACAATTAATGAAAATGGTATACGAGCGATCGAGCGACGTCTGCTCCGCTCGCCAGCTAATTCTCGTCTTCTCCCGAAGGCGGGAAACACATGCTGACGCAATGCATACGTCACACAGTAGGGGATTAGGGAATATCATGACATAACATTTCCCACATTCGGCCATCATGACCGGACACGCGACCTCGCCTGAAGCAACATAGTATATCATCAAATTTAAAAAAAATATTATAATATAGTAACATAGGTATGAAAAAAATAATCTGTAAATACAAAGCTGGGGATACTTACACAAATGGTGCAAAAAATAGATTAAACACACCACAGCAGTTAACTAAAAATAAAAAGAACATTAGTTATGACAAAATGAATTAAAAAGTTGATATGAGGGAAAAAAATTATTAGAAAGTCCCCAGGTGTCATCTGTCCAAACTCAGGAGGACCTATAATGCTGACAGTTGAATAACAATCAAGTGATACGTTCAATATTGTTGGACCAGGGCTTCATGTATTCAGCACAAGTGGATGTTTTGGATGGTCCGTCGAAAAATGCACACTTTTCCACATCATATGTGTCATTTTGTTTGAGCTTGGTGACTTTATAAGGTCCGAGAAATTTCTGTTTGAGTTTTAGACCAGGGCCAAACTGAGTTCGTTTGATAGCCACGAGGTCATGAAGTTGAAATTTTTGAGCTTGGTTTCGTCGCAAATTATAAGTACGGCGATTTTCGTCTTGCACTTTAGAGATATGCTGTTTTGTGTCCTTACGGAGATCGTCACGTTGCAGAATGAATGCAGATTTGATCTCATCGTCGATTAGAGCAGCGATGTTGATGTCATTTTGCGATTTCATCTTAGTCCCAAAGAGAAGTTCAAAGGGAGTGGAATTGATGCTACGTTGAAAAGTTGAATTAATAATTTGTTGCACAGCGGGAACATGGCGGTACCATTGCTCAGGGTTGGTTATGGAGAGTTTAGAAAGGACAGCAATAATAATGGAGTTCAAACGCTCAACTTGACCGTTCGATCGTGGGAGGCCAGCTGTAATAAGAACGTGCTTTATTCTCTGTGTGTCACAATAGTTTGCAAATGCAGTGGATTTGAATGCAGGGCCTCGATCAGAGATAATCCGTGAAGGATTTCCGAAGAATGATCTTTGAGATTCCAGTCGAGTGATAACTTCATCTGCGTCTGTAGACTTTGTCGGATAAAGCCACGCGAATTTAGTAAACGAGTCTATAACTGCCAAAATATGTTTGTATTTCTTTGATGTGGTGGCAAGGGGACCTAGGTGGTCGATATGGAACGTGTGCAAGGGTGCGTCGTCTTTGTCAATGGGGTGCAGAAGTCCGTCTTGTTTGCCACGCTTTCGATTATTGAGGATGCATGGAATGCAGTTATGGATACACCGCTCAATTTTTTCTTTCAGATTTGGGATAAAATGTTCGTTGTTTAAAAGATCTTGAGTGCAGATTACGGCGAAGTGGCCTCGTTCGTGATCTGTTTTAATGACATTTTCCTGCATATCCTCAGGCACCACAAGTAAGTCAATGCCTTTGACGTTTTTGTACAGGAGATTGTTCTTAACGAGAAAGTTATCATACGAAGGCGTTGTTTGAAGGAGGGCTTTAATAACCGTAATATGCTCGTCGGTTTCTTGTGCTTTGCGAAATTGGAGGACACTGTCTTGGATAGTCATGCAACATGGACTGCGACTGAGGGCATCCACGTGAGCCATCTTTGAGCCGGTACGGTGCTCAATTTCGTAGTGAAAATCTTCGAGATATAAAACCCATCGGGCTATTCTCGAATTGAGTTCCTTTTTATTTAACGTTTGCACAAAAGCGTTGCAGTCAGTGATAATTTTAAAATGTGAACCAAGGACGTAAATACGGAACTTTTTTAAAGCTTCAACAATTGCAAGGACTTCGAGTTCATAACTGGTGTATTTACGCTCGTTGTCCGATGTTTTCTTTGACATGTAGTAGACAGGGTGAAAGCTGTTATCGTTCATAGATTTTTGTAGTAGGACTGCCCCCAAGCCATCAATGGATGCGTCTGGATGTAAGAAGTCTGCCGTTTTAAAGCCAGATTTGAAGCGGATCATTCAAAGATTATCTTCTGCGCTTCTGTAACTTGCGTCCGAGCAAAAACTGTCAAAAACAGGATACTGCTGATCTCTGAAGATAAGATTAACTTTTGGATTTCTTAAAAAAAAGTTTTATTGAATTTTAATACTTTGTTTCAGAATTATAGTTTATCGTGTAAGATTTTGTTTAAAATAACTAACGCTAAAAATATTCAGCTTAAATTTATAATTGATATTTGTGGTAAAGAAGTATTTTAAAATTATTATTTATGCTTTATTTTTATTTGTATTGAAATTTTATGTTGATAATTGATATGTGTAAGCCATCCGGCATTTCTAAAAAAAAAGAACTGCTAGCTGAGTTTTTGAATTTGTTGCCAAGCAGGCGCGTGAAAATAAGTAATAACGTCAAACTGACGTAGAGTGAATTAATTATACTGCAGAATTGGCAAAGTCTAAGTTCTCGCCATCCAGGCGTGTGGTAGATAGTAACGTCATCCCGACCGAATTACAGATTGCACATTCTAAAAGTTGTATTGCCAAACTGGCAAAAATTGTTTTTGTTATCGCCAACCAGGCGTGGAGATAGATAGTAAAATCGTCAAACTGACGTTGGTAAAATTCCATTGTATTGCCTAACTGGCAAAGGTGTTTATATAGTTATAGCTAACGAGGCTTGTGAATAGTGAGTTAAAACGTCAACCCGATGTAGTATTAAATTATTTTGTGCCAACCTGGCAAAGTTGTTTAAATAATTCTCTCCAATTGGTTAGTGTGAATTTCGTATTCGAGAAATTGAATCTCGCCAGAAATTATATATTTTTAATACAAGTACGAGGTTTTAGATTGAATTTCAAAAGGAAGCCTATTAAAAGTAACTTGTGTCAACATGTCATTCTTAGCTAGGAGTAAAAAAGAGGATTTAAAAGTACTAGCAGAAGAGTTAGGTTTAACCGTGAAACCTGAATTTAAGATTGCTCAATTGCATAAAATGATTACTGAAAGTCCCGATTATGATGAGGAGTTTACTCGAGAACTACTGGCTGCAATTAGAGAAGAAAGGAAACGAAAAGAAGAATGCGAAAGAGAAGAAAGAGAAAAAGAACGCGAAAGAGAAGAAAGAGAAAGAAGAGAAGAACGCGAAAGAGAAGAAAAAAAGAAGAGCTTGTAAGAGAAGAGCGAATTAGAGCCTTTGAGCTACAGAAACTTCAACTGGAAGCAATGGCTGCCACAGCACAGCCGGTAGAAACTACGCAGTTACCTGACCAGCCTTTAAAAATCAGAATTCAAGATGTCATGCCACGTTTCAACCCTAAAGAAGATGAAATAAGTTTATTTCTGGTGTTATTTGAGCGTCAAGCTAAAATAATGAATATACCTGCTGAAAATCAAGTGACTCAACTTATTTCATTGCTGCCTCCCGACACTGTTCAGCTTATTGCTAGAGAATCAGAAGAGGACGCGAAAGAGTATGAATATGTAAAAACCTTACTGTTACAACGATTTAAATTAAGTGCGGAAAAATTTCGACAACTATTTAATAAACACCAAAAATCTACTGAAAGTACTTCGTATGATTTCTACTATGAATTAAAGAATTATTTAGAAGGATGGCTTAACGGATTAAACATTAAGACTTTTGAACAGCTAAAAGATCTCATGCTGGTTGATCAAATATAAAAGCGTACCTCTCCTGATTTCAAAGAACATTTTATGGATCAATGGACAACCATCATTTCACCTACTGAAATAGTTAAGAAAATTGAAGATGTGAGGAAAACAATAAAACCGAAATTTTCTGTCAATCAGACTGAGAAAATTAACAAAGGATCATTTAAACCGCGTTATGATAATTTTGTGAAAAAAATAGAGCATCCGCCTCATTTTAAGCATTCTGATAAATGGGACGATTCAAAATACCAGAAAGATCACCGACAAAGAAGTAAATTTCAAAACAAGAACCAAGAAAATTTATATGACAAAAGGTATTGACCACGTTGTTTCGAGTGTGGATCATACGAACATTTTAAGCCTCAGTGTCCTCGCTTAAAACCAAATGAAAAGATAAATTGAGTATCTTCGAATGATGATTTGTTAGAGACATATACAAATAACGGTTTAGTTAATGGGCATGAAATGCCTATTCTTCGAGACACAGGAGCCACTGTTGATGTTATTTCTCGGAAATACATAGATAACTCAAAAATGACTGGAGAATATGTCTGGGTACAATATCTTTCAAATGACCATTTAGTGTGTCTACCGTTAGCGGAAGTTGAAATTAATTGCCAACTTGGTCATATAAAGACAAATGCAGCCGTTTTTACAAATGATCCTGGCAGATACGTATTGGGTAACAAAACTGTCCAGTTGTTCAGAGATAAACAGTGTTCTTAAATTTAGAAAAGATAAATGCGGTTTTGACACGATCTCAAGTAAAACGATCTCGTGAAGAAGATCGAAGTAGAGACACTGAAATGGGAAAACCAGAAGCACTGTCTGTTATTGAGACTGATGAAGATATTTTAATGCAAGCTGACGAGAAAGACAAAGAAATGAAGAAAGTAATTAATGTTAATTCTAAGGAATTAATTGAATCTCAGCATCAAAGTAGAGATCTAGGCTCATTGCTTAGAGAAGCTAAAAGCGAAAATTTCAACAACACAAATGATTTCAAAGAAAATGAAAACGGGTTGTTTGCGAAAAGGAAAATATATAAAAAGGGAAATGAAAGGGAATTAATTGTTATTTCTGAAAAATAGAGGTATCAATTGCAGAACTATACATCTTTGATACAGAACCAAACAAATAATAGTACTAAAACTCAAGGTAATTTGGTCAATACTCACCCTCCTGAGAGTCAAGCTCCTGTCAATGCTTCACAGAAATCTGACAAACAATCTATGCGTTCATCTCTTGATGAGAAAACTGAAGTTATTTATATGGAAGTTGACTCACCTTATTTACCTGGTGATTCATCTTCTATTGATCATGTGTGTGATTATTCCTCTATAAGTTCCCCAGTTCCTTCTTCTCCAAAAAGTAAAGATGTGTTTGACAGTTCGTTAGCAGCAGATCAAAGAAATTCTTATAAAAGAACTCATGAAGGTGCTTCTAAAACTGAGAAATTAAAAATACATTCAGTATATAAGCTCGCGTCAGAAAACTTATCAAAGAGGCATAAACATGATAGAGGATACTCAAAGTTGTCACATTAAATGAGAATGCAAGTAACAGATAAGAACAAAGGTTCATCTCGCAACAAGCAAAAACTATCAGAAAAGAAAGAACTGACAAAATTAAACGATTCTCAGTTAAAAGTTCCAGATGAATTGTCAAGTCCTGGAGTTGAGATGCAAGTCAAGGAGAAGTTTTTAAAGAAACTAAACAGACAAGAGCAAGATGTTGAAGAAGAAAAACTGCCACAAAAGCCTCTGTTACACTCACCTGATTTCAATAAGGAGTTTATTTTGCAAACTGATGTTTCAGACTTTGGTATGGGTGTCATTTTAGCTCAAAAAGATGAACGAGACAATGAACATCCAGTATTATACCTCAGTAAGAAGTTTACAGAAACTGAAAAAAAGTACTCTACCACAGAAAAGGAATGCGCAGCCATAATATTTGCTGTAAAGAAACTTCAATGTTATTTAGACGGGCATACTAAATTCTTCATCATGACCGATCATAATCCCTTAGTTTCGCTCAAAAATAATGTGAGTTTAAATCCACGACTTATGAGATGGGCACAACCCCACAATTACACGATCGTTCATCTACAACCCCACAATTACACTACAACCCCACAATTACACGATCGTTCATCTACAACCCCACAATTACACTACAACCCCACAATTACACGATCGTTCATCGAAGTGGTAAAAACCATAAAAATGTAGACGCATTAAGTCGTACTCCCTGGCCTGATTAAATAATTTGTTTCTCTATATAGATAAAAAAATATTTGTTCCTTCCTCTCTTCTTCAGTGTATGTTATTATGTTATTTCTTGTTTAATTCTCCTTTAAATTCTTGTATTTTAATTCTGTGTTGCGCTGATATTATTGTTTTAAAAACTGTAAACTTTAATTTATAAAAATATAAATTAAAGTTTATCTGGAGGGGGGAGAGGTTGTAATATCCTGTTATTTAATAAATAAATATAATTATTGTTGAAGTGGCAACGCCATATTTATATCAAACCGTTACTCAGCAACGAGAGATATTGTTTTAAAAAGATTTTGTATTCTGAAGATTTTGCCAGCTAGGAGAAGTATTAAAATTTTGCCACTTAAGAATGGTATAAAATTTGTCTATCACCAAGAACTAGAAATAAAATTTATGTTCTACTAAGAAGATTGTCTGTTTTGTAAATTACTGCAAAATACATCACAGTACTAAAAATTTGCGCGTCTTGAAGTTTATCCAAAATGTCATCAATAAGAGGAAGAGGAAAATGATCCTTAATTAAAAGTCGATTAAGTTTCCTATAATCGATGCAAACACGGGGTGCACCATCTTTTTTAAGCACCACGAGAACTTGACTGGCATATGGAGATGAACAAGGTTCAATAATTTTAAGTTTCAACCATTCATTTATTTGTTTATCAACAATTTCCCGTTCAACAAAAGGAAGGCGTCTAGGAGGGTGAAAAATCGGTTTATCATCGGATAGAGTGATATTAAGCTTAATATCTGTCGTCTTTGTTTTATTTGAGACATAAGAATTCAGCAAACGTTCTGCCGCAGCACGAGTTTCTTTGGAAACATTTGAACAAATATCAAAAGCTGGAACAACGTCATTTATTGCAAAAATGAAAGATTCAGGAGCAGTTTCAAAGCATTGCTCGGAAGGTTTTGAAAAATATATACCGTCTGGTGTAATAGTTAATTTAACATTTTTAATTACGTCACATCCTACAATAAGAGAAAATTACATAGAATGATTTGAAACAACTCTAATATTAGCCGGAAAGTCCTGGTTAGCAATGTTGATAATGGTTTGAAAACAGCCAATAATAGGAATTTTCGAGAATCCGAAGCCAGTTAACACTCCAGAATTATTTGAAAGTGGTGGGGAACCAAGTTGAATCCATGTGTTTTCGTTCAGTAATGTGACCTCACTTCCAGTGTCAATTAGTCCAGAAACTGTGCTATTGAGTATAACGACAGTTTTACGCATATTACCGTGAGAAGTTTGTGCTGTATTTACTTCGGCAGGTGGAGTGGAAGTATCATTTGATGTAGTGGGGCGGCAATCCATAGATTTATGTCCAAAACAACCACAAGTTAGACACTTTGGGCCAAGAGAACGATTAGGACAAGACCGTGAGAGGTGTCCGACCTCATTGCAGTTAAAACAAGTTGATGGTTTAGTTTTAGATGGACCAGTATTATTAAATTTCGTGTCGTGTTGTTGGTCTGAATTTTTTCGTCCAGTACCACGTCTGGGGACATTATTCGTACTTTTAAAATTTGATAGATGAGAGATATTTGTATGTCTAGTCGTAACTACAGATTCATAAGTGCGTAGCTTTTCCTTGAATTCAGAATATGATTTTGCACCGTAGAGAATAATTTTATCGGATGGAGTACCTTGTATTCCTTGAATGGTATACTGAATGACAGAAGCCTCGTCGATAACACCGTCACCACGATTCGCAATTTCGCGCATTGCGATAAAATATTGCAAAGAGCTTTCATTCGAGCTCATTTTTCTTCTTTCGAGTTGTTTATGAATTTCAATAAACGTAATTTTATCGGAGAACTCATTAAGGAATACTGTTTTAAACATGTCGTATGAATTGAGATTCCGTTGTGAAAACAAAAACGTTTTAGCAGTACCCACAACAAGTCGTTTCGCAAAAACTAACTTTTGCTGGTCGGTAAGATTTGGGAATAATTGGAAATTATCCTCTATATCGTTGAAAAAAGCGCGGACTGAATAGGAATCATTGCCTGAAAAGTTTCTGCAAGTGTTTGAAAGATCTCTCAAAATAAACCATAAATCATGACTCATCTCGCGAATCTCGTGTTCGCCGTCATATAAACACCGGAGCGACTCGAATTCAAATTTATTACTTCCGCGTCAGAAGAAACAACGCGATTTGGGCTTGGCGTCGTGGAGGGAGGGGAAGCGGGAACAGAAGAACTTAGACCTACAGGCTCGGTGCACTGTCGGTGTTGGAAGCTGAATGATCGTCATCGGATAAAAAAACTAACATCTAGGGAATTGTGAAAATCCGTCAGATTAGTGAGCGCATGAAAAATTTTTTCACATAAAACATCTTTATTAGTGGAAACTCCCAAATGCAATAAATTCGCCACTGATATAAAATCTGATAAAGAGAAATCTTTTAATAGAAGTTCTTTATGTTTTGCCAAATCGAAACTGTCCGGGAACGCGGCAAAATTTCGCATTCGCTTTCGCAAAGAATGATTAAAATCGGAATATCCGAGCACGGTATTAAATAATTTAATAACTCGTGTTGTGCCATATTTAAGAGAATTCGCTATCAATGGGATATCACCTAATTTTAGAGCCATAGTTCTTTAAACAGTAAAATAGGACAATATGAATATGAAATAGGGTATGTATGAATGAGAATTAAACATTATAAACACAGCTTAAAATCGTAATACTAAGAAATTATGAACGAATCAGGGAAAAATGGGCCTACCTAACGTCGGGGCAGTCCTTATAATCCGATATATTTCTTGGCCAATCCAATGTAATCCAAAATCGAATTTTGATTGAACGTCCAAAATCAGAAGAACGGACAAGTATCATGTAACATCATTCACATATGTCGTCCAGCTTGAAGAATATTAAATCGTCATAAAGGCACGCACGTCTTCATTCACATATGTCGTCTGGCTTGAAGAAGAATATTAAATCGTCATAAAGGCACGTCTTGCCTTTGTTAGCTTTCTGAACGTCTTTAGTGATTGCTGGTGTCTAGGGTTCGCTTATGCATGCACAAAAGGCACGGTCGAGCTCCCAAAATGTGGGGAAAGGCAATGACCATAGTTGCTATTTACAAATATAGATTACATTATGATTACAATTAATGAAAATGGTATACGAGCGATCGAGCGACGACTGCTCCGCTCGCCAGCTACTTCTCGTCTTCTCCCGAAGGCGGGAAACACATGCTGACGCAATGCATACGTCACACAGTAGAGGATTAGGGAATATCATGACATAACATTTCTCACATATATAATACTTTTTTATTTTTATTTTTATTTATTTATTTTATTTTATTTTATTTTATTTTATTTTTTGCGGGGTGGGAGGATTAAATTGTTCTGTAGAGAAAAATTCTGCGTAGTTTTTTAATTTAATGTTTGGTGTTCCCTCCATGCATTTTCCCGCTACATTTTAAAAGCCAGATGAAGGTTGGCAGCTTACCTGCTAATAAAGCATAGCAGAAGTGAAAAGAATGCGAGTACACCGTTTAAGCTCGCCTAAGATCAAATACATGAATTTCTTTAACGTAGGTAATATACGTAAATGTTAATGTAAAGTTAGAATAATAATTTTTATCCTAAGATTACAAATAATAGTAAAATATTTAGAAAAAAAGAGTAATTATTCATTGCTGAGAAAAAAAGAATTTTCAGTTAAATATTTTGGTTCATAACGTATAATTCAGAGAAAAACAAAAAGAATAGTAAAAAAAATGTTTTTACAGAATAAGCTTTTATTAAAACTCATAAAGTAACTAATAAACTAAGAAGAAAAATAATTTATTTTATAGCTAAATTGAAAATAAGAGGTTAAATAATACTCTTTACAAAATTCATATGTTTTTTAAATAACGCTGTATTAATCCTTAAAAGAATCGATTAGCATTTTAGGAGTTAATTTTAAATGACATTTTGTTAACACCTAACAACAACATACAGACAACGATCAAAACTGAAAAATGAATTATATTAAATATTTTTTTAAAGTTCAGATGGTGAGTTCAGACAAACACATCTCACTTCTGCAGCTCGCGTCAGTTGAAATGAGTATTTTTCTCTATATCATCGATAGAGCGCGTTGCCGACGATATTCATTTGTTAAAGTCTCCCTTCCACCCCTGGCTAAAAAGACGTCTCGGTGAGTAGCCAGAGCAAGAATTGCCTTGTTGGTTCTTTTGCGCAGCATTTTTAGAAATGTTCTCACTTAGTCTCCATTTCCAAGTGGAGTGTTTCTTTGCGAGATTATTCAATGGTCTTGAGATCTCTTCAAAATTAGTAATGTAGCGTCGATAGCAGCTTCAAATCTGAGCGACCCTCTGTCCTTGCTGCACATTCTTTAATGAAGAAACTTGTTGAATGACTTTGGCATTGTTTACTTCAATTGCAGAATTTGTGATATAATGTCTGAGATGTTTCACTTTAGAACAAGCAAAATGACATTTGTTTTGATTGATATGAAGCTTGAATTTGAAGAGTCGATCAAACACTAAGCGCAAGTCTTTGAGATGAGTCTCAAACGTAGAAGACATCACAATAATAACGTCACGATAAGTAAGAGTGTTGACCTTTAACGCATTCCGGGAAACAACCATTAATCTTTGGAAAGCGACTGGTGCCGTCTTCAATGCAAAAGGCATCCTTGTGAATCTATAGACTCCAAACTGACATATAAAGGCAGTTTTATCTTTGTCCGAAGGGTACATCTTAAACTGGTGATACCCTGATTTGAAGTCTATGGTAGACATGTATCTGGTTTTCTTTGCAGTATCAAGAAGTTCATCCATACGACTCAGCGGGCATGGATCAGACTTAGTTACAGAATTCAGTTTCCTGTAGTCAATACATAATCGAAAGTCACCGTTCGGCTTGGGAACTGAAACAACAGGTGTTGCATACGGTGAATCGCACTCTTCGATTATACCTGATGAAAGAAGTACATCGATTTCTCTCTTCAAAATCTCCTTTCTTGCTACAGTCTATGAGGGGTCTTAGCCACTGGAGATGAATCATCTGTATAAATTCGGTGCTCGATGTAAGGAGTTGGTTCTTCCCCCCCCCACACCGAAAAGAACGTAGTTTCGTATTTTTTATTTTTCTAATAAGGCATTCAATCGTTTTCGCTGCTCTGCAGTTAGATTTTCACCTTCATCTGACCGTATTAGCCAAGGATTTGTTAACATGTCACAGAATTGGTCTTGAACTCTTTCAGCAAACGGAAAGTATTTCATTGGACTGTCACTAAAAAACCACTTTTGCTCACGAATATTTAGAACTACTCCAGCTTTCTTTAGGAAGTTTTCTCCAAGCAGTGTTCTATTACTTGTAGCATCAGGAAGAGCTATCAGTGTTGAAGGGAAGGTCCTTAAAGGCCAAGTTTCACACAAGTTGTGTAAACATCTTTCGTGGTTTGGCTGCCGTCAGCGAGTCAAACAGTGCAAGAGTATTTCTCGAACCATTTTCTTTTAAGATTTGGTACAGTTTTCTCCCAGCGACTGAATGACTTGCGCCACTATCTGCACAAGCTGTGCCATATATTCCATTGATGGAGATATTCATCACTGCAGTTGTCTTACTGTTGCCTAACCTTTGTATACAAATAGTGTCAAAACGAGATGAGGCTGATCGCGTAGAGTGCTGACAATCTGGGCATTTTCATTTAGTAAATCCAACTTTGCCATAACCATAGCATGAGAGGGTTGGTTTATTTGTTACATTGGTATATGTCTTCTTCACTGGTGTGGATTTCGGGATACCATCTTCCGAATTAGAAGTTTTCTTTCGAGTTTGTGAGATTGCAACTTTGCTTTGATTGTTATGTAAACAATCGTAAATGTCCACCTTTTCTGCTAATTCTGCAGACGATTTTAGGTTCGGTCAAATGTTCAAAAAGTGATCTCTTATTTCTTGAGAAACCCTCTATTTAATTTGGTCAACTATAATGAGCTGCTTCAAATCAGCAAATTTTGCAATATTTAATTCTCTAAGCCAATTTTCAAAATAACTGGTCAGTTCAAAGTAGAAATCAAGCCAGGTACTTTCTGGTTTCTTCTTATGTAGAGCGAATAGTTGTCGGAATTTATCAGCGGTGAGCTTATATCTCTTTAGAAGCATTTCCTTCATCTTTTGGTAATCTCTTGATTCCTCTTCTGGCTCACGAGCAATTAATTTTACAATTTCTTTTGGTAACGATTCCACTAAATACGGAACCCAAGTTTCTTCTGGAACCTTTAAAAATTTCAGTTGTCTCTCAAAAAGATTTAGGAACATGGCCGTGTAATTATCTTTAGAATCATATTTAGGTAAAATTCTTTCAAGATCCCAACTATTTTTTCTCAACAACAGGACCTGTAGTGGAGAGGGATGTCTTCTGAGCTTCAAGTTGAAGTCTCAAGCGTTCCAATCCATAAGCTCGCTCTTCTTTTTCTTTGGCTAATTTCTCTTCCTTAGCAGCTTCTTCTCGAGCAATACGTTCTTTCTCGTTTTCAAGTCTGTCTTCTGTTATATTAGTTAAAATATGTTTCACTAATTCTTCATCATAATTATGGGATTTCTTTAGGAGTTTTTTTAATTGTACCACTTTTAGGTTGTCTGCCACGACTAAATCCAAGGCAAGAAGTTTTAAATCTTCTTTTCTTACCCTAAAAAAGGACATTTTGTCTTTTGCGAAATTTAAACACAGTCGCAATGTCTCAGTTAATTCTGTTAACTGAGTTACTCAGTGAACTTAACTGAGTTGTGAACTCAGTTAAGTTCACACTATGGCTGTTAAAGCTTAATATTCTAATTTTATACATTTTTGAATTTTAAATGTATTTAAATTCGTCCTTCAGTCCTTATATCGTTGATAATTTTAAGCACTCAGGGTCATACGAAAGAAATCAACTTCTAAATAACTGGAAATAAACAGTATTAGTTTACATTACTTACAATTCACACAATTGTCAAAACTTAGTATTAATTGTAATTCTAGTACTATAAATAATCAAATATGGTTCAAGTCAAAATCACTTATCTTAATTATACACATCGGGGTAGATGTTATTAATGCATCTCTGGGGTAAGAAGATCCATTCCTTTCATATAAGACAACAAAATGGCTATTATAACATCTATATGAAGTATCTTGAAACAAAAGTAAATTCAACGCGTTCTGCAACTCTATACTGTTGCCGGGAGTTGTGCGCCCATTTTTTTTTTTTTTTTTTTTTTGTATTGCTCCTTAAAAGAATCAATTAGCATTTAGGAGTTAATTTTAAATGGCGTTTTATTAACACCTAACAACAGACAGCGATTAAAACTGAAACGGAATTACATTAAATAGTTTTTTTAAATTCAGAGCATAAGTTCAAACAATCACATCTCACTTCTGCAGCTTAGTATTTTTCTCTATATCGTCGGTAGAGCGCGTTGCCGACGATATTCATTTATTACAACGCATAATAACAGTGTTGGATCCTAAATAACAAAATCTAATAATCTAAAATATAAGGCCTTATTTTTACAAGTTCTATATAAAATTGATATAAAATTGTAGGTGAATTTTATAAAAATTATTTAACCTCTTGTTGCCTTTAAACTATGCTATGATCTATGTTTTACTTTAACTCAACCATTATTTTATTAACTTTAAAAATAAACTAATTTTATTAATTTTTTATTTAATTCCATGTTGTACAATATTTTCTACATTCTTAAATGTCGAATATCTACTGTACATTGCGCCAACAGTAAGAATAATCGCTTTTAAAATTTCATCTCAGATCCACAATAAACCAGAATCTGTCTAAAACGGCGTTTCTTACATTAAATCGAAAATGAGGCTGAATTGGCCTAAATCAGAGATTCTCAACCAAGAGGCGGGAGGGTCGTGAATCTCACACTTTCAGAGAGGGAAGAATGCACTCAGCCTTTTATTTACCTGCTACTTACCATACTTAAAATGATTATACCATTCCAATTACACATACATTAGTTTTTTTTTTTTTTTCATACTACATGCGTCCGAATCTGAATGCTTGTCACAGTATCCAAAAATTATAATTAGCCTTCTTCTATAATTAAAATTCTCATTATTGCTCATTTAAAATATAAATAGAAAATCTTTAATTCTCCTAAAGGCACGAAGCTTTTTCTATGTTTAATAAATACATAACTCATAAACTCCCGACGGATATAGAAATTTTCTTCAAACTGAGCTAAAACGCATAATTTCAAAAACAGAAACTTTTCGCGATGTTTTACATTCAAATTAATCCACAGTGCCTTTAGTCGACACAAATTTTTAAGTTTTAAAGTAAATTCTTCATTTAAATAAGCCTTTACGAAACTTGAGAAAAAATCTAATTAAATATAGAGATAGTTTATCAGTAGTGATTAAAACAGACAGAAGAAATATTTTGTTACAATTTAGTTTTGGAAATGAATTTGACTTAAACAAAAAAAAATTATTGTGAAAGAGTGGAAAAAAATTACTAATCAAAAGCTCTCTGTAGATAACATGCGAATTCTGAAATAAAATCGTAGGGAATACATTATTAGAAAAATATCAAAAATGATTTTAATTAGATGTGATGGATTTAATAAAAATGCTTTGAATAATTAATGTCTTTCTCCATTTGATGAATTAAGTGATTAATTACTTAACAGTACCACTCGAGAGAACGTATTCCATATTAATATAATGGACAGAAAATGAATCCTCATTTTTTCTAGTATTTGGAATTAAGCTTTCTTTTAATTCTTATGCATAAGTATTCCGATCGCATTAACTGGTGCAATAAAATTAAATAGCGAAGTGTACTTAGAGGAAATGCATTGTAATTCTGGCAAATTTAGAAGGTGAAATAATTTTAATTTAATTTAATCTCATTTCAAGCCTTTAGTCTGAAACAAATTGTGAAATTCTTCTCCAAAAATCACTTTTTCAATTTAAACGAGTGGAAATGAAAAGATTCACGCATAGTCATCAACACTAGCATTACACATTACTGATGACACGAATCCAAAAATTCTAGAACGCAACAGAAAATTAATATTATTACCTTTTTGATTTTCAAACATTTATATAAATTTGACATCTTATGCAAAAGTCCTTCGCTTGCTGGTCACCTAAGAGATCTCAGCGTTTTGAAAGCTAGAAATCATTGACATATGTGACAGTCTTTCGTACATAATCGTAAACAATACATTATATTCCTTTTCATTTGCCCTGGAAAGATACGTTAGGTATTATTTACAGATATTTCGGAAAACAAAGTAATTTCACTTTAAAGCAAAACCCACGCATTACTTAATTTACCAACACATATACGAAGTACGCTTACATTATACATACAATGTCTATTACGTTATTCAGTACTGTTAAGTTTTAAAAGAATAAATCCTTAATTTTAAAATACTTTATTATTTATTATTACCTTTATCATCTTTTGAGACATCAGCTAATGTATATTCTTCCTCAATATGGTCTCAATGCTATAAACGAAAGAGATATTGAATATTAGAGGGTATAAACTTTTATGCTCTGGCGAAAGAATTTTTTCTAAATTTTTATGAATAAATCTGATAACTTCAAGTGCTTCTTCCATGGCTTCCTCATTTATCTCATAATATAACTGAAGAGAAATGAAGTTCTATACTACGTTTCCACTGGAGTATATTATGGTTCAAGACAGAAGAAATATAAGGATGGTTTGATTTAGTGACGATCAAAGACAGCTACAATTTCTCTATATAACAGAGAATATCGCTTTTATTTATTATTTTATAACAAACTATCATACTATTTTTTGTGTAAGGGGTTATAACATCCGTCTGGAAATCAGAAGATCCGTAGTGCGAATCCTGACAAGGAAAATGTTGACTTTCGTGTTTCCTTATCTGAATATCGTATAGTCTCTGCAACAGCCCTGGCATTGACATGTGGAGCATGATAACTCGTCTTCACATAGATATGATCAACTGTGTCTCGAGCGTCTCCACAGCCTCTAAATGACAGAGAATACAAGCAATTATTGCATTTTCCCTACCTCAGTTTTGTGTTAAAAGGGATTAATACATCTATCAGGCTGCTGGAATATCTCGTGCCACGAATTTCATCAGAGATGCTGAGGATTTTTCATGCCCTAAATTTCAAAACATTGGGTAGTTTTAACAATTTTTCTTGCACTTTATACATCTTCCTTTTCTTCCCCTTACTACAAAAATTTTGTTTTCTGTTAACTGCTGGACTAATACTTTGCCCCGAAAATTCCATCTTCTGATTCAACTTGGTTTTTTAAGTAGGATAAAATAGTTTCTCTTTTTTGATTTAATGGCAGTAGCATGTCACGCATTCGTTTATTTCAGCATTTAATACAGGATCATTAACTGGCCCCCATTCCGAGCAATATCAATAAAAAGATTTTGAATTCTTTAAAAAGTAAGAGCGCCTACATTAAATTCATGGAGTCTATAGGAATACTGCAGATGTTTGGGGAGGGTATATTTATGAGAGTAATCATACTCTAAAATTTAGGTGCAGTTAAGTAACGGTCAGCTGAAAGTTAAACGATAAATCAAGTTATAATCTTGAATGTATAGCGATTATTGTACAAATAATGAGAAAGTGTCGGAGTCCCCATGAGGTCTTGTGCAAGTGATAGCACGCCCAGCCAGCTTAGAAGATCCATAGTTCACATCCCACCGCTTGAACATATTTGACGTTTCACGTTTCCCAGGTTTGGAAACATTTAGTGAAGTTATAATGGTGCCTAAGATAAACTCGTTATGGAAAATAATTTGGAACCTCCTGAATTTATTCGACTGAATTTCGTACCTCTCCTCGGCCAACATTTAACTGGGGATAATATAAAGAACTATTGCTTTATCTCGGGCCAGCTCTCGTCGCGTCAATAGTAACGTGCAGCTAGCTTGTAAGATAAATGATTTAAATACCGACGATTTAGATAGCTCATTTTTCCTATTTTCCAGCTTAGAAAATTTAATATCTCTATGCAGCTGTTAATTTACTTAAATTTAATAAAAGTAACATTAAAAATGTTACATAACACGAAATTTACTACTGCGGTGAGAAAACTTTTATACGCATCTTAAATTTTTAAAAATGAAATAAAACAAAATATGACGGCACGTAAAATTACTAAAAAATGAAAAACTTCTCTCTTTAAATTTACGTAAAGAAAATAGAACATAGATTATGCATTATATATACTGGTTCTGATTATAAATAAATAGGGTAAAAACTTTCGGAAATAAATTGCGATTTTCCAAAATCACATTATATTTCGTCAAGATATTTGTATTATATTATTTGATAAAGGCATTAATCCATTTTCCTTATGGAGGCATATACAAAACGTAACGTTTTCTTTCTGACAATACGGTATAAAATATTTCTCCCGCCTTTTTGGCATGCCTTCGTGGTGTCGTGGCCTGCATGCGGGCGAGGTCCGCGGTTCAATTCCCGGGGAAGGCGTTTCCTCATTTTTCACTTCTCCTGCTTTCAAAAAATTACCTAATGTCTCTACAGTGGCGCTCGAACTAAAAGGGTTGTGGATGACGATTCTCCACACCCAGAATTTGGCGTCTGGGTCCCCTAGAAACCTCATTCGCTCTTTAAAAGGGGGAGTGTATAAGGTATTTCTTCCGCCTTCTTGGCATGCTTTCGTGGTGTGCTTGTCTGCACGCTGGGCGCGTATTCCAGAGGTCCGTGGTTCGATTCCCGGCGAAGGCATTGCTAATTTTTCATCTCTTCCCCTTCCTAAAATTACCTAATGACTCTACAACGACAGTTAATTTAGTTTTAATAATCTGTAAAATTATTATATCAATGCATAATACTAGAATTTGAGTACAATTTATCTGATCAATTCTGATTAAATAAAAATTTCTTTATTGTATTCTAGAATTCTTCAGCATTATATAAAAGTTATAATAACTGACTAAAGCGGATTGAAATAAATTACTTAACTTCTGTAAAAGGACGTTATAGGCATTTCCGCGGCTAGAAAAGCATTCGCAAAGCAAACTTTTTAACTGAAAGTGATCTCTTTTTATGTTATACTTAAGGAAAAATCGTAAAATTCTAATGCAGTTCAGCCATTCTACTACCAAGTATAGAAACCGCATGAACTGCCACATTCCACGGGTTCGAAAGGTGACACCCCACTAAGATTAGTTTGTCTCAAAAGTTTTTAGCACGCAACATCTCGACATCTTTCAAACTGATAATTTCAAGTAAGAAAAATGTTCTGCTCTCACATGATGTGAATTCAACGCTGCCGCAGTATTAACTCAATGAGTTAGCTCAAATTTAACATCGAGGGTTATTGCATAAGCATAATGAATTGACATGGTAATCCTTCTCATCAAGAGTTATATAAGCACGCTGAATATTGCCAGTTCCATCCAGAATCAAATTTCAGCGAATACATTGATTTTATAGGAATTTTTAGCAGTTGTCCTCATTTCCAGAGTGAATGAGAGCCAATTTTTCTTAGAAATTCCGTCACGAAGACCTGGCTAGCTTAGATATATTTTGCAATAATCGATTGGAGGGGTTAAAAAAAGAAACGCATTAGAGTGGCTTGCTTAAATAGTCAAAAATTTTACTTACATTAATTAAATTACTTTTCTTTAGAATACAAACAGGGAAATCACAGGAAACGAATATTCAAATCAGATTTAACCTTCTGTTAGAAACAATCCAAGTTTCGAAACTACTGCTGAGGAATATTCAAATTGCAATTATTAGTTTGTACTAGATTATTATTCCTATTTTGCAGTTGGGCATTTGCTTTTATTCAGAATTAGTGTTTTAATATTAAATAACTTAATATTATTGATCTACAAATATATAATGATACATCATGAAACGAAAATCTTCCACGGTTAGCTATAAATATTCCGTGTGACTTACTATGTTTATACGACCGATGTCGAAACCATAATCGGATTTTGACGCAAACAACGTCAAAACGATAATCGGATTCTTGCCAGTCTTATTTCAGTATAACTCTTGGCTACTTTATTCTCAGCTGTAACAATGATTTCCAAGATCGTATAAGCTTAAGGTAACGGTTTCGGGTACATTTGTGAAAGAAAAATATGCATAACCAAAGATCCAATGGTTTAAGAGACCTTTTGGAGAACACTGAATCGTGAAACCAATGTGATCGAATTGGAGCCAGAGAATTTTACTGGTAAAAGGATAGCTCACATGAACGTTTCGCGTTACTCTAAAATTTAGATCTTTCCTTTACCTTTTCTGCTATATCAAACAAGTGGCTTCCGTGCTTTCCACTTAAATATTTATTATAAAAAACTAAAAAATATATAAGGACTTTTATAAGTCTAGCTAGTATAATTCCATTAAAATATTTTATAATTTTAACTAGCTATATTACAAATTAAATCCACTTTTATTTAAATCGGTCAGATTAAAAAGAAAAATAACTGCGTTAAATTCTTTTAAATCGTTTAGTTCTTTAATCAGTCACAGATTCGATTTGAAAGTTATCTAATTTACACTTTGCAAAAGGATAATACACTAAAACGTAAAATATAAAAATATTTTATTTCGAACAGGGCAGTATTGCTTAATAAAAATTTTGTTATTCAAAAATTCATTAAATTCGCACAAAATAGGAAAAGAATAAAAAAGATCGAATTTCAAAATTCGGGATTGGAGGTGTACACAATCCTTTGGAGGACTAAGCGTATTTAAAATTTTATGGATTTAGGTTCTGTCACTTTCACATAAAGCGGGGAAAGTATAAATATATAGATTCTTCATTATTAAATAGTAAAGCTATTTTTCTTAATTAATTCGCATGAAATTACGTTCTTTAAAGAATAGTTTCAACGAATAACTTTATATATTACGATTAGTTCGGGAAGAAGTTATACATAGTTTGCTTAATTCCATTTTCTTAATCTTCTATACGATGAGTCATTGCAAGCCGTTTCTGTAGGAGTGGTGCTGACCCTGTGCTGTACCTGGGTGACGAAGCCCTACCCTATGTAAAATAAATTTCCTTTCCTAGTTATGCTGCAAGAAACTAATAAGCTGGCTTGTAATTAATTGAAAAAAGGTTGCTAGATTACTGTTGTTATTATATAAGTATACATTTTTTGGCCATAGGAAAAAATTTAAGATTTAAGATTTTTTTCTAACTACCAAGGAAGTAATAACTATACGTGATGTGGCAAGCACATGACCTTAATCCATTTCGCAGGCCAAAAATTCTAGTTCGAACTGGTGAGTTTGCTGAAAAGGAAACAAGGATTAATTTAACAGAGACAATTACGAGTCTTATATGCTTATATCAACAAAAAAATGACGTTTATAATACAGTGAATTACATAATGTATTTCTTAAGTACGGCGATTGGCCTATAGCTATTTGACAGGTCATTATAATCAGAGGGGCAAATTTAATAACGGGATTATTGATTACCCCCTGCCTCTCTTAGAATATTTTCGCAAGGAATATGTCCTGAGCTCAAAACCTTTCAGTTCTTCATGGATTTAGTTATTCCGAAGGTACCACGGAGCATCTACTATCTGATGCAGAACACAGTTCTGCTCCGTCTGCAGTCTTTTCCTATTACATTACAAGCATAAACCCAGACTGGACACGCATAGCAAAGCATGGAACGCAATATGTATTTGTAAATAAGTAAGGTATTGCCTGCAGATAAAACTCTGTTTAGAGCAATTAAGGAGTAGAGTTTAGCTTTACGAGCTCGAAACTTCTGAATAATAGATGTAATGTGTGGGATCCATGTCAGAGTATTATTGAGGATCACCCCATGACAAGGGACTTGCTTGACCCAGGAAACAAGATTTCATAAAACTTTTTCTTAATTTTGCTTTTTTTCATGAAGAGGATAGCCTGTATTTTGTTAACATTAACTCTAATTTTCCATTTGGTAAGCCAAGTCTCAAGTACTTGGATTTGTTCTTGTAACCATTGGATAACTGAACTAATAAATGAGCTGGGATCACTGTACAAAGAGTCACTGTTGTATCACATAGTATCAGTATTACTATTGCGGCGGTCTACTGAGCGGTTGTTGATACAGCTGTTCACTGCTTTCGGTGTTTAGTTAAGGCTAGCTCGTGATCGCATCATGGCCTTGAATTAGAGTTGCGATGCGAAAGCATCGCGTCCTTTGAGAACCAAGACGCTGAGGCCCGAACTGAATTTATGTCATGGGAATGAAGTAATTTACCATCGTCACAACCCAAGTAGCACGAAAACGTCGTAACGACGTTGCAAACTGTTCCGAGAGGTTGCAAAGTGGTCGTGGTAACTTTAACGACGTCTTTACAACGTTGCGAAGACGCAAACTATTTGACGTTGCGTCTTGGTAATTTGCCGACGTCGTTAAAACGTCATGATCTGACCGCTTTTAGACGTGGTCGTTTTATCATCTTTTTCATAGTTCATCAGCTTACTTTTAGAATGAAAAGAGACTAAATCTGCCCTTTCAAGAATCTGAAATCCGCATAAGATTTATTTTGCAATGTTTCATTACTGTATTTCATCTAAATATATTAATCTAAGGTAGCTTCATATAATGAAATATAAATTTAATATAAATACTTGAATTATTAAATTTAATTAATACTAAAAATACGTGCTAAATTATTGTTAAAATTTTGTTAAAATAATTAATACTTAAAATATTTTTATAAATATTATACCAAAATATTTAAAAATGAAACAAATCTATAAAGTGAGTTATTAAGTTATGCATTTTATATACTATTTTTAAAAATCATATTTTCGAATTCAATGCAAATCACATGTTAGCAATTATTTTACTGCTGAAACATGACTTTTGAAAGTGCTGAAACATGATTTTTGAAGTAAGGACGAATTTATTTGAATTAATATGCTGACATAATATGAAACATTTTTACCGCATACAGAGCAAAAAGTACAATTTTTGTGAAGATATGATTGTGCGTGAAGATGTATTCACGATACGTTGCATATCCATGCATATTTAACGGCTGTCCAAAATATCTGACGGAAAATTAATGGAAAAGGAGAAAGAAATCTTAACACTTTTAATGGAAAACGACAAAATTAATGACTTTGATAAATTACTAATAAAAGTTGACATCAAAATTAGAGAAACTGTGAACAAAAATACAAAATTCATTACCTATAAAAGTTCTGATGAACTGTTTGTTATGTTTTTGTCCATCTCTATGCATTTAAAAATGCTTGATTTAATACTAGTATACGTTACACTCGGGATTTGGCGATATTGACATTACAAATGTTTTAGCGAGCCCGATAAATATTTTTTGTAAATATTTTATTGTAAATGTTTATTTATCTTGTGAACATGTTCGTAATTCTATTCAGTTAAAGTAATTCTTCTAAGCCATTTAGAAAAGGTTCTATTAAATTATCAGAAAAACCGTCGAAACTAATGCAATCGTATAAAGTTACTGAAAAGTTACACTGAAACGCTGTTCAACCAATTGACATTCCATGCATATAATTTAATGAATGATTATATAAACCAACATCTGAGGTCGAGGCTTGCGCGCTTTGGCTAACTGTCAAATTCGATATAAGTCAGTTAACGATATAAGTCAGTTAACGGCACAATAATTTCAGACTCCATCTTATTTTCGGGAATGTTTTTTTTTTACGGTTTTGCAATTCACCTCAGCGGTGCAATATTTGGATATACGGATTAGCGATTCGGTTATAACGTTGTAAGTGCTATATCGTATATCATTCATACCAATCGATTATTGTGTTGGTGCTCAGAATTAATTCATATAAAACCAAAAACAACATACAACGTTAAGGCATTTTCTGATTTTTCTGAAAATGTTATCCATGCAGAAGCAACAACAATTCAAGCTCATGAGTTTCAAAACAGAAAGAAATTATTGGACTGGTACTTAATATGACTGCTGAAGATAAATTAGATACATGTAATAACATATTAGGAAAATATAAGGAATACATTAAAATTAATAATAATGCACCTTGTCTATTATGTTGTCTTTTGTATAGTATGCAGAAAAGGTCAATGATTTTAAAGTGTACTAAATGTATGATCGAAAAAATAGTGTTAAGGAAACATTAGCATTAGTATGAAATATTGTAATTTATAATTATGTGATATTTAATTGTGTAATATTAAAAAACACTAAATATTTTTATTGATTGCAAATTGCAGTTTAATTACTTTTCGTTTGGTATCTATTCTTCCAAACACCGTGTAATTAGCGTTTGTTTTTAATATTGCTGTTATATATGTTTATTAGATTATCTCAATAAATGAATGTTGGAAATTAGGTTTTATTTTTCACTAAATTTAAGTATATTATATTTTTTCGCTTACTTTTTATGTGCTTGTGATAACAAAGAAATTCATAATAAATAGAAACAAAAAGTTTCATCGTGTGCTATTTAACGAAGAGCTTAGTTTAACGTACTTAGCTTACTATCGTATACTATATTATTTAAATTATTTATGTACAGTAGCAAAAGTAAAAGTTATTGATTATATAAAGTGCATGAAATAATCATTGTAATCTACCACTATTCTAAAATCTAGAAACTAAAAGTAAGTAAACACATTAACATATGATCGAAAGAAATGATGTTAAGAAACATCAGTGCTACTAGTAAATACTGCAATCCATAATTATTGCACTTTTAATTGCTTACTATTTAAAAAATACAAATATTTTTTATTAATTGGAAATTTTAGTTCTGTTACCTTCCTTCTGCTATTTATACTTTCAAACACTGCTAGTTCATGTTGTTTCTTAAATAGTGCTGTCATGTATGTTGTTTGTTAGGTTATTATTTCAGTTTAGATATGAATATGGGAAGTTATAAGATTTAGGTATATTTTTCACCACATTTATTAACTACTTTATACTGTCTTTCATTTGCATATCTTGGAGATATAGAAGTTAATGGTTATATTTTTTACTGTGAAACGCGAATAAATTTATACTTGAATTCAGGTAAAATACTGATTATGCTACCTTAAGAACCCCTTCCTAATTTAACATGACCGGGGGCAAATTTCAATGTTTCTGAGATTTAACAGAAATAAATGTGATAATGCTGTTATAATCAGAAACGCTCTTTTCTGACCCACATATATATCTTTACTTTTATTTATGCCTGATTGAGTATTATTTACTTAAAACCTACTATTAATGTTATATATTTATAATAATTACTTTCATAATTATTCTCACTTACATACTAAAGGATTATGGGAAAAATGATGAAAGCTTAAATAATCGTGACTTGGAATTTAAGTTATTTAAAAAATATAGTTTAAAGTACTGAAAATAATTAAAGCTATTATTAATTATGCACATTTTTTCTAAAGAGAAAAAATTGTATTATCTTCTGGTTTTCAGGAAATAATAAAATATTTAAACTTAAATAAATACAAGGAATACAAAATTTCAAAAAAGAAAAAAGTATATTAATTATTAAGCTTATTTTTCTGCATAAATCAATATGTAACACAAGGACATAATAACGACATTTTTACAACTGTTGTAAAAAGGTGGAATTTGGCGAACATTTAGGCGTCTTTAACACGTCGCGATACGATGCTTTCACAACTAAAATATCTCTTTGCAAAAGACGCAATAACAAAGTCTATGCGACAAAAACCTCATCTGCAAAGACATAATAAAGACATCTTTGAAACGATTGCAATACAGTGGATGTTCGAGACATCTGGGCGTCTTAAAGACGACATATTGCAACGTTTTTGCAACGACATCCGCGACGAGTTTGCAACGTCGTTACGACGTTTCTGTGCTACTTGGGAAAAGAGCTCTTTGGTGAAAATTTCAAATATTCCAACTTTTTCAAATTTGAGAACTATGTGTGGCTCACGCGGACGCCGAATTTCCAATGAGGTGATGATGGTGCGCTAACTGTGCGACTCTGTGTACTGAGTGATAGTTGACAAATTTGCGTTTTGATTAGGCTGCGTATCACTTAATGCATATAGAGCTCAAAACACAATTATTATAATTCATCCAGAAACTCTATGAAAAATACAATAAAGACAATTGACAATTTATATTGAATGCATAGGAACAAATCATTTAGAGGTTGAGTTGTCCTCATTATATCAGAATCCTACTAGTATCTCTAGATGGAAGTCTTAGAGCAGTCTGGCATCTTGCTGTGTCTGAAAAAAATTTCTGTACTGAAGTAATAACTCCCATATTTAATTTATCGGTTGTATTTCATGTCCTTTGTTCAAAGCGATATCAAAGAAGCTAAAGAGTCTTTAATTCTCCCCCCCCCCGTATTTGGGAAGCCTAGATGACAGGCACAGTACAGATTTCTAAAATCTCTTGACACTGGTCGGAAAGTTATCACTCTTGTAGTGTCAGTTAGCGACATTATTGTACATGCTATTGAGCCTACAATGTCAGAACATATCAGCTTACACCTCATAACAGCTCAAACACTGCGAATGAGAGGACCGCAAGTACAAATTTATTATCTTCGTGTGGTCCACCGCATCCTCCCTAGTATCATCGTGATGATGCGTATAAACCAGGAAAATGAAAACATGTCTACAAGAGCAAATTGACGAATATTTTATTGGACCTTATTTGTAGATATTGGCTTTAAAGTATCAGAAAAACTATTATTCATGCTAGTGTTAGACATTTTGAGTTAGCTAGTGTTAGACTAATTTTGACTTTCTACGATCAATTGAAACTGAGACTATTTTTTGGTAGTCTGAGACTACTGAGACCAAAGTACATGGAAAACTTTAAAACATTTGTACCACGTCTGAGCATTTTAATCGGCAAGATCGATGTATCGGCAAGAACAGTATCAGAATTCGATGCAGAGCCGGATTTACACTTAATGGAGCCCTAAGCTATTTGAAATATGGGGCCTTTCATACGTCTGTTATACTATATTCTAATACAATATTTATACTGTATTCTAATACAATATTTATACTATATTCTAATACAATATTTATACTATATTCTAATACAATATTTATACTATATTTTAAGTGTTTTGGGGTTCTCCAAGAAAGTGGAGGTCCTAAGCTACAGCTTGTGTAGCTTACACGCAAATTTCGCACTGATTCAATGTGCCGAAAAAAATCACCCAGAAGGTTAATTGCAGTTTTGTATGCAAGTTCAGCGAAAGTACAACCGATGCTTTCTTTGAGAACTTTTCTCAGACCATGTAGCATAGCTGGAAAAATTTCTGTCCGTTTTTGAGTTTCGTGATACATTTTAGAGGAAACTGAAATTCCGCAATTAAGAAACAGAATATAATTCTGTTTCTGAATTTAAGGAGGATAAGCAGTCGTGCATATTCTTCGTATGCCTAGAAGATTTTTTAGAGCCTTAAATAAACAAGGCTTGAATTCACGTCCTTGATGGAGTGAAAATATCTGGAACACCAAAGCGAGAGATCCAGTCCGCGTAGAAAGCCTCCGCTACAGATCAGCTTGAATATCGATGATGGGGATAGCTTTTGACCGTGAACCGATTGATAGGTGTTAAAAAATATGTGAATCCATTTGAAGGCGAAAGTGGGCAGATGAGGTCTAGATGAATATATTACTACGTTATGCGAGTAAAAGTTTCATTACATGATGTGACGGACTTCGAGACTTTTTTGTTGATACTTGGCTATACTTATCGGCTACAAATTAATTTTGACGTCCTTCGAATAGCTGAATGAGCTAAATTATGTACGCAATTAAAACACAGTTTTCGCACTGAGTAGGAATATAAAGTCTTGCTATTCCAGTATATATATCACAGTATAATTCTCTTTCTGTATTTGGAAGATTAACGTTTTGTTGAAAATTGTTGTTTATGCCTTAGAAATTTCTTCACAATCAATACGACCAAGAAATTTATTTTCATGAATGCGAGATTATGTGTCGGCAATAATATTATTGATTCTTTTTATGTATTGGGTATGAGTTTTGAATTGCGAAATAATGTCTAGTTGACTATTTGGACGCAGAGAGCATTTTTCAGGTTTTTATTTGAAAGCAAACTTTAGTGGTTTGTACTCGATAAACACTATAGATTAGTGTCCTTCTATGATGTGCCTAAACGTCCGAATGGGTGTCTGGATTGCTAAGGATTTGCTATCATATACACTGATTTTGTCTCATAAGTGAGCTTTCTAGAGAAAAACGCTAGAGATTCGAATCCTGGTTAGTAGTTTGATTTAGAGATCTGCCAATAGCGCAAAAGATAACATTCAGTTCAATTCCAAGCATAAGAAATGACTTTGGCGAAAGATGTGCTAATAATGTTGCATTTCATAACTGTCGTTTAGCATTTTCAAATGATTTACATGTTTCAACAGACCAAGGAATTTAGCGTTTGTCGTTCTCTTTTTAACTTTTAAATATTCTCTGAGTAGTGCTTGGTTATGAGATGCATATTGCAGATATTTACGGCAGCGGTTCTTAACCTTTTGACTAATGCGTAGCATGTAATTAAAAATTGAAAACCTTTAGTACTACCACTACAAAGTACTACTACCACCACCACCACTCTTGAACAAAGTTCAGATTGCATAAATTTACGAGTGTTAGAGACAAAAACTTAATCAGGATGTTGGGGTTTTAATTTTTGAATTTAATAGTAAAAAATAATTTGCTTCTTTTGAGTACTACCTTTTTCTCTCTTGCGTACCACCAGTGGTACGCGTACGACCCGTTGAAAACCCCTAATCTGCAGTAAAAGTTTAATAAACCTAAAACCTTTCTTAAATCTTTAACAGTGTCTGATTTCTTGAAAATCTAAATTGCGTTTCCTCTTTCAGGTAAAGGTTTACTCCCATTCTTGGTTATTAAATTGACTAAGAATTATATTTCAGAAACGCCGAATAAAACGCCATTGTGTAAAACTTTTGAAATGATTTATCTATGGAGTGCATCGTTTTCTGAGAACACTAGAATAACACCTAAGTATTTGTAACAAAACTCTAGCGCTCGTTACATTTCGTGCATGAAACACAGGAACGTCTGAGCAGCATTTTTCGGTCCAAATCTTAGAAAACTCGAAAAGACCCAAACGGTAATTACCACAGTTTTAGATATGTACCTTTCATAGGCGGGAGTATGATTATAAGCTAGTGTAATATCTAGCACAGAAACTACTGTTTTTTCGTGAAGAGAATGAGCGAAATCTTGCACAGGTGGAATGGGATATGAATCAAAAACTTTAACTAAATTAACTTTAACTAAATTCTATAATCATCAAATCATCTAATGCTGGTAGACTTGTTATGTATTACATATAAAGGTGAAGGCCCGTTAATTTTAGAGGGTTGGCAAATTCCTTGTTCTATCACATATTCGAGCTCTTGGAATAGAAAGTTAAATTCAGTGGCTTATAAGTTATAATTTTATTATTATTTGCTGCAACTTATGTCTAAAACCGTAATGCTAATTTGGTTTCCTCTTGAAACAGGAATACTGGAAATGTCACTTCTTGTATCTAAGAAGCATTTTATATTTGTATGTAAGTGTCTGCTGCTATTCTGGTATCCAGTAATCTAGTATCCTTGTTTCGAAATAAGTGCCGAGTAAACTTTTAATCGTAAAACCAATAACCTGTTTAGAATAATTTCCCGTTCAATTACGTTGCCTAATTTACGACCGATTACAGTTCTGGGTTATGCTGGATTCTAGATGAGCTGTTTTCGAGTCAAACTTGCTTAGTGAGGTTTTCTATTCCTTTGTTCTTTAAACTTAGTGTTGAAGATAATTCTGAATTTTGATGAGTATCTGAGGTGGTGCAAATAGTAGTTGTGTGTCATCTGTGAATTCCGAAACGTTAACTGCTATTTGAGCTAGATGAGTTATATCTGCATCATGTATGTTGGAAGGAAGTATTTGAGTCCACAAGAGTTTCAGGAAATTATCATATATTATTTTGTTCGACGATAATTCTTTAATTTGTTTCAAGAGGAAACTAGGCTTTTATAACTTAATTGTAAATCCGATAAAAGTTACTTATTTGCTGGACTTCTAAGTCTTGAAATTCTGAGATTCATTTTTCTTCAAGGTAGATATTTTTATTTTCAAGAGCTTTTTCAAGATTATATCTGAGACATGTGTTAAATTTAATGTGTCTAAATTTAATGCTATAGCATATTTGGTGTTACTGCTGATAATGTGTGCCTGGATTGCTAATAATTCGCTATCACTGTATTTTGTCTCAGAAGTGAGATTAAATGAGATTTCAGATAATCTTAGCCATTAAGCGATATTTTATTTCCAATTCAGTAGTATTTTTCAACGCAAATTTATCCATATGATCAGAGACAGATTCTTGTAGCAACAGTTTCGTCATTTCTTCCGAAAAAAAAGCGGGAAAGTTCGGGAAGTGTACCGTTTCACCCTCTGAAGTTAAAATTCCATTGGCCTTCATCCAATCAGCTATTTGACCGTGTTTATTTATATTCAAGACAAACAAATATATCTCGTTTTCCCTATAGTCAATTGGTACACTGAAATATCGGGCACTTGAATAAAATGTTTTTGAAGGCGCACAGCTGAATTTATAAATCACACGGTTAATTCACTTAACACAGAAATCACTAAATAAAAGTTGCTGTACTCACAATCACTAACACTTTTATTACACTATCACAAACACTGTCGAAAGTGAGCATTAAATACTTCGGTATTCGAGTAAAGTAGCGAAGATGAATGTCTGGTTTAGGTTATCCAGGGAAGACTGAAGCTACGTTGATATGGGAGATTAGCCTGGCGAACATGGACTTAAGGTTCCACTTTGCGATGACAGTTGTTTTGTATTGCCTTTAATATCCGGTGCGTTAAGTCAGGCTGTATAATAGGCATTTCTGAACAGTAAAATTTTTTTGCAATGTCTGTATGAAGATTTTCACTATGCAGTTGAAGATACAGGTTAGTCACTAATTATTTAACGATGCAGGTAAGTCCGAATTTATTGGAAGTTTTCAGTAACGAGTTGTCATTTAGCCTGCTAATTTAATTCTTCTGGCTTCTGCAACACATGTTGCCAATGACGTTTCTGCCACTAGTTTTGCATGCCTCTCAACTATTTCAGATTGGAAATGGAACTTTCCCCATTTCGCCGCCCATTCGGTAGAGTGGTCAGGGAAGCTGACTGCGATGCCGAAGGTCCTAGTTTCGAATTCCGCAGAAGGCATGGTTGTAACTGTCCTTCCCCTTCATAGGAAAGGCGATGGTGGCCCACCTATTAGGTGCCTCCATAATAAAGAGACCACCACATCCGGCCTTGTATAGATTAACGGTCTGGGTTACACTTGTAATTATTCATAATTTGCCATTGGAAAAAAGAAACTTTCCCATTTCAAACGGAGAACTTCTTCTAATGAATCTTATGTTTTCGTCAGTGTGGTAGCCGGCGTTTCCAATTGATTGTCCCAGAGAATCATCTCAATATACTCCACTGCTTTGAAATTTAATTTTCGAAGCACATATTGTGGATTTTTCCCGTTAAATCGTATGTGATATATCTGACTTCGAATCTAAAATTTCTGAAGAACACAAAAATATTGTCTAAAACTTAAAGTTTTATTGAACTGGAACTTCAAAATGATGAAAACTTAACATCATAAACGAAAACTTAACATCTTAGGTGGAAACATCCAAAATGCTTTAAAGTGTCAGCTATTCCGGCACGGTGAAGAACACTTTCTTTAAAAGGACAAAATCCATCTAGCCCTTTCGGCATATAACTCTATTTTAGTTTCGCTGGATTCAGACTTCAGCTCCTGCGTGTTTTGGACTTAAACGGCCGGACTGGAACTGGAACAGGCTGGAACAAGATGGAACCGGAACAAGACGGGAACCGGAACAGGACGGGAACCGGAATAAGTCGGAAACCGGAACCTATCATCCCCTGGCTTCTCCCCCGGGCAGGTCTACTCTGGCTCGAGCTGAAAATGAACTGCACCGCTACCAAGGAAAGCACCTCCTTTTATTGACGGCAATTGCCGTTACTACAGGCGATTATGCAAAATATTTAACACTTCCATTGACTTTTCTTGCTTTCAGTATTCTTCTCAGACCAAGTTCATGAATTATGTGCTCGCTTATCTTCTAGCATTGCCAACAGGATGTTGAGTGAGCAAAATAACAGTTCCACTGTATAACTTTGTGCCTTAAAAGTTTCTGACAAATATGAACTTTTATTGATCATTCCGTGAATATGATGAGCTCCATGTGTTGCTCTGCGGATTTTCTTTATTTCATACCAGGATGGCACATAACCTTTTATAACACATTCAGCTAGTAGCTTGAAGTCCTCTGCTGGTTCGGCTTTTGATACATAAAGGCGAAGAATTCTGTTGTCTATAGTGAGCCATCTTGAGAGGACCATCATCTCAGGACTCCTGTTTGCTAGGTCTGATGGCCACTCTCCCGAGGATACTGCCTTAGAGATATCAAGAAGGGATTTTTGACCAGAGCTGAGGTTTTTTGTCAGGTTCGGATAGATCAACTGGAATAGGGACATAATCTGTCATGAGAAGGGTTATACATGTTTTCACGTATTTTGCTATTGTTCCAGAAAATCTTTGTGGCCCAGATGCATTTCCATCAATCTTCTGTAAAAGATGACAAAACCAACCGAACAACCAACTAATTAACAATAAAAAGTCTTTGAAAGATCATGGAAGCCACGTGATTGCTTACTCCAAGCCAGAACCAAGAATCAGATTAGAACCCATTCTGCACCTAGCAGAAATTTTTGTCATTAAATTTGATATTTTGGTTTGAGAAGCAATTTCTTGTGCTAATAATACGTTTTTGACAAAGTTATTCATGAGAAAAAGCATAAAACCATTAAAAATATTGTACAGATATTCACTTGAAGTGTAGAACCTCAAAATGTCAATATTTTGGGCTTAAATTTGAACACAATTTATTCTAGCTGATTAGAAAACATATAATGACTCAGGCAATATGAATTTAAAAAAAAAAGTTTTTCGCTCCACCCTACTCCACAATGGACTAATTTTAATTAATTAATTAATAAAATTAAAGGTAATTTCTAAATTTTTTAGGAAAGATTTATAACAGTCGCTCCTTTTAAACTCACTTAGAGATTTTATAACTGAAAAATAATCATTTTGGATCACTAATCCCTAAGAAAAGGAGGGGAGACTGAGTAATGTTCTGTTAATTTTAAAACACCTTCAACACATGGAAAAAACGCAGTTATAGTTATTAATTGGCATTTCAACACATTTTGCATATTGTTACTTTTTGAATTTCCTTGCAGTGTAAAATCTCATATATTTGTAAATTTAGATCAATTAGTTGTTTTAAGTGTTTTAAAAATGAAGCAAAGTTGGTTATGCAAAGTACGGCAATCTAGATTGTAATCTGATTCACAATAAAGTTAATGCTTAAATATGAAATGGACAGTTATTATTTATTACATTATCAGAGAACAATTAAAGTGTGTAAAATTGGCTAGACTGGTATTTATTGCTCTGTCAAAATATGTTTCCTAGGAAATTTAAAAAAGGACTGTGTCCAAAAACCTGCTAAGTCAAAAGTTTGCAATTTGATTGCTAAATATTCCTTTCTCTTTATTTATCCCTTCCCGAAATTATTATAGAAAGTTAACCAAATGGTTATTTAACAGCAGCATTATTTAACATATTTAACAATTAAAAGATGCCATAATTTGAAATAAACAAAACAGAGCATTAGTTACAGAGTGATAATGATTTTTGATTTAAAAGGTGCCTCAGAAACTGAAAATCCTTTCACATCTCAGAAAGTATTTCAGAAAATGGCCGTGTAAATAAAAATGAAATAATGCTTGATTTTAATGTTAATAATGTTAATAATATAAGTTTAATTTAAATTTTTGTAATCCTTAACTGAATAAAACTGAATTACCTTAAAATTTGTTTCTAACGTAATTAGCGAAAATTTGTGAATAGATTTCATCCAAAATAAAACTGTTCGGAGTGCAGGAAATGTATAGCATTTAATTCGATTTAGAGTGAAATATTCTTTAAATATGTATTTTTTCACATATTTAGAACTATGAAATATTGTAGAAGAAGAAAATGCGCACATTTATACTTATATTTAAGACCCAATTACAAAATTTCTACCCATGAGCATTTCAACACCTACAGGTCTGAATGGCTAGTCATTGAATATTTTGATAAGCAAGGAAGTGTTGACACTCTTTCAAGGAAGTATATGAGAACAGCGGTGACCGGAAAAATGCTCATAGGAATAATGCTCACAAAATAATGTTCACAGGTATAAATGCTCACAGGAAAAAAGCCCACACAGAAATATGCCCACCCAGAAAAATGCTCACTTAGAACTATGCTCACACGGGAAAAAGCTCACATAGATATATGCTCACATGGAAATAATCCCACTGATAAATAAAACACGTAGAAATATCCTTACAGTAATTAATCAATAAATAATAGATTTGAACATCGTACACCTACTTGAATTTTTCAAAGAAAAATTATTTAAATTACGAAAACATCTATGGTATATATATATATATATAAAATTCAGGTTCATAGCTAATAGTACCAAAAGTTATCTCAAAGAAATAGATTATCTCTTTGCACAAAAACTTCGTATGATACGTGACCTAATTAATAACTATGATTTTGAGGATCTGCATTGCAACTGGATGATCTCTAGTAACGAACTAGTTCTTAAAACTATGAATTCTCTTAAAATAGACCATATCCAATGCTACGACTTTGAAAACCTCTATACTTCTCTACCACGTGAAGAAATTTTTACAAGTTTACTAGCTCTTCCAGATTTATTTCCGCAAATTACTACCATTCTCAGCAACGAAAAATGGCAACTATTCCTCTCCAGCGTGCTCTTCAATAATTTTATTCAATGGGACAATAGCATCTATAAACAAGTACAGGGAATCCCAATGGGCGGTAATTTTTCAAGTTCTGTCTGTGAATTATTCCTTTTTACAAAAGAATTGACCTATGTCCGTTCACTCAGTACAGAAGAACGTATATTTTACCAACACATCTACAGATATATTGATGATGTTATTGCATTTAATAACTACAACAAAATAGAAGTAGCTAATATCTACCCTGCATGCTTAAAACTAAATAAAACAAATACAGAACAGCATAATGTAGTCTACCTTGATTTACATATTATAGATTACAATTTTATTAAAGTTTACGACAAAAGAAGAGAATTTAATTTTTCCACACTTAAATTAACTAACTGGAATTCAAATATTTCCAAAAGAGTCATACTTAACACAATTTATTCCCAGCTACTCAGAATAAAAAGAATCTGCAATACTGCGAAACACTTACAAGAAGAAATACTATACTTCGTAACTATTTTGAAAAGTAAAATAATTCCTCATAAAATAATTAAAAATACCCTAAAAAAAGCTGGCATTAGCCTTACCTATTTTTAGATTTTTTGAATTAGATAATTATATTTTATGCCTAAAGCCCGAAGGACGGTTTAAGATGGATGACTGATTCAGAGAATCTAATGTAAAAATGCACAGATAATTCTTGTTTATTCATTCTCTTTCCTCCAAAATTTTGGCACTTTACTTATAAATACTATTGTGTAAATAGTTTTAAATTTCTATAATGGCCAATTTTACTGCTTTTATTAACAAATCGGGCCTTTTCGTTTTTCATAGTAGATTGATCGCCCGCTAGCTTGAAGAATTACGACTTTTTTAACAAATGACTGTTTTTTCCTTTTACTCTTGCTTTTGTGGCCAAGTTTTGTAGTTTTAGCTAAATTAGCCATTTTCACTTTTACTCACATTTTTTTCTTCCAGCTACATGTCAGACGCCATTTTGAAATCTTTTCACGTTTTTCCGAGTTTTCCGACCCCCTCCGATAATTGGAGACGAGTTGCAGCTAACGGACAATCTTTTCGTATTGGCTGATGCCCACAGAACATAGCTCCCCCCTACATACGTCATACGAATGAAGTACACAGAAGGGAATTACAGCTACTTTTCAACATAGTTTTAAGAGGGAGAGCTCTGCATCGCCACAGGTCAGTTTTTTGTTTCTTTTGTTACAACTTTTTCTTGGTCTTAGCAAGACCCACTTTTTTGGTTTTCATCTTAATTTTCTTTTATTTTAATTACACATTTCTAAAATATATAAAATTATAAATCTTTAAGCTTGCAGGCCCAGCCCGTATGTTTCTGTATATTTAGGACTAATAGCAAACCGCTATTTATTTTTGTTTTTATTTTTATTTTTATTTTAATTTTTATTTTTATTTTAGTCTGGATTTAAGATGTATCGGAATAGTTTTTACATATTTTAACACCTTAATGTGTCATTTAGTGCGGACGCGTCGGGAAATTGGAACAGAGAATTGAGACTATTAAAATTTTCCAAGACACTTTGTCTAAATTAAAAAATTTGGTAGCGAAAAAGTTTCAATTGTCTGTTTCGGAGAAACGCGTAATGGGGTTAGCTTGATTCGACGTTCAAACAAATAAAATTTCCCTTGAAAAGCCAGTTTGGAAGTCGAGTTAGGCTAATTTACCATTTTCCGCTTACTTTTTTTATCTGATTTTGTTTTTTTATGTTTTACATGTTAAATGGTTTGATTTTCATATGTATTATTTTTTTTAAAACGTGTTGAACATTTTGAAGCAACAACTCCTGGTAACTTTTAGGCGAGCTTACTACAATTTCTAATTTACTTATTTTGCAGCATATTGCGCAAGATGTTTTCTAGACCAAATTGGTCATTCAGTAATGTAATTACTACCTTGCTTGATATATATATATATATATATATATATACCATGTTCAAATCTATTATTTATTGATTGATTATTGTAAGGATATTTCTACGTGTTTTATTTATATATATATATATAAATCTGTATAAATTATGTGTAGATTCAGTTGCTATATAAGATTTAAAAATGGACAGTTTTTAATTAGGAAAAGGAGAGGAAGAAGGAAGAAGAATGAAACAGAATATACAGTGAAAAAGTATTACAATTTTAATTGTTAAAAAATAAAATAATACTAAATATAAGTTACACATTTTATAATATAAACATTTAAAAAAATAGTAAATATAAAAAAAAATATTTTATTTAAATTACGTAAAATACCTTATTATATATAAATCATAAATATATATTTCAAAAAGTTATAAATACATAAAATTAGTGAATATTAGCTAATACGTGTAAATATCCAATTTTATCATTGATTTTCTCATAGTTTCTTACAGGATTCGTGATTACTAAACGTAAGTTTTCATTTTTTTTTTTACTTCAGTATTTACAATAACTAATAATAAACGTTGACAGGCTAATTCTTTTTTCAGTCCGTCAAATAAAACCCAAATACTGGGATGGCTACAATTAAACAATGAATTTAGTACCTTATGAAAGCTTTTGCAACGATTTCTGGATTTAGGAGATTTTTCGGAGGCTGCTTCATAAGGATTCCACACTTCGATTGGAAACTGTGGTCTTCTAGAAACTTTTTGGTTCCAAACTTAAATAACTACATTCAGACATCAATTCCTATAGATACACATCAAAAGTATGCATAAATAGAGTAAAAAACAAAAAACATTTACTATTGGCAATTACAAGAATAAAAATGTTGTACATGGGGAGTGGTATAAAATATAGTACATGCAAAATTTTACTATAGTTTTCATTCTTTTATATAACGCCTCTGAAAAGGTTAATGTGAGCATTTGTCCAATAATTTTTTTTGAAATGATAAATAATGTGTACGATGTTCAGATTGATTAATTTTATTGACTGATTAATGTAAGGATATTTCTACGTATTTTATATATCAGTGGGATTATTTACATGTGAGCGTATATCTATGCGAGCTTATTTCCGTGTGAGCATATTTCTAAGTGAGCATTTTTCCATGTGAACGTTTTTCTGTGTGGGCATATTTATGTGTCGGCTTTTTTCCTGCGAGCGTTTATACCTGTGAACATTATTACGCGAGCATTATTCCTGTGGAATTTTTTCCTAGAACCGAAAAAAACCAGTTCGGACCTCTCCGTTATTTCCTTCCTCCGTGAAGGGGACCGCACATACGAATTTCTTATTTTTTTCATAGTCCTCCCAGAGTTTTCTGGATCTTTTCACTTCCAGCACAAATATGGATCAGTACGTTTGAAAATATTCCTCGTGTCACCTTTCGGTATTTATAATTTACCCAATGCGTACAATACGCCATGCCGTCAAAGCAAATTTCAATATAAATTTGATTTCTGAAATTTATGGAAAAATTGGCATAGATACGCATTAACATTTGCTGAGATATTAAACTTTTTAGAAGCCACGAAACATTAAAAAGTCAGCTATATTCTCGCCTGGATTCGATCTCCTTACAGGGGCATAGGCGAAACATCCTTTTTTATTTAATCTCAGCAGATTGCATAACTAATATTTCTGAAAGATTTTGTCAGAATGAGACTCCTTAACAGCTATATTACCAACTGCTTACATAAAAGCTTTCCTTTCTGGAAATGTATCCACGCCATGCATCTATATTTGCGCCTAGATCATTCCTATGGATTACCATTTATTACCAAATTCGTGAAAAGGAGAGAAAGTATTATTATTATTAATCGCAGACTTTTAGTTTTATGAAATATTTGATGATATTCATTGCCAACATCAGATTTGTTTCAGTCTGATATACAGTAAGGGACGAATGAAAATTAATGTTTCATGACACAGGAAAATCATCTTCAAAGCAAGTAGAAAGCAATTATCAGAAACAGCATCGAATAGCAAGTCGATACAAAGAAGCCATAAACGTCAATGAAGAAAGGTTTTTCTGCTACAAAAGCTAGTCATTAGCACATAAATTGCTTTCTGTGTAAGAAATGGAAACAAATAATGATAGTTTGCTTTTCTTCGAGATTGGAATTTCAAGAAATTTCTGAAAGCCACATTCATTACTTCTCTGTAAGAAAAGAAAAAAAAAAAAAGATTTGCTTTGTAGTGCGTCTAAATAGCTAATAAATTACTACGCGGTACGGTTTTGTTTCTCCTTTCGTTTTAAATGCTAATAAGGTTTGACAAGCAACAAATCAAGTTACATAAAATAAAAAAGGAAAATACATTTAATAACATAAAATACAAAAAAATTTTACTGACAATACATTTTTAAACCTAGCATTAAAGCGCAAAGAAAAAAAGCTCAAAAGATCTCAAATTTGAGTACTAAAGACATTAAAAATATAAAAGTAGTGATAAATTTGACTTTTATTTATATAGTTTTACGTTGCTTAAGTTATTTCAAAAGGACCTTTTAATTGGTTATTATTATTATTATTATTATTGTGTCTGTCATCCCAAACGTGGGTACGATACTAGCGTGGAACGAAAAACAAATTTTTTATTTTTCTACCGCTGTGCCCCGTAAAAGTTGCCTATCGTGTTACTAAGCAAAATGGGAAAAAATTCAAATAACCCTCCGGAATTCACCCTTAGAATTTTGAAAAGGCGGAATTTTGATGTTTTTCGTCAATTTTTTACTGTTACTAAGCCCACTGCTATCGTAACGCTATGGTGGGAATTTTGGGGCATGAGGAACACGAGAAAGATTTAAAACCCATAATTTCAAATTATTTTTCTTTAGCGCAAAAAGTTTAAAAAATTGCTTTTTTTTTTTTTTTTTTTTTGTAAAAATAGCAATATTTCTTGATTTTTGCTGCAAAACTTTTTGAAATGTTTATCAACTATTTTGTAACTATATTGTGTAATTGCAAATAATTTGTATATTATAAATATTACGAAACTATACATGTGATAATTGATTCAGACAATTCTCATGTCGTTGACAAAAAAAAAAAAAAAAAAAAAAAATCTGATGTGTGCACCACACGATTTCCTGGTACGGAGTATTGAATTATACGCATTTTTTCTTGCATTTCGTTTAAACTTATTAGATTGAAGTAAATCTACCTCGCCGTCAGCGCATAAACCACAATAGAATAAATGCATTCTTTAAAATTCACTCTATTTGTTTATCATAGCGACACTATGGCGCTAGACTCACTTAACAGTATTATATTTCGTTCATATAATAACTCAGAATGCACAAAATTTATATCATATAAAGAATTATCTAATCGTTGCCACATGTTCTATTCAAATACTATAATAAAGCTAGAACGATGTGTAAAAGAAATTAAGCGAACAAAACAAAAAAGAAACAGATTTTCCCAGACGATTGAATATTTCACATTCAATTATTTCAGTTCTCACTTCGCGACAAGGCAAAAACACATAAAAACTCAAAATATCTGTATTAAAAATTAAAAAAGTAAATCTTAAACACTTCTTTCGTCGAAAACATTCCAGAAAGGATTAAGCATGATTTAATTCGCAATAATAAATGAAGGCGTTATCTTTCTTGTTGCGAAGCTACGTTTCTCTAGATTGGCAACAAATCCACTAGTCTCCTGTTTCAAATGTAAGCATCAATGTCCGCCATAAAAAAAAGGCTTTGCGGCATAATTTGATAATTCTAAAAATATTGCATACAGATTTACTAAAGGCATAAAAATCTTAACCGGAAGATTATAAAAAACAAAATACAATCATTTTTAAAGCAAAAAAATGTACAATTTACAAACATATAAGAGTAAAGAAACTGAGATCACTGAGCCGGGTAACAGAGTGGATATATATATATAAATATATTTATATACGTTTGGTGAGGCCGATTGCAACCAAACTACGAGGTGCACATATACATGTTATAGGAGTTCTATATACAAAATTTCAACGTTCTGAGGCTACTCGTTTTTGAGTTATGCGAGATACGTACATACGTTCGTACAGACGCCACGAAAAATTCTCTTCAGAATTCATTTTAAAGAAGTTTTATAATTTTTTGGAGGAAAAGAGTCGTTTATTCTATCCTTATGTGCAAATATCACCCAAAATCATTGTTAAATTGCATTCGAGAGCGGTCAAAATGGATATTTTCGTTGAAATATGCTGCCTGAAACTTTTCGCGATTACAATACTTCCTTTTTACTTCGCACAAGGAAGTAAAAAAAAAAAAAAAAAAAAAGCAGAAAAATTCTCAGTAACAGAAATGATTAACTGAACCACTTTGTTAGTCAAACACTATAGTGTGTGTGCATAAATGGGAGAAAAGACGACAGGATGGTAATTAAAAACATTAATTCAAAGAATTTAAATTAATACCATTGTTGAAGAACTGAAAAAGAGGACAATTATTCCATCATAAAAGAACTAAGATCAGGACCCTTGTTAATTATTTGTTAAGTATATAACTCCTACCGTAACTTCCCATTTGTCTATACATAAGATCTGCCTTGATGAACGTGATGTGATAGAGAGTAATGAAACTGTAATTAATACTGGTAGGAAACGTAGAGCTATCCACCAGATTCAGATCGATTTGTACACTGGGGAAACTGCAGTGGGCTATTAAGTCTCCTAATGTCCAATGAACTGCAGCTCCGTCAAATGTTTAATCCCTAGGATGGTGTTAAATGGGTTCAAGGAAAAAAGACCACAGGAAAAAGGCCCACAGGAATAATGCTCACAGAATAATGCTCACAGGTGTATAAATGTAGGAAAAAAGCCCACACAGAAATATGCCCACCCAGGAAAGAGCTCACTTAGAAATATGCTCACACGAGAAAAAGCTCACATAGATATATGCTCACATGGAAATAAGCCCAATGATAAATAAAACACGTAGAAATATCCTTACAATAATCAATCAATAATTAATCGATTTGAACATCGTACACCTACTTGAATTTTTCAAAGAAAAATTATTTAATCATGTGAAAAATTATTGCACAAATACTCACATTAGACTTTTCAGAGGCGGTATGTAAAAGAATAAAAACTATAGTAAAATTTTACATGTACTGTAATATTTTATAGCACTGTCCCTGTACGAAATTTTTATTCTTGTAAATACCGATAATTAATTTTTTTTTACTCTACTTTTGCATACTTTTGATGGGTAACTATAGAAATTGATGTTTGAATGTAGTTATTTAAGTTTGGAGCCAAAAACGTTCTAGAAGACCACAGTTTCCAATCGAAGTGAGCAATCATTATGAAATAGTTTTCGAAAAATCTCCTAAAACCCCAAATCGTTACGAAAGCTTTCATAAAGTACTAACTTCATTATTTAATTGTAGCCATCAAAGTATGCGGTTCTCATTTGACGGACTGGAAAAAGATTTAGCCTGTCAACGTTTATTATTAGCTATTGTAAATACAGGGTGTACTAAAGTTAAAAAAAAAAAAAAAAAAAAAAAAAAAAAAAAAAACCGAAAAATATGAAAACTTGCGTTTGGTAATCGTGAATCATGTAAGAAACTATGAGAAAATCGATGATAAAATTAGATATTTATACATATTAGCTAATATTCAGTAATTTTATGTATTCATAACTTTTTGAAATATATATTTATGATTTATATATAATAAGGTATTTTACGTAATTTAAATAAAATATTTTTTTTATATTTACTATTTTTCTAAATGTTTATATTATAATATGTGTAACTTATATTTAGTATTATTTTATTTTTTTAACAATTAAAATTGTAATACTTTTTCACTGTATATTCTATTTCATTTTTCTTCCTTCTTCCTCACCTTTTTCTAATTCAAAACGGTCCATTTTTTAATCTTATATAGCAGCTGAATCTGCGCATAAGTTATACAGTTTTTGATATACATACCATAGATGTTTTGGTACCTTAAATAATTTTTCTTCGAAAAATTCAAGTAGGTGTACGATGTTGAAATCGATTAATTATTGATTGATTAATGTAAGGATATTTCTACGTATTTTATTTATCAGTGTGTTTATTCCCATGTGAGCATATTTCTAAGTGAGAATTTTTCCATGTGAGCTTTTTTCTATGTGGACATATTTCTGCGTGGTCTTTTTTCCTGAGAATCTATACCTGTGAGCATTATTCTGCGAGCATTTTTCCTGTGGGCTTTTTTGTGAGCATTTACATTTAAAATTTTGAACTCTATGAGTTTTAATGCTATTAATTTAATTTTGTTTAAAACTGCATGTTTTCATTCCATAAAAGTATGAGTGAGAAGATTTAGTTTTAAGAATTTAATTAAATTAAACATCCGTCTAATAACAAAATTTGCCTCAAGACTACAACACAAATAATGAAATATGTGAGTAGGAACTTTTATACATAGCGGTAACCCACGGGTATTTCATATTGTTGTGAGGTAGCCGCCCTCGGTTACCGCTCTCTTCTTTAGCATCGTGTCTCCTGCCCTCAAGCAACCTTTTAAGTGGTACTCTTCTCGGCCAAAGGGATACAAGATATTAGGTCGACGGAGTTTCACGTTCGATACGAGTAGGTGCACTTTTAAATCTATTACTTAAGCAATAATTATGCTCACGCAATGAGTTTGAAGCCTGTATAAAATATGGCCTCTTTACTGTTCCGCTGTTTGCATGTTCAGTATCAGTCTTCACTTTAGGATCTACCTAGAATAAAGTTCTCTATATGAAGCAGGGAATGTCTCACCGGTTTCATCATTCCTTGACAAATGACTAATCTGGAGTAATCTGGAACCTTTGTAGAAAATGTATTACACATTTTAAGGAAATAGAAAAATTATTTTTTGAAACATTCTTTCTTTAAACATTTCAAAGAAACTGCTTTTATCTGGTTATGTGGTGGTCATCTTCATCAGCATTACAGCTGTATCATTCACACAGCAACAAATTTTGCACTTCCTGTTTAAGATTCTCTTCATCCCATCCATCACTGTAAGCTCGAATGCTCTTCAACAGACATTTTCAGAACCCTCATTGAATACATTTCTTTACCGGATGGCCAGTTCCTATATAAAACCGAATAGTGTCATCTTCGTAATCCTATTTGGCTCCGCTTGCCGGACCCTGTTGACAGAATGCTCGCTAGTATGGTAGCTCTAAATACCAAGCTGTTCTCTCTTGCATTTATTCATCGTGAGCAATTTACTCCCTGCCAAGCTTACGGAAAATGGATGATGGATCAAAAATTCCGAGGACTTGTTTTATATCTTCCAACGGAAGACCCAAAGATGGATAGCAAGGTGAGAACCGAAAGAGAAAATATATATATTTTTTTATTTTGTATATTTCAGTGAATTTTTATGCTTCGCAAAATATGGATTTGATATTTTATGGAAAAGTATAATGTTATGTTATTCAGAGTTTCCAAACTACAAACTGCAAAATATATTCTTACATATTATCTAGAAAGAATCAATACATGAATGACTGATTTGCTATTGTTATGTCGAGAATTTCAACTATTAATATGTGTTTCAAATTATTATTATTCTAATATTTTTATTTGTATTCATGTGTATTTTAATCTGGAAAAAAAGTATTCTTAAGCTCTTAAGGTTTTATTTACCTCATTATTCTTGAGTGGGAATAGTAACAAAGGCGAGAGACGGTTGCGAGGACACACATCTGGTTTATGGCCTTTCCAACAATGAAGGTAGTAGGGTATGTATTGTCGCCTTTTAGCTAATGCTTGTGAAACGGAAATCGTTTTTCTTGTCGCTTTGGCAGTTTTCTTACTTCAAGACAGTGGGAGGTGTACTAAGTTAAATAATTGGATACTCGTAAAAGCTAGTTTCGCTTGTTAGTTGGGGGTCAATTTTTTTTTCTCACGTTATGTGAGTGCAGATGTTTTTCGGATTGCATTGTCAGATTTTCTGGTGTTTGATTCGTCATGGGTGTGTCATTTTCTCAATTTAGATAACTTAAAATTCCGGGATTGGTAAGATTTAATTTTATGATTTTTTTGAAAGCCTATGAACTCACAGAGGCGGAGAAACCGAGATTTCCTGGGTGCTTGCACCATGCTAGAGTTCATTCTGATTCTGATTTTCAAGAAGAGTAAGAGGAGAAAAAGTGGGGGCTTGACCCTTCGGGTCTTGCTTCTCGCGAGCCGCGTGAACAGCCGGCAGCGGGTATGATTTTTCTCTCGGCTTTTAGCTGGCGAGAATTTGCGTTGGCATAAGGCATCGAGCTCAGCAGAAGAATTTCAATTTCTCTTATCCCAAGAATTGTACGGCAGATTCTCTTGGTGATCCTGACATCCTGATGCGGTATTCCTGCTTTTTACCGGCTTTGACTTTCTAATTAGATTTTCTTCCAAAGGTGCTCTACGCTTATGGTGAGTTTCGGGGCTTCCAGAATGAAAGAGACTCGTGTAGGACCCTTCTAAGGTGTGCATTGCTGTTTATTCTGCCTGTGCCAGCTGCGTCGATTTTTTTTCATCATTCCATGCTCTGTAATTTATTTATTGTAAGGACAGCTTCAATGGTGTTGCAACCAAGTCATGTTTAAAATTCGCAAGAACTGTCTGCCTCCATTAACGATGATTTTGTGAATAAAGGACAGCAGGAATAATGTGGTGCTCGAGTAAACTTTGGACGCTGGACGATCTGTGGAGCTGTCAAATCATATTATTAAATCAGTATACGAAGGTATTCCCGAGTAAAGTGAGTGTTGCAGTTTGGACTTCACCCCGGGAGTGATTTTGTTTTATTTGTTTTACTTCAATAATTATCTTAATACTCAAGCAAGAGTCGTCATTTTAATGTTTGTTGAAATTTGAGCAATTACTTAATTTAATTAATCGATGTGGAAATTATCAGTGTTCTTAAAGTGAATTACCATGATAAATACTTAAAGTTAGAAGATGAAATGGGAGAAAATACTAGTGTTACACTTATGATACAGTAGAATTTGATAATGTTAATCTTAATTAATATAAGCTGTAATTTGGTGTAGTATTAAGTGTTATTTTGCTTGGAAAAATATGTATTACTGATCAGTTATCCATTATTTAATTATATAAAATAGTCAAGAATTTAATAAATGTGTGTTTAAAATTTAATGGCATTTGTGTATTTATGCTGTGTAAATTTTACTGTGGTCTGTTATGTCCCTCCATTTGTTTGAGCCTGGAGGCTTTTAAGAAACATGGAGTTTAATTGAATTTGGAGTTATTGATATTTCCTTTTACATAGGTTACTCACAACGCAAACCTTAAAAGTTAAATTGTACTATACCACTATACGATTGATTGATAGATTTACTATACGAATGTTTATAAGAATGTCGAAATGATATATGAATATTATGAATTAGTTTTTGAATGTATTTGTTATTTGATTTTTTTTTTTTTTTTTTTTTTTTTTTTTTTTTGTTACTTTTGTCCGGCACCATCAGTCAAAGTCCAAAGTTAAAAGGTATTTAAACACAAAATAAAAATTTTAGATATAAAATTGGTGCCGTGAACTCGCGACTGGCAGACCACTAGAATAATTTTTGTGTATATTATTTGAGTCTTATTTTATATTTGATTTCGATTTTGTTTTTATGTGTATGAATATTACATTTTTTGATTATAAATGATGAAAAAAAAATTTTTTTTTGCGCTCACCTAGATCTTTGTTCCATTTATCCTTTAGTATAAAGTTTTTGGTGAGAATAGCATTTGTGTTAGTGAATTGATTTTGCTATTGCATTTTTGCATAATTGCTTTGTAGATTCCTAATTTTAATTAATTGAATTAGTGTCAGAGCAGTATTTTTGTGTTCAAGAATTAGTAATTTTCTTTTAAAAGAACTTGAGATGTGTTATTGGATTTGTTTTCCATGGAATCAGTACCTAATTGAATTGAGTTAAAAATTTGGATTTTTGAAATGTTGAAAAATCTGAAATGTTTGTTTCTTAAAGTTAATTTTGGTTAGATTTGTAAAGTTGCGCGGGACCAGTGATTGTTTATTTAGGGATTGATTGAATTTTTTTTTTTTTTTTTTTTTTTTTTTTTTTTTTAAGTTAGTTTTCAGCGGGAGTGAAGTTTCTTGTTTAGCTTTTCTGAGTTTGAGTTATTAATTTTCTACCTAGTTTGTGATCTGTGAACATTTATTGCTGTCTGAGAATGTGTGAAAACAGTAGAATAGAGAGTTTTGCGTTTTACAGCAAATTTTGAATTGTGAATTTTGGAAAAACAAAGATTTCTTGAAAAGGTAAAGCTGATTTTGTTTGGAATTTTAGAAATGTAGTTAAAAGGTATTATTCTTACTCTTAACTGTTGGCTTTTCAAGTGGTTTTAATGGTAGTTTCATAGTGAGGTTACTAGTGAGTGGTGTGACATTTGTTTTAACAGTGATCTAAATTTTTTTTTTGTTTGTCAATTTTTGAGCTTTAATAGTTTTATTGCTTTGGTTTTGAATTAATTTTTTTTCTTTGGTTGAACTTGTTGCAGTGTTGCAGTATCTTTAAAAGTGGATGTGAAATGTATTTTGGAAATTTAAACTTTGATACTAGTGGAAGTGAAAATTTGTTTGAGAAGTTAAACTTGATTTTATGGTATTAGAAATTACTTATGTGAGTTTAGTGTTGTGGAGATTTTGAGAAGAATTTTGATTCGATTTTGAGATTTTTAAGAGTGATTAACTCCACTGAGTTTTGTACTGAGTTTCTGTTTCCAAGTTGGTTGTCTTTCAAAAACTTTTTCTTTTCTGGTTTCTGGTTATACTGTGTGGTTACTGAAAATTTGTGATTGCTCTTGAGGCTTAGTGTATTTCAAGGAGTTTTTGTTTTGAAGTGGTTTAAGGAGAAATATAGAATTAAGTTTTGCGGGATTATAGATTTTGAGATTTTGAGTTTGAGAAGTTTGATTTTTTTTTTTTGTGTGTGTGTGTAAACACTTCCCTCTTGTCTGCTTTTGCATTTTTGTAACTGCAGTTTTGTAGTTTTGTTGTGAAGTAGTCATGCTTACGATTGCTACCTAGAGTGCAATGCATACTCTTCTTTTCTTTAATTACTCTCCAGGATCTAGACTTTGAGGACCTTGGGGCAGCATTGTTTGTTTTCTTTAAAAATTGTGGCAAACCTTTTGATGGACACTTTCTTGTTTACGTGTAAATTCTGTGTGTAACCTGCTTCAGTTCTGTTTTGTGGATTCATTTTGGCTATTTTCAGAATTTGATTTTTTTTTTTTTTTTTTTTTTTTTTTTGTTTCAGCTTGAATTGTTTATGAATTTGATTTTTTTTAAGAGTGTTAGTTTTGTTTTCTTGAAAGATTAGTTAAAGGTTTTTCTTCCATATTTTACAACTGGTTTGGTCTAGGAGTTGTTTGCATTTGGTGAATTTCTTTTAGTTTTCGGTTTCGAGTTCTTGACACAATAGTGCTTTGTTTTTAAGGATTTTTTCGGCTGGTCCGAATTTTAATTTCCTTGTTTCCAAGTAAGTTTGTCTAAATTTTTTCCCCCTTTTGCTTCTAGATGTGCACTAGATTCTTTCGGCTTAATTTTTTTTTGGTCAAGTTTCTCTTTTCCGTTCCTAGGGGTGTTCTCCGTTTGTTTCAACTTCTGGTTAAGTTCAATGTTTAATTCTTTTAGGATTTTTTTTTGTCACCGTTGGTTGACTGAATTGTTAAGGTGTTTTTTTTCCCCTCACTAGTGATTTTTTTTTTTGTTTGTGTAATTTTATTAACTTGTTTTGCAAATGGATTTTTTTTATGACACTTCACTCCGGTTGCTATTTAATTCGTTATATGAGTTGTATTTAGAATTTTAATTTAATGTGTTAAACTTAATGCTTTGTAAGTAAATTTTTAATTTATTTTATCACTGCTCTCCGTGACAACTAGTTTTGAGTTGATTATTTCTATGGCACTTAACTTGGTACTATTTTGAAATTCTGTTTTGTTTTGTTTTGAAAAAAAAAAAAAATTTTGATGCTCAAAAATTTTTTTTCCCTGGTGCGTGGGGGAATATGTTACGTCGAGAATTTCAATTATTAATATGTGTTTCAAGTTATTATTATTCTAATATTTTTATTTGTATTCATGTGTATTTTAATCTGGAAAAAAAGTATTCTTAAGCTCTTAAGGTTTTATTTACCTCATTATTCTTGAGTGGGAATTGTAACAAAGGCGAGAGACGGTTGCGAGGACACACATCTGGTTTATGGCCTTTCCAACAATGAAGGTAGTAGGGTATGTATCGTCGCCTTTTAGCTAATGCTTGTGAAACGGAAATCGTTTTTCCTGTCGCTTTGGCAGTTTTCTTACTTCAAAACAGTGGGAGGTGTACGAAGTTAAATAATTGGATACTCGTAAAAGCTAGTTTCGCTTGTTAGTTGGGGGGCTTATTTTTTTTCTCACGTTATGTGAGTGCAGATGTTTTTCGGATTGCATTGTCAGATTTTCTGGTGTTTGATTCGTCATGGGTGTGTCATTTTCTCAATTTAGATAACTTAAAATTCCGGAATTGGTAAGATTTAATTTTATGATTTTTTTGAAAGCCTATGAACTCACAGAGGCGGAGAAACCGAGATTTCCTGGGTGCTTGCACCAGGCTAGAGTTCATTCTGATTCTGATTTTCAAGAAGAGTAAGAGGAGAAAAAGTGGGGGCTTGACCCTTCGGGTCTTGCTTCTCGCGAGCCGCGTGAACAGCCGGCAGCGGGTATGATTTTTCTCTCGGCTTTTAGCTGGCGAGAATTTGCGTTGGCATAAGGCATCGAGCTCAGCAGAAGAATTTCAATTTCTCTTATCCCAAGAATTGTACGGCAGATTCTCTTGGTGATCCTGACATCCTGATGCGGTATTCCTGCTTTTTACCGGCTTTGACTTTCTAATTAGATTTTCTTCCAAAGGTGCTCTACGCTTATGGTGAGTTTCGGGGCTTCCAGAATGAAAGAGACTCGTGTAGGACCCTTCTAAGGTGTGCATTGCTGTTTATTCTTCCTGTGCCAGCTGCGTCGAATTTTTTTTCATCATTCCATGCTCTGTAATTTATTTATTGTAAGGACAGCTTCAATTTTGCTGCAACCAAGTCATCTTTAAAATTCGCAAGAACTGTCTGCCTCCATTAACGATGATTTTGTGAATAAAGGACAGCAGGAATAATGTGGTGCTCGAGTAAACTTTGGACGCTGGACGATCTGTGGAGCTGTCAAATCACCTTATTAAATCAGTATACGAAGGTATTCCCGAGTAAAGTGAGTGTTGCAGTTTGGACTTCACACCGTGAGTGATTTTGTTTTATTTGTTTTACTTCAATAATTATCTTAATACTCAAGCAAGAGTCGTCATTTTAATGTTTGTTGAAATTTGAGCAATTACTTAATTTAATTAATCGATGTGGAAATTATCAGTGTTCTTAAAGTGAATTACCATGATAAATACTTAAAGTTAGAAGATGAAATGGGAGAAAATACTAGTGTTACACTTATGATACAATAGAATTTGATAATGTTAATCTTAATTAATATAAGCTGTAATTTGGTGTAGTATTATGTGTTATTTTGCTTGGAAAAATATGTATTACTGTTCAGTTATCCATTATTTAATTATATAAAATAGTCAAGAATTTAATAAATGTGTGTTTAAAATTTAATGGCATTTGTGTATTTATGCTGTGTATATTTTACTGTGGTCTGTCATGTCCCTCCATTTGTTTGAGCCTCGAGGCTTTTAAGAAACATGGAGTTTAATTGAATTTGGAGTTATTGATATTTCCTTTTACATAGGTTACTCACAACGCAAACCTTAAAAGTTAAATTGTACTATACCACTATACGATTGATTGATAGATATGATATACGATTGATTGATAGATTTACTATACGAATGTTTATAAGAATGTCGATATGATATTTGATTATTGTGAAATAGATTTTGAATGTTTTGAATTATTTGATAATTTGTTATTTGATTTTTTTTGTTAATTTATCTGGCACCACAGTGAGTCAGTTAAGTTTAAGTTATAATGGAATAAAGTATTTAAAATACAAACATAATTTTTTTCTATATAACACTATCGGAAATCCCTCTTTTTTCCTTTGATACTTAAATGGATATTTTCATTCCTTAATTAAATTTTATTTGTATTATAATCATTCTTAAAATATCACTACAACAATTACTTACACAGGATTCCTGTACTTAGCATATATATTATAATTATTTATTAAATTATTAACTTATTCTACTAAACAATATTTACTCTACTACTAATCCGGAAAAAATCTTTACAATAAAGCAATCTTAAAACTAAGTGCAGAAGATAATTACTCAGGTACAAATTTTATGTCTTTTATTTTTTATTCTGCGGTCCTCCATTGAAAGCAATTCGCTGATCAACATTGTTCACTGATCTAACTACTAAAGCTCAGAAGAATCCCCCAGTGATTTAAAGGATGATTTTTACAGGTTCCTCCCATCATCGCCAGACGACTTTAATCCGTTAGCCCGTCAGCATGCTCTTTTGCGAGGCTGAAGATTACAAATTCCAGCATAACCTTTCGAAGCATATGCTCTTCTAGGTGTATCTTTTAAAGATAAACTCTTGAGGCAACAAAGTCCAAAAGAAAGATGATTTTTTTCAACAGAGAATACAAAGAAAGTGTTTGAATACCAGGTCTTAAACAGTAGCGCCGATATTAGGTAGTCCTAGGTATGTGATTTTTCCCTCAATGGAACAAAGAGTCCCAATCCAGTAATAATAAGACAAATCGAACTCTCTTGCTCATTTCTTTCTTTGGTGAGATACTTTCGCATTCTAAGCCACCGAAATCACACCATTCTTTCGACAGACGAGTGGAACCGGCTCGATCACGTTCCCATACCTCTTCAGCTGTAAGGGGCTAAATTTATGTATTGTTGACGATTTTTTAAAATTCTAAATTCTATTTATTTATTTTTTGTTTGTTTTAGTATTTAAGTACCTTCGAGATATCTGACTATAATCGGAAACTTCGAGAATGCAATTTTCTTGTTTTCTCCTTATTTATTGCCTAATGTTGTAAGAAATACAGAAGGCTTGCACCAAAATACGGTTTATACTTTTTTAACATTAACAACGCAAAAATATTTGAAATGATCTGGTTGAACATTTTGTAATTGAATCTGCAACGTCTGAATGCATGAAAACATACAGACATTCTATGATTCTATTTTTAGTTCTTTCATAGCTCACCGGGAGGAAGACAGTGTTAAGTTTCCTTTCAAGAAAGGTAAATGAGTTTAAAAGTGTTATCGAAAAACTTGCAGGGCTTTTAAAAAGTCATCTTATTATTTCGACTATGCTTTTACTTTTGTCTGTTCACACTAGAATCCAAATTAGATAAGACACATAAGCGCAAAGATTTTAAGTTCAAGACAGAACATTTGGCAATTATTGCTGACTGTCATGTTGTTAATTCAGCCTTCAAACGGGCTTAAATTGGTTTTAACTTTTTTAGCCGTAGTATAACAGTTACGAGATTATGTGAAAAGAAACTGCAAGTAATCTGAAGAAGACCATGGACCTCTGGAATACCTGCCCAGCGTGCAGAACCACTACACCACAAAGGCACGCTAGGAAGGCGGGAAAATACCTTATAAAACCACTACTATTTTATAGAAATACTGAATGCCTTAAGAGAATTCATACAGATATCTAGTAAGCAAATCGCCATGTAGGAACAGCCATGATACTTTTCGAAATAAGTAAAAACACCTAGTCTTTTTACAGTTTATTAACTAATTCATTAGCTTGATAAGGAATAATCAGATATGACATCACGTGCATAATTAGTCCTTCAACCGGCAAATGGTTTAGTTAAAAAACAGGATTTACAAACCTCTCGTCGAAAAGAGACATTTTCTTGGTTGTAATACCAAATTGCTCCTTGTGTTTTATACCTGGATGTATATTACTTTAATATAATGCCTTAATTTCTTTGGACTGATTTCAAAATGCACATCTATATAATTTCTTAAAAAGTTACAAAACGTATTCTAGACAACATATCTACGGTCTTGACGGTCATAGTGTTTTAAAAAGCCTGCAGACATTGTTTCTGCTGAGGATTTATGAGATATGACTAACGAATGTAGACGAAGACAGAAGCCTTCATAGTCATTTTCATAAATATTTTTGGGTTCACAAGGAAACCAAATTACTTACCATATACAGGTTATCCAAGGATGAATGATTGGAATTTATAAGTTTTCAATGAAGTATATATTATATGAAATAATGATCGAAAATTTTATCACTTAGTTTAATTACTCAAAATTCTAACGACCAAAATTAATTAGCTACTTTTAAAGTCAAAAATCGCACTTAGGAACTTATCAATAAAGGAAATGTATGTTGCCTAAAAAATATCAAATAGACAAACGTGCTGTCAGTCGCTGCTCGTGCTTATGAATTCTGTCCAGCATCATGCCATGATGCTCTACATAGTGAGCAGTCAGCAGAATCACAATCTGAAATTTTTCTCTAACACGTCTGTATCTTTTCACTTGCACTTTTTATATCTCCATGGGGGAGTGGTATTTCCAGAATACGTTTTAGTTCCAAAATTGCAAAAGCTGATTAGTCAGGATTTTCACTGCGAACTTAATCAGCTCGGTAGACGAGAAGAAGAACAGAAAATAAGATCTATGTTTAGCGGCAAAGTTTATTTCCTTCAGCAAAAGTCGTAGTCGCACTTGTACTTCATGCAAAGACGTATTCGCAGGTAAGGCAATGTTGTTATCTGTGGTTCCCTCGAAAATGGGTACAAGGCCTTGTTGGCTGAGTAACCAAATCGGTACGAACACCAGGAAACCAGACCATGCGAAATGATGGCGGCGTGTTTTTGCTCCTAAACAGCCGTGTGCAGAACAATGTACAGAAAACATCCCCTACAAGTTATTATGCAAAGAACAAGTACAAAGCAGAATGCATAAAAAGCGAGACATAGAGCCAGGTAGTTAGAAATTACCCGAAAATGACAATTTCTAGACAATGCTCTACAATTCGAACAGCAGCTCTATGAATACACAGGCTCAGTGCAGCTATATGATTTATTATTGTTCTAATCCTAACAACGATACTATTGATTTATTTATTTAACTATATTATGAGGCTCAGCTATGAAATATTTTCGATGGACTTCTAGGAAAGGAAAGCATTTCTAAAAAACTAAGAAACACATTAAACGAAAGTTTATGACTCTATTATTACCCAACAAAACCTTCAAATTTCAAAACTGGAATTTAAGGGAAAGAAAACATGTGGAATCTTGATTATGTGCAAGGACAGTCATACACAAATAAACCTGCGAGACTACTTTTCAAGTCAAGGAGTTGTTCTCAGTTGAGACGATCACAATTGCATAATAGATAGACAGGACAAAAGCATGTTTTGATAGTTTGTTCAACAAATGAATATATTTTAGAGGAGGTTAAGAATGATAATGTAAGAAATATTAAATCCCACAAAACTCAAAGCTGACGCAAAAAGTGCTAAAACGATAATAAGGTCAGACAGTTAATAGAAGTTGCGAAAAAGACTACCTATCGATATTCGATATGGAGAAAAGGCAATAAAAGAGACCAAGAATTAATTAATTAGAAGAGAACGAAAACAAATACCAAAAACTTTATCCTAAAATGGTTAAACAAGGAGTGTGAAAATGAGTAAATAGAAAGTCCTTTTCCCAATGATAGCGCAAAAAAGGGAACTTAAATGATCTAAACAGACCCGATGACATTCAAATCCATCATGAGAACCAAATGTTCAACCTGCAGTGGACCAGAAACAATGTCAGATAATTCTTAAAAATAATTTACTGTATTAATTCTTGGGCTATAAACATTAGCGTTGAAATGACTTAGCTTTCTACGACCAAATTTAGCATCTATCTTTTTTCTAAGAAGTTAAAAGGGATAGTAAGTTTTTAATTGGTTAATAATTTAGAACAAATGTTACAACCATTATACTGAAAAAAGGTGTGATAATATAATTAATAGTAATTAGCAGACACTGCAAAACAACAACAATTTTCGATTATTAATAGTATCGCTTTTAGATGCTTGTTATTTGTGGATGTTAGAAAGAGACATACAAATTCAACTTCTACAACTTAAAATGTTTACTTTCTTAAAATGCACTGACTAAATAACTGATAATAAAATTCAATAACAGTAGAGTATAGCCATTTTTCCCATGCTATTTACTTTGCTAATAACTTAGTGTGGAAGGTGATACACGTAGCATGTAAATCAGCAGTTACTGATATCCCTGAACAAAGAAAAGTTCCTTTTCTGGATCCTTTTTGGTTTCTCCCTAAGAGCACTTTTCCGGGAGCAATTACAATTCATGTAATGTAGGAAAGAGATCTCGTTTGTTTAATGGCAAGGTCTGCTTCCTTAAACGCACTATAATTGCATTTCGTGTGCTCGCTTCACAAACGTTGTGAAGAAAGCATTTCGAGACTAAACACAGCCAACAATGGTTGTCGAGTCTAATGAAACATAATATTCTGCAGTGGTGTAATTGCTAGATAAATTGCACAGATTTTGACGTAACTGTTAAGTGGTATTTTAAATTAAACAAAATAAAGAAAATACAAGCCACCAACATTCGAATCAACAACTTTTTCTAATTTTATTTCGTCTGCAGTACTTAACTACGTGAACAACATCTTTCTCTAATGACTTTCAGTCCTCCGTTAGAACATTACGTTATTCCATTCAATCTTAATTTTAATTGTCATAGCTTTTATCGAGTTAAATCGTTTTTATGCAATTGTAAAACTTATATATATATATATATTTCATTGCGAAATGAGTATTGCATCTCTTAGAGGATGCTCTTGTTAATGACAAGAAAAAATGTTACAGCCAAAAATATCACGATTAAGCATGCATTAAATAAGCAGAGTAAAGATACGTGTTATTAAAAAAAACATCGTAATATTTTTTCCAAATTATGCGTTGTAGTGATTCATTTTTTATTTTCGTATTTGTATTATTTCCTCCTTAGAAATTGTTGATGAATCTCATTATGCAATTTAATGTCTCGAACTAAAGATTTATACACTTTAATTATTATACTTATTATTATTTAACGGGCAATAGAAACTACATCATCAACTGCAGCGTTTTATTAAGAAAGCTGCAAAGGCATGCGCAGATGTATGCCCATGTGTATATTTTCATGAAGTAACTTTTACCTCCTTGATTTTATTTTAATTAAATGTTTACTTTCCTTACTGCTTTGATGCTGTTTAGATCATAATTTTGAAGACTCGAATTTAATACATAGAATATAGAATCAGTATATAATAAGTACTATACCGTAAAACATCTATTTATTTTTGGTATTTGAAGAAAGTGAGAAAAGCGTTTGTTTCTTTAAATACCGATCGACCGGACTGTTTATTGCTAGGTTTCTGAGAATAAAGTATTGGGTTTTATGAAAATAATTGTAATACTGTGCGTGAGAACGTTTAAAAATATAAAGTATAACATTTTACATAATCGCCGTTAAGGAGAAATTACATGCATCATTATTTCAAAACCTAAATTAAAATCTTTTCAAACTTTTAAAGTATAAAATACATGAATATATTTGAAAATGAATTTAGTTCCCTTTTCATCCCTCAAAATATACTCAGAATTTTGCTAATTGGGATATTTGTTCCACGGAAACCGCATTAAAATGTCAAATTTTATATTTACAGTAACTTTTCATCCATAGCTTTGAAACTATGTATTTATGAATAGAATTATATTCCATAAAATTATATTCGATATAATTCTATTGCCTTGTTCACAGAAATTTTGTAACTGGAAGTATACTATATCTGGAGTCATTATTTATGGAAATAAAACTTGTGGATTTGGAAATACACCACTGGAAAGAAAACCAGTGGCATTGCTTTAATTCAATCAATTGTTTCCGGAGTTGAATCCATGACAGTCACCCATTGATATCTGGCAGATTTGATCTCGTTTAGTCATATTTTTTATGAAGGATACCATAGAATTTTAAAAAAAGGAAAGAAAAGAAAAATGTTTTAAGAAAACCTGAAAAGTTTCAGATTTCCGCCTTCGCCCAAAACGGTTTGCTAAGGTCTTTTACGATACCGTAGAGTTTGCAGTCAACCTGTCTGCTCTTCCATTCATACACCGGCTAACCCATTTTTATTTACGTTGTTAGCTTTATTATTAAACATCGTTTTCTTCGCACGCACCCCACATGAATTCAAGAACAAAATCACACATTTTTTAAAAGCTGCATAGGAGCACATGTTTAGAATTCTAGATGCAGTGTTATATGTTGGGGTACCTTTTTTTTATTTTTTCAGTCTTTCCTCAGTTTATCACTTAATATTCATTTTTTTAGTAAAATGGCTAAAACATTTTTTTTTGTCTTTTTATTATTAGGTTTTTATGTGTTAACTTTATTTTTTAAATATCACGTTATTCGCACTTATGCCACATAAATTTCAACTCTGCAGCAAAATCACGAAAACTTTAAAAACGGCATATCTTAAATTCCCGACAGAGTAAAGATAAGATTGTAAAACAAATAATAATAAGATTGTAAAAAATGAGATTGTAAAACACATTGTTATATTGCTTGCATTACTCCTTTAAAAAAATAGAGGCTCGAGTGGACAACCGCTTAAAATAGTTATGAAAAAGAAAAAGTATATGACGATTTTAATGAGTCCAGCTAGTGTCATTTTATAGAAATGTTGAATATTTCTAATTAGATATCTTATGATTTAAATACGTGTTTATTTAAATAAATCACATTAGAAAGTAGAAAATGTATTCTTAAGAAATGTGTTTATTTCTTTTAAATCTTTTAATTTATTATTCAATAACTTTCGAGATTAAACTTGAAAATATCCTAGGCTTTACCTATACACATTGCACATTTATACACATTGCTTTCATAGAGCCGAGTTTGTTAATTAAAACTGAAAGATAAGTATCTTAAATTTTCACGAATGGCAACTATCTCGCGCCCTGGAGATAAAAACATTTTTATTTCGAACAGTGTTGCCACAGCTCGCTTTCAAATCATTGAGTTTATTAGCCATATATTCATTAAAGATTTACAAAATGGGAAATACATAATGAAAAAATTTTTAAATTCAAAATTCGGGCTCCTTGGTGCACATGTTCGGGTGGAGGATTACGTTAATTAGAATTTGATGGCTCTAGGTAATGCCGTTTTTCACAGTGCCAGGACACATGCATAAATACATGCAGATTCTTCACTATTTAATTTCTTTAAAAATAATACAAGGGGGCAATATTTGGTGGGAACAATATGATACGCCTTTTATAGTGAACCAAACAAAAAACCCCACTTCGAGACTAATAGCCCCTTTTAGCCTAATAGATGTGTTTCATAGGGCTATTACTGTATCTGAAACTGGCATTTTAACGATAAATATTTATTTGATAGCGAATGCCGTATGTAACTTTTCGTCTACCAAGCATTTCAAAAGACATGACAAAACAAGAACAAAATATGAAGTTATTTTATGAGTTTTATCTAAGTTCTAATATCATAGTTTGAACTTTTATAAATTTCCAAAATCTGCATTAATTAACTGTTATATAATTTAAACTTATAAAGAAGTTAAATGCCTACTCCCCCTCTTGTCACCGCAATTCTTTTTTAAATAAGTTTGATAAATTTCATGGATAACGTCTGAAAATTAATTCGGATTGCTAATTAGAGGTAAATTTTTAATTTTCTGAACATATCCACTAAGCTCGGAATGAAATACAGAAGAATGCGATTTTATTTCTATTGCTGAAAGGGATAAAACCTTACGAACATATAACCTAATAAATTTACTTAAAATTTGAATTTAATAAACAAAAACATATTACCTTTTTTCCTTGTGAGTTGATCATATCCTGTGCAGTCTGTGAGGAGATTAATTTGGGTGTATTTCTATTTAAAAGCAATATTTGTATTTTTTTAATAACTTTGTTATTTCAATACGGCTTATCATAAAAAGATCAATTTTAATATACCAGGCACGTGCTTGAAGAACGTATGGCCATCAAGATAAACCAGACACGTATAAGATTAATAGCAAGCGTTTCATTTGACATTATGTCTCATTTACAATGGGTCATGAAAAAATAGTGCATGCTTTTTTTGTTAGTAGCATGTGATGTTGAAAATAAATAATAATTAAATGCATTCAGAAAGTCAGATACGAAAAGATGTCATAGATTTTGGTTGAATAAGTGAATACTGTATGCAGAAGAGGTAGAATTTGTAACCGTTTGCACGCCACTGCATATGATTAAAGAATAGTTGATGTCAAGCTTGACTGAAATAAAGTGAAAATCATAGTTGAAAATAAACTGATATTTCGTCACTTTTATTATCTCATAAAAATCGAGATATCTGGTGCAGTTTCAAACAAGACGCAGTATGTTAATGATGAACTCCATAGTTTATATGTGAGTGAATGCTGCTTAGAGAACAATACCAAATATATATCTGGTGCAGAGCTGTAAATTTATATCCAATTTTAAGTTTACTTCCAAAAGATTTCGTTTCGCTTGAGCTAAATTTCATTAAATATACATTGATTATCGATGAGTTGTCATTTATATGGCTCTAGTTAATCCAGATTTCACCTGTTTTGAAATGAGAGAATCGGGATCAAGGGAGGTCTAAAAGACATTCAAAATTTGTATGTGCCCAAACAATTCATATATGTGGAAGCAGATGCACAATTTTATAGGTTAGTTTCAATAGTTGTACAGTAGTCTTATTAGCATAGACACGCAAAATGACTAATCAGCATGCTTACATAAAAGGTTTGAACAACTGTTCGGTACCTAGAGCAGAATGCAAAGCTTCTCAATGAGTAACTGACCAAAATTGAGTCATATGATTCATAAAGCTGAAACCATTATAGAGTGTTGTATACATATGATAGGACTTGAATTTCATGAAACTGTCAGCTAAATCACCAAGTTTAAATCCCATAAAGTAATATGAGGTCATTAAACCAAAATTTAGCACTCTAAGTATCTCAATAATTGCTTGTCTCTTTGTCCTCGGAATGGTCAAGGTAAACTAAATTTGAGTGACGTAGGTAAAAGTAAATTTGAGTGACGTAGGTAAAACTAATTTTGAGTTAAATGTAAAATTAAAATTGAGTAAAACATAAAATTAAATTAGAATTCAGTTAAAATTAAACCTTTTCCATCAAACCTTAGTCCTATAATTTTTACATGTCATGATGAGACTGAGAATAAAATGTAAATATATAAAGATATCTAATTTTTTGTCCAGTGCGAAATTCTTAACTTCATTGTAGAATTTTTTTGTTATAGTATAACTAAGCCGTCGTTGTTTTTCATTTTCTCCGAAGACTTACTTATCGAACTACACAGACTTCCTCTTAGAAATCTTTAATTAAAAAGTGATTAAAACAAGTTCATTAAAGATAAAAGGGGGAAAATGGCATTCGGAAAGCGAAAAAATCAACTGAGAGAGGAAAAAAATCCCCGTTTCCTAAATACCTTATTCCCATGCAATTCATAATTAATATACTTCGAAAACGAAAAGAAAAAAAAGTAATCGATAATTTTTTAGCAAAAAAAAATCTGTATTTTGCAAATTTATGGATTTAAGTAAAAAGAGAAAAAGAGATATGTTTTTAATAGCAATTAAGCGAGGTAGTGAGACTTTTTTGTGACGTATAAAAAAAGACCTCTGCTATCGTTTTAATGTTTATGAGAGTTCTTATGCATAGATGCCACTAACGAGCACTGCTCAACTGTACAGTTAATGTGTTTGTTATCTGCCATTAAAAAATTATCCAGAAGCAGTATGCTTTCCCCAGAACTAGGATATTAAATGTTTTCTGCAGAAAATATACTTTACCTACAGAGGTCCTCAATTAATAATCGCTAGGTTTCTACTTATGTACTGCACAGAATTCGTAATTAGATCAATTCCCGTCGTTTAAATAGTTATAAAAGATTTATTAATTGAACCTAATAAATAATTTATATCGCACAGGAAAGATCTTGAAGCAAGCTATCGAAATATTGATATAAATGTGTTATAATTGCTACGAATTCGTGTTCATACTAGTTCTAATCAAAACACAAACCGTAGAATAATTTGCCAACATGATTGCATAAAGAAATCGATACGAAAATTGAAAATATGGAATTCTAAAACGCATTTATCTATCCTTTAAATAAATTATCAGAACCAACTAAAGATACGAATATGTAAAATCTTTTGTTTAAAATCAAAAACACTCTTGAAATGCGTGATCGTCAAAACATTTGAGAAAAAATAGAATTATAATCTCTGGAAGCTGAATAAAATCTTTCTAAAATTACCATAAGCAGTTCCAGAAATATTGTTGCTCTTCTTTAGAGCTGAAAATCATAGAATATGTTCAATACAGGTTCTCTATTTATACCCTCAGATAAACTGCTTACATTCAAAGGATACTTTTACTAGAATGGTCACCATGACAGGTTTTAGGCAATTTTTAAATGTGTTAAGGAGATACACGCCTTTAAGGAAACGTAGCATAGAATGTATATTCGCGGTTTTTCGCATGCTGCCAATTAGATGCCTTTATTAGAAAAGAATTCCTAGGTTTCAAAGAGATCTAAGTCGATTTTACATTTATGTAATGTTTTATCATGAAGAGGAGTTATAATGTTAATGGTCCCAAGCGAAAATTCTAATCACGATCTGAAAGCAACCGACAGGTCAGAAATGTTTTTGATAAAATGAGAGTGAATTTATATACGTGCATATATATATATATATATAGAGAGAGAGAGAGAGAGAGAGACAAAAGGTAAGAAATTTAGAACCAGTTTTACACAAAGACCCAAAAGAAGTGAAATTCAGTACCAATTAATTTCAAAATACTCTATCAATATTCAAAATAAGAATTAAAGAAATGTGAAAATTAAAAAAATATTGTGACACTATTTATTTTTCTAATATATTATTTCTAAGAGACCGAGTCCAAAAACAATATTTTTAGTTAATTGTAAAATTTTTAAGCTTTTTTATTTGTTTATGAATTATGCTTTTATTTTCTAACTCGGCGTGTATGTTATAATACCTCGATTACTTTGGTAGCATAAACTAATTGGACATCAAAAGAGTATTTAAGGAACTATCCCCAAGTCTTAAAATAACACGAAGTCAGCATAAGAATGTAAAGAACCCTTTATTAACTCAAATTAAAGTTCACTTGGCTTAACTCAAAAAGGTAACGATTAACTTAAAATTATACTTAAGTTTAGCCTAACGTTTCACAGATTAATTAAGGCAACATGGCTCTGATTCGAAAATCGGCGCAAACAAGATTAATGGCAAGAAGCGTTAAACGCCATAGAAATCTAATGTAAGTAAAAGACAGTAACGTGGCTTCCAAGCAGGCAGAACAAACCCTTCCCTTTAATGACTTCTTTCTACCTCATGTGAATACACGTGCGCTATATCATTTACATTCTGGCCAGAAATTGTGAGATAAGAGCAAGAGCGAAAGAAAAGGTTGCTTCAAAATAAAGTTGACTGTTAAGTAAATTAAACAAATCAGAACAATGTTTTCAAAATTTGCATTTAATTTTGATTTTCCAGTTATGAATTTAAAAAAACTGCGTATGGTTTTGTTTTTTCAACTGTTGGATTATTATTTTGCAAGTTTTGTTTTTGGAACCTATGTACTTATTTTTTTATTTATCCATTATTTCACAATCGTTTTGAATTTCTCTCTTTTTTGATACTACAAATTTTGCACTTTACTTCGCCTGCAGGGGTTGGACTGTTAAAGGCACAGATAACTTGTTTTCCTCATATTTCTATCAGAAGAACCTGATATTTCCATAAAGTTAATTTTAAAGTTTTGAATTTTAATGCGTGTCCTTGTGTCCTTCTTAGTTCAGGAAGAGGATATTTCATATATTTACTTCTTTTCATTGTGCCAAACCTAATGACGATACAGCGAAAGATGCATTATTTTTCATTTCTGATTTTCACAGATTTTGCCTCGTATTTCATGAGGTTTGCCATTGTGCCTCTGATTTTAGTTTTTTCATGTGGGTTTGCGTACAGGTTCGTCATAGAGTGAATGCACGGAGACTTGATACTGCTTGCTTGATAAAATTAATTTCACCAAAAGAAACACTTCGCAGTTCTGGAACTTAAACGAAAATAGTCTTACAACTCTTCACAGTATCAAAGAGTACAATCAGTAGTTACACTTAGAACTACTAAGAACGTTTAACATAACGCAATGAAAAGCGCATCTAAAAAGCAAAGCTAACCCGGAAATATCTCAGTACTCCAAATTCTCTCTAAACTAACAACTTCAACTCACAAAATGACAGATCACGGATCACTTTCCTACTGCCTTAAACTACTATTAGTTTTTCAGTCTCATATAGTTTTCCCGCCGAAAGATTTGAATACTTATTACTGGAAATGGTATGGGGGGAGCAGATACGGTTACAACTAATATAGGAATTAATCGTAGTTATTTGACTACAATACCCATTATAGTTATACAGGAACCAAATCCAAATGTCGCCAAATGATCACCAAATCTGGAAACTTTGGCGATTACTCACCAAACTTGGCGAAAAAATTAGTAGCCAGCTTTACGATATCTCGCCAAATAAATGAGATAGCCATTTACACAATGTTAACCCCTGTATTCTTACTTATCGGGCAGAATATCTCGCTTTAGATTTTCATGTTATATTATGCAGAAAAATACAACAATTCCAGGCATAATTTCACTAAAATTAGTTATATATGTAAAAAATTCCTAACAATATAAAAAATCAATAATGTGTTATGAATTTTAAAATTATCAGTAGATCCACCTTAAACAAATTATAAAAAAATTTCAAAAATAATAAGTAATCGTCTTTAATTTTGATTCATAATTTTAAAATGTAATACGTTTCCTTATATAACTTTAACAGCTTCTTGGGATGATTCAATCTGCTTCTACTAAATTTTGAACTTAATTATTAATTTAAGTATTTGATATATGTATTGTTGAGATATGCCTAGCGGCTACGCAGTGAGATAGCTTTCCCCCAAACCTGGTTGCAAAACGATGCTCCTCCAGCGGAGCGCAGAAAGAAGTCTGCCGGTTAAGCAGCATAAGTCAACGGCAGGCTTAATGTTGCTAGAAAGTGTCAGGGAAAGCTAGGTTTGCCAGATTTGGCGCGAAATCGCCCATCTAGCGATATATGGCGGCAGAATTGGCGATATGTCATAAATAGAGTGATAGCTTTCTAGAACGCATTTTTAGTGGTTTTTACGGGAATATTCTCGAAGGTAGGTTAAAGCTATATATACCCTGCCTATACACGGAGGCAGTGTCTTTAGTTCAAAGATTAGCTTGAGAGAGATCGATTTAGTCGGAAGCTGTACTTTTGTGCTTTGCCATGAAGCTATCTTCACAGTCATAGAGTGAAGGCTGTGTTACAGATTGCTTCAGCGTGTTTGTCGTAGTTTTTCCGCAAGTGTAGATGTATCTTTGAAACTGTCCGGTATACTAGTGCTTACTAACGAATAAATTGTGTTTTGATTCTTCATCAAGTGTTATCATCAGTTCATCCAAATCCACGAACCCGTAGAAAGCAACAGTAAGGATAATTTTAAACCGAAGAGCAGTTCAAAACCTCATTCAGTTGCGCCTTGAAAGAGCAGCAACAAGTGATAGTAATTTACTTAAATTAAATAATATGTTTAAAATTTATGTCATATTCACCTCGGAAAAAAACATTTGCGCAACCAAAAAAACCAGAACAGTGGAAAACCGCAAGGAAAGGGGAACAAACCATAGCAAACATTTATGAAATTACTGAATTGAACATAAGATCTGTTATGAGTTTAAGATTAAATACAGTTTTCCTGGTCCATGTATGATTAAAGGTACACTTTGGTATCCTTGCACTTTGGTTTCGAAAAATAATTGTGGGGATAATATTTTTATACAGAGAGCAAAAATTATATTCAAATTTAATGCCTTTGCCTTTTGGCAGTTTTTAGAGAAAGGCGCGTTAGTAAAAAGAAGAAATAGGAAATACTTTTAAATAAGATTCAGAATATATCTGCTTTTTCAAAGTCTCTTTATATAAAGCAAGAAACACTAGCCAAGGCATTCTAAATTTCACTCGAAAAGCTGAAAATAATAATATTATTAGAGAACTTTCTTACTTTTCGTTATCTTCCCAACGTGAAAAATTTAGAAAATACCATGAAAATAATTCCGCACAAGTTTAGAATCCGTAATTAAGCAGAATATGGTCTTACTGTCATTTACGTGTGCTCGATGTTATAATGCGATATAACTAAAAGTTTTTCTAGCAAGCCATTTCATTATTTGGCCACGCACTGACTTAAATGTTGTACTTCATACGAAAGAACGCAAATCTTTGTCGCCAATAAAACTGGTAGAATGAACACGTAATATTTTTACGCCTTGAAAGAGAGCATGTATAAAGCTTTCTTGAATTGCACGGAGTCTCTTTTATAAATTTAAAGGCAATCTGAAGCTGATTTGTTTCCAATTTTAAGGAATACATTTGGGATACGTTTTTTACGGCATACCAGATCCAATTCAGGCACTTTTTTCTATGGACCTGCATAGTAAAATGGTAAAAAAACAAGTCTTTTCATACTTTTGTTTTCAGTTTTTCAATTCAATTAAAAAAAATTCAATTTATGTGAAATCTAGAAAACGCACCGTCCAAGGCACAACTTGAATACCCTGTAAATTGAAGAAACGTGTTCAACGTTGGGTATCATATTGTCCTGTGAAAAGGTGAAAGATGGAAGATCCTAAGATATGGTCCATCGAAAGGTCATTAAAATCTTGATGTTCAAAGTACCGGATACGCGGATTATACGTATACGGCGTCTGCTTTCAATGGGCGTCTGCTTTCAATGGAATTCCGTACTTATCAACTCATGTGCTGGGCCAGTAAGAGTATCCGACATTCCTTCCTGTCCGTGCCTCTTAAATATATAAGGCCACCCTAATACTGTAAGCAAAAGCATGATTCGTCATCGACATCACTCTATCGATGAATCCATATGTGTCATTGAATGCACCATTGTAATTGCTGATTTCTGTGCTGCAATGTCAAAGATCATTGTTTTGCTGACAGTCTGCGGCGCTTATAGGCATCATAGTCCTTCATGTGCTGGTAGTGCAGCACATCCTATTTCCTGACTCAAAGAACATGAAGTGTTTGTACGATTCTTAACAGCAATGCAAACATGATATTTCACAACTGATGACTGGGAGTATGGACCATCATGAGAATAAGACCGTTATACTTAAACACATGGAGGATCTTTCTATCCAACGTTATCAGCTGTAATTGGAATTTTAAAGTATATTGTGAAGTTGCTTCATCTAAAATTTTACGTTACTATATACCCTATTTAATTAAGTTTTGGGCATAAGAAACAGGATGTTTATATTGTTTTAATATTTAAGCTTTCTGAAGACATTTTAACAAAGAGAAAAAAGAAATGATCTTACTTCATAAACCTACAATGTAAATAAATAAAAATTAATTATTGTTTCATTACAATATAAACACAGAATTAAACTGCTTACTTATAAGAAAACGAGTATATGATTCAAAAGACTATGATAAGAAGATGTAAAAGACTACAAGAAATCCTTTATCCATATTTTATTATTTCATATTTTAATAAATATGGAACAAAGTTAAAGCTAAGTTATACTACAAATATTTCTTTTTTATAATAAAATAATCGTTTAGTTTGAACAATAGATTAATGTCACAAAGAAAGAAATGTGATTTTCAGTCATCATCTATTAAACTTCAATTATATAACACTGAAATGTTAGAATCTTTACTTTTGATGAATTAGTATCTATTTCATAATTTTAGAAGATAAGTTACGGTGGACATTAGAATAAATTTTAAGCAACGGATTGAGAAAGCTTTTAAATGGGACAGGTTATTTTATGTTGTTAAATTGTATATTGGTTTTAGGGAATCTCAAAATTACAGTTGAAAGAAATCATTCCTGTAAGTAAAAGTTTTAACTAAGTCGATTCTTTCTTATCGCCTTTCCATCCTCGCAAACGCTCTTGATTAACTCCACGTTCCTAATCTTTTTCAAGAAGGTTTTGAGAGCCAGCCGTTCTGATTTGATCCCATAAAAAGTCTTTTTGACAATCTCTACTTTTAACTTTTATGTTTTTCAGCGCTATAAATATTTTTAGTTATTTGTATCCTAATTTTTTGTTATTAATCTTTTGAAAAACTTTTATTTATTAGTTGAAAATTTTATTTAATTATACTAACTCTCAAAACGGAACAGTAATAAGTGAAGATCTAAGTCTATATATGGCATACACAGTTATTTATGCATTATTTATATTCATTCCAAGTATAATACGAACATAAATACTATTTATCAACTTAGAGAAAACCTACAGTTGAAAATATTAAAGTACTCTTTTCACTGCGATACACGCGTAAATTATGCATAGTAATATAAAAGCGGTAGAAAATATATATGTACATAATAATTAATTATTTTGCAACATCTACATTTCATTTTTATTTTACATTTACTATCTGTAATCTAATTTAATAAGTTAGTTCTTTAAAAGCAAATAAATTACTAAAACTCTTAAAATATGCGACGCAAACAATCGTGCAATGACTTTAAAAATAACACTCTTTACAAAGAAAATAATTTTCGAAATTGCGCTCAAGGGAGAGTATGAGCTTCGAAATAAAATTTAATGCTGTCTGCGTGGGTAATAGATTTAATTATTTTTCTTTCTTGATATTAAAAAATAATTCTTTTTATTCTTAAAAATTAATTTGTTAGAATGGAAAGCTGGAAGAAGGTAAGTACAAAAAAAAAAAAAAAAAAAAAAAAAAAAAAAAAGAAAGAAAAAAGAAAAAAAGAAAAAAAGAAACAAAAGAAGTCCAAAAAATAAAAACTGTTTTATGGCGAGAGAAGGAAATTTGCTACGATTACTTTATTCCCGTCAAAACAATTAAAATAGGAATACTTATAATTTAAGACTTGATTTTTTTTCTTTAAAATCTTTTACAGAAAAGAAAAACCAGTGTACAAAATTTTAGAAATTAATTTATGTACACAAGGATTTCCGCTCTTCTTTAATATTGCTAATTTGCTACATTTATATTAAATAGTATTAAGTACTCCCATTATTTAAATAGATTATATTGTAAATTTACGAGCCTTCAGTTAACTGTAATTAACATATTATACCTTTCTAATGCAAATAAATTTCTTACACAGATAAGTAATTTTGCAAATAATTTCTAGTTATGACTCAGTGAATTTATCAAATATATATGTCTTATTAATTGAATGCTCTCTAGAAACAATTTATATAACAAATATTTTAAACAAATATTTTAAAGAATATACATCTGCATTAATTTTCAGCTGTCTTGCCATTACAAAAGCCATTAATCCTTTAAATGTATCCTTTAATTTTTAGAAAACAGTCATAAACAGCAGTACTTTGCATATACAGTTTTAATAGCAACAGTAATATTTTATACACACATTATACTCGAGAAAATGAGCAATAAGACAATATTTAACAGCAGTAATAATACCAGTGCTAATAATAACGATAGCATTAATAATAATAATTTAACGGTAATGATAAGTGCGATTAAATGACGTACAAACTAATGCTGCTTCCTATATTTTTATATTTGCAGCACTTATGTATGTATAATTTTCAATCATACATCATGTTCAGTTACAGTTGATTTGAAAGAGGCTTGTTCAAACGAAGTACATGATAAAGCGCAACATTCAGTGTTTAATATCTTTTAAATAGCTTTAGCAACTAGTTACGATTTGGTAATCTAACAAAAAATAAATTACACTGTAAACTTATTCAATTTGCATTACTTTTATAATCTAAATAAATATTTTAAATAATGTGAATTTATATGTTTTGCTATCCATGCTTTAGTTTAGAATGTTATACATATTTTTAATTGTAGTAGACAAAAATAATGAATTGCTTTTTAAAACATGAAAAAAGTTTTTAAGAGAAATGTTTGATCCGTTTACTGCAAAAAGAAATGTTAGAATGAAGTCGCATTTTAAAAGGAAGAAATATTCGATGCGCATTACATAACAGTACTGTTTTTTTTTTCACAAATTTAGTTCATTATGTCTACTTAGCAGGAAAAGCCAGCATTTTAGAAAAGATTTTAATTCTAAAGGAAAGTCATTCAAAATATATCAATAGTAAAATTTTCTTTCCATTTTCATTGAATTCTTCATTTTAATTGTGGCGCCAGTATAAAGATGCAATGAAATAATATGATAAAATTATATTGTATTTAAAAGATAATATCAAAATATCTCTGAATACATTTTTAATTTCAAATGTTCAAGATCACTAAACTTATCATTATTTCTGCAATATGTTTGATTATTTTGTACTGAAAACTGTATTGTTTCAGTACAAAATCAACGAATCAGTGTTGTAAATTTAATTTTAACAAAATAAAACAAATTAAGAAATGAAGCTTTTAAAAAATAGCAAAAACTTCAAGGAAGCCTCACAATATTACAGAAAGCTCGAAAGTATGCTATTAACAATAAAGTAATGTCAGTCAGAATATACAAAGCACAAAAAGATTTTTAAAACATTTTCGAAGTTATTAAAGTTATCAGAAAATGTAAAAAAGTCTGTTAATATCAATTAACACGCTATTGACCTACATTACATTCAAGAAATACTTAGATTCAAAGCCTAAGAATTGCATTCTTATACAGAAAACAATAAAAATTTATTTTTGAATATATCTAAGAGAAAAATATTAAGTTTAAAAAATACTCAAATACTTTTCTTACATTTCTACATTAATTATTTTATTAATTCTTAATAAGTGTCATAAGTTAAGAAAATAATGTTTTTTCCAGAATATTTTCTGAGAATTTAAAAAAAAACATTGAAATTATTCAGATATTCTCAGAATGTTCAAAATTCTACAGTACACTAAAAGTGTTTTCCACATGCAAATACTTTATTATTAATTATTACATGAATGAAAATGATTTAGTTTCTTCTTTCAGTTTAAACTGCGTGGAACAAACAGAAAATGTTATTAAGTAAACAGCAAAAAACATTTTATCAATTTTTTTAAATAGTCAACTTCCTCACTGTATTAAATTTTCGTATGATGCATTTACACTCCATTCAAAATAAAAGTAAAAATAATAATATATTATGAGAAAGTACATTTTAGATACTCGATGGAAAACGCAGCAAAAATATAAATAATATTTTAAACTAAGCATATATTTTTGTTGAAGTAAATAAATAAATGTTTAAGAGGATTAAGCTATTTTTGGGCATAGAATACATGAAGCATGTTTCGAAAACGCATTTTCGAAGAATAAAAAACATTAACGTTAAAGAATACTTAACAATTAAAAACACAAAAAATAATTTGAGTTTCATAAAATAATTAAAGTAGGCCTCCAAAGAGTTTAGCTGTAAATTTTAAAGTTCTAAAATTAATATAACAAGGATTTTTTGAAATTATTTGCAATATTGAAATTTTGCCAACTTTTTTCAGTTAATTTAAAAAAATAAATGAAAAATTTCAGAAGCTGAACATCGCTTTCCTTGTGGTATTTTATTACAAGTCTATTCCTGAATATTATAAAGCACTGGATGTAAAATTTTCCGTGCGAGTTTAAAAAAAAAAAACTGGCTCGTATTTCCGTATAATTTCTGTAAATTTAAATCAGATAAAACACTTTTGTTAACTTAACTCTGCCTAAAATACATTTTCTAATGTTTTAATGCACATTAATATGAAACCATTTTTTAACCGTTTCACTACGTTTGTGCTGCTAAAAAGGGATACGATACTCTTTATATGCCTAATATATAATTATTCTCTTATAAAGTCGAGATTAGCGAAGCTCGCAAAACTTATGAACTTCGTTGTGATCAACATGGATGTGAAAATATATCGGCAATCTAAAATCTCCTTACTACTAAAATAGAAGTTTGAAAATAGTAGTATCGATGTCCTGTGTCCCATCGAAAAAGTCTCTAAACCTGAGTGAAAAGTGTAGCTCTTAATCCATTCGGGTACAAAGTAATGACTATCCTTTTCTGTTCATATTTTTAAAGCCTCTCAATGGATCTACCACATCTCCAGAGGTACGCTGCGTAAAATCACTATTGGCTATACGCTGGTAAATCTGATATTAGCTTCTGCGTGCATTTTTAGTATTTTAATAGCCATAATATAATCGCTCCCGCTTTCATATCTCAGAACACGAATAGTATACTTTCTACATGATAAGATATTATTGTTGTTAAAATTGCTGAATTTTCACTCGTTGTTATGATTGTATAAGATAAAGATTAGAATCTTAGCATTAGATTTTTAATAAATATTAATAACCTTTTATTAAATCCCATTAATTAATTATATGGTAAGAAAATTAGTTTAATTAATTATAATGATGATGATTATTTTAAATGTCTCCGTATTGTTAAACAGGGGAGATTCTTATCTGCCCAGCTTAAATGTCCACGAAATACACTTGAATGTTACTTTCATGACTGGAGACACATACTTTAACTTGGATACCTTTCTACGGAAAAGTACCGATAATTTTCTATGGATTCAATTTCAGACTAAGAGGCTGACAGCACAGGCGATTTGGTATTTTTTCTTCTGCATAAACATTTATATAAGACAGTTACCTTAGAAAGTCTTTCCTAAAAGCAACTGTCCCCTTAGACAAATAATTCTCGAATGCTTTGCGTAATCAAATAAATCAAAGCAAATATTTCTTGGATTCAAATGAAAAAAATCCCTTCAATCAAATCGACATTTTTAACTGCAAATATTCAAGATCACTAAACTGATCACTATTCCTTCCTGCAATATTTTCTATGATTTGTACTGAAAATTCAGTACTCTTTATTTAATTTTTTTCACATAATGTAAAATGTAATTGGCAGTATTAAAAAATTCTTATTGATACTAAATATAGTAAGGATAAGTTTAAACTTCGTTACCTTAAGTATTTTTAACATGTCAATTATTTTATTTTTATTTTATTTATTTATTTATTTATTTATTATTTGTCAATATTGAAACTTGTGACTTCTTACAAAGAAACGTATTATTGTTTCTTTAAGAGGTGAATCATGAAGTATAAATGGGGAAATGTTATTAAAATACCATTGTTTTCTTTTGGGGGAAGAATTGCAACCATCTGAAAAAGAAGGTGTATAATTACTTCTTTCACCAAAACTTCAAGCCGATAACAGATAAGGAATGAAAATATAACTGCGTAAATATTGGGCAACTTATACACAGGCATTTTAGAAAAACTGGGCTTACCGCAATACCAAGCAAAATCTAACATTTATATGCAGGATTTAATTTGTGAGGGATTGGGCTTACCTGTACGGAAGTGTTAATTTCAGAATATTCAAAAAACTTAATTAAGTTAAAATTTATCATTTATTTAATGAAACGTTCCAAGAAATAAATGACAGAATAAATATTGCTTCCAAAAATGTAAGTAAATAAGTCTTTAACGGAAGGGGAAAAAAGAAACACTATAAAAGGTAATCAATAAACACTAAAAATGAAAATGAGTAATACTAAAAATGAAAGCAAACCAGGAAATACCAATTTACACTTTTTTGGAAAATAAATCGTAATATTTCTTTGACGATACATTTATGATATTTTACAATAAATTTCCTTTCAAATAACTTCCCTATTAAAGCATAGTATGAAAATACATTTTTCTTTCATGTTTACTAAAATTGTAATTTTTGTTCCCTATTCAGATTTTAAGAAACCAATTTGCATTGTAAGTTAATTGCATTATTTGATTCAGAAGTATGGGAAGCTGGAAATCATTAAATGCTTAAATTATAAATTGCGCGTTTATTTATCAAAACCTGTCTTTCGAATTTTGCTTACAGAATTACAGTGGAAATAAATCGATTTTAGAAATTTAAAGCTCAGTTAATATTGCAAGTTAATGTGAGAATAGCTAGAGCTCTATTCATCTGTTAATATCATACATCAGCAGTTTGGATCAAAGCATTTATTTCCTCCGATGCAATTATAACTTTAAATCCATGTTTTCGGAAGCCGTTCTGGTCAGGAATAATCAATCCAAGATCAGTCCCATTTGGACAGTATGAAGGACGGGCTTGACAACGCTATACGGTTTCGATGGACTGCTGGCACGGCCTCATTTCGGTGGATTAATAGAGGCAGCTTCGTCTGCACTTTGTGATTTATGCAGTCGATTGTTCTACACTGTATATATTTATGTATTCTAAACTTTAATTTTCGCCTCATTGAGTTTTAAATCTTAATACTGGGTAAGTTAAAATATTAGATAGAAAAAGTTAAAATATTAGAGTTAAAATATTAGATAATATAACTAGAACACTAATCTTGAAAATATAAGAAAGTTAATAAGAAATACTGAGTGCTCATCAATTGTGCAGTATAATTATGTACATGCAAAAATGAATTTTGTTCCTTATGGGCAAGAAATGTTTAATTGGGTTCAATCAAAATAGGTGCGCACTTTAAAGTTTTCCTTCTGGGAAACTTAAACCGTGGCCTTTCTATCTAGAGAAAAATTCTGTACAAATTAAGGTCCGGAATTTTATCTAGATTTGATGCTATTATATTAGTACATTCAGGGTTTTGCAAAAGCTTTATTATTTAGACATAATATAATGGGATGAAGGTGTATGTAGTTTTTGAAATGTACCTAAAAGGTACCCTACTAGTTGACCATAACACTAAAAATACTCTTACTACAGTAAAATACTAGTATCAATAGAATTTTTTCATCGCGTTGTGTAAACCGGATTAACCCTAAAACCAATTTGAGAAATAGACTGGTGAAAATCATGAGCACACAAAATAAAATAACCATAGATTGATCTAGAAAATGAACCTATTTATTTAATTCTTATGCAATTAATATATCCATTACTTAGAAAATCAAAATGTATTCAAGCAGTTCTAAAACTATTCAGTTTTACAATCCATACTCTTACTGAGTAATATTACTTTGACTTTAGCCTTAAAATCTCTATTATAATTACTTTTACAATCAAGTAAACATACCAGAAATAAACTATGAATAAATGAACAATACCCTCCCCGGGGAGAAGAAAAAATAAATTTAACAGTTTACACTTTCCAAAAAAAAAGAAACACTTCACACAGAATAATCAATACAAAAAATAATATTGCAGACTATTGCACTCAATACCATTAATTATAAATAGACAGCTTCAGTTATTGCACATAATAATTTTCTATTTTTTTTAAGTATAGTTTAACCGGATAAATGTTATATAGTTTATGCTATTACAATCCTACAAGCAAAGTTAATCCCTAAGAGGAGCAAAGAGGCTCAAATAATGACACTATTACAAATCAATCCTCACCATGCAGGAACTCCAAAAGTTCAATTAAATAATTTCATGAAGAGCTTATTTTTCTTTTACAGTTAAACTAAGTTGGAATAATTTAAATAAGGTTATAATTCCTTAGTCAATCTAGTACTTTTACTTAATCGACACACAAAAATGATTTCTATAGAGTTAGGTTAAATTTATCAACTACAAAAAAAAATTTAAAGCCCAACAAATTAAATCATTTCAATCCTTTTAACTGCAGAAATCTATTACCTCAGATAATTAAAGCAAACCAAAAAAAAACTTATCTTTTACATCCAGACGGACAGCTATGAGATGGGAGAGAGGACAACCATCTTGAACAAATGGACGTCGTTTTCCTGAATAAGGCGCAATCATTTGTTAATAAGAAGCAGGAGAAAGTTCAGGAAAATGGCAACTTATACTATGCAAGATGTAGGACCAAAAGGTAGACAAGGCAACGGTGACAGCAGGAAACCATCCCTTCATAATGTTGACGAAACAGCCGATTCAGTTGAACTGGAGCAAACTTCCGCCAATATGATTCTCCGATGCTCACAGAGAATACTTTTGTTAAATTCGACTCTGAAGCGGAAATTCTGAATGAAAGTTCAATTCGGATGCAACGTAAAAGATGAAAAGTCCCTAGAACTCCGAGGAGCAAGAAATAGGTGACACTATATGTGGATCTTCGTTACTCTCTGGGTACGGTGTAATAGTTGTTTCCTTCACGACGGTTATACCCAGGGTTGGAAGCACTTGATGACATATTGAAGAAAAAAGGAGTAGTACGATGGAAAATGTAGCTAGTATCGATGTTTAAGGTATTTAAATTTTTTATTATCTCATTCCATTATTTCACTTGGAGCAAATCATTAAGTAAGTCTCAGAAAGCAACGGCCTAACAACGGCCCTTCCAGAAAAGGAATTATCTCGAGCATGACTCCGAAAATCAGCTGTCGGCTAGCGCAACCTCGAGTGGCAAGTGAAAAAAAGTCAAAAAGGTGACCTCGTCCCCCAAAACAGCCCGTAAAAAGGGGACACGCTGGAATATCAACTTGGCACTGCTCACTCCCCGCCAAAAATTAAACCAGTTGCAACCTCAGCATTCCTTCATGTTAACAACCTCGCCAAAGCCACCACTTTGAAACCCCAACGGAAATTCCAAGTCGCCAAGCCGTCGCCAATCAACCACGCCTCGCGAATGGGGAGAACTTGGAATTTCAACAACCCTGTAAGCAATCCCAACGAAGGAACGCTGAAAACTCGAAAAAAAAAAGACTATTTTACCGGAAAGAGGGCATTTCTTCCCCCCAGAATCGAAATCACAATGACAACGGAAAAAAAAAACTATTATTTAAAGACCATAACTAAAATGCAATTAAAGCTAGGAAAACGAAAGTTATGTCAAATTAAAGAGCTAATTTTTCTGCAACCAATGATATTAAATACTAAGAAATCGACTTAATTTTTATCATAAAAAATGAGTTTATTACATGAAAATTAACCTATATCCATTGTCTGAGTGTACAAGATTGAAGACGCTGTTCGCGTAAACTCGAATAGCCGAAATATATTACACTAAAATTAATAAGCCAAATAAAACAATATAACCAAACTTGTTGTGTAGCTAAAATTTTGAATATTTACGTCGCGAATTTCAATTATTAATATGTGTTTCAAGTCATTGTTATTCTAATATTTTTATTTGTATTCATGTGTATTTTAATCTGGAAAAAAAGTATTCTTAAGCTCTTAAGGTTTTATTTAACTCGTTATTCTTGAGTAGGAATTGTAAGAAAGGCGGGAGACGGTTGCAAGGAAACACATCTGGTTTATAGCCTTTTACTAAAAGTGGAGGCAGTAGTGTTGTCGCCTTTTAGCTAATGGTGTTTGAAACGAAAATCGTCTTCCTGTCGCTTTGTTAAGATTGCAGTTTTCTTACTTCAAGACAGTGGGGGTGTGCTAAGCTTAGGTAATTGGATTCTCGTAAAGCTTAGTTTCGCTTGTTAGTTGGGGGTCCATTTTTTTTTCTCACGTTATGTGTACAGATGTTTTTTTGGACTGCATTGTCAGATTTTCTGGTGTTTGATTCGTCATGGGTGTGTCATTTTTCTCAATTTAGGTAACGTAAAATTCCAGGATTGGTAAGATTTAATTTTATGATTTTTTTTAAAGCCTAGCTAGGCTAGAAATTATTCTGATTCAGATTTTTGAGCGAAAAGAAAAAGGAACAGCAGAAAGTTTTGCGGAGCTCCCCCTTTGCGGGGCGAGCGACTTGTACCAGCGGGCTGCGGTGATGGCTGTAGCGGAGTCTGATTTGAGTGAATTTTGAGCAGCCGCGATGTGAAAGAGAAAGATCGTGGGGCGCTTTGCTCTGCTGTGGGCTTCCTGAGCAAGAGGGACTGGGTACCGTTTTTCTTTGCTCTAGAGCAGGGGTCTCCAAACTTTCCAGCCTTAGGGCCATACTGATTATTCCAATAAGTTCCGAGGGCCAAAACCATATTATCATTGTTGCCGGTGGTAAAAAGTGAAATAGTCCACTGATGAAAAAAAAAGTCCGAAAAAGTACACAACGTTTAAAAAAGGCTGCAAATCGGACTAAAGTCCGCAAAACGGCAACACTGCATATTATTAATTTTCCTGTCATTATCTGTAATTTCTAGATTAATCGTAGAGTACGAGCCATGAGGAGTAACGTGACACGACATCTGGTGGACACAAGCGGAAATAGGTAGTACCTTCTATCGCTAACAGATGGCACTAATAGCACGTACAGAAGTCAGTTCCTATGACACTGTTGTGAAATAAAATAGTGCGTACCTCCTTAAAACGTGTTTGTGCGTGTTTAAGACATCTTTGTAACAGTATTTTGATTTGGTGTTGGTGTATTTAATTATGGCAAAGCACACTAGGGCTATCTGCCTAAGAGGAGGGACGCCTTTCGTGGAGGACTTTCTAAGGGAAACTGGCTCGTATACACGTTACACATGGGGAAAACCACGAAAACGCCCATGCAGCCAGCCCGTTCGCGGGATTCGAACCTCGGACCGAACTACCAGTGTTCAGCGACTTTACCGCTCGGCCGCTGGTGGGCTATTTTGATTTGAATTGTTGCTTTTGTGTGTGATTTAGTAGTATGGAAAAGAAGCGAAAAATTGATAGTGAATGCAGAAAATTCAAAGATCAGTGGAATATTCAGTATTTCGTAATTGAGTCCAGTAACAAGGCGCTATGTTTGATTTGCAATGAAAGCATAGCCGTTCTCAAAGAATATAACATTAAACGTCATTATGAAACAAAACATTTTCAAAATTACTCAAAATATACAGGAAGTTTGCAGACAGAAAAATTCGAAGCTATGAAGCGCGGATTGAAATCGCAGCAATCTTCATTTACAAAACTCGAAACCGAACAAGAGGCTGCAACTCGTGCCAGCTTTCGTGTGGCTCTTGAAATTGCAAAACGTGGAAAACCATTCACCGATGGAGAAATGATCAAAGAATGCATAATTGCAGTAGCCGAAGAAATATGCCCTGAAAAGGTAAATTTATTAAAAACTGTCAGTGTGTCAGCAAACACTGTGGCTCGAAGGGTAGAAAACATCGCTGAAAATATATCCTCTCAACTGTTCGACAAAAATGGACATGTTGAGTGGTTTTCTTTGGCCTTGGATGAGTCAACGGATGTGTCAGATACTGCTCAGGTGTTGATTTATATTCGAGGAGTAGATAAAAGCTATGAAGTGCATGAAGAACTTCTTGATATGTATAGTATTCATGGCACAACTACTGGTACAGATATTTTTAAAGGAGTTGAAATGGTCATTAATCAAAAGAACCTCCGAAGGAAAAACTTGAAATGTATTACAACTGATGGAGGCAAAAACATGAGTGGGAAAGATAAAGGAGTGGTCGCTCTTGTGTCAAAGGCTGTAGAAAATGACGGTGGTTCAAAACCATTAGTCTTACATTGTATCATTCATCAACAGTCTTTGTGCGGAAAATGTTTGGATATGTCTGAAGTTCTGAAACCAGTCATATTAACTGTTAATTTTATCAGATCTTTTGGGCTGAATCACCGACAATTATGACAATTTATTGAAGAGATTGGAGAAAATGACTTACCTTATCATACTGCCATACTTTGGCTTAGTTGTGGGAAAGTCCTTCAGCGCTTTTTTGAACTTCGAGCAGTGATCGAAATTTTTTTGAATGAAAAGCATCGCCCTCTTACTGAATTACAAAACAACGCATGGCTGTGGAAGTTAGCATTCTATGTTGATTTGACAAAACATGTGAACAAAGTGAATTTGAGATTGCAAGGAGGAAACCAGCATCTTCCTGATTTATACACTAATATCAAATCATTCCGGAAGAAATTGATACTGTTTCAATCACAACTATGAAGTAAATGTTTTTCACATTTTAAAACGTGTGAAATATTCAGCCACACCACTGAGACTGAGTTTCCTATCGATTTTGCAATCGAAACTTTGAGTGCTTTGAAAATAAATTTTGATACTCGTTTCTCAGACTTTGATGCCATTGCGAATCAAATTAAGATTTTTTAGAATCCTTTTGATACTGACATTGAAACCCTAGCCCCGGAACTTCAAATGGAAATGATTGATCTACAATGCAGTGATATAATTAAGAACAAATATCAAAACTCATATTTGTTGGAATTTTATAAGTCTTCCACTGACACAATTTGATAATTTGCATAAATTTGCTCATGAGCTGTTTTCTGTTTTTGGTACTACTTCTTTGTGTGAGAAGACCTCCAAAATGAAGTGCACAAAAAATGTTTACAGATCAAAATTAACTGATGAGCATCTTAAATCTCTTTTAATAATTGGTAGAAGTAAAATTAGTCCACAACTACAAACTATTGTCAGTGGAAAATCTCAATTACATAAATCTCATTAGTATTTCATATTTCATCATGCTTGTTATAAGTTATGTTTTTATTTAAAATGTATAAAATGTTAGTTGGATTCATTTCAATAATTTGTTAGTTATTATATACTGAAGTTAAATTTTCTGCATATTATACATGTCTTTACTCATTACAATTCTGTGTTTCTTTATCCAACTTATCACAAAAGCAATAACAATAAGCATACAACAATGTTTTGAGTAGTTAGCCCATGACCATATCAATGTAGATGTCATATTAATAATTATTCAACATAAAATTAGAATACTTCAGTAAACTAAATTTAATTTGCTATAAAAAATATGTTCTTTAAAAGGAGTTTTCAAGTATGCTAGTTCTCCGCGGGCCGGACAAAATCTGTCCGCGGGCCGGATGTGGCCCTCGGGCCGTAGTTTAGAGACCCCTGCTCTAGAGAATGCTTTCTTTTCTGCGGGATATTTAAAAGTTTTGTGCGAGATGCAAGGAACATTTTCCTGCGTGATGTATGGAGAAATGTGCGCGAGCTGCAAAGAGCATTTTTACTGAGAGCTGATTACTCCTTTAGTGCGAGATGTATAGAGAAAAATCTACCAAGAAAATTTAGCAGATTTTCTCTCTTCACCTGAATCGCCGGTTAATCTCCAAGAGCCTTTTTCCGAAACATTCAGCATAAAATGTTGCTTCGCCGCTTCGATGATACAAGTGATCGCTCTAAAACTTGTGTATATTCAGCTATCTATTATTGAATTGAAATAAAGATCCTTCTAAATTGGACTATTGGTTCCCACCTAATGGACAGGTAAAGCGATTCCTGGCTGTTTGAAGAATTATTAGACTGTAATTTCCACTCGTGATTCCTAATGATTTTTAGACGCTTCAGAAAGGGTTGTCCCAGAAAGAAAAATGGGCTTGGGTCATTTCCATGTGGTTTGGACACTAAGGATCCTGCTATCAGGAAAAACTGTTTTACATCTGTGAGTAAAATTTTTAAGTATATTTTCCCTCTCTCTCTCTCTCTTAGTTTTCCCGAATGCAGAACAGTTAACAATCTACCTGTATATTGTTATCAACCTGTATATTGTTTATCTACCTGTATATTGTTATTACTTATATAAATTAAATATTACAGTTAGTAACACTGAGAAGTTATTTATAATTTCAAGTGAATGCCAGTTTTAGGAGGATTAAAATTTGTTTCACCTACTGAATTTTGTGAGCTAGAAAAACGTTACCTTCTAATTAATGAGAACCTGTTATTTGGAGGATTAAATTTTGTTACACCTACTTAATTTGGAAAAAAAAAATGTTAACTTAATAATTGTTGAAGTAATTGTTGAAAGCTGTATTTTTGTGTAACAGATGCGATAGTTTTTCATAGTAAAAATATGTGGTAGGGGATACTGATCAGTTACCCAAGTATTTACTAATAATATATTATATTCAAGAATTTAATAAATGTGTGTTTAAAATTTAATTGCGTTTGTGTATTTATCTTGTAATATACTGTGGTCTGTCATGTCCCTCCATTTGTTTGAGCCGGGAGGCTTTTAAGAAACATGGAGTTTAACTGAATTTGGGGTTATCGATATTTTCTTTTGCATGGGTTAATCACAACGCTAACCTAAAAGTTAAATTGTACTACCATTATACGATTGATTGTTTGATATGTTATACGAATGTTTCTAAGAATGTCGATTTGATATATGAATATTATGAATTAGATTTGTTTTGAATTATTTGATATTTTTTGAGTTAGTGTGTCCGGCACCATGAATCAAAGTTTAAAGTTAAAAAATATATAAAACGAAACATTTTCAGATATATAACAATGTCCCTCCATTTGTTTGAGCCGGGAGGCTTTTAAGAAACATGGAGTTTAATTGAATTTGGGGTTATTGATTTTTCCTTTTCCATAAGTTACTCACAACGCAAACCTAAAAGTTAAATTGTACTACCACTATACGATTGATTGTTCGATATATATTGCGTATGTTTATAAGATATCGATATGAATATTTGATATGATAAGAATGTTTTATATTATATTTGATTTTTAGTTAATTTATCCGGTACAACAGTCAGTTGAGTTCAAAGTTAAAAAGTATTAAAAAACAAAATTCCTTATTTAACAAAGGCAGTAGAGGATAAATTGAATGAAATTCCGTTAAGTAAATGCAAATATTGTATTTTTTATTTCAAAATACAAGTATCGAACTGCTTAGAATATTTTTCCATTAAAATTAAATATGTTAAACTCTTGATTGTACGAATATAAGTCACTTTTGAGGTATACTTTTATAGCAAATGAATGCCAGGTATTCATCGTCAAATATGAAAACAGGTCTGAACCAAAAGATATGACGATCTTAATTTGCTTATTTTGTTTCAGAATTTTTTTTATGTTATCCTTATCGTGTATATTACAGTTTAGTAGCTTAAAACCATAAAGAACTGTGCTATATAGATTTTAAAAAAAATGTAAGTAGGAAGTCAATCAATACCCATGAAGCTTAACGTATGAATAAGACTTCATTCCATTCTTGATATATGTTACCTTGTGCTCAAATCCGATTGCTGTACTGCAATTTTATTTTCTGTGGTCGTGTATACGATATATATCTCTCTACAGATGATTGATTACATGTTTAATAATTGATTCAAGGGTTAAATAGCAAGACTAGTCAGATGCTGGTATTTATTGTGATTTATTTGACACTACAACATTGTTGAATACTTCTAGTCCCGCCTTTGGTGGTAATGTCGAGGCAATTCACCAAAGCAGAAAATAAGGCGTAAATTTTTTCATGCCACGATATAATGGGATTCCTTTTACAAAGTAGTTTCAGACTTTGTTGACTCATAGAACCCTTGAAACTATGAGGTTTCTTACCAGGAACCCCATTCCACCCTTAGAAAAATGTATCTTAAAATAATATTCAAGATAGACCAACATGTTAAGGTACTTCCTGCAAAGATAATTAATGAAATTGTATTGTATTTTTATTAAAACTGTTAACATAAAATTAATATAATTTACTCATTAAATACATTAACTCGTGCTCCATGTGTCATCTACCCCTGCATTATAATTAGCCACAGAGCTGTAACTGCATTTTTTTTAATCTATCGAAGTCTTATTGATGTTACTGTAATTGCAATTTATATTCTGCATTTGATTTCTTTCTAGAACTTGTTTTTATTGCCACATACGTTGTAGAGACATTAGGTATTTTTGGAAGCAGGCGAGATGAAAAATTAGCAACGCCTTCGCCGGGAATCGAACCGCGGACCTTTCAATTATGCGCTGAGCGTGCAGACCATTACACCACGAAGGATTGCTAAGAAGGCGGGAGAAATACCTTATAACGTTAAAGATGATTTTTCACTTAAATAGATTTCTCGAAATGGCATTAAAATTGTTATAGCTGTGGGAGAAATACTTTTGCATACACATCACTGAACAATAGAAGAAGCGGAGCTACTTTCCCACATGTATGTGACTGCTGTCGTCGCATTACAGACGCCGGCAGTCCACATACAAAAACTCTGATTAAATTTATATCTTTATATATTTTAGTTAATAAACAATGCTTAATTAATGTAAGTACTTGATAATTTTCTTTTCGAATTTTGATTTTGACCCCGGGCTTCGACGAAAACACAGTTTGAAGAGAAAGGCAAAAATGCAAAATACCCTGCTGTATGACAGAGAATCCAGAAGGGTGTGATAAATCTTTAATTCAAATGTATTATTTGATCAGTAACAAGATTAATCAGGTTTCGTTTCTTTCATCAATAATCCGTTCACTTCAGATTCCTCTTGAAAAAGATATTCAGCTATACACTAATTAATTTTAAACAAAAACTTCTTCAGATTGTGTAGATTATTATTTTGCAATCAAAGCAGTTCTTGAGGAACGTTTTGCACATATCATTATATATTACTTAAAAATTTTAGAATTATTTAACTTTGAGATTTGCATCTGAATCATGACCGTATTTATTTACTTATAGACTATACGGTAATGGATATTATACTACGAACTGCTAATTATGCAAATAACGTTTCAAATTTTTCTAGATCGTATTTATACAAAACTTCTCTTACCTTTAAGCAACGATTCGCTTTAGGAAAAAAACTACTATTACCATTAAAAAGGTTTGAGCTCGGATAAAATTTCCTGCTGCATGCATTCAGGATATTCTTACATAATCAAATACCCAAAATTGCAGCTGAAATAGATTAGTTCATTACTTTATTTTTTACTTGAAGATAAGATGTAGAAGACTCAGTTTTATGCTTGTGACTTAATATTAGCCCTTCTATCTACATATCTGTGCACCTTCTACATAATTCGCCGAATTATTCTCAGGACCTTATCCTTAGGACTTAGTGTCATAATGATAACAAAATAAATTGAGGTTTAGTCTTTTAAGTGCTAGACTGAAAATTTCTTCTTCTCATGGTTTATAGATGTTTGTAGCAGAGTTTCGTTTTGAAAAATGGTATTCACCTCAGATTTTCATGTGTTCGGCAACCAGTTCTAACTTAGCATCAGACATTTCTTGTTGTATCATATTTATCATGATGCACTAAAATTAGAGGGCTCGCAATATAACTGAAAATCGCTAGTAGTTCTTGTGAGTTCTGCCTTAAAATTTACACTACTTCAGTGCAGCATTGCTGTATTTTTTCTGTATTACGTAACATCACTCATCTCTTCTCTTTGCTATCTTTGACTTATTAACATTCTTCGGGCCTCTGGCATACCACTACAACCTCTCGGTTTACGTGTTTATCACTTAAATATATGTGTATACTTACAAAATATCATGTGTACTGCTATTTACTGTGCTTACTGAAACTTTTTTGCATTAATAATTAATTATTTCCATCACACATTTGCTGTGTTGTGTACTGTAACTCTCACTACGTGCTCAGTTTCAAGTTCTGCGCAAGTGATAATTTGTGTGCACTTTACATTGTAATTCTTCCTGCGGGTTCAATTTTAAGCACTGCTCAAGTGAACTACAGTTATGCAGTGGCTTTGTGATCTAGTGTATTCAGTGAATTAGAGACTCAGTGCCTTAATATAGAGATCTCAACAGCTTCCTAATATAAGACTTCAACAGCAGTGCTTTAATACAGAGATTACAGTGCCTTAAGATAGTTCCTTGTTATAGTGCCACAATTTAGTGCTCAGTATAGTGCCTCTAATTGCCATAATATAGAGATTTCTACAGCATTCAGTGAGATAGTCTACACAGTGAAATTAGAGACTTAGTGCATAATTTTAAAGATTCCAATAGCAATTAGTGACTCCGTGGAATAGCAGAATAATTTATATATTTTTTATTTATCATTAGTGATTTCATACAATAGACTCAATGCAATATGTCTGAAATGCGTACCTCCACACACTGCAGTGATCTAGATTTGCCAAATCATGTAGTTTCAACTGACTTCTCATATAGAGAAAAAATAAAAGCGGTCTTCGACGAGAGCGTACAAATAGCCAATACAGTTCGAGGTAATAAAAATATATTACCACGCCTCATAGCCACTCTAGAGATCTTTCGGGACATCACATTACGTGGAACAGAGGTAGTCAACAAAGACGTGAACACTTCTGTAATCCCGCGCTGTACCACTGGCACTAACACCCCTTACCCTGAGGTGGTTACTTCAAGTACAAACACGGACTCCCTGCCAGTAACAGCAACTACGCAGGCTCCTAGGAACACAGGGGAAAGGCATAGCCACTTGAAGTCAGCGACAACACCATCAGCGATTGTGCCCCAGAAACCAACCTTTGCGGCAGTGCTTAAACAGTTCAGTAAACCCAGTCTGATCATCAACCCTTTAGGGAGTATCCATCCACGTGATCTAAGAACACAGTTACAAGAAAAGGTTCCACTTAGTGAGATCCCAGTTGTCGTCAACGCTATCAAACCGGCTCCAAAAGGCGGACTAGAAGTTTTTTGTAATACAAACGAGGAGGTACTCAAGTTACAGGAGCACATCAAAAAAGCTGAGGTCCAGGCAGAGGTTCGTCTCAGGCAAAAGAGGCAGCCGAGAATAGCCATCCATAATGTTCCAGAACATGTTAAACCAGAACAGCTCATCGCAGAGCTCAGCGCAACAGCAGGTCTATCAGCAAGAGTATACAAACCCCTGTTCCGACTTAAAGAGCGCCGAGCAAACAGAGTCAAATGGGTTCTCGAGTGTACCACGGAGAGCTTTGGAATCGCCATCAACATCAGACGTCTGTTCACAGCATGGCAGGCTCATACTATCACGGAGTTCTTGGGAATCCGTAGATGTTATAGATGCCAGCATTTCGGGCACTCCCAGGATCTCTGCCGCAGCAAGAAACAGTTCTGTGCCTTCTGCGCTGGGTCGCACAACACCAAAGTCTGTCAAGCAGAGTCACCAGTCTGTATCAACTGCGGGGACTGTAACTACCGCAACGGCACCTCCTACTACTTTGAACATCCGGCATACCACCCGGAATGCCCGATGTACCAGAGAGGCGTCTACAACACACGCTGCAACACACAATACTAAAGCTATAACATCACAGCAGCCTACCAATGCTATGTTACTACCTAATGCGTCTGAAGAAAGCAACACTTTCTCACAAGAGATCCTACCGACAAATATCGACAACCCAGTCAACCTGATTCTAACTCATTCTTCAGCAGGCTCCATAAAATGCACGCAAATTAACCTCCAGCGGGCAGAAGCAGCTAATACTCAACTAGTGCAGCATGTCCTCGATCATGAGATAGATATCATTCTTCTCCAAGAGCCTTACTGCAGAAATGGCGCAATAGCCTGCCTACCACTCTCATGGAAGATCTTCCAGCGGAAAGCGCAACTTAACGAACTACCCCCGAGAGCGGCGATCATTTGTTGTAATCCACAATGGTCCCCACTCATTATCAAGCAGGCGCGAGATCATGTTGCAATTCTTCTGAATTATAATAACTCCCAGATTATCCTATCATCCGTCTACAGCTCTCCACCAGAAGACATCAGCAATGCAGTAGATAGTATAGCAGAAATACATAGAAAACATACTACCATTCCTCACGTAATAAGTGGAGACCTAAATGCGCGCAACGTCATTTGGGGATACCCAGATACCTCACCGAAAGGAACAGCGTTAGAAGAATTTATAATGACAGCCAATCTACAGTTAATAAATACTCAGAATGCCCCACCGACGTTCGACAACTCATACAACAAAGGATGGCCTGATTTAACAATAGCTACAAGTAACATAGCCAACAATATAACAGATTGAAGGGTCACAGACGACGAGAGTTTCTCTGATCATAAATATATCCACTTTGCAATTAATACCGACACAAGCATCACTATCCTTAAGCGCTACAAGATCCCAGGCAATAAACTGCGTGCATTAACAAAGGCTTTCTCGGATACCCTACAGAGTGAAGAAGAAGTAATAGACCAAATAAACAGCCCAGAGGAATTAGACACTTATACAGATCATCTCCTCAATACATTGCGATGTATTTGCGACAAGCTCCTGAAGACTCGCACTGCTAAACGCATACAAGGCATATGCTGGTGGACTAAGGAACTACGCCAATTACGGCAAAGGTGCAGAGCCCTAAGACGGCGTCTCCGAGGTGTAATGGACGAAGCCACCAAAATGGCATTGCTGACCACATTCCGCAGGGAAAGAGCGCATTATAAAAAATGCATACTACGAGCCAAAGTCAATAGCTGGCGGAAATTTTGCACAGCTAATACCAACGTCTATGGAATCCTGCATAAACTAGCTACAAATAAAGTTTACAAGCCTGACCAGCTTTATGCCCAATCAGCCAATAACTCAGACAACACCAATCTTGCAGAAACCACAGCATCTGCTATCCTTAATGCAATCTTCCTAGCAGATAACCCGGATGATGACTCAACAGAAAAACAGAAGATACGGGACAACCATTCCATTCCTAACACACCAGACGACATACCCTTCGACTCAGCTGAAATACAGCAAATCTTCCGTTTTCTTCCCATAAAAAAGGCTCCGGGACCAGACGGTCTAGATTATGCAACAATAAAGGTGGCTTACACATCCCGCCCTACCTTCTTCGAGAAATATTTCGGCAAGCTCTTAAAACACCAGATCTTCCCTACTGCTTTCAAAAAAGGAGAAGTGGTCCTGTTCCTGAAGAAGCAGAGATCCCCAGATGACCCAAGCTCGTTTCGGCCAATTTGCCTACTTCCGTTTCTGGGAAAAATTTATGAAAAATTACTGGTAAACAGACTTAAATTCCATCTCCAGCAGACCAACTTCCTCAGCCCACGGCAATACGGGTTCCGAACTGGCTTGTCAACCACGCATGCCCTGAGTCATCTTAAAGATAGCAGAGAACAAAATAGAGGCAGAAATCTTCACACGGCATTCATATCCCTGGACCTGCAAAGCGCCTTTGACACCCTCTGGTGGCCTGCTATAAAGCAAGCACTTAGAGAGGCACAATGTCCCCAAAACATCTTTAACATCATCACGGACTATCTACATGCATGTAGCCTCATAGTAGCCAACAACAATGGCCTCACTATCAAGCGGCAGGAAAGAGGGTGCCCACAAGGCTCTTGCGCCGGTCCGTTGCTCTGGATAATCACCTTTAACTCCATACTATAACATGAATGGCCTTTGCACACAGACATCATAGCATACGCCGACGATGTAGCTCTTCTGGTGTCTAGCCGCACAAGAGATGAACTGGAACGGAATGCCATAGAAACCTGCTCGATATTCACGGACCTATGCAATAAACTTAAGTTAATCATCTCTCGACAAAAGTCCGCAGCCATCGTAATTCCACGTCCTGGCACAAATCCCACAAGACGTCCATGTATAAAGCTACTGGGCAAGAACTTAAAAATAACGAAGACGATTAAATATCTAGGTGTCACTTGGGATCAAAGACTCACCTGGTTACCGCACCTCCAAGAAATACGTACAAAAACATCGACCATCGCAAGGAAAGCCAGGCAATTTCAAGGGAGAAATTGGGGACAAAACCCCCATATCAGGAAACTATTGTATCTAACAGTGGCAGAAAGAATAATTCTCTACGCAGCAGTCATATGGGCACAACCAATGAGCAGCCGAAAGACCAAGCTACTGACCACAATTCAACGGCCGTTTGCATTAACCATCTGCGGAGGTTATCGCACAACAGCGTCCAGCGCCGCCACGATACTTGCAGGCCTGCTGCCATTACACATAAACGCAGAGGCAGAGGCTACCTATGTACGAATCACCCATCACAGACAAGAAGCCACATATGCAAGAATTACGTTCAGAACAACAGACTATGAACTCCCTGGCAGTGTGCAACACATCCACCCTGCCATCAAAGGTAGAGGGATCCATGTCAAAATCCAACATCAGCAATCGCACTCCAGACAACGCACTTCCTCTGCGATTACACAACTGTTCACTGATGGATCAAAACATGATCAGGGAGTGGGCTGCGCGTTTGCTCACTACGAACATGGCACACTAGTAAAGGAATGGAAAGGACATCTCACTAACAGCAATAGTATCTTCCAAGCAGAGGCACTAGCAATATTGAATGCGCTACGACATGCCCTCAACCTTTCCCTTACCAATGCGACTTTTTACACGGACAGCATGTCAGTGCTACACGCACTCAGGGATCATCACCACACTTCACCCATCATCATAGATATACAGCAACTTTTACGCAATAATCATCAAGCCCTCTTTAACATGGTATGGGTGAAAGGACACTCCGACAACGAAGGGAATGACGTCGCAGACCGTCTGGCTAATGAGGCTGCCAACAACATCCACGCTCAAACTATAAGAGCCCCTACCCCCGTCTCACACCTCAAGAAAACTCTGCGTAATATCTGTAAAGAAAAGTGGCAAGAAGAATGGAATAGTTGCGACACAGGGAGAAGGACGTATAACTTCCTACCAAAGGTAGACACGTAACGTCTTATAACAATAGCCCCACTGACACAGTACATAACGGGTCATGGCCCATTTCCATCTTATTTTATGCGTCATGGCATCTCAGTATCTGACAATTGTGTCTGTGGCATGCTAGGTTCTCCCGAACACTACCTATTTGACTGCGGTCTAACAACAAACCACCACTTACCACATCCAACGAATGATAGAACACTTTACTATCGTTTCATAATCAAACACCCGCCAGCTATAAGGAGTATCTGCGCAGTTGTACAGCAAATCAAAGCCCTAGGGCAAGACATTTGCGAGCCACAGTAGCATGGTACTGCAGACAATGTACTCAACGATTAGATATTCGCAGTATGTACACATTCTGTAATACACATTCCACATTCAATTTCGAGCCTCGTGTTAACATCCGCTTTTAATAGCCACGAACTTGCAGAAATAATGTTACTGACATATTTATCAGTGTAAAGCACTGGGCACCCAATGGAATGATGTGTTATCGTAAATCGAAATATATAATATCCGTACAATGCACGAATGTAGTGTATGCAACGAAATATGTAATTCATGCAACAGAAGCCCCTAATGAAAGTATGTACATTATGTATTATGTGAACTGAGTATATTTCCGCACAGCGCTACTGCTTTACGCACACGTTACTATGTCTCATATGTTTCTTCTGTGTGTAATATTTGCATTTATGTGCTCTACGTGTTTCCGTATGTATTCTATGTGTCATGATATGTATTCTCGTGTGTGTTTTTATGTCTTTATGTTACGTAATAATGAGTGTGTTTTTATGCTTTTACGTTTAATTTTGTATATCTATGTGTTTCAGCTTATATGAGTGTTTTAGTGTTTTAATGCTATCCTTTATATTCGTTTTTAAGTTACTTTGTGTTATTAACAACGTCCTATGTAAAACCTACCCGATATCTAGCACTTGTATGGCCATGTAAACTCCCGGTGCAGCCTCACGGGGCTCCAGCGAGTTGCTTCTTCGAGATAGAGGAGGACGTGGGACATATGCCTGTTTACCTATGTTATACGCCAGGCGTCCCCGTCCTCCGTCACCTGTCACCTGTATTACGTAACGTCAAAATCTGAAAACACGATGCTCTGCCGAAAAAAAGGAATGCAGGGGCAAATCTATTTAACAATGAGTAATTAGTTATCGCAGTAATTTGGTGAGATATCACCAAGAAGGCAACAGTTTTTGCCGACTAATTTATGTTGCTAAATTTCAGGAAGATTTGCCAAAAGCCGCCAAACTTAGCGACCATTTAGTGACATTTTGGTCATGTCCCTGTATAACTGTAATGGTTATTCTAATTGAATAACAGTATTAAGATATTCCTAGATTAGCTGTAACCTTATTCGGCACACATATGACTTTATTCGGCACACATATGACACATATGACATAATTTCGAGAAGCAGGAAGTACTAGAAATTTCTCGGCAGCCGGAGAAATCTATATAAGACTGGAGAAACTTGCTCTTCAGATGCGCTATGCATTGAGTTGTTTATGTTGAACGTCCGAAGTCTTTTAAAGTGTAACTACTGATTTTACTCTCTGATACTGTGAAGCGCCGTACAGATATTTTTGTGGAAAATTCCAGAACTGTGAAGTGCTTCTTTCAGTAATATAAATTTATGAAGCTGTTGCAAGTAGCAGTGGAAAGGATTTCCACCACAGCAAAAGGAGAGATAGAGGTCTATTGCAAGACTGCGAAGGACGTCGACAACTTAGAAGAGGCACTGCAGAAAGCCAACATCGATGCCAGCCTATGCAGATGACAACGAAGGAAACCGTGTTGCACAATTCACAACGTCTCAGACTCCGTTAAACCGGAGGATCTCATCGACGAATTGGCAACGGCAACAAGCATTTCAACCAAAAATGTCAAGGCCCTTTTCAAGCTCAGAGAGAGAAATCCAATGCGTGTTAAATGGGTCCTGGAATGCGACCCCTCCTGTATCCAGGCAGTCCTTCGAGCTAGAAGAATCTACATCGGATGGCACGCACATAAAATTACAGAGTACTTGGGAATACGCCGATGCTACAAGGGCCAGCAGCTCGGCCACACACAAGACCAATGTACCTGCAGAAAGGAATTCTGTGCTTACTGCGCCGGACGCCATTACACCAGCAAATGTAAAGCCGAACTTCCAGAATGCATTAACTGTCGGGATGCAAATGAGAGACACGGAGCTAGGTATGACTGCAGGCACACGGCATACGCAGCGGAGTGTCCAGAGTACCAACGTGCAGCGGCCTATATCAGAAGTATTACCCAGTACCGATAATAGCATCATATCACAAAACAGCGGAAGCCAGTCAAAACCTGATGTACTTGTCAACCGAGAGAAACACCGGTGAAAATACTAAGCAGAAGAAACACCGGTGAAAATACTACAAATCAATATGCAGCGCGCTAAAGCGGCAGTCGCTCAAACAATACAATATGCAATCGAAAAGAACATAGATATAATCCTTGGTCAAGAGCCTTATGTCAGAAAGGGGATGGCAGTAGGTTTCCCGGTAAAATGGATGGTATTTCAGAAAATAGATAAAGATAATGCACCAAAAGCAATTTTAGTATGCTGCAGGCTGGACTGGTCGCCAGTTATCATCGCAGCGGAACAAGACAACATTGCAGTACTCCTGGAAGTTCATTCACTCACTTTGGCCATCGCTTCGAGCTACTCGCCACCGACAGTGGAAATTGGGCCCACTGCAAGGTTCGTGGAGCAAGTTTTACACAAGATAAAGATTCCATACGTACTTTTCGGGGGAGATTATAACGCCCATAATAATACCTGGGGCTATCGTGCCACGGACACAAAAGGCAGAGAGCTGGAGGACTTCCTCAGCTCGAAAAATCTTGTTATCCACAATACCGCAGAAGCGCCATCCTCCTTCAACAGAGTCTTCGCTCGGGGCTGGCCCGATCTCACTATTACGTCTTTGCAAGCAGCGTTCTTACTGACAGATTGGAAAGTAGATGATCAAGAAAGTCTAAGTGATCACAAATTTATAACTTACTCTCTGCGGCAGTCGACATCTATCACCAAAATTAAAAGGTACAATCTCCCAGGTAGAAAGCTCCTTACTTTCACTAGGAAGGTTAAAAGGCACCTGGAAACTCTTGAACCGGCGCTACAGCATGCAGACACAATGGCAGACTTGGAGAATTTCTCCATCAGACTACAGAACACCCTACAATTAGTATGTGACCAAAATCTCTCCAAGAAAAAACCTCAGAAGATAAAGGAAATGCACTGGTGGACGGGCGCTTTACAGAAGCAACAGCGTAAATGCAGGGCCTTGCGAAGGAGATTGAAGTACGAGATGCGGCTAGAGATCACCTCGGACACACTCACCATTTTTCAAAGAGAGCGAGCAAAATACAAAAGGATGATCATCCAGGCTAAAGTAACATCTTGGAGAGAGTTCTGTTCCAATACAAAAGAAGTATACGGGCTGAATCACAAGATAGCAACGGGGAAGGTGTTCAAGCCTTCGCAGCTTCAAATCCCGTCATCACTGGAGGGCAGCCAAAGCTACACAACTGACACTTTGAATGTAGTTTTAAATACTGTGTTCAGTCAGGACGATGCAGAGCAAGACACCGCCGATCAAGCTGCCCTTCGAGCAGATACAAATAGTATAGACAGAGAAGCAGATCAGGAATTCACGCTTCAAGAACTGCAGAGAGTGCTGGCAAGTCTGCCGCGAAAGAAAGCACCCGGGACAGACGGCATGGACTACACAATCGTAAAAGCTACCATAAAGGCATACCCTACATTCTTCGTAAGCTATTTCAATAAGCTTCTGTCAGTAGGACTTTTTCCAACACCATATAAAATAGGGCAAGTGGTATTATTCCTCAAGAAAAACAGAGATCCTTCAGAAGCCTCATCATTCAGACCCATCTGCCTTTTGTCGGCGATGGGGAAGGTGTTGGAGAAGCTAATCAACAGACTGCGCCACCACTTGCATCTCAACGGTTATCTCAGCAGCAGCCAATATGGCTTCAGGACTGGTTCATCGACGGTGCATGCCCTCCATAATATAAAGGAGGCAATTCTGGAAAATAGACACAGCGGCCACCACACGGCTATGGTCAACATAGACCTAAAGAATGCTTTCGATACGCTGTAGTGGCCGGTTATCAAGCAGGCATTACGAAGGGCCAATTGCCCAAGTAACATATATAGTAAAATAAGCAACTACCTGCAGGATCGGAAGCTATTAGCGGTGCATAATGCAGGCATTATCGAAAAGGTAGGTAGGTAGGTAGGTAACGTGGAGCACGGGCACTGTCCCTTTACCATAATGGTTAATCGGTATTGCACCGTGCCCACCACTGTCTAGAGCCAATGTGTAGGAGCCACATTTGCGCCCAGCACCAAAAGCCGAGGCCCAACGCTCGGACCATCCAGAGGGCAGTCAAACTGACCAAACGCGCCCTCCACACAACGCTCACCCAACCGTCCAGGCATTAGTACATATGATAGCAAATACTGAGATTCTCTGACGATTATAATACAATGTGCAATTGGTACATAATGAAATTGCAATTATAAATATACTGCATAATACAAGTCCAATAGTACAATATCAATGTAAAAAGTAAGATATAATTACAAATGCAAATATTTGGTGAACCATAAGTGCAAAATAATAGTAAGTTAAAGGACTACTGCTTCAAATATTAGTACATATGATAACAATACTGAAATTCTCTGACAATTATAATACAATGATCAATTGGTACATAATGAGATTGTAAATATAAATAGACTGTATAATACAATACAAGTCCAACAGTACAATATAATGCAAACACGAGTATGTAATTACAAATGTTAATATTTCATGAACCATCAGTGCAAAACAATACTAAGTTAAAGGACTATGCATATCAATGCAAAACATAAAGTGTTAAAGAGTAGTAGTATACAATGTTAGATATTGATATACTATACAAAAGAAAGTCATATTCTTACAACAGAATGGTATTGCAATTTAAATACCAACAGTATTAAAATATAATTATAATAATAAACTCAAATAAAAATCCGAACATATGACCAATACAAAAGCAAAATGTTATTCTTAAAATATCTATGCAATGCATATTCAAATACAGTCAGTAGATATATACTGATATAATTATAAATGCATAACAAGTTAAAGACATATCGAGAAAACAACCCAATACAATCGATAAGATCTATACAATACAAATTCAAATACTAAAATAATCCAGATATTAATAGAAAAGTAAATGCATATATCAAATGGTACTTCTAACAAAGATAAATAATATATATATATATATATATATATATATGTGTGTGTGTGTGTGTGTAAACATTCTTATTGAACAAAATTCAACGAAGATTCAATGAGACAAATACCAATCCAAGCATGTGATAAGTTGACATATGGGAATATTAGATTAACACTAACATGTATGCGTACAATATAATAAAATTGTAAATTATGTTACCAAGCACAAGTCAGTATCATAGGAATGAAGTATTTCCATAATTTTGATCAGTTTTTTAACTAAGTATTTTTGTTTAATTAAAAACTTACAAAATGCACGAGTGTTAGTATTTGGTATGGGAATATGATAATCTTGTGTAATAGGACACTGAGTCACATAATGTTCAGGATTTCCAAGTTCACCACATACACACATATCAGTATTTGAAATCCCATGTCGATAATAGTAAACTGGATAGGGTCCATGCCCTGTAATATAACGTACCAAATGATGATTGGTAACCTGTCTATGTATATCAACATATGAAATATGAAAATAAGTACGACGACCTGTGTCGGAGTCATCCCAGTTTGTTTGCCACGCAGAAATAGTCTTGAGTAAAATTTCCTTTTTAAAATAGTACGAAATTGGCCGTTTTACCATTAGGTTTTCAATTTCACCAATATGATCAATACTTTTTTGGGCAGCTATTTTTGCAAAGAAGTCTGCTTGGATATTGCCAATGTTATCTGCATGACCTTTTGTCCAGGCCATCAGTATTTTAGAATTTCCGGACATGTGCAATTCCTGCTGAATGGCAGAGATAATAGGCGAAGAATGCCTTGGATTTTTAATTGCAAAAAGAGATGAAAGGCTATCCGTTATTATTATACCTTCTATCTCACCGGTTTGTTTAAGATATTGAACAGCTTTAAGAATAGCCATCGCTTCTGCTTGAAAAACGCTGTTTTCAGCAGTAAGATGTCCTAACCATTTAAATATTTGGTCTTCATTGTGATAAGCCACAAGGGCACAACCAGTTTGTTGCTCAATTTTCGAACCATCAGTGAATATCTGTAAGTGAGGTAGTTGTGGCAAATTGTCACATTTCAAAAAGACATTGAGTCCATATCGTTGTTGAGCAGGATGAGTATCCAAATGCTGTGTTTGCTTTTCATAGTTGGTTGGAAGAAATATGTCATCATGAAAATTTACAGATTGCTGCAATTGGCGAACTGTTTGATAAGCTGCCTCCTGTAGAGTGCGTAGAGGCAATGGAATAATGCCTGCAAGCACAGTCAAGGCATTAGAAGAAGTTGTACAAAAAGCGCGGGTAATCTGTAATACAAAGGGTCGTTGTAAGCTTTGCAATAGTCTGGCCTTACGACCCTGCATAGGGTCGGCCCAAACTGCAGCTGCATATATAACCATCTTCTCGATTACAGTTTGATATAATATTTTTTGTATGTACGGACTAATACCCCAATTGTGTCCATACATACGGCGAAGATTAGTTGCAATGATAGTTGTTCTTCTTTTCAATTCCTGCAGATGCAAAATCCAATTTAATTTCTCATCAAATACTATACCGATAAATTTGAGCTGCCTTTTAATACCAATTCTGGTACCATTTATTGTAATTCTCGGTCGTCGATTTAAAGATTTTCCTTTCTTTGGGACAAGGAGAATGGTTGACTTTGAAGAGGAAATTGTAAGTTTGATATTATTACATAACTCATAAAAAAGATTACAAGTTTCTGTGGAGTTAATTTGCAGTTCATCTCTTGTTCGCCCTGTGACAACAAAAGCTGTGTCATCAGCATAAGCATATAAACGGGTATGTGCTGGCCAAGTGGAGGATAGAACATAATTAAATGTTACATTCCACAAATCAGGGCCAGCACAGGAACCCTGGGGACAGCCACGATTTTGTATCTTGGTTATTACTTCCCGGTTAGTTAAATACATTAATTTTCGTTCAGATAGATAACTTCTAAATACCAAGAATATATTCTTAGGGCAATGAGCTTTTCTTAATGATTCCAGAATTGCTGGCCACCACAGCGTATCAAAAGCATTTTGAAGATCAATACTAATGAAAGCGCTGTAGTGACCACTGATTCTATTAGATTGCAAATCATTAACAATCTTTGACAATACCTGAACAGTGGATCTACCAGGTCGAAAACCAAACTGATTATCAGACAAAAAGTTTTGCACATGCAAATGATGTTTTAAGCGTAAAACAATTATTCTCTCATATACCTTACCCAATGCAGAGAGTAAGCATATGGGTCTGTATGATGCAGGATTATGTGGGTCTCGACCTTGTTTTAGGAATAAGACCACTCTGCCAATTTTAAAAGCCCTAGGAAAAAGTCCTAAATGGAAAAATTTGTTGAAGAAGTCCTTGAAGAAATAAGGATGAGAATTAATAGTTGCTCGGATGATAACATAATCAATTCCATCTGGCCCTGGCGCCCGTTTTTTAGGAAGATTTCGTATTGTAGTTTTAATTTCGTCTAAAGTTATATCTTGATCGTCTGCAGTATCAGGAATTGTTAAGTTATTTCTAATTTCTGTCTGGAACTGAGAATCTGTGGAAGGATCATCAGATGGAAACACGGTGGTTAAAATTGATTCTATTGTGTCTTGTGTTGGGTGCTCAGTCGAAGTAGAAGATGCTATTAGATGAGTTTGCGAAGGTTGAAAAATTTTTGTCCTTGCAATTTTGTAAGGAAGTCCATATGGATCATGATTTTGAGTGCAATATTGCCTCCATGCTGTTAATTTATATTGAATAATCATGCGTTTATAAATTGCTTTTTCTGTTTGATAATGTTGCAAAGTATTTGAGGTGATACCATTTCGACGGTCAGATTTTAATTTTCTTCTAAGCGCTCGACAATTCTGTTGTTGAGTTCTTAATTCACCGTTCCATCAATGGAGAGCTGAAAGTTTTTTATTTGTTTTCCTTGGAAGAAGATCTTGACAAATATCTTGGATTGTAGTTAAAACCAAGTCTGTAAATTGTTCCAAGGCAGCTGGAGTTGTTTGCAAAGATAGTTGTCTTCTCAGTTGGTTCAATTTTCCTCTAATTTTTCTCGTAAATTGACGATATTTACGACCTGGGAGATTATATCTAATGAGAATAGGAACTGAGCCATTGTTGGTTATTTCAAACGTAATGAATTTATGGTCCGATAAACTTATTTCATCATGAATAGTCCAGTTATGAACCAAATGTGCAGTATTTGCTTTAGTAAAAGTTAAGTCAGGCCATCCGATAGCATATGTTCTATCAAAGGTAGGCGCAGAGTCTGGTGAGTTAAAAAGCACATAATTTTTTGAAGATATAAAATCCTCCAATAGGCGACCTTTAGGATCAGTTGTTGTATAACCCCATGCTATTGAATGGGCATTAAAGTCCCCACTGATGATTTGGTGTTTATTACCAATAATGCGAAGATTCTCTTCTAAAAAGGCAATAACTGGGGTAATGTCATCCGTAGGAGGAGAATAAATTGAATAAATAACAACTATTAAATTTCGAATTTCTAAAACTACAGCAACTTGATCTCTATTAATTGATAAAATTGAGGGAGAAATTTGTGTATTACAGTTAATAAGGCTGCACATATTACAGGCTGCACGTGGAGGTGCTAAAGTGTCTGCCTTGGAGAAAGTTGTCCAAAGAAGAGGAAAACCAGCAACTTGACCGTCTCTAGTATACGGCTCCTGGGCCAATATGAGATCAATGTGATTTCTTAATGCAAATTCTATTGTCTGTGCTGTAGCTGCCCGAGATCTCTGCATGTTTATTTGTAAGCATCTAAATGATTGCAAAGCACTCTGTGATACATGAATCGCACCTTTAGACATATGTGGTATTCTGGCGCATTCGTTCGACTTGTTTCTGATAGCAAAAGCATGCGTTGGAGTTGGCGGTATGATCAACTGGGACTGGGTTTCTGGAATTCTTGTTTGCGTCGAGACAATTGATGCAGGCTGCAAAATCCGAGGAACAGTCTCGTTATCGAAAAGGTGCAAACTAGAGGATGTCCGCAAGGATCGTGCGCCGGGCTGCATTTATGGAACTTAACGTTCAATGAAGTACTGACAGCGACGTGGCCGGCGCACACAAAAATCATTGCATACGCGGATGACGCGGCGCTTATCGTAAAGGGTATCACGCGAGAAAAATTACAGAAAAATTGCAATGAAGTTTGCGCGATCTTTCATGACCAGTGTACCAAAATTAAGCTCACAATTGCAGAACATAAGTCAAAAGTCCTTTTAATTCCGAAAAAAGGAGGATCCTTAGTAAGACGCCCCACCATAAAGATTAACAACCAACGCCTTCATATAGTGGACCAACTAAGATATTTAAGGGTCACTTTTCATCATAAGATGACCTGGATCCCTCACGTGCAGGATCTCAAACTCCGGACGGCAGCCATAGCCAAACAAATGAAACTCTTTTATGGTCTCAAATCTGGGCTTAACCCCCATATTCAAAAGGTATTGTACACGGCAGTCATCGAGAAAATAGTGACGTATGCTGCCGCAGTATGGGCCTACCCAATGCAAGGAAGGAAGGTCAGACATCTTAACAGAATACAACGACCATTCGCATTGGGAATCACACGGGCCTACCGCACCACCTCCACCGATGCCATTAACGTACTTGCTGGTCTCCTTCCCCTGCACATCCGGGTTGAGGAGGAGGCAGCACGCCAACACATTTTGCAACTTAAGAAGGCAGTTACTTTTGACGATGAAACATACTACCCGGATGAGTACGAAACAAACTTCTGTCCTCTTGACGTCCACCCGGCAGAGAAAGGCAAAGGGATACTTATCTCAATTAATCCCACTGCAACTCATCACTCAAGGGAAATGACCATCTATACAGGCGGGTCTAGATTGGACGAAAGAGTGGGATGCGTCTATGTCGCCACGAAACAAGACAACGCAATTGAGAAATGGAAGGGACAGTTAAGACAACATAACAGTGTCTTTCAAAGCGAAACAGTGGCAATTGCACAACCGATTCGCTACCTGCACTCGCACCAGCATAGCCATGTCACCATTAAAACGGACAGCTTATCATCGTTATATGCCATTTGGAATGCAGATCATCCCTCGGAGATAATACAGGGAATCCAGAGAGATCTTAGAAGCAACCCCCAGTACCGCACAAAATTAGAGTGGATAAAGGCTCATGTTGGCCACTATGGCAATGAGCTTGCCGACCAACTCGCCAAAGAGGCAACAACTAACCCGCCTGATGCACCAATTATCATCCCATGGCCGCATTCGTATTTAAAGAAGACACTACGCCTAAGGGCCACTGGCATGTGGCAGAACGAATGGGACCAAAGCACCACAGGGAGAATGACCCACTACTTCATCGGCTATATGGACACTAGCTGAAATGTAGCGAACGCACAGTTGGTAAGGTTCATTTCCGGGCATTGGCCCTACCCGGAATATTTCTTCAAGCGTGGCATAAGTCACACAAGTCAATGTACATGCGGCGACTCAGGCTCACCAGAGCACTATCTAACGTCATGCCCATTAACAGAAGGACTGCATATCAATCTCCCTGAAACAAATCGCCAGTCGTTCTGTAAATATATGATAAAACAGCGGCACTTTATTAAAAAGCTGGTACGGTTGATGGACAGACTGTTCGACTTAGATACAGACTTGTGTCAGCCATAGAACAACTCAGCATGTAAAAACAACCTAAGCATTTTAAAAAGGACATGTATTCAATGTAGGAAAACTGTCATTCAAGTGCATTGTAAGAAACTATAATGTAGACTAGAAACTCACAGTATAAAGACTGCCTGTATTCATACCTGGAAAGTCAGTTGCATTTAACAATGTGCATGTACTGTGTAAATAAATTTCGGCAAATTTTACCGTAAGACCATATATAATGAACCGATATATAATATAGGCATAACGAATGTATGAAAGTGCATATATCTGTAAGCAAAAGTAATGTAAGGGAGTGTAATATATGTTAATAAGTAAATATTTTTGTGTATCAGTAAGCTATGTATAAGTAAGTTATGCAATTTAAAGTAATGCAATATAAATGCAGAAATGTCAAATAAAAATGCATGGGTAACATATATGTTTTGTATTATGAATAAGGGATATAGGATGTCTAACGCAAAGGAATGTATATATTGGAATGTCTATTTCATGTACTGGAAAATTATGCAGTAAGTACCCAAATAACATGTAATGTAAGTAACCTGTAAGACTATTATGTTTGTAAATATTTGTATCTAAAAATTAATCAGAATGTATCTGCATGTATCTGTATGCAACTGCAAGTATATGTAACCTAAGGTTAAGCAGTGTAGGTAAAATTAAGTAACATGTGAAGCAGGCGTGCCTGACTATGTATGTATATAAAATAATGTACGTAAGGCACATGTAATATTGGCATATGTAACTGTACATGCAAACTGTATTTATATGCAATCTACAAGTAATGTAGGTATATTTTTTGAAATGTACAGCTAAAAACTGTAACTGTACACAAAAGTAATTCAACGCAATGTAAGATTAATGTAATTCAGGTAATGCATATGCATTGTATGCCGGAAATGAGAGACAAAGTCAGTATGTAACTCTGTAAATCACGTTATCCATAGAATATGTTAACCAGCAAACAAGAATGTAATACTAAATATTAACAGCCCTTGTATGGCCATGTAATTGCTCTTTTGAAAGACTCAAGGTTCAACTCTAGATATTGGTGGACGTGGCGCTACACCAATTAACCGACGGTAAAGGGGTGGTGCCCATGTTCCCCGTCGCATGTCGCATGTCCACCTTGTAACGTGTAGCAATGTGTTAACATGCGATGTAGCCAGGAAAATGTTTAATTCCGCATGTAGGAAAATCTATATTTTGCCTTTGTATGGCCATGTACTTTGCCCTTGTATTGTTTTCGGAGTGTAGCTTCAGAGAGTTGCGGGATCCAGACGATACCCGACTAGTCTATGTAAGCCGTCCCGGTGTCCGGACCTGCTCTCACCTGTCACCTGTGCACCTTGTAACATGGCAATGTATTATCTAGTGTTTAACATTAATTAGCTTTACATACCAAATTCGTATGTATATTTATGTATCAGCGTATTAGCATAATGACTACGTAAGATTATTTAGATAAAGGTGGACGTGGCGCTATTCGTATTGGCTAATCGTATTGGTTACCGGTTAATCGTATTGGCGACGGAGGGGTGGTGCCCACGTCCACCGTCGCATGTCGCATGTGTGCATTTAATCTATTACGAACCCGTACGCAAGCAACAATATATTCAATCGTCTTAAAGGAGCAAAGAAAAAAGGCACTAGCCTTCATTTTTTAGTTTAATACTTAAAATAAATTTAAAATGATAATGCAAAATGATTACGCAAAATTGTTTATGATATTGCAAAATGCGTGATTTGATGTGCGTTATGATACTGCAAAATTACGAAAGTTATTTCCTTAATATATATTTTCCATTGGTAAATGTTAGCTTTTTTGCAGTAGCACATAAAACCTTGTGCGAAATATACGATGTCTTATGTACACCAGATGCACAGTACATTAATATACGTACAATAAACTCATTTGAAAAGCAGTACAATTTTTTGCTGTCGAGAAAGACATCCAAAAAATACAAAAGTGTTGCTAAAATGTGTAAACCATTTACATAATATTTTAAATCCTGAATTTGATATATTTAGAAAAATCAAGGTTTCTTTGGGGTTGATAGAATAAAAGTTGTATGATGCTTTACGATTTTACATTTTCTGAGTGTGTGTTTCTGAGTGTAGAGTAACAAGAAACGAGAGATGCGTTTTATTAGTAATAGTGTTTAATTATTTGTTGTTTCTCGTACTGCTAGAATTATTTATCTTTATTCCAAAATGAAAACATACATAATTTAACTTGTTCTTAAAAAGAAAAGAAGCAGTTCTTACAGAAAATATATTTTGAAATAATTCTTAGAGTTGTGGAATATGCCAATCATTAAAAATTTTTGCATCATTTTCATGTTGACAGATTTTAGATCTAATAGATTAACACAATAAATTCATAATAACTGTAATGAGGGGGAGGTAAAGTTTCGTCCGCTAAAGTTAAAACAATGAGCTCGTGTATTAACACTTTCTTCTTCCCTCATGTTTGCCTTCTTATCTGTATTTAATCATTCTTCTCCCTGTTAGAATTTATTGAATATAAATGCCAAAAAATATTGTAAGAAAAGAAATATTTCAATCATTTTAATAATAATTTTTGAATTATGCATGAATGTAATTTCCATTCGCGATGTCTTGTGGAAAATCTTTAAAAGATCAAATTCTAATCTGTAAATCTAGAAATTCAAAACTATATATTGTTGCGTGCGTACGGGTTCGTTATGAAATGAATGCACAAGTCCGATGAAAAATGAACAACAATTTATTATTATCACAACAAAAATGCTTAAATTTTCTCAAATTATCATGCAGTATTAAAATAGCTCACAGTAGTTATCTTTTAACTACTCAAATGTACAATAGAACGTAATTCAAAACAGCTAAAGAACGCTAATCCTCGAATTCGCTACAATCAACAAGAGCAGTTTTCTAAACAACAACTAAGCAACTACTACAAACTGAGATGTTTTCCTCCTTTTATAACATTTTAAAATCACGCGCTCGAATTTTCCAGTACTTTCTCGAAATCAAAAAGAGATATTTATTTATTTAATGCACGCGCTCTTGTATTTTCAATTTTCCGGCTTAGCTTTCTTTCAATATTCGTCACGCGCTGCACTGCGCGAGAAATAAAACCATTTAATTTATAATTGAACTAACATTAGCTTTTCAAATACCAAATTCGTAACACTGCCCCCTTCCCAAGGACTGCACGTCCCGGGCAGTACAATCCGTGGACAGGAAGCTAAACTTACAACTGAGGCATAAATGCAACTGAGGCATAAACATTACATTACAATATCAAACAACATGAACAATAAATGCAATAACTAACTTTAACAAATCAAATGCTATCAAATACAAATCAAATACTAAATACAAATCAAATCAAACACACATTTAAAAACAAAAAGGACTATGGTCTTATACTATTTACAATTATTTACATTACGTACTATGGCCATTGTAATGAGCTAACCTGTCGTAATATCAGGTTTAGACTTTAGGTTTAGAGTTCGAAGACTTACGAATCCGAACCACGACGTCATTCGTGTTCAGCACTGTATATGGATCATCCGAAGGTGACTGTAATTCAGGCCTGACTCCTTTTCGTCGAATCGGGTTCCACAACCACACCTTGTCTCCTTTGTTGGATCTATGTCCAGTAGCTCTCGTGTTGTATCTGGTCTTCACTTTCTCCGTCGCCAAGTTCACTAGCTTTCGTGCGAAACGGGGCATCACTTCAAAACGGGCCTGGACATCTTGAATGTGTTCCTCAGGCGATGAAGGCGCATCCGTACGGCGATCAAACAGGCGGTCACAAGGCAGACGAAGTTCTCGACCGAAGAGCATCTGGGCTGGAGAAGAGCTGGTAGTCTTGCGTTTCTTTTCGACCCTAGTATGACTTCGGCAGCTTCCCGAGCTGGATCTTTCGGACAAGGTGTCGGCATTTCCAGACGAGGATCCTTTTTGAGGATGGATAGACATGCCATCAGATGCTGAAAGCAGTTTGTTGTTTTTCAAGTCTAAGGAAAAATTGTATTTCCTTAAAAAGTCCAATCCGAGTATGCATGGATCTGTGATATCCGCCACATATGCCGTGTGATGGTAGGCGGCACTTCCAAACGTGATGCTTACGTTTAACTTCCCAGTTATGTCGATCTTATCACCAGACGCAGTCTGAAGTGTAACACAGGATGGCGTCCAAATAAGTTTATCTTTAAACTGTTCAGCTAAATCTTTCCTAATGATGGTAACATTAGCTCCTGTGTCAATGATCATATTGCAAGGAACTCCATCGATATTCCCATTAATGGACAGTCCGTTACTGTTGCCACTCACTGTATAAATTTTAAGCGCTTTAAAACAAGGTTTTTCATTATCTGGCAACCTCAGTTCCTCGATATGGTCACGAATTTGTTTACTGCGTCGTTGCTGGGAAATGGTCTTATTTTCCGTACCTCGGGGTGTTTTGCAGTTTCTTCGTATGTGGCCTTCAACTCCGCAGTTCCAGCACTTTAGAACTAGTTTCTTTTCACTTCTGTTCCGTCTCAAGCCACTGACTTGTCTGGTAAAATCATCTGCTTTATATTCCGTACCCTGGGGCGTTCTGCAATTCCGTCTTAGGTGACCTTCACTACCACATCTCCAACACCTTGGAGCCACTTTCTTCTCGCTCCTACTTCGTATCAAAGCTTCGACTTGTCTGGCTAAATCATCTAAACGAGCCATCAGTTGATCCACTGGCTCATGGACTCGCACAGCTCTAACTGGGTAGCGATCTCCTACTTGCTTGCTGGGCTGCCTCGAACTTCATGGCGTACAACAGAGCGCTTTTTATGTCCTTTACATTTGCCATTCGAAGAGCTTTCTGTATTTCAGGATCCCGGATGCCGTCGATGAAATATTGCAGCGACAGGATTTCTCTTGTTTCTGTCGGGCACTCCGAAAAGGCGTGATGTGACAGCCTTTCAACATCCGTGGCGAGCTCCTGAAGTGTTTCGGTGGGCCTCTGCTGACGGGATTTTAGTTGAAGCCTGCTGTAGTCTTTCAAACACTTTTCACCAAAGCGCAGTTCCAATGCGCCGGATAGAGCTTCAAAGTCTAGTCTCTGGTTTTCGGGAAGCGTCTGCAGGATATCCGCTGCATCGGCTCTTAAAGAAGCGGCGAGATGACAGGCATTAGCTTGGGAATCCCATCCATTCGCATCCGCCACGATAGAAAATTGTGTCTTATACACCTGCCAGGAGGTCTTCCCATCATATGTGGATAGCTTCAGAGGTGGACGAGCAGGCATTGGTAAGAATTTTAAATCATCACTCCTGCTCCCTGCCGACGCTACGAATTTCTTTAAAGTATCCATTTCTTTAGCAACTGCAGAAACTCTCTCATCAATTTGTTGTTCGATTTGGTGTTGGACGGCACAAACTCTTCCTTCAATTCGTTCCTCCACAGCAGAAACTCTCCCTTCTATATGTTCTTTTACAGAAGAAACTCTTTCTTCAATTTCTTCTTTCACCGAAGAAACTCTTTCTTCAATTTGATCTTTTACGGAAGAAACTTTTTCTTCAATTTGTCCAACTTTATTTTCAACTGCGTCAATTCTGCCTTCCATAGCTTCAAATTTATTTTCTATTATGCAAGTAATTTCTCTTTTCATTTCTTCTTGACCAGCTTGAACGGCTTTCATTTCGTCCTTAACGGAGTTGACGGCCCCTTCCATCTTTCCTTGCCTAGATTTCATCTCTTCTTTCATTTCTTCTTTAAACGAGGCAAAGGCTGATATCAACTGTCTTAACTGCTCTTCCATCGCTCTTGTTATTGGCATTCAAATCCCACCGCTGCCACCAAAAATTGTTGCGTGCGTACGGGTTCGTTATGAAATGAATGCACAAGTCCGATGGAAAATGAACAACAATTTATTATTATCACAACAAAAATGCTTACATTTTCTCAAATTATCATGCAGTATTACAATAGCTCACAGTAGTTATCTTTTAACTACTCAAATGTACAATAGAACGTAATTCAAAACAGCTAAAGAACGCTAATCCGCGAATTCGCTACAATCAACAAAAGCAGTTTTCTAAATAACAACAAACTAAGCAACTACTACAAACTGAGATGTTTTCCTCCTTTTATAACATTTTAAAATCACGCGCTCGAATTTTCCAGTACTTTCTCGAAATCAAAAAGAGTTAGTTATTTATTTAATGCACGCGCTCTTGTATTTTCAATTTTCCGGCTTAGCTTTCTTTTAATATTCGTCACGCGCTGCACTGCGCGAGAAATAAAACCATTTAATTTATAATTGAACTAACATTAGCTTTTCAAATACCAAATTCGTAACAATATATTAGTTGAAAATGAATCACATAGCTGACAGTATTTTTTGACAATAAAAAATTTCTTCTGTTGTTAAAGTACGATATGGAAAAACTCGAAATCCGATGATTTATTTATAAACATTTTCAAATCCAAATGGCAAGTACCACCATTTTTAACTTCACTTAAGAATCATCCTTTCTTAATTAGAGTTTTAGTGCCTCATGGAGATATTTGTTAGATTTAAAGTGTTGTACAGAGGTTGTTCACACATTTTTAGACGATGTATATTGTATTCACAAAACTAAATTGCATAAAATTCTTGTGTTTTAAATGTTCTATTGGACATCCCTTATTCTGAACTATCTTTCGACACCGCAATTTCCAGGATAATAATGCCTTTTGAAGTGGCAGAAGAGGTATTTTATCCCATTCCTCCCGAACAGCTCTCCAGAGTCCTGTTAGGGTTTTGGGACAACGTTTGGATAATGCAGTTTTTAAAAGTCCTAAAGCACAAAAATCCATAGGTGACACATCGGGAGATTTAGTAGGGACATCAGTGAAGGGTATGGCCTTGATACCAGTTTTTGTTCCATTTCTTTTAGGAAATTTACAGTGGATTTTGGTGTGTGACTGCTAACTTTGTCCTGATGGAGTCTCACAGATTGATGGCACTGTGGGTAAAGCGATGTTATTTCATTCAGAAAAATTGGCGATAAAATATGTTCCTGATAGTATTTGGAGTTAATCTTGACATTTTTTGCACTCTCTTTATTTTTAACTTGCCATTATACGAAAAAATAGCAACAATCATGAATCCCTTAAAAAAACTTTCTTTCGATTCTTTGAAACATGTACTTAAATTTTTTCTCCCCTTTTATGATAATAAATGGCTCTTTTTTTTTTTTTTTTTTGTTACAATCATTTAAATACACCCATGCTTCATCTATTGTGACAATTGTTTTCCATTTTTCTTTGGATAAGTGTTTCTCATATAGAAATTCTGCAGCGTGTCCTGCGTTGAGCGATATGCTTTGGAAGAAGACGATGCACATTGCGTTTTTTCGCTTTGATTTAAATCAACGTTTATCATTTTGTTTACAATGGACACCGAGCATTTGAATGATTTTGCAACTGTCCTTTGACTAGGGGGATTTTCTTTTAACATTAAACAACGTACCTTTGCAATAGTCAAAGATGTCCGTTTTTTCCTTGGATAATTGTTTGGAATTTTTGTCCCACTTGAGGCTCCAATTTGACGTTTTTTCCTTTTTTGTTGATGATATTACCTATCGACGCTTTAGATATCACATAAACATGACTATCACATAGTTTTTGGATAACGGAGTATGCATATTTCTCTTCGGAAAGAGCGTAAATGTAGCCTTCGAACCACTGCTTTGTTAAATTCGCTATTTTGAATAAAAACAAAACTTTCAAGCCACAGACGATAATTTTGACTTTTAAAAACATAGTACAATTGCAATTACTTCTTTTACATCAAACGATTTTTTATTACCGCTTACCGAAATCGTCTAAAAAATGTGCGAACAGCCTCTGTAGTTATTTATTCAGTGTTTGTTCTATTGATGAGTTTATTATCTTTTGAAGAAATTAGAAGTTTTACTTTAATATTTTAATTATTATTTCCTCAAGATTAATTTTTTCGTTATATAATGATATACTTATTTCAATAAAATAATACATAAGGTATATAATAATATGTAATTTTATTTTCTTGAAATAAATTATTTCAATAAAAAAATAATTATTTATATAAATTTAAAGCAATGCAATTGTTTCCATACCTTTTCTAGTTTCGAGGTCCACTACAAAGTCGTTCCCTTTTCAGTTTTTGCAATACAAAGCGCACGTAGCAACATTCTAAACGTTGTTTTATTATGGCCTCTGAAGTTGATGATTCTTTCAACGGATTAGTGTGCTAGATAAGACGTATTTATCCTTTTCTCGAAATTCAGGTGTAATACTGGATTATTGAAAGAGCAAAATAGATATACGGATTGCACCTCAGCAGGATAAAATCTAAATAAGAGCAGCTAAAAATAGCAAACATGAAATTTCATAATAAACTAAATGAAGTAAAACGCATATGTTACTTTCCCCTTTAATTCAAAAAGTTTAAGCAGAAGCAGTTACTTGCATCATGAAATGCAACAATGGAGAGAATTTTTTCTTCTTTCTCATTCTACCCTAAAGAGCTCCTCGAGCACGCACTAGTCATAATAGGTTCACACACACTCCACTATAATGAGGAAGTCATCTCAAGCAAATGATAACAGACACTCTAGAGAGAAATGCGCATCTATAATGAAGTTTCCTTTGATCTCAGTGTCCACACATTATAACTAAAGACGAAATGGATGAATTCTCACACAATTCTGAAGCTATAGATCTTACAAAACTATCCTTCTACAGCAATATAAATGCATTCCGTAAATAATGAATAAGACTTTTACAGAAATAGAATTCCATTTTTCAACTAATTAAATTAAAACAAAAGTCTGGTTCTAGTTAGTACAGAAAGAAATTTAGAACGACTATCTTAATTAGCTAAGGAATCTTTAAGTTCATAGGAAAATTAATGAGAACACTTATCTAAAGAGTTGCCAAAGAAGAAGGTATATAAATCTCAGTATTATGTTACTCACTTAGAATAAAATATAAATGTACAGGACAGAAATTTAGCTATTTGCTGTTAAAGAACAATGGAAAATCAAATTACCTATTAGCAATGCAGTATCAATGCAAAATTATAGACCTCGTGGTCTTCTAGAAAAAGGCAATACCTAAAAGCTTAGATAACAAAGATGTAAACAATGTCTAAAATTATCTGTTGTAGAAATTTTATACTAAATAGGTATAATCACTAAATTGCGACTGTTATTATGCTTGCACTTGTTCTCCAAAAAAAGAAAGAAAGAAAAGGAAAAAAAAAAAGAAAAAGAAAGAAAGAAAATATGAAAGCTTTCAGATTTTATATTATGTCCAAAAGAGCGTTTTTTTAACGTTTTGTGTTTTACCGTTATTTACTAAATATCATTCTCTTCGCACTTAAACCACATAAAATTCAATTCAACAGCAATATCACAAAATAATAAAAAACAGGAAAACAGCATATCTTTGGAATTTGCGATGTACAATCTCGCACGTTGGAGATATTTTTTATGCACTGTTGTCATTGCTTGATTTGAAACCCTTGAGTTTGTTAATCAAAAATTCATTAACGTTTTACAGAATTTGAAATAGATAATAAAGCAAATTCAAAATTCGAGTTTCTAAGTGCCCATGTTCTGTTGGAGGACTGTGTTATTCAAAATTTGATGGCTCCATGTACCGCCGTTTTTTCACAGTGCGAAACATTCATGCAGATTCCTCATTATTTAGATTCTTTAAATATAATATATGGCGATAATATTTTGTAACAACAGTTTAAAAAATGAATCAACGCAGAATGTAAAATGACGCAGAATGCCTTTTCGATACTAATATATCCTTTTGGGTCTAATGCACATTGGACTAAAAAAAAGAGTAATGATTTAGAAATTATAGTACTGGCTCCAAACGCTGGTCTATATTATTTTCGCTTATTTTCGAAATGGTTGAAATGCACCGCTGTAAAAACCTAGATTACACTTTTACCGAACTTTTGATGATATATTAAGTATCTAAAAGCAAAGATTTTCTTTTCCTTTTAACGAAGATAATGAGAGATTAGTATGAGATCAAATGTGGACTATATCCTTAAAATCGCATGCGATTTTCAGGAAATAAGAAGTTCATTATTTTCAACAGTACTGCTTTGATTCCTACATTCATGCATTTGCTTTCAAATTAGAACTTCGTACTTTTAAAATCCCTTTCCTGACTTTTGCATTCATTTGCCCTTTCTTCATTATCATTAATTATAAAGAAACATTTTCCCGCTAATTTAGTGGGAAACACATTTTCCACTTACCTAATATCATTCAACATTCTTGTCACAGAAGTTCAGCGATTTATATTACAAAGTGCAAATGAGATAAAGCTATAGGATATTTATTTTATTAAGCATAATTTGAGAAGGAATAAATTTCAAATAGCGAATTGACGGTACGTTTGTATTTTCTATTTTTTAATCAGGAAATGTATAAATAAATAACTATTCTTAATTCAAGATGTTCTGATCAAATGGACCATGCGCAGAGCGAAACATTATTTCTTATTGAAGCTCTAAGGGATATTTGTTTCCAAATACAAATGATACAGTTGAAAATATCTCAAGTTGAAGAAACACTATGAAGCATTCTTCTGTACATCAAACTACTTCATTCTCCTCCCTAAATAAAGAGAGAAAAAATTCTATTCGAATATTTATGATTATAAAGTTAAAACTGGAAATAGAATGTAAATTGTTCATTAAATAAAAGTTGAAAATCATAATTATTCAATAGCATACCAGTCTAAGCAAAATACCTCTCATCTGACACATGGTTCCTCATACATATTTATAGCATAACTAAAGATGAGAATGAATTTATCAGAACTTTCTAGAAAAATCATTCCTAGGCTCTCAAGTGCCTTAAAAAATCAGCATCAGCTACACTTGATATATTCTATTTATATTGTAAAAAATGATATTACCTTCTAATCTCTTAATACGTGCAAATTCTTGCAGCTACATAAGTTTAATAAGTAACTAGATTTACCTTGAATTTTACTAATCTACGTTAATGTACAGGGAAAAAATTACTTATTATGGAGAAGCATTGCTTTCCGTAGAACTTAACTGACAAGAATTTTATATACCATTATAGCATTAATAATGCAATAAAGCTTAGTAGACTTAGCAGACTAGAGAAAAAACTAGCTCTCTTTTGTTGATAAATATACCAAATTCTAAAACATATCCTCGATTTCAACTGAAAAAGTAATATTATTTCTTACGTAAGAGAATCCCCCTCCCAAAAAAAGAATTCCTTCCGACATTGCATAAAAGTATACTACATATATTTTCTCCAAAATATTTCATCCTTATAACTTATAGTTAACTACTCTTCCTGCATTTTTTAAAATATTTAAACTAAAAGAAGATAATATTTAATACCATCTTTACGATAAACAGTGGATAGAGAAGATGTTGTCAAAAGTGAGGATATTGCTTCAGCTCTTAATTTATTGTTAGAGATGATGTAGTTGTCGTTATTGAATAACGAAGCTGCAAGAAAGTTCAGGATAAAGCCATTATACTACACTATGTAAATCTGAATACTTCAAAATGCTATATTATTTATCGAAACTTTCAAATGCGCAAAGATTAATAACAATTAATATTGCGTTTTCTCCCTTCTTTACATCATCAGCTTTATAAATTAAATTTCTGATCGTAAAACTTGAGCATGGGGTTTTATAAATGATCATAAACTCTTATGCCTTTTGAGGGGCTAAAACATAAAAATCTAATCACAGATAAGCATGATATCTCGTTTACATTAATGATCTGATGTTTTATTTTAAGAAATGAAGGAAACATATAACAACATATAGCTTCAATAGTTAAAAAACTTCAGAATACCAAGTACATAGTAATAATGTAAAATTTATGTAATAAGCATAACACACAAATTTATGTAAATCTTTTATTTAATATGAAAGAGATTATAGGTATATTCAGCAATAAAAAAACTAATTACTATTGACTAAACTATAAGGTTAAAGTTACTATTTAAATTAAGCAGTTATTTATAATTCAGCTTTTTACGATAACTCCCCCTTTAGGCTTCCTCACTAGAATGAAAATAAATTAGACAGTATTTAAACGGAGATTATTTGGATTTTAAGACAGAGCGTATTTCTGGACTGTGCGTGCACGCCACGTTAGTTCGTGCCGGCTATGATAAGCTGTAATTATTTAGCTTTGCGTTATTGCTACCGACATTTGAATTTGATAACACGGTTAGACTTCCTGAGCCAGCTTAGAATAAAATTTAATTGAGTAGTCTTTGACTGCTAGTTCACGTTTCAATTTGAATTTGGCTATTACTTAACTTGCATCACCAGAGTTGTGCTTGATTTTATTAGCACAAGAATGTGCATTTATGTTATAACTTCTTTTTAAATAAAAAGGTTCATTTAAACGTTTGTCTGACTCTATAGTTACCTTCAGACATGCGCTAGTGTTCTAAACTCTGTTCAAACAAAAAGTTTTATTTGAATCTTTGTCTGACTCTGTAGTTACTTTCAGACATAGCAAGAATTCGCTTAACGTTTGTCAGGGGTTTTCGACTAATTAACTTTACCAAATCAAGAGAAACCCTCCAAAGCTTTCTAAAACGTTTCCTCTGCGAAGTTCATATTTTCTGCAACAATACAGCGTATTAATGTGTTAGCGCCAAGCTAATTTGATCTAAGGCTAATCCCTACAAACAAGAGATTCACAACCTTATCCGTCCCATGCACCTCTTTCACTATTGCTTGATTATCATTCCTACCCTTCCTTCTCAAAACTCGAAAAAAATATATTATTTATTTAGAAATATATTTATTTAAAATCAGATTACTTTTCAAAAATGTTTTATAAATTAAGAAAGAAAAAGTATAGAAAATGTTGGTAAATACCAAAATCGAACAAAAGGGATTTTTTTACATCCATAAGTTAAACTTAACCCTTAACAGGTATATAAATATCTCGCCGCATTCTCCCCCCCCCCCGAAACTATCAAATTCTCTCTTAGGAGAATAAGAAGTGGTTGACAACCCCTTTTATAAAACCCTGGTTGAGAACGCCTGCTGTAGACCTACGTGGCTTTTACGGTGTTAATAGTGATGCCTTGTTAATTCTGAGCAAAATATACGTAAAACGTCTTTTTTGTTAGCATAAGCAAAGCCGGTCATCAATTATTACAGTACATTATTATTGTTACTAAGACTTGGTCCATAGAGAACACTATAACTTTTATGTTTCTGTTTGGCCCAAGAGTGATGGAACTCCTGATCGTAGAACTTATTAAAATTATTTTAATATATAAATGTAAAAATTATATTCTTTTGTAGAAAATTGCTGAATATACAGAAAAATCGAAGCAGTGAAATTTAATAATGAAAACCATTCTTTCTCTTCAAATTCTTCTCCTACGTTGTATAAAATCTTTTCATAGATTAATAACAACTGAAATTAAAATCAAAAGATGCTACAGATCTCTTAAATTATTTTTGGAAAAGAGAGATTTAGAATATCAGTTTTCAGAACGTTGATGTTTATAATTTTATTCTTTCCTTTTATTTTTATATCTTTCTGCCCAAGAGATTTTTTTGATGATAAATTTGCATATAATGTAAAAAAAATTAGAAATACATGGTTTTTAAAAATCATCGTGTCACGGCTGGCTCAGTGAAAGCCATGTCCAAATACGTAAAAGTATAATAGTAGTCATCGATGAACATAAACCCATAGCGATGATCATTTTATATTCTTAGAAGCCAAAACGAAATATGGACCAAACAGAAGAATGCATTACAAACCTGCGGCATGGAAGAATCGGACAACAGATATCGCAGTTTACTGTGTCCAGGCGATTCCATAAAGATGAAATATTTCGTGGGAATACAGTAAGTTATCCTCCCTATTAACATGTGTCTAAAGGCTTCTTCACTTACAGTAATACGAAAAACGAACGACGGAACGACATCGAAACGGGATAAAGTGTTATTTACAGGTGACAACAGATTCAGGCTCCGAAATTATTCTAGATGTCAGATAATCTGACGAGAGCCTGATATGCTACATCCCTCACAAACATTACTTAGTAAATCAATTCTATGATCAGCGCGTTCTAGTCTGGAGAAGCATTAGACAGGATAGACATACAAAGATGCAGATAAATACAAGAAATGCATATAAAACTAGAAAATGATAATGTAAAATCTTGGCCAAATCAACTTCTTCAGTGTTGCCTTTGGCTCCAGTTTCAAATTTATAGACAATAACACTTCTTTGCACTTCCAGTGTTTGTGTGTTGTCTTAAAGCGAAAGCGTTAGATGAACGAATTGGTTGCTCGCATCTATGTTTTATATCATGTTAAATAAATTAATTAAATTCATTAATTGTATCTAGAACATTATAAGCAGACGCTATTCAACTACTGGAAACAGAACCGACAGAGAAATAGACAAGAACTTATTAAAAGTTCATGCAAAGTACGAACATGGCGATGCAAAACAGATCACAAATTTCTGCGTAAAATATATTTATGAAATTTGTACGTATTATTAGTATTAAGTTATGTTCCTCTTTATTTTCTTATATCTTTCATATATATATATATATAAATAATGAAAAATAAATTCAAATAAATAATACGTTTAAAATACATAAATCCATCCCGTATTCAGTTCGGAATGAACATATATAAAAATCAAAAACTAGAAATACAGTGGCAAACTGCATGAAGGTGGAAAAACATGACAAAACCACAAATGAAAGGAGAAAAATTTACATCGTTCACTGCATCCTCATCAGGAAGTTGGTGCAACGAAAGAAATAAAAAAAATAGCCTATTTCCGAACTAACAGAGATACAAATTAAAGTTTAATATATATCAGAAAAATAACATCAGTGTCAGATTACACTCTTTTACTGAAATTATTTTACATCGGAAAGGTACATATTACTTTGATTGTTTTACATATGTATGTAATATTTTGGCAGGCAGGCACAGGAATGACAAAGCTTGACGGTATAACTACGTCAGAGTTCGGGCGTTGTTGTGGCTGAATAGAAGGCTGCAAAATGACGACAAAGAAGAATTTAGATTTTTAGATTACACATCTTTATTCAATTCCCACCGCAGATCATTTTTCCTTTAGATGAAATTCTCCAAATTACATATTCAATAGTGATTTAAACCAAGTAATATTAAATTTAGACTTTCTACGTCCTAACTGTTCTAACAAAGGAAAGAAAAAGATGGGAGGAGCAGCGGTAGGTGAAAGCAGTCTGATGAAAAATGGCGCGTACTCAGTAGTTATACTAGCGGTTATATAACATGCCTGAATGTTCTCGAAATTACTGGTCTAGGATTAAGATCCTGAAATTGCCGAAAATTAATCATAGGTTGCCTTTTCGCGCAGAGCAAAGCCATCGTATATTTTACATTTTACATCTGCCGCCCCCCTTTCAAAAAAAGAGGCCGGGAGAGCAAAGCACTAGTACATTAGTGAAACAAGGAAAAATTAGAGTATGAGGAAAGACACAAAGACATTAACTTTAACATACACTTAAAGGCTTTAACTATGCCCTATCATAACTCATAATTTTTCTCATATAATTAGAAAATGCTTAATTATATAACTTTATAATAGAACCTACGATTTATAGATAAAAATATAATTTATAACTAAATATCTAATTGGGAACTATGAAACGATAATACATGTAAGAATAATATCAATTAATAGATTATAATCGTAAAAGCCCTCAATTTTCTTCAAAACGTCCATTGAAAAGTGAAATTTTTGTTTTAGAGTCCTTTCACAAAAATAGTTGATGTCCAATAAAATGTTTTGTTTAAAAGTCTCTCATTGCCAATAAGTCCACAAATATCATGCACTTTTTACATAAAATAATGTCATAAAAACAACATTAGAGTGTCAGATTATATTCTTTTTCTGAAATTATTTTACATGGTAAAGATACTTATAACTTTGGTTGTTATATATATATATTGATTAATTGTAAAGAAATACGAAGAGGAAAAACTTAGAATTAAGGAATTTCAAAAGGATTTAAAAATTAATATCCTGCGCTATCCCTGTTAAGATTTAAAAAAATTAATTTTAAAAAGAACATATAACGTATATAAATAATTAAATTTCCTCCTAAGGAATATGAAGTAAAATGTAGATAGTAAAGTTGTACTATTGTGGAAATCAAAAATAGGAATTAGTAATGTATAGATGCCAAGTATAAAATGAAAATTTAAGTAATTAAAGCAGTTAATATCGCTGTTGATTTCACAGAAATATCCTGACTTTTCGAGGGGAATTTGAATCCCAGTATATAATCACCAATAATTCAAAAGAGTCGCATTTCGTCTTCTTTCTCATTTCTGAATAAAATCTCTAATCTACTTTTAAATTTGTTAATTAATTTTAAAAATATCTGGATTCAAATCTTAAGTTGTACAGAAATTAGTTAAAGAAGAAGAAACACATATTTACACTTTATGCAAATAAAGGTTTGTATCTTCGGTCTCAGATCGTGAAATATACGAGTCCACCAGCGGCCGAGCGGTAAAGACGCTGAACACTGGTAGTTCGGTCCGAGGTTCGAATCCCGCGAACGGACTGGCCGCATGGGCGCTTTCGTGGTTTTCCCTATGTGTAACGTGTATACGAGGAAGTTTCCCTTAGAAATTCCTCCACGAAGGCATCCCTCCCTTTAGGCAGATAGCCCTCGGGTGCTTTGCCATAACTGAATAATCCCAATCCCATCCCGTGAGATATACGTTAAATAAAGCACTGTTACCCAACCAACAGAATTCTTTATCAATATGCATCACTTCCAAACTGAACACGATTACGTACAGTCCAAGTGAGATAATGAATGATTTTAGACTATTTTTATATTTTATTTACTTTATATATTATTTACTTTTAATTAAATCGTATTTGCAAATTTGACAACTTTTGGCAAATTTTGAAAGTTTACGAAATACGGATCTTCGGTGATTTGATGGCCCTGGAACTTAATTCGGGTTGAAATCCTTCGACAGAGTAGAATATCCGAACAATTTAGCTCCGGACACAAAGCATTTCCCTTGGGTCTCAACTAATTACGCAGCTGTTTAGAGCATTTGTGAATTAATCTCTTTGTCGTAATGCTGCCATCTGCTATATGCGCGATTAATACGTAGTTCCTGCCATTTACCATTCGAAATATTGTTTTTAAATTGCGTTTCAAACAAACGAGTTCTACTTGTTTTTAACTCAGAAAGAGAGCCATTCCTCTCGAAATGAGTTTCGCATTGGTTCACTACAATCGGCGAATCACTTTTTAAATGGTTGCCTCAATATAATTTTCGCTGTATTATTTTTATTTCATTTTTATATCAATCTTATATTATCATTTTTGCCATAAAGCCAAGCTATGTCCATGTGCTACGATATGTCATGTCGCTATGCTATACAAAGTTATGTATATGCTATGACAATATACTATGCTATGTTCTATCACTTTTGTCTACGCTATACTATGCCCACCTGCTGTAAAGGTCATCTTATGCTGTTTATTTATTTATATATATATATATATATTTGTTTGTTATAAAAATGTTTTGTCAATATATATGCGTCCATGCTATGTTCATATGCAAGACTATATTCTTTATGCCGTGTAAGCTATATGATCCTGTGTTCTTTATGTTGTAAATCTGTAACGTCAATATGTTATGCTGCAATACTGTGTATGTTATGTCGCAATACTATATATGTTATATCGCAATACTATGTATGTTATGTCGCAATACTATGTATGTTATGTCTATGAGATGCTATGGTATGTCGCTACGCAAAATCCACCTTTCATGTAGTTAAGTTACGTTGTGTATTTAATGCTGTATATATGTAATCCTTATGCTATGCTACGTCATATCATGTTGCAATGCTGTGTCATGTTATGTCTACGCTACGCTATGATATGTCACCATGCAAGGTCCACCTGCCGCATAGGTCATGCCACACTGCGAATTGTATGTTGTAAATATGTAACCTCAATATGTTATGTCGCTATGTCTTATCTATGCTTAACTATGTTATGTCGCTATACTATATCCACCTGTCGTGTAAGTTACATTACCTTGTGTATTTCATGTTGTAAATATGTTATGTCACTACGCAATGACTATATCCTATACTATGTCACGTCGAAGTGCTATGCCATGTCATGTCTATGCTTAGCTATGTTATGTCGCCATGCAATGTCCACCTGTCGTGTAGGTAATGCAACGCTAAGTATTTTATGTTGTAAACATGCTATACTCTAGATGGAGCCGGTCCCGGACTATATCCGATTAGTCTTTGAAAGTCGTCTGGATGTCCGGCCCTGCTGTCAGCTGTCACCTGTATTATTTTTAAAGAAATTAAATAATGAAGAATTTGTATATATGTATGTATGAATTTGTCTCTCAGTGTGAGAAAACGACGGTACCTAGAACCATGACATTTTAAATAACATAGACCTCCATCCGAATATATGCAGGTGACAGGTGACGGAGGACGAGGACGCCTGATGTTTAACATAGGTAAACAGGCATATGCCCCGCGTCTTCCACTATCTAGTGGCAACAACTCCCTGGAGCCTCATCAGGCTGCCTCGGGAGTATATTTGAATCTTAATGAAAAAGTTACATGGCCATTGCAAATATGGTATTAATGTATATACATGATGCAGAAAAAATGTAGAGTTAATTAAATGACATGGTGCTGAGTAGATGCAGTACAGGTGAAGAACGAGTAAATACACTTGGTACAAAGTAAATATGATGCCAATAAATATACATGGTGCAGAGCTGATATGATACTAATAGCAAAGCAGATATATTACGAATAAAACACATTGTGCAAATAAATATTAAGGTAGACAAAGATACATATGATAGTATATGAGTAATAAGTGCTAATAGAAACATATGATACAGAGAGCTGATATGATGCTTATATGAAGGCATGTTACAGAGTCGTTATAATACTGTGCTTGTATAGAACTAATAAGGACATATGACAGCGTTAAAGGTCATTAAATATTTGCTATTGTGCAAGAGTTCTCAAACCAGTTTAAGTTCTGTTTAGGTATAAGATATAAGGTATGCGTGTGTAAATTGTAATTTCCTGGATAAATGCAGTGGAAAACCTTATGTTGATTAAATGGGCTGGCAGATATCCTGACCTAGTGCCGCGATAAATTTTATAATTTTACATATTGCATTAATGCTTCCCTTGTGCTTAATTATCAGTCGGTGGTAGGCACTTATGTTGCTCGTGGGCATGAAAAGATGCATGGTATCTGTCAGAGGGCACCTGAATAGGTAGTGGTCTGGCGTTCCGTCTTCTCCACAGACACAGATGTCTGTATTTGATATCCCATGTCGATGAAAATAAGACGGGAACGGCCCGTGACCTGTTATGTAGTTTACCAAAGGAGCAATGGCGATAAGGCGGTCAGTTGATACCTTTGAAATACGCTCATAGGTGCGCCTCCCTGTTTCCGCATTAGTCCATTCTTCTTGCCATTGTCGTATTGCTTGTCCCTGCAAATGACGCTTTAGATAGGATGGTGGGGCAGGAATATTTATTTCTTGTGCTTCGAGATTGCTTGCAGCATTCTTAGCCAAACGGTCAGCTGCTTCATTTCCCTGGTTGCCATCGTGGGCTTTGACCCAAACCATGGTAATTTTAGTGTGACGATTATGCTGCAGGATATCTTGCAAGTTAATGATGCTCGGCGATACATGGTGTTGATTTTCTATTGCATTTATTGCTGAAAGGCTGTCCGTGTATATGGTAGCTCCCTGTATATTGTTGTTGAGTATATGCTGTACCGCTGCTGTGAGAGCAGTAACTTCCGCCTGAAAGACGCTGTTTTCCGGTTTCAGATGTCCTTTCCATGTGTATTCGGTGTTGGAACCATCATAGTGTATAAAGGCACTACCTACTCCATGTTCATGCTTCGAGCCATCCGTGTATATCTTCGTGAGGGTGTCTCGATGAAGGCAGTTGGATTTAACTGTGCGTATGCCTGTCCCTTTTATTGAGGGATGTGTACGCAATACGTCGCCCCGATGCTCATATTGGACTGGGCTATAAGTAGTGTTTCCAAATGTCGCATCTCGGCGCAAGTGGATCAGTTGGGCATATGCAGATTCCATTAAGGCTTTGATATGCAGTGGTATGATACCAGCTAGTACCTGTGCTGCATTTGTGGCTGTAGTTCGATATGCTTTGCATAGGTTTATCGCAAAAGGTCTTTGCAAGGCTGATAGTTGACGGATTTTCCTGGCTCCCATTGGGTTTGCCCAGATTGGGGCTGCATATAATGCGATTTTCTCTGCAACTGTGAGATATAACAGTTTCTGAAAATGGGGGCTCTGACCCCAATTCTTGCCCTGAAATTGGCGCGCTGTTCTCGCTATTCGAGATGTTTTAACACGAAGGTCTTGTATATGAGGAATAAAGGTTAGACCGGAGTCCCATGTTACTCCTAGATATTTAAGATTTTTAACGAACTTAATATTTCTCCCGTTTAATTTAATACAGGGCCGTCGTGTTGGATTTGTTCCTGGCCTTGGAATGATTAACGCTGTTGACTTTTCTGTTGATATTTGAAGCTTAAGTAGAGTGCAGTAGTCAGCAAAAAGTGTGCAGACTTCTGTGCCGTTTTTCTCCAGTTCGTTGCGTGTGCGTCCTCGCACCAGGAGTGCAGCATCATCTGCGTAGGCGACAACTCGCGTGTGTGCGGGCCAGTCTGCAGCGAGCACTTCGTTAAATGTGATGTTCCATAGGAGAGGCCCCGCGCAAGAGCCTTGCGGGCAACCTCTCACTTGGGCTTTGGATGAAACACCTGCATCGTGGGACATTATTAACATACGATCTTGTAAATAGCTTGTGATTGTTAGATAAAGGTTGGTCGGGCATTTTGCATTGCGTAAAGCTTGTTTGATTGCTGGCCACCACAGAGTATCAAATGCGCTTGCCAGGTCAATCGAAATGAAAGCCGTATGCATATTATCATTTCTATTCTTCTGGATGCAATCCTTGATTGTTGAAAGGGCTTGAACGGTGGAAGATCCTATGCGGAAACCGAATTGTCTGACACTTAGATATTTGGTCTTGTGCAGATGGTGACGAAGTCGATTGACAATCAGCTTTTCATACACTTTGCCCAGTGCAGACAACAAGCAGATTGGCCTGTAAGACCGCGGTTCAGCTGGATTTTTGAATTTTTTCAAAAACAAGACTACCTGTCCCTTCTTAAATACGGTTGGGAAGAGCTTTGCCTGAAGTAATTTATTGAAGAATTTAGTGAAGAAATCTGGATTGGCTTTATATGCAACTTTAATTATTGAATAGTCCAGGCCATCCGGTCCTGGGGCTTTTTTCAGGGGTAGGTAGCGAAATACATGAGCGATTTCTTTTGCTGAGAAAGCATAATCATCTGGCGTATCTGGGATAGTTGTATTGTTTCGCACTGCACGTTGTTCCAGTGTATCTTCATGCGGATCGTCCTTTGCAAAAATTTCGTCAAGAAGGGTGGCAGCTGTAAACCCCGCTGGGTTTGTTGAAAGACTGGCTGTTGAAACCTGTGCATGAATTTGTGCTGGTTTGAATACCTTCTGTGTTGCAATCTTATGTAAGATCCCGTAGGGATTCGTATTGTTGTTACAGAAGGTACGCCAGCTTGTCACTTTTGCAGCGAGAATATTCTTCTTATATTTAGCCCGCTCTTGCCGGTATGTAGTCAGAATCTGTGCTTTGGTCTCTCCGTCTACGTTGCCTCTTAGTCTGCGGCGCAAAGCTCTGCATTTTTGTCTTTGTTGCCTTAGTTCGCCGGTCCACCAAGAGATTCCTTGTAATTTCTTGGTTGTACGGAGGGGTAAAATTTGTTGACATATTTCATTAAGTTCCTCTAGAAGTCCTTGTGCAAGGGAATCAAGGTGTTCTGAGTTGTTGCAAGATTCTAGCTGCAATTCTTTTGCTTGCAGGAGACGAGTAAAGGCCTGGGTCAGTTGTCTAACCTTGTTACCTGGCAGCCTATAGCGTTTAATTATAGAAATGGTGGTATCTGTTTGTATAGTAAATTCTACGTATTTATGATCTGAACAACTTTCAGAGTCTGAGACATGCCATGAATGTATGTTGTTAGCAATATCATAAGTTGAGATCGTTAAGTCTGGCCATCCTTGATTGTACGAATTATCGAATGTAGGTGGTGCATTCATTGTATTGTGCAATTGTAAATTGTTTGCCGCAATATAATCTTCAAGCTCATGCCCTTTTGGATTTGTGGTACTATACCCCCATATAATATGATGGGCATTAAAGTCGCCTCCTATGACTTGAGCTGTGTTTGGAAATTTTCTACTTGTTTCGCTTATGTGAGCGACAGTGATGCCAATTGCATCTGTTGGTGGTGAATACACCGAAGTAAGGATAAATTGCATATTTTCAAAAATGATTAGAATGGCGACATAATCCCTATGCAGCTTGATGACTTGTGGTGTCCATGCGGGGTTGCAGCAGGCAATTGCTACTCTAGGAGCAAGATCTGCCGTCGGGGACTCCTTTTGGTATATTTTCCATGCAATAGGTAAGCTAGCGACGTGACCTTCTCTACAGTATGGTTCCTGCATGATTACGAGGTCTATGTCGTTGGAAATAACTTGCGTGAGGACATGAGATGTTGCTGCCTCAGCCCTTTGAAGATTGATTTGCAGGCATTTGATGATACTTGTGCTTAGTGTACCTATGTTCCTGCTTGATGGAGGTATAGTATGTGGAGAGAGAATCTGCATATGATTATTGTTATTATTATATTGGATTACAGGCGTGTTGTTGTTAGCATTAGTAGCAGATGGACTATTCATAGATAGCGCTGCGTTTGATCCGTTCGACGTATCTCGTGTATGTTGGACAGGCAACATCATATGCTGGATGGTCGCAAGCTTTATTGTCTCGGTTGCAGTAGTTACTGTCTGCACAGTTGATGCATGTGGCTCGTCCGGCTTGACAGTCTTTGATTGCATACAATAGATTTTATTTTGGCATCCCTGCTGGGTATGGCCAAATGCTTGACAGCGGTAGCACCTCTTAGTGTTGAAGTACTCTGAGATTCGATGTGCCCGCCAGCCGATGAGTAGTTTTCTGGAGCGCATGAATTGTTGGAAGGCATCGGGATTACATTCGACAATCCACTTGATTGTGTTACTCCTTTCTTTGAGCCTGTACAGGATTTTGGCATTATTCTTGTTAATATGGAGTTCTAAACTGATGACTCGTCCAAGTTCCTCCTGTGTAACGCTTAATGGGATATTGTGTATAGCAACCCTGGGAAGCCTTGTGCTTGGGATCTTGGTTTGCAAGAATTCTTTAGCCTTTTCAGTCTGCAGTTTTTCCGAGAGTGCGTGAATGTCCTCCTTTGTATGGCAATCCACTGCAAGTCCTTCCTGCGGAATGTATCTTAATGCTGCTACTTGAACTCCCAATGTGGGTAACGGAAATTCAGCAGTCAATTTTTCTTTTAACGCTTTCCTGGATGTTGTGGACGGGTCTTTAGGGTAGATCAGCAAGGTGTGTTTAGGCTTTTGCGCCGTTACACTTGCGTAGGACTTTCGATTGTCTGTTGCCTTTTGCGCTAGATTAGGTGAAGCTGTGATGTGTTGCTGTTGACTTGCTAGTTCACACGCGAAAATACTCGATGTGTTGACTGCTTTATCGACGGTATTCGGAGGTGGGATATACTCAAATACTCCCAAAGCCAGAATTCGGAAGGCTTCAACAGTGTCTATCAGTTGCTTTCGCAAGCCTAGGGGTAGAATATTTTTGCCACCTCGAAAGGAAGTTGCGATCTTTTTAATTTCGTCAGTGAGTTTATCAATCTTCTCATTATAGCTTATGTCCGAGGTAATGAATGTTTGCAAAACAAATTCTCTCGAGTAAGTGGAGGAATCTGTGTCACTCATCGTATGGGAAAGGATCTAATTTTCTCTGTGCAGTACTGCGTTTCGTGCTGAATTTTCTATCTGGAATACAGGAAAAAGTCAAATTTTCTTACCTTGGCAGCAGTATTTCATCTGTCCTTCATCTGTATAAAGGTATTCCATAGTAATCCAGAGACACATACACACTGAAACACGACACTGCACTGTAATAGGAAGTCAAACTACGCAATTTTTCAGTCTGAAAATTCTAAGTTAATAAATGTCGAAAAAAATTATATCTTTGGAACCAGTGGGCCGATCACGACCAAAATTTGAAACTTCTGCTTCTGAAGATAGATGATGAAGATTGCCGTTTATTCCAGCATGATACAGCAATTAGGAAATTAATTAGCAGGCAGCTAATAAAGTGTCCACTTCATAAAAGGAAAGCCGTTGCGAATGTCCTTGACGAAAACGCGCTACGCCGAGGGGGGGACGGTGGCACCTAACGGTCGAAAATGCAGCGTGAGCGAAAAAAGGTCTAAATTAAATGAGTAATTTCTGCATAATTATTCAACCAATTATCCAATCTTGATGAAACTTATATCAAAATACTGCTGAGATGATCCTCTATCCGGCTATGTAAAAATCCGGCTGCTAGGACGTCCGTCGGTGTATCCACGGGCTGCGAAGTTGAGGAACACGGCGAAAATGGCTCCAAGTCGTGAATGATAGTGTTAAAAACTTTGAAGTTCCATAAAAAAAACGACTAAATGTCGTAATGACATAATTTTTATATATGTGTACTCCTGATGATGTTAGCTACACGTAGCAACTACTTTTACAACGGTACGTTGAGAACTTCCGCTGATATTAGGCAAAACGGCGGAGCGACAAATATACGTCCTGACAGCACGGCACGAAACCACCCATGCAGCTCCGAATATATGCACGTGGACGGCGGAATTTCGAATTATATATTTCATATTTTGTAAAACTTAAAGGAAATTTTTATTAACAAACTCAACGATTTGAAAGTAGTAGCAACACTGTACGAAATAAAACATTTTTATCTCCAGCGAGCGAGATTGTCTATCCGAAATTCTAAAGTTATAATTGTTAGCATAAATTTAAGTATTTTGCATAATGAAACTCGAAAGGCGTACGAAACGAACGTGCGCCAAGATATATATATATTGGCGAGATATATATATATATATAAGTAAAGTTCGAGTGCAATGCAGTATATTTGATTTTTCACCCTAGCTACTTGTACCTGGCTAAAGGTCTAAACCAGCAGTACATTCTTCTCTCTCAGGTACGATGGCAAAGTATGTTCGTGTTTCTCTTTTTTATTGCCTAATATAGGTAAACCTGGTGATTTAGGACTGAGGATGATTCTATGTAAGTTATCTCCTTTTCAATACTTCAGTGTTTTAATGTCAGTGAAGATTATTACTTTATTGTTATGCTTAAGTTAAGCAGAATTATCCTATTTTATTAAATAAAGATTTCGTAGTTAAAATTTTTGACTTATGATTCTTTAATTCTGTGCTTGAGGAAACGTACTCATTACGCCTTCAGTGCTAATTACACAACCAACAATAATGCTTATGAATATTTTGTGATTGAATTTTATTATTTCGCAATTATTATTTATGTTGTTTTTTATTGTATTATAATATTTATTCTTGCATGGATGCTTTAATTGTAAGCACGACTTTCTGTCCAGGGATTGCACTGCCCGGGATGTGCAGTCCTTGAGAAGGGGCCAGTATTACGAATTTTGTATTTAGTTATGTAATCTTAGTAGAATTATAAGTAAAATTGTTCTATTTCCCCGTGCAGTGCAGCGCAAGACCAATTGTAAGAGCAAGGCTATGCCGGAAAAGTAAAAATACAGGAGCAAGTGCATTTAACATTGAGTAAATGGTTATCTCGGTAATTCGTATCAAGAATTGTACTGAAATTGAATAAATGTAATTGACCCCTATTTTAGCTGTAATCGTAATTCCATCCTCTTATTGGTTTCCGGAAATCTCGAGAAGCAGAAAATGCTAGAACTATCTCCCTTAGCCGGTTGAAAACTATTTAATGCCAGAGGGAGCATCTCAACTCAGTTGTTTAGTTACTGTTACTGCGAAGTTTTTTAGTTAGCAGCTGTTGTTATTGTTGCGAATTTAGCGAGAGATCGGATTAGTCTTCTCTTTAAATGCGCTATGCATTGTGGTCTAATTAACGTTTTTGATTGAAGTAGTAGATTGAAGTATAACTGCTGATTATTACTGTATGATATTGTGAACACTTATACGAATATCCCTGAGGAAAATTTCAGCGTTCTGTTATATTTCTTTTGATAAGAATAAATTTTATTAACCTTTCATCGGACTTGAATATTCAATCTATTACGAATGTGTAAAATATATACTAAGTAATAAATTATTAACTTAATTAGCGATAGATCTTTAAATCTCTTCCTTAGATATTTATATGTTTTACATTAGATTTAATTTATATTATATTTTTATATAAATGCAAGTCAGCTTTAACTAAATCGTTGTTCATGAAAATAATCGTTTGAAACCAAGTATTTCTAAGGTGTCTTGACATAATAAATCATAATAAACTTATGATTATTTTAAAATATCAAACAGGAGTCTGGGTTGTATAAAACAAAAACTTTTGAAATCTCAGATTTTGATCTTTACTACGAGGGCTAGAAGTGCCACAGAACATAATGTTACAAATTTTGCACCTAGATAGATAACTTTAGTGAAATTAAATGTAAAACTACTATGTTTCTGTATAACATCAAAAGCTTGACAGATAGAAGAAACGATGCTCTACCGCAAAAATAAGAATGCTTTAATATTGCGCAAATGGCTATCTCACGAATCTTGCAAGATATCACCAAGTTGGCGACAGTTTTGCCGACTAAATTTGTTGTCAACTTTGTTGAGAAATTGGCAAAGGTTGCCAAACTTGGCGACTATCATTTTTGGTTAGTTTCCTGTATATCTTTGATAGGTATTTTAATTGAATAAATATAATTGATTTCTTTATTAGCTTCAACCGTATCTGGCCCTCGTATACCTTTCAGACTGTTCGAGAAGCAAAAAGTACTCAAGATTTCTCGGCGGTCGGGGAAAAACTATATAAGACATCAAAACGCATCAGTTTCTCAGTAGTTGTTAGTTCAGCGTGGTTCGGAGTATTAAGATATCTCCGTGTTAGCATCATTTTTCAGACGCGCTTAGCACTAAAAGTCCTTCGCAATTTCAAACTGATTGTACTCTGCGATACTGTGAAGAACTGTAGGAATATTTTTGTGGAAAATCCCAGAATTGTGAAGCTCTTCTTTTGATAAAATTGGTTTTAATAAGCTTTCACTGATTCTGTGAGCATTCAATCTATTACGAACCCCTCAGGCACGCAGCAGTTTTTGGTATCAGAAGTAGGATTAAATGCTATTGACAGCAGCGATGAAGGAGAAATTAAGACAACTGGTGAAAGCTTCGCTGCATTCAAGAAACTCAACTTTGTTAACGAAGAGTTGAATGTGGGGAAAGAAATACGTAAGGGACAGTCAAGTCTGTTAAAGCAGAAAAGCCAAGAAAAGGTTAAGGTAGGTCAAGAGAAGATGAAAGAAGAAATTGCACCCATAATAGAAAACAAATTTGAAGCTAAAGGAATGCAGAATAAATACGGTTGAAAACAAACTTGAAAAAGTTGAAGAAAGCTTTTCTGTCAAAGAACAAATGGAAGAAACAGTTTCTGCCGTTTAACAACAAATTGATGACAGGATTTCTGGTGCTGTCGCGAAGGTCGTTGAAGGTTTAAAGAAATCCATAACGACAGCTAACCACAATTCAAACGCCGTTAAATTCGAAAATATGTCCTCCCGGCCTTCTCTAAATCTATCCACATATAGTGAAAAGACCTCCTGGCAAGTGTCGAAAGTTCTCAATAGGGGAAAATGCAAATGGACAGGATTCCGAAGCTAAAGCTTGCCATCTCGCCGCTTTTGTAGGTTCAAACGCAGCTGATATCCTCCAAACGCAGCTCGAAAACGAGAGGCTAGACTTCGAAACCCTATTCGGCGCTTCGGAGCTGTGCTTTGGGGAGAATTGTTCAAATAACTAGAGCAGGCTTCAATTAAAATTCAGAGAACAGAATCCCAAGGAAACACTCCAAAAGCTCTCTATGTATGTTGACAGGCTGTCTCATCTCCTTTTTTCGGACTTCTCGACAAAAAAAAGGAAAGTACTGTACTGTCCCTGTTGTACTTCATCGATTGTATCAGTGATCCTGAGATGCCGAAAGCCCTGCGACGGATGTCAAGGCTATAAAGAGCGGTTTAAGGTACGCCATCAAATTCGAGGTAACTCAGCAAGCACTCGAAGAGACTGCCACTCAATCGGAGCTGCTCAAGTAAAGAAATTTTCACTTATCTTTTTCTGTACTCCTTCGTTCTGATCTGGCAAAATTCTTCAAATGAAGGTTACTTCAGAACCTCTTCTAGAACTTTGATGCCCCGTGCCGTTTGAATCGCTCCTTTTCCTCTTCTGCCCCTTGTCTAGGCATCTGGGACTCTTGCGGGAGGGTTGTGAGTTTTTGAACGTCAATTTCCTTTTTAGCTCCGGTGGGGCTATCCGTCCTTCAGGGTTTTTGAATCTTCTCTTGGACCTTCTAACTTCTTGATCAGGCACGGTTGTCTCCGCAGGTCTTTTCTCGCTTTTCGTTCTCCATCCTGGACCTCCTTGGGCCTCCCTTGTAGTTGTTGTTGTTGAAAGCTGTGGTTTACGTGTCGTAGTTTCCACCCGTCGTTGAAACCTCTCCTTTACTGGAACCTTGTCAGCAGGCTTCCCTCTCCAAGTCGATGGTTCTAGTGTTTTCGCAGAATCCTCGGCTCTGGCTTGTTGATCCGTCGGTGGTAATCTTCTCTTGGCCCTTCTAACTTGTAACTTTCTAACTTTTAATATGATATATATATATATATACTATATTATATATAAATGTGATACATAAGACAATAATTTGCGAAAACTTCAAATCAGCCTCAGAAATGAAATTTTTACTTGAGTGCATTTTAAGTTGCCTTAAGATATATCTTTGTCAGGTAGCCGGAATGACTGTAAGCGGAAGCTACATCCTCATCAGTAGTAAGAGGAATCACAGATACTGTATGGCAGTTACCTGCAGTGTCTGTGGGGCCTTAAAATCCGTCAACCCGAAATCATTTCAAGGAGGTTTGTGAAAGATGGTAAAAAACCATCATATCATATTCCATAACATATTCTCGAATCCAGATATAGGGTAAGAGAATTTAGTTATAGAATTTGAGACCACTGTACCTAATTCGGGCTCAGAATGACTATACCCAGCTACATCTCAAGAATAATCTTTTGGGTATTCTGGGACCACAGACATCTATGTTCTTTGTTCCAAAATAAATGCAATCCCGTTTCCTTTAGAATTTGAACACTTGAATTATACAAAAGAAATAGACACAATTTAAAAGCAAAAAACTGTTAGAGATAATCATAAAAAGAAATCAAATTATATGAGAGGAAAACTCAAGAGGAGTTTATTATTAACAACTGGATATATTAACTGGATATATTTAAATAAGTAGAGCGTGAAACAAATTAATGGAACGCTTGCCAGGAAAAAAAGAGAAAATTTGCTACAAAACATAAAGACATTCTAGAAAATGCAAAATGATACGTGTAAACGAGAAAACAGAAAGCGAAATAAATCTCTCTTAACTGTATATGCGTCGGTGAAAATGAGGTAAATGAAAAGTTATCGATCAGTATAACTAGTAGTGAAGAAAAACTAAATTTACTGGCTTCCAGGTTTTAACTCTAAACATCTGAACGCAATTTAATGGAGAAGAAAATGACAAATGATAAAAGATTAAAATCCAAATACATTACATTTAATAAAAAATGAAACAGAATATGTATTCTTTGCGTTCAGAGAGGCTATATCTAATGAAAATCTTTATTTCTTTATTTTGACTGATCGTAGATATACTACAGACCAAATTTCATTTTATTGCAGTACATTTCAGTTTATTAAATTTACATCCTCTTCAGATGCTTAAATTGAAAACAATCTTCATTTCCGGAAAATGGAATCCTTTTAGGTCGAATGACATTCTTTTATCCTATGCATGTAATATTTTGCTTCTTGATCAAGTACCAGCAATACATAATTCTGTTTTAATGTTGCTTAGCAAAACGCTACATTACAGAAACATTGCTTCGGACATGTATTTTACAATAGACTTTATCTCTCTCTATATATATATATTTATACATTTCTTTATAAAAAGTTACACTCTAACAGAATGACTATCTTAAAAATGACTTCTCTTCTTTTTCTCTTTTTATCCGATGATTCAGCAGGATTTTATGGAATTTTAAAGTTTGTTAAAGAAATAAATCTTGTTTCCATTCTAGAAACCTCAATGAGAAATTTATTCCCTAATTGGATTTTGATATAATATCTACAAAAGTTAAATAAATGTGCCTGCTTACCTGCAAGTCAAAAGATCGAACGTCTAAATGGAAAAAGTATGAAATTTATTTTGGCCATCTGTACAATATTTAGAAGGGAAAAAATTTAAATCATCAGTGAAGTAATGCTCAAGAGATTCAGCATTACAATTGATTCAAGGTCACCGATCTGTGTTTATGTGCCTCAGTATGTGCACATTAAACAACAGAAATGCCACAGAAAATTATTTGCGTTCCCGCTTTTCCTAATAGCATTTCGTCAGTTGAAAATTCCAAAATTGTTATCTTCGTATGAACTTACTCAGGTTTACATTACAGTGAGACTTGTTAAATATGCTGCGGATTCTATACTTTTCATTTCAATTTTGTTTAAAGTTTTTCTGCAATTTGATTGTGCTGTTTTGCAAAAATATGAAATTACTGTTAAAACAATTTAACTTTTCATAATTATGTGTGATAAAATTAAGTATCGAATTTTAAGATATTTAAACTATTTTTAGAGACGGATATTTATTAAGGTAAATAATTATATTTTTGAAGTTATATTAAAGATTTTGAATTGTTGATAAGAATTTTTAAGTGAATGAAATAATTTGGAAAATAGGTATAGCATATGAAAAATAAATAATGTTTTCGAGTCTAACTATGGTAAATATTCAAAAATTAAGGACGAAGTCGAAAAATTAGCATATCAGCTGAACGAAGAGGCAGAGCGGACAGAAAGACCAATCAGGAGATTAAGTAAGGTGATGTACGGTAGCACATGCGCAGATATGCAGGTAGACGTAATGGGGGAGTGTCTGAGTAGTATAAAGCATGTTGTCGGTGTAAGATCAGTATTTCTGGCAAAGAGATTGAACGCTGTATAGCAGTTAAAATCACACCGAGTTACTGCCTCAGCGAGAAATGGCGAATAATCAATCTGTTAGACGATATCTGGATGCTTTTACCCGAGGTCGAATCATTGGGAAGTTGGAGGAAGGCCGCAGTGTGACAAGTGTGGCTGCAGAATTCGGAATTTCTCACAGCATCGTTTCACGACTTTGGAGACAATTTCAAACTACAGGAACAGCTATCCGGGATTTTAGTAGTGGTCGTCTACGAGGAACCACAATCGCAGATGACCGATATATTGCCTTACAGGCCAGAAGAAACAGGCGGAAGACAGCGGGAGAAATCGCTAGACAGACGACACAGGCGACTGGACGACCGATATCGCGTTTTACCGTGGCCAGAAGACTGCACGGTGGTGGTCTGTTTGCACGACGCCCTGTACGGTGTCTACCTCAACGCCTGCCCATCGGAGAAGGCGTTCTCTGTGGTGCCGGGAACACCGGAATCGGAGAGGTAATGAATGGGGACGAGTACTCTTTACAGATGAGAGCAGATTCAGTCTGAGTAGCGATTCTCATCGCATACTCATCTGGAGAAAGCGGAGAAGCCGCAATCATCCCTCGAACATCATTGAAAGGGAAGTTATGGAGGTGGCGGTGTTCTCGTTTGGGGAGGCATCATGGTTGGTAGTCGTACAGACCTTCACATCTTCGACGCAGGTTCAGTCAACGGGACCCTTTTATTGTAACGAGATTCTTCTTCCATATGTGCGTCTTTTTAGAGGCGCTATGAGTCCGCAGTTCCTTTTCATGGACGACAATGCACCATGTCATCGCACAGTAGCTGCCGAACAGCTCTTAGAGAGTGAGGATATTGAACGTATGGATTGGCCGGCACGATCTCCGGATCTCAATCCCATCGACCATGTATGGGATTTTCTAGGCAGACGCTCGGCAGCTCGTACCTTACCACCAGTAACGATTCCGGAGCTTCGATTGGCGCTGCAAGACGAATGGGCAGCAATGCCTCAACAACTCATTGACACCCTCATTCTCAGCATGGGCAGACGCTGTGAAACCTGCCTAGCAGTCAGGGGAGATCATATCTCCTATTAAAGACCGGATGTTTCTTGCTGGACACCCATCACAGGGATGTTTCGGCCTTCAGTCGCATTGCGCTCCATGCTACTTTTTCTATAAAGCTTCTTTTTATCCCTCTGATTTCTCTTTTAGAAAGTGTTGCTTACATTACTCATGTCCTTACGTATTGGGGATCTTACGGTATTAAAAGTGTTGATTTGGAAAGCTTTTGTACAAAGTTATATTGAAAAAAACCATCTCGTCCTTAATTTTTGCACACCAATGTAGTGTAATAACTTATAATTTAAGAAACTGTATAATTATCATACGTAATATGGAATTATGTTAATTAATTTTAAAATTTACAGATGATTATATGTTCAGATAAATTTTGAAGGCTCCCACTTGTATTTGTTTCTTACATCATTATTTTTTATATAATGGAGTGTGGTTATAATTTTTGTATAAATTAAATATTATAGCGCAGTTCAAAAAGGCCAGTTGCCTCTAAATAAGGAACAGGGGCCACTACCTCCCTGAGCACTGCTTAACCATTACTGAGTATACACTAATTCGTTAAAGTGGGTTTGCTCATTAGATGCAAATGTTTGTATTAAAAGAACGCTGTAGGATCTCCTAGTTTGTGTAAAATAAATAAATGAGATATTTCGATAATAACAGAAAGAATAATTTAGTAATATTATTTCAATTGATGTTCCAAAGGAAAAATTAATTACACTATATTTTGAAATTTCTTGTTGTTTTGTAACGTACTTAGTAAATGTATTATTTTCTTATTTTAAACGTTTTAAAAGCATTACCTAAATAGATATAATTTTGTAGTTTTATTTATTTTCTTATTTTATATTCAGAAAATTATGTGGTCCATATTATTATGGTGAGGCAATGAAGAATTTTATGTTAGTAGACTTAAAGTTTTTTAATTTTTGTATATTTTTCATTTCAATTAACTCATGTGAAAATTTTTACGGTTGTAAGTTATAAATGCAAGCTTTGATATTCATACAATGCTAAGAGCCAATAACCTTTTTTAAGGAATGGAGATTTTTAGATTCTGTTGCATTTAAGCATCCCACAGCCATCAGGAAGTTGTAACGTTGATTCGCTTTGTGAGGACCTGTCCATTTTAATCAAAGTTGTTCTGTTATTGTATTGCATTTTGTCAGTGTTCTCGTATTAATTTCTAAACTATTTACGCTGCTTTACAACTAACAGAATGTGGATTGTTTAATATATGTTAAAAAATTAATTTTAATACAAATTTCATGAGTACACTAAAGAAAATTTTGGTTTTATATATTGGTAACAATAATTTTTACGAAAAACTTTCCAGCTAAGTATTTCAAAATATTATGATCATGAATATGATATTCAAGAATAGCTTTTACAGAGCAGATAATTTTACAGTTATTTCTTGAAAGAATTAGGACATTCCTTTCAGTATTTTTACAGAGGAATGAACTTGCAGACTTTCAAAATTTCATTAGAATTTTCAATTTGCATTTATTGTTCAAAATGATAGCTACAAGATTTTGTTGTTTAAAAAAATCATTTAGATCAAAATTTAAATTTTTTTCACAGTTCTACTTTCCTTGTTTCGTTAAATAGCCCATCAGCGGCCGAGCGGTAAAGTCGCTGAACACAGGTAGTTCGGTCCGAGGTTCGAATCTCGCGAACGGGCTGGCTGCATGGGCGTTTTCGTGGTTTTCCCCATGTGTAACGTATATACGAGCCAGTTTCCCTTAGAAAGTCCTCCACGAAAGGCATCCCTCCTCTAAGGCAGATAGCCCTAGTGTGCTTTGCCATAATTAAATACACCACCACACCACACCACCTTGTTTCGTTAATGTTTCAATGTTTCCTTCTAAAAAGCCTCTTTTGTCGCCAAACCTTTTTCTCATTGACGTGTGGGAGATATATAAGACAACAAAATATGTAAATAAGCTATATGATTTAATTCAGTAACAGTCTCCTAATTCTTCATGTTTAATTTGTGTATTTCTTTTCCTTTCGAAAAATCATGATAAATTTTCTGGACTGCGTTATTTCTGGATTAATCCATTTCGTATGGCTTGCGTAACACTGATGACGTAGCTAATTCGTAACTTGATCTCGAAATTTTCAGAACTGAAACCTTCTTAACCTAAAGCAAAAACCTTCTCTTATTGAGCATCCATATTGGATAAATGCGCAATTTAGCTTCTGCCTCCCTTCCTGTAATGATGCTATTTCTGCCTTTCTTATCGCAACAATCACAAAATTGTAAATGTTTTAAATAGGCACGATAAGAATGCCGAGCGAATTGTGGCCACAAACATCAATTAAAAAAATTAATATTTAATATAACTCGGCTGCCAAAATTTCCTAGTCTTTAAGGTTTCAGGATTTTAACATTATTCTTCCTCTTCAATATGGGTCTACATTCTAAGCTATCTACGTATTACGTAATCAACATTGCTATGTCGTCTTCGTCGCATATATGTGTCTTATTTAAGCTGTAGGTGTAAGGGTTATTTTCACTTCCATCACACCTACTGCTACGTAATCTATTTCATAGTAGTTTTACTTTTCGATATAGCACAAGGTCTTTTAAATATCTTTCGTCTAAATCTATCATATGACTAAAATTAGGCAAAAAGAGCAAATTTCGTTAGGCGAGATTTAGAATAAAACTATCGATATCAAGGACAATCAAGTACAAGTTCTTCTCCTTCAGGCTCAAAGTATTTTTTTTTTCGGTTCTGGTGAAGACAAAAACTGTGACACATTATCCTTGAAATTTATAACGTGTCATTTAAAATCTATTCCAAACTAAGGTTGCTATTTTGCATGATTAAAATATTTCATTGAGGTGTTTTTCGTGATGCGAACCTCAGGAGTGATTTTAAAGCAATAAAACATATTTATGTACAGTTCATATCTTACTTTTATATTAAGAGTAATGATATCTTTATTTGATAAAAATATAACACATCAGATTTATGTGATTGAATGGATTAGGAACTGTATAGCCACTTTTCGCTGAGTCCAAGTGTGTAAACGACACAAAGAAGGATTAGCATACCCTTTTATTAACTCATAGAAGTAATAACAATCGGCCCCTTCTCGGGCTTATAGGTAAGCCTCCATTCGGTCTTTAAACTCAAGATAAGAAAAATAAGAAATTAATCTAATGCTAAACTAAACTGATTTAGCCGAAGCTATGCACAAATATCTAATGTAGTTGACGTTTAATTAAATTCATCGGCGAATATCAATAGGCACGGGCCATATGCGATACAGCCGAACGTAACAACGAAGTAGCCTGACGGCAAACACGCGCCACTAAGGACTCTTAAACTCTTCTGTTGAAGTAAGGTAAACCTTCCTTAAATACTATTTCTATGTTATTTACATGCAACAGGATACTAAAAACTCATTCTGATAGGGAGTTGTAAGAGGGAAACAAGAATTTAAAGGAAATGTTTCAAAATTAAAAATAACTGTTGGAAAATTAAAATAAACCTTACAAATTTAATAGCCAATATTTTATACCTTTTAAGAAATTAAAGGTTTTTCTCCTAAGTAGTAGCCAGTATTCTCTTTAGCAACCGGAAGGACTCAGGTTCGACTCCACGAAATCGAAGAGATGATTAGTTCTTTAAAATTCAAACCCACTGAGATATATATTGCTTCTAAATATTTACGTACCATCGAAATTTTGCTAATGCAGATTTTATAAAAATGAATCACAGCCTAAATTTCTGCTAGTAAGGTAGATATCATATCAAAATGTATTGACTTTTTCTGATACTTTTCCTGATGTACGTTTAAAAGGAAGAAAGCTGTATGCTGTTAGGGAAGCAATGGCATAATGGTATGTAGATGCGTATGCATTCGAAGTGTAAGAAGAACAAACTGACACTCTCTTTTGTCTTCTTCAAAGTTAAAATCCAGCGTCTTCTTTCTCGTACATTAGCATATCAATTCATTCTTTTTTTTTCCTTCTGAACATCTTTCCCACATTAGAATAAAATTAACGCTAGGCGGAAAGCTAAAAAAAAAAGTCTAAGTGAGTTTTTGAGAAACAGAAAAATTACTTTGTATTAAGACTCCCTTGCTTTCACCCCATTTCCCTTTTTCTTAATTCCAGACTGCACAGAAACAAGCCTTCGTGCTTTGCCTTAAACAATTTTCTAAAATATATTTACATAAAATATGCAAAGGTAACGCTCATAAAAAACGCATTCGTAAAAAAATTAACACACGCAAACGTTTAAGGTGACTGTCTGTTATCCCTCCCCGAAAGAAAGAAAAGACAGAAGTAGAAATCATTTGCTTACACAACGAAAACCTAAGAATCGCACACCTATTCTCATTAACCAACTCGCAAATTCCCGCGTGAATAAAAAACATTGTATTAATAAATACGATGCACTTTTTTCACTCTTAGAAAAGTCCGGTGGCTTGGTTTAATTACAATTAAGTGCATTTCTTTAACAAGAAGCCCACATTTTCATAGAAAGCAGATATTTGTGATCTTTATTTTATCCTTTTTTCCCCTCTCCGACTTCGAAAGGTTTATTAATTTGCTGAATATCTGAAGTTACCGTTGCTAAAGAAGGAAGGAAAAAAACGAGGATTACTTTTCTTGGTGAGGTGCTCTTTATTTCACAGAAAAAGGCAACTCACAAACCTCTAATGAGCTCATTTTAATCACTTTCTAATTAAAGCTCGCGTGAACAACAACGCCTGTAAGAACGCAGGAAATAAATTCTGGTGAAGGAGGAGTTTAATAACATCGAAAGGGAAGATTAAAGGTAGCGATGAATCCCGCAGGAAAGGGTATTCTATTTTGAGCGTCAATAAAAACTAATTTTAATCCCGTATCAAGCAGAACGTCATTTGCTGTGATCTACCGCTTAAGCATATTTAGACTTAACAATCCATCACGTTCCTTCATTTACAAACTTTTGGAGTAAAAATATTGGAAGAATGTTTTAATCTAAAAACATTAAATGCTATAGATTTGATAGACAAAATTTTGCAAATGGTATTTTTCAAGAAAAGAATCAATGTTAATTATTAGAGCAAGGTTAAAAATAATTTTCAAACCCTACATTTTAATTCGAAAAACCGTTTCTCCTGATGTAGCTAAGATGCACACATTCCATAAACTCTCTTTGTTAAATAAGTTTTCTAATGATAACGTTACCTAGTATTACAATAACCTGATCGACATGGTATTCAGCCAAATAATAATTCAGCCAATAAGCACTCGGTTATGAATACAAGCAATGGTCTTGCAGTCGTAATTCTGATTAGTACATTTAGCCATTTGGGTAGACAGATATGGTCCCAGTGAAAAATACGTTGTTATTACTTCCTTCTTTATTTCTAAAATTTTCAAAAAAAAAAAAAAAAAAAAAAAAAAAAGAAAAGAGAGATAATAAAAATCTGAAAGGTTTCAGATTTTATATTTCGTCCAAAGGGACTTTTTTTTAAATTTTGTCTCTTACATTTATTTCTTAAATATCACGTTCTTCGCACTTAAACCATAAAATTTAGTTCAAGAGCAATATCGCAAAATAGTTTTAAATTGAGCACATCTTTAGAATTTCCGCTCTAGAGATAGAAATGTTTTTTTTTTTTTTTTTTTTTTTTTTTTTTGTACAACGTTGCCATTGCTCGCTTTGAAATCCTTGAGTTTGTTAATGAAAAATTCGTTAAAGATTTACAAAATATGAAATCAATAATAAAACAAATTCCAAATTTCAGATTTGGGCTTCCACATGCCCATATTCCCAGTAGAATTACGTCATTAAAAATTCGATGGCTCTATGTACCGCTGTTTTATCACAATGCGAAAAATATACATACATTTATGCAGATTTTTCATTATTTAATTTCTTCAAATATAATGTAGGACTCTAACATTTGGTGGCAACAGTTTGAAAAGTGAATCGTACATTTATAGTGAACCCAAAATCGCAAAACGAAAACAATAGCCTTCAGGGATAAAGCCCCTTTAGACTTAACAAAAAAAAAAAAAAAAAAAAAAAAAATCTGAAATGTTTTAGATTTTAAATTACGTCCAAAGGGGCGTTTTTTAACATTTTGTGTGTTACCTTTCTTTATTAAATATCATGTTCCTCGCACTTAAACCATAAGATCCAGTGCAACAGCAATATCGCAAAATACTTTTAAAACGAGCATATCTTTAGAATTTCCGATACAGAGACTCACGCGCTGGAGATAAAAATGTTTTTTCTGCACAACGTTGCCATTGCTCGCTTTGAAATCCTTGAGTTTGTTAATCAAAAATTCGTCAAAGTTTTTAAAAAATAGGAAATCGATCATAAAACAAATTTCAAATTTCAAATTTGGTCTTCCACATGCTCATATTCGTTGGAGGATTACGTTATTCAAAATTCGATGACTCTATGTACCGTTATTTTATGACAATGTGAGAAATATACATACATTTACGCAGATTTTCATTATTTAATTTCTTCAAATATAATGCAGGACTCTAACATTTTGTGGCAACAGTTTGAAAAGTGAACCGACATTTATGAGTCCGACGCAAAATACCAAAACGAAACTAATAGTCCTTCGGGATTCAAATCCCTTTGGACTAAAAAAAAAAAAAAAAAAGACAAGAGGTAAGAAATGAACTAAAGGTTTTGACAATTTAAAAAAAAATTATAATAATAAAAAAAAGACAAGAGGTAAGAAATGAACTAAAGGTTTTGACCATAAATTTAAAAAAAAATTATAATAAAAAAAAAAGACAAGAGATAAGAAATGAACTAAAGATTTTGACCATAAATTAAAAAAAAAAATTATAATCAAAAAAAAAAAAAAAAACTAAGTCTACTAATAAAGGCGCTTTCTTTAGTGCTCACAGACACAAGCTTTTCTATCTGACACTGTTCCGGCCTAGTCCAAATCTTTGTTGTAAAATGACATCTAGGTCGCGCTATCAGTAATTGAGTATTTGGCATTAAATTCAATTAAAAATGTGTTCTAAGCATCTGGAAAAGTAATATTCTAACAAAATTAATGTAACATTAAATTTAAAATGTGACAAATTTTTAAACTAGCTGTGCTCTAAAGAATCAGACTATCAATATTACAGATGTAATGCATATTTACTCTTGCTGTTAACAATTATTTTAACATTATCTTTTCTAAAAACATTTGATTATTAAAACAAAACTAGTGTTTGCTCTGTTAATATTTTGCGATCCTCAAAGCTATAAATTCCATAGAAGTTAGTGAATGGTGAATATGATGCCGTTGTTTTGAAAATTATCGAATGATATTCAAAGTGAATAATATTCAAGTGAACAATAAATGAACAGTACACTGCCGCTTTTGTAAAAGTATCTTAAATATTTATGCACAGATGCGCACATAAGACAGTAAAGCTCTTCTCTTTCCTTCATCGTTATTTTTTAAACATCCAGATTTAAACAAGACACATTTTTGTCTGGAAAATATCTACGTTCACGGAACTCCTAATGATGTAAATATTTATTTGTCTGGTTATAATTTAATAATAATAAATTCATTACTTTGAGGATAATAAGCAGTTGTGCGTATTCGTTGTACGCCTAGGAGTTTAGTTAGAGCCTTAAATAAACAAGACTCGAATTGACGTCCTTGATCAGTTGTAATAGTAGCTGGCACACAAAGCGGGCGATCCAGTTGGCGTAGAGGGCCTCCGTTACCGTTGTAGCTTGAATATTGCTGATGGAAATAGTTTCTGTCTAGTAAACCGATCGATAGCTGTTAGGCAATATGTGAATCCACTGGAATGTGGAAGTGGGCCGATGAGATCTATATGACTACGTTGAAATCGCGTAGAAGTTTCACTAAATGATTGTGAAGGGGTTGAAGTACGTTTGTTTACTTTAGATCTCTGGCTCGAAATACACTGCCTTGCCCATTTCGTGACATCTTTATTGATATTTGGCCACACATACCGACTATGAACTATTTTTGAAGTCGTTCGAAAACCTGGGTGGGCTAAATTATGTACTCAATTAAAACACAATTTTCGAAGACCCTTGGAAATATAAGGTCTTGCTATACCTGTAGATATATCACAATACATTTCCATTTCTGAATTTGGGAGCTTAACGTTTTTCATTTGTAAAGAATTGTTAGTATTAAGTATTTCTTTTAACTCATCATCTCTTGATTGTGCTTCAGCAATTTCTTCATAATCAATGGGGCCATTGATTTTAATTTTGTGAATGCCAGATAATGTGTAGGCAACAATATTACCAGCTCCTTTAATGTACTTAATATCAGTTGTGATTTGAGAAATAAAATCTTGTTAACGAGTTTGACGTGGAAAACATTTTTAAGTTTTTGTTTGAAAGCAAATATTAATGGTTTGTGATCAGTAAATACTGTAAATTTGTGTCCTTCTAGCATGTATCTAAATTTGCGAACAGATGAGTTATATTGCTAATAACTCTCTATCATAGGCATAGTATTTTGCCTCAGTGGTTGTGCGCTTTCTGTAGAAAAATGCTAGAGGTTAGATTTCTTGTTTAGTAACTTGATTTAGAGATTCGCTAATAGAGTAGTCAAATGCATTGACTTCTAGAATGATAGATGCATTTGGTGAAGGATGTGCTAATAATGTAGCATTTGATAATTTATTTAGCATTTTCAAAAGCTTCACTTATTTGCACAGACCAAGGAATTTTTCGCTTGCCATTCTTTTTTGAACCTTTTAAAAATTCGCTGAGTAGTGCTTGAATAAATGTTAACGTGGCAGATACCTACGGTAAAAATTTAGCAAGCCTAAGAACTTCGGTAAGTCTTTAACAAATTCTGTTTTTTTTTTTTTTTTTTTTTTTTTTTTTTTAAAGTTCAGGATTTCGTTTACCCGTTCGGATAAAGGTTTAGTGCCATCCTTGGTTATTAAATAGCCTAAGAACTCTATTTCAGGGTGTTCGTTCGAAGTATTTAACCTCGGTCCGTATTCGTTTAGTTTGTGTAAAAAGTAAATTCTTCAAGCTATTGCCTATGAGCTAAAGTGATACTGCGGTTCCTTTGCAAAGTTTTTTAAACACAAAGTAAAGATCCAGTTGTAATTCATAAAGTAAAAGCGCAATATGTTTGAAGTACTAATAAAGTAAATTAGAAAAAAGGTGAAAACTTAACTTGATTCAAACTTAAAAGTTAATATGCATGTAGAATAAAGTTTAAACTATCACAAAACATATTATAAAAAATACTACAAAAACATTATGTTAAAAAACAATAACAAAGCAGCGGTAAATGGAAAATTAGCCTAATTCGAATATCACCATGGACTTTTCAAGAGAAATGCATGGTGAGGTTAACTCTGCTAATTCCAGAATGCGTTTCGTCAAATAGGAAGCAAATTGAGATTGATTGCCAAACAATTTTTTAAATATTAAAAAGATCCAAATATTAATTAAAACCAAGTCTCAATTTCTCTGTTTCATTTCCCGACGCGTCTGCTGTAACAAGTACATGAGAATTACTTAATTTACGTAAGAAAAACTAAACAAGCAAGCCTGGTAAGGCAAATTTACAGAATTAAAATAAATAGCGTATTGCTATTAGTCAACATATTCACAAATTTTTTATGGGTGAACCTTCTTAGTCTGAAGAGTTATAACTTTAAGAAGGAAGTAACAGCAATTCTTTTCATAAAGATAATAAATGATTCAAATTGGGTCAGTTTATGGCCAAAATTTAGAACAACGAAATGATGAAATTTAAAAACACAGCTTAATTCAAGACTTCTTTCTGCGAGAAGCTATTTGTAAAAAATGGCAGAAAGAGGTAGTTGTAAGAAGCAAGAAGAAAGATTGAAAAAAGATAAGAATTAAATTCACCAATTAGGTGAGACGACGCAAAGGGTAAAATCAAACGTCAGGAAGCAATGCCCAATAAAACGTAACTAATTGAGGGGACCTGAGTCCAAAAATGTTTTTTTTTGGGGGGGGGTGTAGATGGTAGTTTTTTTCAACATGGCGTCCTATTCGATGTCAATTCTAGAATGGTTTGAAAAAAAGTGAATTCAAAATAGCTAATTCCTATAGCTGGTAAAATTGGCCAGACAGCGGTTGAAATTGGAAAAATACAGTAATTTGTTTATAAAAGTCGTAATTCTTCAAGTTTCTTTGAAACGAAAAGGGCCCATAAAATTTAATTAAAAGGACAGATTTGGCCAGAAAAGACTTTATTTTACATATTATACATATTAAGAGCATGGTTTGAAGCACTGAGCCAAATGTGTAGAGAAAAAATTTTAAATAGGGAGAGTAATAAGCTATACATTTTTTACATTATTTAAATTAGCCATGCATTAATCACCTTCCCTTTGGAATTTAAGTAAAAAATTTAATTATCTAACTCAAATAATCTAAAAAAACAGATAAATGCCAGCTTTTTTTAGGGAATTTTTAATGACTGTATTTGAAATAAGATTGTCTTGCAAGATATTAACAAAGTAGTGTATTTCTTCTTGGAGGTGTTGTACATTATTAATTCGATTATGAAAGGATACCAATACAAAAACCTTTGTCTCGATTAATGCTTTGTTTAATTAACTGGACAAAGCTTAATGTCAAGTCGATATTGCCAACTTGTTGTGCAAGCTATTATCTTTTTGTCAATTAATAACTCTATTTTTGAGTTAGAAATCCGGTGTCAAATTAAGTAATAAATTGTTTTCAAATGAATTAAAGAACGTTGTACTGTAGAGAGATTAGGTATCTTTTCGGAGAAGGAGATGAAAAATGAGCAACGCTTTCGCCGGGAATCGAACCATGAACCTCTGGAATACGCGTCCAGCGTGCAGACTACTACACTACGAAAGCAGGAGAAATACCTTATATGTTCCCCCTTTTGACGGGCGACTGGGGTTTAGGGGACCCAATCGCCAAGTCCTGGGTGTGGAGAATCATCATCCGCCACCCTTTTAGTTCGGACGACACTGTAGAGTCATTGGGTTATTTCATAGCAGGAAACTTGAAAAATGAGCAAGGAATCGAACTACGAACCTCTCGAATACACGCCGGGCGTGCTGACCACTACACTTTGCTAAGAAGGAGGGAGAAATACCTTATAGTATATTCCTACTGCTATGATTAAAGGAACTGCTATGAAATTTCATATCCATGGAAAAGCAAATGTAAGAAAATTCTTTCATGTACTTTTCTAAGTAAAGTATGTTACCGAAATATTTAGATATCTTATGTTGTTAGAATATTTCTTACATTAAGATGAAGTTATTCAAATCTTGAAGCAGAAATATCAAATTATTTTCTCTTCTAAAAAGCATTCAAAGAATCTACATTCCTCCGAATTACAAAAGAGTCAATTTATTTTTCGCTCTTAAAGAAATACCACAAATAACTAAAATACTACTTTAAAAAAGAAGGAAAGTAAACCATAAATTATTAGATGGAGATTTGTAAAATTCCACATTAATTGTCACTTCATCTAATTACTCTTCTTCACATTGCCAAAGCAAGGAAAAGTGGTATCCTGAAACACAATTTAAGATCGACGTAATTCACGAATACTGTTAAGTAAACATAACAAATCACTTTTCTTCTTGTTCGAGAAAAACACTAAGGAGGATGGGAAATAAAAAAAATCAAATCGCGTTATTTCAGGACTTGCTAAATAAACAAGCATTTCAAACTGTTCGCATTTTATTATTTGTTCAGAAGTTTCTTTCTTTACCTTCTGCAAAATAAATGAGAAAATCTGTTGGGGTTTTTTTCCTCCTTTGTTTATTTTATGACAAATTAATTCCGTGGGATAAAAACTAAGGAAAATGAAAGTTTCCTAAGAAGTTCTTAAATCCCTTTTGTTTCGTTAAGAAAATAAATTAATCTAAAATTAAAGAAAAGTTACAGAAAAGGTATTCTCTCCTGTTATTTACTTGCAGGAAACGTTTTCCAAAATGAGAATTTTAAAAAACTGTTCTTCAAAGAAAGCATTTTAAATTTGTTACTTCTTTCTGTGAAAAGTAATTTAGTTACATCAGTAACAATTAACTCGTAAAAGCAATGCAGTGAAGTTGTAAGAAGTTAAACGATATAGTCATTCTACTGAATTTAGAGAAGAATCTGTAAGTTTGGTAAACAGTCTAACTCTGGTAATCGGAGTCTAATCTGAGTTTAGCTACAAACTCTGTTTTTACTTAAATATCAAACAGGTATTTAGCATTAATACTTAAAACGTGTCTTTCAGATTACGATAGAAATAACTGAAGCATGTTTTCCCGAAAACTGCATTTTTCTCTAAACACAGAACCCTTTTTATTTATTAATTATTTAGTACTCAAAAGCTAAATCTATCGTTTAACACTAAGAAATTAATACTAATCATAAATATAAATTTACAAATTTCATAAGCAAATTTAAATAATAAGCAACTACCTCTGTCTCATTTCTTAATAGACCTTCAGGGAAAATATGTTCGTTTTTTATTTTTATTACTATAGTCTCTTTTAACAAATATTTTGACACTTTCTTTCTGCTTTTTTAATTTCCTGTATCTTTTTGTCATTTTTAGAAGAATTTTATGGCATTATGGAGTACTTTAAGGCATAACTTTAAATCTGCAATATACATTCCTCAATTAGTTTGTTTCTATTTTTTCATTTATAAAATTCATGCGTTTTAAGTTAATATGACTCACAAATTAAAGCTCAGATTTAGAGCCAAATAATAGAAGTTAAAAAGTCGAATAAAGTTAATTTTATGTGATTTTCGAGTTTTGAAGATAATCACTATCATATCCACGGGAATGAAAGGATCTGCACCGAAATCTTCACTGATGTAAAGAGGTTTCAAATTACTGAAGATGAAATGATGCGTTGGCAGCATTTCATTTGCAACAATAATTCTGCCGATACCCCACATCCTCATTTAGAAAATAATAATGCATTTTATATTGTTTTACAGGAAGACACAAAATATAACATCCTCTCGAATATGGCATTACTATTTCGGGATATTATACAAATGTGGAAGAACTGATGAAAAACATATCCATGGTCTGTTTGTCTAATCATGAAACTTCCAAGTTTACAAGCAAAGTAGATTCTGAATTTTCATCTAGTAGCGGTGTTGTTGCAGGAATAAAATTATTGGGCGTTCCTAACTTAAAAAAATTTCAATGCCTCATTTTAAAGTAAAATTATCTTAATATTTTTCCCTGCTTACCGGTTCGTAATAACGAACCGGTAAGCAGGGAATCGTTATTACGAACCGGTTCCAATCTATTGATTGGAAGCACACAAGTCTGAGTTAATTAAAATTTATGTTATCAAAAGAAACACTTCAAAGTTCTGGAATTTTTCCCACAGAAATTCTCGTACAGATGTTCACATAATCACAGTTTACAATCAGTAGTTGCACTTCAGACTACTAATAACGTTAAATACAACACAATGTAAGGCCATCTAAAGAGAAACTAACTCGGAGATATCTCAGTTCAAGCTGAATTAACACTCGCAACAATAATAATTAAACAACAACTGAGATGCTCTCTCCAGTCTTATACAGTTTTCAACAGGCCGCCGAGATATTTCTAGCACATTCTGCTTCTCGAATTTACAGGAAAACAATATGAAGGTCGAATTATGGTTGCAGCTAATATAGTGATTAATTACATTTATTCAGTTAAAATACTTATTACGGTGATACAGGAACCGGCCCAAAATGTCGCCAAATGGTTGCCATGTTTAGCGATTTTTGGCATTTTCTCGCCAAACATGGCTGCGAAATCAGTTGCCAAAACCGTTGTCAGCTTGGCGATGTATCGTCAAATTACGGAAATATCCATTTACTCAATGAATTTGTTCCTGTGTTCGTACTTTTCCGGTATAGCTAGTCTCTTTAAATTTATTCGCCTTACATTACACAGAAAAATACAACTATTTCACACATAATTGCACTAAAATCATGTATCTATGCACAAATTCGTAATACTGCTCCCTTCCCAAGGACTGTACATTGCGGGCAGTACAATCCCTGAACAGCAACTCATACTTACAACAAAGCCAAATACATGCAATACTTAAAAACTAATTTCAGTAAATATCATAAAACAAATAAATCAAATACTAAATCAATAAATGAGTGCGCAAATTTACAAATTTAGAAACAAATAGAACCATGGTTTTAGTATACTATCTGCATTATATATACTACGTAATATGGTCATGGAAGGGAGCTAGCTTACGGCAATGTGTGACTTTAGGCTTAGACTTCGATGACTTACGGTTCCAGCCTGTTTAGGACTGTGTGAAAGCCATCCCAAGATGACTGTAAATTTAAGAGAGAGTCCTCTCCGTCGAATCATATTTGGCAACCACACCTTGTCTCCTCAGTTGAATAGATATCCTATAGAGCTCGTGTCGTATCAGGTCTTGATCTTCACCGTCGAAATTGACTTGCTCTCGTGCAAAACTGTGCTCACTTCAAACTTTGCCTGGACATCTTGTATGTACTTCTTTCGCAATGAAGGCGAATCTGATAAAGCAAAAGATCACAAGGCAGACGCAGTTCCCAACGATGGAGATCAACGGGTAATCTCGTATACAGCATTGCGATAGGCCAGTAAGAACAGTGGCAATTTTTTGTCCCAGTACATTTTTTTTCTGGAAACCACCAACGAGAGGTTGATTCGATTAAACCTCTCTATCATATCGATTGACTGGGGATGTAAAGGTGTCGTTTTTGTTTTATTGATGCCAAATAGCTTACATAGTTCTTTTATTACAGCTGAGGTCAAATTTCTTCCTTGATCTCAATATAACTGAAGAAGCAGTCCGAATCTGGAAATGCAATGATGGGTCATTACCTCTGCTACCGTGACAGCCTCGTGCTCAGGAATAGGATACGCTTCAGGCCACATGTTAAAGTAATCAATTACAACCAGGACGCATTTTTTGCCATCAGCAGTTCGTGGAAGAAGTCCCGGATGTCAAAGGCTATACGTTCATAAAGCGCTCCTATACTGGAACGTTGTAACATTTTTAGGCTTCGTTTCTTCGGCCCCGTCCAGCCTGCACAAGCATCGTATGAGTAACACTACCTTTACACGTCTTGCCGTCCATTACTTCAGCAGAAGCGCTCTTGGACTTTAAGTAACGTCTTCATTATTCCGAAGTGGCCTACTGACTGTAGGACTGCTATGTAATTTTTTAAGGACATTCGGTATCCGGAATCTAGGACGTACCAACTGCCATCTGAATGTCTTTTCATCATCAGATTCTAACTTCCAGTACAAGACGCCGTTTCAAATATAGAGTGAATCTCAGAGAGCCTAATGTTGTTTTTTCGTATGACTATAGATTGAAATGTCGTTCTAGGTGGTCTCTCTGTTTGAAGATTCGATTAAATCAATTGTGGGTTTAATGTCGCCGTCTTCCAACTAGTCCTTCCTGACTTCTTCATCACTCCAAATGTCTGCCAATGTCGAATTTGTAACTTGTCATGTGATCGGATTCAGCAGCTAATTTCATCTTAGGAAAAATAAACGAATGGGATGCCCATGATAAAGAATTTATGCTTTATGAGATTCGGACGGTTATTACATAGCTTTATACAAAAAGTTCCCCTGGTTTGGACGGTATACATGCGGGCATAGTCAAGATGTTGTTTGAGTTTATTTTTCCCCGCTTTTTCGAGCATTTATACAATAAGTGTTTGTTATATAGTAGCTTTCCTGAGGTTTGGAAGATTGCAAAACTAGTTCTCATACCTAAAAGTAATGACAGAATGAGGCCAATATGTCTTTTAAAGGTGATGGAAAAGCAATGGTTTAAGTCCAAATCGTGACTAGTCCTTTGACGGTTAATAACAGAAAGGGGTTAGGGTGGATGTGAGCTATTGGATAGTTTTTACAGTATTGCAATTAAGCCTGAAGATTTCAAGTCACTTATAAGTTCTGAAAAGTAAGTATCTGGGTACGGTTAGTACTTATGTAAATTTTTTAATTTAGGTTTACCAAACATAGTTGATTATATTAGATTCAGATTTTCTTAAGAGAATTAGAATGTGACCTGTCAATACTGGTTCTTTGCTGTAGAGTAATTTAAAGTTATTACGTCTTTCGTTCATTTAACTCGAGCAACCTTTCCGCAGCACTTTCTATTAAGATTAGTACGGTTTTACATCTATGATTCAGTATATGTAAATATTTTTTTGTGTATGTTACTAAACGAAGTCCAAAATTGGCTAAATGGCTTTCTTAACTTAAAGATGACATCTTAAGTAGCATCTTAAGTAGACTTGCACTCAACTTACTCATCTCCTTTGCTTATCAAACAATGTTTTGCCGCATCATTTGACAGGACTTTCTTTAAATTAGTTGAATAAATACTAGACAGAGAATGATGATTTAAACTAGAAAGTAAGTGAATAATTGTTTTTAGACATGACCACAGGCAGTGTAGTCTGCCTGTCCCCAGAAGTGGCATAGCGGAAAGTAGACAGCTTCTGCGGAGAGGATATTATTCTGTGAGGCTGTTAAAATAGCTTGAGGGTCAGCAGTCCTCTTCTGCAGTGTAACGGTAACGGTGTTTCCAACTGAGGATCACTTCCGATGACGGAAATTTATTTCCGCAGAGGTTGAACTCAGTTAGTTATCTTTAAAGTGCAAGAAAAAATTATATTTCTTTAGAAAATCCAATCCGAGTATACAAATATCTGTAATATCTGTCACATATGTCGTGTGATGGTAGGCAGCATTTCCAAACGTGAGGTTTACGTTTAATTTCCCCTAAATGTCGATTTTATCACCAGCCTCAGTCTCGAGGGTAACACAGGATGGCGTCCAAATGAGTTCATCTCGAAACTCTTAGGCTAAATCTTTCGAATGAGGGTAGCATTGGCTCCCGTAATGATGGTTATATTGCAACGAACTCCCATGGAGAAGAGTTCATTCTTGCCGACACTTACTTCAGAAATCTGAAGCGGTTTAAAATGGGGCTTCTCATTTTCTTCAAACTCCGCTCCGCGAGATGGCCACTACTTTGTTTCCACCGCGTCGTTCCTAAGGAGTGGTCTTATTTTCTATGCCCTGGTGTGTTCTGCAGTTCCTTCTCATGTGTCTTTCAAACCGCAGTTCCAGTAGGTTAGGATTGGTTTCTTGTCACTCCTATTCCGTCTCAAGGTATTGATTTAAAATCGTTAAATCGTCTATCTTATTTTCCACGCCCTGGGCTGTTCTGCAGTTTCTTCGTACATGGCCTTCAGCTCCACAGTTCCAATACTTTAGAATCAGTTTATTGTCACTTCTTTTCTTCATCAAAACATTGACGTACATGATTAAATCATCTAGACGAACAGTCCTTTGATCCATTGACTCCTGGACTTTACTTTAACAGTTCTGATTAAGTAGCGGTCTCTACGAGCTGCTTGTTTGGGTTACCTCGAATCTCCTGCCTCTCAGCGAAGATTTTTTTTAAATCCTTGACATCCGCAATTCGCACGTCTTTCTGTATTTCAGTATCCCAGATGTCATCAATGAAGTACCGCAGGAACAGGATTTCCCTTGTTTCTGTCGGGGATTCCTGAAAGGCGAGATGAGACAGCCTTTAAACATCCGTTGCAAATTCCTGCAGTGTTTCTGTGGCGTTCTTTGACGTGATAACACTTCTCACTAAAGAGAAGCTCCAACGCGTTGGATAGAGCTTGGAAGTCTAGTTTCTGGTTTTCGCGAAGAATTTGATGGATATCCGCTGCGTCTGCTCTCACAGAAGGGGCGAGATGGCCGGCCTTAGCTTAGGAATCCCAACCATTTGCGTCTACCAGTATAGAAATCTGTATTTTGAACATTTGCCAGGAGGCATCTCATCATATGTGGATAGCTTCAGAGGGGGATGAAAAGGCATGGGTAAAAATTTAGAGCCATCAAAATTGCTTAACCAACAATTAAGAGCAATTAAGTGCAGATGCTTTCTCGAGCCTTAGATAGATTCTCGGCCGCCGACACATTTCTAGTACTTTATGCTTGTCGAAATTACAGGAAAGCTATATGAGGGTCGAATTACTCTTGCACTAATATAGTGTTCAATTATAATACCTATTATGGGGATATAGGGATCGGACCAAAATATCGCCATTTTTCGCGATTTGTCTCCAAAACCGTTCTCAGCTTGGCAATATCTCGCCAATTTACCGAGACACCCATTTACTCACTGTTAAACGGACTTTCCCGGTATTCTTACTTTTTCGGTATAGCTTGTCTTTTGTTTAAATTGTTTTTGCGTTGCATTAGACAGAAAAATACAACAATTTCACGTATAATCGCACTAAAATCATGTATATACGTACGAAATTGTAACAATACGTAAATGAACCAAGAAGACTTTCGAAAAATAAATAATAGCATAAAAATACTTAATTTAATTTTCACTTTAAATTATTCATTTCTTTTGCTTTTTCCTTTTCTAACTAATATCCATTTAATGTTTTGAAACAGACAAAACTGTTTTAATAATAAGAAAATTTTAGAAAGAACGAAAGAACTCGGTAAAATCATAATAAACGCAACTAGCTAGAAAGAAGTTAAAATTACCAATAAAGTTGCATTCGATATAATGAATGGATTAATGAACTGCATGATTAGAGCGGTGCTTTGCGTGCTTTTGCTAAAGTTAAAGAATCTATACTATTAACTTCTATGAGCGTCTGTCTGTTTGTTTGTTTGTGGTATTATCTCCTCCGGAACGGCGGGGAATTAAAAAGAGAGGTACCCCCCCTCGGGATTCAAAAATTCGCGGAAAGCGATTTCGACTATTCTCATCTTCGTACGACTTAAATTAGCCGAGATATTAATTAAAAACTCGGAAAAACGCTAATTTCTGAGTGGCAATAGTTTCGCACGCTGGAGATAAAAATCTGCTTTATTTCGAGAAGTGTTGCCACTACTCGATTTCAGATCGTAGGGCTTGTTAATAAAAACTTTTAAGTTTATTAATTAAAATCTCTGAAAACATTAATTTTCGCGCTCATTTTTTCGAGTTGCATCAGTCTCTAGCACTGGAGATAGAAATGCTTTATTTCGAAATGCTCTACCGCTCGCTTTCAAATCGTCGTGTTTGTGATAAAAATAGTTTTATGATTTACAAAATATGAAATAAAAATAACACTGCCAAACATTAAATATTGTTATGAAATGTACAGGCGGAGTAAGATTTTAGGGTTGCCATAAAATGGCATGGGAAGGCAGGGTTGCCACATTTGGCGATATTTGGCGACAAAATTGGCGATGTACCATCGACGGATGGAGAACCTTCTGGAACGAATTCTTACCGGTTTAGCACAAAATGTTCTCGAACGCAAACCGAAAGCTATTTAAACCCTGCTGGTGTGCAGTCAGTAGTGTGTGCCTCGTCTACCGAGCTGATAGTCAGTCATTGAGCGAGTGTCTCGAAGTCTAGCGCTGAGTTGGTCGTCGAGTGCACCGAGAGAGTTTTTTAGTGCATCGCGAATTAGTGCATCGTCGAGTTTTGTCTTGGACTGTGCTGAGTCGAGAGCTATACTCTTGTGTATCGTCGAGTGCATCGCGTGGAGAGTCTCGAGAGTACGTGGAGTTCCGAGAACGACCAAGTAGAGTTGGTACCTGTACTCGGGTGCTTTGCAGTGAAGCTGTTTCCACAGTTGTTGCCTGACAGTGTGAAGGCTGCGTCGCTGAACGTGTCAGCGTGTTTATAGCAGTTCGACGACTGTAAAAGTGATTTCGAATCTATCTGATTAATATTGTTAAATAAAGTGTGTTTCGATACTTCATCAAGTGTTGTCGTTATTCACTCCAAATCTACGAATCCCGTACGAACGTGAAGGAAGAAAATAACGTAATAACTGGTGTCAGAAGAAACGCAACAATATATTAAATATATTATTAAAATAACTGCTTTTGTTTCAGGTCAGGATAATTGACTGCCATGTTAATTCTTCATTTATACTGAGAAAAAGATATTGTATTACATTAAACTTAAATCATGACGTCATACTCATATGTATTAACCTGAAATGTGAAAAGCCTTTATTTCCTGGTTTAGCAACAAAAAATTATTTATAAATTGGTTTTCGCTTGGAAGGAACGAACTGATTTCATTCGTATTGAAATGCTTTTATGTATTTTCTTTACTGGTACGTATAGTAGAGCTTACAAATTTTGATTTGACAGCAGCTAACAACTTTATGTACAGTAAGTTAAATTAATACTCCCTCGTCCCAAATCAGTTGCTAAAGTTAGGTCGAACATTTTATCACCAAATTAGTAAAAAATATTTACATCTACGTCATACAAAATTTACATTTGTGCGAGAAACGGAAATCAGAAGAAATAGGAAAGTCAAACTAAAAATAACTGGTTAGAATAAAGTAAATATTTAATACGATAGCAATCTAAAGTGATATCTGTCATTTCATAATATAATACTATGACATTTATAAAAAATGGAAGCTGGATTACTTTTGTTTTTAATTTATGATTTAGAAATGAGGCTGTGTAATATTTAACATTAAATTGCATTGATATACGATGCAGCACAGTAACATTTGTTTAAAATGATGTAGAAAATGAAAGCAGAGCTCATAATTAAATGTATTCACATTCATTTAAATGTAGATAATTTATTGCAGGTATCAATAATATATCAATATCATATCAGATATCAATATCATAGATACTTGTGTAAGCATAGTTAAGTGTAAGTTATTAAGTAACGAGTACGATTTATCTCTAAATAAATGTTTGTTTGTCTTTTACAATCATTTTATGAGTAATTAATTTAACTACAAAAGGAAGCTAACACAAAGCAGAAGTGGGATTATTCTGAAACCTAAGCCTAAAGCTACAAGAATTTGCTACACGTAAATAAGTAGAAAAGGATTTGAATTTCAAGGTATGTGCATTAATTGATGTAACATATTTATTATAAAATGTAATTTTGTTATTTTTTTTTATTATTTTTTTGGAAAAAGAGTTTAATTTTTTTTTCATTTCTTATAATTTTGAAATATATTCAGAACGTCAAACAAACTTATAAAATACCAATAACTATGTTCTACTAAGTTGTCTAATTGGAAGTTAATAATAGCATATATATACATATTTTTGCATTTTAATAAGTACGAAAATATCTATTTTTGGTAAAGCATAGAAATGCGATTTAAGAGTATTAGCTGAAGAATTAGGAGAAGATGTAAATGAGAGTCATAAAATGAGCGATTTGAAAAAGATAATATTGGCTATCAAAGAGTACGATGAAGAATGCGCCAAAAAATGGTTGAACATTATAATAAATGAAAGAAAAGAAAAAAAAAAACAAAATTGGAGAACGAAAACGTCAAGATGAAGAAGGTAAAAGAAGAAATTGAAGAACGAAAACGTCAAGAAGAAATTGAAGAACGAAACGAAAGTGTGAAATGGAATTTGAACTGCAAAAATTACGTATTCAAGCAGAAAGTAGATCTACAAATTCTGACACCAATGAAACTGCTAGTGATACGCATATGAATCCAAAGTTAGATCTTCATCGTTTGATGCAAAAATTTAAACCTGACGAGAATGATATCAGTATATATTTAATCATGTTTGAACGTTTGGCTAAACAAGTTAAAATACCAGAAAATGCATGGGTTACTCATTTGCTTGGTTTATTGCCGTATGATATTGCTCAGTTAGCTGCCAGAGAAATGGATGAAATTGCAAACGATTATAAACACGTTAAAAAGACCTTATTAAAACAGTACAAAATGACACCTGAAAAATTCCACCAAAACATTTTTACGCACAATAAGAGTGTAGGAAACACATGGAAGAACTTTGCGTATGAGTTAAGAAATTGTTTTAATGAATGGATAAGTAGAATTAAAATAGATACTTTTGAGAAATTGAATAATTTTATTATAGCGGATCAGATAAAACGTAAAGTGTCTCCAGAAGTAAAAGATCATTTTATTGACATCTGGTCTGAGTTGATTTTACCAATTGATTTAGTTGAAAAACTAGATTATTATGATACCTTGAAGTCAACTTTCAACAATAAACAACCGCGTAAGGAAGGGTCTTACGATAAACGAAACTCCTTTAACGATGGACCAATCAACGAAAAGATAAAACTTTACGGTATCACACATAATGAAAAAGGTGAACCAAAATGCTTCAGCTGTAATAATTTTGGACACATTTCAAGGGACTGTCCGCTGCCCAAACCAGTAGTAACATGCCGAAAATATAATAAAAAAGGTCAGAAAGCTAAAAATTGTGTTACTAAAGCTGAAAATAATCATTCAAATGATAAAAATTATTCTGTTGAGCAAGTTGGCGAAAATTCAGAAGAGAGCAATTGGTATTTGAAGAAAGTTTGTTGCAACAAAACTGAATAATTCTGAAGAAGTACAGGCTTTAATTGATACGGGGAGTTCTTGTCTCTTAAGGACTTCAGTTGCTCAGAAACTTAAAGTGAAACCCGAACCTGCTATGAATGAATTGTATGGTTTTGGAATCCAAAGAGTGCCTGCAGTGACCTATATAGGAATGATTAAATCCGATATTGAAGTTAATAATGTAAAAGGCCAAACCATAAATATATATTTTGTTCCTGACGATGTACAGCCAGTTGATCTAATAATTGTTATGGGTGTTTTTGAATTCACCTTTAAATTTCCTAAAGCTACCAAAAGGTACCCTACAAGTTGACCATAACATATAAAATAAAACTCAATTCAGCAATAAGATACTAGTAACAATAAAGTTGAAAATTTTTGCGTTGTGTTTCTTCCGGATTAACCCTTAAATCAATTTGAGTAAAAGACTGGTAAAAATCATGAACACATAAAATAAATTTAACCATTGAATGATCTAGAAAAACTTATTTATTTAACTATTGAAGCAAATTATGTATATATCCATTAGTAAAAAAAAAACTAAATATATTCAACAAAAGTTGTACTATTGTTTTTACACATCCAACATTTCTGAGTAATTATTTTTTTATAACAACCTTGTAACTACATTTAAATTTAATATTGCAAAAACTGGTAAAACATACCAAAAAAATATACTATATATTTAAGAACAGTACCCTTCCCGGGGAGAAAAATTTAACAAGTTACACTTTCCACTTCACACAGAATTGATCAATACAAAAATATTGCATAATATTGCACTCAATACCATCATTTAAATACTATTATTGCACATAATAATTTTTATCATTTAATTTTTTTTCTTTTGATTAATAAATATGGTTTAACCGGATAAAGATAAGTAGTGACACTATTACACTTCTACAAAAAAAAAAAAAAAAAAAAGGTTCGTCATGAGAGGAGCAAAAAAATGCTCTAATACAGGCACTATTACAAATCAACCTCACCAATGAGTAACTCAAACACACACAAAAAAAAATGTCATTTAAATAATTTCCTGAAGAACTTAATTTTCTTAACTATCACGTTAAGTTACAATAATTTTAATAAGGCTATATTCAATTTAATGCCTTTACTTAATCGATACACCAAAGAAAAATATGATTTCTATAGAGTTAGGATAAATTTATCAACTCCAAAAAAAATTAAGGTTCAACAAATTAAGTTAATTCAGTCCTTTAACCAAAAAAAATCTAATTTTTTTCAAATAGTTAAGCAAACACAAAAAAAATTAACACTTAGCTTTACATCCAGACAGACAGCTAGGACAACACCATCCCTAATGCAATGGACGTCGTTTTCCGATGAAGCAGAAACAGCACACCTCTGTATTACAAATCAAGATGTATTGCAAACGGCAGTTCACCAAGCAAGAAGAATTGTCCATTGTCCATACGGAGGCAAAGCATCGGTGAAGGCAGGAGACCATTACTTTGTTGAATTAGACTCGGGAAAGGTTGAGATGAATTTCCATCAATAAGGCATTAAATGTGGATCCAAGTTGCTCTCTCCTATTGCAGTGCATTATGCCGAATCTTCACGACTGACGCCTGTTAACCATGGTGGGAAGCACTTGTTTACTTAATGCAAAAAAACATGAGTAGAACAAAAAATGTAGCTAATAACAATGTTGAAAGAAATTATTGAATTTGCAGATCATTTTCAGGGCTATTATCTATGCAGTAGGAATTCACCTTATAAAGATGCCGAACATTTTTCTCGGGCAGCGTGCCACGAGAAACGGCTACTGGAGCCATCGAACATGGTTCCAGAAGCAAAACCAGCTGTCGGCTAGCACCTACTTCACGGCAAGTGAAAACAGTCAAAAAGTGTCCTCGTCCCCCAAAACAACCCGTTAAAAGGGAGGACGCTGGACTGCCAAGTTGGCACAACTCACTCTTCGCCAAAAGTTAAAATAGTTGCAACAATAGCATTCCCTCATGTTAGCAAACTCGCCAAATCCACCACTTTGAAACCTCAACGGAAATTCTAAATCGCCAAACCCTCGCCAAAATAACCACTTGTGGAACTTGTGGAACGAACTTGTGGAAGGGGAAATTTGGAATTTCAACAACTCTGCAAGCAGTCCCAACGAAAGAATGCTGAAACTCGCAAAAAGTGACTTTTCAACCGGAAAAGGGCATTTCATCCCCCACTACCGAAATCAGAATGCACAACGGAAAAAATCTACTAATTAAAGCTCATAACTGAAATGCAATTAAAGTTAGAAAAACGAAAGTTATGTCAAATTAAAGAGCTAATTTTTCTGAAACTAATGATATTAAATACTAAGAAATGAAATTAATTTTTGACATGAAAAACTGAGTTTATTACTTGAAAAGTTCACCTAAATCCATTGTTTGCGTGTACAAGATTGAAGACGCAGTTCGCGTAAACTCGGAAAGCCGAAATATATCACCCTAGAATTAATAAGCCAAAAAAGAATATAACCACTTGTGTAGTTCAAATTTTGAATAGTTACAAATTAAAATTTTGATTTTTATGAATCACTTAATTAAATTAAATTCGCTACACAACATAATCGGAAGGACATGACTTTATCTCCCTCATATCGCTTATGTCAGAATAGGAAACAGATTTCACTTTGGATATCGGGAAGAGGGACTATTTAGTAACCTCCAAAATAATGAAAAAATAAACCGATTCTGCCTTAAAGCTCTTGATGTAAATGTATTAGAGAAAAATGAGATCAGTCTCATCAGTTCTCAAGCAGATTTTATTGATAATATATAATAATTATGAAAGAAAATCCTTCTGAAGGTATCGGTTGTTTATTAGAAATTAAAAATGGCGAAACTTGTATATAACAATGATTAACGTTGGCGATAGAAGTGCTAAGCTCCAAAAAGACCAATGCGTTGGGAGAGCAGAAGTTGAACTATGTTTAAATACTGAAATTTTTTAATTGAGCTCGAACCCAGCAAAAAGGAAAAATATTTTCAACATAAAACTTCCTATAAGTTTAAGCAAAGTTAAAATTGACTCGGATCTCGACGTTGATCATCAGCAAGAGTTACTGCGTATTCTGAATGTATACAGAGATTGCTTCGCACTAAATATTTCAGAACTAGGGTGCAAAGATCTCATAAAAATGGACATTAAGGAAATCGAAGGTTCAAGTCCAGTATGTATGAAACCTTATAGAACAAATGCCTCTGAAAGAGCTGCGATCAAAAGAAATATTTCATAACATAACATAACATAACATTAGTGGCGCTTCCTTCTTATGAAGAGAAGGAAAAGAGCTTAGGCCCATTGCTCTTCCGCCATTTGATCATTTAAATCAAAGGTTTTAAATGGTAACTCCCGTGAAAGGTAAATAATAAATAAATAGATAAGATCCCAAACTGACACCAAATATATAGTATCAGCAAAAGATCCCAACTCTAAATTCAGGGTGTCGGTTAAATCGTTAAAACTTCCCAATTGGATAAAGAGCCGATTCAATCCCTCCCAAACCACCAAACGCAAACTCTTGACCAAACAAGGGTGCGATGGTGAGTCTAAAATTTAAAAAAATAAATAAGTAAGTAAAAATTAATTAATTAATTAATTAATTAATTAAGGAGGGCAGCGGTACTTTCTCAAGCCAAATGGCCAGGTGGTGTATAAAGATTTGATATCTATTTCCAAATTTTATTCCAAAACACAGCTATGAGAGGGAAATCCCTGCATAGTTTCTTTTACAAAGAAAAAAAAACCATCCTCACAGGGCGTCTCATTGCTTGTTTCTTGTGGTTTCAAATTCACCTTACCTATAGGTGTTTAGTATACATCAGAAACCCTATTATGCCAGAGAGTCCTTTGTATAGAAGGGCTTGATCAAAGCTAATATAGGGAAATCCAAGGAATTTGTTTCTAGGGACTGAAAACACTGGACATCGTCCCAAAAAATAGTTCAAGAATGAAAACAAAATGGAATTGTAACAGGAACGCAATCTCCATATAATAGTACTGACATATTAGTAAAGAAAAAGACCGATGAATGCAGATTAGTTGTTGATTACAGGCGTCTCAAAAGTCAAACTATAAAGGATAAATTTCCTCTGCCTAAAATATATGATTTATTAGAACTATTGCACGAATATAGTCTGTTTACAACGCTAAATTTAGCACACGGATATTTACAGATTCCACTAACTGAAAGTGAAAAATTGAAAACTACTTTCGTTACACCGGATGAAGGCGGACAATTTGAAAGAATGATTTTTGGCTTGACTAACGCCCCTGCGGAATTTCCACGTTTAATGTATCACGCATTAGCCTCATCATGTAACAAAGGAATATTGTGCTACCTTGATGATATACTTGTTCCAGCAAGAACTTGGGAAGAAATGATTCAGAAATTAATTAAAGTATTCGAAGCACTACTTGCAGCTAAGCTAACCCTAAATTACCGAAATGTGAATTTGCCAAACAAGAAATAGGATATTTAGGCTTTATCATCAATAAAAACGGCCAGGATAAAAAAATGTTGAAATAATATCAAAATTCCCAGAACCTAAAAACATTCATGAAGTTCCACGATTTCTTGGTTTGACAAGTTTTTTTAAAAGGTTTATTCCAAATTAGTCCATTAAAGCCGGACCATTGACTCAATTAAGTAAGAAAAATCAAACATTCAGATGGGAAGAAAGTCAGCGGAATTCTTTTACAGTGCTGAAAAATGAATTGACAAACTGACAAATCAATCAAATTTAGCTTTTTCCAATCCTAAAGCTCAAACAGAAGTCAATACTGATGCATGCTCAGAGGGCATTGCTGGCAGATTACTTCAATTTGGAAGTGACGACAAATGGCATCTTGTCTACTGCGTGTGTAAGAAGACAACAGAAGCTGAAAAGAATTATCACTCAAGTAAACTTGAGCTAATGGCATTTGTCTGGACTCTAGATAGACTTCTACAATTCTTACTCGGAATTGAATTTACGGTAGTTACCGACTGCCAAGCATTGGTTTACATGAATGCAAAGAAATCTAGCAATCCCAAATTGCTCGTTGGAGTATCCTTATTCAAGAATATAATTTTTAAATACGTCACAAAACAAGGATTAAAATGTCTCATATCGATGCAATCAATAGAGCTTCTGTTATTTACTCATCAGATACCATGCATTCTTTGATAGAAGATAATTTAGAAGTTTGTCTGACCTTAAATTTAGACGAACAAATTCTTATGATACAGCATGCAGATGAAACGTTAAGAGAATTAATAATAATCTTGAAGAAAGACCAAAGTGAAAGTACCAAAGAAGAAAATCAAAATGTGAAGAATTATATTTTGAAAAGGAATAGACTGTTCCGTATTGTGGAAGATAGAGCAGAGAAGAAATTCTTATACGTCGTACCTAAAAGCATGAGAAAAAGCATAGTTGTAAAGTTTCATGACCTTATGGAGCATTTTGGCGTTGATAGGACTGTCTCAAAATATTAAAGAATTGTACTGGTTTCCTGCTATGAAGAGATATGTTCGTCGACGTATATCAATGTCTTTCGAATGCCTCATCAACAAAGTTCCAGATGTAAAAAGACAGGGTCTTTTGCATCCTGTTCTCCCAGGCCGTAAACCTTTTGCAACAATACACATTGACCATCTTGGACCTTTCATCACAAGTTCTAAAAGAAACAAGGGATTGTTAGTCGTCATTGATAATATGACCAGATTTGTTCGATTGTATGCTGTGGAAAACGCATCTTCGAAAAACGCACTGAAATCATTGCTGAGTTTCTTAGAAGAATTTGGATTACCAGATCGTATAATATCAGATCGAGGTTCTTGTTTTACTTCAAAGGAATTTCAAAACTTTTGCAAGGAAAAGGGAATTCTTCATACATTAAATTCAACCTCCCACCCACAAGGAAATGGTATGGTCGAGAGATCGAACACAACAGTTTTATCAGTGATAGTAACATCAATGAAATGTAAAGATCAAAAGGATTGGGACAAAAGAATTAAAGAAGTTGAGAGAAACCTCAATAACACAATCAATGAAACTATTGGGAAAGCACCATTTGAGATACTTCATGGATATATACCACGATTTCAAGAGCGAGTTTTGAGATTACTTGCTGATGAAGAAAAAATTGCCAGAGAGCAAGAAAAATGAAAACCTATTATGACAAGAAGAAATTGGGATCTCTATCGTTTGAACAAGGAGAAATAGCAGTAGTTAAAAGAAATTCAAAATTTACAGGAGAACCAACCAAAACTCAACCTACGTATCGTGGTCTAATGGTTGTGACAGAAGTACTTCCAGGCAACACTTATAGAATATCACAATTAGAAGAAACCTACGACGGTCGCTTTTATGCATCAACTGCTCATGTAAGTCAACTAAAATCTTGGAAAATGCAGAAGCAAATGATTATGATGATGGCAATGACGACGATGCCGGATTATGACGAGGACGACGACGAACTTAAAAGGCCCAAGTGGACAGTGCGTAAACCATTGCGCTATCGAGACTTTGTGTAGGACTTATAGAATTATTTTTTTAAAATTATATTTCATTTTATTTTTCTCCTACTTATTATTATATTTTGTTGTTGTTTATTTGTTGCTTTAATGCATGTTAAGCTTTGGTTCAATTAAAGAGAATTGAAAAGTCAGGATGGTCATATGTAAGTACAATTGTAAGTTATTTATTGTTATTAAACAGAATATCTACTGAGAAATGGCAACAGCTAATTTCTAGATATTGTTCTATTTATATTTTTGATTCAGATGATGTACGCTTGAAATGTATATTGGTCCAAGAACGTCTGTTATGTTATGTACGTTTACGAATACGTTACGTGTAAGTTATTAAGTAACGAGTACGATTTATCTCTAAATAAATGTTTGTCTGTCTTTTACAATCGTTTTATGAGTGATTAATTTAACTACAAAAGGAAGCTAACACTTGTAAACATATACCAGGAATAATATGAGGGTTGAATATTATGTGGCTAAAAGAAGGTACACATGTTGTTTACAATCTAAGTCACAGAAGCAGGCTATATATTATGCAATGACTAACCAAAAGAATAAACACAAAAGAATTATATTTAAGTCCATGCTTAATATTGTCTTAGTTCCCTTTTTTAAATTTATCTATGGAAGCTAGAAATTATACATATTGTTCGTTTCATATATTCTGCTTAACATCTGGTCTTAATCATGTTATACAAACAAATTATTTATCCAGGTTGGTGAAAGCAGTTAAGATTAACAATAATCTCCAAGCCACCACTTTCCATCTCAAAAACACGTTATGCGATAAGCTTCTTTCGTACATTTACTCATATACTCGCTTCTGAATCTTAACTTTATTTGCATTGATTTCGCATTAGACTAATTGAGTCATAAAGTTTAATAAACAGATATCCTATGGGGTCCATAATGAGTGTCAACTGCAGGCTTAACTCATTACGTTAATCGCATTTCCTATTGCCTGGCTAGAGTGAGTGACGTAATGTGTACCAGCATTCCCAATGTTAAAGGGCTTATTTTACAGCTCCTTTTTATTTATATGCATCAAATGGCGTGGGAAACGTCATAGTAATAAATCCCACTAAATATAATATTTCACTGAATATACTTTAAAAAATTAATCTTTATTAAGAAGACTTTATTCAGTTTAGTAGCATAATACTGTGCAAGCTATCGTAAGATATCTAACGCACACATTATGAAAAACATAAAAATAATAAATTATGAAAAATATGACATGTATAACTTTTCATTAACTGCATTACATGCGTAATAGTAATTGTATTAAATGCCTAATAGCAAACAGTACAGAAGTGCAGTAAACTAGCGCATTACTTTGCTCAGTTTATAAGGTACTTCTCCCACCTTCTTAGCATGCCCTCATAGTGTAGCGGTCTGCACGCCAGCCGCGTATTCAAGAGGTCCGTGGTTCGATTCCCGGCGAAAGCGTTGCTCATTTTTCATCTCTCCTGCCTCGAATTATCCTAATATCTCTACAAGTTTCTTCATATTCTTGCGAGCAGGGGTGTAGCCAATGTTTGGCAGGAAGCAAATTCTGCCATTTTTTGCAAATCCAGCTTCAGCATATAAATTATAGTTTAATAAGCTTGTAAGGTGTTTTATATTAATTAACCAGATATTATGATTTAAGGCTTTACTATAACTTCTCTTTCCCATATTTCTCACCAGAATGCAATATTTGTGTGTATTTAAATTGAGGGTTTTAAAAGTTTACAATTAGATCTTCTAGCAGCGCGTCTGGCTCTTATTTAAATCTTGCCATTCCAGTTACAGTAGAATTTTACAAGATATATATCATTCGTAGGGCGATAGGTAGCTCTATTGCATGTAATGTCCTCAAACATATACACTTTTTCGAAAATATAATTTCATTACAGCGGTATTAGAGCAGTAAATCTTGTGGTGGCCTTTCTTTCTTTTTAGTTAAGGTAAAAAAAAAGAATCAACCATATAAATTACCTAGTCTTATTACTGATTAATCTTGATATTATTAAGCACAAATTTAAATAAAAAAATTAGTGGCTAACAATTACATTAATTTACAGGTAACCTCCATTCACAATTAAAAATAACATGAATGTGCGTGGAAGTTACAGAATTCTGAATATTATTTTAATATTAAAACAATTTCTGTGACCATCATTGTAATGTAAACACCATTTCATCTCTTCCGAGCTGCTCTCTTTCTAAAATTCTTAAAGTACTTCTGTAGTATCAAATACCACTTTTGCCTTTTCAATTGCTGTATAGAGACATTGCTTATAGAGGGCTGTTGATTATACCCCATTCTTACATTGCAACTTTATTGCGTAAACTAATGACACTTCACTGAGAGTTACTTTCCAAATGTCTGAGTTATCACTCTGAACCGAGAGCTGAGTTATAACATTAAAACTATGATGAACTATCCACCATTTTCAGCTAAGGGAGCATGATGTTTCGCAACGAGCTCTATGAAATCTATGCTACGTATTATGGATTTAACTTCTTTCCAATTACTGCATAATTATTTGAAAATTTTGTATAAATATAAGTATTTATACTTTCTCTGAGGATGTTTATGCTTTAAGATAAAATACTTTGGAGTTATGATGCTTTTGAATTCAAATTGGTTTTCTTTAAATCTTTCTGGGAATTTTTTTCTCTGGGTGTTTTTACTTAATTCCAAAAGATTTTATAATAAAATATTTTTAATGAAGTACATACTGTTCACAAGTCTAAAACATATATGCAGTTTTATTTAAATTCATAGTATAAAAATTATTGTATAAATTTAGAACGTGAGGAAAATGAAACGGCCTACTTTAAAACAGCAATTTATGTATAATAAATAATGCGTATGAGGCGCATTACTTACAAAACTAGAGAGGATTTAATTAATAGCCTCTCTAGTGGCTGATTTGTTAAAACCACCAAACACTGATAATTGGAACTATTTAGGCTGGAAACTATGTGAACAGGTTGACTATACGGTTGGTATCGTGATCTTCCGTATGTATAACGTTAATACGAGTAAGTTTCCCTCAGAAATTGCTCCACGAAGCAATTTCTATTTAAGAATTCCTTCCCTTAGATAGAAACCTCGTGGCTTTGCTTACTCAAATAACCTAACCTAAAATTACTTATAATTTAAATTAATACGAATAACTCAGTGTTAAATCTTATTCCCTTCCTCTCAACGTACTTTATGTTGCGGAGCAAAATAATGTAATGAAATGAATACGTAATTTATTTAGTAGTTTTACAGAGAAAGTGTTCTTAAATCAAAATGCTAGCATAAAGTTAAATAATTTTTATTCGACAATTTTTCAGGTTTTTAATAGAATTTATCAAAATTTTCATAGATCAAATCTTTGATTTGAAAGAAAAAACACAAAAGCAACCAAATTCGATGAATTTACAACACACACTACAGAAACATTTATGAATGTATAAAACTACTTTAAAAACTGAAATTTAAAAAACACTTTGGTAAAATTTTAATTATAAACATTGCTTGTATCTGAGATATTTTGCCATTTTAATATTCATATCAGCAAATTATAAGCCATTACAACATACGAAAAAAACATTAGCGACAACATTAATGTAGAATTAGCTACTTTGTTATATTGTTATGATTATCATGAAAAGTAGGAAGTGAATGATTTTGAGAGATATTTTAACGCAGAAATATTTCAACTGTTGATTAATCCCTATTTGCGTTATCAAAATACGAATCAGAGCAAAACACCTGGAAAGAGACTAGCATCCAAAAAAAAATTTAAATTGTTGCATTAGCATTCTTCTTTTAAAATTTAATCAAGTGTGTTATACACGTTCAATTTCTTTGTAACGTTTTTCTTTAAATTTTTAAAACAAACTTGTTCTATAAACTTTGAAGCCTGCATATTTTGATATGTTTTCTCAGCAAAATCTAAATTACCTTTTAAATCATTCACAGTATAAGTAATTAGAATATTTTACATGTATAAATTTGATTGAAACTTGCAAGTAGCCTTATATTCGAAGCATGTTACATAAAATAGTATTAGTACCTGAACACTATTTTTCTTATCTAAAATTTTGAAATCAGAGAACAACATAAATCATTTTTTCATAACTAATGAACCTTTTCTCATACTTCAAAGTAGCAAAAATGTTCAAACTAAACGTTTGACACACCCACACACACCAAAAACAAAAATCATTTGTGTGCTCGGTATAGTGAAAGAAAAACTATTATATACGATTTTAATAACACCATTTATACAATGGTCTCTTAATTACTATGAGATTTGGATGACATTTAATTTGCATCCAGTAAATGTAAAGTAAAGGCAATTATGTTTGGTCGTACATTAAATGAGTTGTTGAAATACACATTTTTTCCATCGAAATAAATGTATGGCCTCAAACTCTTTAAACAAACCTAGAAACATTTCGTTCCGAAATAAAACTGTCAGAACTCATATTTTACTGTCGTTTATATGAAATAAGAATGCTTAGATGATAAGTATATCAAACAAATTAAACATTTTAAAATTTAGTAGGCTTAGTAATTATTAGTATAATTAAGATTGTGACGGCATTACACTTAGAATACAAAGGAATTGTTTAGGAAAATAAATAATTGCTATTAATTTGTTCATATTTTGATGCACATTATATTAAAATATATCCTTTTCTTTTCAAATCTAAATTACATGACTAAAATAACAAAAACTGATTATTAAAATTACTTCAGAACAAATTAACATTTTTTAGGAAAAACAAACTAAGGATAAAATTTGTAGTCTAAAACCTAATTGTTCGTATGAAGCATTAAATTTCAAAGAAAATAATTATATTGGATAGAGAAATAAAAGATGTACTGACTTTTGATACTGTAAAATTATTTCAGAGATAGCAGGGTAGAACATCGTCATTCAAGTTGCTCCCTCCATTTTCCTTTCATCCGGGAGTGATAAACATTATGCCTTATTTTTCATACGAAATCTTTATATTCAGTGCCGAAACGCATATTTCATCATTTCATATGACAGATAACATTAAACGAAAAACTGTATATTACCTGATAAATAGTACATGATCTCTGAAAGCTAATGCAGATGTGGTAGCAACAAGCAAAAAATTATGACGAGGTACTGGATGCAATGAAAACCTTTAGCTGGCCATGAATCTTTATGCTGAAATAATTAAAATCTTTTATGTAACAAATATCACTCTCTGACCCTTCAGTTTCATCAGGTGATACTGAATATCGCTGAACTGCGATGTTATGAACTTGTATCAGCGGTAAGCCTTTCTTTCGGCGTTTGAATCGAAATGAAAGCTTGCCACTCTTAATGGGCTATATAACCACAAAAAAAAGTTGTCAGACTACAATGTCGAATATTTATTCACAATAACGAACAATGATTATATAAACTGCCTTGAAAGGAATAAATGCAAAATCAAATCATCTAAAAGACGCCACCTGGTTTTATTCCTAGCTAAACACTGAAGAAGTAGACCACTTACTAACCTCGGGTGTCAGTGCTTTACTAAACTCTTTCCGATGCAGGAAGCTGAAGAATGCTAAGGATTCCGAACAACAAGGCGGCTCTTCGTTTGCCAAGGCATGAGTCACAGCTAAAACTCGTTAACTTTTAAACCCTGTAGTGAGAGGGATTTAAACCAATATATAGGAAATACAGGACAGTTTTTAAATCAAAAATGTCCATGGAGCTTAAATTAATCATTACGTCATAATCAAGTCTGAAACTTTGCGATTCCATCTCTTTCATTAACCAAAATTAACTGCGTAATCGCGCTTGGGTTTATCGTGCAAAAGCTTATTTTATTTATTTATTTATTTTTAAATATAGGAATTGATTCTACCATTATAGCTTTTCTTGCATATATGAATTGTATATTTGAAAATATGGCATTCATGTATTCATCTATACTGAGAATTGTCCATTGATTCCTATGTTTAAATACTGAAACTTTCTCGGGAAGACTACTTATAATGCATATTTTAAAGATATGCCTCAATGGAGTAGAATGTTTACCTACATTTTATTGATAAATCACTTTGCAAGGAAATTAGTTTTCTCCTCGTTTACCCATCCCTTTCCCTTTTCAAACAGGTTATAGTAAAAACACTGATTTATCGAATTTTAAAATCTTAATTTTAATTTGATGCAACACTATAGATCAGTACGCAAAATTATTTACTCTGCGTAATGAAGTCAGTAAGGCTATCAACTATAATACCTCCCTACTGATACTGTATATTAAAAAAACAGTGAACAATTTCCAAGTTCCAAATTTCGCTACTTATTATTCCTCAAGTGTTGTAATACTGCAATTATGGAACACTTTGGGCATTATCTTTGAGTAATCTAAAAATATTTTAAGGTTAATATGAAATTATAATATTTCCTCTTTTAGTTATACAAACCGAATCGTCTATAACCATAACCGTACATGCAATTAACAATAAAAACAACCTTGCTACTCATTTATCTCATGAACCTAAATATATCGTGCAAGCAATGCCATTTGTTTTCCATTAATGAATTTGTAAATCTTCTTAGGAAACTTCTTATCTTACTGTGTTTTTAAAAATACTGTTATTAGAAAAATGGCTAAAAACATACACCAGTTTTGATAACAAAAGGTTAGGACGTAAATATTTTATAAGACCTAGACTAGTAAGTCAAGAAAAGAAAAACAGATGGCGCTGTCACAGAGGTGAGGTGATAAGTCTTTGTCTCACTTATTTCCAGCAGTACTCGTATTTCAAGAAAGTTACTCTCGCAGAAATTGCAGACGAATTTATCTTTCACAGATGAAACCTGCAAGCAGAGATACGGTTGCAGGCGAAATGAAGCATCTAATTTGTTATTATTCTGAAGAGCATTCGAGACCAAATACTCTCCCGCAAGAAAAACTATCGCAGAACGAAAGAATACCTAAATTAAGAAAAAGGCAAAAATTAATTTCCGTAGTCAAGAAAGATAATAAATTTATTCAGGTTTTCGCTTCATTTAACGTTTCTCTTTCGGCTGAAGTAATTCTTAAGCAGCTTGCAATGACTTCCTCTTAAAAACTAATTATTTAACGAGGCGAAATTTATCTCATTTTAAGTGATTTCGTACGTTCGAGCAACACATTTTTTAACACTAGTATCTCTTTCACAGGACTTTTCTGCCTGCTTGCATGCTTTCACATGCCTACGTGCTCGCCATAAACAAAAACTTTGAGACTAAATTTTAGTTAAAATACGAATAAAATATTCCCATGTTCACGGAAAAGTTTTGAATGCATAAAAAGTCAACACTAGTTCATTTTTATCATATCATGATCAAGACTTTCTTATTCACGTCATTTTATCTAGTCTTCTACTAAGCGATTATTCTGGACTGGGCACTATTTTTAGCATGGTGATAACAGAAACAACTCTCATACGCCTGGGCCCAGAGCTCGTATCCGGAGGAGGCATGAATGTAAGAATGTAGTGTCTTTGCGGCATAGGGGCGTTTAAAGAAATGCCGAACTGTAAACTCTCGAAAAGTTGGAGGTAGGGAAGAAGGGCAGAAGACCCTCGTCTTTATCCAACACAGAGTTCTTTAAAACTGGAACGAAGTTCTTTAAAATTGGAATGAAGTATGGTTTAAGGTTTCATGAAAATTCTCAGTTAAATATATCATGCTATATCTATTAAATGCATTTTAAATTATATAAACAAAATGCTGTACTAAAAAGCTAAACAGAGGTTAAAATTATCAATACACATTTTATCTGTTTTAAAATTATCAGTTAAGACACTATAGTTATTATTTGAAAAATAAATTAAAGATCTTATGCCAAGTAGATTAGCAGCTCTAAAGAGCTGTTTATTTACATTGCAGCGTAAAAGATGAACAAAAGATCTTATGTCTCTTGTAATAGCAACATTTTCCAAGTAGCATAGATGATAAATCTTTAGTAGCATAACATGAAGTTAACAACCTAAAAATTGGAAAGAATCCACTGGACACACTTCTGGTATCAAAAGGATAAATCCCTGTTTTGCTTTTATTCCTATTATATTGTAGCGTTGCGCGCCTCCAACTTGCACGCAACCAAGAGGTGACTGTGAAAACTGGATAAAGACAGAGTCTTGTTAACGGTTTAAGTCCCTTTTTATTCAACGTAATAAATTACAAGTGCGTGCTCTTGACGCTCACAAACTGCGCCAACTCGGCGGTCAAATAAAAATAATAACCTGAAAAAAAACTAAAGACAAGACTCTAACTACGAGGCTCTCTAAAAATAACTAACCTCACCGCGTTTTACAATACCGCTGCTAATTCAGCAAACTTGAAGATCACGTTGAACGATTAACAGTACTTCCAGGCAACCACACAGGCCGAAACGCGGGGTTCTTCAATTTCTGGCTAACTACCTCCGCGCTCGTGAAGTAAGAACAGCACACCTTGAACTCGTTTCCTTTCTATTTAACTCAGAATACTTCCGCTGATAATTTGAATCCTTGCGCGTTCTACTAAAATTTACATACTCTGGCATTGGCAGTTCCAAGGGAAAGTAAGGCTTGACAAGAAAGATAGTTTAAACTTAAAATAAATGTTAGTTAAAATAAATATAAACCCTACATTTGCCGCTGCCAGAATTTGGAAAACTTGGAAGCAGGTCCTACAAACGACCTGTTGTAAGTTTCTATAATTCTGAACTAACTCCCGAGAACCTCGTTTACACAAAAAAAATCTTATGTAACAAATTGTATACTAAAATTCTGTGTATACTTATAACTCTCTCTTCTTACAGCAACTTTTCCTGGACTTCATCAATCAATCTTGGTCTTTTCCTTCCAGCATCTGGAAGGAATAAGTATCAGTATGTTTCTAAATACATTATAATTTACACTTTCTTGACACACTTTCTTAAATAAGTTTTTGTTTTTGATCGATTTATTTTCCTTAGTTACTGCTTAATTCACATTCATTCAATTTTTCAAGCATTAATTTAACTTTACCCTGGCTCTCCACCCTGTGTGGTGTCAAACGGGAATATTCGTGTTTTAGTATTGCAACACTTCCCCTAACCACAATGATTTGTTAGAATTCAACGACCAAATAGACACACCTTACTCGACATTCTACAACTCAATGAGCTACTTTAACATTCTTAAGAATTCAAGTGTAGATGGAGAACCCTACAAAACACATTCATTCTAACTTCCCCCTCATTCCTCTTTAAACATGCAGGCTTTCGCTCTAAAGCATGACTTTATCTACAGTTTAATACTTAAATTTTGAATTCATTCCTTTTGAGCATTTTACTTTTAGCATCTAGAATTTTATGCTTCTAGACTAAATTCTACTTTTACATAACATTCAAGTATTTACGTACATTTACAAAATTTTAATACATATAATTTTTACAATTTACCATAAAATGAATAAGAGAAATAAATTTTTACTTTACTCATTCTTCGCCAAGCTGGCGGCACTGAAACTAAAATTCTTATTAATACAAGAATACGAAGTTATTTTTATCTTCGGCCAAATTTTGGCTTTAACATAACCGAATTAGTCTTTCGACCAACAGAAAATGCTTGTTCTTAGCTTTTATACTTAAAGAAAATAATACTTTCGCCTTAGCTAAATAAAGTAAAACAAAACTAAGTCTCAACCGAGACACATTGACTTTCGTCAAAACATAGAACTTCGTACTTATGCATAACATTTCGGAACAAAAGAGAAAAAAAAATTTTATAGAAGATTTTAACTTATCTTTGAGTTTTCGATGCTTGAAACTCCGTCATTCTTTTGTGGCAATATTGTTCCCAAGTTATAGGTTTCATGGACGTCAATCTTCTCCTTACTGACCTCCGAGTGTCGTCCACATTAGTTTTTCTTTTGCGTCCTCTGCATGCTGGCCTCTTGGCGGAGTAATCGTCGGGCTGTTGTCGTTTCCGTTTTTCCATGGGACGGCTGGTCTTCACGTCCTCCGGCCTGGAGTCCTTCTTGAATTTCTTCTGTTCCTGATATTTTTGTTCCTCCTGTTGCCGTTTCAGTTTCCGGAACGGCGGCCTTGCTGGCACCTGACTCTCTGGCCCTGGGCGCGTTCTCCTTGATGTATAATTTCTCCTGCGATCCGTTGTAGGTGGTGTTTTGCTCTTTACCACGATTTCTTTACGCGGTGCATCTGTATTCTTGTTTTTCTTAAATGCTGGGGTTTGAAAGTTTTTCTTTTTTCTTTTTGGTACCGTCGTCCGGGTTGTAGAATGGCTAGGTCTCTCTTCAGTTCTCCGCTTCTTGGGTGGTGGAACAGTTGTTGTTATCTTAGGACCTTCTACTTCGTTTAGACTTGAGTCCTGCAAGAAACTTTTAAGGATTTCAAAATCATTTGGATTATAGTATTTTTTCACCTGGTCGGGACTTGCTTTACAGACCTCCCCTCTCTCGTTCTTAAGATATAATACGACACCTTTGATTTCCTGAATTACATATGGGCCTTCAAATTTTGGAGCTAGCTTTGCCGTAAAATTGTCTGGGGCACTTGATAAAGAAAATTTCCGCTTCAATACTTTATCCCCAACTTTAAAATCTGCTTCACGGCGTTTTCTATCATAATATGTTTTTTGCTTATTTCTTGCCGTATCCGAGCTTTTAAGCGCCTGATCAATAAGTTTTTGCACATCTTTCTGTTTAAACTCTTGCTCTCTTTGTTGCACAAAGAATAATTTATCTAAAGGCGTAATTAACTTTCTGCCTAAAAATAATTCTGCTGGGGTTTTTCCCGTAGTATCGTGATTTGCCGTTCTTAAAGCATAAGCTAATTCATTTATGTAGCCATCCCAGCGCTTGTGATGTGTGCTCACGTAACTGCGAATTATTTTTACTATCTTTTTATTCACTCTTTCTGCTATGTTTGCCTGTGGTCTATACGGAACCATTTTGATATGGCGTATGCCAAGTCCATTGCATACGTTTTCAAATATTTGACTAATGAATTGTTTTCCGTTATCGCTAATGACTTTTATCGGTGCACCGTATTTTAAAATGTATCTGTGTAAGAATTCATCTGCGACTGTTTTGGCTGACGCGCGTTTAAGTGGAACAATTTCTGTCCATTTTGAAAAATGATCTACTATTACTAAAAGAAAACGATTTTTATTTAACTCGCTCTGGGGGAAGGGACCAAGATGATCTATGCCTAAAATTTCATTCGGAAATGTAGCGCGAATGCTATTTAAGTACCCGGCCGGGCTGTAATTAATATCATTTATTAACTGACATTGATTGCAGAACCTGACATACGCCGTTACTATTTTGTATAATTGCGGTAAATATACCGCCTCGCGTACCCTTTTTAAAGTCTTTTTGACCCCTAAATGACCCGTTGTTTTCGCGTCGTGTAATTCTTTCAAAATGCTTAATCGAAGCGAGCTGGGATGACTGGTTTGTACTCAAGATTTTCGTTTGTTGTTTTCGTATAAAATAATAAATTATCTATTATTTCATAGTTTTCTGCTCTATTTCTTATCGCATCGATATCTGTGTGCTCAAAGCTTTCGGGGTCTTTCAAATATGCATAGATATTTCCACATTCAGCATCAGCTTTCAGTTCAGTGATAATCGTATCTCTAGAATCTAAAATTTTTGAAGTCAACACAGCGCATTTAAGTTCATTTCCTTCATCGTCCAGTTTTATACGAGAAAGTGCGTCAGCTACATTGTTTTCCTTACCCGGTTTATATTTTATTCTGATATTATATTCTTGGAGTTTTAAAGCCCATCTTATTAACCTGGGCGTTAGGTTTTTCCCCGAGTAAAGTCTACCAACAGCCGCATGATCCGAAAAGACTGTTACTGGCGCTTTGCCGAAATAAACTCGAAATTTGTGTACAGCCATTAATACGGCTAATGTTTCTCTTTCTGTAGCTGTATAATTCCTTTGTGTCTGATTCAATGTTTTACTAAAAAATGCCAGAGGATAGCTATTTTGCATAAGAACCGCACCCACCGCATAGTCTGACGCATCTGCTGCAATTTCCAGGTTTTGGTCCCCCTCCGGGAATTTTAAAACAGGGGCATTAATAAGCGCTTCTTTTAATCTTTCAAAAGCCGTGTTAGCTTCCGCTGTCCACGTAAATTTACTCTTTTTTTCTTTTGATTACTAAGAGTGGTTCAACAATATTAGCGAAATCTTTTATGAAAGACCGATAGTAAGAACATAACCCAAGGAAGGAAGAAAGTTTCTTGGCGGTGTTGGGCGGTGGGAAATTCTTGATAGCTTTTATTTTTGAATCTTGCGTTTCTATACCCTTTTGCGAAATTTTATAACCGAGATATTTAAGTTCTTTAGTTGCGAACTTGCATTTTGAGGCGTTAATTGTAAGACCGGCCTCTTTTAATAATTTAAAAACTTGTTCTAGATCATTAATGTGTTGTTCCAACGTACTACTCGTTATAATTATATCATCTAGATAAATTAAAGTTGATTTTCCTAGGACAAGCTTTAGAACAATGTCCATAGCTCTCTGGAATGTTGATGGGGCCCCACACAACCCAAAGGGCATGCGTAAAAATGCATAAGTGCCCGATTTTATTATAAACGCGGTTTTATGTACGTCTTCGGGTCTCATTGCTATTTGATAGTAGCCAGACGTTAAGTCCAAAGTAGACATATATCTTGTCGATTTGATCTGTCTAATGATTTCCTCTATAACCGGCAAAGGGTAAACTGGAAATTTAGTAATACTATTTAGTTTTCTGTAATCGATAGCAAACCTCCAAGCCCTTTTATCCGAAGGAGGAAACTCGTTCTTTTTCATACAAAGTACGACTGGACTCGCGTACTCACTATTTATGGGCGTTATTATTTTATTCTTTAACATCTCCTGAATATGTTCTTCGATGATTACGTCTTTTTGTTTGTCGTACCGATAAGGTTTAGTCCTACAAGGTTTTTCGGCAGTTACTTGTATCTTATGCGTAACTATCTGACAATTTCCCGGTTTTTCTGAAAACAAATTAGAAAAATTACTCACCACTTGCTGTATTGCTTGCCTTTCATGGTCATTCAGATGGCTAAGGTCCACTTGCTGTGTCTCCACAGGTTCCACCACCCTCTGGTCCATCTCCAGCACCACGGAACTGTCTTGAAAATTCAATTTGGCCTCGCGGCCCTTAAAAACTCCATACCTAAAATAAGAGGGTTTTACAGATTTTTCACTACAAAAATTAATACTTTGAGGCTTTCCTCTTTTACCTGTATGTTTAATGATAATTTTCCGATGCAGTGACATGTTTTTCCTTGCGCCGCTATAATTTCCGTATTTTTGGTTTTAAATAATCGTACCCTATAAAAATTCTTTTTGAAGAAATTTTCGCTCATAAAATTCCCTTCTGCTCCTGTATTGATGAGGGCTTTTACTGGTACATCGCCAACCAGGACTTGTATAATTGGTACATGTGAGTTTTTTACGATGACCGTATTTAAATGTCTTTTTGAGGGTTTTTTTAAAACTTCCGGTGTCTGGACCCTCCCTTTCACAGGCCCCTCTACTCGTTTAAAGCTTTCCTTTCAAGTTGTGCCTTCTGGGTACGCGGACGTTTATTTTCGAATTTTCTTTTTGGGCCTTGACCTTCGAGTTTCGATGCGTTAGCTTGATAGCTCTTTCCCCCATAAGAGCGATTTCCATTTCTGGTTTCTTCATTTGAAGATTTCCTTCGGGTACTTTGAGAATACGTTGCCCCTCTAGCTTTTTCCGCTATTCTGCGATTTTGAAACTTCACCGCCAATTCGAAGAGCTCCTGCAATGTGCTTGGGTTTCTAATTTCGAAGTAGTCTTGAACAGCGGGTAACAATCTTGGTAAGATTATTTCAATAATTTCCGCATCGGGTTTCTTCCCATACAGCATATCCGTCAGCTTAATTTTTCGTAGAATAAAGTCCGTCAAATCTTCTATATCCCGTTGATAGAAACTATATAGTTCGGCTTCCAGCCTTGCTCGATCTTTCACTATGGGGAAGGCCTTTACTAACGATTTTTTGAAATTTTCAAATGTATATGTCTGGCTTCCAAATTCCCCTAATAAAAATTTGCCTATATTTTTCCACCATAGCGCGGGTTGTCCTCTTAGTGCGGATGTGGCGATGGCAACTTTTTGTCTTTCAGGAACAGGGTAGAGCTGAAAGTGGTTTTCTAGACCTTCTAAAAATACCGCCACCGAATTTTTTCCGTCGAAATGGACGTTTGGCTTGATTGACGCTCTCAAAGTCTGGACCAGGTATCCAAATCCTTCCAATTGGCTTGTCATTTCTTGGTGTTGTCCAGCGGCTTCCATCCAAATTTCGGCCATTTCAGTTCGATAAGTGTTCGGGCGCCAATGTAGCTTTGCACGCCTCCAACTTGCACGCAACCAAGAGGTGACTGTGAAAACTGGATAAAAGACAGAGTCGTGTTAAGGGTTTAAGTCCCTTTTTATTCAACGTAATAAATTACAAGTGCGTGCTCTTGACGCTCACAAACTGCGCAAACTCGGCGGTCAAATAAAAATAATAACCTGAAAAGAAACTGAAGACAAGACTCTAACTACGAGGCTCTCTAAAAATAACTAACCTCACCGCGTTTTACAATACCGCTGCTAATTCAGCAAACTTGAAGATCACGTTGAACGATTAACAATACTTCAAGGCAAGCACGCAGGCCGAAACGCAGGGTTCTTCAATTTCTGGCTAACTACCTCCGCGCTCGTGAAGTAAGAACAGCACACCTTGAACTCGTTTCCTTTCTATTTAACTCAGAATACTTCCGCTGATAATTTGAATCCTTGCGCGTTCTACTAAAATTTACATACTCTGGCATTGGCAGTTCCAGGGGAAAGTAAGGCTTGACAGGAAAGGTAGTTTAAACTTAAAATAAATGTTAGTTAAAATAAATATAAACCCTACAATATATAAAATTAGATCACATATGCTTAAATAAGAAATCTATGAACCCGCGCTTTCCCTTTCTTCTATTATATAAACAAACATATTACACAAAGTAAGGAAAAGTAGTTTCCAAATGTTTTATAATGCAAGCATTAGTTCAAAATTTGTTGATTTTGTATCTGAAATGCTAATCAGGAACCAAAAGTGATTTCTCATTTCCCATTATTATCTAAGTTAAAAATGAGGAAGAAATGTTTTACTTGAGTGTAAAGGATAGTATTATTTGTAAAAAGATGTTAATTAATTAGTAAAATGTTCCACTCTACAACAATATGTGGTCTTGTTGTGACTTATCTCACTTGTCAGACAGTAACGTCAGAACAAGCCCACGAAATTTATCGTGGCAAGGAGTGCAAGATCGTCCTGTGCTGGCAACAGATTTGAGCACTATACAGGCAATAGTCCGACTTTGGTCTGTTCCGCTCCCAGATTTGGTGGAAAGAATCCCGAGAAGATAGGTCCGAATGTTCCCAGCCTTATTCTACTACCACTAACCTCTCGCAAGGACTTTCGGTTCGCCGCATATTTATAGTGCCCCATGCGTCACAGACACAAAATATTTGCAAACATCCATGCCTTCTCCGGGATTTGAACATGGGCTCATCGGTACGGCAGTCAGTGTAGCTAACCACTATCCCCGTTGACGACTAACATGAAAAATATGCATTACCCTCGCCGGGACAACAGTGTGATGCATTTAATTCTTAGTAGAATATCCTTGCTTTAAATAAATAGGAAAGAAGACTCGTCGGAAAGATGACCAAAGTTAATCATTTAGAGGAAGGAACACTTGCAGTCGGACTTCTGAGATTCCAACTCAGATAAAATCACACTAAACAGAAGACAAATAAACTTATTCAAGTATAAGTAGTAAAAACAAATAAATCTGCTATTAATTCCTTCTAAATGTTCCATCATATATAACGTGTTGTTGAACGAAATCATATTGTTCTCTCAGCTCTAATATATAAGAGAAATCAGTGCACAGTGAATATTAAGCTGAGCGCTTTTTATTAGATAGGGACTTACGTATGCAATAAAATATGGTCATTAATAATGGTACAAAATACTTACAGTAAACCATCCCCAGTTGTTTGAAAAAAAAATGGTCGTAGTTTTTATTTTCTTAGATACTGAAGTTAGATCCTCGTTTTCCAATTAAATTCAACTAAGCAAATCTTTTACTGGTACATTTTCTAAGAAAATAAAAACTACGACGATTTTTTTTTCAAACAACTGAGGATGGTTTACTGTAAGTATTTTGTACCATTATTACGGTACACATCGGTACCGTACATGGTAAAACAACTCAAATACTCTAAGAAACGTATTGAAAAAGGTAATAAGTACGCAGCATGAAGCACTTAAATTTAGCATTAAATACTTTTAAACTACATGTTGCATTTTTCTTTAACCAACTTTTAATCTTTCATGTTTTCTGAGAAAATGCAGGCAGCTTTGTGCGCTAACCTTGTAAGGGAAAATGTGGAGAGATTTTGCTTTCCGTTGAATAATAATCATGGTTTAAATCTTAAACTAGCCTTTCATACAGTGATGAATTTACATCAGTTTAAAAATAAGTATCTTAAAAATTATCACAAACTTTCAGAGAACTTTTCATGCGAAGCTAGGTTGCCATCTTCAATAAATAAGGGAATCTTAACGCCAAGAATAAATCCATTATCGCTCGACAAATGTTTTTATGGTCTTTGCTTTCTTCTAGTTAATGAATTGCAATCAATTTGAGAATGGAAGCAACATTTACGGTCGCCAAAAATAATGAGCGAAGAAATTCGATATTCGTATTAAATCTACAATACCGCCTTTTTCAGAAACGCTGAGACTGTCACGGTATTCTCTAAAATGCTGTCCAATCTGACAAAACCCTGACTAATCATAGCTATTAATTTGTCCTTTCCTTTTCCCGTATTCAGGTAGGCCGGACGCGATGGTATAATGTACAAGAAATAATGTTCAGGTTCTGAGTTACACTTACAAAGAAACACAAATTATACAGTAAATCCATTAATTAAATCACGAGTGTAAAGCAAAAGCGACATAATTCCATCTTGCACAATTTTCAAGAAGCGTTGCACTCCTTTAAAATGCAATAAATAATATTGAGAATACTAAAACACTTTATTGACTGAAAGGTATTTTTCTTTCTGAATTGTTAATATGCTTAATATGGACGTCATCTGTACCGATTGCTTAGGAGGCTGAAAACATTGGAGAACGAGCATTCAAAACAAAAGCGACAGGCATAGCTCTGAATATTAAAAAGCTTTTCTTAAGCAGTGCAGGATTTATTTATAAGCTACACAAGCTATAACTTAGAGCCGCTTTCTCTGGGGGCCCCCCAAAAAAATCCAGGTATTCCAAAATCATATTTGACGCTGACATATAGTATCTGGACTTATAAAGGGTCCCATATCTCAAATAGCTGAGGGCCTTATCAAATTTAAATCCGGCCCTGTTCTGAATTAAGTCTTCAGCCTGGATAATTTTCACACTGTCTGTTTGCATTTCATCAACATCTTCAGCATCACTCTTATCACTGCAATATTTGTTGTTCTGCAGATGTGGGATGTGAACGATTTTTTCGATACTTAGAAGTGAAAAATTGATTCACTTGTTTCTATATTTATCCATTCTAAAACGTCATCTTAAGTGATAGCTTTGCATCCTTTAAGTCTCTGAAATATGCCTACGAATTTATTCTCATTTGTGTAGGATTGTTATTGTTGCATTTTATGTAAACGGCACCTTTTATGACGATGCACAATCTGAAAGCCATTAAATGACCCGTCACTGATAAGAAAGGACGAAAGCTCAACCCCTAGTAACAGAATTTGAGAATGTTACTGATTTTCGCAGTACCTTTTCTAATTACATAACATTTTCGAATGATTTTTTTAAACTGATTGCTAGTATAATAGAGATATGATTGATAAAGGCTTTGTTAATGAAGTTTCTACGTATTTGCAGACTTATACCATTGTTCATCATGCTTCCTCATTCACCTTCACACATCGAATGCTTTCAAAAGAAAATTAAATCTTCAAGGTATAGCCATGAAAAAGCAGTGATTAAACATATATAATACAATAAATGATTCGGAATACTTTCAATATTCAGTTTCATGAAGTGTATATCAGATATGTGTGTGTGTGTGTGTGTGTGATTATGGCAAAGCCTCGAGGGCTATCTGCTTAAGAGGGATGCCTTCGTGGAGGACTTTCTAACGGAAACTGGCTCGTATACACGTTACACATGGGGAAAACCACGAAAACGCCCATGCAGCCAGCCCGTTCGCGGGATTCGAACCGCAGACCGAACTACCAGTGTTCAGCGACTTTACCGCTCGGCCGCTGGTGGGCGTATATCAAATATGTACACTGCTCAAAAAAAAAAAAAAAAAAAAAAAAAAAAAAAAAAGGACAGTCCTATATCTTCCGATCTACTGGGCCGATTGACAAAATTCAAATTGCGTTCTTCATGTCTCGAAAGCGCGACTTAGGATATATATTAGATTTATGTATAGCACTATTCTAACATAGGTATTTTGACACAAAATCGGACTTTTTCTGAAATAACATACCAATTTTTTTACATATTTCGATTCTACGACTCAAATTACGCCTAAATATGAAATTTTGTAAAATTTGGAGCAAAATTTACGGAGAAATTCACAAATTTATGTTGGCACTTTTTTGTCAGTTTGCGCCAAGAATACTTCACTTGGCGAACTTCTTAATATATGGCAACCTAGTTTACTTTCCCGTAAGAGGAAAAAAAGTCACCATCGTTCCTTTTTTCGGAATAATATTCTTTATATTATATTTTTAATTATAACTTATTAAGTAATTTTTTCTTTTTCGAATTTCATTTTAATTGTTTAAGTTGCACTTTTTTTTTTTTTTTTCGAATAACTGTTTTAAAAATTTCTATTTACCTATTCGAACTGCATAAATAAAGGTGTAGCGTTTCAAATAGTTTCTTTAGATATTTTTTTCGTCATAGTTATTATTTTAGGTAATTTTTAAATTTTTATACTTTTATTTTAATTGTTTGTGTTGCATTGTCTCTTCAGATAATTGTTTTAAAATTTTCTATTTATTCCTTCGAACTGAGCATTTTAAATATATTTATTAATATCAATTTTCCAGAATTTTATTTTATTTATTTGAACTGCGTTTCTTTCGGAAGAATACTTTGTAACCCAGACTACGATGCGTTTGAAAATTGCATACTATATTAAAAGAGAAATTACAGTAAAGCACAGTTTTATACGCCTTTCAATGTTCCGTTCAGAAAAGATATACATAAATAAGAGAGATGTATAACCGACATGTTAACTTGGGATGACTTGCATACACTGCTTTAAACAGTTTTATCATTGTGCCCATTGCTTTACAAAATTTTATCCTACATTTGGTTTCTTCAAATGTTATTCATATTTTAGTCAAATATTTTATTTTTGAAATCGCAAGAATCAAATATCATAAGATTGAAAAGTTTTAAATTTAAAAAAGTACAAATACTAAATTTTACGAAAAAAATTATTTTTCTTCTCTTTTTCTTTAAGCATTCTGAAAGTATATTGAAAAGTATCCAACTTTTCGAAACATTTTGGTATTTCTGACAATCATTTTAAATAAAGTTATCGCCTTCCATTTCATAAAGGCCCACAAACGGCCGAGCGGTAAAGTCGCTGAACACTGGTAGTTCACTCCGGGGTTCGAACCCCGGTAAACGGGCTGGTTGCATAGACGTTTTCGTGGATTTTATTATGTGTACCGCGTATGACAGCTGGTTTCCCTTAGAAAGTTCTTCACGAAGTATTTCGTCAGAGCCTTTATCAATCTTTAGAGGCTAAACATTTTGAAGGTATGAGAAAAGGAAAGATTGGTTTCATCAAAAGGTTTTGGTTTATTTAATTATGACAAAGCACACTACGGCTATCTGCCTAAGAGGGATGCCTTCGTGGAGGACTTTCTAAGGGAAACTGGCTCGCATACACGTTACACATGGGGAAAACCACGAAAACGCCCATGCAGCCAGCCCGTTCGCAGGATTCGATTCGAACCTCGGACCGAACTACTAGTGTTCAACGACTTTACCGCTCTGCAGCTGTTTCATCAGGAGGGGAAAAAAAACATCTTTAGATGACATCCACATATATCACTGGATAATCTCCTGAATCTTCAAATAATTCGACTGAGAAAATCATGGGATTCTCCATTTATGATACGATATGATGTTCTATAACGTAATTTACACAACCATATAGTTTAAAACCAATCGCTCTTCACTTTAATCTGCAATGATATCGTTTTTGTCTTTTCTGTTAACAGAAGCTCAATTGATGGTATTTGCTGGTGTACACGTCCAAGTGTTTTCTCTTTGAACACCTAAATTCTTTGAAGTATCCTGAAAGTATCTTCGAAAGCGTCCAACTTTTTTAAACATCTTGGTATGTCTGACAGCCAAATTTCCCTGCAAATTTTTGCTTATTTTTCTCCCTAATTTTCTTCTTTCCTTCTACAGTTATTTTCAGTGCTCACACAAGAAAATTAAGATTTTTCGACTGCTAGACTTCCATAAATTTTGCATTCTTGTCAAGTTTTTAAAATATCAATTATATGAATTGCGTTTCAGCTAAAGACAGCTTTTCATTTTCTAGTCATTTTAACTATAAATAAAGTTTAAGGCGAAGTCCAAAGGATAAATATTTTAATTAAAAGATTTTTGAAAAATGACATTGAAATAAAACAGTCCAGCAGGGTTTATTCTGTACCACCGAGTAACCCGATTCTTATATCGGCTGAAACAATCTAAATCATATTAAAGATCATGCTTTTTTATACAATCTATAAGAAAGAAAAATTAGCTTTTCGAGAGAAAAATTGCTTCCTAAAACATTCTTTCTAAAAGGATTAATATGAAAGATTATATTTATATATATATTTTTAAGGCTGGGACTTGAACCAAACTGTCAATCATCTAAAGCTTTAAAATCTTTAATCTTTTAAAATCTTTAATCTTTTAAAGCTTTTTTACATGGTGGTTATAATTAAAGTTTCAATTTGAAATGGTCATAAAAGGAAAACTACCGGACCAAATGTTATCAAACTTGGGAATCGTGTAAAGGAGGTTATGAGAATTTATTTTCCGCGGGAAAAAAAAAGAGTTCAAAAACTCACCACCAGCGGAAAAATGGCGCTGTATACAATATTGTTAAATGAAATAAGACACGAAAACATCTGTTTAAAATGTGTTTAATATTTTCCGAAAAGTGTTACAAAGCATGTTCAATGTAGCGTTCAGCGTTTTCCGAAAGTTAAATCCTGTTACTGCATTCTCAACAGCAGCTCTTAGCATATCAGAAGGAATGTTACGGACATGTCAGTGTATCAAATTTTTCATTTCTGCCAAATTGTTTAGATTATCACCATAAACAGTGCTTTTGAGATAACCCCATAGCCAAAAGTCACAGAGGATGAGGTCTGGTGGGAACAGGGTAGGTGTCGGCCTATAAAACGTTCATTCGTGAAATGTTGCCTAAGTAACTGTGCGATACATGTGAGGTGGGGCCCAGCTCTGCATAAAAATCCTAGTATCTAAAATGCCACGTTAGTGCAGTCCGTGTATCACGAAACATTTTAACATTGACTCTAAGCGAGTTGCAAACACAGTGGTTCAGCTGTCGACTGATCTTCAGAGAAAAATGGTTCAGTTATGAGACCAGACGGTGTGGAATGACTGCTATGCAATCGAATGCAATAGGAGAATGCAATGGAACTAGGTAGATAACATGAAGGATTTCTTTGGCACAAATCGATTAAAAGCGTTTTGAATCTTCATGTTTTAGGGCCGAATTTAGGCTTCAAAAATTACAAATTAGCGATCTGTAAGAAAACGATTTCCAGATTGTACGCACTTGTGCGAGTGATTTGCGATCTCACACTTTCTAATCGCTAATTCGTGGTTTTCACGGACGAATTTCTCACTTATACCGATGGCGCACTCGACTTTTATCGAATTTAACGCTTTTAAATGGTAATTTGCCTACTTCAAAGTTTCTTAAGGCTATACAACATACTAAACCCGTGTAAGAAAAGGTTAAGTTAGATTCCGACTCATATTTCGTTTAACAATATTGCATACAGTGCCATTTCCCCCCTGGTGGTGAGGTTTCGAACTTCCTTTTTTTCGCGGAAAATAAATTTCCATGACATCCTTTACACCATTACCAAGTTTGATAACATTTGATCCAGTAGTTTTCTTTTTATGACCGTTTCAATGTGGAACTTTAATTATAACCACTCTGTATATTATTAAATTTTAATTTGAAGCTATGCGTTATATGTATACCAAGCGTAAACTTTTCGCTTTTATGGAAAATAAAGAATCGAAGCAAAACTGAAAAAATTTCCCTTCCCTCCGAAAATAAAATATTGAAGCTTCGGCCTTGAATTTATTCGGTTATCGAAATATTTAATTTGACTTATCTTCTAAGTCCTAGTTCCTACAAAAATTCCGAATTACTTAAGCTAAAGCGTTTTGAAAATTTAGTATATATTCACTGTATGTTAATAAAGTAATCAGAGTGTAATAAAAAATATTATATTATTTATAATAATTTTTATTACACTTATTATAGAATGTACGCTGATGCAACTTTTTGTCTGACTGCACAACATGTAATGGAAGAGAAGGCTTGTAGAGATCTGTTTTTGACATGCCTCTAAAAGTAGATGTCATACTCCTTTTGTCTCTTCAATGTCAAGAAACTTTCCTTTGAGAGGCAACTTTAGTTTTTGGGAAAGAAAAAAAATCCCAAGAAGACAAATTTGAAGAACATGCAGGACGATTGAGTACACATACTTATTTTCGGAACACAAGCGGTTCTCCGACTGGTTATTGAATAATGAAAAGATGCATTGCCATGCAATACAAAGTACTTTTTTGGGGGGGGGAATACGTTTTCTGACTAAAAACGTAAGATTAAAAGTCATCTGCTTAATTCACAGCCATTTACAAGTCAACTACTCTGGCAATTGCAGAATCGTTTTGATCCTGAGCTTGTAAGACAAACCTAATATCACTGGATTTAAACACTTCTTCCGATAACGTTCCTTATTTAGCTCATACTCCAAGAATATTAAATACAATTATTGCAAAAGAAATTGAATATTCATTTGCACTACGGCTTGGCAGTTTACTAACGAGTTAACAAAACTTAAATTCTTCTTTTTGTAAGAATTTAAGTTTTGTTAACTCGTTAGTAACTGCAATAATACAACAATATTTTAAATATTTACTAAGAATACAACAATAATTTAAATATTTACAAATAAAATATTAAAATGGATATTTAATTGGAGCCTCACCAGTTGCCTAGCATTTGAAAATTGTTAAATACTAATTGTTTCTTGCGAAGTCTATCCCAGGCTGCATAGTTGGTTTTCGTAGTTTTCTAGGTTCTCTTTACAAAGGTTCTCTAAGAAAGCATCTTTATCAAATAGCTCCCATGTTCTTTCTATGTTCAAATAACCAACTAATCTAGTTTAAGCGCGATTTCCAAGTGAAGTTACTAGCAAAACCCGAATACTCATTAAAAATCATGTAACTTGCCAATCGGGAGTAACATGAAAGATACGGCGCCAATAATTGAATTGCTGTTACGGTACGCTGTTTATAAACTGAGATGGTCATTCCTTAATTAAATAGCCCACCAGCGGCCGAGCGGTAAAGACGCTGATCACTGGTAGTTCGGTCCGAGGTACGAATCCGACGAACGGGCTTGTTACTTGGGTATTTTCGTGGTTTTCCCGATGTGTAACGTGTATACGAGCCAGTTTCCCTTAAAGTCCTCCACGAAGGCATCCATCCCTTTAGGCAGATAGCCCTCGTGTGCTTTGCCATAATTAAATAATCCAATCCAGAATTAAATATAATTGATTTGTAACTTTTACTAGAACTGACGTTAAGAATTGAAGTGTAAATAAATAATATCGTGTGCAAACTTGATTAATATAAAATTTAAAATATTTGCATTCGGACAGAAAGTTTTTTGAAATATTTGCAATTACTTTATAAGAAGGATTTATTAATAACCTTAATAATTACTTGTTATATTACTGATGATTAGGGTTCAGTTCTTGACAATTACATTCTAAATTAGAATTTTAAGAATTATTAGAATTTTAAATTAGAATAATGAAAATACGCTACGCACAAAAATACAATTTAGGATAAAAAATGAATTGATTTTTTATGTTTTAAAACTTCTTGCCGCTCTTTCAGTCACTTCAAAAGCATCAGTTTGTTTAGAAATAAATTGTGCAGTTAATGTCATAAAATTCAAATAAACATCAAACGAAAATTCTCAGTTTTAGACGATTCGATTTAAACGAAGTAAAGTAGCAGACGATAAAACGCCGAAGGTAAAAATTTACTCTTATTAAAAAAAAAATAATAATAATAAAAATAAAAATAAAAAAATCTGAAATGTTTCAGATTTTAAATTACGTCCAAAGGGGCGTTTTTTAACATTTTGTGTGTTACCTTTCTTTATTAAATATCATGTTCCTCGCACTTAAACCATAAGATCCAGTGCAACAGCAATATCGCAAAATAGTTTTAAAACGAGCATATCTTTAGAATTTCCGATACAGAGACTCACGCGCTGGAGATAAAAATGTTTTTTCTGCACAACGTTGCCATTGCTCGCTTTGAAATCCTTGAGTTTGTTAATCAAAAATTCGTCAAAGTTTTAAAAAATAGGAAATCGATCATAAAACAAATTTCAAATTTCAAATTTGGTCTTCCACATGCTCATATTCGTTGGAGGATTACGTTATTCAAAATTCGATGACTCTATGTACCGTTATTTTATGACAATGTGAGAAATATACATACATTTACGCAGATTTTCATTATTTAATTTCTTCAAACATAATGCAGGACTCTAACATTTTATGGCAACAGTTTGAAAAGTGAACCGACATTTATCCGTCCGACGCAAAATGCCAAAACGAAACTAATAGTCCTTCGGGATTCAAATCCCTTTGGACTAAAAATAAAAAAATAAGAGAGAAATTTATAAAAATATTAAAAAATTTATTTAAAAAAATAGCTTTTCATATAGTATTAAATAAATATTTATTACGCATCATTGAGGGAAAAAAATGTCATAATTAATTCTTCGTAAAATTTTACTTGAAATTTAAGGTTAAAAATAGCTGTGGCAATACAGTGTAACAAAAATCCATAGACCACATTTGGCGTTATTATCGCTCAAAAAAAAAAAAAAGATGCTAAATTTCAAAACGGGAAATATGTAAATTTGTGTATATCTTAGAAAATTTTGAATAAAAAAGTCTAATTTTTTCCAGATATGCTTAAAAATATACCTACTTTAAGATGATGGTAAAAATTTTATAGGTTATAATTCAAAATTTTTTTCGAAAAATTTATAAAAATTATTTAAAAATAGAAATTTAAAAAATCAAACACCAAAAATGGGTAAATTTTAGTTGGAATGAACTTAAATTTCGAAATGTGAGAAAAAAAATCAAAAAGTTTAATAAAAAAAGAGATATAAATAAATATTTGCCAAATCCAATTAACATTGAGGAGCTAAAATTTTGAGAGCTAATATTTTAAAAACTACTAGTACGATTTTTACAAAACTTGGTATTCTGGCATAATTTGAGTCGTAGAATCGAAATATGTAAAAAGATTGGTATGTTATTTCAGAAAAAGTTCGATTTTGTGTCAAAATACCTATGTTAGAATAGTGCTATATATAAATCTAATATATATCCTAAGTCGCGCTTTTGAGACATGAAGAACGCAATTTGAATTTTGTGAATCGCCCCAATAGAACGGGAGATATAGTTCTGTCCCTTTTTTTTTTTTTTTTTTTTTTGAGCAGTGTACCTCAGTAAATAAAACAACACAGTTGAAGTGCAGGGCATTACGCCTTGCATATGTCCCCGAATGTTAATGGGAAGCAGAAAATTGCACTTTCAATATTCAGTCTTAATATTTTCCCTAAAAATTATGCTGATTTTGCATAAATAAAAAAATAGAATTAACTTCAAAGTCATTTCAACAATAAAAAATATAAAAAGATATATTTTTAAAAAAAGAATAAGAAAGCTCATTGATTGAACGCTTAGATACCAAAAAGATAAAGGAAGATTAGCAATATATCTTCAACATTTTCCTTCCTTTTTTCATGCAGAATACAGAATTCTCGATAACTCTGCAAGAAGGTGCGTAATGTAATATTATAATTTAAGATTTAATATCGAACAGTAGAATTAAAATCTGCATTCATCTCAAAGTAAAACACTGAGATAAATGGTTTCTTTTCCGTTCTCAGAGAATTTTTTTCACATTTTAATCTTAAAATATCAGTAAAATTTGTGTGATACTACTGTCACTTACTAATTGTTTACGCTAAGTTTGGACTACATATAGGGTTTGGACGAATGTTCTAAAAGTTACGTATGAAGATATATAAAGATCAGTTCTTAAAACCAGGAATGTTAAGTTAAAATCGAAGAAATAAAAAGCAAAGATGAGACCAACTGTCACTTCTGCAGATTAAATGAATCAAATATTCATAATCCGGAGAAAAAGTAAACTGTATTTTGTTCGCTTTGGATGAAGATAACGTTATTACAGAACGAAGAACGGGTATTCGATTGAAATTTCAAGCTCGGTTTGCTGCCTGCTTAATAATTCATGAGATTTTATTTTTATATTCGCTTAAGTCAATATGTTCCTTAAATAAACAAGTTCCCATTTTTTCAAACTCCTTTTTTCTCGCAAATCTTCGAAAGCGCTTCTCTAAAAATTGCTTCTTCTAAGATTTTAAACTCGCAAAGAAAGATGATAGCTATTTGAAAATTGAAAGTGTTATTAGAAAATGGAATTCGTTTTCAAATCAAGTTTAAAACATTAGCTAGAGGTAAAAAATTAAAAATCTGTGACATGTTCTGCCGCGAAGTTTTAAAAGAATGTGATCAATCTTTGGAATCAAAAATAAATTAGGCATCCAGCATTTTTATTAAAACAAATACAATTTTTAAACAGAAGTCAGAATGAATAATTCAGCAATATACGAACTGGCACAAACCAAGAAAGATATGAATTGCTTAGCAAGGACAACATGCTGGTTCGCCCATGTTGCGTTTTGATGATTAACAGCTTACTTAAGAAGCGAAAGAAAAATGACTTGTTGGTTGCAAAAGAGAAATGTTAAGAACATAAGGATACTTTATATCTTGCCTTTTATTAATTTGCTTTTCTTTGCAAGGGACATCGAGTAAAATTGGGGAGTAATTTTATTATGGAACAAAATTAGCGATAAAAGAATCACATATCTAAATTACTCAGTGAAAAGCATTATGCAAGCAAAATACGAATAAAAACATCAGTGAAAATATCAGTTATTGCAATTCATAAAACAAGATTTTCCACTGCAGAAAAAAACGACACTAAATTGTCAGATAATTCTAACAGTCACTGATTTAAACAGCACATTTCTGAACAAAGCGTAACTACAAGCACTGATTTAATTATCATATTACGTTAGAAATCAGCATGAAATCCACTGGTTTAAATACTGAAATATCGAATTGATTAGCTTAAAAATCCCAGTTTAAATGATACTGAATAGTGCAGCATAACAGTCACTGATTCAGACTTTTAAATACTAATGTATCGAGTAGCTCAGCACAACAGCAATCCGTTTAAAAAGAGGAGAATAATGAATTAAAGAGAATAACGCGCTATTTCTCAACATCAACTTAAACGGTACAATCTTGAACAGAGCAACGTAACGAAAAAAAAAGAAAAAAGGAAAACCGAGAGCGTTAAATAGCAGTTATTGATTTAAACTAAGTTGTTTTATGTATCAAGTTTAACATTTATTTAAACTCAAGACTGCTGGGCAAAGCAACCTAACAACTAGGTCGTTAACAGAATGCAGACGCTCATAAGTGGCCGAATGTTAGATAAATTCAATAAAACTAGTAACTTGTTTAGCTTTTGGTAATTCGAGATCAATTCTTGGTCCATTAGCAGTTGACTAGTTTTCTTATTATATCCTTTCCATCAGAATTCTTGTGTTCTTAGTTACCTATCTAATTTTTAATGAAGTTTGTATAATACAAAGTAAAAACTCAGCTTGAAAAAAAAAAGAAGATTGTGAAAGATTATAATGCAAAGATTTGAAAAAAAAAAAAGCGAACACGTATAAGGAACTAAATTCTTCATTAAATAAAAATAAATAACTCGAATTGGCGAAAGGTGAGTTTTGCAGTATTATGATTTCAACGGTTTGCCGCAGCAATAAGAATGAAAAATATGAAGCAGGTGCCTACACAAAAACTTTCGAAGCTAAAACGAAAATGAGTACAAACAAAATGCCCTTAGTGTCATCTATTGACAGAAAAGTTAATAAAATTTAAATAAGAATCAAATTTTTAAAAGGCTGATATAAAGAGGGGAGAGAACAAACAGGCTGTAAGAAATTTTATGTGGAAATATATTTTAATCGCCAAAGAGGGCGTAAATCTTTCATGATGTTATACTTCTTGTTCTTGGATCTGGCACCACCAGTTGAATGTGTGTTAGACATGAATAAACTTGGCAGTTTTAGAAATCTGATTCGTAATGTTCATTTATGTTATGTGTAATTTGAATTAGTGTTTTTTGAACCAGGATATCTTGAAATTCTTGATAGTTAATATAATATTTTATATTTTTTGGCGCCCAACAGTTGCTCACGAACAGTTGCTTTTTTTATTTAGAATGCGGTGTTTTTCGTTTTAGTGAAAATTTATTCCTTTGTACTGAACGTGGCAGGATTAACGTTCAGAATACTTGTGTATGTGTTTCATCAGGAAAGTGAGTTACTAAATTAGGAATTAACCATTTGAAGCCTGCACCAGGTAAGAGAATAAAATTACTTTTGTTGTTATTATGGCAGACGATATTATTAAATTGAAAGCTACTAGAAAAGTCATGAGACAAGTTATTTCTAAAATAATAAATGTTGTAGAACCTGAAATTAAAAAAAAAGACATTTGGGATAAGAAAATGGTAGAAAAAAATGTGTTTTTACTTACTTCTAAACAGTCTGCGTTGAAAGAAATTAATGAAAAAATATTGGATTGTTTTACAGCGGATGAGTCTGAAATTGAGAAAGAATGTAATACTGTGTTAGAGTATGATGAAAAAATAATTTTATGTATTTTTAGGGCTAAAAAGAAACTTAATTTAAATTCTCAGATAGTGAGTATTGAAAGTGAATCGCCTGGTAACCATACTGCTGCCGTAAAGGTCGAAAACAAAACTAACATTCGGTTACCTAAAATTTCAATTCCTAAATATTATGGTGATCTTAGTTTATTTTTGGAATTTTATAATTCCTTTGAAATGCTGTTGGTAATAATAATGAGTTAACAAAGGTCGAGAAGTTTACCTATCTTAAATCCTTACTCGCAGGACCTGCTTTAAGTGCATTATCTGGGTTTGCACTATCTAATGAAAATTATGACGCTTCTATAAGTTTAATTAAAGAAAGATGTGGACGAACAGATTTGGTAATATCTTCGCACATGAATAAACTCTTGAATCTTGAACCGGTTAGAAGTTCGCCCAATGTGAAAGCACTAAGAACACTATACGATTCCTGTGAAATCAATTTAAGAAGCTTAAATTCATTAGGTATTGTGTCGGAAGCTTACGGAACCCTTTTAGGACCTGTTATTTTAAAGCTTTTGCCAAACGATATGAATCTGGAGTTTAACAGAAAAAGAAACTCTAAACTGCAATATAGCCTAACAGAACTTCTCGAATTCATTAGATTGGAAGTTGAGAGTCGGAAAGCTTCTAATTTAATAATAAACTCAAAGAAAAGAGACACAAATTACGGTGTTAAGCAGAATAAAAATAATTACTTCGGGGGGGGGTGTTCCTACTGCTTCGGCGTTAGCTACAGTGACTAAGCCGTATTGTTTCTATTGTAATAAAAATACACATGATGTAGGAAAATGTGAGAAAACAAATGAGCAAAAAAAAGCGATATTAAAATACCATGGACGTTGTTACAAATGTTTTAAGAGAGGCCATGTATCTTCTAGATGTAAAATGACACTTCAACCTTGTGAGTTGTGTAATGGTTTAAATCATAATAAGCTATTTTGTAGAAATATTATTCCTGAAGTGGAAGCAGTTTCAGATGTTAAACAGAAAGTAGTTACAGTATCAGATTCTAAGCAGAATGCAGTTGCATCCCTGTCGTTTAACTCTAAGACTGTTTTTGAAACTGTTGATAAAGGTGTATATTTACAAACTTGCACTGTTTACGCTTCAGATACAGATAATACTAGAAGCCAAATAGTAAAAATCTTAATTGATGGTGGATCACAGAGGTCATTTATTAGATCTGATTTGGCTAAAGAACTAAAATTAAGGATTTTAAGGAAAGAAAGGTTATATATTTATTCATTTGGGTACATCCAGGGTAGACTAATGGAATATAATGTTGTTCAAATTATCCTGAAAAGCATGCATTGCCCTCATGACTCAATCACTATTGAAGCTCTTGTTACAAATACAATTTCTGAAGCGATCATAAAAATTCCCTCCAAAAACATTTTATAAATATTAAAATCAGAAAATCTAAAATTAGCCGATAATGGTGAAGCAGCTGAAATAAAAATATTGTTAGGATCTGATTCATGTTGGGAAGTGCAAACAGGCAAAAAGAAAAGAGTAACTAATAAATTATTTGCGGTATCTTCTATATTTGGTTGGTCCTTAGTTGGATCTTTAGAAGGTGATCAGTCTAGTGCCTGTATTTTTACAACTGGTGCTTCTCATTGCTTTAAGAAAGCTAATGATTCAGTTAATGACTGTTTGCGAAAGTTTTGGACTTTGGACCACTTGGGTTTAGAGGAGAACGAGAATCCTGACGATAAATAGTCATTGAGAAATTTGAAAAAGAATTGCATTTTACTATATGATGTAGATATGTAGCTCGTTTGTTATGGAAATCACATCATGCAAACTTGGGTAATAATTTAGAAAATGCCAAGCGATGTGTAGTATCTTTGGTTAATAAACCCAAAAGTGATGAATGGCTTAGGGCGAATTATGATAGCATAATAAATGAACAGTTAAAAAATGAGATAATTGAAGAGTGCGAAATTAAAAGTTGTGATAGTAGTAAAATGTATTACATGCCACAATCTCCAGTTGTAAGAAAAAATTTATCAAAAACTAAAGTCCGTATCGTGTTGACGCATCTTCGAAATCTAATGGGGTATCTCTGAACAATTGTTTGATGCCTGGCCCAAATTTGAATCCTTCTGTTTTGGACTTGATATTGCGGTTCAGACAATACAAACATGCGTTCTCAGCAGACATTGAAAAGGCCTTTCTCCAGATTGGAATTTCTGAAATTGATAGATATGTATTACGTTTTTCATACTTTGATAATAATTACAATTTGAAACATTATTGAATGACTCGCGTTCCTTTCGATGAGTAATGTAGCCCTTTCATTCTGGCGTGCACTATAAAAAAAGCATATAAAGAAAATAGAGTTAGAAAATCCAGATATTTTTGAGATGTTGAACTGTTCGATCTACGTAGATGATGTTTTCTATGGTGCAGATTCTGTGGAACAAGCTTTTAAGTTAAGTACTGGAGCCTATTGCGTGCTTAAAGATGCCGGAATGAATTTGCGTCAGTTTAATACAAATTCCGAGAAACTAAAGAAACTTTGGCATGATTGTGGAATAATTAAATCAGAAAATGAACTAAATAGTTCTTTAAAAGTATTAGGGCTTAACTGGTGTACGAGTAAAGATGTAATTTCCTTGAACATAGACAACTTGTGCGAAACATTAAATAGTTGTAGAAAAACCACAAAAAGAAATATATTAAAGGTGACTGCTACTATTTTCGATCCAGTAGGTTTCTTGGCGCCATTTGTATTACGTGGAAAATTGATAATGCAAAACCTTTGGCAGTTGGGTTTAGAATTTGACGACGAAGTTCCAACTGAATGTAAGCAGTTGTGGTCCGAGTGGAGCGGTGAAATTGAAAAGTTAAAGAAATTTGAAATTTCTCGAGAATATTTCCCCGGCAAATTGAATCAAAATAAAGATATCGAACTTCATTTATTTTGTGATGCATCTATTAAAGCGTATGGTTCAGTTCCATATTTTAGATCAGTTGGAGAAGGACAGGTAGTATTCATTATGGCAAAATCTAGAATTGCACCAATAAAACAAAAACTCACACTTCCAAGGTTAGAGTTGCTAGGAGCATAAACATCGGCAAGACTTGCTAAAAATTTAAAAGAACTGTTTTCAATTCATGAAGAAAATATTTATCTGTGGACTGACAGTATGATAGTTGTTCACTGGATTCATAGTGCTCCTGAACGATGGAAAATGTTTGTAAAAAATTGAGTATCTGAAATACAATCATTTACTTGCCCAAATAACTGGAGACATTGTAATGGGAAGTCCAATCCAGCGGACGTTTTATCTCGAGGATGTTCAGCCGAATATTTGTTGTCTTCAAGATTATGGCAGTCTGGGCTAGACTGATTAGTTGAATCAGTGAGTGCTTGGCCTAGTAAATTTATCGTGGCAACGGAGTTTTCTGATGCTGAATTAGAGCGAAAAAGGTGTATCAATAATACCACAATACTGCCGATATTGCAGAAAAATCTAATTCTCTGTTGAATCTTGAAAATTACAGTAAATTAATTAGAGCTATTAGAGTGACTGCATGGATATTTAGGTTTATTCACAATCTGAAAAATGAAACTGACAAGAAAACCTGACCCTTGATAGCAGTAGAACCTTTTGCCACAGAATTATATTTGATAAAAGAAGTTCAATATGAACGTTTTTCTGATAAAATTAATAGTTTAAAGTCTGGACAGTTGATTTCAAAACACTTAAATATTTATGAACTAAATCCTTTTCTAAATGAGGAAAGAGTTTTGTTAGTAGGAGGAAGACTACAAAAATCAACTTTAAGTTTTCATGAAAAGCATTCTATAATTATTCCATCAAAAACTCATTTTACAGATCTTCTAGTACGTGATGCACATGAACGAGTTCTTCATACAGATGTAGCTAGTACTCTCATGTTCCTCCGTAAAAAGTACTGGATAATTAGATCCAGACAAAATGTGAAACGTGTTATAAGAAACTGTGCACTGTGTCAGCGTTATAATTCTTGACCGATGCGACAAGTCATAGCACCATTATCTCCGTCTAGAGTGCTAAGAGTATTAATATTGTGTGACAGTATATTTCCTTACTGAAAATGTAATCGTAATGCTACTAATGTTGTATTTATTTTATTTAATTGCTTTTTAAAGTACTGTATATTTAATATTTAAAGAAATGTATATATTAGAAAATTTTAAGTTTGTAGAAATGTATTTAAAAATTTAATTTAATTTTGAAAAAAAAGACAGGTTTCTTGTAATAATTGTAGTATTTTAGTTGAATTATGATAATCTTGATTTTGAAATCATTTGTTTAATATTATCTTAAGTTATATAAATTCTTGATTTAAATCGTGATGCTTGAACAGAAATGTTATGACAATAATTCTTGATGAAATTTATTTGAAAATTTACTTGATATTCTTGAAACATATGGTAAGTTTTACATGTTCTTGATATTTATGTGACATTTCTTTATTACAAAATCTTGAGCTTGTATTGAAATGCATAATGATTCTTGAAAATAATTCTTGAAAATGTTCATGTCACTGATAATCTTGATTGTTCTGAACTACAGTTCAGCCGGGCACAGTGTGTAAAAAATTTTATGTGGAAATATATTTTAATCGCCAAAGAGGGCGTAAATCTTTCATGACTTCTTGTTCTTGGATCTGGCACCGCCAGTTGAATGTGTGTTAGACATGAATAAACTTGGCAGTTTTAGAAATCTGATTCATAATGTTCATTTATGTTATGTGTAATTTTAATTAGTGTTTTTTGAACCAGGATATCTTGAAATTCTTGACAGTTATTATAATATTTTAAACAGGCGTCATTAACCACATCTGTAAATTCTTCATAGCTTTAAAATGCTTCAGGGAAATTTAAGTCTTTAACAGAAGATATTTTTTGAAAACGTTTGGCTGCACAGAAAGGACAAAGATGGTTTTTGATAGCAACAAATGAAGACGGGAAAGAATTTATGATTTCGTTTTTCCCTGAACGTTAGGCTCATGCACTTTATGGCGAAATTTCAAATCCATCCTTGTATGAACAAATGTATATCAAGCCACGCTAACAGGGAATACTACAGACAGCCTAGGGACTCGTATATGGAATGGGCTCTATAAGTATAGAACTGCGATTTTTATTAGTAGAAGGAGACACAATAGTTAAACTTATATAAAATACGTTAAATGTTATAACTAATGGATGAAAAAATGGAATTAGCATTGAATTCTATTGATCGCTCTAAACAGAAGAATATTTTTTCTTTTTAATTAAATGAAAACGTTTTAACCGCTTACTCAATAACATGAGATGAGAAACATCTCTCAGGGTAATCGCGATTAAGCATTTATACTGGATGAACTTGAAACATCTAATTTCCATCTGTTTATTGACATGCTCTTGGTCATATATAATGAATCTAACTTCAGCATTACTGTAGACTACAAACCTTCGTCAGTTTCCCGTGTCCTCCATTTTTAAATCGTGTCATTCTCCTACACTAACTTTAGCAATTTTCCTTCTTTCAAATTTTAGGAATTGTTTGATCCTTCAAACCAGCTTTTGATCGAGAGTTCAACTATTTAGGGCGGACTGCAATTGTCAAAGGTTTCTCATCTCAGATCATTAACCAAGTTTAATTCAACATTATTAAAACACTGTTAGCTTTCTTATGAGTATGCAAACATCACCGGAACCTCAATATCAAGACAAACTATACACATATGTATTGAGGAGAAAAATATTTACCGAAGGAAGCTCATTTATGTCCCTCTTTCAGAAAATGAAATGGTGCGAAAATATGGCGAAGAAACTTTAATTTTTGTCTTCGTAACAAGTCGAAGTTGAACTTTCGCTAAGAATTCTTATACAATGTATGGTGAATTATGTCACATGTGCGTGCGTGGTAGTGGGAGAACAATGAAGTGCCGAAAAGATACTCCATAACGCATTTGAACATATCTGAGTGCATGAAAAATGTAACAAAGGCTTAAAATACCAGAATAGAAATTCATAATTCTTTTTCAAGCTTGGTTGAATATGCAAAAAAATTTCAGGAATTAATGAAACGATTACAAAGCTGAATATTTTAAGTGTGTTTATGAATAGTAGTTGAAACTCTTCAGGTTGGATGACGTTCCACTGAAGGCACTGCTCATAGGCCTACGGCTTCTCGTAATTGCGGAAAAGTGAAGAGGATATTAGCCAGAAGCAATAACAATAAATGTTAGTACGTAAAAGATATTCTGCCATATTTTATTGCGAAGAATCTGTCATGTACGTCTAGAAAATAACGAGGTGGTCTGTCTATGTTTTCTTTATGACAATGTCTAGCCGCATTTGAACTTCTTTGTGAAACAGTTTATGACCTGTAGTTCTCGATCATCCATCGTACTGCCTGATCTTGTTTCATCAGACTGTTTCTGACCTGAAATGCCCCCTAAAATTAAAATGATTTTCATATATTCTGGAGTTTCAAAGCCATGTTCCATGATAAGAATTCATAAGCGAGCTAACCAAGTAAAAGGAAAACTCTGTAATGTCATTTAAGTACATTCATTATACACTTTACTTGAATATTTCTTAATCAATTAAATAAATTAAAATTGCATGAAATAAGCTAGCAGTCAGCAATAAACACAGAATCTGATAAACTATAAAGTCGGTAAACAACTGATACTCGATTTTAGGTGCAAATAATTTTCCATTTGTAATACATTCCATTTCTAATTCCATTTGCAATATTTTAAATATGAAAACATCTTCTATGACGCTTAAACGCTTACTATACCATAGCAGCGAAACGGAAGTTTTATGAGATTTCTACTTTTTGCCAAAAAACAAAGAAATCGGAAATATCTCATATTTTAAAAACTAATTTTTCTCGTCGCGTATAGCAGACATTAATATAAATTTCTTTGACATTTCCCCCAAAAAAGCGCTTTCTGCTCCTTAAACTTCACAAACGATGATAAAGTCTTCTGAAGAATTACCTATCGGTCTGTCATAACTTAAGCTTTAGCTTATTTTTTTAACTCTTCTACAAAGAAGCCAAAAGTTCAAAATCGTATTTGATAAATTTGTCCAAACTGACCGCCAAAATAGAAAGGGAAATATATATCAATGCATGAAAGGGAAGAAAAAATGTTTAGAGAAAATTTCAGAGAGCAATTTCATACCCGCATTTGGAATTCTGCTCAAATCTTCGATGTCATTATCGATTTTTTTCCCCTTTCATGTGCTATTTTATTAGGGAAAGGATTTCTAGAGGAGATGTTTAATATTCCTTCAGAGTCCCTACAGCTGCGATTTGGTAAGGCGCGAGGAACCGATTACAATAACAGGGCTTTTCAAAAGATTCTACGACTTTTCAAGACCCTTGAATATTTTTGTTAACTTTCTGTTAAGAAACTTCCTCAGCAAATTATTTTTAATTTATTTATTTCGCCTAACATAAAGGTTTTGCTCACATACTTAAAGTAATAATTCTCTTATTTCTCAATAAAAGTACTCATACGATTAAATGTTATATTAAATTACAAGTTCCACAAATCGGTCAAATTGAAAACAATACCTTGTATTTAAAATTATTATTCATTTGTACTCTTTTTTTTTTTTACATTTTATATGTTAGTAATAAAAAAGCATTTTCTTAAATAAAATTTATTACACTAATTAAAGAATTTCATCCGCTTCCAACAGCGTAATACTATAGTATCTACTGTTACAGTATAAATATTCGTCTGTATTTGCTGTTAATTTTTTTTCGAATTTGCTTTTTGCTATGCGTTCTTTTTAGTTTGTTTGTTTTTCATAATTTTTATAAATCTGTTTGCTAGTTACACCTTTATATATATAGGGCGGTTAAAATTAAATTTACCCGACTTAAACCTACTTAGAGCCCGTTCTGGTAGAAATATTCGATTAAACTTACGTTACATGGATCATGGAAAAAAATGAAACTGAAAAAAAAAAAAATCGAAATTTTGACCACGAGGTGAGAAGGGGATGCATGAAGAACAAAAGGTTCAAACTGGAAAAACACAAAATTTTATTTCATCACAGCATGTATTCAAAGTGCATTCCATTTGTATCAATCACACGTTCAAAGCATGTTACACCACGAAATTGTTCAACACTAGCGCGAAGTGTTTCTCGATCAACTGCAGCAACATGACGTATTATGCTCACTTTTAATTCAGACCGTATGCGATTCAGGACCGGAGGACGAGAAGGCAAGGCAGTTAGAAAACTTCTCGAAATTAAAAGATCATCTCCATAAAAGTGTAAAGTAGTGGCCATAAAAATGTACAAACTGGGTAACCTTTATACGAGAAAAATATTTATTATTTAATTTATAGATTATTTAATTAATTCCGTAGCAGTCGCGCAGTCACTGTCAACTTTTATTACATAAAGTTTGCTTTATTTTAAATTACACAATTTAAATTTATAAATAAAGGCTATAACTGCTGTTTATGAAATCACTAACATTTGAAACATAACATTAATGAATATTCAATTAAATGTTATAGCTATTCTGAATCTATTGTTTAAAAGCGTACTCTTCACGGATACTGATATTTTTTCATTCATTCTGATATCTTTAGTAACAAATTATTTTAAATTTATTAATTTTTGACATTACCAACAATCCAAACAATTTAAGAAACATTTCATTCATTTCTTTTTCTAGAAAATCCTTTAAAAATTCTTCTGATATTTTATAAGGTATTTCTCCCACCTTCTTAGCGTGCCTTCGTGGTGTAGTGGTCAGCACGCTCGAAGCGTATTCGAGAGGTCCGTGGTTCGGGTCCCGGCAAGGGCACTGCTCATTTTTCGCATTTCCTGCATTAAAAATTTCTAATGTCTCTACAGTAGCGCCCGAACTAAAATAAGTGGTGAATGATAATTCTTCACGACCAGTATTTTTGGATTGGGTCCTCTAATCCCAAGTCACACTTTAAAAGGGGTAATGTATAAGATATTTCTCCCGCCTTCTTTGCATGCCTTCGTGATGTAGTGGTCAGTACGCTTGGGGCCTATTCGAGAAGTCCGTGGTTCAATTTCCGGCAAGGGCATTGCTCATTTTTCACATCTTCTGCTTGGAAATAACCTAATGTCTCTACAGACAAATTTAACTCCTGTTAGCTATTGAAGAGCCACACATTTAGATACCAATACTTAGCTGCAGCAGAATGGCAATATTCAGAGTTATTCAGTTCTGATTCGTTATGTGTCCTTATTATTATTACTATGTGTGTTGATAGATGATTGTGAGTTCTTTTCTTATCTGGCGTCAAACATCAAATAACTTTGTACTTTTTAAAACTAAGTATTCACAGAGTAATACGGTACAACATAATAATCGTAATAGTTTCGCGTAGTCCACTGTACTATTTTTCTCTGCATTTCGCTGGTTTTGGCGTCCTCGCTCTTCATAGAGGGCGCCAGTGTCTCACACCTCCCCGTTCAAGTGGGTGCTCAAACGTTGTGATTTTAAAAAAAAAAAATACTTTACCTGAAATCGACTAAAAGGAACAATATCAAAAAAGAAAAAAAAAGAAAACATTAGTCTTATATGAATACGAATATAGATATTTAAAACATAAGATTTAATCTCCTGTCATCAAGTGAAAGAATTTAATCAAAAGTCATTCCGGAGTCATTTGGCACTACCTTCCTGTATTTGAATCTGACTGGTATATCTATAATTATATCTTCATAATCTAATCTATAGTACTCATCCAAATAGTAATCAAACGTTTCGTCACCTGGATCAAAAACTGGTTTAGGTTTAAAAATTACTTTAGCAAATAAAGATTTCTTTCTAACCTTTATCGTTCCTGTGTGAATTAACTCAATTATTTCTTTCTCACACTCTGATTTAGAAGAACTTTTAAAATGTGTAACCTTAACGCCTGATTTTTTAGAAGCACTTTCTTCAATAAGTTCTTCACCGCACTCATCGCTTTTACTTATTCCAATCCAATGATCCCAGTTTTCATTATCGAGTTCCTTATCGTATGGAAATTCTTCTTGAATAGCAAGATAATCATCATTAAAAGCTCTTTCGTTTTCTGGTCATGTTTTTCAGGATCAAAATTGCTTTCAATATTATTTTCATCACCTTACAATTCATTTTGTCCTGTACTTCTTTCCAATTTTAAAAGTTTTTCTTCTTTTCTCTTGAAAATTTTCAAACGTTTTAGTTCTTGTCTGTTCTGCTCTTTCCTCCTTTTTTTCCCTTTCAATGTATTCTTCACGCTTCTTCTTTCTTTTATTATCAACAAGTCTGAGAGAATCTTCAGTTGTCCTTGGATATCGTTTAATAAATTTTGAATCCAGCTTCTGAAATCGGAAATTATACTTATCTTCAAACAGTTTTGCTTTTGCATATCTCTTTCATCATTACTCAGTTCTGCAATGACTGTTTCTTCATAAGTCGGAATCTCAAGATTTTTATAATTTCCTTTGTACTTCTTATATAAAATAAAATCTCTAAAAAATTTCTCATTCTTATCCAGCTTTATATCATCCTAAAACTTCTTCAAAAAAGATATTTCTTTCTTAACATTTTTTGGTACTACGTTTTCTTGGCTTTTCAACAATTTTAAATAATCAGCCTCTTCCTCTTTCGCTATTTATTTCGCCTTTTTGTCACGGGCCTGCGGTAAATCACTTGCATCGTCCTCTTGCTCTTCATCAGAACTAACAGGAATATCTTCATAGATTGCTGTATTTCATCAACATTCAGAATATTAACACAATTTTCAAATTTTCCTTTAGATTCAATTAGTTCATTATAAGCACTAAAATTTAATAGTAAATCATGTAATAGATTATCAACTGTAGCACACACGACTATAACAGATGCCTACAGTGTGTTCGGTTGTGACTCATCACTAAATTTACATTTATTAAACGTGCATTAACCTTCTGTCCAAGTGCAAATTTTAATATCATTTTGACTTTGCAAAAAAACAATACTGTGGTAGTTTGAAATTAAGTATTATATATAGCGTATATATACATATATATGTAATAGAAACAAACTTAGAAGTACTAAACAGCAGAAATTTTGATGGCGTAGACACACTGTTCCATAACAAATAGGAAACTGGTAGCCGAGGCAGATAAAATCTTTTATTTTATTTCACCAAACATGCTACAGTCACAAACAACTTGGTACATTATTTTTGCATATTTTCAAGATGTTTACATTTCTGAAGGAAGCAGCAGACAGCAGTCCGGCTAGGCACGAAGAGTAGCGAGCGTGTTATTTCCAAGGTGAAATCTTAATTCAGACTGAGTTAGTTTTGATTCTCAATGCGTTTTATTGGATAATTAATACTGCTGTAAAATTATTATTGGATATGTGAGATTTAGTTCCATTTAAATCATCAGAATTACGTAAGCATATGACATGGATTAGTGACGAAATGACTCAGTGCAAATAGAGATTACTATTTTTAGAATACAGAAGGGAAATTAATTTACGTTGCTAATTTAAATTTTATCTTTATATATATATATATATACCGAAATAATTAATACGTTCCGGTTACATATTATTCCAGAATTACACTCTTTAACATTGTATAACATTACGCGGTTCCAGAACAAACACATGGCTTAAATTAGCCCTCTTATGCGCAGCATTTAACTACAACATTTTTAAGCGGATACCCTGCTGCAAGTTTTCCACGAGTATTAAACGCCGGCAGAATATCGTATAGTAATATTATAAACTAAGCTGATTTTTATATAACGTGAAGTAAATTTACATAGAGTGACAAAGGCAATCTGATCCTTAGGAAACAGCGGATAGTTTGAAATTCATTAGTTCGGGAAGTTATGAAAAATTGTACCATGTTTCTCAATATATTCAGGAGGACTGAGTATACTGAGAAACATGGTAGAATTTTTCATAACTTCCGAAACTTAATAAATCAGAAAATAACATAAAGAATGTTGGTCTATTAGTAGCTGAAGAAACAAGAACACAAAACAGCAGAACGCTTTAAATTTTCAACGATTCTTCTGCAAACACGGCTGTTTAATATCCAGTTTCAAGAGCTCTCATTTACGCACAATATGTTATTCAAGTATTTTCGTCATAAAAGAAAGGAATGAGAATGTTACAATTAAAACTATACAAGATTAGAAAAAGTTCAATCACAGACAGTTTGTGTTTATATGCATAATGTAAGCCATTTAATTCTGCAGTAAACATTTGTAAATATTTAAATTCTTTTGGACTGCACTTTTGTTTTTTTCGCACTATTGTGATACAGTCAATTCTTTTACTTCTTAATTTATGTGTTGCTTCTGTGGCAATAATTTTAGAGTTTATTTTTATTTTTAGTCAAATTTGTGGCTAGGATTTTTATATAAGTGATTATTTCTTACATCGAATTGCATACTTTCCAAATCTTAATCCCAAAACTTTTAAATTGTTAAAATAGATGAGGTAAAAGATGAGATATGAGCAAATAGACTGCTGACTGGCCGTGGCAAAATTATGTATAGCTAAGTTGGAGACTTTGGAAGTTTCTCGAAAACATTGGCGACGTTTTGGAAGATTAAAGAAACCCACATTTCATGCCCTCTTACGACTGACATTTCGCGAAGATACGAGAAGCCCGTGCTACATCACACTCGTTCCCGTACAACAATGTAAATACAATGTAATCGAGAGGTAAAAGGAATTAGCTTTTGATCAGCTATGAGACTTAACCGTCAAAAGAGAGTTAACTGAATAGCGTTTTAGAGTTTACTCTATGAGTGATTTTGGAAATTTATGATATTTTTTGTGCTTTAAGGAAGAATTGCTTTAATATCTGCACTCTCCTTGAACTATTTACAGCTAATAATTTTCCTGTGTGGCATTCTTATTTTATAATAAACTGCCACTTTCTTCCTGCTCTTTGGGAGAGATTATTCAAAGGAGCAACTACCGACACGTAGCCCGCAATAATACTGCATACACCTTATGCAATAAGCAAATCGTCAAAACTGCAAATGAGATTTAGAATTACTTTCAAAATTTATCAATAATTATTGCAGTGACTCAAAGGACTACTATTGCGTAAAAGATGACAAAATTTCTCGGTCGCTGTTTATTTAGTCCTTCCATTTTCCCAGTTTCGCAATTTGTATCATTATGTAGATTTTCTTTGAGGGAAAATTTTATCGTCTCACTCTCCCCACGATTCAAATTTATTAATAATTAATTAATTAATTTCTAGTAATGAAATAGTAGTGAATAGTAGAAATTCACTATCCTATATTCACTACTATTTATAGTAATGAAATAGTAGTGAATAATAGAAATTCACTATCTCTATTTGATGATGAAAGCAAAAAGCCATAAAAATTGTGCATCATGTGCTTTAACGTAGCCGTAAACACAACAGTAGACTAAGACATACTCTTTGTGCTCCACAGCGAATTAGAGAAACTTATTTTTTGTTTTGTAATCGCGTTTTATTTTTTTAAGATAAATCTGTGCAATGTCTAAAAATGTGTGCAGTGGAGGTAAGTTTTGTATAACAACAGCCCACAAATGTCCAGTGGGTTAAATTGCTAATACTGGTAATTCGAACTAGACTCAGATCCTGGCGAGTGACAGTTACATGGGATTTTTCTTAATTTTCTCTATGTGGGATATGAATCCGAAGCAGTTTTCTTTAAACCGTGCTCACAAAAGCATCCCTTCCATGATACAACCCATGAAAGCTCCTAAATAATCATAATCTTTATTCGATCAAAGGAAAAGTATAATGTAATACTTGACTAACTATGAATGTTCTTTATCCTAACAAAAATTATTATCACGTGTAGACAATTATGTTTAAGATGGTATACGGTTAATTTAATTCATTATATCTTTATGGTCCATGAGCAACTATAATTGCTGAGTCATGTAAACTTGATACAAGAATTCTCCAAAAATTTGAAAACTAAACAGGTATTAAAATCAACATAAATTGCCTTCTTTCTCTATGGAGCTATGCGACAACGTATGATAAATATTACCATGAAAAAATTGTTGGTCATCAAAAGCATTTTCTCTTTATTTCCACATTTTCCGTTAATCTGTCTTCCGATTGGCTACCATTTCCTTTACTCTTAGAACTAATTCTAAATGAGAAATGTTCTCGAGACAATGAAACGCCTTTCAGCTATTTCAAAATCCAGAGAATGATATTTTCGCACACATTTCCTTGTAGTATGCTCGAAATATTAAGAATTAAATTGCTTTAACTCAAAATTTAATGCGAAGTTTCCAAATTTGCATTTAAAATCGGAGGAAAGATTCATAATAATCCATTATTTATTGCTTAAAAGTTATAGAGTTTAATACAGACCATAAATTATAAAAAGAACATGAAATGCATACACACAGAAACAGCACTAAATTACAGATATAGTTTGTGGAAGCATTTAATTCTATTGCGCTTATCGTATTCACATTAAATTTCTAAATATTCCATTCACAACCATACCGTAAATTCCTTAGGCAAACTTCCAAAATCCATACGTCTAATGGTCGCTTAAAATTACACATATATACAGTCCGCAATAGGGATCCTACTATCTAGATAGCAAACTAGAGCAATGCAAATAACCATTAAGAGTAATCTCATACATTATTACTCATGAATGCATCCAGGCAAAAAAAGTGTTTAATTTAAAAAGGGAATAATTCATCCAAACCTTTTTAAAATAGATTTTTGAATGAAAATATTACCTTTACTACATTCTGTTATTCTTCTATATGAATCATCAATCTACAGTTTTTATCACAAAGGTATTCAAAATTTGTTCATTTCCCCTTTACATTTTCATAGTGTGTTTTTTATTTAGCCCAGGAAGCCTCTGGAAATCATTTGAAATATCAGTTTGAGATCATTTAAAATTGCGCTTAAGATAATAACCTTGTTCTGCTCTGCTTACTCTTGTGATATAAGTGCTTAAGACATTCAAGTAGGAGCTGGAATATCCGGGATTTGAATACCATGAAGGGATTTTTTGCGTTTCGGGACTCTAAAATCTTAATAATCTGTACAGTGATGCCCGAAATAACAATGTGGCCGATGACAAATTCGTAAGCATTTGGATTTGATTGATTGGATCTCGTACACCTCTCCATCTGTTTTTGAGGGGGGGGAATGTAAAAAATAACTGCATTTCCCATTAGTTCTCCTGTGGTGTAAATGGTCTGTACATCTAGCTAGCGAAAGGAAGATCATTGATTCGAATCCTTGAGAAAGCACAGTAGGATTTTCAAATTCCGCGGCTCCGAAACACTTAACTCTACAGCTCCAAAACATAACCTCTACAGCAAAAATTCTAAGTTCCCTTAAAAGTTCTAAGCCCCATTGAAAGCAACCATTCCCCTTAAAAGTATAAAAAAGTCCTTAATTTATTTTAATTGATTCGAAAATCTTAAATATAATGCTATTACTCTTTTATCATTAGCTACATAATTAAATTACTTAACAACACTCTTTCGTTTCTTTGAATTTTAATCTGATAAATTTAAGTATTTAACTGCGAGTAATATAATTCTCTGAAACAGGTCTTCTTAAACTTTTGTTCAGTCGCTACCTCTTTTAATCACTGAGATTTTTTCGCGATCACTGGACCCCATAATATTTACGAAACTTTTGTGGGATCCCATAAGCACTGCGCAAATCCGACACACGTGTGAGTGAAACTCAATTTTTTCACTTGTACTGTAATATAATATTTCAGTTTTAGGTCATTAACTTTAATTCCTAATTTTAAGGCATAGAACAATGTGTAAATTTTAAATAAGTAACAGACGAAATGAAAGCGTCACGTGCAAAGCAAGTAAAATGAACGCTTATATTTTAAAAAGAATGAGTCGAAAGGTTTTCTTTTTTTTTTCTTTGTTTGTATTGTCTTTATCTCTTTTCAGATACATTGTGTAAAAATATTTGATAATTGATAAATTATTATAATATCAAAACTGCTAAAATTTTGGCGACCCCTGCTGCAGGTCCCGCGACCCACAGTTTAAGAAACTCTGCTCTAAAGTATTAAAACAACCTCTTATGCTTTATTTGTAGCTTATGTGTGAGTTGTAGCAAATCTTATGTTTTATTTAATGCAGTAATAATAGTTATTTTAAAATATGAGAAGTCAAGTTGATTACTTAATTTTAAAGAAAAAAAGCTTTCATAAAGTCTCAGGTAATGAATTATGATTATGGGGATCAAATGGAGTGCTTCATAAGCTCTGAGGTGCACAGAGTTAAAGTATAGTAAGCATAATAAACTTTAAATATGAGTTCATATTCATTTCAGTTTCAAGTGAGTAACTTAGCAATAATGTTGAATTCGCCACGAATTTAGAGCAACAATCTTGAGCATTCATTAAAATATTTTATAATTATAACGATGCTTTGAAAATGCAGTTTATCATGTCATGGCAAGTATCATAATTTGAAATTCCATATCACTAAAATTTTCAATTGACCTTTCTAAAAACACTTATCGCTCCTCGTTTATTCGTCAAAATACGCTCGGGAAATAAGTATCTAATGCCGGAAAACATAGCAAACACAAATACTACAAATGCGATCTATCGTATTCCGTGAAAGCATTTCAGCCGTTAAGCTCAAAGCATCCAAACAATTTCGTTTCCTTCGAAATCCAATTTCATACACAGTGGCGATCCAAAGCGAACGGCCAAGACCCTGGCTTTCTACAATCGCGAATCTGGCAGTGGTCATTAAGCAAGCCTTTGCTGAGAGACGAACTAATTGAGCTCCGATGTCCCGGCTGCGAAAAGTCGAAATGTGCGTTGGAAATTTGACGCGAGACACTGAATTTCGAATGCTTGCTTCGTTAATGACGTCGGGATTAGACAGGGTGGTTAATTTTTGATAACTTTTCGGCCGCAATATTCGTTACGGCTTCATTAGAGACGCAAATGGCGTGACTGTCATTCACTTGCATTCTATGCTAATGCCCATTAGCCATTCTCAGGCACCTAACTCTAGGCTTTTGTAGACCGATTCAGATGTTTTCATGGACTAGTGGATGCAATCAAATACATTCAGCTCTCTAAATGTTTCATGTCGCAATTTAGAATGATCAAAATTGAAGTTTTAATGTGCAGAATAGCTTTATCGAGCTATGTTTTTTTCCAAGCAGAGGTTTTTATCTTAGTCTATACTTCTACATTTAGCCTTTCTCTCAGAGCGAGTAAGCGTCTTCTTTTCGTCTGAACTTAATTAACTCGTAATATTTATTTGATGCTACTAGGTCATTTTATTTAATGCTACATGTAAGATACAGAGCTATTCTGAATAATTTTTATTATCAAGATTTGGAAGGGAAATTATGACAATAAAAATTATAAGGTATTTATCCCACTTTCCTAGTGTGCCTTCGTGGTGTAATGGTTCTGCAGACTGGGCCATTATTCCAGAGGTTCGTGGTTCGATTCCTGGCGGTTCGATTAAAATCTTATCTTCATTCTCATTTAAGTATGGGAATTAAGTCAAAAATTATGTAGGGTTTACTTTCAAAAACATGGTAGAGCACACGTTAGGCATAATTACTGCTTTATTTTTACTAATATTAAATAAATGAAATAAAATATAAAAGTAAAAGTTAATAATTCAGATGGAAATCTCATGGTAAAAGCAAGTCCAATAGTACTACAGGATTTATGTAACACACAGTCCTCAATAAATACAATCAAGGGCTCGTCTGCCCTTTTATGGCTAACTGTAGACAAGCATCTTGGAGGATCTGTAGGCCGTCTGCCTACTTATTCCATCACAAAATATCCGCTCTGCGCTTCGATGCGTCTCGTCTCCAGCAACTTCAACGCTCGTCTGCTGCTTTGCAAGCTGCGTTACGTCATGGCTCTGCTAACATGGACCTTATAAGAGATAGACTAACCCAGTAGGCGGGGCGCGCGTCACCAACACGTCGGCAAGAAAGAGTAGGTGCGATCTGATTTACTTCACTGAAACCTATGGCGTTTGTATCACATAACTTTTTTTAATTATTAAATGTGATACGTTGTATAGTGATGAGATTATGAAAGCCACAGTTTTTTCCAACGTAATTCTTGTATAAACATCTTTGCTATGGTAAAACGGTAAAAACTCTAAGCACAAAATTTATGAACTTAATTTTGCTTACAAATAACGTAAAATTATATAAGATTGATAGTACGTGATGCTTTGAAATAAATAAGGTAAAATTATATAAGATTGATAGTACGTGATGCTTTGAAATAAATAAGGTAAAATTATATAAGATTGATAGTACGTGATGCTTTGAAATAAATAAGGTAAAATTAAACAAGATCTGATATTTTTTTTTTTTTTAAATTTAATGACCATCTTCAGGCAGTGATTTTCAAAACTATAATAATATTACAAAACAATCATTTATTTGATTACATCATCATTAACTTATTAACATTAAAGTGGATATTTTATTTTGGTAATTTATAAAATTCGAAGCACAAAATTTTCTGAGTGTAATGAAGGAAAAAAAGAAAAGGTAAAATAAAATCTAGAAGCACTCAGATTTTATATTACTCCCAAAAGGAATCTTTTTTAACGTTTTGTGTTTTACCTATATTTATTTAATATCATGTTCTTCGCCCGTAACCCACACACATTTGAAAACAGCATATCTTTAGAATTTCCGCACTGGAGATAAAACTGTTATTTTCCGTACAATGCTGGCTCTGAACTCGTTGAGTTTGTTAATCAAAAATTCGTTAAAGTTTTACAAAATATGAAATAGATTAAAACAAATTCGAAATTCGGCCGTTCAGATGCCCATGCTCGGATGGAGGATTACATTATTCAAAATTTGATGGCTTTAGATACTGTCGTTTTTGTCCCAGTGTGAGAAACATACATGAATTCATGCAGATTCTTCATTATTTAATTTCTTTAAATATAATACAGGGCGATAATATTTGGTAACAACAATTTGCAAGGAGACACGGACATTTATAGTGAAACAAAGCACAATGCCGCTTCGAAACCAATAGCCTTTCTAGGCTACCGCCCCTTTGGGCTAATAAATTAAGTTAACAGTAAATAAAAAAAAATCTTATGCAGAGCTAAAAATAAATAAGAAAATAATCACTATAAAATACAAGCAAAATTAATTATTACGGTTAATTTTAATATTAGAATTAAATGTATAAAAGTTATTAAGGAGTCAAATGTGTTTATCACTATGATGCATTATGAAATATAATTGAAATAAAATTCATTTATAGAAATTGTACTATAATACTCATCTACAATTTTAAAAAAGCAGCACAATTTAGAATTTTAAACAAAACTTTCAAAAAATTTTTTTTAAATATTTTAGTGTTTTTTACTTATTTACACCAATAAAAAGCATAAAAATTGCAAGAGAAAATTGCTTGTTTGAAATTTTCTATTAGTTCAGATTTAAAATATTATTTTCTAAAAGAAGTAGTTACAAATTTCCTTACAGCACAGGAAAAGCTAAAAAAATATCCAGCCCTGAAAGCATGCAATAGCTTTATAATTATTTGGAACGTTAATTATGCTTGATAAATATGCTAAATTTTTAAAAAACCAATCTCAATTTAAAAAATAAAAGTATCTAGAAATTCTAATTTGTGAAATGAGGCGCTACAACCAGCAATTACACGCTGCAGTAGGCAACCACTGTTAAATTTCTGCAAGTCGTCCCTACTCCTCCGGATGTGATCAAGGTGACAGCCGGGAACTTATAAGAAATAGACTAACCCGTTTGGGTTAGTCTATTTCTAATAAGGTCCATGTCTGCTGAGTTGAAGTAGAAGTAAATGGAGTGAAAGAATCTACCTCTACAATTATAAGGATTAAAATTATCCAATTAAATCCATCAAAACATATGCACACACACAAAAGAGATAACCTGTTTTCATATCTAAAAGAGATTGATTTTATCATTTAATTTGGTGTACTTTGCAGTTTTTATAAATGATTTTATGTGTTTTTACTCTTCATGCTTCCATTTACATTTCAAGTTTCATTCTGTTGATTAGTCATTTCGTCGTCATCACGAACATATTTTAATACTGGTTTTATCTTTCATATGTATATATTCAAACTTTCACCATTCTTCTGGCGCATTATAACCTTAAAGTTTATGCGTCATGTAACTTACAAACACTTAAACACACAAGAGAGAATCCAAAAAGAATAGTAACGTATATGGAATGATATGGAAATGTTAAAACGAACAGAATAAATGAAAAGAACAGCAGGAGTGAGGATAAAAGAAATGAGAAAACATATACTTATTCCGAATATTGAATTGTTCAGCGGTGTACAGCATATATTAGTATAGTAGAGTTAGACTAAGAAGTTATACCTGATAAAGCTGTGATCTTGAAGAATATAAAAAACGGGAATCAAACAGACTGAAGTATATTGGAAACAAAATATATGAAAAACTTAAAATATGTAAATGATCTGAAGTTACAAACAATATGAGAAACAGCTGCTCATAAAGCAATTTTCGTCATACTAACCGGAAAAGTAGAATTCCGAAAATCTGAATTACCAGGGGAACATCAGAACATTTGAAAATATATAAAAATCAAGCGCAGCAAGCACCTCCTTGAGTATTAATGTAATAACAAGCCATTATATTAAATAATTGATTCACGTGACTTATTCTCGATAAGTTGGCTGTATTTTCTTGTTTATGCAGAATACTCGATAGAGTTGTTTTAGATTGCTGCTGTCTCCTGCCTTTTTAATCACCTATCACTTAAAATTTCCTCCTGAATACCAATAATAGCTACTGATGCCAGTAGCTCCAAGAATTGACCTCGATAATAATTGAGCAGACGTCCGGCTTATGCGAAATTGGTATTACGCTTTCGCTGTAGAAAAGGAAGAAGTGGAATTAGCATCATAGAATGATATAAGCCTTTTATTTCTTTTGGGATTAAAACTTTCTTTAGTCAAAATATTAATCATAACACAATACTTAATTTTAAACATTCTCAACATCACTTCATTCAGTAAACAATCAAAATATAATATAATCAAAATAGTCATACGATTTCTCTAACGAAACTTTCAGATTTATTCATTTAATTTCGCCCCTTCATGTTTGCAAGAAGAACTATTTCTCAAACAATTTTTATATGTGAAGCCAGAAATCTTAGTATCTACCTACGTAATTTGAAACTTAAATTGAATATGAAATGTTTTTAGCTAATGGTAAGTAAATGCATCTTTTTCTCATAAGCGTTTATTTAGTTCATTCACAGAGTTTGTCGCTATTGTAAACAAATTTGTCATAAATTTCTAATGTGCTTCCTGATAAGCTATCGAGTTCGAACTTTGTATGCACATTGTTTGTAGACGCCAATACAATGTAGTGAAGCGATTCCTTCTCTTTTTGTTCCAAAATTAGATTTAGATCTGTTTTTTTAATTTATAGTTTAAATGAGTTTTCTCATATATCTTCGTTTAGCGTACAAACTAAAAATTTCGAAATTTTACTGTTTGTTTTATTAGACAGCGCGAAAAAATTTTTGAATGAAATTTTTAATTTAGTACCTGATTATTAGAAAACGTTTCGAGTATCGCTCGATTTGTTTTAACTATTCGACTTCCATGATTTTAAAATTTCAACATCTAAAAATTTATTGGTTACAGAGCTTAGAAATTTTCATAAATTATAAAATAAACTCGTTGCCCTCTTTTAACACAAGAATAAAAAAAGTATTAATTACGCAGTTTTCTGCAGCTTTTTTAAAAAATGAACAGAAGGAGAATTGCTTTTCATTTTCAAGTTTACCAAGTCATTGCTTCGCATTAATTTCCTTGATTCTGTATCTCAAATGCTTCAAAATTTGATTAGCTTTGTCTACAATAAATCTACTGCATCATTTATTTTTTTTTATTTCGTAAGTTTATATACATTTTAAAAGTTCATTTCATTAATTTTAATGTCGTACATAATATTTTATTCTTTTATGGGACTTTAACATCCAGTGCTGGATGTATCTCTTATAAAGACGCAAAATTTTCAAAGGTTATAAAACAAGCTCTTTAATCTCTTTTTAAACAAGAATGGCCCTCAGAAACGGCTGAGTATTTAAGACCGTTGAGTACTAGGAGTTACATTTCGATCTGGGTTTGATCCCAGGCGAACAGGCTGGGTGTTTGAGGGATTATTGTGGTTTTTCCCATGTAATAACATGAATACGAAGTAGTTTCTGTTAGAAAGTCCTCCACAAAGGTATCTCTCTCCTTAGACTGATAGCTATTATGTGCTCTGCCATGTTCAAATAGCCTAACCTAACCTAAAACAAGAATGATTAAATTTTACTCCTTAGACAGCTTTATAAAATTTCTTAAAAACTAGCTGCGTTTATATTGCCTTTTATTTACATTGCTTATGGTGTTGGTCATGATATACAAAACTTTGCCATCCATTTTTTTAATTATTCCCTGATGAGGTATCGAACTCAAATTTTGCACGCATTCTCATTGGAATGACAATACGATGTGGTGCTAAGACGTTTTCAAAACCTGATAGAGAGTTTTTTTTTATAATTTAATGCTGAATTGATTTTCCGCATGTATTTCGTTTATGAATAAACTAAAACTCTCAAAATTTTACTCTTTGTACCATCGATAGAGTGTAGAGAAATCTTATAGATGATGGTTGTGTAAGAACTTAGCATAATTTGTGATATTTTAGCAAAATCTCTGTATTTTTTAGACCATTTGATGTAGCAAAATCAGTGGAAGTAAAAGGGTGAATATGGTTGAAAATTTATTTTTCAAACGAATGATCTGTTTGATAATGTGTCATTGAGATTAAAAGAGGATAATAAACGTTTTATAATATAATCTTTAATTGAAAACTCATAAAGTCATTAATGAACTTAAAGGAGAAAAATAGTTTATCATACAGTTTAATGAGAACAAGATACTTAATAATTCTCTTCAGGAAATTCGCCAGCAGTTTCATGTAATAAAAAATAAAAACGTGGGGCGCCCTTGGTAAATTGGTAAATGTATAAAGTTAATGGATTATATATTAGCAATGTAATTCAGTTATTGGATATCTTTATTTAGGCACTAGTGCTTTTATTATCAGACTAAAAAATTGTAGATTAATTTTGAACGTATACATACATCCATGTAGATTTTTCATTATTTAATTTCGTTAAATATAATACAGGGCGATAATATTTGGTGACAACATTTTGAAAAGTGAAGCGGAGATTTATAGTGAAATAACGCAAAATGCCATTTCGAAACTAATAGCTCTTCTGGGCTACCTCCTCTTTGGGCTAATAATGTAATTTTGTATTTTAATTGAGTTTAGCTCGTGGACTGCGAAACTTTTGCCAAGCAGTACGATTTAGCTCCAATCATGAGTTAAGTGTGACTTTACAACACACTCATAACATCTGCGCTTTCTTCTGATGTATCCCTGATAAATTCTCGAAAAGCTGTATTTTGTTTTTATGAACAAGATTATAAATTAAATATTTCTGCTGCTTTTTTTCTTGCATTTTGGAAAAAAAAAAGAGTTTAAAACTTGGGGCCTGCTTTCTACAGAACAGCATTTGATTTTTTTAAAGTTATGGTATTTTGCCATCAAAAGGTTTGTATTAGTGGATACCATATCGTCAACTGAATATGACCGACAGAATAGAAATCGATTGGAACGATCCCTACGGAGCGTTTAATCATAACGTTCTAAACAAAGCTTCCTGTAAAACTGTTGGGCATAACAAAATAGTAGAAACTGCCGAAACTCTTTTTACGGAGCTCAAAATCGAAGAGTATCGAATACTGATAATTTATGAAATAAAGAGGCGTCAGTACCTTTCGAATTCCGGACGAACAATTAGCGCAACTTCTGCGAGATAACTGCTAACTTTCACGGTTCGATGGTAGCCAATTTTTACGGTTGACGGGGTAATACGTAAGTACAGAGTTGTTGTTTGTTAAGCTCTTAGATTAAAGCAGTGTTTTTATTCCCATTATATAGGTTTATTATTAAATCCTCGAACTATTTTAAAAATTTGTTTAAGATAACAAATTTTCTTTTATCGAAATAGAAGTAAATTTATTAAATATTTTGGCATACTTCACAAACGCTTACTGCGTCCGCTTTTGCTGTTCTGAAAGATATATACACTTTGTTGAGAAGATATACTTGGTGCCCTGAAAAGCTAGCTGATTACAAAGTTGCATGAAAATAATAGGTGACGTCTTTTAACAATATAATTATTTGACTCATTAGAACAAAGATCATTATCGGGATTACTTCCTAGACTATATCCCATAAAAATAAAACACCATTTGCAAGGATATCCTAAGCAAAATTTGACACAGAAGCGGATGTGTTGCACAGGATAAGTAAATGAAGCGTTATTTCGATCTCCAGTAACGCTTACAAGCCGACGTTGTGACAGAAATAACGTTGGACTTAATACACCTGACTTTTCCTTGAAACGATTTGCCAAGAATTCTGTCACTGTGTCTTCTTTCCAAGATCCTAGCAATCTTACTTGCTAACGCTATCAACTAAGATATACTTGCTGTGGTAAGAAACGGATAATTACATCGATGTCTACCTTATCAGCAAAAGTCTATACATTGAACACTTGTAAAATATATAAACTTTTATAAGATTGCCTCTGTTTACGTCTAACAAAATTTCTTATATGTTACCTAGTCCAGTTATTCTAAAGTTTTAAAATATTTCACAGAATTTTCAATAATATTGTATTTATTCTCAGCTATTTCTGGGCAAGACAGATGGCCAAATGGTCAACAGTGCTAATATCTAAACATATATATAAAAATATATATATATATTGAATGATCTAAAATTTAATTAGTTTTTCTAATACTTGCGCAATAGCTGAAAAATAAGAAATAATAATTTATTTACTAAAGAAATATTAATTATATTATCTCTTAATATAAATTTAGTAGAAATCAAAAAAGAGGGAACCCATATGTAGGAAGTTTAATTCCGAAAAGGTTAAACAGCAGAATGCAAAAGAATTTGCGTTGGGTGTTTTCTTTGATTTTCTTGTGTGTTCTTTCTTAAAAACAAATTCACCGTACGAATCTTTTTCTATCTTCTGCAGTTTCCTTTTTCAAGTATTTGAGATCTTGCTTGTTTTATCTCAATATATAATTTTTCTTGCTACCTAAAACTTGCTTTTATACGCTGGAAAAGGGAGAGCTGTACCTGTTATTTGACGCTGCTAAGTCATGTTCAACCAAGTCGATGTGATTTCCCCAACATAGTAGCTATAAAATGTTTTCTAAGAGTGTTACTATCCCTTAAACTTCCTATATTTCACATGTGTCAAACAACTGATCCAAGTAAGTTATAATCTTAAAATAGTTATTTGGCATTTAAAAATCGTTTAAAATGTTTTACTGTACTATCATATCTAATTTTTACAAAAATAAGAAAGAGAGCTGACTTCAGTTAACTAGCATTTGAAGTTTTGAACTGGGAAAGGTATGCAGATAAATAATGAACTGGCGTCAACTAAAAATTCTTGTTTTCAATCTATATTAATGCAATACCATTAGTTTATGGTATTATTGTCCAAGACAGGAATTTTTTTATTAGAGTTTGTAGGATTTCACTCTTTTTGGTATCATACACTAAGTCAAGACTCTAAACAGAACTCAGAGACTTATCACTAAATCTTGTTGAGCAACAGAACGTAAGAAGGGTGTAAAAGACCCATGTATTAAGAATTTAGTAGCTGAACAGAGGGCAGTCTTGGTGCTTACAAAATCAGCCAGCATTTATGGCTTAACTCAAAAGTAAGGAATTGAAATTTGTAACCAATCCTTTAACATAAACTGTTGGACTAACTGTGATAACACGGGTGCTCTCGAGTGAGTAGCCAGAGAAGTAGTACTTCAGTAAAAGCCAAGTGTCTAATTTGATAGGTTGTATCAGACTCTTGCTCTGTAGTTTTCTTAAAATTAAATGTAATGTCCGTGTGTAACTTAAACCTATTAATAAATACTTGTTACACTATACAGGATTCTTCTATGACCCTATGTAAACGACCCCTTCACAAATTTAAATTAAATCTAAGTCTTAAATTATCCAAAGGCTAGGCAGAAATATTTAAAGCGCAAGTTGGCTCAAGAGGTTGATGATAGGGAAAGATGGCTGGGAGACCCTCGGATCCGTCCCGTCGGAGTGCTTTCCACTAAAATTGGGGGCGGAACTGAGCTAAATCACACTGTCACCTGTAAGGTGCTCAAGGCTGTTGCCAACGACAGGCGTGAACTTGCGCTTCTTGCCAAGAGAAATTTAGTGGGCTTGGGCTGACTATAGGTCAGACAAGAGAGTATTAGCAACAACAACAAATACGCGCAAGCTAAAATTTGCATTCTGGCAGGAAAACGGAAAGGGAGAAGTGACAATAAAATTTATGAACATGAAATAGTTAGTTAATTTACATAAATACCTCAGAATTAAATAAAACGACTAAATAATTATCTTGAAACCAGTGATGATCTCACAATAAATGCACACATAAAATGCAGATTTATTTACATGCCTTCATACTGCTTAGTTTTGTGTAAAAAAATGTTTTTGCGTACATAGTTGTTTGAAATTCTCACTCACATAAATATTAACACATCAAGAATTTCTCATTATGTTAGAAGCATTTTAGTGCGGGTAAGTATAGAAATGTTTTCAATTTTCGGCAAAGGTAATTCTATTCTACTGCCTTCTTTTTTTTAATACCGTGTAAGGATTATGTTAATTTTATTAACAGTTAAATTTTGAGTTAAACTTCCTTTCCTATCACTTCTTAATTTAAACTGACCACTTCCGGCCAGAACGTAGTTTTAGAATCATGTATGAATGCTAATGAGGAAGAGCAGTATTTAACCGCGTCTTAAGTTCTAGTGTCTTAGTGAGAGAAATACCAGATATTCTGGCTGAACGCGTCCGCCTTTTTAGGCTACTCTGTCGTAAGCTATTATTACCCTCGGCTGTACTTTAGGCCCTTGATAGCTTCGCAGTCAATTAGTGTTAAGAGGCCAAGTCTGTTAGAATTTTGATAGCTTCGTCTATATCTCTTTTTAGTTAAGATTAGTTTAGCTCTTAGTCTCTTAAGTTCAAGCATAAGTGTCGGCTTTATTGTACAACTCCCAAACGGAGTTTTGTTAAACTTTAGTTGGAATAATAAAGGATTATTTCACACTTCTTACTTGTTGTTTTCTATCTCACGAACTCAAGCGATTATTCGCTTACTAGTTCTTAAAATTATTCATTTCCAACTGTAACTTATAAATACGCAGTGGAGAATTCTACAACCGGTAATAAAAGAATTATGAATAACTTTGTTAAGATAGTATATAATATTTTACACATACTAAACTGATAAATTTTGTCATTTGCGCAGCTAGCCTAACTTAATGAAAGACTTTCGAACAAGATACACTATTTTCGCTCCAAAATCTTTTTTTTTTTTTTTTTTTTTTCTTTTTTCTTTTTTTTTTTTTATTTTTTATTCACGTTCTTTTAGTACTACTGGTGTCTGCAATGTCGTGTTCTGCATCAGAATAGACATTAACAGGAAAAAACTTTTGGAAGTCTAAATATCGGATTTGGGCGAAAGTTTCCCGCCCCCATAAATATCGTCTGCGAAAACAGTTCACATTGACGTGTTTAATCATAGTTTGTCAAACTATTTTTCGCATTTGAAGGAAACAGATTTGCTTTAGAACACCTTGTTGTGAAATCTGTAAAAAACTGTTGTTATCATTAAGTAAAAAGTATCTGAAATGGAACTATCACACTACCAGGTTAGAACCATCATTATTTCCAGTTCTGTTGCACAAAGTCAGCTACAGAATGTCACCAAATCATGTGTACAGTTTTGGGTAGTAATATTTGTGAATGTTTGGTAACGAAACATCAAAAACAAGGAATATTACATTCAAGAAGCAGAGCGTTCTGACCGGTCTACTGATGTTGATGAGAACCGCCTGCGAGAACTTGTCAAAGAAGATCAGTATGCAGCCACTGGAGAGCTTGCTAACGAGTTAGACGTTAGTGAAATGTCCATTAGTCGCGCTATGCATCGCATAAACTTGACGCGAAAGTTCAGTCGCTGGGTGCCGCATGTGCTGACGCAAGGAGATAAGGATAGACGTATTCGGGCCTGCACTAATCTGCTCGAGTGTCAACGCGCAAGGACAAAATTCTTGACCGGTTCGTCACATGTGATGAAAAGTGGATTTACTTCAATAACACAGGCAGAAAGGGAGTTGGTCATCCCCCGGTGAAACCGTCAGCAGCGTCGCAAAGCGGCGCAATTTGACTATCAAAAAGATCATGCTTTGTATCTGATCGGACTTCCGTAATATTACTACTCGGTTGCTGGTTGCCTTCAAGGCCAGAGGTTTAATCCTCTTGATAATTTTAAACGTATCGTAGTGTTAACAGTTCTCTGTACTACATACGGCCTTTCTGTTAATATACGGCCAATCTTCAAGTAGACACTTGTTTATTAATCCAAAGTTAGTTTAGTTAGAATTTAGTTAATATTTTTATATTCTTACGTTCAGACCACAAGTGGTTGGTCTCTGTATTCCGAAGTCCGGAAATCATTGTAAAGAGAGAAAAATAAAGGGTTTCGTATACCCTTCCTGTGTATCTTGTCTACTTCCCACATTTATTGAACATAGCTTTAGTAAGCTCCCTGTTCCGAGTCAGGTCATTTAATGTTCTTCAAAGCAAATAAGGAGAAACACTGAACCTGATAGTGACGCCCGACGAAGAAGAATAACCATGGCCGAGTTTCAAGAAGAACCTTTGCTGCCTGCAGAAGCGGCTCAGAATCCAGAAATGCCAGCTGCCGCTCTGGAAGGATTTGGTTACATCGTCCAGACCATGCGCGCATCGATGAAACCAGAAGCAACATTTAATGGAAACTCACTGGTAACCAGATTTTGGAAATTTGGAGGACCACTTCATGATGTATCCCGTGCATGAGTTCCAGAAAGTCACCTTAGCTACCAGCGCTTTGAGGGGCCAAGCGCTTAATTGGTTCAAATGTATAGGCAGAAGTCTCTTGGGTCAAGCGGGAAGTCCCACCTATACTTACGAAAATTTCAAGACTGCCTTAGTAAAAGCCTTCCCTGTCGTAAGGGATCGTGCAAAATTAGAAACGGAACTTTTCAGCATATATCAGCAACGAATCGAAAATCTTTCCACCTTTATTTTAAGAAATATTCACGTCTTCAAACTCTTGTATGAAAACCGTCCGGATCCTGAGATAATTCAAGTGATTTTGCCGAGGTTACTTCCCCAAGTACAAGACTTTATTGAATTAAGGAATCCGACTACACTGGAAAAGTTATTTGAGCTAGCAATCCAGTTTGAAAGTAGAAGAACGGCGGACATTGAAAGAAGACGTCAATATCAGCAACGAAACCAATTTGCTGCGCCAAGACCACAGCAAAGTCAAGAACAGGCTACGGAAGCAAAGCGAATCAGTGGGCAAGGAAACCCGAGTATCCAAAAACAACCGGCGAACGTCGACAGTTCAATAGTAATCCAGGAAAAAAGTCTGAAGGCCAGTGGAAAAAGAAGGAAAACATGAAAAGGAAAAAACAAGATTTAAACTAAAACGGATTTCTGCTGACTGGAGGGTGCGGAAATCCGAAGGCCAAGAAAACCCCTCTTCCTTCAAGTTAAATACAGTGATGGTGAAAAATTTGACTCTTCCAAAGATTGAAGTGTTGGTGAATAACATCCCAGCCACCGCACTCCTGGATACAGGCGCGCAGTGTTCCTGCGTGGCAGAAGATTTTTTTAGGAAGTATTTTCGTAAATAACGCATATATAATTCGGATAATACGATAGTGTTAGCTGCGCAGGGAGAAAGATGCAAGTGCATAGGTAAATTACCGCTATACGTTCGTATCAAGGACGAACAAGTAAAGATTATGTTTTTTATAGTAAAGAATTTGCAAGCACATATCATCTTAGGGATACATTTTCTTTCAGAGGCAGAAGCAACGCTGGATTTTAACGAAGCGTCCCTTAAGCTGACGACGAAACCAGTTCGAGAAGATAAAACAGAACCATCAATGTTAAACCTTGACCACCTGCCTAAGGAAGAGCAACAAAAAATCCGACAAGTGGTAAGTGAGTTTGCTTCGTTATTTAGTGATGTTCCAGGATTTACTCAAGTTACTAACCATAGTATCGACACCGGAAATTCACTGCCAGTTCGCCACAAACCATACCGATATGATAAGAATAAAGAAAAAATTATAGAATGGCACATTAGCGATATGTTACGTAAAAAGATCATAACGCCCATCTCAAGTAGTTATGCTAGCCCGGTTGTTTTATGTAAGAAAAACAATGACTATCCAGTAACACATCCAAAAAGGTGGCGTTTTGCGATTGACTATTGTAAATGAAACTCCATGACTAAATATCCGGTATATCCGTTACCTATTATTGAAGAAATTCTAAGGAACGTAACTTCTACCAAATACATGACGACTTTAGACTTAACCACTGGTTATTTTCAAATAGGGGTTAGACCGGAAGATGTGCCTAAGACTGCTTTTATAACCAAGTCTGGCACTTATGCATTCCTGCGTATGCCGTTTGGCCCTTCAGGGGCACCGGCAACATTTCAGCGATGTATGGACATTGTGCTAAGGCCTGTTCTTGGAAAGTCCACATTTATCTATTTAGACGATATCATTATTACTAGTGATAATCTGGACCAACATGTACAGGATTTAAGCAGGTGTTTTCATTATTAAATGAGGCCGGTCTAAAAGTTAATGTCGAAAAGTGCAAATTTGCAGCCCCTGAATTAAAATACTTAGGTTACAAAATATCTCAGAAAGGAATCGAGACAGACGAATCAAAAATAATTGCTGTGCAAAAGTATCCGCCGCCAAATACGGCGAAGAAGTTCTCTTCTTTTCTAGGACTTTGTTCATATTATAGGTCCTTTATAAAAGATTTTGCAGCTATTGCTGAACCATTGTTAAAATTAAAAAGAAAAAGGCAAGATTCTCGTGGACGGCCGAAGCCAATAGTGCTTTCGAAAAATTAAAGCAAGCATTAACGCAAGCCCCTGTGTTGAAATTTCCTGAAAAGGATGAGAATTTAGAAATTTCAGCGGATGTTTCGGATTATGCGGTAGGAGCGGTACTTTCGCAAAATCAGCAGACCTTGGCATTTTTTAGTCGAACTTTAAATCAAACACAAAGAAATTATTCCGCGACCGAGAGAGGCACTTGCAGTTCTGTTAGCAGTGCAAAAGTTCCGAGTCTATTTTGGAAAGGCGCCAATAACAGTGTACTCTGATCATGCGGCGGTAACTAGATTGTACTCAGGGAAAAACTTATCCCCAAGGTTAATAAGATGGGCACTCAAGTTACAAGAGTATAATCTGGTAATGAAGCACACCCCCGGAAAGGAAAATATCGTAGCAGATGCCCTATCCAGAATAAAAATAGATGAAGAAGGTAATACTGTAAAGGTGGCAATGCTCACAGCATGTACAATAAATTCCTGAGAAACAGTAATAACCGAACTGGGTAAGGATCCTGAATTTAGAAACATTTATGAGTATTTAAAGGATCCTGAAAATTTTAGCCAGTAAGATATTGTGGCGATAAGAAATAGGGCGGCCCATTACGAACTAATAGATGGTCTATTATTTTATACAAAAACTACAAATTCCAACAACGAATTTCGACCTGTTATCCCAGCTAGTCTTAGATTAAATATCCTGCAGGAGTTACACGACTGCCCTTTAGCTTCTCATGCTGGTATTCGAAAAACTATCCAACGCGTACAGTCGGTCACAAAAGTATTCGAACACCGGTACCCATTCAGAAAATTTACTTTTCCGTTGAGAAACAAAATTGTCTCCAGAGTCTATCTTGGTTCGATAGACAAAAAAAACAAAAGAATGGCTCATGTCCAAAATTGGCTAGGTGCATGAAACAAAATACAACATGACCTATCTGGGTGAGATGGGAAACAAAATGGCTGCTCACGTAATCCATTATTGCGCTCATAGAAAACGCAAAGTGTCGCTGCGGCTCGTCTCGGTTCGCGAAGAGTGAAAACCCAAAACGGTCTGCAGTGTCTATCTTTGTTGGATGAGAAAACAAAAGGATGGCTCATGTCCAGTTTATTTAGGTGTGGGAAAAAATATAACGTGACCTATCTGGATGAGATGTCTCCAGCGATCCAGTATAGACTTTTTCCCCATCTGCAATAGATGACATCTATAAACAATTCCATTGAAATCTCCTCGAAATATAAGAAACAGCTAGCTCGTGAAATTGTAAGGTATTCCCAAAAAATTCCACTTCTTGAAGAAGGAAAAACACCCTAGCTGCAGATGAGGTAGAGAGAGAAAAAGCATGTTGCACCATGGAGAGCCCGCACGGTTCTGAACAGAAAACGTGGAATGCTTTTATAGAAAAGAGTTGAAAGTGAAAGTAAACGCCGATTGGAAATTTTTCAATTGGTTGCCGACTGGGAAAAAATTTTCAGAGCTCAGAAAAAAAAATCTGAGATTTAAAAAAAAAAACTTTTTGTTAATTTTTATCATGTCTTCTAGACATGATAAAAATTAAACCTACCCCCTTTTTTGTGGGAATATTGTCTCACTGTTTCTAAAAATAGACCATGACTCATTCTAGGAATTATATGTTTTAAAAAGGATGAGTTTAAAGTTTATAAGATAAGATAAGTTTTTAAATAGGATATGTTTTAAAAAGTCTTTGGGTTTCTCCATTCCAAAGTAAACAAAGTGAAGACATCAAATTAATAGAAAAAAAGGAAGTTTTTTTTTTTTTTTTTTTTTTTTTCTTATAGCTCTGGAAATATTTTTCCAATTCAACAGCCAAGAAATATTTCCAGCCGATACAATTTCATTTTTACTTTCACTTTCAATTCATTTCTTATATCTATAAGAACATTTCATTTTTCTGTTCAGATCAGTGTGGGTTGTTCAAGATGCAGCAACTCTACTCCATCCCACAACCAGGAAAAAAAGATGTTCTTTCGTGAGATGTTCTTTTGGCTTTCGAAAACAATGATGACATGATGATTGTAATACATTTCGGTTCTCATGTCCCATGCTTGAACTCAGAATTATTTCCAGAGCTCTGAAAATTTTTCCTAGTCAGCTCGATAACCCAGCTTTCGTATATTTATTTTTTAAGCCACTCGAGTTTCGACTTCCCATCCGTGTGTGCTGTGCATTCAACCTGGACACACATTCCCTGAGCTCTAAGAAAATGTTTCCCAGCAGACTCAATCGCTGAAATGGATTAAAAATAAATTTGTTCCTATATTTTTAAAGCTCAAGAGTGTTAGCTGTTATGGAAAGAGCCTTTTTTTTCCCTGAGCTCTAAGAAAATGTTTCCCAGCAGACTCAATCGCTGAAATGGATTGAAAATAAATTCTTTCATACATTTTTAAACCTCAAGCGTGTTAGCTGTCATGGAAAGAGCCGTTTTTTCCCCTGAGCTCTGAGAAAATGTTTCCCAGCAGACTCAATCGCTGAAATGGATTAAAAATAAATTCTTTCATACATTTTTAAAGCTTAAGCGTGTTAGTTCTCATGGAAAGAGCCTTTTTTTCCCCTGAGCTCTAAGAAAATGTTTCCCAGTCCACTCAATCGCTGAAATGGATTAAAAATAACTTCTTTCATACATTTTTAAAGCTCAAGCGTGTTAGCTGTCATAGAGCTGCAGATGAGGTAGAGAGAGAACAAGCATGTTGCACCATGGAGAGCCCACACGGTTCTGAACAGAAAACGTGGAATACTTTTATAGAAAAGAGTTGAAAGTGAAAGTAAAAGCCGATTGGAGATTTTTCACTTGTTTGCCGACTGGGAAAAAATTTTCAGAGCTCAGAAAAAAAAATCTGAGATGTAAAAAAAAAAAAAAAAAAAAAAAAAAAACTTTTTGTTAATTTTTATCATGTCTTCTACACATGATAAAAATTAACCCTACCCCTCCTTGTGTGTGAGAATGTTTTCTCCCTGTTTCTAAAAATAGACCATGACTCATTCTAGGACAAAGTAAACAAAGTGAAGACATCAAATTAATAGAAAAAAAGAGTTTTTTTTTTTTTTTTTTTTTTTTTTTTTTTTTTCCAGCTTTGGAAATATTTTTCCCATTCAACAGCCAATACAATTTCATTTTTACTTTCACTTTCAATTCATTTCTTATATCTATAAAAACATTTCATGTTTCTGTTCAAATCAGTGTGGGTTGTTCAAGATGCAACATCTCTACTCCATCCCACAACCACGAAAAAAAGATGTTCTTTCATGAGGAATTTTTTTAGCTTTCTAAAACAAAGATGACATGATGATTGTAATACATTTCTGTTCTCATGTCCCATGATTGAACTCAGAATTATTTCCAGAACTCTGAGAATTTTTCCTAGTCAGCTCGATGAACCAAATTTCGTATATTTATTTTTTAAGCCACTCGAGTTTCGACTTCCCATCCGTGTGTGCTGTGCATTCAACCTAGACACACATTCCCTGAGCTCTAAGAAAATGTTTCCCAGCCCACTCAATCGCTGAAATAGATTAAAAATAAATTCTTTCCTATATTTTTAAAGGTCAAGCATGTTAGCTCTCATGAAAAGGGCCTTCTTTTTCCCAGCCCACTCAATAGCTGAAATGAATTAAAAAGAAATTCTTTCATACATTTTTAAACCTCAAGAGTGTTAGTTCTCATGGAAAGAGCCTTTTTTTCCCCTGAGCTCTAAGAAAATGTTTCCCAGCAGACTCAATCGCTGAAATGGATTAAAAACAAATTCTTTCATACATTTTTAAAGCTCAAGCGTGTTAGCTGTCATGGAAAGGGCCTTTTTTTTCCCCAGCCCACTCAATCGCTGAAATGGATTAAAAGAACTTCTTTTATACATTTTTAAAGCTCAAGCGTGTTAGCTGTCATAGAAACTGAAATTTATGTCATGGTTTGTGTCTCACACGTCGTCAACGGTATGGTTTGAGGTGAAAATTGAAAACCCGGTATGAAAAATCTCTTTAAGTTCACTTTAGAAGAAGCTCTGGGATAGAGAGATTTCGTCATGGAAAAATGTCTTTTAATGTCTTTCAATGTCAGTCATGGGAAAATGTCTTTCAATGTCCGTCATGGAAAAATGTCTTTCAATATCATGACATCTCTTTTCAAATAGGATTGAAGGATTTTTCTTAAACTATGTTGAAATCTTGATCCATCCAAATTACAGATGGGAAATTCTGATCCATGGATGGATCATCCAATTTCGCTAGAACCTGATAAACGCTTGCTGATGAAATCCAAACGAAAACCCTAGCTTTTCAAACAGGAAACATTTTCCCCTAAACGTATTAATGATTTCTATTCTGTGAGACATTAAAAAGTGGAAAGAAACTTGTGTTCACAGAAGCTCTTTCTATAAGAGTGGTCCTAGGTCCAGATGAGATACAGAAAGAGAAAAAGCATGCTGCACCTTGGATAGCCCGCACGGTTCTGAATAGAAAACGTGGAATACTTTTATAGAAAAGCGATGAAAGTGAAAGTAAAAGCCAAATTGTCTTGGCTGTAGAATTTTCACTTGGTTGCCGACTGGGAAAAATTTTTCAAAGCTCAGAAAAAAAAAATTGAGATGTAAAAAAAAAAAAAAAAAAAATCTTTTTGTTAATTTTTATCATGTCTTCTAGACATGATAAAAATTAACCCTACCCCCCCTTTTGTGTGGGAATGTTGTCTCCCTGTTTCTAAAAATAGACCATGACTCATTCTAGGAATTGTATGTTTTAGAAAGGATGAGTCATAGTCTTTGGGTTTCTCCATTCCAAAGTAAACAAAGTGAAGACATCAATTTAATAGAAAAAAAGATTTTTTTTTTTTTTCAGCTTTGGAAATATTTTTCCCATTCAACAGCCAAGAAATATTTCCAGCCGATACAATTTCATTTTTACTTTCACTTTCAGTTCATTTCTTATATCTATAAAAACATTTCATATTTCTGTTCAGATCAGTGTGGGTTGTTCAAGATGCAGCAACTCTACTCCATCCCACAACCAGGAAAAAAAGATGTTCTTTCATGAGGAATTCTTTTGGCTTTCGAAAACAATGATGACATGATGATTGTAATACATTTCTGTTCTCATGTCCCATGCTTGAACTCAGAATTATTTCCAGAACTCTGAGAATTTTTCCTAGTCCACTCGATGACCCAAATTTCGTATATTTATTTAAGCTACTCGAGTTTCGACTACCCATCCGTGTGTGCTGTGCATTCAACCTGGACACACATTCCCTGAGCTCTAAGAAAATTTTCCGAGCCCACTCAATCGCTGAAATGGATTTAAAATAAATTGTTTCATACATTTTTAAAGCTCAAGAGTGTTAGGTGTCATGGAAAGAGCCTTTTTTTCCCCTGAGCTCTAAGAAAATGTTTCCCAGCCCCCTCAATCGCTGAAATAGATTAAAAATAAATTCTTTCATACATTTTTAAAGCTCAAGAGTGTTAGGTATCATGGAAAGAGCTTTTTCTTTCCACAGCCCACTTAATCGCTGAAATGGATTAAAAACAAATTCTTTGATACCTTTTTAAAGCTCAAGCGTGTTAGCTGTCATAGAAAGGGCCTTTTTTTCCCCAGCCCACTCAATCGTTGAAATGGATTAAAAATAAATTCTTTCATACATCTTTAAAGCTCAAGCGTGTTAGCTGTCTATGAAGCGTGTTTGTATGTGAAGCTCAAGTGTGTTTGTATGTGAAGCTCAAGCGTGTTTCTATGAAGAAAGGGCCTTTTTTATCCCAGCCCACTCAATCGCTGAAATGGATTAAAAATAAATTCTTTCATACATTTTTAAAGCTCAAGCGTGTTAGCTGTCATAGAGCTGCAGATGAGGTAGAGAGAGAACAAGCATGTTGCACCATGGAGAGCCCGCACGGTTCTGAACAGAAAACGTGGAATGCTTTTATAGAAAAGAGTTGAAAGTGAAAGTAAAAGCCGATTGGAAATTTTTCACTTGTTTGCCGACTGGGAAAAAATTTTCAGAGCTCAGAAAAAAAAATCTGAGATGTAAAAAAAAAAAAAAAAAAAAAAAAAAAAACTTTTTGTTAATTTTTATCATGTTTTCTACACATGATAAAAATTAACCCTACCCCCCCTTGTGTGTGAGAATGTTTTCTCCCTGTTTCTAAAAATAGACCATGACTCATTCTAGGACAAAGTAAACAAAGTGAAGACATCAAATTAATAGAAAAAAAGAAAGAGTTTTTTTTTTTTTTTTTTTTTTTCAGGTTTGGAAATATTTTTCCCATTCAACAGCCAATACAATTTCATTTTTACTTTCACTTTCAATTCATTTCTTATATCTATAAAAACATTTCATGTTTCTGTTCAAATCAGTGTGGGTTGTTCAAGATGCAACATCTCTACTCCATCCTACAACCACGAAAAAAAGATGTTCTTTCATGAGGAATTTTTTTGGCTTTCGAAAACAATGATGACATGATGATTGTAATACATTTCTGTTCTCATGTCCCATGATTGAACTCAGAATTATTTCCAGAACTCTGAGAATTTTTCCTAGTCAGCTCGATGAACCAAATTTCGTATATTTATTTTTTAAGCCACTCGAGTTTCGACTTCCCATCCGTGTGTGCTGTGCATTCAACCTAGACACACATTCCCTGAGCTCTAAGAAAATGTTTCCCAGCCCACTCAATCGCTGAAATAGATTAAAAATAAATTCTTTCCTATATTTTTAAAGGTCAAGCATGTTAGCTCTCATGAAAAGGGCCTTCTTTTTCCCAGCCCACTCAATAGCTGAAATGAATTAAAAAGAAATTCTTTCATACATTTTTAAACCTCAAGAGTGTTAGTTCTCATGGAAAGAGCCTTTTTTTCCCCTGAGCTCTAAGAAAATGTTTCCCAGCAGACTCAATCGCTGAAATGGATTAAAAACAAATTCTTTCATACATTTTTAAAGCTCAAGCGTGTTAGCTGTCATGGAAAGGGCCTTTTTTTTCCCCAGCCCACTCAATCGCTGAAATGGATTAAAAGAACTTCTTTTATACATTTTTAAAGCTCAAGCGTGTTAGCTGTCATAGAAACTGAAATTTATGTCATGGTTTGTGTCTCACACGTCGTCAACGGTATGGTTTGAGGTGAAAATTGAAAACCCGGTATGAAAAATCTCTTTAAGTTCACTTTAGAAGAAGCTCTGGGATAGAGAGATTTCGTCATGGAAAAATGTCTTTTAATGTCTTTCAATGTCAGTCATGGGAAAATGTCTTTCAATGTCCGTCATGGAAAAATGTCTTTCAATATCATGACATCTCTTTTCAAATAGGATTGAAGGATTTTTCTTAAACTATGTTGAAATCTTGATCCATCCAAATTACAGATGGGAAATTCTGATCCATGGATGGATCATCCAATTTCGCTAGAACCTGATAAACGCTTGCTGATGAAATCCAAACGAAAACCCTAGCTTTTCAAACAGGAAACATTTTCCCCTAAACGTATTAATGATTTCTATTCTGTGAGACATTAAAAAGTGGAAAGAAACTTGTGTTCACAGAAGCTCTTTCTATAAGAGTGGTCCTAGGTCCAGATGAGATACAGAAAGAGAAAAAGCATGCTGCACCTTGGATAGCCCGCACGGTTCTGAATAGAAAACGTGGAATACTTTTATAGAAAAGCGATGAAAGTGAAAGTAAAAGCCAAATTGTCTTGGCTGTAGAATTTTCACTTGGTTGCCGACTGGGAAAAATTTTTCAAAGCTCAGAAAAAAAAAATTGAGATGTAAAAAAAAAAAAAAAAAAAATCTTTTTGTTAATTTTTATCATGTCTTCTAGACATGATAAAAATTAACCCTACCCCCCCTTTTGTGTGGGAATGTTGTCTCCCTGTTTCTAAAAATAGACCATGACTCATTCTAGGAATTGTATGTTTTAGAAAGGATGAGTCATAGTCTTTGGGTTTCTCCATTCCAAAGTAAACAAAGTGAAGACATCAATTTAATAGAAAAAAAGATTTTTTTTTTTTTTCAGCTTTGGAAATATTTTTCCCATTCAACAGCCAAGAAATATTTCCAGCCGATACAATTTCATTTTTACTTTCACTTTCAGTTCATTTCTTATATCTATAAAAACATTTCATATTTCTGTTCAGATCAGTGTGGGTTGTTCAAGATGCAGCAACTCTACTCCATCCCACAACCAGGAAAAAAAGATGTTCTTTCATGAGGAATTCTTTTGGCTTTCGAAAACAATGATGACATGATGATTGTAATACATTTCTGTTCTCATGTCCCATGCTTGAACTCAGAATTATTTCCAGAACTCTGAGAATTTTTCCTAGTCCACTCGATGACCCAAATTTCGTATATTTATTTAAGCTACTCGAGTTTCGACTACCCATCCGTGTGTGCTGTGCATTCAACCTGGACACACATTCCCTGAGCTCTAAGAAAATTTTCCGAGCCCACTCAATCGCTGAAATGGATTTAAAATAAATTGTTTCATACATTTTTAAAGCTCAAGAGTGTTAGGTGTCATGGAAAGAGCCTTTTTTTCCCCTGAGCTCTAAGAAAATGTTTCCCAGCCCCCTCAATCGCTGAAATAGATTAAAAATAAATTCTTTCATACATTTTTAAAGCTCAAGAGTGTTAGGTATCATGGAAAGAGCTTTTTCTTTCCACAGCCCACTTAATCGCTGAAATGGATTAAAAACAAATTCTTTGATACCTTTTTAAAGCTCAAGCGTGTTAGCTGTCATAGAAAGGGCCTTTTTTCCCCAGCCCACTCAATCGTTGAAATGGATTAAAAATAAATTCTTTCATACATCTTTAAAGCTCAAGCGTGTTAGCTGTCTATGAAGCGTGTTTGTATGTGAAGCTCAAGTGTGTTTGTATGTGAAGCTCAAGCGTGTTTCTATGAAGAAAGGGCCTTTTTTATCCCAGCCCACTCAATCGCTGAAATGGATTAAAAATAAATTCTTTCATACATTTTTAAAGCTCAAGCGTGTTAGCTGTCATAGAGCTGCAGATGAGGTAGAGAGAGAACAAGCATGTTGCACCATGGAGAGCCCGCACGGTTCTGAACAGAAAACGTGGAATGCTTTTATAGAAAAGAGTTGAAAATGAAAGTAAAAGCCGATTGGAAATTTTTCACTTGTTTGCCGACTGGGAAAAAATTTTCAGAGCTCAGAAAAAAAAATCTGAGATGTAAAAAAAAAAAAAAAAAAAAAAAAAAAAAAAAAAAAAAAAAAAAAAAAAAAAAACTTTTTGTTAATTTTTATCATGTCTTCTACACATGATAAAAATTAACCCTACCCCCCCTTGTGTGTGAGAATGTTTTCTCCCTGTTTCTAAAAATAGACCATGACTCATTCTAGGACAAAGTAAACAAAGTGAAGACATCAAATTAATAGAAAAAAAGAAAGAGTTTTTTTTTTTTTTTTTTTTTTCAGCTTTGGAAATATTTTTCCCATTCAACAGCCAATACAATTTCATTTTTACTTTCACTTTCAATTCATTTCTTATATCTATAAAAACATTTCATGTTTCTGTTCAAATCAGTGTGGGTTGTTCAAGATGCAACATCTCTACTCCATCCTACAACCACGAAAAAAAGATGTTCTTTCATGAGGAATTTTTTTGGCTTTCGAAAACAATGATGACATGATGATTGTAATACATTTCTGTTCTCATGTCCCATGATTGAACTCAGAATTATTTCCAGAACTCTGAGAATTTTTCCTAGTCAGCTCGATGAACCAAATTTCGTATATTTATTTTTTAAGCCACTCGAGTTTCGACTTCCCATCCGTGTGTGCTGTGCATTCAACCTAGACACACATTCCCTGAGCTCTAAGAAAATGTTTCCCAGCCCACTCAATCGCTGAAATAGATTAAAAATAAATTCTTTCCTATATTTTTAAAGGTCAAGCATGTTAGCTCTCATGAAAAGGGCCTTCTTTTTCCCAGCCCACTCAATAGCTCAAATGAATTAAAAAGAAATTCTTTCATACATTTTTAAACCTCAAGAGTGTTAGTTCTCATGGAAAGAGCCTTTTTTTCCCCTGAGCTCTAAGAAAATGTTTCCCAGCAGACTCAATCGCTGAAATGGATTAAAAACAAATTCTTTCATACATTTTTAAAGCTCAAGCGTGTTAGCTGTCATGGAAAGGGCCTTTTTTTTCCCCAGCCCACTCAATCGCTGAAATGGATTAAAAGAACTTCTTTTATACATTTTTAAAGCTCAAGCGTGTTAGCTGTCATAGAAACTGAAATTTATGTCATGGTTTGTGTCTCACACGTCGTCAACGGTATGGTTTGAGGTGAAAATTGAAAACCCGGTATGAAAAATCTCTTTAATTCACTTTAGAAGAAGCTGTGGGATAGAGAGATTTCGTCATGGAAAAATGTCTTTCAATGTCTTTCAATGTCAGTCATGGGAAAATGTCTTTCAATGTCCGTCATGGAAAAATGTCTTTCAATATCATGACATCTCTTTTCAAATAGGATTGAAGGATTTTTCTTAAACTATGTTGAAATCTTGATCCATCCAAATTACAGATGGGAAATTCTGATCCATGGATGGATCATCCAATTTCGCTAGAACCTGATAAACGGTTGCTGATGAAATCCAAACGAAAACCCTAGCTTTTCAAACAGGAAACATTTTCCCCTAAACGTATTAATGATTTCTATTCTGTGAGACATTAAAAAGTGGAAAGAAACTTGTGTTCACAGAAGCTCTTTCTATAAGAGTGGTCCTAGGTCCAGATGAGATACAGAAAGAGAAAAAGCATGCTGCACCTTGGATAGCCCGCACGGTTCTGAATAGAAAACGTGGAATACTTTTATAGAAAAGCGATAAAAGTGAAAGTAAAAGCCAAATTGTCTTGGCTGTAGAATTTTCACTTGGTTGCCGACTGGGAAAAATTTTTCAAAGCTCAGAAAAAAAAAAAATTGAGATGTAAAAAAAAAAAAAAAAAATCTTTTTGTTAATTTTTATCATGTCTTCTAGACATGATAAAAATTAACCCTACCCCCCCTTTTGTGTGGGAATGTTGTCTCCCTGTTTCTAAAAATAGACCATGACTCATTCTAGGAATTGTATGTTTTAGAAAGGATGAGTCATAGTCTTTAGGTTTCTCCATTCCAAAGTAAACAAAGTGAAGACATCAATTTAATAGAAAAAAAGATTTTTTTTTTTCAGCTTTGGAAATATTTTTCCCATTCAACAGCCAAGAAATATTTCCAGCCGATACAATTTCATTTTTACTTTCACTTTCAGTTCATTTCTTATATCTATAAAAACATTTCATATTTCTGTTCAGATCAGTGTGGGTTGTTCAAGATGCAGCAACTCTACTCCATCCCACAACCAGGAAAAAAAGATGTTCTTTCATGAGGAATTCTTTTGGCTTTCGAAAACAATGATGACATGATGATTGTAATACATTTCTGTTCTCATGTCCCATGCTTGAACTCAGAATTATTTCCAGAACTCTGAGAATTTTTCTTAGTCCACTCGATGACCCAAATTTCGTATATTTATTTAAGCTACTCGAGTTTCGACTACCCATCCGTGTGTGCTGTGCATTCAACCTGGACACACATTCCCTGAGCTCTAAGAAAATTTTCCGAGCCCACTCAATCGCTGAAATGGATTTAAAATAAATTGTTTCATACATTTTTAAAGCTCAAGAGTGTTAGGTGTCATGGAAAGAGCCTTTTTTTCCCCTGAGCTCTAAGAAAATGTTTCCCAGCCCCCTCAATCGCTGAAATAGATTAAAAATAAATTCTTTCATACATTTTTAAAGCTCAAGAGTGTTAGGTATCATGGAAAGAGCTTTTTCTTTCCACAGCCCACTTAATCGCTGAAATGGATTAAAAACAAATTCTTTGATACCTTTTTAAAGCTCAAGCGTGTTAGCTGTCATAGAAAGGGCCTTTTTTCCCCAGCCCACTCAATCGTTGAAATGGATTAAAAATAAATTCTTTCATACATCTTTAAAGCTCAAGCGTGTTAGCTGTCTATGAAGCGTGTTTGTATGTGAAGCTCAAGTGTGTTTGTATGTGAAGCTCAAGCGTGTTTCTATGAAGAAAGGGCCTTTTTTATCCCAGCCCACTCAATCGCTGAAATGGATTAAAAATAAATTCTTTCATACATGTTTAAAGCTCAAGCGTGTTAGCTGTCATGGAAACTGAAATTTATGTCACGGTTTGTGTGTCACACGTCGTCAACGGTATGATTTGAGGTGAAAATTGAAAACCCGGTATAAAAAATCTCTTTAACTTCACTTTAGAAGAAGGTGTGGGATAGAGAGATTTCGTCATGGGAAAATGTCTTTCAATGTCTTTCAATGTCCGTCATGGGAAAATGTCTTTCAATATCATGTCATCTCCTTTCAAATAGGATTGAAGGATTTTTCTTAAACTATGTTGAAATCTTGATGCATAAAAACCACGGATGGGAAATTCTGATTTATGGATGGATCATCCAATTTCGCTAGACCCTGATAAACGGTTGCTGATGAAATCCAAAGGAGGGGTCCTAGCTTTTCAAATGGGAAACATTTTCCCCTAAAAGGAGAAATGATTTCTATTCTGTGAGACGTCAAAAATTGGAAAAAAGCTTGTGTTCACAGAAGCTATTTCTAGAAGACTGGTCCTGGGTCCAGATGCAGTAGAGAGAGAAAAAGCATGCTGCACCTTGGACAGCCCGCACAGCTCTGAACAGAAAACGGAGAACACTTTTATAGAAAAGTGTCGAAAGTGAAAGTAAAAGGCCAATCGTCTTGGCTGTAGAATTTTCACTTGGTTGCCGACTGGGAAAAATTTTTCAAAGCTCAGAAAAAAAATTTGAGATGTAAAAAAAAAAAAAAAAAAAAAAAAAAAAGAAACAACTTTTTGTTAATTTTTATCATGTCTTCTAGACATGATAAAAATTAACCCTACCCCCCTTTGTGTGGGAATGATGTCTCACTGTTTCTAAAAATAGACCATGTATACCAATATACTACAAACGGACTTGAATGCCTGTTCTCAGTATGTAGCTATACAAATTTGAAGGTAAAATTAAAAAAAAGACATCTTTTTGGGGAAAAGGGAGTAAATTTGTATAGGAATATACTACAAACGGAATTTAAGGCCTGTTTTCAGTATATAGCTATACAAATTGGAAGGTAAAAAAAATAAAAAAAAAGACATCTTTTTTTTCGGGGGGGAAGGCAGTGAATTTGTATAGGAATATACTACAAACGGACTTTAAAGCCTGTTTTCAGCATATAGCTATACAAATTGGAAGGTAAAAAAAAAATAAAAAAAAAGACATCTTTTTTTTTCGGGAAATTAAGTGAATTTGTATAGGAATATACTACAAACTGACTTTAATGCCTGTTTTCAGTATATAGCTATACAAATTGGAAGGTAAAAAAAAATAAAAAAAAGATATCTTTTTTGGGGAAAAGGAGTGAATTTGTATAGAAATATACTACAAGAACATCAAGAAAAGAACATCATGGGTCCAAGAATTGAAAGTAAAAGTCCAAAAACGAAATGTTAACGACTGGGAAGAAAATTTTCAAAGCTGAAAAAAAGATTTAAAAAAAAAAAAAATATTTTTTTTTTTTTTAATGTGTTAAAATTTTTCCAGAGTTCTGAGAATTTTTCCCAGTCGGTTTCTAGAAGCAACTCGTTAATGTATTTAAACCACTCGCGTTTCAGTTTCAGATCAGTCTGTGCTGTGCACTCAACGTGGATACACGCTTCTCACTCTCCTGGGAAGAGCTTCTGTGAAGGTATGTGAACATTTTTTTCTTAGTCTTTTGTATTTCATAGACTACAAATATTTATTCAGTCACCCATTTTATTGAAATGTATTCTTATTTCCTTTCAATACTTTGAGGTAGGGTAATATTTTCCCCCCTGCTACTGTTTTTGCTTTTCAAGGCTAGAAATGTTTTACTCAATAGCTGTTTTTATAGAAAACATGCTATTATTTCATATACTGATATATTTTGTGAAACTTTAACAAATTCCTTTCAAGAAGCCAAGATCATGTGATCCACAGCTGGCTAGACCCGTCAGTGTAATCGGATCACGATTGTTCCATCATATACTGATATATTTTGTGAAACTTTAACAAATTCCTTTCAAGAAGCCAAGATCTCGTGATCCACAGCTGGCTAGACCCGTCAGTGTAATCGGATCACGATTGTTCCATCCTATACTGATATATTTTGTGAAACTTTAACAAATTCCTTTCAAGAAGCCAAGATATCGTGATCCACAGCTGGCTAGACTCGTCAGTGTAATTGGATCACGACTGTTCCATCATATACTGATATATTTTGTGAAACTTTAACAAATTTCTTTCAAGAAGCCAAGATCTCGTGATCCACAGCTGGCTAGAGCAGTCAGTATAACCGGATCACGACTGTTCCCTCGTATACTGATATATTTTGTGAAACTTTAACAAATTTCTTTCAAGAAGCCAAGATCTCGTGATCCACAGCTGGCTAGACCCGTCAGTGTAATTGAATCACGATTGTTCCATCCTATACTGATATATTTTGTGAAACTTTAACAAATTCCTTTCAAGAAGCCAAGATCTCGTGATCCACAGCTGACTCCATTAGTCAGGAAACACGGATCACGATTTTATCAATCGTATACTGATATATTTTGTGAAACTTTAACAAATCCCTTTCAACAGGGCAAGATCTCGTGATCCATAGCTGGCTAGAGCAGTCAGGATCAATGGATCACGATTGTCCCATCGTATACTGATATATTTTGTGAAACTTTAACAAGGCAAGATCTCGTGATCCACAGCTGGCTAGACTAGTCAGGATTAACGGATCACGATTTTATCAATTGTATACTGATATATTTTGTGAAACTTCTTTAACAAATCCTTTTCAATAAGGCAAGATCTCGTGATCCACAGCTGGCTAGAGCAGTCAGTGTAATCAGATCACGACTGTTCCCTCGTATACTGATATATTTTGTGAAATTTTAACAAATGACTTTCAAGAAGGCAAGATCTCGTGATCCAGAACTGACTAAACCCGTCAGAATTAACGGATCACGATTTGTCCATTGTATACTGATATATTTTGTGAAACTTCTTTAACAAATGACTTTCAAGAAGGCAAGATCTCGTGATCCACAGCTGACTAGACTTGTCAGAATTAACGGATCACGATTGTTCCATTGTATACTGATATATTTTGTGAAACTTCTTTAACAAATGACTTTCAAGAAGGCAAGATCTCGTGATCCACAGCTGACTAGACCCGTCAGAATTAACGGATCACGATTGTTCCATTGTATACTAATATATTTTGTGGAACTTTAACAAATCCTTTTCAAAAAAGGCAAGGTCTTGTGATCCACAGCTGACTCCATCAGTCAGGATAACGGATCACGATGGTTCCATCTTATACTGATATATATTTTGTGAAGCGTTAACAAATGACTTTCAAGAAGGCAAGATCATGTGATTCAATAGAATTGTTCAATCGTATACTGGCATATTCTGATAAAACAACAGAATGATCCAATTTTGAATACGATCCCAATATGTTTTTATAAAATCCATTTCATATTTTGTTAAACGTGAACGACTGACTTTCAAGCTGGCTGCATGGGTGTTTTTTTCGTGGTTTTCCCCATGTGTAACGTGAATACGAGCCAGTTTCCCTTCCAAATTCCTCCACGAAGGCATTTCTTAAGGCAAATAGCCCTCAAATGCTTTACCGTCCTCCAAATCGACTTGACCTCTCTCCAAATTTCACGGTGTCATTTGAACGATCGAGTCGGCTGTTGGAAAAAAATGTCTGACAGCTGAAAACAATTCAGCTCCAGTGCACAGCACAGACTGATTTAAAGCTGAAACGCGAGTGGTTTAAATAGATGAGAACCCTCTATAGAAAAAATTTTAATATATCTGGTTTTGTGAATCAAGCCGACTGGGAAAAAATTCTCAGAACTCAGAAAAAAATTCTGAGATAAAAAAAAAAAAATTATCATGTCTTCTAGACATGATAAAAATTAACTCCCTTCTCTTTTTGTCTGGGAATGTTGTCTCACTCTTTCTAAAAATAGACTATGACTCATTCTTGTGGAATTCTGTTGGGATTTTACTTTCGATTGGCTTTTGACTTTGTTTCAATAACTGGGGATAACTGGACATGATCAATAGATAACTGGGGAAGTTATCTATAAAAGCATTCCGCGTTTCACTTCAGATCCGTGTGGGCTGTGGAAGAGGCAACACGTCTCTCTCTTTACCCAATCTCATGATATTCTTTAAGAATTTCTTAGCCATTTGTCAAAGAAGGGGACTATAATTGAAGAATTTATGAATTTGGGAACATGTCACCCATGGCAAATCTAAAATCTTGGAAGTGGATACTGGAAAGCCCCGCTCTGATTATAATTCTGAGTTCTAGCATGGGACATTTTTTAAATCAATAAGCTAAACTATTTTTCTAGTCTCATATTCTCTCGTGACTAGGGTTCCAGATTTGGGTAGAGAGTGACATGTTGTCTCATCAACAGCGTGCACTGTTCTGAACAGAAACGTGAAATGCTTTTATAGAAAAATGAAGAGTTGAAAGTGAAAGTAAAAAAACGAAATCAGATCGGCTGGGAAAATTTCTGAGCCGAGAAAAAAATTCTGAGTCAGAAAAAAAAAACTCTTCCTTTTTCTTTATTAATTTGATGTCTTCACTTTTTGACTTTCTACAAGGTCAAAAGAGTGAAGACATCAAATTAATAAAGAAAAAGGAAGAGTTTTTTTTTTTTTTTTTTTAACTCAGAATTTTTTCTCGGCTCAGAAATTTTCCCAGCCGATCCGATTTCGTTTTTTTACTTTCACTTTCAATTCTTCTTTTATCTATAAAAGTATTCTACGTTTCTGTTCAGAACAGTGTGGGCTGTTGGAAAAGCAACACGTCAATGTTTTCCCCCTCGACTCGATGAGTCAAACAAGACCTATCTAAAGGGTTATTAGAACGAATTCATACTTGTGTATTGAAATCACTCCAGTTTCGACTTAACATCAGTCTGTGCTGTGTATTCTGCTTGGATACATACTTTTCCCTCCTAGAAAGAGCTTTTGTGAAGGTAAACCATCCATTCTTCACAGCTCTTAGACATTTATTTACAGCTGATTTGATCGACAAGACATCACCTTATTTTTAAGCACATCCACTCTCTGGGATCTATGAAAGTTTTTATCGTTTTGTTTCTGTTGAGTCTGTGCTGTAGAGCCCCCAAATGTCTACAAGGGTTCTTATTCTAGAACGTGTGCACTGTTTTGACGTTTCATTTCATAGCTGGGGTGATGGGTGGGTCACCTTCCTTTCAAACTGCACCGTGGAGGTAGAGATGTTAGAAAGTTTCGAGCCTACGTGTTTAATTCATGGGTGAACCACGCTTCGTGAACAAAAGAGGATCCTTCGTGGATCGTCCCTTGGGAAAAAAAAGCATAGAACTGAAATGGCTAGCCGTCTTTTGTCTATTCGATATTATTCAAAAGGATATCTACTCTCTTTTTGGTTCGAAGGATGTCTCTACCTGTTGTGTTACGTGTCTAAAGAAATTAGCTTTTCAGGAAAAGAGTTGTCTTAGGTTTCTAAAGAAATTAGCTTTTCAGGAAAGAAATGTTACTTGAGAAACAGGACAAGATAGGTTGAAAGAGGTTTCAAAGAAAAAAGAGAGATGTCGTTCATTTTTATTATGTCTGAAGACATGATAAAAATGAACAAAAAGTATTTATAATATATATTATATAATATATATATTATATAATATATATATTTCTTATTTTTAAAATTTTTTTTTCAAACCTCTCAGAAAATATTTTCCAGCTCATCTCAAAATGACCCTCCTACTCAGTTTCGAAAAAAAGAGACTGTGTCTTACTACTCTCCATTTTTTCAACTTTCTAAGAAAAAAAAACTATTTTACTATCTCATCTCTCACCATGAACCACCTTCATGCTTTCTGAAAAACGACACGTTGGTATCGTCTTCATGGGTGTTTCTCTGAGGTCCTTTAAAAATGGTTTCATAATCCACTCGACAGGATTTGTCAAAGTATTCCGAGCTTCACTTCAGAGGGCGTGCACTGCTAAACATACCTCATTTCAGGGAAAAGAGTTCCACGAGTCGTTGGAGGAGATATCCAAAAAAATATAACGTGGTTGTGAGTCAAAATAAATGAACTCTTTTCATTTGAGCCATCACGAGATTTCAGCGACCACGAGAGGGTGGAGATGACTATCTCGTAAGAGAAGAAATCTAACCGTCCCACCACACCTACACAAACACACATGTTTTTTTAAAAGAATCATGCTTTTAGAAACTCAGTTCAACTCTGAATAGTAAAATAGTGTTTTTAAGAGAGAGTCTCATCTAAAATGTAGAGTAAAACATATGAATCATGCCGGGTATAGGTAGCCCTAAAATTAGGCATTGAAATTTTTTAATAGATTCATGATCAACAGAAAATGATACAACGAACAATCTTTTTGTTAATTTTTATCATGTCTTCTAGACATGATAAAAATTAACTCACCCCCCCCTTTTGTATAGGAATGTTGTCTCCCACTTTCTAAAAATAGACCATGACTCATCCAATCTTTTCTTGGAATTCTATTCTTTAGAAAGAATGAGTCATTGTCTATTTTTAGAAAGAGTGAGATAACATTCCCATACAAAAAGAGAAGGGAGTTAATTTTTATCATGTCTAGAAGACATGATAAAAATTAACAAAAAGATTTTTTTTTTTTTTTTTTTTTTACATCTCAGAATTTTTTTTTCTGAGCTCTGAGAAATTTTTCCTAGCCGATCCCATTTCATTTTTCGACTTTCACTTTCAACTCTTCACTTTTCTATAAAAGCATTCCACGTTTCTGTTCAGAACAGTGCGGGCTGTTGATGAGGCAACATGTCTCTCTCTACCCAAATCTGGAACCCTAGTCACGAGAGAATATGAGACTAGAAAAATAGTTTAACTTATTGATTTAAAAAATGTCCCATGCTAGAACTCAGAATTATAATCAGAGCGGGGCTTTCCAGTATCCAGTGCCAAGATTTTAGATTTGCCATGGTGACATGTTCCCAAATTCATAAATTCTTCAATTATAATCCCCTTCTTTGACAAATGGCTAAGAAATTCTTAAAGAATATCATGAGATCGGGTAAAGAGAGAGACTGGAGAAGATATCCAAAACACATCTCGTGGAGATGACTATCTCGTAAGAAAGAAAGCTAACCGTCCCACCACACCTACACAAACACACATGTTTTTTTAAAAGGATCATGCTTTTGGAAACTCATTTCAACTTTGAATAGGAAAATCATGTTTTTAAGAGAGGGTCTCATCTAAAACGTAGAGTAAAACATATGAATCATTTTGGGTATAGGTAGCCCTAAAAGTAGGCATTGAAATTTTTTTAATAGATTCATGATCAACAGAAAATAATACAACGTCTTACTTGCAACTATTTAAAAGAATCCTTTGAACCCATACTTGAAAAAGAAATGAAGAAATATCCAGCTAGCTCTTCTAAAGTTCAGAAAGGTTAAGGGATTCTCAAAGAATTCTTCTTTAGAACATCTTGGATTCCCCATTAATGTAGAGAGGGAGACGTGTTACCTTTTCAACAGCCCACAGTGTTCTGAACAGAAACTCGAAATACTTTTATAGAAAAGAGAAGAGTTGAAAGTGAAAGTCGAAAAACGAAATGAGATCGGCTGGGAAAATATTTTCAGAGCTCAGAAAAAAATTCTGAGATAAAGAAAAAAAAAAAAAAATCTTTTTGTTAATTTTTATCATGTCTTCTAGACATGATAAAAATTAACTCACCCCCTTTTTGTATGGGAATGTTGTCTCCCACTTTCTAAAAATAGACCATGACTCATCCAATGTTTTCTTGGAATTCTATTCTTTAGAAAGAATGAGTCATGGTCTATTTTTAGAATGTGGGAGACAACATTCCCAGACAAAAAGAGAAGGGAGTTAATTTTTATCATGTCTAGAAGACATGATAAAAATTAACAAAAAGATTTTTTTTTATCTCAGAATTTTTTTCTGAGCTCTGAGAATTTTTTCCCAGTCGGCTTGATTCACAAAACCAGATATATTCAAATTATTTCTATAGAGGGTTCTCATCTATTTAAACCACTCGCGTTTCAGCTTTAAATCAGTCTGTGCTGTGCACTGGAGCTGAACTGTTTTCAGCTGTCAGACATTTTTTTCCAACAGCCGACTCGATCGTTCAAATGACACCGTGAAATTTGGAGTGAGGTCAAGTCGATTTGGAGGACGGTAAAGCATTTGAGGGCTATTTGCCTTAAGAAATGCCTTCGTGGAGGAATTTGGAAGGGAAACCGGCTGGTATTCACGTTACACATGGGGAAAACCACGAAAAAAACACCCATGCAGCCAGCTTGAAAGTCAGTCGTTCACGTTTAACAAAATATGAAATGGATTTTATAAAAACATATTGGGATCGTATTCAAAATTGGATCATTCTGTTGTTTTATCAGAATATGCCAGTATACGATTGAACAATTCTATTGAATCACATGATCTTGCCTTCTTGAAAGTCATTTGTTAACGCTTCACAAAATATATATCAGTATAAGATGGAACCATCGTGATCCGTTATCCTGACTGATGGAGTCAGCTGTGGATCACAAGACCTTGCCTTTTTTGAAAAGGATTTGTTAAAGTTCCACAAAATATATTAGTATACAATGGAACAATCGTGATCCGTTAATTCTGACGGGTCTAGTCAGCTGTGGATCACGAGATCTTGCCTTCTTGAAAGTCATTTGTTAAAGAAGTTTCACAAAATATATCAGTATACAATGGAACAATCGTGATCCGTTAATTCTGACAAGTCTAGTCAGCTGTGGATCACGAGATCTTGCCTTCTTGAAAGTCATTTGTTAAAGAAGTTTCACAAAATATATCAGTATACAATGGAACAATCGTGATCCGTTAATTCTGACAAGTCTAGTCAGCTGTGGATCACGAGATCTTGCCTTCTTGAAAGTCATTTGTTAAAGAAGTTTCACAAAATATATCAGTATACAATGGAACAATCGTGATCCGTTAATTCTGACAAGTCTAGTCAGCTGTGGATCACGAGATCTTGCCTTCTTGAAAGTCATTTGTTAAAGAAGTTTCACAAAATATATCAGTATACAATGGAACAATCGTGATCCGTTAATTCTGACGGGTTTAGTCAGTTCTGGATCACGAGATCTTGCCTTCTTGAAAGTCATTTGTTAAAATTTCACAAAATATATCAGTATACGAGGGAACAGTCGTGATCCGATTATACTGACTGCTCTAGCCAGCTGTGGATCACGAGATCTTGCCTTATTGAAAAGGATTTGTTAAAGAAGTTTCACAAAATATATCAGTATACAATTGATAAAATCGTGATCCGTTAATCCTGACTAATGGAGTCAGCTGTGGATCACGAGATCTTGCCTTGTTAAAGTTTCACAAAATATATCAGTATACGATGGGACAATCGTGATCCATTGATCCTGACTGCTCTAGCCAGCTATGGATCACGAGATCTTGCCCTGTTGAAAGGGATTTGTTAAAGTTTCACAAAATATATCAGTATACGATTGATAAAATCGTGATCCGTGTTTCCTGACTAATGGAGTCAGCTGTGGATCACGAGATCTTGGCTTCTTGAAAGGGATTTGTTAAAGTTTCACAAAATATATCAGTATACGATTGATAAAATCGTGATCCGTTTTTCCTGACTAATGGAGTCAGCTGTGGATCACGAGATCTTGGCTTCTTGAAAGGAATTTGTTAAAGTTTCACAAAATATATCAGTATAGGATGGAACAATCGTGATCCAATTACACTGACGAGTCTAGCCAGCTGTGGATCACGAGATCTTGGCTTCTTGAAAGGAATTTGTTAAAGTTTCACAAAATATATCAGTATAGGATGGAACAATCGTGATCCAATTACACTGACTAATGGAGTCAGCTGTGGATCACGAGATCTTGGCTTCTTGAAAGGAATTTGTTAAAGTTTCACAAAATATATCAGTATAGGATGGAACAATCGTCATCCAATTACACTGACGGGTCTAGCCAGTTGTGGATCACGAGATCTTGGCTTCTTGAAAGAAATTTGTTAAAGTTTCACAAAATATATCAGTATACGAGGGAACAGTCGTGATCCGATTATACTGACTGCTATAGCCAGCTGTGGATCACGAGATCTTGGCTTCTTGAAAGAAATTTGTTAAAGTTTCACAAAATATATCAGTATATGATGGAACAGTCGTGATCCAATTACACTGACGAGTCTAGCCAGCTGTGGATCACGAGATCTTGGCTTCTTGAAAGGAATTTGTTAAAGTTTCACAAAATATATCAGTATAGGATGGAACAATCGTGATCCGATTACACTGACGAGTCTAGCCAGCTGTGGATCACGAAATCTTGGCTTCTTGAAAGGAATTTGTTAAAGTTTCACAAAATATATCAGTATATGATGGAACAATCGTGATCCGATTACACTGACGGGTCTAGCCAGCTGTGGATCACATGATCTTGGCTTCTTGAAAGGAATTTGTTAAAGTTTCACAAAATATATCAGTATATGAAATAATAGCATGTTTTCTATAAAAACAGCTATTGAGTAAAACATTTCTAGCCTTGAAAAGCAAAAACAGTAGCAGGGGGAAAAATATTACCCTACCTCAAAGTATTGAAAGGAAATAAGAATACATTTCAATAAAATGGGTGACTCAATAAATATTTGTAGTCTATGAAATACAAAAGACTAAGAAAAAAATGTTCACATACCTTCACAGAAGCTCTTCCCAGGAGAGTGAGAAGCGTGTATCCATGTTGAGTGCACAGCACAGACTGATCTGAAACTGAAACGCGAGTGGTTTAAATACATTAACGAGTTGCTTCTAGAAACCGACTGGGAAAAGTTCTCAGAAATCTGGAAAAATTTTAACACATTAAAAAAAAAAAAAAAAAAATATTTTTTTTTTTAATCTTTTTTTTAGCTTTGAAAATTTTTTTCCCAGTCGTTAACATTTCGTTTTTGGACTTTTACTTTCAATTCTTGGACCCATGATGTTCTTTTCTTGATGTTCTTGTAGTATATTTCTATACAAATTCACTCCTTTTCCCCAAAAAAGATATCTTTTTTTTATTTTTTTTTACCTTCCAATTTGTATAGCTATATACTGAAAACAGGCATTAAAGTCAGTTTGTAGTATATTCCTATACAAAGTCACTTCCTTCCCCCCCCAAAAAAATGTCTTTTTTTTAAATTTTTTTTACCTTCAAATTTGTATAGCTATATGCTGAAAACAGGCTTTAAAGTCCGTTTGTAGTATATTCCTATACAAATTCACTCCTTCCCCCCCCGAAAAAAAAGATGACTTTTTTTTTTTTTTATTTTTTTTTACCTTCCAACTTGTATAGCTATATGCTGAAAACAGGCCTTAAATTCCGTTTGTAGTATATTGGTATACATGGTCTATTTTTAGAAACAGTGAGACAACATTCCCACACAAAAGGGGGTAGGGTTAATTTTTATCATGTCTAGAAGACATGATAAAAATTAACAAAAAGTTTTTTTTTTTCTTTACATCTCAAATTTTTTTTCTGAGCTTTGAAAAATTTTTCCCAGTCGGCAACCAAGTGAAAATTCTACAGCCAAGACGATTGGCCTTTTACTTTCACTTTCGACCCTTTTCTATAAAAGTATTCTACGTTTTCTGTTCAGAGCTGTGCGGGCTGTCCAAGGTGCAGCATGCTTTTTCTCTCTCTGCTGCATCTGGACCCAGGACCAGTCTTCTAGAAAGAGCTTCTGTGAACACAAGCTTTTTTTCAATTTTTGACGTCTCACAGAATAGAAATCATTTCTCCTTTTAGGGGAAAATGTTTCCCATTTGAAAAGCTAAGACCCTTCGTTTGGATTTCATCAGCAACCGTTTATCAGGGTCTAGCGAAATTGGATGATCCATCCATAAATCAGAATTTCCCATCCGTGGTTTTTATGCATCAAGATTTCAACATAGTTTAAGAAAAATCCTTCAATCCTATTTGAAAGGAGATGACATGATATTGAAAGACATTTTCCCATGACGGACATTGAAAGACATTGAAAGACATTTTCCCATGACGAAATCTCTCTATCCCACACCTTCTTCTAAAGTGAAGTTAAAGAGATTTTTTATACCGGGTTTTCAATTTTCACCTCAAATCATACCGTTGACGACGTGTGACACACAAACCGTGACATAAATTTCAGTTTCCATGACAGCTAACACGCTTGAGCTTTAAACATGTATGAAAGAATTTATTTTTAATCCATTTCAGCGATTGAGTGGGCTGGGATAAAAAAGGCCCTTTCTTCATAGAAACACGCTTGAGCTTCACATACAAACACACTTGAACTTCACATACAAACACGCTTCATAGACAGCTAACACGCTTGAGCTTTAAAGATGTATGAAAGAATTTATTTTTAATCCATTTCAACGATTGAGTGGGCTGGGGAAAAAAAAGGCCCTTTCTATGACAGCTAACACGCTTGAGCTTTAAAAATGTATCAAAGAATTTGTTTTTAATCCATTTCAGCGATTAAGTGGGCTGTGGAAAGAAAAAGCTCTTTCCATGATACCTAACACTCTTGAGCTTTAAAAATGTATGAAAGAATTTATTTTTAATCCATTTCAGCGATTGAGGGGGCTGGGAAACATTTTCTTAGAGCTCAGGGAAAAAAAAGGCTCTTTCCATGACACCTAACACTCTTGAGCTTTAAAAATGTATGAAACAATTTATTTTAAATCCATTTCAGCGATTGAGTGGGCTCGGAAAATTTTCTTAGAGCTCAGGGAATGTGTGTCCAGGTTGAATGCACAGCACACACGGATGGGTAGTCGAAACTCGAGTAGCTTAAATAAATATACGAAATTTGGGTCATCGAGTGGACTAGGAAAAATTCTCAGAGTTCTGGAAATAATTCTGAGTTCAAGCATGGGACATGAGAACAGAAATGTATTACAATCATCATGTCATCATTGTTTTCGAAAGCCAAAAGAATTCCTCATGAAAGAACATCTTTTTTTCCTGGTTGTGGGATGGAGTAGAGTTGCTGCATCTTGAACAACCCACACTGATCTGAACAGAAATATGAAATGTTTTTATAGATATAAGAAATGAACTGAAAGTGAAAGTAAAAATGAAATTGTATCGGCTGGAAATATTTCTTGGCTGTTGAATGGGGAAAATATTTCCAAAGCTGAAAAAAAAAAAAAAAAAAAAAATCTTTTTTTCTATTAAATTGATGTCTTCACTTTGTTTACTTTGGAATGGAGAAACCCAAAGACTATGACTCATCCTTTCTAAAACATACAATTCCTAGAATGAGTCATGGTCTATTTTTAGAAACAGGGAGACAACATTCCCACACAAAAGGGGGGTAGGGTTAATTTTTATCATGTCTAGAAGACATGATAAAAATTAACAAAAAGATTTTTTTTTTTTTTTTTTACATCTCAAATTTTTTTTTTCTGAGCTTTGAAAAATTTTTCCCAGTCGGCAACCAAGTGAAAATTCTACAGCCAAGACAATTTGGCTTTTACTTTCACTTTCATCGCTTTTCTATAAAAGTATTCCACGTTTTCTATTCAGAACCGTGCGGGCTATCCAAGGTGCAGCATGCTTTTTCTCTTTCTGTATCTCATCTGGACCTAGGACCACTCTTATAGAAAGAGCTTCTGTGAACACAAGTTTCTTTCCACTTTTTAATGTCTCACAGAATAGAAATCATTAATACGTTTAGGGGAAAATGTTTGCTGTTTGAAAAGCTAGGGTTTTCGTTTGGATTTCATCAGCAACCGTTTATCAGGTTCTAGCGAAATTGGATGATCCATCCATGGATCAGAATTTCCTATCTGTAATTTGGATGGATCAAGATTTCAACATAGTTTAAGAAAAATCCTTCAATCCTATTTGAAAAGAGATGTCATGATATTGAAAGACATTTTTCCATGACGGACATTGAAAGACATTTTCCCATGACTGACATTGAAAGACATTGAAAGACATTTTTCCATGACGAAATCTCTCTATCCCACAGCTTCTTCTAAACTGAACTTAAAGAGATTTTTCATACCGGGTTTTCAATTTTCACCTCAAACCATACCGTTGACGACGTGTGAGACACAAACCATGACATAAATTTCAGTTTCTATGACAGCTAACACGCTTGAGCTTTAAAAATGTATAAAAGAAGTTCTTTTAATCCATTTCAACGATTGAGTGGGCTCGGGAAAAAAAAGGCCCTTTCCATGACAGCTAACACGCTTGAGCTTTAAAAATGTATGAAAGAATTTATTTTTAATCCATTTCAGCGATTGAGTCTGCTGGGAAACATTTTCTTAGAGCTCAGGGGAAAAAAAGGCTCTTTCCATGACAGCTAGCACTCTTGAGGTTTAAAAATGTATGAAAGAATTTATTTTTAATCCATTTCAGCGATTGAGTCTGCTGGGAAACATTTTCTTAGAGCTCAGGGGAAAAAAAGGCTCTTTTCATGACAGCTAACACTCTTGAGCTTTAAAAATATAGGAACAAATTTATTTTTAATCCATTTCAGCGATTGAGTCTGCTGGGAAACATTTTCTTAGAGCTCAGGGAAAAAAAAGGTTCTTTCCATGACACCTAACACTCTTGAGCTTTAAAAATGTATGAAACAATTTATTTTAATCCATTTCAGGGATTGAGTGGGCTGGGAAACATTTTCTTAGAGCTCAGGGAATGTGTCTCCAGGTTGAATGCACAGCACACACGGATGGGAAGTCGAAACACGAGTGGCTTAAAAAAAAAATATACGAAAGTTGGGTTATCGAGCTGACTAGGAATTTTTTCAGAGTTCTGGAAATAATTCTGAGTTCAAGCATGGGACATGAGAACCGAAATGTATTACAATCATCATGTCATCATTGTTTTCGAAAGCCAAAAGAACATCTCATGAAAGAACATCTTTTTTTCCTGGTTGTGGGATGGAGTAGAGATGCTGCATCTTGAACAACCCACACTGATCTGAACAGAAAAATGAAATGTTCTTATAGATATAAGAAATGAATTGAAAGTGAAAGTAAAAATGAAATTGTATTGGCTGGAAATATTTCTTGGCTGTTGAATTGGAAAAATATTTCCAGAGCTATTAAAAGAAAAAAAAAAAAAACTCTTCCTTTTTTTTCTATTAATTTGATGTCTTCACTTTGTTTACTTTGGAATGGAGAAACCCAAATACTTTTTAAAACATATCCTTTTTAAAAACTTATCTTATAAACTTTAAACTCATCCTTTTTAAAACATATCATTCCTAGAATGAGTCATGGTCTATTTTTAGAAACAGTGAGACAACATTCCCACGCAAAAGGGGGTAGGGTTAATTTTTATCATGTCTAGAAGACATGATAAAAATTAACAAAAAGTTTTTTTTTTTTTTTTTTTTTTTTTTTACATCTCAGAATTTTTTTTCTGAGCTCCGAAAATTTTTTCCCAGTCGGTAACCAATTGAAAAATTTCCAATCGGCTTTTACTTTCACTTTCAACTCTTTTCTATAAAAGCATTCCACGTTTTCTGTTCAGAACCGTGCGGGCTCTCCATGGTGCAACATGCTTTTTTCTCTCTCTACCTCATCTGCAGCTAGGGTGTTTTTCCTTCTTCAAGAAGTGGAATTTTTTGGGAATACTTTACAATTTCACGAGCTAGCTGTTTCTTATATTTCGAGGAGATTTCAATGGAATTGTTTATAGATGTCATCTATTGCAGATGGGGAAAAAGTCTATACTGGATCGCTGGAGACATCTCATCCAGATAGGTCACGTTATATGTTTTCCTACACCTAAATAAACTGGACATGAGCCATCCTTTTGTTTTCTCATCCAACAAAGATAGACACTGCAGACCGTTTTGGGTTTTCACTCTTCGCGAAACGAGACGAGCCGCAGCGACACTTTGCGTTTTCTATGAGCGCAATATTGGATTACGTGAGCAGCTATTTTGTTTCCCATCTCACCCAGATAGGTCATGTTGTATTTTGTTTCATGCACCTAGCCAATTTTGGACATGAGCCATCCTTTTTTTTTTTTTTTTTTTTTTTTGTCTATCGAACCAAGATAGACTCTGGAGACAATTTTGTTTCTCAACGGAAAAGTAAATTTTCTGAATGGGTACCGGTGTTCGAATACTTTTGTGGCCGACTGTACGCGAAGCAGTCTATTTTCCTGAACTGCAAAAGTTAACAAGGGCGTATGTCCAGTCCTGCCCAACATGTCAAACAGTTAATTATATTAATTTCCGCCCGGCCGGGTTTCTAAATAGCATCGATTTAGTGGGCCCTTTCCCAAAAAGTCAGTTAAATAAAAGTCGGTATCTCCTTGTTATGGTTGATCATTTTAGTAAGTGGACCGAAATTGTTCCCTTAAAACGAGCCTCCGCGAAATTAGTTACTGATTCTATTTTAAATAAATATATATTAAAATACGGGGCGCCCCTAAAAGTTATATCGGATAATGGTCCTCAATTTGTAAGTAATATATTTGAAGACATGTGCCAAAAACTGGGCATACGTCATTTAAAAATGGTCCCGTATCGGCCGCAATCAAATAAAGCGGAACGAGTCAATAGAAATATAGTGAAAATTATCCGTAGTTATGTTAAAAATTTTCATAAAAGCTGGGATAACTATGTCAATGAATTAGCTTTCGCCCTTAGGACCGCAAAACATGATACAACGGGCAAAACTCCTGCTGAGTTATTTTTAGGCAGAAAGATTATAACGCCGTTAGATAAATTATTTTATGTTCAACAAAGAGCCCCAGAATTTAAAATGGGTGATATAGAAAAATTAGTTAAAGAAGCAAAAAAGAACACTGAAGTAGCACAGAGAAAACAAAAACTTTATTACGATATGAAACGACGGGGAGTAACTTATAAAGTAGGAGATGAAGTATTAAAAATTAAGCATTCACTTTCTTCAGCACCAGAAGATAAAACCGCCAAATTTTTTCCACGGTTTGAAGGACCATATGTCATAGAAAAAATAACTCAGGCTGTAGTGGTGTTAAAAGCCAGGAATGGTGAAACATGCTCCGCAAACATTGACCAGATAAAACCATTCTATGACCGTAATAAAATGCAAATATTTAAAGATCTTTTGCAGGATCCGGCACGGCAGGCACAAGCTCCAGAGGTGGAACAACGACACTCACAAGGGCAAGCCATTAGGAGGCAGGAGCAATTGAAAAGAAAGTTTCCCCGTTGGAAAATTGAAGGTAACAAGAAAAAGAAGCCGTTCCACCGACCAGAAAAGAGAGCACACGACCACCCCCAGAATGAAGAAGGGAGAAGTACGACGAATGCAAAGAGAGCCAGGAGAAATAACGGCAACTATAACCCGGCTCACAAACGGAAGATCTAACCATCGGACAGGAGTCTACGCAGCAAATGTCGACAAATTGCGGAAGGAACACCAGCTGCGGAGGCAAAGAAATAAGGAAAATTTGAACGGCCAGCAACGAGATCCAAGCAGGAACGAGAGAGAAGTGTCCCGGTTCCGCCAAGACCAGCTGCCATCAAACGGCCAAGACCACAGACAGAGGCTAAAAAGAAGGTCTTCAAGGGTGACCGAACTGGAAGGGAAAGAAAGCTCATAGAGGAAGGAACTGAAGGGCGAACCCGCACAAGAAGGAAGATAAACCAAACGCTAGTCTTTGCTACCTTCCAGGACTGGACAGAAAAAAGAATGTCCGAATATCACAAAGATAAGTAAAACTTTATGTTACTTTGCAACCTTAAGTTAATCTTTCATTCTTACTGCAAGTGGCAGAATTCACGACGTTTTACCTCATGTGAGGTCTACCTTTATTGCCAAAAAGGCGAGAAATGAGCTGTTACCTATTTTGTTTTTCAATTATATGTTTTGTTTTTCAATTATATGTTTCAATTATATGTATTATGTTTTTCAATTACTCGCGAGTAAAACTAAAATTAATATATAATAGGAATGTGTAAATACTTGAATATTGTAAAAGTTACTGTATAAAATTTTATTTAAAAGATTCTGGCAAGAAAGAAGTTTAAGTCTGAAAGACTTTTGAAATGTAGTATTTCAATGTAGAAGAATTGGCACTTACTTGGAAAAGAATAGAAGTTAACAATGTACTACTAATGTATGTTTTAAAATGCGTTAACGGCATTTTATAACGGCATGTTAATATGCCCTTATATACAATGTGAAATATTATTTTAAACGTTAAGAAATACTGTGATATGTTAAAAGTGAAAGTAATGCCAAAAATGTTTTAACTTATTCGTGTGACTGTAAAAAGAGAAAATTATTGTGAATATGTGTTAAAGGTTGAATGAATGTAGTTAGGCTCTCTGACGCTACACTTTTGAGTTAGCCACTTTCAGAATAGTACCTCAGGGTTTAGAGATGAATATAAGGTGTGTTATGAGGTCTTGTTATGTTGAATTTTAACACGTTAGTGTTTTGATTGCAGGCGGTAGTGTTGAACACTTGTACATAAACACGTTCGTGTTTGGTGTTTTCTTTTACAACACATGTCAGAGAGCACGGGGAGAGAATTAAATAAAGTCATGAATGAAATAAGAATGTTAAGAGAAATATAAGTATTCATGTTACTTGCCATTTAATTGTGCAACATTTCATTAAACTAGTTTTCCTTCCAGATTTCTGGAAGGAACCAGATTTCAACTAAGAGCTCCTGTTTAGATGCAGTAGAGATGAAAAGTAATTGTCCATGAAGTTGATAATGTAAAAAACGATTTTTTTTTAATTTCTAGTTTCTAGTGAGAAATGTTTGTAAAAGATTGGCCTCGCGTTAGATGCTAGAGCTAAAAGTTTTCAACAAGGTCGTTTTAGACCTCAGTTTCAAACTAATTAACTCTGGCGGGAAGTATGTAAGGATCTTAAGTTTTACTAACGTTTATTTTATTTTAAATCTTTACTATCACTTCTTATTTTCTACTTCCGGCCAGAATTTAACTTATTTATGCAAATTTGTCTTGCGAACGCCAAGTACTTAAGTTGTGGCTTTTTGCCAAGCAAGAGAGAAGAAGGAGTGATTAGGAGCAGGCCGCTTGCCATAGCACTTTTACTCGGTTGCTGGTTGCCTTCCAGGCCAGAGGTTTAATCCTCTTGATAATTTTAAACGTATTGTAGTGTTAACAGTTCTCTGTACTACATACGGCTTCCTGTTAATATACGGCCAATCTTCCACGTAGGCCCTTGTTTATTATTCCAAAGTTAAGTTTGAGTTTAGTTAAATATTTTTATATTCTTACGTTCAGACCACAAGTAGTTGGTCTCTGTATTCCGAAGTCCGGAAATCATTGTAAAGAGAGAAAAATAAAGGGTTTCGTATACCCTTCCTGGGTATCTTGTCTACTTCCCACATTTATTGAACATAGCTTTAGTAAGCTCCCTGTTCCGAGTCAGGTCATTTAATGTTCTTCAAAGCAAGTAAGGAGAAACACTGAACCTGATAAAACCTCCCGAAAGTAGGGTGTACAGAGCAATGCTAGTCTGTGTTGTCACTGTTCGTAAGGAGAAACGTCGAACTGAGTTCTGGGGCGTCTGCATTCACCGGCTGGACTCTGTACGGACTCGAATGGAAGCTTTTGCCACACACACCATATAGCTCCGACATCTCTCCTTTGGGTGTCTACCTTTCTTCACACCTGCAGCTAAATCTTGCTGGTGTTATTCCACAGGACGTCCGAAATGAGGTGGATCAGCTTGTGCACTCTAGACCACCAAATTTCAAGGCCGAAGGCTTTGAAAAACTACCAAAACGTTGGCTGAAAATCCTAGATTTGGGTGGTCATTGCTCTACCCGGACTAAAAGTACTGCTTTCATGATTTTTTCTAACTTTATTATGAAAGATATGGTCTGTTAATTGTTTATTCATAATCATGCATATAAAATAGTCTTCCATCACGGAAATGGATAAATTATTTTGAAATAATTTCAGAATCTTTTAAAAATGCATAAAGATTTCATACGGACCTTCAAAGCACACAGAAAAACTTACATTACTTAATTCACATTGCCCTTAAGAGTTATAAAACTAAGGATAAGTTCTTCCGTATACAGATTGTTTCAAAACGATTGCGGAATCAAATGGCTTCTGAATCTGTAGTAGATTCACGGTTACAATTCAAGAAATGAAACCAACAGAGAAGAGATTATTTTTGGACTGATCTTTCCAATAAAGCCATATACAACAACAAATAAAGAAGATTTCCAAGTCATTATAATTTTAGTAATGTGACAACTTTTGGTAAAGATATGCGCTTTATATGAATGAGCCCGACGACTGTGAAAGTTAAAAATTTACCTTTACAGTCGAATTAATCAAATAGCAAAAATTAATCTACCTTCAGAGGATTAAAATCAATTTAAATATAATATGTTGAAATTTAGAAGCGTCATTGAAAAAGTATCTAATTATGTTACACATATTACGTTTTCTCAATCAAATTTTAAGTCAACTTGTAAGTCTGAGAAACTCCGAAACAGAAACACTGGCTTTGAATTCCCATTCGTAGATATTTTATAATTCAGAATTCTGTATCCCATCATATTAAATATCTCTAAGATCTTTAAAATTTATGATATCATTTCGGATGAAAGGGATGTAAATCATGCACTTTTAACAATTTTTTGACAGCCAGGTTTTTTTTTTTTTTTAATTTAAAAAATATATCCCTTCACTCTTCAAAAAGAAGTATTTAATAATATATGAAAGGTTAGCTAAAGTTTAAAAATTTCAAGCTTGCACTATATGGTATTTTCTCCCTTCTTTTTGCATGCCTTCGTGATGTAACGGTTAGCACACTCGGCGCGTATTCGAGAGGTCTAGGTTCGAGTCCCGGCGAGGGCAATGCTCATTTTTCACGTCTCCTAATTCCAAAAACACTTACAACTAAAAGGTGGTGGCGCCCAAACTAAAAGGTGGTGGATGATGATTCTTCACCACTAGGATTCGACGAATGGGTCCTCTAATCCGCAGTCGCCGTTTTAAAATGGGTTGTTTTCTTTCTCCTTTCTGCATACCTTTGTGATGTAACGGTTAGCACACTCGGCGCGTATTCGAGAGGTCCAGGTTCGAGTTCCGGCGACGGCATTGCTTATTTTTCATGTCTCCTACTTAAAAATTAGTTAATGTCGCTACAGCACACTTTACTCAAATATGGCCCACTATTAAAATTTGTGCAATCTCAGAGCCTACATTATTTTTTTCATTTCGTTTCATTCGTAAGAGATGTTTAGCCGGGCGATCGTTTGGAATCTCCTTTTTCACATGTAGCAATAGTAAATTTTCAAATAAAGTCATTATATATCAATAAATTTAAAAATAATGCAAACAAATGTGTCAGACAAAAGCAATAATAATTCTAGTGCAGACATTGGTTTGGATGATATCATACCTTAAATAATTTTTATCAAAAGTCGATGCTTTAAGTCTCTACCAAAACTTAATGCACTAAATACAAGTATTCATACAGGCTTGTGTAATTTTACACACGCTGACACATCCATAAAAGGCCTTATCCGGCCTTTATTTTACAACTGTTGGTCATAGACATATGTTCCAAGAGTGTTTTAAATGTTAAAAATCTTTATGTTTTGTATTTTTAAAGTTTAAAAACATTAGTTTTGGGAATTTACAAAATCTAACTTTTGATAGGATCCACTAGATTCTGTAGACCCTGTAGAAAGCATTTACATTTATTCTAAAAATAAAATACAAAACGATCGAGTTGTCAAAATTTAGCAAGATATTTTTATATCGAAATTTGAACCTTTGCTAGCTTTCTTTTTCCCCCGTTTTGGACGGGGATTCAGTTAAAATAAATTAGAATAATTCGAAGTTGACTTTTTCTCTTTAATCACCGATATTCTTTGGCGATTGCTAGTGTGTAAGTATTTTCATTTATAATTTTTTACATTTAGAAGTGCAAAGGTATTTCCATTCAAATAGCTTACAAGTTTTTAATTGCTAAAAATGTGTTAGTAATATTCACATGCAATTATAGTACTTTAGGATCATAAAGGAATAGTCAAAAAAAAAATTCGTTCGCCTAGAAATAACTTTAAATTTTAATTTGTGCAATTAACATTATGAATTAGCTGTATGCTACTACTGAATTCTGTTTTCTAAAACACGAATTGTTTACTTTTCTTTGAATAAAATCCTTCTTTGGGGAAAAATGTGCACTGATCAAAACGTTTCATAGCTCTCTACATAGTAATGCTCGTCAATTAATGCATTAAAATCAGAATTTTTTAAGCTGATATATGTCATTAATCATTTATCATTACGCGCTAATTTAATTTCTTCACATTTCAATTTGTGTGCAACCTAGAACGTGATCTCTAAACCTGAATATATCGATAAGTTTTTTCCGAGCTTAAATCACTCTTTATACTTTATTTTTGAAAGAGATTATAATAAACTTTCATCTGAATATAATTCTAAGGACAGGAGGGTCTTATATAAATTTAGATTTCGCAAATTTTATAAAACAGATTTTTTTTATTTCCGTTGTCACAATACAAATATGTTCCTTGTTAAAGCATTGGAAATTTACGTCGATGATCAACTGTAACAAAAATAAAGGTTGCATAAAGACTTTTAATGATTTGTTATATATTTATTTTCAGATGGGTACAGAAAATAGTCATCAGTAATTTCCCTAACTTAGATTATACGTTCCTTAGTAACAACTTCTTCTCATGTGAATTAAAATAAGATTCCCCTCTGCAAGATAATACCAATATTATAGATTTGTATGTTAGACGTACGATTGCATTCCTCTTATAAAGCAATTTTTCTTGCATGCAAATGAAAACTTAATGGGAGCATAATTATCTAATTTCATGCTTTCTTAAGTTATACTGCGTTCTTACGCTCATTAAATTTGTCTCAGAAAGTTAAAATTCTCTGCTTCACTATTCTATTACAGACTGTTTCGAAAGAATTGTGTGATTAAATATATCTTGAACAGCTGATAGAAGATATACGAGTCTTATTTAAAAAAATGGATCAATGGGCTCGGTAATTTTTATGATACCTCTGATGAAACATACGAAAATATGTGAAAATCTCATTTTTGTACGAACTCTCTGAGAAACAAATGAGTCATTAAAAATTTGCTTGTCCAATCAGTTAAGCAAAAAATATAGCAACACCTTTCTATTCAGATTCCATAAAATCTATCTATCAAAACAATAAAAATAAATTTACTAAGTTAAGAATTAAAAGGTAGAAACTCGAAATATTGAATTAAATGGATTTAGTTTTAAAATGAATTGTTTCATACAACCCTGCCAAGCGACAAAAAAGGGAAAATGTTGCTTTATGGCATTATTTTCTCATGAATGAATGATGTCTGGAGATTTTTATGCAAGATTGAGAAAGATTTAATTAGTCATCCCATAACACCCGTAAAGGTGCAACATTTTCAGCAGATCTTTTATGTTCAAAACATGCAACAAATAGTTCCCCCAAATGGAATGAGAGCAATTTCTGTTCTGACAGGAAACGAAGTTTGTTTAGTAAAAATAGCACTTAATATCTGATAATAAAAGGATTCCATTAATTACACCAAGATATTTCAATCAAAGTTTTAGATACGTCTATAAAGATATTGCTAAACATAGCAGTGCATAAATATAGTTATAAACAGTTCAAGTTTCAAATACAAATGTTCTAAAACATGTATTTTATATGAATGAAACATAAATATATAATAAAGAGTTTGATATTCACATTTATAAAGATTCTAAACTTTTCAAAATTTCATGCACCATAATTTAATTTTCCACAAGCTGTACTATAACCGTTTTCAATTACAGTGTTTTAAATCATGTAATTCGGCCAGTTTTTTTGGCATTAGAATTTTTCTTAAATATGCTTAGAAAAGGAGAACTTTTTATTGATTACAACTTTGTACCTGGAGATTCCCCTGTAAAATCTAAAATTATATACATTTTCCCTGGTAAGTCATCTGACCAAAACAGTTAAAAGTGCTAATTTATTTTCATTAATTAAACGCTTGAGTGACCAGCCCCCAAAATTAGTTATTATAAAAATGAAAATGCACAGAATGATTTTAATGAGTCCATCTAGTGTAATATCACAGATCCAGCTAATAATTATTAATAATAATAATGAGAAATAACTGCATTTATTGCTATTTAGTTGCTCAATTCACAGTGAGTCAGAGAGATTAAATGGGAAAGAAAATTTAAATAGCTTACGCTTTGCCGAATGGCAACTCACTGGATCATAGATGATAAAAGTATTTTATTTCGGGTAATGACTAAGTTTTCTTTTAAAACATTGAATGTGTTGATTAAATTTGAACGACACATTATCTTACGCTTTGCCGAGTGACAACACATCGCTTTTAACACATTGCTTAGTCTGTTAAACAAAAATTCATTACATTTAAATTGAATATCACATATACTTTTGTAGAGACATTAGGTATTTTTGGAAGCAGAAGACGTGAAAAATGAGCAATGCGCTCGCCGAGACTGGAACCACGGACCTCTCAAATACGCGTTGAGCTTGCTGACCACTACACCACGAAGTCATGCTAAGAAAGCGGGAGAAACACCTTATACTTTTAAAAAATCGAAATTCAAAATTAGAGCTTCGAGAAGTCAAAATTTTATAGCGTGTCGCCGTTCCTCTACAATATAAGGAACGCACAAACAGAAAGATTCTTCATGATTTAATAATAATTAGATTTGAATCATGATTCTAGGTCAAAACGTAATGAAAAGATACTTCATCGAGCAATCTCCTTAAAATATGTAGGAACCTGCGTTAAATTTCTTATATGCTATTGCGACTAGGCGCTTGACAATAAGCGTGTAAAGTACAACAAGTAGAATATTACTCTTTCTGAATCAAAAGTCTGAGTTACTGTGTTCTGCTTTGAAACTCAATATTTCGCAAGAATACCTTTTCAAGAGTTTCACAACAGCATGTCTTAAAAAAGAAAAGAATTTCTTTCTAGAACATCCTTAAGAAAAAAGGCAATGCCTTGGAAAAGAAAATATTCTTTTCAAAGAATTGTTCTTTAAAAGAATTGTTTAAAGGAAATTTATCAGAATTGCTATGTCAAAGTCAGAATAAATTTATTAGAATTTCTATAACAAATTTAGCAACTTTCGTGCTCAATATTTTGTAATTAGACATTTTTTGTCACGGCAGAAATGTTATGTGGCTTTGAAATGCCTATTAATGGTAGGTTTTAATTACTTGCATTAGGTTAGCTTCTTTTTAGTAGAAACGTGTACGATTCCATTAAATATTTTTATTAATCCTAAAATAACAATTTTCTACTCTAATAATCCAGTAAACACGAACACCAGATGAATGGAAGAATACTACATGTCGGATTTTAAAAGATAAAAACCGCAGACGTGTTATACTTGGAGCGTATTCAGAAAATATTTGCAAATAATTTTATTCAATTTTAGTGTAAGACTAAGAATTCTCTAAATAACGTGACACTCTGGCATAAATTGAATCTACATAAGGTTCCAGAAAATTCTGACATGATTTGAAGCAACAAAATTTGGCACACTAATTGTAAATACTCGGCGTTTACTGAAAATATCGCTTGAAGCAAGAGAAAATGGTCCCGTGATTATGCATACATAATATTTCTTGAAAACTTTTAAGCTTATTTTTATAGTAAAACCAAGAAATAAAACTAAGTCAACGGGAAAAAAATTAGTCATTTTAGATGAGGAAGATTTAAAGAACTCTGCAAAAAAGTACTCAAGATTTTAGGAATATTTCTGAAGAATGTAGGCGTTAATTTTACTTTAAGGTACTGTATTCTTTGCTTATGTAACTCTTTTTGTAGTGATCCGTAACAGTTCATCCACACAACAATTACGATTAATATGCCTAACTATAATCAAAATCTTTCAACGTATGCTGTAAAATCAGAATGGTATAATTAAATAGATTGATAAATCGTCAAAATATCGAGATCGATGCATAATAGACTGAGATCAAAAGATTTGAATAATTAAATGTAATACAAAAAAAAAAAAAAAAAAAAAAAAAAAAAAAAAAAAAAAGAAGACTAAAAGTGCCCAAATTTTAACGGTCGCCCAAAAAGGTTTGTTAAGGCTTTTCTACTCTTTCTCTCAGCTCGAAGTCTGCCAGTCTGATGTTGCATTCACTCCAGTTAACCCATTTCTTTTTGTCTATTTAGCTTGATTGATAAACATCATTTTCTTCGCACTTATTCCATACACAATTCAATAGCAAATTATAAACAGTTTAAAAGCAGCGTGTTTTTACAATTCCCAATGAAGTGTTAAGTGCTGGCATACATTTTTCTTCAGTGTTTACATTTTTCTTCAGTTTATTGTGTTAAATTTATTTATTAAATATCAAGTTTTTTGTACTTACGCCACACAAAATTCAAATGAATAGCAAAATCACAAAATATTTAAAAACAGCATATCTTTAGAATTTCCGATATACATTTGCGCACGCTAGAGAAAACAATATTTTGATCCCGTACAGTTTTGCTGTTGTTCACTTTCAAATAAAATTTATTAAAGTTTTTTAAAATATGAAATATAAAATTCGAAATTCAAAATTTCGGCTTCTAGCTGCACATGATCGGGTGGACGACTGCGTTATTCAAACTTCGATGGCCCTAGGTACAGTCGTTTTTTTGCAGTGCGAGAAACATGCATAGATTCATGCAGATTCTTCATTATTTAATTTCTTTAAAATAATACAAGGCAGTAGTATTTCGTGGCAACGATCTGAAAAGTGATTCAGACTTTTAAAGTGTTACGTCACCAAATCCCTTAACCCATTCGTTCTAATTCCCTTTTGGCCTAAAAATTGAGCTTTATTTCCTCTAAATACTCGTTATGATACTGTATTGCACCAGGAGTGTCGCCTATGCTGTGGCAAACCGCTCTCTAAAAAATGGTGAATTCGTCAGACTTTCACGCACCTCGTGATTCTGCACTGAACTAATTCTGAAATATTTCCTTTCACTCCTCGTGATGGTGAATCCTATTTTAATAGCAAATTCAAGTTATTCATAAGCGTAGCAACATGACTGATCGTCTATATTAGGTTTTTTTTTTTTTTTTTTTTTTTTTTTTTTATGTCTCAAGAAAGCAAAAGTCAGTTTACACTGAAATATAATCACAAATGATATCATTATTACACCAGAATCTGCCGAGACCAGATCCTTTCTACTAATACTGATGACATCGAATTCGGGTTTGGGTTCAAATTTATGTTCGTAAAAAAACTTCTTCGGTACCCTAGTTGTCCTTTTATGTTTAGATTAATGGCTAATTTAATGACTAATGAACATCCTATTTGGAATAAACGATTTAAATTATTTTTATAACGGAATGGGTATAAACTCACGAGATTCACAATCTGACAATAAATATCCGAATCTTGTCAGCTTTTTAAAATTATGCAAAGTCTCAAACACGGAATTATATGGTCAAATATAGTCACGTATATTTTTCCTCCCCTAGTTTTTATTAATTTAGAGTTCCTTCCCCTTTTTTAAACGAACAGAATGCTTGCATATTTTTGTGCATTGATACAGTCTAACAAAACATTCTAACTGATTGCAAAAAAAAAAAAAAAAAAAAATATCTTCATCGCTTCCATAGAATTTCACGTAATTTGCAATCTGTATTTTGAAATAAAGTTATCGAATTCTTTACGTATTACTCAGGTTTGTGAATATCTATTAGTACTTTATACATATTTACATAAAAGCAAAATTTTGCTACTATTTACTTTCGATTATCATGCAGACTGCAGTTTTCAGTTTACTTGCATAACTAGACACAGCACACTATATAAAGGCTATCTACCTAAGACAGGAATGTCTATTGGAGGAATTTTACCTTGTTTGGTAGTTATTCGAACCCTTGTCGAACTGCAATAGTTTTAATTAATCGGTCGCTACTGAGCTCACATTTTTTTACAATTCTCAACTTAACACTTTTATTCAATTCGGTAACAGCTGTAAAAAAATTATTAATATTATTATTCTTACTTCCTTGCGCGACGTAAAGAAAGTGTTACAATTACGAAAAATTTCGGGTATCATATTTCAACTAAAATATCCATTTTGACCACTCGTGAATCCATTTGAACGATATTTTTGCTTGACATCTGTACGTACGAGTAGAATAAAAGACTGTTTTTACTTCCTTGTACGAAGTAAAGGAAATATTGTAATGGCAAAAATTTTCGGGTATCACATTTAGAAGAAAATTTCCATTTCAACAGCACTCGAAAGCATTTGAACGATGTTTTTGCGTGGCATGTGTAAGTACAGACAGAATAAATAAATGTTTTTGCCAAAAAGTTTTGTAAAATGAATTTTAAACGGATTCAGAAGAGACTTTTTCTAGATCTCTGTAAATACGTACGAATGCATGTATCTCGCATAACTCAAGAACGAGTAGCCGTAGAATATTGACATTTTGTATGTGGGACTACTTTAACATGCAGTTGTGCACCTGCAATTGGCTGCACGTATCTAAATATGTGTATTCCTACTATGTTACCTGGCTTGGTGACCTGAGTTTTTATTCTTATATGTTGGTAAATTGCGCATATTTTGCTTTAAAAATGATTGAATTATATTGTTTTTATGTTCCCGTTAAGGTCTGTATGTCTTTAGTTAACCTGCATGCAATAGTTGCAGATTTATCAACAATTTAAAAGTAGCAAGTTCACCCTAATGAACCACCATTTTTTACATTTGAAACTCAATAAAAGGGTGAATTAAGTCAATTTCTGCACCTTCAATGTCTTTCTGCCGACTGTGACCAAAAAAGTAAACTTTCAATTTTGTGCACCGAAAAATCTACCTTCCCGCTGGCCGAATTGCTTGTTTTTGCGTAGAAACTCCAATTTTAATTGTAAAAATTGTTTTAACTGTATTTGCTGTTTTATATTTTTCGATTTTTAATAAAGATATTTTGAGGTTTTATGTATGCGCGAATGAGAACTGAATTAATTGAATGAGAAATATATCTCTAATGAAATTCGTGGAAATAAGTTTAAATGAAATACAGTAAAAAATGCGTATAATTTAAAAGGCGACACAAGGAAGTCATGTGGTGTCCACATCAGATTTCTTCCAAAACGGATTATAAAATGGATTCAAAAGTGATTTTTTTCGCGCTGTTTGTATATACGTACGTACGTATGTATTTATCTCGCATAACTCCAGAACGAGCAGACTCAGAACGTTGAAATTTTGTACATGGAACTGCTATAATATTTAGTTATATGCCCCCCTTTCCGATTGTAATCGGTCACACCAAACGTATATAAATTTATGTATATATATACATATATATATACTCACTCTGTTACCCGGGTCGTTGCGCTCAATTTTCTATTTTTCTATGTTGGTAAAATGTACACTTTTTTTACATTGAATTATGCTGTTCTTATGTATGCTTTTAATAAATCTGCGTGCAATAGTTGCGGAATTATCAAAACTTTGAAAGTTGTTTAAGTGATTTTAAGCCTAATATGGCCTCCATTTCTTAACGTTTGAAACTCTTAGTAGAATAGTGAATCAGTCAGTTTGGGCACCAACTTCACTGTCTTTTTGACAAGAGGGACCAAACGTAGACTTTCAGTTTTGCGCACCAAAAAATCTGTATTCTTGCCCGCTGGTCGAATCGCTTTTTTTTTTTTTTTTTTTTGTAAAAACTCTAATTTTAATTCTTAAAGTTTTTTTAACTGTTTTTAACTGTATTTGGTGTTGTATATTTTTCTGTATTTTACAATTTTTAATGAAGGTACTTTGAGTTTTATGTATTTTTGCCTCCCCGTAAAGTGAGAACTCAATTAATTGAATGAGAAATATACCTGTAATGAAATTCGAGGAAATAAGTTTAAATAAAATGCAGCAAAATGTGTGTATAACTTAAAAGGCCATGTCAGACGTAATAGGCCATATCACCATGGCCTTAATAGGCCATGATGTTGTCCATATCAGACTTTTTTTTTTATTTTGTCATCATAATTTAATCCGTAATCGGTTTACTGTTTAAAACATCAAACATATATCGTTTGAAAGTGAATTTGCAATACGAAACTTTCTTCTACAAAAACTGATTTTCATGGTTTCGTTGAATTCTGGTTCATTTCCAAACCCTAAATTTCTTATTTACTGCTTTAGTTTATTAAATGAGTATTTTTTGGCCAAAAAAGTCTATCTTTTTGAATAAACTATTACTAAAGTGTGGAAAATGAAAGTTGGAAACAAATATATTGCTAACCATAACGAATGAACAAAATAAAACAAAAAATAAATGATACATTGTAAGGTATTTCTCCGGTTGCAGCGTGCCTTTATTGGGTAACCGGAAGCACATCCGACTAGGAATTGGTAAGTAAGGAATTTGAATTCTAACAAAGGCACCGATAATCTATAATATTATCTGACTTCAAAAATTCTAAAAGACTCTACCATGGCACGCGAGTTAAAATGTGGAGGACGATAATGTTTCACCTCCAGAATTTGGCAATTGGACCCCTTCCTCCAAAACTTTCACGTGGAGGATAATATAAAGGATTTTCTCCTTCCTTACAGCGCACCTTTATGTATAATTGGAAGCATATCTATCTAGTAATCTAGAGGCCCAGGGTTGGAATTCTGGAGAAGACATTGTTGATGTATAACGTTCCCTAATTTATAATATTCTAAAGGACCCTACAGCACGAATAAATGCATGACAATTATGAATCTGCCTGAATCTACTTATTTACGACTTTACATTTTCATTCTAAGAATCGATCATGTGATAATTTTAAAAAATTCAAAACTATGGAAAATTACCGGAAAGCGCTGCTTTTACAAATATTGTTATACTTGTAAATAAAATGTATTTGCTTCTTTACAGAATTTTAGGAATTAATTTATAATCACTGTGTATTCTTACATGAGCACTATTTTTTTTTTATTAAAAATAATGGAAGTTTAAGACTGACAGACTTTCTTTGCAAAAACCAATAATTATTAGGAATTAGAAAACCTAATTTTCTGTTAGTGTTTCAAACTCTGTTTAGTAAAATTTATTTTATTCCATAGGAATAAGTAACCTGATTACTATATAAACTGTATTTATTGCTAAAATTAAAAATAATTTTCAATATTAGGGATACTTTTTTACACCAAAAAATGTCTGAATATTAATAACTACCCACATGCATAATGAATAATATAATATTCACTGATTTTAAATTTTACAATAAGAGAAAATTTTGTATAAAATATGCTGAATAACAATCATTGCAAACGACAGCCCGTTAGTTTTTCATCTAAATTCTTGATTTTTATTCACTTTGAATAAAAGAGTAAACATGTTTATCGCATTTCTGTTACAGAACCTAAACGTCAAAATCTTTGCGTTGAATATTTATGAAACGAAATCCAGCCCAAAGAATTCTACTTACTATCCACCATTTCTATTTCACAAGAAAGCAATGGTATTTAGTATTCGCCCCGTTCAAAAGTTTCCAAAACTTCGTCCGTAACTGGGGTATACTTTAGGATTGCGTATGTCTCTTGCAGCGTTATTGTTCGTCAGAAGCAATGAATAGAATGCTGCAAGAGTCGTGACTAATGTGCCCAGAAACGTTGTGACAATTTCTGAATGCAGTGCGGAGCTCTATTAAGTCTGAGAGAAATGCGAAATAAAACATTTCCCAAATTCTAAAGAAAAGATAGCTGGATAAACAAATTGAGAGGAAGAGTTCTTTCAAAATATCCAGTTTCTTCTAGGAATAGAAACTGGAACGTAAACACTAGAATTGCGAATCTCTTGCATCATTAAAAGCTTTATTCATTTAATTTAAATCTCTTTCAAAAGTCAGAAATTACAAAATCTTTCGTATAAATATCAAGCGTGTAATAAAATTTTAAAGATTTCTGGAGCTGAAATATCCTTGTGAAAATCTGCCGTAGTTACACATATTGAACTAATAGAATATAGACCAAATGATGTGATCGCAGATAACAGTGTAATCTTAAGGTACCATTAAATGCACTTTGAACTAATATACAACATTTTAAGTTTTTTAAATCAAATATTAAAATTTAACAAGTCAATTAGTTTTCAAGGTACACTAACACAATCACCACAGATGTGCATAAAATTTGGAGGAGTTAATGTTATTATTAATGTTAATGTTAAATTTGGAGGAGTTAATGTTGGCAAGGAGAAAAATCTAAACCTGTGAAAGACCAATAAGCTATTCCCAAAATCGATGAGAAATAAAGAGTTTTGAATATGAGAAAAGGGGAATATTTACCGTCAGAAAAAAGTATAAATCAATTTAGAGGATAATCATTGACTTAACTATGGAAAACAAACCAAAGAAAATTTTCAAAATTTGAACATAGTTCCAATGGTGAAACTTTACGACATAAAAATTATGATATGTGGGTATATGGTGCCTGCTGAAGCTGCAATCCTATGTTCATTGACGATAATCTATCAGTACAAAGTGCATTGATATTTTTAAATGAGATTTGAATTCATTTACCCCCAAAAAATTTTGTATAATAATTCCAAAGCATACTGTTAATGTAGGTATGACTCTCGGGTTCTTAAAATACTTTCACCCCCGCACGAATGTTTGAACTTTTTAAACTAGCTTCTTTATTTTTGTAAAACTTTTCTAGTGCCACAAATGAGCTAGGTAGTGAAAACTTCATAAGAATGCATACTATGTTATAGCTTCAGTGTAATCCAATACCTCAGTGTAATTCAAGTAGCGACAGTATAATACACTGAAGTGACAAATGTCATGGGATAGCAATATGCAAATATACAGATGGCAGTAGTATCGCTTGGAAAATGTATAAATGCGAAGTGCTTTGGCAAGGCTTTCATTTGTGTTCAAGTTATTCACGTGAAGAGGCTTTGACGTAATTATGGCCGCACGACGAGAATTAACAGACTTTGAACGCGGAATGGTAGTTGGAGTTAGACGCATGGGTCATTCCATTTCGGATATCGTTAGAGAATTCAATATTCCGAGATTCACAGTGTCAAGAGTGTGCCGAGAGTATCTAATTTCAGGCATAACATCCCACCATGGACAGCGAAGTAGCCGACCACCTGCACTTAAAGACCGAGACCAGCGACGCCTGCGTAGAGCAGTCAATGTTCACAGACAAGCAACACTGCGTCAAATAACCGCAGAAATCAATGTGGGACGTAAGAAGGACGTGTCCGATAGGACAGTGCGGCGAAATTTGTCTTCCTTGGGCTATGCCAGCAGAAGACCGACTCGAGTGCCTTTACTGACAGCACGACATCGCCTGCAGCGACTCTCGTGGGCTCGTGAGCATATCGGTTGGTCCCTAAACGAATGGAAAACCGTGGCTTGGTCAGATGATCACGATTTCAGTTGGTAAGAGCTGATGGTAGGGTTCGAGTGTGGCGCAGACACCACGAAGCCATGGACCCAAGATGTCAACAAGGCACTGTTCAAGCTGGTGGTGGTTCCATAATGGTCTGGGCTGTTTTGACATGGCATGCACTCGGTCCTATGATGCAACTGAACCGATCATTGACTGGAAATGGATACCTTCAGCTACTTGGAGATCACTTACAGCCATTCATGGACTTCACGTACTCAAACAACGATGGGATTTTTATGGATGACAATGCGCCATGTCACCGGGCCACAATTGTTCCCGATTGGTTAGAAGAACAATCTGGACAATTCCAGCGAATGATCTGGCCACCTAGATCGCCAGACATGAATCCCATCGAACATTTATGGGACATCATCGACAGGTCAGTTCGTGCCCAAAACCCTGCACCGTCAACAATTTCAAAATTATGAACTCTAGAGAGACAGCATGGCTCAATATTCCTGCAGGGGACTTCCAACGACTTGTTGAGTCCATGCCACGTCGAGTTGCTGCACTTCGCCGGGCAAAAAAAGGACCGACAAAATATTAGGAGGTATCCCATGACTTTTGTCACTTCAGTGTAGATAGTCTTATTTCAGCAATTTTGCTTTCGTCAGTTCCTAGTTCATATAATAGGCAACACGCTAATAACCGCACTGTCATAAAAACAACCATTTCAGATCAGAATGTTTTCATTTAAAATCAAAATCAGAACAACAGAAGTAAGCACCAGTACTTCAGTAGTAATTACACGGATTCTTAAAATCGATAAGCAAAAAAATGCACGTAAACTCGCAATGAATCAAGTAAAAACAAAACAGTAAAACACCTGGAACATGATTTAAGATGTCCGCTCTGTCATCTAACAGCATCGCTCTTCAGTCGTCCGAAAGTTTTGCTTGTGATAGCGAGTAATCAGCTCCCGAAAAACAAGGAATATTTTACGTAATTTAAATCCATAAATCCATCCAATACCATAATTGCAAATGGGCAAAATCTCAATTCTACAGGAATAGAAACTATTCGTTTCAAAACACTGAATCCCAAACAGGAAATAACTGTATTTTTATCACAAGTATTACACATTTCTGAATTAGAAATAAATCTAATCTTAGTTGAAAATATATATATTGTTATAAAAATATTTCATTATGAAGACGCAAGAACAAATAAAAATTATAGATAAGTTAAATGACAAGTAATCTGTATTTATAAATCGCACGGCGTTTAACTCAAAAATATCCTTTCAAAACATATAATAATGTTTGAAAGTATATCAAACAAAAATATCCTTTCAAAACATATAATAATGTTTGAAAGTATATCAAACAAAAATATCCTTTCAAAACATATAATAATGTTTTGAACATATAATAATGTTTGCACTTTGTTCGTAATTGATTAAGAAAGTTCTCATGAAAGTATTCTTCTTAATAGAGATAGTTCTTCCAATTCAGGCTACTTGCATTAAAAGGAATACTTCCATGGAGAATTTTCTAAAGAAAATTGGCTCATGTATTTACGTTACACTTGCGGGAAAGCGCGTGTAAATTACAATTAGCCCTTTCAATGGGAATGGAACCCGAGATAAAATATCAAAGCTCAGAAATCTCATCCAGCGAACCACTCAGTTCTGATATAGCAATTTTTCATCATTTTTTATTTAACAGCTTTTTTTATCAAACACATCTACCTCAAAAATGAAACAAAAGATATTTTAAAACCGTTTTAACTTTGTAATGAATGCACTTTGATATTTTAAAAGCGTTTTAACTTTGCAACAAGTCAGTTTTCTTCTTTTTCTCATGTAGCTTTTATATACAAACATTGGATGTTTAAAATTGGAATCATATTTGATTAAATTTGAAAGATTCTTATGATTTGCCTAGTAGCAACACTGTGCTCTTAAATCGCTGAGTTAATTACTTCAAAATTCCTCTGAAATCTGTTGCACTTCTCAAAAGATGTATTTGCCGATGTAAATACTGCGTTATGCACCTTTGAATTACTGAAAACTCTATCTTCAATGAAATCTATAGTATTGTCCGTAATGAACTGCAGTAGATTTGAAAACAAAAACCCTTTCTTCTCTTTTGTAGATTTTTTTGGTCTGAAAAAGAGGTTTTCTATTGAAGACTGAAACTTTGTCAACTGAGCTGTATTAATTTCTTCTTGAAGTCTCTTATTTTAGCACAAAAAAGCCGATAACGTCAATATTTCCTCAGAAAACAGTAAACACTATGAATTTCAAATTTACTGTTACATTGCCATGAGTTAGCCATCAAGTGCTATTGTAAAATAAAAGAGGCCTATATTATGTAACGTATTTTACGGACTTCATTCAAATCAACATTCAAAAAAATGCTAAAAAATAAGCTCTTTCCTATGGATAGCGCAATTGAATTTTATCCTGAATTTTCCCACTTACTATCAAGAAATCTCTTGAAGCAAATACTAAAGCATCGGAGCTTCAGAAGCTCTTTTGATGGCAGGTGCTTTTAAGTTACTGTAACAGCCCACTTTTGAAATCTAAACTACCGATATATTCCCTGAACCCAAAAAAATTCATTTGAATTCTGATATTTTCAGCTTCCTAGTGTTAAGGCAATCTTTTTTGACATTTATTTTGGAAGCAATATTCTTAGCCGGGAATTCGAAGCACAATAGCTAGCTGGAAAACATGCAAAAAAAATAAATATGTTAATTTTGTGGTTGTAAAAATTAATACTTTTTGATAGAAGCATAATAATCCTATAACCTCTCTGATCTGGTTCCTGTAGCCTCTCTGGTTCACCCATAACGTCTCTGATCCTTATTTGTGGGCAGTCCCCATGCCATCAGAATGTACTGATTGAAGTTCACTGTTATGAGCTATGCTTATTTAAGGAATGTCTCTTTTTTATTAAACATTATGCAGTTGCTTCATGATTTCATTAAATATTATGTAACCACAGTTGTTTAATAATATGTTTAATTCCCTCCTGGCTGTCAAGAGGATACCAAAATAATATAATACTAAGAAAAATATCTATTTTTATATAAAAATTATGCAACAACTTATCTAGGATCTTTATTTTGTTTTATGTTCCTATTTGAAAATAAAGAAAGTAGAAATTTCTGCAAAAATACTCAAAAGAAAGTTTTGTTTGAAATCTGAAAACTCTCTTTTGATAAATGAGAAAAAGCTAAACCTATTCCTAAATTTATTTTGTAGATTACGTTTCCTGGTTTGAATGTAACTTCAGAGTTTGTTACGAACCAGACAGAACAAACAAAACGAAACTTGACAGATTACCTAGTATCTAACATTTTGCAGTTATAAACAAAACTAAAAATATCCCTATCCTGAAACACTCAAAATACAACTTCTTCCGCTGGAAGAAATCGGAAGAGCCTTAAATTTCGATCCTTTAACACGAGATTAAATGTCGTTCTATTTAGGATGCGATAGCAATCTCTCTGCAGAAAAGAGAAATTTGCTGAAACTCTCTACCATTTAGCTTCTCCGAGTATGGATTTCCGAAGGGAAAATTTTCCTTCAAAAATGTTTGCCGAACACCAAAGAAAATTGATGAGAGATAGGACACAATCACTTGGAAAGCGGCTTTGCTCCTCAGAATCCGCATAAAGATTCTTTTCCCTTCCTAAAATGAGAGGCGTTTTCCCTAAGAACGAAGAAAGTTCCCCAACTTCTAATCCCACATCCACAGAGGGAAATTATTATCGGTCTTTTATCTGAAATTTGGCGCCTTGATTTGAAAAGGGAAAAGATAACCCGTATCCGCAGGATGGGCTTTCCTCAGTTTTAATCAAAAATTTGTTAAGGAAATGCTCGAGAAGAGGCGATAGTGTAAAAATCGAGAATAAAATAATTATTTTTGAATTTGTATATTGAAAATTAAGTAACGTTTTGGCCCTGGTATTTCCTGAGAAGCTTTAGATGTTTAAAGACTTTGCATTTTATCTACGATAATGTCTTTTTCTCAAAACAGAAAATAATTCTCGGTAACAGTTAATTTTCCTTATCAAAATAATTTTGAGCTATTTTATTTCGAAAATTAAACCTCTTTTTTTATTTTTGATGTTTTATGTTGATAGTTTTATTATTGTAAGTTAGCCTGAATATGCAGAAATATGTAGATGTAATTTATAAGTAAATTCTTTTCATGTAAGCATATAAATACGATATCCGCTTCCGACATGACAAGTCAAACTCAGAGCTTAAAAAGATCGCAGTTTCCACAAATTTGAAGCAAAAATTATTCTCTGAGCTTAAATTAGACAATAAGTATTTTACGTAATAATGAAAAAAAACACTGAACATTTCTCAACATTCTATTTCAAGTATAATCAACATTTCAGTCTTGATCCATTTTGGCGCTAAGAAAATTATCCCTTTTGTTTTCTTGAACTTTTCCTATTTGCAGTTATCATAAATTCGTTCAACTTTAATATACCCATGGTCAGTGAATTATTAGAACAGCACCAGAAAAGTGACTAGTTCAATTCGCCAAAAGTTCGATTACTAGAATATTCAAAGCAAGAATGCTTTGAAGTCTAGCACATAAAATTTCGTTTGTATTGTACATGCATCAAAATTTCTTCTAGCTGTAAAAACGATGAAGAAGTTAGATACCATTATCTTCCCGGAAATCCAAAAGTTCCATTATCTACTCAATAATATAGGGCTTATCTGCTTATAGCTATGAAAAGACATTCCAAGGCTTATTTGCTTGCACTATGAAATGAATGCGACCGTCTAAACTGGATAGATATATCTTAGATGTAACAGTTCTGTTCATGTAGAGTAATTCTTGCATGTATTCTTGCGTAATTTTTTCCCAGTTTAGTGCTAGGAATAAAGAACCCAGAAATTCATTTTCATCATGTTACGCTGTTTTATTTTTAAAAAGGAAAATCTGTTAGTCAGACTTCTTGTACATTTTCTCGGACTTCTTGTACCCTAGTGGTAATTGTTAACGCAGAAATCGAAGGAAAGTGTTCAAAACTGACCAATTTTCAATGTGCTCTCTTCCAACATGACAATAGAACTCACATTACGATGAATGTGAGATAAATCTTACGACGTACAGTTGAGGTGTTCTGTGTCACCCCTCACGTTCTCTAGACTTTGCCCTGTCGGATTTGCATCTCATTCAGGTCATTTCAGAATTCTCAGAAGACCTGGAGTTCACTTCTTTCGATAGCGTCAAACAGCATCTTGATAAATTCTTTACAAATAAAAACCTAACAACTTTTTAAAAAGAGAATTTTCCAGCTTCCAGAGAGATGACAAAAAGACATATAACAAAACAGTGTTTATGTATTTCAATGAACTTTTATTCTGCCTTTTGCCCTGCTGCATTTGTATTTACAATCAAAAAACCGCAGAATTTTCCGGGTGACTTAATGCATGTTATTCATCGACCTATATTATGGACTAACAGAATTTTACGTTTTATGCTCTCTTAATATAGGCCTGGATCTAGCTTTCCAGGCCCCTAGGCGATCAGTACAGTTGGCACCTTTTGTAGTTAAATTTGTTAATATTTCAAAGGGAAATGTATCTTTATTTAATTGTTACTTGTGAGAGCAGTTTCTTTGGCTCCCTCCAAAAATCGGCACAGTTAGCGGTTGCTTACATCATCTAGACTTATCTACATCTTTTTTCACGTCATAGTGAGTGTCATCAGTGATTACGTGTATAAATTTTTTATATTCTTTGGTTCTACAGATAACGCTAGTATGCTATCTGTAAGAGAAATGTATTGTAAGGATCTTAAGTTTTACTAACGTTTATTTTATTTTAAATCTTTACTATCACTTCTTATTTTCTACTTCCGGCCAGAATTATAAGCGTGAAGGTATTTATGCAAAGTTGTCTGGCGAACGCCAAGTATTTAAGTTGTGGCTTTTTGCCAAGCGACGGAGAGGAAGCAGTTGAGTCAAAGCAGGTCGCTTACCTTAGAAGTTACGCAGTTGCTGTTTGCCTTCCAGGCCAGAGGTTTTAATCCTCTTGATAACTTTTAAACGTATTGTAGTGTTCTCAGTTATCTGTACTACATACGCCTTCCTGTTAATATAAGGCCAATCTTCCACGTTTATTATTCTAAAGTTAAATTAGAGTTTAGTTTTATTTTTTATACTTTTACGTTAGACCCCAAGTGGCGGGTCAGTGTATTCCGAAGTACGGAAGTTATTGTATATAGAGAAAAATAAAGTGTTTTGTATACCCTTCGTCTGTATCCTGTCTACTTACCACAATTAGTGAACATAGCTTTAGTAAGCTCTCTGTTCCGAGTCAGGTCCTTGTATGTTCCCGAAGAAGGTAAAAAGGAACATTGAACCTGATAGTATGAAGTGGCGTCAATCGAGATAGCATGATTCGTATTACAGTGCAAACGAATTTAAGCATCTTTCAACTGTTCGCAATAGAAAGAGTGGTTGAGTAAAAACATTTGTTTTTTTAGCGAAGAAAAAAATTTTCCACTGTAAAATCCTGCGGCAATAGTCTTATTTTCCAGATTTCTCGCCTTCTGATATTATTTTTCTTTCTTATCAAGGTGGTTCTACAGAGGTAACATTTTTAGGCAGCTGAAATTGTCCCACAAGACTATAACCGTATTTTATCGAGTTTTTCTTTTTAAACAAATGAGTTTTTTTCTTTCCTTTTCTGCATTTTAGAAGTGAAAAGTTCTAAATTTATTTAAATTAGAATTTATGTGAATGTGGTATAAAGCGTTTATTAACCCATAAACACTTTAATTTTTTAGACAATATCCATTTTTTCCTTGCTTTTCTATTACCAGAAACGTTTCAGTGTCATTTAGCTGTATGTGAGCACTCAATTAATTTGCACCGGTATCTTTTCCTAGCAGTTCTCATTATGCTAGGTGTTTCCAAATTCGGCCGGCAAATTTAGAAGGGGGTGAATAGGCATCAAGGAGGGAAAATTGTCATCATATGATGAGATCAAATCGCTAAAATATTTATGAAGTGTGTGACGTCGAGTGGAACTAAAGAGGCCAAAAATAAGTAGAAAAACATTAATTTGACGTAAAGCAGTATTACAAAGCATCACAGTTCAGCGTTAGAAAGAAGAAGTCGGAATTGAATTTGCAGTTGCGAAGGTCTTTGGACAGCCGACAGCGACCGACGAAAAATACCTGCTGTGCTAGAGATTACCGAAAAATACCTGCTGTTTATTGTAGCGACATTACTTCTGCAGAGTATAGCTACTTTCTGGGATTTTAGGCGGCCTCAGAAGTAATCCGTGGGTAATACGTTAGTACGACTATGAGCGAAGGGTATATGGCCTTGAATCCGTTTCTTGTTCAATTTTTTTCCAAGAAATTAACAGTATATTTGGAAGTGTGGCTACTTGCTTTATTTTGTTGCAGTTCTGCTGTTTGATGTTACCGTAGGTAAAGGGATGGTATTTAATACTATTTGAAAATTGGGTATAAAATATGTTCCTGATAATATGTAGAATCAATATTAACATTTTTCTCCACTCTCTTCATTTTTAATTTGCCGTTACATATAAAACCAGCATCAATAATAAATCCCTATGAAAAACATTGTTTAGATTCTTTTAACTATGTTTTAAGACTTTTTCTCCTCCTCCATGATAATTGGATCTCCTTTAATTACAGTTATTTAAATACACCCTACAAAATCTATTCTGACAATATTTTTCCATATTTACCCGGATACTTGGAGAATTTTCTTTCAACGTTAAAGATCTTACCCTTGCAACATTCGAAACATTCATTTTTTTCCTTCGATGCGTATTTGGAACAATTTTTCCACTTGAAACCGACTTTGACATTTTATCCTTTCTTGTGGATAATATTACCTACAGTAGTTTTAGATACTGAAACACCACGACTTTTTACACCTTTTTGAATAACTAGATAGGAATAATTTTCTTCGGAAAGCGAACAAACATAGACTTACATAGATTGCTTCGTTCTAACCGCAGTTTTGCACTAAAACAAAACTTTCAAATAGCAGACAGTACTTTATACTTTCAAAGATATAGTGGCAGCTAAAACTTATTTCGAAGCAGATGCTTTTTATAGCAAAAATTAATCATCTAAAAAATGTGCGAACAACCTCTGTATTTCAATCTTTGAAAACTAATTCGTTTTGTTTCTTATGATTAAGTGCCTTTCTACAAAATATCAGTTTTTTTTAGTTGTCGAAACCAAAGATAGAATAGTTAAAATTTATTTAGATACAGTTCCATAATAGTGCATGGAATCACAGCCAGTACAGACGGAAACTGAGGCTGTATTCTTTCAAATCTTGTACAAGGTGATTTAGGCTGTTTAAAGTTCAGTTTCAGCGGATCATGTTTACAAAAACATAATTTTTCTTGATTTACAACATTAAGTGTACATTATGTGTTACGCAAAATTAATACTCTAATAAAATATTGAAATCTTCTATCAAACCTTTTAGACTTTAAAGTGGCACGAGGCAGCACAAATTGAGGGCACAGACTTTTTAGAGCTTAGAGAAACCCAGGGCAGCAGAAATTACAGAACCATAAAGTTTCCTGAGGGCGGCAAAAAACCAAGCTCCGGTCTTTTGGTGGCTGTTTTGACTAATAAGTGTGCTAATACTTCAATCTGCTAACACGCATATCCTTCAGAGCATTTTTCATAACGAACAAAAATAACTGTTACTCTTCCGTTGCATTCTAAATGAAACTGTAGCTAAATGAAATTTTACCAAAAGTTATTTTCAACAATAAAAACTGTATTTACCACTTAATTTTGAAAGAATTTCGAAACACATTCTTATGCCTTCTACACCATTTTTATGTTTTATTGCATTAGCACAGCTATGTGCTTCAGATTAATTGTTCTGAAAATAATCTATCCACAGATAAAAATACTTTTTTAATACATTTTGGTTGCTGATTAAAGTAAAAAGTGAATTCCTCCAAACCTAATTATAGCATTCATTCAGCTTTATTTATACCATAGATTTGGTGATTTGGCATTATGGATTAAGTTATGATAGTAACAAAATTTGACTCGAATTCATACAACCAGCAATGAAAATATTCAGAAAAAGGTAAAAGAAGTTTTACAATGATCCAGATGCAATCTATTTTATGCATGTTAAAATTTCATCCATTAATTTTTTGTTTGTATTGTTATTAAATAAGAAGTAATTTGATTGCGCTCACTATTTGCATCTTATTTAAATTTTTTTAATTTTGATAATTATACTAAATACTGTCAGACTGAAATTCAAAACTTTTAAGAATGCTTTTCATCCGAATATTAAATTCACTTTTATTAATTCTTTTCGAAGTACGAATTATTCCTCACCTGTTAAAATAAATAAGATTGAAACATACTTAAACAGGAATTTTGATGCATTAAGTAATGTTTATCATTTACTTTGAATCACGATGTTTCTTTTCAGGCAACGCAAGTAGTAAGACATTTTACTTTCCGCAAGCTTTGCAGTCTAGGGCTGCCATATTTTTATCACATTCCTCGGATAGCTAATACTTATGGTTTATTACTAGTATTTAATAGCCAATTAATTATCCTAGACTGCATTAAAAATGATTTGAACATATATGTATGCTTCAGTTCTAGCAATTTCTAATAAAAATATTGACAATTATCTACAGAAAGAAAGGAGGAATTAATAAAATCAACAACGATATTCCTGACAAGCAACAGTTTATAGGCAACAAAACTAAACAGAGATGATAAATCCATTAATACATACACATATTGGCAGAAAAGTCTATACTAGTTTGTTTTGGATATATGTAGAAAAGAAATAAGGCTTCAAAACATAGGAAACATTTCGAACATTGATAAAAAGCCGATGGTAATTATCGGTCTTATCGATCATCCTTCCAGAACTCCTGAATGACAATTTTGTTTTTCTGCAAGATTCTCCAAATGCTAAAAACGAAGAGGATAGCTATATATCGGTTTTGAATCTTTCCATGAGTGAATCGTTAACAATGAAAGAAAATAATATAATTCTTTTTGTGAAATCTCAATAAATTCAGCATTATTTATTTGCTGCTATGCGTAAGTTTCAATACTAGTTTGCTACTATGTACTCAGTGCTTTTGCGAAAAACGTGTGCGCCTTAGTGTAAGAAAGCTTCACATATAGCACATACATGCTCACTTTATACATTTAGTAAGGCAAATGATACACTACTATAGTAGATAATCAGCCGTTTTAAGTTTTGCTGGCGGAATGTTTTATTTCAAAATGGCCTAACTATCAGCAAATGAGAATACGAATTATTTTCAATATGCAAAAGAAAGCAGAGGAGAAGTTAATTACAGATCCAGAATGCATAAGCAAATACAAAACTGGCTCTATGTAAAAACTGCGTGGTAAAAGAAATTACTCCAAACTATTAGAAATTCTCATTATTAGGCTTGTAAGCTAAAGCGAATAGGAATTCTGCGGTAGATTTCGGAAAATACTGTCTGAGCAGTCAGAGGTAATAGTCGAAATTACTGACCACACCACATGTGCACTGGTCATTTTGTAGCAAGGCAAAACGATGCAAATAACTCATATAAGACCATATTCTGTCCGATACTATGTAAATCACTAATTAAGAGCTAGACTACTTTTGAAAATAATTCGTATACTCTTCTTCCACTTCTATCAAAGTCTCAATATCGTGCCACTATTTCAGGAGTTGATTTTACAGTCTCAGCTTTTAAATGCCTAGGAGTGTCACATTTTCTAAGTACGTTAGGCTCAGTTGCTGTACTTTTAGCAGTATCATCAACTATCTCACTACCTGTTATTCCAGTGTCGTTAAGAAGTCACTGGAGTTTAGATCCGAGATTTCCTGGAAGGAAATTAGAAGAGTTTCTCTGTGTCTCTGACTATAGTAAGAAAAGTTTTATCAATGGCATTGTAGAGTTGCGCGCCTCCAACTTGCACGCAACCAAGAGGTGACTGTTGAAACTGGATAAATGACAGAGTCTGGCTAAGGGTTTAAGTCCCTTTTTATTCAACGTAATAAATTACAAGTGCGTGCTCTTGACGCTCACAAACTACGCCAACTCGGCGGTAAAATAAAAATAAGAACCTGAAAAGAAACTAATAACAAGACTCTAACTACGAGGCTCTTTAAAAGTAACTAACCTCACCGCGTTTTACAATACCGCTGCTAATTCAGCGGATCAACATGATCAGAAGATCATGTTGAACGATTAACAATTCAAGGCAAGCACACAGGCCGAAACGCGGGAACTACCTCCGCGCTCGTGAAGTAAGAACAGCACACCTCGAACTCGTTTCCTTTCTATTTAACTCAGAATACTTCCGCTGATACTTTGAATCCTTGCGCGTTCAACTAAAATTTACATACTCTGGCATTGGCAGTTCCAGTGGAAAGTAAGGCTTGACAGGAAAGATAGTTTAAACTTAAAATAAATATTAGTTAAAATAAATATAAACCCTACAGCATAAAAGAAAGAGCTTTCCCAGTAGCATCAGAGAAATTGAGAACATGCGGTTCAATAACCTATTTACAGTAGTTATCGGCTTTCATGAGTCCACTGTGATGTACATTTAGCTCAGCGAGTCCATCAATTATGATGCAGGGCCGCAGTATCACTTCATCATCACCATAACGATACCTTTTCCTATATACTTTCCTGCTGGTGCGTCTTACTTTTCCAGACTACATGACTAAGGTTTAGTGTCTGGTCCTTGACTGTATTCTCATCGGAGAGCAAGATATCGGCTTATTGGCAACATCATTCATTTTCGATTTAACTTTCTGTCTATCAAATACCTTTTCCGAAATTCTGTGGACAGCGCACGTAAATGATCGATCTTCATGAATCCTGCCCTACGTAATCCAAAGATTATTCCACAGTTTGACAGGATATCCTTGTTCTTGTACCGCAATCAAGGCGATTTGTAAGTTGGTTGGTCGGGAAGCATTGGCCACGTTTATCGCTTATGGCTAAATATCGTTCTTCCTCTATAGTCATAGAGAAAGGGCTACCTTTGAAATGCATTCCACTCATTTGAAACTTTCCTAAAGACTGAAGACAGCACTTAGGCTATAAACATTATTGTAATTTTGGTAAGTACGCTTCTATTTCTGTGATAGTTTTTCCAGGTGTGAAATCATCGAGATATTATCTCCGAGAGTTGGAGAATGTAAGAACGTGTAAATTTTTTTTCTTTTACAGTCTGCATTTCTGACAAACGTTGTTAGTCGGTAGTGCTAATTTCTTTTTTGCTCACTTTTAGTCACTTTGTTGTTTCTAAACGCAAGAATGAGATGCATGTGTATTCACGTTTCCTGCTGGGTATATCTTAATTATGAAAATCGCAAAGGTGTTTGGATTGGAGTTTTACGTAATGGGAATCAACTTTAAAATTTGAAGACGTATGTATGAGATTGATACGTTCCTGATATTTCAAAAGAATGGTAAATAATTTGACTAATAATCAAGCCTATTTTCTTTTGATATAAATTCAAGTAATAAGTAATAACTTTCTTAATATATGTTTTTAAACCCTCGGCTGCTCATTAAGATGGATATGTATTAGAGGAAACGAAACCTCGGACCATTTCGATAACTATATAAGAATATATGTAGATTCATCTAAAAGTAAAACCATTTCATTCCCCAAACTAGAAACAAACCTTCTCCTGAATTATTATCAAACTGAACTGTTTCTTCATTACGACATTAAATTAGTGAGATGCTAACACAAATATTCCTTTAAAAAATCACGTGCGGTAATTAATGAACAAAGTTTAAGGATTAATTACTGTTCATTTCTTTATTACGGAAGACTGTGGACATTATGAGTACTTTAATAGTAGTAACATTGTTCTGGGAGTGTTTTGAAATTGTCGAAGAATATTTTAATGTTAATAAACAGATAATTTAATGACGTATGATGCGTCCAGGCCTTAAGGTATCTCAGCTTCCTCTTTTCTTAGATCCGTCATTAATTTACTGTAAGTATATTCATTAATTCACTGTGATATAGAATTCTCAGAATGTCCTTAATTCACAGTGATTCAATAAATCTAATTCTATAAAGTTTGCATTTTTACTTATGAATCAAGTTTTGATTCATCGATAAAACAATCTATGAATAAGTTTATTTCCATTGTTGTATTCTTAAGTATTTATTAAGAAATTTTATTCGCAGCATATTTCCATGAATAGCAGATTTCAGACTTTTAACAGAAATTTACATACATATTCTTTGTTCTCCTTTCATGTAGTGTAAACTTGGGCATAAAGTCATTGTAAAACTTATTTCTTTAATTATTTTTTATATTCACCTGAATTTTTATCTTTATTCATTAAAAACCCAAGCATTGCTGAAATTTGCTTATTCATGTTAAACCTAATTTTTCTATAAATTTAATTAATATGCCAAAATATTTCTTGTGCAGTTGTGCTTGGACTGACTTCAGAACAAAATCTCTCCTGAAACTTTATGCTGCATCGACTCGATGTACTTTAATATAATAAATAGCTGCATTTTGCTTTCGTCATATGTGATTTTATTAAGAAATATTAAAAAAAAACTATTGAAACATATTTTTCTAATTTAATTTTCATCAATAATTTTATTAGCTACTGCATAATAAGATCATTTCGTTATTCTAGGTAATGCTCAAATAATAACAAAGGAAATTTTTAAATGAATATCTAAAATTGAATTATGAGTAGCTAACCATTCTAGCACTTCTATGCACAAAACTTTTTTGATGTTATTTCAGACTTTCAAGGACCTCTAATTACACATCCTTGTTTCTCAAGAAAGAAATTACATCTCTTAATAAGTTAAAAATTATTACCTCAGAGCAATCATCAGCTATTTTCTTCTGTATAATTAAATAAAGATCGATTCTTCGTAATCAAAATTTTTAAAAAGCGTTGTATGCTTTCATGCGACGAAGAGACTTTTATGCTTATTAGAGGTAGTAATTAAATTTTCACTTCAGGATCCTGTTGTGTTGGAAAACAAGAAGAAAGTAAATATATTTTAATTCACTCGATCTGTTTTTAGAATTATTAAATGCTGATATACACATGCTGTTTCTTTTGAATTTAACTTTAAGATCTAAAAAAAAACAGGCTGGGGTTATTATAGATGATTTAAATCTTATTTTCATATCAAAGTCAAAAAAAAATGAATTCAATTCCCTGCCCCAGTTCAATAATTCTTTAGTAATATCTTTAAACAATTTATAAAATTAAGCATTATGTGAAATAACATTGCTGAACAAAAACAATTTACAAGCACAGCGGAGACAAACCACATGATTCTACAGTCAAATAGTAAGACAAAATAGAAGTCTTCTTTTTCAAGGTAAAAAAAACAGCGTTACTGGTTTAAAGAGTTTATTAGCCCTGATTCTATTAACTTCTACTGCTATATCATCAAAGAAATTAAAATTTCAATTCGTACTAAAGACAAAATTGTTGCGCTTATGGAAAGCCAATTCTGATAAATAAATAAGTGAAAATAATTTTTAAAGTAACTGAAATATTTTCAAGAAATTCAAAGAGCTTCCTCGATGGCTGATTCATTTTGAACCGAAATTAAATTTTCAAGTAGAAAGCTATATATGGGCAAATTATGTTTTTGTGTATCTACTTCTTAAAAGGATTTTATAAATAAAAAATATTTAACCATACATGTAAGTGAAAATTCTTAATGTTTCTATGAGTTTTGTAATTATAGATAAATAATTTGTTAGCACATCACCAGTTATCTTGAAGTTTTTCATAATAACCTATATAATTTTAGATTTTATATTCATAAATTAATTTATTTTCGTGCAGTTTGGGACTTGTCTACTAAGTTTTAAATAAAACGCTTCTTTTCGTACTAATTTCACTCACATTATCAATAAATTCTTTAGAAAAGAAAGAATACTGATGAATAAGAGATAAATTGGTTTTACTTCGCAGTTTTATAAATTACCAGTAACTGAAAAACTTGGGAAATTTACAATCCTTAAATAGAATCTCTAGACAGGATGCTAAGTAATAAGTTAAATGAGGAAACTAAATGTACCAAAATAGAAACAAACCCTAAATATGGAAATAAGGCGGAATTAAATACAACGACCGCTATGGGATAGTCAGCGTCATTCTGCGTCGGTAAAATCGGTATTATCTCACTAAACTCTCTTTTGATGTTAAAATATCAATATTCTATTTTCAAATGCAACATATATAAACACAATCACTTTTAATAAAATCGTTGCATAGAAATGAAAATTCGAAAAGCAATATTCTGTATATAATTCTGTGACATTATAATACTCGTATTTTTAAGTGCTATGAGTTCATGGAGATCTTAAGTAAGTAGACCTGATGAATGAGAAAACTTTAAATCTTAAGTAATAACTGTTACATCAAAAGAAAGATACAGCAAAATTTTTCTAACACGTGAGAAACATTGCATATCATCAGAACTGCTGGCATAGCAAGGTCTAAGGCAGTAAAAACTTAGAAGATTGCTGAATGAAGTCCCATGACTCTGAATTGAAATGTTGTAACTAATCGACTGCCTGTCAAAGATCGTCTATTTATAGGATGCTCAACGAAAGAGCTATTTCGAGAAAACTCGCTGCTATCGCTTTGAAAATGAAATTTCCTGGAAATTCCAGAAGGTCGCTAATTTAATGAGAAATAGTTAAACATCGCGTATTTGAAGGACAAAATTCACTGTACTGCATGACAGAATGGTTGTGCCTATAGATCTGGTTCTACTTGAACTATGCTTATAATTTGTTCGCCAGTCGATTTAGAATTTACGAATCTACAACACAATGCATGAACTAAACATTTAGAAACACACTAAGTGGTCATATGTTTAAAATTAAATTAAACAAGTAATAAATAAATGCATACTTATGTTATAAAATGCTTTAGATAAATAAATGCACAACGATAATAAATACATAAAAACCAAACTAAAGTTAACTGAGTACAAGTATTTGTAAAATTTTATAAAACTGTAATGAAAATAAAAAATATTACATGCAGGGATCCTTCATTAAGCATGGTTTGGATTAACCCATTTTCGAAATAACATGATCTGCAACTTATTTTCGCAACACGGAATGAAATTTCACTTAACACTCTCCAAAGAGTTATAGTCCAAAGTTTACATACTTAATCTGAAATATCTGCTTCTTCGCGGACAACGAGAAATCGCAGACAGAATAAAGAAAGATTTGAATAAATCTCAGACGTAATAAAGAAAGATTTATTAATACAACGACACTAAAAGTACTTTCTTGGAAAGGGGGATCCGGAACTCTCACCCAGCCTTTTATTTTCGCAGACATTTAACGAAGTGACTCCTCAAATAATGTGTAACTGCTACGATTAACTAAATTTCATTAGTCTGGTAATGCGAAAATTGACTATAAAAAAGTGCACTTGAAATTATTTGAGATTTGGAGAAGAGCTTAATATCAGTGACTGAAAAAGCTGTATAGAAAGAACTTTTGACTTATTATTGAACTGATTTTGTTCGTTGTAGCCAGTAACTGGTTACAGCAAGGACGAAATTGCTGACATTGGATATGAATTTGGTTTCAATTAAAAAAAAATACAATTGATGTATAGGAATCCCTAAACTCACATTGTAAATGGTTGAACTGTAAGGATCTCTTGTATTTACACGAATAATGAATACAAATATCACACAGGAAATCATATTGACCATCACATAGCAAGTAACATCTCACCATCTCCATACGCTCGAAGCTCGAATGACGGATGTGTCGGTAGAAGAGACAGCTGCGCCATCATAATTAATACGCATGCGCATAAGAAAAAAGGTTCGCTCGCCTCTACCCAACAGTTATTATATAAAAAATAAAGCCTTAAGGGATTATATATGCGAATTCTCATGCACATTTTGCAAATCAACAAACGCATAAAATATTAGCAAATATTTTCTATTTTGGATGCAGTACTTGCACAATTTTCTCCAAATTGTACGGAATGTTACTTATGCTTTAGAAAAGCAAAAATTAGTAATTTTAATGTTCGACTAAACATATATTATCACAGATAAGTCAAATGGTTTGAAAATTAATCAAGACTACAATAATATATAAATTATCAGCACTTTTCCGTTAATGGGAGAGCAGTCGCTAAATATGCGCCAAACAGGAACGTAAAATCGTATTAGACTGCGGCAAAACAAGAAGAATACGTAAAACAAGAAGAAAAAAAATAACTTTAATAACTGTAATGTATCATATAATGTATGTAATGTTTAATGTACGCAATGCCAAATCTGTGCGTAAGGTTTTGTGCCAATTCTGATGCCGAATATCTTCAATTCTATGGTTTTTTTAAGAGGAAACAGATCGCTGTGCTCGTGAGAACTACACTGTACGTTCCGTTGTTTAAAAATAGTGGACTGTAAATTAACTTGATGTTACTTCAGTATAGAACTCAAAAAACCTCAGACTCCTAACGTTGACCGAAACTTCTTTATTGACTTTCAAATAGTAAGTTAGGCGAAGAGGAACGGCGAAGACCACACAAACTCCGACTTCAGTGGCGGCTTACCAACACAAACTCAGAAGAACCTCCGCTTAGTTGAAACTCCAGTAATTCACAGCAACCTCGAAGCTCTAACCGCGAGCTTTAAAAACCTAACAAATTTGCGTCTGCGCCGCTCCTCGGTACAAAGAAAGAAATAGAATTTGCATAACATCGAACATACCCCCAGCCTTGAAGTCCCAAGGGGGTTCAAACAATAAATTTAAACTGTTGAACTGTATAAACCTGAAAAAAAAATTAAAGTCTCTAAATCAAGAATTAAATGGCAAAGCGCATAGCTTTGCTATAGGTCGTTTTATTTCACCATTAGACGTGCGTAAAATCACCACTCGAACTTTCTCATCCAGACCGGGATGCACTTTAATAATTCTACCTAATTTCCAACGTAGCGGAGGTAGATTTTCGTTCTTAATAAGAACCATATCACCAATCTTCAGGTCTTGTTGTACCTTGCACCACTTGGGTCTCTGCTGCAATCTAGATAAATACTCACTGCTCCAGCGATTCCAGAAATGTTGAAATAACCTTTGCACGTTCCTCCAACGGTCACTGCAGCTCATGGTTTCTTGAATTTGGTTAGATTCTGGAATAGCGCTTAAAGCCGCTCCGGTTAAAAAGTGTCCTGGTGTTATCGCCTCCAAGTCGCTACAATCACTTGAAGCTGGTACTAAAGGCCTAGAATTAAGACAGGATTCAATTTAGGTTATTAATGTCAAAAATTCCTCGTATGTTAAAATAAGTGTTCCTAAACATCTTTTTAAGTGATGTTTCATAGACTTGATACCCGCTTCCCAAAGCCCTCCAAAATGAGGGGCAGAGGGAGGATTAAACAACCATTTAATATTTTCTGAAGAAATATAACCCTGTAGCTGTTCATCACGTTGAACAATAGAAAAGGCTTTCCTTAATTCTTTATTAGATCCTATAAAATTCGTTGCACAATCACTGAATTTCACACGGTTTGCCTCTACGAGCTATAAACCGCTTAAGTGTCGCGAGGAATGATTTTGTTGAAAGATCTCCAACTGATTCTAAGTGTATTGCTCTTGTAGTAAAACAAATAAATAGACATACGTAACACTTAAAGATTTTGACTCCTGTACCAGGACGATATTTAACGTTAAATGGTCCTGCTAAATCAATCCCTACACGAGAAAAAGCTCTACTTTGAGTAACTCTTGAAGCGGGTAAATCTGCCATTAGCTGAGTTGCAGTTTGCGCTCTAACTCTACGGCAGATAACACATTGGTTTATACACTTTCTTATAATATCTCTAGCATTCACAATCCAAAATCTATGTCGTATGACAGAAGTGAGTAGCTGCGTACCTGCGTGAAGATACGTGTCATGATAATGCTTAATAATTAAACGCGTAATATTGTGATTCTTAGGTAAAATCATAGGATGTTTCTGATTATTTGAAACTGTAGAATTTCTGAGCCTTTCGCCTACACGCATTACTCCCGCGGAATCCAAGAAAGGACTTAAAGACAGTAATTTACTTGATGTCTTCAAGGGTTTACCAGATTCTAAACAGAATAATTCTTCTGGAAATTCGGCTCTTTGCACAATCCTAACAATCATAGAAGTAACTTCACAGAATTCTTCAGTAGATAAATAACCCTTTATACGCTCTGTAGGTAACTTGCTACAATTATTTCTAAATCTTAAACACCACGCTAACACCCGACATAACTTTAACCATGATGAAAATCTTGAAAACACACTAGGCTCTTCAAATTTGGAAACATTTGAACTGAAACTCTTTCAATTCCTTCAACATAACTTCACCCTCTAATTCTACACTTGAATTTTGCTGTACATGAATTACGGATTCGTTTAACCACTGCGGTCCCTTCATCCATAACTCACATTGTAGGAATTCTGATGGAATAAAACCTCTGGTCCCACAGTCTGCAGGATTTTCTTTCCCAGCAACATAATTCCATTGAATACCTGGAACAGCTTCCTGGATTTTTTGCAACTCGATTTGCCACAAAAGGTAGCCAACGGCGAGGTTCGGACGAAACCCATTCCAATGTAACCCGCGAGTCGGTCCATGCGTAAATATTGTTAATAGGGAGTTCTATGCATGATAATACTGCATGTAAGAGGTTGGTTAAAAGTAACGCAGCACACAACTCTAGTCTCGGAAGAGACTGGGTTTTTAAGGGCGCTACTCTGGTTTTCGATGTCAGAAGGCTGACTTTGACTGACGAAACAAGGTCGATTGTGCGGAGATAGATGACTGCACAATAAGCCTTTTCTGAAGCGTCGCAGAAAGCATGGATATCTATCACTACTGCCTTCGGACTCAAGACATACCTCGGAAATTGTAAGCTTGAAAGTAAGGGCAATTCTAGATAGAAACGCTTCCATTTCCTACTTATTCTCTTATCAACGAGTTCATCCCAACCCAGCTGTAAGCTCCATAACTCTTGTAATAATATTTTCGCGTATATTATTGTTGGCGCTAACCATCCCATTGGATCAAAGATTTTGGCTACTTCTGATAAAATAGTCCTCTTAGTAAACTCTTTATCACTTATGCATACCGAAAAATGAAACATATCACTAGAGTTGTTCCAATTAATTCCCAATACTTTTACTTTCTTGTCACTGTTTATTTCAAGAGAAATACTGGATTCTCGTAAGCACTCGGGAATATTCTCTAAAATAGCTGAATTGTTTGAAATCCACTTCCTTAAGCGAAATCCACCCCTTTTCATCATTTCATTCAACTGCTGAACTAGAACATTCGCTTCCTCTTCACTTTGTGCTCCTGAAAGCAAATCATCAACATAAAAATCACGAAGGGCAATTTTTGATGCTAAAGGAAATCTAACTTGTTCATCTAATGCAAGTTGTTTCATTACTCTAGTAGACAAATACGGCGCACAGGCAGTCCCATATGTAACTGTCACTAATCTAAATGTACTCAAGGGCTCACTAGGACTATCCCTCCAAAGCATTCGTTGCCAATTTGTATCTTCTGGGTGGACACGAATTTGTCTGAACATCTTCTCTACATCGGCACATACTGCAATTTTGTGAGTTCTAAACCGTAGAAGAATTGGAAACAGCTCTTGCTGAACTCTTGGCCCAACCATCAAAATATCATTCAATGAAAGACCCGATGTCGTTTTAGCTGAAGCATCGAAAACAACTCTCAGTTTAGTCGTAGTACTTGATTCCTTTATTACGGCATGATGAGGCATGTAATACGTAGAGTCAATAAGAATCTCTCCCTCAGGCACTCCCTCCATATGTCTCAGCTCAAGGTATTCCCTCATGAAATCTTTATACTGTTCATATATCTGAGGCCTTTTTAGAAGTGAATTTTCTAAATATTGGAATCTACGCATAGCTAATTGTCTGGAATCTCTAAGCTGAGAAGGCGGAAAGTGAAACGGTAATTTCACAGTATATACCCCACTTTCCTCTCTCGTATATGTAGATTTGAAATAATCTTCACATGCTCTCTCCGATTTAGTAAGCATGTCAAACGTAGGTACAGCATCCAATTTCCAAAAGTCAGACAGCACCTGATCAGTTTCCACTTGTATATTATTAACATAGATAGTAGGATTAATTTCTGTTGAATTATTCACACTACCTGAAATAATCCATCCTAGTTCAGAACGAGAAGCTACCTGTTTACCTTCTTCGCTTTTAATTATTTCTCCCTTTAAAAGAGGTAAGGCAATATCTACGCCTAAAAGTATATCAACAGGCCCACTTTTGTAAAACGTTGGATCTGCTAACATTAAATCATTATATTCCTCAACGTACTTCTTATCCAATGTAAAATGCGGCAAAGTTCCAATAATTCTATTGATGATAAATATTGGTGTTTTAAATGACACTTTCGCCGGAAAATGCGGAACGAAGTTTATTTCCGTAATCCCATTAGTTTTCGTATCCAAAGACCCTAAACATGAAATAAAAACTTTGGCATTTCTTCTTGCTAACCCTAGCCTTTGTACACAATCTTCAGAAATCAGGCTTGCTTGACTGCCAGGGTCAAGGAGGGCTCTACACAATTGGTATTCACCCGATGAATCTAACACTTTAATAACAGCCGTACATAATAAAACTTCACTCTGAAAATTAAAGTCTGAAACACAAGATTTAATTACTGGACTAGAACTTGCGATATTCTTCCCTGACCCAGCCGATTGAGCGCGAGGTTCTGGCCCAGGGAAAAATGGCTTAGCCGTCACTGATAATTCATTCGAACTGTTCGTAACTCCTTTACGTGCCTTTGGTTCATTTTGAACTCTTTCGAAATGCAGTAGTGTGTGATGATTTTTAAAGCACTTTTTACATTTATGGGTACTTCTACACTCGAAAGCTTTATGGTTTGAAACCAAACAATTAAAACAAACATTATTTCTCTTGACAAAATTAACGCGTTCCTGAACATTCAGATTTAAAAACTTATTACATTTAAAAACTGAATGACCGGCTTTACAATACGTACACTGCGCGCGAATCTCTGAAGCCAATGAAGTTAATTTGTCTTTTGTAACTTGTTTTTTAACACCTTGCGTTTTACCTGCTTCCAAGGTTCTGGCATGAGATTTCAAGAACTCTAGAAGATTATTAAGTGTTGGTATTTCCTCACTCTTTAATGTTCTTTCCCACCATCCTCTCGTCGAAGAATCCAATTTAAACTGTACTATTAACATTAAAATAGTATCCGCGAATTGCTCCACTTTGAATCCTAGATTTTCAAACGAACATACACACTCTCTTACAGTGTCTACTAACGCTAATATCTGATTAGGAATTTCAGATTGTAAATTTGATAAATACAAGATTTTCTTTAATAACGATGAAAGTAATTCTCTCTTATGTGAAAATCTTTGACACAATAAATGCCACGCTATTTCGAAATTCCTGTCACAAATAGTTAAAGCTTGAACAATCCGCAAAGCATCTCCTTTTAAAGAACCCTTTAAATATTGTAGCTTTTGTGCACCTGATAAACGGTCATTATCCACTATCGCCGTTTTAAATAAATCAAAAAATGATAACCATTCTTCAGTACTACCACTAAATACAGGAAGAGTTAGCTTAAGTAAGCGTATACTCGCTATTTCACAAGATTTAGTTTCCACACTAATGTCTTTAACATTCTTAACTCTGGTTAGCATTAAAATTAACTCATCACCCGTATCTTGTATGACCTGTTGTTCCATAAATACATCAATATCCTTTTCTTCACACACTACAAATATGTTACTAAAAATATCCGAAAGTTCAGTCATTAAGTCATTTAATCTAGATTTAAAAAGTTCTAACTGATCAACATCAGCAGAATCGTAAGTCACGGTAATTTTCTCTTTCAGTTTACTTAACTTAGCTTTAGCTACACGCTTTTTAGTCTTAAGCGTTGTAAAATCCATTATCTAATAAGAAAGATAAAAAAAACACACTGACTCACCAAATTTTCTGCGACTCCGTAGCCGACGGACCATAAAACATGTACGTTCCGTTGTTTAAAAATAGTGGACTGTAAATTAACTTGATGTTACTTCAGTATAGAACTCAAAAAACCTCAGACTCCTAACGTTGACCGAAACTTCTTTATTGACTTTCAAATAGTAAGTTAGGCGAAGAGGAACGGCGCAGACCACACAAACTCCGACTTCAGTGGCGGCTTACCAACACAAACTCAGAAGAACCTCCGCTTAGTTGAAACTCCAGTAATTCACAGCAACCTCGAAGCTCTAACCACGAGCTTTAAAAACCTAACAAATTTGCGTCTGCGCCGCTCCTCGGTACAAAGAAAGAAATACAATTTGCATAACATCGAACATACACAGTGATCTGTATTAACATGAAATAACACCACAGAATTGCACAAACTCGACATTAAACATAGCACTGGCATTAAACACTGCACAGCTATTCATAATGCAATATAAACAGGCTACCGCCTTTGGCTGCTTTGCGCACATGAGGCCACCGACAGGCGCTTCGTTAACAGAAAAGCACCAAATCATCTTGATTGTAACATTCGAATATTGTCTTTTAAGTAGAATGTAGCTAGAACCGCCCAAATTAGTAATAAAACATTTATTACATTAAAGTTACCTTGCTTGAATACAAGAAAATACTGAATGCTGCTTGAAATTTTGCAGGTAGAAGGGAAAACGTGACATTTTTTAAATATTCACATGATAAATAATAAAAGAATCGATAGATATTATCAGTGGTGATATAGAGAAACATTTTATAGAATATATGATGAATACACATTTAGACTAACATGAGAACATTTTATATCTTCTGTATATTTCAGAAGAGGAAAAAATATGTAACGCTGTTTATTCTATAAAAAATATCCAGTGTTTTTAATTAGAAGGATATGAACACATGTCATGAATTAAATGCATTTTTGTTTAAATCAATCAGATTTTTTTTTTTTGGTTTTGTTTAAATAAAAAAAACAATATTCCTAATAACTTCATCTAATAGTTTTTAACGAGCTTAGTTTGTTAACCAATAACAAACAGATTAAATTACAAAGATAAATATCTTCCATTTTCCCCAATGACAACAGACTCGAAAGAACGTGAAACAATCCAAAATCGTACTTCCATACTTATAGCCTTTACAGACTAATAAAACGTACCCTGTACATCTACAAAGAATTTTCTCCTTCCAATGGAAGATCCAGAAATTTCTGGATCTTCCATTGATCGATGATTTTTCATATTTCCTACTCCGATAAAATGTCTAATCGCTCCACACATCAGTAGGTTAAGTAATTTAAAAGTTAACATACAACCCCTAATTTCGTTAGTTGTTTAACAAATGGTAAATTTCCACCTATTTAACAGTGGCGCGGTGACTTTAGCCGTATTTTGGAGCTTTTTGGCAAATTTTTATTCTTCGCCTCAACTTGGCACAGGAATTTTTTTTTTTTTTTCGCTTTCTACGGTATATTCCGTTTTTTAGCCCAAAGGAGTCTTAGCTCCTCCTTAGGTATTAGTCTCGAAAAACGACATTTTGCGTAGGTTCACTTTAAATGGCGTATCACTTTTTAAATTGTTGCCACCAAACATTATCACCCTGTATTTTATTTAAATAAATTAAATAGGGAAGAATCCTCACGAATGTATGTATGTTTCTTGCATTGGGAAAAAAAGACAGTACCTAGAGCCATTCGGTTTTGAATAACATAATCCTCCACCCGAAACATGATCACCTGGAAGCACGAATTTTAAATTCAAATTTGTTTATTTATGTTTTTTACAATTTGTAAAACTTTAAATCAATAAAATTTAGTAACGATTTAGTAAACGACTAAGTTTCGAATACAATCGTCGGAAGATGATTTTGGGTCTTACTATAAATAAATATGTTAACGAGAAAAATTTTACGACAAAAAGATTAAAATATACTTCATCATTTTTCATGCACATTTCATAAACCTAGTAAGGCAACGTAAACTGATCCATAACTGATGCGTTAACTAGTTAACGTAATGTAAACTATTCCTGACATATGTTGCTCAGAATACACGGAAAATAATTCATTCTTGTTTCAGAAACTGCATGCTCATATGGTAACAGTTTGTTGAAAATCTGATAGTTTCCATTCCTTATTGTATTTCAGTATTGCTGATCACTTATAGGGAAGAAATGTTTTGTGGATACTGTATGCACTTTCACTTTTCCTGTACATTTGGTACTATTCTAATAATTAAAGATACAAACTAGCCTCCGAAAAAATCTTAACTATAAGGGAATTCATTCTAATTGTTACATAAACTGATACCAAGGACACAAATTATCGTAAAGTTGTTAGAAGAATGCAGTGTTGTAGTCATTATATACACTGCTGGCCACCCAATTTGCAACACCAAGAAGGACAAGAGATACCACAACAAAATTTATTTAGTAGATAACATGTTGACCAAGTATCAAATGATTAAATTTATAGACTTCTGTGAAATGTGGTTCATTCCAGAATCAGTAGTCAGAGTAGCCGCCCATTGTTGGAGATCACCGCTGCCACACACCTCGGCATTGATTCAAAGAGACTTTGGATGTGTTCTTGGGGAACAGCAGACCAAGCAGCTTCCACACGTTGCCAAAGTTAATCTGGTGTGGCCGCTTGGGATGTAATCTGGGTCAATCGTTAAGCAACCATGGACCACATGTTTTCTATCGGCGAAAGATTCGGAGAGCGAGCCGGCCAGGGAAGCAATTCAATCGTGCCACGTGTGGTCGCGCATTATCCTGTTGAAATATGGCTGTGGGCAATCCCTGAAGGTAAGGAAGGACAACTGGCTCCAACAACTCGGAGATGTAGCGCTGTCTATTTAAAGTACCGCCAATGCATACTAGAGGAGTGCGAGAGTGATATCCAATACCGCCCCATACCATAAATACCCGGTGCAGGACCAGTGTGGCGATGCATAACGCAGCTATTCAACATCCTCTCTCCACGGTGTCTCCAGACTCGAATCCGACCATGGTGGTGTTGCAGACAGAAGCGTGACTCGTCAGTAAAGACAATTTCATTCCATTCTGCCGTCCAAATCCTTCTTTCATCGCACCATTGGCCGCGGAGAAGTCAATGGTTCTGCATCAAGGGTAGACTGAGCAATGCGCGTCTTACGGACAGACCACTCTGCTGTAAACGGCGTCGAAGGGTACGCGCATACACTGGATGATGCGTTACAGACTGAACGTGCTGTGCTATGGTTCGTGATGTGACCGAGAGATCCGTCACTGCCATGCGCACAATGTTCCTCTCATCACGTGAAGTGGTGCACTAAAGTGGATGCGATTGAACACGTCGGTCTGTCGTACCCTCCTGCAACCAACGGTCACATATCCGCATTACAGTTGTTTGGTTTCGTCCAATACGACTGCCGATTTCCCTAAAAGATAATCCACACAGAGGAAGGATAGTGGCCGACAGAGGAAGGCCACTATCCTTCCTCTGTCGAACTCGGATACTTGATCAAACGATGATCGCTGTTTACTACGAGGCATAATTGATCTTTATTTTTTTTAACCACAAGAAAAACAAAATTACCGAACTTGCAATCGTCGAAAGCTCCAAGCCTTAAATAGCGCTAGGCGCGCCGTGATGTGAAATTCTAATCATTTGCATATCTCACCTCCGCTAATGCATGTTGTAGATTTCATGTTATTTGCATGCTTCCTTGAGGGTGTTGCATTTATGGTGGCCAGCAGTGTATAACGAGAACAAAGTGAGTTCACCTTAAAAATTTATTCACGAATTCCACTTTGTTTATTTCTTGAAATGTTTTGCTGTAATTATCAATGGAATTCATTGCGTTTATATCTTTTTTTTTTTTTTTTTTTTTTTTTTTTTTTTCATTTGAGAGCATTCCTGTTGAATATCTGTATGTAAATTCATTTACCTGATTTTAAAATACATGTAAATCTTATATATTTATTAAAGTACATACAGCTGTATTTTTATGAGTATGAAAAATGGGGCATACCAAAACTGAGTGGTTGCAAGCAAACTATATCTTCCTCATCTTTTTAAGAGCTAAAATTCAGCTTGTTAAATGAGAAAAAGTGCTTCGTAGTTTGTAAAAAAAATCTTATTTTTTTTATTATATATATAATAATCGTGGTAACTTAAATGTCTTATATGTTGTAAGAATTGTATGGCTGTGGTTTATAATTAAATAATGCCAGTTTTGATGTCTCGTCCTTTAGAGTGGGTCACATTAAAATGTACTAAAAGGTTTAAACTAGGTGCTTTACTGTATCATTATATGGGATTCGTATCAGTATTGCCTATTACATGTGATTTCAAGCATGATTTTAAACGCTAAATATGATATTCATCATGCACAAAATGAATTAAATGTCAGATATGTTCAAAGAGTTGCAACAGTTCAATGTTAAATGAAGTATTTTCAATATGAAATGCTTATTTTTTAGTTAAAAATACTAGGATTTTGATGTAATAACTATTACAAAAGTTTAAAATGAAAAGTCGTAGTAATATTCATAAATTTGCATAACTAGTTTCGAAGGCATATAAAACCTTCTTTAGCTGCAGAAGTGCAAATGACAAAAGGCGTTATCTGTTATTGAAGATTGAAAGCAACTATGAAATAATTTCCTTAAAAGCTGAGGATTTCTTAAAAGCTGGTATGAATTAGCATTGACATCAACTAGGCCTGAAAGGTATTTTTTAACGAGAAATGCCTCCAGAAAATCTAAATAGTCAATGGAATTTTTTTTTATAATTTTGGTTGCAGAAAAATTGAACATCTTATTTTCTGACTAACAGTATTGAGCAATAGCAATTTATGTTTTTTTTTTTTTTTTTTTTCCTAACATATGCCGCATGCTCCTTGAAGCGAAATTTTAAGGCTGTCTCAGTTTGACTAGTAAAAATTAAACCGCATTGGCCAGGAATAGCAAGGAATCCTATATATACCCCAGAGGTTCATATACAAAATAGAGTCTTTAAGTAAGAAACTGCGAGTACTAAGTATATAAATTCAAAGTTTAATTATTGACAGAAGAGAAAACAACCCTAAATTGAATTTCTTTAAAATACATCAATTTTGATTGCTAGTTCTTTCTAATGTGTTGAGGTGAGAATATTTTAACCGCTTTGTCATTAAAGTTAGGTGAAAAGCCTGTCAATAGCAAGTGCTTTGAAGTAATTTAGTTCTTGATCAAGAGCCAATTTGGAGAAGCAAATGAAGTGCTCGGAAGAAGAAGATACGAGATAAAGCTAACTTCTGTTTAACCGAATGACATGATTTGAAGTGTGACGGAAAGCAAACAGATGAAGGTTTACGGTAAACAGTAGTACTGAAATTGGATATGTTGCATGTGGCTAAGATGTCGAGGAACGGAAAGGAATTGGATGTCTGAAGTTCAAAAGTAAACTGATAAGCAGGATCAATTGAACTCGTTACTGAAAGAACTTTATTCAAATCTTCTGCATTACCTACCGTAAAACAGGGTAAAGATATCGTCAACATAGCGAAACCACACGGGGAAGCTTAAAATTCCAAACAATTTGGATTCATAATAATGCATATAGATATCAGCAAGGACAGGACTAAGAGAGCTTCCCTTGGCTGATCCTTTAAGCTGGCCCTTGGCTGATCCTTGGCTGATTCCTGGTTGTAATACTTATTTTAAAACACAAAGTAGATTTACTTCAGGCAGAGTTGAAGTGCTGAATTACTGAGAGTAGTACTAAAGAAAGTTCTATGTTTAAACCTTCAAAACTAGTCATGAAACTATGCATATTACTCTTATTCTTGTTGCTTTAACTCCTCCAATAATCATTATTCGGCTTGCTATTTTAACTAAAATTTGATGTAATACAGTTACATTTAATTGTTCTGGAATTCTGAGTAGATGGTAAAGATGCAAGTGATGTTTTCACATGGCAAAAATCACGTGTTAGCACATATTTAGCGACTAAAGGTAAATAAAGTGAAAGAAAATGAAGATATTCTTGGTAAAGTGTTTCAAAGAGCGCTAAAAGAATTTGTGTTAGTAATATAAATTTGTCCTTCTGCTGGATAAAAACGTGTACCATTAGTACATTCGCTTAAATGTCAGCAGTATACAAAAGTAAGAAGTGCAAATTTTTTGTGCAAAATGGGTGGAATGCACGAGCATTGGTTTAAATGGACTTTATGTTATGAAACGTCATCATTCCTAAATTGAAAGATTTAATTAAAAGTTCGTATTTCGTAGAATAAAGAAATTAATGTGAGTCTACATTTATTTTGTGAAAGCGGAATTAGAAAAGTTAAATGAATATACTTTAAAAGCGAGAAAAAAAGTTCAATGTAAGCAAACGTGTGTAAACAAGAAGTGAAGAGTTAAAAATTGTTTATATATATAATCGCAAACTCAGTATTTTCTATACAAATAGTATTACATCAGGTTTTAAAGTTGTTTGTAAACATGTGTAGCTCAGCCCCAAGTCCACGAGATAAACCAATACTGGCTAGTGGATTCAGTGAGTTACACGTGTATAAATAAGGATGCAGTTATTCTAGCTTAGAGATAGTATCTAATTACAGTTAAGTGGAGTGAGTAGTATATTGCAAGTAAACTTAGTAGCTAATAATTGCTGTGCGTGGTTTTATTGGACAAAATATGATGAAATGGTTATGATATAATGATGATAAAATGATTATGACAAAATTTTGCACAGCGTTTTACAATTATCCAACCTAACTTCAGACAAACTTCTAGCTACTTATGTTATGAAGTATGAGATACTATAGGTGGCGCTGACGCGCCAAAAGAGTCAGTTAATTCTTGTAACTCAACGTGTTAAGACGTGCATCTTGAAGCGTCGAAAGGGCTAAAATCCCGTAGACCCACTCTTGAATATGTATCTATATAGCGTTGTGAATTGCGTATTATCATAGTAAAAGAGTTGTGTGCTAAATTGGCTTAATCCTTGGAATAAAGTACCGACTACATATAGTAACCACCCCTCTGAATTCTTGGAGCTAAGCCATAACCTCTCAGCTCATTTCTTCTTCGTAAGGCTCAAACATTTTCAACATTCCTATGCATATTCGATATTTTGAACTCTTATTAGGTGCCTGTCAATGGGGAAAAAATTTCATAATTCTCATTCTCATTACTTTTCAGACAGATAGCGGTTTTTCCTTCAGCAAATGTAGAAAGAAATGTAGCAAATGTATAAAATATAAAAAGCGCACATGTAGTATTAAGTTAGTGGAAGGAGCACTGGAGAACTCTTCAATTCCTTACTTATGATACGGCAGAATTAATGAAAAAGCTTAAGACTAAAAATGCTTGCTTTAAGAAATTTTATTAAATGATTTTATTAATCATTTAATTAAATGATTTTATTAAATGATTTATTATGTCTGTTTCGTTTATGAATAAATAATGAAAAGAATGACTATAATTATATACACTAACCCCGATTTTACACGATCATTTTTAATAAAACTGTAAGTAATTGATCCTTTCCAACCAACAAGCTCTATTGTCAGTTTTGCTTGATTTAAACATATTGACTAGTAACATTTCGGTTTCATTATAAAGCTGTCTCAGTTGTTTGAGTTTAAATTTTAAAAACAAATGGTTACGTATCATTTTTCAAGGCTATATATTATTTAGTTTTCAATTTAAGATTTTTTAAAATCATCTTATTTATTCAGTTGAAAACTGCAAAAAAAAAAAAAAACATCTAGTTTTCAATTTCCTATTTCACTTCTTTTTTCTTAAAGACAATGAATGAATTTGAGCTTTCTTCGGTTACGCAGTAGTTCATGCTTTCATCATTTCTGTTGTTAAAATGTACATAAATTATTGAAATGCATATGAATAAATATAAAACTGGGCATATTTCTCAAAATTCTGAAATATTATTTTAATAAAAGTATATAATTGATGAAAACGTAAAACCTCTATGGCCAGTATTTCTATAACTGACTACCAGATAAATACTGCTATAGCTTATATTAAGCATTGCTAATTTTAAAAATACAAAAAAAAGGGAAAAAAATATTATTTGCTTTTCCACAATATTTTTTTACAAAATTCATTTCAGATTATTCGAAGAGTATATTTGAATTTTATATTCCAAATCAGTGGCGGCTCGCGGCTAAAATTAGTTGGGGTGCTGTTAGTGGGCGTTTTGTTTTAAAATTGTGTAAAAGGAAACAAACATGTGTAAAAAGAAAAATTATTTTGAAACATCATGAAATCTTACAAGAAAAAAAAAATTAAACATTTCTTAATTACTTTAACCAAAATTGTTACAGTTCAATCTTTGTCTATTCATTTAAAAATGAAATCCATTCTTCTTTTTTTAATTTGACCGAAAAGATCAATAATTTTCTCCTTGATTTCTGGATGACAACTGAAGAAATTTTTCTTTATTGAAAGCAATGCAAGCGCATTTAGTCTTTCTGAGCTTCTTAGAAAAGTTTTCATTCTTTTCAATGCTGAAAAGCAGCGTTCTGCCTCTGATGTAATCATGGGAATTCTCAAGAGAATTTTTATCAGTTTCGTAATTTCACTAAGAACATTACCTGGATTATTTTCGAAGATAAATTTCAGTAGCTCAATTAATTTGCAGTATTCACACCTACAATAGAATACTTTTAGTTCAGTTTCAAGCTTTTCTTTGTCAATCATTTTATATGCTTCAGTGGTCAGTACTATTTCTTCTGTAGAATGTTCATTCCTAAAACTAAGCATTTCTTGTTAAACAAATTAGCAGCTGCCAAGTGTTTAGTGGAAGAACATCTGTGCATTATATCAATACATAGTATAAAATCACATATTTCCTTAGCTTCTGCCATGTGTCTTTGAAAAATTCTCACAGTACTTTGAGTTTCTTAATTCTAAAATAGCAGTTTCGAAATTTGTTATATATTCGTTAACTTTAAGCACACTAATTTCTCTGCATTGCATTTAGTTGTATATTATTTCAACATGAGGCATCTGATAAAAGATCTCTAACCAAAACTTGAAATTATCATCATTTAAATATTTTAAAACTCCTGTTGCTTTTGCAATAGTTTGATCTGCATTTGATGTTGATTGAATTTCAGTAACGCAATTTTTTAAAAGTTGCAAAAATACCACACGCGCGGAGTAAAAAGAAATCACTTTTCCAACAACATACCAGAATTTCGGCACTGCAAGGGCGACAGTACTCTTCTCTATACCCTGCTCGTGTGCTGCTTTCTGTGCGCGCATGCGCAGAACGGCCAAACACCACGTCGCTGGCAAAGACTTTAGTACATTTTTCACAATTTCACAAAGTGGGGAATGGCTGCTGACATTAAGCTTAAGGATTATGTATTGTAAAAGTATAAAGAAAGAATTAAAGACTAAAGGCCACATTATATTAAATATTAAAAATAATAGTAAGTGGAAGTAGGGGGTGCTGCAGTTCCACAGTGCTTATTACGAGCCGCCACTGTTCCAAATAGTCTTTCTTAGTTTCATTCTTGCAGATTTCTGTAATGCGTTCATTTAAAAATATCATTGTATGCAGCATGTGATACATACGGTTCGTAAATTGTTAGGTATGAGATTCTCTCAATAATCGCATTAATAATCTAGGAATTAATGACAGTCAGCACCCATCTTTCATCTGTGATATGTTAAAATTTGCTTTGCATTGAGCTTTCCATTTTTAGCTATTGTGTATTTAAGAAGACTGTACACCTGATACTATCTGTCACGTTTTAGAATGCTCGTATTTGATCACCTGAGTAAAATCACATTGTAAGAAACACTTACCTTTACTGAAGTTCTAAAATCAATGAAATCGTTCAACAAGAGTAACAGAAACTTCGTGGATACTCCTGTGAAAATAAATGACTGCAATTTGTACAAGTTTTATTCTATAAATAAAATTATTTAGAGCAAAAATCACTAAAAAGTGCATATGAAAAAATAGTTGGGATAGCTTCGATGCAATGTAAACGTTTTATGATAATTACCTTTTAAAACAGATAATAATTGTTTTCATTGTCTATAATGAACATATTACACATAATAGCACATTTAATTTTCGACAGAAGTTTGATTTATTCCCCCCAGAGTAGATATGAGCCATTTTTTAAATCACTCTTCACAGGAGATGAAATATGCATTCATAAAGAAAAAAAGCTGTTCGAAATAGGAATTAACTTTTCTCATATTATCTGTTACTTTCCAGCTGAAATTGAATTTAAGATATGTTAATTCATAACATGTAAGTCTGTTTTCCATTTTTATTTTATCTCAATAAATAATGCCTTATTTTGGATAAAAAGTCCTCTATATTTAAAGTACTATACAAATATTCAAGACGGTTTGATACTCTTATAAACACTGTAATTAATCTTAGTAACACGTTAATTAAATCATAAAACACTTTAATGTATGAAATTAGTGTTTAGCATTACACCTTAATATACTGAAATAACTAAAAACACATTTAAAGTGTAGACAATCTCAAAACCAAGCGTCTACGATTACAAATCTCTTTTGCGGAGGAAGCTAACAGTGATGGAGATTATCATTATGCATAACAGATTTAAAAATATGTTAAATTGGTTTATTAATCCCATTATGTGAATAAAATTACTATTTAGTTTTAAATAGTTTTAAACCTATGTCCCTGCTAGCTACGAGTGAATTAAGATGAAAATACTTAATTTAAACTTGTGTTGTTCGTAGATTTTCTCCAAAGAATTGTATTTCGTATAAGTCACCCGAAAGCCTAATTTTCGAGGAATGTTTCTTTCAACGTGCTAGTGCTTTCAATGTACTAGTAGATACTGATACCACTCGCACCTATTCGAAATCGATTCATGATAGAGCCGCGATCAAGTGGCTAGAGTCCCATGCGGCATGCCAGCCATTGGCAAATTAAAACCTTTCAAATTTTTTATTAAGTCTATGTGTCTAAGTCTTTGAATTACAAGTTATTTTAATGTCAGGTATAGTCTCTGACACCTTTACACAAACACATTGTCGCAAAAGGAGTTAAAACATGAGTATCTCGTTTTGATGTGTTTGGGTATTCTTCTGGCAAACTTATCTACAATTCTTTCTTGAAATTTTCGTTTTATGCCGCTAGAATCAGCTGTAAAATCATTTATTTTCTTTCTCGAAATTAGCTGCGCTCATTTCTGTAATTATATAAGGTATATCTCCCACCTTCTTAGCATGCCTTCGCGGTGTAATGGTCAGCACGCTCGGCGTGTATTCCAGAGCTCCGAGTCTCGACGAGAGCAATGTTAATTTTTCACGTCTCCCGTATCAAAAGTACCTAATGACCCTACAAATTTAGCTGTCGTAGTGAAAGGATTTCAGATCCAAGATACATCTGTATTAATAGTGACCAAGGTACAAAGTACTTTTAACTACACAAAATGTATTATGCTTATTAGAAAGTATTAGTGAAAATTTTATGTCTATATATCAATTGAAAAAAAAAACAAAAATAGATTTTTAAAAAATCCAAAGAAAATTAAGTCTTTTAAAGATATTGAAGTGATACTGAAACATTCTTTACTTCTAATCACAGAACAGAAACATTAGCAGAAAGGCATTCTGCGCGTATTTCGTTAGTAACGTTAGGTTATTCGTTCATAACATCTGGTAACGTGATATATTTCTAAATTTATTACGCATGCGACTTGAGTCACTTTGTTCTGTGATTTCTTTTAATTTAGATGTGTTTTAAATTATATTGAATGCATAAAAGAAGATAGCGTTTCATTGTTTTCTAACTTCAGTTTCATAATTTTTCATGCAATATTCTTTGTGAACACATTTTGGTAATATCTGGTTTAGATAACTGCTTTGAGAGGTCGAAGATATGTCCAAGATCCTAAAATCAAGGATTCTACACTTATGAGAATGCATATGTATTCCTTATGGTAAAACAATAGCTCTTCTCAAATAAGAAAATATTACTTACCGTCCCTTAAGATAAAAAAGAAATAAAATAAAATTTATGGGTACTAATCCCGAGACAAATTTCTGCAAAACAGAAGCTTTTTGCGCCATATTTCTCTCGTACTACAAACGCTTATAAAGTCACACAGATCGGAACATAGTAAAGCAAACTTTTTTTTTTTTTTTTTTTTTTTTTTTTTTCGATGGTGGGCACTTGCCTATAACGGTATTGGCCACCACTAAGGCCAGAAGTGGTGGCCTTTTATTGCGAAAGGCACCTAATAGGCGTCCACCGTTACCTCTATTGAAGGGGCAGACAATTTTACGTCCAAATGCCTTCTCCAGGTTTCGAACCCGGGTCCTTTGTTATCGCAATAAGGTTCCCCTAACCACTATACCGTTATGCCGTCTGTGCGGCTGTTAAAGCAATCGCATTCATGATAGATCCAAACTTATAAAAATTGATTGCATAATAATACATGAAACAAATTTTAACAATACGAGGTATAAGTTAACTGTGGAAAATTTCACAGTAATATGAAAAACTACAAAGCAAATATTTACTTTTATTTATAACAACATGTTTATTTACAACAGTATGCTTTCCAATAAGTACTAGTCTTTCCATCGGAGACGAAAAGGGTCGAAAATACGAGGGAGACCCAATCCGCCTAGTCCAACTGGACCAAATGATTTTAAAAGGGTCAACTTCCTCCCAGACGAAAAGGGTGCCGCATATTCAGCTTGAGCCCTAGCTAGCAATTATAATAAAGTTACTAATTTAAAACGAGTTCTCCTGGTCTACTCATGTTGACCTAGCAAGTATCTTAAATTAATTTTCTTTTTTAAAATGCGTTCTTTTTCCAAACATCTAACGCATATAATTTTACCAAACATATGAAGCTCGGGGGAAAATATTAAACGTTATTAACAACAAGCTTTCCTTTCTCCCATATGTGCATCCGAAAATATATTGTTATACCAAATATTTCAGAGACATTGTGTCACGCTTCGCTACGTATTAGATATGAGGATTCAGTCACGTTTCCATGCTGATCGTTTTCATGGAACAAAAAATCATGTGCACGTTTCGAGGCAATTGTTAAAGCTTAGCAACGATTTTCTTTCGCTACCTTGGTGATTGAAAAGTTTACTGTTCGTGCAGCTCTATTGGCAATCATCCATATGAAAGGAAACAAAGTTCTCTCATATTTGTAAAAGTAGATCTTAGAACTGCTAGAGATAATGAACCCTTTTGGCCAGAGTTCATATGTCATCCTTCTGATTCTTTTCACGGTAATAATTTTCAGCTTTCAAGAAATATGTGGCAACGACTGTTTTAACAATGATTCATGTTCTTTTAAAGGAATTAATGGATTTGGGATTTAAATAATCTAAAAATAACTGTAGATGATCATTTTTGAGTAAAAGTTATTAATCATGCATTAGTGTATTTTCTAAATTTTTGCAGCTTAGTTTGTTTTTTGTTGTTTTCGAGGGGGTGGGGACTTCTTGCTCTTCACGGGGAGATATTAGCTCTGATGCAGTTTAGAGGTATAGTATGGAGAAATTTTAATTTATTATAAAACATGTAAGAAGAATAAAAGTATGAATGTGTTATGGTAAATTTTTGCTCGAAAAATTTTATAATTTTTTTCCTAAAGTAGGAATTTTATTAATGATCTATTTTGCAATGTTTCAAGCGTTTTAATTTCTTCTTTTTCAAAGCTGAAATAATTTTTGTGTAATCAGTTTTATTAAGTGATATGAATACTTTTCGAGTTTCTCATGTGAATAAATTACACTTTCTAACAAAGTAAGTACTTCCGCTTTTAGGTGAATGGAATTTTTAATAAGAGAATATCGTATCGAAAATATAAGAAAGTATCACTTTTCATTCTACTGTCATTTTGAATTCTACGCAAAAAGTGTCATAAAAAAGTAAGCATATTTTTTAAGCTAGCTGATTAGGAATTCTTAAAAAATTATGCATTGATTTTTTTATCCTATCTGGGCGCTAGAGGTTCTCTAAAATCTGTATCTGCCATAAGTTTTCTTATCTAGAACCAACAATAATACCTTCCTTCAGTTTTTGAGTTGAGTTGAGAATTTCGAAGTATCTAAGTAAGATTAAGAAGAGTTTTCTCATTCCGCATTTACGTACTCATGTCCTACTTATTCCAAATAAATAATAATAACTCTACGAAATGTATAAATATTCATAATACGTAGCTACGTATGATTTTAACAATCTAGTTTTTCTTTTGTGAAGTTTATAAACGCGAAATATCGGAAAATGTTCGATCTCTGTATTTGTATCTATATCAACTTTCATTAAAACTGAAATTGATATATAGCTTCTGTTTTTTAAATCCCTTTGGCAGTCAGATTTAAATGAAAAATATTACTCTTCATGGAAGATTTGAAACTTCAGAATATCATGGACGAAAAGGGAAAAAATGTAGAAAATTGCTAAAAATTTTACATATAATTCATATAGACAAAAAAGCAAAGCAGTTCGATAACAGCCTTAACAGAGACTTAACGGAGTCATGGAAGCAGGACCATGAACCTTATAAAAAGTCTTGTCCATGGGTAGGACTCTAATATTGCAAGACGGTTCTGTCCTTGTCTTTGCTCTCATAGTACCTTTCTCCCTTAGAGGTAACCCTGGCTACCATTGATCTAGGGCTGAGTGGATATCAGATCAGTTAGATAGGAAACTGTAAAAATATGAGTATGAATAAAAGAACAAAGTAATTTCTGTTTTATAAGCACCTTTAAAATTCAAAATTTCGAACATCTTTGAGTTCAGAGGCGATTTAATATGTATTATTGTTCTTAGGGGCAGTGAGGACATGTTGAGCGGTAAGTGGGCAAAAAGAACGTTTTGATTGCATAATAGTTTCAAAACAAACATGATTATGCAATCATTGTAAACATTCATTTTTGCAAAAATCATATACTAAATCATGTCCATATCTGTTGATCCAAATGTTTGTAAGGTTCTTTTTTAATCCCAAAGAAACACAAAAATACAAGTTACAAGCTGTCAGTCTAAACTTCTAAAAACGTGGCCTGACAATTCTAATGTTGCAATGATATACAGAGAGTGAAAGTAGCTGGTCAGATTAATTATTAATACTTTTAAGAAGTCTTTAACCATTAGCGGTTCCTTCATGAAATGCATGATCAGCTTTCGTCAATAACTGGATGGCGTAAAAGTGCAACAAATATCTGAAAATTCTCACTGCGGAGGCACTCATGTTCAAAGAACATCTCATGTAACCCTTTTAAAAGACTAGGAGGCATTTACGAGATTCGAAAGATCAATTAAGCTGAAAAATCTTCTAAAAGGGGGCTATAATAATGAAGTGTTAGGAAATGACATTCTATAATTTTAGAAAGCTGTGATATACGAGGGCCATCCAGGAAGTAGATTACGTTTCCGTCTGTGTCCGCTAGGGGCGGGGCTAGCGCGGCCATCTTGGGGTCAGAGCGTTGCGCAGCTCAGTCTGCATCTAGCCGTGCTAGTGAGAGGTTCGTGCTGTGCTCCGTTCAGATACTGTGACGGTTTGAAATGTCTGCGTTAATTGAAAATCCCGCGAGCTGCGAGGTGCGCTCAGTAATAAGGTTTCTGACTGCAAAAAACTGTAAACCGATAGAAATCTATCGGCAGCTTCGTGAAGTGTATGGGGACAACATTATCACTGAAGGTGGAGTGCGTCAGTGGGTCATAAGATTTCAAAATGGCCGAACCAATGTTCACGACGAAGATCGAAGTGGGAGACCCAGCATAGTGACCGCCGAACTTCTCGAAAAAGTCGTTGCTAAAGTCCGTGAAAATCGAAATTTCACAATAACGGAACTTTCTTTGAGTTTTCCACAAATTTCGCGAAGTTTGTTGCACGAAATCATCAGCGAAAAGCTTGGTTACCACAAGTTTTGTGCAAGATGGATTCCAAAAATCTTGACAGAGGACCACAAAAATCAGCGAATGGCTGCAGCGTTGAACTTTTTGGACGCTTACCATAAGGATGGTGACTCTTTACTCGATCGCATCGTTACTGGTGACGAAACATGGGTGAAACATGTGAACTGTGAAACGAAATTGCAATCAATGCAGTGGGGGCACACAACTTCTCCCCAAAAACCCAAGAAATGCATGCAAACAATGTCGGCAAGGAAGATGATGGCGACTGTTTTTTGGGACAGAAAAGGTGTAATTTTGGTGGACTTCCTGGAAAGAGGCACTACAATAAACTCTCAAAGGTATTGCCAAACTCTCCAAAAACTCAGAAGAGCAATTCAAAACAAGCGCAGAGGAATGTTGAGCTCTAAGATCTTGTTGATTCACGACAACGCCCGGCCCCACACGGCAAATGTCACTCGTAAAGTTCTTGAATCTTTTAAGTGGGAGTTGTTTCCTCATCCGCCGTACAGTCCCGACCTGGCACCGAGCGACTTCCACCTATTCCCAGCAATGAAGAAGTGGCTGGCTATGCAGCGTTTTGATGACGACGCACAGCTGCAAGAAGAGGTAACGAAGTGGTTGAAGGCGCAGGCGGCCGAATTTTTCGACGAAGGAATTTCCAAGCTCGTACATCGCTACGATAAATGCCTTAATTTGTATGGTGACTATGTAGAAAAGTAGTATTTGAGTGTGGCTTTCATCTGTATATAATAAAATTTGTTTCCTATACTTTGTTTATTTTTTTATTCCAAAACGTAATCTACTTTCTGGATAGCCCTCGTATATTTTAGTTTCATTGGCCAACATTTTACCATTCCCATATCAAAATACAGTTGATTAAAATGATTGAAAAGCCTGCTTCATTACTTTTAGGGATGTTCTTTTATTTTTCAATTTTTATGCCGTGTTAATATTTTTTATCCATTTCACTGAAGTTTTCCACATTACTAATTGACAAGCAGGGAAATCTTTTGCAACTTTCTTTGTCTTCAATTCTGAGTGTTTCGTTTAATTACTGAGTGTAAGGATAAGCTAAAAAATTACAAATAGGCTAGAAAATTATAACCTGAAGGCTTTCTTGCGAATGCTTTAATTTGCATAACTGTCTGAATGAGTATACGCGACAGGAATCAAAGAGAAGAGAGAAAAGTGTTTACGTTAAGCTTAACTATTAGCAAAAGTTACTTATTATTATTTAAAAAATTAAAATAAGGATTTAAATTATTAAAAAACTCATTTTATTACTTTTACATTTCAATTTGTTAAGTAGTAACAGATTAAGAGAAACTGAAGTCCAGATTAAAAATCTGCCGCTTTCTCGAATGCTGACATTCTGAAAACCCGCTTTACAGGATGGCGAGCGGGGATAAATAAAATGTCTAATGTTTCTCAAGGGGCTTTATTTGCCAAAAGTTGCTTCTAGATTCTTTTGTTAATTCGCTAATTTTTCCAGTACATAATTTTATATAATAAGCCATACACTTCTTCTAATAGCGATGCACCCTTCTGTGTATGATGCACAAGGACTCGTGGTAGCATGAAACAATTATTTTTAGTCATTTAGTCATTTAGCAAGGTAATTTTTTTAATTTAGCTTGCAGGGAAAAATCGCTGTCTTTTGGATATGTTGCATAAAAAAACCCTTTCTTAGCTGAGAATTTAATTACATTGTTTGTGAAAATTGCAGCGCCATGAAGGAATTATGCAAATTCAACCAAACTTACAGAAAATGTAAAGTGAAGCAAGACATGCAAATGATTAGAATTACAGTTAGCGATTGTGTTTGCGTGGAATGAGAAGCGACCGCTTATTCCATGTATGGAAAGAACTGTAAAGTTGCGTTGAAATCTATTTATCATCCTCCGTCTGCGGTGAATGTTTAATTAGTGGTCAAAATGCCTCGACAACAGCTGAGGGTTCCATACTAACAGATTAACGGAGTTCGAACGAGGCCGCATTGTCGATATTCGAGAGGGTGGACTATGTGGGGAGTGCCCTGTGGCAACAAGTTGTTTTCTCCGATGAATCTCGCTACAGTCTGGAGTATAGTGATGAAGAGTATCCAGCGTCGTACCACACAAACACTTGACATCATGGTGTGGGGAGCTATTGGGCATAATTGTCGATCCCATCTAGTGTAGATTGCGGGCAACTTGAACAGTGATCACCACATAAGGGAAGTTGTGGAGCCAGAGGTCCTCTCTGTTCTTCGACGCATTCCGGGCGCTGTATTTCAGTAGGATAATGCCCGTGCACATGTTTCGCAGATTGCACAAGCCTTCCTTAAGGCACAGTGGGTTTTACTTCTTCCATGGCCTGATTATTTCCTGAACATGTCACCCATTGAGCATGTCTGGGATTTCATGAGTTGGCGACTCACTCGCACAGTTGGTGGGGCACAAACTAACACTGAACTTTGGCGTCAACTCGAAGCCATATGGAATTCATTTACTAAAATGGCAATAAGAACCTGCATGATTCAATGCCACGACGTGTACTGGTTATCATCGCTCAGCGTGGCGGGCACACAAAGTACTGATTTTCGACGTTCGTTTTGCTTGTTTGTCTTATAAATTTGATCGTTTATATGCACCACTATCAGTAATATGTGGAATACATTTCATTCATTTCCGACAATTCCTTCATGGTGTTACATGTTTCACAAGCATTAGTGTATGAATCGCTTATTATGCGGGAAAAAATTATTTTACGAAAATTATTTTACGAAAATTATTTTTGCTCAAAAAACTGCAACAAAATGTTTCTGATTCTCGAAAAGGAGGTATCACACATCAACTCCTTTGAATGCATATAGTTTTTCTCTAAAATCGTCCTCAATCTGAGATTAGGTTTTGCTTAATTGTTAACTTAAAATGCTTCTTTTTATATACCATTAAAAATAACTTATTTATTAGTTTTTTATATCGTATTTGAGTGCATCTTCATAAGGGTAGTCCATTGTTTATCTATTCTATTTTTTTCAGAAACTTTTGTGGAATTAATTCTGCAGCGGTCCCTATTTCTCTGGCTTCACCAACAGAAAAGCAGTAAAGTTACTGAACACTGATAGTTCGATTTGGTCTGGATTTCAGGTGAACCGGCTGACTTTATGGGCGTTTCCCCGTGTGTAGCATGGATACGAATCAGTTCCTCTTTGAAAGTCCCCCACAAAAACATCCTTTATCTTAGACAGATAATCTATTGCTATAATCAAATGAACCAAACCAAAAAAATTAATTTCTATCTGAAATTTTTATCTTACTTCGTCTATAGAATTGAATAAAAATTTGATGACGAATTTTATATCTTGTGCTTAGTCTTAATAAACCTCTTGCCAACTTAGTTTCTTATGAATACAGTTATTTATGAATTATACTGGAATGAAAATTACTGTAAAGTAAGAAAATAATTGAAATTTTTACATCAGCATACTGTCTGCTTTCCTTCGTGTAATACATAAACTGTAATTTAAAACTTGCAGTCAGATGTTATTGTTTCCTACACGTAACTTTGTGTCTCAGTAAAACAAAAATTAATTGTCGCTTCAGTTGCAAGAATTAGTTGCCGCAAGCATCGTGCGCAAACTATCTAACAAAAAGAAAAATTCACTAGTCATCCTCCTACAGTTTACCGTTGAGTGGTTTGTTTTAAATGTAGTATAATCATATCATGCTACAATTGTGGTTAATGCCGCAGTTACACGAACATGAGGATGCCGACTTCGTTTTTTAAATCCACCCTGTTTTCTGAAGGATGTGCGTGAGTACATTAACACACAATTACCTCGTCGTTGAATTGGCGAGTTTCCGAATATGACGTACTTCTTTTGCCATGCCCCCCCCCACTCACCGTATTTAACACCTTGTGACTTTTACTTGTGGAACTATGTAAAATATGTTGTGTTCTTATCCTCTTTTGCCACTTAATTTAGCAGAATTATTACGAGAAAGAATCATACGTGTTGTCAATACCGCTAATAGTACCATGCTGAAGAGACTGGTACGAAATGGACTATTTCATATATAGTTTCATATATAGAAAAACCTGTAAAAAAACTTGAAATGTTTCTTTATTTAGTGCTATGTTCGTTTTTTTTTTTTTTTATTTTATTTATTTATTTGTCTTAGTTTTTACTTCTGAAATCTCGGAAGGAATTATGAATAACCCGGTATTTAGCTCAAAATTATTTCAAATGTTATAATAAGAATCTTGAATATGTATTTCAGATTATGATATTTCTCTCTATCTTCAGTATGGAATTAGACATCTCTCGTATCTCATTATTGCTAAGATCATCGAACTGATTTCATTTATATTTTTTCCCTAAAACTGAAAACCTATTCCAGTGCTTTTCTAAGAATTTTTTTAAACATATTCAGATTTTAGTGGAATGTTTGTAATATCGTATGTTTCGATGCTAAAAATATAAGATTATATACTACTTTTTAGTTTATACAGTAGTCTGACACACATGTCTAGATTTATATCAGAATATTTTTAAATAATAATTTTTAATAAATTTTAACAAGCTATAGTTTTAAATAGTTTTAAATTACAGTTTATGTAACATCCATTTTCTCACAAAATTGAGCACTCTAAACTTTTCAATGGTTTGAAATTACTTAGAGTATTCTCTGTTTTTTTTTTTTTTTTTTTTTTTTTTTTTTTTTTTTTTTTTTTATCACTTAGAAATGGAAACTACCATAAAGCATGAGTGATTATATCTGGTTTATTTTCTAATACTTTTATCACTGGTAAATCCGATGTAAAATACTTGATGCATAATAAATTGAGAGTCAATGTGACGCTGTCTATCGCGTTTTCTTGCCTTGTGTAATCAATACATTGTGGAGCCCAAAGAGTTTAAATATTCTGATATAAATTTTAAAAAAAAAAATTTCATAACATCCATTTTCTCACAAAATTGAGCACTCTAAACTTTTCAATGGTTTGAAATTACTTAGAGTATTCTCTGTTTTTTTTTTTTTTTTTTTCCCCTAAGTCTTTTTTTTCTTCTGTTTCTTATTTGGCGTTGATTGACGCGATTGAATTTAGCGTATATTATATTAAATCGAAATCGGACTAACAAGGTCAGTAAATTAAATAAAGTTATTAAATTCATTCTGCAATATAAATAAAACTATGCGTATATCGTAATTTATATATTTTTGAATGCCTAAATTAGACATAATTTATGCTCAGAAAATAAGAAAAAAGAAGAATTTTGATTTTAAAAAGAAATATACTATATTAAATCCGTCTTTAAGTAGCGTGTAAATGATTATTCTGTATTATAAGTAGCGTGTAAATGATAATTCATCGGACTCAGCCCAAAATATATATGGTGTTAGAAAGGGATTTTTAATAATTGCTCAGATGCTATAAATATTTAACAAAATTATGAAATATAGTATAAACTATATTTGAAATGTATGTAATTGGAAAAAATAATATAAAGATAAAAAATTGTGATCGATTTAAAATTATTCAGGAGTACATACATTTTCAGAAATATTTCATTTCAGTACACTGTTATGTAACGCACTGTTATACCGCAAAAGGTAGATTACGTATCTTCTACTGAAAGATTAATAGCATCAATTAGAAATGGAAACTTCCATAAAGCATGAGTGATTAATCCCATACTAAAGAGCTTGATGTAACATGAAATTAAATGTAAGAACACTAAATTACAGATGCTTCTAAAGAAAATAAAACATTAAACAGGAGTATAAACTTTAATCTAAATAATTTTATTAGTAGTTTTTTTCTCTGCCAAAGCGTACATAAAAATGTACATTATTTCCATTTTTTAACCAACTAACCTCTTGCGTGGCCTGCCGTCTAAAATATTTATAAAAAAGAAAAATATGTATGGTGCTTTAAATGAATCTAGCTAATGAAATTTCGACGGCCCAGCTAGTAATTGATGATAACTGAAATGAATATACGTTTATTCTTAAATCGCTTAGCATTTGAATTAATAAAAGAATAAATTTGAAAGAAAAATTTATCATGCTTTTCTGAGAGACAACACACTGCCGCGAGGAAGATAAAAATATTTTAATTCGCGCTATAGCAACATATTTTTTAAATCACTGAGTCTGTTGATTAAATTTGAGAAACGATGCTTTTTGCCGAATCACAATACTCTTCTTTTGTGCCTCTAAGTTCTCTAATTAAATTTAATGCATAAATATCTTATGCTTTTCAGAAAGACAACAAAAAGACTTTTAAATTGCAGAGTTTTTAATCAAACTTTCACCAAACACGTACAAAATACAAAATAAATCAAAACAAATTGGAAACCCAAAATTCGGTCTTCAATGTTCAAATGTTCAGCTTCAAATGTACGGTTCAAATCTTCGGCTTAATTTGGCTTCATATTATTTCTTCATAACATATCCTCACGGAATATACTTTTATCATATACATTTGAACAGAATGATATGACGAATTAATTTCTTTACTTTTGGTATTATTTGAGACCTACGTACTTCACTAGATCCAGTTGAACTTGCGTTATTCCCTTTAACTCAGGAGTTCCATATTTATGATGTCACAATTGGTCACAAGTGCTCCTTTACATGTTCATTTGGGCATTTTCCTGTTTTTATTGAATCATACAATTGTAGAGTTTATTGTTTTATTCATTACATTGTGAAGGTAATCATTACTTCTGTATCTTTTACATAAATTCCTTTTGCTACATATGTTGGTTTTATACATTTCCATTTTTCTTGTTTTCTGGAACTCACGTGCATTTGTTGTTGGTCACAGTAAGCGTAAAACAGTTTGTAGTTATCACTTACAGATTTTGAGCAGTATAGTTCTTTGAGGAAACATTTTTTGTGTCTTGCTGTTTGTCTTGCATTACTCTGCCTGGCACACTTCTAGTTCGTAATGGTTCAGTTTTCCCATATTTATTTTGAGCTTCGACAGGACGTGTCACAGTGATGTTATTAGGCGCCTGACAGTGTTGGAAGGCGGGTTTTTTCTTTTTCTTTTTTTTCCAAATAGAATTTTTTGTGAGAGGACATTTAAAAAAGCAAGCAACTTAAACCAAAAAGAAGAAAAGTAACATGATTGCAAATCACAGAGATTAGGCTACTTAAATTAATTATGGTGAAGTACACGATGGCTATCTGATTTAATACGAATATCTCCATTAAAAAAAGTTTTTAAGAGAAATTTAAGCTGCATATAAACGAAAGGGTTTGGTTTATTTAATTACGGCAAAGTACACTAGGGCTATCTGCCTAAGGGGAGGGATGCTTTCGTGGAGGACTTTCTAAGGGAAACTGGCTCGTATACATGTTACACATGGAGAAAACCACGAAAACGCCCATGCAGCCAGCCCGTTCGCGAGATTCGAATCTCGGACCGAACTACCAGTGTTCAGCGACTTCCCTCGGCCGACCAGTGTTCAGCGAAACCCCTCGGCCGCTGGTGGGCTATAAAGGAAAGGGACCAAAATGGAACTTTAGCCATCCTGCTTGGCAAGAGTCAAACTCTGGAAGTCCAGTGCTCCGTATCTTTAACCACTTGGTTACTGATAAGCCTTCCTTTTACAGTAAAGATGAGCAAGGTGATGCATGCTGTCAATTCATTGATAAACAGATGTTTCAAATTTGCCCGAAAGTTTGCATGTTTTATCTCTAGCCCGAGTGACTTTGGCTGGAAAAAAATTCCATACTTCTGAATTTCTAAGCTTAACTAGAAGCAACCGACTATCTGAATTTAAAGTATGATTTTAGATGCGTTTATTGGCTGAATGTTAATTGTCTAAAAACAGATTTAAGTATCATAAATCCAAAATTGAGCCAAGATGGTTGCTATAATAGGTAAGTAGCCTCTAATGAATTGAATAAGCGAACTCATAAAACTCGCTGCAGTATGAATTGTAGCGGACTGAGAATGGGAGAATTGAAAAGTAGAGAATAAATCCAACATTAAAGTTGAATATATATTTTGAGACTTGGCGATATAATTAAAAAAATTAAATAATGAATGAATAATATCAAATGAAAATTAAATGAAGATGGATGTTTTATTTCACATTATAATACGAACTTCGCGCAACAATGAGCACTGAGGCTAACAAAATAAATCAGCTCATGAAATTAATCAAAAAATTCCTTGTGCATAATGCTTTAAGTAGAAACATTGTTAAACATTAATAAACGTATAAACGTTGTTCAGTTGAATGCGTCCACGTCACAAATATTTTTTTCTCTTCTCCTTTTCGAATATAAGACTTTTCAAGGATTAAATTTGCATCAGTTCTGTTTAACTTTAAATTACTGTGTGTTGATTGATAAAGTATATATATATTTCATTTGTTATTTCTTCATTCATTATTTTATAGTTTTGTTGCAAGACTCGATACCCTTGGCGACTTTATATACTTAATGTAATTAGCAGCTAATTCTTTTACTACTGGGTATTTCTAAATGAGCAGACTCATATTTTTTCCCACAAATTGAGAGTTCAAGGCTGGATTCGTTAGTTCAATGAATAAGCTTGTGATTTCTGTGAAAATTTAAACATCCGACAGTTAATTTCAACGAAAATAATCTTCTTTCAATCTGCCTGTTACTCGAAACTTTGTAATTTGCACTTTAAAATTTATTTCTCACATAAGGAGAATTTTTACCAGTAGCCTAAGAAATATAGGAGTTATTTTACTCTCTTTTCACTGATTAGGTATCGAATGTAATAGTTTGGATCTTCAGTAAAAGCATGCTATTGGAATGTTTGCTCAGGTGATCAATCAGAAATCCACAACGCAGAGTAAAATTCAAGTTAAATATTTATCCTAAAGTCTCTGGTGTTATCAAGCGAAAAACTATTACTGACTTCGGAATAACTGAACGATATTCCTCCCATCGTTCATTATTTACTTTTTTCTTCCCCCTCCCGTGAATATTTTCATATAAAACATTATTTAAAAAATTGATAGAAAGTTCGTAAAAAATCAAACTCATTGGAAAATGTTAACAATTATTTCTAATAATTTTATTTCGTAAGGGGGAAATATAAATTTCAGTTTATCGGAATTCGAATAATCAAAGCTGTATTGGAGTTGCAAACGTAGTAAAAACTTTTAACATTCTGATTTCTTTTGTCACTAATTATTGAAATTATATTTGATTTCAATACATTATCTTATCTCTAAACGATAAAAGTCTCTAGATATTTTTAGTAATTTGAAGCATTTTTATCAATCATATGTTTTTGCCCAGTGCTTATTAAAGTAGGAAAGATTCTTTTTGTAAAGAAAAAATGTAAGATTTTATTTATTTATTCATGAATTTTTTCGATTCAAATATAAAATAATTTCTGCCATGGTTTCTGAATTTCGCTACTTTTAATATTTAAAGAAGACTTTTAGCCAATGAAAAAGAATCTGAAAGATTTATGTTTAGAGAAACAAATTAAAAGCTATACGTAAATTGATGAATATAATTTCATTGTATTCCCCTGTATTAATACAGAACAGTTTATGAAATTTAAAAGCTTTGTATGAACACATTTTTATTAATACGAATAACATAAGATCCAACAGAATGACCTTCCCATTTTAATAATTTAACACGCAGGTATCTTGCTAGTGGCACCTAAGTGGTACATATACTGTATATTTGAGCAACATAAGGCATGCCATTTCAGTTGCATCAGAGTGTGACTTATTTTTAAAAAATAGAGGGTAGTTACTGTTAAGATGTCAATGGTATGAAGGATGTTTACGCAATCGAATAAAGCTAATGCACCATTGTGGTTCCCACAAGACGTAGCTGCAGCGCAAATGAATCACGAATAAATCCGCAAAAATTGTTTTCAGAGCATCTCGTTTCATAGCGTGGTACAAGTGCATGACTTGCCATCGAATTTTCGAAATAATGGTAAATAATTTTCTGTATGCAAAAACAAAATTATTATAAAGAGTTTCTTGAAGAAAATTAATTAAATCTAAATATAATAAATACAAATAAGCATATTAGAATGTAAGGTATTGCATTTAGAAATTGCAACATTTGGCAGCAGTTTGTTAAATGCTGTCAGATTAACTAAATTAAAACTTCATTTAATTAGCTTAAATCTCAAGTTGCTCTGTTACTGATTTAACAATACTGATTGAAGTCGATATTTGTCTTCGGTGGAACATTTCGAATATTTTTGGCCATTAGATTACTTCATTTTTGAGGCATTTATCAAATAGGTTAATATCTTTCATGAACTTTGCCAAAAACATTAGGAATATTTGATAATATTCCTAACGTTATGATATATTAATAATTCCTATAATTATCAAATGTTCAGAAACATTTTATACTCAATATTTGATAACATTTAAATAATATGATAATTATTAATATTTTATAACATTAAGAACATCTGAGCATCATTTGTGATTGATAAAAGCTACTTCTTACATGGACTTTATAAGAAATAGACTAACCCAAACGGGTTTTCTCTCTCGTCTGAGGCGTTGCCGGCTGTCACCTTGATCATATTTGGAGGAGTAAGGACGACTTGCAGAAAGTTAAGATTGGTTGCCTATTGCAGCGTGTATAATTGTCAAGAAAAAGCTGGTTGCAGCGCCTCATTTCACAAATTAGAATTTCTACATATTTTCATTTTTGAAATTGGGATTGATTTTTAAAAAATTAGCATATTTATCAAGCATAATTAACGTTACAAATAATTATAAAGCTATTCCATAGTTTCAGGGCTGGATATTTTTTTAGCTTTTCCTATGCTGTAAGGAAATTTGTAACTACTTCTTTTAGAAAATAATATTTTAAATCTGAACTAACAGAAAATTTCAAACAAGCAATTTTCTCTTGCAATTTTTATGCTTTTTATTGGTGTAGCTAAGTAAAAAGTACTAAAATATTTAAAAATGAATTTTTTTTTAATTTTGTTTAAAATTCTAAATCGTGCTGCTTTTTTAAAATTATAGATGAGTATTATGGCTCAATTTCTATAAAGGAATTTTATTTTAATTATATTTCATAATACATCATAGTGATAAACACTTTTGATTCCTTAAAAATTTTTATACATTTAATTCTAATATTAAAATTGTATTTAACCGTAATAATTAATTTTGCTTGTATTTTATAGTGATTATTTTTTTAATTTATTTTTAGTTCTGCATAAGATTTTTTTTATTTACTGTTAATTTAATTTATTATTCGAAGCGGCATTTTGCGCTGTTTCATTATAAGTGTCTGTTTTTCCTTGCAAATTGTTGTTACCAAATATTATCGGCCTGTATTATATTTAAAGAAATTAAATAATGAAGAATCTGCATGAATACATGTATGTTTCTCGCACTGTGACAAAAATGACGGTATCTAGAGCCATTAAATTCTGAATAATGTAATCATTCACCCGAACATCGGCATCTGGACGGCCGAATTTCGTATTTGTTTTAATCTATTTTATATTTTGTAAAACATTAACGAATTTTTGATTAACAAACTCAACGAGTTCAGAGCGAACACTTTATGAAAAATAACAGTTTTATCTCCAGTGCGGAAATTCTAAAGATATGCTGTTTTCAAATGTATGTGGTTTACGGGCGAAAAACATGATATTCAATAAATATAGGTAACACACAAAACTTTAAAAAAAAAAGGTTCCTTTTGGGCGTAATATAAAATCTGAGTGCTTCTAGATTTTATTCTATCTTTTTTTTTCCCGTCACTACGCTCAGAAAATTTTATGCTTCAAATTTTATGAATTATTAAAATAACTAATCCACTTTAATATTAATAATTTAATGATCATATAATCAAACAAATATGATCGTTTTGTAATGTTATTATAGTTTGGAAAATCACTGCCTGAAAATGTTCATTAAATTTAAAAATTTTTTTTTGTCAGATCTTGTTTAATCTTACCTTGTTTATTTCAAAGCATCACATACTATCAATCTTATTTAATTTTACTTTATTTTTACGCAAAATTAAGTTCATAAATTTTTTGCTTATAGTTGTTACCGTTTTACCAAAGTAAAGATGTTTCTACAAGAATTACGCGTGAAAAAAAATGCGTGAAATGCAGTAAAAAGTGCTTTAATGAGATATATTAAATCCTATTTGGAAAAAACTGTGGCTTTCATAATCTTATCATTATACAACGTATCACATTGAATAATTAAAAAGAGTTATGTGATACAAAAGCCATAGGTTTCAGTGTTAAAGTAAATCAGATATTCCCAACTCTTTCTTGCCGACATGTCGGTGACGCGCGCCCCCCACTGGGTTAGTCTATCTCTTATAAGGTCCATGACTTCTTACGATATACGTCATGTTCTTGGTGCAGAATAATCTCTCTCTCCCTATTAAATTTTCTGGACATTTTCTTCACTCAGCGACGTTGTATAAGGGATTGCAGTTGAATACAGATTACTCGAGATTCAAGGTTTTAATTGCGGGATACATTGGAACGATGGTCTAATCATCATTACTGTCGTAGTCCTAACAGATAAAAGTCATTAACTCCATTGACACCCCTGTGGAAGAAGGATTAAGCTGTTACCGGTCAGGAAATATGGAAAACAAATTGGCATGTCGTTTCAGAAAAAGTCCGATTTTGTGTCACAATACCTATATTAGTTCAATGCTATATATAAATCTAATACATGTAGAATTTGACATAATTCACAGCATGAGAGCACGAAGTAATATTTAAATGGTTTATTTAATAGAAAGAAGTAAAAGTAAATAAGAAAAAGTAAATAAAGATGAAGTTAACGGTATGCAGGATTAACATAATGATGTAGTCCTTTTACACCTAAAGTCATAACATCAAAAGCACAATCTAAGTTCATAAACTCTTGAAGACGTGTGAGCCGTCTGCTCACGTCTGCCCTCCGCTCTCGACCAGGTCTCAGCGCTGTCTGGGATGATTCTTACTGCGCTGGGCTGTGATGGTGACGTCATCTGGTATTCTAATTCAGAATTGGATGTTGATGACTCCCACAGCTTCGGCCAGCCTGATGAGGCATCGTCCTCGATGTCTGTTGAATGGACATCACTATCATGTACCTGCAAAGATAATAAAAAAAAAAAGGAAAAAAAGAGTATCAGGTCCTTAGGCTTTGAGCTGATACAAACATCAAATCAATTTGACCATGGCTTCATATGGTCAGCCGCAGTAGGTGTCAAATTTGGTCCTTCATGGCATCCTACTTTTTCGACTTCATATCTGTCATTTGGTCGAACAGCTATGATTTTATACGGTCCATGAAATTTAGGTCGTAGTTTCAAACCAGTCCCATATTGAGTTCTCTGAATGGCTACCAAGTCGCCAATCTTGTATAGTTTCGGTTTCTTACGTTTCTTGTTGAATTGTTTTTCGATTCTCTTCTTGTATCTTCAAAATGTTGTTTTTAGCATCTTCTCTCATCTCATCACGTTCTTGCATCAGTTGCTTTAAATATTCTTCATTCAATATTTCACTAATTCTCAAATCTTCTTTATTCTTCATTTTCGTGCCTATGAGAAGCTCAAACGGTGAATATTTCGTACTTCTCGTAGTTGTACTGTTGATTATTCTCTGAACATCTGGAACATACTTAAACCATTTCGTTGAATCTTCATGTGATAATTTTGACAAAACAGGAATCAAAATTCTATGAATTCGCTCAATTTGTCCGTTACCTCTTGGAATACCGGTAGTAATTTTGACATGTTCTATACCTTCTTCAGTACAATACGCTGAAAATTCTTTCGATGTAAAGGCACTACCTCGATCTGAAATGATTCTGGCTGGATTTCCAAATACAGTCTGTTGTTGCTTCAATTTTGAAATAACTTCTTGCGTAGTTGATGATTTCACTGGATAGAACCAAGTAAATTTCGTAAAAGCGTCGACAACAGTTAGAATGTGTTGGTATTTCTTGTTCGTCGATGGAAGAGGTCCAATAAAGTCGATATGATACGTACTCAAGGGAACGTTTTCTTTCGGTACAGAATGAAGAAATCCTTCAGCTTTTCCTTGCTTCTTCTTGTACAGTATACATTCTATACAGTTAGCAATTACTTTTCCAAATTTGCATTTCAGTCTGGGAATATAGAATTCTTGCTCTACAGCATTCACAGTTTTATCTACAGCAAAGTGACCTTTTTTATGTACCTTCTGTATGATTTCATTCTGTAGGGATTCTGGCACTACTAGAAGATCTTTACCATTTTCAAATTTGTACAAAATATCATTTCTCACGAAGAATCCATTTTCTTCTCCCTTCTCAACTAAATTCTTGATTAACTTCACATGTTCATCTTCATTCTGTTGTTGTACTAACCGAATCTTCTCAGTTACATCGGAGGTGTATGATGTTAAAATTAAAGCATTTCTACTTAAAGCATCAGCATGTTTCATTTGGCTTCCTGAACGATGTACAATTTCGTAATCGAATTCTTCAATAAACATTGCCCATCTTGCAATTTTAGGAGTTAAATCTTTCTTATCTAAAGTTTTCTGAAAAGCACTACAATCAGTTACAATTTTGAATTTAGTCCCTAACAAATAGTTTCGAAATTTCTTCAGAGCTTCTATTACTGCAAGGGCTTCTAATTCGTAACTACAGAGTTTCTCTTGCTGCGGTGAAGTCTTCTTACTCATATAATGGATTGGGTGATAATTACCATCATCAGACAATTGGAGTAATACCGCACCAAAGCCTTTACTACTAGCATCAGTATGAAGTTCTAATGGATATCCTTGCCTAAATATGCGTAGAACAGGTGCTTGAGAGAGAATTTCTTTTAATCTGCAAAAAGCTTCCTGTTGTTCGGAATCGAACTTAAAACCAATACCTTTTCTAAGCAAGTCGCTAAGAGGTTTAGCTATTTTAGCATACTGAGGAATGAATTTACGAAAATATCCCGTTAGTCCTAAAAGGCTTTGTAGTTGTTTACAGTTACGCGGTTGTGGAAAGTTTCGAACGGCAACAGTTTTGGAAGGTGATGGTCGAATAGTTCCGTTTTCAATTACATGTCCCAAAAATTCAATTTTACGTTTTAAGAATTGGCACTTTTTGAAATTTATTTGTAATCCATATTCCGAAGCAGTTTTGAATACTCTTTCTAATTTGTCTAAACATTCAGCTTCATCATTAGCCGGTATGACTATATCATCCATATAAATAATTAGTACACCTTCATTTAACAAGTCACGAAATACTGAATAAATATATCTTTGAAAAACATTTGGACTAATACATAAACCAAAAGAAGCTTTAAAGAAATTCGTAGATACCATTATGTGTTACAAATGCGGTATATTTGGTGCAATTTTCGTCTATGTCTACATGGAAAAAGCCATTTTTCAAATCTAGTGTCGTGAAAACTTTTGACTGTTCTAAGCGATCAAGTACTTCCGGAATTAAAGGCAGTGGAAATTTGTCTTTAATAATCTTCTTATTCAATTTCCGATAGTCCACGCATAAACGTTTCGAATTATCACGCTTGTTACACAAAACAATAGGCGCCGAATAATTAGAATTGCTAGGTTTTATTATGCCCTCTTTCAACCATTCCTTAATTTGATCGTCAACAACTTTTTGTTCCGCGAAAGACATGTATCTTCTATTTTGACAGACAGGAATATCATCGCATAAATTTATTTGCATCTTGAAGTCAGATTGCCTATTTTTCCGAGGCTGGTACGAATTAATTAAATTACACAGTCTTTCTTTATGTTCTGCATTTGAAATATGCGATAAATCAATCTCGTTGACAGAAATAGCATTCACCATATGTGAAAGGTAATTAAACGTCCAGCTACTTCCGCTTTCAGGACTTTTGTTTACATCAACAGAGACGCCAGACGACTGCGAAGGATCATAAACATTCTTCAATGTCATAGCAATATTCAAATTTCCCATAACGCAACGAACGTTAGAATTTCGATATGACTCAGCAGTTATCAAGTTTACATTACTTTTATTCCGATGAGAAATTATTTGAAGGCCATTCTCGGTAAAAGAGAAGTTAAACCGATTCAATACATCCAAACCTAATACAATTTGATACATAATGACTTAACAACATAAATTTGAGTACGCAGTGAAAAACTATCAATTGAAATATCAGAAATAAAATAGCCGATGGGGTACGTTAGCTTTGATTCAATTCCGTTTAATGTGATGTCGCTACAATTTAAATTAGGAGAACCAATCTGCTTGTGTAACTCTACGCTGCATATCGTTACATCTGAACCAGTGTCAACTAAACTATTAACTAAATGATTATTTATTTCTACAGTCTTCATAATTCTATCCTTATCGGAAATTCGTTGAATTAAAGCTGCTTGTTGTGTCTCGGGGTTCCTCTCTGGACAGTCCGTTGAATAATGCCCGAACTTCTCACATTTTATACATTTTACACCCTTCGGTTTGTTTACACAATGCTTTGAATAATGCTCAAATTCCTGGCAATTAAAACATTTCATCTTATTAACGTTAGATTGATTTCGGTTTGATGACGAAAGCTTACTTCTATCTTTAACTTGAGTGTCTACTTTCGGTTTCGGATTTTTAAACTTATCATTGTCCGATCTCATTTTATCATAAATTTTAAGCCTTTGTTTAAATTCAGTTATTGTTTCAAAACTATACAATATAGTTTTCCTCACTACAGAATCGGGAATACCATCAATAACATATTTAATTAATGAAGCATCTTCAATGTTACCTCGCGAACACATTTCTTTCATTTTCAAAAAATACTCATCTAAAGATTCATTAGGCATTAATTTACGTTTACATGACATTTCATGCAACTCAGCAGAATTAAAAGCTTTACCATATTCAGATTTCAAAAGCTTTTTTAACTTACACCAATCATTAACTTTAGGTTCACTCTGAATAAATAGTTTCGCTTTACCTTTTAATGATCTTTTAGCAAAAACTAATTTATGCAAATCACTCAATTTTAAAGAATTTATAACATCTTCAAATTCATCAATCCATTTATCAAAATTTTCATATGCATTACCAGAAAAAGAATTAACAATACTTTCAATATCAGAAAAACTAAGATGAGGTTTAAAATGATATTGAATTGGAAGCTGCATACTGTTGTTTACTTGAGACTCATTAAAACCAGGATTGTCTCTTTGATTATCATCAAGCATTACTTCAGAAATTTTATTAATAGTTTCATCTTCAATATCACTAATTTCTTCATGCAAGATTTTTTCAAATAATACAGATAAATCACATAGGAAAGAGACAATTCGGGTTACGACTTCCGTTTTTGAACCTTCTGAATTTATGCACAATACATTGCAAACTTTAATTAACTCATTCAAAGTAAAACTATTCTGCACTGTATCTATTTTCTTATTAAATTCTTCAGAATCTGGTTTAAATATAAAGCCAGAAAATTCACGTAATCTTTTCAGGTTATTTCGGTCTCCATCAGTATTAAAAATAAGCTTATGCAAACTTTTGATTTCAGAACTTTTACTGTTCTTTAAAGCTGCTTCCAATTCTGGAATTTCTACTAACTTCATATTGGAAAAAAAGTTTTGTACTCACCCGACAGATGATCGTCGTCAATCGGGTAATCCACACTTTATACGAGTAATCCAATAAATCGAATAACTTGTGACAACAGTTCACTCAGTTCACAGTTCAAAGCACAGTTCTACTACTCGCACATTTTGGAATTCGAGCCCCACGTTGGGCGCCATATTTTTTTGTAGAATTTGACTTAATTCACAGCATGAGAGCACGAAGTAGTATTTAAATGGTTTATTTAATAGAAAGAAGTAAAAGTAAATAAGAAAAAGTAAATAAAGATGAAGTTAACGGTATGCAGGATTAACATAATGATGTAGTCCTTTTACACCTAAAGGCATAACATCAAAAGCACAATCTAAGTTCATAAACTCTTGAAGACGTGTGAGCCGTCTGCTCACGTCTGCCCTCCGCTCTCGACCAGGTCTCAGCGCTGTCTGGGATGATTCTTACTGCGCTGGGCTGTGATGGTGACGTCATTTGGTATTCTAATTCAGCATTGGATGTTGATGACTCCCACATACATATCCTAAGTCGCGTTTTCGAGGCTTGAAACACAATTTGAATTTTGTCAATCGGCCCAGTAGAACGGGAAATATAAAGCTGTCCCTTTTTTTCCCCGCAGTGTACATGCATCCTCTTGATCTTGAGAACATCATCATACAAACTCTGATCTTTCCAAAATACCTGGAAAGAAGAAGGATTAGTATTTGGTACTGGAAAAAATTTTCCAAACTTCCCTTCAATTTACATTTTATTACATTTAATTTGCCCTCAAACAGATTTCATTCACTCACATTTTAACTCTTCCCCCCCCCTTACACACACGCTCTCCAAAAAAATTTTCTGTAACGAAATGAGCGTGCATGTGTTGTGTTAACACGAACAACACTACCAACTAACCATCTGGGCTAACAAAAATTAAATCTAGACACTTTAGATCTCAACTGACATCTTAATATCAATACTACACCTATTGTGTTACACGCGCGGAAGTGTTTTAAGCTTTAGCGTGGCTGGAGAGTCTAACTTGAACTCACATTCATTCTATACTTCTTCTCCAATCTTTCATAAACAGTTTTCACATCTTGCATTTAAACAAAGTTTAAATTTTAAAGCACTTTTACAATTTTCATGTAAAATTTACTTTCAGCACAAACATTTAACATACAAACTTTTAGATTCATTTTACATCACAGGGTGCACAGTTGCTATACATAGTTTACAATCTTTTCCTATAATTTAAGTTCTAATTTTAGAACAATTTTCATCGTAAATTCAAGTCTTTCCGTCTAAAAAATATTTACAATATACTTTCTCGCAAACTTGCGAACTCAAAAATCTTGCTTCCAGAAGCATTTAACAATTGTTCTCATTTAAGAAAAGCAACTTATATTATTATGATATAAATTGAACTTCAATTCTAAATGAGAAAACAAAGAAAATTTTCACTTATCAGTTTGCTTTTTGTAATCCTGCATTATTTTCTGCCAAAATTGTTCCCAGCGAAGGCAATTCAGGGTCTGCACTCTCATCTTACTCCTAAGACGACTTTCTCCCGAAAATCCTTTTCTTTTCGTCCCCTTAGAGCTGAATCTGGCTGCCTTTTCTGTGGGTTCAGAATTCTGATAATCAGCCCTCCGCTTGGTTTCCTGCGGGGTGCTCCTTTCCTCTGGGTCTTTTAAGGGCCATTCACACTGGGGTTTATCTGAGCTAATGGAGTCAGTACCATGTGTCGACTAGCTCCGCTCTGCCTGCAGTTAAGATTATTCAACTCGCTGCCCTATGGGGAGAAACTGGTTTTAGAGATGGCTCGGCTACGTCAGTTGTCTCTGTTAGCTCAAATAAACCTTTAATAAATAAATTACGCTCCTTTTGGACTTCCTTGTTTGCTGAAGCAACGTGGATACCGCCTCAGCTGACATTTTACCCCTGAGAATTCTTCGCACTGGATCTCTTCCGACTTTGGGGTGGTTGTCGATGAGTAACCGTGACTGTTTGCCAAGGTTTCCTTCGTTGCTTCCAGACCCTTCTGTGGTGCCACTCGTTTAACTGGCCTTTCATTCGTTGGTATTTTCCTCTTTTCTCTTGTCCCTAGCCTCCTTGCGATGGTACTTTCTTTGATGGTCTTTCATTCGTTCTTTCCGCCTGCTTCTTTTGTCTGTTGAGATAATCCGTTGCATGGTTTGGCCATCCGAAATTCTTGGCAGGCTTTCAGGATTCTGAAGAAGATCTTTTAAGACCTGAAAGTCAGTTTAACTATAATAGGATTTAACTTGGTCAGCGTTAGCCACTATTGTCTGGCCATTTGTAGCCTTTAAATAATAGTGAGATGAACTTTATTTTTTCAATGATAAAAGGACCTGGGAACTTTACTTTTCAATGATAAAAGGACCTGGGAACTTTACTTTTCAATGATAAAAGGACCTTGGAACCTGGGATCGAATTTTGCGACCCTATTTTCTGGCGCAGGTGATAAAAAGTGTTTCAGTTTTAGTTCTTTTTGGCCTACAGAATATTTTACCTGCCGTCGATTCTTATCGTAGTAAAGTTTCTGTTCTGCCTAGGTAAATCCGAGATTCTAACGGCTTCGTCAATAATTTTCTTACTGTAAATTCTTGTCTTTGTTACACAAAAAAAGTTTATCTAACGGAGTTAAAATTTCCTCCCTAAAAAGAGTTCTGCGGGGCTCTTTTGCTTACCCACATAGCACAAAAACATCCTTGGGATATCCCGAGGATGTTGCTCGCGGGATATGCGCACATCCTCAGGACATCCTGGAATATCCCGCGAACCTCCTAAACACCTCCTCCCGAGTGTTTAATGTCACATCCCGGGATATCCTCAGGACATCCTAACTAAGTCCCATTGACAGCGTGTGGGATGTTATTAGGATATGAACTCCTACTTACTACATCCTCAGGACATCTCGGGATATCCCACTAACCTCCTAAACACATCCCATTATATCCTAAAAACAGCCTATCTATGTCCCATCGACAGCGTATGGGATGTTATTAGGATTCAAAGTCCTACTTACTACATCCTCAGGACATCCCGTAATAACCCGGTTTCCTCCTAAACTCATCCTCCCGAGTGCTTAATGTCACATCCCAGTATATCCTTAGGACATCCTATCTATTAGGTCCCACCGACAGCGTATGGGATGTTATCAGGATTTGAAATACTAGTTACAATATCCCTTTAACCTCTTAAATACATACTCTCAACTGCTTAATGTTACATCCCAGTATATCCCCAGAAATCTTCTTTATATTCCAGTGAAAGTGTGTGAAGGTGTTGTGATAACCTGAAACTTGCTTATTTTCCACAGACGGTCTCAGGTCCTCCATCTGTGGTTACTATGGAAAAATAATAAATCTTAAGAATATTTATACAATTTATTTTCTAATTTGAATTTCAATTCAATTTATTAAATATATATAAAACTGAGCAAGAAACTTGAAATGAATTATTAATACAAGATATTATAAGAGAAAATTTTGCTTTAAAATATTAAAAATCTTTCGATCATTTTTAACCATTCAATAGCCCAAAACTGAATTCTTCGATATATTCATAATTAAATTATTCTACAAATTCAGTTCTGACTTCAGTTAATTTGTATTCAAAATTCAATAATAAAAGTAAGCATTTAATAACCTTTAAGTAGTGGACCAGATGTGTGTAAATTTTGAAATTCTGAACTTAAGTCGGTTACGTTGATTGAATCATTATTCATGGCTACAATATGATTAAACAGTTCATGAGTTCGTCTGTAATGGAGCGGAATATTTTCTAATCAATTTTTTATAGAAGATATATAGCTTTCTAATTTAAATGCACTGTAATTATCTAACGGCCCAAACATTTTTACATCTTCGCAAATATGCAGTAGGCCGTGAACATTATGAGCAATATACTGTTTTTCATAATAAAGCCCAAAATTTACTACGAAGAGTTTTAATAGAGACTGTGCGTATTCATCAATTGCCGTCTGATTCTGTATTTTGCATAAGAGTCTAATCGAAATATGAAGTAGTAAAAAATGATCATGTAGCTTTTTGTTAAATTTTAAAAAAAATAATAAATAAGTGGGCTAGTGTACAGTAAAAATTGACGGTATTCTGTAGCTTTCCAGTGTTTCAATTCTTTTAGAGTTGGTTCCTTGGTTTTCTTGCAAATTCAATTGGTACATAAGGCTTTAAAAACTGGTCATTTAAAAAGAAAAATTAGTTCAACATTTTTATGTGGTGATCGTGCTTGTAAGATGCCTCCGCCTATCCTAATAGTAATCATTTTTTGTACTACTCCTAAGTACACAAGGGACATAAAGTCTAACGGAATATTTATTAGTCCTATATTTGAAATATTCCTTAAAATGCGATAATCGTTTTGGTAATCGTCATCAGTCAGTTCTTCTTGAGACATAAAAGTTCATATTTCGAATCACAGTTTGAAATGGAACTTAAAGAATATTTTCTAGCGCGAAAATTTGACACAGTCCTTTTTCATAATTAAATACTACTTCATCTTCTGACGAATCCGATAATATACGTTGATTTATTCTGCTGTAAATCCGTCTTTTAGATATCTGAGATAATTTTTTTTTTAGTTCTGATCATTTTTGTAGAATAAAGGAAACATTTAGAAACTTACTTTTCACACTCTGTCAATGTAACGCTTGCAAGCGTCAGCAAGTCAGTTCGTAATTGCAAGAGAATTTGGAACGACGGCTATTAACGTTTAGCAGAATAGCTGAATTCTGGAAATCAGAAAGTAAGTACGTGTATTTTCCACTTTGCGGGGTTCTTCAAGGATATCACTATTACGAAGCAATTAAAACCGTTGGGGGCGTACTGCGTCCTTTGTTGTGAAGGGATGCTTCCCTTGTAGGGGGATACAAAAGAAGGGAAGGTCTGACACATAAATCTGCCACATTAACAAAAGAGAAATCTTCTTGGGGCATCGGCTACAGAAAAAGTGCTTAGAGGTGTTACATTCTGAGCGGAGCTCGGTTTCTCAAAAGCAAAGAAAATTTGAGAAGAAGTTTTACGGACAATGATAATGATGGAATCGAAACTTTAAGATTTTCAACTTCAATTGTTATTTATAGTATAAAATAAAGTAATAAAACTGCTGAGTTTAAAGAACGCGTTTAATTTAAAAATTAAATCATTTTAATTTATTAAAGTTTGAACATCTATTTAATCCGTTATCTAATTTTGAGTTATCATAACAACATTTAACTTTGTGTTATATACCTTGAAGAAACGTGTTTACTGCATTTTCTGGATGTTACAAATAAATTAATAAAGCTGCAATTATTGTTAAATTATGAGGAGTCATGTAGCATTGTCGGCATAACGTATAAGACTGCAGAGCGCTGGATATATTTTTTTCGCGCATTGTTTAGCAAAGACCGACTATTTGTATGGTTAAAGAGGTAGCAAAGTGAGGTTTGAGGAGAGTAAGAACTTAATGTTAGTTCTTCCCATTCTCAAACCTTATTTTCCTATTACAGAGAGGTAATGACTGGTATTTAATCCTGCGACCTTTAGTGGTATATGCAGGGCTTATTGAAACTACTAATTGATTAAAAATCAACCACCATACTGTACTCGTTACTGGCCGAAAGATCCATTAGCCTCGCCAACAAATTAAAATACTTTATTAATGAAACAACTTATTACAACAAAAGATATAATAATACATAATTTTTAATCAAATTAAAATTAACATATTCCTAATTTAGGAGATAGAACACTTTTCCATATAATAATACATATAATAATACAATATTTTCCATGTAATAATACATTTTTAAACATAATTGTAAATTTTATGTTTAAAAATGTTAAAACAAATTGAAAAAGTTATTCATTTTGTTATGAGGTCTCTGTGAATTATAAAACTTAGATTAGATTATATATTATTGTACAAATAACCTTATTACGACAAGAATGTCATTTGTTATATGTTGTATTACAGAGAGGTAAAAAATAAGTTACTTCTTACCTCAGTCGCTTTGAAAGACTAATTCTCATTATTAAAGAACTTACCAGAAAATGAACGAAGAAACTGCAATGAGTTTTTTAGCCCAATAAAATTATGCTTCTGTTTATAAATTCAAATTAAAGGAGGTTAAACCTTGTACAGACTAGTTTTTAACTGCGTCTGTAAACTAAAATTTCGTTTGTTAAAAAAAAAAAAATATTGTTACTTATTACTGCACAGCACTAAACATCATTCATTACTAATATAATAGTGTAAGAGATCAAAAAGTTTTTTTTTTCTTTTTTTCCGGTTTCAAAGTATAGTTATTTCTATGTTAAGAACTATCGATGAATTTAATAGAATACTTTTATAACTTGATATTTCTGATTAGTGCCTCAGAGACGGGTAAGTGGTTATAGTGACTGATTGCCGTACAGAAGGGCTCAAGTTCGAATGCCATATAAGGCATGGATGCACATCATGGCCATCTGTTCATAGGATAAATGTCTTCGTAAAAGATTTTCTGAGTTAACCTGTAACGTAAATAATATTTGTGTTCAAAGATATTAGAAAAGTATTTACAAAATATATTATGTAGCAATTAGAATTTAATCGTAAACACAGTTTCAATATGAAACTAAAAACGGATGAAAACACGTGCCTATAATTTGTAAGAAAGTACTCTGTACTGTGCAACAACAACAAAAATTTGAAAATATTATTACTTAATACTTACAGCCAACATATACAAGACGAAAACCAGTATAAGCATAACAATTAAATTTTCATATGCAGAATAGGTAATCCATTATAACATGACTTGCGTGTGGTACAAGGTTACTTTAATATTTTCAGATATGAGCTTCCATAAAAAGTAAGTACTGAAGATATCTAAGAAACAACATCCTCAGGAGATCTTCATATATCCCGGGACATTACGACTTGAACAGGACATCCTTAAGATGTTGATTTACGAAGTCCTCAGGATATCTGAAAATCAACATCCTGAGGAGATCTTCATATATCGCGGGACATTGAGACTTGAATAGGATATCCTCAGGATGTTGACTTAAGAAGTCCTCAGGATATCTGAGAATCAATATCCTCAGGATATCCTAACTGCTTCCCGGGACATTTCGACTTAAATAGGATATCCTGAGGATGTCTTGTGTTATGGGGGTAGTATCATGTTTCGCCGTTCTTAAAGCGAAGGCTAATTCATTGACACATCTATCCCAACAGTCATGATAATTTTTAACGTATCCTCGAATAATTTGAAGAATATTTTTGTTTACGTGTTCCGCTATATTCGATTGTGGTCTGTATGGTAACATTTTTAGATGGCTTATTATTAAGTCCTGTGCAAAAATTTTCAAATAAATGACTAACAAATTGTTCTCAGTTATCAGATATTACTTCTACTGGAGGCCTGAGTTTTAAAATATAGTTATTTAAGAAAGAATCTGACACTATTTTTGCTGATGCTTAAAGGGAATTATTTCCATCCATTTTGAAAAGGGATCAACAATAGTTAAGAGATATATGTTCCAATTTAACCTTGTTCTGGGATAAGATACGAGCAAATCGATGCCAACCAATTCATTGGGGAAAGTGGTCTTTATGACATATGCGGTTACTAACCTCTGTAACTGCGGAAAATAAACCGCTTCGCGGACCTTTTGCAATGTGTACTTAATACCTAGGTGACCCAAAATTGGTGAATCAAGCAGCTGTGCTAAAATATTTAATCGTGGACTCGCTGAGATTATTGGCCGGTACTCTTGAGTATCGTTAGTTATTTTTGCGTAAAATGATTTATCAATGATTTCCTAGCAGGCTGACATATTTCTTATTGCTGTATTGTCCACATGCTCGAAATGTTCGAGGTCTTCGAGATATGCATAAATATCTTTGAATTCAGAGTCCGTTTTCAGTTCTGCAATTGTCATTTCATACGACTCAATTATTTTCAAAGTTAACATCGTACATCTGACTGTATTGCCCTCTTTTTCAATCTTAATTCTTGATAAAGCATCCGCGACCACATTTTCCTTCCCAGGCGTGTGTTTTATTATTAAATTGAACTCTTGCAGCTTTAACGTCCAACGTATAAGCCGGAGTGAAAGATTTTTTTCCCGAATACAAGCGATCGACTTTCGCATGGTCTGAGGAGACTATCACCGGGGCGCTTCCAAAGTAAACTCAGAATTTCTGCACTGCTAATAAAAGAGCAAGAGTTCCTCTTTCTGTCGTGGTGTAGTTCCATTGAGTTTGATTCAGCATTTTACTGAAGTATGCAATTGACTGCCCTTTTTGGGAGAGGACGGAACTGGGGCGTTGCTTAATACGTGCTTTAATTCTTCGAACGCAGTGTTCGCCTCACGTGAATCTAGATTTTTTTTTTTTTTTCCATTTGAGAACCAGCAAGGCTTCAACTATCTTCAAAAAGTCCTTAATAAATTATCAATAGTATGAGCACATGCTCAAAATGAATGCTAATTTTTAGCTATATTAGGAGGTGGATAACTCTTTATCGTTAAGATTTTAGAAGTGTCAGTTTCAATACTTTTTTTTCCTAGATTTTGTACTTGAGATATCAAAGTTCTTTTGCCACAAATATACATTTCTCGGAATTCACCTTGGTGCCGGCTCCATTTAATAATGTAAAAACTTCTTTTAAATGGTCAATATGCTCATCTATCGTTTCGCTAGTGATTATGATATCGTCTAAATAAATAAATGTGCTTTTGCCTAAGAAATGTCTTAATACGATATTCATTACTTTCATGAATGTAGCCGGAGCTCCGCTTAAGCCAAACGACATTCTAGAAAAGGCATACACGTCCGATTTCGCTATGAAGGTGATTTTCTCAACATTCTCCAGTTTTACTGCATTTTGAAAATATCCTGACATCAGGTCTAGAATCTCGGAATAATTATTTTATTGACTACCATTTGCTTAATGTGCTGCTCCAAAACATTTTCCTTCACCTGGTCACACCTCTAAGGCTTAGACCGAGAGGGGGGGACATTTACCACGTTCATTTCGAGATGTACAACTCGGCAGAATCCGGGCTTCTCATTAAATACTTTATAAGAACTCTCTTACGAAACTTCCCATTTTCTTTTTCTCCTATTCCCTGTGGTTCAGGTCTATGTTTGGCGTGGCCCTCTCTTCTTCTTCTACGGTATCCATCTGAACCTTCAAAGTAAGAAGTCTTAAAATTTAAGTTTTCGCTTCCTGCGCGAAAAAGGCGACGCCAAAAATAACCGAAGATAGTATATTCTTTACTACAAGAAAATTTGCTTTCTGCTTTTCATTTTTCATTTGTACGTGCAGCCCTATTTTTCCAGTGCACACACACTGTTTTCCTTGGGCGGCAGTTATTTTTTGTCCCATGGATTTAAACAGTCTCTAAAGAAGAAAATTTTTCGCAAGACTTTCTTTGTCGCAAGACTTTCTTAAAAAGTCTTGCGACAAAAAAAAAAAAAAAAACTGCATTGCGCCCCAGTAACATGCATTAATGCTTTCATGAGCTTATGTAATTTTGTCTCGCCAAAGAGAATTAAACAAGTTGTTCACTAAACGCATATAGGCATTTAAATAATATAAAAATGACGGGAAGGTGTCACATCACAATCTGAACAGAATATTAAATCATTGTTATTTGAAGGCATGGATATTAGAAACAGAACAAACTATTTTTGACTCGAAACATGATTAAAATATTGAGTTACACAAAAATGTTATCCAGTCCTATTTTATAAGTGATTTCCATTGAAAAAATAATCTGGTTAATTAAGTGTCAACAAAAAATGCATTAGGCAAATGCGAAAGGTCTAGATTTTCATATGATTTATGCTTACCAAAGTACATGTATAAATTATTACTAGAACAGTACTTTTATACTAAAACATAAGTTTAAATTCTTGAAATTTCGGCGTTTAAGATTTACACTAACAATTTCACGAAAATTTTCGCGGTCGAGGATTTACTTTAACATTTTGTGGCAAAAGTTGCCAGAGACGAAGCAGTTATGAAGATAGCTACTACAAAACTAAGTAAATAGTATGTTATGCTTCTTTAACTGTAATTTACACTTGCAAACTAGTCATATTCTGCAAAAATATGCAACACCTTTATTCTATATCAATTCATTTTATGCATTGTATTGGAAGGTATTTCTGAACACTATATTATATATACACTTATTTCTGCTTCTAATACCATGTTTAAAAAAAAATTCATTCGACATTATTATTTTTTTATAGCCCAAACAAGCATTAGCCTAGAAGGGCTATTAGTCCCGACACGCATTTCACTTCGGTTCACTATAAAGGACGTATCCCTTTTTAAATTGTTGCCACCAATTATTATAGTCCTGCATTATATTTAAAGAAATTAAATTGTAGAAAATCTGCAGGAATGTATATATGTTTCTCGCATTGGGAAAACACAACGGTACCTAAAGCCATCTATTTTGAATAACGTAATCGTCCACCCAAACATGGGTACCTGGAACTCCAACTTTTGAATTTCAGATTTGCTTTTTTATCTAATTCATGTTTTGTAAAACTTTAACGAATTTTTTATTAACGAACTCAACGATTTCAGCCGATGACAACACTGTACAGAAAAACATTTATATCTCCAGCACACGAAACTGTCTTTCGGAAATTCTAAAGATATTTTGCATCGTTTGACAATAAACGGTGAATCACTTCTTAAATTGTTGCCACCAAATATTATCGCCCTGTATTATATTTAAAGAAAATAAATAATAAGGAATCTGCATGAATATATGTACGTTTCTCTTACTATGAAAAAACGGCGGTACCTCTAGAACCATAAAATTTTGAATAATGTAATCCTCCACCCGAACATAGGCAACTGGAAGCCCAAATTTTGAATTTCGAATTTGTTTTATATCTATTTCATATTTTGTAAAACTTTAATAAATTCTTGATTAACAAACATAGCGGTTTAGCATAGCAATGGCAACACTTTACGGAAAAAAATATTTTTATCTCCAGTGTCCAAGTCTGCTTATCAGAAATTCTAAAGATTTGATGTTTTTAAATATTTTGAGATACTGCTGTTGAACTGAGCTTTGTGTGGTTAAGTGCAAAGACCATGATATTTAATAAATAAAGGTAACACACAAAATGTTAAAGAAAGAGACCCCTTAGGGCGTAAGATAAAATCTGAAAGCTTTTAGACTTGCATTTTTATTTTTCAGCCCAAAGGTCGTTAGCCCAGAAGGGCTATTAATTTCCTTTTGGTATTTTGCGTTGAAAACTTTAAATGCCGGTTCACTTTTCAAATAGTTGCCACCAAATATTATCTCCCTGTGTAATATTTAATGAAATTAAATAATAAAGAATCTGCATACATGTATGTATGTTTCTCGCATTATGATAAAACAACGGTATCTAGAACCATCTAATTTTGAAAAATGTACGTTTCCACCCAAATATGGTTATCTGGAAGCCCAAATTTGGAATTTGTTTTATTATCTATTTCATATTTTGTAAAAATGTAACGAATTTTTGATTAACAAACGCAATGATTTCAAAGCGAGCAATAGCAACAGTGTAAGGGGGGAACTTTCTTTTATCTCCAGCGCGCGAGACTGTGTATCGGAAATTCTAAAGATATGCTCATTTTAAAATTATTTTGCGATATTGCCATCGAACTGAATTTTATGGTTTAAGTGCGAAGAACATGATATTTAATAACCCACAAAACCTTAAAAAAAAAAAAAAAAAAAAAAAAAAAACTGAAAGCCTTCAGATTTTTTTTTTTTTTTTAAATTTTATTTTTATTATTTTTCCTTTTTTGCAGTAGCAGGCAATTGAATTTGACTTTGTGTGATTGTGGAAGAACGACTTTATCTTGTATTGTAGAAGTCTTCAAAACTTAAGGTAATTCAGGACTGTAGTTTGGATTGTGGATTAGGGTTACTTTGTAGTATTAAAAATTATTAAGCTGCAAAAATAATCTAACAGATACAACAGAGGTAAACAATTAGCACGAATATCTGAAATTCACGGATTTATATCACATTCGATTCCCCCCCCCTGAAATACTAGAGTTCCCTAAAATTAGAGTAAATTATCAGGGAAATTCAAGTCCCGACTCATAACGTTACTGCCCGATTTATAATTTTTTCCATACTTGAAAAAAAAAGAAAGTTTTAATTCTATCTAACGTGCATTACAAGCATACAAATAAACGCTATGGGAACGTTTAATTTATTTACTCAGCCGGAAGAAAAGGTAAATTCGTAGAAGCTTTGCAATAAGAGTTTTAGTTTTTTCGCCTTTTGAAGAAACACTGTTGCGAAAGTCCCGCTTTTAAATGCACAGATATTTGAGGGGAAGGCTAAGCATATTGTTTTTGATGCTTAATGTATACACTAATATTCAGACTTACACTACGACGTGAGATTTTTAAATACAAATCAGAATAACTACATTATTATATTTTTCTGTGGTAAAAAAAGTAAAACCTAAACCTAAACTCAACTTATAAACCGTACCGCCAATACTTTCAAACCGGTAAAACAAAGAAACAACCAAAGAACATTTTATCTTAACAATTTTGTGAATCGAGATTTTCCATCTTTCTGAAACACTGAATCACTTATTCATTTAAATTAATCAATTTTACATAACTTTTAGCATAAGTTTAGGATTGTGAAACTCATTATTACTTATAGAGATATTAGGTATTTGTTTTAAGCAGACAAGATGAAAAATTAGCAACGCCTTCGCCGGGAATCGAACCACGGAACTCTGAAATACGTGCCCAGTGTGCAGCCCACCACACCACGAAGGCGTGCCAAGAACGCGGAGAAATACCTTATATACTTCCTCTTTCAAAGGGCGAATGGGGTTTTTAAAGGACCCAATCACCGAATCCTGCGTGAGGAGAATCATCATCCAACACCCCTTTAGTTTGGACGTGGCTGTAGAGACATGCCTTCGCCGGGAATCGAACCACGGACTTCTAGAAAACGCGCTCAGCGCGCAGATCACCATACCACGAAGGCATGCCAAGAACGCGGGAGAAATATCTTATAAACACAAAAGCTATACGTATACTATATATATAAATTATACTGTATAAAACATATGCATATACTTTCTAACATAAGTAAGCACAAATATATAATTAAACTTTGTTAGAATTTTAGAAATTTACAACATAATCAGTCTACTTCAAAATATTCATATCCAATTAGATTATAGATTATTTGCAATTCTTATATTTCCTAACCTGGATTTTTCTTTCATAAATAAATACTTTAAATTTTCTTTTGAAATATTTTTAAATATTCTTTTATAATAAGAGACTGTCTGTATGCATTTCCACAAACAGTGTGTAAAGTCTGCATTTTGTGCTTCACAAAAGCACTTATGTTTTACGTTCTTTCTGTTAAATCTCTTTAAATATTCTGCACTTTGTCCATAACCTGTCAGCGCTTTAATTATTCCTTTGTCAATAGAGAGTCTTGTTGTCTTAACTTTAGGAGAAATACGAAATAATTTTCCTCCAGTGTTATCACTATCCTATTGGTCTTGCCATTTTTCATTATTTCTTTTTGCAATAATGTTTGCAAGCATTCTGTTGAGATGGTGGAAAAAATATTAAAAAAAAAATGATGGTGGGAAAAAAGTAAAAGTAATTACTTAAATATTGTATTAAAACTTTTTTTTTAAGTACAAATAATTTACGTGCTATAAGACTGCTTCCCGTAGGTTTATACTCTGCAAAGCGACGCTTGCCAGCGCTGAAACCTGTTATGCGAAAAAGTAAGATTAAATAGATTTACTTCTTTTTAATTACAATATTTTTCATCTATTAAACCCTTATCTCTTTCTCTCTCTCTCTCTCTCTGTATATATATATATATACATATAATTTATTTCCTAAACAGTATTGATTAATTGATTATATTATCTCCTAAGTTTAATTACAGTAGAATTATTTTAAAAGTGTGCATCCATACTGGTAAGTTATATTTTGAAAGATGTTTTGAAGTAATTTGAAAGCAAAATGTTAATAATGTTTTAACGGGGACTGGAGTTAAATCATCACGAAAAATAATATTACAATTGTAAAAGGAAAAATTAAAACATGTAATTATTGTCATTGATCGGAAATTAGTTGACTTTTCAAGGGGAACAAACTATTAACTAACTTTGCAGCAATTGCGCAAGTAATAATAACTTGTATTCGCACTAAATGGATTTAAGTTCATACAACATTATATATATATATATATATATAACTGCTGGTCTTTAAACAACAGTCAACAGTTAAAAAACTGTTTTTTTTTTTTTTTTTTTCATATTTTCATTAATATTAAGAGGGAAAATGCACATGGTTTTAATTGATTTGTGAAAAATCATATATATATATAAACTTAAATTATCTCTGCAAACGCTTAGTATTTAATGGAAAATTGGGACGATTCATCTGAGTACTGGCTCAGATCAATAACATAGAAATAATTAAATGAAGCAATACGCTTTGAAAATCCTGTAAGGCTAATGCTACTCCTCCTCCTTCTACATCGAGTAAAACACAATCACTATGAAAGACTTACAATTGCATCTACCAAATAACCTGTAAAAAATGTTCTCTCAAGTATGTATGTCAAACAAAAAACCCTCTCAACCTCAGAATTAATAACCACAGATCTCATATCAAAAAATTTAAAAATAGCAACAATAATCGCACAAAAGATAGTCAGCATACTGCAATTCTTGAGCATTATCATTTACATAATTTTGATAACATAGAAATTAATGTGCTTGATATTGTGCCAAACACCAAACTTAGACTGTTTAAGGAATCAATTTACATACTTCAAAAAAAGTCACTGTATCCTTACGGACTAAATGCCTATCTAAGTAATACCACCAATAGACAGTCAGAAGTCTCTATATATGGACAATTCAGACATTTTAGCAATATTACTACCAGTGGATCGAGAGGAGGTGATTCCAAAAACAAAAGATTTTTTTCAACACAAGATCTGAAATTAATTATTAAAAATCTGAATTCCTACCTTGAACATAAAGAATTCGCTAAAAATGCCATAAAACTTCTTCATACATTTAAGAATACTACCTTATGGAATCTGATTAAAATAATAAATCAATAATTCTCAATGTTTAATTCACCAATTCACCAATATTCAATGTTCACCAATAATTCTCAATGTTTCTAAATAGTCAAAGATCTGATTATTGACTTTTGCAATTTTAAACTAAAGAATAGTAATTTTTTTCACAAAAAACTTTTTTGTACTATACAGTTCAAGCACCCTTCTTACGATCAGCTAAAAATACAAAGCATTTTTAAAAAATATCAACACTTGCTTCCTGACCAACTACTTCAAATTAAGCCCTGTTTTAAATTTGAAAAGACCTTAGGTCAACTAGTTATCAACCACCACGTTATACAAGAAAGTAGCATATGTAATTGCCTAATGCCTGTTTACAATAAATATGTCGATCCTTTCCACCAACATGTTATCACTGGAGATCTCAATATCATTGAAGACTTAGAATTGCGAACCCTTATGAAACTTGGCACCAAATTTCGTCCTACTTTCAGTATTAATAAGCACTTTTGCCTCAAACAATTTATCATATTAGCTAGTAATAGATCCAATTTACCTACTACAACTTTTCTTGAATGGAAAGCTGCACTAATTAAAGAATTTCAACATTTGCTTTTCAAGTCACCTTATTTCAACTCTTTGCATAGTAAAAAGCAACTAGAAAATATTATTCAAAAACTGCAAGATAACTTTATCATCACGAAGATTGACAAAGCCAGCAACAATTTTAGTGTTATTTGAAAACAGTTTTACTTCAACCTTCTGCATAATGAATTAAATAAAACTTGCACTTACCAAAAAATTACTAGCAGCACTAAGATTCTTCTCAATAAATTTAACGCACTACATAAAAGACTTAAACTACATCCCCAGAAATATAACAACAGATTTGCCAATCTCTATGCACTACCAAAATTTCATAAGTCTCCGATAAAATTCAGGTTCATAGCTAATAGTACCAAAAGTTAACTTAAAGAAATAGATTATCTTTTTGTACAAAAACTTCGCCTAATACGTGACCTAATTAATAACTATGATTTTAAGGATCTGCATTGCAGCTGGATGATTTCAGGAAACGAACTAGTTGTGAAAACTGTAAATTCACTTAAAATAGACCATATCCAATGCTACGGACTTTGAAAACCTCTATACTACTTTACCACTTGAAGAAATATTTACAAGCTTACTTGCTCTTCCAGATTTATTTCCGCAAATTTCTACAATAATAAGCAACGAAAAATGGCAACTCTTTCTCTCAAGCGTGCTTTTCAATAATTTTATTCAATTTAACAATAGCATATTTAAACAAATACAGGGAATTCCCATGGGAGGTAATTTTTCAAGTTCTGTCTATGAATTATTCCTTTTTACAAAAAAATTGACTTTGTTTGTTCACTCAGTAAAGAAGAACATAAATTTTACCAACACATCTATCGATATATTGATGATGTCATTGCATTTAACAACTACAATAAAATACAAGTTGCTAATATCTACCCTACATGCCTAAAACTAAATAATACAAATACAGTGCAACATAATGCAGTCTAAGTTGATTTACATATTATTGATTACAATTTTATAAAAGTGTACGACAAAAGAAGAGAATTTAATTTTTCAACACTAAAATTAACCAACTGGAATTCAAATATTTCCAAAAGAGTCATCCTTAACACAATTTATTCACAGCTACTCAGAATAAAAAGAATCTGCAATACTGCAAAACACCTACAAGAAGAAATACTATACTTCGTCACTATATTGAAAAGTAACCTAATTCCTCATAAAATAATTAAAAATACCTTAAAAAAAGCTGGCATTAAAGCCCAAGGGAAGGTATAAAGTGGATGGCTGATTCAGAGAACCTAATGTAAAAAATGTACAGATAATTTTTGTTCCTACATTTTCTTTCCTCCAAAAAATTTTGGCACAATACTTTTAATACTATTGCTTAAATACACTGGTGTGCAAAAATTAAGGACGAAGTCGAAAAATTAGTATATCAGCTGAACGAAGAGGCAGAGCGGACAGAAAGACCAATCAGGAGATTAAGTAAGGTGATGTACGGTAGCACATGCGCAGATATGCAGGTAGACGTAATGGGTGAGTGTCTGAGTAGTATAAAGCATGTTGTCGGTGTAAGATCAGTATTTCTGGCAAAGAGATTGCACGCTGTATAGCAGTTAAAATCACACCGAGTTGCTGCCTCAGCGAGAAATGGCGAATAATCAATCTGTTAGACGACATCTGGATGCTTTTACCCGAGGTGGAATCATTGGGAAGTTGGAGGAAGGCCACAGTGTGACAAGTGTGGCTGCAGAGTTCGGAATTGCTCACAGCATCGTTTCACGACTTTGGAGACAATTTAAAACTACAGGAACAGCTATCCGGGTGTTTAGTAGTGGTCGTCCACGAGGAACCACACCCGCAGATCCCCGGTATATTGCCTTACAGGCCAGAAGAAACAGGCGGCAGACAGCGGGAGAAATCGCTAGACACACGACGCAGGCGACTGGACGACCGATATCGCGTTTTACCGTGGCCAGAAGACTGCACGGTGGTGGTCTGTTTGCACGATGCCTTGTACAGTGTGTACCTCAACGCCTGCCCATCGGAGAAGGCGTTCTCTGTGGTGCCGGGAACACCGGAATTGGAGAGACAATGAATGGTGACGAGTATTCTTTACAGATGAGAGCAGATTCAGTCTGAGTAGCGATTCTCATCGCATACTCATCTGGAGAGAGCGGGGAAGCCGCAATCATCCCTCGAACATCATTGAAAGGGACAGGTAGGGAGGTGGCGGTGTTCTCATTTGGGGAGGCATCATGCTTGGTAGTCGTACAAACCTTCACATCTTCGACGCAGGTTCAGTCAACGGGACCCGTTATTGTAACGAGATTCTTCTTCCATATGTGCGTCTTTTTAGAGGCGCTATGGGTCCGCAGTTCCTTTTCATGGACGACAATGCACCATGTCATCGCACAGTAGCTGCCGAACAGCTCTTAGAGAGTGAGGATATTGAACGTATGGATTGGCCGGCACGATCTCCGGATCTCAATCAAATCGAGCATGTATGGGATTTTCTAGGCAGGCGCTTGGCAGCTCGTACCTTACCACCAGTAACGATTCTGGAGCTTCGATTGGCGCTGCAAGACGAATGGGCAGCAATGCCTCAACAACTCATTGACACCCTCATTCTCAGCATGGGCAGCCGCTGTGAATAATAATGCTTAGCAGTCAGGGGAGATCACATCCCCTATTAAAGACCGGATGTTTCTTGCTGAACACCCATCACAGGGATGTTTCGGCCTTCAGTCGCATTGCGCTCCATGCTACTTTTTCTATAAAGCTTCTTTTTATCCCTCTGATTTCTCTTTTAGAAAGTGTTGCTTACATTACTCATGTCCTTACGTATTGGGGATCTTACGGTATTAAATGTGTTGATTTGGAAAGCTTTTGTACAAAGTTATATTGAAAAAACCGTCTCGTCCTTAATTTTGGCACACCAGTGTAGTTTTAAATTACTTTGATGGTCAATTTTACTACTTTTATTAACAAATTGGGCCTTTTCGTTTTTTATTGCAGCTTGATCGCCCTCTAACTTGAAGAATTACGACTTTTATTAACAAATGACTGTTTTTTCCATTTTACTCTTACTTTTGTGGCCATGTTAAGTAATTTTAGCTGAATTAGCCATTTTCACTTTTAGAAACAGTTTTTTTCTTCTAACAACTTGACTGACGCCATTTTGAAATCTTTCCAAGTCTTTCCGAGACTTCCGACCCCCCCTCCCCTTTGAATACTAGGGACGAGTTATAGCCAACGGACAGTCTAATCACATTGGCTGTTGCCCAGTGACATTGTTCCCCCCTACTTACGTCACACTACGAGTGAGAGAGCGTTGAAGGACACAGAGGGGAATTACAACCCCTTTTCTACTTTGTTTCACGCTGGAGAACTCTGCACAGCCCCAGGTCTGTTTTTATGTTTCTTTTACTAAAAAATTTTTTCTTGGTCTTAGCAAGACCCACTATGTTTGTTTTCATTTAAATTTAATTTCAGATTTCTAAAATTTATAAAGGTATAATTCTTTAAGCTTGCAGGTCCAGCCCGTAAGTTATTGTATATTTTGACTAATAGCAGACTGCTATTTATTTTTATCTTAATTATTGCTGTACATCGGAATTGCATTTACATCTCTTAACACCTTAATGTGTCATTATGTGCGGATGCGTCGGGAAATTGGAACAGAGAATTGAGACTAAAAAAATTTTTAAGACAATTCATCTAATTAATTAAAAATTATGTAACGCAAAAGTTTCAATTGTCTGTTTCGGCGAAAGGCGTAATGGAGTTAGCTTGGTTCGACGTTTAATTAGAAATTTCCCTTGAAAAGCCAGGTTGGACTTCGAATTGAACTAATTTACCATTTTCCGCTTTATATTTTTATATGTTTTTGTTTGTTTTATGTTTTAACTTGTTCCATCGATTGGTTTTTATATGTTTTAACTTTTCAATTATCACATCGATAGATACTTTACTGTATTTTTTGCCATTAGTAGTTTCCTACGATTAGTATTTAACTGTGTTTAATATATTTTACATTCTATTTCGCATGTAGCATAATTTTTCACCCCTCAATGACATTGTTCTTTTAAAAAATCTGTTGAGCTTTTTCTTGGAGCCATAGTTGCTGGTAACTTTTTGGTGAGCTTTCTACAATTTCTGATTTCCTTAATTTTGCAGCATATTGCGCAAAACATTTTTTAGACCAAATTGGTCTTTCAATATTGTACTTACTACCTAGCTTGTTAATTTTATATATATATATGTAATAATAAAATTCCATAGTCAAGAAGTAAGAATATTTTTAGACAAGTCAATCTCACTGCACTTCAACCAAGAAGGACCATTCCACCACAATTGATGAGATAATAGTTCTGCAGGAAATAACCCACGTGAAGCACAATCAGCTGGATTTTCTTTTCCATCAACATGACTCCAGTTCTCAGGTGGTAAGATGGATTGTATTTCAGAAATTCTATTGGATGCGAATACTTGACATTTTTTAGGATCTGACCTTAACCATGACAACACGAATTGTGAATCACTCCAAGCTTGCACTAAATCAAAATTTATAACTAATGCAGCTTTTACAGACTGAATCAAGCGTGCCAATAACACTGCTGCACATAATTCCAGTCTTGGAATCGTAATAGATTTTAATGGTGCTACACGAGTTTTAGCTGTTACAAGTTTAACATTAATGTCAGAGTTATTGCAAGTTTTGATATAAATAACTACTGCATAATCCCTTTCAGACGCATCACAAAATCCGTGAAATTCACATCGAAAATAATCAGGTAGCAGAATTTTCCTAGGTATATTTATAGAATTCAAAAGTTTAATTTCTCTACATAGATTTCTCCAATTTCGATCAATCTTTTCTGTTACAGGATCATCCCATGATAATTGTAATTTCCACAATTGCTGAAGGATCATTTTAGCGAGAATTACCAAACAGAGCTATCCACCCCAATGGATCGAATAGCTTTGCTATTGAATGACAAAATAATCCTTTTAGTCAAAACTAGTTTGATACTCTATTACACTGACATTACTGACATTACATTTAAATTCATCATTGTCCGGATGCCATTCCAATCCCAGAACTTTCAATGTTTTATCTTCGATTACACGATGAATATTGTCACTATATGTGTTTGTTAAACCAGAGGTTTTTAACAATGACGGTTCACTTGTCGACAATTTGTGAAGCTCAAAGCCACCCCTTTTTAGCAGTTGTTGCAATTCGTCTATCAATGCAATACCTTCCGAACTATCTTTTACACCAGTTAACATATCATCAACATAAAAATCTCTTAAAACTATATTCTTTGCTTTTGGAAAGTTCAATCCTTCGTCAATCGCTAACTGACTCAAAACTTTGGTTGCAAGATATGGAGCAGCTGCAGTTCCATATGTAACTGTTTTCAAACGACAAACTTGTATCAAAAGATACATCATATAACGCTAATTTGTGTTGTTTGACTTCTGAATTAGTATTTATTCGGCGTGTTATTGTGTCTTAATTATGATCTTCTTTACAATAACCACAACCTAAAGTAGCAAGCAGAACATTATTCTTATTTTGAAACACAGATTTAGGTACCTTATTACTTGTTGATTTGCTATTTTGAAGTGTTCTTGTATAGTTTTTTAGGAATTCAATTAAAGTCGTAAGTTTTGGAATCTCATTACATTTTAACTGACGTTCCCACCATAATTTTGTAGAAGGATCTAATTTTTGCAAAATTAAATAAGTCATTAAAGTGTCACTAAAATTATCAATGGTTTGATTCAATACTTCTAAAGAACAAATTACTTCATTAATATTTTCAACTAAATTTAAAATAACAAATGCCGATTCATTTTGAATAGTTGGTAAGCTTAGAAAACGTTCAATATATGCAAAAATTTGTTCTCTCTTATTTGAATATCTTTCGTTTTACAGATTCCATGCTATTTCAAAATTACAATCCGAAATTTGAATGGTTTGAATAATGCGATATGCTTCACCTTTCAACGAAGCCTTCAAATACTGCAATTTTTGAACATTAGATAAATTTGTATTATTTCTTACACAAGCACTGAAAAGATCTTTAAAAGCTATCCATTCTGTAATATTATCACCAAAAGTCGGTAATGTTAACTTGGGTAATTTAATATTGTCAAGAACCTGTTCTGAAATTACACTATTAGAATTATTTTTACTATTTTGATTTTTTAATATTTTTTCACCTTTAAATTTCCACAAATAAATTTTATATGAATACTCCTGAACATTATCTATTTCGTTTTCTAATTCTTTAGTATCTGTAATTAAACTTTCGATTTCAGAATCAAGCTTCCTTAATTCAATTTTTTTTTTTTTTTTTTTTTTTTCAATAATTCGTCACATTCCTCTAGTTCTATCAAATTAATTTCATCTGCAGTTAAAATAGTTTCAATTTTCTTTACATAATTAGTAACATTCCTCCGTAAAACTGCTCTTTTGTTTTAAAAGTTATAAGTTCACTCATAATTGATCAATTCAAAAACAGAAATTGTTCTTAAATCACTTAACACTATTACTAAAATGAAATCGAAACACCTTTGTATGCTGTTTCACAACATTGTTCTTAAAATCAGTTATAAACGAATTTTTGTTCAAAATCCACTTACCTCACAAAGTGGAGTAATTTTTCACCAACCATATACATATTTGCGTTGTTACAATGCGCTTAGAACAGTCACTATCTTCACTAGCATTCCGGCTAGACTTTTGACCAACAATAAATGTACTTTACTCAATGTATTTCACAAACAAAAATCTTTTAACACATGGACTGTATTCCTTCACTTTTATTTCATTACACTAATTATAAATAATATGTCAGCGATGCGAAATAATTGATATAAAATAAGCGAGCCATTCTACATGGCTGTCACAAACACAATTCTATCAATCAATTATCTTGTTGCCACACATAAAGTTCAAAACTAAAGGAAGAAAAACAAAAGAAATTTACGCTGTGTGCAACAATAAAATGAAGCAAACGATACTCACATAAACACCAGACAAAAGCTGGTACACCACACACACACATATATATATATATATATATATTCAATAAACGATTGCACTTAAAGGAATCAGCAGCTACAATGATTTGATGACAAATTTATTATTGGGAAATAATTTGTATACATGTTTGTCTTTCCTCGAATTTCTATTTTCAAATGAATCGTACCAATTTTCCATTAAATACTAAGCGTTTGCAGAGAGCATTTAAGCTTATATATATAGTATATGATTTTTCACAAATCAATTAAAACCATGTGCGTTTTCCCTCTTAATAATAGTGAAAAAATGAAAAAAAGACCAACAGTTTTTTAGAATTTATTGTTTTTTTCACAATGTTACGCAATTATAATGGCTTCATTCTTACACAATAGTCTGTAGTTACATAATAGTCCGTAGGCTTCCTTTCAAATTTAAAACTAAATTTGTTAAACTATAGTGAGAAAAACTATCAAAACGTTTCATAGCACCGCTTTCATGAAACCTTTCCGGTGAATAACAGAAACGAATATAAAAATGTTAGAAGTAATATTTAAAGTACAATTTCCATTTCGTTCGCTCCTCTTTGAAATTACAAATTTATGATAGTTTTAGAGAAAGCTATTCTTAGATATTTACTGCTTAAAGCATTAAACAAATAAATAAATAAAAGTAATAAGGATTCGAAATTTAGCTTAGACCGAATATAATCAAAAAAAATTCAGAACCCAATGTGCAAAGATGATTGGTAATAGAATTAATAATAATAAGTAGATTTAAAATATTGTTACGAAATGTACAGGCGCGGTGAGATAGCTTCCCGGCAAAGCAGTTCTTAGGGTTGCGGCAAGGGAAGGCAATGTTGCCAGATTTGACGAGAAATCGCCCATTTGGCGACAAAATTGGCGATATGCCATGGTTGATGGAGACCTATCTGGAACGAATTCTTACCGGTTTAGCCCAGAATGTTCTCGAACACCAGCCAAAAGCTATATAAACCCTACTGCTACGCGGAGAGTTAGTTAGTATCAAGTTGGTGCCTCGTCTAGCGGAGTCGATCGAGTTGACAGCCGGCAGCGAGTGCCGAGTGGGTCGTCGAGTGCACCGAAAGAGTCTCGTAGTGTATCGCCGTTAGTGCATTGTCGAGAGAACGTGTTGAGCTCCGGGAACGACTGAACCGAAGAGTCGGGAGCTGTACTCTAGTGCTTTGCTGTGAAGCTGTCTCCACCGTGATAGCCTGATAACCTAGAAGCTGTGTCGCTGATCGTGTCAGCGTGTCATTATTCAGTCGTCGTTATTCACTCTAAATCTACGAACCCCGTGCGAACGTGAAAGAAGAAAATAACGTAACAATATAATAAAATTTTCATTTACTTTTTTTAACACTTGCCTATGCCGGCCTCGCGAGAATGGGTATGTCACTTTTAAAAGTGGGTTAGATTTCTTGGAAATTTGGAGGTTAATTATTGCCCTTTACTCGTTGTTTGGAAAGAGTTTCAGTTATGTGTTGGATTGGATAGATAAAATTTTATAATTAATTTGAGTCAATAGTGAATCTAGAGGCGTGCCGTAGTTCAGCGTTTCTAAGGTTTTAAAAGTTCTTGCACGAGAGGCCGCAGCAAATCTTTCGAGATTTTTGCAGATTTTTAGCAGATAAGAAATATAATAAAGAGAAAAACGGAGGTAATTCACCATCTCCCCGTGGCTTGCGAGCTGCGAGTTCTCAACATGATTTAGAATGGCGAGTAATCCCGCTTTTTCGCGGACAACCTGTTCCTCGAAGAAGTTTGTTTTTAACATCGCTGGTTCATTTTGTTGAAAAATAATTCAAGGTGCTTGTGCTGCGTCTCCACATTTCTGATGAAAATTTATAAGCGGGTGGGTCGTCATCTTCCGTTGTCTGTTTCTTGCAGTTATCTTTATTGCGAATATCGAATCGTAGATTTGTGGTGTAGTGATACAAGTTTTCGGACATTCATCAGGAAACTGGACTTTTAAATATGTCGTCTTCGGAGAAGGCATATTTTGTGAAAATTTCTATTCTACAAATTTACTATGCGGAATTCATGACAAAAAGCTGACTGATTGGAAGGAGTCATCAGACATTGCTAACAACGATGAAATATCCAACCGTGAATGCCTTAGGCAGTGATCAAACTTAGTTTTTAACAACTATGAAGATTTCCACCATATATATATTATTCGACGTATGTAAAGAAACCGTCAGGCAGCTCCTCAAGGCCCACAGACTTAGGGAGTGTATTTTTTCATATTTGTTTGTTGCTTGGTACTTAATTAATAAATGTGAAAGTGAATTTTTAAATTCATAACAGAAAATATCACTATATGTTCTTAAATTTATTGCACTTAAATGATTTAAGTATTTGTTGAAAAGGATCATTAGGGTAACTGTATTGTCGCTCACTTAAACTTAATATTTATATATATAAGAGTAATATTGTAATATTTATATATATAAGAGAGATAAGCAACTATAGTGAAGCTCCTTTTAGTACAAAAAGATAAATTGTTCATTGTTCCAAATGTGAATTATTTTGAATTAGCAAATTGAAATGCCTGTTGTTTAAGCAAGTAAGAAAAAAATGCTGTTAGGACTTGGATTCTGTTATCCCAGTTATCTAATGCTATTCTTAAACGTTATCTAATGCTATTCTTAAACATTAGCTAATGCTATCTAATGCTAGTTATGTTATTCTAGAAAAATTTAATAATGTTTGTAATTATTTAATATTGTATGTTTTATTTGAATTATTTTATATAGTGGTATATTTTATGTCACCCAAGTAATCCTTATGGAAAACAAGGACTCTATTCGAACCTGAGTATTAAAGTTATAGAGGATTGTGCATTTCAGGAGCTATATGATCGAATTAAGTATTTTAAATGAGATGGTGATTTGATTCTTATTTGTGTGAATCCTTTTGAATTGTGTTCTTATTTGTGTTTATTTAAATATAAACACAGATGTCCTGAGTTTATATTTAAATGAACAGTGTATGTGGTTATCTGAAGAGTTTAATAGTTGTTGTACTGAAATTTATGCGTTTTCAGAAAAGACTGTTGATATAGTTTTGTTTTAGAGAGAGATAGTATATGCAGAATTAGTTCGATAGTGAAGTGCTTTTTGCATATTTTATTGAAAATAATCAATTCGCTTTACACCAGAGAGGATATTATCCCTTCAGTAATGACTTAAAGATTTAAACTTTGAAATGATAAAATTTACTTTACTATGTTGATGATTTATGTGATTTTAACTTCAATCATGAGACGAGATTCAGATATTTTATGAGAGTTTTGTTTTTCCTCTTTTCTATTTTTGCCCTTCTTTTTTTTTTTTTGTGTGTGTACCCGGTACCAAAAGAGAGAAAGTTCAGTTAGTCAGGCTGTTAAAAATATTAATCTTAATAACTTTTTAATTTAACAAAATTCAAAACTATCTAGCCACTGGCTACATTAATGTGAAGTAGTCCAGCATTCTGAAAGCTTCGGGGGCTATTAGTCTCGGTGGGATTGTGCGTTGGTTCACTGTGTAAACGGCGTATCACTTTTCAAATTGTTGCCACTAAATATTATTGTCCTGAAGAACTTAAATAACCAAAAATATGTATGTATGTTCCTAGCGTTGTGAAATAAACGACGATATCTAAAGTATCAAATTTTAAATAACGTATCTTTCACCCGAACATGTGCAACTGAATGCCCGAATTTTTAATTTCGAGTTTGTTTTATTATTTATTTCATATTTTGTAGAACTTTAATGAATTTTTGATTAACAAACTCAACGATCTGAAAGCGAACAGTGACAATACTGGTCGAAATAAAACATTTTTATCTCCAGCACGCGAACTGTTGTCCTGCAAAATGTAGGCTATTTATCTTTCAATTTTAATTTAAAAAATTTTCTGTATGAAAGCAATGTGTCACTGCGGCCGTAAATAAAATACTTTTGTATTCTTTGCGCTAGTGTGCTGCCATTAAGTAAAACCTAAGATACTTTCAGATATAATCCGGAGGTTACTGAGTAATAAACTAAGCGATTTAAAAGCAATAAACGTTGCTCTTAAAAGTACTTTTTCTACTTTTTATTGTGATTGATTTAAATAAACATATATCAAATTCATGAGATATCTAATCAGATACATTAAATATTTATATGAAATTGCACTAGCAGGACTCATTAAAATCTTTATGTATTTTTCTTTTAACGATGACTATTTCAGGCGGTTGACCGCGCGAGCGGCCAGCTTTTCACGAAATAATATAGCGAATATGAATTTAAATATGGTAACCTCTAACACATCTGGCAATTTTAAAGGTACGCTGTTTTTAAAATTTTTATGATTTTGATGCTGAACTGAGTTTTATGCGGCGTAAGTGCGAAAATGATATTTTTTAAATAAAGTTAATTCATAAAAGTTAATAATAAAAAAATAGAAAATTTGTTATTAGCCATCTTACTAAGAAAGCTGAATTACTGAAATGAAGAAAAGACTGAAAAAGAAAAAAATTATGCCAACACTTAACACTGCAAAGAAAATTCTAAACATATGCTGCTATGCAGGTTTTAAAAATTTTATGATTTTATTGTTAAACTGCATGTGACGTAAATGCTAAGAAAAGATGCTCAATAATAAAACTACGAAGACATGGCTTTGTAGGAGGGAGTGCAGCAACAGAGCTCAGCAAGAGAGTAAAAAACCTCCAGAAAACTCTTTTAGGTAACAGTTAAAATCTGAAATTTTTCAGATGTTTTTTAGCTTGTTATATAAGCCAAGCCCAACTGGAACATATTAAAAATATATTCAATTTAAAAAGGAGGATTTGGGCTCTTTTTGGATACTGGTAATCCTAGTGCTAGAAGACAAACATATGTTGCTATGTGATGGTGTTGCTTGGCCATCTCGTACACCATTCACCAGTCCTCAACTTAAAAGAATTTTTTACCTTCGGATTCACCTTAAATCTAAAGTTTACGCACATCAACTATTCCATTAGGCATGATACGTTAGGTGATAACAGGCTTTTAGAAATCCTCTTCAAATATATTGCCAAACTCGCCGATTTCTCCTTAAAATTGTGTTTTTTACTTTTTAGAAATAATATTGCATGTTCATCACTGCAACTTTGTAATCAAACGAAAATTCTCAAAATGTTCTCGAATTATTGTTTAAAATAACTGCACCTCTACCATCTATTATCATCTACACCAATCAGATATTCTAAATTTTAAAATACATATTGAGCACGAGCGAAAATGCTCCGAATTCCACGCGCAAAAGAAATTCTCAATTTAAAATACATACTACGCATGCGCGAAAATGCTCTGAAATTCTCCTTCCAGAACGGCAAACTCGAGTCGGATACCACATTTGGCGCACTTATCAATCTCGTAAAAAGCGCCAAACACAACGCGCCAAATAATTTTGCGATTCTGCACTTTAGCCTGTAGCCAATCAGCAAGATCAAGGATCAAGGATCAAGGAAGTGCAAGTTACGGAGTTCATAGGCAATTACGCCTTTACCTCCACATCTTCAAAGGAAATTTAATCGTCCGAAAGAGGGTATTGTCAAATAAGGTAAAAATTTTGATAAGCCGAATGACTTGGAGTAAGTGCCTTCACACTGAGTCAAAAAAAGGCAAAAAACTCAGAAGGTCTTAATTTTGCGCCGAAAAAGGGCCAGAGTAATTTAGATAGGGGCAGCCAGAAAAATTTTGACTAGAAATATAAAAGGTGAAGTTTCCTTGAACCTTGATAATCATTTTCTTTGCATACGTCAGATGAAGGACACGCAGGGGAATTCCGATGCGCGCTCTTCGAGGTGGGGGGAGGGGGGAACCTGTTTACAGGTCGAAAAAGTGGTTCTGTCAGTGATCAGCTGGGAGGGAGAAGTTTCATTTTTTGACCGCTATTCATTGCGGTTTTTAAAAGCCAAAAAGGACGCTGTTAAGCGCCTAAGAAAGTTCCTTCTTAGAGGAAGAGAGAAGTTAAAGTTTAAAGAATCTTTATCAGTTTTAGAGAGAACTTTTTCCGTTTTATTTTAGTTGAAAGATTAGAGTAAGTTAAATCAGTCCTATCTGACTGTGGTGTTTCTTGTTAAAGAAACGCTAAGGAGGTTCCTCGAGTTAATGCCGTGTGCATTAAAGAACTTTAGAGGCGGGTGGGTTAAGGAACGAGAGGTAGTTATTCACGTGGTTATCAGTGTGCTCATATCTAGCCCGTTTAAATGGCAGAGCCGAATATTCCCTATTAAGTACCGCTCTGGGCCTTTTTCGGGAAGAAGCAACTGCAGGATCGTATACGGGTAGCATATGAAGCACAGGATTAGCGACACGTTGAATATTTTTGAAAAATTTTTTCGAAAGTCGCTGTATATAGCGATTAATGGGCATAATTTTGAGGTCGTTATGAATCTCTTCGTTCCGTACAAACCACGGAGCTTTTAGAATTTGCCGAAGCATTTTAGATTGAAAAATTTGGACATGTTTTCTGTTAGTCAGTGCGCATGGGCCCCATACGGGACACGCATACGTAAGAACCGGCCTAATCATTTATTTGTAGAGCAAGATTTTGTTATCAGTTGACAGGTCGCTATGACTAGCTAAGAGGGGGCGTAGGGCGGTTTTGACAGCTGTCGCACCCGCTATGATTTTGCGGATGTGAGGCTGCCAAGTTAATTTTGAGTCTAGTAAAACACCTAGATATTTGTAAGAAGAGACCCAGGGAATGGGTTCACCGAAGAGCATTAAGTTGGGTAAATTTGGGATATTTCTTCGGATGAACATGGTGGCAGCACATTTTGCGACATTAATTTTGATTTTATACAGACCGAGCCAGAGTTCTAAGAGTTCTAAGGCTGCCAAGTTAATTTTGAGTCTAGTAAAACACCTAGATATTTGTAAGAAGAGACCCAGGGAATGGGTTCACCGAAGAGCATTAAGTTGGGTAAATTTGGGATATTTCTTCGGATGAACATGGTGGCAGCACATTTTGCGACATTAATTTTGATTTTATACAGACCGAGCCAGAGTTCTAAGGTCGAAAGGTAACTCTGCAATTGTGAGATTACCTGGAGGGTGTTGGAGTGTTGAGAAATGATGGCTGTATCGTCTGCGTATAATGCAAGATCGATATTTGGGGCCTTAGGAATATCATTTACATAAAGGTTAAAGATTGCGGGGGCGAGGAGACTTCCTTGAGCCACCCCAGCATAGATTGGGCGGGGAGAGGAGAATTCGTGGTTAACTCGCACGCGGAAACTGCGTCCGGTCAAGTACAAGTTAATAATTTTAATGAGATGAGCCGAAAAACCAAGCCGCATGAGCTTGTAAATAATCCCGTCATGCCAAGTCCTATCAAAGGCTTTGGCAACGTCTAGATAGACAATTCCAGTTCTCTCTCGCTTACGAAAGCCTTCATGAATGAATTCCACTACACGGAGTAACTGGTGTACCGTGGAGTGTTTAGGTCGGAAGCCGAATTGTTCCGGGATTAGTAAATTTTGATCCCGACAGAATTCATTCAGGCGATTAAGTAAGACAAATTCATAAATCTTAGAGAGAGAAGATAACAGACTGATGGGTCTGTAATTGACGGGCAGGTTTAAATTTTGTCCCGGTTTTGGAATGGGAACGACTGCTGCAATTTTCCAGCAGTCGGGGAAATAGCTTCTCCTGAGCATTAAATTTATGAGGACCGTGATCCATACGATAAACATAGGGGGGAAGTTTTTGATCATGCGATTCGAAATAGAATCTATGCCAGGTGACTTGTCAGGTTTCAGTTTGTCAATGAAAACCATGACTTCAGAAGGGTCCGTCGGCCTGAGTTCAGATGTGGTAGGTTGTGTTAGAAAATCTTTAACCCGTGCTTGTATGCGCCCCTGTGTAACCGGACGGTTACAGTAGGAGTCGTGGTTTGTTGTGAATTGAGTTGCAAGGCTGTCAGCTATGACATTTGCCTTTTCTGAGTCGGTGTAGGCCATCTGCGCGCCATCGGCCGTTTGAAGGGGCGGAATGTGTGTTTTATGTTTGCGTAATCGGGCGGCTGCGCGCCAAATCGATTTGTCTTCAGTCGTTAGGGACTCAATGAATGTTTTCCACTCCGCTTGTTTTAATAAGCGGGTTTCGGTCCTTATCTCGTTCTGTATCTTGCGAAATTGGGCACGGATGTTGGGATCTCGTGACCTTTGCCAAATTCTTTGCAAGTAATTTCGCTGCTTAATTTTGAATTTAGTCTCAGGTGGGAGCCTAGCACCTGGATGTTTACGTGGCTTTGAAGCCGCAGCTCTCGCTTCTTTCAGTAAAGACTCCAAACTTTTGATATGCCTGTCAAAGTCCGAATTGCTGGAAATTTTGATGGGAGGGAGTGAAGTTTTTTCCAAAATAAATCTAAAGTCGTCCCAATTTGTTGAGACTTGCTCCTCTAATTTTGAGTATCGATTTTGAATATCTAGGGATATCAAAACGGGGTAGTGATCAGAGTCCAATTCCTGAATCACTTTTATCTCATGCCGAGAGAATATGTTATAACAGGCAGCCAGATCAAGAACTGCAGGGGACCCTCTATGAGGGTAAAAGGTCGGGAGGGTAGGAGCTATGATCTGCACATGGTTATTCTGGCACCATGAATTTAGACTAATACCATACCTGTTCCTGTTAGAACAAAACCATGCGGTATGGCGTGAATTTAGATCACCAGCAATTATTAGGTGATTTGAAATATTCAAAATTTTATCAAAATCACTGACAGGAAAAGCTGGCCTTCCACGTGCTGTAGACAGTGGAGGTAAATAAGCTGAGACTATTGTCAGCGGGGAGGAATTTTGAAGGAAAATTTTGATGATTGTCGCTTCCAAAAAATTTAAATCAGGGGTCGGTATCATGTGGTGCTTTAACGAACGCTTCACATAGATACAAGTGCCGCCACAGGGATTTCTGCCCTGTGACACCCTGTCAGTACAATAAATGTCATAATTCCCAATTTTGGGAGTATTCCCTGGGGTAAGGTGAGTCTCTTGGTCTAAAAACACGTCAATATCGTGCTCTACTACAAAATCACGATCTTCGTGAATTTTTGGAGTTAAACCACTGGCGTTCCATGTGCAAATGGTCAGTTCTCTGATGGTGTTTGAACTGTTATTTATACAATTGAATTTTATGCCGTTGTTAAAGGTTCATCACTGAAAAACAGAAGACATGGGTCTAAAAAAGCCGAATTAGGTTGAAAGCTCAACATAGCTTTCATAAATATAAAATGCCCTCATTAAAGCATCTGCTTGCCTGAGTTTAGGCATTGCTTTTTTGAAGGCAAGGAGCAGAATATGCTTGTCTACCGCTGGGTCGCGGGAGATTTCAATTAAGCATTTTAGTGTAGATGAGAAGACATCGTCTGAATCATTGCTACACTCTGCTGTGGCTGACACTGCTGGGGCTGCAGGGGCTTCTGCAACCGGCAGTCTTGGATTTGTGGATTTGAATCCGTGCTCAGTGGTGTTCTTCACCATCTGTGCATAAGATGGTGAACTGACGTTGCTCGGGGGAGCAGGCATGGGACGTCTTGTCTCAGCGTTTGCTGGGGGCTTAGAAGAACCCTGAGGGGGGGCTGTTTGAGCAGCTGCCCTAGTCCTAGGCGCGGAATTTTTACCGCGAGCCCGTTTGTTGCCTGGGTATCGGGGACAAGATTTGTACGAAGCTGGGTGATCTCCACCGCAGTTGCAGCAGGTGGCTGGTACATCTAATCCTTTGGTACACTCACGTGCCCAATGGGGTCCAGAGCATCTGACACAACGGATTGGAAGGGTGCAGAGTTCCGAAGAGTGGAAAAAGCCCTGGCACCGAAAGCACTGAGTAGGGCCCTTGCGGCCGCGGTAACGCTCAATGCTGATCTCTGTGCCCCACATGTCAGTGACGGCAAACAGATGATCGAGGAAGGGGTGAGGGATAACTTGTAAATATACAAGTGGCATTGGATGTCTGGAGCCAGGCTGAGTAAGCCGAACGATGCGATGAATCAGCAAGAGAAGCAACATCTGTCCTGTTACGTCACAACTTCTGTCTCGCCTCAAAGCCATTTTTTGGCCAGCGCTGTTGGAGCGTAAACTCGCTACGCAATGCTCCTGGTACGAGTCTTAAAATATAATTTTATATTGAATGCTGTTTCATTCAATTATGGAGTCAGATCAACTAATATATCACCTTCAATAGCAACCATCCCTCAATGGTGAACTGGACGTGATCAATGGTGACTTTCGGACGAAAAATCCTTTACAGTAACGAATACTTCTGGATTTGATTCTTCCCGCTAGCTCATGTTCGACTTGAAAAAAAATGGTGAAAAAGAGAAACTTCTGCTGTGGTGATTCCACCTTTTGTTCAAGTTGATCCATATCTTTGGTTTCACATGTTGGTATCTACTTTTGAACTAGCTGCTCCCAAACCGATAACGGAACAAAAGACAAAATTCAACTACTTCGTAGCTCACTTACCAGCTAATATTGCAACTGTTGTTTGTGATGTCATCATTCAGCCTGATAAAGTCAACCCATATGATGATCTGAAATCAAAAATTGTAAAAAGATGTTCGGAATCGAAGACTCAAGAGATTCCTCGGCTGCTAGCAGGCGGAAGCCTCAAGATAGAAAACCTAGCGAACTTCTACGCATCATGAAACGTCGCACAGAGAATCACAGCATACATGATTCATTTTTATTTTAACTCTTTAATCAAGCGATGCCTGTTACTGTAGCTTCCATCTCTCCTATTCCTTCGGATAAAGCTGCGGAGATAGCTGACCGAATTTTAGCTATCAACAACACCAATATATCCGTCATCATCTCTAACAACGAATCTTCTTCAGCTCAACGCCGTGAAGAAATCAAAGCTCTTCGAAAAGAGGTGTCCGAATTTCGTCGCTCCAGGAGTTCATCACGTACCAATTTTGCTGGCCGAAAACGTTTCAAATCGTGTGACAAAAATTTGTGCTGATATCATCGGAAATTCAAGGATAGTGCAAAAAAATGTGTTTCTCCGTGTTCCTACAAAAGAAACTTGAAAACGGAAGAGTAGAGGCGACCGACTGTTCCCATCCTCATACATCGCGTCACCTTTTCATTAGTAGGTAGGTCGTAGGTGTGTAGGTGTTTTTTAATAAATTCGCGGAGTGATGCCAGTTTAATTGTTGCGAATAAATATGAACTGAAGGCACCAGTTCTTCAAACTTTTTGTGCTGCTAATGGTTCATTCATTAATGTTTATGGCCGAAAAACAAAAACTGTTAATTTTGGTTTAAGACGCAATTTTACTTTCTCTTTTTATATTTGCAATGTTACATGCTTAATCATAAGTGCAGATTTTTTATATTACTTTAACTTATGTCCTGATTTACGTAACAAGCGTCTAATTGATTTAACAACAAATTTTAAAGTACCTGCCAAATTAAATACTTGTAATATTTTTACTGTAAAATCTTCTTGTGTTGATAATGTATTTGGTAAAATATTCTTACAATATCCTGATATTACTAAATTACCAGATCCCAATCAACCAGTGAAGCACAATACTGTGCATTATATAAATACTCAAGGTCCTCCAGTTGCTGCTAAACCTAGATGGTTAGCTCCTAACCGCCTCAAAATTGCAAAAGCTGAATTTCAGCGCATGATTCAATTGGGTCATATGAGACCTTCAAAAAGCCCCTATTCATCGCCCTTGCACATGGTGCCCAAGAAAGGGTCTTTTGAATGGAGACCTGTTGGAGACTATCGATCTCTTAATGCACAGACTGTTAAAGAAAAATATCCTATTCCTTGTGTAGCTGATTTTATCTCAGAATTATATGGTAAACAAATGTTTAGTCACATTGATCTCGTAAAAGCGTATCACCAAATTCCCATATATCCGGATGATGTACATAAAACAGCTACAGTCAGAAGTCGTTAATCGGGACCTCGGCGATTCCGGATTATAGATCAACACTTTAAATCTGGTAAGATGGCATGCAGAAATTTTAAAATTAAAAATATGAAACCGTAATTTAAGAAATAAAGAACAATTATGATCTAAAGGGTATCAAAATTTACAAACTTTATTAAACATTTCTTTCAATGCAAGTTGTTTAAGTTGCTTCGTTTTATGTGATAATACTTTCTCTTTAATTCTATAAAAAGACATCATTTCTTGTTCAGTTACAAACTTCCGCTGTTCAAGTCCTATAATTGCTGTGTCGAGAATACCGAGTTGTCAATCGAAATTTTTTCGTTTTCAATAACCTCTGTGTCACTTTCTTCACTATCGGAAGCGAATTATGACGACGAGGAATTTTATTTAAATCATATCAAAGACGGAGTACATCGAGGTGAATTACTACATTTAGTAAGGAATTATAAGCCGAATAAAATACAAACATCTGCCCTGAAGATACGGATAGTGCTGACAGATCAACTTCCAATTCATTGCGCGCCGCAGCGTTCCCCTCCCACCCGCCGCAGAGAAGCGTGAAATTGGTTAACAGATTTCGGAATGGTTAGAGAAACAAAGGATATGCCTTTATCCATTTTTTGCAGCAATTCCACTTTTTGTTTAATGGACTTCGAAACATACTTTCGCTTTGTAGATCCTTTACATATTAGTAAATATATATCGGAAATTCTATTTGACATAATCGAAAGTTCAAGCTTACTTCTATAAAATTGCTCTAACAGTCTGCAAAAAATAATAAACGGGATCCAATTCGAAGATTAAGGAACAACGCAATCTGCAACATTAACTAAATTAGATAATTTTAGCTTAGCTTATAACGTCCGTTATACATTAAACGCGCATGCGTAAACGTATTATGCGTATGCGCACACGCATATTCGCAGCCGTAAAGGTCTTACGCGCATGCGTCAACACGACGAATGCGCAGAAAGTTTGTAGCTTTGAGGTCCGGATTATAGATCATTCCGGATTATGGGTGTCCGAATTAACGACTTTTGACTGTATATGTAATCCTTTTGGTTTGTTTGAAATTTTGAGAATGCAGTTTGGTTTTTGTAATGCTTCCTCAACCTTTCGACGGTTTATCGATGAAGTCACTAGAGACTTGCATTTAGTCAAAGACTCCAAAGCATTTAGTCACAGACTACATTCCTTGAGTAGAAACCTGTACTATAACGTTTTGTATTATGCATATGTTTCTACTATGTCTATACCACGTACGGTATATTTTTATTACTTCATATTCTATATTGCACTATCATCATCATTTTCTGTAGATATTGTAAATGTTTATTGTAATTTGTAATCATGACTTCGTCACTGGGGGCATACTCTGTAGCCAATCAGCAAGAAGCGCAATATCTGTCCTGTTACGTCACAACTTCTGTCTCTCCTCACAGCCTTTCTTTTTGGCCGGCGCCGTTGGAGTGAAAAGATCGCTACGCAATGCTGTTGGTACGAGTGTTATTCTTGTGTGTATAATAAAATATATTTTTATATTGAATGCTGTTTCATTCAATTATGGAGTAGATCAACTAATATACCACCTTCGATAGCAACCATCCGTCAAGCGAAAAAGGCCTCTTTCCTAATGTTAAAAATCTTCTATTCCTGAACGGCTGGTAGGTGAAATATGCTACTTCGTTCAAAGCAAATTCTAGCGGTGTAAGCTGGACTAAAGACTTCTCTTTCTATTCTTAGAATCCCTTCTTTATGCAAATTTTTATACTTAGGAAATACATGGAATGAAATCTTATTTTCTTTACATTCTTCCTTGATATTGTTGTTTCATCAACCTCAACATACAAAAAGCAGTAAACACTGTCAGCACTAAGAACCTGGAAATGTAAATAGCAATTTACAAACCAAGTCAAAATAATGAAACTATAATAGGAAAATGAAGCTAATATTCCATAAGCGGTGTAAGTTGGAGCCAAACTATTTTGGCCTTCAAAATTTGGAGAATTTTTTTTGGCGGCAATAAAAGCACTCAGATGCGATTTTTAAACGTAAACAGAATAGTAACTTTTAAGTTTGCAGTAGTGAAACGCCGTTATTTTATGTAAACAGAATAGTAAAATGAGATGGTTTATGGTTTATTGTGATTACGGAAAAGCACACTATGGCTATCGCCTAAGGGGAGGAATGCCTTCGTGGAGGACTTCCTAAGGGAAACTGCCTCGTATACATGTTACACATGGGGAAAACCACGAAAACGCCCATGCAACCAGCTCGTTCGCGGGATTCGAAACCTCGGACCTAACTACCAGTGTTCAGCGACTTAACCGCTCGGCCACTGGTGGGTCCTAAAATGAGATGATAAAATATTAGATGAGTTAAAAAAAACGCTTTGCAAGTGAAAAACATAGTCCTATCTATGTAATTCATCGTAAAATAGTAGAATGAACAATTCTTGTAAATAATTATTGAGTAAATAAATATATACACTTATCAGATCAGAGCACTGCGAAGTGAGTTTGAAACGTAAACAGAGCAACAAATTTTGGTTTACAGTGGTGAACAGCGATTATTATGTGCAAACAGAATAGTAAATGAAATTGATTAAATGATAAAACAACGTCGTGAGATTCAACACACTATACAACTTTCGTTCAAAACTTTAAATATTCCCTATCATTCAATTGCCCCATACAAGGAACAAAACTTTAAAAAAAAAAAAAAAAAAAGCTAAATAAAATTAAATGAAAACATTCATAAATTATAAACTTCATAATATTAAACATATATATATAATATTGAACAGTAAAACTTTTAAAAACGAACACAGTATTTCAAAATTAATTTAGAAAAAAAAAATCGTCTGGTTACACTAAATTCGCACCGAAATAAAGCTCTAGGTTTGCCACAATAAAACATACAGCCAGAAACCATAACCAAATCGTGACAAATAAAAAAACTCTTGCCAGGTTTGGCGCTCACCCCGATTACGGAATATTAACCAGAAATGATAATAGACTTATCTGTCAGATCAAGATAAGAATTCGCACATAAATATTAACAATCAGAATTGGCAAAGCAGCGAACAACGTGTATCATAGAAATAATAAAATATAACAGTTATCAAAATAATACTAGCCAAATGAACCAACAGATGATATAAAAGATAAAATACAAAGTTCATAAATAATTGAAAATGTACTCAATTTTTGAATTTCCAATAATTCTAACGCAGGAGAGGAGATCACCGGAGTGTATTTTATTAATTAAAAGAATTAAGAAAAAAGTGCACATTAAAGTACATTAAAGTAGACAATTTTATCATAATTTGAAAAATACAGAATTTATTTCTCCCTTCCTGCTGCTCTATTTCAAGAGCATCTTTGAGAAATATGATTTTCCTGTGCATTTCCTCTATAGCTGTCTGGCAACAGTAATTTGATAGAAAGTGTTTCCTGTATTTCTATGTATTACTTAAATATGTTATCTTTAAATTGATAAATTCTGCACCATAATTTGTTCCCTTTTAACAGAAGTTACTACTATGGTAAAACGCTGATCAAATGTAACATAACGTTGTTTTCTCTCTCTTTCACTTTTTTTTTTTTTTTTTAATTTTCGATTGAAGATGTGGCAGCTCTTTAAATGTGTTCTATATAGCCGGCTTTGCGAATGTCATTTATAAAATGTACTTAATTTTTTCCACCACCTTTTTCAAGATTCTATTTCCTAAAAGTATTATTATTTTGTGTGTTTGAAGTTGGAAATGTTAAAGTTTAAAAGATGAAGAGACGTAGAGAATTAATACAGGCCAACAATTCCCCAAATCGTCAAGTATCTTCATTCCGGTCGTATATAGAACATTTTAATGTATGTTGTTATCCTTGTCCACAAGCATACAATCCCAAAATGAAAAGAATGGACAGCTTTTGTACCGTCAGACTAATTTTACTTTTTCTTAGGACCATTGGACTTGTATGTCTATATTATTGTTTTTCCATAGGTATCACATTTTATCAAAAGTGGTTCATAAAGGTTAGTATTTTTTTAATGTCTTTATAAAAATAACATTTTATTTACGTTTAAGCATAGAGTATAATTGATTATTTTTATCTGTATGATTATTTTACACTGTTCTTTTTATTTATTTATTTTATATTTACTCTATAAGAAAAGCTTTTATTTTTACTCTAGTTTGTTTGTTTTCTATATGTATTCAATTATTATTTGTATCGTAACTGTTAGATATCATAGGTATATTTTTTATATGTTAGATATCTTTCTGAATTGCAGGAATGGTGATATTTCCATTATAGAAGAACCTATGTGAAATTTTTCATATGCATACTCCCTCCCACTAAAATGTTAACTTAAACTATGTCTCTAAAACTGTGCAAGGAAAAATGTATTATAGAACTATGCTAAGAAATGGTAGGTTTAAATGGAAATTCTTACCAAATGTCATTTTAAGGTAAAATGCAGTTCACATGCTCTTATTATTCATATGCATGTTACTGGACTTTCATCTAACAGATTAAATCTTTCTTCATTGGCAAAGAATGTGTAATATTCTAATGGCAGTTATTAATGTAATTATTTCCAATTCATTCTATTTTTAAGGAATTTTCATTAATATTTTATTATTCACATCTGTGATTAAGCAATCTCTACTTTATTGAGATATTTATATATATATATATATTAAGCAGCAGAATTAATTGTTTATGGGATTTTTTCCAGCATTAAGTTCAAGATGAAGAAAACCCGTCTTATTTCATGCATTAATTACATTACTGGAATTTATCAGTTGAATTTGAGCTTCTATTTTAAACTTTATTTTAGGCATATTTAAATATCAGTTAGTGTTACGGATATTTTGGGCAAAAATATATTTACAGGTACAAAAATCACCGCTACACAAACCCAAAATAACAAGACAAAGAATTTCACAAACTCAGTATCCATGTACACATCGACCTATTTTCACTTTAAAAAAAAATCAGAGAATTGCACAAACTACTTGGCATTGCTTGACTTTGTCCATGTACACATCGAACTACATTCATTTAAAAAGTCAAAGGAGCAGCCAAAAATATATGGCAGATCTTTGGAATATGGTAACTGGTAGTTTGGCGACATTTTGGAGGCGATAAAGGTTACTACCTAGGACTTTGGTAATAATGTGAGAAGTACTCAGTTCCGATTACGCATTATTTTGTGTGAGGGAAATGAGAGATCATGAGATGTGTCATGTGACATTAATGGACAAATTATAGTTCTTTAATCGGAAAAAGGGGGTAATTTGGAAAACTGTAGTACTATATTATTTTCTATATTGTCTTTTATTATATTGTAGTACTATATTAAGCTTCATTATGTGTTGTATGAAATAGTGGAAGTGTGTGTGCCACGTAATGAAGATTTTGAAGATTAGGTAAGTTAATATTTTTAATCATTTGAGGATATTATTTTTATGCATTGTTCTAAATGTAAGGAGTAAATAAATTAATATGATATTATAGGAAAATTGTTATTAGCAATGATTTAGTTTAAAGTAATTAGGATTGTAATCTAATTTTTATTAATTTAATGTATGTGCTTATTTATATTTTAAGTAGTGTTTTTTAATTTAATTATATTTTAATTTAATGATCGGGATTTTGTGAGTTATATGTTTGTAGTATTTTGGAATACGTTTGAGTAGAATACGTTGAGTATTTTCATGCATTTTCGTGAAATTTTTCTAATTTATGAGAAAAAAGCAGTGTACATGGATATAGTGAAGAGTGTGCGCAATGCCATTTTTGTGCAATTCTGGGATTTTTTTTAAGTAAAAATAAGTCGACGTGTACATGGTTTAGTGATATTTTAATTAAGTGATAGTTATTTTGTGAATTTTATGTTTGCAGGAATTTGGTATACGTTTCAGTTGAAGTAAACGTGCATGGAAGTAATTTAAATATTTGACACTAAGTATTTGTTACCATTTGTAATGTTTGTGGTATGAATTCGTTGGTGACATTTATATAATATAATAGATAATTCAGAGGTAAAAGTTTTGGGATATTTTATTTATTTTATACGTTGAAATGTTCATCTTTGGAAAGGGTATATACTTTTTGCGATCAGTTAATTTCATATATTTTCTTTTTACCGGATTTAAAGATTCACAAAATTTTCATGCATTTTTGTAAAATTTTTCTAATTTATGAGAAAAAAGGGTTGATCTTTACATTACGGTAACTTGGCGATTTTTTGGCGAAAATTTGGCGACCAACTCCCCTACAGCAACCCTCTATTTTTTTCCCCGCCGCCATTTTGTCTTCACGAAGTAAAGACATGTTTCTTTTCTTCTTATCTACTGAACACTTCTTCCAACAATCTACTAGCCGAATTACACTTATGCTAGAAATTTTATCAAACAAAACTGCTTAATCATGACAAATATTCACTGCAAAATTTGGAAAAAGTGCACAATACCATACACCTTACGCGTTTTTCAAAATAACACATACACATAAACCATGTACACGCCGACTTATTTTTACTTAAAAAAACATCCCAAATTTGCACAAAAATGGCATTGCGCACACTCTTCACTATATCCATGTACACTGCTTTTTTCTCATAAATTCGAAAAATTTCACGAAAATACATGACAATTTTCTCAATCTTTAAACCCGGTAAAAAGAACATATATGAAATTACCTGATCGCGAAAAAGTATTTACCCTTTACAAATATGAACATTTCCACATATAAAATAAATAAAATATCCAAAAACTTTTACCTCTAAATCATCTATTACATTATACACATCACCAACGAATTCATACATGAAGCATTACAAATATTTATTATCAAATATTTAAATTATTTCCATGCACATTTATTTCAACTTAAACATACACCAAATTCCTACAAGTATAAAATTCACAAAATAACTATCATTTCATTAAAATATAATTAAATTCAAAAACACCACTTAAAATATACATGAGCACATACATTCAATTAAAAATTACCTTACAATCCTAATTACTTTAAACTAAATCATTGCTAATAACAATTTTCCCAATAATACCAAATTCCTTTCCACCTTACATTTCCAACAATGCATAAAAATAATTAAAAATACTAACTTACCTAATCTCCTTCAGAATCTTCATTACGTGGCGGATACACTTTTCTTCATTCTCTTTCAGAATCTTTAAAATCATACTTATCTTTCAAAGCAAGATACCAGGTAAAATAAATAACATAATAAAACATGTTTATTTCTCTCTCACACAACCTTAAAAAGCATTTCTTACTATCCTTTTCAATACCACTAAATACCCATTTCGAATTCACTTTACTTACGGCCATGGGATCCAAAAATTCACAAACACTATTTCACACAACACAGAATAAAGCCAAATACAAAATTTCCAGATTTTTTCCCGATTTCCCCCCTTTTCCGATTAAAGAACCGTAATTCGTCCATTAATATCACATGACATATCCCATGATCTCTCATTTCCCCCACACAAAATAATGCGTAATCGGAACTCAGTACTGCTCACATTATTACCAAAGTCCCAGGTAGTAACCTTTATCGCCTCCAAAATGTCGCCAAACTACCAGTTACCGTAATGTAAAGATCAACCAAAAAAAGCAGTGTACATGGATATAGTGAAGAGTGTGCACAATGCCATTTTTGTGCAATTCTGGGATGTTTTTTTCAGTAAAAATAAGTCGACGTGTACATGGTTTAGTGATATTTTGGCTGATCTTTAGAATATGGTAACAGGTAGCTTGGCGACATTTTGGTAAGGCGATAAAGGTTACTAGCTAGGACTTTAGCAGAGTACATGGATAAAGTCAAGAGTGTGCGCAATGCCATTTTTGTGCAATTCTGTCATCTTTTTTTAAGTGAAAATAGGTCGACGTGTACATGGATGATACCGTGCATGTGCAATTCTTAAAAACGCGGCAAGCAGTGGCCGATTCTGCACTTTGTCCCAATTTCGCACCTAATCTTCGTCATGATTAAGCACTTTTGTTCCATAAGAGTTCTAGAATAAGCGTAATTCGGCTAGCAGATTGTTGGAAAAAAATGTTGAGTAAAAAAAAAAAAAAAAAAAAATGCCTTTACTTCGTGAAAACAAAATGGCGTCCAAACAAAAACTAGCAGGTTGCTGTAGCAGGGTTGGTCGCCACATTTTCGCCAAAAAATCGCCAAGCTACCATAATCCAAAGATTAACCATAACCTCCTCTGTCATCCGACGTTCGACCATACGCATTTCCTTCCTATAAACAGGACACTTAATGATGTCTACTAAGTAAACGTTAATTTACACACCAGTCAAGTAATGCACTTTTCTCATTTCTTTCCAAATCGTACAGAAACTTCAAATTAATCTTGCCACATTCAGCTATTTCACTGTCTAAATCACAAAACAAGCAATATTCTTCCTAACCGACAACCTTATGAATTTACCGCAATCGTACAACCAATTACATCATAATAAGGTTTTCATAACATTGAACTACTCAGGCTACTATAAAGGAAACAACTTGGTGATAATACAAGGGATGCCCCTCTCTCTATTCTAACCATATTTTGTTCTAAAAGTTGTTTATGGATATTACAGTAATGAAAGATTTGTCTCCTTCTTTTAATATAAATTAAAAAAGAAATTATCTTGTATTGTCTTCTTCTTCAAAAAAATCCTTTTTCTAAGCTCATAATTTTATTATTTAATTTATATCGCATTACAAATGTGTATAATATATTGACAATCTTACAAGTATCTTGTATTCTTTTACAACTTCTTTTACAATCTTCCAGTTCATGTAGTTCAAAAAATCTTCCCATTGTAAACATCGAGCCAATAGTTAATATTTCTAATGTTAGTCTTTCAGAAGAACAAGAGAGAATTCTAAAATATAATTTTAACTTCTCACAAACCTGTAAACCCTCGATTCCAAAGATTTTGGCTCCTATCGAAAAAGCTTTCAAGTTCAGTAAAGTTTCAGATTCGCAGAAAGAAATGATTAGGCATCTTATTGCTCATAATGTGAAATTCAATAATAAACCTCTGAAACCAAATCTAACTGCGAGAGAAAGAGCTACATTGCGTGAAATTCATTCTAACCCGGATGTTATTATTTCAAAGGCCGACAAAGGTGGCCAGATAGTCGTCATGGATAGGAACACTTACATCGATGGTGTCATTAAACAAAGGATCATATAATCCGATCCCTAAAGATCCTTCACCTTCGGACTTGTCAAAAATAAAAACTGCGATCAAATCTTCGCAAATCATTTCAGGCAACTTAAAACATTCACTTATCCCATCTGTTGCGAATTGTGCCAGATTATATGCTCTTCCCAAAATTCATAAAAGTGGTATTCCTTTCCGCCCTATTGTATCAAATTTAGGTACTGCCTCGTATCCATTAGCTAAATATTTAGTTTCTAGATTTTCAACTCTATTAGAAAATAACATTTACACCATAAAAAATTCAATAGAGTTTGTAAAAAAAGTTAAAAAATTTCTCCTAGTAATTTACTCATGGTTTCTTTTGATGTAAAATCATTATTCACCAATGTCCCAGTGGAGGATGCATTAAGATGTCTAGAAACCAGACTTCGCGAATTTCATTTCTCTTGCATCGAAATTGATGAGCTAATTTCTCTCACTCAACTCTGTTTGAAACAAACACATTTTGTTTTCCAAAATAATAATTACAAGCAAACTGAGGGATTAGCCATGGGAAGCCCCCTCAGTCCCATCCTGGCTGATATCTACATGCATTATTATGAATCAAAATTGTTTGAAACTTTAAACATCCCGGCATGGTTCCGCTACGTAGACGATACTTTTACTCCGTTTGAAGGTAGTAAAGATGATTTAAATAAAGTTCTTTCAACAATGAATTCTATTGATCCTGCTATTCAGTTCACTTTTGAACTTGAGACTTGCAATTCTCTTCCGTTTCTCGACATTCTTGTCACGTAACACATCCAACTTCAGTACTACGGTTTACTATAAACCATCATCGGTTTGCCTTTCACCACACTTTAAATCATGTCATCCGACTAAACAAAAGTTAGCTTCATTTTATTCCTATGCTTTCTGTGCTCTTCAAGTTTGCTCCTCCAAACTAGCCCTTGATGAAGAACTAAATTATTTAAAAGCAGTAGCTATTGACAGGGGCTTTCCACCCAACATTATTTATCAAGCAGTTAAAAAATTCTCATCTCAACGCACTAAAAGGCACACTCTTGTTTTAGGAGATTATAAAAATTCTGTTGTCATTCCCTTCTTCCCATCAATTAGCTATAAAGTTGCACATATTTTGCAGAAATTTAACTTTCGGGTTGTTTATTCTCCCATCAATAAAATTCCGAGTTCCATACTCAAGGACCCCATTCCGGATATGAATTCCTGGTGTATTTATAGGATTCCTTGCCAGTGTGGTTTAATTTACATTGGCCAAACTAAGAGAGCCTTAAAATTCCGTGTCAAGGAACATGAGGCATATGTTAGAAAAAAGGAAACACAGAAGTCTTCTGTTGCTCAACATTGTTGGTCTGAAAACCACATTTTCAGTTTTTCTGCTGCCAAAATCATTCAAAAAACATCTTCCATTGGAGAACTGGATTTTCTAGAGGCATTTCACATTCATAAAAATCTTTCTGTTCTAGTTAACGATCCTAATTCCAATCCAAATTTGCCATCGGCCTTTAAAGAAATTATGTTTTAGTTCTGGTTTCACCAACAGATGGCGCCACTTGCTTATTCTTGTCCAGGCTTTCTTATCTTATCTAAACATTATTTCCTATCTTGTTCATTTGCGGTTTTGCAGCTGAAGATGGTGGTTCAGTAAAACCATCGAAACTAGTCCTGTGAAAATTTTGTAAATATAACGCTAATTTTTGTTGTTTGACTTCTGAATTGGTATTTATTCGGCATGTTATTGTGTCTTCTTACAAGTATTCATTACAGTAATCACTATGCAGTATATTTAAGATTGACATCTTGAGAGTATTACAAGTGTTATTTTATATTGTATTGCAAGTTAAGAGAGGACTATTTCCAGTATTTTATTAAATGCTGATTTTCTTTGAAATGATAAAAAGATGGATAAAATTTGCATATTTTAGATTGTTTATACTGATTTAGAAAGGAGAAAATAAAATGTTTTGTATTAATCGTTCAAAATAATTAATTATGTATTACATGTTAACTTGAAATATTGCAATGCAGTTTTTCTTTCTGCATTGCAATATTTCAAGACACTTACAGCTAATATTTTTGCATAATATTCAAGAAACACTTACAGCTAATATTATTGCATAATATTAGCTGTAAGTGTTTGGTTAGAGAATACTGAATGAGACTTAATTGGCATATAGTGTTTAAAAGTCACTATAAATAAATAAACTCATTCACATGTTATAACTGCATTATGATCTTCATAAATTATTTTATGAGTTCCATGCATTATGAGCTGTGTGCAGATGATCTGCCTATTTTGTCAATCCAAATTAATTTTTGTTGAAAAAGGGCAGACTATTTGTTTGTGAAATGTAAGTTATATTTTATTTCTGTTTGAGTTTCTATTTGTAATTGTAAATAATTAAACCATTTTTTGTCCAATATGAATTCAATGTTTTTATGAACTACTGTTTATTCACATTGCATTGTCATTTACACATGCATTGAAATGAATTTTTATGCTAGAAGTATTCATGACAATGTCTTCCAAATTGTGTGGTTTGCTTTATATTATTATGCTATCACGGATACTTTGTCATTTATGCACCATGGCAAATGCGTTCCTTGCACAAAACATTCCATTAACCCTCAGTAATGACCATCATTCCTCTGGTCACCATAGTCTTTTGTTTTGCATTTTATATTTTCTCAACTTTCTGAAGTGTCTCATACCAGTGATTGTCAGTCTGTAGATTACTGGTGGTCAATGGCCTTGAAGGTCACCTGCATCCTTTGGTTTACTTTTAATAATCTGTAAAATAATTCAAGTATCATGCCATAATGGTAATCATTAACCAACAGGTCTGTTGTTATGATGGTCATATTCAGTTTAATTTCATTTTAATAGCTTTACTTCCATATACTAATTATTCATTTTTTTAACATTCACAGCAGTATTTTAATTAATAAAAGATATTTCTAATGCTGTATATTAGGTACTGACTTGTACAGAATTTTTTGGATTTTAGATTATTGCAATGATCAGTTACATTGGTACTACTCTTATATACGCCCTCTGGTTGCCAAATGTGACTATATCTGTTCTGCGCTGGGTTTTTGGTGCGATTGCGTGTTCTGGGATGGCTTTGCTGGCAATGTTGGTTTCTATGGCAACCCATTTTATGTGGAAACTTGAATTTGACTGTAGTGGTTTTAGTTGCTCATTGATATTTGTGCAGTGGGTAGTTTGAAATGGTTTATGATGTAATGAAAGATGTGTTAGCAAAATTTTAGTCGCTTGTTTGGTACAACTATTTTTTCGGGTGGCTGGAAATTCTACAAGGATTTAGGAGAAGGTTTTGAACATTTATCTGTGAAAGATAGTATCAATTTTCTTAGTGAGTCTGGCTGTCATATAAATATGATATGATAGAAATTACGTGGCAGCATGTTAAAGCTACGTTGCCTACTTATAATCAGAAATGGGATTTTAAGTTTTAATTGGTGGTTTATATGTTTTTGCATCGTTGTTCTGAAACGGGAGAAGATGCCTTCAACAAATTTGGGGTGAAATTGTTTTGGTGATGTTTGGTAGTTCTGCTGTTTGGAGAAGCATTCATTCATGGTAAGTGCATTAAGTTTAAACAAAATGCTGTGAACATGGTATTCTTTCAAATTTATTCTTAGGTTAATTTATTTAAGCGAGGTGTGCGTGTTTCGTAGATTCCTTTGCTGCCTAGTTTGTGCAATTCGTAGATGTTTTTTTGTTTAAACAGAATGCTATGTACATGGTATTCTTTGAAACTTATTGCTGTTATGTTAATTTATTTAAGCCAGGTGTGCGTACTTCGTGGATTCCTTCGCTGCATAGATTGTGCAATTCTGTGATGTTAAGTTCAAACAGATCGCAGTGTACAGGCATTCTTGTCAAATATTTTTGGTTAGAAACTTTACGTTTTTGCTATCTTAATTTTTTTGTTTTGGATTTTTAGCTTAAATTGTGTGTTCAAAATGTGGTTTTTGGAGACATTTTAGGCTTAAAGTTCGAATTGTAGACACAAACTTTAGATATGATAGAAACTATAGTAATATGTTTCTCACCAAAAATGTTAGGCAAGAAATTTGTCGCCAATTGAAGGCATACACGAGAGTAGTTTGGTTACGTTTTAACCAAAGCTAAGAAATAATATTATTTTCAGTTTTTAATTTTAGATAATCTCATAAATTGAAAGATCAATGTTTATCTGTTAATTATTGTAAGAGATTGAGAAAGTTAGCAAATGTTTTGAGTTTTAATTGTTTACTAATTATTTATAATTTGTGTGAAGTAATTGTACCATAAAAATTATAAAATTAGGAAATATATTTCTCTGCATTTATATTTTTTAATGATTTTAAGTTGCATAATGGTCTAGGTAAAATGTTTTATTTTCAGGACTTCCATTTCCCTTTTACTGTTGTCATATGTCACTTAGTTGTCAAATTTATTTTATCTGGTTTAATGAGATGCTGTTATCAAGTCTATACTGGCAAGCAGAGGGTTATTCTAGATTTGCCAACATATTGCAAGCAGTTAGCACCAACAGGTAGTAAATATAAAATATTGCTATAGATTTATTAAAAGTTACATTTGTAGTTTTGTTTATACAGTCAAAAGTCATTAATCCGGACTCGTCGGGACTTCGGCGATTCCGGATTATAGATCATCAGTTTAAATCTGGTAAGATGGCATGCAGAAATTATAAAATTAAAAATATGAAACCGTAATTTATGAAATAAAGAACAATTATGATCTAAAGGGTATCAAAATTTACAAAAAAAAAAAAAAAAAAAAAAAAGCGCTTAATATTTATTTGTTTACTTTATTAAACATTTCTTTCAATGTAAGTTGTTTAAGTTGCTTCGTTTTTTATGTGATAATACATTCTCTTTAATTCTATAAACAGACATAATTTCTTGTTCAGTTACAAAGTTCTGCTGTTCAAGTCCTACAATTGCTGTGTCGAGAATACCGACTAATTTGTCAATCGAAATTTTTTCGTTTTCAATAACCTCTGTTACTTTCTTCGCTATCGAAAGCGAATTATAATGACGAGGAATTTGATTTAAATCCTATCAAAAATGGAGTACATCGAGATGAAATACTACATTTAGTAAGAAATTATAAGCCAAATAAAATAAAAACATCTGCCCTGAAGATACGGATAGTGCTGACAGATCAACTTCCAATTCATTGCGTGATGCAGCGTTAAAGATAAACAAAGTTTAGATAAACAAACGTTAAAGTTTAGATAAACAAAGGATATGCCTTTATCCATTTTTTGCAGCAATTCCACTTTTTGTTTAATGGACTTTGAAACATACTTTCGCTTTGTAGATCCTTTACATATTAGTAAATATATATCAGAAATTCTATTTGACATAATCGAAAGTTCAAGCTTACTTTTATAATATTGCTCTAACAGTTTGCAAAAAATAATAAGCCAAATCCAATTCGAAGATTAAGGAACAACGCAATCTGCAACATTAACTGAATTAGATAATTTTACCTTAGCTTATACCTTCCGTTATACATTAAACGCACATTCGTAAACGTATTTTGCGCACTCGCATATTCACAGCCGTAAAGGTCTTACACGCATGCATCAAAGCGACGCATGCGCAGAAAGTTTGTAGCTTTGAGGTCTGGATTATAGATCATTCCGCATTATGGGTGTCCGAATTAACGACTTTTGACTGTAGTACATAATTTTACTTCTATTCAAAATGACTGAATTCTTGTCATTTTTAGCTTTAAAAAAATTCATACTTGGTGAATTTTTTTTTATATGTCTTAAAATAGTTTATTATAATGTAAATAAATCATTAATAATTTTTTTAGTATTTCGAGAGTTTATTTCTGTTATGGTTATATCTGCCATTAATTGTTTTGTTACATCTTTGTTATAGCAGCCCCCAACCATATTTGGTGATTTAAATTTGCACCAAGATCTCGGCTATAATTTCATCAAGCTCATAAAGCAGGAATGTAAAAATAAATAACACAATATATAAAAATAACAATTATACTCGTATGTCATTTCCTAAGAATATTTTTAAGAATCCTTATTATTATTTTATATGGCATGCAATTTTTCCAATCAAGTGAAACACTTTCATCCATATTAAGCTGTTTATTACACCATTTCACTGACGTCAGCTCCTCTGCCCAAGAATGCATAAATCTAATAGCAGTGATGAGCGATATTCTGGAACTGCTGAACCAGTTTCCACATGGAGGCCCTTCTTTTTAAAATTTTTAACTTTACACCTCTAAATGTTTTTGTCGTTAACTTAAAGTTTCATGTTGTGGTCTTTTTCGCATATTCATTTGTCACATAAAAGACCTTTTTTGTTGAAAAAATGGGTAAAAGTATATTTATGGGTGCCCCTTGGCGAAAATTGGCAATTTTTGGTGGTACACGGACACCAAGTATGTGCAATTCTTTGATTTGTTATTTTGGCTTTGTGTAGCAATGATTTTTGCACCAAAAAATCGCCGTTGCACAAAGCCAAAATAACAAGTCAAAGACCCCTAGGTGAAAATTGACGATTTTTTGTGGTACATGTACACTGAGTATGTGCAATTCTTTGATTTGTTCAAAAATCACCACTACACAAAGCCAAACACTATTTTCACTTAAAAACACATCGACTTATTTTCACTTAAGAAACATCAGAGAATTGCACAAACTTGATATTATGCACTCATTTGGCTTTGTCCAAGTACACATCAATCTATTTTCATTTAAGAAGTCAAATGGACAGCCGTTTCTACACTAGAGCCAAATAAAAAATATGTAATCTCAATAAACTACATTATAGTTAAAGCAACGAAATAACATAAAGGAAATTCATCTTAGCACTTCACAAAGGAAATGTCCACTTACCTTATGTAGAAATTTCCAAACTTCCTAAAATTATCTGAACTAGAATCTGTATACTGACATTGCCACCTAAATTCACAAAAATAGGATTTGAAATTATTCTCAGACGTTTGACCATATGCATTTCTTGCATACAAACAAGACGCATATAATGGCTACTAGATAAACCTTCATTTACACACCAGTCAAATAATGCTTTTTTCTCTTTCATTCCAAATCATACAGAAATTCAAATTAATTTTACCACATTGAGCCATTTTATCGTGTAAACCACAAAATAACTAACGTATGTCCTAACCAACATCCAACACACAAGCCCTTACAAATCTTTTTCCATCATTCAGATTCACTGCAATCATGTCATAATAGGGCTTCCATAACATTGGTTTCATATACTCAGGTTACCTTAAATGAAACAACAATAATCCAGGGGGCACCCTTAAATATACTTATTCAGATGATGACAGAAATGAAGATCTTTCATTTTTGTAGCACTAATAAAGTAATTTTCAACTGTTAGTATTTCCCTTTAGGGCCATTATTGCAGTGAATGAAAACTGTGCACAAAACTTACAACACAGTACTAAGGAAAATGTGATGAATGCTAAAAGCATAGTGGAAACAAATTTAACCAAAACGTTATGGTGAAAGAAGATTCTAATATCATGAGCGAAGTGTGATTACGGAAGAAGGAAAGAAGGATGTAGGCACTACCATCCAGTTGAAAATAAATACATTCCACTTGTCTTGGGTACTAGATGTTAAAGCACAAAACAGTAGAAGCTTGCAGTCCTGGTAGATTTTTAAATATTCATTTTAATTTGACACATGCAGCTGTAAATAACTTAGCACATTAATCATGCTTATTCCAAAATATTTACATTATAAGGTAAGAGGAGAAGGAGCAGTCCAGCTAGGCTGAGAAACTGAAGCAAAGTGTGATGTGTTCCAGATAAAATCTTAATTCAGAATGCTATATGCTTACATCAGATGCTTGCTATGCTTTATGATTAATTCAGAAATCAAACAACAAAAATCAGCATTATATTTTCAAATATTCACAGGACTAGTTTCGATGGTTTTACCGAACCACCATCGTCAGCTGCAAAAGTGCAAATGAACGAGATAGGATATAATGATCAGATAAGATAAGAAAGCCTGGACAGAATGATGAAACCAGAACTAAAACATAATTTCTTTAACGGCCGAAGGCAAAGATGGATTGGAATTAGGATCGTTAACTAGAACAGAAAGATTTTTTTTTGACTGTGAAATGCCTCTAGAAAATCCAGTTCTCCAATGGAAGATGTTTTTTGAATAATTTTGGCAGCAGAAAAATTAAAAGTGTGATTTTCGGACCAACAATGTTGGGCAACAAAAGACTTCTGTGTTTCCTTTTTTCTAACATATGCCTCATGTTCCTTGACGCGAAAGTTTAAAGCTCTTAGTTTGGCCAATGTAAATTAAACCACACTGGCAAGGAATCCTATAAATACCCCAGGAATTCATATCCGGAATGGGGTCCTTGAGTATGGAACTCGGAATTTTATTGATGGGAGAGTAAACGACCCGAAAGTTAAATTTCTGCAAAATAGGTGCAACTTTATAGCTAATTGATAGAAAGAAGAGAATGTCAACAGAAATTTTATAATCTCCTAAAATAAGAGTGTGCCTTTTAGTGTGTTGAGATGAGAATTTTTTAATTGCTTGATTAATAAGGTTGGGTGAAAAGCCCCTGTCAACAGTTATTGCTTTTAAATAATTTAGTTCTTTATCAAGGGATAGTTTGGAGGAGCAAACTTGAAGAGCACGGAAAACATAGCAATAAAATGAAGCTAACTTTTGTATAGTCGGATGACATGATTTAAAGTGTGGTGGAAGGCAAACCAATGAGGGTTTACGGTAAATTGTAGTACTGAAGTTGAATGTGTTACGTGTGACCGAAATGTCGAGAAACGGAAAAGAATTGCAAGTCACAAGTTCAAAAGTGAACTGAATAGCAGGATCAAAAGAATTCATTGTTGAAAGAACTTTATTTAAATCATCTTTATTACCTTCAAACAGGGTAAATGTATCGTCTACGTAGTAGAACCATACCGGGAAGTTGAAAGTTTCAAACAATTTTGATTCATAATAATGCATGTAGATATCAGCCAGGATCGGACTGAGGGGGCTTCCTATGGCTAATTCCTCAATTTGCTTGTAATATTTATTTTGAAAAACAAAATGTGTTTGTTTCAAACAGAGTTGAGTGAGAGAAATTAGCTCATCAATTTCGATGCAAGAGAAATGAAATTCACGAAGTCTGGTTTCTAGACATCTTAAATCACCCTCCACTGGAATATTGGTGAATAATGATTTTACATCAAAAGATACGATGAGTAAATTTCTAGGAGAAATGTTTTTAACCTTGATTGATGACCCGAAATTGATGAGCTAATTTCTCTCACTCAACATTGTTGGTCTGAAAATCACACTTCTCGACAAATTCCAGTAGTTCTGCTGTCAAAATTATTCAAAATTTTTCTGCTGCCAAAATTATTCAAAAAACATCTTCCATTGGAGAACTGGATTTTCTAGAGGCATTTCACATTAAAAAAAAATTCTTTCTGTTCTAGTTAACGATCTTAATTCTGATCTATCTTTGCCTTCGGCCTTTAAAGAAAAAATGTTTTGTTCTGGTTTCATCAACAGATGGCATCACTAGCTTATTTTCTTTCCAGGCTTTCTTATTGTATCTGATCATTATATCCTATGTCGTTCATTTGTGCTTTTGCAGCTGACGATGGTGGTTCAGTAAAACCATCGAAACTAGTCCTGTGAAAATTGAAAATATAACGCTGATTTTTGTTGTTTGACTTCTGAATTAGTATTTGTTCGGCATGTTATTGTGTCTTAATGCTTTATGATGTTAGTAGCAAATTTGAAGGTTTTTCAAATATCACAAACAAAAAGCAAAATTTGCCAGCTACTGGAATTTGTGGAGAAGGGGTAATAAATGAAAATGATAAAACAGAGTTTTTCATTGCGATGACAGTGCCCAAGTTATCAGTGAACTAATAAATTGTGAAATCTAGTATGTTTGTAAATCCAGAAAATATGGTCACCAATAGTGAAGAAAGTGATTTACAGGTTGTTTAATATGAAAATATTTCGATTGACAATTTAGTGGGAATTCTCGACATTACAATAGCAGGACTTAAACAGTGCAACTTTGTAACTGAACAAGAAATTATGTCTATCTGTGGAATTAAAAAAAAGTATTAGGACAAAAAATGAAGCATTTTAAACAATTTACTGTTGAAATAAAAGTACTTTTCCATTAGCTAGACACAAATGTCACCAATTGTGAACCAAACGAAAGCCAAGTCGCCAAGCAAAGTGAATGACAAAACAGTCAATGGAATAAAAGCCGAAAACGCTCAACTATAAACAAATATTTATTAATAGTTATCAAAACAAGTTTAACTATAAACAAATGTTAATGAATTGTAAAGAAAACAGTTTTACCCATAAAGAATGCTTATAACTATTGGTTTTCCAGAATACGGTGATGTCCTTGAGAATTTGCTTAAATGGATCATTTACTCCATGTCTCCACATAAATTCAGCGATGTATGACTCTAAATGACGGCGAGAAGTTCCCCGATGTTTTTTATTTCTCCATTTGGCACTGCCTCAAAGTCGTTCGATTTTCTGAATTTTGTTGATCCTGACTAGTGTCAGGATCAACAAAATTGTACCTGTGATTAACTTTGAAATTCTGTAGACCAGCTTCTTCCATTTTAGTTGTGTAGTAGCCCTTCCAGGAATCAAAATAGACAATTGACCCTTCTTCAATGTGATTTGTTATCGCATCTAACAATACTGGAAAAGAATGGTTTGGAACTTTAGCCAGAAAGCATTCATCCGTTTCGCAGCAACCGCCACCAAATATCCACTGTTGTGGAAGAATTCGACCAGCATTGTTCTTTTGTTTTGTAAATAAGCTCTTGTCTATCTCAACTATTTTTTCAGGACTACTGATTTTTTTTTTTTTTTTTTTTTTCTGACGTTCTGCTAATACTTCTACACAAACTTCTCTTAAGTAGTTGTTCCAATCTACATCTGTATTATGATTCATATCCAGCTGTTTTTCACACCTTTGACTGATGTCATCTCTTTGCTTCAGTCGTAAATAAATCTCAAAGATGTTAGAAAACCTAATCTAGATGATTCAAACCACGTACCACTGCAAATGCTTTTCTTCATGCGGCATGTTGAAAATTTGCACCGTCAACGTACTCCATCACAAAAAGACAGTTTCATTTCATGATTCTGATCTCATGTTGCATTCTTTTCCAATATGCTTTTCTCTTGAAAAAAAGAGACTGCATCTTCTTCAGTTGTGGGTAAATTCCAAATTTTGATAATTTTTTAAACAAAAGTTAAGATGGAAGAAAAAAAGGAGAACGTGCTTTGTTTTGAATTAATTCAGAGAATAAAGCACATGGCCACAAACGAATTTTCTTTTTACAGTTGTAAGAAATTTGGCGAAATTCTACATTATTTGGCGATTTTTCGCTTGCACCCAGCTAACAGAAAAGTACCAAAATAAATATTTAATGAAGCAAATAAATAGCTTATTTTTTTATTTGATTCCCTGAAGGTCATAAATGCTTTGTTATTTCATAAAACACTATTTAATATTTTTAATTTTAAAATTTCTCAATGTCATTTTAAACTGATGATTTAATATTCAGAAAAATTCCAAAAACCGGAATTGCCAAAGTCCTGACAATTCCAGATCTCGGACTTTATACTGTATATAGTTTATGGTATGCAGATTACATTAACCCTCTAATGCCCACCACAAGAAATTTCCGAGCAAAAAATTATTTGTTAGTTAAAAGAGTGTGTTATTTTAGGTTAAATAAAACAAACATGGCAAAAAGTTTTGAAAAAAAAAATTTTTTTTTTTAATGGTAGCAAATATGCTACCATGGGCAGATTACAATACAAATCAAGTGTTTTTCAAAATTTTCACAAACACATTTTTTTTTAAGATTTTGTTTAGTTTATGTACAGTTATTTACAAATGATAAGCTCTAAAACAGTTTCTGTCCTATTTTTTAAATTTAACTTAAGTAAATATTCCACTAGGGCATATGTGGTATCTTTGCCGTGTGGAATTATTACACTGGCCTGTGATGCACACCACCAGTTCTTTGATCCTAAAAGTAATAAATAATTGAAAACCAAATATTTAATGTTACAATATTTATATTTACAGCTATGATATCTGCATTCTTTACAGATGCTACAGAATAATCAATGGATCCTCTGCCTTCTTTTTTCAATTCCTTCTCGTTCTTTAATTTATATTTCATTAGCCTGTTTTCTCTCAAAGCCCCAACAAATCCTCTATTTTTCTTGGAAAACTTGGACAATTCACATACTAATGGGATTCCAGAGAAAACGTTATTCGCAAAGATAGTACGTTTTGTTGGGTTATTTAGAGTGCTTCATAACTGCATCACAGCACCTGCTCCTAGAGCTAATGCGTAAGCAATTTGATCTCAATAGTAACCTTCAGATTTTCCAGTGTAAACATCAAAATCGTAACAAATGTCTGATTGTCCACACCAGGCCCACATTTTTAAACCCCGTTTGCTATGTGGTTTTTTTTAGGCATATATTGTTTGATATGGATTGTCCCACGAAATGGAATCATTCTTTCATCAATGGACTGCTTGGTCTCACCTGGAACGGATAGCATGTTTTCTCCAAGTCTGGACAACCATGGTCGCACTTTCTAGCATTTCTCACTTCTAACATCATCATCAATTTGTGAATTATCCAAATTATGCAAAAATCTTAAGATTTTTTCTAATCTTTCTAGACATAACTTTTGCAATTGGTTCGTACTTTATTCCCTCTTCTCAATATCCTCTAATATGAGGTATACGGACTAATCCCATTCTAATAATCATTCCTATTGCTCTATTTCATTTGCTGTCACCATAAGAGAAGTTCCTGTTTGTTGAACATCATACAGATTTGTTTGTTCAACTAATAATTTTATCATATCTCTTGATATGACAATCTGAAAATATGCAAGAGCAGATGGAAGAGGTTTTGTAGGATCAGGAAAGTTATCATTTGATGAAAGCATAAGATTAGTTTCTTTTTTCCTTAAGAGGATTTAAAATTTTTGTAGCTCTTGCATAGATGTACACTTTCTTCAATATTTAATGGATTTTGGTCATTTTCTACATCTTCATTATGATCTTGGTCTTCATCATCATCTGAGCTTTCTTCATAGAACAGATCAAACATTTGTGTAGGCATATATTCATCATCAGATGTCATTTTCTACATCTTCATTATGATCTTGGTCTTCATCATCTGAGTTTCCTTCCTTCATGGAAGATATCAGACGTTCGTGTAGGCATATATTCATCATCAGAGTAGTCATCAGATATATCAGATAAATCACTTTTCAAATCATTCATATATGTTCAACTTAAATCTCGAAATGAATTTTCCTAGAGACTTTTTTACAGGAAAAATATATCTACATGAATGCCCATGGTAGCAGATTTGCTACCGTGATTTTAAAAATACATTTTAGCATTAAAAACGATAAGTTTGTAAAAGATATTTTATACTGTGTGATACACTAACTCTTTTACTTTATATAAATAGTAATTATTAACTGTTTTATTAATAAAATGTTTGTAAAATAAACAAACAACTTAAGTCTGAAAAGGTGCTTGCTATGTTTGTTGCATCCATGCTTTTAATTTTTTTTCTTTAAGCTGGTGCTGCTGTCTGTGCCTAAAATTTGCTAATAATACATGAGAAAGGTTCAGTCTATATATTTATGACATAAAAATTACATTGCATGGCATTCCTGGTATAAAAACGTGGTGTTTAATATATGGTAGCAAATATGCTACCATGGCCATTAGAGGGTTAGTAGAATGTGTACTATACATCACAGCTATATATGTAATTTTTTATGTGCTTTGAGTTGTAAAATTTATTACTGATATTTAAATATATTTACTTAGTAGTTTACATGTACAATTTTAAAGTTTGACTTGAAATTCTGTAACTTCTCTTTCTACTCCAGGTGTAGCCAGTGCATTGGACATAGGATTATCTAACTGGAGTTTTGAATTCATCACAGTATCTTTGTAAGTGCCTCTTAGTTATTAACATAAACTACTCTTTAAAAGTAGATTGTGAATGTGGATTATGGTGTATTCTTAAATAAAATATTTTTGCATTTATAGCACCAAAAAAAAGTACTGATTGGATAAAATGCACTTATGATATTAGTTTTGAAATATTTTTTCACTGTCATTGCTTCATTATTACATACATGTGTGCTACTTGAGGCATTTATTATAAGGCAGTAAAAAATAAACCTAAATTTTGGTTTTGACTTTCATGTTTATAAATAGAAATAGTAAGTAAATATTAACTAAAAATTTGTTAATAAGCAATTTTAAGGTCAAAGTTATTTGTAGCTTGGCATTTGCTACCAAATTAATTGTACAGTTCTTAAATTATGTGTTTATTTGCTAAATTGTTTCATGCTGTTACTTAATTGTTCTTGTAAACTTACTATTTTAGATATACCATGACAAAATCTACCTGTATCATATTTATATTAGGATTTTCTCTTTTATTTGGACTTGAAAAAAAGGTAAGCTATAATCTTATAAACAAAACCTATATGTATAATTCAGCTAACAAAAAGCTTAATTTTTGTTTTTTATACAGAAATAAAATGTTCAGTTTTTATTATTCTGTTATGATTCAGTAATATTTTAAAAATTCAATTATTTATTAATTATTTTAAGCTGTGCTTAAAAAAATATCAGCTATTTATATCAGTTAATAGCTGAAATACTGGTACTTATCTTCTGTGGCGGCATTGGGGTGGGAGAAATGGCATTGGCACAATTTAGCCATAAGGGAAAAGTGCAATTTGTTGCTAAATGTTATAAGAATGCACAAAAACAAAAAATTCTGTAGTAAACAGTAATTCATTCAATATAATTAAAAACTTATATCACAATATAAGTTATCAAATACCAGCATATAGAAGGAGTTTAATATAAATTTGTATTTATTATAGTATTTAATAAATTTGTAATTTATTGTATATCAGATTATATACCAGAAAATTTATTTTCTGCAACCTCTTTCTGATAGCATTCAGTCATTGCTGCTGCTAACAATGCTTCAAAAGTATTATCACAACTGGTGCCTGAATACTGCATAATCAAATAATTTCTTTTCCAATACAGTACAAAGTCTGTAATCCGGATGTCCATAATCCGAAATTATCTATAATCTGGACCTCAAAGCTACAAACTTCATGCACATGAGCGTTTAATGTATAACAGATGGTATAAGCTAGGCTAAAATTATCTAAGTCATTTCAGTTAATGTTGCAGATTACGCTGTTCCTTAATCTTCTAATTGGATCCGGCTTATTATTTTTTGCAGACTGTTAGAGCAATTTTATAAAAAGTAAGCTTGAACTTTCGATTATGTCAAAAAGAGTTTCCAATTCTGAAGCTGCCAAAGGATCTACAAAGCGAAACCATGTTTCGATGTCCATCAAACAAAAAGTGGAATTGCTGCAAAAAATGGATAAAGGCATATCCGTCTCAAAATTATGCGAGGAGTCCGACATCGGAAAGTAAACTGTATATGACATAAGCAAAACGGAAAAGGAACTTTTTGTGGATTCCGACACCCCACTTGCAATGAATAACAGAAAAAGGACAAGACTATCATAGAGTCATTCCAGAAAAGTACTTTATTTACATTAAGTTTCAGAGCAGATATTACTCGAGTCATTAATTTCGCAAGCAATGCAGCTGCGCATAACCCTAATCTTGGTATGGTAACTTGCTTTATAGGAGAAACTCTTGATTTACTTGTTACAAGCCTTATTACTACTTACCATATTGGGAGACAGATTTACAATACACTACAGCTCCATAAGCTAACTCGGAGGCATCACGAAATCTGTGTAACTCAATAACAATTGCTTCTGCGACAAAAATGCATCTGTTAATTTCTAATTTACAAATATGTGGCAGTTCAGAGAAAAACCATTGCCATTCTTTGGCTTCTTTTTCAGGTAGAAGATCATCCCAATTGAGCTTGAAAAACCATAGTCTCTGAAGAAATAGTTTAGCTTTAGCTATCACGGGACCCAATAAACCAAGTGGGTCAAAGATTCTCGCTATTGTCGACAAAACTTGCCTTTTAGTAAGTCCATGCTCATTTTCTAGTTCCACTTTAAAATTAAAACAATCTTTATCTGCTTTCCAGGAAACACCAAAGGCTGAAACTTCATTCATGCAGTGAAATGTGTATTCATCATCAACATTAACTGCAAGCTCAGGATTGTTGCTACACCATTTGTGCAGAGTCAAAGTTGCACTTTTTAAAATCTCAATTAATTCATGCTGTAGCTCTTTTGCCGAACTCAATGAACTGGACCCTGTTAGCACTTCATCCATGTAAAAGTCACTCTGTAGAACTGCAGCTGCTAATGGAAAATTTGTGAACTGAGATATAGCAAGCTGACGTAATGTTCTCATGGCTAGAAAAAGTGCACTTACTGTGCCGTAGGTGACCGTGTTCAACTCAGAAATTTTAACCGGACCATTAATTGACTCTTTCCACAAAATTCTCTGTAGCTGCCGTTGAGTAGGATGAATCAATATCATTCGGTACATCTTTCTGATATCCGCTGTAAAAGCATAAATATGTTTTCGGAAACATACCATAATTGAAAACAAGTCCTCTTGAATTACACCATCATTATACTGAATTGAATTCAGCGAATTACCTTTTGACGTTGCAGTCGAAGCATTGAACACTACTCTCAAAGGTGTCAAACTTTTCTCAGGGCGATAAATCCTAAGGTGTGGAATATAATATGTTCCCTTTTGCTCATCTTCATCCTTCACTTCAGTCATGTGACCTAGTTCACTATATTCATGTAGAAAATCTGAGTACAATAAAAAGTAATTTTCATCTTTACTTAAAAGAGTCCACAACGAGTTCAACCTTTTAAGCACGATGTGTTTCGAACTCCCTAAACACATTGGATCTTTCCTAAACGGCATTTTAACTATGTATTTCCCATTCTCTTCACGGGTATAGTTGTTTTTAAATTGCTCTTCACAGAATTCCGATTCTTTATTTCTCGTTTTTGTAGCCTCAATGTTTTCGAGTTCCCAAAATTGCTTTAGTGTTGTATCTAAATTTGTCTCTTCTTTTGTCATGCCAGAATGAACCCCACTCTCTTTTTCTGTTACATAACTGCCAGACACAAAAAATCCAAACACACTGTTTTGCAGAATGATGTTAGAATTATCAAATCGAATCTGACCTGGTTGTAACAACTCTAAATATACCTCTGTGCCAAGCAAACAGTCAATATGTTCGGGAATATTAAGCTTGTCATTTGCTAACTTTGTATGTCCAAAATTCTCAAGAGAAATGTTTACTCTCTGTGAGGGTATAAAGTCTGTCGTTATTTTCGGAACTACCAAGAAATCTATATTTTTAACACAACTCTTATTTTCGTTATGAATATTTGCATTAACTCTTGTTTTTATTTTAAGAGATGAATCATTTAAACCGCAAACTACTATATCTACTTTTTCCTTTTTTAATTGCATGATATCTATGATTCATTTACCTAATAGACAGGATTCACTTCCCTCATCTAAAAGGCATCATAATTTATATTCATTTCCGTTTGCGTCTGTCAAAATACAAATTGCGGTACTTAGTAACACTTTATTTTTCTTTTTATTCGAATGATAACTCAAGAATGTTAAGCTTTGCACAAACTCTTGGGCTTCTGCATTAGGAAACTTACGATCTTCACACACTGAGGTTGTTAATGGCCTTGAATCTTGAGCAATATTTGCTGACTCACTTTTAATTGCCAGTTCGTTTTTTTCTACACGCGTTACAATTTTTTGAATTTGATCCATTTGAATTTCGGTTTGGAAAATGCAATGTTTTATGATGCCTCTTTTTGCAGAAACAAGACATTTTTGAAGAGCAGTTTAATACAGAGTGTTTATTAGACATGCAGTTAAAGCACATATTATTTTTAACTACTTACACCCTATCGTTCACTGATAATTTTAGATAATTTGGACATTTAGATAAATGGTGATATTCAGTTTTACATAACACACAATTAGAGGACATATCTGAAAGAAATACTTTCAAAACATTTTTCAAAGAACTCTTATAACTATTAGAACTGACAGCAAGTGATTTTCCTTTAGATGTGAAAAATAAATCCACCTTTTTACTGAGCTCACTGGGTTTAAACCACTTGTCTCCTTGTCTCTCACTAATATGAGTTGCTGTTTCTTTATCAAGAGTTTGATAAATTTTATCAGATATTATAAGTTGATTTAATGACTCAAAATCCTTTACATCTCACAATTTTAAATAATAGTTCCAACCTGTAGTTAAACTCGAAGCAAACTGAACATGAGTTTCATTTTTTAGTCTCGATGCTTTTTTAAATTGCTCCAAACATAAATATGGTGTTGGTTGAAATTCTCATAATACTATTTCTTTTACTTTTGTGTAATTAATTAAATCTTTCTCCTCTATATAAGTGATTATATTAGATGCCTTATCACCTAACAAATTCAACAAAATTTCCGTTTTGTATTTTTCCGGTATTTCCTTAGAAACAAATGCTCTCTCCAAAGAGGAAAAGAAAAAGCCCAACCTTCTGGTACTGTAGGTATTTTCATAGCTAAAGTACAAACGCGTTTTTTAAGTGTCCAATGATTCATTATTACTTTTGTTTTTAGAAAAATCTGATTTTATTTCTGCACGTATTTTAACCAACTCTAATTCTGCTTTAGAACGCTCTAACTTAATTTTCTCAAGCTCTAATTGTTTGGATTCCTCAGATTTTCTCCTCTCAATAATCATGTTTTTCAATTTCATTTACAGAATCGGGATCAGATTTATACGGATCACTGTTTTTGATGGCTGTGTTTAATTCTAAAACTGTCATTTTATCTGTTAGCTCAACTCCTATTTCAAAGGCTATAAGCCTTAAATCCTCTTTAATTGCACCTTTAAACATTTTAAATTCTGACACAACTCAAATTTCTAAGAAATACAACAAAGTTCACAACAGTACTTTTAGTTATTAGCTCAAATTAAATCTCAAATAATTCAAACAGTAAATTCAGTAAATTATCACCTACTTGACTGCTGAATATTCTTCTCTCAAATCTTGAAGTAGCCACACCCTTCAAATCCACATACACTTTGAAGACGATTCTCATTTATAATTATTTCTGGCTTAACTCTTTCGCATCGAAATCACCCGTAGCGCCCGTTCATTCAGGCAACGGCAAGCTGCCCCAACGCCTCGTTTATTTTCTACCTAGTTCTTTCCCCTCCATGTTAGTGTATGGCTCATTGGTTTCGCGAGTTGTTAAAAGACATGTCAATCATTCTTTTGAAGCAAATAAAGGAGAAATACGGAAAGCTATTGACGTTTGCAGGTGCAATCCGGCCTTAAGGTGAAACTGCACACAATGGATGAATGGATGAAACCACAGAAGGGGGAAAGGAAAACTATTCCAAGACAAATTTGTAAACATGGGCGTTTTCGATGTTTGTTGAAAACAGATTTGGTCGCCTCTCGATGCGAAAGAGTTAAGGACCAATATGTTGGCCGGTTCACTTTCTTAAAGGTAACATTGTTATAGACTCATTCTCTAAAATGGACTGTAAATAAAACTGGCACTCAATGTAAAGAAACTCATGTATTAAACCTACTCCATCTCGTACTCTTGTTGACTGACTCGCCAGTAAAAATTTTTTCTCACCGGGGGGGGGGGGGGGCGCTGCGCTCACAGTGGCAAAGTGAATTTTGGAAAACAGGAAATGACTGCAAAGTATGTATATTAACAGGTTCTATTTCTTCACTAGCCATATGTTATTTAATATATGGAGGTATTTTACTAAGATGTAAATATAGATATAATTAATTAAGGTATTGTATCTTTCAAAAGGGTATTAAATATTCCATGAAGATGAATAATTTCCCCCTTAAATCTGAAAATCCTTATGATTATGAACAATATAAATTGATTTTGTTTATTGATGAAAATCATAAGGATCTGGATGTATAATAAAGAAAAGGACAGTGCTATGAGGAGTTTAAATTGAACACTTTAAGTTGGCAAAAAGTGATAATAATTTTTTTTATATACAAATTGTGATGCTAAACCTAACTTTAGGGGAAAAAAAAATTAAAAAAGTCCTAATACCATAATTTTTGGTACTGTTTTGAATTATTACTTAAGTTGTGTTAAAATTAGCATTTAATAATGTTTTTCTCTTTACATGAAAATGTATAAAAAATTGCTTACTTTGAAAAATAATTTTTCAGAAACACTATTCAAATTGTTCCAGAGTGTTAATCAACAAAATGCTTTAATAAACTTTTAAAATTAATTAAAAAATACAAGAAAGACTATTTACAAGAAAAGGTAACAAAATCCATCACGGAAAGTGGAAGGCAGGCAGAAAACGAGCTTAGTCTCCAACATCAGAATCACTAGAAATATCGCTGCCTAACTCTTTAGAAAATGAATCATCACTCTCAGTCTTGTCACTAACTGGCTCATTTGCCATGTGAGTATATCCTTCCTCTGACAAATAATGCTTGCTTGCCATAATAAACTGAATTCAAGGTTTTCCAAAATAAAAAGAGAAGTATGTGAAATATAAGTAATAATAGCAATGCAATTTGTAATGAAACCCTACATAGTGGCTAAATAAAGGATTTGAAGATCTATTAGAAACATGAATGTTTATATCACGTGGCGAGTTAAAGAGCCGAGCTATGTTTCTTTGCATTACGCTTTCCTTCCTCCTCCACAACAGCTGACACAAACATTATGCACATTGTGATCAAACTGAAGGTCCGAATTCTAAAACTATATTCATTTCAAAAGTAATGAACACAGGTTGCCATCTAGTGGTCCTTAAAAAATGTTTCAGCCTAAAATGCACTCCATATGTTCTCTCTCCAGTGATGCACAGGTGGGATATCCAGTTGCGAGAAATGTAGTAGCGAATGTATATATGGGACGTCTGCCTGGAAAAAGTTAAGTGCAGTCTGTATGTGATTGTCAAAATAACAAAAGGTGGAATGGGGGTAAATTCTTTTGTGGAATGATTACTGCTGTTAGAACTCAGGAAATCCTAATAATGTGAACATAAAGGTTATATGGAAGCCATTAATACTTAAATTATACAGAACTGTTATCTGTGTAATATATTAATGCCATTAAGAACTTGTGCAGTAGCATCAGACAATGTAGAAATCTATTACATGTTGAAAGTTATCCATAAGCAAGCATCATTAGATATTGTTTGCTGCAACTGCTGTTTTTGTATTATACTTATTATTGACATTAGAATGTCAATTTTGAAGGTTTTCATGTTATTAAAAATGAACATTGATTAGCATCATATGGTTCTTTCAATATCACAACTAATTCTAGCTACATCCTTATAAAGATACATTGTTAGTGAATGGTATTTTGAAGAAATATTTTGTTGAGATCTTTGAGAGCAATAACAAATGTATAGGATGTTACTGAATTTAATTTATATGCCTTTATATGCAATACAGACAAAATTTTAATGTTTGTCTCTTTATATTTATGTCTTTTACCAGTAACAAAATACATGACCATTAGGATTCAGTACATGTTGTATTACTTCTTTTGTATCCAAATTCAGTACTAACTGTTATCATTGGAGGGTGAACAATCGATTGCTCTATCATAAAATGCATAAATTTGAGGAAGAGGTTAGATACTTCTGGCTGATTAACCATTGCCAAATAGTTCTACTAAAACAATTAAAAATAGTGATGTCTGATTCAGCATTTTAAAAGACTCATATTTTTTTAAAGCTTGATTTTGCTCTATGGAAACCTCATACAGGAACTAGATGAGGCCATTTACTGAAAAATATTTTCTCACAGAATCAATTGAAAATAATATCTAGAGTTCTGAGCATTACTAGAAGTGGAAATGTTGGACTTTAATGATTTTTTAGAAACTTATACATTTCTTTTTAGAGTTATGTTGTATACTAGTTTGATTCTTTTGAGAGAGTTGGTGTTTTGTAAGCCTTAAATTTTAAAACAGAACTTTTTATTATAAGTTTAATTTACTTTTAGTAGTTTTCTCACAAAGAGTAATGTGTTAATTTCAAGCCTACAAGCAAGATAAGTATAACACTGTACTAAATTCTGCTTCATTTAATTTTGTATGGTTGCTTTTCTTGCTGATAGCATTATTTAAAGGAAAGGTTTTTTCTATTTAATCACATATAACAGATAAATGTTATTCAATTAATTAGATTTAAAACTTGATAAGTAGGTATCATTTAGAACTCTTATTCTTACAGCAAGCAAGACTGATCAGGAAACTATTACAGAAACAGATAAACCCAAAGTGCTAAATAAAAACCCCAATGAAGAATTTAATTTAAACCCAAAGGGGAGCTAAAACTTATCTTGGTAACTAAAAGAAGTTACTGCTAGTAATCATTGTAAAATTAATCCACCTATAAAATCAATTCAACTAGGTTCAAAGATATTAAATCTTTGTGCAAATTGACAAAAATATGTTATAAATTGGTGAAGTTCACACAAGAAATTGGAGATTAATTTAGCATTGTCCTCTTATCTCAGTTAATTACTCATAAAATATTTAAAGAAATGTAAATGATATTATTGACAACATTTATAAATTCTTCAACATTATAGAAGATATTAGGGATTTGTGAAATGAAATACTCATTCAAGATCTAAGGAAAATTTATTTTTATATAGCTTTATCAATTAAGTTATCAAGAAAGAACTGTGTTTTCCTTTTCAAATTTAATGTATTAAGAAAGTATCTTTCTTTAAAATGTGATGACCTCAATTTTTACACCACTTTCAATTTGTTGGTACAATTAGAAAGTATATTTAATCTTTAGTTTTTTTTTTATTATTGCTCATCTATTAGTTTCTCCTAAAACTAACAGATTTGGTTCATCTATTAGTTTTAGAAGCCATTACTAAAATGAATCTCTTATTCTGTATTCCAATTAAAATAAACTGTAACAGACAATTGTATTAAAAATGTCAAATGTTTATCCCAAAATACTAATGAGAAAATTTAAATAGAAAACCATTTCCATAAAGTTCAAATGACATGTATATATAACATTTGATTTGTTTTGGAATATGTAGCAAATGTTTATTCACTCATTATAAAATTTCTCCATATTACATAGCTATTTAGGACATGCTGTCTTTTCTGGTTTATAAAATGTAACACCACAATATCTTAACTATACATATATGTGTAATTCTTTGCTATTGAATATATATCTTTTCTTTTTAAATAAATCATATGATCTTAATTTTTATACAAATATGTGCTTGTTATGTTTGGTAGAAGTTTGATTTTTTTCCCCCTGTTTTTTCCAGAGATACTCTTTAATTGTTGTGGTAGTTTTAATAGCTGCAGGATTATTTATGTTCACATACCAATCTACTCAGTTTAATTTGGAGGGCTTCCTGCTTGTACTCAGTGCCTCTTTCCTTGCTGGTTTGCGTTGGACTCTTGCCCAAATGGTTGTGCAGCGAAAAGAATTGGGTACAGTGTACATATTTCATCTATGTTATAAAACTGATTAGTATTTAATTTTTGCATATTCAATATGTATAAATGAAAGTTTAAAATTAAACCTTCCTGTATTTAAACTCTTGTCTTTCTATTTACTAGAATTTTTAGCTTCAAGAATATAGACAAGAGCTAATAACTTAACTAAAATGATGAATAAAATCTAACTTGTAATACAATTAAATTTTAACAAAATCTAGTCACTGTTATTAATGGGGTCTCAGAAATGATTCTCAGGTATTTAAGTATGAACTAGGTTTTTAAAATAAAGATCACTGCATGATTGTTCATGATAATGAATGAAGTGGGCGATCTTCTGTCATTACTGAAGATTTGGTGCCGAAAGTTGATAAACAAGTGAAACAGAACAGACATTTTATGATTTTATCATTATCTGATGACTTCCCTCAGGTTTCAGTCAGTGTTCTGTATGAAACTATGAGGATTATTGAAAATTGTATGCATGCTGGGTACTGAAAATTTTGACAGAGGTGCATTAAACCAAACATTTAAGTAGTGCTCTAATTTTCCTTCAGTGGTACACAGAGGAAGGTAATGATTTTTTAACCCAAATTGGGACAGGGGACAAAATCTGGATTGCTTACAGAATCGCAGAATCAAGGATTTTTTGCCTTGGGGTGACACAATAAATTCAATGACATATTGTGAGTTGTGAGTCTAAAATTGCACCACGTAATCCAAATCAAAAGTTGAGGCATGCTGAGTAGAGGGATCATTTTGCTTCTTGAAAATGCCTTTCCACATGCTGCTAAATGAACTTAAGATTGCATCATTTCGCAAACAACTTGATCGCTCTTCGTACAGTTCCAGTCTAGTGCCCAGTGGCTACTACCTGTTCCTGCGTTTGAAGAAGCATCTTGGCTGTCTTCATCATACTGACGATGATGAGGTCAAAACGACCATGTTGCAGGGAGTGTTAAATCAGGCAGCAAACTCCTATGAAGAGGGGATTCCAAAAGTGGTTGTATAATATGATAAGGGCCTTATTATTGGTGGAAATTATATAGGAAGATAGATTGAGCTACAGGCTTTTATATAAAAAAAAAACTGTTAAGAAAATTCTATTTGTTTCTTTTTTATTTCCAAATGGTATTGACTTTAAAAACATACCTCATATATATTACATACAACATAGAATATTATATTCAATATCTCATTTAGCTGACTGCTGTTACCTTAATTTATACGCTGTGCACTAATAAACACAAAATCAGACTCAAAATGAAGATCGGCACATAGATAAAGGATTAACTACTTTGTGGGGCTACAAATTCATTTACTATTTTATGTTCAATGTAATTTGCATTGTGGCAATGACAGAATAGTAGGTACAGGAAAGAATTAACATAAAAATAATATCTTAACTAAAATAAAACCTGAGATAAAGTAGTTCTTGCAAGCGTTTTTTAAAGTGTCAGCATTCTGCTTCATGAGTTTGAAAAGTTTATTGGTCATCGGTATTATTTTATAAATGCAAAATATAAAGCATTGCATTAATTTGAAAAAATAAGAATGAATATTTTTTACAATGAAGATTTTTCTTTTGTAATGAAGCTTTTTATTTAAAAATTCTTTTTTTTTTTTTTTTTCTTTCCTTTCCTTTAATTATGTTTAACCTGTGTTCAGTAATTCAATTTGCAAGTTTTATATATAAGAAGGAGTCGTATGAAAGTGATTTAGCACTGCTGAATCTCTGTGAAATTTTTGGAAAGGAGAGAATCTGTGTTGTGATAGAAAGTGTAATTTTGAAGATGTTTGAGGCAGCTTACTCAGTGGATGCAGATTTCCAATCTCCATAATAGAAGCTATTCCACATAATTGAGTCATTTTATGGCTGTCGAAAAAGTTCCATCAAAGGAGAAAGAGCATAGGGTGATTTATTTCGTAGCAAATGAAGAATATTCCACAGTAATTATCTCTCAGTATGTGCTAGATAAGTATAGCGAGTGCACATAGAAGTGGCGTGAAATATGTGCGAAAAGTGTTCAAGTCAGGCACATATTATTATTAATTACTGCAGAGGTGATTCAGGAAATGTAAGATTTTAGGTATGCTAATTTGTGAATGAAAGATGATAAGCCTGTTTGTATCAGCATTAGCAAATGGTAATGTTCTTCATGAGCATATTCTGTGCAAGAGAGCATGTATGGAGGTAACCCTAAAATTTTTGAGATACATGTAGATAATAAGTGTCAGAAAAAAATTAATGGTTAGATTTGAGAATAAAAAGTTTAGCCTACCAGATGATTTTTTATTGGCCAATTGCAATAGTTTAGCCCAGAAAAAAGTTTAAGCAGAAGGGAAAATGGAGATTTAACAGAGATTGCAATTCTCTTCGGGATGAAGAACACACTGGGAGGATATTTTCAACAGCAATCCCAGATAATATGTCTACCATATGAAAAATGTTAATCAATGATAATCGCTGCACCTACCGAATGATACTGAAGGAACTTAATATCAGATTCGCTGCCATACTTAAAAGTATTCATGAAAAATTGTATATGAAAACACTAGTTTTCTTTTGGGTTCCTCATAATTTAACTGAGCATAAAAAACAGAAGCATCTCAGAATCAGTAAAGAAACCTTTAAATTACTTAAAGATGGTGGCCACCACATTATTACTAAAATTGTAACTGGTGATGAAATGTACACTGTGCAAAAAAAGCCGCGCTTTTGAGACATCAAAAATGCAATTTGAATTTCGTCAATCGGCCCAGTAGAATGGAAGATGTAGAACTCTCCTTTTTTTTTCGAAGTGTGCATACTATTTTTTGATGCCCCAATAGATCAAGAAAGCAAAGTATGGATCTTTAAAGATGATCCCAAGCCTACAAGAATGAAAAGACAACATGACATGAAAAAAGTAACCTATGTCGTTTTCTTCGGAAGTGCTGGCTGGTCAAAGCCATTAAGCTGGAAGCGCAGAAGGTAACAGCTAACTGGTACACCACTAAATGTCTTTCAGAAATTCTTCAAGAAGTGAATGTTAGAGGACTCGTGCTCGACCATGACAATACATCTTCTCATTCAGCAAGATTGACAATTTTCTTGAACAACACATCAAAGTGATAGAACATCTACCTGATTTAGCTATGTGTTACTTTTAGCTATTCTTTAGTCTGAAAAAGAAGTTATGCGGAATCATTTTCATTCTTAAGATGAGATTTAAATACATTTTTTCGATTCCAAGAAATGAGTGACTTAAAGTATTTAATCTTTGGAAAATTTGCCTACAGCTTTAGCATTTCTAAAATTTCATAAGTATAACTTCGAAAGCCTATGTATATTTCAAAAATTTCAGAGTGACCCTCATACTTATTTAATCTTATAAACCTAGTAGCTGATCAGAAAGCTGAACATTTATATTTATGTATGTCTATCAGAAATATCAAAAAAGGATGGTTCATTGGTATACTGTTTTTATGAATACAGTCATTTGCTGCAATCATAATTATAAATCTCATGTAGAGGAACACACGATTCCTTTCTTCATCTCAGCCCACTTCTGCCTACCTTCTTTTTCAGTTACTGTTGATATTTTCTCTTGCATTCCTGCTGCATGGTGTCAGAATAAATGTGAATTTCCCCATATCTATAGACATGAATTTTGATACCAAAATTGAACCAAACTAATGTGGATTTTTGATTAGATTTTTCATTCTTATCAGCGTAACAAAACAAAATCTCAAGCGACCAAGATTGTGAAGTAGAATGTATTTGTGTGTGGCTTGAAATCTCTGCATCTATCTCCTTACCATCTTGACCTCTTGTATTTTCAGCTGATTTTTTTTTTAGTCACCCAGGTATTTGAGAAATTTTTTTTTATTATGGTGATTTTAGTGTTCAAGGTGTTACGTATGACAGCGGCTTAAAGACTTCTGAGGCTAAGTCTATTGACTATTGAAACAATGGCTAATATGTACTGCCATTTCTTATAAATAATCATGTCAGAGATAGCAGCTGAGAAGCATAAGAAGTCTATTTGTTTTGTATAAGTAGCAACTCCCTCCCCTTTTTTTCCTTCTTCCCCCCTTATGTATATCTTTATATTAACCATTATTGTTATCTCTGATAAAGTTCATATAAATACTATTATTTCCTCCAAAGGGCTTGGAAATCCTGTTGATATGATTTACCATGTTCAGCCATGGATGGTAATAGGACTCTTGCCTTTAGCTGTAATTTTTGAAGGTAAGCTTTTGCTTCTAATTTTTTATTTGTGTGTAATTTCTCTAATCATTTATATGGTAAAGTGCAAAATAATAATAGAGAAATAATAAATTTTGCATGCTATGTAGAAAAATGCTCTAAGTATAGTATCTTATGTGCTTCTTAAAGTTAACCCCCTTTGCTTACAATCATACAAGGCTAATGATAAAGAAATGGAAGTAAATAGTCCATGGTACATACACCATTGACTGTTTTCTTCATTTTCATCCATTTCTTCATCCACCATGTTGGATTTATTTCATGAGGCAAGAGGTTAATTGTTCTTTTTGTGTCCTTTTGAGCTGCTATGATTTTGAGAATATTTTGCTTCTAGGTATACCGATTGCAACATCAGAAAAAGTGTTCCGTTACAAGGAAGTCAGTGTTGTATTTACAACATTAGGTTATATACTAGCTGGATCAATACTTGCTTTCTTTATGGAGCTTAGTGAATATTTGCTACTTGTGTACACCTCTAGTCTAACTCTGTCCATTGCAGGTGTATTTAAGGTAAGCTTTTATATATTTTCAGTTAAAATAATATGATTTAATTTATTTTAATCTTTCTGATAATGACGAGATATTTGCTTAAAATGAAATTTATTATTTTGAATTTGAGGTAATTAAAAAATGTCAGGTATTAAATTTCTTTATAATAGCATTGTCCGACAGACATACAAGGTGTGATAAAAAATGTAATGAAAATAAATCTACACAACCTTCAGTCTTTGTCACTTTCAAAATATGGTCATTGTGCATTGTAGCAAAAATGCTATCATTTTCCTATCTGTATCACTCAAACAATTGAATCAGACAGAGCAGTACTGCATAGGATATCTGCATAAACATATAAACACTTTATCGGTACTATTCAGTTTTGAGGACCGTAAAAAAATCCCCAAACTATTGTTGATGCCAATGCTGCCAAAAATAATTGCAGCAACCCTAATGCAAGAAAGGAAGTAGTAAATAACTAAGATTGATGTTTTAATTTAGATAAAAAATTACTTTCATATAGTACTTTTTTATTATTATAATTTATATAAAAAAGGCTAAACATGACTGAATGGAAGCATAAGAGTAAATAACTGTTTCAGATTATTATTTTGATTTAGATCAAAGGTTAATTTCACATCATGCAATTTTTTATTATTATTTATATAAAAAGGGCTAAAATAACTGAATGGAAACATAATAGTAAATACCTATTTCAGATTTTTATTTTAATTTAGATGAGATGTTAATATATATAAATATAATACAATTTTGTATTACTTTATGAAAAAAAAAGGCTAAATATACTTGCAATTAAGCAGGTGGCATAAAATTTTTTATGTCTTCCAACATAGCAGAAAAAATTTCAGTTTTTTTGTGCAAATGTCTGTATATAAACTCGGACAAGTAAGAATCAAAATGCTGTCGAGCAATGCCCCGATGGCATTTATTACGCCATTTAGCACTGCCCCACAGCCGTCCTACTGTTTGTGTATGACACCCACTTTCCGGGTCCACAAAATTGTAGTTGTGGTTGACAGTAAAGTGTTCAAAACCGGCATCTTGCAGTTCATCTGACTTGTATGATTTCCAGCACTCAGTATAAATAACGCTTCCTTCTGCGATATTATCCTTTATTATGTTCAATAAGGTTTTCGCCGATCGATCTGGAACAGCGACTAAGAAACATTAATTTGAGTCTCTGCATAATCCGCCAAAAACCCATTGTGGCGGAAGAACACGTCCTTTACTGAACACTTCTTTTACTGAAAAGGCTTTCGTCTACTTCAATAATTTTGCCACATCCGCTAATTTTAGACTTGGGTCGAGCAATTAAAGCTGAGGCACACACCTCACGCATGTAACTGTTCCAGTCTACAACTGTACTGTGGTTCATCTTGATCTGGAGTTCACAAAATTCAACAGATGTCATTTCCTTACACCAAAAATAGATGAACCTAATGGCTGTAAGGAAGGGGAATTTCGATCCTTCAAACCAATTTTGACTTTTCAATCCTTTCTTCTCATTACAGGTTTCTTTCCTGCGCCGCCATTTTGTTACTGAGTTATCGATAAAGCATTTTTTTAGCTTTCCAGTGTCTTTCGTGAACATAACCTATCCCAGTTATTAAAATATATCCATATCTTTCATTTGAACCTATAAGATGGGCACCTGCTTTTTCTAACCTTGCTCCCAAAAGTAAATTTGTTCTTAGATTTGGATTATACAACACCTTTTCTAACTGAATCCAATTTATTCGGTTGACTACTTTTACTGCAAATTTTACGGTACCCTTTCCTAATACTTTACTTTCACAATTTCCTGCAGCTAGAGACATATCATCTATTTCCTCAAAGTTTATCATTAAATTTTTGTTATTACAGAAATTAGTTGTAGCTGCCATATCTATGACCCAATTAAACTTGTCTGCGTTAACCTCCTTTATCTGTAGTTGACACATCATTTTCTACTAACATTAATTCTTTATCTTTGAACTGCCAATTTTTATCATCCACTTTAAATTTGTGATTTATTATTGAAAACCTTTAAAAAAATCTGCTAAGCTGTGTCCAGCTTCGGCCAGCTTCTTCACAGTCATTTTTATCCTCGCAATGAATAGCCCAATTTCTTTATCATGTGCATATCTAGCGCTGAAAAATTAATCTAGAACCTGGATTATTGTGGCTCTTGTTTTTGGTTCAAATTGCTTCTGTAGAACCTCCCATGCTTATTTACCATTTGAACATTCTTGTATCAATTGCCTGAACTCAGTTTTAATTCCATAATACAACATAGTGAAGGCTCTGTTTCTCTCAAAGTGAAATCTAGCTTGTCACACCTTGTTAGCCTAAAGAGCATTAGCCCAGAAGGGCTATTAATTTTGTTTTGACATTTTGCATCAAAAACTTTAAATGTCTGTTTCATTTTTCAAATTGTTACCACCAAATATTATCACCCTGTGTTATATATATAAAGGAGTTAAATAATGAAGAAAATCTGCATAAATGTACCTAGAGCCATGAAATTATGAATAATATAATTCTCTGCCCAAATATGGGCATCTGGAAGTCCAAATTTTGAATTTGTTTTATTATCCATTTCATATTTTGTAAAGCATTTATGAGTTTTTGATTAAAAAACACAACTATTTCAAAATCAGCAATAGCAAAACTGTACGAAAAAACATTTTTATCTCCAGCACACAAGACTGTGTATCAGAAATTCTAAACGTGTGCTTTTTTAAATAGTTTGTGATATTGCTGTTGAATTGAATTTTATGGTTTAAGTGCAAAGAACATGATATTTAATAAATAAAGGTACCACACAGAATGGTTAATAAGCATCCCTGTAGGCATAATATAAGATCTGAAGGTTTTCAGATTTTTCTTTGTTGCACTTTTAGCCATCTTTTCTTCTTTACCTTCTGTGAAGCTCCAACAATTTCTGTCTAGCACAGCATCTTTATATCGACTTTCCATCGGTACTAGTTGGTCATGGTTCAATAATTTAAACCCTTCTGATAGTAATGACATCCTTAGTTACGCGTAAGCGCAACCACTTGAACAAATTTCTAAATAGGCCAGCTTCTTTTCGCAGATAACGGCACTCTTCGCTTACATTCCTTGAAAGCTAAGTTGAGCTGGGCCCATAACCTGTTAGCATTGGAGCAGTCTCAAAAGCATCCTTTGCCTTGCTTAAATAAGTGTCGGAACTAATATAAAAATAAAACTAATCTTAAATAAACTAGGCTGTAACAGTAGCCTTTACATTAAAAGCAACAAAAGAGAAAAGGAAACCAGCAAACTCCCTCGCATTTACAATCTCCACATATATATACACAACATCGGCCAGTCAGCGGCAAGCACGTTAATTTATCTCTGATTGAACTCTGAACTAATTTGCGTAAGGAAAACAACAGGACTCAAGAGACCACGTCTATTCATTTAACGTTCTTGGTACTACTGCCAAGTGATGTGGCCGTTACAATCTGTAGCTCCATACACGATCAGCTTGTCAACTAGTTCATCGTTTGAATACGTTACTCTGAAAAACTGAAATTGGAGAATGTTGGCATTCACCGGTGAATGTCATCATATACCAAATACATCAATGAAGGACCAGATATTTCATTATGTTCTTGTACATTTGGACCATCCCCGGTGTATGTCGACAATCAGAGTGGAAGCTGAAAAGAGAAGTCCTTTGTTCTGCTGCAATTGAAGTTATGTGGCATGTATTTGTTAGACTTTGGAACACTGCTTGTCAATCTTATGCAAGGTTTGATGGTATGCAATGTTTTCTTAAATTTTGTTTTTTTATCCGATACCCTAATTTATATTGAATAGATACTGCAGTGAATTGTGAACTTTTCTTTGAAAAGTCAAATTCATTAATTGTGAGTAAACCAGAAGACAATTGTTTTTGTTTTTGACAAGTAAAGTACTCTAAAATACTTTCTGAAGTGATTTCTGTAAAAACTAAATACAGCACACCATTGTTTTACAGACAATTAAGATGTTTTGACATTTTAAAAATTAATGATGATGAAAAATTCATTGTATCCTTAAAAGCAGGAGAAACGACTATACAGTATTATGTTGCTAATGATGAATTGTTCAGCGTACTATTTGAAACTCACACTAGACTAGGCTGTGGAGGAAGAATACTTATGCTTAAATATTTGCTAGGTAAATATAAAATATTACATAGAAGTTGTAATGTTATATTTAAATTTATGTAAACAATGTCAAATGCAGCATAGTGTACTTAAGAAAGGTACTGTTGTGAAACCAATGGTCAGTTCCAAGTTAAACTGAAGGTGTCAAGTTGATCTTATAGACCAGCTGTCACTCAGGGATGGTGAATATAAGTTCATAATGGTGTATCAAGCTAATTTAACTAAATTTGTCCAGCTGTGACCGTTGAAAACTAAGACAGCTGAAGAAGTATCATATCATCATCTTCAAATATTTTTAACATTTGGTGCTCCAGCTATATTGCATTCAGATAAGGGTGGGAAATTTAGTAATCAAATCATATCCGAACCATGCACTATGTGGAAAGATGTTAAGATAGTTCATGGAAAGCCTCGTCATTGTCAAACACAAGCCTCAGTTGAAAGGGATAATCAGAATATACAGAATATGTTAACTGCATGGATGAACAATAACAATACAATAAATGGTCAGATGGTTTGCCCTTTGTTCAATTTTCGAAGAACAATACATATCAGGAAGGAATATGCCAAAGTCCTTAAGAAACCATGTTTGGCATTAAACCAAGAAGAGGCATAGCAACATCTTTTTTGCCTGGTGAACAAAATTGCAAATATTGAAACCGACGAACAACTCAAACAAATTGCTAACACTTTTGAAAGTGAAGAACAGCTTGAAGAAACTGTTAATACTTTTGCAGAAAATTTGAGTAGTGGCCATACGGAAAATCGTATTCCAAAGAAAAATATTGGAAGAGGACCTGTATCTATCACGTCTTCATATCAAGCCCTGACTGAACGAGTTTATTTCTATAAAAAAAATCGGCTGCGAAAGAGGATCTTCTACCTCATGCAACAAAAATATTACAAGTCTCTAAAAAAATTCCTCCTGCTCAAATTGGTATTATACAAATACAAGTCCCTGATGTAGACTGTGGTTGTACAGATGGCCTAAATGTGTTGGCAATTGTTGTTGGAATAGAAGACTGACTTTTATAAACTAGCAAATAAAAATGGCACCTTCAAGCAGTTAATCAGTTTGTAATTTGTAAAGAAAGTTACTTTCCATGATGAGAATTCTTCTCAAGATTCATTTGATCCATTTGCTCTGATTAGGAAGTGTCTCTAATTTAACATTCAAAATCTTATGTACTAATCATTTTACCTTTTACTTATTTATCTACAAAGGGTCTTTGCACATTTTTAGAATGATTTTTTTTTGGGGGGGGGGGTTAATTAATCTTTAAAATGTTAAGAGTTTCTTTTAAGTGTTCGTTCTGATAGCCTTTTTCTGGATTCATCATAATTTCCATGATTGAAGGTTTTTTTTATGAAATTTCCTGGGATATTGATTTTTATTTCTCTTCCAGTATCAGAGACCAGCAATCACGGTGGGTTTGCACTTTGAAATATCTCTTTTCAGGAGACCATAGGCACAGTAGTCCTATCAGGGGCTTGCAGGAATGCAATGAAAAGGTATATTTGCAATAGCTGTATCAGTCTTCATTTTTTCAAGGAATGCAGTGCTACCTTTCGAAGTTTGACTTGTTGCTTTGTCTCAATGAAGTTTTACTCTTTGAAAGTCGTTGAGATAAAGAAATAGTTTCTTCTGTAAATATCGGACGTAAAACTTTATCTTTATAGTATGTTGAGTTGATTTTAACATTTTTTCTCCATTCTTTTTATTTTTGATTTCTCAATTGTTAGAAAATCCTGTAATAGTCATAAATCCCTTACTGAAACTTTCTTTTCATTGACGGAGTACATATTTTTCTCTTTGCTTTCAATAATATACTTTCTTTTGTTGTAATCATTTGAAGTAAATCATGCTCCATCAGGGATCACAATTTATCTCCTGCTAATTAATTTCCATGCATGGTTCTACAAATTGCTCTGCATTGAGTCACATGCCTGGTAAATATTATGTTTTTTATCTTTTTAAATCTTGGTTTATTAATTTATTTTTACTATAACAGTTAAGATAAAGTCTTTGCAGCTGATTCTTGCATCAGTGGATTTTCTCTTTTTACAGGGTTCATACGATCCTTAAAATACTCGAAAGTCCTTAGTTTTCAGGAAATGATTTTCGGTCTCTAAAAATTCTTAATTTCATTCCAAATCAACGAGAGGTCCTTAATTTTACTCATCTGGGATATCTTTTTTTTAAAACTGTCATTTTGAGTGCGAATTAACATTCTGGAGAAATATTTTTCTATTCATTGACAGAGAAATATTTTTCAATTCATTGGCAAATATGTATTTGATGGGTTATCATTTGAATTCTTTCCTACTTCTTAACAGGCACGAGGGGCAGAAAGGCTTGCCTTAACCCTTTCGTGGGCCATTTATTTCTCTTTTGAATTTCTTCCTTTTTTTTTTTTTTTTTTTTTTGTGTGTGTGTGTGTGTGTGTGTGTGTTTTATTATCAATTAAACAATAGCATTTAAGGAAATATATTTTATTTTGCCAAATTTTTTGTTTACATTTAAATTTTAGGGGTGGGAAGTATACTTCCCACAGGACCTTTTATGGTCATAGAGAAAATTCAATTTAAAGGCGATTATTTGCCGTGAAAAGATGAGAAACATGTTGCAATGCACAAGTGTACTTCAGATACTGCACACATATAGCGTGTCCTCTTTTCTTGTGCCTTTGTGCTACATTTCTTATATCGTTTATAGTTGGAAACCATCTTTGGCATATGATTTCCTACACTGACTAAGCGTACATCATTCGGAACTGAACACCTCTTTGCTTGGAAGCTAGCAGAACGGCCTACAGAATGTTAGCTGGTCTAAACTTCTGTTTCTCTTGTTTCCTTGCCACAGTATAAAACTATTTACAATGCCAAGATCAATAAGAAAATAAAAAATATGATTCTACAGATTCTACAGATCTATTCTACAGATCTTCTTCGTATTTGGTACCTTTCTTTTCTTTTGATCGAAACAATCAACCCCTACCATGATATCGTTATATACGGCAACAGCTTTAGGGAAAGGTACTTCTGTTTTAGTACCATCCTTTTTGTACGATTTACAGATGTAATAATCGCTGAATTATGTGCAGTAGTCAACAATGTAACAGCCTTTTTGTCCATCCACTTTATTGCAGCAACTTCTTCCTTAGTTAGGAACACTGATTCCCCTCTTTGTAGTTTGTTATTAGCCTTCCTTTGCAGCCTCACAGTCCCCACAGAAAATAGACCACTTATAAGTAGACTTTTTTGAAAGCCTAAAAGATGTCAAATAGTTATCATAGGCTATAAGATGGCCTGTCTGTTTCACATCTTCCATTTAGTTTAGTTATTACTGTTCCCCCTAAGCTCAATATTTTATCCTTATTATCAGAAGTTTCTTTTCCACAATAAATTTCAAATTTTTTAATATATCCAGTCTTAGAGTCTGCTAAACACCACACCTTGTAACCTCTTTTTATAGGCTTCATTGGCATATACTGCTTCAATGAAGTTCTCCCTTTGAAAGCTATCATACATTCATCTATTTATAATGTTGACGAAGGTTCGTAGACTTTAGGTATGGAATCATTGAGCTGTGAGAGGATGCCTGACTTTAGGAGTTTATCATACGCAAATTGTCCACATGGATTTGTGCTGTTATCGTTTACATGTAAAGTCTCAGTTATTTTTTGAACCTCTTTGCAATTATTATTCTTGCTACTGATTGAACATTGAGAATAGGATCTGTGCTCCAACAGTTTTTCAGTTCAGGCAATTGATGTATACCCATGAGTATATGCATACCTACCCATGCTTTCAATTTTTCTGATGTGATTTCTTTCCAGTTCAGGATAATGTCTTTTGTGGTATGACCCAATCTCTTCCTTTTCTTAGTCTGCTTTGCATATGAGTTTGTTTCGTCAACAATATTCTGTAAAATTTCCTCAGTAAAAATCATGCCAAAATAATCCTTTTTTTTTTTTTTTTCTCAGTAGAATTGAATGATATTTTCAAATGTATTTTCAAAAATATTCTAATTTTTCTAACATAACTATTGCACGTGGCTTTTATACATGATGCAATAGCATTTTCACTTTTTACCCATTATTTATTATTCAATATTAGATAGTTACTGCAGAAATATACAAAATAAGAAAACGTTATTATAATAAAAAGATGCTTTACTTACATTTGAAGCAGAATCATATAGCAATGCAAATGTCAATCAAAGCAGGTGTCTCAGTGGAACAGATCTCGCACAACGTGTTCGAACTTTCAAAATAAATGTGGTAATTCTGTTTTCAATCGATTGAACACAGATGGCAGTACAATACTGAAGTGAGAATTAGAGTTCCCAACATTATAATAGCAAAGCCAATATATTATAGTGGGTTTTGTACTTCCCACAGGTGTATTTCCCAGGAACATGTAGGTGGGAAGTAATCTTCCCACGGCCCACGAAAGGGTTAATCGAAACTTAAACACTTATTTCTTTTTAGAGAATGGAACTTATTTCTTTTTAGAGAATGAAGAGTTCATAAAATATTACATCAAATTCCCATTTTAAGATATGGTTTCCTTTATTATGGCATATTTATTGGCAAATATGTATGTGATGGGTTATCATTTGAATTCTTTCTTACTTCTTAACAGGCAGGAGGGGCAGAAAGACCTGCCTTAATCGAAACTTAAACACTTGAACTTATTTCTTTTTGAAGAATGAAGAGTTCATAAAATATTACATCAAAAATATCCTTTTCTATTTTAAGATATGGTTTCTTTTGATTTAAGATGTGGTACTAAATTTGGAAATTTATTATTATTTTGGCAATAATGCGATTTTTTTCAACTTTTTTTTTTAAACAAACGTAATAAAATTGATAAATATCATTCAAAATAATGATAACGCCCACCAGCGGCTGAGCGGTTAAGTTGCTGAACACTGGTAGTTCGGTCCGAGGTTCGAATCTCGCGAATGGACCGGCTGCATAGGCATTTTCGTTGTTTTCCTCATGTGTAACGTGTATACGAGCAAGTTTCCCTTAGAAAGTCCTCACCTTAGGCAGATAGCCCTCTAGGCTTTGCCATAATCACACACACACACACAAAATAATGATATATTAAAATTGTTATTAAGAAATAGCATTAAAGTAAGACATTTTTACTTAGGAATATTTTGATTTTGAAAAATTAATAATTGCTAAGAAACATAGTTTCCGAAGTGCTTCTTAGCAAAAGCTGCTGTAGTTATTTTAAAATTAATTTCATTTTTCTTTAGAGTTTTTTCCCATGTATTTATTTCAGAATATTCAAATGTGTATCAGTTTTCTCTTAGCAATATACTTTACACTTTTCTTTTTCTGAAACATTTTTATTCAAAAATATTGTCTTTTTGCTCATACAGAGTTTGCAGAGGTAATTTTTAGACCTTACATCTCATAAGGTTTAGAAGGAATTGAAAGCAAGATTTATAGACAGATTGTTTCAGAAAAATGTTGAAGTTAATTTCATTGTAGATGTAAAAAGTTTATTTGAAAAATAATTCAGTGCATTTTCTTTAGTCCTTATTGTTTGTCCCTTTCTCTTTGCTATATTCTGCCTTTGTACAGGGTGGTTATAATTTAAGTGCCCCTATTCAGACCCCTGTAGAGCCCGGTCTGCATATCAGATTTTTATGAAACTTGGTATATATGTTATGTGGACTATGGGGAAAAGATTTCTGCAGTACAAAAATATTTAAAATTTTGACCACCAGTTAGCACGAAGCTATAAAGAGACCTGCAGTCAGAGCCAGAAAATTATTTCTATGTGCCTTTGTCATTGTTAATCATGCCCTTACCGAAAAAAGATCAAGCTTTACTGGTAAACTGTTTTATCAGAATGTCTGCAATAGCTTAGTTGCATTGCCTAAATATTGTTGTTTAAAGGGGATTGCAAAAAGGGCCCATGTTGAAGAATGGTTTGAAGAAGATTATGAAATTTTTTTATTACAGAAATCATTTCCCATGGTCCATATAACATATATACCAAATTTCATCAAAATTCAGTAAGTAGAACAGGTTCTAGAGGGGTCTGAATAGAGTCACTTTAATTATAACCACCCTGTATATTTCCTCCTCTCCACTGATATATTATGAGTAAAAAGATAATCCCAGCTGCACACATTGGCAGTATGAATGAATGTGTACCTTATAAAAATAAAAAATAAAAGAGCTCTAAAACATAAAATAAATATTTTTAACAAAATTAAAAATATTTATGTTTTAGATTTTATGTTAATATTTATGTTTTAGAGCTCTTTTATTTTTGCTATTATTTTGTATTATTTTATCCATCAGTTTCTTGAAAAAAATGGGTAGTAAATGATTTAACACTGGAACTGCCAGTAAGTCAGGAAAAATAAAGCATATTATGCTCACAATTTTACTAAAAATACTATTTATTTTTACTACATTTTACTAAAAAAATGTAATAGTTTTGTTCTCATTCTTAAAATATGAGAAAGTTGTGGCAGCTATTTATATGTGTATAATTGCAAATTTATTACAAAATTTTTGCTCCCTTTCAGCATGTTGCTCCTTATTGATTCAAAAATTAACAAAATTTAGAAAACATGATTTGCAATCCACAAAACCTTTAGTGAAGGTTCTGTTTATGTATTTGAATGTAGGTATATTAAACAGGAGAGGTTGCAAAGGTCACTGAAAATTTGTGTTGAGATGTTGAACATTTAAGGAGGGAAGTTTTAAAAAATTGCCAATTATGATAAAGTATAAATCATTGTTTTCTTAACACTAAAATTTGTTTTAGATTTGGAAACTTTAAAAAAAAAAGTCTTGAATTTAGAACTTAGATTGCAATGAACTCAAATTATTGAGCTACTGAAATATTGCATTTGGATGTGGTATTTTGAGTCTAAGTAATTTCAGTGTACCAACTTTAATCAAAATAATGTAAAAATTTTAACACATTTCAAAGGTATTTTAAGTTATTTCAGTTTCATTTGTAAAACAATTTCTGAATAAACAAGCCAATGTATTGAAAGGAAGCAAAAATACTTATTTATCAAAATATTTATTCTGATATTTCTACTTCTTAACAAAAAACTGGGGTCAGCTGTTTCTCAAAATGCTTAAAGTATGCTTCTCTAAAATTAATACTTATCAAGTTTGGATTAAGTTTAAAAGTTTTATTGTCTTTTCAAAACATGCTGTTCGTCGAATGTTTTATCTGTCTTAAAATGCATGTAGCTTGTCAATTGTTCAGTGGATAAAAATCACTAAATATTGTTGACTTTATTTCCTTTTCAGGTAATATATTATATCATGATATATTATATTATGATATTTTTAAGCTTTCATCCATATGTAATATAGACAAATTCTTGCTATCAAAACGTATAAATTCCTTTTCAGAAGGTCTGTATAAAGATAGCCCTTCAAAGTATAACCAATGGTAAATTTATCAAAATTAGTTTCCTTTGCATCTAGATTAACCAGCCTATATTTGATTTCTTCCCCCTCTCCTACCTTAAATATTTTATTTGAAAAATTTGTTTAACCTATGAAATTTCAATGCAAATGATGTATTTTTATTTTGCTGTTTCAAAAAGTTTCTAAAATTAGATCATTGCTATGAATATGAACTTTTACTTGTTAGAAATGGTTAAGTCTGTGATACTTCTTTTAAACTTCTCCACCCCGTATAAAGTTTGATTAGAAGATTTTTACCCCTTCATGTTTGCTTCATTTAATTGTTCATCAGTTAACTGTTTTTATTCATTTAACCCCTTTGTGTCAACTATCATGCATACATGCCACCAAAAAATACACTCAGTTCCCGGCCGGCATGCTGCAATACCAGAGAGTTTTCTTGTTCACCCCCAGTTGTCACATACGTAGGTTGGGACCTTTAACATACGGTACCCACCACGAAGGGATTTTGCGTAGCTGTAGCTCATTACGCAATATCCTGTGGACGGTGTGTTTCTCGATGCCCCTTGCCATCTCTAACTCCAGTAACGTCCATCATCTGTCTTCAGACATGAGGTGCTCAATGACGGCATGTGCCAAGTCGATCCGCACACTCACCGGTCGTCCCAAACGTTGCTCATCACTGGTTGACACACGTCCTTTCTGAAACTTTCCTACCCACCGTGCTACTGTATGGTATGGTAGGGCATTATTCCCAAGGACTTCTACTAATTCACTGTGACATTCCATCGCATTTCTCCTTCAGAGAACGGCTATTTTGATGTAAGCACGCTGCTCAACACGGGTTACTTCCATCTCGCACGACACTCACCAACTGATGACTGATTTCAGAGCCCTCGCGACCACAGAGCCATCTGTTGTTCTGCATACACACTATGCCTGCAGAACTTCCACGCGAATCATATACGTTTTGTGATCCATTCATATATCTACAAGAAAAAAATAGTTGCCATGACTTTTGCCCCAACCCTCGTATTTGTGCCAGTGTCCTGGAATGTTTTACAGATCACCAGATGGCATCCTGTATCCATTAATTTGAACTGAATATAGTTTTAGGATTCCTGACCATCAGTTTTATCACATTCTGGTTAACGTTGATGTCAGCTGTTGTAGGGGAGGACAGAAAGCATACTGTAAACAAATTCGCCACATGATATAAACATTCGTATTTCTGATATTCCTCCAAATCCTTTTTTTATTGTTTTTTAATCTACTTTATAGCATCTTTTTTTTAAATTATTATGTGAAGTTCTGTTAAGCTTTATATTGCTTTCAGATATATTTTACGTTCTTCCCTTTTTTAGAAAGCTTTGGCTCTAGTTTATTATGGGAAGAAAGAGTTTTTATCAGAGGAAGGATATACTCCCATAGTAAATGAATCAATTAATGACTTGAATGAGAGTGATGATTAATTTTCTATAGTGATATTTCTAGTGATTCTGATTTGTCAGAGTTTGAGCTCTCTGAGTGCCTGCCTTCCACTTCCCGTGAAAGATTTTGTTACATTTCTTGTAAATAGTCATTTTTGTACTTTTCAAAATTAATTTTCAAGTTTATTAATGTGTTTAGTCAATTAAAATTTCAGAATAATTTGAATAGCCCATTCTAAAATTATTTTTAAAGCAGGTTTTTTTTTTAATATATTTTCTTGTAAAGTGGGAGGGAAGACCCTTAAATGCTAATTATAACGTATATGATAGCTTAAGTAATAATCTAAAATGGTACCAAAAATTATGACAACCTTTTTTTATGATTTTTTCCCCTAAAGTTGAGGTTATCAGCGCACTGTAAATTAAGTATAATTTTATCATGTAAAGGATTCAAAATATTGCATATCAATTTTATTGGTAGTTTAACTTCTTCAATTTTCATTGTATGTAATCTCCTAGTCTGCATATTTTTAGGAGGTGTGCACTCTTTACCTAGCTGTAAGGTATACTGGTGATCATATGACAACTGTGAACTTCATTGGATTGATTGTGTGCCTTATTGGAATTACACTTCATGTAGTATTGAAAGGTCTTCATTCCAATGGTAAAAAGATAATCTTTTCTTTAATAATTATCAAACAAATTTATGGAAATCTAAATTGTACTTTGTTTAAATATGATTTCTGAAACATATTTTAAAAGCATAATTTTTCCGTATATAAAAGTGAAAAAGCTGAATATTTTAAATATGTCTGAAGTTATTTAGTGCAGTTATTCAGTAGATGAATTAGGATGGTGGAAAATAAAAATGATTTCCCATGTGTGAAAATTAAATTATCTATCAAGAAGATATAATTTAGTTTGAAAGTAATATATGTAATAAAATTATCATGTAAATCTTATTGCATTTATAGAAAGAGTGTTTTGCATTATATAATACCATAAAAATAACTGTTGGGCTGTAAACTATTAACAAATTTTTGTTGAAAAGCAATTTTAAATGTTTTCCTTGTGTATGCTGCAGAACATGCTAAGATTAAAAGTAAATTTGAAATGAAATTCACTGATTTTAATGATGCAAGTAGCAAAATATACTATAATTTTACATGTTCTCTTTTGCTAGCATTAAGTGTGCCATCAAATGGCGTGGAATATTGTTTAGTAAACATCTGAATTAAAAACGCTATGCATGTTTATATTTTTTAATTTGTACAATTTCATTTTGGCTGTCCAGCAGAATAAAGTAACAAATGTAGTTTTGTTTAAAGTTCTTTCTACTTGAAATTCTTCATGTCGATTTTAGCATGATTTTTGCAAAAGGGATTTCATGCATAGTTTGTAAACCGCCATGCTTTTGTGTTTCTTGTCTTTTGAATATTAAAAATAGCATTGAATATTATTGGTAATGACAATTCTCTAACAGCACAGAAGATCAAAATATTCTGGAACTTAATGCTGTTCTTTAAATTAAGATACCATTCAAAAATCAAACTAAAATTACTTCTTCTAGTTTTTTAAGATTTCATATAATGTATGGTCATAATTCTTTCATGTAATACAAAACTAGTTAATAGTTAGCATTGAGCTTGTGTGGTGTGTGTTGAAGAAAACAAACATTGCATTTTACATCACTGACTTTTTTATATACCTATGGGATATTGTTGTGAGCTACAGGATCACTGATGTTCTTTAAATAATGAATGCAGATAAACAGGAAGAAATGAACAATTTATTAGGAAAATAACCTCAGTATGTAGTGCACACAGCATAGTGGTTGGTAATAATTCAAAGTGAATGTGGATATTTAACAATTCCTTCTCAGCACACAAAATTAATTGCAAAGTTCCTCAAATCATTCCTATGACATAGTTCAGCTAACTGCTGAATCACACAGCTGGTCTGCAACTGAACTCCTTTAGCTTTGCAACCCATATTTGTACCCTGTAGCATGGGAACTTCAGAAAAAATTGGTTGTAGTGCTTTGAAAATGTGTTTTTGTGGAACTTCCAGGAAGTTGCCAAGATAGCGAGAAATCACCAAATATCACCAATGCCCCTTAGGAATGAAACTACCTATATCTTGAGTTCTTTTTGTTGTTGTTTTGTTTTTAATAGTGAGCTTTATCCATTTTTAGGCTTTCTTCACAATTAAGGCCAGAAGTGGTGGTCATTTTATTATAGAGGCACCTAATAGGTGGCCACCCTTACCTCCTATGAGGAGACAGACAATTTCACATCCATGCCTTCTCTAGGATTTGAACTCGGTCTTTCTGTTTCTCCTAACCACTATGCCGTCTGGGTAGCATATCTTGAGTTCAAATTTAGCTCCATTTGCAATTCTAAAGCTGTTGCATTCACTATTAAAAAGAACTGCAATTCTATGCAAAAAATAAACACAATATGTGTCCACCAATTAGATTAAATACAAAAGAAACAATAAAATTACCATTCAAGGCAATAAATAAATAGATAAAATAATGCAAAATATTACAACACAGAAAAACAAAAACTACAATCAAAAAATAAAATATTTACAACACTAATCAAGAGTCTTGCTGTCTTCAGTATTTTCATTGTAAATAAGAAGCACATTGTATTTTTAAATAAAATTAATGTTTTCTGTGTATAAAAGTACATATATTTTAGGTATTTTGGGGTTCATAGGACTCGATCATACCATGAGCATTGAATTTTTACCATATCTGGAAAAGATACATTTCCAGTGACAAATTAAACATTTTTTTATTTTGAACACAAAAACTCGGAGTGAAATAATAATTAAGAATTTGGAGGAAGAGGACTGGAAATGTAATTAATAAAGTATTTCTCTGAATTTTATGTATTTAAAATTTTGAACTTTATTAAAACATGAAATTATAGGAACAATTTCATGCTGCGAATCTTCGTGGACTTTTATGTAAATGCAACTGCAGCTTTCTTTTACTTTCAGTTTAATCTACTTGTATCTTTTCAGTAAGTAATATTCAGATAGATAAAGACAAATATTAAATGCATTTTAATGAAAACAATATAACATAAAAATCTTGCTGATTTCTATAAATAAATGCAGATGGTATGTTAATGGACATAAAAAAACTTTTACTTTCAAATTTAATCAAATATCTTTTTCCTTAAACAATATTTTTAAAATTTTGAATATTGTTACAATTTTGTTAAAATTGTTAATCTGACATTTTTTTAAATTCAAATATTTTAAATATTGCATTAAAATGAATATCTATTTGATAAATTTCATTGAAAATAAATCCATGTGAAAGAAACTTAAACAGAACAAAACAGAATGATGCTCAGATATGGATCATTATCACTTTTAATCTTTGCCCAAATTAGAAATGATTACCAAACATTTTTAATGTTAAAATTTAAATATACCCCCTTGCAGTTTTTGAATAAAAGATTGTATTATTTAAAAAACATTAAAGTATGAGTCATTGAAGTATGAGATAATTAAATGAAGATGCACTAGAGTGGGAGGAAGAAATTCATTTTAGTAACATCTAGAAAACCAGCATACTTCCCCACTCACTTCCATCTTCTTTAGTTTTGAAGTACTATCCCTTCTCTTCTGTAATTTTGGAGTAGTATACTTTCTTGCAGAAAAGGGATAATTAAAAGGGGGGTTATGTGCCTAAATTGTTACTTTGAAAGTGTATTTATTTTATGCATAGAGAGACTACATTGTTACTTTCAAGTCAAGTATTTGCTATATGCCCATCTTTTGCACACAGCTAATTTTATTCATATATACTATTTAAAATGTCAGGCTTTGCAAGCCTTTATTTCCAGTTTGGCTTCTTAATCATCAATGTAACAGGGTTGCTAAATAAATATCCAGGAATGATAAATAACTGGAATGTTTTTATAATATTTTAATTGCTCTCTTTTAATATATTTAGATTTATTTTGTGTGTGTATAGTTAGATTTATATTCAGTTTGTATGTGCATGCAAACATACACACACTGTGGCTTTTTTTAACATGGAGCTCAAATATTTGAAATTAATTGCAAAATTGCTTCTGTTGGTTTATTTGGCAACCCTTATGCATAAGTATAAATTTTTGTGCATCATTTAAATTTTGGCTTGCGAATAAAGGCTTGCATGGCCAAAGATCAGTGCATGTATTATATAAATTCTGAGCTTTAACTAACCTGTCTTCAGGTAAAGACTCTTCTTCTGTGAGGGCCTTCCTGGTGTCCTGCTATCTTAACTTTCTTCATTATTTCTCTGCTACTGGATATAAGGTATTCCTATTTTCTGATCTTCTTTGGGGTTGCCAATTTTGCTTTTCTCTTGATTTTAATACGTGTTTCTTTCATGATTAACTATTTTTACTATATTGCTTGTCTATCAATTAAACCATGTATTTATTTACTCTGTGATCATCTCTCCCTATATAGATTTGTAGTTGCTTAACTTGTAAAATTAATATTTTCATGTTGTTTGTCATCATATACGTATGTAGGTATGTAAATGTAATACTGTAGGGAAGAAAATAATAATTGTTAGTCATTTGTTTAGGATAACTTTCTCATAAAAGACAGGAATTCAAACAATGAAAGTCCTGGCTGTTTATTATTATTTATTTATAAAATAAATCCAAACAGCCATTTTTGCAACACAATTCTTAAATTTTCTCAAATCTCTTGAATTTTTCATAAAAGAACTATGAAAATAATAAGAAGAAAACAGTATTTTAAAGTTTTTTAAGTAAAATTTAAATCTGAAATTTGCATTTAATGAAAGAAATTGGAATACAGTTTTTAAAAATTCTTGTAGCTGTGTTTGTTAAGAGTATATAAATGGAATGTAATCAGTGAATTTCTATATACAGTCAAAAATCTTTAATCCGGACGTCCATAATCTGGAATGATCTATAATCCGGACCTCAAAGCTACAAACTTTTCTGCGCATGCATAAATGCATTGTGCGTTTATGCATGCCCATAATACCTTTACGCATGCACATTTAATATATAACGAATGCTATAAGCTAAGCTAAAATTATCTAATTATCTGTTTCAGTTAATGCTGCAGATCAAAAAGTGGAATTGCTGCAAAAAATTTATAAAGGGCCTTTGTTTCTCTAACCATTCCAAAATCTGTTTATCAATTTCATGCTGCTCTGCAGGGGGGGGGGACGTCGCGGCGTGCAATGAACTGGAAGTTGATCTGTCAGCACTATCCTTATCTTCAGGGCAGATGTTTTTATTTTATTCGGCTTATAATTCCATATCAAATGTAGTATTTCATCTCGATGTACTCCGTCTTTGATATGATTTAAATTAAATTCCTCGTCATTATAAATATCACGAATACACATTAAATAGTTTTCTGGTTGCAATTTTCTAATTTCGACTATGCATAATGTATGCTTTACGCATGTGCGCATAGAAAGAAATGTTTAATAAAGTAAACAAATAAATATTAAGTTTTTTTTTTTTTTTTTTTTTTTTTTTTTTTTTTTTTTTTGTAAATTTTGATGCCCTTTAGATAAAGTGCTCTTTATTTCTTAAATTATGGTTTTATATTTTTAATTTTATAATTTCTGCATGCCATCTTACCAGATTTAAACTGATGTGTAATCCGGAAAAACCAATAATCCAGAATAGCAGTAGTTCCGACGAGTCTGGATTAAAGACTTTTGACTGTATTCAGAACTTTTGACTATTGAGGTTCATTTTCTCAATATAATTTGACAAAATAAATATATTTTAGTTTCCAGAATCTTTTAAAATCAAAGCAAATATAGAAAAGGATGGATTTGTGATGCAGATAAATGCTAAATGAATAATGTTAAATTATCTCTAGAAAATAAAGTGTATGGTACTCAAAGTCACCATGAAATAATTTTAGTGATCCAGGACAGCTGAAATTGTAACAGCACATTACTTTTTCAGCAATCAATTTATCAAAATGTCAGTAAAAATAACCTTTCCAAAGTTTTTAATTAGAATGTTTATCTTATAGACCCTTTTCTACGTGAAAAGAAATTAGTATTGTGTAAAAGCATATTGGATGTTGCCTTTAACAAAAAAAAAAAAAAAAAAAAAAAGGTGCTCTAAAGATTATAGAAGTTGTTGATAACGTTGCATTCTTGTTCACCCACTGCAATACACTTGCAAGTTTTATCAATATTGAGCCAATTTTGATTTAAAGAAACAAATCTTAATTTTCCTTTAATTTTTTATGTCAAAAAACTGACTGTATGTCTAAATTTACTCTTACATTATTGCTGTTATTGTAATCTGTTTAAACTTATATTAACAGGATTTAATTTGAATGGATAAAGAAATGTAAAAATTTTAAGTAAATTATGAAATTTTAAAAATGTGAACTATGTATTTTAGATTACAAATAATATAATTTTTTAAAGTCAGTTAACTTAAGTTTTATATAATAAGCATTTTACTTAATTCTAGCTCGGTTAAAAGTTGCATATTCCCTCCCCATCTAACTAAAATAAATCTAGTGCTCTAAAAATAGTATGTAACAGATTTACTTTCATATTGATTTATTTTCATATTATATATAAAGAATTAAATCAAAATGATAACTAAACATCTGCTATAAATTTCATAGCTTTTGTTACACATTTGGAGATAATATATAGGTTTCGGAAACCTAGTAAAAAATATAGGTATGTACGATTAGTTAATTTACATTTGACGCAGTAAATAGTATAACTTTCTTAAATATTTCTTTTCATTACTTGGATTTTAAAGATGAAAAAGAATATGAAGGATGGCAACGACTACTAGATAAGAGTGGTGTTGATCTTGAAGAAGAGGAGGAAGATGTCATATTTGAAACAAGTTCCACTACAAGTTTGTGATAACAACGAGAACTAAGTCTGAGGCACATGCTTTCTATTCTTCCTGCGGAAGACTTATTGCTCAACCATTATTTCTGTATATAAAAAGATAAATTATTCTGTAGAATGTAATGCAGCTATCATTTATTGTGAAATTTGCTTGAACCTGTTTGTTATTTCTCACTAGTTCTGCTAGAGAAAGAATCAGCACAGGATAAACAGTAATTCATCAGCTCATTATATGTAATTCTTATACATTGGATATGTTCCAGCAGTTTATTTAAATCCTTCTGTTTTTGTTATCTTCTCAGTATTTACAAAGAGCTTTAATTTTTTGATATCCATATTTTTTATTTTAATTCAAAATAATTGTAAATTTTAGTAGTACAGATTTTAGCACCAAATGGATTACATATTAATTTAGAAAAATGGACATATCATTTGGCACTGAGTTTTATGTTGTGTCAATTACCTATTAATTATATATAGTTTTATTTTAGTAAATGTTTGCACAGAAGAATACATTGAGTTTCGTTTTGTGAAAGCATTGGTTTATCACAAAGCATGTCAGGAAATATGTATTTATTAAACAGAACTATAAAAAATAATTTCCGTTTTTACATTAAATAATTTTTGAAGTAGTCAGGGAATGATTAGCATAAATAAAACATGTTGAAAAGGGATTTAAGAATTTTATGTACCTTAAATAGCTTTTCTGTAAAAAAAATATGTTGTTATGAATTATGCAGTGTATATATATTGGTATAATTTGTGTTATTGATTTTAAATAATCATAAAATTATTATATTTTACTGCTGTGATATAATTGAAATTGAAAAACACAATCATTTCTATATAGCATTATAAATGGCTTAATGAAGACAGTCTTCAGCTTATGGCATTCTTTCAAGTCTCCCCAATATTGACATTCATTTATTATTCAGAGGGGAAAATAAAACTCTTGAGAAATTTTCGAATGAATTTGGAGTTTCTTAAAATATGCAGACTAAGATTTCAGCCCTGTAATCTTTAGTGGCAGTGAGACCCTAAATTAGAACTGGGATGAAATCATTTAAAATGTATAAAATTTGAAATAAAAAATTAGTTTTTTTTAGAAGCTGAATACGTTGGGTATGAAGAAATTTTACTTATTGTGAAATAGCATTAAAAAAATAAAATAATTTTTGTTTTCTCTAATGTTCTTGCAAAAAAAATTTTTTTTAACTAAAATTGCTTGGAAATTTCTAACTTTTTTGTATTTAGAGAAGTATAATTTAAACATCTTTTGTTGTTGCATTCTGTGTCTACAGTATAGATCACAAACTAATTGGTCACAAAAAATGATTTATATATATATATATATAAAATTAATGTGCTTTCATGTAATCTAGTCATCAGATAAATATTTCGTTGTGCCATTTCTTGCTGAAAGTAATTAGCAAACTATTATCAGAAATATATTTAAGTTAAAAAAATAGTATAATCCAGTATGTGTATTTAATATATTAATAAAAGCTTTAATTTTCCCCCCAATTTTAGTACAGAAATTTTGATCTTGCATGTAAAATGATCTGAATGCATTTGGAATTATTGCATATATAATCTTCCTTAAAAAGTATTTATATGAAAAGTCATCACACAATGATTTAACATTTCATAAATCAATTTTTCTGATAATTATTAAAAATTTTACTTTAGTAAATTTAAATGCAATATCGATTTCAGATTTTTCTCTTCAGAGATTACTCTCTTTATTGCTATATTTTAAAATGCTTGTCTGATGTTTCAGAAATATTGTGTGTTCATAAATGCAGTTCACATTTCAAAAGGCTACATTGTTGGTCAAAAGAGTTCAAATTGTATATGAATGCTTTTAAGGCAGTGGGATTTTTGAAGGAATAAAGAAAGAAGATCAAAAGCATGCTGTGAGTGAGTAAAAGTAGTGCTTTCACGGTGTAGAGGGCTAAAAGATATGAAAACATTTACTACTTTTGCAAAAGATGTTCTCCCAGTTTTTCATCATTTAAACACTCTTTTATTGTCTCAAAACCAAAATTCTGGTGGTTCATGACCAGGAATTATCTCATTGGTTGAAAATTTACAGTTGATACTCTGTTTCCAAAAATGAGTTTGAAGCAACTGCTTTATTTCTATTGTTTTATGCAGAGGAGCTGTGCCACCTCTGAATTCAGTTACTGAGGCAGTTGAAATCTTGAAATTAGATTTTGCAATACTGTTATATATTGCTGAGCTCAATATAGGAGATAAAAAGACTTGTAGTCCAGTAATGAATACTATTATAAATCAGTACCATACATTAACTTTTGGGAAATTAAAAGTAATATCTTTGTGCACTTGTAAGTTTTCAGTGCCTAAATTATAAAATTTTGCATATTTACTGCACCTTGGAGAAGAAAACAGAGGAAGTCTGTTCAGAATATATGTTTAATTGTCTATTGGCAATTTCCATCCAAGCAAAATATTATTGTTTGAATGTTTCTCATAAATTTTTGTCAGAATAAAGCAACTACTAAATATAGATAATTTTACAAAGATTAACATTCTTAAAAGATGTAGATTGTGTTTATAGGTTTGCTTAAATACCATGCAGAAGAACAGTCATTATGATTCAAAATCCTGATTTCTGACCTACACAATGAGACATTCAACTTAAATGTTTATTTTGTAGTATTTTTTTAGCATTTTCTTACAGGTTAATTTTGCATGCTTGCAGATTTTGACAGCTGCATGGACCATGGTGGTATCAACCTTGAAACATCTGGGAATACATTTTATATTTTTGCTTAACAAAATTCTGTTGCCAGAATAATATTCATGCAAAACTTGAAATCATTTTGATCAAGAGTTCTTCCTATACATCCTTTTGAATTGGGAGCTTTCATAATGTGTATGTTTTTTCCTCTCATCCTTTTTACAAAATATAATAGTTTTTATAAAACGATGTGCATTTCAGTGATTAAAAAATAGTTTGGTGAAGTTACAAAGTGTTAAAATTCCAGTTCTTATGTTATTGTGATAAAAGCTTGCCATTTCATCTTGTGAACTGTATTTGGCAAATATGTGTTTTAAGATATTATTATTTAAAAACTTTTCATATTTATTATGGATTTTGTATATAACTGTCTATTTGGACCAATTATCAATTCAAAATGCAATTTTGATAAAACTTTTATTGCTCTAGTCCTGCATGCAGATGATGGATTTTTAATGTGGTTATATAAAAATTCTGTGAATAACTTTGTAAGAAAAATTTAAATAAAAAGTAGATGATTTCTTAATTTTTAAATTTTAATTGCTATTTCTTTATGTGATATTTACTGGTTTATGTGTATATCTAAAACTAAAACTAAACTCAGTGGCATAACAGCCCTAATGGGCCAAGGCCTGCTGTGCCCGAAAATCTGCTTTCTTGACCGTGGGCCCCGGGGTGCACAAGCATATGCCTTGAACAAATAGTTGGCTTGACACAGGACCCCCCAGTGTTAGGTCCCCAAGTGAACTTGGTACTCATTTTATCAACCTAAGTGATGGAAATCAAGGGATGAAAGGCTGAATCGACCTTGCCCAGCCCAGGAATCAAACCCCGGACCTGTGGTGCTGCTGCGTGATGCGCTAGCCACTGCACCACTGGGCCTTATGTATATATCTATTTATATATAAAGTAAGGGTTCCCAATCAGAGGGGAATTTCATAGTTTCAGAGGGATGTGGTTAGGCTTTTATTTGCGTGTTAAGTATTTAGTTTTAGTTTATGAATATTAAAAAAAACTACTTTCATTCAAATTTGGGTATTTATCAACTTTTTCTATTCTTTTTCTTGTTTAATTTTAAAAAATCTAAATTTAAATAAATGTAGGTGTATTTTTTCAAGATTTGAAAAGGAGGGGGGAATCATGTGTCTGGCTGCGGTGAAAGGGGTGCATGGGGCAGAAAAACCTTGAGAGCCTTTGGTATATAGAGTGTATGTCTGGGAGTATATATAGTACCAGTATTATAAACTTTTAATAAGAAACTTTAGAACAGTTAGCTGTAGGGTCTACATGTGCTCCCTTATATTTATAATATATGCAAATTATACATCTGTATACTTTGAATATTTCACTGCTTTAAATCGGGACTTTTATTGATAACATACAGCAGCAGTTCCGAAACTGTGCTCAGTTGAGTCCTAAGGGCTCCATGTGTTCTTTGTATGAGTTCTTCAGTCCATTCAGGAAAATAATAAAAACGAAATGAAATTAAAGAATAAGGAACAAGAAATAGAATTAAATAAAAAAATTCTTAGTTTTTGAGAGAAATTGTAATTTTAGCAGGACCTCAGTGAAACTTTAGGTAAAAGGGCTTTGGCAATGACATTTTTTATGCAACTGAATCATAATTTTAGCAAAAAATTGTTTTGATCTCAAAAATTTTATTTTCGTATTAAAATTAAATTAAAAATATATTGTAACTTCTGAATGCATGCCTGTGTTTTCCTAGGAAACAAACCCTTGAATGACCGTTGAATCTTTTACGGCAAGAAAGCCCCCACTCGTATATCAGATGCTTATTCTCCAGGAACTGTGATGAATTTATGACAGATGGTGAATTCTTCATTTCAATGCCAGTGTCTTCCCATGGAAAAAAAAAACCTGCAGATTTTTTGGAATGATATACAGATTGAGGACAAAATAATAGGAACACCTGTGGAATAATGACATTTTTTTATTAATAGGGGGTTGGGCCACCCTTTGACTGAAGTACAGATAGATGCATAAAGGTCACGGACAATATTTAAAGGAATATTAAGCCATTCCTCCTGCTGAGTGGTCTGTAATTCTGATTGTCTGGATGGCGGTGGAAATCGGGAACGAAGTTTGGACTCCAAACATGCCCATAAATGTTCAATAATATTCAAGTACGGATACAGGGGGGCAAGCAAGATGTTCAATTGCATCATCATGCCTCTTCGAACCATTCTTGAATATATCTAGCAGTGTCGATGGGGGGCGTTGTCGTCTTGAAAAAGCAGTCACTCCCCAGGGAATACAGTCTGGATAAAAGGATGCACATGATCCCCTAGAATGCTTAGATAGTGATTCTCCCATGCAGAATAACAAATGGCCCAAGACTGCGCCAGGATATCACATCCTATACCATAATGGCGCCATCCCCATGCTTCACAGTCGGCAAGAGGCAGTCGGGATGAAACGCTTCTTTGGGCGTTCTCCAGACATAAACGCGTCCGGTCGTCTGAAATAGGGTGAATGGCAATTCATCTGACCATATTACCTGTTGGCATTGCTTTGGGGACCAGCCTTTGTGATCTCTGCACAATTAGCGTCGCTTTGAAAGCATTAGTTGCTCTCACCAAGGGTTTACGAATTGCCACTCTGCCATAAATGTTCGCTGCATGAAGTTCCCTTTTGACAGTTTTTGTGGAAATAGGGTCCTGGAGATGACTATTCATTTCGAATGCTATCTTGGAGAACAATTGCTTGTGCTTTCGGGTTACTATGTGCTTCAAGACCCGTCTATCCCTATCAGCCAGCTTTGACTTTCGGACAATTTTGTCCTTTGAAGACGTTGTCCTACCCTCTTTCGTGTACGCTGTCGTAACAGCTGATAACCTACTCCTTGCACACCCCACAAAAGTTGCCATTTCCATAACCGATGCTCCACTTAAACGCGCTCCAACTATCATTCCTGTTTGGAACTCTGACAGGTCTGACATTTCAACTTCTCACAGACAGTTCGGTTGAAGCATGCAACGCAGGTTGACTGCTGTTGAGAGACTGATACCTTCCTCTTCACGCTGAACTAGGTGGCAGACTTCTGTTGCAGGTGTGAAATATGTCATACTTTTTCGCAGGTGTTTGCATTATTTTGTTCTCCATCTGTAGTTAAATAAGGAGCACGAACATTGTCATTTTGTTCTCAGCTAGCCCTTTTGATAGAAATTTCTTCTTCCATCACATTCTGTTTCCCCAGCTAGAATTATATAGGCAGAGGTCATGGGCAAAACAGGCTGGACTCTTTTCTCTCTCTCTCTTTTCAAACCTATCCATCCTCAGCTTTTCCTCTATACTCTGTTGGTGCTGCAACTCCTTTCACTCATATACTAGAAAAAAGAATGGTCTTTGTTTCTGTTCTTAAAATAATACAGTATGATATGCAGCCTCTAATACAGTATAATTACCGTATTAAGGGCTTAAATTTAGGTAGAACCTAGTTGAGCTATTTCTTAATTTTTGGGCAAAATTTTAATTACAGTCGGAGTCACAAATATGATGAGGACCAATATTTTATAACTTAAGTATTAGCATTTATTTAATAAGCTATTAAATTTTTCTCTACCTTTTTATGTTGGGTTTTTAATTATTCAATTATTTTGTTGTTTTAATTACTAATTATTGTACTATTTTATTTATTTATTTTTGTTGTTCTTTCATGACGGTCATCTATCAGGCTCTGACACTTCTAAGTTTAGAACTTAAGCCCTGGCTTGATTTCTTTATTGTAACTCGTAAGTGTTTCTTTAATCATAGAAATAATAAACTGTATAAAGGCGATGATTTAAAATGATGAACACTGAGTGAGTGAAATGCCATATTGGCCGAAATATTTAAGAAAAGTAACGAAATGAATTTATCCTTGTTAGGGTGAAAAAGCCTCAGTTTGTAATGGAAACTTGAGAGCAGTTTAAAAACCTGGAGAGTGTCTGGAATATAGAGTATATCTGGGAAGTCTGTGTACCAGTATCATAAAATTTTAATAAGAAACTTTAAAACAGTTACCTGTAGGGTCCACATGTGCTCCCTTACATTTATGATATATGCAAATTTATATACATGAATATTTCATTGCTTTGAAACAGCACTTTTATAGATAACATAGAGCAGCAGTTCTGAAACTGTGGTCAACTGAGTCCTAAAGGTTCCACATGTATCTTCTTTTAAGAAGAAATTATGCATTGATTACATCACATAGAAAAGGAAGATAATGATTGCCTTCTGTCTTACAAAAGCTTTCTTGGGTGAAAATAACATAAAGATTCAAGAAAAATGCAAAAATACTTAGGCATATCTCGAAGGTTTGGAAGATTAGTTTAAACAATATTTTTGATCAACTCAAGGTGCTTAAATGAGTTTGAATGGGTGTGGAATGTATGCATTGTCCAGGAAAACTATTCATCCTAATGCAATTCGAAATTGTTATAGGTTTGACATCTCACAGCAAACTAAAAATCGCCTTTCAAAACCGAAATTTCGGCAGTAAGTTCAAGATTTTGTCTGAGAAAGCAAAATTAGTGTCGCTATCTATCTCAATTACGGATCTCTGTAAAGTAGGAAACTATGTCAATACATACACCAAAAAGTAATATACAGAATTTGCGAAAAGAACAAGACATTCGCCAGCATTATGAACAGCTGAACATAAAAGAAAGTGCACAAAAATGCAACCACAGTGTATGTCATTAAACTTTTTTTTTTTTTATTTTTTAGTCCAAAGGGGCAATTTGCCCAAAAGTACTATTAACTTATTTTAAAATATTTGAATTCTAATAATATTTTAATTCTTTAAAGCGTTGATATGATGGTTTTTAATTCGATATTCAATTTAAGTAATATTTTAATGCAATTAAACGTTGGCGCAATGTTTTTATAGCGGTGTTTTTATTCTATTTCTTTGCTATATGGAAGTAATAATTTAATCTTACTTTAGTATTTTATACTTGTAGTAAATGTATTTATTTACATTTACCTGCCATCTTAAAAACAACGTTATCAACAAAAAATTAATCCCTTATTTTTAACGATATTTATTTATTTATTTTTTATTTATTTATTTATTTATTTATTTATTTATTTTTTTTTTTTTTTTTTTTTTTTTTTTTTTTTTTAAGTTTCGAATACGTTACTATGCGTAAAATGCGTAAAAACAGCGTTTAAGATGGCTGACGATTGTAAAAATTGCGCCAAAGAAAATCGCCAAAAATCCGTGCAACTGTCTACCAAAGTAACACCAAATTTTTAAATATAATTTCTTTTTCATGTACATTTCTTTTTTTATAAGACCTCTTTAAATAATTCCTTACTTATACGAAAGTTTTTCTAACTAAACTCAGTTTCCCTCTAAGTAAAACGTGTACATTAAAGCACTTGTTATAGCGTTTTGCCAACTTATCGGTCTCCTCCGCATAAACTCGGCCTCCTCCGACTTCAACCAACTCATCACAGAAGTTTGAAGTTTCTCATCGTCAACGAAGTGCTGTGTCCCAAGCCACATCTTCATTGCAGGGAACAGATGGTAATCAGAAGGAGCCATGTCCAGTTTATAGGGTGATGTTGTCGTTCCATTTAAATTGGCGCAGATCTTGTTTTTGCTGAGCACTGTGAGCACGAGCGTTATCTTGCAGAAACACAGCCCCAAATATCTTTTCTCTAAGTGTTATAGTATACTTCAGAATTGATTGTTGTACTACGTTTCATGAATTCGACAAGCAAGATGCCATTAGCATCCCAAAACACGGTGACTGTAACCTCTCTTGCTGACCAAGTTCGACGGGCTGGAGAACTGGTATGCTCCCATGCCATTGACTGTTGTCTAGTGACGGCGTTCACATGTGTTACCGAAGTCTCGTCGCCAGTCATTATTTTGTTCAAAAACTCCTTCCCTTCCGGGTGATACCAGGTGCAGCGCCATACGATATGTTTTGTGGATCTCCGTGAGAATTTTCGGTGCCCATCGTACACAGAACTTCTGGTAGCCTAATTTTCCGATGACAGTCCCAGAAATGTTCGGAAATTGTTGTGAAAGTTCGAGATTGTAAATGGAAGGATCTGACGGATTTTGACATCAATTTGTTTGTCGAGATCATCACTCATTACAGACGGCCTCCCACTCCTTGATTCGTTATGAATATTTGTTCTTCCTTCTCTGAAAAGTCTCACCCACTGATGCATTACACCTTCCCTCGACGTTTCGGCCGTATACGACACACAATTCACGATGAATGTGTTGCCGCTGACAGTAAAAAAAAATCATTAGTTCCCTTACCTCGCATTTGGCGGGATTTTCAATTGCAGCGCACATCTTGTGACCTTGTAACCAGCACACGCGCAGCAGTACGATACTGTCACTAGGATAGCAGAAATATTACTAAATCACAGATTGTCTTATGTACCAATGGTTGCACTCCGCCCAATACTACTAGCGCCACGCCACAGCGAAGCGTAGTTTCCGAATTACCGTCGTATGTATATATATATTGACACATGCACACCTTTTCTATACCTCTGTGATGCTATTCTTAAGCATCATTAACTTGTAAGTCATAAAGGGGCTCCGCCGAGAAAGTTGATTCTTTAAAGGGTTCCGCTAGTCAAAATGTTTGGGAACCGCTGACATAGGAGTGTAGAGATTTCTTCTTTAAACTGTCAACTGTCTGTTAGCAATATGCTGTGAAATTCTGCGAGTTGAATGACATTTAAGTCATTAATGCTATAAATAATGAACGAAAAGCTAATTTATCCAACATGAAGAATAAGAATTTATCTCATTCATGCGTAATTAAACATTTCTAACGAAATAACGAGTTCAAAGTTTTTCCTAATAAAAATATAAATTAAATTTTAACCAAATTTGTTTCCGTAGTGGCATAATCAAATTAGTATTTTTCGTCCGATGCAGTCTGTAAGTTTACGTCCTCATCGCTTCGAACTAATACATATACAGATATAAATTAAAATGCGTTTATTTACACTCGTGTCCATAAATTAAGGATAATGCAAAATCAGGCAAAGGAAGAGTTAGAAGCAAAACAAATTTGACTTATTTGTAAAGCTTATTTATTAAACAAAAGGTAAAGAGCAAAAAAAAGATGCTATATGTTTGATATTATTAAAAAAATTAGCGATTTTTTCTCCCTGGAGCAAATGACAAAAAAAAACTGTTTACAAAAAACCAATATTACATGGTTGGTATGATTGCTAATACATCGTATGTCTCCCAGACGATGCAATACAGTCCGTACAACGCTTAGGCATGCTGAGTATGAAATTATAGGGGGATATTACACCACTCAAAAAGCAATGCTCTCCGAAGTTCCAATGGACATGTAGGAGGAGGTTGACGGGCTCCAACTCGTCGGACGAGCATGTCCCATACCTGCTCTACTGGATTCTAGTCCGGTGAGAATGCTGGCCAGTCCATACGGGTGATATCCTCCGATTGAAGGCATTCGCTTACGATGTTTGCACGGTGAGGACGGGCGTTGTCATCCATAAACACAAATTGTGCGCCCGTGGTGCCCCGAAACAAACGTACATGTTGTTCCAGATTCCAGAATGTCGTCCCGATAGATTTGGCTTGTCATGGTTCCAATTTGAACATGCAGGTCAGTTCCGGAACCCACAATAATTCCACCCCAAACGAGCATCCTGCACCACTGTAACGGTGTCGTTCAATGATGTTTTCTTGGTGGTAACGGGTACCTGGAGCTCTCCATATGAAAGTCCGGCGAGAATCTGACTGCAAGCTAAACCTAGACTCGTCGGAAAACATCACACACAGTGTCCACAATGCATGCTCTCTACTCCATGCTAACCGCAGGCGACAGTGAGTTGCAGTAAGTGGAACGCATCTGATAGGTCTACGAGCATATAGACCAATCTGCCCTAAGCGTCTGTATACGGTCTGCCTTGAAATTGTCTTACCAGTGGCTGAAGAGAGCTGACGAGACAGGTCTGAGGCACTGCTCCGCCTGTTTCTTTTGGCAGTAACTGCCAAATACCGGTCCTCATTCAGCGTTGTAACTCTGGGGCGACCTGCTGTAACGTCTACTCACATTACCATCATCTTGGAATCGTTGCCAAAGCCTGGAGATGACACTCTGGGCAATTCCAAGTTCGTCTGATACTTCCAGTTGGGTACGCCCACATTCCAGATGGCCGATAATTCCACCACGTGAAAAATCATCCAAATGCGTCTTTTGTGTCATAACTATTCGGTTATTGCACTGAAGTGCTTATAAAGCGCCTGCGAAAAATTTTACTTCTTTGCCTGTATTCCTTACATATCACTCTCGTCATTGTGACGTACCATCGGTGTCATCTGGTTACTTCCTGAAATTTGTATATGATTCTTGAAGATGTGTAGTGATTTTACAGGTGATATATTTATTTTAGAGTTCGATTTCCGCGTGACTCCGAATTATCCTTAATTTATGGACATGAGTGTATTTTAAAAGTAAAACTTGAATTGCATTATGTTAAAATGTTTTTCTTGCTCTACTGTTGGCAAAATCGTCACTGACGTTATTGAAATAAATTTTTATGGGACTATTGCTTAAGAATGCCCCAAAATAAAGGTGCTGGCATCCGACTGATGGTCAGCCACTGTTCGCGAAGACAGCAACCTTCAGAAAAGAACTTCTAATTAAAAGTTACCACATCCTGATGAAAATCAGATTTTAACTAAAAAAAAAAGATAATCTCAAAATTGCCGGCATTTTTCACTAAGAATCGCAGTGTAAGTATGTTTTTGTCTTATTAATGAGAAGAACAAATTGAAGCACTACTGACGCAGCATTATCCTGGTATAAACATTGTAGCATCTTTTGTTAAGGTTGCTCTTTACACGTTAAAAATTGATACTGATGAGAGTGCGGGTATCTTTATTGGTGCAACGAAGGCTGCTGTCTTTACAAGCATTCGCCGATTATACAAAGGTGCCAAGGTCTTTATCACTATTATGAAATTGTCTGTATTTCAGTATTCAGTAATTGTTTTTCTCACAATATAATAAAATTTCATAAAGTATTCATATATATATATTATATAATTTTGAATCAGTTTTAACGTATAAAAAAAGTCCGGATTGGTTTGAAAAAAAAAAAGGAAAGTTATCATTTTAAATAGTTGCTAAATTCCTATAAGCCAGAGGCTGGCCAGTGGCCAACCAGTAAAGTCGCTGAGCACTGGTAGTTTGGTCCGAGGTTCGAATCCTGCGAACGGGCTGGTTGCAACGGCGTTTTTCTGGTTTTCCCCGTGTGCAACATGTATACGAGCTACTTTACCTTAGAGAATCCTCCACGAAGGCATTTCTTTCGTTAGGCAGATAGCTCTCGAGGGCTTTTCCAGAATCGAACAAACTTAAACCCACAAGACAGACTTGCCAAATCTCCTGATTTAGGGGCTGTACAGAGCTGAATTAGACAAGCACTGAAAAGATTTTAGTGTCCCCACATACATTTACAATGGTTTTCGCCCCTAATTCATCTCTCTTTCAGTTTAGTTTAGCTGCCCCATACATTCCATGATAAAATTGGCTATGAGAAATTTTGTATGGTGCCCCTTTTCTTGATTTCCTTTACTAAGCACGTGCTTAATGTTATTCCAGGCTTTGGCTCTAGGTTCTCGATTTTCCTTCGCCTTTTCTCTAATTCTTAATTTTCTCGTGATTTTTATTAGATCGGCTTAAAATTTCATTACTTTTAACTATATATTTTTCGCGATTCGGCGTCTGAAATCATTTGATTTTTCTTCTGATTACGCATTTTTTTTAAAAAGAAAAAGTTTTGTTCAATGCTGCTGTTATGCGAGTTGATTGCGTCTGAAAACTTCATGATCAGTTTTTCTAATGAGCGTTAAGTGTAGCTGTACGTCAGCTAGTGAGCCCAAATTAAAATCGAATCAGTTCTGTACATTGCTAGAGTCGCTCAATGGTATGAATTTCGCGTGCTTGTTGAAATCAAAGATTGCGATGTTTTGTACAAGTTATATCAACGGTAAAATATTTGTTTACTTTTGAAAAAATGTATACGGATGGCTTCCTTTTTATTATTTCATCAAGAAAATAATAATACCTTTACGATGTCTATCCGTTTGTAACTGCGATTTTTTCGATTCGCATGAGAACACGTACACAAAACCTTGAGAGCAATATACATTGTATTGAGGGGGGGGGGGGACATTTTTCTGTAGAATAAAAATCCAAAAGGTTATTAATGCAGAATTATGCATTTTAATACAGAAAAGGTTATTAATGCCTATTTTCTATCCCCCCCCGAGTATTAACTGCCAATGAATGCCCTCTATCACGCTGCGCTTTTGTTTAGAAAAATGTATCCTAATAGCAAAATGACCATTTGTGCTCTTCTTTTATGCGTGTATCATTTGCGCACAACTTTTCTTCCAAAAATATTTTATATACTTCATGTGCACCAAATCATCGGGTTTTAACGAAAGTTTCCCGCCACCTCAAATACCCGCTGTGCGAACAGTTCGCGTTGGCCTGTTTATCACATTTTGACAAACGTTATTCAAGTTCAAGAGTTAAATATTTCCTCAGGAATATGAAACCAATGCTATTAAAAAGCTGTCAAGTTCGCCTGCGTTCGTTAGGCTCAGTGTTCCGCTAGCATAAACGGACCTTCAGGAACTCCAGCCCCATACAACGAAGATTTATTCCTTCCTAAAAGCTACGAAGACCGTGCAGATTATTTGAAATTCCAAGCCTCCCACAACAACTCAGGAGTCACAATAAATATTAAACCAATGGAAAATAAATAATAGCTTCTCTGCAACCATATCAGACTTTAATATCTTCAATGACGGATCGAAGACAGATGTCCATGTAGGAAGTGTTTATGTAGCAATCAGCCGCTAGCGTAAAGTATATCAGTTGAAAGGAAAACTTCGAAATGAAAATAGTGTTTTCAAGGCAGAAACCATAGCTTTTACAGAGGCAAAATACGTAATACAGATCCATCACTACCACCCTACCATAAAATCAGACAACCTTTCAACAATTCATGAAATAGCTAATTCCAAACAACCCTCTCCTAGAATAATAACAATCCAAAACTATATCAGAAGAAATTTACACCGAAAGATAAATATTGAATGGATCAGAGCTCACGCCGTTAACTATGGCAATGAACTTGCAGACAAACTAGCGAATGGATCTCTGGAAAAACAAACATCCAATGACCGAAATCTCACCTCAAAAGGAACCTCAGGTTGAAAGCACTCGCAAAATGGCAAGAACTATTGGATACAGAAGAACAAGGTCGTTGAGCACATTATCATATATCGTAAATCAACAAAGATTAACAATTAACCCACGTTTAATCTCCTGTATATCAGATCACAGCCCGTTTCCAGTATATTTCGAGAGATTTGGGAGCAGTAATATGGATTAGTATTGCTACAGTGACAGAGGATATACCGGAGCATTATCTTATTCAATGCTCACTAATTCAAGACCACGTCTGCGAATGCCAACGATAAATGTGCAAGCATTCTACAAATACATGGTCGGGCAGAGTTATCCACAGTACGCTCCAAAAGTTAAGGAACAGCATGTTTTTAGTGTCTAATTTGAAAATGAAGCAACGTAGAAACCAGAAATTTAGAGGACATGTTCAGTAAACAGATCTTCAATGAATGCGACATAGAATGTTTCTAAAGTTCAACACAAACATGAATTACAACAAAAAATTGCACTCTTGGAAGAGAAATCCAGTCTTGCAGAAAGTTTTTTGAGCAAAATGGGGTGGTAGCATTACAAAAGTGGGTTCTAATAAGGAATGTGTCCACCCCTAAGCTCATCCAATGACCATGGAGGAAACCTTAATGCAGCAACCTGTCTTCCAAGTTAGTCCCAAAGATGACCTATCGGATTCAGATCTGGGCATTGAGCTGACCATTCCATCCGCTCCATACCGTGACCTCAAGATATTCTTCAGCAACCCGAGTTCAAAGCGGTCTCCAGGTCTCCAGGACCGCGTCGTATGGACGGGCATATTGATCAAGGATCTCGTTTCGATATCTCACATCGGTCAAAGTTCCTCCATGGAACACATGCACGTCAGTGTGAGCACCGAGATAGATCCCTGTCCAAGCCATTATTCCACCACCTCTGTAACTGTATCTTTTCACAGTGCGGGATTGGTTGTATCTGGTGTTGTTGTTCCCTCCAGATCAGCTGACGACCTGAATCACCCTCCAATGTGAACCTGGACTCGTCTGTGAAGAGAACAGACCCCCATTGTTGACTGGTCCAGGAAACGTGGTTTCTTGCCCAACATAAACGCGCGCCTCTGTGTCCTCAGGTCAAGGGGACACAAACAACTGGTCGCCTTGCATACAGATCTGTATTGTGTAGATGTCTGCGCACTGTAGTAGCTGGGATTCTTGTTCCTGTTGCCACTAAATGATTTGCCATGAGCTGAGTCACAGTAATGTTACTTCTTCTTCGGGCTGAAAGAGCTAAATAACGGTCTCCCGCAGGTGTTGTAACTCTAGGTCTGCCTGGAACTTGCCTTCTAGACACAGAATCCTCGGATTCAAACTGATTCAATAGTCGGTGGACCACACTACGAGAGACATTGAGACGTCTAGCAGCATCCCCATTTGACTTGTGACATCCCCATTTCCATCCATCCGATCGCCCACCACCTCGACGAATCGGGCAAACGACTTCTCCTGGATATTAATAGACTCTCCTGGATATTTTCAACGAAATTGTTGATAACCATAAACACTCGTAAACACAACTTACAATTTACAAAATAAGAGTGGTAGCTATTGTTTTTGCGTATATTTTCTTAAACTTCATTACTATCATGCATATAAACTGTGAATTTAAATGTTACTGACATTTTTTAATGGTGAACTTTGAAAAACATGTTGTTCCTTAACTTTTGGAGGGCGGTGTAATAAGCAAGATTACAAAGATCATGACAAAACTTGTCGAACTCGGGACAGACCTCTGCCTTACAAGTTAAATACCTCCAGCAGATTACAAAGTTCAACTCAATATTTTGCACTGATTGCAATCAGTACCAGTGTTTGTTACATTGAGATACTGTACAGAACGGTGGACGTGGCGCTATACCAATTGACCATTAGTAATTAGTAATGGTGACAACGCCCTCCGTCAAATAAAAAAATAAAATCACCAATAAATTTTCATGTGCAATAACAAAATGACTGTAGCTGCTGAAGTTGCTGATCGCATGAAAACAGATATCATATTAATCTGAAATTTACATAGTATGTAATCGCATTCTCTGCAGATTGTGTGTGTCTTCATCTGGAAGCACCTTCACTCTTTGTCAGCTGCATACAATGAGTATGTTTTGTTAAAAAGTGTTTTTATTCATATTGTATCTAAACCTGATTGCATTTAAATAATATTTAATTATTGTTATTTTAAAAAATTCCTCTTTGTATGTTTTTATTGTTTAAAAATTAGCAGCGTACTTAGCATTAGGTACCACTAGCACTCTTTGTCAGCGCTCTTGCAGTTATGCAATGCCTTCGCCTCAGGTCTGCCTCATTTTCGAAGCAGTTCTCACAGAAATGTTTATCTAAGGAATGCAATAGATAATAATTTGTGCTCGCAAGATTCGGCAAGCACAGTGTCTCCCAGCCATGTCGCCGTCCTTGAAACTGTTATCTCACATAGTAATGGAGGTACAACAAACCTTTACGATTAAACACCCTTGGCTCTTTCTGTAGTAATGCATGTTGCAGTGGCAACTGCTGCGAGTACAGGCTCTCGGTGGTGGTGTGGTCTGGTGGTTAATAGCTCGTAATCCACCACCTGGCGACTTGTCCACCATACTCAGAACATGATCTTGCATGAGTGCATAAGGGGTATTGGAACCTCAAAATCTTCAAAAAATTGTGATTTTCGGGTTTTTGCATTTTCAAATTCTCTACACTTTTATCTTTCTAAAAATACCATTCTTTAATCTCTATGAAAATTAGAACTGTAAAATAATCTAGTTTTAATTTGTCATCTACTGCTTTGATCAATGAGGATTTTTACATAAAAACGCATTTTTCTCCAAACGTGATTTTTTTATACTCGATGTACCTTTTCTCAGGAACTACTGCTCACAGGTATCTAAACTTTTTATGGCTTATTTATTAGGTTCCCTAATATTTACTGAAATGATCTTTTCGTAATAAACTTAGAAAAACAAATTTTTAACTTTTTTTGTGTGAGAAAAGTGCTAAATTTTACTATGCCTAATAAAATATTCTGTAATTTACTCTAAAATTCAAAATGCTTCAAAAGCTCATTTCAGTATAATCAGATAGGTATACTTTAATTACAGAAAAAATTTCAAGCTTGTATCTACAGCAGATTTTGAGAAAAGGTACATCGAAAATGGCCAATTTAACATTGTCAGTATAGGGGTTGCTGATACCCCATAAGCAGTCTTGAGGTGTGAGGCACAGGGTCACTTCATGACAGTCTATATCTGGTATGCTTGGAAGTGTCATATTGGATCCACATTTCGTCACTTGACCAAAGATAGGGATGTTGCGGTGATTTCATAACAATGGCAAAATAGGTTGTCGCTCGTTGTTCCTTTCTGGATGCTGCCAATGTATGGGATAGCTTTTTACTCGGGATGTACACCTTCCTTGAGCTGTGTAAATGAATTCTGACTGTTTCTTCGGAAACCTTTAAGTTTGGGCAAGTTCACTATAAGCTTGATTGACTTCTTGACTGACCTCAATGGCTGCCTTCAGGTCCTCTTCATCCACTCTCATAAGTATGATCGGCTCTGAGGGGTTCATCATAAAGGGAGTTCATCTAATATCTCTCGACCTGAATTTCTGGAGCCGAGAACGAGTTGCTTCGACACTGGACGAAAAATGATTGTTGTGCTAATATCAGTGCACTTTGGTATAATTGCTTTTAATCCTCCATCACTTTTCCACTGCATGAGTCGCTTCATTTCCCTTCTGAGAGCTTTTCATGAAATGGGAAGTCAAAAAGCGGCAATATCTTTTTTCGGCTAGCAGAATAGGAAAATTTACTATTGAAGCAGTTATTAGATTTTAGAATAGATTAATTTTTTTCATTTATTTTATTCTGACATTAACGTCAAAGTTAATAATTTTCCACTAAAACTTTCAGGTTAAAATTTTTAATCAGCGAGAAAATTAAAGTATAATTAAAAAAAAATCATCTTCATGCGCGACATGACATCACAGACGTCATTGCTTCGTGAGTCATATTTCACTTTTTTCAGGGCTGATTTTTTTATGGTAATTTTATAAACTTTGTGAGACACGTTATGTTTTCTATTGAAATAATTTTCTTCTTCTTCCCTTCTTATGAGGAAAACGGTTGCATGACTTGTTTAGAAGAATGTTAGAATAAAATAAGCTGAATTACCACATCACTGACTGGTTATTTATATCAGATAACAGTCGGAGAGAAAAAATATCCATTGATACTGAAATATTTGCTTGTACGCTTATGAGTAAATCGGAGATGGCACATGAATGGTGTCTAAACATTGCTTTGGTACATGTGCAATCGTAGCTAGATTTGAATTATTTTTCAGAAGGTGATTTCTGTTCCTGCAAACAGACACATAAAAATTAACAGGATATGCAGTACTGATGCCAGATTGAACTATGAGCTTAGCTAACTAAACAAAATATGTGTAAATCTGTAATAAATCAGACTGGATCGCAGTTAAAGTAATAAACAGAGGAGCGTTCTTCCACACAACATTTATTCACGAACACCAAAGACGAACTGATAAATATACATAATTGACATCACAGTTTCTTTTTACAAACAAACACTACCGCCATCTATTGGCAATCTAAAGATATATAATCCTAAACTTAACACTCCCCCCATGCATCCGCAAACGGATGCATCAATTTTACTGAACTTCAAGATTATAAAGTCTTTCAATTGGTCTTCTAACAATACCCTTATCCAACTGAATCTCACAAGATCTAATTTTATCATCTCTTCCATGAAATAATTCCTTAATCCTACCTATCTTCCAGTTACAGCGTTTCACATTATCTTCTCGTACAAGTACAACATCTTTAATTTTAAACACGGGAGAATTCTTTGGAGGTTTTGAAAACATGACTGATCTTAATTCTAACAAATATTCTTTATAAAACCTTTTCCAAAAATGCTCTAATATTAATTGTCTATGCTTCCATCTTTTAATCAACTGAGATCTTGTAGATTCTAGTTTAGATTCAGGTGAAGGTAAAACAGTCAATCTAGATCCAGTTATAAAATGAGATGGTGAAAGAGGATCAGGTTCATTTGGTTCATTGTATACATACGTTATAGGTCTAGAATTAATAACAGCTTCAACTTCAACTAAAACAGTATACAGTTCTTCATAATATAAAGAAGCTTTACCTAAGATACGTTTTAAACAAGTTTTTATAGATCTTACCAAATGTTCCCAGAATCCGCCCCACCAAGGAGCACCTTCTACAATAAATTTCCATTCAAACCCATTTTTACCAAGGAAATTTAGAACCTTTTCATCTTTACATAATTTATACAAATATTTTAATTCACGATCAGCAGTCTTAAAGGTTTTAGCATTATCAGAATATATAACTCTACAAATACCCCTACGTGCAAAAAATCTACGTAAGGCTTGAATGAAGCACTCTGTACTTAAATTTGATAACAATTCTAAATGGACTCCTCGAGTCACTGCACAGGTAAACAATGAAATATACACTTTTGTACCATCCTTTAAATACAAAGGGCCAGCGAAATCTATGCCACTTACCTCAAATGGTTGAGCTTTCTCCACTCGGTCAGCTGGAAGAGGAGCCGATATCTCGTGTCCAACTTTAGCATTATATTTTTTACAAAATCTACAATCATGTAACACAGATTTTAAAAAACGTCTGGCTTTTAAAATCCAAAATTTCCCTCTTACTTGCACAAGTTTCATTTACACCGCTATGAAGTACCTTTTCATGACAATTCAAAATAATTAAACGAGAAAAATAATTATTTGGTAATATTAGAGGCTGAATTTCATCGAGATCTAATGATGATTTCACTAATCTACTTCCAACTCTTAAACAACCCTTTTCATCCATTACTGGATTTAACCCAAACAATTTGGAATTCTGAGATAATGGTTTTTTACATTTAACATCATTTAACTCTTCAAAGAAATACTCACCTTGTGATAAGATAATCCAATAACACATAGCATTACATATTTCATTTTTGGTCACAGGACCAATTATTCTATTCTGTGACTTTAAATTATTAATGAATCTAAATACATATGACGTGACTCCTATTTTTAACACAGGTTGTAAAGGTTGAACACTGCTAGTAACTTGAGTCACAACTCTTTCTTCAACACTATCTACTATGTTACAATGCTTGTTCACTTTAGGCCAATTTATTTCATCTTGATGAAGCCATGGAGGTCCATGCCACCACACTTGATCTACTACAAGATCACTCACTTTAACACCGAGTGTAATTTTATCGGCTGGATTATCTGAGCCAGGATAATGATGCCACATACTCGGAGATGTTTTGTCTTGAATTTGGGACACTCGATTTTGTACGAATGTTTTCCATCGCCGTGGTGAGTTTTTTATCCAATGAAGCACAATAAGAGAATCTGTCCATAAATGAATCTTAGCTTGAGGAAAATACACACGGACTGTAGTTACAAATCTTGCACCTAACACTGCTGCCATAAGCTCGAGTCTTGGTAAAGATAATTTTTTTCAGGGGTGCCACTCTGCTCTTGGCTATCACTAAACTTGTTCCACAATATTTTAAGCTACGGAATTTCACGTACACTGCTTCTCCGTAAGCACTTTGAGATGAATCACAAAAACAATGTAGTTTGATAATGTGACTTTAAATTATTAATGAATCTAAATACATATGACGTGACTCCTATTTTTAACACAGGTTGTAAAGGTTGAACACTGCTAGTAACTTGAGTCACAACTCTTTCTTCAACACTATCTACTATGTTACAATGCTTGTTCACTTTAGGCCAATTTATTTCATCTTGATGAAGCCATGGAGGTCCATGCCACCACACTTGATCTACTACAAGATCACTCACTTTAACACCGAGTGTAATTTTATCGGCTGGATTATCTGAGCCAGGATAATGATGCCACATACTCGGAGATGTTTTGTCTTGAATTTGGGACACTCGATTTTGTACGAATGTTTTCCATCGCCGTGGTGAGTTTTTTATCCAATGAAGCACAATAAGAGAATCTGTCCATAAATGAATCTTAGCTTGAGGAAAATACACACGGACTGTAGTTACAAATCTTGCACCTAACACTGCTGCCATAAGCTCGAGTCTTGGTAAAGATAATTTTTTTCAGGGGTGCCACTCTGCTCTTGGCTATCACTAAACTTGTTCCACAATATTTTAAGCTACGGAATTTCATGTACACTGCTTCTCCGTAAGCACTTTGAGATGAATCACAAAAACAATGTAGTTCTAGTGTTTCATCAACATCACGAAAATACCACCGAGGTATCTGGATATTAGGTAGATCACATAGTTGCCTATACCATTTGTTCCACTTGTCTTGCAATTCTGGTGGGATAATTTCATCCCAATCAACACCTTTCAGACATAAATCCTGAAACAGAACTTTGCTTGAATAACATATGGAGCAAGAAACCCAACAGGATCGAAGATTTTTGAAGCAGCTTTTAAAACACAGCGTTTTGTTTGGTCATTTGATTGGATGAAATCAATAACGTTGTGTGCATTAAAACAGAAGATATCCTTAATTGTATCCCATTGAAGTCCAAGCATCTTTGAGGGGGAATCACAGTCAGGCAATTTGAAGCTAACGAAGTTGTCACTTGATTTATACTGGTTTTTTACAGTATCCGAATTAGAATTCCATTTGGTCAAAGTCAGTAATGCCTTTTTCATTATATCATTGGCTTCATGATATATCTGTATAGCTTCCTCCTCCGTATCTGATCCACAAATAAAATCGTCAACATACATGAAGTTTTCTAACATTTCTACAGTTCTGGGATGGATGCCTTCAAATTTCTTTATATGATGCTTAATGCAAGCGCTCAGCAAAAATGGACTTGATTTTGCTCCAAAAATTACACGACACATCCGATAAACTTGAATTCTCGGATTGCTCAAACTTGAATTCTCATCAATCCACAAAAATCGCATTGAATCCCGATCTTCAGGTGCAACAGAAATTTGCAAAAACGCTTTCCAAATATCTGACGTAAATGCAATTCGATGAAGTCGAAAATTTATTAAAACTTTCAAAAGTTCAGGAAGAAGATTTGGTCCTTGTAGTAAATTATCATTTAGAGATTCATGATTTTTTCCTTTGAAGAAGCATCATAAACAATGCGAAGTTTTGTAGAATTATGATCTTCACGGATGACAGCACGGTGAGGTATGTAGTGAGTTCGTCTCCCAGATGGAGTACCAAGATCGACCTTTTCTATGATTTCTTCCTTAAGCTGATAGTCAATCACTTCTTTATATTGCGCATAAAAGTTCAAGTTTGATTTAAATTGTTCGATCAGATTTAAAAATCGTCTTTCAGCATTCTTAAAATTGTCTCTTAAAGTCACATTCTGATCTTTCCATGGAAGTCTAACTTCGTATCTATCACCCTTTTGTGTAATCGAGTTGTTAAATATTTGCAAGGCCATTTCATTTTGTTCTTCGTCAGAAATATTTTTAATTCCTATAGATTCAATATCCCAAAACGATTCGACGCTTTTTAGAAGTTTCTCTTCTACACTTACGTTTAAACACGCATCATGGATTTCAAAGTCTGATGAAGGAAATTTGCCTTGTATACACCACCCAAACAAGGTTTTCATAGCTACGGCATTTCTGTTTATCCTTTTTATTTCTTCGCTTGCTATTTTCCACATTATGTCCGCGCCGATTAAAACGGAAATATGATTCATTCCATAGGCGCCGCCACAGTCTGTCAAAGTGACGCCGAATGCTTGGAGTTTGGATTTCATTTCTACATCTGGTATCCGTATATCGGCATTTGTTATGACTGGTACTTCGATGACTTCGAGATTTATGTATTTTTCAGGGTCATTAATATTTCGGAGGGTAAGTTCAACTTTCTTTCGACGCCAATGTTTCCCGTTCTTTTCACCGAAGGTATGCAGATTTAAAACAGTTCCTCCTTTCACTGGTAACTGTAATTTTCTTGATAAATCTTCTCGAATTGCAGAGATTTGGCTACCGCCGTCACGAAGACATCTCACAATACAGTTCTTATTTCTGCCCTCAGCCACAGTATACACCGTTTGAAGCATAATATTAGATCCAGTTTTGGCAGAAGAATTTTGAACAATTTCCGCCAATGTTTCGGTTTCCTTATTTTTTACACTGGAGACAGCTGATGTGGGATTTACACACACACTTTCATGATGTTTACCGCGGCACTTTTTGCAGGAAAACTGTTTGTTCTTACAGTTGATAGCTAAATGTTTACATCCAAAACACAGAAAACATTTTCCTGTACGTTTCAAAATGTTGCGTTTCTCTTCAGAGTTCACCTCAGTAAATTTATATTTCGTATGATCTTCTTTGTCACAAAATATACATTTGTATCCAACTGTTGATAAAGCTGAAGCAGTCGGAACTTTCGGTTTATAATTCGGATAAACTTTCGTGCGTTGTTCATTTTGACGAAAGTATGGTTTCTGATTCGTTTTCGCAGAGTTCATTAAACTTGCAGCTTCTCGACAGTTAACTTCCTTTTTTAAGAATTCTATAAGTTCCTTTATATCAAATCCTGCTTCCATATTTCGACTTCGATTAAATTCCAAATTTAATTCCTCTGGAAATTTCTGCAAAATGATAGGACAGAGAATATTTCCATAACTTCCAGAAGTAACGTTTAACGATTCTAAACTTCGAATGTTGACTTCGCATTCATCGTACAGCTTACGCAGTGCTTTAACATTTGAAATGTTTCCCACTGGTTCAAGGGATAATAATTTATTCATATGCGAGGTGATAACAACATCTTGTCTTCCAAAACGTTCTTTCAATATTTCTACTGCGGAATCATAATTCTGGTCACTTAGAGCGAAGCCGGAAATGACAGCTAAAGCATTACCTCCAAGTAAGGATTTTAGGTACGCAAATTTTTCAGTTTTTCTCAATCCACTATGATTATGAATTGTATTTTCGAATTGGTTCCAAAAGTCTGACCATTTACACGAATCTCCGTAATAAGTTCCGATTTGCAGACGTGGCAACTTCACTGTTTTCGCTTCAACTGGAAGTGCAACATTAGCCGTTTCGTTTTGATGAACTGTTCTAGAAGATTCCGAATTCTTCTTCAAAAATCGTTGCATTCTTCCTCTCTATATAACAGTTTTATCCTGGTATTCTTGACTTAAGGTAACTTCATTTTCAATCTCCTCCGAACTTACTTTCGTTTCGATTTCTGAATCTAAACTTTTCAGTTCGTTGATTTTCTCAATCAGCTGTTCATACAAATCCTCGATTATTTCAATTTTCTCATTTAGCGGAATATTATTTGCTAAATTCGATTCGACTTTGGTTATCAGTTTCGTAGTTAATTGTCTAACAACCGATCGTTTCTTTTTCAAATGTTCAAGAACGCCCTCTATTTTCGAAATATTCAGTCTGTCGATTTTCTGGTTCGTAATAATCCCGTTTTGCAGGCACCATAAACAAAATATGTGTAAATCTCTAATAAATCAGACTGGATCGCAGTTAAAGTAATAAACAGAGGAGCGTTCTTCCACACAACATTTATTCACGAACACCAAAGACGAACTGATACATATACATAATTGACATCACAGTTTCTTTTTACAAACAAACACTACCGCCATCTATTGGCAATCTAAAAATATATAATCCTAAACTTAACACTAAAAAAGAGAGAGAAAAACGCTAATTTAGAAATGAATAGACAAAATAGCAACCTTATTTTTGCATCGAGTTTAAATAAATTCTATCGATTTAGAAAGCGATCAGACACAGTCCGTACGAAAATCGACAACCTTTTTGCTTTGTTCACCCGAATTGTCCGTATTTATACGGTCGTCGCTTCCCTTCTTTGCAGAATTTTTTGTTCCTTAAGAAAAAGGACTTGTGGATGATCGCCCTCGAAATTAATAGTGTTTAATTTAGAAATACAAGCTTAGCGTTTGCTGCCGTACTGTTATTAATTTCTCTTTCGCATGATAAGCCAACAAAAATTAATCCGTCTAGGGATTTTAAGGTAGAACATTCTTTAGAAGACATCATGAATTTGAAGTTGTACCTTTTCTACTTTTACAAAATAAAACTGTTACATATAACAACATAATTAAATTACTTTTAGGGAACATTTTTACTTTTCGATTACTACAATCTAAATGTAAACAGAAAACAAGTGTTGTCAAAACAATAATTAAGTCTCTAATACAAAGTAGGAGTTTTTAGTTATCAAAGGAAAATTCTAATAAATTACCAAAAGTTTTGAAAACAGTTATTCATAAACCTTTGGAAGTTTCGAACAGTATAACAGTTGAATAGGTCATTTAATTACTTTTGAATATTCCTGTATTTAACTTTTTATCACGACCTCTATAAAGTTCCATCACTTTTCTTACCTTCTATAGCTATCGAGGTAATTTGATATCATCTCTCAAAACTCTTCACTTGCATTTCATTAATTATATTAATGGATTTAATATAATTCATATTTTTTAACAGGATGCTTTCTTTTCCATGGTCTCCAAAAATTGTTTAAAATCTTTTCAAGATACAAATGTCATTGAATTAAATTTCTTTTCTTCCTTAAATATTTTCTTTAACATGACCAGCTTGTTGAGGTAAAGATGTTAGACTGTGGCATTATGTTGAGTTTCACAAACAAAGGTTATTTTAATTTACATCTTTCCTACTGCATCATTTCCAGCAAGCTTCGCTGATTTCAAAATTTATGCGTATTTTAGTAACAAGCAGAGTAGTATAAAGTTAGAGTAATAGATCGTAATTTCGTAACTGTATTTGAGACTTAGGCTTTAACAATCGGTTGCCTGGCGTTTATCTTGTCACTCGGCGATTAACAGCTGCCTCATGTCAGTGTGAAAATCTCAATGTAGAGTTGGTTTGTAAGTTCAGAATTTTGAATTGCTGTTAGTAGGCATCAGTGAAACTTGTAGCCTGTATTAGAAGTAATTAGATATTAAAATTGCAAGCAGTTTAAAGAACTTTCTGTTTACAGCCAGGTCCAGATCACTGATAATTTTGTATTGTAATATTTTGAGTTTTAGTGATAATGTAAAATAATTCTAAAGTAATACCTTTTTTTTTTTTTTTTTTTTTTTTTTCCCCTGATTTAGCGTTTCGCTAAATCAGGGGTGAAAATTCACCCAAGTTATTGAAATAGCATGTAGGTAATTTGTACTTGATCTAGTTCAATTTAGTTTTAAGTCCTAAAGAGGTGTTACAAGATATTTTCCAGTTACCAAAATGAGCAGGGGTGAGAGGGTATGCTCTTGATTGTTCATTAAAAACTTAAGTAAAAAAAATTGATTTTATAATCAGTTTTATTTCTCTCAAACTGGCTTGCAGGTCTTTAAAATAAATTAAGGCATTTTCTTACTTTTCTTAAAACAAATTATGTCATTTTCACTATTCTCTCCGAGCATCCACCCCATCAAGCTGCTCTTTCGATAATAAATTGCCACTATGTTATTCCTTTTAAAATAATTTCAACAGATGGATCAGTGATATCTGCATACAATTTCTTCAATTCTAGCACATCTGCCACTTTCAAAGTTTTGGTATTGTCAGAGAACACAGTTCGACAGACAACGCTTCTTGATACAAATAGACGGGCTAGAAGGAAATGTTTGGTGCTGAAATAGACACAACTTCAAGATGGACTAGATGAACTGTACAAATAAACAAATAAATATAGACATTATGTCTATATTTCGTAAAGGTCCAATAAATTAATTCCCGTGATTTCAAAATGATTCCTTTCAACATTCTGTCAGCTGGTAAAGAAGCAACTACCTGACTACCTTGTTGGGCTTTATATTCTTTGCAAATTAAAAGTATTCCAGTGTTCTCAAAAATAAAATCCAACTGCAACTCGGGTTTCCTCAGCTAAAATTGTGCTATCTTAATCTTCTTTTCTAACATAGACTGTAACCAAATCTACTTAAAGGTCTATGGTGCGAATTCTCACACAGACTCGAAGGTGATTGAAACAGGGGAAAGGGTGTAAAAGGCCCTTTTATTGACCGCATTAGTTTACAGGTGTCTCCGACTCCGACTTACATTACACAGTCCTCAGCCACTTGTAGTAAGGAACTGAAAAGATAGTTTAAGAACTAAATTCAAAGGTAAAACGCAGTGCAAGACTACACAATTCGATTTAACCCAGCAGGCTGACTCAGAAACCTGCACCAGCAGGGGAATATTTTGAGAACAGTAACGTGAAGCCGAAATTCAAAGTTAACAACTGGTAAAATTAACAACGAGCGCTCACAATAGCGAAACTACGCTCTGACTAAATACATTTTAAATACACTTTCATTCACCATAACTGATTTATAGACTGGCGAGGACACGCGAGGGAAATAATAAAAGACAGAAAAGGCTAACAAATTAAAATAACTATTAATAAAAATAATAGAACACTACATCATTACCCGCCAAATTTTAAGTATCATCTATAAAAGATCTTTAACAATCTTGATAAAGATAATTAAATTCTAATCCTAAACCTGAGTTAACCTTCACAAATTTTAAATCTTAAGATTAATTAAATGTTTTTAATAGACGAACTCTCTCAGCTTTCATTACATACGCAGCATTCTTCTTTTCTCTCTTGTCTCCTTCCTTGTCTTTCTTGGAAAGAAAATAATTCAGAAGAAGTCTAATACATTTAACCTATTCACTTATCTTTCACTTACGCTTGTATTAGCTTAAAGCCTGTTCTCGTAGGGCTGTAGTAGCTATCGTTATTCTTTGAACTTCTGGAACCGAGTACAATAGAAAGTGGTTGTACAGCTGTTCCAAAAAAATAATGACTGATGTTCTCCCATCGAATGTCACTGCGTATTTCATGGAAGCCCACACTGTATCCACTAAACCAAACCTTCCATTGGGTTTACTGCAGCCGGTAAGATCTGCGATGTTTGTGGGGACAACAAGAAGGTGGGCTGGTTTTGAGCCTATGGTCCGGATTTAATCGAACGCCAATGTGAGATCCAGTCTTCTTTCCTAACATACACTGTAACCAGATATACTTAAAGTTCTATGATGCGAATTCTCGCACAGACTCGAAGATGAATACAACAGGCTGTAAAAGACATTTTTTTATTGAATACTGTAGTTTACAGAGGGTACGGACTACAAAGTCCCCAACTGTTGTGGTGAGGAACTAAACAGATAATATAACAACTAAATTCAATGGTAATTAGTAGTTCAAGACTACACAAATCGATTAAACCTAGCAGTTTGACTCAGAAACCTATACCAGCGATATATTTCCCAAGTGCACATCTGTGTAGCCACCGAGGGAGTGGCTTCTAGGATGAACCAATGAACATCCAGTAATATTTCTGTCATGTCGCATGACCTTTCGTGTGCTTTAAGATTTAAGCAAGATGGTTGAAAATATTCTGCCACGCAATTTCCTGTACAAAATAATTAAAGCATCGTCGATTGCTTCTGAAACTTTTCATTGCGAAGTTAAATCAATTATAGGAAATTATGAAGATTTCACTACCTGGTTGAAATAAAGACAAACACATGTTGGATACTTCGCAAAAATATCGACGTGAAATATTACTTACTATGTGGTAAATAAGATGAAGAAAGAAATATGTGATAAACATCTGAGCCCAAATGCCCAAATGCATAAACTTTGCGTGTGAGAAAAATATTTACACCAATTACATATGTAAATAAAAGTCAGCACTTTTTATTGCAGTCTATATGTTCTATAATAATAGCCAATGCAGAATTTTATTCAAAGTGAACTTTACTAATTTGCATTCGTATACATTTAGTGTGCTAAATTTTACATTTAATAACTCTTAAATGTACTGTCTACACAAGAAATACTCATCAAACAGAGTGAATTTATCGTATTCACAACAAGTATATTCAATTTATTCACATATAATTTTTAATGTTAAACAATGGATGTAATCAGATCATATGTACTCTGAATCTTACACTTTAAAATCAAAAGAATGTAAGCACTGAAATAAGTAAACATTAGATTCATTGTAACACTTTCAGTCATTCTCAGCTCAATTAAAAAATATATATATACACTTGAATTCTTTTAATCTACATAATATGCCGTGAACATCAATTCTAATATTAATGCGTGATAAAAATCGCGAAAGTGAAATGTCAGCGATTAATCAAACTCAGAAAACGAAAGCACTACGAGATTTTCTACTATTACGCCATATATTTATAACTACGAAACAAGTGCAAATTAAAAACGTAAACAACATACGCTTACATGCACGAAGATTTAGCGTCACAAGAGCAACAGCAGCTCATTGGTCCAGTTTCGAAACCCCTCCTTCAGTGGCTACGCTCATGTGCACTTATGAATATACATACAGGCGAGATAATACTTTCGGCGGGAAGAATGCGAAGCCGAGATTCAAAGCTAACAGCTGGTAGAATTAACAGTGAGCTCTCTCCGAAACCACGAGCTGACTAAATTTTCACTTCTTCACTTTAAAATACACTCTTATTCACCCTAAGTTCACTCATATTGGCGAGGAAATGCGAAATAAATAAAAGACAGGAAAGTTAACAGATTAAAATAACTATAAATAAAAATAATGATCAAGTCACAAGATTATCTATAAAAGATACCTTTTGAACATCTCCAAATATTTGCTACTCTTTAATGAGTGAAATATATTTGGATTCAAGTTAATATCAGGCCACAAGCAATTATTCAGGGACAAATTCCCTATTTCATGTTAGCTCGCATCAAATACAATACGCATTTTCGTAGTAATATTTCTTCTCTATACGACGCCTTGGTTTCTCATATATGTCACATAATATGTGCGCGCATTTTTAATATGTTCATGTGTTTTGCATTTTGTACACTGCGAAAAAAAAAAAAAAAAAAAAGGAGGGGGGGGACAGTTCTATATCTCTCGTTTTACTGGGCCATTTGACAAAATTCAAATTGCGTTTTTCATGTCTCGAAAGCGCGACTTAGGATGTGTATTAGATTTATATATAGCACTATTCTAACATAGGTATTTTAACACGAAATCGAACTTTTTCTGAAATAATATACAAATTTTTTTACATATTTCGATTCTACGACTCAAATTATGCCAAACTGCCAAGTTTTATAACAATCGCACGAGTAGTTTTTAAAAATTAGCTTTCAAAATTTTAGTTCCTCAATGTTAAATGAATTTGGCATATATTTATTAATATCTCTTTTTTTATTAAACTTTTTTTATTCTCCCTTTCACATTTCGAAATTTAGGTTCATTCCAAATAAAATTTGGACACTTTTTTTGTTTTATTTTTAAATAATTTTTATAAATTTTTCGAAAAAATTTTTTAATTATAACCTATAAAATTTTTACCATCATCTTAAAGTAGGTGTAGTTCTAAGCATACCTGCAAAAAATTAGAGTTTTTTATTCAAAATTATCTAAGGTATACACGAATTTACATATTTTCTCGTATTGAAATTTGGCATCTTTTTTTTTTGAGCGATAATAACGCCAAATGTGGTTTATGGTTTTTTGTTGCAGTGAATTGTGTCACAGCTATTTTTAACCTTAAATTTCAAATAAATTTTTACGGAGAATTAATTATGAATTTTTTTCTTCAGTGACGCGTAATAAATGTTTATTAATACTATATGAAAAGCTATTTTTTTAAAATTTTATACTATATGAACTAATTTTTATACTAATTTTTTACTATATGAACTAATTTTTATACTAATTTTTTACTATATGAACTAATTTTTATACTAATTTTTTACTATATGAACTTTATTTTTTTAGATGATATTAGTCAAATCTTTAACTTTTTTTTTAATTTCCTTCTTTCTACCTTTTTTTTTAATATTGTAAGAGTAAATTTTTACTTTCGCCGAGTTATCGTCTGCTACTTTACTTTAACTTCATTTAAATTGAATTGTCTAAAACTGAGAAAAGTTCGTTTGATGTTTATTTTCACAATGTTTATAAGCAAACAGGACGTTGACAGTTTCGGTCATGTCCCAGCTTTAAAAATTATATATATAAATATAAATTTTTACATTGATTTTCTTCTAAAGAATGTTTTAAGTAGCTAATTTTCTCTCGTGTTATAGATTGTGTAAGAAACATGATCTTTAACATGATTTAGATAGTTTGTAACCGATATAATAATCGGGTTACTCAGTGGTACAGAATAAACACTGCTGGACTGTTTTATTTCTATGCCATTTAGCAAAAAATCTTTTAATTAAAATATTTATCCTTTGGATTTTAAACTTCATTTATAGTTAAAATGCTTAGAAAATGAAAAGCTGTCTTCAACTGAAACGCAGTTGATGTAATTAATATTAAAAAAAATGACAAGAATGCAAAATTTATGAAAGTGTAACAAAAATCTTAGTTTCCTTGTGGTGAGCACTGAAAATAAATGTAGAAGGAAAGAATAAAATTAGAGAGAAAAGTAAGCAAACATTTGAAGGGGAATTTGGCTGTCATAAATAACAACGTGTTTCGAAAAGTTGGATGCTTTTTAATATACTTTCAGAATACTTCAAGGAATTTGGGTGTTCAAAGAGAAAACACTTGGACGCGTACACCACCAAACACCATCAATTGAGCTTATGCTAATGGAAAAGACAAAAACGATATCTTTGCAGATTAAAGTGAAGAGCGATTGGTTTTCGACTATATGTTTGTATAAATTTAAATTACGTTATAGAACATCATATCATCATAAACGGAGAATCCCATGATTTCTTAGTCCAATTATTTGAATATTCAGGAATTTATCCAGTGATGTATGTGGATGTCATCGAAAGACGTTTTCCTTCTTGATGAAACCAGTCTTTCCTTTCATCTCATGCTTTCAAAATGCTTAGCCTCGAAACACTGATAAAGGCTCTGACCAAATACTGATGAAATGGATTGAATTGGATTATTGAGTTAAGGCAAAGCAGGGCTATCTGCCTAAAAGAGGAACGCCTTCGTGAAGAACTTTCTAAGGGAAACCAGCTAGCATACAAGTTACAATGAGAAAACCACGAAAACGCCCATGCAAGCAGCCCGTTTACCGGGATTCGAACCCCGGAGTGAACTACCAGCGTTCAGCGACTTTACCGCTCGGCCGTTTGTGGGCCTTTATGAAATGGAAGGCGAGAACTTTATTTAAAATGAATGTCAGAAATACCAAGATGTTTCGAAAAGTTGGATGTTTTTTAATATACTTGCAGAATGCCTGAAGAAAAAGAGCAAGCCATTAAGAAGGAAAAAAAAAAAAATTGCACAAAATTTAGTTATTTTTTTTAAATTTAAAACTTTTTAATCTTATGATATTTGATTCTTGCGATTTCAAAAATAAAATATTTGACTAAAATATGAATAACATTTTAAGAAACTAAATGTAGGATGACAAAATTGTGTAAAGAAATGAGCACAATGTTAAAGCTGTTTAAAGCAATATATGTAAGTTATCCTAAGTTAAAATGTCGGTTATACATCTTTCTCATTTATATATTTTTTCTGAACGGAACATTGAAAGGCGTGTTAACTGTGCTTTACTGTATTTTCTCTTTTAATATATCAGTTTTCAGATACACCGTAGGCTGAGACACAAAGCATTCTTCTGAAAGAACCGCAATTCAAATAAATAAAATAAAATCCTGGAAAATTTATATTAATAAATATATTTAAAATGCTCAGTTCGAATGAATAAATAAAAAATTTTAAAACAATTATCTGAAGAGACAATGCGGCACAACCAATTTTAAAAAAGTCTAAAAATTTAAAAATTACCTAAAATAATAACAATGACAAAAAAAAATTATAAAGAAAACTACTTGAAAAAAAAAATAAATAAACGATGCACCTTTTATTTAAACCACGCAGTTCGAATGGTAAATAGAAGTTTTTAAAACAGTTATTCGAAAGAAACCATGCAACTTAAACAATTAAAATGAAATTCGAAAAAGAAAATGTTACTTAAAAAAATAACAATTATAATTAAAAGTATAATATCAAGAACATTATTTGGAAAAAAAGACGATTGTGGCTTTTTTTTTTTTTTTTTTTTTTTTTGCTAATGGGAAAGGAAAATAGGTTGCTATATATTAAGAAGTTCGCCAAGTGAACTATTCTTGGCACAAACTAAAAAAAAAAAAAAAAAAAAAAAAAAAAAAAGCAACATAAATTTGTGAATTTCTCCGTAAATTTCGCATCAAATTTTACAAAATTTCATATTTAGGCATAATTTGAGTCGTAGAATCGAAATATGGAAAACAATTGGTATGTTATTTCAGAAAAAGTCCGATTTCGTGTCAAAATAACTATGTTAGAATAGAGCTATATATAAATCTAATATATATCCTAAGTCGCGCTTTTGAGACATGAAGAACGCAATTTGAATTTCGTCAATCGGCCCAGTAGAACGGGAGATATAGAACTGTCTCCCCTTTTTTTTTCGCAGTGTATCTCTGGTACAGCATCAATTGCGACACAATTGCGACAGATTGCTCGCACAACAATCTGTAAATATTTCATATGTTATATAATTTATATCTCATTCTTCTAGATGTAATTACTCCTACTATGTACATTGTACCATGCTTTTATCTGTAATACTACTTATATATTATATTAATTGTGTTCTCTAGATAATGGTGGGCGTGGGGCTGTACTGATTAATCGCTATGGTAAAGGGACAGTGCCCAAGTCCCCCGGTCACTTATCAGTTTATACAACTCCTGATGTGGAATATAAAAGACTGACTTCTTTACAGTTTCGAAGTATCTAACACTCTTTCTATTGTCCCTTGATCTAGATACTCATTTAAAATTTCTCCGTATTTTAAGGATGATGCATTATTACGCTGCATTTTTCTTGCTAATCATTTTGCGACACCACAGTTGTCATTTAACTGTTTCCAATTCTTCTCCCAGCGCAAACTAACAACATAACAACCGTCTTTATACATATGTAAAGAATTTTAACGAAACTGTGGTATTTTTTTTGGTTTAATATAACATGAAAATCTTAAGATGTGAAGCTTTGCGGCAGAAGTAAGAATACAGGAGCATTACTATTTAACATTGATTAAATGGCCGTCTCGCTAAATTGGCGATGTAACTGGCCAAACAAACTGGCGAAGGTTTTGGTAACTAATTTTGGTCGCCAGCGATGGCGAGAAATCGCCAAAAATTGCAAAACTTGGCGATCAGTTGGCGACATTTTGGTTCGATCCATGTATAACTGTAATTGGTGTCGTGATTCAACAAATGTAATTAATTTAGATATGTAATTGATGATATTGGGCCCTGATATGCCTTCCAGTGATTTCGAGAAGTGCTAGAGATTTCTAGGCGGTCGGTGAAAACTATAAGACCGGAAAGAGCGTAAGTTCCTGAGTTGTTTAGTTCAGCGTGAGTTCGGAGTATTGAGATACCCCCGTGTTTAGATTCACTCTTTGGTTGCGCTTTACATATCGTTGTGTTCGACGTTCTTAGTAGTTTGCACTGTAAGTACTCATTGTACTCTGTGATACTATGAACAGCTGTACAAGTATTTTTGTGGGAAGGTCCAGTAACTGTTAAATATTTCCTTTGGTAAAATAAATTTTATCAAGCTATCATCGGTTCCCTGTGCGTTCAATCTATTATGAACCCGTATATGTGCAACAATATTTTATTTTGCTTTTTTCAATGGATACTGGTAGCACAAGTATTGATAGACTGCGAAAAAAAAAAAAAGAAAAGAAAAGAAAACAGTTTTATATCTCCTGTTCTAGTAGGCCAATTGACGAAATTCAACTTGCGTTTTTCATGTCAAAATACCTATGTTAGAAAAGATATTTATAAATCTAATGCATATCCTACGTCGTGCTTTCGAGATTGAAAAACGCAATTTGAATTTCTTCAATCGGCCTTGTAGAACGGGAGATATCGAACTTCTCTCATTTCCCCCCCACCCGCATTTTTCTAAGATCAGTGCCGTCATCTTCATTTTTCATTCATCTTCCTTTTAAGCGTTGGGTAATACGAAATATGTTACATCTTAACCCATAATTAATGTTCATGAAACTTTCTGCTTTGCTATTCACGTTCAGTATTTCTAATAATTAACTACAGAAATAAAATTTAAAAAAGGACGAAAATCTGGGTTCAGGATCTCGAACCAGGAGATTTGTCATATGTTTTTGCTGAGCTTGCAGTTTACTAATCTACTTGAACTTACACTTGCTAATGCAATTTGTTTTTAGTCTTTTTAATTTATTAATCGCTTTCTTTATACTGAAGCAAATTAAATTCAAAAATAAAATCACAAAATTTTTAAGAACATATATTTGTAGAACATAAAGTGCTTAGTACTGCTACGCTTTTTTTTTTTTTTTTTTCTGTTTAGTTTGCAAGCTTTTTAGTTCACCATATCAGTATCAAATTTTCTTAGTAGGATGACTTATACAACTTTTTTGTCCTTTTTACTATTAACACTTTGTCTTTTTAACTTTAGGTGTTAAACGTAACTTTCTTCACGCTTGCGCTCCGATAAATTCAACAGCAAATTTACATAATATTTAAAAACAGAGTATCTTATTTTTAGAGAATTATTGAAAGAATGTTAAGTAATACCGTATATATATAAATATATATGTTCGCTTTATTATTTCTTTAAAAATAATCAGTGGCGATAATATTTGGCTGAAACATCATTTATTTGTAAAGTTATGCTGACAAAAGTTTGAGGATTCAGACTAATAGCGCGCCTCTGATGCTGAAAATAAATAAATAAATAAAAAAGAGCTTGAAGACAATGTTTCAGGATTTATGAATATTGGACGGACTACGTCATGCAAACACAAAAATTTCCATGCATTCATTTGCCCGGATCTACCTAATATCTGTTATACATCCGCGTTTTTTATACTAAGGTGAAATCAAGACTATTTGCATAGAAGATCTGTCTCTGAAACGTAGCCCAGGTAAGCTAAATAGAAAGTTTAATGTTAAAAAAATATTTGAGATATAACTTAAAATTTGAAAAACCTATTTGTAAATTTAGAAGGCATTTTTGGAGCTTCTAATCGATTTCAATTGAAAACGGAAATAAAGAGAAAAACTGTGGGATTTGAAATTTAATTTTCCTTGCGGATATAAGGAGAGGAAATTTCACTTCCTCTTTTTTCTATACGCTCCCTCGATTTCAATATTTAAGAAGAAATTTCCTTCCCTCTGAAATATTAATTAATTCAATGAAAATAACTATGAAATGATAAAAGAATACAATTAAAATTTACATCATAAAAATGTAGCCTTTCTTTCTACTAATGCATTTCCCGAGAATATCTTCTAACTATTGTTCATGTCTGCTAGTTTGAATCTTAAACCAGAAATTTATTTTTACAATCTCCCGAATGACACGTTGCTTAGCTTGCATCTTTTGAGAACTCTTTGACCCATACATCGGTGCGTTACGTCACCGCTCTTAATCAACAAACGGACTGATGCAAAATATCTTCCTGGCCGATGACGTCATCTTCTCAGCGGGTGCCATCTACCGGCAGCGTTCGACATAACTTCCCCATCCCAGCGATTTGCAATCAGTCGCTAGATGCTCTTGTGGTTCACTCTTTTGATCCAGTGGTTGTTCATCTCTATTTATCGCTCATCTTGACAGTTTTCACTCTTCGCTTCTTTCGCATTCTTTCTTTGCTGGAGAAGTCGGAATGTATGTTCTACAACTATTGCCAAATTTCTCGAAATAAGATCTTTATTGCCGTTGAGATTTGTTCATCATCCACTTCTGGGATTTTATCCTGTTGGAATTCGTTGGATTAAATACACCCCAAAGGTAAAATTTATGTTATTTTAATTTCGTATATTAATTCCATTGTAATTATGCCTAAATTAGTATTAATAACAATAAAATAATTTTTGTATTTCCTCATTTTTCAGAATGTAAACAGTTTATTAAAATTCAAAAATGGAAAACTGCTTCTCTGCTGCGGGTTATGGCTTGCGCATGCGTTAGTGATATGATTGTGTTCTCTTTTTTTTTCTCTTCGGGAAACGGACCCGTTTTTGTTGCTTTAGATTTCTCTAAATAATTCTTTTAGAGGTGTAGTGTTTTATTTATTTTACTCTCCATTTCATTTTCAGTCTAAAGAACATATCTAATTATTATTTGTTAGTTTTCCATTTTTCTCCGTCTCCGAAATAGAATCAGAAATCACAGGTGACTGTAATTCATTTTTATAGAGAATTATATTTTTTACCCTAGAAGAAGATTCAGTTTTCTTCAGCACTGGCGTGTTAAAATGTTACTCGCTAAGTTGAAAATCTAGCTATAGAACTTCTGAAAAGATGCTTAATGGTCTCTATGTTTCATCTAAATTCTTTTTTTTTTTTTTTTTTCTTGAAAAGTATCGTAAAAATTATTTGGTTATCCCAAAGTTATAACCATAATTCTTCTTTATGTCCTAGAGTTTATTATCGATTATTCATGATGAGACGAAATAGTGCCCCGTTACTGAAAGTAGCACCATTATCTTTTATATGGTCAAATGAATGTCTGCTCTGTTATATCGATAACAACGCCTTTACAACTTTAGCAGAGGAATATAACAGATAGGACTTGCATTTTCCCAAACTGAAAATAAAGATTGAATGTAGCAATTGAGTTAACAAATAAAGTATGCTATGTAATTTATGTGGGTGGTTTGTTTGTAGAGTGATTTACTCGTTTTCTGGCGCGTCTTTAAAATTTGTTAATGACAGATGGCACTAAGAATTCTGCCTTTTATGATAAAATCTGACTACGAACTCTTTACATTTTTTTTTTTTTTTTTTTTTCAGGTGAAGACTGAAGAACACTACTTGCAAATAAAAATTGGGTGTGTTATGTGATAAATGTGGCTTTATAAACCCGATTTTCGGTTTTATATCATAATCTTCCTTTCATACTTGTTTTAATTGTAATTAATATTTTTCGATTAAAATATCATTGAAAGGGACAAAATATATTGTGTGCTTGGAATTTTCAGGAGAGTTAGCAAAAAGATTTAAAATTTTACATCGGAGGTTTACAATATATTTGACGTTACAAATGACTTTTACTTATTATAGTAATAACATAAATGTTAATAATGTTATTAAGAAATGCGTGTATTGTATTTAAAGTGTTCAATTTGCTAGAAAGTATGGTAGTGTAGTGTGAGGAACAAATTCAAAATTTTATACCCCTTTAAATCGCAACACTTGCAGAATCTGAAATAAAAATAGCGCGTTTGATTAAATAATTAAACAGCGATTTAGTAATATAACATAACATAAATATGCCCCTTCGCAATAAAATATGTAACAAAAAAAATAGGTGCAGATATTTCTGAGTTTGAAAAAATCTGAAGTTTAACAAATTTAAAAGCCTTTTATTAATTTATAAATCCATATGCATACATTATAGACTGTATGCAATTGCATGATTTTTTCTAGTTTCCGACATTTACTGTATTTATGAAACTAAATTTACGTAGACTATATATATTTTTAGTATTTTCTGATTATTCTCACCTCCAATTTCAACTTTCGGTAAAATTAAAATTGCCTGTTTTTCCCGTATTTTCGAATATACGCATGACAATATATAATAAACGCATGCGCCTACCACATACATGTTTGAGTGCACGCGAATTTACACGCTTTATACTTTTGCTAAACGGTACCCGTAATATTAGCTAGCAAGCTTTAGTTATAAGCAAACAGAATGCTGCAAAGCATTTCAAACCTCACAAGAAAAATTCCAAGCCCTGCATTGAAAAGAATATCTGAGAGTTATTAGGTGATTTTGGCCCACCAGCGGTAAAAGCCGCTGAACACTGGTAGTTCGGTCCGGGATCCGGCGAACGGGCTGGCTTCATGAGTGTTTTCGCGGTTTACCCCATGTGTGACGTGGATACGAGCCAGTTTCCCTTCAAACGTCCTCCACGAGACATCCCTCCCTTTCCGAGTAGGGCCTAAGGGCAGAGCACATAATAAGCAACTAAAATAAAAGTCATATGAATTCTGACGTATGGTATTTTTACTTGGAGAACAATTTCATCCTCACGGAGAAAAAGAGTTGCAAGTTTTACAAAATGAAATTCGAAGTCAGATTGTCAACTGGCTGTGGTTTTTAGCAATGCTCAGATCCATAAAGATTTATTGATAGACTCAGTGTATTACTCGGTGTATTGATAGACCCAGTATTTTAACTTGTTCCTGCTAATTTTTCAAACAAAAGTAGGCATTTCAACTTGTAAAAGTATTAGAAACTTAACAAATTATAATCCCTAAACTGTCCAAAACTTCAAAAGATCTAAATCGATCCTTCATAACTCCAACTCTTAGGCGTCCATTTTTGATACCCTCTCTCTAGTTTTTCACACTTTTACATTTGGATCTTTGAAGAAATGTAGACATCAAAGTCATAGAATTTCGCTCGGGCGGTATTTTGCGCATCTTCTATTCATTTTCTCCCCCTTCTCTTAAAAACGATATTTCAAAACAATGCCAGCTAACAGCCTCCAGTTTCTAAGAAATTGTGAGTAATGTAATGCTTTCGATTTGATTCTAAACAGTATCCGTCATTTGTAAAAATATTAATATTTATTATATAAATTTTTATTCCCCCCCTCATAACTTTTTATATAAAAGGCTTCGTTTTATTATTATTTATGAACGGGTAGTACCTGTGACCTGTATACCAAAAGTTTTTTGTCAATTCACAATGTAGCCAATAAGTAGGGACTTTTCTTTTATGTATAATTAATCAGAAAGTGCCTATTTTTCTATAAAAAGTTATTACTTCCTGATACATTTTCAAAGAGATTTGGATAGGTGATATTATCTATTTCCACATCTGTATCTTCCTTTCGCGTCGTGCTTATGAGAATCGAATCGAGCTTTAAAAGAGAAAAGACAGAAACTGAATTATGGCAGGGTGATTTGTACGTTACATATACACAGTTGTAGGATCATTAGGCATTTTTGAACGAGGAGACGTGAAAAATGAACAATGCTCTCGCCAGGACTCGAACCTGGACCTCTCGAGTACGCGCCGAGTGTGCTACCGTTATCCCACGAAGGTATGGTTGAAGAAGGGAGAAAATATCTTATATCAGTAACTTCTCAATCCTCGCAGTCTCGTAATGTTTCACTCATGTGCGATGGTGTTATTTCATGTAAATGTGCTAAGCAACAACTATTTAACACTAGATATACGGACCCATCAATTTGATGGATTTCAGACTTCATGAGCAAAAATTACGAAAACCGTTATTTTTATAGTTTCGTAATTTATGCTGACAAATTATCGATGTAATGAGAGGTATATATATGTATATATACTCAAATTTATTTTCCCTTCAGGCCTTTAATTTCAGAGTTCTGTATTATGTATACCAACCTATCTTAACAGATATCCGCCAAAATAACGGGTAAACTAGTTTCGTAGTTAATCATAATAAACCGGGTGTTTTTTTATGAAATTATTTTTCTTGTGACAAATGTAAATGTAGTTAAAACGTAGATGCTAAATAAAAGTCATAATTCAACGGAAATATCTCTCGATAATTTCGAACCCAGTATCAACGCACCGCACTTTCCCAGAGCAAGGGATATTTCGCGTGCGATTATCTATTAATCGCACGTGCCTAAAGCGTAAACATAAAGGGTTAGGCTCAGAGCTAAGGATCGATCTGCAATCGCTGAGTCCAAGTCAGTGTGTCAAGACGTTTTAGAAAATGTTTCAGTTAAAGCGAGAAGAGAAGATAGAGAAGAAAGTAATAAATTATTATGAGTACTAGCAATATCATTATAGTTTGGGAAAAAAGTAATAATTTTACTTTATTCTGACAAAATATCCTTCTTTATTCATAATGAGTAATTTAAGAAGACATACTGAATTACTAAAGAAAATAATTAGTATCAGCGAAGTTTGCTCTGGTACAAGCTCTGATAAATCTGTTAAAACTAAAAATACCGTAACTTTTATTACACGATGTAAACAACTATATAGTTATCAAATAGGCAGTAGTTTCAGTGTTAATATTGTAATGTTTTTAAATTAAATTAACCCTTTTTAAGAAAATACGTGGTTTTCTATACCCTTCAATTTGACGGGTGTAAGTAATTATTGAGTTACAAAACTGCCCATAAACCTAATGTTAATCAGTTAAAACTTGTTATTTGAAGTTGAAATAATTTTAAACTTGAAACACGAATATTACAAAAAGTTAGCCGTGATATCTGATGGAATTGAACCCGAGACCTCACCTGGGCTAATTATAGGTATGTTGACCAACACATCACATGAACATATTATATTTCCCTCACTTTGAGGGCGGATGAATGAACAAGAGACGAGAACCAATTTCCCAAATCAAGGTTAGTAAAGAATTGTTCTCTGTTACATTTTATATATGGCATAATCGTTACCCAAAAAATGTCAGAAATTCCGAAAACCCAACTGCAGTCAAACTCCAGGATTTCCATTTGCAAAGTGACTGTGCTGCCCTGATCGCTATAGTATTTAGCGACACTGGTTGCCATATCGTTGAACACGAGTTCGAATCCTGGAGCACCTGGATGTTTGTAACTGGTATAATATCTGGGCAGCATGGAGGCACTTAAACAGTGGCGAGCCGAAAGTCCTACCGAGAGGTTTGATGGTAGGGAGAAAAGCGGGAGACTCTCGGATCTGTCTTCCAGAATATACTTTATCAAACGTGGAACTGATCTGTAATGAAATTGTAACGTTCCGCCCCTTCAGCCTGACCTGTCCTTCGAGCTGATCCTGTTGGCAGAATTTATAGGAAGAATACCTTTAATTCCTTACAAATTTAATTAAAATAGAGAGAGAAAAAAATCTCCAATAAATGCATTATATTGGATTTTAACGAAAGCAAACGAGTTATATCGTTGCTCAAATATCGTTTGCTCAAACAGTTCACGTTGCCGTGTTTAATCATATTTTGTCAAACGATTTTCGGCATTTGAAACAAAGAGACTTGCTTTTGAACATTGTGTTGTGAAATTTGTAAAAAAAATATCGTTATCAGTTGGTACAAGCTGTCTGAAATGGAACTATAACGCTAGCAGATTAGAAACCATCATTTGCTTCCAGTTCTGTTGAAAAAAGTCAGTTACAGAATGTCACCATGTATACAGCTTTAGGTACTAATGTTGTATCATATGACATTTGTGAAGGTTTAGTACCGAAAGTTCAAAAACAAGGACTATGACATTCAAGAAGCAGAGAGCTCTGGCCGCCTACTGATGTTGATGAGGCCCGCCTGCTAGAACTTGTGGAAGGAGATCAGCATGCCACCACTCGAGAGCTTGCTAAGGAGTTAGATTGTTAGTGCCATTTGTGCCGTATTCATTAGTCGCGCTATGCATCGCATGAACTTGACGTACAAGCTCAAACGCTGGGTGCCGCATGAACTGACTCAAGGAGATAAGGACAGACGTGTTCAGGCCTGCACTAATCTACTCGAACATCAAAGCAAAGACAAAATTCTGGACCAGATCGTTTACTTGTGATGAAAAATGGATTTACTGCAACAACACAGGCCGAAAAGGGGTTTGTTTGCGCCTCGTGAGTCCGTCGGCAGCGTCGTAAAGCGCAATTTGACTAACGAAAAGATCATGCTTTGTATCTGGTGAGATTGCTGAGTATTATCCACAAAGAGTATCTGGAAAAATGTAAAACCCTTGATTGTAAGGTGTACAGCGAGTTGTTAGTCCGTGTCATCTATTTCCCGCAATAGAAATACTAAAAATCAAGTAAAACTTTTGATTGAAAAGTTGAACCAATCAAGCTGATTGAACGACGGTTTCATATTTGCTCTTTAAATTCATAAAAGTTTTAATTTATGGACGAATGACTAATTGAAACTTGGAATTCATATGTGATTTATGCAACTTATTAGAAACTAACAGAAATTAGATGTATTATATTTTTTTATTTCTACTATTTCTTTCTAATTTCTAACCGTTCAGTTTGTTGTACTAATTTAATAATTTGGGTGATAGTGGGAATTTGATAAAATAGAATGGTTTTAAAGTAGTTTGTGCGAATTGGTTCACCTAGTTGACATGGTGCTGGCGGCTGTAAGAGCAAGATTTTATAATAACAAGGTTTCCAAAAATTCTTTCAATACGCATATTAGCGCTTGCTAAAAGACCAGGAAAGACGCACAAATGCCATCTGGAGCGGTATTGGAAAGTTAAACTACATAACCATTCCTTGCTCCATGTTTAATACAATTCGTATGATTCAAGAGTTAGATAAGGTATTTGAACATTTTGCTTGTCCTTAGAACTGTATACTTATGGAATTAACATTTGAGAAGTGGTTCCCGGATTTCTTTAAGATAAAACATGGAGTTGTGTTCATTTTACAGCCATAACGAGTTTTCCACATGACAAACAATCATTTCCTCCACGGTATTTTTTGAGCATTTTCCCGCATTAGGAAGGCTTTAGGAATCGGTTACCGTTTAGCAACTATCAAAAGCAACCTTGACTGACACCGATTAGTTTTATTGCCACCAATTAGGTGCTGTCATTCGTCCACTTTTGACGACTAACACATCTCTTCGTAACGTGTCTGGACTAGTATATGGGTATAGGAGAGAGTTATGCATTTTCGGAAAAGATATTTCTGTATGAATAACGTGACTTAAGTGCTTTATTGGGTGGGCTGAATTTTTTCTGAAATTCGACAGATGATGTTTTTTTCAGTTTTTATTTTTTCATTTTATAGTTTATCTATAAATGTTTTGCATTTTGACAAGTAGATGGGATGCATTTTCGTATCTTTTAATGTTAAAAATGTTATGTGTTTTTTGTTTTAGACAGTGTTTTTTGTCTCTTTCAAAATTAAAAAATCATACAGATACGGAATCGACATCAAACGCAAATAAAGTCGAAGAATTCAGTTCAAAACTTTTTTATAACCGAAATGTGTCAGCTGTTAAAAGTATGTTATAAGATGATAAATGATAGGAATATGTTGGAGCTAATATCTTGAAACAAATCAATTAAATTTTTTACACTTTATGTTACTGCGAAATTAGACCTTGCAAGAAACAAAAAAAGATAAATAAAGGCTTGAAATCAAATCTTCAACTGTACGGAAATTTGCACTTTGGGATTATTCTTTTTTTTTTCCAAAAGATTAGATAGGTATATGAATCGAATTTTATAGAAAAGAAAGGTAAAAGTTAATAAATTCTAATATTTTAAAAGCTAATAAATTAGGTGATGAAGAATCAAGTATTAAAATAACTAATATTTCAGAAAATTACTCTTCTGTATGAGTAATTTTCAGAAATAAAAAAGTTGGTACATGTTGACATGACACACCTAATGTCTATGTTTGAAAAGTTAAACGAGAGACCTCCTGATTTTCAGTTTTTAACTGAAGAAAATTTAATGCCATTGTAATTTAGACGATAAAAGGGAGCATCGTGTATCTTATCACTAAAATATCCAAATCTTAATTATAAATGCTGGATAAATTTCATCAAAAACGCGTAATTTTAAAAATCTTTTAACTCAGTAATTTTGAGGATTAAATCAGATTACTACAAACTTTTATAAGTTATAATAGTTAATATATTAAATAAAGTTATTAGTTGAAGTTATAATATTTAGTTAAATCGATTTTAGTTGCACTGAGGATAGGTTTAATGCTGAAGGTTGCTGTATTTTCTGGTGCAAAAATGCTTTACTTCAAAAATAAATTTTCATTTGGAATCTTCACTTGCTCAAATAAATCAGCCAAACATAACTATTCTATAAAAGCAAGAAAAATTACGTTATGAATATGTAAAAATTCATGAAATTTCTTTTATTTATTATATTACTATTTTTGTGCATTTTTAAAAAGATTTTGTAAAGAAAATCAGAAAAATACTTCTTCATTTTTTGCATTTATAACTCAAGCCAGAATTTTTATTATTTTATTGGAAATAAAAACTCTTACGACGAATTACTTAATTAGCTATCGTATTAAGATTTAAGCTAACTAACTTAAGATTTATTGACTATATAAATTTACGTATTTACGTATGTAGTTAATTTGTGTTAGGCATAAGATCGAATATTTATCCTTTTGCCCGAGATTTAAAAAAAAAAAAAAAAAAAAAAAAAAAAAAAAAAATAGACATAACTCTGACAACAACAATTAGCAAATTTACGTACAGAAATTTTTTTTCAGCAGTACTTATATTCACGATTTATAACTGAAATTATTAGATTACTTGGCAAAACTCTTCAAATCTTAACTTAACATTTTTTTAATTTTAAATTTCCACTTAAAAAATTACTTGTATTTTGGAATTTCTGTAAAAAAAGAAATAATATTTTACAATTTTAGGTACGTCATGAACATTTTCTGAAATAAATAAAGAAGGAAAAGCGTAATTAAAGTAGTTGGTCGTGTTTTATTTACTTAAACCATTTTTAGATCTTTGTTTCGTAGCTATTACAAAGTAGTTGAATTATTTTCAGAATTCTTATCTAATCGCACCTTTGTTTGCGGAAGATGTAGTAACAGACAACAAATAGTCACGTTGTGTAATAGCATGTATAATGAAAGATAGAATAGAGTAGATTAACTATATCAGTTCAAATTTTATTAGGTAAAGAAGTGTAATAATGAAGTAATTTGTAATCACTGTTTTGGAAATAAGTGATAATAAATGAATGGAAGCACAGCAAAAAGATAACGGAATGTGCATCACGACATATATCCGTTTTGATATCTTTAGAAAGATTATATTTTACTTTTTGTATCCTTATTATAATCTAAAGACCGTATTTTTCCATTTAAAGACGCATCTTTTTTCCGTATGTAAATAAAAATTGTTAAAAATGGTGCGTCTGTTAAAATGTATTAATTCTTAGAATCTAAGATGTTTTCAAATTTTCAATTATTTTGAAATCATTAATTTTTACAAATCGGTAATTTAAATCATAAATGATTGTTGTTAATAAACTGCAGAAAAAAAACGTTCTACTGGTCTGATTGAGAAAATTCAAATTGCCTTTTTCATGTCTCGAAAGCGCGACTTAAGATAATATATGTATAAGATTTATATATAGCTTTGTTCTAATATAGGTATTTTGATACAAAATCGGACTTCTTCTGAAATGACATGCCAATTTCTTTCCATATTTCGATTCTACGATTCAAATTATTCCAAACTACCAAGTTTTGCAAAACTCGCACAAGTAGTTTTTAAAAAATTAGCTCTAAAAATTTTAGCTCCTCAATGTTAACTGGAATTTGATATATATTATTAATATCTTCTTTTTTATTAAACTTACTTGATTCCTTCTTCCAGAATTCAAAATTTAGGCTTAATCCAAATATAATTCGCACTTTTTTTATAATTTATTTTTAAAATTGGTATTTTTTAGATATTTTTGACAAATTTTTCGAAAAAACATCATCTAAACATTTTTAACATCATCTTAAAGTAGATGTATTTCTAGGCACTCCTGCAAAAAATTTGAGTTTTTATTCAAAATTTTCTAAGACGATAGGAATTTACATATTGGAGCGTTTTAAAATTTGGCATTTTTTTTTTTTTGAGCGATAATAACGCCAAACGGTAATACGCACTTTGTTAAAATTATTTTAAAGTATGAACGATGACTTTCTTTCCTCTCGTCAACAGTGAAAAAAAGAAAAGGAAAATAGGTTGCTATAAATTAAAAAGTTCGCCAAGTAAATTATTCTTGGCGAAAACTGAAAAAAATACAAGACAAATTTTTAAATGTCTCCGTAAACTTCCCACCAAATTTGATAAAATTTAATATTTAGGCATAGTTTCAGTCGTAGAATCTAAATATGAAAAAAATATGTCATTTCGGAATAAGTCCGATTTTGAGTCGAAATACTTATGTTAGAATGATGCTATATATAAATCTAATATATATCCTAAGTCGTGCTTTCGAGACATGAAAAACGCAATTTCAGTTTCGTCAATTGGGTCAGTAGAACGGGAGATATAGAACTATCCCATTTTTTTTGCGCGGTGTATAACAAAGATAATTATTAAAAATATTTGTTAGACACATTTTAGTGTTTTCTTTCATTTATTTTATTTTCTTAACATCAAGGTATTTTTTCCTGTTAGTAGTACTGAAATTAAAGGATGCATCTTAGAAAAAAATGATGTCCGAGGAATCAAGAAATATATTAGTAAATTATAGTGCTTCTACTAGTTGAACTTTAAAAGATGAAAAATAGAAAACGCTGAGTAACTCAAAATATATTTTACGAGATTTTAATATTTTACTGCATATTCTTTTCTTTATGCGGCTTACATTTCTGTCAAGAAATTTATCATAAATGCATTGGATAAAAAATGTGTCAAATCGGGCTCTATCCATTAATTAAAAGTAAGCTTTCTGAATGAGATTTTAATAATAAGATCTGTAATCTATTCGTAACAAAATTACATGAAATATTTTTTAAATATAGCGAAAGTTTATTTTTAAAAAATTAATAATCAAAAAATGACAAGCATTTTCACAAGTCTTCGTACACTTCAAAAAAATCTTGACATATTAGTAAATATTTTCATTTTTCGTTAAATTAATATTTAGTAGGATATCCTTTAGCATTCACAGCAGCTTTTAAACGTCTGGGAATAGATTTTACTAGTTTTTTTTGTAATTTCTGTATCAATGTTCATCCATTCTTCCATCAAGACTGTTTTGAGTTGGCTTTTCGTTTTGATGTCGTGTTTTCATACTCTAACCCCCCAGGTCTTTCCAAATGTGTTCTTTGGGGTTTAAATCTGGCGGCTGAGGTGGCGTTTTCAAAACTTGTGTACAATTATAGAGACACCACAGGCGAATGTTGAGAGCCGTATGCTTAGGATCGTTATCATGATTATAAATAAAGTTGTTTCCAATACCCAAATTTTGGGCTGATCATTTTAAATTGTCTCTTAAAATATTTAAATAAAAAGAATGATTCATTATGCCATCAATAAATACCAAATTACCTAGTCCTGATGTTGCCATGCACCCCCACATAAGAACACCTCCACCGCCATGCTTAACTGTTCCAACTAAGTTCTTAGAATGAAGTTCCTCATTTTTTCTTCTCCATACAGTTATTCGACCATCGGAACCAAAAATGTTAAATTTGCTTTCGTCAGCTAATAGGACATTATTCCAGTACGTTTCGGGTGTATTTATCATTGATTTTGCGAATGAAAGCCTAAGCTCTCTGTTTTTCTCACTAACAAAAACATTTTTACGGGCAGAACGCCCATGTAATCCAGCTTCTCGTCAAACAGTTTCAGGTGAAACTGAAGCAGAAAACTTTGTATTAAATTCTGCAACAACTTTTACAGCACTCAAACGTGAGTTTTTTACAAATTTTCTGATAATAAATCTCTCATCACGTTTAGTTAACTTTCTCGGTCGACCTTTTCTTACCTTGTTTTCAATCCGATTTTCTTCTTTAAAGCATTTTGTCACACACTGCACTATATAATGGAATAAATTAACTAATTTAGCGATATTTCGAATTGATTTACCACTACTACGGTGAAAGATTATCAATTTTCGAATGCTGTTTGTAATTTCTTTACGACTGCGACCCATTTTTCAATAATAAATAGAATATTATGAAGTAAACAATAAAAAATTAAAGAAAACGATTTTTAAATGCCACCACAATGTAAAAATTAAAAAAAGCGGCAAACGATAATTCTAATTTTGATTTTATCCAAACATATTTCAGTGTACGAAGACTTTTGTGAGATAAAATGTTTGTCATTTTTTTATTATTAATTTCTTAAAAATAAAGTTTCGCTACATTTAAAATAATATTTCATGTAATTTTGTTACGAACACATTATAGATCTTATTATTAAAATCTCATTCAGAAAGTGTACTTTTAATTAATGGATACAGCCTTATCTCAATGAAAATCATAAGTGTACGAATTGTTTTGGGAGCCACTGTATGTATATACTGTGTCTCACAAAGGTGATGGGACACTTGTGCTTTACAAAAGAAAACTGTAATAAAATAAATTAAAAAACATGTAAAAATTTTTTGTGGGTGTGTTTCATACTTAAATTTAGTAACAATTATTACATAACATACATTTTCTCAAAATATTAAAATAGTAATTTAATACAAATACAATTGTTTATAATGGAGCAAAAAATGGCTCACATAAGTGATGGGACACCATTAGATACTACTACGTACTACAATAAAAATATTTTTGGGGGTTTTTATTTTTACTCAAAAGCAATTGGCAATAATTTATTAAATCATCTGCAGTCTTTCTCTCCAGTTTGTTTTGGAATTTTTGTGTTTTTTAGCTCTGTGGAGCCATAAATGCTAAACGAAAAGAAACTTTGCCTGAAATTCGAAAATTAGTTATTAATTTGCATATTGAACGTGAAAAATCTATTAGAGAAACTGCTGAAACTGTTAACATGAGTCATTTAACGTTTTCAGTATCATTAAACGATATGAAAAGAATCATATGACTCAGGATAAAAGAAGACCTGGCCGACCATCAAAGCTATCCAATGGAATAAAGCGAATTATTGTTCAAAATATTAAAACAAAATCCAAGAATGAGTGCTCCTGAAGTTGCTGCTGATTTACAAGCATTATATGGAGTAATTGTTAATCCTGAGACTATTAGAAGAGTAATTCGATCTGCTGGATATCACGGTAGAGCAGCCAGGAAAAAATTCTTCGTAAATGAAAAGAATAGAAAACTCAAGACTGGCTTTCGCAAAATCCAACATAAATAAGAACTCTGATTACTGGAATGAAGTTATATTTGCTCGTGAGAGTAAATTTAATATATTTGGTTCTGACTGTAGAATCTTGGTGTAGAGAAAACCCAGGAAAGAATTTCGCAAACGGAACTTGATGCCAACAGTAAAACATGGTGGAGGAGGAGTTATGGTATGGGGGTGTATGTCGTCCGCTGGAGTTGGTAATCTTGTTTTTATTGACAGTATAATGGATAAGTACAAATATATTGACATTTTAAATCAAAATTTGAAATCTTCAGCACGAAAATTGACCCTTCATAACGATTTTAAATTCTACCAGGACAATGACCTCAAGCACACTTCTTTGAACGTTAAGACTCTGGCTGCTGTATAACTGTCCTGAAATAATAAAACACCACCACAATCTCCAGACTTAAATCCCATAGAGAATATTTGGCAAGAATTGGAATCAAGAATTCGCAAACACACCATTTCTTCAAAAAAACAATTAAAATCATTGCTTCAAGAAGAATGGGGTAAAATCACTCCAGAAATCACAAAAAAAAAAAAAAAAAAAATTAGTCGAATCCATCCCAAGAAGATTAAGTCACGTTTTAAAAGTAAAAGGAAATCCAACAAAATATTAAAACATTTTAAGAAGTAAAATTTTTGGATAAATATTTGATGGAAAAGTAAGTGTCCCATCACTTATGTGAGCCATTTTTTGCTCCGTTCTAAACAATTGTATTTTTATTAAATTACTAATTTAATATTTTGAGAAAATGTGTGTTATGTAATAATTGTTACTAAATTTAAGTATGAAACACACCCACAAAAAATTTTTACATGTTTGTTTAATTTATTTTACTACAGTTTTCTTTCGTAAAGCACAAGTGTCCCATCACTTTTGTAAGACACTGTAAAAAAGAATGTCTGTTTGTGTGTGTGTTTGTTTATTTGTTTGCATTATTGATTTCTGATCAGTTATGAGAAATGTTTTGTCACATTTAATCGACTAAAACTGCTGAAATATTGGTTAAGCTTTTACGACCAGACGAAAATCATTAAAAACTGCATGTCATTGTTGCTGATAATGAAAAAGAATTAGTTTATTTTTCTATCGACATTTTTTATGTGAGTTCCATATCGCATCAGACTGAAAATTATACGACTATGAATCTTTTTTTTTTTTGCATCTTAAGGAAGGATTACAGCAGTATCGTTCTCTCTGTTTGTTAGATACTACATTACTCTCAATCCAACTTAACTGGCTTCGGGTACTTCCGCTAGTTAAAAATAAAGCAAACAAAATGCCGTTTCAAATATCCGGACACTTGCAACTTAATACATTCGTCGCGTAAACAAAATTATTTGTGTAATTTTGCTGTTTTATATTTCAGTAAAGTTCTATTTGTTGAAATATTCGTTTCATTTTTTCTAATATTATGTTATTTTATCATAGTTAAGTACCTATATGGGACCATATGGTAAGCAACTGTATGGAACCATAAGTAATTTTGCCATAGTAACTATTTATCATCGTTAATAAATACCGATTTCTGCTTTTTATTTGAATCTACATTTCAGACTGGTACGTATTTGTAACATAAAATTTTAGGCTTAAGCCTGAATTTAAAGAACAAGATTGCAAGTTTGAATTTATTTATATTTTAGACTTTCTGAAATGCATCTGAAAACTATATCAGTCCATGTACTCTGTTCAAAAACCGCTGTTTTTAAGTTTTGTTCTGGTTTTATATTATAACGGATTATTTTAATTTACATATTAAAAATTAACTGTTCTTTGAAACATCTGATACCTATTCCACTCCAAATAGAATGACTTCTGAAAATCTATAATAATTTCTAAATATTGTCAGAATTTTATTAATGTTTCAGAAGAAGAATTGGGTATTATCCTGAAACACATTTTTATGCGAGACGAATTAGCTTTCCTGTTTTCGTTACCTTTAATCCGTATCCTTCAGTATGTTACTGAAAATAAAATTAGGTATTAGCATAATATTTCATCTAGTTTCATGTAAAAAATTAGCATAATGTTTTATCTTCGCATGTTGTTTTAGAATTATTTGAAAAGAAACTGCATTCCCTCAGCAATTTGCCATACGAGTTAAAAAATTATGCCACGGATTGAGCTTTCCACCTTTGGCCCGTATCGTTCAAGTAAAATTCATTCTAAGGTTTTACTGCGCCTTGAAATGGATTGAATAGCTATCATGGAATCAACAAAAGTTATCTACAGCGTTAGAACCAGTTTCGTTTTCACCTGCTGCCGTGACATGGCAGGGAAATAAAATTTCAGCTGTTCATTCAGTGTGAAATAAATAATTTCTGAGAGTGAACGAATTTAATGGAAATTACATCAGATCTGCGGCACTACAGCTTAGGATCATTATCTGTGAAAGTTTATCTGAGAAAGTCAAATCATTTTATATAAATGTAGAAATTGGATTTTCCAAAATAAGTTTCTACTGCCACATTTCAACATTTTTGAGGAAAAAAAAACTGTCATAGATTCATTAAGAATATCGAAATTCAACATTCTACAGAATATAAATTGAAAAAAAAAATCATTTACTAATTTAAACTACATTACTTTGGAAACTTTCTCAGGCTCTAATTTAACGAAAGATTTAACAATGAAACTTCATAAACAAAAATTAGTGTTCTGTCAGTAGAAAATAAATTCTAATGATTTTAAATGTTTCAAACAGTTTTTGAAAAAATACTATAATATTCAGAAAGATTTATTTAACATTCACTTTAACACAATACATAATTGGCTTTGTAATTCAGAATTTAAAGTGCAGCAGATAAACTTAATGATAACAAACAGTTTGTAGGTAATTTTATGTTAATTAACCAGTTATTTATACTTTCAACCTTTATTATAACTTCTCCTTTCTGTTTGCTCACCAGTATTTAAACTGAGATTTTCGATTGTAAGTTAGAGCATGTTTCTTGCATCGAGTGCGTACTACTGTTTTTTTTTTTTTTTTTTTTTTTTTTCTTCTCCTGTAGCTGTGATAATTGTAATTATTAGTCCTTGCGATCTATCGCTGCTTTGTTTTAGAGACAGAGATAATTTGCCTCACGTCTGTTAAGATTATTAGACTAATTAGAAACACTACAAGCTTAACTGTTGATTAAGTGATGCGTCGAGAAAACCTTTAACTGGAATTTCACTGAATACTAATTAAATGTATAAGTAGCAAATGGTTTTATTCTGATATAATAGATGCTAAATTTTGTCAAATATATTTAAAGCAACGGTTTTTAGGTATTGTGAGATCGAAATAAAATTAATTTATATTTTAAATGTATAGCTTATTTCTAAAAATCATTAATTGGAATTATGACCTCTTTAAATTTTTGTGAATTTCATTATATCATGTTTTTATAATATGAATTTTTCTTTTATCAGTATACCACATCGGTATAAAAAATTAACGTGTATTCAAAAAATAAATAATATTCATAGCTTAAATTCAAATTAATTTACTTATGTACAAATTTTATAAAATTTTATTCATTCAATTTATGTAGAAATTTAGTGCGAAAAATTTAAAGAAGGTAAATTAAGGGTTATAAACGTGATTTGCATATTTTAGTTTTTCAAAAGCTCGAAAAATTTTGCTTCCCTGTTAATCAAACTTTTGGAGTGCATACAACAACTTTCTAGGGAATTCAGATAATATTTTTAAATTGAGAATTAAAAACGTATTTATATCATTATTATTAATATTAATATTATTCAATTTTATTGTAAGCAATTATTATTTGCTCTTATCTTATAAATTCTGTTGTTAAACAGCACTAAGCAACTATTAGAGACGATTGTCATGCAGTGGTGATATATTTGATGAAAAGCGAAACTTAATACAGCAAATAAAAGTGTTATTTTACATCTAGCGATTTGTTTCCATACCCAGTGCTTAAAGTGTGAATGAATTTTCATTGCTGCTTAATAACGGAAGATATCCTGAGCCAAGGTATTGAAAATCTTTAAGCAACTGATGTCGTTTTTTTTCATCTAAAAATATGCAACTGTATACCATAGCTAATTAGTAATAAAATGAGCTGATAAAAAATTTACAAAGCCGTAAAAGTATCTTTTGACCCTTAGCCTAAAATAAATGTCCATCATCACTTAATCTGAAAATATAAAAGTAACAGAGAGGGTAAGTAAATACCTAAACACTTTCTGCTTGTACTTGAAAAGAAATGAAAGTATTTATAAGGTTTCTAAGCGAATCTTCACGCGAGAGTGAGAGAAAGAGAGAAAAGCGATACATGCTTTTTTTTTTTTTTTTTTGATTATATTAAAGTCGTGTTTCACGATAGGGTAGGTCTATTAATTACAAATCTCCTTGAGTGTTAATGTGGTAATAATACTGACTGAAACCTTTCATTACCGCTTGGTGAATGATCTATCTGTTCAAAATAGTGAAGGTGCAGCAAAGTAACACGGTCTATTTACAGCCTTAAAGTGCACGTCTTATAACACTAACCAAGAAAGTTTGGAATTAAGGAATTAAATGTCTCTACATATTTACTGACCTCAACGTCACCTTCATCAGCGTCAAAACTGTTTCTTAGTTCACAGACATGATTTTCCGAAGGAACTGTATTTGTTCTGAACAGGAATCATCCCTTTTCATCCGCAATTCGTTGTATTTGGTGCATTTGATTATGGCAAAGCACTCGAGGGCTATCTGCCTAAGGGAAAGAGCGCCTTTATTGAGAACTTTCTAAGAGAAACTGACTCGCATACGTGTTACACGAAAACGCCCATGCTTGAACCTCAGACCGAACTACTAGCGTTCGGCGACTTAACTGCTCGGCCGCTGGTGAGCTCCGTAGTTTGTTCTAATGAATACCTGTACGAAGCGAATGTAAGATCAGGCGTTATTTTCTGAGTACTTTCATGCATCTGATGGATTCTACAAAAGCGTCTGTTACCAGATATCAGAAATAAACCAAGCATCATTCTAAATGTAAGGCAGTTTAAAATCCTGTACACAGTTTTCATATTCGAGCATTAATTGTGATAGCTAGCAGATTCAGCAGTTGAACATAAAGAGTTAAAGGCTGCCTAAGATAATATACGTTTTATACTTTTTAAATAAATTTAAATTTGATTTACTATACAAGCATTATTACTGAAATTATTAAAACAAGGTATTAACGTATAGGTAAAGCACCTGGATAAGTACAGTCATTAAACATAATGCATCATTTTTGTTTTGAGTTTAATATATGTGTTTTAAAAAGCTAGGATTGTTTTATAAAATTACTAATTTTTTATAAATAGATTCTTTCGCCTTCATATGCTGAATTTCATTTCTCATTTTTTTCGTATTTCTTATTTATTTCTGTATTTAGTTCCGTACTCTTTGTATTGAAAATTTAAAGCAAGAAAAAAAAATTTCTATTTATTTCGGCAATTTTATAAAAATAATTTTTTATGGGAAAATTATTCCTATAAAATTGGATTTGGAATAATTTTAATTTTATAGGAATGTGGTTTATCAGAATAGCTGGACTGAAAGAATTTCGTCTATTCGATAAATATTGCCAACTTTTACAAATGTATAAAATAAAAAAGATGTACCAAAGGATAATTTTAATGCCTTACTTATTTATGTCCGGAAGTTTGTCTGAAACCATACGCATAGCGCCGAAGTGTCGCTATTGTAAATAAATATAGTGAACTCTAAAGAGTGCATTTATTCTATTGTGGTTTATGCATTTTTGACGAAGTAGATTTAATTAAAAATTCGTTAACTGTTAATTCAATGTGTTTAAAGGAAATGGAGGAAAATTGCATATAATTTAATATTCTGTACAAGGAAGTCATGTGGTGTACATATCAGATTGTTTTCCTTTCATTTTTAATATATTGTAGATATTGTAGAACTTAGCGTTTTGAAAAGAACCATGTAAATATTTTATAAAAATATTCTTTTTTAAACTATCATTATAAAACAATATTGGAATATTATTTGTGAATGTTTATGTTTATGGAGAAGTATACAACAATTTACAGTAATAACAACTTTGATATATCTTAAGAGTTTTACAAATATGAAGTTCGTTCGGTAAATTTTTATTCTGAACCAACTGTTTTTTGCAAAATTGATGTAACTGAGTAAGAAATTGCGAAGTTTGAATTCTTCGGATGAGATTTCAGTTATCCGTTTCAGATTCAGCCCTCACGTCTTTTACTGACGCACCAATCAAGTTTTCCCTATTTCTTTAGTTACTCATTACGAGTCGCATACATTTAAAGTAATTATGCATTTATTGACACTGTAGTTTTTAGCATCAGGAAAAGTTTTGGGGCAAATACATTTTCGAATATCTTCCCCGCGGCTTGTTATATAATTTTTATTTAAAGTTAACGTCATGAACAATTTAGAATTTTATAAAATTTAAAAGACATTTTAATCTCCATTTTAACAATTATTAGTAATATGAACTCTTCTGAATTTTTCATCCAAAAAAAGTGGTTTCTTTATTAGATAAGCAGACTTAACGCTATTCAAAAATTTTAAAACTGATGCTAAGTGCCTGTAAAATAAAATAATTTATTCAAAGTAAAATAATTTAATTACTTGGTAATCTTTTAATGAATAACTAAATGTCTGTCTCAAGCGCTGCTTGCCATGAATTTTTTATTGGCTTTGTTAGTGATAACTTTGAAGCGGAAGTACTTCCAGTACACATTTCGATTGCGTTGCGCAGAAAAGCTTCCTTCAGAGGTTATGCAGTTTCTTTCGAGGTCCTTTCATCTGCGGAGAGAAAACTCATGTTATCGTTGGCTATCCACTCTTTGATTGATGTTACACGCATTAGTTATTTCTTTGGTTTCAAATTATTCATTATTCGTTTCAAATTATAATTCGTTTCAAATTATAATTCGTTTCAAATTATAATTCGTTTCAAAAGTTGCATGCACGCTGGCAGCAGCTTGTGGAAACGTTATTATCGCAATAAAAGAAATGTAATCTGATTATAACATCAAACTTCAAAGAAAAATCGACCTATACAAATCCAACCACTTACAATTTACACATGCCACCCAAATCCATTTCGGGCAACCACTCGCTCCAGCTTGGGAATGGCCGAACTGATTTCGGGCAAAACAAAAATCAGTGTTTCTATTCCATGAACCCCGAAATGAGTTCATTTTCATTTAACAAGTTGCTTAATGCAATGCAATTCACATATGTCATTTAAAGGGAATATTTATTCCATATTTATTTAAAAGTTGGGCATGATTAACTGTAAAGGCGCTTATTCGGAATGAAAGATTATGAAAAAAAATCCATTTTTGACATATCTTCCTGAGATATACTCCACAAGCAAAGAGTCAAAAGAGTTAAAAAATAATAAAATATTGTAAAATTTGAGAAAGAAATTTTTCTGTAACATTTATTTAGCATAACACATTAGAAAATTCCGTTAGTAATGACAACAATGATGCAAATGGTTAATTATCAGTTACATATGTTATTTATTACATTAAATATATTTTAATTTACAGTAATTAGATGCATTATTCAAAAGTAAAATAACGATTAAATTACTAAGAACTGCATATATTATTTTTAAATCTCTCTGTTTGTCAATCGAAAACGATTAGATTTGGAGGATAAATGCCGAATTCGCTTTGAGAACCTGCTATATGGAAAATTAAAAGTCTTTTGTTTCACCCTGTGGCAACACGTTGCTTTTAATTGTTCTGTTTGCTAATGAATAAGAGACCTCATAAATATCAAAGATGAATTAGGAATCTTATGCTTTGCCAGAACATTCTATATTTAACCAGAACATTTTCCATATTGAATGAAATTAATGCACTTCCTTGGAAATGTGAAAAGAGGAGGGAAATGCATTTTGAACTTTTTTTGTTTTTTTCACTTAGAATCTTGGAATTTCCTGAATTTTTTATATCTAACTTGACTACAAAGAAAAGGAATTTTAAGTCTCTAAATAATTCTTTAATTTCTAAAAAGTGTAGGGTAATGTTTCTTGTTCTTATAATGTTACATGTCGTTGCTTCGAATGGGATTCGAAACCGGCAGTCGATTTATCTAGCGAGCGGTCACCATCTGAGCTACCAAAATGATACCCAGTTCCTTTTTATTATACAAGCGCGTTAAAAAATAGTGGCAACGTGCTTTATTTCTTTAAATATGGATCCTAGATACACGCTGCGAATAACATTTTCCAACTGTGGTCCTGAAAGATCTGCCCTCGTCTCCTAGATTTGGTAAAATTTCCTGTTATATTTATGAAGAACGAAAACAAGATTTTACATCATTTTTTGCTGATGACACGTGTCTCAGTACAATAGCGTATCTTTCGGAGGTATTCTCAAAACTAAATTAACTAAATCTTTATGTACAAGGTAATTTTTTGACTGTTCTCAGTGCCTATGAGAAATTAAAGGGCTCTGAGAGGAAATTTGGATTGTGGATTAGTTGTATAAGCCAGAGAACATTTTCGCCAATCCTACACTTGGAAATTTTGTTTGGTAGAAAATTATATTGTTATTGGAAAATTATGCAGTGGCTTATGTTCGTATTTCTCTGGAAACTCTGAAGTCGAAATTTGACACTTATTTTCAAAGTGATAAAATAAAATGAATTTTTATAGATTCATTATCCTTTCTATTGCGATTCTGATAAATAGGACTGGACTTCTGGACCTCTTTACAGTGAAAAATGAATGTATGAGTTGTACAGCGTACTTTAAAAATTACAATTCACATTGCTTCTACGTACGTTCTTTACTTGTGTGTAGGAGATTGTGATAAAACTAACTTTAAGGGGGAAAAACCAGAAAACTTGACGTTCGTGCCGATCTCAGACTTAAGCTTGTTAACATACATCTAAACATAGAGCAGTTGTGCAACAGTGGACAGGTTCCATCGTATCATGTGTCGTGTTATGACTTATATCACTTATTTAACTGTCTCATCAAAACAAGCTCACGAAATTCATCGTGGCAAGGAGTGCAAGATTGCGCCTGTCATTGGCAAGAGCCTCGAGCATTATGCAGGTGACAGTACGACTTCGCTCAGTTCCGCCTCCAATTTTGATAGAGAGCACCCCAGGAAGGCGTGTCCGAGAGTCTACCTTCTTCCCCCTACCACAAATTTCTCGAAAAGACCTTCGGCTGGTCTCATATTCAGAATGCCCCATACGGTACGGAAATTATACAGTTACTAACATCCATGCCTCTCCGGTACTCAAAACCGGGCTCTTCAGTACCGTAGTAAGCGGCCCTTCATGTTATTATAGCGAGTAGCAACATCTATTTAAATTTTAGTTTATATGATAAAGATTATCTAAACTCTTATAGCCTTAAATTAATAAAAACAAGTGTAACTTTTCTTCTGTTAAATTAATTTATTAACAATATAAAATCAAATGAATTTTAATTAATTGTGTTTAAAAAATATAGGTATACTTACAGTAATATATGCTGAAAAACTGCTCTCGAGAGGGACAAGAGTAAGGTGGTCCACAGAGCATTATAAAAGTTGTCCGAACTTAAAAAATTCGAGAAACCCTGGAGTAGGATATTTTTACAAAAACGGCTCCGAGGCTGGGGTAGAAATATTCTGTAAATATAAAATCTAACTTTCTAAACTTCCTTTTAAATTAAAAAGCCTACTAAGTAAAATGTTTATTTTGCTTTGGTAAGTTAAATACAAATTGTGCAATAACTTCATGGGGAAAATTCGTTAAGTTATTGGAGATAAGGAATATCTCTTCATATTATTTTTTTATAAACGGTATTGATCACTAAAGAAATATGAAGAGATTCCTTATAGACTTAAGAGAAATTTCCAAGCAAAAATTGCTGGTTTTGGACAATTGATGCTTTCTTATTGGAGAAAAGCAGCATTCATAATTAACTTTGTAGCTGATTCACTTTCAAGAGTATGTCAGATGTAGGAATTTTAAGATGAAGGAAATAATCCAAATATGTTCATAAAGATAACTTTACATTTTTTTATATCCACGAACTTCAAAATATTTAGAAAAATATGAGTTAACAATCAAGATAGTTCAAAATGTAACTATTTTCATTCGAACATGTTCTCATATAAACAAAACTAAATAATTCGGCAGCTGTTGCATGGGTGTTCCATCGATCTGTAGTGCCATAAGCCTTATCGTTTTGATCAATTCGCAACAACCCGTATATAATTAGTTACCAATACTTGTAAAAATTTCGTATTTAAAAGTGTAGAATATTTTACATTTAACCTGTCAAACTGTGTTGAGCATTTTATTTCGACTCCCCACTCCCTGTACGGGTGCTACATAAAACTTTAAGTTTTGCAACTGCAGAATCTTCATACTCCCCAGTGCTGAAACTGTTTTCATAAAATTCTGTATTTCATTTTATAAAACTTGAAGGCATATAAATCTAAGATTACTAATGGAAATAAAACCATAAGAAGCTGCTTTTCTTATTGTTTCGGTCTAATTAGACACTTTGCTTTACCTCTGAATGGCGAAGCGGAAAATAGTAGAAGCGCATTCATTTAAAAATCATTGTACTATTTTTTTTTAAATTCAAGCACAAGAAATCAATATATCTAATTCAATTCATTGAAGCTAGTATGAGAAATGCTACAAAAGAACTTCAAGCGTTTATTCTGTAACTTCTTTGACAAATATCTTTGTTGTGTAGCTAAATATAGCGGGTTATTGCAGTTCTTCTCTGCCTAAAAAATCGATATTCATCTCCGATTGCTCCAACTTGAAAATGAGAGACATAACAACCAATGCTGAACCAGTCACTGTCCCATCGTGCTTGCTCTAAATTATTGACTATCCGATAAATATTAAGAAATGTGGCGATACACGTAATGCCGAGAGAACGGCCTTTGGTTTATATAACTAATTGTGATTACAGTACGAATTCTTCCAACATAAACGTTAGATTTTTTGAATAATTCAAGAAGTTTTAGTTTATTTGTTTAGCCTCTTTTGAATTTATTTGCTCCTGGTATAATATTTAATTAAATGACGTAGGTAAATAACAGATCAAATCGAAGCACTTAGCACGAAGGTATTGCATTAGGTAATTATCTCACAATTATTTTGCAAGGTTTATTTTAATTTAACTTCTCTGTTATTATCCGTCTTTAGCGTCCTTTAAGTAAGTAAAACTAGTATTTATATTAAGACTTGTGTTTAGAGTTAGTGTTAGATTTAGTTTAAGTCGAACTATTGACTTAATTTAAACACTAGTCTAACCTTCTTAACTGCTGAACGAGCGTCGTCCCATCTTAAAGCTTCACTACCAGAATTTGAAGGTAACACCATAAGATAAAGTACCTAAAGGATTTATTTGAATTTAATTCGAAAATTATATAATTAAATCAAGGGCAAACACAGTGATTGAAAACATTTCTAAATTAAAGTTTTAATTCAAAGCTTAACCACCTGGCTTCGTTATTGAGTGTTTACTAACTTAATTTTCAACCAGAAACAAACTCATCACTTGTAGAAAACACATCAAAGGCAAGAACAGCGGATAGTTCCATCTAGCGAGCTGAGGTTACCAGTCAACTCCCTAACTAAACTGATTCTGTCTTTTATATAAAACTACTTTCAGTCATATATTCTGGTAGAGTATACGAAAAAGTAGAAATTCCGGAAAGATTGAATATAAGAAATGCAATGTGAATTAAGAAACATCTTACGAACGTCATTTTTTTATTATCCGGCGAAGCCATACATATGAATTGAGAAATATTTATCCCAGTATCATTAAGAATTATTTTAGCAAGCAAGGATTTTCTTATGGGAGAGAAACTGCAATTAATTTCGACGTATCCTCCTCTTGAAGACGTTATGTGGAGTTGATTGGATTCCTCGTCTTTCATGTTCTTTTTTACATTATTTATGTTTTTTTCTTGTATTGGTTTATTTTAATTTTTCTTTTAGCATTTTCAGATTTCTAATTCTACATTTATAGTTTTCTTTTTTCAAATTTATTTATTTGAATTTCAGTTTTTCGGCTGTGTGAAAAATTGTTTCTAAATTTCTTTATGCATTTACTTATAAGGTATTTCTCCCACCTTTCTGGCGTGCCTTCGTGGTGTGGTGGTCTGCACGCTGGGCGCGTATTCCAGAGGTCCGCGGTTCGATTCCCGGCGAAGGCGGCGCTCATTTTTCATCGTTCTTCCAAAAATACCTAATGTTTCTACATACTAATCAATTTTCCGCGGCATAATGCTCGAAAATTCTTGAAATGATTGTGTATTCTTCTTTATAAAAATTTTTTGTATTTATGTATATATATATATATGTAAGAAAAATACAGAATGTGTAAAAGATTAAAATAGCAACTTAAATTTTCCTTCTCAATTCTAAAAATAGTAACCTTTATTTGCACTGCGTCATTTCGAGACTATTCTATGTCATATCATTTTTACATAATCCTGATGATGTAAATGGAAATAAATCCCAGGCAGCCAATAGTAATTTTACAACAATATTGACTATCCAATCAAAATGCATTGAGAACCAAAATTAACTCAGTCTGAATTAAGATTTCACCCTGAACATAACGCAGTTGCTATCAACGCTTTGGGCTAGCTGGACTGCTGTCTGTCTGCTCCTTCCTTCTTGCTGCAAAATTATCATTAAATGTAAACCTCTTAAAATAGGCTCAATTAATGGGCCAACTTGATTGTGGCCACATATTTGCTGAAATAAAAAAATGAAGATTTAATCTGCCTTCGCCTCCAATTTCCTATTAATTAGGGATCAACACTTCTACGCCATCAAAAATTCTGCTAGTCATTGCTTCTAACTTTGTGTGTGTGTAAGCGCGCGCGCGCGTGTGTTTGTCTGTGTGTGTGTAATGACGTAGGAAATTTGATTATATCGATATTAATCATATCGACTCATCTAAACTTTCTTTCTTTCCACCGATAGTAAGGCAGCCGATTCACTGAGGCAGTTAGCATATAGGCTAGATAGCCCCGCTGACGAAATTGTCTTGGTCCACATAACACACTTTGGTACATATTGTACTCAAGACGAGTGCTGGGAGCAGTGCAAACAAATGCTGGGCGAGACGATAGTGCAGTGATGAAAGAAGTGTGCATTGCGGGTGAGGAGAACAATTTCAGTTACATATTTACAGAGTTATGGATAGGCGGTTACAAAAGGCATCCACAATGTTAATAATAAATGAGTACAGTGCAATATATGAGCACTTAACAGAGTGACTGATAAAACAGTAAAAATAATATATAAAATAAGGCAAAATACTAAATAGCAATACTAAAAAGTAAAATACTAAAAAGCAAAATAATATATAAATAAAATAAGGCAAAACAGTGAAAATAATACATAAAATAAGGCAAAATACATAATTCAAGGTTCACAATTCAGGGTCTACAGTTCAAGGAGATAAGTAAAAATAGGGGGAAAAAAACAGAGAAAGTTAAGATAAAATACATTCATTACAGGTACAGAACATAGCATACGGGGCTATGCTGGTGACGAGGATGGCAGCTGAGAATTACTTCAACCTGTCCGAAGTTTGCATGCAATATTTACGCAATCGCATATGCGTTTCAATGCATAGCGATTTTTCGAAGTAGCTTCGGCCCATGCATGGATGTGGTCCGCTGCTGGTTGCTGCTGGTGTGCCATGGTTTGGTGTTGCCATGGCCACTGATGGATGTATTCCGCTACTCATTTAAACTGTAATATAATCTGTAGATAACTTGAGATTCTTTACTGCGTCTGTAGATAAAATGATGAGAATGATGTTTTGGCAGGATGTTGATTATGACAAAGATCTACAACGGAGAAGAAAAAACTTCCAAATGTTTCGTAGATTCAACTCATAATTTTTTTCCTCGATAACTAATTTTTAGAACACATATTCTTCTTTACACATCATTATTATGGGTGCGATATGCACCCCACAATTTTATGTAACTTGTCACATTGTCAGGCAATGGACATAACGAGAGGAAGAGAGAAAAATAAGTCAGCAAAGAGATAGTTATAAAAATATGGTTCCTTTGTTTAAATTTTGAACAGTGATTGGCTGAAAAATTTCTGTAATGCTACTCTTGCAGTATGCTTTAACGGAGATTAATTTTCAGGGGACGCAGTTTAGATTCATATATCAGTAGATTAAAGAGATAAAGGAAACGTAGCTAAATTAAAATGAGGTTTTATATTTATAAGTTTGTATTCTGTTATATTTATTTAGTTTTACTTTCAACATCTAACAGTATCTGGTAAGATAATTTTTACCTACCTTATCTTCAAAAAGTCCACAGAACACTTAAATTCTTTTGGCATTTTATCACAGGAAAAATTATATTTAAAACTATTTACAATCCGTATGCATACACCAGAACATTCATCTTTTTCCTGTCGTTGCCATTACATCTCATTAAAAAAATCCGGAAAGCAGTATGAAAAACAGTAAACAGAAAATGGAAAAGCTACGCCTTCTTTTGGCCAGGATTATGAGAAATTAAAAGGGCTATTATTAAATTAAACTTAGTACTTTTCTTTCATATATATATATAAGAAACCTCAAACACGCATGCCAAACCGAGACCAATACAAAATAGAACAATAAGCAAAAACATATGCACTAATCTCCTCTGTCTAACGCCCCAAACATAATCCGTCAGGGAAAAAGTGCCTTGAAGTCCCAAACCAAGTTGATTAATGAGTTCCGAATACATGTTTCGTTTCTCTGAATCATTTGAGACACAAAACCGTTATATTAGAATCCAATCATCACTTTAAATCAACATTTTATTTAATCTCAAATGTTCAGAGCTTTTCCCTACATGCATTCGCAACCCCAAAGTATAGAAGTAATAGACAAAAGTAGAAACAAAATTAAAAATATTAAAAGGAAAATCATTTATGACAAAAAACTTGAAAAAACAAATTGCTCAAAAACCTAAAAAGGCTAAACGAACTAATTACAATCTTATACATCAAGGAGAACCCTAAGCAATAAAAGAAAAAAAAATTCGAAATGAAAAAACATTTCATTTGGTCAGTATTTAAAGCCTAAAATAAAGGTTGCTGGAAAGCATTTTAAATTAGCTTTTTTTCCCCGAATTAAAATAACTGCCTCAAAATTCTCATAATAAAAAGCTGCCGAGAATTAACGTAGTTTTAATTACAAAGCTTTTAAAATATACCCATAAAAAGATGCCAAGAACTAACGAAGATTTTATTTTAAATTAAATTTAACACATCTAAAAATACTCAAAACAAAAAGCTGCCGAGAACTAACAAAGTGTTTAATTAAAAATTCTCAAAACAAAAAGCTGCCAAGAACAAACGAAGGTTCATTTAAAAATTTTGAAAATTTATAGAAAATACCTAAAAGAAAAAACTGCCAAGAACAAGTTTAAATAAAAGGCCTTATTAAATTAAAAAATCAACCAGGGGGAAAAATACTGACTTACCTATCAGTGTCTTACATATAGCATCCAAAATTAAAATTAGACTAGAATCAAAACAATACAATTCCTTAACAATATGAATAATTGCAATCGTGGATAAAAGGTCTAACATTCTGGCTAAACAAATCAAAATTAATATAAGAATTCATCAGTAGAATAAATCCGAATATATATATATATATATGTGTGTGTGTAATGTGGTGTAGAGAAAACACAGATTATTCCAGGTATGATTGAGATTTCAGACGGCGATGACATTAAAATGAATAACTACGTATTTACATTCAAAATGAAACTGTGGGGAGGATTAAACGCATTATACTTCTGAATACAAAAAGATGTTTAAAAGCACATTCCCATTATAAATCACTCATAACAATGAGTGCACTCTATATCCCACAAATTTGTATGCAACGAGCACATCTTTAAACAATAGATGAGAGCAACAAAGCGATTAATTACATGCTTGCGAAGCGAGAGTGGGGGAGGAAAGTAACTGCGTATTCAACAATTGGGGTATTTATAAACTCGCCTTTTTTATCTGAGGCCCACCAGCGGCCGAGCGGTAAAGTCGCTGAACACTGGTATTTCGGTCCGAGGTTCGAATCCCGCGAACGGGCTGGCTGCATGGGCGTTTTCGTGGTTTTCCCCATTTGTAACGTGTATACGAGCCAGTTTCCCTTAGAAAGTGCTCCACGAAGGCATCCCTCCCCTTAGGCAGATAGCCCTCGAGGCTTTGCCATAATCACACACACATTTTTATCTGAGTTTTGAATGGTGATTTGACAAGAGCTCTACAGCATTGCGGATTATTTCAGATGAAATAAAGATGTAAGTGGCGCAGTTAAGATTCTCTGAAGGACATGTAGCCAAATTAAAATTAGTAATTAAAGAGACTATTGCTAAAGTTATTAATTATTAGTTTCATATTGTTTTATCTTACACACACACACACATATATATTTCTTGAAATGCCACAGTGTTACTGGGATAGGGTTTTAAAGGGAAACGAAGCCAGATGCAACGAAAAAAAGATATTTTCTTTTCAAATGTAGCCTGTTTTAATATTTCTGTGTTTACGAGGCAATGTTTTGAACGGTTAGACAGTTATGAATAGATTGACTATCCTATTGTAAAAATATAATTATATGGTAATATGGCATGTAGGGTATAATCATATGGCATGTATATAATAATTTGAGGTATAGTAACTGTCACATGTCCCAAATTAATTATTAGCATATCATAACAATAGTAATTAATAATAATACAGCTTAATTAATTGCTATTTACTCAGTAGGTTTGTTTTTAGAAGAGGTCAACAACACAGTAAAGTGAGACTGCAAAGAGGGATCATTTATATCTAAAGCGACACGCAAACCGGAAATTTGTTGGCGTGATCCTATTTTAAGAAGCAGAGTTATTTTACGTTAAAAGTGCCATTAATGCAATCTGTAAGTCGCGGAAGGTCGTCCTTAGCTCACACGGTGTATTTGTTCAGGTAATAGCTTATTTAATAATTCTAATATTAAAAATAGTAGGGAAGGTTAAAGTAAAATGCATTCGTCAGCAGATCTAAGCATTGTATGCAGTATATTTTATGGTTTCTCTGGTGATTGATTAACTAATAATACTACGGATGGTAGTGAGTATTTTATAAGATTTTAAATTAAAGTAATTTTTAAAGCACTTTTAAAGGCATCCTTGGTTAATTAATGAGTGGGGAGTAGAGTGGAAATAAAAAATGGCATTGAAAATCGTATTAATAATAAAACTCTTATATGCTGTTTAAGTATTTATAACAAAATAAAGGTTTTTATAAAAATTAATAAAGAGTTATTTAATGCATAAAAATATAAAAAAGCCTTAAAAATATTGGCTTTTCATAGACATATATACTTCTAAAAATAAGAGATGAAATATAAGTGAAATTTACTTCCTTTAACATTTATTAAATAAAACAAAAATACGAGCCTGTCAAAAACATGCATATTTTTAAATTGTGCATACATATTTAAAAATTATAATATAAATATAACTTTTTATTATGTGTACTTTTATAAAGGGATACCTAATAATAGAAAATTTTTTTAGAAACAAGAATTCTATGTTTGAAATTTTCTGGCAGTTTCCATAATTCAATATTTAAGCAGACAATAGAAACTTCTTAACGAATCCACACTGAGCAAACATTTTGAAATATTCTGTGTTCTACATTCAAACTTATGGAAAGGAAAAAGTAAATTGTTGCTACATTTGATCTAAAAATATCATTCAAAAGCTACAATCAGTAGTTGGCCATACCTGAAGTAGCACCTCGTAAATGTTCTCAACCAAAACAATGAAATGGAAGGCAGAAACGAAAATTAGTCATTTTCAAATTTTCAATTTATTTCTTTGCAGTTCTTTGGTAGTAAACGGAACCCTTTCAAAATTTCTGGACTAAAAGATTATGCTATGTTACTTTACCAGTGTACAATCATCCAATGTCTTTGGCTGATATCGCCACTGCGCAGAACACAGCTTCTTTAATGTACCGGTGTTATATAAAGAAATAAACTGCTGAAAAATCCTGAAAACAAAATTGATGAAATACAGCATTTAATCTTTCTTTCAAAGGAACAATTTGAAGTTAAGTGCAGCCGCAAAACGTGCAACCTCAGGTTCGCTATACAGTTTAAAATTTTGAACCATTCTGTCGTAGACAGATAAACATATAATCATAGCTATGTAAATATTCATGTTTCATGTAAAGTCCTCAAGGACGACACTAACATATTAAGACCGCAATAAACATAAACAATTTATCCAAATCTAGGAATTAAACTTCTGAATAAACGTTTGCATATTAACAGTTAGTTTTACATAGCCATCACTATGTGCAAGGAGGATGTGAAAAGTCCTTACTGAGCAGGCTTTCTTTCGGGAGAGTTCTTACAAGAGTTTACGGGTTGCTAAAGGATAATCACGAAGGATCAAGTTGCAAACGAATTAATGTAACCTGTCCTAACACACTCAGTTGTATTTTTATTACTATCTGTTACTAGGGGGAGCTGTCCTCTCTATCATGTTAAATAAGAGTTCGGAGCAGTCTCTTTATTATACGACACCCGGATAGTCGCACATCATCAGTCGGGGACAGAAGCTGATATTCTAAGTCTTTAGTTAAGTATCAGTCCAGAACACTCTCTTTATATTACTTCGTAAACACAAAATTGTTGTCCAAATTCAATCGGGGTATTTTATCTCTCAGATTTTTCTAAGTATCCGTAAACCTGGAACACTTACCTCCGTGTAAGTCAGGAACCTCTCTAGCTCCATCATTTCTTAAACGTTTGTAACCCTTATGGTTCGGTTATTTCTTAAACATGTATAAGACCGGAACACTTCGTTCGTAAAACTGGAATATTTTTCTATAGAAAATCTCGTTTAGGCTACGTTAAACGAAAATGAGGAAGAAGATAATCAGGGAGATGGAGTGATATTGCGGGTGATAATCAGTGAGACGTAGTGATATTGGAGAAGAGAAACCAGAGTACTGCGATGACGACTTTCATATGGGAAGAAGAAAACTTAAGAAACAAGTTTCGGCCTCATGGAAGATGATCAATTGTATTTATGATTAAACATATGATATAGGGAAAATGAATATGAACTTTAAATCCTCTGTGAAGAAAATGCGACGATCTGTGCGATAGTCTCGGTTTGCATTCCTGTTGCCGAAGTATAAAGAGATAGTTCCAGACTCATAAAATATCGGCTACTGGTTCCGTTTGATTATTTGAAATCACCCTGGCATTGTGTTCCTGTTTTCCTACGTTAATATAAGAGATTGCTCGGTATTGATATTAGCCTGGTGAAGTAAACGGCTCCACTTTGCGATCCATATCGAACAGTGTTAAATACTGTAAATGAATATGTTAATGATTAAGTGTATGATGTAGGAGAAACACTTTAACTCATAAATCATTTAAAAGAAAATGCGACGATCTGTGCGTTGTTCTCGGTATGTGTCCCTGTTGCCGAAGCAAGAGACGGTTCTGAACTCATAAGATATTGGCTTATGATTCCGACTGATGATCAGAAATTATACCAGCGTTATTTTCCGTTTTTCCGAAATATAATAAAGAAGTTGTCCGGATCTGATATTTAGCGTCTATAGGTCCCGACTGATGATCTGAAATTTTTCCGCCCTTCTATTCCTGTTTCTCGATGTACACTGTTCCGAACTGATATTTAACATGAGAGAGAACTCGGCTGCACTCTACGGACTATATCAAACTCTGTTAAGTAGTATGAGTGACAGTGTTAAGGACTTAAGGACAGGTTCTATGAGTTTAAAATATTTGCAGTCTCGCTCTCGGAAAATTATCGTACTGCATCGCTAATTTTTTTTTTTTTTTTTTTTCGATTGTGAGGAACTCTGAAATTGGCAGTCGTAAGTCCCCTTCATATTCTTTTAGTTGTAGAGTGATGATATAAATCTGAATTTTATTTGAATAGTAAATATTTATTCAGAAGTTAAAGATTTTATTTGTATGTCTATTTTGATCTTAGTATATTATTGTGGTACTCACGAAAATGTATAAATAAGATGAATAATTTAGTAGCTAAGATTTTGAGTTTATTTCAGGTAATAGTTTCTGTCTATGACAGATACAATTAAAGAATAGTAAACTGTATATGAAAATCGAATGTTTGGTTAATGATTTGGGTTGTGTTTGTACTGTTATTGTAAAATTGTTCTTTTAAGCTGTAAATATTTGTTAGCTGTAATAATGTTTCATTTAGACTGATGTTTTATTTTTCACAATGTTTCATTTAGACTGATGTTTTATTTAGACTGAGGATTAAAAGTTATAGTGTTGCGAGGCCCCAACTTGTCAGCAACAGTGGTAGTGACTGCTCTGAACTATAAATTACACAAACTCGTAAGAAGGGTTTTAATCCCTTTTTATTCCACTTTAGAAATAACAGCTGCGTTCACTTGACGCTCACAAACTACGCCGACCCGGCGGTTTAACAAAACAGAAATGTGAAACTAAAAATAAATGACAGAATGAATAAATAACAAGATCATTACCTACGAAGCTCTAAAATCGTAACTGACTTAACCGCGTTCTAAGATACAGTTGAGATTCAACAAGCTTACTGATTAAGCAGTTGAAGATTCAACGAACTGCCGAAATAGGCACACAGGCCGAAACGCGCGGTTCTTAAATTTCTACCTAGCAACCTTCACGCTCGCGATTCAAGAAGCACACATACAATCTCGTTTCCCTTCTATTTAAACTCAACTTACTTCTGCTAAAAGTTGAATACTCTGCGCGTTCTACTACAATTTACATACCCTGGCATTGGCAATTCTAGGGGAAAGTAAAGGCTTGACAGGAAAGATAGCTTAAAATAAATGTTAGTTACAATAAATATAAACCCTACATTTGCCGCTGCCAGAATTTGGTAAACTTGGAAGCAGGTCCTAGAAACGACCTGTTGAAAACGTTTCCATATTCTGACCTAAAACTCAAGAGCTCCGTTTACATAAAACAAACTTTTGTCTAAAACAATTATAATCACTTTGTAGATGATTAAAATACCATATCTTTGTACAGGATCCTTTCTGGTAATTGGTCTTCATCAATCAATCTTTTTCTCTTCCTTCCAGCATCTGGAAGGAATAAGTATCAGTATATTCTAAATACATTATGATTTACACTTTCTTAACACTGGATAACGTTTTTGACCCTTTTCTTTTCCTTAATTAACTGCTTACATTCACATTCATTCAAATATTCAAACATGAATTTAACTTTACCCTGGTTCTCCACCATGTGTGGTGTCAAACGGGAATCTTCATGTTTTTGTATTACAACACTTCTCCTAACCACAATGATTTGTTAGCATACAAACGACCAAATATGACACACCTTAATCCAATATACTGAAACTCGATGAGCTATGGTTAACATTCTTAAAATTCAAGTGTAGGTGGAGAACCCTACAAAACACATTCATTCCAAATTCCCCCTCATTCATCTTTAGACATGCAGGCTTTCGCTCAAAAGCATGATTTTATCTACTCTTTAATACTTAGATTTGAACTCGTTTCTTATGAGCATTTTACTTTTAGCATCTAAAATTTTATGCTTCTAGACTAAATTCTACTTTTACGTAACTTTCAGGTATTTACCTATATTTACAAAATTCTAATATATATAATTTTTACAATTTACCATAAAATGAATAAGAGAAAATAAAAATTTATTTCGCGCTTTCTTGGCCAAGCTGGCGGCACTGAAACTAAATTTTGCATTAATACAAGAATACGAAGTTATTTTACTTTCGGCCAAATTTTGGCTTTAACATAACAGAACCAGTCTTTCGACCAACACGAACTGCTTGCTTCTTAGATTTTACACTTAAAGAAAATAATGCTTTTGCCTTAGCTAAATAAAGTAAAACAAAACTAAGTCTCAACCGAGACAAATTGACTTCTGTCCACACATAGAACTTCGTATTTACACATAACATTTCAGAACAAAAGAAAAATTTATAGAAGATTTTAACTTACCTTTGACTTTTTGATGCTTGGAAATCCGACAACCTCTTTTGGCAAAATTGATCCCAAGTTGCAGAGTTCATGGAAGTCAATCTCCGCTTTTGATTTCTTCGAGTTTCCTACATGGTGACGTTCCTTTTTCGCCCTCTGTACGCCGGCCTCTTGGGGGGTGATAGTCTTCGGGTTCCTGTCTTTTCCGTTTGGCCCCTGGACGGCTGGTCTTGGCGGCCTCCGGTCTGGATTCTTGCTTGAATTTTTTCTGCAGGTGCCAATCTTTTCTTTCCTCTTGCTGTCTTTTTCTTCTCGTGAACGGCGGTCTTGTTTGCTCCTGACTATCTGGCCCTGGAAGTGATTTCCTCGACGAAGATTTTCTACTGTGGGAAGTTGTAACTGGTCTTTTCCTATTTACCAAGGATTCTTTACGAGGCGGCATTGATTTCCTGCACTTCTTGAATGCTGGAGTGTGACCATTTTCCTTCCTTCTTTTCGGGACCCTAGAAGGACTTGTAGAAGGGCTATGTTCCTCCTCTGTTCTCTGCTTCTTGGTTGGTGGAGCGGTTGGCGTTAATTCTGGAATTTCCACTTCTTTTGCGCTTGAGTCCTGCAAGAAACTTTTAAGGATTTCAAAATCATTTTGATTATAATATTTTTTCACCTGGTCGGGACTTGCTTTACAGGTTTCCCCTCTCTCGTTTTTAAGGTACAATACGATTCCTTCGATTTCCTGTATTACATAGGGGCCTTCAAACTTTGGAGCCAATTTTGCAGTGAAATTATCTGGGGCACTTGATAAAGAAAATTTCCGTTTTAACACTTTATCGCCTACTTTAAAATCTGCTTCACGGCGTTTTCGATCATAGTAAAGTTTCTGTCTATTTCTTGACGTATCAGAACTTTTAACCGCCTGATCAATAAGTTTCTGTATATCTTTTTGTTTAAATTCTTCTTTCCTTTGTAGCACAAGAATAATTTATCTAGTGGCATAATTAACTTACGTCCTAAAAATAATTCTGCTGGAGTTTTTCGAGTAGTATCATGATTTGCTGTTCTTAAAGCATAAGCTAACTCATTTATGTAGCCATCCCAGCGCTTGTGATGTGTACTAACATAGCTTCGAAGTATTTTTACAATATTTTTATTAACTCTTTCTGCGATGTTTGCCTATGGTCTATACGAACCATTTTGATATAGCGTATGCCAAGTCCAGAGCATATGTTTTCAAAAATTTGGCTAACGAATTGTTTACCGTTACCGCTAATGACTTTTATCTGTGCCCCGTATTTTAAAATGTACCTATGTAAGAATGCATCTGCAACTGTTTTGGCTGACGCGCGTTTAAGTGCAACAATTTCTGTCCACTTTGAAAAATGATCTACAATTACTAAAAGAAAACGATTTTTATTTAACTCGCTCTGGAGAAACGGACCAAGAAGATCTATGCCTAAAATTTCATTCGGAAATGTAGCGCGAATGCTATTTAAGTACCCGGCCGGGCTGTAATTAATATCATTTATTAATTGACATTGATTGCAGGACCTGACATAAGCAGTTACTATTTTGTATAATTGCGGGAAATATACCGCCTGCGTACCCTTTTTATAGTCTTTCTGACCCCTAAATGACCCGATGTTGGCGCGTCGTGTAATTCCTTCAAAATGCTCAGTCGAAGAGAGGCTTGGATGACTGGTCTATACTCAAAATTTTCGTTTGTTGATTTCGTATAAAACAATAAATTATCTATTATTTCATAGTTTTCTGCTCTACTTCTTATTGCGGCGACATCTGTATGTTCAAAGATTTCGGGGGTCTTTTAAATAAGCATAAATACTTCCAAACTCAGGATCAGCTTTCAATTCAGCAATAATTGTTTGTCTAGAATCTAAAATTTTAGAAGTCAACACAGCGCATTTGAGTTCATTCCCTTCATCGTCCAGTTTTATTCGGGATAGTGCGTCAGCTACATTATTTTCTTTCCCTGGTTTATATTTAATTATTAGAATATATTCTTGAAGTTTTAAAGCCCATCTTATTAACCTGGGCGTTAGGTTTTTCCCCGAGTAAAGTCTACCAGCAGCCGCACGATCCGAAAAGACTGTTACTGGCGCTTTGCCGAAATAAACTCGAAATTTGTGTACAGCCATTAATACGGCTTATGTTTCTCTCTCTTTAGCTGTATAATTCCTTTGCGTAGAGTTTAAAGTTTTACTAAAAAATGCCAAAATGGGCCAAATGGGCCATTCTGCATGAGAACCGCACCTACGGCATAGTCCGACGCATCTGCTGCAATTTCCAGGTTTTCGTCCCCTTCCAGGAATTTCAAAACAGGAGCATTGATGGGTGCTTCTTTTAACCTTTCAAATGCTGTATTTGCTTCTGCTGTCCACGTAAACTTACTTTTTTCTTTTAATTGCTAACAACGGTTCAACAATGTTCACGAAATCTTTTATGAACTACCGATAATAAGAACATAACCCAAGGAAAGAAGAAAGTTTCTTGGCGGTGTTGGGAGGTGGGAAATTGTTGATGGCTTTTATTTTTGAATCCTGATTTTCTATACCCTTTTGCGAAATTTTATAACCCAGATATTTAAGTTCTTTAGTCGTGAACTTGCATTTTGATGCATTAATTGTAAGACCGGCCTCTTTTAATAATTTAAAAACCTCTTCCAAGTCTTTAATGTGTTGTTCCAACGTACTACTCGTTATAATTATATCATCTAGATAGATTAAAGTCGATTTTCCCACGACAGGCTTTAGAACAATGTCCATAGCTCTCTGGAATGTTGATGGGGCCCCACACAACCCAAAGGGCATGCGTAAAAATGCATAAGTGCCCGATTTTGTTATAAACGCGGTTTTATGTATGTCTTCGGGTTTCATAGCTATTTGATAGTAGCCAGACGTTAAGTCCAACGTAGTCATGTATCTCGTAGACTTAATCTTTCTAATAATTTCCTCTATTACCGGCAAAGGGTAAACCGGGAACTTAGTAATACTATTAAGCTTTCTGTAATCGAAAGCAAACCTCCAAGCCCTTTTATCCGAAGGAGGAAAATCGTTCTTTTTCCTACATAGTACGACTGAACTCGCGTACTCACTATTTATGGGCGTTATTATCTGGTTCTGCAGCATTTCCTGAATGTGTTCCTCGATAATTTGCTCTTTCTGTTTATCATACCGGTAGGGTTTAGTCCTACAGGGTTTATCAGCAGTTAATTGTATATCATGCGTTACAATTTGACAGTTACCCAGGCCGTTCTGAAAACAAGTTTGAAAAAGTACTCACCACTTGCTTGCTGGATGGCTTGGCTTTCATGGTCACTCAAATGGTGCAATTCTGCCTGCGGTAGTTTCGCTAGCTCCACCACCCTCCGATCCATTTCCAGCATGATCGAATTGTTCTGAAAAATTTAGCTTGGCTTTGGCGGCCTTTAAAAACTCCATGCCTAAGATGACTGGACTCTGCAAATTTTTCACCACAAATATTAATACTTTAAGGCTTTCATCTTTTATCTGTATTTTTAATGATAATTTCCCGATACATTGACAGATTTTTCCTTGGACCGCGATAATTTCTGTGTTTTTATTTTTAAATAACCGTAACCTATTAAAATTCTTCCTAAAAAATTTATCACTCATAAAATTACCTTCTGCCTCTGTATCAATGAGGGCTTCTACTGGTACATCGCCAACCAGGACTTGTATAATTGGTAATTGGGAGTTCTTTACCACGACCGTGTTTAAGTATCTTCCTGAGGGTTTTTTCGAAACTTCCGGGGTCTGGACCCTCGCTCTTACAGGCCCCTCTACTCGTTTAATGCTTTCTTTTCAACTTCAGTCTTTTGGGTACAAGGACGGTTGTTTTCAAATTTCCTTTTTGCGCCTTGACCTTTGAGCTTCGATGAGTTGGCTTGATAGCTCTTTCCCCCATAAGAGCGATTTGTGTTTCCGGTTGTTGATTTGAGAATTGCCTTCGGAAACCTTGAGAATACGATGCCCCTCTAGATTTTTCCGCTATTCTTCGGTTTTGGAACTTGACCGCCAACTCGAAGAGTTCCTGCAAGGTGCTTGGATTTCGGATTTCGAAGTAATCTTGGACAGCAGGTAGCAATCTTGGTGAGATTATTTCAATTATCTCCGTGTCAGTTTTCTTTCCATACAGCATATCCGTCAGCTTAACTTTTCGCAGAATAAAGTCCGTCAACTCTTCCATATTACGTTGATGAAAACTATACAGCTCGGCTTCTAGCTTTGCTCGGTTTTTCACTATGGGGAAGGCCTTTAATAATGATATTTTGAAATTTTCAAAGGTATATGTTTGGCCTCCGAATTCTCCTAATAAAATTTTCCGTAGACTCTTCCACCATAGTGAGGCCTGTCCTCTTAGTGCAGACGTGGCAATGGCAACTTTTTGTCTTTCAGGCACAAGGTATAACTGGAAGTGATTTTCGAGGCCTTCTAAAAAATATCGCCACCGATTTTTTCCGTCGAAATTGACGTTTGGCTTGATAGATGCTCTCATCGTTTGGACCAGGTATCCAAATCCTTCTAACTGGTTCGCCATTTCTTGCTGTTGGAGTTGTACAGGAGCTTCCATCCAGTTATCGGCCATCTAAGTTCGTAAGATGTTCGGGCGCCAATATAGTGTTGCGAGGCACCCAAATTGTCAGCAACAGTGGTAGTGACTGCTATGAACTGTAAATTACACAAACTCATAAAGAAGGGTTTAAATCCCTTTTTATTCCACTTTAGAAATAACAGCTGCGTTCACTTGACGCTCACAAATTACGCCGACCCGGCGGTTTAACAAAACAGAAATGTAAAACTAAAAATAAATGACAGAATGAATAAATAACGAGATCACTACCTACGAGGCTCTAAAATCGTAACTAACTTAACCGCGTTCTAAGATACAGCTGAGATTCAGCAAGCTTACTGATTAAGCAGTTGAAGATTCAACGATCTGCCGAAATAGGCACACAGGTCGAAACGCGCGGTTCTTAAATTTCTACCTAGCAACCTTCACGCTCGCGATTCAAAAAGCACACATACAATCTCGTTTCTCTTCTATTTAAACTCAACTTACTTCTGCTAAAATTTGAATACTCTGCGCGTTCTACTACAATTTACATATTCTGGCATTGGCAATTCTAGGGGAAAGTAAAGGCTTGACAGGAAAGATAGCTTAAACTTAAAATAAAGGTTAGTTAAAATAAATATAAACCCTACAAAGTACTCACTCTATTTTATCAATTTTTATTATTCATGTTTACTGGAACACAACAATATTTCATCAGTGCAAGAAAGGAACCTTTATTGTTCTGTCTTTCCAAGTCATCTGCAATAAAATGTTCTTTCTTCATTTTAAAAAACTACACACCTTTCTACTAGTTAGTATCAGAAAATCTCTTTCTTCTCTTTCTTCCCCCAGAACTCTAAAAAAAAGTCCTTTTCGACCAAATCTTGCCTATTTAACTCTAGATTTAGTTACAAAGAAATCTTCTGATGCAACCACGCCTCACTTGAACTTTATTAGTCAATCACAGCCCATCATAAGATTTTTCGAACCAATCATAACCACGTAAAAATTAAAATTAGGCGCTTCATTATTTTTCTACATCGCTCTAAGAAAAAGCGAGTAGGCTATTTTTCTCATCTCGTCCGTCGTGGGAATTTTCCGAGATAATTTTATGGTTGTACACATCTCTCAAATTAATATGTTTCTCTAAACTTTTCTTTGCTTTATAGTCCAAGGACCATTTAAACAGTAAATAGCACCATGCTCAAACTCAAGCCTCTTTTTTTTTTTTTTTTTTTTTTCAAAGCTACCGCATCCGTGTGCTTCCTACTTCTCGTACAACGAAATAAATTTTAACTTTTTCTTCAAGGTTTTCAGACCCTTCATCAGTAAGAAGACAGTTTTCAAGTACCATCCGCACCTCTAAGCAACCCCATGCTGCCCATGCTTTTTCATTAACAGAATGGAAGGCATTCCCTTTCTCTGCAATAGACACAGAAGACGAAAAGGATCGTTTATTCCCAATCTAATTGTTTAACTTTTACTGGCACCTGAATTTTATTACTTATATGGTGTTTTCCCGGTATTTCCTGTCAAGGCATAACATTTAGAAATAATCCTTAAGCCCTCTACATAACACAACATACTTTTGGTGATCCAGAAGTAACAGAAAAGAAAAAAGACCGTAATTTGAAATTTTATATGCAGTACCAAGTTTTCACAGAAACTTGCAGAAAGTTATGGAATTTCTTCCTAATGGAAATTTTTTATTGCCTCAATAGTGCGCATTGTTCACCGACAGGTTGGCTGTAACAGTTTCTAAGAACTGGAGTTTCGTATGGAGAATATGTAACAATCACTTGAAAACCTCCTCAAGAATATCCCTGCAAAATCCAACACGTACAGGATTTGAAACTAGTTAATTTCAAAAGGCAGCATGAATTTGCTAATTTGTGTTTTCAACAGATAGAAAAGCTGTTCGAATAATGGTTCTGTCAAGCGGCTAATAATAAATCTGATAAGGTGCGCCTTTCGCTTACCAATTGTAATTGCTTATAGCTACAATTTCTGGGTTAAAAAAAAAAAAAAAAAAAAAAAAAAAAAAAAACTACACGCGATTTTGGAAACAACTTTGCACAGCCATAAATTACAGCGTAATGAGAGTTCTTTGCATAATTCATTGTAGGCCCATTTCTCTTTGAGGAATTACGCAAAGATACATTTCGATCTGTTCCTGTTTCATTCGAGCATAATCCAGCACTCTCTAGAAACTTCACCATTTCCTTGTTGCAAGAAAAGTAAGTCATAGCATAACATTCATTCAGGATGGAAGCATCTTCGTACAGGTCTTTCCCAGTACCTGCTGCGATCGACATTTGACGAAGATCATGTCCCCAGTCACTCTTTCATGAGCGGCCGTCAAGATCTCCAGGCTTTACATCTTGCGATTTTTAATTATGAGGCTGCTTGAAGTCACATGTGTATAGAGGTCAGACGACGTTATTGGCCGTACTAAAAAAGTTATTAACCATCTTGTGATAGAAATTACAGCTGAATCCTTTTTGATGGTATGCAAAGTGTCGTGCCACGTCTGCCGGCTATTCTTGAATTCTTCATGTCTGCCGGCCATTCTTGACGCCCATAAATAATAGTCATCACATTAAACATTTGTTGTCGTAGCTGCGTGTTGCGAACTATGCTGCGTCATTGTATGATCTTCTGACACAACTGAAGTACAATCTGTCGATGAAAAATGTTACCATTTTGGGAATAAAATTTTGCATTATTGAAAACCCGTCCTATCCTTCTCTGCATTTCTCTGAAAACTACATCGTGCTATTGCCTGTACTTTTCGGATTATTTAATTTTTACTTCTGGATCATCTAATACCTACAATTTGATCTTAGCCGAAAGACTGCTTGCAAACTATTGACGCAGAGTGTGGCCATTCGGCAAAACATGAAAGTTTGAATTTATCTTTCAAATTTAACTGGTATGGCTTAAAAGCCAAGCGGTTTTTGAACAAAAAAACGGTGCTTTCAATAATTTAAATCCTTATTTTATTTTATAATAATCTAAGTGACTGCTGTAATTTTAAATGCATTTAATGTACAATTTATCTAATTGATAATTTTAATGAGCATCTGCAGTATTAGTATTTTAATTACTCGTAATAAAAGAAATTTCTGACTCACGTATTACATAAATGAGGCATAAAATCCTATGTTTTCTTAAACTTTAGAAATAAGTGCATACATATTTTATAAAGAAAATAAGTTTTTTCAATATAATGCCTGGAAAAATAGTGAAATGGGAAATCTCTGTTCAAGAAATAATTATATTACTCAAGAAAGGTTGCCGACGCAGTTTCTAATCAGTATTGCGAGGAATAGTTCGTATAACTGTACTGTAATTTATAATATAACAATATTGTAGTTTTTTTAATATGTACGTCTTTCTTCTGTAATATGGTACTCTATGTGAAATACTTGTGTCATACGACACAAGTATACAGCCACACATTTTAGTCCACACACATAGAAGCATATCCGATGTAACTGATATGACACTACGGATTATAAAGTTCATCAATATATGACCGCAGTGGCTGCAGGAAAACGATAGCATATCCCCCCTCCCCAAAGGAAGAAAAACTCCCAAATAGCAAAGTCGAGCGCATATGGAGATCAGGACAGGTTTGCACTGTCATCTAGTCTTTGGGCCTGTAGAGTTCTCATATACAGTATTTGCAATTTATGCTAGAAACTTTGATAATCGAAGTTCGGTTTCATATATTATAGGTAAATGTGCGTCAGTTAACACTGTTTGTTACAACCTCGTAATAGAATGATTTACTCTGTCATACTTAATAATATTTCACATATTTTTGTAACCTTTGGAAAATAGCTGAAAAGTCTGGAAAACAATTCCACAGAACGATTATTGGAACAAAGTGGGATATCTGAAATGATTTCATTCCCATTAATTCCGATAAATAATGTATTCAAAAAGTAGAACAGGTTTCAGATTATGTGAAAGTTTAAAATGCTTTTGTTCAGTCCATGTAAAGATAATGTGTTTTATATTTTTAACAATGAAAAAAGAGGTAGATAGATCAAACTATTATACATTTTAATTTTGAACTACATCTTACTTTATTTGTAATAAAGCATCTTTATATATAAGTACCACTTAAAAACACTGCATTAATTTTAAAGCAGAAATTGTCTGTGATATTTGCATCCAATAAAAGATCGTTTTTTATGTTTAAAATGCTTTTAAAAAAGGAAAAGCTCTTTTAATTGCGTAGAGCAGTACTATTGATTAAATTGTGTTAAGACCCATGGTTTTACTCAGCATTAGTGACCAACTAAACACTACATCTCTGTATTTTTGTTTGAAAAAGAATTCTACTACTAAAATTCTCCGATAGAAAAGAAAACTGCTCCTGAAGCATAAAAACGCTTTTATGTAGTTTAGATCGTAAATAAACAATATCATAGCCATCGCGCACTAAGTTATAACGGTGGCCCTCATTTCAGTGCTTTGACCCTCTATCCATCTATTGATTAATTGTTGCTTAGCAACGCGTGCGCTTGCCAGCGGCTACACCTAATCCTCTGTTGGCTAGCGGTAAAGGCATTCACCAACGGAAGATTCTGTTGTGTTTCTCCGAGAAATTATTTTATTATACTATGCTGTAATTATTCAGGGCACTGATGTGAAATAGACTGAAAACATTTGCAAATTGCTAAGGAAACGGGGATCTTATGAACTCGCTGCCAATTTTCTGGAAGAGGAACAATTAATTCTATGCTAGTGCGTGAAAGTAGCCAAGTTATTTTTGGCTACTGTATCCGGGTCGGAAAAGCATCATAACGAATGCTTTATTGCTGGTTAAGAAGAATAAATTAAAGTAATATTAGTATTAAATTATATTACATAAATAATACTATTCCAATATTGGGTCGTGCTAATAGCTTAAAATTAATGATAATATTAGTAATATTATCATTAATTATAATGATAATAACGAATGCAATTAAATGCAGATAGCTTTACATATAACTTCGGAAATTTTCTTTTACCTAGAAACAAATAAAAGATCTTCCTGCAAATAAATATTTTTCCTATTAAAAAAGAGGCATTCAGTTTTTTTTTTTTTTTTTTTTTCTTAAAAAATTGAGTATGTTCTTCGTTCTCCTTTCTTTGATATTTCTGAGCAGTGAAAATGCCTTTTAATCTTAGTCTGTTATTCTTTACTTCATTTCTTTGATCGCATATTTTTGAAAATGTGACATTCAAATTTTATCTCAAATTGAATTCTAGTTAAAGTTATTCATCTATTTGCAATAAATAGAAGAGCTGCTTTACTGAGTTATTAGTGTCTTTTCCTTATGTTATTAGGGATGTTTTAAATGAAAAGGTAGGAAACAACACTATGGATATCTTGAAGTCTTTATCCACAAGTAATAACCAAAGGCCTGAGCACAACAATCCCACTGTTTCACGAGCCGAAGGATCCCTTGTTTCCATAATTCCTGTACCTGTGACAAGAGCCAGTTCTCCACTGTATCCTTCAGTTCCTCGTCCGAGTTGAAGCGCCTTCCTTTGAGATGTCACTTGTCACCAGGTCGTTCACTTTGCGGTGAGTTCAGCCGTGATTACCGTGTTTGCCTGCTCTGATCTCGGGTCATCAATCAAACACTCTAGGCCTTCTCGAAAACTGGCACTTCACACACTCGAAAAATCACTGATTTGTCGGAGACACAGTCTTGCCCGTATACAGGTTTAAGTTCTTCCATAGTCAGAAAACTGATAACATCTCGCTGCTCCTCGATCATCGAATTTTGCAATGTGAATGCTATACGCACTGCCGCATCAATTGGACGGAACACACAACTCCTGCTTTTCTCCTGCGTCATGTGCGGACACTCAGCGCTTGCGTACAACTACGCTGGACACTAAATTCGTGTCCTTAGATGTCTCACAACGTTATGCCAAAGCGGAATATTAAAATTTCAACCGTTTTATTTGTTGCTACCTTTTCATTTGACCACTCCTTATAAACTGCTAGTCATTAAAATTACAACACCATAAAGGAAAACAAATACAAAAAAAGATATTTATTGCACGTAAATAGTATGGCACGAAGACGAAATGATTTACTTTGTAAGCCTTCTGGAGAGTTACATTGCTGCGAAATTAGTAGAAATAGCTGCCACCGTAATTAAACTTAAACTTTTCTTAACAGAAAAATTCAGGTATCTTTCAGCACAACAAATGAGAAATCCACTACACAACTTTCCTTTTATGCAGTGCTTCATACGTGGTTCTCCCTCCTGCGTTCGTCTAAATGCGCTGAAATACTAAATCATTTGCGTATCCCAATTTCTTATTCTTTTCATGTGATTTTGACGTTCATCAGATCATTCTTTCCTGGTGTTGCAATTAATGACCAACAGGGTACATTGATGAAGAAATATGTGACTTTCCTAGATGTTCAAGAATTTCAGAAAAGAATTTTAGAACACGTAATACAAAAAACGCTGGAAATCTTCAGGAAAAACTATGAAATTCAGCCACTTAGTGCTGAGTGGATAAACTTACGAAACATTTTTAATTCCTCTAAGGCTTGGCTTTCAGTAATTGAATGGGATGACTAAATGGTGTGATCTTTACCGAATACAGCACAAATACAAGTGTTAGAAAACCTAAAATTATGTTTTTTAAATAAATTTTAAGAAAAATAATTCCCGAATGTAATGCAAACATGAGTTTAAGTGTTAGAAATAGATGATAATGCACATCCCTCCCTTTACGCAGGTAGTTAATAATCCTTTTCAGGCCTTATTTTCTAGAGTCAGATTGAATTGTACGGTAGTTACATTCTCTCTTAAGTGATAATTTCAGGATTTGATTCATAGCTGGGTAGAAGTAAACTTCATGGATATCTAATAGTCCTTACAGTGGTTGATGAACAGCTCAGTGTATTTCGCCTTCTAGTCCTCCGAGTTTTCATTGTTATCTGCATGTCTGTCAAATAAAGAAAATCTAAGGAGTTCATGGGCATGTGTGAGTGTCTGCCTGCTTTATTCCTAACAGCCTGCTGTGAAATCAGTCACTATGTATCTGCGATACTTAATGCTATAAACTTCAAATAGATAACTATCATGGTCATGTTATATTGATTAACTACTTAATTACCTACTTGTAACTAACTACTCACCCTTAGAAGTTATATCTACGTATTGAAGAATAATCGTTTTCCCTTAATTCTGACTGTGAACAACAAAAGTTGAATGTTAGTTTTAAACTTTATTCCTCACAGCTTGTAGGATTAACTTAATATAATACTACAGAAACTTTATCATCTTATTGGAACTTTACGATATGATAGCTAGGTTACGGCTCCTGTAAGTCTACGCAAAGCTACAACACTAACCGGTCGGATAGACAAAGCGTAACTAATTTTCAACCATGTCAATATTAGGCATTCATATCTATTCTGAACAATGGCTTTCTCTCCATAGACAAGCTGCAGCAGCGGCAACAGCCAAGCTTGTACTACGTACCGGTTATTATTTTCTTCCTATTTTTTAACATACAACGCTGGCCATAATTTCTGCATGAACCTCTGGACCAGTGGCGTATCAAGGATATGGCACACAGGGAACGCTATTTGTCGCACTTGTATCTTAAGAATGTAGAAACCAAATCAAAAACAGATAACATAATTTTAAATATTTTAAAGGAGGTTTAATTTAAATTCTTGCCATGAGCGCCATTTTATGTAGATACACCACTCCCCTAGATTGAGCAAGTATGTGACGAAATAAAAGAATCAGCATAAAGTTACCGTTAGTAGAACTTAAAATAAAATGTCACTGTATCATGTACTGACAAATTGCAGTGATTTAAAATTCTTCCAGAGTACTATAATTCCACACAAAGCTAAAACTGAAAGTTTTCTTTAAAGCTGAATGAGATGTTTCTCTTTCGTAATTAAAATTTATTTTAAGTTGCAACATTGTATGGAATTACAGTGAAAAACGAGTATCAAAATACTCTCGTTTCGTAAACTTTCTGGCTGCTTGACATACAATACGTTCTGCTAATAGTTTCGTCTTCATCAAAGTTTGATACAATATATATATAACGACACATCACTTTAATCAGTATTAAATTATCAGCCAGTTAATTAGTTATGTCACTGTATCTCTTTGCAATCCTGAACCAGACTGGATTGAGCTAGTCTTACATCTATATCAAACTCTGTCATACTGAAAATATTGTTATTCGAACATCTAATCAGCATTATTTGATTTTTAGTAAACTCGTTAGTACGGTACCTTTTACCTGTAAACGAACTTATAAAATTGTTGAATACTGGTAATACTACTCGGGTTTAAATCTCGGCGAACTGTTCGCTGCATGGATGTCCCCATAGCTGTCCGCATACGTGACATCAATGTGAACCAGTGTCTCTCACAAAGTTCTGTAAAAATACGTTTGTTTTCTTAGGCAGATAGCTACCGCGTCTTTGTCTTGTTCGATTAAGTACCAACATGACAAATCTGTGAAGCACAAGAATTATGCTCATTAGCCGATCTTCAATAGAATGTTTTACTTACATGGTTGATGAGTTTTTCGTGCAACATTATTTATTTTCGTTTTCTTAAAGATGTCTCGATTATATTATATCTGTATGGAACTCTAAAGAAAAACTTCTGAATCATAAAAATATCCTGTTTTGCACTTACCATTATGCTTTTGTTTTTGATATTTGAGTACTAATATTTGAATATTCCGTAACGGAATATTCAAATGTAAGTATAAAATAATAATAATTCCATGAAGGATATAACGTAAGTACAAACTAATGAGAAATCTATCTATATGTAGAAACTTGTAATTCTTTAGTTTTCATGCACACTAATATATTGGTAAAGAATTTGCGTTTTTCTTTTTAACTTTTTATGTTCTTTTTTTCGGCAAATGCTATTTCTAAAATCGATTTAAAAGTTCCAAACTACATGTCTCTCAGCACTGTCGGCAACGTAAATGGTTTTCTAAGCATTTCACAGCGGACAGTTTTCACTGTTAACATTCATAAACTAGAGAGGAAAAATGTCATATAAAGGTCTTATCTTGAAGTTGCGGAAGAACGCTCTGATAGCACCTGTTTCCTGGTTTCGATTTTCCAGCTAGCGGAAAGAATATTGAGCAACTTCTTTTCTAAGCAAGTTTAGAATAAATTTGAAAAGCCCATGCATGGGCATTTTATAGTTTCGTAATATCTATTCAGCTTAAACTGAATGTGAGGAGGAAATATGAAAACTTCAAAAGTCTGAGTTTTCAAAATACTTATCATTAAAGTATGACAGAGTTTATAAGAATTATTTAAAAAATTAAAAAATACAAAATCATAATATTAAAACGAAATTGCAATCTCATCTTGGCATGCAAATTTCAGTTTAACACTAAAACAGTTTTAAACTATTACGATAGATAGTTTAAGAATTAGTTGCTACAAAATTAAAGATATACTGTGGAATATAAAACCTTTTAATTTAACATGAGCTGTTAATTGCAAAATCTAATTAAAAAAATTGCTATATCATTTCATTGTAAATTAACACCATGTGGAGACATGTGCACTTATTTATTTAAAAACGAAAAGATTTAACTATCCAAGACGTAGCTGTGCATCTATTTCACTAGATCAGTTGGCTACGAGGTTAATATGCAAGATCCCTAGAAAACCTTCTTCACAAGCTAAGTAGCAAAAGCGAAGTATAAAATGTAATAAGAAAATGTTAGATTAAAAAAAAAAATGTAAACATCTGAATATGCAAATCATGAACAAGAAATGAATTTTCTTTCTGCTTATATTCTGAATGAGATAAGTCAGGGATAAGAACCTTAAGCAGTTTCATGCACAGTGCACGAAAAATAATGAAGTATTTTTAAACTTATTTTTTTGTCTATAGCACATTTATTTATACTAAAGTCTACCATTTTCAAAGACTGAGGCATAGGCAGATAAATTAAAGTGATTCTGTTTTCTGAAGCTCCACATTAAGAAATATTAGAATTTCAAAATTATTATAACTCAAAAGTAAAAAGCTTCGAATGACAACGTAATAACCATTGCTTTGCATTATATAGATTTTTAAGAAAAATTTCTTCTTAATTTACCGTTTTTCGTTAGATTTGTCCGTGTATATTACTTAATTTTTGCGTTTTTTTCATTTACAAAACCGAAAGAACATAATAGAATATTTTTAGGAAAATGTCCATACTTTGCCTCAAGCATTATTTCTTTCGTATCTTTGAAGTAACCTATTAAGAATATAGCTATCTTGTGCTACACAGACAGGCGCTGGTTTTGTCCTTAATTTTTATTCCGTATCATGCGAATGTCTAAGGGAAGTCCTGTTTTGCTTTAGTTAGAGAATTTAAGTAATATTTTATCAGTAAGCAGAACTTTTTACAGTGTTTTCAATGAAAACTGACTGGATTCATTTAATTTGGGAGCTTTGAAAAATTTCTATTTGAAGGAAATATTCCATATAGGTATATTTTTCTACTTTTCAAACCATTTCATTTCCAATGGAATTTGAATCATTCACTAATAGTGAAATGTTTGTTATTTTTCACATACGGAATGTATTTCATATCTCACATAAGCTCATTATAATGACTTAACAAAATTACAAACAAGTTAAAAAGTAGGAGAATATTTCCTGAAATATTGTACCATTCACTTCGGAAAATTTACGTGAATCATTCCTTTAATGCTTCTTTTTCTATATCGCAAGTAAATTTTCGTGCATAAAAGTTTCAGTTTTAAAGGAAGTTATTTGCGGAGAACTGTGATGTTGCCGGTTTTCATAAATCGTTTCAGGAAAGTTCTTTACCGATAACCTTTTGAATACTTTAACTGTATTACCTCTTTTTTACATTGCTACCACTGAAAATCATCGAATTTCTAAATATTTTCCTATTTATCTTTTACAATGCGTTCTAAAGACTTGGGAATAAATTTTAGGTATGTTAAATCCCTTTGAAAAGATGACTCTGTTAACAAAAGAAAGTTTGCTTTTTTTTCTACTTGCGAAGCTGAGTGTGCGTGAATGCCAGAATGTCTTCTAAAAATTGTATGAAATAAAATATAATTAGTTAGTTTAATGAGTTAAAATCCAGTTTGGTAATTAGCTGGACCAAGAGTTATTGGTTGATTTAATAATGTTGTTACACATTTGGAAGATTTAGCTTCAACAGCCCTACCACTTTGAACAAGGAAGAAAAGAGATGGAATTTTTAGCTTAGTATGCTACTGTAATAGATAAATTTCCTGTGACAAATGATGTATTCGCAAACAAATAGCGTAGATTTTCAACTCATTTCATATGGACTTCAAATATTTTCTCTAAGTCATCATAATAACTCACTTGCATTACCATAGACTTTAAGAAAAATTGTGCATTCATTTCATGAGAAACATGTCTAAGAAAATATCAATATTTTATCTTCGTAAGAAACCATTGCTATTGCTTATGACCTTCTTAACAGACACTTTAGGTAAAAATCTGAACAACCATGACTCGATAAACTTTCCAAAACGAAACATTCTTTGCGCAATTACAGGTGATTTAGTTTCTGCAAGCCACACAACACGTGCGTTTTTCTGCAACGAGGCAATTTTGAAGGTATAGCTCACTGAATGTTTCTGGTGGAATAGGTAGTGTATGTAACAAATCTGTAGAGAAATTTAATCCGTTCGGTGTGCACTTGCTACGAAATATACACAGTTACTACTATCAGTATGATTATTACAAATGGATGATATAATTAATACAATAAACATTTATCGACACTCTATATAATGCTCTGAAGACATATATAAATCATACGTGATGTTCCTATCACAATTGTAATGAAATAAATTCATTAGTTTATTGATTTGTTTTTAAATGTGCATTTCATCATGGAGGAGAATGATAAGGTATATATAAAGAAACAATTTTTCTAAGAACATTTGCCAAACAAAATTACTATAAGGTATTTAAACAGAAAATGTCTTTTTCTTTTCCGACTGAAATAAGCATTGTTGTATACCTTATAAAGTCCTCTTTTAGAATTTTCATTATTTAAAGCGAAATTTATTTAAAATATGCGAATTTTGCTTTTGAATTTATGTTCGAAAGAAGAAAGGGAAGAAAGAAATAACCTCTCAAATAAACGTTTGATGATCAGATCCAGAATAGATTTAAAGTGCGATCAGTGCAATCAATCAGATAGTCCAATACAATTTCGAGCTATAATTCTTATTTTATTGCTGTTACTTGTTAAAAATATCTCCCATGATGTGAGGGGGGAAGCTGAATTTGCGCGATTCTTGATGTTTTCACCGCAAACACTTGCAGAAGCAAAGAAAAAGATCTGATGTAGCACGGGATTTCTTGCCCCAGAAGTTAAGTCATGAAGTGAAAAAGGCTGAAATAGGACATAGTGCATGAAATAACACTTTTTTCCTTTGAATTCGCAGGATTTTTATTTTATTTTATTTTTATATACAATACATTTTATTATATGCTCTATGATACAGGCTCACGATACATTCGTACATCATATGTTAAATTTACAGCAACGTTTTTTATTTTAGAAATTTTCATTAAAATTATAACTATTTTATAAAATTACTCGATAATGAATACAAACACAGGTATTTTAGCATATTTGAACGACGGTTCATTGCTGGGCGGCATTCAGATATTTATTCTGCAAAGTAGATATGTAAAAAGTAAAAAGCTTCGAATGACAACGTAATAACCATTGCTTTGCATTATATAGATTTTTAAGAAAAATTTCTTCTTAATTTACCGTTTTTCGTTAGATTTGTCCGTGTATATTACTTAATTTTTGCGTTTTTTTCATTTACAAAACCGAAAGAACATAATAGAATATTTTTAGGAAAATGTCCATACTTTGCCTCAAGCATTATTTCTTTAGTATCTTTGAAGTAACCTATTAAGAATATAGCTAACTTGTGCTACACAGACAGGCGCTGGTTTTGTCCTTAATTTTTATTTTTTTACGAACGGTTTTGTGTTATTATGGAAACGGTACTTGTCTTAAGACAAGCATTTTTAAATAATAAATTACATCATAAAACGAATTTTTCCTGCAAATGAATTTTAAAAAATGCATCGTTTTTCTAATTATATTATTTAAGAATAAAATACAGATATAAATTATACCAAGCGTATAGTTTGCCTTTAAACAGCTGGGCTTGTTGAATAATGTGTTACCTTAATTTGAAAAAGCTTCTAAATCACTAAATTTATTAAATAATGCATTATTTTAATTTAAAAGTTGAGCGAAAGATTTTATGCTATGTGGAATGAGAACATGTATCAGAAACAGCAATCAACCATGTCATGTGGATGGTAAATGCTTTGGTAACGTAATGTAACCTGACCAGGATTGATTACCAGGTCAGTCGGCTCAAGCACCCTGATTTTTCGCAATCTCCAAATCATTCTTTAGTTTCTCATAATTATGTTTTTGCTCACAGAAAAAAAGGGATGCAGTGGGTGCCGTTGAGATAATGGTGTACTTACAGCTCTTGTCTGGCTTAATAAGACCTTCAACCGCAATGCAAAAAAATAGATAAAGAGTACTACAGATATTTCTGACGTCAAAAATAGTTAAGTAACGTTTAATTGGTTACTTGATTACGGGAAAGAACGGCCAAAATTTACAGTTATTCTAATTTTTACAGTAACATTCGGATCGCATATATGATTGTTTTAGGAGCATCTATAAAAGTGAACTCACAAAATGAAATATATTTCAAGAAAACTATTATTATGAAAGTGCGTCATGATAATTATAGCTCGCCAAGTATTTTACGTTTTCGGTGTTTTTCAGTTGAACATGATTTTTTAGTTCAATTATTCCAGAGAATTTAAAGTATTGGAAAATCAAAGAATGAATGCACGTTCGAGGAAGAAAATAAAGGCAAAATTCAATAATCAGATGATAAATTGGTAAAATAATTTCCATTTCTGTATTTTAAAATTCTGCAAAGCAAAATTAAAATCAAATTTGTATACAACTCCTAAAACCGAAAACATGACTCATGAAGATAAACTAAAAATTTTTAGCTAGATAATGAAAAGTACACAACTGACATTTTCACAATCAATGTAAACTAAAATATTCTCATTTTTTGCTTTCCTTTCGAAGAATTTCATCTATACAATATAATATAACACTATGATTGAAACATACACAATAAATAAAAACAACATGTGCAGCGTAAATAATATCATATATTGCAAATTATTAATGGTAACTTCGGCAATTTTTTTAAAAAAGGTTTCCCTTTTTAGCGAGCCTCAAAATAGCGCTAGTAAATTTCAGCCGATGAAGTCAGCAAACAACGTTGCCAACTAGACATCACAAAAACAAATTTCAGCTTTAAAGAAAGTTTCATAAATTCTTCACTGTATCTGTACTGATTTGCCACCTATATCGACATGATAGCCTATATCGACTGCTTGCAGCAGCATTTTGCTACTTTACTACTGTCATAAATGTTTTAAACTCTAGTTACACTTTTCCGAAGTAAGGATATAGAAGACCAGTGTTAGGTTAAATTACAAAATGCAATGCATATTTTCCTTCTGAGTTTATGTTTTATAGTTTCTTAAATTATTTTAACGAATTTCACTTCAAGCAACTTAGTATGACTATTGCTACTAGAAAATCATAACGTTTCAGAGGATCTGGGTATAATAAAAACGATTCTGGAATATTTTCCGACACCTTCAAATTTATATTAACTTCTAATATTTAGTATGCTTTACTTTCGCTTCGGATTTTTGATATTTAATATGCTCTTTTAAAATCTTTTGTATCTTTCGTTTTTTCTTGAGACTATGTTAATGACTAATTATTGAAATTTTTGTAACAGTCACATATAGAATGTTTATGTAAGATAAAATTTTAACTTTAATTTTTAATAGCCACTAAAATTTTCATTTTACGTATTTTCTCTCTCTAGTCTAAAAAAATTAAAATGCTTATAATAAATCTTTCTAAAGCACATCATTCCAGAATACACGGGTATTATATTATTCTTACATAACAGAGGTGACATATATACTTACATAGCGAAAAAAAATTAAATCATTTATCAAATAATTTTTAAAGCAGAACTTTTATTAACAATAAAGCCATATAATGTTTCTCTATTCATCAAATAAAACAGCTTGACCATTTGTTAATCTAACATCACATTCTTCTTCAAACGCTGGTTTTCGCCAAATAAACATGCTGTCTAGAACTTTTCTATTTTATTAATTTTCACATTGCTACAACTAGAAAATGTAAAACGTATGTTTGAAGTTATTAAAGAGCAGATGTATCCGTTTTGGAGCTTACGTTGCTTCATTATTTTGTATTTACTCCCTCCTTTCTGCATGCCTTCATGGTGTAACGATAGAACACTCGTCGCGTATCCGAGAGGTCCAGGTGCGAGTCCTGGCAAAGGCATTGCACATTTTTCATGTTTCCTGCTTTAAAAAAAACCCTAATGATTTTACAGTGTCGCCCGAACTAAACGGTTCTGGATGATGATTCTAGTATCACCATCCTCCCCACTAGGATTTGGCGACTGGAGCGCCTAATCCCCAGTCGCCCTTTAAAAGAGGAGTATATAAGGTATCTTCTCCCTCTTTGCTGCATGCATTCGTGATGTAACGGTAGCAGACTCGGCGCGTATTCGAGAGGTCCAGGTTTAAGTCCTGGAGAGGGCAATGAACATTTTCTCTTCTCCTGCTTCCCCCCCAAAAAAAATCCTAATGATTCCCAGGTACCAAAAAAAGTTTGGAGCGAAAAGTGAAATTCAAACAACAGGTGTCGGTAACCCTGTTGGAATGACTTTACGTATTGACATTTCCGTCAACCGCCAGTCATGTGAGGCGTGTCAGTCGTATTCACAGCAGATCTGTAGGATCTACAAACCTGAAGTGAACATCTCAGTGTCAGAGGATGTTTGGCGGCCACGTTTACTTTCTGAGTTCAAATTTGGCAGCAATGTTGCAAAAGCCCCTCGAAAAATATGATCCGCTTTCAGAGAGGCATGAGTGAGAGCACAGCGCAAAAGTGGTTGAGTCGATTTGCATCGGAAGATGACAGCCTCCAGAACAAGACTCGAACCATGCACTGATTGGGCCACTATTGACGAAGCCTTTATCAAGGAAGAAATTGAGTGGAATTCATATCAAACGCGCAAGGAACTTGCACATGGGTTTGGAGTGTCGAAGGAAAACTATTCGATTGCATCTGCAGAATCTTCGGAAGCCACGGAAGCTCAGGAAGTGGGTTTCTCACGTTTTGACTGAAGAAACCAGCTGATGAACACTTGCTCTTCATTGTTGTTATGCCACAAGAAAGTCGCATTTCAGGACCAAATTGATATGTGACGATAAATGGGTGTTATACGGTAACTGCAAACGAAATCAGGTTGTCCCCTGGTTCTCTGGCTTTTGCTCCAAACAAACATTCATCAGCAGAAGATACTGCTCTGTGTTTGGTGCACCAGTGCTAGTATTATGCACTAGAAAGTGGCAAAAACATTGCAGCCGAGGCAAGATCTTTTATAAACGTGAGTTTTACGTGGGCTCGTACAAGCCTGTAACTCGCTGGAAACATGGAGTTGAAGCTGGAAATTATTAGGACTTCTCTTTGGTCACTATTGGCCAAAGACAAGTCTTCACATATTTATGCAGCTATTCCGATCAATGCTGTTTAGTCCGATTCAGTTGTTTGCTGATATGTGAGCATTGCTTTTGTAGCCATAGAAGATGCGAACAGTAGTCATTTTCTATTTAAGGAAAGAGGGTGTAAAACTTCAGAAACTGTTCAAAGTCTGCAAGAAGTATTCTGTTCCCACATCTGTTCTCGCATCTGAGAAAAAAATGTACGTTGTATTCGATTTGCGAGTTTATTCAAGAAATAAGTATAGGAAGAGAGAAGTGACACTGAAAAGGTTTTTTTGAGGACGTAATTTTTTTTAAAAAAAGTAAAGTAATTTTTCGTTGAAATAAGCGCATTAAATTAAATAGAGATTATGTTAAAAACTGCATTGTAATACTGATGAAAATATATGAAATTAAAAAAAAATATATACCTACATTTTTAGAGCTTTGGAAACATCCCATGTACATTTATTGTAGTATATATATATATGGAAAGGGTTTCCCAATTATTCTTAATCTCAGATTAAAAGACTTTCGAATATAATTCAGAAAAATGCATGCCACTAGAACTATTTTCATTCGATACTATGCAAAGTCAGTTGAATGCTGATTGCAGCAGATGAGGAAGCAGAAATTCATTAATGGTTTCCATAGCGACTCGGGTTCATTTACACGTAATTTTCATTTAACGTCGGCTATATCAGACACAGCTGTCGTCATGTTCAACACTGAAGCCATATGCAGTCTTCGTTTGTTTGGGCTGCTAATAACTAATGCAGAAGCAAAAAAATATTTCAGATCCTTTAAAATAATGTTTTTAATTGCTAGAGATTTTAACTTGCGAAGAGAAGTTTTATGGTTTATTTCTAGTTTAGATGGAGTTCAGTTATATATAAAAAGTTTTTGTTAGCACAATAGAAATTTTTATATAAAGTATGTATGAACAATTATAGAAAATGGACAGTATTTTGCAACAGCTAATTAAAAATTTAAAAATTTCTTCAGTTTCTGTAAGCTTAAAATTACCTGAAATGAAAAAAAAAAAAAAAAAAAAAAAAAATAACAATACGTTTAGATTCATAATTATTTCAAAAATCCATATTCTCAAGTGTAAATTTTTAATGGATTGATCCTTGAAATATGCGGATTATGACAATGCAGTTTCGTTCATAAATGTTTTCGTTCCTTTTCTCTCCAATAATTATATTTGAAATAATTTGGGGATTTAGAACGATTTGAAAATATGAACATATAAATTACATAACTTACACATATAAAAATACAGATTGTTGAGCTTGTGCATGAAACGTATGTATATACTAATCTATTTCATTATTTCTCACTATAAAATAAACGAAAATCTACTCCGAAAGTTCAAATTCTAATGTATTAGCATGAAAATACTTGCATATTGCACATAACAACACTGACAGTGAGTGAAATGTGAAAAATCAATGTGATAACTGAAAAAAATCGTAATAAATATTATGCTACGGAAATAATTCCGGATTGCAAATGGTAGTAGAGTGAACTCAGAATATTCTGTGAGTGTGAGTAGTACTTGCTTAAAATGCACCGCATGAAACTGGCCATCTTCGTCAAAACAAATTGTCAATGCAGTAGACTCATTTTGGTAAACTTAGGCAGTTTTCGATTACTTTTCATTATATTTGTTTGTTTTACGAGAAACTTTAAGTAATTCAACATTCCTTAATCGATACAATACTTTGTTTTCGAAATCGGTCTAATTATGCTGAAATTGCTCCTAAGGAGTACAGAAAAGTCCTGACATTTGAAGAAAACTTCAGTAACTTGGTATGTGCTGTAGATTATTCAAGCATTTCATTTCTCTCTCCCCCCTTCCAACCTTTTTTTATTTGGCATGGTCTTTTTAATTTCTCCTATTCCACAAAGTATATCAAGAGGCTTACACAAGTAAGTTATAGCACTAACAAAATAAATAAACAAATGTACCATAGCATTACAAATGGGTAAAATTATTAAAAACATAATAAATAAACGAAAAAAACAAAATAAAGTATTTAAGTAAAGAAGAACTCAGTAATCTAAATTGAGAATGAAATCCCGAAAAGCAGAAATTGTTTCTTTAGTCCGAAAAAGTTAAGAAAAATTGGTAGACAGGTGATTTAAAATTGCCTGAAGTATCTTCCTCGGCTCAGGCAAGGCGTCGTCTTGCAATGCAGGTTCCCGCGCAGAGCGCTAACCCGTGAATAACATTGTAGCTGATTTTTCTAACACATGAATGTTCGAAATTTTTTTAAACACGGTCCACAAAAGTACTTGGGAATGAGCGACAATAAAAATCACATGAGAGTTCAGTATGTGAAGAAAAGTCTGAAACAGTCTTTGTAGACAAACGAATCCAATAGCTAAACCTGACGAAACGCTTGTTTCTCTGGTGGATATGATGAGCGAATTCAAGAAGAATATGCCTAACATTTTCATCGCCGCTATCGCAGTTGTAGGAAGCACTTGAAGCAAGTCCAGATCGTTTTAAATAGCTATTGAAATTGCCATGTCAAGTCAAAAATTGAGTTACTTTGAAATCTATTGAAAACTGTTCAACATTTATTCTGTGAAAAAGTGTCGTAAAATACCTTTTGATCCAGTGTGATTTTTGGAGCGGCCAGATATTCTCTTTTCCAAATACAAGTAGCATCATTTTTATAAAAGCGCTTCCAGTGAGACAGGAACACGAAGTATTTAAATCAATGTGAAGTTTTGACAAAAGTTTCAATTTTTAAGTTCTAGGAATAGTTATATACGCAAAATCTACAGAGTTTTGTAAAACAATATTAATGTAGATGCTGGTGTTTGGCAGTCAGAAAATTCCTCTCGCAGAAAGATGATTCAAACTTCTGACAGTTAGAATAAGAATAAACATACGTAATAGGACTTAATCTATTGCTTATGTTATCGGTAAGGCTTTAGGTTATCGGTGAGTGTTGGTTAATAGTAGGTTATCGGTAAATGCTGGTTAATAGTAGGTTGGGTTATCGGTTAGAATTTTGGCGCGTTAAAAACTATACGCAGATTTAAAATTGAGTAAGGTGTTTATGCATACAACCCTCCTGCACTTCAAAGTGAAGTATATTTTTTCCTTAAAACAGCTCTTAGTAAAAAAATAATAATTAAAAGATATGCCCTGAAAGATTCTTTCAAGGAACTACGTACTCTTTTTAAGGAATTTTAATGTCAGTTTCCTACATGTTTATTTATTTGTTTCAAGCAATTGGTATAATAGTTTGTTGACAAAAACACAGCCAACTTCAAATGGTAAAACGTCTTTATATAATATGTAATACAGATTAATATGTAATACAGATTAATATGTAATACAGATTAATATGTAATACAGATTATGAATAAACATTTGTGAAGGGAAAATAATTATTTAGAGGGCATTAAAAACCATCATATGCAATTTTAGCTTGTAATTATATATTCTTTTACTCCTAAGAAAACATCTCGTTCTTTATTCATTCTTCAGATTAAAAAAAAAAAAAAAATCAAGTATTATATGAAAAATACTGAGGAAAATCTTTCGTGCTGAAACTAAAACTACACAACTCCTATTAAATACGTCTGTCAGACATTTTGTAATTGAATCTTTGTAAAACCTCAGCAGTTACAACTGTGTTAGCACGAAAACTCCATTAGCTCTTTACGTTTCTGCACGGAAGTTGTAAGTTTTACGATTGAGTGACTGAGAAAAGTAGCAGAAATTTCAATGTAAATATCACGTGACAAACGTTGAGTTCATTGAGTGATTCAATGGTTTTAAAGCAAGTAGCACGCGATTTTTAATCCTTGGAAGTCTAGAAGCATTGAACATTGTAAAGTAACACATTTAGGTTACTAGAGGATTACCTTTTTGTCATAAACAGAAGCAATTATATAATACGGAAAAACACTATTTACAAATGATACTTATTTAGAACTCTTCAAATCATACTTCGTGTTTCCGTTTTTCGTATTATATTTATGGAAAGGAAGTAAAAGTCAGACAAAGTAAAATCATTCAAGTGCTTCAAAACAATTCAAATTTTAGGATTTTTGCCTGCTTCAAAACAAACTGTATCGCTTTTCTTGATAAATCGGTTAAAAAATTAAAGGGGTTATGTGAGATTGATTTTTTTCATTTAATGTAATTTAATTAATTTCATTCATTTTCATTCATCATTAAATCATATTTCCTCATGATTTGCTATTGTGTAACATTCTTTTAATTTACAGCTAGTAAGCTGTTACAGCTAGTAAGTGATTTATGTTTTCATATGTTGAAAACGCATCAATAATATCCGCATCTTTTATTAGTTCAAGATCTTAATTTAATAATCACACAAAAAATTATTGTTATAGAAATATTATTATCTTTATTTACTCAAATATTACGAGTTGGCCATGTGTCAATATCTGAAGTCTGCCACTATTTTCTAGAATGAAATCTTATAAAAGTCTGTGAATAAAATCTTTTGCTTAAAAAAGAATCTGTGTTAATAAAAAAAATTCACGACAGTCTGCACATTAGTGCTCACCTCTCAATGTGTCAACATAAGAAACGTTTTATTGTCAAATTGATATTTCATTTTTATATAGTATGCTCCTCAGTTTATGTATGAGCCCTATATTTTCAAACACCATAACCTGAATTTTAGAACAGGGTAAATTTTTGTCGTATGGAAGCAACACTTTTTGTGTTTTGTTTTTTAGAATGAATATAAATTGCTGAAAAATAAGTAAATGTTGTAAAATAAATAAATTTTGTAATTTTTGTAAAACTAATATTTTAAAATTCAAAACTGCCAAACCATGAATATTTGCGTCATTTTAAAATACTTCTGTAACTGTAAGTACCTGTCTATGAACAATGGCTACGAAAATAAAGGCCTCATAAAGACTTGTCTGTATACTCTCAATACATACTCTGGGAAAATGTTTTAGCAAAAGAAATAAAAATCTCTTTGTTTTACTTAACTTTGTTTAGAGTAATAACTGTGTATAAATTTTTAATAGAATAAAGTTATAAAAAGTATTATCCTAGCTATGTTCGTGTTACTTTTTTCAGTAAGCTTTCTTGTAAGTCATGATTTATGGTGTTAGCTATTCGAATAAAAGCTTGTAAAAACAAACTTTCATTACATTTTCGTTAAAAAAAATGAAAATAAGATTTTGCGCTTAATTTTAGGATCTATGTGAATATAAATTAATTTCTTTCTTTTATTTAAACAGAAATAGATTATGTTTTTAGGCACCATAAAAGTTTTCATTGTTTAAATATGTCAATAAAGTGTGTTAATAGTTTAGTTTATAAAAATAAAAATATATAATTTGTTTTAATCGTATGATTTTATTTGAAACTAAATACGAATATTAAAAATATAAAATTACATCTCTCTCATACAAAAAAGGCACCAGATTTATCTGGTTAGGCTTCAATCTTAATTATTTGGAATATTGAAGTTCTACAGCATGCAAAAGCTTTTTTGAACTGACACACGAATTTGTAATCAATAGAAATCAAGCAAGCTAGGGACTACGCATTACATGCCATGGACAAGTAAATGTTGCTTCTCGGAAAATTACGTTCTGCAAAGCAATAAAAAATAGTTTATTGATATAGTTTACGAAATATTATTTAAAAAAAACAACCATCAATAGCTGTGAATCTTGACCATATGGGTCAGAACTAACCAGAATCCTAAGACACGATTAAAAAACGAAGCCAGAAAAGTTATTTGGCTTCTACGAAAACAGCAAAAAAAACTTCCTACAGATAGCTCTGCTGTACCCCAGTGTTCATGTATCCGATTTCGCTGAATAATCTGTCACCCATCGGCAAGTTCACTGAAGTTTATTTTATTCTGCCGCATAATCTTCATTCAATCCATCATTTCATTGAAAGACCATTTAACGAGAGTACATGCAAAATAAATAAATAAATAAATAAATAAATAAAATAAAATAAAATAAATAAATAAACATAAAACAGTTTAGAATACTTAAGATATAAAGAAAAGAGAAAAAGACAAATTTTTAAAGCATTTAGAGATAAATGTTTTAAATAATAGAGAGTAATTAAAAAAGGGTAATTATTTAATGCTTTCCAAAGGTAACTGTTTGCAGCATTTTATAAACATTTTTAATACCATGATAGAATTCTTTCTTGAATTTCACAATCCTATGGCGGCACAATTAGTAAAATTCGAAAACTATATATTTTACTTTGCTGATGTGTACTGATTGTTCAACGCCACGTAAAACGAAGTGTAAAGAAGGAACATCAATCTCATTGAAGCTAGTACAATTGTCTTTGGGTTTCGCTCTAAAACTGATTTATATCGAAACTGAATCGAAAACATTCCATTGCTTTAATAATCTAATGAGACTGTACATTGTTGGAAAGGGCTATATTTCCTCAGAAAATATATTGCGATATTCAAGAAATTTGCTTTTAAAAGAAAGTTTAAAAGAAGATTTCAAAGTTCGCTTCTAAGAGATTGAAAATTTTAATGTGCCAGCATGGTTCACAGAACCGCTACTTCGAAATCTTGCTCTTATATTGCAAGAAGAGTTGATTGCACTAAAGAAGGGTGTTCAAGCACAAGTTTTATTCAGAACTTGCTAGTAGGCCCTAAATTTTTGGAATTAAAAGTCATCCGACAGAGATACTCAGAATTAAAAATTGTTACAGAAAAAATATTATTAACTTTTTTTAATTCTTACCACTAGCAAGCTTTAGTCAAGTCAATAATTACTATGGAAAACAAAAATAAAAATAAAAAATATGTGGAGAATTTCTGAACGAAGTGATTGCATAATTATGTTAAGCAATTTTTGCCAAAAGTTAAAAAAATTGCATTAATTTGCAAACAATTGTGGTGACAAGGGCAATCACTCCAATAATAAAAATCGAACTTGAGTGCAATTAGAATCTGTGCTTGTTTTCTTAAAACTGGTTTATATTTGTAAAATTAATAATAATAATAATAATAATAATAATGCAAAAAATAATAAATATTTTTTTAAACATTTGTTCATATTCTTAGTCTAATTGTTATCTTTTAGTTATTTATGAGCAACTATATGTGTATTTTGATTTTGTTGCAAGCTGTGTATTATATAGAAAAATGTAAGGGAGTCCATGAAGCAAACGATTCTTTTAAGAGATGTCAAGGTGCAAGAAAAAAGTAGGGAATTGCTTTTTTAGACAATCCTCATAACTTCCATATGGAAAAAGGCAGTAAAATATTTTGCACACGAAATATCACGAAATTTTTAAGGAAATTTCTCTGCTGTCAAAGACATAGATTTGTTTCTTACTTTTATTTGGCAACTTGAAAAAAGAAACTATAAGAGATTTTATATAATTTAAGCCGATATTTACAAATAAGAAGCTGAATCTTTTGATTACAAAGGTATGAAAATAAAGGAAATCTAATTTTGCGATGAACAATGCAACAGAACAACTTTCCAGACTCAGTAGTGCAATTCGAATAATTAGAAAAACCTTTTAATTCGGTTATCTTTTAACTACAGGTCAAATACACAATATTTACTACAAATTAGTTGAAAAAATATCATCCATTTTTTTTACTTGGAAAAAGATTACACATTTAAAAAAATAAAATTTGTTTGTTTTTTATTCGTTTAATTCGTTACACACTTGTCTAGACAAAACTGAATTATGAAACTATTTTATTACTTTCCATTATCTGATCATACAGTCTATTTCAAATAAAATAAAATTAACTTTTATTTATATAAGCTCTATAACTAAGTTCAAAATCTTGCTTTTATTTTTCCTACATAAAAATACTATAATAGAGGAATACTTTTTATTTAAAGAGCAAAAGGCGTAATAATATTTTTTATTGATACAAATTAGTAAAGTAATAAAATTAACAATATAATGCTCGTAAGATTATGCAACAGGGCAACCTTAACTCAACACAGATTTCAAATAAAACACTATCAGTTTCGCAGTCGATTTAACATTTAGAGTTTTATTTTTAAATCTGCATTAATTTAAATGGAACTTTGTTTTGCTAATTTTGCATTATGTTTGCATTCGCGTCTACGCTTTAATTACAAATTCGACTTATCTTTTAATTAAATGTCACACATATTACTAAATTACCATAGTTGTATCTTAAAATAGCTTTTGAATGTTTCTATATACTTGAAATCATGAATCTATACTGAAATGACAATGTCTTTAACTGAAGGTACTATAATAGTCTTGCGCCTGTATCAAAGTATCTTTTCAATTCAGAAATATTGCTAAGCTCAGTTTAATAGAAACAGGGAAGGAAAACAATATTTGTTTTCTATTTCCAATGCTCAGGCAAAAAGTTTCAAAGTATTAAAACCTTATAAACAGGGGTTACAAAGAATAGAACTAAGAAAATAAAAAAAAAGAGACCGAAGTCATTGCCTTAAGAGCACTCTTGCCTCCCACTATCTCGTCTCTTTTGTAAGACCACGAACAGCTCACGAAGAGCAATATTAAATCAGTGGGTTCTGAACATTGCTGATCTTAAATGTTTCTAAAAATTCCCCCCCCCCACAGTTCTTTTATCTTACCTTTATAAACAAAACGCATGCGTTTCTCGTAAGGGACCGTGAACTCTCTGATGTCAAGAAGATGACTTTTAATATTTACTACTCACTAAAACAATTGCGCCACACAGCTACTCGGTAAACGCTCCGAAAAAGTATCTTAAAATCTCTCTCGTTATTAGAAACAATACAAATATGTAAATGTCCTCTAAAGTTCTTTTCCTAAACAATATGATATTTATTTATTTCAATCTTTGACAGTCGAAATTACTTTCCATGGATTACTCGAAATAAAGCTGCCTTAATTATTTTGAATAAAGAAGTTCTACTCTAGCCCCGTTAAGGGTAAACAATTCACCTATAATGCTAAAATACATTAAAAATCCGATAATCCAGGAATTTGGACGCTTCATAATCTAGTCTCTTTCTTACAATAAAAATTTCGGGTAAGTTTCTTTTAAAACGTTATCTAGAGAGACGTTCCTCCCATGAGCAGAGAGATAGCCTTCATAAGCTTTGTCTTAATTGATTTAACAAACGCTTTATAATCGGTTCGTATTTCCAAAATATACTTTGTTTAAAGACGCTATGAACTTTCTATTTGGTAGTATTCAAAAACGCTCCGTAGCTGCTTTTGTCTATATTGCCGAGTAATTTGCAGCAAAATTCTGTAGAAGAAGGAGAATTATCAGTATTTCCATGATCAAAAAGTATTAATTGCTGAACACATTTCAAGTGCTCCTTCGAAAAAGAATAAAAGGAATCTTCAAGAAGACGAAATTATTGAACAGACTGAGAACAGCTTTTGTGAAAGAGTATTCATTATTTGCAAAACAAATAGAGTGGAAACATTAAGATGCTTTAGTAAAGCCATTAATTTGATATAATATAATAATAGCAACAAAATTTGAGAAATTTCAAATTCTGCACAATAATTCTTTTAAAAGCCGAGTTTATGAAGCATAAACTGTTGGAACCATAAATTTTCCAAGTACCAACGGTTGTCAATTCCAGATTTCTACATGAAAACTTCCGTACGCTTAGAAAAAACTATTTACTTTCCTCATTACAGTTATTCTGTCTTATATTCCAAAAAGCTACAGAATAGTTTTTCTATTAAACTAAAAAATTATTCTAAATAAAGAAAAACTTCTGTGCTTATTTGGAAGAAGGAAAACTTTATAATCTATTTTATTTCAGTACCCACGTACAGATTAATTCTGGGTATTATAATACTATTTCTTGTTACGCTATCTCACATTCGCTCACTGAAAAAACCCGAAATTTCGCCTATAGATTAACATGTCACTCCACCACTCCTACATCCTGACATTCTAGCTGTCATGACAGCATTTGACATGTGTGGAAATTATCAACATAACATCTAGCTGTAGCGCGATAAAAATGCGCTATATCTAGAAAATACTTTGGTTGAGTTTCAGAAAATACCTGAAGACAATATATATCAGCATGTTTATAGATAGGACGCATTAAATACAGCTGTGAAATGTGAACTGCACTTATCAGTACATGGACAATAAATTGTCCATTGTAAACGAATTTTCACTCGAGTCCTTTTTCATTACACGAAGTGTTTTGTTATCTTTATACGGACATTAGATATTTTTGGAGCGAGAAACCTAAAAAATTAGTTACGGCCTTGCTTGAATTCCAACCATGGATGTTCTAACTGTTAAGTGGTAGTGTTATTATTTAAACCACAAAAGCATCGCGGGAAGCGATGTGTTAACTATTTATACTTTTGTAGAATTAAAATGAAATTTGCCGAAAATCGAAAATACAGTCATAGTAATATTTGCTATATTTTACAATAAACAAGCACCTTGAAGAGTAAATAATATTACTAATGTGAGTAAAAACTCTAACCATAAAGTTATTCATAAAAAATTAAATTTTAAGACGCTTCTGAAACCCCAAAATACCTCTCAATCTTCCCTAATTTGAGAACCCTTGTTTTAAAATAATTCTTAGTTTAATTTCTATTTGGATATTGCTGAAATTTTAGGCTTATTATTATTTTAGGTAACCAGTTATTAATAATTTCACCTTTTAATATCACTTCTCTTTTTCCGTTTCCTCACCAGAAATGTAACTGAGTTAGATAGTCTTTAAGTCGAGGGTTTTGGATTATAAAAAAAGCATGTTTTTCCCTTTCGAGCCATGTTACTAGCTTTCACCAGCTCTGATAAGATTGTAACTCTTCGGCTTTGTCTTATTGCTGTCGACATTTAATTGTTCCACCGGTGAGAAGTTCAGAACCAACTTAGAATTTAAAATCAGTTGTGTAGTTTTTGACTACTAGGCTTAGTTTTAAATTTGAATTGAATATTACTTTAAGTTAAGAAGTCACATGTGGTTGTTGATATTGTCAAGTACAACAAGTGAGTTCAAGTTCTTTTTTAATGAAAAGGTTGTTTTACAAGCGCAACGATGATTCGCTCCAAGTCTGTTAGGAGTTTGATACTAGTTTATGCTACCAAAGAAGGTCAGACTATGTAAACTCATTAAGAATTCAGAAACACTAACTAGACATTTGACATTTAACACTAATGAAGGCATATCCGCTACTTAAACACTCAAATAGGTATTAGACCTTTCTGGTTTGCTTCTGCGGCACAGCAGTAGCGTATATACCGGCTGAGCCTACAGTTCGTTAATTTTTTTTTTTTTTAAATGAAACAAATTAAAATAAAGAAGTGCGATTTGCAAGAAAGGACTCACAAGGAAGTCGGATGTTTTTAGCAGCAAAAACAAATTTAATTTCAAATGCGGTAGAGAGCGCTGACAACTCGAAACCCAATGAACAGGACAACAGTTCTCACCATTTATTTATTCTTTCAGTAACAATTGTTCAACATGACCTCCAGAACATTGTACGACATAACTAAGGCGATTCACAACGCCTGTTACAGCTGGATGCAACATGTGGGAATGAACTGCGAAAACCTTACGACAGATAGAATCTTTAAGTTCGGCCGATATTGAAGGGGATGAATGGTATACAAGCGATTTCAAACAGCCCCACAACCAGACGTCGACCGGAGTGAGGTCGAGATGCAGTAACTTTGTCGGGTATTCACGAGGATTCGATGTCGCCCATATACGAGTGTTCTGGGTTTTTGACATCCGTGTATCCTCATCCGTCCAGAAAACGTTGAACAACCATTGAGGGTCGCTTTCAACTCTTGCCATAGCTACTCGGCAAATGGATCATAGCTGTGTCTCCCGATTGTTACTCATGCAGTAATTGTAATTAATAGGGATAGAGATGCAATATCCCGTGGAGGATACCTCAAATCGATGAGTGAGGTATACATCCAATATCCTTCCAGCTATGCGAGCACTGCTATTCTACGTAGATAATTCCTCCGCTATATCATTCATAGTGGATTCCACCGCAGTAATTCGGCCCTTCGCCAACGAGGGTCTTCCACTTCGTGACCGATCCTCCAAAGAGCCAGTTTCTTCGAACCGTTTGACAAGCTTCAGTATTCCAGAACACGGTATGGGGCCATTCTTTATCTTCAGTCCTTTCGCCATGCGAAATTTTCGCAACGCAACAGTTGCTGACTCTCCATTCAAATAGAACTTCACCAACTACGCGCGATCGGGTAATAACATTCTGAAAGCGAATCAGAAATCTTCGTGTATCACGGTTTTTTTATTGCAAGATTAATTTTCATAATTTTGCTGAATCTGTCGCATGTCCGCGCCCTCTACCTGTGACTTTTTAACTATTTTTTTTTCTGCTAAACGAAGCCAACTTACAACGAGTCCTTTCTTGCAAACCGCACTTCTTTATCACAATTTCTCCCTTTTTTATGAATTTTCAAAGTTTTAGCGAACTTTTTTCTCACCCTGTATTTGTGGATAATGGGGTCTTAGGTCAAATTCCAGTCGAAATTAATATCTTTATGAGGGAGCCCGAATAAAATGAAATTCTTGGAAAACAATACATATAGTCAGATACTAATTGTAACCACTAATGATAGCCAGAACATGTTTTGCTCTTTATAGAAGAGTAAAGTGAATATATAGTATTAAATTTCTCTAAACATCTGAAGTGATCTCTTCGGCTAGAATATCTCATGTTGATTATTTTAATACAAAAAGAAAAAAAAAACTAAAATCAGTGACACACTAAATCTTTTTATTGACAATACTTACTTTAAAAACAAGAATACTTTTGTTACAGATAGAAACAAAATATTTTTATTTTAAAGGTAGCCAATAACAGCAGTGTCGGAAAAAATCCATTTATGTAGGTTTTTGCCTTTATTCCAATAATACCTGGAAGCCCTTGCTATCCCTAATTTAGTGCAACTTCAGTGTATTATTCACAACATAGTTAAATTTAAAAAGAATAACACATTTTAGCCTCATAATGAAATTTTGAGTTTATTATGAAATATAAAAGCAAAAATGGAGGAAAAAGGGTTTGAGCGTACCGTTCTTATATTAAGTGCATAATGGAATGCAAATGAAAAACAAATTAGTAAATTATTTTAAAACTACGCGAAATGCATGATGGTGTAGTCAGTAGAGAACATGAAAATTCAACAGCGTCCTTGCCGAGAGTCGAGCCATGAATCTTCCAATTTCCAGTTGAAAGTGCTAACTGCTTACACCATGACAGAAAGCACAAGGAAATGAGATAAATTGCTAGTATTTTCAAATATTTGATCGGGATTAGACATACAATTCGGTTAAACAGAACCTGAAGGTGACAAGTTATCGTTCACCCCACCTTAGTTCCTACGCCTCTGAAGAAACCATTAAGTTTTTCGAAGCGAAAAACGTAAAAAATTAGCTGTGTTCTTGCCAAGATTCGAACCACAGATTTTATACTCGCTAGGTGGACATGCTAATCATTTAACCATGACAGCACTTGCAATGCAGTATTTCCTCCTAAGTCTATGATTTAATTTTCTAAACCGATATGAAAAGGATTCAAGCATATTATTCATCAATTTTAACGTAGAATGAGGTGTTTATTCAAGAACTACCGGTAGATTACGAACTGCTTTGGAGTCGATCGTAATCTGTCCTACTTCCATGTAGCAGCAGCAGATCGCGACGTCACCCGTAGAACAGCAGCTCAGCTCACAAGAAAATTATACAGCTCTGACACAGAATGTAGAGGTTTCCTGATGCATATGATTTATAATTAAGAAATACATTTTGGTAGAATGCTTCATAAGTTAATCTAAGCACACTATTGTTCTCAAGGACGCAAATGCTTTTCATTGTTTCAGAACAGAATGCGTGAATAAGTGATAATAGTCCATCGTATATCGAACAATCACCCCTTAAGATTAACACCTTTTATAGCGAATATATTACCTGTGAATAGCCAGAAAACTATCACAATTCACTGTTTACAACTAATAGGAAAGAAAATTTTAAAAATAAAAAATCTGGATTTTAATAATTAAAACAAAAATAAAATAACAGAAATAAACAAACAAAAAAAAGTCAATATTAGGAGTTGAAAATTAGCAAAAATATTTGAAACTATTCACTTTTATCTCAGTTGTTAAAATCGATGAAAAATTTTTAAATATAACTCAGAGATTAAACATCCACTTGAAAAACAAGAGAAATCAAGAAAATATCAAAGCTTTCAGATTTTATATTACGCCATACTTTTGTGTGTTACCTTTATTTATCAAATATCCTTTTCTTTGCATTTAAAACTTTAAATTTAGTTCAATAGCAATAGCATAAACTATTTAAAACAGCATATTTTCAGAATGTCCCGATGAACAGTTTCGCGTGCTGGAGATATATATATTTTTTTTAAATCCGTACAGTGTTGCCATTGCTCGCTTTGAAATCGTTAAAGTTGTAACTCAAAAATTCGCTAAAGTTTTACAAAATATGAAATAGATTATAAAACAGATTTGAAATTCAAAATCTGGGCGTCCAGTGCTCATGTTCGGGTGGAGAATTACGCTATTCAAAATTTGAAGTACCGTCGTTTTTAGATTCATACATTCATGCTGTTTCTTCGTTATTTAATTTCTTTAAACATAATACAGTACAATAATATTTGATCACAACAATTTAAACAGTGATTCGCCTTTTATAGTGAAACGCCACAAAATGCCGTTATGAACTAATAGCCCTTCTGGGCTACCGACCTTTTGGTCTAAAAATATTTGGATAGTTTTTTTATTGCTATTTATATAGGTAGTAAAGTATTTTTTCGGTTTCAAAATAAAATATATGTGAACAGTCTTAATTTATTAGGCATTATGTGCATCATCAATTTCTTTTCTGAGTTCTCTTCCACAAATCCTTTTGACTGTAGTTCGAATTTAAAATAATATTATAGTGTTGTATTCTCTGTAGTTTAAAATAATTCGAAAGTCAAGGCTGTGAGATAAAGGGATCAGATTAAATTGGATTATTCAATTACGGCAAAGCGCACGAGGGCTATCTCGCCTAAGGGGAGGGATGTCTTCGTGCAGGACTTCCTAAGGGAAACTGGCTCGTATACACGTTACACATGGGGAAAACCACGAAAACGCCCATGCAGCTAGCCCGTTCGCAGAAAATCAACTTTTAGCGTATCTTTAGTGGTCTAAGTTAGGATACGTACAAGATAATTCAAAATATGTTTGTAAAGTGTTTCAAAGTTAACAGATTATGTTTTAATAATGTAAATCAGTCCTTCTGCTGAATATCGAAGAGTGTGCTGAGAATATTCGCGTAAATGTTTATAGCATAAAATATAAGAAGTAAAATATTTTTGGTATGTATTTCAAAATAAACTTAATGTCTTCCATAGCCGTCGAAAAAGTAAAATGTTTGAGCGCGTTGGAACAGGCTTGCGCATGCGCAATTCTTCAACCTAGTGACGTCGTGTTTGTTTTCTTTGCTGGACAAGGTTAAAAGACAGGCTTCTGTGGCTTCGCATTAACCTGAGCGTTTTCGAAGGGAGACATAGCGGGTTGGATTCTCGGCTTTTTATAAAATTCATAAAAAAGATATTGTTATTAAAATAAATAATGAAATCAATTGAAAAAGGGTGACAGATTAAATAATTAAAAACAATCGCAAATTAAATTATTAAAAATAATAAAGGAAAATTAACTAAAATTGGTGTCATTCCAAACACGTGCTTCAAGAGGCTGTTACCACAAAAAAGGGACAAAAATTTTTCGTTGCTGTAAGGCAAAACTTTGAAACAATATTGTCGTTGTAGTTGACACAAAATCGGAAGTTGAAAGAAAAAGCATTATGTCATTCAAACACGTCTACGTCACTTCCGGGAAATTCCAAGGTGACGACGTCACTTCTGAGTGACACGTGATCCAAGATGGCGGCGACAGTACATCAAAAGCGCGACACCATTGTTCTCTTCTTTCGGCATCTATTGTTCTATTACGTAATGTCTTCCGAGGCGGTATCCTTTAGGCTTCGGCTTCAAGAACATATTAAAAATTGGTTTTCAAGATCGTGTAATGTTTAATATCTTAAAGAAAAACATTTTAATTTTAGCATTTTTATACCTCGAATTTAGAACACATGCTTATCTGGTGTAAAAAGTACCTTTTTAATAATATACATTCAAACATTTAGTATATATTTTTGTTTTTAGCAATATATATGTTACAGTTCTCAAAAATTTTAATTACGAATATTTCGAGAAATTATTATCACCGCTACTGCTACTTCAGTAATAAAAAACTATTTCTCTCATCGGCGATGTTTTTTTTCTCTGCGAGATTTGCATAAAAATTTAATATTTTTATCAAAATTAATTCATATTACAAACATTATAGCATGAAAATTCTTTTTGGATTCATTCCTTTAACTGGAAGCAAAGCTCAAGTGATGATTCGTTATCTTTTTTAAAACAACCTATAAACGAACAAAACATCCATGCGCACCTATTTATATTTTGATTAGCATACATTATTTAAATATGGCAGAACATATGAAAACTATCTGCTTAAGGGAAGCCCTCATGGAAGACTTCTCAGGTTAAACTGGCCTGTATTCATGTTATACATAGGGAAAATCTATGAACCACTATGCTCCTGGTGGGTCATTTATATTCTGATAAACTGCGAAATTCAAAACGCTTTTAGTATTAAATTCGGAAATATTATTATTATTTAAACAAGATCGCGAATCGCTGTTGTACCTCAGGAAAAAGAAATTGTAGACTATAAACTAAATTATTATAAAAAGTGTAAATTCCAAGACCATCGATATCACTTTGAAACATAGAGATTAATTTTTATGTCTAACGAAAAGAGGACTTAGATTTCCCATTGTAAAGTACAAGATTTTTTTTTTTCACAACAATGTCGACACACGTTTTTAAGACAATTGTTTTTCTAAAGTTAAAATGCTTATAAGATTCTAACCGCATGGAGAGGAGAGCACAGTACATACAAATGTATGTACTGTGCAAACAAAAAAAAAAAAAAAAAAAGTTGCACACACAATACATATATGAAAGAAAGATTTATACGGTAAGATAAATAAAAGGACTCAACACAAAAAATACAAAAAATAACGAAAATCATTGTTCTCAGAGCCCTTAGCTGTCCAATCCCATACAATGGTTGAATCCTCTCGGAGACCTAGAAATCTGTGATTGTAGTTCAGTCATGGAAAAAAATGTTCTGCGGAAAGCACTAAGACATTTTGTCTGCTATACCGCTTGGAACGAAACGTTTGAACCCCTTTTGGGAGAAAAAACAGTGCTGAGACTCTACTGTACATTTAGAAAGAGCGAACTCTCCGAAAAACTATAAAGAGGATGATTGCTGGTACTCTATTAAATGAAGAACAAATACCGCGCCAAATGCTGGAACAGTATAATTCGATTAAAAAAAGGATACTACGCCAGGACAAAAGCGAGAGGGTGTGAGTGTGAGACTAGGGATGTTATATATGAAGTCTCCTATACAAAGCACTATACTGTGCGGCTCTTTTTAAAGACAGAAAATCGTGTATCTACTGAAGATGCTGAGACTTTGTGACTACTATAAACTGAGCGCAAGTGAGTAATTGAAAAGAGAATTCTCTTCAGTTTTTATCGCAGATTGCAGATTGGTAATTTGTTGAGTAATGAGTATATAAAAGTTAATTTATAAGTAATTCGAGAAATATTTCATAGTACCTCTCTTTTCCTCAATAATATTTGGCGTAAAAATTTCCAACACTCCCTTTACAGCATAAAAATGAAATTTAAATCATGCAAAAAAATGGGAAATTTAATTATGTAAACAAAATTAAGTTTTATAAACGATCTCTTCACAATGACTTTTTCGAATTTACAGCAAATTTAAAATCAGGTTTCACTTTTTTTATGATATACGTTCTATTTCCTGGGGACTGGTTTGCCGATTGCGTTTGTTTCGAAACAGGAAAGCAGAAATCGAGGGGTTTAGATGGGATTTAGGTGAATGGTCGTGGGCGTGCGAGTCATTTGGAGTGGTGGTTTTGGTAGGATGCGGGCCAAGAATCTATCTTTATCGGGCAGACAAGCAGTCATAAACCTTTTTTTATCACTGAGTGTAGGATCCAAATATTGAAAAATTTCCAATGCCTTATTAGAATTATAAGAGATAAGGTGGAATAAGAGGAACAGTTTTATTTCTTATACTTAGTAGTTTAGTTTCCTTTTCATACTTTATCTTCATAGTTCGAATGTTTTCGAATCTACTAATTTGAATATTTTAAGTCGATGCATACGAACACGATTGACAGTTGTGCTTATATCTGAAGGATAGATATAAGAAGACTGACTGCTAGTTCGAATCCAAACGTTGGGCTTGTATATCGCGTAAGGCTGCTGTGTTACCTTCCTTTTCCGTTATTCGTGGCATAATATCGATTGTACCCTGTGCTACTTGTTTCGCATTAAACAAGAGCTTCAATGGCCTGTTTCGGCGAAACGCGTAATGGTATTTAAATTAGTTCGACACTTAGTTTTTTTCCATTGAAAAGCCAATTGAGGGTACGAGTGGGTTAACTTACCATTTTCCGCTATGTAATTATTGTATTTTGTATTGTTGCAATTTATGTTTTCATTTTAATTTTTGCATTTTATGTATTGGCATTTTTTCAGTCCATATATTTTATTATATATATTAACCTTTCTTATATATATATATATATTTTTCTGTCAATCTATTTTTATGTGTGTTAACTTTTCACATATCACAACGGTCAGATTAATTTTTTCGTGCATTAGCATGTCTTCCAACATTAATTTTGGCAGTTTTTTTCGCGTGTTTTCAGTTTTTTCCAGTTTTTCCAGACAAAAAATTTCTTCTTAGTTTATATTTTAGTAATACAGCGTTGAAATATTTCGTGGAGCTACAGCTCCTGGTAACTTTTTAGCAAGATCGCTGCAATGTTTCTACCTACTACTATTATTTCATATCTTTTTGCAGCATTATACGCAAAAACTTTTTAAGACCAAATAGGTCTTACGTCTAATTACTTGTTAGCTTTACAATTTCTTTTTCAATTATATATATATATATATATATATATATATATATATATATATATACGTATATATATGTATGTATGTATATACATTTCGGTTTTTTATCTCAAATGAGCCAGACGAGCGAAACATATTCATCGACTTTTATGAACTTTAATTCATTTTACCCTGATGAGTTCTGAATCAGAGTTTCAGTAAGGGGATATTAATTTGTATAGTTTTATATATTTCTCCTTTTCGCATTTTTATTTATCGAATATATTCTACTAATGAATTCTTATTAACTTTAGTTGCTTTAAGTTTATATACATATATTATTAGAAAAGGTTTATATATATATATATATCATCTCCGTGTGACAGAAATTTAATTAAAGAATGAATAATTGAAATATATTTTAGTCAGTATTTAAAGTATAAGTTATTTAGATTTCTATTGTAGTAACATTGATTTAAATCTGTATAGAAGAAATAATATTTTGAACCCTAAAAATTCTAAAAAATAAAATTTAAAGTACTGAAAAGTAGCTGTTATCGTTGACCGTAGATTAATATATATATATATATATATATATATATATATATATATATATATATATATATATATATATATATAAAGTTCCTAATATCCGTAAACAATCATCAAGATATAACCAGCTCCCAGTATGATCTAAATTAAAATTTAATTTGGAATTTTATATTTCATTTGGAAATAATACTATTTTTTAAATTACATTACATTGTATGAATACATTTTGCGCTTTAAAAGCTCGGCATATAGTTTGTTCTCCTGTTTTCCTTGTAGACGTTTTTTAAAGCAAAATTAAAATTTATTTGAAGTTTTGTAATTTACCAATTTCATATATGCAGAGCTTCGAGAATTTTGCTTTTTCTGTTGTTTTGGTTTCTTCATTTGCCTTTTCCTTGGTGTATGTTGCATACTGCCAGTTTGTTTTTTTCCAGATAACTAGTTCTAAAGATTAATATTAATAAATTTATTTCCTTTTTTTCAAATAAACTTGACTTTTAGTGTATTTTGTATATTATGTGCCTATTTTCGAGTCATGTCGAAGCAGATTATATCTTGATGATTGTTTACAAATATAAGCAAATTCGTTCATTATTTTAAAAAAGTCTTATGTGTTTTAACAAATTTGTAAATTTTTAAAATTTTTGTATTATTAAATTTTCATCTATATTTTTTAATTCATTAATTGTTCAAATGTTTCATAAATCAAACATATATAATTTTAAAATATGGTCTGTTACAATTCTTTCATTTGCTTCTTAGGAAAAGATCAAAGAATTATCAAATATCATTTAATTAGATATCTGTTTTACTTTTGTATTAGTTTACTTATTATTATATTCGGTTTTGTTTTCTAATGAATTTTTTATTCAATTTTTTAATTTGGGCCTTTCTGTTAGAAGATTCACTTCTTTTAATCGATATTAATTCTACTTATTTTACCTTTCTCTTAATTGTGTATATATGGGTATTATATCTCTTAATTATGTATTACATCATGTTATATATATATATTGTTTCAAAAGAATAAATTATCAATTAATCATTTATTAATATTTATTTAATTATCAATTTCATTTAAAATTTAACTAACTTTAAATTTGCTTTTTACCGATAGAGAATGTTTGTTATATATGTTGTAAATATAGCAAAATTTTAAACAATTCTCAAATTTTGAAGGGTCCACCCGCCCGCTTCCGAGCGGTAAAGTCGTTGAACACTGGTAGTTCGACCCGAGGCTCGAATCCCGTAAACGGGCGGCTGGCTGCATCGGCGTTTCATTGTTTTCACCATGTGTAACATGTATACGAGACAGTTTCCTTTAGATTCCAGCATCTTAGGCAGCCACCTTAGGCAGCTGTTTTGCCGTGATCTCATAAATCGAACCAAACCATATAGCTTGAAAAACTTTAAATTTGTTATCGAATAAGTATCGTTTAAGTTTTTTGAATTTACTGCTCAATATTAATGATTATATACCGTTGGAATAGAAAACTTCTAGATATGTAAGAATTGGAGTTTTTCATGCACCTCATTTCCTGTGGCAGAAGAAATTGAATTGCACGAAAATATATCATATTGGCCCAAATATTATACATTCTCACATATAAAATAATTAAGAATCTTGAAGATGTTTTACGAGACAAAATATACTAGCATATGAGATGGTTTTACGTCCATAAGCTTAATGCACTGAATATATTCTGTAAGAAAGGCAACTGAACTGTCTACTAAAATAAATTTAAATATCATTGTCTGAAATGAAAATAAAGGAGAAAATGTTATCTTTTAAAATAGAATTTATGAAAAATTGATAAATTATGTTAATACATTTTTTAAATGATTGATTGCTCATGTAAGACAGACATGGTTCTCAGAAGAGCATTTTGAAAGTTAAAAAAAATGCGTAATTTTATGTTTTCACCAATTCATTTATAGAATCCAAATTTTGAACCCTTGCCACATTACTATTTTTTATACAAGATTTAAAACAAATAATAAATTATTAACGGGAGTAGTCGTTTGAGGGTTTGAAATTCTGTTAGCTGTTCTATTCGTTTTATGGACATGAGAAATGTGATAGGTAGATCTTTTACAAAATTTTTGCTTTGTTACATTACGTTACGCTGCCATGCCATTTATCATCATGTGAACTGATAAGTGTTGCCTCCAGCAAAATGTAAGATCTTAAAATTCCAAGAAACTGCTCATGAAAAATCTACGCCAATCTAAGACTGCTTTATAAAAATAATAATTTTACGTGACAACTTTATCTTTCGTGCTTTAATAGTTTTTAGCACGTTGCTAAGGAAGTAATATTTAGATCTTTGATTTATTTATCAAATTATAATTGAATTACTGAGCAAAATCAGCAACTCCAAAGCAATATAAACTTAAGGTATTTTTCGCTTTTAATAATATATTCAAATGATATATATAACTAAACACATATGCATTTTATAGTATTATATTTAGGTAATAATGTTGTGAACATATACAGCGTTACTGTAACAACAAAGATGTTTCTGCCGCAATACATTATATACCTCAGTATAGAATCGTTCGAATTTATCATTAAATATATCTTTATCGGAATCATTCAGAATCTTTGGGTTTACTGACGTTACGTTACGCTACCATGCTTCACTCTGGAAATGTTGCGACTGTGGGAAACATAGTCTCTAATTTATATTACATTGATCAGCGGTTGCAGCCAGTTCTCAGAGTATTGGCATTCAGCAAAACATAAGGTCTTTAATTTATCTTTAAAATTTAATCAGTCAATAACTGTTTAATAAAAAGGACGATTTCAAGGTTATAAAAACTTGTCCTAATAATTTAAATTTTCATTTAATTTATAATAATATATCTAATTTATATAAATTTAAAAAAATCTTATTTTAAAACATAAAATTCGTAATTTTTAAGAGCATTTTCGACGTTATTAATTAATGATAGATATTTCTAATGTTGTTTATTACACACTTGGCGTAGAATTGTTTGGTTTCTTTAATATTATTTGGTAAATTCTTAAATATTTCAGAGGGAATCATTTAATTTTTTTTTTCTAATTTATTACTATAATTTACACCTTTCTTGAGAACAAGAATTAAAATCTTTTAACTGAGACAGTAAAGTGTTCCAAAACTTCTTCGACGTAAGCATGCAGACGGTGGGCGTTGGAGCAACCTTGGATTTGCACCTGCCATCGTTCCTTCATCATTCCGGATGTCACGTGGGGTTGTCCGAATCCTGGGTCATGGAAATTCGAATGTGAATTTCGCAAGTCAAAATCGATTTCAGTTTACGTCAGAGGATGCATTTGGTTTATATTATTCGCTGCACAGCTGAAAATATTCGGAATTTATTATTTAAAAGTTGGGATTTTCGGATAGGAGTGGCAGAAGCATCATGAAATGCTCTTCGAAAACGATATATCCAACTGTCTCCTTGAAAAATTAGTAAAAAAATGCCCTAAATCTTGGATTCTGATGTAAAATAAATATACATACTGCATTATAGCTTCTCTTTTTAAATGAAATTCTAAAATGTTCTTGCAAAATGACTGTCTTAGGCATTGTCATTAAAATAATTTTTGCTATGAAATTTCAATGCACAACTTTACATTATTGAATATAATGTACAACATTTAATCTCAATATGAAACACTTCTCAGTTTACAAATTTTGATTATAATAAATAACTTGTACTAAATTATTAACAATTGGAAACAGCAAATAAAACTATCGTCCGACCTGTTACCCATCAGTGGCATTTCCGCTTCTGATTTTTATGGTTTCTCTGGGGTAATAAATAATAAGAAAAAGTTTCCTTTAGAATGTCCATCACAAAAATAGCTTAAATAATATTAAAATCATTTTACCATGTAGCACGATTTTACGACCATAGGAAAAGAATTACATGAAAACACTTTCCGAACATATGATTTGTGAAGTTAGTGTGGAATAAGAGAATTTTGGCAACTTGAGAAGTGGATGGAAAATCTTGCTTTAAACGTAATCCTACTTTTAAATAATTAATACTTTAATTTGGTTCTTTTTTTTTTTAAATGCTTTCATGTTTTAGTGAAATAACCGGACAGGCTTCACGGTTTCAAACAATTTTTGTCTTCTCTAAAGTGTAGAGTTCCTTACTTTATAAATGCTCATTTACAGTTGAACGTGAAGAATCTTAAGAACTGTTAAGCGAATAATCGCTTAAGTTCGTCTGACAAGAAACAACAAGCTGGAAGGGTAAATAACCCTTTATTATTCAAATAAGATTTAACAGAACTCCGTCTTGGAGTGTACAATAAAAGCCGACACTTGAGATTGTACTTAAGAGGCTAAGAAATAAACTAAAACTAATCTAAACTAAAGAGATATAGCTATCAAGATTCTAACCGAGTTGGCCCCTTAACGCTAATTGACTGCGAAGCTATCAAGGGCCTGAGTACGGTCGAGCGTAATAACAGTTTTGAGAGAGAGTATCCAACAAGGCGAACGCGCGCTAATCAGAAACTCTGATTCTCTCTAACTCAGCAAGTAGAACTTCGCGGTTAAATACGGTTTCAAACAATTTTTGTCTTCTCTAAAGTGTAGAGTTCCTTACTTTATAAATGCTCATTTACAGTTGAACGTGAAGAATCTTAAGAACTGTTAAGCGAATAATCGCTTAAGTTCGTCTGACAAGAAACAACAAGCTGGAAGGGTAAATAACCCTTTATTATTCAAATAAGATTTAACAGAACTCCGTCTTGGAGTGTACAATAAAAGCCGACACTTGAGATTGTACTTAAGAGGCTAAGAAATAAACTAAAACTAATCTAAACTAAAGAGATATAGCTATCAAGATTCTAACCGAGTTGGCCCCTTAACGCTAATTGACTGCGAAGCTATCAAGGGCCTGAGTACGGTCGAGCGTAATAACAGTTTTGAGAGAGAGTAGCCAACAAGGCGAACGCGCGCTAATCAGAAACTCTGATTCTCTCTAACTCAGCAAGTAGAACTTCGCGGTTAAATACCACTCTTCCTCATTATGTATTCAAACGTGATTCTAAAACTACGTTCTGGCCGGAAGTAGTAAGTTGAAGTTAAGTATTTGACAGGACAGGAGTTTAACTTAAAATTTAACTGTTAATAAAATTAACATAATCCTTACAAAAGGTAGTCGAGTTACTGAATACGGCTATCACTGATGATAGGAAACTTCTTCAGATGATTAAACTTCAAATGATGTTATCTTTTTCATGTCAAGTACCTTGCCATTAGAAATTTTTTTAACAAATTGCTGGATAATAAGATAATTTTAATATTGGTCACAATGTTATAATAATTTTAGTATCGTTTAAAATAATTATGAATATCATACTATAATATGGGTATTTGTTGAGAGAAGAGTCTAAAATTTGCTTTCATTAATGATCAGGACGCGTTTCTTGCATCACTTGTAATTTTTTTTTTTTTTTTAAATTTACAATGATTGCTACAATTAGACTTTCTTTAACGGATATTCCTTATTAACCTACAGTTTCTGAATACCAAGTCTTTAAAGTAGGATATGAATTTACTTCCATTTAATTTCCTTGATAAAGGCCCTGAGTCCCCGCTAAAGGAAGTTTTAATCTATTTTCAAATTTTTGAAAATTGCATGAAACTTCTTTAAAGTATAACATATTTTAACATCCTGCTTTTTCAGTTTTACTTTGAAATTTATCTCTTGCATTATTACGTGCTCTGCTAAAATTTTCTGTTATTGCTTACCTACTTGATCTGATTCAGACCAGGAGGATAATGATTTCTTTATTACGAAATGTGGGACTATACCAAGTTCTGAATTCATTGCTGTGTGAAAAATTGGAGTGCCTGTCGTTGGCCAGAATTTTGGACGCTTTGCAGGTGACAAAACAATTTTTGCCAAGCTTTATCTCAGTTTTGATTGAAAATACTTTGCGAGATTAATTCCATATTCTCGTACTTACGCCTCAAAGACATGATACGTTAAGAATCTGTACCTTCAGATTCAAACTCAAGCTCTACGATCCAGCAACCAATTCTTTTAACCGCCTTACCTACCAGCGCCGCAACAACTTTTCAAACATTTTATGCTAAATAACTAGGAATTCTAAGAGGCTAACGAAGCACGAACTTTTGTACCATGTAATATTTTATGTAATGTAACTGCGTGTAATCTGCAATGCAAGTTATATCACTGTGAGTAATATAAGAGCCTAACGAAACACGAAATTGTGCACCATGTTATATTTTACGTAACACAACTGTGCATAACCTGTTATGCTTGAAGTTGTTTTAGTAAATACGTGTCTTCTGATCTCTTTTTTTTTTTTTTTTTTTCTTGTCGGGATGGCATTAATACGTTAGGCACCTCCGTCTTAATTCGGATGTCATCTTGATGACGAAACGTATGTGTTGAAAAAAACCTGTTTTGTACCATTATACCCGTATTCTCAAAATTAAATGCCTCTAAACACATCAGAGTGGTAAAATGATCTCATATTTCTATATTTCAAGATATAAATAGCAACACATTTACAACTTCGTAATGCTTTTACAGCTATAATACTGTACATTTCAATAATACTTCTGCAACTAGTAATATTTCAGAAATTCTAATGCTTTTACAGCTGTCAATACTTTTAGCATTAACATTTTTACAATTATTAATACTTTTACAACTCATTATATAAATGGCAATGTATAGTTTGTTTTTTAACTAATGAAACTGAAATGATTTTTAATTTCAAATATAAAATGCAATTACGCATTAAAGCCGAAGCAGTTTGATTTCTAAGTAATAAAACTTGAATGATATTTAATTTCCAATATAAAATGCAATTACGCATTAAAGCGGAAGCAGTTTGTTTTCTAACTAATAAAACTTGAATGATTTTTAATTTCCAATATAAAATGCAATTACGCATTAAAGCGGAAGCAGTTTGTTTTCTAAATAATAAAACTTAAATAATTTTGAATTTCCTATATAAAATGCAATTATGCATTAAAGTGGAAGCATATCGAGCAAGAAAGGCATTCTTTGACGTCTTTCCATGCATAGCAGTTGGGCAAGCTGCTTTCTTTCGTGGTCGCGGCAGTGAAGGCTATGAATCTAGAAAAGGCTATGAATCTAGAGATTTTACTAAGAATAAAATAAATTAACCTAAGTGCGCCAACTCTGGAGGTCCACATGTGGTCAGTTATAAAGGCTGTCTCTTTTAATTTGACAATAAGAAGAACAAATTATTAGCTATGCTTCCTAGTAAAGTTTTGGAAATAATTATAACATTAAAATATGGGTTAAAAATAAGAAATTGCTGTTGATGCAATCCAAATTACCTGATTAAATTGAAGAAGCTAGAAAGCTTCTAAAAAAGTATCCACGCTACATATTTTCTTTTTAAAACATTTAAATAAAGAGTAATGTTTATTCCGCTTAAATAAATTTAAATTAAGTTTTATTTTAACAAACAACGATTCGTAAAACTGAATTTCTATGGGGTAAGTGCAAAATTAAGGTGTTTCCGTATATTATTGGGAGAAATTTGAAAGGCATATTAAGGTCAGACCTTAATTTTTTTTATTTCAAATAAAACTCATGTGCCCGGGTTTATATAGCGAAGATTCCACTCAATACGCAGCATGTCAAGTTGCTGTTGCATGGGTAGTTAGTCAGGATGATTTTAAAGCCATGGAATAACAGATTCCATTTTAATGCAGTGTTGTTGTCGTCGACTGAAAGAAAAGTGGAGATCAAAACCGCTAACAACGAAATATCTACGAAAGAAACCATTATAAAGGACTCACAATTAATTGCACAAATGCAGAAAAACATCGGTAAAAATTTCTGAAGTATTCGAAATAGCGAATAAATTTGAAACGATAAACCGAGTCTGAATGGTATTGCCGTGTATTGTTTTTCAGTTCTGAAGACTTGACTTTCCAAATACACTATTTCACTTCTCCTTGTCAAAATATTTTTACAATATAATGTAATCAAATGTGCGTAGCCGTATTTCTAATTCACCTTTACTATAGCTAAAATCTTCTTTTTTATTTTAATATCGCGCATCGAATATTAGTATCTAGTTATTTTTGTTGGAAGTGTTTTCGTACTGATCCCATAATCCTGTAAAGTTATATATTATTAGGTAGATGTAGATAAAGTAACATCACGCTGAGAGAGGCTTTCCAATTCTACATAGTTTTTGGATCTCACGCTGAATAATTTGTGGTATTTTGTTGCATTTATAGCCGTAAGTGAACAATAAATAACCTGTCTTATTGTAGTAATTCAGAAATGAAATACAACTAACTCGTTTACATTCTGGTGAGGAAATGGAAAGGAGAAGTTACAGTAAAGGTTGAAATTATAAATAAGTTATAGTAAATGATAAAATTAATTTAAATAATAACCTTGCAAGTTTTTCACGAAAAGAATCTTATTGTTACAGTAATAATTGAAAATATAACTCTTGAATCGTTTAGCCCTTAAAATATGCTGTATTTACCTTCATATTTTTCTGTAATTATCGGCATATTCCACTCATAAATTTTCAGCATATGATTTAGAATCTTTTGACTTATGGAAGAGACATATGAGGTAAGAATAGATTGGAGAGTATGTTGAAGCGAAATGGAATAGAGGTGAAAAAAATATGGAACCTAATAACGCGTTATAACTTGCGATTCGCATTATAACTATTTTTACAGACCGAAGAAAAAGGTCACTATATCAAATGATACGTATATGGGGTCGAAGATAGGCGAAAAGATAGGTCAGTTAGTTTTTCTATTCCTATTTACCTTTTGATCTTCGAAATACTTTCTTTAGCCCTTCACTTCCGAAATAATACATATAATGTAGTTTTCCCTTCCTTGTTTTTATGAGGTAAAATTAGAGTGAAAACAAGGAAAAATATGCGAGTAAAAATGAAATTAGTTTAATAACAAAATCAGGCAATTTGTGGTTGTCAGTTTTTGGTCATATTTAATGGTCTCAGTCAGATTAAGAAGTGGTCATCTTATAAGAATCATCAGTGATATTTATTTATATTCACTGAAATACTGGTCGTTTTCAAAAGTGGTCATCTGCGGAAAGAGATTATCATGGGAATATTTACTGTTATTGATTTAAATTGCATAGTTATAGAAAACACAAGTGCACAAAGATTTATTTTGTCTTCCTAACTTTTATCTCAATCGATATGTTCTTTTTAGCAGTCAGGACATCGATGGCGGCTAATGTGGAGGGAGATGCCCCTGTGACGAACGAGAAGAACGAGAACAGCAATTCGCCTAGCTTAGAAGGTCCCTCTTTCGAAGATCAGTTCAAGCTGTTCGCGAAGTTTGGCGACAGCAAGAGCACTGGTGAAGCCATCACACTCTCAAACAGCGACAAATGGATGAAACAAGCTAAGGTCATAGACAAGAAGCTCACTACTACCGACACTGGTATCTACTACAAGATGGTCGCTAAGTAAGATATTTTCTAACTCTGTTCTCTTCCCAAATATTTCAAAAGCTTATATACCACTTGAGTAAAAGTTACGCTCCTTAACGTCACAGTAAGAAAAAAAAATATGCAAAAGCAAATTACTTAACAATGTACTAGATGTTTTTTGACATTCATTCTTCTGTATGGGTGCTTAGAATTCATGTCTTAAAACCTATTTTCAAGGGCAAAAAGAATCTATGAAGCAATTACATAAGTAATTTTTGAAGCATTTTCTTAAGCATAATGTTCTGAAACTTCTGAGTCATTTTTAGATACATATTTAAAGGCATTTATCCATATTCTTAATTGTATCAATTTAGTACAATTTAGAAAATGTACAGATTAGAAAATAGTATATTTATTTATAGTACAGAAGTTTTTAAATTTAGAAACTGCCGAAGATGATCAATGATATAACCAAGTCTTGATTTATGATAGAACAAACGGATCACGAGCCTCATACCTTCATTTCAGAAAGAGCCTCTAAATCTTCCTTTACTATTTAAAAAATATAAAATTTTACGCATTATGTTAATAGATTTTAAAATTAGAAGCAAGAACAAAATTTAAAACTTTGTAATTTAGTTTTCTATGAGCCGTTGTTTTGCCTGCTTATTGGCAACCCATATCGGTACGATACTGCTTATGTTTATAATTTTTAAAGCAGAAATAACAAATTACTCTTCCATGCTAGAAATAATAATCAAATGAAATGTTTTTTTCACTAGTGACTTTTTTAATTATACATTTAAGAATGTGAATTTTTTAATTATACATTTTATTGATAAATCTGATTATTAAATCTATAATTGAATTACATTAATTTGATCTTATATCTGAAAATTGATTAATTAAAGTTTGTGATCAGATGGAATTTTTTATATTGTTCTCTTTCTCCAGGTTTATTCAGAAAAACAACAACCCGGTTTTAAAAAGAATAAAACTTATATTTTATGTAATACATAATGAATTAAAAGTATGAAAACAGCCTACGAAAAGGTTAAATATTTTTAAACAAGAAACATGGAACTGTTAGGTTATTTCGTGGAATACTTTATATAATACGCGTCAGTAGTACCTACTGCGTTTAAAATATGTTAAGGGCGGGAGGGAGGCTCACAAGAAGTTTTGCTGCGGATCTCTAGTTTTGAAATTCGGTCTCTGAATATAATTGTTATTTTCCCCTGGGGTGTTAAAATGTAAAAAAAAAAAAAAAAAAAAAAAAAAGTGAGTAGTCTGTTTATAAGTGATCATGAAATTCATGCGTGGAAGTCACGTTTCAAACAGCCAACTTTCTCTTAATAATCTTTTGCCATCAAGATGTACTAGAATGTTAATAAGAGGTATGCATTAGTTTTAAACAGCTTATTTTTTAATTGAAACTGTGTTCAGTTAAAAACCTGACGTTTTGGTCATTATATATCGAAATATCGGTATTGTGTTACTAAATATGTTTTTGACTTCAAACACATTATATTACAAAAGATGCATACGCAAGAATTTTTTCTGCACTTGTGCAATATTTTTTAGAGAAGTTATAAAATTAGCAAACAAATACATGTTGCGTGTGAACTTCTTGTCTGGAAACAGCTGATGAGTAGTAATTCATTGTTAGTCAACTTTATCACGTTTGTTTGCATAATTATGTTTCAGTATATGTGAGCAAATAATTAAAGAATCATAAATATTACAGAATTGCGTACAGCAAAATACGCGAAATATTTATCACATGACAAAGTCCACCTACTTTTTGCTGCGTAGTTGTCATGTACGCATTCTAATTGTTTTTCACTGTTTCTCAACGGAGTCTAGCGTATGAAATTTCTCCAAATATTTACCGTAATTGCATATTAAGAGTATAATATTATTAGTCAAGAATATTGTTTCATAAGAATAAATTGAATTTAAATAAATTTAAATACAAATTTAATTAATTCTTTGCGCCATTGCAGCAAGGAATGAAATCTAAATTTAAACAAATTTAAATTTTAACAAACATGTATATACGTAAAAAAGCAAATTTAAAGTTAAAATAATTAAAAAATGTGCAAGTTAAAATACAAGAATACATTTTGTTCTAATTTTAACTCCTTGCAATATTTTGGCTTATACTTAATTATTAGGACGCATTAGAATAATTATTTAACATTAAATATGAGAACTATACGTAATGTAAAATAAATGAAGTCATTTTCCAAGAATAATTAAGTTGATAAATGGGGGGGAACCAAAACGCTTTCATTTGAATGTTTATGATACCTTTTGTGATATATATTTCACATCTGTACGATACATGAGGTACTTGTTGCCATCCTTGATCTGTGAGGCATATAGGGCACGTAATGATCTCATCTTTTCTACCAGATGTGTAGTATGCGAAATATATGGAAGTTATGCATTTATTTCTAATGTTAATTAATACATATAACATCTACACTTTATAACAATATATTCTGTTGAGAATCTACTAATGTAGATAATGCCACATGGTTTATCCTGTAACCGGTCAATTTTTGATATCGATGATTACAACGCAACATTATACAGATTGAACGCAACATTATACAGACAAAATTACACATATTGAATATCGGGGTTTTAACGCTTTGTAGTATTTATTCCGTCGAACTTAAAATCATAATTAATACATGAAAGGAATGAGCAACTCAAACAGTTCTCTTTGTTGGTATGCGCATGCGCCAGAAAGCGCTCGCTAGTCGCCATTAGCGGACAGAAAGCTTCTGCAGTTTGCAGAAGTGTTCTGCAGTTTTGTGTTCTGCAGTTTGCAAAGACCAAATCTGTAGTTACTGTGCAACGGGCGTTCCGGAATTCAAAGTGATGTGGAGTTCAAATGTGATACCCCAAGTGATAATAGCATCCGTAGATGGTATCATTTGTTTGAAAATACTACCGGCTGCCTTTGCAAAGGGAAGAGTACAAGACGACCAAGGGTTTGTGAAGAGAGTGTTGAGTTCATAAAGGATCCTGTGTATGTGTCTCCACTACCAGCTGACTTACTTGATCAAATAAACAAGATTGAGGCAGCTGTTGCAATAATTACACCACAAACACTAATTAACGCTTGGGGAAAACTGGGCTATGTGTGTCGTGTGACGAAAAGTACTCACATTGAACACTTGTAAGCTTGTAGGTATAACTGCTTGAGTTGCTGTTTCATTTGATGTATTAATTATAATTTTAAATTTTACGTAATAAATACTGCAAAGCATTAAAACCCGATATTCATTTAGAAACACCGTGTACTATGCGGGTTTTTTTTTTCTTTCTTTCTTGTTATTTTCTCTTTGAAAACATTTCTTCCTACACCTTACTTCAATGTAACAATTCAGAATAAAATTTTATAATGTCTGACAGGGAAAATAACTTCATGAAAAATTGAGTAGAATGTGATATAAATTAACAGACAGATACAGAATACACTCACCCTTGAGGCGATACAAGAGCAAGTAGTACAGATGAAATCAGTGAATGTATCTTGAGGAATGGAAGACCATATGCTTTCAACCATTCTCCATATTTTTTCGCCAGTCTCAGTCGGAGGATTGGGACTGGCGAAGATCAAGTTAACAACAGCTAATCAGTGATTCGTAATCACATTTCACAAATGCTCGATCTGGAAGATCTAGAGACTTCGGTTTCCAATAAAATACCTTGCTATCTTTGAAGAATGATGATTAACGTTTGCAACTGAGCGTTACTTTGCTAGAAAAACAACATTTTGGAACCGTTGAATACGGGTCGGTGAAACCAGCTACGGCAATTCACCCGTGAATTTCAGTGACGTCATCATATTTCTGACATGGACCTTATAAGAAATAGACTAACCCAAACGGGTTTTCTCCCTCGTCTGAGGCGTTGCCGGCTGTCACCGTGATCACATCCGGAGGAGTAGGGACCACATGCAGAAATTTAACATTGGTTGCCTATTGCAGCGTGTATAATTGTCATATATAGTTTCAAAAAAAAAATAAATAAATAGTAAACTTAAATTAAATTTAAATAATTATCTTGCACCATTGCTGCAAAGAATGAAATTTGAATTATCTTAGATTTTTCATCAGATATTTTAGAAAGCCAAACAGACATTCTCTATTCGTAAAAAGCAAATTAAAGTTATATTAAATTTTAAATAATGAAATTTAATTGCAAACAAATAAATGATTAATTATTGCTGCGAACTAATCTACAATATCATTTAAATTCTGAGAGCATATGTAAATCAAGTGCAAGTATAAAAATCTATGAATAAATATATAATTCCAAAAAAATTTTTAATCCTAAAAAAATTATAAAATGCATAAGTGAATAATTGTTGAGCAGGCAGAAGACAGACGTATCAAGGGGAAGTTGTTTCCAAACCTAAGACTTGTATTATTCAATTCGTGTTTCGTCATCCATCTAGGCAAATGTAAAAGTAAAATTCAAAACCAAAAGTAAAATCAAATGTTGTGAAATTGCTAAAAATAAATTTAAACAAGTGGAATTTTGCGAAATTAGCAAGTAAATGACTAGAATTAAAATTAAAAATGAAAGGTCAATTAAGAGTAGAAAACCAGATTTTTTAGAAAGCCAAAGTAATTTAGAAACTCTTGCCTACAGAAAACTTCCCCGACACGAATTACGCATATAAATCAAAAAGAAACTAGATGCTATCTATAAAAATACATAAATAATACTAAAAATGCAAGTAAATAGCAAGTTTTAATTTAACTTCTCAGAAACTATATTTGTATTTGGAGAGTGGAGCAGCATTTGCCAAACTAAGTGATATTAAGTAGTGTGTTTCTGCTAACTTTATAAATAGAGGGCGCTAATATAAGGTTAAGTTTGAGAGTAAAGCTGCTATCTATTAGATCTATTTTAAAAACCTATTCTGTAAACTTTTAAGTAATGTAAAATGTTTGTTCTGTTGCAAAAAATGTTGTAACTGTGAAGTATTGTAAAAATGTGTAAAAAATTGTAAAAATGCTAACTGTAACGTTATGTGAAAAAAGATTGCAAATTATTAAGGATTGTAAAATATTAATGATTGTAAAAAATCGAAAATGTTTTTGAAATAAAGAAGGAAAAAAATTTTTTGAAGTAAAATTAAATAAATTTATTTTTTTTTTTAATTTTAAATGTTCTTAATTAAAGTAAAAAATCTATTGTAATAGTCTTAATTTATTAAAACTGAATTTCAACAGTTTTAATCAAAACTTTACTAAATACTGGGCAAAAGTAAGGAAAATTAGGAAAAGATACTAATCTTCACTCAATTCCGGCTATAATCGAGACTTTTGATAAGTGTTGGCCCTTTTTATTTTTAGTAGAACATTTGATTTTACTTTTGGTTTTGAATTTTACTTTTATCCTTGCCTACATGTATGACGAAACACGAATTAAAAAATTGAAGATTTAGGTTTGGAGGCAACTTCCCCTTGATAAGTCTATCTCCTGCCTGCTCAATAATTATTCACTTATGCATTTTTATAAATTTTTTAGGATTAAAAAATTTTTTGGAATTATATATTTATTCATGGATTTTTATGCTTGCACTTGATTTACATATATGCTCTCAGAATTTAAATGATATTGTAGATTAGTTCGCAGCAATAATTAACCATTTATTTGTTTGCAATCAAATTTCATTAATTAAAATTTAATTAACTTTAATTTGCTTTTTACGAATAGAGAATGTTTGTTAGTATATATATGCATAATTATAAATAAAGTAATTATGAGTAAATTAATAAGCCTAAAACTTGCTTTAAAGCTGCTAAGTAATAAACCAATAATTAATTATTAGAAAATGTTTTTCATGTATTACCTTCAAGGAACAGAAATTCAATTAAAGCTATGAATTATTATAAGAAAAAAAATTTATTAGTATTCTATTTAGCATTTTAAAACAGTGTAAGTCCTCTGTTGCAGTAAAAACCATTTAAAATGTTTAAGTACTGAAAAAGTTGTCAGTGTCATTGATCGCATATTAATTTACATGTCAAAGGTAACAAACCAATCTACTAGCAATCAACAATAGCACAATTAAGTGAGAGTGTTACGTCTCTTTTGAAGTGAGGATAAAATTATTATTTTGTTAGAGCTAGATCATAAGTTATGAACAATACACACACATATATATATATATATTCAATTATTTAATTTCTACACTGTGTATTAAATGCATTTAAATTATTTTATAGTCCTTAATGGAATTTTATGGAACGTGAAAGTTTTTTAATAACATCAGTTCTAACTTAAAATCAACAACCTAGAAACGAAGCTATTTCTATTCTATATTCTCTCATATCTTTACAATAGGTTTTCCTCCCTCTGTTGTAGATGTTCACAAAGTATTTATTTTTTTTAAGACAATATTTTGTGCAAATAATGATTATATATACATTAAAAATTTAAATGAATATGTTCATATTAAGACACAATAGCACGCCGAATAAATACTAATTCAGAAGTCCAACAACAAAAATCAGCGTTATATTTACAAAATTTTCACAGGACTAGTTTCGATGGTTTTACCGAACCACCATCCTCAGCTGCAAAACCGTAAATGAACAAGATAGGAAATAATGATTAGATAAGATAAGAAAGCCTGGACAAGAATAAGCAAGTGGTGCCATATGTTGGTGAAACCAGAACTAAAACATAAATTCTTTAAAGGCCGAAGGTAAATTTGGATTGGAATTAGGATCGTTAACTAACACAGAAAGATTTTTATGAATGTGAAATGCCTCTAGAAAATTCAGTTCTCCAATGGAAGGTGTTTTTTGAATAATGTTGTCAGCAGAAAAATTGAAAGTGTTATTTTCGGACCAACAATGTTGAGCAACAGAAGACTTCTGCGCTTCCTTTTTTCTAACATATGCCTCATGTTCCTTAACGCGAAATTTTAAGGCTCTCTTAGTTTGGCCAATGTAAATTAAACCACACTGGCAAGGAATCCTATAAATACCCCAGGAATTCATATCCGGAATGGGGTCCTTGAGTCTGGAACTTGGAATTTTATTGATGGGAGAATAAACAACCCGAAAGTTAAATTTCTGCAAAATATGTGCAACTTTATAGCTAATTGATGGAAAGAAGGGAATGACAACAGAATTTTTATAATCTCCTAAAACAAGAGTGTGCCTTTTAGTGTGTTGAGATGAGAATTTTTTAACTGCTTGATTAATAATGTTGGGTGAAAAGCCCCTGTCAATAGCTATTGCTTTTAAATAATTCAGTTTTTCATCAAGGGCTAGTTTGGAGGAGCAAACTTGAAGAGCACGGAAAACATAGGAATAAAATGAAGCTAACTTTTGTTTAGTCGGATGACATGATTTAAAGTGTGGTGGAAGGCAAACCGATGAAGGTTTACGGTAAACCGTACTACTGAAGTTAGATGTGTTAAGTGTGAGCAGAATGTCGAGAAACGGAAGAGAATTGCAAGTCTCAAGTTCAAAAGTGAACTGAATAGCAGGATCAATAGAATTCATTGTTGAAAGAACTTTATTTAAATCATCTTTATTACCTTCAAACAGGGTAAAAGTATCGTCTACGTAGCGGAACCATGCCGGGAAGTTTAAAGTTTCAAACAATTTTGATTCATAATAATGAATGTAGATATCAGCCAGGATGGGACTGAGGGGGCTTCCCATAGCTAATCCCTCAGTTTGCTTGTAATATTTATTTTGGAAAACAAAATGTGTTTGTTTCAAATAGAGTTGAGTGAGAGAAATTAGCTCATCAATTTCGATGCAAGAGAAATGAAATTCGCGAAGTCTAGTTTCTAGACATCTTAATGAACCCTCCACTGGGACATTGGTGAATAATGATTTTACATCAAAAGAAACCATGAGTAAATTAGCTGAGGGCTTATTCTTGTCTAGGCTTTCTTATCTTATCTAATCATTATTTCCTATCTTGTTCATTTGCGGTTTTTCAGCTGAGGTTGGTGGTTCGGTAAAACCATCGAAACTAGTCCTGCGAAAATTTTGTAAATATAACGCTGATTTTTGTTGTTTGACTTCTGAATATTGCCAAAGAAAATCGGGAAAGATAGTTTATATTGCTAAAAATTCTTGGGAAAGCCTGTTGCGTATTTAGTAAAGTGATATTGCATCTTTTAAAGACTACAAATTCTGAGCAACTGTTTTTATTTAGGTTCAACATTAATCATGATTATCAAGAATTTAACAATTAAATTGGCAAAACTATTAATAGTTAGTTTAGATTCTCAGTTTATGTTTGATTGGTTCAACGTTAATTACAATTCATTTACCCCTTTGAATGAACATTATGCATTTATTCGCAAAATGGAGAGTTTCTATTTCAAATGTTAAGCGTTCGCAGCAAATTGTAGTACTTTAAACATGTCTATAAAAAAATGCAAAACTACCCGACGCGTAAAAAAATTATTTCCATTACATTAAGATCTTAAATCATTGAAATTTCAACAAAAGAATTTTTATTTTTGCGATTTCATAACTTGCGTTTTCTAATATACACCACACGATCCATTTGAAATAAAATCCAATTTTCTAAAATGTTTAGGAATGACTGGTAAATGCTGCAAGGAAAGAGCCGCAAATAAAAAGTATAATAAAACAGAATAAAAAATGCGCGTTTATTTGATTAATCTGCTTGCAGAAAGAAGTTCTCGAATTCATGCACTAAGAAATTGGGAAAGTTTAATCCCACTTCAAGCTTAAGGGGAAAAACTACTAGGAGAGTGAAAAGTAAGTGGATAATTTAAGGACTTTAGGGTTAGTTTTTTAAAGAAAGCTGTCAACTCGTACCAAGAATAGAGGCGAGGATTTATTGTAGTAAACGATAAATGAATTCACTCGCAGAAAACATACGTGCGTTTTCAAACTTCTCGACGGTTATAGGCTAACTACGTAAAGCTCAAATGTGTACATTTTTTTAGTCTCAAAAGCTTGATAAGTGATATAAATGCATCATAGACTTCGTGACGATAGCTAAAAAAATACCAGACAGGCGCTATTTTAGCATCTGAATGCCATTGTTGTAACTACCAAATGCTTTACTCTCAATGAGTACAAATATTTGAATAATATTGAAATAATGGAACCGATAATCGAATAATACTTCCAATGCAAAATTCCATTCATTGTAATACGCACCTTTTGCAAGCATTAGAATAATTCGAAAAATGTTTGATTTAAATATATGTATTTATCTCTGAATTTATAATTCAAGAGAATGACATAATTTATTTCGAGCATTTTGAACATAAGATCAGTTTCTTGGTTTTCTACATGTAACACTTTCTTTATGGGTTCCAAATAACTTAGCGATATCTATTACCATGAATATAATGAATTATCGCCACCAGAATAGTTAACCATCAAACAAACCAGCCACAGAATTAAAACACTTATTCTACCTCACATCTTGTGAGTGCTTAAATAATACACGAATACAAATTGACTAGTTAACCTGAACCTGGCTTTAAAACTCAAAGTCTCCTTTCACAAAGTATATAAATTCAACAATTCTAACCTAAAGAGAGTACAAGATTTCCTATATCGTGAGACAGAATTTCAAATACACACTTATCAAACAGAATCTAAACCTCAATCTAAAGTATTCCCAGCAAAATCAGCTAGCATCGCCAAGAATCTGATTTTTACCTTGCGATAGGTCAGCGGAAGCAGGTTGTTCAGATCTCACACATTTCTATTTGTAAAATTCTACACATTATAATGAAACTGCTTGCCACTCAAAATCTACAAAAATTCTAGAAGGAGCGAACCTCGGGGAAAAATGAGGCGGAAAAGAAAGTAATAAATAACATTTTGTTTTGAAACTTAAAAATAAATGCCACAAATTAATTTATTACATTTAGCTATAAACCATTCATGTCATTCTATATATTTTATGCATGTCATTTGTAAGAATGATTGAATTGAGCCAGCTATCAGTTATTTTTTAACCCTTTGACGCTTAAAAAGCTGTATATTAAAAACCCAGTCAGTCATGTAAAAGTTTATTCAGACTCGGTAACAAATTTGCGCCAATCTGAGCTAGACGGAACATTTCCAAGAGCTCTATTTACGTAGTTTTGCTTCTGTCTTCAATCGGTAAGTTCACTTGGATGTCGAAGAGAAATCCGTTACCTCTCTCACTGACCGACGAGGATTTCGTTCATCCTTCTCTGTCTTCTAGATGATATGTGCAGTACCACTTGAAACTGTATTTTAGATCTCCAAGTAAAATGGTACAAGCCCTCAAACAGGCTCTAGAAAATTTACGATTGATCCGGAGTTACCTTTATTTTTGTTAAATATAACAGATTTTATAGATCCATAAAATCTAACATTGATAGCTCTAAACCCTCCAGATATAATCATTACTTCGAATGAAAATTACCCAGAGCTGTTTTCCCGATTTCGGTAACCCAGAGATAAGTTACTAGTCGGCGAAAGAATCTGAGTTTGGGGTGAGACTAATTAATGTTACTTCACAAAGTGACATTAATGATATAAAGTATTGTAGGCGTGTTGTCACTATTGAAGGTTATTTAAATGAATAAATAAGTAGTTTGCTTGATGATACTACCATGAATATAATGCTGATGATATTAGAATATTGAGATTTGTACTTAGCAGATCTTATATCTAATCTGCTATTGATTCGAAATTGTGTGTTGAACCAGAACTCAAATTAATGACCTTCAATTCTCAATTTAGTTAAGGCAAAATATCTTTACAAATGACTTCAGCACTAGAACGTAGAAAAATGTCAAAGCAATCCATCTCAGTTTAAAAATAGAGTTGTAAACATTTTATACATTTCAAATATGTCTTGAGATGTTATTCATCTTAAAATTACATAATACAAAACTGATAATGGCTGAATAAAAATTTCAAAGCTCAAATTTCAAAGCTTTGAGTAATAGCTATAGCAATTTGTTGTTTCAATCCACTAAATTACAATACGTACATGTAAAAAACAATTTTTCATTTTTATCATTATAAGTAATTCATCAACCACAGTATTGGTGATAGTCTTTTTTACAGACCGGTGTTTTTTTTTTTTTTTTTTTTTTTTGCGACTTCTAAATTCTGCCATTCGGCGTTTCCCAAATTTCTAAAAATTTTGCTGTCCTTAAATTCTGATGAATTCGAGCCCGTAATTCGACCCTTGTGCCAGCCGTGTAGATCATTAGAAAATTTTAGCCTGAGCTAATTCGGAATATACGTACAAAGCAAAAGCGTAAAAGTTTCTTTAAATTTTATATCAAAAGTATTTTCTTATTTCAGTAATCGAAGTCCTTTTATAACTTTATGACTTGCGTTATTACATACATGAATAAACATATTACTTTACATTGCGTTTATGACTTAATTTCTTGGTCTTACACTATAAAAAATGTGAAAGCTGAAGAGAAACACGCTAAGTGAAACATAAAATTAGTAACTCATCAGCCTTGAGTTTGGCGTAGATTTAACTCAAGGTTAAATTAGATTTGGAACTATTCATATATACGCCCTCGCTCGGCGACAAATTTCTCGCCAAAAATATTTGGCGAGAAACTCCACAGTGCCATATTACTATCTAAATTTTTTGTTTACATTTCGAACTTTAAGCCTAAAATGTCTCCAAAAACGCACATGCAAAAACCACGTTTTGAACACAAAATTTAAGCTAAAAATCCGAAACAAAAACAAAAAAACTAGATAGTAAAAACGTAAAGTTTCTAACCAAAAATATTTGACAAAAACCCATGTACAGAGCAATACGTTTTAACTTAAAAAACATCTACGAAATGCACAACCTAGGCAGCGAAGGAATCTACGAACTACGCACACCTCGCTTTAATAAATTAACATAACAACAATAAATTTCAAAGAATACCATGTACACAGCATTCTGTTTAAACTTTAAAAAAAAAAAAAAAAAACATCTACGAATTGCACAATCTAGGCATTGGACACAAATCAACAAAATAACTAAAATAAATTACAAACAGTTCAGAAAACAACAATAGCAATAAAAATTCATAGTAAAAAAACAATGAACGTAACATTCTACAAAATAAAAACAATAAAATAAAATGCACTTACCATAATGGATGCTTCTTCAGCAGAACGTAGCTTTAACATGCCGCCGCGTACTCTATATGATATTTATATGACAGCCAGACTCGCTATCCACAAAATTGACACTATGGTTCAAAAATAAATTTTCAAAACTATCTTAGGATTTAGGATTTTACTTTGCACACAATCTAAAATACGCGACTGAAATCTTGCCACCATGTCTCTCATTGCAACATAGGCCATTTCAAATCTCGTACGACACGAACCAACGAACAATTAAACCACTACAGCAAAAGAGTTAAGTTTCAACATCAAAAGGGTTTCCATACAAACAACATCGTCCCCAAAACCATCGCGAAAAAAAAACCAGCGCAGAGCACATATCGCCACGTTTGGTGATCTTGGGGCGTATATAAGAGTAGGTTAAACTCAAGGTTAAATCTATGAGTACAATTTTAAATCTCCTACTCAAGCTTAAATCTACTACAAAAACTACGTCAAATTCAAGGTTATTGTGTTATTAATTTTATATAGTAATTTAAATTACTTAACTATAAGTTGTGTGAAATACAGGGAAGGGTCATGACGGTCTCTAGGATTTTACTGTACCACTGCATTATAACGAAAAACAATATGGTAACTTAATGATAAAAAGAGAATCATTCTTAAGTTTTCTACCAGTAAGTTTTTTTTTTTTTTTTTTTTTTTTTTCCCCCATCTTTCTACCCATTGTGACAGCGAAAATATATATCTTGTAATTAAGTTCGATTCACTCTTTCTTCATTGGTGACTGCTCCTTTTGAGTAATAGCTATAGCAATTTGTTGTTTCAATCCACTAAATATCGAGGATTCATATGTTTGTGACACTAAAGCTCAAGTTTAACAGAATAAAATAGCATATTATTGAGGCTATCACATTAGTCGACCGCTGAGACCGATAGTATCGAAAATTAGTAATGTTAATGGAAAAGGTTTGATGCATTTTCTTCCATTTTTTCACTAATGTTATCTTACATATTTTCGTTTTAATGTAGAGGTACTCTGCGCAAAAAAAAAAAAAAAAAGGGTGGGGGGCAGTTCTATAGCTCCCGCTCTACGGGGCTGATTGACAAAATTCAAACTGCATTTTTCATGTCTCGAAAACGCGACTTAGGATATGTATTAGATTTATATATAGCATTGTTTTAACATTTTGACACAAAATCGGACCTTTTCCTGAAATAACATACAACTTTTTGGTACTTACGTATTAACGCAACCAGGCCAAAATTCGCATAAATCGCCAAATTTGGCGACCCTACTTACGGCAACCCTACGTGTTATACGTAGTTTTGTAAAAAGAATTTATTTGTAAAAAGAAAAAATAACACTGGGCGTGTACTACCACAGCAACGGGTTTTCGGCAAAATTTGCCGAGAAAAGAAAGAGACTTTTTTGGTTACTGTACCTAACAGAAGCGCCGTTACCCTCATGGAAAAAATTTGCGAAAATATCAAGGAAGGAAGCATCATTTATTCGGATTGCTGGAAAGGATACAATACAAGTGAGTTCGAAAACGCTGGAACTGTTAATCACAAATATAACTTTGTGGATCCTAACACGGGCGTTCACACACAACATGTAGAGCGCATGTGGGGCTCAGCCAAATGGCGCAACAAAAAACAGAGAGGAACAGCCCGTCATCATCTTCACTCATACCTTATCGAATTTATATGGCGCCGAGCTCAAGCTGTTAATGGCGAAGACGGTTTTCAATCAGTGCTAAAAGCAATAGCCAAAAGATTTCCGCCGAAAAAATAATTCTGCAACTTATTCAAATTCGAAACCGGAAGGGTTTAATTGCTATTTTATATTTTAAAGCAAAATAATATAAAAAACTGTATTAAAAATTATCTGTAATTAATAAATGTACATTTTCTTTCTATTCATACTTTTTTACTCAAACTTACAAATCGCGCCAACCTGGTTGCGATAATACGTAAGTACCCAATTTTTTTCCGTATTTCGACTCTACAACTCAAATTATGCCTAGATATTAAATTTTGTAAAATTTGGTGCGAAATTTACGGAGAAATTCAAAAAATTTATCTTGGCGAAATATTTTCAGTTTGCGCCAAGAATAATCCACTTGGCGAACTTCTTAACATGTGGCAACTAATTTTCCTTTCCCTTCCATTATGCTGGAGCGGAAAAAAAGGCACCTCGTCCCTATCTTTTTACATTGTGCATAAGCGGGAAAAAGTCACATCGTTTCTTCTTCCAAATAATTTTAGCAAAGTGTCTAAACCACATTTGATGTTTTATCGCTTTCAACAAATATTCCAAATTTCAAAATGGACCAATATATAAATTCATGTATATCTTCGGAAATTTTGAATTAAAAACTGTAATTTTTTGCATATATGCTTAGAAATACGTCTACTTTAAGATGATGGTAAAATTTTTATAGATTATAATTCAAAAGTTTTTTTGGAAAAATTTAAAAAAATTATTTTAAAATACAAATTTTAAAAATAAATCATAAAATGTGTGAATTTTATTTGAAATGAACATAAATTTCGAAATGTGGAAGGAAGAAAATCAAATAAGTTTAATAAGCAAAAAAATATAAATATAATAAATATATACCAAACTCAAATAACATTGAGGAGCTAAACTTTTGAAAGCTTATTTTTTAAAAACTACTCGTGCAATTTTTACAAAACTTGGTAGTCTGGCGTAATTTAAGTCGTAGAATCGAAATATGGAAACAAATCCGTTTGCTATTTCAGAAAAAGTCCGATTTTGTGTCAAAATACCTATGTTAAAATAACGCTATATATAAATCTAATATATATCCTAAGTCGCGATTTCGAGACATGAAAAACGCAATTTGAATTTCGTCAATCGGCCTGGTAGAACGAGTGATATAGAACTGCCCCCTCCCTTTTTTTCGCAGTCTTCATTAAAATCACAGAGACAGTTAGGACTGCTCCTGTATTGTAGTAGCCTACTTATAACAACTAATATTATTTTTTAATTAAAATAGTTATTTTAAAATTGCATCCTTTTTTTGTATGTGTGTTGTTGTTGTTGTTCAATTTCTAAGAATGTTAGATTTAATGATATATGTCTGAAGTCAGAGTGTTAAGAGCAATAAGCGAAATTCCGAAATTAAAAAGATTTTTTTCTTTACATTTTTAATGCAGGTTTTCAGTTTTGTTTGCCTAAATGTTGATATTTTAGCATCACGATTTTCAAATTTTTTATCATTCTGCAACCGTACAAGAAAATATAATAACTGAGTTTCTAAATATTGTTTTGCATTGGAGAAATGATTTTAATTTGACTAATAATGATAGTTTTTTTTAATCATTGAAAAATTATGTATTTACCATCTTGAACAATTTAATATTGGCTTGTTTTAATAAAATTAAAAATTTATTGAATGACTATGAGAAAAAATTATTTTTTCTTTTACTTATTAAAAAAGGTTGCACTTTTCAGTTAAAATTTAAATCTACAAATATAAAATTGAAATAAATTAATTGAAGAATTAATCAGTTAAGAGCCAAAAAAATTAAGCTCGATAACAAAATTATAGTAATTTTTTAAATACCTAACTCATGAAAAGTGCAATGTATTGAAACAAAAAAATAATAATAATGTTGAATATTTTATTCCAGGACGAAGAGATCTCTATCAATAAAAGAATACGAACAGTTCTTAGAAACTTTAGCTAAAAACAAGAAAACTGATGTTTCAGAAATGAAGCAGAAAATGGCGTCATGTGGTCCACCAGCAACTTCAAAAACAACGGTAACTCCCCCGTTTCTTAAAATATTTTAGAGAAAGTTTCTTTTTATCGAAAAAAAAAAGTTTTTTTAAAATAAAAACATTTGACTTTATATGTCTTGTAGAGACATTAGGTTAACTGGAAGCAAACAAGATGAAAAATTAGCAATCGCCTTCGCCGGGAATCGAACCACGGACCTCTAAAATACTGACTCAGTGTGCTGACCACTACACCACGAAGGCACCCTAGGAAGGCGGGAGAAATACCTTATATACTTCCCCTTTTAAAGGGCGACTGGGGTATTTTATGGGACTCAATCGCCAAATCCTGGATGGGGGAGAAATCGTCATCCACCACCCTTTTAGTTCGAGCGCCACTGTAGATACATGTATTTTTGGAAGCAGGCAATATGAAAAATAAGCAAGCACCTTCCCGGGAATCGAACCACGGACTTCTGAAATACCGGCTCAGTTTGCTGACCCACTGCACCACGAAGGCACGCTAGGAAAGTGGGAGAAATACTTTATAGTCTTATTGTCCCAAAGGGGTATTAGACCAGAAGATCTATTAGTTTCGAAACGGCATTTTGCGTTGTTTCACCATCAATGTCCATTTCACTTTTCAAATTGTTGCCATCAAATATTATCTTCCTGTATTATATTTAAAGAAATTAAATAATGAAGAATCTGCATGAATGCACGCATGTTTCTCGCACTGTGAAAAAACGACTAGCCTGAAGCCTTCACATTTTGAATAACGTAATCCTCCACCCAAACAAACCTGGAAGCCCGAATCTCGAATTTGTTTTATTACATATTTCCTATTTTGTAAAACTTTAAGGAATTTTTGATTAACAAATTCAACGCTTTGAAAGCGACCAATTGCAACACTGTGTACGAAAAATAACATTTTTATCTCGAGCACGCGAGACTGTCTATCGGAAATTTTGAAGATATGTTGTTTTTATATATTTTGTGATATTGCTGTTGAAATGAATTAACGTGCGAGGAACATGATATTTAATAAATAAAGTTAACACACAAAACGTTAAAAAAAAGCCCCTTTTAATATAAAATAATATAAAATGTGAAAGCTTTCAGAATTTTTTTTTCCTTTCTGTTATGATTCATTCAAGCAGCAACCAATAATCGGGCACTTTAAACCATTCCGTTGATAGATTTATATCCGAATCGAACTATCATCAGAACTACGTAATATCTAATAATTTTCATGCAGTGATTTGGTTTTTCGACTAGAAGGAACTGAGTATTCTGTCGAAAACCGGACACTATTTTCGAGATGTAGATACAGCATTTCTTTCTACTTTCAAAATTTATTTGATCCTTGGAATATTCTGTGGACAAGAGATGACAAATTTTATTTCGCTGGAAGAATTCACAGAACTATCGCATATGGTTGTTTCGCATCTTAGTTTGGTAAAGGATTAACTGCAACATTTCGATTAAAGAGTGAATTTACGTTTCATTTTATTCTAATTTCCATTTAAAATGTTGGCATTTCAATGTCCAGTAAAGTGTACCCTAAGTATTACATATAGTTGCTGTTTTGAATATTTTAAGGTTCCTGAGAACGCAACAGTGTAAAACTTGGTTCTCAACCAAAGGAGTAAGTTGAAAACATAAGATTTCATGGCTGCTTTCTTCGAGCTTAACAAAACAGATAAACATATCATGTCAGACTATGACACATTAGCAAAACCATATGATGAATAACATATGAATGTACTTGATTGGTACAACATGAACTGAGTCTACTTAACAGTTCATTTAGTCAGGTAGGTACTTGGCGACAACAGATCTATACGATGATTCATATAAATGCTGTCTGGAACATTCAGCTAGATTCCTATTTCCATTGTAATTTTCGACACATCCTTTCCACGACAAGATTCTATATATCAGATCGCCATACCACGCTGAATTCATTCACGGCTGTTGGGCATGTCTATAAGGAACATCGGAAAGACACACAGACTTCACCTATCGAAAGAATACATAATCTTCACCACCATGGAAAGGACGCACAGTCTTCACCACCATCGGGAGTATTCCTTGCGGTATTTATATACTTTACCTTTCTCTGCTCAGCTCTGCCGCAAATAAGAAATGCAATTTTTCCAACAATAACCAAATATTTGCCCCTCATGAGAATCCTGTCCTGTGACCAAGCACACTTTGGAGTCTGTATTATCTTTATACAAGATGAAGGGCTTCTTATATTGGTGGATAAACAAAGGAACTGCCTCATGTTAAATTAATGGTCCTGACATCTCCGCAGGCTTTCATTCTCCGTATTTATTCAGTGGCCCATTATCCTAGCTCGGCCATGTTTTTTTGTAACTGTGGAGGTATCTTGACAATCATATTTAACTGTACAATCTTTGCCTTAGCTAAACGTGGTATGTTTCTGATATCGTTCCTCAAATAAATGGATTTGAATCACGTCCTGTTATAGTTCCGATATATAATCGAATCAGTTGGTTCGTATATTTGAATCATGTTGTTTACTGTAAAATGAAGTTTATTTTTCTCTATCTTGGATGTTATTTTTAATATGCCATATTTTCGCTTGAAGGAGGAAATTTGAATTACATTTTCCGTTCCAGAAGTCTCTTCTTCAGATTTTATGTAACACACATACTACACTGCTGGCCACCCAAATTGCAACAACAAGAAAGACAAGAGATATCACAACAAAATTTATCTAGCAGGTAACATGTTGACCAAGTATCAAATGATTAAATTGATAGACTTCTATGAAGTGTGGTTCCTTCCAGAATCAGTAGCCAGAGTAGCCGCCATTGTTGGAGATCACCACTGCCACACGCCACGGCATTGATTCAAAAAGACTTTGGATGTGTTCTTGGGGTACAGCAGACCAAGCAGCTTCCACACGTTGCCAAAGTTGATTTGGTGTGGCAGCTTGCGATGTAATCTGGGTCAATCGTTAAGCAACCATGTACCACATGTTTTCTATAGGCGAAAGATTCGGAGAGCGAGCCGGCCAGGGAAGCAATTCAATCGTGCCACGTGTGGTCGCGCATTATCCTGTTGAAATATGGCTGTGGGCAATCCCTGAAGGTAAGGAAGGACAACTGGCTCCAACACCTCGGAGATGTAGCGCTGTCTATTTAAAGTACCGCCAATGCATACTAGAGGAGTGCGAGAGTGATATCCAATACCGCCCCATACCATAAATACCCGGTGCAAGACCAGTGTGGCGGTGCATAACGCAGCTATTCAGCATCTTCTCTCCATGGTGTCTCCAGGCTTGAATCCGACCATCGTGGTGTTGCAGACAGAAGCGTGACTAGTTAGTAAAGACAATTTCATTCCATTCTGCCGTCAATATCCTTCTTTCATCGCAACATTTGCGGTGGAGACGTCTATGGTTCTGCGTTAAGGGTAGACGAAGCAATGGACGTCTTGCGGACAGACCACTATGCTGTAAACGGCGTCGAATAGTACGCGCAGACACAGGATGATGCGTTACAGGCTGAATGTGCTGTGCTATGGTTCGTGATGTGACTGAGCGATCCGTCACTGTCATGCGCACAATGTTCCTGTCATCACGTGAAGTGGTGCACTGAGGTGGATGCGATCGAACACGTCGGTCCGTTGTACCCTCCTACATCCAACGGTCACATATCCCCATTACAGTTGTTTGGTTTCGTCCAACACGACTACAGATTTCCCTAAAAGATAATCCACACTCTCGGTAGGCCACTATCCTTCCTCTGTCGAACTCGGATACTTGATCAAACGATAACAAACGACGATCGCTGTTTACTACGAGGCATAATTGATTTTTTTTTTTTTTAAAGCACAAGAAAAACCCAATTGCCGAGCTTGAAATAGTCGAAAACTCCAAGCCTTAAATAGCGCTTTTGAAGTGGTGTCACAGGCGCGCGTGATGTGCGTCTGCGCTGAAACTCTAATCATTTGCATATCTCACCTCTCTGCTAATGCATGCTGTAAATTTCATTTTATTTGCATGCTTCCTTCAGGATGTTGCATTTACGTTGGCCAGTAGTATATGTTAATTACATTCAACTACCGAATATCAGCGTGGTGATAGCCCGTTTTGCGAACTGTCAATGAATCACCAGAAAAAAAGAGATAGGCAAGAGAGAGAAATGAACATGCCAAAATATAGGTAGTATTTAGCCTTTAAGTTATTTGTGAAAATTTTCTGCTTGCATTTTTATTAATTTTTCATAGACCAAAAAAGAGTACGCATGTAAATTGTAAAAACAGTCAGTAGTAGCAGAATGTTTATAATGTGGGAACAATTGAGTAGTTTCTGGTTCTTTCTTTCCCTTCTATTATAAATATGCAAACATAGGGATACCTATTAGTCATCAGGTTAGTTGATTTTCCGTATTTCTGACAGCTAAAATCTTTTATTAAATTATTAAAATATCTCATTATTGTTCGATATTTTGCTTCCACCAAAATGTCCTCCCTTTTGAAGTGCTTTATTTTAAATGTGTTTGCGCATATATTCAAATTTTGCACTAGAATTGTTAGGTTATTTGAATACGCAAAGCACGCATGATCTACCTAATTGGTGGGATGCCTTTGTGGAGATCTCTCTAAGTGAAACTGGCTCATATTCTCGCTACGCATGGCTTTTTATGAGAATGAGTGAGCCTAAGCAACCAGCTAAAGGACGAAAGGCTATTTTGACACTTGAACAATAACTGGATATAAATGCTAAGCTAGACAAAGGGGGATATTTTCACAAGCTGACTATGGATTTAGGTACTGTGATTCAAACTACACGTGATTTCAAGAACCGTGAAATTTATCTAAGATTGTAACACTCGAGGTGTGACAATTAAGTTGATTAAGAATTCTATGTAGGAAAGACATGATGCTTGTTTATTTAATGGATGAATTAAAAATTAGCAGAAGACTTTTCTATTTCCCATTGTTCATGGAAAAATTATTGTTTTTCACACTTCTTTAAGCACTGAGGACTCATTTAATTCATCTTCCACGTTGTTCTCTAGCTTTGAAAAACGCTGTAGAGTTAGAATATGGAAGTATATATGAAAGAAGAAAAATTAAATCCAAATTATTCAGCTCTAAAATCTGTTATTAAAGAATTTGGTGATTACATGAAAAAGAAAAATTATCCGCCTGATATTCCATTGGCTAAACTTTCATTGTCTCTGAGACGGGTATGGAAATGCTTTTCGACTAACATAAGTAACATAGCAGGAAAAGAAACTTCAAGATATAAGATATTTAAACAAAGAGTGACAACAGTATGCTATGCCAGTGCTTTCAGAATTTAGGATTTTTCTTTATAGCAAATATAAAAATCCTAAATTTTGGAAAATTTTGAAAATAAAATTACTTTCATTGTGATCTCAATTGTCAACGTGACATTTTTTTTTCCTCCAAAATAGTATTCCAAGAAATTTGTTTCATATGTGGACGAGTTTATGGGCAAAATATAAAGTTCTAACTGCTATACGTCATATCATCCTGTTGAACTATTTTCTTGTAATGCGAGGATTGTTATAAAGCTATATTCAATGTGACTTCATTGATCCAGCTGGTGGCTCAAGATGTCATATCATCAATGAAAAGAATTTGTAAGAAAAGTCTTTCAGGTAGTACTTAAGAAGCATGAAAAATTTGTAAGTGTTTGGAAGAGATTAACAATTTTAAATGCTTTAAACTTCTTTGTTAAATCACGCAATGAAGTTAAGATTCTATCTTTAATCAAAATTTATGTTTAATATCAGAGAAGAAAGTCTGAGCATCAAAATTGTTTCTGTTAATTCTGAGGTTGAAAATATAAATGAGCTATAGTGAAGTTCTGGAATATATAACTGTTGGACTATGTAGGGCAGCAAACTGAATCTGAATTTAATGACATTATAACTTTGTATAATATCTCCAAATTTGCGAACAAATCTCAACATCACTTGCAAACAAAAAAACAAAACAAAACAAAAAGACTTCAAAAAAAACTGAAAAAATATGTTCATTATTTTACCCAAATTATTTAATTATTTATATTCGTCTTAATTATTCAAAACCTTTGGATACTTTGTTTTCTACAGGAAAGTAGATTTTAGTCATCCGGGCTTCATGATTTTCCGTGCATACGCCTGTACTATATAAAACTTTCAACTCTACTGAGATTTCAACTCATTGAGCAGTTATTTTTATGTGTGCTACATTAGTACAGATAAACAGAATTTTGGTGCATACTAAATTTTAACGATATAAAATCAGTTAGAAGTTGCTTCCGTATGTTAATGACCGTATTAACTGAGTCCTCTGAAGGCTTTAACTGTAACTATCTCATATCTGCTAATAAAAAAATTGGATGTTTAGATACAAATTTTGAGAAGTTGTTTTGATGGGTGAATGCATGCACGAATGTTATAATGCACTGCAGTGGATGATGTTGCTTTATTTTTGTTTCAGCCCACCGCTGCTGGAGGAGCTGTTAGTCGATTAACAGATCATACGAAATACACTGGCACTCACAAACTGCGATTTGATGATTCTGGAAAAGGACGTGGCAAAGAAGGACGAGTGGACAAGCCGAATGCTGCTGGTTATGTCCAAGGCTATAAGGATCAGGGAACATATGAAGAAACTCACTGAGTTGTTTGTTGGATTGTAAATAGACATTCAGAAAGTACATGATACTTGCTTAGGGACCTTAATTTTGCTTGCTATTGTTACTCAAAAAGATAGTGAAAATAAAATGAATTACTTCAGATAAAAAAATTACTACAGAAATAATTGAGGAATTTCACTTCTAGGCTATTGTAAATAATGCGTACAAATAGTACTCCAAATCATTAATTTAGATTTTTATCTAACTAATTGCGAATCAAAGTTTAAATAAAAAACTATTCGGTTGCTAGCCTGTTAAGAAATTTATGGTTATTTTCTTAATAGAACATATCAGGTGGACCTAAATCTAAGATTAATCATTACAAATGTATGCATGTTTAAAGATTTAAAATGATTTACTATAAACTAAGATGGATTTAGGAAGCCATGAAGGTGAACACAAGTAACAGATGATCTGCTTCTTTAGCAAACAGATTTGAGATGAATGCTGCTCTTTGCGTTTGGAAAATACCATTGCATTTGGAAATGCAGTTTGGACATAAATGAGTCCCACAGGGCGTACTTTTAACTTTGGATAAACTACTTTCATGTACACATCGTAAAATAAATATCTGTGGACTTATGCCAAGGAATTATTATACATATACGTTTGGCTTTGATTTAGAGATAAATTCATTATATATAATATAATGAACCAACTGTATGATAACATCAAGTATATGTTTATTTTGAAATTTTTTTAAGTACATTTTTTCTTATTCATAGTCAGCCTTAAACAGAATGTTCTCATCTAATTTATTCTCATATACAATTAGTGATTTTAGAGTGGCGGAAAACTTTTATGTAAAATCAGAAGATAGTTTTACACTAAGATAATTTATATTATATACATATCCTAGTTTATAAGATTTTTCATTTAAAATTCCTTCATCATTGAGTTCCGTTCTTGTCCAAAATAGTCAGATGTCAATTAACCGCGATAGAATTTCGTAAAATTTTTTCAAACTTATTGCGTGTACCTTCAGCGTACTTGTTAATGACATTTTAATGCAGCAAGCAATATAGCAACATGGGGTACAAATTTCAAAATATTTGTTTATATTATTTGAGTAATTTTAATAATTTTGAAAGAGAATATGTATTTGACGTCAAATGTCACCCTGACCTGAATTTCTTGTACTATCTGCATGATTAAGGTCCCTATGATCTTTTCTGTTCATGACATCTAATCGCACAAATATTCCAGGAATCAGCTTATTGAGTGTAAAATTAGCTCTCATAAATTTTTCAACCCAGCGTTCATGAGTATTTAATATTTTCAAAAGTAAATATGTTTCAATGCACCTAATTGATTAGATAGTTTTTAAAAGCATTTATTGTATTGTGTGCAAGTCTATTTTTTAAATTCAATGTATAGTCATTGTAAAATATGTGGCATTTTTGGCTACCATTTGGGTCTGAGGCTTTACATGTGCTAAATGTCGTTACGGCTCTCGTAATGCAGTAAATAAATGTACAGGATTGTGTTTTTTTAGCGTTATATCATTAGAAAATATAGGCAATACATCTTTAGAAATAACTTGGTGAATATTTATTTTAAACAGATATTCAGAATGTAACATTATATGGGGTTATAAATGATATTTTAAAAAGATCTGCCCGTTGGAAACATGCTCATGTATATACAATGTGATTCAAAAGTAACACAAAAAAGTAAAAATTTAATAATTCGAAAAGTATAGGCAGTAACACGATGCGGTTTGATACAGAGATGCACAGAAAAATTGGGAATTTTTTCAATAACGGATAATTTTATTGCTTAAACTAGTCACATTTTTAATTGAAATTACTGGTGTACACCCATGACTTCAAGTAAATGGCCGACGGACTTTATTACCCTTACTCGAAATCTGAGCAGCATCTTACATTGGCCGACCAACATTATTGACCAAACTGAAAGAAATTATTCGCCATCTTGTGATAGGAATTATAGTTTAGCACTTTTTAGAGCGTCACGGAAGCTATTCAGAGCGTCATGCCACGTCAGACGGCTATTCTCGTGAATGACAAAATCTGACACTGAAAGCCTATAATCTTAACTGCGTAGCGAACTGTATAATGTCAACCCTGTCGGGGACAAATGCAACTAGTCTGGCAATATAGTCCTTAATTTTTAAAAAACCACATGAATCTCCGCGAAAACCGCATTGTAATACTGTCTATATTTTTTTAATTATTACGTTTTTACTTTTTCTCTTACACATTTGAATCACCCAGTATATATAGCTTTCGTCAGTATGAGAAGTGAAAACTTTGAAAAGCAAGTTTTTTTTTTCTTATGAGACAACTTGTTTCTATACTATAACATGTTACTATTAAATGCATCTTCTTTTAAATTTTCAAAATTAACTTGAAACTTAAGTATAAACTGAAATTACTTTTAGTAAAATATATATACTTCCGAAATGAATGTGCGTAAAACAATAACTAAATCTTCAAGCTTATAGTAGTAGACTTTTCTTCAGGAACTTTCGTGTCCCACTCAATTTTCAAAAAGTTCATAAAAATTCAGAATTCGAAATTTTGCCTGTAATGTAGAGAATATTTTAATAGATATGTTCTGCAAATTTCATTATGCTATCATAACTAAACCACAGCATACTGAAGGCTAACCAAGTAGAAAAATAAAAATAAAAAGCATTCAAATAATAATTACAACAAAGCAGATATTGATATGGTATTCATCAGCTTTGAAATAAAAAGTGATGAGTAGTTTAACACTGCAAAATACCAAAAGTACTCAAAATACCAGTTGTGAGTTCATTTTTAAATATAAAAGTAAAAATTAATGTGTTTGAAAATTAAAATACATTTTTCATCGTAATTTCACATTAAGTTGAAATTTGCATTCTAATAATTTTCTTTTCTCTTAAAAAAAAAAAAAAAAAAAAGGAAATTTTGAGTTATCAACTCCATAATACAGATAAATGGTCAGGAAATAATTCTTTTTTATTCATTACAATTATTTTACTGTTACTTCCTTCACTTTATTTTTTACATAGTTTTCAAATCTAATGCTTTCGTTCGAAAGACTATGCAGTAAACCTGCAAAACGAATCTAAGAGACTTCGATCTGAAACTAAAAATTAATTATAAGGTTATATTCGACATTATAACTGTTGAAAGTGTATAAATGAGAAATTTGGGGTTGTATATTTGTCTTGTACATATAATTAATGCCGAACAATGCGAAAATATTCAATGGGGAAAAAAGTGGACCAGTCTGAACTCACCAAGAATGTACAAATTCTGTGATAAAATATCATTCAGAGATCAAGTTAAGCCTTTAAATATTTTAGTGCCATTCCTTTCATGCAATTTTAAAAACTTCTGAACAAAATTATGCTTGTTATGTTATGCTCTTGAACTCATTCATGCATACTGTTATATTACAAAGTAGAGTATTTCTTTTATTGTTATATTATACTATACAATGCAAAAATAAATTGGCTTACACAATATCATGTCTATTTTATTTCTTATTTCATCTGAAAACATAGTTGTAGGGAACCATATACAAAAGGACAATGAACTCGAAGCAGTCGCATAAAATTCTGTTTGCAACTTAGTATTCTTTCTGTTAATAAGTTAATTTCAAAGCATTCAGACTCTTTTATCAATATATACATACATTTGTATTAAATGTAACTGAAGTATATAAGAAGCAAGAAGAGGTAAAACGTACTATATTGTCACAAATTAAATTTTGTATAAGAATGAATCCTCATCAAATACACACACAAATTATGCCCTTCCCCAAGAAAAAATTACAAATTACTCTTTACTAGTTTTATTCCGCATAACATCTAAAACTCAAAGGCGCATGATGTTCAAGGTCAAAGAAGTATGAATCATACATAATTATTGGTTCTGATATAATTGGTGCTTTATCGAAGAACTGTCGAAGACTCGGAAATTTGAAACTTTCCAACTGATATAATCTATACGAGGGCAGATGAATAATGGCCATTGAAAATTTCACTACACTAGATTAGGGATTTCAAGTTTTTTCGTTATTCATCCGAAAGAATATCGAAGCTTTCAAGGCAAGTACCTCATTATCCATATAGTAGGTATAGAGATTAATATTCTTAAAGATACTGCTATCTCTCTCTAACTGCTATTGCGCTGCAATGAATTTGCGAAATGCCAAGGGACTCACTATAGGAGGGTTGCTACGTATTTATTATTTGCTTTGCTATCATCACCCACCAGCAGCTGAGCGGTGAAATCGCTGAACATTGGTAGTTCCTACATAGCTTCGGAACCTGACGAAAGGGCTGGCTATATCGACGTTTTCGTGGTTTTCCTTACGTGTAAGTTGTATATGAGTCAGTTTTCCTTAGAAAGTCCTCCACGAAGTCATCTCTTCCCTTAGGCAGATAGCCCTAATGTGCTTTGCCATAATAAACTAAACCTAAACCTCCTCTACTCTCATTTTTTAGTATATCTTTCTAATTTAGCAACATAAATAATAATAGAAGTGCCGCTTTTGTGCTGAGCAGCAACGCTTAAAGAACTTGATTTATTAATGAAACACAACAGGGGAAATTATTTTACGAAGAACAAGAAAAACTTCTTATTTGACTATGTACAATTATTTCAGCTCGTATTCTTTTCAGTTCAAAAATTCATCTGATAAAAGGTATATAGGGTAATAAATTATTGTTGTTGAAAAGGTTGACTTTTCAATGAGTAATATACTCTACTAATATAATGATAAAATATTCATGTAATTTAGATCATATATACTTTAATTGACCGTATTTTTTTAATATTAAGCCCGTGTACAATGCATGGACTACTCGATAAAATTTAATTTTCGCATTTGAAGAAAAGAAAAAGTTTTAAATCTAAAAAATATGCTCAGTTATCTGTGCTTACATATTATCGCAACCACCTTGGCGAAGTTTGGTAAATTTTACGGAAGGAAGAGAACAATTACTTTTACTGTGAAAAATCATATATTACATACATACATATTATTAAATACACATTCTATGTTTCAACTGTATAATTTTCCAAAAGACAATCAGTTAACCTAGTTACAAACCAGGTTTTTTTTTTGTTGTGACGGAAATTTCGCAGCGATCGCTCTGTGAAAGAAATCGAAGCATTTTTATTTAGAGATTTTGCAGCAAAATAATGGATTCCTGCAGAAATTTCACCTTTCTTTCTGCTATTGTCGGAAAGTCCTACAAGAACAAATTTTAAAATCGAGTTTAAAAAATATGATTATTTTTTCTATAAAAAGCTTTTAGAACTTGGAATACAGCAAAAAGAATGCATATGAAAATGGAGACGTTGGAACCTGAATATTTTTTCTGCGAATGTTTGACTGAATAATTGTTATGCCCGTGGTTACTAAAGTTTGGTGTATTGTGAAGCTTTGGCGATTTCTGCTAAGGTGGTTGCCCATTTCCGACCCAGTTTACATCTAAACATTCTAAACTATAGCTCTTTGCAGGCAAAATTTATCAAAGGAAATTTCCTATTTTTCAGAATTACCGCAGACATCTCATGGTTTCTGAAACATGTACAAAATCTCAGACGTATGATTTGTACTGGATTTTCTAAATATAGGAAACATAAATAGACGCATGGAGTTTTAACGTGTTGATTTTATAATCTCCGTTCAGTTATAGTTTTTTAAAGATAAAAAATCTTCTTACGATCAGTTTGAAAATACGTTAAACTGTGACTATTAGCTAGAACTGTCTTCTTTTGTGGATGAGAAGTAATTTAAAGCAAACTTTTGTGTCCTTCGAAATAAATAGATTTAATCTGAATCGAATATATCAGCAACGTGTGCAAATTATACAGTGTCTCACAAAAGTGATGGGACACTTGTGCTTTACAAAAGGAAACTGCAATAAAATAAAGTAAAAAAACATGTAAAATTTTTGTGGGTGTGTTTCATACTTAAATTTAGTAACAATTATTACATAACATAAATTTTCTCGAAATATTAAAATATTAATTTAATAAAAATACAATTGTTTAGAACGGAGCAAAAAATGGCTCACATAAGTGATGGGACACTTACTTTTCCATCAAATATTTATCCTAAAATTTTACTTTTTAAAAGATTTTAATATTTTGTTGGATTTCCTTTTACTTATAAAACATGATTTAATCTTCTTGGGATGAACCCGACTAATTTTTTTGTGATTTCTGGAGTGATTTTACCCCATTCTCCTTGAAGCACCGATTTCAATTGTTGTTTTGAAAAAATGGTGTGTTTTCGAATTCTTGATTCCGATTCTTGCCAAATATTCTCTATGGGATTTAAGTCTGGAGATTGTGGTGGTGATTTTATTATTTCAGGACAGTTATACAGTAGCCAGAGTCTAACGTTCAAAGCAGTGTGCTTGGGGTCATTGTCCTGGTAGAATTTAAAATCGTTATGAAGGTTCAATTTTCGTGCTGAAGATTTCAAATTTTGATTTAAAATGTCAATATATTTATACTGATCCATTATACTGTCAATAAAAACAAGATTACCAACTCCAGCGGACGACATACACCCCCATACCATAATTCCTCCTCCACCATGTTTTACTGTTGGCACCAAGTTCTGTTTTCGAAATTCTTCCCTAGGTTTTCTCCACACCAAGATTCTACAGTCAGAACCAAATATATTAAATTTACTCTAATCAGTAAATATAACTTCATTCCAGTAATCAGAATTCTTATTTTTATGTTGGATTTTGCGAAAGCCAGTCTGAGTTTTCTATTCTTTTCACTTACGAAGAATTTTTCCTGGCTGCTCTACCGTGATATCCAGTACATCGAATTACTCTTCTAATAGTCTCAGAATTAACAATTACTCCATATAATGCTTGTAAATCAGCAACAACTTTAGGAGCACTCATTCTTGGATTTTTTTTTAATATTTCGAACGATAATTCGCTTTATTCCATTGGATAGCTTTGATGGTCGGCCAGGTCTTCTTTTATCCCGAATCATATGATTCTTTTTATATCGTTTAATGATATTGAAAACTGTTGAATGACTGAAGTTAACTGTTTCAGCAGTTTCTCTAATAGATTTTCCACGTTCAATATGCAAATTAATAACTAATTTTCGAATTTCAGGCAAAGTTTCTTTTCGTTTAGCATTCATGGCTGCACAGAGCTAAAAAAACACAAAAATTCCAAAACAAACTATGGAGAAATACTGCAGACAATTTTATAAATTACTGCCCATTGCTTTTGAGTAAAAATAAATACCCCAAAGGATATTTTTATTGCTAACTTCAGACGATTTTTGTTGCATAGTACGTAGTGTCCCATTACTTATGTGAGCCATTTTTTTGCTCCGTTCTAAACAATTGTATTTTTATTAAATTAATATTTTAATATTTTGAGAAAATGTATGTTATGTAATATTTGTTACTAAATTTAAGTATGAAACACACCCACAAAAAATTTTTACATGTTTTTTTAATTTATTTTATTGCAGTTTCCTTTTGTAAAGCACAAGTGTCCCATCACTTTTGTGAGACACTGTATTTGCTATATAGTAAGAATAGTTTCTAGAGATATCATTTGTATAATGAAACGTCAGATGTCTTTAAATTGCTGGGAAAATTAGATCATTTCTATTTTCGTAGTGAAACTTACGGAACCATCGCTATAAGCGTATAAAACTGATACTCTTTTAAGAAGTCTTAGCGACTATTCTACGGTATGTATTCAGAGTATTGCGCATTCTTTTTCCCGCAGAATGTATGTTGATATGACTGCTAAATATAATACTGGCCGGGAATGTTGTTCACTATCCTCAAGTAATGTACTGTACAGTTTAAAACAAATATCCGATTAAATGCACTTTAATACACCTACTAACTTATCTTTTGAGCAAACCTTGGCATAGTTAAAATCCTAACTCAGATTATACAATGTTAAAAATAAAATGATCATGTGATCAGACGACCGTTGATCACGCCGAATGTTAAAAATAAAATGATCATGTGTTCAAACGGCGTGATTAACGGTCGTCTGAATTCTTTTCCCGGTGGTCTTTGCAGCAAATGTTTATGAAAAATAATAAAACTTTAGAATTTTTGTGTAACATATTTCTTGGCTCACTAGGATAGCTTTTATTTCATTTTCTCGTTTAATTTTCTTGTGATTATTATTAACTTATATTTTTTATTATGGTGCCGAAAACCCGGGAAGGCTTTTTGGATTATTTCTTTCGGATTGCACTAGGCTAAATTTTGAACACTTGGATTGCAGGTACTGTAACTTTGTAATTTAATAGTTTATTTATCACTTGAAATGTTATCGCTTTCAATTTTGTTTCGTGTATAAAATGGAAAATCTTGACAAATTGAAATCCAAGAGGAAAGTTATTAGAAGTGCTTGCACGAAATTAATTAATAGAATTGAATCTTATTTTGATAGTCTGGATATTCATAAAGATGAAAGCGTTCAGGAGAATTTGTCGGAATTTTTGTTTAGAAGAAAAACAGAATGAACTTCTAACTTTAAACTTGAAAATCGAAGACCTAATTCATGATAGTACAATGTTCGAAACGGAAATTCAAAGTTCACTCGAGTATAATGAATCTATAAGTAATATTAAATTCAAAATCAATACAAAGTTAAAAAGGTATGAAAGTGAACATTTTAAATCTCATAACGTTGACGTTTGTAATTCGGATATTCGCAATACATCATCTTCTATAAATTTGCCTAAATTACGTATTCCCACTTTTAATGGCGATTCTAATTTATTTTAAGAATTCTTTTATAGTTTCTCAAGTGCAATTGACTCTAATGAGTCAATAAGTAATGTTGACAAGTTCATATATATAAAATCTTTTCTTTCGGATGAAGCTTACAAAATTGTTTCGGGATTCGCGCTCACGGACGAAAATTATAAATCCTGTTTGGATTTGTTAAAGGAGCGATACGGTAAACAAGAACACCTGATTAGTTGTTTCATGAATAAATTATTAGAAATTGAGCCATCTAAGTTTTCTTCAAATCTCCTCCCACTTCGAAAATTGTATGAAGAAAGTGAAATTAGTATAAGAAATTTAGGGTAGGGTACGAACTGCGCCAAATTTAATCGAAAATCCCCGTCCCCCTCTTTTCTAATCCACGAACTGCGCGACGTTTCCTGTTCCCCATTTCTTCCCAAGAAGATTGGGTGCTACAAAAAGTCGTTTATCGCCATTAATGGGACATTCTATTGAGACTGCAAGCCTTTATTTTCGTTTATCAATATTGTAAAAATTGTGCATGTAAAACAAATATTAATTTAAAGTCTGGCGTGTGCTAAAAAATAAATTTCTTTTACACTCATTTTAAAGTTTTATGATGCTTAAAGGAATGAGGAGCCAGATCTTTTTTTATTCTCTGTAAGAATTAAAAACTTTCCAAGTTGTAGATTTTAGTCGCTAATATATACAGTAAACTCTCGCTACAACGATACCTGATACAACAATAACTCCCTCTACTACAATAATATTTTGTGGTCCCGGTGATTTTGCATATAAACTAATGTTAATCTCCCCTCAATATTGCTATATTCTCTAGAACAATAAACCTCTGTAAAACGATTTTTTCAATCTAAATTTCAGTATTATTTTCTCCCTTTATAATAATATTTTGATTTTCAAATGCTTTTTTTTTTTTTTTTTTTTTTTTTTTTTTTTTTTTTTTTTCGTTGTCTTTTGTTATTTTTTCCGTCTATTAAGACTCATTGTGGATATTCAACTTATCCCTGAATAAATAGCTATTGTTCAGATTTCAAAACAGATGAAGACCACCCTTTTGGGAATTGGAGTGGGTGAGGGGGGGGGTGAAGTGTAAATGTATGCCTGGTCTCATTTCCCAGTAAGCTTTGGAATTCTGATAAGGTTTAAGGACATCTAGACCTGTCTGGTCACCTTGTCACAGAACAAGTGCTCTTTGTTAGAGGAACAGGGGGCGATGGAGGCGGGGTGTTGTTAAGTGACGTACTGAAAAGTGAGTTCAAAGGTTGTTTTATAGTCTTTAACGATTTTGAGTTCTACGCGAAACATTTGGTTTAAACTTTTCTTTCTTTCACGCGATATTGTCCCCTAAGATGGCAGGGCGAAAGCAACTATCTTTTCGAGATAAACTGAACGTTATCAATGATATTGATGAGGGAATGAAGCAGATTGATGCGGCTAAGAAACATGGATTATCGCAATCTACAGTTGCAACGTTCCTAAAGAAGAGAAAGCAAATCGAAGATGCTGTAACTTCAAATGAAATTAACCCAAAGCGAAAACGACTGAAAGTTGCGACAACTGAAAACATTGATGCTGCTGTTTTAAAATGGTTTCAAGAGATGAGAGCAACAAATGTCTCAATAAATGGAGCTTTATTATGTGCAAAAACACAGAAATTTGCAGCAATGCTAGGGAACGAAACTTTCAAAGCTAGCAATGGTTGATTAATGCGTTTTCGAGATCGTCATGGAATAACTTTCCAAGAAGTTCACGGAGAGAAAAAGTCAGCCCTGATAAACGACGCAAATGAATGGCGGCAAAGCAAGATGAAAGAAATCTTAGAAAAGTATGCTCCAGAAGACATTTATAATGCAGATGAAGCTGGGCTGTTTTTCCAACTCCTACACGATCGAACATTGGCATTCAAGGGTGAAAAGTGTTATGGAAGGAAGAAATCAAAGCAGAGACTGACTGTTCTTCTGTGTACAAATAGCACAGGGCCCACCAGCGGCCGAGCGGTAAAGTCGCTGAACACTGGTAGTTCGGTCCGAGGTTCGAATCCCGCGAACGGGCTGGCTGCATGGGCGTTTTCGTGGTTTTCCCCATGTGTAACGTGTATACGAGCCAGTTTCCCTTAAAAAGTCCTCCACGAAGGCATCCCTCCCCTTAGGCAGATAGCCCTCGAGGCTTTGCCATAATCACACACACACACACACACACACACAAATAGCACAGGAACGCATAGAATACAACCTCTCGTCATTGGTAAATCATTGAAGCCAAGGTGCTTTAAGAACGTGAAAAGTCTTCCCGTGGCGTATAAAGCAAATAAGAAGGCTTGGATGACGTCTAAATTTTTTTCCGAATGGTTACAGAAGTTAGACAATGAAATGAAGAAGAGAAAGAAAAAAATCGTTTCGTTGATAGGTAACTGCGGTGCTCACACGTCATTTCCAAAGTTACAAAATATCGAAATCGCTTTTTTCTCTGCCAATTGCACTTCAATTTTACAGCCTCTTGATATGGGCATAATTAAGTGCTTCAAAGGATATTACAGAAAACAGTTGGTGGACTCCATACTTGTAAACTTTGAAAATAAAGTAGAAGACCCTTTCAAAGCTGTAAATGTCAAGGAAGCGTGTGACAATATTGCTGGAATTTGGTAGGAAGTAACAGAAAAAACCATTCGGAATTGCTGGAAAAAGGCCGGTCTTTGTGTTATGGAAGATAAGAAATCTGATAATGATGAAAATTCCATAGACAATGATCTCTCAGATGATCAAGAATGTGTTTTGCACATCAAAAAATCCGTATCCCAACTTGAGGAAACAAGCGGTAAAAAGTTTGGAATTAGTATAGAAGACTATTTAACAGCAGATGATGATCTTATGGTTTTCGCAGGAGTTACTGATGAAGATATTCTCTCTGAAATTACTGATGAGATAGGAAACAATGATGAAGATGATGATGATATTGATGATGATGATAATACAGGTCCATCGCAGTCCTTATTGTCATCTCAGGAAGCTCTTCAATCTGTGAATTCTCTATGGACATTTTTTTCAAGCCTTCCGTCGACAAATGAAAAACATTTTCGTGCACTAGACTCAATGCATACAGTATTGGTGAACTTAACAGTTAAAAAAATCAATAAACAAACAAAAATATTGGATTATTTTCAATAAAAAGTGTTTTCAAGTATGTGAATATTTCTGTGCTTATTTTCTGAATTTATCTTATTTATTTATATTTTTAGTATTTAAACCACTATTATTAGTATTTTACAAATTAATTTCTTCTAAATATAGACTTAAAAGTAGTATGTTATGCACCTTAAACTAATAATAATAAAAAAAACTCTTATTAAATGCTCAAAATATGTGGGCCCTCGATATAACAATATGCCTCTCTACAACAATATATTTATTTGGTCCCTAAAATATTGTTGTAACGAGGTTTCACTGTATATCTATCTATCAGTTTTGAATAGTAAAATTAATAGATTAATGACACACAAAACTGATACATAATCAACGTATCAAATATCGGATTTGTAGCTCACCTTAAATAAGTTTCTTGTTTAGATAAATATTAACAAATCTTCTTAGATAGCAGAATGGTTTTAACTTTCAAATTTACCATTTTAGGTAAACAGTTCTAATTTAATTATAAAAATTATCTTTATTAAATCTAAAAATTGGATTTCTTAAGTCGTTCTAAATTCACACTAATATTATTGCAATATATTCCCGTATTAAGCTTTCCATTTTTAATTATTGAAGTTATTTTAAGGTTATTTAACTTTGTTATAAATTCCATATTTTAATACTAGAAAGTTTAAATATTTATTCTGTTTTCTACCTGATGTACTTTGGCATTCATTTAATTTCTAATACACATTTAATTAATAAATTAATAATTATGAGCGTCAGCAGAATTTTCATAATTAACAAAAAAATAAATTAATAAAAAATAAACTCCCATATATTAATATCCTGGGATTTTCAGTTCCATTTTAATCCATTCCTTTTTCACATATTGTTGCACTGTACTCAAGTTTTCATGTATGTAGAATTTATATACTTTGTATTGTATTTATGACAATTTATATTTAAATGATAATTTTTACAAATTCTTGCATCACAACTCTAGTTAACAGAAGATGTTTCTAAAACCTTGGCAAAGCTTAATCTCCAGCATGTAGCTTATTTTCCAACCTAGTTTCAGGCTGAATTATTTGTAAAATTAATTATTTGAAATTATTTTTTAACAAAGATGGTCGCTAAATCACGCTAATAATGTTTCTAACTGTTGTAATTTATAATGCAACGAGTTCTTGTGATTCATAATGTAATTTATTTATAATTTTTTCAGCAGTATTGAAATTAATAGCAGATACTCATAATGATATACATTTAGATTACAATGATTTAGATTGCCATTGCCTTCTTCACACATGCTTTTATGCTACATTCCTAATATTTCATAATGGCATACAGGTAAGTTTTACTCATTCACCAAACATGTAAATCTCTAATTCAGCCCACTTTTGTTCTTACGTGTGCTGTATCTTCTATTTTCTTTAATATATTGTTCAGCTTAATTTCAAAAGGTCTTGTGGAAAAGTCACTAAAAATTGGTAGTTCGACTCGAGTTTCTAGTCCCAGTGATCCCCCAGCTGTATTTTTTTTTTTTTTTTTTTTTTGTACTTATTTACTGTTTAAAAATGTAGCGTAAAAATTTCAGTTCATGAAGTAAAAATACTTTTTTTAATTTATTCTTTAAAAATATTGCAAAAGTTTTTACCTTTACCTTAGCATATCTTTTTACAAATCCCTCTAATAAGAAAAAACAAGGAAAGAAATTAACTCAGTTTCGGTGATTGATACCTCGGTGCAAATTATATGTAACATTTTTCCAAAAGCATAGAGTTTATATGGATATCAATAAATTAAGAATTAGTTCTCCATCTAATTTTCTTAACATGTTTATTCCAGAATTTCCTTTTCACACTGTAGCGTTTAACTTTATGAGTTTTCTATAATCATTCAATTTCTCTAGCCATGGCAACTTTGCATACCTTCTGACAAGTAGTTATATTTTTAACCACTGTATTTTAATTCCTGTTGACTATCAGTACATTATTCACTTGTTTCACAAGTGCAACTTTTATTTTATACGCAAATCTACGTAAAATAGTATTAAAACTTCACTCATGCGGAGCTCCTGATCGATTGCCTGTTTTAGATTGAATGAAATTAAGCTTAATGTTACTGTTAATTAGCTTGTTATTAATTTAATTGTATGTTTCTAACTAATTATATGTTCAGATACTTCCAAGTATATTACAGAAACTTTTGCATCCTAATTTTTAGTTTTTGGTTAAAAAATTAAGTTTTATTTATTAAGAGACCTGATTGATTATATCAATTTGCAGTACTGTTCATCTAATTCTTTTCTTCTAGATAAATTTTAGAAAAACTTTTTAGCATAATAATTTAAATTTATTTACAATTTATACGTCACTGATTCAAACGCATAGTAATGTCGTTACAATAGATTTCATGCTAATTTTTTTTTAAATTTAACTATTAATTTCTGCAAACATTTACATGATTGCTTTAATTAACGAAAAATATTTCTAACACACTTTAACACACTTTGATATGGAATAATTTTTTGCACTCTATTAAATTTTCCAGTCTAGTTCAGACATCTTGACTATTATTGATGTAATCTATTAAAAATATAATTTGTATGCATTATAATTATTTAATTTATGATATTATTATCATAAATGAAAGATGTTTGTAATGCTAATATGTATGCTTACCAATACCTTTTATTTTCTTTGTTAGCTCTCGCATTTATTACTGTTATTCAAGTAATTAGCCCGCTTGTTAGATATTTTTTACTTGTTCTTGTGATATGTAATTCTATTTATTTATTTTTATTTTCCTCTTGGCTATAATTGGCTTCGAAAAGTTAAATTGTAACTCTGTAGGTAGCAGGGGGAAGAAGTTTTGATTGGCGCAGTTGGACTATAGCTCGACCCGGGGAGATTTTCATTAGCGCAGTTGGAGTACACCCAAATTTAGGTTCTATGGGAGTTGCATCCGGAAATTACGCTCATCTGCAATTACAAATTTTTATTAAAACAATTACCTCAGGATTTAGTAATAGAATTTTATCGCAAGAAAGATCCTAAAAGTTCTAGTGATATAAATCAGCTAATGAATTTTACCGAACTTGAAATTGAATGTAAGGAAGCTGCAAGAACTGTTTCTGGGCTTTCTTTGAAGACACGGGAACCTTCAAAAGGAAAGGATCACTCTCAACCTCAGGCTAGATTTAAAATCAATACTTAATACAATTTAAATCAATACAATTTAAAATCATCTGCATTAAATACGGTAGTGAAGACGTGCAACTTTTGTAATTCTAATTCTCATTCCGGATTAAAGTGTAAAACATTCACCTATGAACAAAAGCGATACAAACTAAAAAAAAAGAGGGACGTTGTTATAAATGCTTGCTTGACAAACATTTAATGTCACAATGTAAAGTAAAAATAGAACCTTGTGAAATTTGTCAGAGTTTATAGCATAATTCATTATTATGCCCCACAACAAAGAATAAGCATACATCGGAAATTAAACCGTCAGTAAAGGCTAAACTTGTACAAAGTTCTGATAAACAAGCTGTGATGTCTTCTGTATTTAAGTAGCAAAACTATGTACGAAATTACACTACTTTACTTCAGATTGCTTGCGTACAAGTGGAAAATAATTCTAAACGGTTAAGTGCATTGATGTTATTTGATTCGGGCTCACAGAAATAATTTATTCGGAAAGATTTAGTAAGGGCTTTAAATGTGCAAACCTTAAAGAAAGGCTTTCAGTTTATACTTCCGCAAAACGTAACCCTTATGATAAGGATTTCGAAGTCGTTAATATGACTCTTAAAAGCAAATATCCTCCTTATTCTAGCATAGATATTCAAGCTTTAGTAACTGATGAAATCAGCGGAGTTGATATGTATTCTAATATCAAACCTGAATTATTAAAAGATTGAACTCCACACGGCTATGAAATTTCTGAAGCATTACGAGATAACAGACCAGTCCAGGTACTCTTAGGCGCCGATTTTATGTATTCGACGCTAATCGAGGAAGTTAAAAAAATAAATAAAAACTTATATATTCAACAGACATTATTCGGTGATACTATCACAGGGCAGATTCCGGAAAATCGACTGCATAATTCTACATCCTGTTTGAAGATTGCATGTATTTAATAGAAAATGATGAAATGTACTTCTGAATCCTATTTTCTTGAGAATGGAAAATAGAAAATCTCGGATAATATTACAGAATTCGAAACGCAGTTACGGTTTATAAATGGAAGGTACGAATCACCACTTTTATGGAAGTCAGACTTTACGAGAAAATTTGTCTAGTAATTTAGAAATCGCGACAAACAGATTTGCTGCATTAGAAAAGAAGTTTAAGGCTGATGAGTTATTATTTGAGAGATATAATGCAGTTATGAAGGAACAACTAAATGACGGGGTTATTGAAATGTGCAACAATAGTTGTTTCACTGAATATGTAATGCCTCATAGAGAAGTTTTCAGGGAAGATTCTTCTAGTACTAAAACTATAGTAGTTTATGATGCCAGTAGTAAACAAGGAAGTTGTAATAGTCTTAATGAATGTCTCCTTCCTGAAAAGAATTTAAATGCTAATCTTTTAGATATTATTTTGAAATTTAGAGAACATAAAATTGGATTCTGTGGAGACATTGCACGGGCATTCCTTTAAATTCAAGTCACGAGAGATGACCGAAATTTTTTATGTTTCCTGTATTATAAAAACTGCCACAAAACCCAACCCATAACCATGTATCATATTAATAGACATTGTTTTGGCGTCACTTGCTCTCCTTACATTTTGGCTGCAACAATTAAAACTCATATTAATGCTTACAAGAATACGCACCCCCTTGCATATGAAATTTTGAATAGTTCTATTTATGTGGATGATCTTTTTCATGGAAGTTCCACTGTTTAAGAAGCTTATGAGTTATCTGGTGATGCTGTTTTGATTTTAAAGGATGCAAACATGAATATGAGAAAATTTGACACCAACTCTAAAGAACTGAAAGATTCTATTAAGATAAAGATTATGGAAGAATTCTAACTCATTAATCGAAACAAATGAATATTCTGATTCACATTTAAAAGTATTAGGACTGAGTTGGAATAATATTGAAGACACATTAAGTCTAGACTTAAGTTATCCACGTTAGATATTAATGAATGTACTAAACGAAACGTATTACACTCAGCTGCAAAAATTATTTGATCCATCTGGACTTATCTCTCCTTTTCTAGTTCATGTAAAGTTTATGTTACAACAGCTGTGGCAGTTAGGTGTAGAATGGGATGAGATGTTTTCCGGAGAAATTAAAGAAAAATGGCAAACATGGTGTAATGAAATTAAATTTGAAAGTTCCTCAACAATTTTTTTTTCCTGCCACAAATCTGAAGGGGGAAGAAGATTTACAGATCTATATATTCTCTGATGCTTCATTAAAAGCTTTTGTAGCGGTTGTACACTTTAGATACAAGACATCGCATGGCACTTTTAAAACTAGCTTCATAGCATCCAAATCACTAGTTGCGCCAATTAAAAGGGTGACGTTGCCCTGACTAGAATTAATGGGTGTAGTAATTGCAGCAAGATTAGCCAAATATTGTAATAATCTTTTTTTTTTAATTTGGAAAAGATTATTTTATGGAGTGATTCAACAATTGTGCTACACTGGATAAAAGGCACGGCGTCTAAGTTGAAGCAATTTGTTTCAAACAGAGTATTAGAAATTCATGAAACTACAGATCCCAGTGCATGGAGACACTGTATAGGTAAAGAAAATCCCGCGGACTTGTTAACAAGAGGATTAACTAGTAAAGATTTGCTAACTTCAATAAAATGGTGGCAGGGCCCAAAATGGTTATTGTACCCGGAGAATACTTGGCCCCAGCTGAAGAGATTTGAATATGAGTCAATAAATAGGGAGATTGAAGCTGAATATAAATCTTCTGCTTATAATTAGTTCTGCAATTGTTTCCAAACAGATAATTGATGTTAATAAGTTTAGTTGCTTACGCAAGTTATTGAAGGTGACTTCTTGGATATTGCGGTTTGTTGATGTTCTTAGGAGGAAAACTAGTACAATGGGTCCTCTTACTACTGAAGAATATAATCGCGCTGAACAGTTTTGGGTTAAAGCTGTTCAAAGGGACGTTTTCTCTGAGGAAATTACTAAAGTGAAGAATGGCAAGCCTTTACTAAAAGACTCTAAGTTGTTGTGCTTAAGCCCATTTTTGGATTATGAAGATGTATTGCGAGTGACAGGAAGGCTTGAGAAAAATCATTTATCTACGGATGAAAAACACCCTATTATACTACCGTCAAAATCTAAGTTCACTGTATTACTGATTTGGGAATCCTATAATGAACTATTTCATTCCTGTGTATCTCATACGCTGGTGCAGGTGTGAGAAAAATACTGGAAACTAAAGGCCAGACAAGTCATAAAATCTCTTCTAGGTGAATGTGTTACTTGCAAAAGATTCAGCAAAGATTTTCTCCTGGAGACCAGATGGTAGCTCCATTACCAGCTTTTCGAGTGCAACAATCAGCCCCATTTACAGTAATTGGAATCGATTATGCTGGTCCGTTATTTGTGAAAGATAGTAAAAACAAACAATATATTCTATTGATAAACTGTGCGGTTACAAGAAGTGTTCATCTGGAACTAATCAGTAATATGACGGCAGATACATTTTTGCTTGCCTTCCGACGCTTTGTATCTCAAAGAGGCTTGTGTTCTGTGATCTTTCCTGACAATGCGCGTACTTTCAAACGTGCTGAACTTGAGCTGAAACAAATTTGGTCAGTAATGAATCATCCAGAAGTAAAAAACTTTTACGCTGCCAACGGAATTAAATGGAAGTACGAGTATATTGTGGAAAGAGCAGCCTGTTGGGGAGGCTTTTATGAACGCATCGTGCGTTCCGTGAAAGTCGCCCTACGGAAAATCCTTGTAAAGTCATCTCTGACCACTGAGCAGTTGCAAACTGTTCTTATCGAAATTGAAGGTATGATTAACTCTCGGCCAATTTCCTATGCTGGAAAGTGACTTAGATGAACCACATGCTTTAATTCCAGCACATTTCGTTTAGGAAAAAGAATATCATCGTTGCCGTCAGGGAGACTTCACCTTAATTCAAATTTTTTTTCCAGGAAGTCTTTGATAAAGTCTTTGATATAATTATCGCGAAAAATTAATGAATTCTTTTTGGTCCAGGTGGTAAAAAGAATATTTGTCGAATTTAAGATCTGACCATTCAAATTTGATAAAGAAAAATGTTCCCGAATTTAAAGTTAATGATATAGTTTTAGTTAAGGAGGATCATTTACCCCGAAATTTCTGGAGATGAGGGAGAATCCTTGACTTATTTCCTGGAAGAGATGGCAAGGTGAGGGCTTGCAAGGTAAAAACCGAGTCATCGGTTATTAGACGTACTGGTATAGCTTTTGTACAATTTAGAGCTTCAAAACTAAAGTGCTTATCTTCAGTGTTAATTTAAAAATATGTATTGTGAGTATATCTTTTTATGGCTGTTTATTATTTTTTAATTATTGTGTTAAAATTTGTAATTCTAGTAACTTCCATGCATAAATTTAATAATTTAAAATGTACTTAAGTTCACACAGTCATGGTATGCTCTTAGGGTGCCATTGAATAATATTTTTAAAAAAAGTTTAATATTTTTTTTATTTGGATAATGTTACGTTTAAATTGCTTAATGTTTCATTTAAATTCTCAGTTATTTAGATGATACATATATGTTTTGCTTGTGTCTGGAACTGGAGTGTTTTTGCAATATGAATGTATACTGTTTATATATCAAGTTTTATGAACCACCTGTGGTTCATGGGGGGAGGCATTTTGTTAAAAATAAAATGATCATGTGATCAGACGACCGTTGATCACGCCGAATGTTAAAAATAAAATGATCATGTAATCAGACGGCGTGATTAACGGTCGTCTGAATTCTTTTCCCGGCAGGCCTTGCGGGAAATGTTTATGAAAAATAAAACGTTAGAATTTTTGTGTAACATATTTTTTGACTCCCTAGGATAGCTTTTATTTCCTGTTCTCGTTTAATTTTCTAGTGGTTATTACATTATATTTTTTTTTGTACAATACCTCTGTATACCTCAAGTTTTGTACAATACTTCAAGTTAGTGAATTATCCAAATAATGAATTTTGTTATCAATTTTAACGTTGGTGTCAAATAAAATTTATCGCTTTACATTGCAGCTTGCCCAGATCCTGTATATCAAATATTCAGGAACAATCGGGATAATGAAAAAGATATGGTAAAGAGAAGAAAGAGAAAGTCTTCAATGATGGTCCATTATGGAGCTAAAATCGCAATATTTTATTTTCGATTCGTTTATAGTCCTTTATATGTGGAAAAAACAACTATGCAGCCAGCCGTTATGCCTGAGATGACAGTATTCAGTAATTTTAACCATTCAGCCCCTGGTGAGGCGATAAACAGTTCGCTGCGATTAATTCAAAAACCCTTTTGCGTAGTCAAGGATTGCATTTATCGCCCTAATTCAAAACGTTCCCATGTTAGATAGCTAATGCAACCTTCAACTATCCAAGAAACTTTAAATAGCCATTGTGGGTCTTCTTCAGATTTTGAAAATTCCGGTTTAAGAATTCTATCAGTTAACAAAGATTTCTGAACGTTCTGAAAAATCTATGTAACCGTCTAAAAACATGTAATAGCAAAAAACGTTACCTACTAAAATTATATAGACATTTTTTAATTTGAATTTCCCTTGCTGTCACAAAAATTGACTTCTTGAACAGAAGTTGAAATGGAAAATGGGAAATTGAAGCGGATGCCAAAGCATAAAAAAGTGCGATTTTGAGAGCAAAGGGTAAATTCCGTTTTCGCTCTTTCACTATTATCCTAGATAGTATGAAAATGAATGGCAAAGCCAATACTGTATCATCTGGACTAGGACTTGAGTTTGGGAAAAATCTTGTGTCACTGCAAAAATATGGTAAAACTGATATCAGAGCAATTCAAAACAGCCTCTTAAAAATTGAGAGATTGATGGTAAAATTAAAGGGATGTTGGACCATTGGGTTTTATTAAACTCTTCAGTGACCAATGCTCGCAGGATCCGACCCATTAATTGGGAAATTGTTCCGAGACCTTATGCCCATTCATAGATATAAGCTCAACAATAACTAAACACCTAACTTACTGAGACCACCAGCGCCAAGCAGTAAATTTACTGAACGGTTCGGTTAGCTCGGTCTTGGGATCGAATCTCGGCGAACGGGCTAGCTGCATGGGCGCTTTCGTGGTAACGTCGTACGAGCCAGTTTCCCTTAGAAAGTCCTCCATGAAGACATCCTTTATCATAGTAAGATAGACCCCTCGAGTGCTTTGCCATAATCAAATAAACCAAATTTACCTATTTGTTCTACGAGCACGTGTTCTGAACTTAATACACTGGTTATCATTAATTAAGAAAAAATCACAAAAATAACGATTACTCAAAAGATTACATGTAGAAAGAATATAATGAAACTGGACCATAATATACAACGCATAGCAGGGTATAAAATTACATGAAAAGAAATTACTAGACGATTATGGTGTTATAGAAATTAGCATATGTATAAAATTAACAAATGGTTTTGTCACTTTGATATAGGAAACTTACCTTCAGTATTGAATTTGATCCCCCCTACAAGCAATGCAACACATAGGGTGGTGTGTGATGTTGTCGATTATACGGTCTATGAATTCTGTAAGCCGATTCCGTAATTCCGTAAGTGAGAGCCATTGCTCATGCAAAGCACTTGCAAGCGTGGCAAGGGTCTGAAGACGAGGACTGAAAGCAGCTATACGTCTTCCTAAAGCATCCTAAACATGCTCGATAGGATTCAGGTCCGGCGATCGAACTGGCCACTCCATGTGCTGAATTGTTTGCTGCTGAAGATAATCACCCACGATACGAGCATTGTGTGGTCTAGCGTTGTCGTCCTGTAGCAGGAAATTATCACCTATTGTACCGGCATAAGGGCATATATAATCATCAAGGATGTCGGATAGACATACGTCTTCCTAAAGCATCCTAAACATACTCGATACGATTCAGGTCCGGAGATCGAACTGGCCACTCCATGTGCTGAATTGTTTGCTGCTGAAGATAATCACCCACGATACGAGCATTGTGTGGTCTAGCGTTGTCGTTCTGTAGCAGGAAATTATCACCTATTGTACCGGTATAAGGGCATATATAATCATCAAGGATGTCGGATAGACATGGCTGTTGTGCGTCCACCCAAAGAGATACCACCCCAAACACAGTTACTACCGTGCATCTCTTCCACGGATGTTTGATGGATGAAAAAGGGTTCTAGGTTCTCACCAAATCAAATAACTCCTGCTGTCACTTTGGAGGCTAAATTTGAACTCATCCATAAAGAGAGCGGCACTCCATTAACCCTTAGCCTGTCGAGTGATTATCTGCGAATCTCTTTAAAACTGTCGCTAGTTTTGGACCGAACTTCCCGTAAAATGTCACGAAAATAACCCTAAACCTCTGAAAATTGTCAAGCAGTTCTTTTGTTATTTCCCATTCCTCCCAGAATTTTACTTCAATGATTCCGCTATGTGAGATTGATTGCTATATATTGTTCAGTACCTGTGAGCTCTCAAGAGAATTGCAAAAGGCTAGACTCTCCGTGATGATCGTGTTAATGCCGCAGGGGGTACAGCTGCGAAACTTGAAAGTTTCCTTCCCTTAAACAATCTTATCTCTACATATCTTCTCTACATATAATAAAAGAAAGAGTCTGTCTGTGTGTGTGCGCCTTTCGTTCGCGCTGCGCATAAGCTAATAGACCCACGGCTACGAAATTTGGTACATAGGTACATCTACACAAGAGCCAGTGCACTTCGAAGCGATTTTTTCGAAATTCGAATTCGAATTTTTTTTATTTCATGTTTTGTAACGAAATCGTGTCATTTTGAAACATAATGTGCTATAGGAAAGTGAGATTTTACTCTACACACTCCATTTTCACATCGTCATGAAACGTAGGCACTTAGCTATTTTACGAACTTAAAATAAATTTCGTGTTTCAATAAATCGATTAAATACGAATTTATTTAACAAAGGGAGCTTAACACTTTTTCAATGGGATTTTTTCTAAAAAAGTTTATTTTTAAAAATGTACAGATTATTTTTCTTTGATTTTTGGACACGATAAACTTTCATCCTTGCGAATGCTTTTACAAAAAGAATTTTGGAAAAATGATAATATTTTGTATTTTTAAAAGATTTTTTAAATGAAGCTTCCGAGTACATTTCTCACATCTCACATCTTTAAAAATGTGATTTGGGCAACAATTTTCCTGTCTTATTGTTGTTGATAGATTTTTGATGAAATCGCATCATTTTGAATAGTTTCATTCTTTTAGAAATATGGGTTGGCAACAATTTTTCATCGTATTTCTTATGTCACTGTTTTTAAGAGATTGGCATATTTCATTGTCATTTTTATATAAATATAATATATTTTTATTTTTTATTTTTATTTTTTTATTTTATTTTATTTTATTTATTTTTTTTTTTTTTGGATAAAGTTGTTCTGTGGAGTAAAATTCTGCGCGGAATTTTATGTTTTTTGAGTTGCTTTCATGTCATTTTTTTTTGCTTATTTCATTTATTTTCATTCATTTATTTTGTTTATAAGATATTGAAAAGTTTTACATGATTTTATTTCTTCTACGGAAAGTTGGTTAATTTTTTAATTAGGATAATTAATATTTGTATTAAGGGATATAGCTTATTTCATTGTAATTTTTTCCCTTGAAAACATAAGATAAAATATCATTAATTATACTTTGCTTTTCAGAATTTTTTGTTTTTTGCATTCCTTTATTTTATTTATTGCTCATTTCACTGTTTTTAAGATATTGAAAAGTTTTGACTGATTTTTTTAGGAAACAAAGTTATTAACCTCCTTTATACCATTTGAGTTCTTAAGATTTTGCAAAGGGAATTTGGTTAATTTATTTATTAGGATAATTAATATTTGTATTAAGGGACATTGCTTATTTCATTGTAATTTTGTTATACGTAATAACTTTTTTTATGAAGTTGTTCTGCAGAGTAAAATCCTACGCAGTTTTTAAATTTAACGTTTGGAGTTCCCTTCAGCCATTTTTCCGGTACATTTAAAAGCCAGACGAAGGCTCGCAGCGAAGCTGATAGTTTTAAAATAAATTGGTTTTAAAATTTACCCGGTTAAATTTTAAATTATTACGCATTTTTAACCTAAGTAACCTAAATCTGTATGTCACTGATTATCACCGGAATTTCAATGCAGACTGATTAAACTGCTATCACTAAAATTATATTCTGACAAATATCTGGTGCAATTTTCATTCCTTCTGGGATATTGCTGAAACATTTCGTATTATTTCCGATTTTCTGTATTTTTGTCATTAATTAAAAATCTTTAAAACCTTCTGTAATAAACGAAATATTTGGGTGTTTTTAAGGGTGGTAATATTAATATTAAATTTGCATTTTACTTTTTCATATACATTCAAGATATTCAGAAAGGGAATTATAACATGAAACCGTTTTCAGTGTATCATAAATTTATGGATTCAAATTAAAAATTCTTGCTTTCCTGTCCAAGAAACACTAGTAAATTTTATCTGAAATAGGAAGGATGAGACATATTAATAACAAACAAAGCAATTAATTTGGAAGTCAAAGAACAAAAATCAGCGTTATATTTTCAAATTTTCACAGGACTAGTTTCGATGGTTTTACCGAACCATCATCTTCAGCTGCAAAAGCGCAAATGAACGAGATAAGATATAATGAAAATTAGATTGTGAAAATTTGAAAATATAACGCTGATTTTTGTTGTTTGACTTCCAATTTAATGTTTGTTCGGCTTGTTATTGTATAATTAAACAAAGCAATGTTGTTACTTATTAGCTTACAATATAATTTATTCAATATGGTATTTTTGTAAAGAAAGAGTGTTGCTGTACATTTGGTAAAGTATAAATAAGCATTTCATTTAATATTTTTAAAGTTATTAATTATTTAATAATTAATCATAAGAATATGAATAATTAAATATTTTTTCGGAGATATATTTTCCGGCGATATTTTTTTTTCTAGGGATCCCAGCACACATTTTTGAAGCATTATGCTCTAAATAAATGTCTTGTTTAAACACAGCATTTATTGTTGACAAATCTCCAACCAAAGGAAATACCTTACTAGGGAGGATATTCAAACAAAAATTTTTATTAGAATAAATATTTTCGTTATTTTAATACTACTAATAATATACAAACATTAGTTTAAGTTCACTATAGTTGAGTGAATAAGATTGCTGGATGTTGGTATTTTGTTGTTGGCAACCGAACAGTTTAGCTGCTTGTGGTATTTATGATTTTCTCGATGCGTAACGTGAATTCAAGCCAATTTTATTTAGAAAATTGCCCACGAAGGTGTTCTCTTAAAGCAGATAACCCATGACTTCTTAAAAACTGTAAAATATAATCTGTGGATATTTTCCGTTATACGATAACACGAAGAAAAAGATTTCCTATACGAAACATATGATCAGCGCTGTTATTGCCCGCCGTATAATTAAATGCATCCATCTTATTCCTTACAATTAATTTTCCTTTTTCAAAGAAAGTTTGATTTCAGTAAAATGTACTATTTACAATGTGTCATTTTATTTTGCTCGTTTTTTATGCAAATATTCAAATTCAGATAGATATTGCGTAAGTTCAGAAAGCCAACTAGTCTCCAAGCGGTAAGATAGCTGAGCACCGGTAAATTCTAGCGGCTGCATGGGAGGCTTAGGGGTTTTTCATAAGTACAATGGATTGTGAATTAACAGTTTGTTTCCCACAAAAATAAAATCTACTCTGAAGACTTCCTTTCCCTTAGACAAATAGGTCCTGTGTGATTTATCATAATCCAAACTCTTAAGCGTATAAATCTTTTATCATAGCCGATGATGACGATAAAATATTTTCTGTCTGATGTGTCAAGTTAGCATAATTGTATATTTCTAACGAAAATTGTTTGGCTCATGTTACCCTATAATGAAAAAAAGATTCAAATCGGTTTTTAGCTTAAACAGTATTTTCATTATTAATTATATCACGAATTTTATCAATAGTATTCTTAGTATTAATTGCAGGCATGTATTCAAGAATATAATATACACAAAGCTGTGTCTAATGATTACGGCTAATTTTTATATAAAATTTTATAGTATAAAAATTTAGATTCATAGGTCAGCCATATTTGAAAGAGTACTCGTGTATTATAAGAAAAGAGAGAGAGAAATTTAAGAATAAAAAAATTTACCACGAAGTAATATAAAAATGCAATAGAATACAAAAGAGTACAATACTATTTCATGTTTTGTGGATATACTTGAAGACAGAAACATGTTTCAGCTGTGTTCGTTCATCGGAGTAAAACTTTTCATATGAAGCTATTTTTTTCAAATCTTTCACTATACAAGTATAGGAATTTCTTTTCTTAATACCCAACCGAAGAGCTGAGGGGACGTACAATGATTAACATACAATGGGTGCCTTGAATTATTTTGCTTTACATGCAGTTTCCTTATATATGTAAAACAAAATAAACTTTCACCCATTCCAAGATTTCAAGAAATCATAGAGAGAGAGAGAGAAATATCTAGAGTGTCTCACAAAAGTGATGGGACACTTGTGCTTTACGAAAGGAAACTGTAATAAAATAAATTTAAAAAACATAAAAAATTTTTTGTTGGTGTATTTCATACTTAAATTTAGTAACAATTATTACATAACATACATTTTCTCAAAATATTAAAATAGTAATTTAATAAAAATACAATTGTTTAGAACGGAGCAAGAAATGGCTCACATAAGTGATGGGACACTTACTTTTCCATCAAATATTTATCCAAAAATTTTACTTCTTAAAATGTTTTAATATTTTGTTGGATTTCCTTTTACTTTTGAAACGCGATTTAATCTTCTTGGGATGGATTCGACTAATTTTTTTGTGATTTCTGGAGTGATTTTACCCCATTCTTCTTGAAGCAATGATTTTGATTGTTGTTTTGAAGAAATGGTGTGTTTGCGAATTCTTGATTCCAATTCTTACCAAATATTCTCTATGGGATTTAAGTCTGGAGATTGCGGTGGTGTTTTTATTATTTCAGGACAGTTATACAGCAGCCAGAGTTTAACGTTCAAAGCAGTGTGCTTGGGGTCATTGTCCTGGTAGAATTTAAAATCGTTACGAAGGATCAATTTTCGTGCTGAAGATTTCAAATTTTGATTTAAAATGTCAATATACTTGTACTGATCCATTTTACTGTCAATAAAAACAAGATTACCAACTCCAGCGGACGATATACACCCCCATACCATAACTCCTCCTTCACCATGTTTTACTGTTCGCACCAAGTTCTGTTTGCGAAATTCTTTCCTGGGTTTTCTCTACACCAAGATTCTACAGTCAGAACCAAATATATTAAATTTACTCTCATCAGCAAATATAACTTCATTCCAGTAATCAGAGTTCTTATTTATGTTGGATTTTGCGAAAGCCAGTCTGAGTTTTCTATTCTTTTCACTTACGAAGAATTTTTTCCTGGCTGCTCCAGCAGATCGAATTATTCTTCTAATAGTCTCATGATTAACAATTACTCCATATAATGCTTGTAAATCAGCAGCAACTTTAGGAGCACGCATTCTTGGATTTTTTTTAAATATTTTGAACAATAATTCGCTTTATTCCATTGGATAGCTTTGATGGTTGGCCAGGTCTTCTTTTATCCTGAATCATATGATTCTTATTATATTGTTTAATGATACTGAAAACTGCTGAATGACTCATGTTAACTGTTTCAGCAGTTTCTCTAATAGATTTTCCACGTTCAATATGCAAATTCATAACTAATTTTCGAATTTCAGGCAAAGTTTCTTTTCGTTTAGCATTTATGGCTCCACAGAGCTAAAAAACACAAAAATTCCAAAACAAACTGGAGAGAAAGACTGCAGATGATTTAATAAATTATTGCCAATTGCTTTTGAGTAAAAATAAAAACCCCCAAAAATATTTTTATTGTAGTACGTAGTAGTATCTAATGGTGTCCCATCACTTATGTGAGCCATTTTTTGCTCCATTATAAACAATTGTATTTGTATTAAATTACTATTTTAATATTTTGAGAAAATGTATGTTACGTAATAATTGTTACTAAATTTAAGTATGAAACACACCCACAAAAATTTTTACATGTTTTTTAAATTTATTTTATTACAGTTTCTTTTTGTAAAGCACACGTGTCCCATCACTTTTGTGAGACACTGTATAACAAATTTTATTGCTGTCTGACTTCGGAAACATCTTCCAACTCAAGCTTTCAAGCTTCAAGCTATTCAAATACGAACGCTTCTCAGAAAAGCCATTTGGACCGCATCTGCTTTGTTAAAGAAAACCTTTTGGGGGTAAAATCATCCACTTCATCGGGTTTTTCAAACAAAGCAGTCAGTGGTCCTGTTACTACCTGCTGACCTAGAGAAATTTCTCAGAAACTTTTGTTCGAAAAAAACGAACTTCATATTTTTAAGAATTTCCATTCTGACAACAAGATTTTGTTATTTTTCATATATAGATGAAAAGAAACTAATTTGTTTTTAATAAAGAAGAAAAAAATTAATAAGCTTACTTAAATTTTTTACACAGCACCGAGTAAGGAGACGAAATTTAAATTTCTTTATAAACATTTTTCTCAGACAATACTTTAGTGTTTTTCAAATTACGAGACTAGCGCGTTAGTGCATGCATTTTCAAATCAGATTTATTTAATTAATATATATGGATATGCCGAACAAGCACACTTTCGCACACATACACTGTATATTAGTACATACATAAAAATGAAATAAAATTTGAAAACAAGCAATTTAAAAACTACTGTATTGAAAAATTATTGAAAATTTGTTTTTACCTCATTTTTTTTTTTTTTTTCGTTATATACATTTACTTCAGTTTTTTTATATGCATTTACTTAATTTATTTTCTTATATGCATTTCTTAATTTTATTTTGTTATATGCATCTGTTAGTGTTTTTGAAAAAGTTTTAGATTTTTTGAATATGGCAAAGGAAACGAGATCTATCAGCCGAAGGCAATGAATGTCTGCATGGACGACTTTCTAAGTAAAACGTACTCATGTTCATGTTACACATAGGATTTAGGATTTAGGAACGGGGAAGACGGGCACCACGCCTTTACCATTTGGTTAATTGGTTTAGCGCCGTCTCCCCACTACGTGATCCCAGTCGTTTATTGATATTAGCAAACAGATACATAATTTGAAATGAATACAAAATTTGCAATGATACATAATTGAAATGAATACATAATTTGCAATGATACACAGTTTGGAAGGTAAAAAAAAAAAAAAAAAAAAGCATATGAACAGTAGGAGAGTACGGAACAAACAAACAAGTCATCTGTAAAAATACTAGGCTCAAATATGCAATAGTTAAACAAAAACATATACAAAGACAGAAAGTTGCATACAAAATAAAGAAGAATTTGCGGAAAAAGCTATACTTGCTGACTGAATCTATCCATATTGTCAACAATAACTACAGTACCGACAGAACTATATTACTTACTGAATGCGATATTTGCAGATCGACTAGAATTATTTACTGATAATGCTATACTTGCTGACTTAAGAATGAAACTAGCTAACATGAGACAAGAAACAATGATATTGAAATCGTGTACTAAATAAAAAGTAGATATATTCTTACAACATGAGACAGATTTCAATGTAATTAGATTAACATGATGCCATCAAATAAACATTTACAATTTCTGTTATAGTACAAAGGCTACATTACAATACAACATTACAATACAACATACCAACATAATTTACTAATAATACTATACTGAATGAAGATACTTGTAAGCATGATACAATGATTAAGATAATGATTGTCTTATAGACAATCAACTTAATAAGAAAAGCATACTATCGATAGAAGAGTACAGTACAATCAAACCAACGTGAGAAATATGTAAAGGCATAGCTTAAATATAAATATATATATATATATATATGTATATAAATAGATAAATAAAAATAAAAATAAAAATTTCTAACAAACCTGAAAAGGTGATAGATGGAGTTCGATACACACAAACTAACGTGATGCAGTCAAACTTATATTTCATTTGTTATTAACAGTCTAGCTACAAAAAGCAGATAGTACATGGTTAATATATTTCCTGAAAACCATTTAGATTAAACTTGACATAGGTCAAGCCCAATGCTGGAGACTTTCTCCATTACGCAATTTAGTTTGCGGATCAGGTGTCTTTGCTTAACTAAGAGTTTGCAAAATGCCTGACGATTTTGCGTAGGAAATCGTATGTGTAGGCCTTCTGTCAGGGGACAATTGGCTAAATAGTGCTCCGGAGAGCCGAGTTCACCACAACTGCAGACGTTGGTATCACTTATGCCAAAGCGTGCGAAGAATTCAGGAAAAGGACCATGCCCCGAAATGTAACGGGAAAGATGGGTATTGCCACAGCAGCGATCAGTCGACACATATGAAAGATGGTAGAAAGTACGTCGACCGGTGAAGCTATTGTCCCATTCCTCTTGCCACTTACTAATTGCTCGAAGACGTAAAGTTCGCTTGAGAAAAGAATGTGGCCAAGGAATGGATATATTCTCATCAGCATCACCAGAAGCCGCCTCCTTGGCATAGGCATCTGCAAGTTCGTTACTATATTCTCCCACATGCGCTTTAACCCAAGCAATATGAATAGTGAAAGACGGAGAAGCACGTAAGTCCTGTTGAATGTCTCGTATAATTGGAGAGGAATGCTCAGGATTGCCAATGGCATGGATGACAGAAAGGCTATCAGAATGGATTGTCGCTTGTGTTATATTCTGAGTCAGCAAGTAACGGATAGCGCGTGCTATCGCCACTGCTTCCCCTTGAAAAACACTATTCTGCATAGATAAATGTCCCTTCCAGTGGGCTAGAGGAAGATTATCACGAAAAACAACAAAAGCGCTTCCTACGTTATCATCTATCTTTGATCCATCAGTATATATGACGTGGCTTGAAGAATTACGAAACACTGATGGTGGAATATGGAGCCTAACTCCAACCCCATAGTCTGCTGGATGAATACTAAAAGGTTTCAGTTTTGCTTCATAGTCATCAGGCAAATAATGTTCTCCATCAAATGTGATAGGCCTGCGTAGTTGCACAAGTGACTGACGAACAGCCTCTTCCTCAGTTCTAATATGAAGAGGGAGTAGACCGGCTAGAACATTTAGTGAGTCCGAAGAAGTTGTAATATATGCCCGAGTTATACTCAGGGCAAAAGGGCGTTGGATGGTTGAAAGATGTTTGACTTTTTTCCCCTGCATGGGGAGTGCCCAAACAGCAGCGGCGTAAGTAACAATCTTTTCTGTGACAGTAGTATATAGAATTTTTTGGATATGGTGGTTTAATCCCCATCGATATCCCTGAAGATAACGAAGCTGTTTGGCAATCATCTGTGTTCGTTTTTTAATGGACAGAATATGTGGGATCCAGGTTAACTTATCATCAATGATAACTCCCAAATATTTGATTTCTCTAAGGATTTGCAACCTGTGGCTATTGAGGACAATTCTTGGTCGCCTGACCAAGGAACCTCCTTTCTTAGGTACAAGAAGTACCTTGGATTTGTTTTCAGCAATAATCAATTTCAGATCATCACAATGCTGTTGAGAGAGTTGAAGAGACTCATTGCAATTTTGCTGTAAAACTTCGCGAGAATGTTCCCGGATAACAAGAGCCACATCATCGGCATACGCATATATATGCGTATGATCAGGCCAGGGAGCTTGAAGGATCTTATTAAAAGTGAGGTTCCAGAGTTGAGGACCTGCGCAAGAACCTTGCGGGCATCCTCTTGTTTGTACTTTTTCGATAATTCCCGCTGGATGTACTGCAATAAGACGTCTGTCTTGCAAATAGTGTTCTAAAACTTTATAAATATTACTCGGACAATTGGAGTTTACCAGAGCTTGCTTAATAGCTACCCACCACAAACTGTCGAATGCGCTTTTAAGATCTAAGCTGACTAATGCGGTGTGGTAGCCAGAGAATTTATTATTTAGGATGTCTTGTGTGATATCATGCAGTGCATGTAATGTAGATGAACCGGGCCGAAAGCCATATTGCCGAGAACTAATAATTTGGTGCTGATGTAGATGAAAACGCAGACGAGTCATCAGTATCTTCTCAAAAATTTTCCCAAGCGCTGGAAGTAGGCAAATGGGTCGAAATGAAGTAGCCTCAGTCGGGTTTCTATCCTTCTTTAAAAACAAGACAACCTGGCCTATTTTAAAAGACCTAGGAAAAGTACCAGTTGCCAATAACTTGTTGAAAAATATAACAAAAAATACTGGTGAGGCCAAGATAGCAGTTTTGACGATGGCATAGTCAATGCCATCCGGGCCTGGAGCTTTCCGTTTCGGCAAATGGGCAACAATGAATTTTAATTCTTTTAAAGTAATTTCTTTGTCCGGAGACGCAGTGGATGAGAGCTCTTCTTCAGATATCGATGAGTGATGGGAAGTACCCTCATAGAGATCAGACGGTCCAAAAACAGTATCCAAGATATGAGTCAGAGTATCTTTGGTAAAATCTTGTGAGGCTGTTGAACCAAGAGGAAGAAATAATTGAGCAGGTTTGAATAATTTGCCTGTCATTATCTTATGATGAATCCCATATGTATCACGCGATTCGGTACAGAAGGCATGCCAGGAATTCAATTTCGCTTGTAAAATTGAACGTTTATATTTTGCTCTCTCCTGTTGATATAGAGGGAGCGAAGTTGGTAGGTTGCATTGGTGGTAGATGCATTCGTCGCTCATATTTGATTCGCCGTCGTAAAGCGCGGCATTTCTTCTGCTGGGAACGAAGTTCACTGTTCCACCATTGTATATTATTAAGCTTTTTGGCATGGCGTTGTGGTAAAAGATCATTACAGATTTGTTGAAGACCCTTCTGTAGAACAACCGTGAAATTCTCCAAATCAGCGCGAGTATTGGCTGAAGAAAGTTGACCATCGAGATCATTTACTAATGCTTTCATACGATCAGTAAAGGCACGTATCCGTTTCCCTGGCAGATTGTAGCGTCGAATAATTTGAATGGTTGTAGGCTGAGCTATTGTAAATGTAATATAGCGATGGTCGCTAAGACTTATTTCATCTTCAACTGTCCAGTTCTGGAGGAGAGAAGCCGCAGAAGTGGAACTAATAGTCAGATCCGGCCATCCACGTGAATGTATTCTGTCGAAGGTTGGAGGGGCATCAATTGAGTTATGCAGAATTAAATGATGTGCTGATAGAAAATCCTCCAAAGAATGGCCTTTTTCATCCGTTGAAGCATAACCCCAAGTTGTATTATGGGCGTTATAATCACCCACAATAAACTGAAGAGGGATTTTAATGCGCTGTAGAGTAGTTGATAGAAAAGTCAATGAAGGAAGAATGGACTCGGATGGAGATGAATATTGTGAAATAAAAAGCATGGAGGTTTCCTGTACATCAAGAAGAATGGCTACATTATCCCTATTAGCTGCGACGACTGTCGGTTTCCAATCCTTGTTGCAATTGATAATGATGGCCCTGGGTGGTTTCTCCAAATCGCCTGCTTGAAAGATAGACCACTGAAGCGGGAAACCCACAGCAAGTCCGTCCTTAATATAAGGCTCCTGAACAAAGATGAGATCAGCCTCACGTTCTACTGCGTAATGCGTAAGTTGAGCAACAGCAGCCTTAGCGTGTTGAAGATTGATCTGTATACATTTAATTGAAAGTCCACTGCGGATAAAATCCATGTTTATAGTATCAGCCGATGCATTTCCAATAGAAGGCAAGGACTGATTATTAGTACTCATAGTTTGTCTTATCTCGGATGGATTGCACACGACGTTGGTACTGGATACAGGCTGAGTCGTAGGCAGGATGGTCGTAGTCGAAACCAGTTCCGAATCGAGCATTGGCATCACTGCAGTTGATACACACTGGATTTTGCGCTGTACAGTCCCGAATGCCGTGCTCCTCAGCACAGTAGGAACAAAATTGTTTTCGACTCTTGCAGTTGGCTTGTAGATGACCGAACTGCTGACATCGGAAGCATCTGCTAATTCCAATGTGTTCCGAGACTATGTGCCTGCCAGCCGAGGAAGATCTTGTGTTGTTGCATGAGTGCACAGAAGCCTCGGGGCTCGCACTCAAAGATCCACTTAACGTGCCCTTTACGGCGCTCTCTAAGTCGATGGAGAGGCTTGAAGATGTTACTGGGCATGCCAGTGGCACCACTGATTTCGGCAACGACATCCTCTGGCTTGATGGATTCGGGCAGGTCATGAACTGCGCATCGAGGTCTGTGCCGGCGGGGACGGCTAATCTCCGCTGGGATGTCCTGGTTTTGGATTTCTTTTTCAAGGACATTGGCGTCATCATTAGAGTTACACACCACCTCTAAACCACCTCGGCGGGTTTTAATAATTCTCTCAATGCCAACCTTAAGTTTTGAGAGAGGAACTTTAGCATTTAATTCAGCTTTGAGCTCAACTTCTGAGACATGCGCTTTGGGATTAATATATATACGAGGCTTGTTATGTTTTCTAGCAATCTCCGCAAAAGTGGGTATTGGAGGAACAGGCAAAGATGTAGACGCCGGTAAATCACTTAGCAAAGGAACAGAAGGAAGTGATGGCGAGGAATGAGCTAATTCGCAACAAAGTACTGTGGAGGTGTTAACACCAATATCAACCTTGGCGGGCTTTAATACATATTCAGGACCCGCTGAAGCAAGAGTTTGTAAAGCAGTAAGAGAATTTAAGAGTCTAGTGCGTAAATCCGTGGGCAGCGAAAATTTTGAACTTCGTTTAGTAGTTGCAATTCTTCGAATGTCGTCACACAGTGCAGTAATTTTATCAGTATGAGGTAAATCAGATGCCAATACTAATGTAGGATCAAGTCCATTTTCTGGATGTGCTGAATCACCGTCAATCGGGAGAACTGATTGACAGGACATATTTCAAAGAAGAATTCTGTAAATGCTTAAAGTACTCGATGACTGAACAATTGTAAAGGTGGCAGACTGTACTTAATAACCTAACAATGTTGGGTGCACTCCAAAACTTGTAATAAACTTGGTCGTTGAACTTCTCTGTTTTTCATCTGTTTTAAAACTTGCTGTAATCCAAAAGCTGTTATATTCAGGTGTTACACACTGAGCGCACACTATTTCAAATCGTAAGTGAGTCACAAAACACAATTTTCACTAAGTCCAAAAATTAGTGCAAAAATTTGTATCTCCGCTTCTAATTAACGGATCTGTTTCAAATTTGGAAACTTGAACCTTCCGTAAACTTATTGGAAGTATGGCACAGGTTTCAAGTTGATACAATAATTAGCGGTCTAATTAGCAGTGTCCTGATTAAAAGCCTACTATGAAGAAATTCGCCGTTGGATTTGGCCTTGACAGCTTCCTCTGCTCACGAGGGGGGTGGAATGCGACCGTTACGAAGCTTCAACGGTCAAATCGTCTTCCGAATCGAAATGCTGCTATGTAATTACAGTAATTTGTCCATAATTAATTTTGTAATTATCCAATTGTTTTCACACATATCTTGAATTGAAGAGGGAATTTATCTCTACAAGATGATGTAACTTTTAGGTCGCGACGGATAACAACAGCTCCCTCAGAGGACTTTAAAGGTGGTATATCCGCTGGGAATAACACAGCTCAATGCTAATTTGTTGTAAAAATGATAATTAAAGAACAAATTGACCAACATATATAAATGGGGTATCAAATTGTTCCTGTTGATCTTAGGAACAGATAGCAACTACTACCAAGTCGATGCGAGTAAAATGTCCGTAGTTATTGAACAAATAGACGGAGCTCAAATAGTGCGACTTACCCTCACGGCGTCTCAAGCCAAAACTACACATGTTACACATAGGGGAAATCACAAAATTCAACCAGTTCGTTTGTTTGGGTTCGAATACGAGTCGAAATAGCAATAATCAGATATCTTAGCCAGGAGGCCATTGATTGGGTTTGACAGATTTGAAAACCTAATAAATAGTATTTAATAAATATAATATTATTAAACGAATCGGATTTATATAAACCAAATAAAATTCTTATATCGAACACAACTAAAACTCGATATAACTTACACTGATAAACTGATGTGTAATAACACTGATAAATTAAAATACTAAACGGAATATACATTAATTCTACATAGATAATGTTTTGTAATTTATTTCGCTGGGAATGTCTGGCCGCAAAATCCTGATTATATATACCCTTATTTTAAGGTTATCACATATCTGATGGTTTGAATTTTACCTCAAAACACAAAGAATCCACAAAATTCAGTAAAATTAATAACTTTATTTCCATGTTGAAAATTCTCTGAATCTTTTCAAATATAAAAGCACATGCGCCAAGCAGTTTGCTTTAAATAAATATATGCAGCAACGAGAAGATGCGCTTTTGACAGCAACTCGTTTCGAAAATCGAAAATTTTTCTAAATGTAAGAGATTTGTCGCTTAAATTAATTTTTCATTAAACAAAAAAACAAAATAGAATCGCATATTATTAAAAGAATTTTATTGATAATTCAGATTCTGAAAACAAGAACATTGTTGTTATAAAAAACAAAGAAAAGATAAACAACATATTTCATTCAACGGGGGCCAACTTTGGCGCATGAACTTTTCAACATAAAAATATTTGAAGCATGTTATGGATAAAGGTTTATTTGATTATGGCAAAGTACTCGATGGTTATTTGCCTAAGGTGAAGGATGCCTTCGTTCGAGGACTGCCTAACGGAAATTAGCTTGCATACATGTTACACATATGGAAAACTAAGAATATCATCCTGGCAACCAGCTCGTTTCCCGGGATTCGAACCCCGGACAGAACCACCAGTTGTTCCGTTAGACTCCGCTCAGTCCCTGGTGGGCTGTCCGATAACGGAAAAGTTCAAAATTTCATATTAGAGGAAAAGTAGTAGCATAGTATAATTCGAAGTTATTGCCATTTCAGTAATGTGAAGAGATTTCAAGAATGTTTATTTTATTTAGCTTATGACAAACTAAATAAAATAATTAAACATTCTTGGAATCGCTTCTCTTAACATACTGGTAGTTTGACCTGCATTCAAACCCCCGTGAACAAGCTGATTGCATGGGCGTTTTTATGGTTTTAACTTTTTGCAGTGCGAGATTGTTTCCCTTAGAAAATCTGTCACGAAAGCATACCTCCCCTTAGACAGATCGCCTTCACGTGCTTAATAATCTAACAAGCCAAACCAAACACAACCCGAGCGAGGACTCGTAGTCAAGGCACGTCATCATGAAAAGCTAAATAAATTGTCTCATATTCACATTAAACATGCGCAACAAACATTCGCTAAAACTGGTATGCAGGCAATCCATTCATCAGGATTTGAACCCGCTTCAAACTATTAGTATTCAACGATTTTACCGCTACTTCATTGGCGGCCTTTTGTAGTATCTATAAGAAAAGTAATCGCAAAGAGACAATCATTGCGTACTGACGGATGAACTAAGTTCGGAATTTAAAGAATAACTTTCATTCGTGCTATTGCTGTTAGCATTGACATTTGGACAGATGTTAATTTATTTTAAATTCTTTTAATGTAATTAATTTATATCTTTAAATAATTGATCTTCTGACTGTAATTTTTTGTGCGCAGTATATCTAACCCTTCCGTACACTAACTGTTTTAATTAATTTACACTCCATTAATTTTAAGAGATTTTATATCGATAGATTTCTTTCCAAAAATGTTTCAAGGATTACATATTTTTTTCTTTAGATTTCAAAACATTTTGGATTTAAAATCTTAATAATAAAATTTTTAAAACAAATATTTCTAGAAATTCCTTCGGCGTATTCATTTATTCCATTTAGTTGAAGTTTCGAGTAGAATATCTTCCTTTCAACATTCATATAATTTTTATATGTCAGTTCGCCATTTCTACGGAGCATAGAGCCACACATACGAGTACAAAACTCAGGCATGCTGAAAGCACAGTTTTAACATTTAAGAATGTAAAAAGAAGAATATAACATTATAATAACGCGCATTTGAAATACGAAGGCAAACAAGAAAGCTGGTTGCAACATTTTATATTGTTTCCTGACGAATCAGAAATTGTAATCATTTTTCAATACAAAAATAAAATATTTGATTCTATAACATATAGGCATAAAGGCGTCCTCCGTTACAATTCTTATTTTTTCTTGTTTCTACTAAAATTCGGCAATGTACTATAACAACGTCGGATCCTGTTTGACTTTCATTTGTATAAAGTACCACAAGGCAAACAGTTGTAAAACGATTTATCTTCTTTCGCAAACTTTTAGTCGGCACACAGATAATACATACCTGCTGTCTGACAAAGATACTTCACTCTAAGGACTTTTTCCTAAAGTGCTCTTTTGAAAGAGACTTCACACCCTATTAAGAGCTTTGTGTCAACTGACAGCCGCCTGCAGAAAGGTAGGGGAAGGAAGACCAGATCGCGTCGTCTAAACACGTCTTAAGCAATCTTCGCGAAATTCGGGCTTCATGTATACACGTCTTAAGCATTTTTCGTGCGATTTGAAATTCGTGTAAAGACGTCTTAAGAATTTTTAAAGAAATTCCAAAAACGTTTTTCACCAGTTTAAACACGTCTTAAGCAGTTAAAGGGTTAATCAGTTGTCAGTGGACATGTTGACGTGGGCAACTCAAGCGGTCTCTTTTATGACGTAACGTGAGCGGCACACAAATAGCTGGTCGCCTCGCGTACAGACCTCCTTCACGAAGCCTTCAGCGCAAGGTTGACGTTAACACCAACCTTCCAGTAGGATTTGAGTTGAGTCGGTGGTGGTGTGGTGTATTTAATTATGGAAAAGCACACTAGGGCTATCTGCCTAAGGGGAGGGATACCTTCGTGAAGGACTTTCTCATTGAATTGAGTCGGGTTTGAGGTTATGGTCCTTCGTGCGGGTAACAACAAATATTGGTTTTCAGCTCTCATTCTAGCTGTTGGCCGCCCTTGGCTGAATCTCCTGAATGCCGATTCTGTAGTTAGAACTTGTTGCCAAAAGTCTGTGAAACACAGAAAAACTCACATTCAGCCATCTTGCTACTTCTGTATGACTATGTCCTGCCTTAGTCTCCCAATAGCTCTCCATTGCAGATCTTTGGGCAAATGATGCTTGAAAATCATTGTTGTGAATTGGCTATCCCAGATTTCTTATCTCAGTATCACAGTGAAATATACAAGCTTTCTCTCAAACATGCAATTTTATGCTCCTCGCAGATGACGCATTCCGACTGCAGCTTCACTAATTTGCTTTTACTAAACAGATCTTATTTAATTCAGCAGTTTATTACTTATTTTTGTGAATTTTCCGTAATTTTTGGAAATTAGTGTATTTTAATTCTTGCTGCCTGGAAGCAAATATTGCAAAATTTATTTCTTGAAGGCAATTTTAGGAATCCGCTTAAGTTATTATATTATTTTTTCCCACTCTGGCAGCATAGTTTCACAACGTGAGGTTTTTGTGAAAAAAGTACAGGGCGGACAATAATTAACTCCGTATTGAAAATTGTTTATGACTTTTTAAATACTTAACGAATTTTCATTTAACAAAATATATATAATTCCTTACAATGATAGAATTCATCAAATCATATCTCATTTATGTAGATTTCAGTGGCGGACGATAGCGCAACGTCTACTGCCACACCAAATAACAACAGCAATAAGGAAGCAAATACTGAGGGCTACCACATTGATGGATACGGACATTACAAGAACACGGGCACATTCCCATCTGGATGCAAATGAAAAACGACGTCACATACGTGCCACGACGCCTCATCCAAAAGCAACAAAAGGCCCAGTAAGGTGGATCCGTGACACTTAACTGACAACCAGTTAGACGACGAGATACTTAACCGACACCAGTTAGCCGGCAGGCCGTTTATCCGACACCGACAGTTAGCCGGCAGGACAGTTAGCCGACATGAACAGTTAGTCGACACGGATGGCTAGCCGACACAGATAGTTAGCCGACAAGGGCACTTAGCCGACAGGACATTTAGCCGACACAGAGAGTTAGCCATCACGTCATTTAGCTACGAGACATTTAACTGTCAAGACATTTAGTCAACAGGACACTAAGCTGACAGTGACGTTTAGCTAACACGTACCCAATAATTATTTAAACTTACTATCAATTACAAATTTTCTTGACTTCTCCATAAGTACAATATTAAAGTCATTTTTTCACCTGTCAATAAAATTCATTTTTCGATTCTTAAATATGTCCTATGTGCTTTCAATTCTTGTATAATTTAGCATTGTTTGATAGTATGTATCGTCAGGGCTTAATTTCTAAAATTAGAAGTACCGGAGCCCTATGGAAGACCATCAGCAAAGAGGAACAAGAGTAAATAAATAAATCAAATGACTATTAAACGTCATTAATAATTTTAATATTAAGCTGATTATTATCAAATTAATTAATTCCAATTTAATTTATGATTATTAGATAATTAATTAACTATTATTTATTGAAATAATTAAAGATTAAAGTAATTAAATAATTAAAATTAAATTAAATGTAAAGAAAAATTAAAATTTAATAAGCGATTTTAAATATCATTTTATTGCTAAAAATAAATTTTTCGAGTTACAATTTCTACTGATTTTGTTATTCAGTTACATAAATGAAGTGCCGCAGTCTTCTTATTTAGGGCTGCGGTGCGCTTCGACTAGAATTAAGATTTATTACCAAAACTAAGAAGCATAGGAGTCGGGATCAGGTGAGCTCCGGCCCAATTTGAACTCGCGTAAAATTTTAAATTTTAAAATCCCATCGTAGGGGAAAATTATCACAAAAATTAAATATACTTAAAGTATAGCTGATGAAAATTAAGATAATGCTAAAACAGGGCGAAACAGAATGAGGACGTGAGGGTATAAGTAGGTGGAAAGAAAAAATGAGGAGAATCTTGGTGAGAGAGAACGTTTTCTTTGACCGCGGCTCTCTGTTAAGGTAATTATAGCCATCAAGCGGATGCGTGTCAGAGGTAAAATGAGTCCTGAATCTGACTCCTAAGGATGAATGTAAAGTTGCTGGTTATACTTTTCGTCCCCCCGTATTTGTTTACATTAGTGGATACTGTGGGAAGACGATGTATAAGACGTGCTTGAGCAGTTTATCTCAGCATTTCACTCTTATTGTACTCGCTGTTACTTAACGCACATTTAAGAACAAAAATTTTCCTTCTTACGAGGATAACTAACCATCGATAACAATACACTAAATACGATGGCATGAATACACTAAATACGATGGCATGGCGATAAATTTACGCTTTCCTTAACAAACTTCTCCAAATTTATTGCCCTTTTTAAAGGGAAAGGTTTCCGCGTGTGAGTGAGGGGACTTTCATGTTCTCATGAGTTCGCATTTCTAGGGAAATAGAGTATTTATTGGAAGGTCTGCTTATTGTTAAACTAAAACGTTAGGAATTTAAAATTCTTCCCCTTGAAATTGTAGTTCAGTTTTATAAAAGGAAGTACCGGAGCTCATCTTATCTAGAGCTCCGGTGCGTTCCGGTTAGAATTGTAAATTACTTTAAAAATCGAGAAGTACCGGAGCCGGGCTCCAGCGCAATTTAAGCACTGTGTATCGTGCTGCTTGGTTTATATTGGCCAAATTGAAAAAGCGTTGAAATTTCTCGGCAGGGAATATGAATTAATTTTCGAAAGGAAGAAAAGAATTCTTTAGCTAAGTACGACTGTCACTTAGTTACATTTTAATATGGGATCTGCAAAAATTGTCCGTAAAGCTTCTTCATTTACAACTGGGTTCCTTTGAACACTTTCACATCATTAATAATTTTTGTTGTTTACTTAATGATATTAATTTTCCAATCTTGCTCCTCCAAATGCTTTCAAATTTCTAATACCTTTACGTTTCATTACTATTTTACTCATCACATCACGTTACAAAATCGTTTGCCTCCTCTCACTAATTAAGTTTCCTTTCCCTGTCATGAAAATTCTGAATAATGCAATAAAAATTATTCTTATTTTTGAATTATACTTTTTATAGAAGCATTGTCGATGAAGGGTTAATTTAACAAATATACTTTATTTCCTTATTAAAAGCAATTAAAAAAGAGAATTTTTAAGACAAGCAAAGCTTTAAATTATTTGTGACCTCTATAATAGGCAGTTCATGCCACCAATCTTGAGATAAAAATTCTGTAACATTTTATTCATCACACCTCTTGCTTAAAACATTTACTTAGGTTATAGCACTAAACTTGTAAGGATCTTAAGTTTTACTAACGTTTATTTTATTTTAAATCTTTACTATCACTTCTTATTTTCTACTTCAGGCCAGAATTAAAAGCTTTAACTTATTTATGCAAATTTGTCTGACGAACGCCAAGTACTTAAGTTGTGCCTTTTTGTCAAGCAAAAGAGAGGAAGGAGTTAGTAGAAGCAGGCCGCGTGCCTTAGCAGTTTACTCGGTTGCTGGTTGCCTTCCAGGCCAGAGGTTTAATCCTCTTAATAATTTTAAACGTATTGTAGTGTTAACAGTTCTCTGTACTACATACGGCTTCCTGTTAATATACGGCCAATCTTCCACGTAGGCCTTTGTTTACTATTCCAAAGTTAAGTTAGAGTTTAGTTAATATTTTTATATTCTTACGTTCAGACCACAAGTGGTTGGTCTCTGTATTCCGAAGTCCGGAAATTATTGTAAAGAGTGGAAAATAAAGGGTTTCGTATACCCTTCCTGTGTATCTTGTCTACTTTCCACATTTATTGAACATAGCTTTAGTAAGCTCCCTGTTCCGAGTCAGGTTCTTAAATGTTCCCAAAGCAAGTAAGGCGGAACACTGAACCTGATAAACTGTTGCATAATGTTTATTTTAGAAATAAAATATTCTTTAAGGTTTTGTTTCATTCAGAACTAAATACATTTCTCTGCAAAAAAAATCTTTTTTCTCTCTTCATATATCGAAAACGTTGTTGATATGCAACTTCACTCTTATTTTCTAACCGCGCCTAATAAATGATTTGGATCGTGTTGGGGTTGCGCAGATGCATTTTGAGTATTAAATAACGAAATTGGAAGATGCATATCTTAGTACATTGTAAAAATTACATAGGATTTCCCTTTTCTTAATTATTTGTATAGAATGTTATGTACGCTGTTTTGAATGCCGCGATGTATAATTTTCAATATATTATGTTAAATTAATGTTTTTCTTATTAAATATAACTTTTCTCAATATGTGTTAAAATTTTATGAGTTTTCAATTCATTTTTCATAAATTTTATTTATTTATTTATTTATTTTCATTTTTCATTTTTTCTCTTTCTCACTTTTGGTTTAGGTATACGGTAATGGGAAAAATTTTGGCTCCCTTTTTCTTAAACGCATTTATAAAAGTTTAGCCTAAAAAGGCATTTTTCATTGGAAGAGACTGGTTATATATTAAGTAAAACGATCACTCTATTTCTGTTAGGCCCAGCAGCGGCCGAGGGGTAAAGTCGATGAGCACTGGCAGTTCAATCTGAATTTCGAATCCCGCGAACGGACTGGCTGCATGGGTGTTTTCGTGGTTTTCCCCATGTGTAACGCGTATACGAGCCAGTTTTCCTTAGAAAGTCCTCCACTAAGGTATCCCTCCCCTTAGGCAGCTAGCCCTCTGGCTTTGCCATAATTACATAAATCAAACGAAACCAAACCTGCTTCTGTTAGGTGGCCGCAGGCCGCGAGGCACGAATTCCCTGCCGGAGCCCTATCCCAGATTAATAAATATACAATGCTTAATGTGTAAATAGCATTCTGAGGGTGTAAATAGCATTTCAGAGAAAAAGAATAATGTCAATGTGGCGAGGAGTAGGGCGAATCACTCTACTTCTTGACAGGGAAAGGACATTTCGTTATTGAGAGGAGCGAAACGACTTTATACGAGATTGTATGTAGCATGATATGTTGAGCAAAGTAGTAATAAAATGTGAAAGTATTAGAAACCTGAAAGTATTCGGACAGAGAACCAAGAGTGGATCACCCATTACCTGTCTGCTTCTTTTGAGCTGCCTTACATGGTCATAAACAATCCAACCCACGGAGACTGTCCGGAGGGGCACCACATCCTCTGATCAACTCACAGGGACTTTACATGTTGCCATCATCCATCGCCGAGCCTTAATCGGGGGTCCAACCCCGGACAGCCCTTAATATCTACATGCAACGTCCCCACATCCAAAGTCACAGACACGACAATACCAGTATGGTCCCTGCCAAACCTGCACCTACCACCGTATAAACGATGGTTCTAGTCACTGCGAAGACTGATTATATACCCAAGGAACCGAAGCTGTCAGGACACAAGTCCAGTCAGTGGTCTGGAAGAATCCAGGGTCTCCTCCCAAGAATGGTCAGTTCCGGTAATACCTACCAGTCGATCGGCTAAATGTCCTGTCGGCTGTGTCCTTGTCGGCCAGGCCCACCAGCGGCCGAGCGGTAAAGACGCTGAACACTGGTAGTTCGGTCTGAGGTTCGAATCCCGCGAACGGGCTGGCTGCATGGGCGTTTTCGTGGTTTTCCCCATGTGTAACGTGTATACGAGCCAGTTTCCCTTAGAAAGTCCTCCACGAAAGGCATCCCTCCCTTTAGGCAGATAGCCCTCGTGTGCTTTGCCATAATTAAATACACACACACACCTTGTCGGCCAAGTGTCCTGTTGCTGGCTAGGTTCCCTTGTCGGCTAAATGTCCTGTCGTCTTAAGTGTCCATGTCGGCTAAATGTCATGTCGTCTAAGTGTCCATGTCGGCTAAATGTCCTGTCGACTAACTGGTGTCGGTTAAGCGTCTCGACGGTTAAGTGTCCGCGACCGCAGTAAGGTTCTCCCACGCATTTCATATCAGATTCCTGAATTGGACATTCTGCCAGCATTTTTTGACGATCTAGCGGAATCAGTTTCACATTAAATATTTTTATACCTTCATAAGCAAAAATGTATATTATGTCGCGACTTATTTTTGTGTCGACTTATAAATTTCTTCATCTCTTCTTTCATCTTCACTAGGAATTGGTGTTATTAAAAATCATATTTCATCAGTCAGTTCCACTATCTGAACATCTTTCTCCACAATATAAACTTTACTCATTTTATTATATAAAATTCATAAATAATAAGTAAAACCACTGAAACAGAGTGAAATGCATGAAAAATGCTTAGTCAGTTAATTTATCAGTATGTGTATCACCAGACTCGATGTATGATGTTGCTAAACAGGAACACAGAAATTTTATATACCCGGAAAATTAGTCAAAGCCAATATTCTCATTGTTTTATTTCATTCCATTTCTATCGCACATATGCAATGCTAAATTAATTTTTAAAGTAGCAAAAATCATGTGAGTTCTCAAATATATTATGATTATAATGTACATAACTTGGTAACACTCGCTGCTATGCCATCACTTATGTATGAATATGAATAAGAACTACATGCTAAGAACATATATGAACGCTTACTAGATGCAGGATATTTAGAACTGGAAATGAGATAGGTGCTTGCAAGAATAGAAGTTAATGTCAACAAATAGCAATAGCATACGATGCAGGATTAAATTTCATTTACCTTAAATTCTTGCAGATAAAGCAAAAATAAACAAATAAAAAAGGAAATAATAAATAATAAATTAAAAAAAACAAATTTAAAAAATTCTCAATATATATATAGATAGATAGATAATATTAACATGTACACAAGTATTAACGCCATTCTAAAAATTTAAAATCAGGAAAACTTACCGTGCTAACATGTAAAAAAAAAAAACAAAAATTGTACCATATCTATACGAAGGTAAGTACGCAGATAAGTTGTAAGTAGGAAGGAAAGTGATGGCATATGCACAAAACGGTGAAGAAGCGAAATTTCCAAAATGTTATTGTTCGAAAGGGAAGCTTTTTTCCATAAAGAGATATAGGATAGCTACTATTTATGGAATTTTTTTTTAATCTTTTCCTGAATACTGCTGTCTACGAATTGAGAGTCGCTGAGCCTTAGTCCTATTAAAAACTTATTCAGTGGTACTTATTTCTATCTACGTTTCAAAATGTTCCTAAAGCAAGACATGACATTGTCGCAAATATATATGCTACGGATTTATACTGGTTTGTTAGCTTTTTACCATTGACAATGCTGTATGAAACTTTGCACCTCAACATATTTTGCCCAAATTTTGCTGATTAAATAATTAGGAGTATTCTACCTTCATTCTTCTTTTGAAGCCATTTCCTACACAATCGCCTTTTTATTGCTGCCTCAAAAGCTGTTCCAGTTCTTCCGTGTTGAGTTCATTTTTGTGGTCTTATTGCAACAACTTTTCCATGTCTTAATTGTCAACTTTCAAACCCAACTTTTCACTTTTTTGCCTAAGGTGCAATATCATCCATAACAAAAGCTTTTTCAGTGTCAGAGCGCTCAAAGCCTTTACCAGGAATACAATCTGGCCACAATTTCCTCCAACCTGAATTCATGGTCCTGTAAGTCATTTGCTGCCAGATGTTGTCTGTATGACTTCGAGAATATTAACAGTGTAGAATATTTAGAAGGATATTTTCAAACGTCTCTGCTGTTTATTCTTTACTATTCTGTCTCTGCTCTTTATATTCACTTCTGAAAAGCATCCTAGAGCTTTTAGAGCTTCTTGAAATTTTAAATAATCTGCTGACCCAAGGGATATATCAGAATTCGTGCTAGGAGACGGGAATTTCATTACAACGAAATCTTATTTTTCCACAAACTCGTCTGCAAAGTCTCGAGGATGATCAGATACACTGTCTATGACAAGAAGGCATTTCAGTGGCAGACCGTTTTCTCGTAAGTATTCCTTCACATCAGATGTAAAATCTTCCTGAATTCACTAGGTAAAAATTAACCAGTTACCCAGTTAACCAGCTACCCTTACAGTTAGTCCTCAACATAATGGGCAAAGCAGTTTTAAAGCCCTATTTTTCAACACCCTTGGATAATCTCAGTGATACTGAAGTTGGATTTACGTCTACACTTGCTTTTTCACACAGAAAAAGAGTTAGATCACTCTACATTGACAAATAATGCTATCGTCTATCGACTGATTTGGGTTTCGACGTTTTTCCAGAATAAAACGATTTCGTCTCAGGTGGATAAGAAAGAAATCCCTCTGCTTTTACGTGCAGGATGTTTCGAAAATTATGGTAAAAACTTAAGAGGTGATAGAAAACATCTAAGCAGGCAAATTTCACCATGCAATGCATGGTCGGAGAGCAAGCGGTGAACCGCTAGACAACGTTGAAATGGAAAGCATAAAGCGCGCGTTTTCTTACATATCGCCATCTCAAGCGTGGATTTCAGAAGGCATATCAATCTACTCCGGAAAAGGAAGACATGGATTTTATTTGTCGTCTTGCGGATCATAATGCTGTGGTAGCCGAAAGAGTGTACAGGCAGCGTTTCCCGAAAAGACACGTGCTAGACCGAAAAATGGCCGAGCGGATTGCATCAGTGCCTATGTGAAATGCATGCTTTATCACTAGCATGCAGAATACAGGGCACGGCTGGAGTGTGCGGGCGCCACAAGTTGTAGAGGACAGTATGCAAAGAGTGTACGATCGTCCGGATATTAGAAAGAGAGAGGTTTCCCTTGCCGAAATTGTGTCCCGCTGGATTGTCTGGCGAGTGCTACGGGACGAAAGACTACACCCCTACTATAAACAGAAAGTGCAAGCCTTTATACCTGCTGCACCATGTCTCTAGTTTGCACATTGGTTTTGGCAGCAGCTAGTACCGCCACTTGATTTCAATGTACATGTGTTATTCGTGCATGAATGCCCTTTTACTCGCGAAGGCGTTTCTAATGAGCATCTAGCAATCTAGCAATCCGCACGACACACTTATTCATGCGTATCAGAAACATTTCAGCTCAAATGTTTGGGCTGGAATTGTGGGTGACCATTTGATCGGTCCATATCTTCTACCATTCCAAGTGGACAGCAGAACCGGGAAAGACATTGAATTTAAATAAAATATCTGGGTACAAGAACCCTTTTAGCAGAGAATAAAGAGATGCTTACTCTTAAGTTACAACCGCTTGCGGTTGAAAGAAATAATAATGAGATACATTCCAGTGACGTCGGAGGTCACGTGATGTAAGAACTGCTAATGTAAACAAACAAGCTGTGCTGTGGTAGATGTGTTAAAAATTCGGCAACTTTGTTTACTTTTAATTAGCTATGAAATTTGCATTTCATCTTTAATTATTATTTCAACAATTAATTAACTTTTCATTCATTTGGTTAGTATAATTTTGGTAACTTTTATGTTATTGTTATCTTCATGATACTCTTTTGTTCGCTGCTTTACCATGATTTGATTGTTAATATTTATTTATGAATTCTTTCCTTGATCTGTGAATTAATTCATTTATAAAAAATGTAAAAAGGAATACATAAAATCATGTTTACATATATTGCTCTTCTACACCGAAAAGAAATTACTATATTTTAAGTCATAATTTTATCAGCTTAACAAGCAGAACAGTAAATATAAAAAGTTGGTTTCTGAAAATCGTAATAGTCAAATTTCCGGAATACCGTTAATGCAGTTAGTCCTTAAATCATTAAATGCTCTGCACAGTCCAAAATTAATATATAATTTTATACAATTTAAAATTTTATTTTTAGCAACTGACTATTATCCTATTGATAGTATAAACTGCGAATTAACACATTTTGTATACTATAATACAGGTAGAAATGTCAAAAAGAAAAATACACAGATTTGTGCAACTGAGTTATTAACTGTGAAACTAATAATTTTTCATAATACATTTTTCTTCATTTTATAATAGTAATTAATAAAAAGTACTATCTGTATACATTTTTAATATTCAAAAAATAAATTTGAAGTTATTTTTAATCTTGTAAGATACATAATTTATGTGCAGAATTTTTTTATTTTAAAATCATGTAGCTGAAAAAGATTCTGAAGTGTATTTATTGAAAAGATCTGCCATAGGAAATAGACTAGTGTAATTCTAATGCATATACCTAAGGCACATTTTAACTCAAACTATGAACTGACACAACCACTGATTTTCAAGGAATAAATATACATGCTAATTTAATATTTAAACTAAAAACTCAGCAATCGCCCATGCAAATTTAGAATTAAGTATAAATTCTTATAAAAGCATCCCTTTATATAAAAATGTTTCAGTATTACTGGTGCTTCTAATATTACAGCTTTTAGTATCCTTAATATCTACAATGGGAGATATTAAAAAATTTAACATCCCGATATTTATGTGTATTCATTAAAAATAGATTACAACATCTAAAATATTAAAACATATCTTAATGAAATTAATAAATTTTTAACGGCATAAAATATTCTATGACACTAATTAATATTAATGAGAGAAAATTGGCTTTGTATTTATGTTCTCTCAGATAAACAGATCTTTCACGAATTCAGCTAGGTGCTACTTTGGTAGACGGCTGCACGGATTTTTGGCGATTTACGTTGGCGCAGTTTTTACAATCGTCAGCCATCTTGAAAAACGCTGTTTTTACGCATATAGAAAAGTATTCGAAACTTAAAAAATAAATATTGTTAAAAGTAATGGATTAATTTTTTCTTGAAAATGTCGTTTTTTAAGATGGCAGGCAAGTGTAAATAAATACATTTACTATGAATATAAAATACTAAAGTAAGGTTGTTATTACTTTCATATAGCAAAGAAGAGAATAAAAACACCGCTATAAAAACTTTGTGCCAACGTTTAATTAGATTAAAATATTACTTAAATTGAATATCGAATTAAAAACCTTATACTAACATTTAAACGAATTAAAATATTATTAAATTCAAATACTTTAAAATAGGTTATATAGAATATAATTAACATTAAAACATATCTGGCAATAATTATCTCAGCAATTTTTGAAAATAGTGTATTAATTTTTTAGCAAAAATTGAAGTATACAATTAAAGTAAAAGAAAAATATGTACTTACATTTGAGTCATTTAACCTCTCGTTTATTGAAAAGTACCACAAAAAAAAATCGGAATCATAAAATTTAGATATCAATGAAAAAATGTGAAAAATGTAATATCAAGGGCAGGAATAAAAAAATTTAAAAAAAAGAAAAAAATTATAAATAGATAAAGCAATTTAGAGCCAAATTAATGGATCATAAATATTAAAAATAACAGAAAACTTTGAAAAAAAAACTCCAATAATAGGTATTGTTTTTAAGATTTCGAAGATCCTTTAACCGCCCATCCCTGAAGTACAAAGGACAATTTTTTTATTTCGATACCAATAATTCTTGGTACTTACCAATAACAACATTCATCTTTGAAGGAATTCGAAGATAGGAATTAGATTTTAAAATGGCGCGGTAATGCACAAATTTTCAGTAACCAATCAGGGAGCTGATTACAGCTCGCTAATGCACAAATATTCTATAACCAATCAGAGAGCTGATTACATCACACCTAGAATTAAAATTATTTAAAAAATCATGCATAATAAGATCATTTTTTAAAAAAATGCAAAATTAAACTGTACTTTAATATTTAACAGTCATAAATAATGTTTAAAACATTAGATTAAATTTATAGATATTAAAACTAATTACTTTTAAAGTAAGGTGACGTCATTGATTACATCATCCACAATATAAAATTTCATAAAATATCATAAACAATAAAATTTTTATTTCAAATAAAAATGCAAAATTAAATTGATTTCTAAAATTTAGAAGCCATTAATAATATTTAAAACACGGAATTTATGCATAATAAAACGCATTATTTTTTAAATAAAAGGACAACAAAGTATCGGTTACCATAAATAACTTATCCAGCAGTGGGTTTACCATAAATCGTATTACTGGCCAAAAGAAAAATCGCCAAAATCCGTGCAACCGTCTACCAAAGTAACGCCTTCAGCTATTTCAGTAATTTAGAACAACTATTCATGAACTATGAATATACTATTATTACACTTACATTTTAAATTTTGAAAAACATTATTCAAGGTCTCGGGAATAGTTTTAAATTAACTTATATACACTTAATACTCTTAATATAATACTGGTAAAGCATCATGCATAAGAAAAATTTATAAATCTTACCTCGTGTTAACTTCCTTTTGTAGTTAAATTAATCACTCGTCAAATGGTTGTAAAAGACAAACATTTATTTAAAGATAAATCTTAATAACCTACACGTAGCGTATTCGTAAACGTACATAACATGGGTCCGTGACACTTAGCCGACGGGACACTTAACCGACACCAGTTACCCGACAGGACATTTAGCCGACACAGACACTTAGCCGACACGGACACTTAGCCGACAGGACATTTAGCCGACAAGGACACTTAGCCGACAGGTCATTTAGCCGACAGGTCATTTAGCCGACACGGACAGTTAGCCGACAAGGACACCTAGCCGACAGGACATTTAGGCGACACGGATAGTTAGCCGACAAGACAGTTAGCCGACACGGACAGTTAGCCGACAGGACATTTAGCCGACACACAGAATTCGCTGTCAGGGCATTTAGCTACGGGACAGTTAACTGTCAAGGCATTTAGTGAACAGAAAATTAAGCAGACAGTGACGTTTAGCTGACGCGTACCCAATAATTATTTAAATTTACAATCAATTACAAAATTTCTCGGCTTCTCCATTAAATTCAATATTTAAGTTATTTTTTCACATATCAGTAAAATTCAGTTTTCGATTCTTGAAGATCTCATACTCGCTTTGAATTATTGTGTTAATTTAGCATTGTTTGATATGTATCGTGCTGTTTGGTGTATATTGGCCACATTGAAAAAGCGCTGAAATTTCTCATCAGAGAATATGAATTAAATTTCGAAAGGAAAAAGAATTTGTTTAGCTAAGTACGGCGGTCACTTTCAATTCCCATATTAAAATGTAATTTCCAATTACATTACATCCCAATTATTAAAATGTAATTCCCAATTACATTTTAATATGGGATCTTCAAAAATTCGTAAAGCTTCTTCATTTACTTAACTTTCACATCATTAATATTTTTTCTTGTTTACTTAATGATAATTATTTTCCAATCTCGCTCTTCAAATGCTTTCAAATTTCTAATATATTTACGCTTTGTTACTATTTTGCTCTTCACATCCTGTTACATTCCTTCCCTTAAAAAATCGTTTGGCTAATGTCACTAATGAAATTTCCTTACCCTGTCATGAAAAACCTGAATAATTCAATAAAAAATATCGTTATTCTTTAATTATACTTTTTCATAGAAACATATGGTGGTGAGGGTTAGTTTAGCAAATGTATTTTATTTTGTTATTAAAAACAATTAAAAAAAGTGAACTTTAAGACCAGCAAAGGTATAAATTATTTGTGACCTCTATAATTTGCAGTTCATGCCTCCATCCTTGAGATAAAAATTCTGTAACATTTTATTGACCACTCTTCTCGCTTAAAATACTTACTTAGGTTAATGTTTATAGCCCTAAACTAGTGCATAATAATTAATTAGAAGTAAAATATTCTTTAAGGTTTTGTTTTATTCCTAACTGAAGCTGCAGAATTACATGGTAATGCTACGTGATAATGGGAAAATTTTTGGTGCACATTTTCCTGAATGTATTAATAAAGTTCTAGCCTAAAAAGGATATTTTCATTGGAAGAGACTGGTTATATATTAAGTAAAACGGTCGCTCTATTTTTGTTAGACTCAGCAGCTGCCAAGCGGTAAAGTCACTGAACACTGGCAGTTCGGTCCGAATTTGAATCCCGCGAACAGACAGGCTGTTTTCGTTGTTTTTCCCGTGTGTAACATGTATATGAGGCAGTTTTCCTTAGAAAAGTCCTCCAAGAAGGCATCCCTCCCCATAGGCAAATAGCCCTCTGGTTTTGCCGTAATTACATAAGCCAAACTTACTTCTGTTAGGTGGCCGCTAAACCAAAAACGAGAAAGAGAAGGAATGAAAGAGAGAAAAAAAAAAAAAAAAAAGAATGAAAAATGAAATGAAAATTTATACATTTTTAACAGATATTGAGAAAAGTTATATTTTATAAGAAAAACATTAATATAACATATTATATTGCAAATTACACATCGCGACTTTCAAAACATAGTAAATAATATTGTCTATTTACATGACAGATATAGTTAAATCTAGCATCGTTAGATGTCACTACATTACGGTGACTTTTCACGATGTGTCGCTTTGCTCCGCTCTACTTTGTGGCCCCTCCTTCTGCAGCTTCAGTCATGAATAAACCTTAAAGAATATTTTACTTCTAAATTAAACATTATGCAGTAGTTTAGGGCAATAAACATTATTAACCTAAGTAAGTATTTTAAGCGAGAAGCGTCGTAAAAAAAATGTGACAATATTCTTATCTCAAGAATGGTGACATGAACTGCAAATTATAGTCACAAATAATTTATACCTTTGCTTGACTTACAAATTCACTTTTTTAATTGTTTCTAATAACAAAATAAAATATATTTGCTAAACTAAACTTCACCACCATATGTTTCTATATAAAATATAATTCAAGACTAACAATAATTTTTATTGCATTATTCAGATATTTCAGAACGGTCTACTCCTACTACGCTGAGGACAGCAGCCAGTTAAGTATAGCCTACGATGCCTCTCGAGTAACTGCGCTTCGTAACACGAGATGAATGATCCCACCTCACTGCGGATTCTCGCACGATATTCCAACAGCCAAGTTATGCCTAAACAGTATCTGCCAAATCACTATAATTGCTCCCTACGAATATAATTGCTCATCACCTCCTATTTTGCTAAAATGGTATCTGAATGCTTCGCATTCAAATCTCCTGAACTTAATGCTAGCACAGAAAAAGTTATGCTCAGTAATTTCACTTGTTATATACTGGGTAAGGCAATGCTTGAATACCTACATCTGCATCGCTTCATATGACAGGGAAAGGAAATTTCATTAGCGGAAGGAGCCAAACGATTTTGTAAGAGAAAGAATGTAACATGATGTGATGAGTTAAAATATTAATGAAACGTAAAGATATTAGAAATTTGAAAGAGCGAGATTGGAAAATTATTATCAAGGAAAAAGTAAACAAGGGAAATTATTAATCATGTGAAAGTGTTCAAAAGAACCCAGTTGATTAAATGAAGAAGGATTACGGATAATGTTTGAAGATTCCATACTAAAATGTAATTAAGTGACCGTCGTACTTAGCTAAAAAAATTCTTTTTCCTTTCGAAATTTAATTCATATTTCCCGACGAGAAATTTCAGCGCTTTTCCAATTTGGCTAATATACACCAAACAGCACGATACATGTCAAACATAACAGCACTTATGAGATCTTTGAGATTCGAAAAGTGAATTTTACTGATAATGAAAAAAATAACTTAAATATTGAACTTATGGAGAAGTCGAGAAATTTCGTAATCCATAGTAAGTTTGAATAATTATTGGGTAAGTGTCAGCTAAACTTCACTGTCGGCTTAGTGTTGACTAAATGTTTTGACCGTTAAGTGTCCCGTAGCTAAATGTCCTGTCGGCTAACTGTCCGTGTCGGCTAAATGTCCTTTCAGCTAAGCGTCCTTGTCGGCTAACTGTCCGTGTCGGCTAAATGACCTATCGGTTAAGTGTCCGTGTCGGCTAAACGTCCTGTCGGCTAAGTGTCCTTGTTGGCTAAGTGTCCGTGTCGGTTAAACGTCCTGTCGGCTAAATGACCTGTCGGTTAAGTGTCCGTGTCGGCTAAATGTCCTGTCGGCTAAGTGTCCGTGTCGGTTAAACGTCCTGTCGGCTAAATGACCTGTCGGTTAAGTGTCCGTGTCGGCTAAATGTCCTATCGGCTAAGTATTCATGTCGGCTAAGTGTCCTTGTCGGCTAAATGTCTTGTCGGCTAACTGGTGTCGGTTAAGTGTCCCGTCGGCTAAGTGTCCGCCACCGACATAACATAACAAACGTACTTACTGCATCGTACCATAAAACATTTCAAGCGTACTTCATCTCCATGTATAATTTTTTTAAATTATAAATAGAACGACATCCAGAAATTAGCTGTTGCCATTTTTCTCAATAGATATTTTGTCTAATAACAATTAAATAATTTACAATCGTGCTTACATTCGACCATCCTGACTTTTCAATTGTCCTCAATTGAACCAAATCTTGTCATACATTAAAACGACAAATAAACAACAACAAAAATATAATAATAGGTATAAAAAATAAAATGAAATATAATTTTAAAAAAATTCTATAAGTCCTACACAAAGTCTCTATAGCGCAATGGTTTGCGCACTATTCGCTTGGGCCTTTCAAGTTCATCATCGTCTTCGTCATTACCGTCATCTTCTGTATTTCTGGAAATGATGGTCTCCGAAGTTCTGTTTTTAGCACGTGAATCAGCTTGGTGGGGCTTTCGACAACCCATTTTTGATCTGTAAAGTGGACAAGATCTAGATGCTTGACCGCGTGGCTGCTGTTCTTCGTCATTTGCTTCAGTATCCTTACTAGTTGCTTCTCTTTCTATTCTACTTTGACTGCATTCAGTGTCATTCCTATGATAGTGGATTCTGCTTTTAAAGCACTTTTGATAAAATCGTCTAGGATTCCAGTGATTGTCTCTTTTACCTCCTGAAACTCTTTCTTCATTTTTTCTTTCATGTTGTTCATCTTCACTTCCATCACGTCCAACGTTTCGTGGAAGTCCTATGGATAGATAACTACAATATTGCCTGAAGTAAGGATGACGTAATAGCCTTCGTACGGGCCTTTGAGGGTGTAGTTGCTGCTTATCATCTACATTCTCTTGGCTCTGACTACAATCACTTTCGTCATTCTGTCTTTCCCTTGGCATGAAGTGGTGTTTAGAGAACAGTTGGCCAGAGTGTCGATTTCTATTTGCAGCATAAGGACTATTTTTCACTGAAGTGCGATTCAGTCCAATCAGATTTGCAGCTTCATTCCCCTTCTCTCGAACAACAACTTCAAATGCACCTAATTCACCATATCCTACACTTCGAACGGCACTTTTTGTATTGTTTTTCTTTACTGCAGTTTGGTGAACAAATTTATCTTCTTTAGTGTCCATTTTATCAGATCAGTGCACCCGATTTCTGAAATACTTAGTCCAAAGCAATCTCTGTATTCATTCGAAAGACGCAATAACTCTTGCTGGTTATCAACGTCGAGATCCGAGCCAATGTTAACTTCGCTTAAACTTATGGGAACTTTTATGTTGTTAATATTTTCCGTTTTTGCTAAGTTCGAGCTCAATTCAGAAATTTCAGTATTTAAACATAGTTCAACTTCTTCTGCTCCCCCAACGCATTGATCGTTTTGGAGCTTAATACTTCTATCGCCAACGTTAATCGCTGGTATACAAGTTTCGCCTCTTTTAATTTCTAATATACAGCGGATACCTTCGGAAGGATTCTCTATTGTAATTAATCCATTATCTACAGAATCTGTTTGAGAACTGACAAGACTGATCGTATTTTTCTCTAATTCATTTTCCTCAAGAGCTTTAAGGTAGACTCGATTTATTTTTTCATCAATTTGGAGGTTACTAAATAGTTCATCTTCCCTATACCCGAAGTGAAATCTTTTTCCTATTCTGACATAAGCGATGTGAGGTAGATCAAGCCATGTCCGTCCGATGATTAGATCAACTATCTGTGCATTATCAGGTACAAGGTATATATTTATGCCTTGGCCTTTTACATTATCAACTTCAATATCGGCTTTAATCATTCCTATAGAGGTCACTGCAGGCACCCTTTGATTTCCAAAACCGTACAATTCATTCATAGCAGGTTCTGGTTTCACTTTAAGTTTCTGAGCAACTGAAGTCCTTAAGAGACAACAAGAACTCCCCGAATCAATTAAAGCCTGTACTTCTTCAGAATTATTCAGTTTTGCTTTCTTCAAATATGAAGTACTCTCTTCTATATTTTCGCCAACTTGCTCAACAGAATAACTTTTATCATTTGAATGATTATTTTCAGGCTTAGTAACACAATTTTTTGCTTTATGACCTGTTTTATTACATTTTCGGCATGTTACTATTGGTTTGGGCAGCGGACAGTCCCTTGAGATGTGTCCAAAATTATTACAGCTGAAGTATTTTGGTTCACCTTTTTCATTGTGTGTGATACCGTAGAGATTTTACTTTTCGTTGATTGCAGCAACTGGACCATCTTTAAAGGAGTTTCGTTTATCGTAAGACCCTTCCTTACGCGGTTGTTTATTGTTGAAAGTTGACTTCAAGGTATCATAATCATCTAGTTTTTCAACTAAATCAATTGGTAAAATCAACTCAGACCAGATGTCAATAAAATGATCTTTTACTTCTGGAGACACTTTACGTTTTATCTGATCCGCTACAATAACGTCGCTAAGTTTCTCAAAAGTATCTACTTTAATTCCGCTTATGAATTCATTAAAAAAATTTCTTAACTCATACGCAAAATTCTTCCATGTGTTTCATACACTCTTATTGTGCGTAAAAAATTTTGGCGAAATTTTTCAGGTGTCATCTTGTACCGTTTTAATAAAATCTTTTTAACTTCTTTATAATCGTTTGCAATCTCATCGGTTTCTCTGGCGATTAACTGAGCAATATCATACGGCAATAAGCCAAACAAATGAGTAACCCATGTATTTTCTGGTATTTCAACTTGTTTAGCCAAACGTTCAAACATGATTAAACATAAACTGATATAAACTGATATCATTCTCGTTAGGTTTAAATTTTTGCATCAAACGATGAAGCTCTAACTTTGGATTCATGTGCGTACCACTAGCATTTTCATTGGTGCCAGAATTTGCAGATCTACATTCTGCTGAAATACGTAGTTTTTGCAGTTCAAATTCCATTTCATACTTTCGTTTTCTTTCCTCATCTTCTTGGTACTTCTTTGGTAGACGGTTGCACGGATTTTTGGCGATTTAAGTTGGCGCAATTGTTGGCGCGATTTTTAGAAACGTCAGCCATCTTGAAAAACGCTGTTTTTACGCATAGTAAAGTATTCGAAACTTTAAAAAAAATAAATATCGTTCAAATTAATGGATTAATTTTTTGTTGAAAATGTCTTTTTTTAATATGGCAGGCAAGTGTTGATAAATACATTTACTCTGAGTGTAAAATACTAAAGTAAGGTTATTATTACTTTCATACAGCAAAGATAAGAATAAAAACACCGCTATAAAAACATTGTGCCAACGTTTAATTAGATTAAACTATTACTGAAATTGAATATCGAATTAAAAACCATCATACCCAAATTTAAAAGAATTATAATATTATTAAATTCAAATACTTTAAAATCCGTTATATAGAATATAATTAACATTAAAACATATGGACAATAATTATCTCAGCAATTTTTGAAAATATAATTTTTTTTAACAAAATTTGAAGTATACAATTATAAAATAAAAGAAAAATATGTACTTACATTTTTTTAGTCATTTAACATGTTGTTTATTGATAAGTACCACAAAAAAAAAATTGGAGTCATAATTTAGATAACATCTTTGAAGGAATTCGAAGATATGAATTAAATAAAACGGCGCGGAAATGCACATATTGTCAGTAACCAATCAAACAGCTGATTACAGCTCGTTAACGTACAAATATTCTATAAGCAATCAGAGAGCTTATTACATCACGCCTAGAATTAAAATTATTTAAAAATTCATACATAATGAAATCATTTTTTTTAAATGCAAAATTAAATTGTATTTTAATATTTAACTGCCGTAAATAATGTTTAAAACATTAGATTAAATTTATACATATTAAAACCAATTACTTTTAAAGTAAGGTGACGTAATTGATTACAACATCCACAACATAAAATTTCATAAAATACGATAAACAATAAAATTTTTTATTTCAAATAAAAATGCAAAATTAAATTGATTTTTAATATTTAGAAGTCATAAATAATATTTAAAACACGGAATTTATGCACAATAAAACACATTATTTTTTAAATAAAATGACAACAAAGTATCGGTTATCATAAAAAACTATTCAGCAATGGGTTTACCATAAGTTGTATTACTCGCCAAAAGAAAATCGCCAAAATCGGTGCAACCGTCTACCAAAGTAGCACCATGATTTCTAAATATTAAAAATCAATTTAATTTTGCATTTTTATTTGAAATAAAAAATTTTATTGTTTATCGTATTTTATGAAATTTTATGTTGTGGATGTTGTAATCAATTACGTCACCTTACTTTAAAAGTAATTGGTTTTAATATGTATAAATTTAATCTAATGTTTTAAACATTATTTACGGCAGTTAAATATTAAAATACAATTTAATTTTGCATTTAAAAAAAATGATTTCATTATGTATGAATTTTTAAATAATTTTAATTCTAGGCGTGATGTAATAAACTCTCTGATTGCTTATAGAATATTTGTACGTTAACGAGCTGTAATCAGCTGTTTGATTGGTTACTGACAATATGTGCATTTCCGCGCCGTTTTATTTAATTCATATCTTCGAATTCCTTCAAAGATGTTATCTAAATTATGACTCCAATTTTTTTTTGTGGTACTTATCAATAAACAACATGTTAAATGACTAAAAAAATATAAGTACATATTTTTCTTTTATTTTATAATTGTATACTTCAAATTTTGTTAAAAAAAATTATATTTTCAAAAATTGCTGAGATAATTATTGTCCATATGTTTTAATGTTAATTATATTCTATATAACGGATTTTAAAGTATTTGAATTTAATAATATTATAATTCTTTTAAATTTGGGTATGATGGTTTTTAATTCGATATTCAATTTCAGTAATAGTTTAATCTAATTAAACGTTGGCACAATGTTTTTATAGCGGTGTTTTTATTCTTATCTTTGCTATATGAAAGTAATAATAACCTTACTTTAGTATTTTACACTCAGAGTAAATGTATTTATTTACACTTGCCTGCCATCTTAAAAAACGACATTTTCAACAAAAAATTAATCCATTAATTTGAACGATATTTATTTTTTTTTAAGTTTCGAATACTTTACTATGCGTAAAAACAGCGTTTTTCAAGATGGCTGACGTTTCTAAAAATCGCGCCAACAATTGCGCCAACTTAAATCGCCAAAAATCCGTGGAACTGTCTACCAAAGTAGTACCGAAGTCATAAATAATATTTAAAACACGGAATTTATATGCACAATAAAACACATTATTTTTTAAATAAAATGACAACAAAGTATCGGTTATCATAAATAACTATTTAGCAATGGGGTTACCATAAGTTGTATTACTCGCCAAAAGAAAATCGCCAAAATCGGTGCAACCGGCTACTAAAGTAGCACCATTTTCTTTTCGCCTACGTTCTTCAATTTCTTCTTGACGTTTTCGTTCTTCAATTTCTTCTTTTCTCCTACGTTCTTCAATTTCTTCTTTACGCTTACGTTCTTCAATTTCTTCATTTTCCTTTTCTTTCATTTATTATAATGTTCAACCATTCTTTGGCGCATTCTTTATCGTACTCTTTGCGAGCCAAAATTATCTTTTTCAAATCGCTCATTTTATGACTCTCATTTTATGTCTCCCGATTCTTCAGCTAATATTCTTAAATCGCATGTCCTTGCCTTACCGAAAATAGACATTTTCGTACTCATTAAAATGCAAATTATATATATATGCTATTATTATTAACTTCCAATTAGACAACTTAATAGAACACAGTTATTGGTATTTTATAAATTTGTTTGACGTTCTAAATATATTTCAAAATTTAAAGAAATTAAAAAAAAATAAACTCTCTTTCCAAAATGATAAAAAAAGTAACAGAATTAAATTCTATAATAAATATGTTACATCAATCAATGCACATACCTTGAAATTCAAATTCGTTTCAATTTATTTACGTATAGCAAATTCTTGTAGCTTTAGGCTTAGGTTTCAGAATAATCCCGCTTCTGATTTATGTTAACTTACTTTTGTAGTTAAATTAATCACTCGTCAAATGGTTTTAAAAGACAAACATTTATTTAAAGATAATTCTTAATAACTTACACGTAACGTATTCATAAACGTACATAACATAACAAACGTACTTACTGCATCGTACCATAAAACATTTCAAGCGTACTTCATCTCCATGTATAATTTTTTTAAATTATAAATAGAACGACATCCAGAAATTAGCTGTTGCCATTTTTCTCAATAGATATTTTGTCTAATAACAATTAAATAATTTACAATCGTGCTTACACTCGTTTTCTGCAGAAATTTGCACAGATGTTTCATAAGTAATTGATTTCTTCATTTCGGTCTTAACACAGCTTGTTATAAGCACCGTGCTACCCGGCATTTTTTAGATAAATATTGTTCACATGCTTTTCCATGAATAACAAAACACCCTTCTTGTTGATATCAAGAAAAGAGAAATCATTTCCAAGCGTATTTTTTAATTTCTCGCAATAACCATAAATTTCTAAATTCGAAAAATCAATTAATTTCAGCGGAATCAAGTATCACTCCTAGATACTTATGTGGCGACTCTGTAGACAGACAGACAGACAGACAGATGTCTTTTGTTGCACCCGCTAAGTTTATGCACCGATGGGCGAAAAATCAAGCATAGGTGCGAAGGAAAGGTATATAGAAAGGGGGGCAATTTCGTATTTCAGAGGAGAGTAAAAAGGAACTTCGTATATTTTATACGAGTTCGAAAGGCCAGGAAGAAAAGATGGGACAAAATAAAGTAAAAAATAAATGGCCCAAAAGTAATGGAAAGGAAAAAAAATTATTTATAAGTAAAAAAAAAGGGCCTATAGAAAGAAAAGGAAAGGAAGTAAGAGAATTTTGTAAAAAAAAAAAAAAAAAAAAAAAAAAAACACGATTGTGTTCATGAGTGTAGTCAAAGTTGTTATCATTTACATTAAATAGAGTCTTCCAGGTGTGTGTAATGAGTGTGTTTTGTAAAGCTGAATAGATGTAAAGATGTGGGAAAATTAATAATAAAATAATAAATATTGGGGGTCGAGTCACATAAAAGTATAAGTCAAGTTTAGAAGCTAACTTTTGCTATAACAGGGAAACTAAAATTTAAAAATTTTTAAATTTAAACTTTTATTTTTTAACATAGAAACCAATATTAGCCTCTACCTTGAGACACAGTAACAGAAGACACATAAGATCAAGATACATATAATATCATGCAAAGTTATATATTAAACTAAGTAACATCACCTATTGCCGTTTCCAACATATTTATATACTCAAAAAACACCATCAGATAAAATCATAAATCCAAAACAAGGCGAGAACATATCAGCAAAAATAAATAAGTAAATAAATTACGGAGTTTTTTTATTAATTAATTATTTTTTTTAAATAAGCATTTTATTTATTTATTAAGTTAATGGTCATAATTTATTATATGTATACTATTTTATCAATTTGAGGCACACTGTATTAATATATGCTTTTAATTTAAATAGATAGGAAATATAGATTAAAGGAGCAAAAACTACAACTCTATACATTCATTGAGGCCCGAGATCGTGTTTTTCCCTCTCGAGAAATTCCTCAAAGGGTAGTGCTAACACTACTGATAAGGGCTGCTGATAAGGATAGCGTCCCTACGAGATGGTAACCAAAAAAAACCACATGATTTAAAGCAATTACTAAGTATTTAATGCCAGAACATAATAAAATGAGAATAATAATAATAATGATCATAATAAATAAATGAATTTAAAGGTAGTGACAGATATTTGATTTAGCTTAGAGAAAAGAAGTTCTACTTATCTGAACGCTCCGTCTTAGTGCTGCAAAAGATTGCAAGGAAGACAAGACCCCCAGGTACAGGAGAACTCCCGGCCTTGAGATCGAGACAATGCAGAGAATATTCGCGAAAATTTTCTTAAATAAATGAAGATTTTCCGGAAAACACCTTTGAAAATTCAGGAGCTCTTCCAAGATCCTGCCTCCATCGTACGTGATCACAGCGCCCTGTGGCGACTCTGTAAACATGTAGGGTTAGCCGAAATCACCTTCGGTTACAGTTAGTGATAACGGCGCGCGGTTGGCGAGTACAACACATGTTTACAGAGTCGCCACACTTATAAGTAGGAACCCAGGGAATTGGTTCTCCGAAGAATCGCAAGTTAGGTAAATTGAGGTGAGTTCTTCTGATAAATAAAGTGGCGGCACATTTTGCGACATTAATTTTGATCTTCCACAGTCCGAACCAGAGCTCTAGGTTTGAAAGATAATTCTGCAGTGCAGAGATTACCGTGGTGAAGTTGGAATGTTGAGATATGATAGCTTCTTCGTCTGCATATAAAACTAGATTTTTTAGGAATATCATTTACAAATATGTTGAACATTTGAGGCGAAAGTAAACTTTCCTGAGGGACGCCGGCATAGATTGGGCGGGAAGATGAGTATTCGTGGCTAACTTTTGCACTCGAAAGCATCTACTTGTCAAGTACGAATTGAAAATTTTAATGAGTTGTGCCGAAAACCCAAGCCGCAAGAACTTGTAAATAAGCCTGTCGTGCCAAGTTCTGTCGAATTCTTTGGCAATCTCAAGCTAGACAATTCCAGTTTTCTCTCGTTTGCGAAAGACTTCGTGAATGAATTCTACTACACGGAGTAACTGGTGTACCGTGGAGTATTGAAGCCGGAAGACAAATTGTTACGGAATTACTAAATTTCGATCACGGCAAATTTCAAAGAGATGATAATAGGCTAATTGGCCTGCAGGTGACCGGGAGACTTAAATTGCCGAATCACATGACAAAGTAAATATAAAAACTCAGACTTCCATAATTACAGTTGAATTATGCCAACGGAAGTAAATATCAGTGACAAATAAAAGACCAATAGAAATTGGTTGTTAACATTTTGATTTAAGTTCTTTACAGTTCTCTTTTTTAATTTCAATAATTAAAATTAAAAACTTACCCATTAGCCTGAACGGATATGCTAATTTAGCAATAGCTTTTAATGCTAATTTAGCAACAAAGCAGAACAAAATTACAATCAGATACCAAACAAATATAAACACATCTTAATCCTGTTTTTCCCCATGTATTTTCCTTTTGTCCTTAGCACCTATTCCCCACACGATATTTACTTCCGTTGGCATAATGAAATTTCGCCCATATCAGGAGCCAAGTTGGCGCAACCAAGGCTGTTCTCCGAAACTTATCCGATATTTTCTATAAACTCGAAAAATGAATTATAATTTATCTTAAACAGACATATAATCAGATAAGCAGTTTATACGTATATGTGCGTGTATGTATTCAAGGTTTCGCTAAAAGAAAGAAAAGGCACTCAGAGTTTTATATATATCCTCTATCTTCTTAAGGCTACGCATAGCGAGCTTACGAACATTTGCACATAATCCTTTTATTTTCACCATGATATATTTCATACGAGGTTTTATTTTAAATAAATTATTGAAATTGTAGGCTTAAAACTGTGCTAAATCTGTAGTTTTGTCCCATGCCATGAGGTGAATCATACTGTGGCTTGCCTCTAGTCTGAATTCGTGTTACGAGCTCAATTATGTGAATTTAAGACTGGCAACACGTTTTCCAAAAATCGCAAGTCAATGAAGTAAAGTAAGCGGTGACTGAAATTTTGTGTTACTTCCAATTAAATTGACATTTGTAAATTGTAAAGCTAAAAGATGAATATAACATCTGCTGGTATGTTTTATCTATTTACATACTGAACTAAAATATGTTATTTTTATTGACTACTTTGAAAAGAGTCGATATGTATATTTTTTCCGCGAAGTATAATTTTGAATCTATCATTTTGAAGTTATGAAGTATCGGAGAGCTCCGAAGAGCTCTCTGATACTTCATAACTTTAAAATTAATCTTCGTTGCTATAATAAGTGTATCATATTGCTAAAATGTAAAGGAATCAACTAGTTGTAGTAATTCTCTGCAGACGAAAACAAATGCTTAAATCGTTTGTTGAGTACTGAATTGTTTCTCGGAAAACCAGTAACGAAATATATTTACGCTATTTTGAAATCGTGTCTGAATATTTGAAAAATATTTTAATTCTTTTTTTTTTTTTTTTTAATTTAATAAAGTAGGACAAGGAATAAGAATTCTGTGATTAAATTTTTCAAGTTTTTTTTTTTTTTTTTTTTTTGTATTTTCTGACTTATAAAGTAAATAAAATTGTTCTACCTTATCAGACAAGGCCTTTTCATTTATTATGTTGTAAAGTTTCAACTAAAAGGAGACTTTAGAAAGTTGAATCGTTTACTGACATTTAATATTCATAGGTGAGGTCAGGTTATTGTACTATGGCAAAGCGCATGAGGACTATCAACCAAAGGAGAGAGATGCTTTCTCAGAGGAGTTTCCTAGGCAGTGATGACAAACCTATTTTGGGTGACATGCATTTTCAGAGCTGTCGACAGAGCAAAAAGTTGCATAATACAGAAATATTTTATATCTTTCAGTGCTGTCATCATTGTGAACATATGCTGCTCCAACCTTGGGTGCATTCTTGTCAGATGGATAAACAGATAACAAACGGATGATTCTATATGTGATATGCACCAGATTTAAGCTAGGGTTCTTCTGGATTTTGTTATGTGTACCTCAAAATGTTGTCATCACTGTTCTAAGGGAAACTTACTTGTATTCATGTTACCTATGAGAAAATCAAGCAGCCAGGAGTTATAATCATGCAGCCAGCTGATTTCCTTCTGATCAAACAGGGGTCAAACTCAAAGTATTCAGTGACCTTAACTACTTAGCCACTGATGCAGCCAGTGTTAATCCCTTGACATACAAATGAAATATGAGTCTGAATAATACCATTTAATTTGGCTCAACTTTGGGCACTGATGTGCAAGCTTAGGAACAGAATGTTTTATTTTCAGATTTATATTGCTATATAACAATCATAATATACTGTGCAGCGTTTACCAAAGACAGTTCTTGAAGTCTTGGAGATGTCAAAGTTTCTAGTGGCACATGAAATCGGTGACATCTCCTGGCCATCATTGTATGTCAAGGGGTTAATAGAACAATAAAAATGGTATTAATAATTTTAAAAAAAATTGTATAAATGGCGTTTTAAATTTTTCAGAAAAACAAATATATTCTGAAATCTTAAGATTTTGATTGGTACTTTTCCGTTTTGCCGGCGCAAACGATAAAGTCGGCAATAATGGTTTAACTGATGCCAGACGAAATATCTTCGCTGGTAACCTTTTACGCCTCAGTTTCAAAACAAGTTGAAGCCATTTCTTATCAGATTGTTTCTTTCAATACTGGCATATAGAATTTTTACCCGATATTTAAATTTTATCCCCTAAGACAATTCACGGTAATAAGTCAATTAGAACGCAATTACACTGCTCATCCGAAGGCGAAATCAAGTGTTAAATTCATCAATTCTAATAAGAATGCACTTGCGAAGTAAAGCACTGCGGTTTTACATAATTTCTGAGTAAGCTATTCGTACGAATTGAAATAATTCTTGCATTTAAACTTGTATTCCAAATTAAGATTTAACTTGAAATTAATGTAGATAATTACTGAGCGAATTAGATTTTAGTAGCGTAGTTTACGTGAGATGAGATCACTTGGGGTCACGTGATACGAACCGGCGAATCATGATTTTGAACCATGAAATCATAGTAAATTCTTAAATTAATGTCTTTTTACAAATTTATTGTCTTTATTTATTGGCTTTTTACAAAATTTTAAACCATATTAAAATGTTTATGCCTTCAAAATAAAAAAAAAAAATTCTTAGAATTAACATTTTTTATGTGTATACTGTATGTTGTCGCCAACAAAGTCTGCTTGGCGAGATTTGCGCCGGCGAAACGGAAAACTACCTTTTGATTTAATATGAGCCATTGTGATGACGGTTAATGTTTGGATTATGGTAACTTTTCGATTTTTTGGTGAAAATTTGGCAACCAACTCTGCTACAACAACCCTCTATTTTTTTTTCGCCGCCATTTTGTCTTCACGAAGTAAAGACATGTTTCTTTTCTTTTTATTTACTGAACACTTTTTCCAACAATCTGCTATCCGAATTACACTTATGCTAGAAATTTTATGGAACAAAACTGCTTAATCATGACAAATATTAACTGCCAAATTCGGAAAAAGTGCAGAATCGCAAACTCCTTGCCGCATTTTTCAGAATCGCATGTACACATAAACCATGTACACGTCGACTTATTTTTACTTAAAAAAAAATCCCAGAATTGCACAAAAATGGCATTGCACACACTCTTAACTTTATCCATCTACACTTCTATTTTCTCATAAATTAGAAAAATTTGCAGGAAAATTTTGTGAATCTTTAAACTCGTTAAAAAGCACATATATGAAATTACCTGATCGCGAAAAAGTATATACCCTTTCCAAGGATGAACATTTCCACGTATAAAATATCCAAAAACTTTTACCTCTAAATTATCTATTATAAACGTCACCAACAAATTCATAACGCAAACATTAAAAATGGTTGTAAATACTTAAATTGGTACAACTCTAATATACGCCCTAATTTCACCAAATGTGGCGATATGTGTTCTGCACTGGTTTTTGGCGCGATTGCGTGTTCTATGGCAACCATGTTGACGTTGAAAAATCTTTCGCTGGAGCTCGTTGGTTCGCCTCTGTGTCTGAGAAGATGGGAGGGAAAGATAAAATGGTAGTTGTTGAATTGAAGTTCGGCAAAAGGAAATATGATAGTGGCTATTCTGTTGAGGGGTAGTGGGTATTTGAAACTGTGGAAAGAGGGTCTGGGAGATTATTTTTAATGGCAGTGCATGATAGAAGTAGGGATTTGTGAACCATAGTATAAATTTTCTGTATAGTGTGTCTGGCTGTCATGTAAATACGATAGTGATTACGTGGCGGCATGTTAAAGGCGGTATGAAATTTATATTTCTGCTATTCGAAAACGCATTAATTCATGGTAAGTGCATTTTATTTTATCCTTGTTCTTATTTTGTAGAATGTTATGTTCATTAGTTCTTTAGTATGGATTTCTGTCATTATTGTTGTTTTTTTTAATTTTTTGAAATTTATTTTAGTTTATTTTGTTGTTTGGTGTCTAGACTGTACAATTCGTAGGTGTTTTTTAAAGTTGAAACAGAACGTTGTGTACATGGTATTATTTGAAATTTATTGTTGTTATGTTATTTTATTAAAGCGAGGAGTGCGTAGATCGTAGATTCCTTCCTTGCCTAAATTGTGCAATTCGTAGAATTTTTTTTAAGTTTAAACAGGATGCTGTGTACATGGTATTCTTTGAAATTTATTGTTGTTATGTTAATTTATTAAAGCGAGGTCTGTGTAGTTTGTAGATTCGTTCGTTGCCTACATTGTGCAATTCGTAGATGTTTTTTTAAGTTGAAACATGTCGCTGTGTACATGGATTCTTGTCAAATATTTTTGGTTAGAAACTTTACGTTTTTGCTATCTAAATTTTTTTGTTTTTGTTTCGGATTTTTAGCTAAATTGTGTGTTCAAAACGTAGTTTTTGCATGTGCGAAAACCGCGTTTTTGGAGACATTTTAGGCTTAAATGTTCAAAATGTAGACAAAAAATTTAGATAGTAATATGGCAGCGTGAAGATATTTGGCGAGAAATTTGGCGACTTGAGGGCGCATATCAGAGTAGTTCCCTTAAATTATTGCCATGCACGTTTACTTCCACTGAAACGTATACCAAATTTCTACAAACATATAATTCACAAAATAACTATCATTTAATTAAAATATAATTAAATTAAAAAACACTACTTAAAATATAAATAAGCACATACATTAAATTAATAAAAATTAGCTTACAATCCTAATTACTTTAAACTAAATCATTGCTAATAACAATTTTTCAATAATACCATATTACTTTATTTACTCCTTACATTTAGAACAATGCATAAAAATAATATCCTCAAATAATTAAAAATACTAACTTACCTAATCTTCTTCAGAATCTTGATTATGTGGCGGATAAACTTTTCTTATAGATTAAATAATCCAGTAGTCAACTGGCATTCTATTCACCCACTAATAAGAAATTAATAAAATTTCCCCCATACTCAAGTGACTTTCAGCAAACCACGTACCCTTCCTTACACTCCATTTCACAAAATGTCCATTTTCACCAGATTTCTTGCACCGCCATTCAAACTTATCTGTAATATCCTTCCTTTCACACAATCTCATTTCATTCCCACATGTTGGACATTCATATTTATCCACAATTAATCCTACACTCATACACCATTCAACCAATTCTTTTGAATTATCAGATAAACGCATTAAAATTTTAAAATTCACTTTAGATAGCGCCATGCAATCCAAAAATTAATCAACACTTTCACACAACACACAATGAAGCTTAATACAAAATAATATAGTACTACAGATATTTTTCCAAATTTTACCCCCTTTTCCGATTAAAGAACTGTAATTCGTCCATTAATGTCACATGACATATCTCATGATCTCTCATTTCCCTCACACAAAATAATGCGTAATCAGAACTGAGTACTTCTCACATTATTACCAAAGTCCTAGGTAGTAACCTTTATCGCCTCCAAAATGTCGCCAAACTACCTGTTACCATATTCCAAAGATTAGCCATCATGACTTATTGTTTTTGCGATAGATCTAGTAATTTTGATAGATTTATAGTGTTCTAGTATGATTGTGAATAATTTTTTTTTCCATTTTGAGTAGTATCTTAAATAAAAACAATATGAGAATTAAACATTCAAGTTTATTATTTTCTTTTTTCCCTTATCCCCCTTATTCAATGATGTTTTGTCCCTCTCATTCCTGTACTCCTGTAACTTGACTGGCATTAGTCAATAAATAATAACTTTACTTGACATTTTTTAAAATTTGAAGATGGCATTTGATTTTGAAAAACACAAAACTAAGAAAATTTATAGACACTTTCTCATTAGTACTTCAGAAAGATTAGGGGTTCTCTACCAGGATATAATCTCTTATTTTCTATTTGGAGATATTTGTTAAGCCTGTTATTTATCTGTTGAGAATTTAATTTGTTTATGAATATTAAAAAAAGTACTTCTATTCAAATTTTGGTATTTATCAGCATTTTCTATGTTTTTATTTTATAAAACGTTAAAAAACAATCCAAATTTAAATAAATGTATTTTTTTATTTTGAGTTTTGGAAAGGAGGGGACAGGATCCTCTAGCAGTGGTGAAAGGGTCACATGGAGCTTGAGAATCATTGTACTATATTATTTATTTTGTAGCCATTGTTTTCATTTCATTAGCTGAGTGTTACTTATATCTCTTTGCTGTTTTTATTTTCAAGTAAATATTACAGTAGGTGCTGTTCAATGTGATGTATTCGGATACGCAAACGAGTTTGTGACTTTTCGGTGGAAGGTATAGATAATCAGAAAGTACCATGGTTTTTGGCATGTTTATATTAAATCAGTTAAAACTCTGTAATAGTATTGACATATATTTTCGTTAATGTATAGTGTTAACAAAATAGGCATGGAGAAATGTAATCGCATTAAATAGGGCATGCTGTGTGAAAAATAATAAATGCTTCTAAACATATTTAACTGTACAGCCTTTAAATCTCAGTATGTGTTACATGCATAAAATTTAATTGTAAGAACTTTGATATTTAAATGTATACATTTAAAAAGATCTGAAATTATTAAAAGGATTTTAAATTTATAAATCCAATCATTTGAAATGTTCTAATTAAATCATTATAATTCAGAATGAGTAAAAAATCGGACTATATTTTTGAAATTAATGGTGTATATTATTGTATACTGTAGAGGGAAGTGGTAAATAGTAAACAGTTTTGGTACCATGTCAATTTACCATCAGCATTTTTAAATATTAATTTGAAAATTATCAGTAGCTTCTTCCAATACAAGTTTAAAATATTTTATACAAAATTTTGTAGAAATTGGGAGGCAGAGATTGCACTGAGTGGCAGAAAACCTAAAGTTCGAAACTTGTGTGTGTGTTTCAAATAAGAGTAATGTGCTCAAGTTTATGTCATTAGCGAAGTGGTACTGAATTTTTAATAGCTGATTGCAGATTCATAGCAGAAGGATTGTGAGATGGATGAGATGCAATTTTAACTTAGTATTTTTGTTGTTGACTATGGAAAGCAGAGAAAGTGACTGCATACATCAAAAACATACAGAAAACATCTAGCTTTCCTGGTCTCGCAGTAGAACGATTACATAAATATTCTGGAAGCATCTGCTTATAGCTCACAGGCAAGAGCTGTAAATTGAGCCTGGTGATGGTGTTATATATTGTTCTTCAAATTGAAAAATTGATTTTACTGTAATAATATTTGGCTTTCTTAGGCCGTAATGCTAACACGTGATCTGATTAAACTTGCAGCTGTATTTCTAACTTAACATTATTTAATGTGTGTATTGTATTTATGCATTCTTTCATACTGCCAGTGTTACTATCAAAATGCAAAATTATATAATTTTTGTATGGTATTATATAAGGTATATTTATTTTTTATATAGAATAGTAGTAGGTAGAAACATTGCAGCGAACTTGCTAAAAAGTTACCAGGAGCTGTAGCTCCACGAAATATTGTAACACAGTACTACATAAATAATAATTTTTTATATATATAATTATTTTTTATATAGATATATATATATCATGTATAGTTTCGATCAGTTTGCAAGAATATATCTTTAGGCGCATATTTTTTCAGCCTGTAAGTAATAGAACTTGACCTTAAAGATGTTATTAAAACATTTATGGTTATTATTAAACATAATGGTAAAACATCTCAAAAGGTTTATTTATTTTTTTTAATAATGTGCTTATGTTTGACATTATTAAAAAAAAAAAATAAACCTTTTGAGATGTTTTCCAAGATTATAAATTGATGCTTAAGCCTTAAGTTCACGGGCTCTCCAGTACTTTATAACAATGCCCTCATACTATGAAAGTGCAATGCAATTATTTAAATGTTCAAAAATCATAGGCTGATTGGAGTCACACAAAATACATTTTGGGGAATCCACCACTCCAATTCTGTAGAAGTGGTCTCACAAACAGTCATGTCTGGTCAGATGTCTAAATAGAGCTACTGCTTTCTTGGAAAATTGGGAATGAAAGTTGTCTCCTTCTTCTTGTCTCTTATCGATAGCACGTTGAATCATATCCTGATTAAGAATTTTGTTAAGAGTCAGGTTAACAAACAATTTAGTTGTATAAAAAGAAAGTAGGGTAAAAATATATTTATGGTACCCATTGGTGATTTTTGGCTATCCATACACATCGATGTATTTTCACTTGAAAAAAATCTGAGAATTTCACAAACTTGTCATTGTGCACTGAAACAATCGACAGTTTTATTACCAGCTTTTAATTTAAAGATAGTATATTCTTTTTCCGTTAAAATATTGACCGGAGGACATCCAGCCAAAATCTGAAGGAGCTACTGTGGAAACAGTTCTAAAACACTTAGTAATGCCCAATAATGCGATTCTTTGAATTTGCAAAATTTTGTTATGCATTCAGACCGTTTCAGTCCACCATGCATCACATGCATACAAGATCTTTCTCTCACTAACTCTTTTATATAAACTGGTAAGAATTTTACCTTGGAGATTTATTTAAGTCTATTAAAAATATGGATGCACTTTTCATTGATCGTAATGTCCAAATATTTGATTGTTTTAGAAACTAATTAGTTGTCCATATAGTTTGCACCTAGGATGTATAGATCTAGTATTGGTAATACTTAAAAAAAAGCTCTTCTTTGGATCAAATTTGAGTTAAGGGGTGTTGGAACCCCCAAATCTTCAAAAAATGGTTATTTCGTATCTTTGCATTTTAAAATTCTCTGCACTTTTATCTTTCTAAAAATACCATTCTTTAATCTCTATGAAAATTAGAACTGTAAAAAATATAGTTTTAATTTGTCATCGAATGCTTGGATAAATGAGGATTTTTACATGAAAATGCGTTTTTCTCCAAACGTGATTTTTATATACTCGATGTACCTTTTTCAGGAACTACTGCTGACAGGTATCTAAAATTTTTATGGCTTATTTATTAGTTTCCTAATATTTACTGAAATAAGCTTTTTGTGATAAACTAAGAAAAAATTAAAATTTTTTTTTTTTTTTTTTTGTGTGAGAAAAATGCTAAATTTTACTATGCCTAAAAAAATATTCTGTAAATTACTCTAAAACTCAAAATGTTTCAAAAGTTCACTTCAGTATAATCAGATAGGTCAACTTTAATTAGACAAAAAATTTCAAGTGTGTATCTACAGCAGATTTTGAGAAAAGGTACATCGAAAATGGCCAATTTAACTTTGTCGGGATAGCGGTTGCTGATACCCCTTAACATGGAAAGACCACTTCTCCAATTCTTGAGTGGCTTAACTGAAAGCTTTTTGAATACAGTAGAAGTCCAGAAATCCGCAACGCTTGAGACCCGAGGTTGTGCAGATTTTAGGATTTTGCGGATTTCGAGACAGAAAAGATAATATTCCGACTAAAAGTGCAAAATAAATGAGGTGTATTACATACATTTAATTATTATTACATACATTAATACAATAATTAATTATATGCATTTAATTATTATTACATATATAAACTGATTATATTATATTGTTCATTTCCATTAGGCTCCTCTATTCTTAAATCAGCATGAATCTGCTTCCCCTTTTCTCTCAGGAGTAGTCCTGAAATAGGTACCCCATCACTCCGCTGCTGCCGGAACCACTCGTACAAGACAGCATCGAGGTTTGCCGATTTTGCCTCATATAAAGATTTCTGCTTTCAGATTCCGGGGTTAGAATCACTGTTGCTGTAAAATTTCAACAGCTTTTCTTTATTGTTCCGTATATCATACACAGTCCGTGTGACAATTCCATATGATTCTGATATAAACCGAACAGTGGCACCTACTTTCATCTTTAGCAGAATTTCCACTTTTTTCATTACCGTCAATGCAACGTGTTTACGTTTTTCGACGTTGCAAGCAGTAAAATCACGAGCGCGTTTCTTATCTGTCATTGTATTAAAAAGGACTGAAATTTAAAATATTTTTCATTTATTCACAAATTATCCGAATAAAAAAAATGACATCACTAAACAATCTCGTGAAATAACAAAGCTCGGAAAGTACAACGTGAAGCGTGAACTTGAAAGAAGAGTTGAGTTAATCGTCTGCTTTTTTACCTAGATGCAGATTGGAGGGGGAAAAAACTCTTATCATGATGTCAATAATTTTGTATTTCCATTACGACTCATTATTATTCAGTAATTATGACATCATTAACCAGTAAGTATTTTTTCTTCAATATTTCGTACTCCATGTTGCGGTTTCCGGAACCCATAAACTAAATGTTTATATTTTGAGAGGCAGTGCGGATTTCAAGTCGGCGGATTTCGGTATTTGACTGTAGTATGACGACCACTTCCCTTGGCCAGTAAAACAAAATTGTCAGCATAAGCTAGTATACTAACATTTTGTGGTAAGGTTATGTTTAAAGCTATATTAGCAATAATATTCCACAAAAGTGGACCAGATATTAAGCCTTGGGGACAACCCCTTTGGAAATTTCTGTGAAGCCACTTATTACCATGACATAAGGAAACTTTTCTTTCATTCAGAAAATCACTTATTATTAAAAGAAGATATTTCTTGGACATTTCATAATTTAATTGCTTTAATAAAATTGGCCACCAAACATTTTTGAGAGCGCTCTTTGCATCTAAGGATAAAATTGCAGTATGTTTACCATTCCTTCTATTTCGAAGGATGTCAGAAATTAAATTATCTATAGCCTGGGTAGTTCTTTTGCCCAGCATAAAACCAAATTGATTTTTATTTAAAAGATTATATGATAATAAATAATATTGTAACCATTGTGCCATGAGTTTATTCAGCACCTTGCCCCAGGAAGGCAGTAAAGCGACCGAAAAGAGGAAGGATCTTTATTCTTTCTTTCTTTGTTGAACAAAACCAAATAAGACTCTTTCCAACATTCAGGAAAAATTCACCTCCGAAGACATTCATTCGAAATAGCTACAAAGAACTTTTTATTACATTCAAATATTTCTAAAATAATATCCAATGTCAGGCCATCTTTACCAGAAGCTATATCTTTGTTTAACTTTTTAAGAGTAAGTTCCACTTTATCCAAAGTAAAATCATAGTCATTTACGGTCTCTGGAGGCATCTGACAATCTGATAAAACTTGATAATGACATGATAGATCACCGTAAGTAGTATCACAAGGAAAATGATATTGTAGGAGGTAATTTACTGTTTCGTCTATATTCTTGGTATAAGATCCATCTTGGTATTTCAAAGAGGCAATTTGCAAAGCTGGTTTATATTTATTAACAGCAATATAGTAAGGAATGCCAAAAGGTTGATGAATATTCAAAGTGTCACATTGTTGTTCCCAAGCACAATTTTTACTAATGTTGATTTCTCGTTTATATTCAGCTAATTTCTTATATTGAATCTTTAATAATGCTGTCATTTAGAGGTTTTCCCCTTAACTAGGAATGAAGTAACAGTAATGTGATGGCTAGAGCCAGGATCATAAATTATTTCTCTGTTCGCCTCATCTGCTATTGGCGCATATAACCTTTCTGGTTATGCGCCAATAACCCAAACCACCACGCCTCATCTGCTAAGTCACTTGAAGCCAAAAGTTAAATCAGGGCTAGAACCACTTCCATTATTATGTATGTATAATACAATATTTAATCATACAACTTAATTGATACTTAGTATAAAGCCTTTTGCATTTTAACTGTATACGCACTAGCATTATGTTCTGATAATCCTGTTTCATTATATACTGTATCATGCATATGTAGGATATTGTATGGCTTATTTATATAGCATGATATCGTAAGTACTGTAATGTATAAACTAGTCCCACTAGTCTCTGGATAAGGGTGGACGTGGTGCTATTACCAATAACCCAAAACGGTAAAGGGATGGTGCCCACGTCCTCCGTCACTAAACTAAACTAAAACTAGTAGAGGTAAGTAGGACTGTTAGAATTTCTGTAGATCAGTTCGAGAATAATGAAATCCAAGGGGTCCTCCATAGCTTTTTCTGCACTGTTTGTGTGTCTATAATTCCAGTGTAGACTATGTGCATCCACGTAAAATTGTTTTATTAGAAAATTGAATGTTATCAAAATTTAACTGAGAACTGCTTGGGCTATAACAGCTAAAAATTTTAAAATGGTTCTGATAAATCCAAACATTGACTTGGACCAACTCAGCTCTACTATTGGACGAAAGGTCACTAATGATTTCAAACGTAGAAATTAAATTGTTCTTAATGTCAACTAAAAATACCACTGGCATTATGCCTAGTTTTAGGTAATAGTTTTAAGTAAAAACCAGGGAATTTGCATTTAGTTAAATTGCTATATTCAAAGTTTGCTTCGACTGTCATAAAAAAAAAAAAAAAATCAGTGTCATGTGACCCTAAGATAGTGTGGAGTTGTGTTCATTTTCCTGAGAAATTCCTCTGTCATTCCATTGGAGAATTCTCAATCATTGAATGTCCTGGAAAGGACAACTTGAATTATTTTTTGAAGTCTTCATCAAAAATAAGACGAGAGATTTCCAAACCTGTAGGAGATACAGTGGAACCTCGAGATACGAGCACCTCTGTATAGGAGAAATTCAAGATACGAGGAAAATTATAGCAAAAAGTTTGAGCACTGATTCGAGCCAGGCTGTTGGAATGTGTGGCGCCATTCCCCGATCCAGCTTGACTCGGGGGAATCCTCTCATCAGATCACTCGGTGTTCTTTGATCTACGTGTTTGTGTGCTTGTGAGTCAATACATTTAACATGAAAATAATTATTTCACGATGCCTCCCATGAATAATATTGCCTCAGATTGTTCTGCAAAGAAAAATAAGAAAGCCATGGCCATTGAAATTAAGAAAGAAATCATAGATAAACAAGCGTGATGCAAGAGTGACGGATTGGTGAAGACTTACGACCTTTTAACATCGACGATTTGCACTACTCTAAAGAAGCAGGTTAAGAAACTTGATGTAACCAAAGGAGTTGCCGTTGCCTCCAAGCACCATCCAAAACTCCTAGAAGATGTTGAGAAGCTGTTGTTGGCATTGATTAACAAGAATCAGTTAAAAGGTTGGTGTTGGAAGCTATCATAAAGGTAAACTATGTGGTTTTACTATTTACCAGTATTACTTATTAGAAAAATTGAATTTTTTGTTGATATTTTTGGGAAGATGGAACGAATTAACTGGATTTTCATTAATTTCAATGGGGAAGTTTGTTTCTAGATCGAGAAATTCGCTATACGAGCTCAATGCTGGAATGAAATAAACTCGTATCTTGAGTTTCCACTGTATAGCATTATCTAGGGTGCACCACGAGAAGCCTGCTATATTACACTCCCTCAAAAGGTTGATAAAAGTTTAGTGTTAGTTTACACTAAAATTTAAAAAACTTGATTCCTAATTTTATGAATCCTTTTGTATATCTTGTAATGAATTTTATGTATAAATCCTATTTTCTTTAAATGTGTAGATTTTTATAATTAAAATACATTATTTTCCATTCATATAATAATTTAATTATTCTAGTTTTACTATGAAATATTATCTTATGTCATTTCTGCATATAAAAATAGTATATAAAATTATTAAACATGAATGCAGTAAATTTTGTGTTACCTGTTTTGGTGTGAAGAAAGAAACAATCTTAATGAGTTAAACATATTTCATTAAAAATTTTAAATATTTGTTTTGCAAAATTATTATATTTCAAATTTTCCATCTTTTATAATGCTTGGCAGTTTTTAAACTGTGAGTTTTTATTTATTTACGTATTTTTTTGCAGGTGGAATACTAGCACTTCTGGATGAAAATCAAGCTGAAGTGCATGATTTTGCTTTGAAAAAATTAAATAATATAGTGGATGTGTTTTGGCCTGAAATATCAGAAGCTATTCAAAAAATGTTAGTATTTCATTACAAAATTTTTATTTAATATTTGAATCAACGTGTGAGAACTCGTTGTGTGAGTGATTTTGCTTTTCAGCATTGATTATTTGACTATATAAGTAAATTATAAAATCAAGATGCTCCAGATTATGGGAAGAATCATCAGTATTATGAAATCTTGGCTTGCAAAAGTTTAATTAATATAGTTAAAAAAGAAGTTTGTGTCAGAAGAATTTATTCAAAGGTAATTATTTTTAAACTCGGTAAGTGGTTCAGTGGTATCTCCTCTCAATAGGTCCTTCCTCTGAAAACCCATCAAGCACTTGGCTGAATGTTTTGTTTGTGTGATGGTTGCTTTGCTGTAGGTCCTAGAAAATTGCCTAGTCTACAAAGTTTGAGATTCTTGAATTCACATTTTCTCACTAGCCACCATGGAAAAATTCAGTGCATACTGCTATAATTTGTGTGGAACATAGATATATAAAATTATTCCAAATCTCAAGGTATAAACTCTCTTGTCTTTAGTTTTTTTATTATCATCAGTAATCTTTACCAGATCCTTATCTTTCACTTCCCAAGGTTGATTGATCTTCAAGCTGCCTTTATGTAAGACCCTAAGCCAATATCAGCATGTATATTCTGATACAGCATCATTGTTAGATATACCATACATCTTTTGATGTGTTTCTGTTGCTTTGTGCCCTTCAGGGGATCATCTTCTTGATGAGACGGGTGTCACGATCCTGGAGCCCCAGTGATCTATCCTCTTTTCCGTCTCCTCTCCTCTTGGCTGGAACTTTTTCCCTTCCCTTCTCCCTCGTGGTTTCTCTCTACGGAGTTTGGGGCTCGTCACGAGAGGCTGGAACAGACCTTGTTTCTAGTTTTCAAGTGGGGAGAAAACTGCCCACGTGTTTGCCGTGCGTGGAGACCCGTGTCGCTGGAAAGGAGGGTCCTGGTAGTTGAGGGGCGAGGTACTGTCCCCAACACACTGCTTTGGCCTCTGCTTCAGCTAAACGGGAGGCACCTTAGTCGTCCTCACGGGTGTCAATCGGCTGGTCACTAGTCCTTGTGTCAGTGGCTTGGGGTCAAGCTCTCGGGAGTACCTGCTTTCGGGAAAGCCGACTGTGGGGCTTCAGTTTGCGTATAGGTCCGGCTAGCCCTAACACAGGAATCTGTGTTCCCTTGTTGGGCTCCGTGGTGGGCGGGGCTGTCGGACCCGAATTTTTTCTCTTTTAAACATGGCTTCAATTTTCATACTAAAAAAACCTGACCCAAACGAAATTAAACAAGATATAGAAATAATTGAGAAACCTATTAGTAAGAAAACCCGTACTGATGTAAATGCAAAGGAAACTACTGAAAATCCGCGCTTCCTAGTTGTCTCTTGTCCTTCTGGTGAACTGCAAAAGATGTCTCCTTTTCTAGTAAGCAAATACATTAACTCATGCATAGGTCAGCCAAAGAATATTAAGCGTCTCCGTTCTGGAGACCTGCTTATAGATACTGTTTCGCCAACACAATCTGCTTCCCTTTTGTCACAAACCAAACTTGGAAATGTAGCTATAACTGTGTCAGCGCATAAAACTCTGAATTTTTGTAGAGGTGTTATCTCGGAAATCGACCTTCTCTCTGTTTCAGAAGAAGAGTTCGTTTCCGAGTTAGCTGACCAAAATGTCTGTGGCGCTAGGCGGATCAAGATGCGTAAGGAAGGTCAGTTGATTGACACCAAACACGTGATCCTGACCTTCAAATCGCCTGATCTGCCTAAGAATATTAAGGCTGGATACCTCAATTGTCCTGTACGTCCATACATTCCAAACCCTATGCGATGTTTCCAGTGCCAGCGTTTTGGCCATTCCAAGATGTCCTGTCGTGGGACCCTGACGTGCGCTCGATGCTCGTCGGTTGGCCACGATAGCGAAAATTGCACCGCTGCAGCACTGTGTATAAATTGCAAGGGCAACCATCCAGCATTTTCTCGTTCCTGTCCGAAATGGAAATTAGAAAAGGATGTGCAGACCATAAAAGTTACCAGGAACATTTCGTATTCCGAAGCCAGAAGACAAGTTCAAAGCACACAGCCTATATCGAACAAATCATATGCCAATGCCGTGAAATCAACCCGCACAATAGCCACCCAAACTTCCATAAGTACACAGACTCCACCAAATAAAAACCAGCAGCCTGCAAGCAAGAACAAAGAAAATCCAACACATACCATACAAAATAAAGAAATAGCAATCCCGAGCAAACCCAAAACTGTGCCTCCAATAATAGAAACCAAAAATAGAAGTCCCAGCAATAGTTCTGCAAATAAAATTATTTCTGAATCTGCAGATTCAGACAGTATGGAAGTGGAAGACGGTCTAGAAGTTCCCGATCATCTGCTTCCGCGCAAAACTAAAAAGGAACACAGGAACAACAAACATCAATCATAATGGCCACCCTCGTCTCATGGAACTGTCGCGGTTTCCACCGAAATTTGCTCGACATCAAAGCCATAATCAATGCTTATCATCCTGTATGCTTCGCAATACAGGAAACAAATCTAAAACCAGAACAACAGGCAAAACTTCGGAGGTTTTCTTTCGTCAGGAAAGATAACATTGCAGGTGAACGTGCCAGTGGAGGTGTAGGTCTCCTCACCTCACTGGATTATCCCTCAAATGTGCTTTCTTTGACGACATCCCTCCAAGTTGTCGCTAATCAAACAAATTTTGATATTGTTGTTACAGTCGTTTCTCTGTATTTGCCTCCAAATGAGCATATTGATCAGCAAGATTTAAATGGTCTTTTAGAGCAGCTGCCTGAGCCTTTCATCATAATAGGAGATTTTAACGGCCATAGTCCGCTCTGGGGTAGTAAAGATACAAATTGCCGAGGGAGACAAATTGAGCAGATGATCGAAGATCATAGCCTTTGTCTCCTGAATAATGGGCAGGATACTTACTTCCATGAGCCTACAAAGACATTCCATGCTCTCGACCTTGCCATCTGTTCACCATCTCTGTTGCCATTTTGCACTTTTAGTGTCGGAAATGACCTGTACAACAGCGATCATTATCCTATTTTTGTGTCTCTTGCACGAAGAGAAGCAAATCCCATGACGAGACTCCCTCGTTTTATCCTGGACAGGGCAGACTGGGAACTCTTCTCTTCCATTGCAGAGCTCACACATCAAATGGTAGAAGGTGTGCATATCGATGACGCTGTTGAAGCTGTTACTAATACTATTATTCAGGCAGCTATGCTCTCCATTCCTAGAACATCAGGAAAACTACTAAAATATTCGAAACCGTGGTGGAATCGCGACTGTCATGAAGCACTGAAAAAACAGAAAAAAGCATGGGGTATTTTTCGTAGATATCCTACTCTGCGAAACCTCATAGCTTTTAAAAGAGCCAGAGCAAATGCACGGAAAGTAAGAAGGCAGAGCCAGAGGGATTCCTGGATTTCATATGTGTCCTCAATAACATCCTCTACGCCTAGTAAGCGGGTTTGGGAAAGAGTTCGAAAAGCATGCGGAATGTATAAAGACCACTCACTTTCCTTTCTGGAAAAAGATGGCCGAGTGATTAGCTCCATAGAAGAAATTGCAAATACATTTGGTGAGACATTTGCTGCCGTTTCTTCCAGCCGAAATTACTCACCTGCATTTCTTTCTATCAAGCAACGCTCTGAAAAAAATCCCATCGCTTTCAACTCTTCCAACTTTGAGCCGTACAATAGAGACTTTACTATGGTTGAACTAAAGAGAGCTCTGTTGCAGACACATAGGTCTTGTCCGGGTCTGGATGGCGTGTATTATGAAATGCTAAAGCATGTGTCCTATAAGTCACTGAGTGCCCTTCTCACACTTTACAATAGAGTGTGGAAGGAGCGTACATTTCCCAGTGCATGGAGGAGAGCTATTGTCATTCCTATTGCGAAGCCAGGGAAAGACCCGAGGAATCCCTCGAACTATCGGCCAATTGCCCTTACCAGTTGTGTTTGCAAACTGTTTGAAAAGATGGTAAACAGCCGCCTAGTCTACTTCTTGGAAAAGAATAATATTATATCGCCTTATCAGAGCGGTTTTCGAAAGGGGAGAACGACCGTAGACAATATGCTTCTATTAGAGACATCTATTCGAAAAGCCTTTGTCAGAAGAAGTCACCTTGTCTCAATATTCTTCGACATTGAGAAAGCTTATGATAAGGCATGGAGATACGGTATACTCCGGGATCTTCACGAGAGTGGCTTGCGCGGCAACCTACCAATTTTCATACAGAATTTCTTGAACGCTAGAACTTTTCAAGTAAGGATTGGCTTTGTTTTTTCGGATGTTTTTCAACAGGAAGAGGGTGTGCCTCAAGGCTGTGTGCTTAGTGTAACCCTGTTTAGTTTAAAAATAAACTCTGTACTAAAAGAACTTCCTCCCACCATCTTGGGATCTCTATATGTTGATGATCTGCAGATTAGCTGTCGAGGAGCAGACATGAGATATGTAGAGCGGCAACTGCAGATGGCTCTGAATAAGATCCAAGAATGGTCAGACAAACAGGGATTTACATTTTCGAAACAGAAAACTGTGTGTGTTCACTTTTGTAGGAAGCGTGGTCTCCATCCTGAACCTGAGTTATATTTGAATGGTACAATTATTCCAGTTACGCCCGAAGTAAAATTTTTAGGAGTGACGTTCGACCGAAAATTGACTTTCCTTTCTCATGTTTTAAACCTGAGAAAGAAGTGTCTAAAAACACTAAATATTTTAAAAGTGTTGGCGAACACCTCCTGGGGTGCAGAGCGTTGCTCCATGCTTCGCATTTACAGAGCGCTTATCCGCTCTAAACTGGACTATGGCTCAGTTGTTTATGGATCCGCTCGCTCATCTGTTTTGTTAAAACTGGATCCTGTTCACCATCAAGGTCTGCGGATTTGTTCAGGAGCTTTCAGGACTTCTCCTGTGCAGAGCCTATATGTTGACTGTAACGAACCATCACTTCATCTGAGGCGTGAGCAATTGTCCCTTTTGCAATATTTTAATACTCTATCTCAACCTGAACATCCCAATAAGCTGTGCTTACTTGATAATGAGTGTAACACATTATTTGAAACACGTCCATCCTGTGTTCCTACTTTCCCTTTAAGAGTTCGCCCTGTCATTGAGGAACTCTCCCTCTCTGATATGCACCCCCAAGCAGTACAGAATTTTGAAATTCCACCTTGGGAAAATTCACGGATCCAGCTTCTTGATGTTTTTAAACATCACGTAAAGGCGAGCACTAACGAGATCGTTTACAGACAACTTTTCGCTGAGCACAGGCACAAATATAGCAGTTATTATTCGATATACACAGATGGATCAAAGTCAAATGATCATGTCGGGATGGCTTTTGTATTTGAAAATTACATAGAGGGCAGATGCCTGCACCATGCTTTCTCTGTCCTAACATCTGAACTAACTGCAATATATTATGCCCTTTTGTACATCCCAAAGCTCTGCCACAAAAAGTTCATAGTTTACACAGACTCGTATAGTGCTCTTAAATCCTTGGAAGCTTTTCCCAACGCTCAGAATCCTGTGGTAGTGGATGTTCTCAAAATTCATAGAAATTTAATGATACGAGGATATGAAATCCTGTACTGCTGGGTTCCCGGGCATACGGGAATAAAGGGAAACGAGCTTGCAGACAGCGCGGCAAAATCTGCTGTCGAACTGTCCAGTCGCCTTATCCCTTTTAGAGACATCTGCTGTGTCATCAAGGGAAAGATACGAAAAAAATGGCAGCAAATTTGGGATGTTCAGCATCACAACAAGTTGAGAAACATCAAACCTAGAATTGAGCATTGGGATTTTGCTGGAAATCGTAAAGAGGACGTTCTTTTGACTCGACTCAGAATTGGTCATACCAGAGTCACACATAGCTATCTTCTTAAAGCTGAAAATGAGCCTGTTTGTTTTAATTGTAATGTTTGTTTATCTGTTCGTCATATTTTAATTGAGTGTCAATGTTTTAATAGTCTTCGCCAGAAATATTTTAATAGCTGTGACTTACCTCTCGACCGTTTAATCGGAAGAGAGGTCAATTCTAATTTATTTTATTATTTAAAAGAGATTGGCTTTTATTACCAAATGTAATTTGTTTTGAAGACTGTGTCTTGAATGTTAATATGTGCTTTTAACTTGTTTTTATATGACTTCATCCTCTGGATTTGGTACATTTATCTACTTGTTTTTCTTTATTGAATTTTCATGTCATCAATTGTAATCATCTCATCTTTTGTTTGGCGCGTCATAATCATCTCTGGTTTTTGCGCCATAATCACTCACTCACTCACTCACTGTTGCTTTGTGTACAAGAGAAACTGCCTGATATGCTCTTTTTGGACTTTGCTCCTTTGCTTTTCTTTTTCTTGTCCATTTTTAATGCCATTATCTTTTACTTGATGAAATATTGGATACTTTTATATTGTCTTGCTACTAACATAGGAAAAATATTTCCGAAATATGTATAATTACATTTGATTGAAAATTTTGACACATATCCAATGTATAAATTACAGAATACGCATATGATGTACAGTCAAAAGTCTTTAATTCAAACGTCCATAATCTGGAATGATCTATAATAAGCTACAAACTTTCTGCGCATGCGTAAATGCATAATGCGAAACGCATAATGCTAAATGCATGTGCATATGTGTTTACGCATGCGCGTTTAATGTATAATGGATGGTATAAGCTAAGTTAAATTATCTAATTATGTATTTCAGTTAATGTTGCAGATTGCATTGTTCCTTAATCTTCGAATTGGATCCGGCTTATTATTTTTTGCAGACTGTTGGAGCAATTCTATAAAAGTAAGCTTGAACTTTCGATTATGTCAAAAAAAATTTCCGATTCTGGAGCTGCCAAAGAATCTACAAAGCGAAAGCATGTTTCGATGTCCATCAAACAAAAAGTGGAATTGCTGTAAAAAATGGATAAAGGCATATACTTTGTTTCTCTAACCATTCTGAAATCTGTTTATCAATTTCACGCTGCTCTGCGGGAGGGGGGGGGGGAATGTTGTGGCGTGCAATGAACTGGAAATTGATCTGTCAGCACTATCCTTATCTTTTGGGCAGATGTTTTTATTTTATTCGGCTTATAATTCCTTACTAAATGTAGTATTTCGTCTCGATGTACTCCATCTTTGATATGATTTAAATCAAATTCCTTGTCATTATAAATATCATAAATACACATCAAATAGTTTTCTGGTGGCAATTTTCTAATTTTGACTATGTGTAATGTAGCTTTACGCATGCGCGTGTTGAAAAAAATGTTTAATAAAGTAAACAAATAAATATTAAGCTTTTTTTTTTTGTAAATTTTGATACCCTTTAGATCATAATTGCTCTTTATTTCATAAATTACGGTTTCATATTTTTAATTTGATAATTTCTGCTTGCCATCTTACGAGATTTAAATTGATGATCCGTAATCTGGAAAAACCGATAATCCGGAACCGCTGAAGCCCCGACGATTTCGGATTAAAGACTTTTGGCTGTATAATAGATTGTAAATGTACACAATTATTTAAAATGGGCAGGATTAAAAATAATTAACTTTATTCTGAACCATGTACTGTTTATTTTTCGAAATTCTATGTCCCTTTTTAGATTTTGATGTACATTTATTTGTTGTTGAAAATCTCATTCTTATGCAAGCATATTAATTTTGTTAAATGCCTTCTAGATTTCATCATATCAATTTCTTCTTTTTCAGTGAAACATTATCTGAAAATGAAGTTTTTAGTAGCAGACAATTAGCCGCTTTAGTTGCATCTAAGGTATATTTTTTTCCTTTGTCATTAATCAGTTCCTTTTTTTTTTTTTTTTTTATACAGAGCGTGCCATAAATTTGCACTAACTTCAAAAATTCATAATAAAAGAAGTAATATTTAAAAAAAAATTCAGTTTGTGCCAGTATGATCAGAGGGATACTGTATTTCTTTTCCATGTGTATAACTATATATATATATAAAGATTGAAAATGTAACCAAAAGAGTGTGCACACACATCATAGTGAGACATATTATGGAAATCAGATTAGCTATAAAACACTTGGCTGGAAATTGGATTCATCATTCAATGCAGGCAGCATGCTACCTTTACCAGATTGAGCAGTGGTTAAGCTTTTCGATAAGAATGGTGAATCCACATGTATTGCATTCAAAATTTTGCACGGAAATAGGACTGAAGGCACAAAAGTATGGTTTTCTGAGAAAATTGAAAGTTTGGAGAATTGCCCACAAAATAGCAGACCATCCTTGAGCATGGACCACATCCATGTTGTTCAAAACATCAACAGGAAGTAGCAAGCTGGGAGAATAACAGGTATTCCAGAATTGTCACTTCAACATATTCTGTGCAGAATCTTGAATCTGTGTCCATATAAAATACAAATATTTCATCAGTTATTTCCAGCAGATACAGATGAAAGACAAAACTGCTACATACTGGCACAAATAGAACGTTACCCACAGTGGTTGGTGAACATCATGTGGATAGATGAAGCCTAATTTTTTCTGCAGAGTGATGTCAATATGTAAAACAGACGTGTCTGGGCAACATCAAACCCTCATGACTACTTGATCAAGCCACTGCATTCTCCTCATGTGACTATTTGGTGTGGTTTTATCACATCTTTCATTTTGCACCCTTTCTTTTTTGAAGAATGTTGTCATGTATCTGACTGGAAGATCTAGAATTGCAGAATGGTATGCTATGCTTTTTTGTGACTACGTTGTGCCTGCATTGCAGGAAAGACATGTTACTTGGCGTCACCTTCATGCCTCACATTGCACGTGGGTCAAGACTTTCCTGTTGAAAACTTTCACTGAAGACCAAGCTAAAAGTTGAGGTTGTAAAAGGCCTTCACAATCGCGAAACTTGACCCAGGCAGATTTTTGCTTGTAGGGATACTAAGTACCTTGTGTACTGCTGCTTCCCTGTCGCTTTTGTATAACTGAGTAATGCCATTCGACGGACCATAGGTAGCACTGATGCTGAGATGCTGCATTCAACAGTAATAAGCATAGTGGCATGCTTCACTTGCCTAATACATTGTGCTGGTGGTCATGTTGAACATCTTTTACTTTAAAATAAATGTACCATCTCATTTTATTGTGATCTGTTTCATTGTCTGTTTGCCTGATTTGCATAAAATGTCTCAGTATGACATGTAAGCACCCTTTTTCAGTTACTTTTCACTATTTTTTTTTTTTTTTTTAATATGTGGAAACAAAATCCAATATCCTTCTGATCATTATTTGTACAAACCAAAATTCTGAGAACTGCTTCTTTTATTATAAATTTTTGAAGTTTACATGACTTTACGATGCATCCTTTTTTAAGTAAAAATAATGTGATTATCATATCTGCTAATATTAATGATTTTTTCATAATGTTTACAAAAAACTATTCTAGTTTTACATTATCATTCATTTTACTCTAAGTTTAGTTTTACAGTATATTTATTTACAGTACATACATGAAATTCAGTTTTTGTGAATTTTGTAATTTTTCATGAAGATTCCAAAAGTTATACCAGTTTGTATCTTTTGCTCAAGTGGTTTATCAGCCTTTTATTTTATTATTAATTTATCCACAGAAATTATAATTTAGTCGTCTTCAGATTCCATGATTTTTTAAAAAACATAATGAATGTTATAATGTTATTTAAATGCTTATTTCTGATTTTCTGAACCCATATAGTCACCAAGTCATTGGCAATGTTGTGAACTGATAAAAACTGTTTATTTTTATGTTTTATAAGTCTTGTTCTTTCCATAAATAAAGATAAAAATAATTTCTGAGGGGGGGGGAAAGGAAGTTTATGTGGCTGATATTAACATTTTTTCAGCTATTAGATGCTCTTCAGCAAAATGGCATTTAAATATAAAGCTTATAAACCCATGTGTATGGTACATGCTTCTATGGGTTGGCTTTTATAAAATGTATACTAAAACATATGCCAAAAACACTGGAATTCTGGTAGAAGTTGAAACCAGTGGTGTGAATTTTCAGAAAGTACCAAAAAGGTTAAGAGGAACATTTTTATTTTTCAGCTGTCATGTTTAGGAATGTCTTGTCTTTCACTTTGGTGATCTTAAAATTTAAATAAGATAATAAATATAATACAACAAAATTTCCAAATTACTTTTTAGCTAAAGCTGCTGTAAATAGCTCAAAATTAACTTCATTTCTGTACACGAAGAGAACTGTTGTTCTCCCTATGTACACAGTGATTTATTCTCTCTTAAAAAAAAAAATCTGATGTGTGCATCACAGGACTTCCTTGTACGGAATATTAAATTATACCCATTTTTTTCTCGCATTTAATTTAAACTTATTGGATTGAAATAAATATACTTCGTCGATAGCGCATAAACCACAATAGAATAAATGCACTTTTAAAATTCACTATATTTGTTTACCATAGCGACACTCTGGCCCTAGGTTCACTTAACTGCGTTACATTTCGTTCATTTTTTAACTCAGAATGCACAAAATTTATATCATTTTTAAGAATTATATAATCATTGCCACATGTTCTATTCAAATACTATAATAAATCTAAAACAATGTAGAAAAGAAATTAAGCAAAGAACAACAGCAAAAAAAGAAACAGTTTTTCGCAGACGATTCAGTATTTCTCATTCAATTAATTCAGTTCTCACTTTGCGACAAGGCAAAAATACATTAAAACTCAAGATGTCGGCATTGAAAATTATGAAGTAAATCTAACACTTATTTCCTCGAATAAATTCCAGAATGGATTAACCATGATTTAATTCGCAATAATAAAAGAAGGCATTATCTTTGTTATTGCTTACTTTCTCTAATTCAGAAGTCAAACAACAAAAATCAGCGTTATATTTACCAAATTTTCACAGGACTAGTTTCGATGGTTTTACCGAACCACCATCTTCAGCTGCAAAACCGCAAATGAACCAGATAGGAAATAATGATTAGATAAGATAAGAAAGCCTGGACAAGAATAAGCAAGTGGCGCCATCTGTTGGTAAAACCAGAACTAAAACATAATTTCTTTAAAGGCCGAAGGCAAATTTGGATTGGAATTAGGATCGTTAACTAGAACAGAAAGATTTTTATGAATGTGAAATGCCTCTAGAAAATCCAGTTCTCCAATGGAAGATGTTTTTTGAATAATTTTGGCAGCAGAAAAACTGAAAGTGTGGTTTTCGGACCAACAATGTTGAGCAACAGAAGACTTCTGTGTTTCCTTTTTTCTAACATATGCCTCATGTTCCTTGACGTGAAATTTTAAGGCTCTCTTAGTTTGGCCAATGTAAGTTAAACCACACTGGCAAGGAATCCCATAAATAGCCCAGGAATTCATAACCGGAATGGGGTCCTTGAGTATGGAAGTCTTCTGTTGCTCAACATTGTTGGTCCGAAAACCACACTTTCAGTTTTTCTGCTGCCAAAATTATTCAAAAAACATCTTCCATTGGAGAACTGGATTTTCTAGAGGCATTTCACATTCATAAAAATCTTTCTGTTCTAGTTAACGATCCTAATTCCAATCCAAATTTGCCTTCGGCCTTGAAAGAAATTATGTTTTAGTTCTGGTTTTACCAACAGATGGCGCCACTTGCTTATTCTTGTTCAGGCTTTCTTATCTTATCTAATCATTATTTCCTATCTGGTTCATTTGCGGTTTTGCAGCTGAAGATGGTGGTTCGGTAAAACCATTGAAACTAGTCCTGTGAAAATTTGGTAAATATAACGCTGATTTTTGTTGTTTGACTTCTGAATTAGTATTTATTCGGCGTGTTATTGTGTCTTAATTACTTTCTCTAGTTTGGCAAATCTACTATTCTGCTGTTTCAAATGTATTTGAAAGAAAGTTATTTGAAGGCAATGGCCGCCAGGGAAAAAATTATTAGGCTTGGTGGCACTTAAACAACTTTTAAATTGTTGATAATTCTAAAAATATTGCATGCAGGTTTACTAAAGGCATAAAAACCTGAACTGGAAGATAAGAACAACATAATTCAATTATTTTTTAAAGCAAAAAATGCACAATTTAAAAACATAAGAATAAAACTGAGATCACTGAGCTGAGTAACAGAGTGGATATATGTATACATATATTTATATACTTTTGGTGCAGCCGATTGCAACCAAAATACAAGGTGCACATCTACATGTTATATCTGTACTGTATACAAAATTTCATTGTTCTGAGGGAACTCGTTTTTAAGTTATGGAAGATACGTACGTACGCACAGAGGCCACGAAAAATTCTCTTCAGATTTCATTTTAAATTAGTTTTAAAATTTTTTTGGGGGTAAAGAGTCCTTTATCCTGTCCTTGCATACAGATGTCACTTGAAAACATCGTTAAATTGCATTCGATAGCGGTGAAAATGGATATTTGTGTTGAAATATGATGCCTGAAACTTTTCGCGATTACAATACTCCCTTTATATTTTGTACAAGGAAGTAAAAAAGAGTCTGAGAATTGCATAAATTGGGGGTTAGACATAGTCATGATGAAGTATAAACAGGGTACCACGTATGGCGATTGGCACCCTGTTAAAAGAAAAGTACCTATATTTCCATGCTGAGTGTTCTGTTGATGCAATTTCAGATTTGAAGGAATGGCAGTAGACATCAAAAGAACAATAATTGCCATGAAATATGCTGTTGCAAACCATGTTCAATAGGTAAAAATCAGAAAAGTACTTATAGAAGTCTGCCATCGAGTTGGGACCAAAAAGAAGTGTATTAAGTACAAAAATATTTCATTTCACAACATTGCAGCATTGCCTGTGGTGCAAAGTATAGTAGGAATAAACTGTTATTTGAAGTGGTGGCTGCAAATATTGCACAGTTCATAGTGATGCAGAAATGAATGATTGACATGTTTTAAGATATTAAATGCAATATTGATATCTGTTGCAGTAGCTAAGATCCATGCTGAGAAATTCTACAGTGTCTTTGCAGGCATCTTATAAACAGATGATTAGTATGTCTCCAAGAGAGTAGGATCTGGCCAGCATAAGGGCCAAGCAACAGCTCCTATGCTTGCTGGGAATTTACATCCAGTCTGTTTCAAGAAATGTATTTCATGGAGGTGGTTATATGCTGAAAAAATTGTGCTTAAGTACCATCATACATGGACCATGTATCTCTCCTCTCTATTGATAGTGCAATTTGCAGCAAGTCTAGAAGAATATATTTCAGGAAATCCGGGTATCTTATGCGATTGAAGCATTCAGGCAGAATGTAGGGGCCAACAAATAATTGCTAAGAATTTCTGCCCAGGTATTCATAATAAACCTATCCTGAGAGTGTGTGGATTTTCCATTCACAATATGTTATCTCCTGTAGTTGCCAATGGATTTTGTTCAAGTTGTTGTGTTGCAGATAGCACTTCCTTGGTAATTGGTCTTGGTATGTTCTGTTCAGGGCGCACCAGCGGCAGAGCGGTAACGTTACTGAAAACTGGTAGTTCGGTTCGAGGTTCGAATCCCGCGAACAGGCTGGCTGCATGGGTGTTTTCCCCATGTGTAACGTGTATACGAGCCAGTTTCCCTTAAAAAGTCCTCCACGAAGGCATCCCTACCTTAAGGCAGATAGTCCTCGAGTGCTTTGCCGTAATCTAATAAACCAAACCAAACTTGGTATGTTCATTGTGCTAAGTGTCTGTTGCCATGTGCTGAGTCATAAATCAAAGGCATTAAGGTATATTTTTTCTCAAGTAGTCAGCCATGTTGTTTACGAATAAAACAGAATGTAAATTGTGCTATGAGACTACTATTGCAATGAGATGGCATAGAATTTGGTGAATAACCTACAAGCAAAATCAGTATGCTACCTTCCTGTTGACATGAAATCAGATCATACCTATTTTTGTGATTTTCATTGTCTAAACAGGGTTTATAAAAGCATGTTTTATGGCAATTGGTGTTTATCTTGATGCCTACTGTCACACCTTTGGTATTGCTGCACTAAAGTCCCAATCACATTATGTTTCGGCTATGCGGGACTTGACGTTGAAAGGGACAATTCTCAGAACCCGCACAATTCTGGGAAACACACGTAGCTAGGTTACCGTTCTCACTTACTACAAAGATTTGAACAGCAAACAATAATTGATTATCGCTCAAATTGGGATCACGTGATCCTTTAGAAGTAGAACTTTCATCTGATTGGTTGTCTCTACCCGGGACCAGAGACATTTTCGGTGAAGTTTGAAAAAATCCCGCATAGTCATAACATTATTTCCGTAGCTAGGCGGGACTTCGCTTACAGTGGGGCTCTTTTTTTCTGGGAATCCTCCCGTTTAAACTAGTGCTACCAGAATCTCGTTTCTCAGAAAAGTCCCGTCTAGCAGGGACTGTAGCCATGTGTAATAACCTCTTAACAGAGAGCCCTGTTTATCACTGCGGAGACTATACTGTGTGTCGTTGTGATTTATATATCATTCATTATTAATCAGACTAGTATGATAATTAATTATTAATCAGGTATTAATCCCATATTTACTGTCTAATCTTTAATTCAACTAAGTAAGATGCTTTATTATAATCTGCAGTGTGAAGCCGCTTGTAATTATTATTTTTTGGCTTAAATCAATATTTAAACCAGACTTGTATAATTAAGACACAATAACACGCCAAACAAATACTAATTCAGAAGTCAAACAACAGGGTTCGTAGTGGTCCTTACAAGTGCTTATAAGTCCTTATATTTGAAAATAAAATATAAAGGCCCTTATAGGTGCTCACTTTTTCTTTAAAGCCCTTATTTTTTCATTTTTAGTGCTTATATTTTTCTTTTAGTGCTTTTTTTTATCCTTTTTTTTTAATGAACGCGAATTTTATCCCCATTCCAAAGCTGAAACTAAATAAACAACTTTTCTTCCTTATATGCAACGTTAAATGGTGAATCATACTCCCGGAAATTGCTTTTCCCCCCTTTCTGTGCATTAACATAACCTATGGTGCGCGCGAGAGTACAGACAGGTGCACGTCGTTCTATTGGTCAAAGAATTGCGAAAACGGTAGAAAATTCCGGTATATTCGGTATTCTTTTCCTCCCACCCAAATACTACGCACGTTTGAATTTCTATCAAGATTTTAATAATTTGCTTTCTCATACCACGTGGTCAGTTCATATTCGTGTTTATTATGATCATTATGCTTATGTTATGAGCATATGCATGAATATTTATAATAATATAGTTGCAGTAACTGCTGAAGTATAGATAAACTTCCAAAAATGGGTGTGTTTTTACACAAATTAGCTTTCTATGGAATAATATTTGGAATGTCTTAAATAAAAGAAAAGTAATCGAATAGTCAAAATAATTTTTTTTTTTTTTTTTTTTTTTTTTTTTTTTTGCCAATACATTATACGGTACGGAGGTTGGGAGGTTCTCCTCTTTCTTCGCAAAATCTCTAATATTGAAGCAGCGGACTTTTTTTTTTTTTGGTCACTGTCCAATCTGAATTGAATAGGATTAAAAGTTTTTGCGGTCTACTCAACCCAAGCGAAGATTGATTCTATTCCGGAAATTTAACACAGTCTGTTGAAAATTAGAGTCAGAAACATCGCAGATTAGTAAGTCTCTTTCTTTTGCTTTATTTAGTTCTTTACTCTCCGAGTACCAGCAGCTGTTGATTCCGATTGTGTAATATCACATGTGGAAGAATTATGCCGCACGTATTGCACAATAACGTTTGCTGCCGTATTTTGCAGAGATAATTAATTTTGATGTTCAGTCTGAGATTTGTTTATGAACACTTAAAAGAGTTTTATTGTGCTTTCTAAGCAGAATATTTCTCAGTTCCGTTGGTCTATTTTTATATGATGTACATATCGAAATGTCAAAATCATTTATTTAGCCGAGAAATCTAAAGAACGGCTACAATCTCCCCCACTCCTCTTTTCCAAGTTACTATCCTGAATATTAGGCAATTTCCGAGTATGCGGGTTAGTTAAGCTTTTACTGTTAAAGGATGACTGCATGAAACAATTTTCCGTCTTCTGATTTCTGAAATGTGCCTCTTTTTTACTTAAATTACTTTGCTTGGAATATATGTTAACCTTTTCACGACGGCGCACCTTTGTTTAAGACGCTCGTGCGGGACAGAAGGGAATCGAAGGCAGTCACCGTACAGGACGGAGGTTTTGCATCACTAAGCCTAATTTTATTTAAAAAAACCAGAAAAAAAAAAAGTTTCTCTTCTAGCATCGCAATTTTTGGTATCGTTTTAGATTATTACTTGAGCTCTTATATATATTAAAATTAGCACTAAATAACATTTTTTTTCCTTTATTTTACATGAAAATATACTAAAAAATTTTTTATCTTGTAAAATAATTTTCGGAAGCGCTATTCAAATTATTCCAAAGTTTTAATTGATAAAATCCATCAATAAAGTTTAAAATTAATAAAACAACACAATAAAGACTAACAGTAAGAAGTAACAAAATTTAAAATGAAGACTGAGTGCGATAAATTTCGAAGCACGGAGAAGTATCACTTTCTAACTCTCAGAAAAAGTATCACTTTATAACTCTTTAGAAAATGAATCATAACTCACATCTGCGATAATAAATGGTTCATTGACCATACGAGGGTATTCTTCCTCTGATAAATAGCACCTTCCCGCCGTAATAGACTGGAGGTGAGGCTTCCCAAAATAAAAAGAGAAGAAACGAAAATATATCTGAAGGCAATGCAAAACGTAACAGTACTCTACTTACTAATCCTAAAAGACCGTACATAGTAAAGGAAAAATTAGAATAAAAAAAAGGAATTGGATATAAATCAGACACGCGAATGTTTTCATTAGCACGCAGCAATTTAAAGAGCTCACCTCTGTTTATGCTTTCCCCTCCCCCCACCCTCGCAACAGCTGATGAGTAAAATACCAAAGTCAAGCAGAATATATCAAACTCAAGGTCAGGAACCTAAAACTGTGTTCATTTCAAAAGTAATGGACATAAAATGCCATCTAGTGGCCTTCAGAAAAACGTTCCAGCTTAAAATGCATATACGCATCACCCGTTCTCTGAATGCAATCTTTAGTGATGCGTGGATGGGACGCCTGGCTTAAGAGACGCTCTTAAGGAATGTGTATATGGGACGTCCGTCCTGAAAGGGTTAAGGGAAAACTGATATGCAATGAAAATTTAGAAAATGTTCAGAATTTTGATTTAAATTATTTTAATATTAATATGAGTGGAAAAATAAATTGTATTTATTATTAGGTGCCAAACAAATACAATTACTATGGCTTATTATTATTTATTTTTTATATTTTGAACTGAAATTTCATCATTAAATCTTGTAATATAGTTTAGTTCTGCAAGTTTTTTTTTCTCTCATTGTAAACTAATTCTGTAAATTGAACTGTCATTTAAAATTAAAAAAAAAAAAAAGTTAATTGTTTTCCATGGTTGAGGTAATGCTTAATAAATATTGCATTGCTCATATTTTAAATTACAAGTCTAATTTTTCTTTTAAGGTTATGCAGTTGTGTATAAGGTAATTAGACAGGTGCTTATTTTTTCCTTAAAATGCTTATAGGTGCTTATTTTTTTAACTAAAATGTGGCTACGAACCCTGAACAAAAATCAGCGTTATATTTTCAGATTTTCACAGGACTAGTCCTTTAAAAATTTGAAAGTTTAGTCCGGTAAAATTTTAAAATATAATGCTGATTTTTTGTTGTTTTACTTCTGAATCAGACTTGTGTAATTAGCAAAAATAATGGTAAATGAAGAAATAAATGAGCCTAAATAGATTGTAATATCAATGAACATTTTTAATGACAGAGATTAACTTAAACATAGTTGCATACAGCAGAGAAAAAGGGGGAAGAAGTAAGAATGGTATACATATACATACATACGTAATAAACAGTTACGTCATCATTCATCACCGCGCGGATAAACGCGAACGGCGCATGTGTCGGGAGAAGCTCTCTTAAGCTAAACGTCGTATTATAATTTATGATACAACAATCCCCCTTTCGACGTTTGGCGTCTAAAAAAAAAATAAACATTAATCATTTATAGTTATTCCAATTAATTTACAGCACTTAGAATGTTTCGAAGCAGTCAATGTTTTTGTCAGTACATCAGCAGGCATTTTCTCTGTTGGCACATATTTAACGTCTATTTCATTTCTTTCATAAATTTCACGAATGAAATGATGTCTAATATCTATGTGTTTAGTGCGTGAGTGATAAACAGCATTTTTCATAAGCTTCTGTGCACCTTGATTATCACAATATATAATGGTTGGATAATCAGCAGTAAAATTTAATTCTTTAAGAAAACGACGTAAATAAACTGCTTCTTTGGCACTTTCTGAAAGACTGATGTACTCTGCTTCAGTACTTGATAATGCAACAGTTTGTTGCTTTCGTGATTCCCATGTTATCGGATTTCCAGCTAGCTTGAATAGGTAACCTGTATACGATTTTCTAGTATTAACATCAGACTCCCAGTCGGCATCGGTATATCCAATAAGTGCTTTTTCAGTCTTTCGAAATTTTAAACAATAATTTTTAGTTCCTTTTAAGTATCGAAGAACGCGCTTTGCAGCCAACCAGTGTAATTTTCCAGGATTGTTATTAAATTGGCTCAGGTGACTGACGGCATATGCAATATCCGGCCTAGTAAACACAGAAAGATACATAAGCGAACCAATTAGACGGCGATAAGGTGCGTTGTTCATTTCTTCCTTTTCAGTTTCAGAAGGACACATTTCTTTACTTAATTTTACACTAGGATCTAAAGGAGTTGCTACTGGTTTTGCATCTTGCATATTAAACCTTCGTAGAATATTATCAACATATTTCTGCTGAGATAAACTAATAGAATTATTATTTACATCTTGATTAAATTCTATTCCAAGACAATAATGAAGTTTGCCTAAATCTTTGACATGAAATTCTTTAGAAAGTTAATCTTTAAGTTCAGCATATAAATCACAGCTATTTGTTGCTATTATTAAGTCATCAACATATAAAATTAGAATTAACTCACCTTGAGATGTTTTCATCCTGTATACACACTTATCTGATTGTAATGGTTGTAATCCAAAGTTTTTGAGTTTTTTGTCTAATTTTTCATACCACTGTCTTCCACTTTGTTTCAAACCATAAAGAGACTTTTGCAAAGCATAAACATAATCAGGATTATTTTGGTCTTCAAAACCTTTAGCTTGTTCCATGAAAATTTCTTCTTTTAAATCTCCGTTAACATAAGCCATAACAAAATCTAGTTGATATAACATAAGGTCTTGTTCAGCACTGTATGCAATCACAGTTCTTATAGAACTTGCTCTGGCTACTGGAGCAAAGGTTTCATTAAAATCAATTCCAGGTTCCTGTGCAAATCCTCTAGCAACCAATCGAGCTTTTCTCTTTTGAACTGTTCCATCTGCATTATATTTCGTTCTAAGAACCCAGCGACATCCTATTACCTTTTTGTTGTGTGGTCGCTTTACTAATTTCCATGCACCATTTTTAACAAGTGCTTCATACTCACTTTGCATAGCCTTATGCCATTCTTCAGCATAACTTCCATTTAATGCTTCTTCTAATGTCGGATTTGTATCTTCTTCAGCAATTTGTGCTTCTTCCTTTTCTATGTTTATATTGTGGTACTCCTTTTTTTGGTCTTCCTGGCTTCCCAGTCTTGACTGTCTTTGGACGACCTGGCCCCCTTTTAATCTGCATTTCAGGTATTGCTTCGGAATCAGAATCTTCATTATCAGATGATTCAGCAGATGCTTCTGCCATATTTGAGGGGTCTTCAGTTATTTCATCAGCCGATATTTGCTTTACATTCAGAGGTTCTTCCTTCTTTTTATCAGGAATATTTTCGAGAAATAAAACTTCTAAATCTTTATCATAATTAGTAGAGTTTTCAAATTCATCAATGAATCTAACATCTCGGCTTATAATGATTTTTCTGGAATTTTTATTCCACAGCCTGTATGCTTTCGATTCATTTGAGTATCCTACAAATATATGTTCTTCTGAACGAGGATCGAATTTCCCTTTAGACCTTTTATTAAGTACAAACATTTCTGTCCGAATACTTTGAAGTGAGATACAGTTGGCTTGATGCCAAAAAATAACTCATAAGGTGTTTTGTTTACTCCCAGGCTTCGATTTGGGCAACGATTACGAATATAAACAGCACAGTTCAAGGCTTCAGCCCAAAAGGATTGGGGAAGATTACTTTGTAGTAACAAACATCTGGCCATTTCAGTTAAAGTGCGGTTCATGCGTTCAGCTCTCGAATTCTGTTGAGGAGTCATTGGTGCAGAGAATTCTCGTTTAATCCCGCATTCTTGAATATATTTATTAAATTCTTCTCCGCGATATTCGAGACCGTTATCAGTCCGAAGGATTTTTATTTTCTTTCCTAGACGATTTTCGACCGCAGCTTTGTATTTAATGAATGCATTTTTCACTTCATCTTTAGTTTTAAGAAAACTGACTTCGACATAACGCGATTTGTCATCTATGAAAGTAACAAAATAACGCGAACCAGCATGGGATGGGACTCTCATAGGTTCACACAAATCTGAGTGAATCAAGTTCAGTAATTCATCACTTTGAAATTTTGATTCTTTTTGAAAAGGTTGCACAGTTTGTTTACCTCGGATACAGACTTTGCAGTCTTTTAGAGATTCAGTGTTATTAAAATTTAAATTTCTAACCATGTTATCAGACTTAGTCTTTTCAAATCAGACTCATTTAAATGACCTAATTTAAGATGCCCACTTTACAAAATCACTTACCTGTGCTATTGCAGCTGTTTCAGTGCTTGGATGTATATAATAAAGATCACCATGACGAATAGCCTGCACTAGTATAGATCCATTTGGTTCTATTATTCTAGCATGTCGTTCTGTAAAAATCACTGAACGATTATTTGCAGTAGCTTTAGATGTTGACAGCAAATTACATTTTAATCCGGAACACATAACACATTTTTGAGCGTAAGTTTAATTGTCTTATTTTCGTTAGGTACTGTGATAAGGGACAGTTCCAATTCCTGTAATTTTTTATGTTTTGTCAACTGCTAACTTTATGGTTGAATTCGTTCGAGGGTGAAATTCTGAAAATAACCTTCTGTCATTGCACATGTGAGATGTACAGCCACTATCTAAGCACCATGAGGAGGTCTTCTGATAAGCATTGTTTACTGCTAAACTAATCTGCTCTTCATAATTAGAAGCCATCATAGAACCTTGATTTCCCCTTATTTGATTGCGCATATTTTCTATCAGCTATTTTCTTTCTGCATTCAGATGCCTTGTGCCCAATTTTCGAGCAGTAATTACACTTCAAGTTTCGAAAATTTCTTTCAGCTGGAAAATTTTTGTTTGAATTTACCTTCCATTTTTCATTTTTCTTCTGTTCTTGATTTCTTCTTTTATAATCAGTATAGTATGCATTCTGTGAATCTTGAGACGTTTTCCCTTTTCTTGCTTCCCATTCTTCTAACATTTTGATTTTCAAAGATTCGGGACTAGGTAACTGATCTCTTGATTCAATGGCGCATCTAAAATTTTCAAAATTTTCTGGAATACTATAGAGCAGAAGAATCGATAATAAATCATCAGCTATGTCAATTTCCATTTGTTTAAGCTTATCAACTATTTCGAAGAAATTATTCAAATGTTCAGACATCGTTTCGCTTTCCGCCATTTTTCTAAATAAAAGCTGTTTTAATAATGTAGCCTTCTTCGCAGGTCCTTTCGATTCATATACGGCTTTGAGTTTATTCCACACAGCATTTGATGTCACACAATGCTTTATATGACACAGTTCACTAGGATTAATAGCAAGAATTATATCTGCGCGAGCTTTTTGATCAGCTTGGAGCCATTTCTTTTCGTCCTCGGTTCCTTCAGCAGGTTTTAGCGCTTTACTGGTCACATAATCCCAATGGTCGTTTTTAATCAATACTGCTTCTATTTGTAATTTCCAACTGTCAAAATTATCTTTTCCGAGCTTTTCTATAGTAGTCAAATGCGACATAATGTAATACAGTCTCTCACAGCCAAAAATAAACAAGATTGAGCGCTATAAAAATAGGCTTAACTGAACGCTGATCAGTTCTTACCGTTGATTAGACGTAACAGTTCTTGCACTGAATTAGGCTTAAGAGTTCAATGCTCGAAAACTTCAAAATGTTCATTTTAAAATAAGTATTTTTCTAATTAGGCACAGTTGAAACGTTCCTGGGCCCATAACCATTGAAGAAATAAATGAGCCTAAATAGATTGTAATATCAATGAACATTTTTAATGACAGAGATTAACTTAAACATAGTTGCATACAGCAGAGAAAAAGGGGGAAGAAGTAAGAATGGTATACATATACATACATACGTAATAAACAGTTACGTCATCATTCATCACCGCGCGGATAAACGCGAACGGCGCATGCGTCAGGAGAAGCTCTCTTAAGCTAAACGTCGTATTATAATTTATGATACAACAGTAAAATTAAAATTGTAATTATATTAAGTTTTATTTAAAAGTATTCAATGGTATCTGTAATATCCTTTTTTTAAAAAAAAGGTGTATGAAAAGAAAATAAATGTTTTAGAATGCCTAATGGTAATTCTGTTATGACAAACTGAGATTCTAATTATATATGTTTATCAGTTTTAAGGTAATCACGTATAGTTCATCAATTTTAAGGCTGTGGAATATAGTTTTGCTATAATCATCTCTTGAAATATTTTTGCACAAAGGAGTTTTTTTTTTTTTTTGTTTGTTTTGTTTATCAGGGACTGGAAAATGTACTTTTTTAAATTAAGTGTTTCTTTTTTAGGTATACTATCATCTTGGATCATTTGAAGATTCTGTGTTTTATGCTTTAGGTGCTGGTGATTTATTTGATGTTAATCATTCTTCTGAATATGTTGAGACAATTATTTGTAAGTTAATTCTCTCTATAAAATATTTTTAAAAATTATTTTCACCTTTACATTTTATAGTAGCTTGTAGTAGAATTCAGTTTCTTTTGTCATATTTAATTACTATTATACTATAAGTCTGTTATTTGTAAAGTGTCATGTATGGCAAAATTGGGATCTGTGTTGAAAGGTTAGATAAGGCAACAATGGAAGGAAAAGTTTGTCCCATCTTCATAATTCATTCATATGCATATTATTATCTATTAGAATTTCTTATTAGTAAAACAATCTGTTATTTTGCAATGTAGTATCACTACATTGTAGTATCACTACATTGTGCATATTAATACACTTAATTATATAAATATTAATACACTTAATTATTACTTCCCTTTCAGTTGTTATCTGTGGCAAAATACGTTGATATCACAGAGCTACAGTATAGTTTAAAGTACTACTAAATAAATCCAAGCTTATGCATGCAGTTTGTAGGAGTAAACAGTGTGGTTACTGACGGTCATAGAATATATGTAATGCTGTATTTTAGTTTTACTGTCGCTATGAAAGCACGTAATATTTGAAGTAACTGAAAAAATTTTGTCAGAGTACTAATGGTGGGAATTTGTGATTATATTGATGTAGTAATACTAATGATAGAGATAATGTTGAAAGTGTTATGTATATACTAGAATTCAAAAATCATTTAAGATGCTTAACAGGTCATGGCAAATAAACTTCTTCAAGAGATGCCTTTGTAATAGTTCCTCTCTGGACATTTTTTAAGGCTATTTATTTATTTTGGAATAAAGTTACTATCATAATGAAGTAAGTTTTTAATTTAAATAAGACAGCCTATAATTATTATGCCAGCAACTTTATGCTATGCTTTTTACTCAAGTAGGATTTAATTTACTTTTCTGATTTAATTTATTTATCAGAGAATGTAATAAAATCTTAGCAACTCTATGCCAAATCATTTCATTTGCAGAAATGATGTCCAAAACTGCTGTCCAAAACTTAAAACTTTCTGAGTGAGAACAAACATAACTTTATATAACAATCCTTTTGCTCTGCTGGAAAAGTGGGAATATTTATTGTAAAAGTGCTGACAGCATCTAACAAATTAACTGTTTTTTCAAGCTTTGTTTTTTAATCTTATTGAAAAACATTTTATTTATTTATTTAAATTAAAAATACTAAAAACTTGACTGTGAAAGAATATGTTGAAGCACTATATTATTTCTTCAAGTAATATCAAGATTTTCATTATTAATTGTTAATAATTAAGAACTTTTTATTAATTAGAGACTAATGAAGTTATTACAAAAGTTCTTATATCGCAGAAAGTGATTGTCATTTTAGATATTGGTTAAAATTCAATATTTCTTTTAAAATTTCATCAGCTAACTAGTTCTCTCAATAGTGATTAATGTCAAATGAATTAGAATCTTTAGAATCTTTAGAATATTACATATTTTTATGTTCTGTATTTGTTTGGTACCTGATTTGACACTTTTTACATATTTTTTCACTCTGAATAAGAATTTGATTATTGAAATGATGTCTATGATTAAATTGCATATTTTGGAACACAACCATATCTGGTTTCGCTTTGAATATAAAAGTCAGAAAATTATGGACCTTAGTGATGTTAATGTTAGTAATTTATAACTTGTTGAGTGAACATTTAATTATTACTCAAAATGTGTCTAAAAAAATCCAGGTGTTATTTGAATGTTTTGTGGTCATTGTGAAAAAATATCACCGAGGGCAAAATGAATGCTGTAAAGGGGGTCGGAAATTCTGCTAAGCAGAACACATGCATAAATAATAAAAAACATTATGCATAGAATTAAAATATAATAAAAGTAGATTCAATTCCTGCATGCATCTTTTTATTTGGATATATTTTTTGAATATATTTCCTGGTGGCCTTATAGCTTCAAGGTTGTGAACAGACTGCCATAAAAAGTTTATTAGGTATTACTCAAATTGATGGTGAACCATCCCTCATTGCTTTTTATTTTCACATTTTGTGAAGCCCCAATAAGCTCCTTACATGATAATTTCTGTATATTCTGTTCAAAGTAAAAAAAAAAAAAAAAAATTATGAAAGAATACCATTGCATTTTTCTCATTTATATAAACCATTAGAAATCAACTAATCAGAAAGGCTTCATAAGATGGGGCTTTATGTAGGGGGAAAAAGTTTGTTTTCTATTCCTTTCATCTTCTGAAGGAATCCATTTAAGTTGGTGTCGTCATAATTTTCAGTTCATCATCATCATTTCATCATATTCTATTGGTGTCATCATTGTTCAGTGGAGCTAAGAAGAATGGGACCTTGCATTGTTTACTGATGAGTATAGATATAGTCTGAGCTGTGATTCAATATGTGTTTTGATCTGGAGGAAGTGAAGAACATGCAATTTGTCTTCCTTTGTTAATGAAAGACCATCTTTTGAAAACTGTTTTATGGCTTATAGTAGAATCATCATAAATGATCATATGGAGCTGCATATTTTTGATGGGAATCTGTAACCAGTCACAGATATGTAGAATGAGGTCTTGGAAAGTTTTGTAAGAGAATTTAAGGATGATATTGGTACAGATTTCTAAACTGGTAGGTGGCAGTGCTGATCTACACAAAGCATTTCTAGTGTCGGGGTATTTGGAAATAAAAGATACCGCTTGAATGATTGACCAACTTATAGCAACCAGCTTGAACCTGATGCCTTAGATAGATGAATTACAGAATGCCAAATGCCTACCTGGATCCCCTGAGATCCATACACTTCCCAGTGTGTTGATATGTTATCCAAAAGATTTGATAACAAAATTTGTGATTTCTATAAAATCAAGATATGAGATTGGCATTCCTGTTAGAGGTGACCATATACCACATTAAAGAAAGGTTACTCTCGTATTATCCACCCAGCTCTTCTGCAAAACCACTTGTCATTAGTGATTAGTTTTTCGGAAGCCTAACATGTGAAAAAGAGTAGCCATTTAAAAAATTGCAGTGCGCTCAAAATTTCATGAAATAGCAACAAATTAATGAAATTAGAAACTTAAATAACACGCATAAAGAAACACTAAAACTGACATATAGCAAACGTCCATAACGAAACTTTACATAAAATTTAGGAAAATTACATTAAACAGAAACAAATTAACTACACTCATGTCCATAAATTAAGGATAATGCAAAATCAGGCAAAGGAAGAGTTAGAAGCAAAACAAATTTGACTTATTTGTAAAGCTTATTTATTAAACAAAAGGTAAAGAGCAAAAATTTGACTTATTTGTAAAGCTTATTTATTAAACAAAAGGTAAAGAGCAAAAAAAGATGCTATATTTTTGATATTATTAAAAAAATTAGCGATTTTTTTCTCCCTGGAGCAAATTACAAAAAACACCTATTTACAAAAAACCAATATTACATGGTTGGTATGATTGTTAATACATTGTATGTCTCCCAGACGATGCAATATAGTCCGTACAACGCCTAGGCATGTTGAGTATCAAATTATCGATCTGATCTTGGGGGATATCACACCACTCAAAAAGCAATGCTCTCCGAAGTTCTGGTAGACATGTAGGGGAGGTTGACGGGCTGCAACTCGTCGGCTATGCATGTCCCACACGTGCTCTACTGAATTCAAGTCCAGTGAGAATGCTGGCCAGTCCATATGGGTGATATCCCCCAACTGAAGGCATTCGCTTACGATGTTTGCACGGTGAGGATGGGCATTGTCATCCATAAACACAAATTGTGCGCCCATGACGCCCCAAAACAAACGTACATGTTGTTCCAGAATGACGTCCCGATAGATTTGGCTTGTCATGGTTCCAATTTGAACATGCAGGTCAGTTCTGGAACTCAGAATAATTCCACCCCAAATGAGCACTCCTGCACCACCGTAACGGTGTCGTTCTATGATGTTTTTTTGGTGGTAACGGGTACCTGGAGCTCTCCATATGAAAGTTCGGCAAGAATCAGACTGCAAGCTAAACCTGGACTCGTCGGAAAACATCACACAAGCCCACTGTTGCGGTGTCCACAATGCATGCTCTCTACTCCAGGCTAACCTCAGGCAACAGTGAGTTGCAGTAAGTGGAACGCATCTGACAGGTCTATGAGCATATAGACCAATCTGCTCTAAGAGTCTGTACACGGTCTACCTTGAAATTTTCGTACCATTGGCTGAAGAGAGCTGACGAGACAGGTCTGAGGCTGTGCTCCGCCTGTTTCTTTTGGCAGTAACTGCCAAATACCGGTCCTCATTCGGCGTTGTAACTCTGAGGCGACCTGTGCTGTAACGTCTACTCACATTAGCATCATCTTGGAATCGTTGCCAAAGCCTGGAGATGACACTCTGGGCAATTCCAAGTTAGTCTGATACTTCCAGTTGGGTACGCCCACATTCCAGACAGCCGATTATTCTACCACGTAAAAAATCATCCAAATGTGTACTTTGTGTTCTAACTATTTTGTTATTGCACTGAAATGCTTATAAAGCGCCTGCGAACAATTTTACTTCTTTGCCTGTATTCCTTATATATCACTGTCTTACACTCTTGTGATTGTGACGTACCATCTGTGTCAACTGGTTACTTCTTGAAATTTGCATATGATTCTTGAAGATGCGTGTAGTGATTTTACAGGTGATATATTTATTTTAGAGTTCGATTTCCGCGTGACTCCAAATTATCCTTAATTTATGGACATGAGTGCAAATTAAAACTGCAGCAGATATCCATAATAAAACACTTCCTTTTTTTTTCGAAGTCTTCTATCCATGTGTACAGGATACAGTACTTCGGTATTAGTGAAGAACTTGGCAGTGCTGCCCATATACAATTTACTTATTAAAAAAATGAGAACTGCACAAATTATGTTCATGGATTGTGCATTTCCACACTCTCTACTACTAGACGAAATGACATATTTCTAAAAAATAGCAAGACTCTCTTTCATTAGCAAGCAAACTCCACTGGCATTACGATTCATACAAGAAAAAGCAACTCCACGCAGTAATCGCAATACACAGAAACGACAAACATGTTCCAAGTTTCAAAACTGTATGCATTATCACCACTATCAAGATGTATGGTTGCATTATATGCTGGCATAATGCACATGCAACTATTGGGTTGCCAGATGAGTAGACTTTCATAAAATTCTGGGTTCTTTGCTTTGGTGTCATAGAATTTGTGATTCTTATCAGAGTTAGGCGGATAATGCGATAGTACCAAATAATTTGTTGCAAAATAAGGAAATCATTGTTTTAATTGTTTTTAAATTTTCATAAATTTGACTTTAAGTTCAGTATTTCAAGATTATTCTATTGATAAACATAGTAATTTATGTAATGCTTTAATGACGCATTTGTTCAAATTGTTTTTAATCTTTTTCAGTGAGCAAAAATTTTGTTTTTGTAATATTCATTAATTTTCATTGGCATTGTAAATACCATATGGATATCAGCCAGGATTATCATGAGAAAGCACTACTTGGTGCACCTTGTCTACCTTACAAATTACATATTGTTTAATTTTCAAAAGAATTTTTAGGCACAAATAGAAATTGATATCATGAATACTGAAATCATATTTATGAGCAGATATGAAGAAATGACTATACAGAATTTTATCAAATTATGTATTAAGTTTAGACTTATCTTGAGCCCAAAGGGGAGTTAGTTCCAACTGGTTATTAGTCTCAAAACGGCATTTTGTGATACCATAAATGCCCGTATCACTTTTCAAATTGTTGGCACCAAATATTATTGCTCTGTATTATATTTAAACAAATTAAATCTGATATGACTATATTTTTTGTTTTGTTCAAATCTTTTTAATTTTGACATCAGTATGATATCTTTTAAGTACTAAATAAATAAGAGCACAATTAGGGACAAACTTTTAAGTTTATAATGGGAAGAGTGAATTAACAAATAAAATCTGAAAAGTGAAAATGCAATTTAGATGTTATGAGAAGAAAATGCAACCTCATACATTTTTATGAATTGAATCAATGATTTTTTTAGGGAAAGAATGATATCTTTGAGGACTAGGAATTAAAATAGAAGCTGTACCGTAAAGTATTGTTTTATGTTGTCACTGTAATAATGATGTAAAATCTGTCATATAAATTAAATTTATTTTAAAATGTATATTTTGTGCTAGTTTATTTTGATGTATGTTAATTGTACTGAATAGAATTATTATACAATATAGCACTTCAGTGTTAATTTTAAAAATTTTTTTTTTTTTTTTTTTAGCTAAATGTATTGATCAATATACAAAGCTGCGTGTTCATAATGCTGAGAGTACAGAACAACAGGTGATTGATAATCGTTTAGAGGCAATTGTAAATCGTATGTTTCAAAGATGTTTTCAAGATGGTCAGTACAAACAAGCTGTTGGTATCGCTTTGGAAACACGACGCATGGATATTTTTGAAGCAGCAGTTATGCAGTCAGTAAGTTTGTACATCATGTTTCCAAGTATTTGTTTAACCTTAAAATTACATTTAAAATTGGATAGACTAAGTATGGGTTATCTCAAATGTACATATAACCCCTTAACGGTTGCATACTTTTCAACAAAAATAAAAAATGAAAAAAAAAGTGCCCCTTCCCTTTTTTTGGTTCAAGAAAATTGTTTAAAAATAAGTGTATGAGCAATTTATGTATTCATTTTTAATTTTTGGAACTTGAAATCAAGGGTACTGCCATCTGGTAGGTAAAGTAAAAAATAAAATTTAAAAAAAATTCTCCATGTAATAAATAGATTGTTTTTAATTTATTTGGTGTATTTCTTTTGATCATTCCATCCCAGAAATGTCACAGGCATGAGAAATAGAATGCAAAACCTCACCCACTAATTTTCATAGGAGCAAGAAGGAATGGCTTAATAACTAAGATTATTTTATTCTCAAATTTAATTTTTTTGCTCATGGAAGGTGTGGTGTAATTTACACCTACAACAAAGATATGATATTTAAAGCCAGCTTTTGTGAAATTATTAAATTTCATCATACTATTTTTTATTCTGAATTTTGATATAAAAATTCCTGATTTTTTTTTTTTTTTTTTTAAACATATGTTGCTGTTAGTTCTTGTTTTAAGTTTAGTTGATACTGAGGCTTGCAGCAAGTTATATATATTGAGGTTTACAGAACAAAGTTTTTTAGGTTTAAAAGTCTTTGAAAGAAGCAAAAATTATCACTTTAATTTTAGAATTGAGAAAATAGAGCCAATTCAACTTTGGAGTAAAATACAAATCTTATGAGTTATCCTGCATTCTTTTGTGAGTAAATTATCAGTTTTTTGCTGTGATAGTACATATAGCTTCCATTGGTGCTATAACGTAGTACAGCCATGACTGTACTACGTATAATGGTGTATGTGCTATATGCATCCTTTTTATATAAGTAATAATTTTTCTAATTTTTTAAATGAATGATTTGCTAGTAGGCAACCTTATACTAATATATTTTTTACTAGTCTGGCATCAGACGAAAAAGCTTTTACATGGATCATCTTGTAATTGGGCCAAAGATTCACTGTTACAGGAAAGATAATGCACAAAGTAATAGAAGGCAAAAATCATGTTTGTAGTCTTTAAAAAATAAATGTAAATTCCTTGTGCCGAAGAAAAAAAAAAAAAAGGTTGCAGTAGGTAAAAATTTCATTAATTCGCACAGTTTAAAGGAGAAAAGAAACAAGCCTCAACATACATAATATCCGTTGAATTTCATTCTCAGCTTGTTACCTTAGTGGTAGGGGGTCATCAGTGAAAAAATTGGTTTTAATTTTTAATCTTCATCTTCAGTAAACTGAATAAATATCTCTATTGCTCTGAAGCTAGCAATAAATTTTTCTGTAAATAATTTTTTAAAAATAGTAAATCCATTACACACCACCCATTGTTGGGCTTAAAACAACAATTTTTAATCATGGAGACCAATGCATTATGCTTGAGAGAACAGGACGTCATAACAGCAACCTTAAATTGATGTAGATGTTAAGTAAAATTCAAAATGTAGAATTTCAAAATCTATCATTTTCTTGCAATAATCTGTTGCTTTAGATTATCATGTAAAATTATCAATCATATCTCATTTATGGTAGATAATTATGGTTAGTAACTTTTAATAAACTTGAAAATTGTCTTTTTAAATTTGTTTATTATATTAACATGTATATTTTTAATTATCATTTGAGGTTTTTTTTTAATTGATTATTCCATTTTATTTCCTATTTTTCTCAAGAAGACTTTTTCTTAAAACATATTCATTTAAGAACTATGGCAAAAAGTAGACATTTAAAATGAGTTATCTGAAACTGATGCGGAAAGCGGCAAAAAGTTGGAGTCAATTCATGCAGTCTTGTGATCATCTGGAAAATACACCTCAGAACTCGTTTCTGATTAACCTTGTAGATTATATGCCAGAAGATCTATCACCACTTCCATCAGCACTTCATTTAGTGAGAAATATTTCCTTTGTGGTTTTAAAACTTTATGTTAGAAATAAAATTTATTATTCTAAATATAATCCCAAATCACATTAAAAAGCAACTAATTTGTTTTGAAAAAATATAGTATGTTTGCACCTTCTTCATAATATTATACATGGCGTATTTTCTTTAAAACAATATATATGTAATAGATTCTGTATTAGAAAGCACATGGTTGAATCCATAATGAACAAATTTCGATGTCATATAATGCTGAAATGCCAATCCACAATGAATAAAAAATTTGGCAATCAAGGTATATTTAATTCAACTTTTATTTCAGTAAACATGTTGCGGCCACAATCATGTTGTCACATTAATTGTGCCTATTCCAAAAAATTTACATTTTAGATAAATTTGCAATAAGAAAGAAGAGGTAGACCAAATTATTGAATGCAAGTGCGTTATGTTCAGGGTGAAATCTTAATTCAGACTTAGTTTTGGTTCTCAATGCATTTGATTGGATATTTAATACTGCTGTAAAATTACTATTGGCTGTTTGAGTTTTAGTTCCATTTACATCATCAGAATTATCTAAGAGCCATATGACATAGATTAATCTCAAAATGACACAGTGCAAATAGAGGTTACTATTTTTAGAATATGGAAGAGAATTTAAGCTGCTAATTTAATCTTTTACATATTCTTTATTTTTATTACATACATACATATATATGTGTGTGTGTGTAACATTTTTTAAGTGTTTACTAAACCAACCAAGTGAAAATATTCAGTTTAAATGTGTTATACGTTTAAATCTAAAAAGTAAAATTACATCAAAGTAGTGTTGAATCAATACTTATTTTGTATTTTATCTGTACAGTATTGAATATTGCTTTGCATTATATGTACTGTAGTATTTAAATACTATTATTTTACAATTCTTAAACGCTTTAAAATATTTAAGATTTATTCTAAATAATTCCAAATCATAACTACATGGCACAAATAATATTTTATATTAAATCAAAATAATAATCTGTTCAGACTTATCAAAATAAGTCTCTTACGTGTATCAAATTCACATTTAAAAGCTCATAATCATCATACATAAATAATTTATGTGAAATTAAAATAATGATTTATTAAGAATAAAAATAATGCCTTACTGAAAACAAATTAATATCATGATTCCTTCGTTAAGATTACTACTTTCGCTTTACCTGTAATTCATCTTACTGTATTCATAGTAAGTAATTACACTAAAAACATTACATTGATGAAACAAAATTTTTGTTAAAATCTGAAAGATTACTTTCTGCTATGGTAACATCATTAAATGATTCATATAATTGATAAAATAGAAGAAGTATCAATTTAAATTTATGAAATAATGTCAATTTTTCTCTTAAATTATGCATAATATTTAAATTGTTATATTTATTTTTATAGGGTAATAAAAGTTTCTCTTTCATAGTAACAGGAAATATATTTCATTGAACAGGTTGTTTATTTTCAAACAATAAATGAATTGCAACCCAAAATATAATAGCTGGGATTAACTAGTGCCTGTGAGCTAGTAGTAGTAAAATAAGTTAATTTAAATTAAAATAAGTATAGATTTACTTGTGAACTAACTATATGTTAATTATATACTAAGTACATATCACAGCTATATGTTAATTATATACTAAGTACATATCACAGGAAAATGCCTCTAAGTATTATAAGTAATCCGATACAGCATTATACCACTGAATACATACCTTTTGTCACTAAGTATATAATTTTCGACATTGGAACTTGGTAACCACCTTAGTTGGATATTTATTTCATTGTTATTATTATATTTGAGCATAAAGAACACAATTTGAATGTCTTTTTTAGTATGGTAAGGCATTTTTTTCCCCAGAATATAGACTAGTAAATTAATTTAATATATTTAATTGACAAACCTACCATAAAACAATTATAATGAACACAGAATTCTGCCTTAGGCTTAATTAGGGTCTTTTATGCTACAGTGTATCCAAAGTCACTAACTGGATTTTCTGTGTATTGTTATAATTTATTGCACATGGATTAATTTTTTCGTCACAATTAAAATATATTCAGAATAAATCTTTCCTCCCCTCACTAAAATAGGCTTTTCATTTATGTGTTAAATTTTAAACTAAATTTTGTACAAGCTATGAAAATTTACACTAATGAATGCTGAGTCTGTTTTGTAATAATTAGATGATCATAGAGAATTGAATGTTGCAGCACTGACTTTCAAGTAATATTACTTGATATTTTAATATATTTTTTAAATGATTTTTAACAGTTTTTTTTCCTCTTGTTTGACATTAGAAAATTTTGAATGTTGGGTGGTTGATATTTTTTGCCATTATTCTTGTTTCAGGATGATGTGGTTGGTATGCTGTCATACAGTTTTAAAGTGACCATGTCATTAATACAAAACAGGATGTTCCGAAATCAAGTTTTGCAGACATTAGTGAATCTGTATAAAAATTTAGAAACTCCTGATTATGTAAATATGTGCCAGGTAGGTAGGTCTACTGCATGAATTTTCAATGATGTTTTTTAATTTCATTTGATTTATTTCCCAATCAAAAGTTGCACCTTTTTCCTTGCAGTGTCTTATCTTTATTGATGATGCTCAAGCTGTTGCAGATATATTAGAAAAGCTATGTAAAGGAAATGAGGTATATTTAATTGAATATGTAATGATTAAATACATATTTTATAGACTAAACTATAACTGTGCTGCGAGTATTTTGGCACTTAACGTATTAACACAACTACTTTGGCGCAGTTTGGCAATTTTTTACAGTATTGCAATGGAACTACTGCTCATTTGAAAGTGTGCCTTTAGGGGAATAATCTTTGCTAATTTTCAAATAAGAGATTGGAGAACGCAGAAGAAATTTTTCTCCTGGGTAAAGAGACTATGAGAGGGCTTCTAAATAGCTCTTGAATGGCTGGCGAAAGGAGGGGAAAAACATTTCTAAAGCCTGTTTCAGATGCAAAAAGTTTATCTTATGAGATAAAAAGAAACAAGTATAGTACCCGCCATTTATTAAAATTACTTTAAAAAGCACGTTTGAGTTTATTAATCAGCTGGGTTTAACAAATTGTGAATTCATTTTTCCAAATTATGGTATCAACTTTGAATTTTAGAAAGTTAGTAACTAATAATTGATCTAATAATTAATACCTAAATGAAAAAAAAAATAATGCCAAAATTCAACTGTTTGTGAAACATGGAAATTTATTATTTATTTATTTAAAAAAATTATAATTACAAATTTTAGAGAGAACTGCTGTATCCATATTTGTTTTGCATTGTTCGCCAACATCTTTCAGTTGTATTTTCAAGTTTGTAAAACTGTTGGTAGCTTTTCTGATCTCCACCTTTCAATTCAAGAGCTCTTAGAGATTGCAGTGCTTTTCTCGATTCAGTTGAGATTGGCATGTAGTCACTTTCTTTTGTATTACTTTTACTGTCAATTTCTGTTTCTGTAGCTTTTTAACACTTTCTATAATTTTCTAGTATTTTTATGTGCTATCTCAATACAGGGTTGCCATGCTGCCTGGAAAACCGGAAAAAGTTGAGGAATTCGAAAATTGACCTAAAAAATTCAGGGAAAAGTCAGGTAATTTAAATATTTTAGTCAAAATCTGGAAAAGTCGGGGAATTTCATACAGCGATCCACCCCAAAAAAGTGAGTTTTCCGCACACATTGGAAGCAATCACTTTCTCGGCAAATTGTGTATCTCGTGAGCGTTATTCGGGCAGCTGGTATAGAGCCAATTTTCGCAGCTCCAATTAGATTGTCTTTTTCAAAGCAAGTTTCCAGTAACCTCGAGAATAGAGAGAATCATGCACGTGCAGTGCATGTTGAACTAAAGAAAATACTTATTCTCATACATAAAAAAAAAAAAAAAAATGGGTTTAATCTTAGTGTACGGTACTATGGAGGTTAGAATAAAAGAATATGTATTGTAAAGAAGGAAAACCTCTCTTCAACAGGCGTGGCTCCATTCCAACTTAGAAGGAAACAGCCGCGCATGCGCGAAATATTTGTCGCCAAAGCTCAAAGCCGATGTTGAAATTCAAAGGTCGTGTTATCAAGAGTCCATAAAATGAATATCGTTTAAAATTTCTTTAAACTTTAAAAGGAAAAGAAAATGTATTTTTGCTCAAGTAAATTAATTAATGGATTAAAAAAAAAACTATGAAAATCCGTTTTTAAATTATTGCGAAAAATCAAAGAAACGTTTTGTCAAAGAACGTTTCTTCTTAATACATGTTCCTCATTCCTGTACATATCGTGGAGAGGGAAATTCTGGCAGCCAGGTTCTGTCGCCAAATCCCTTGGCAAATTTTCCTTCCGCTTTCTAGTGTCGTAATAGCATTATGTCTATTAAACCTTTTCTTCTTTACATAGATGTTCTTTGGTTAGAATAGCCTCCATATATTCTATTCTAACCTCCTTGCCTCCATATACGATATACATGGGATTTGGCGACATTATGATAAGCAGTAAACGAGTCATTTTGGTGTAGTGACAATTTTCAAAATCGTGCCCAAGACCTTAGCGTATATTAGGATTTTACCGCAAAATCTTTTAAACCTTTTTTTTTTATGCCTTATTTGTCATTTTGCAGTAAAATAAAAAAACAGTAATCAGTCATCTAGGCTAACCATGTAATATAACTATATTCGCTAAAATATCGTTAATTTTCAAATTAAATTTTCTTAAATGTTTAAGCAATTATGTTTATTTTTATGTTATTCATATCATTTAATGTTGCTCCTTCCCTCTAAATTTACTTATTTTAATATTACTTCAAAATTTCAGGAAATTTTCTCTGGCATAATCCGGAAATTAAATCTAGCAGTTTGATGACATACCATCACGAAATTTAATGCAAATATTTTTTTCTTATGTTTGCTGCGAAATAAATATAAAAATGCCTGAATTTATTTTAAAAATATCATTAAATAGATTTCTTTCTTTCGTTTAGCTGCAAAATGTCTGCAAAAAAAGCCTTCTTTTATTCTAGATTGGGCAGATAATAATCTCAGTCTTCAGTGGAGAAAACAACTATTATAATCATAATAGTAATGCTTTGGGGTATGCAAGTCATATGTAATTGGCAAATTTTTTTGTTTTCAAGTAATACCATAATTAATTTACCTCGTAGCACAGCCAATGTGCATTACGCGGATAGACTGGAATTTTCTTGAAACACACCTGGAAAACCTGAAAAGTTGGGGAATTTCATTCTCCTGTTTGAGTGGCAACCCTGTCAATAGTATCATCAATTGAGAAGTTTTCCAGAAACGAATCTTTGTAATTTCTCTCACTGATATACGAAATATTAGAAAAAGTTTGCAGTTTCTCTGTGGCTTCTTCTAAATAAAAACCACATTTTATAAAGCAATTTCTAACTGTATTTTGGGACACTGCTTTTCATGTATTAGCTGTGATATGCATAACCTCTGTCAAAGGTATTGGCTTAAAAGTGCTTACATTTTCACAAGATTCAATTTCATTTATCTTCAATTTCAGTATTTGAACAACACCTTTTCTGTAAGTACATTTGAAAGCTTTTATAATATCGTGGTGTAATGGCAGAATCATAGAAGTGATATGTATAGAAAGAACCACTAATTTAATGTTTTTTCATAATGATATTAGAAGTGTGTGCAGCACAGTTTTCTAACATTAAAGTTATTTTTTCATTGTTCAGTTCTCTGTCCCATTTCAAAAGGAAATGGGTAAAAATGCTGCATGTAATCCAGGAGTTCTTGTTATTAATGGCAAGTTAAAGGTAAATTCGTGACTCCATGTAAGCATCAAGGTTTTCTACTCTTTGAAGTAACCACTGGTGTTTTTTTTAAATTTTTGCATCCATATTACATGTTAATAACAAAGTAACATTTTTTTTTAAATTTCATAAAACAAACTGCTGTTTTATATTTAAACATTAATATGTACTCAGGTAATGCTTCATAAAACAGACCAATTTCCTTTGTTTTATAAATTTTGTGGGACTTGTATTCTGTTAGAAACTCTGGTAAAGATTTGCCCCTTGCCTTCTCACCATTTAGGTTCTGATAAATAATGTTCTTTCTATCTTGTGGGCCATTCATCAGTTGGCACAAAATTTTCTCCTAGCATTTTATCTAGTTCTATAACATTTGTAATCAAAAGAGCTCTAAAAATTAAAAATATTTCTTATCATATATTTCTTATCATCTTTCTCTTATCATAAACCATTCTAGAATAGCTGTTTCAGTGCCTTTTGATTTTCCCCTTTTGCACTTTCTTGACACATTTGCATTTTTTACTAATTCTTTATCAATTTTATTTCTGTTTTTAAGTAAATTGCATAATATTATTTGGGGAAATCCCAATTTTAAAATTGCCTTCAATTTGACTGCATTTGAATGTATCATAATCTTTCAGCAATTTATCCTTATCTTTCAGGCTTAAATCATTTTGTTTAGGCATTTTCGACATGTTACATGTTCAGAGTTGCCAACTCTCCCGATTTAGGCGGGAGACTCCCGACTTTCGACCGATCTCCCGCCAACCCGATTTACAATATATTTCTCCCGACTTTTTCTTATTCTTAAAATTTCTCACGATTTTTATGGAACTTGGCTTAATACTTTGTTATATGAATAAAAGTGATTTTGGACGTCTGAAAGCAATTGAATTTTCTCTAGATTATATCTAAAACAAAACCTTACGAATCAGATAACTTATGCTTTGTGAGTGAGAACATTATACGTATCCCAGAAACGTCGTTCTCCAGTTCTCCAATGGGCGTCGAACTCCACTGCGTGTCAGCTGGCATATATTAGCCAATGAGGACAAGGCAAGCTGTTATTTGGATGTTCTTTAGTTATTTCGTTCAATTTGTGCTGAGTTGTGTGAGTGCACGTGCCTTCGGGAAATAGTTTTAGAAATTATCATCTTTTGTTATGTCTGCGAGAATGAAATACTCGTGTACGTTTCAAAAATCGTACACAGTTGACTTTCCTTCCATTATTTCCTCAAGGAAATGTAATAAATTTGCGATGTGCACCGCCTGTCGTTGTGATTTTTCGAATTCGCAATGTGGTAGGGTGGATGTTCTCAAACATGTGCGAACACAAAAACACAAGGATAACATGAGTTGTTTTTTAAAAAAACGAAAAATTAAATTTTTCTTCGGAAACAAAGGACCAAAAAGTTATTAATGCAGAATGTCTGTTCTCTGCTTTTTTACTGGAGCACAACCTGCCACTGAATGCATCGGATCACGCTGCAGGTTTATTTAGAAAAATGTTTCCCGATAGTGAAATTGCTAAGAAATACTCAAGTGCAAGAACCAAAATAGGTGCAATTGTTAAAGAAATGAGTTTGAAAAATAAATCTTCAGTTATCGATTGCACAAAACAGCTCCGTTCTGCCTCTCTACAGATAGAAGCAATAATACCGATTCAAAACTGTATCCAATTGTTTCTTTTTTTAATACAGATTCTTCAGAAATTGAGTGCAGTTTACTTTCTGTCCCCATTTTAGAAGGACATTTGACAGGCTTTAATTTACCACAGCTAATTATTAAACTTTAAAAGAAAATGCAGGCCCTCTGGATAATTGCTTAGCACTTGGTGCAGATAATGCACCAGTATTGGTAGGCCTTGAAGACTGGTGTTGCAGGCATCTTAAGAAAGGAAAATTCAGATTTGCAGATTATGAGGTGCACCTGTCACTTCTTAAATTTAGCAGCTGAAAAAGGGGCAGCTTCTTTACCAATAAATGTGGATGAACACATTGTTGATATTTATTATTATTTTGAAAGGAGTTCTAAAAGGAAGGAAAAATTGAAACAGTTCCAACAGCTGCATAACAGCAGTTTACAATTAGAAAACTTGAATGAAGTTATAAAATCAGCTAGGATTGACACCCAGTGGAGTTTAATTGGAAAACTGAAAGGTGCTGATGGGATTTTAAAATATAGCCAACTGTCTAGAATTGTGTTGGCCATCTTGACAGTTCCCCATAGTAGTACAGAGTGTGAGAGGATTTTCAATGTTGTTGCGTAAACGAGGACTAAATTTAGATCTAATATTAGTGATGACACATTAGAAAAACTTTTCTTAGCGAAAGCAGGCCTACGTGTCAATTGCAGTGAACAAAATTAGTTCTTTAAGAAAGAAACTTCCTAATTTTCTAAACTAAAATTCCCTCCTTTTTTTTTTTTATTTCCGTAAACGATGCAAGTAATAAATAAAAATGTTTTTTTTATGTGTAAGGTATTTTTGTGTTGCTTGCATTTAAGAATTAGTTACTATTAAAGTTAATTCATTATTAAAAACCATATTTTTATCATTTAAAAAGTCTTTTTAACATTGTGAAAAATCTCCTGATTTCTTAAAAAAATCTCCTGATTTTTGAGTGTCATAGGTTGGCAAGTATGCATGTTAAATAAAAATTGTTTTGTCCAGTGATTTGTTCAAATCCAAAATTACCATTTCTTGCTAGCAGAGAGATTGCAGCTTTGTCTGTCACATCAGCGTAACACTTCATGGTTATTCCAAGCATAATAAAAGCTTTCTTTTCTTTTTCTCTAGCCTACAGTGATCACTCCCTTTTCCCAATGAAAAACTGATAATATATAATAACATAAGGAAGCATTTTATAATGTTTTCTAAGAATACCTTGCACACAAAATTTGTGTATACACATCTATCGCCTATCAGCTGGTGTTCGAGAAAGTAAACCAGTGTTCACTGAAGCATCACCTATTTTTTAATCCTGGAAAATACTCATTTGTTTATAATCAAAGAACTTGTTTCCAAAACCTCAAGAGGGTCCTCAACTTTCTACCCCAGTAAGTCAGTCTTGGTTCTAACTACACTGGTAAAAATTTCTGCTAAATCCATTTTATTGAAGCAGTATAGAACTGAAAGATCAATGAATGAACTACAGATACCTTTATCAGCTACAAACACTTTATTCCAGATCTGAATAACTGGACTTTTACCATTTTGAGTTTTATAAGTGTCAAAGATAAGTTTAATAACTGACAAGCTTTCTTTTGCTTAGTATGTACTCATTTTGGTTCCTGGAAATTTGAATGCAGTGAGCAGCTGAGTGTATTAACCAGTGAGTTTAATAAGCAGTAAGCTTTATATAAGCTTTTTGTAAGACAGTGAAGTAGATAAAGAACCAGTCTTTGAAAACTGGGTTCCCACACTATCTGGAAAACCAGGAAAAGTCTGAGAATTCGAAAATTGACCAAAAAAGGTCAGAAAATTTAAATATTTTAGTCTAAATTTAGAAAAGTCAGAATTTCATACGGCGATCACTTTTTTACTGAATCATATGTCATGTGATTCTCATTTGGATAGTTCACATAGACCAGTTTCGCAATGCCTATCAGGTTGTCTTTTAGAAAGGCAAAGCAAGTTTCCAGCATCTTTTGACTTCCAATAGCCTCGAGAATTCTGAGATTCACTTGTGTATGTGCTGTGTGTGTTAAACAAAAGTAAATTCCCTCCCATTCTCGTATAAAACAAAATTTTTTAAACATTTTCTTCTTTCTTAAAAGCCTTATTTGTCATTTTGCAGTAAAATAATAATAATAATAATAAAATCAATCATCTATGCTATCCATTTAATATTTGTTAAAATACTGCCGATTTTAGTAATTCAACTTTTAATTCTTAAGTAATTGATTTTATTTTAATGTTACTTGTATCATTTAATGTGTCTTCTTCCTTCTTAATTTATTTATTATTAATTAATACTTTTCATTTTCAATTCAAATTTCAGGCAATTTTCTCTGGCATACTTTTTAAATTAATTCTAGCAGTATGATGATATACCATCACGAAATTTAGTGCACATGTTTTTTACTTATGTATGCTACTAAGTAAATATAAAATACTTGAATTTATTTTAAGATATCATTAAATAGATTTTTTACTTCCTTTAGCTGCAAAATATCGGCAGAAAAGACATTTTTTAATCCTGATTGGGCAGATTCTAATCTCAATTCTCAGTGGAGGAAACTACTTCTATTATGGTTATAAAAACAAATTGTTTGGGGGTTATTTATATGTATATATAAGTTTTATTAATTGGCAAATTTTTGAGTTTTCAAGTGGTATGATAATTAATTTATCCTCAGTACAACCAACGCGCACTACGCGGGTAGCCTGGAATTTTCCCGAAACACATCTGGAAAAGTCAGGTAATTTCATTGTCCTGTTTGAGTGGCAACCCTATGAAAATTTCACTGCTCATCAATTCACTTTTTGGCTATAGTATTTTACTGGAAGAGCATTTTTTGAAACTGTTTTAAAAGCTCTGGGATTTGGGGACTTTACAATTAGTACAAGGTCTGTTTTGAGGTTTGCTGTAGCAGTACTGCATGTGGAAATTTTCATTCATTCCTGCAGCCAGAGGTTTCCATTTCTTTTCTGGCTGCAAGACGTTTACTAGCTAACATTTTGTAATTAAGGCCAGGCTCATCACAATTAAATATCTCATCATCCATTAGGCTTTCATTTTCAATTAATTCCTGAAACTTTTTTTTGAATGTCTTCATGTCTTCAAAATTTGATCATAGCTTCTTATCTCACATGCTTAATTGACAGATACCTTACAGTTTCTTCCATCTGTTGAATGAACTGACACTTGCAGCAAAATCTGAGTTTTTTTTCAGTGAAAATTATGAAAATACACCTTTTGCTGTGAAATAGGCCCAAAAATAGGCACACATTTGTCCCTGCATTGTGTAAACCAAGCATACCAAGCTTCGCTCACTTTTCATTATCATGGTTTTTCTTTCTTTTAATGTGCACTCCATAACTCTTGATGCATACAATTTTTCTGCTTTTATTTTGTTTCTTTTTCCCAGTCTCTTATCCATCCAATGCCAATGTTGTCAGCTATATTCTCCATTGTTTCTGCCTTGTCCAGTCCCTTGACTGTCGCAAGCTTTTTTTTCCATCATTACAACTTTATTTCCTTCGCCATTCTTATTGTATTTTTACAAATTTCAACATTAAAGCACCACAACAATGTTTGTGAAATTAGCTGCATCACATGCATGAACAGTAATAGACTGTAAAACAACCACATACAACGATAAACAGCACTGCACTGAATGACAGATACATAAGTCATAGTGCAAATAGGTGTACTATGTTGTAAGAGTTAAGAACAACAACAAAACAAAACACAAAAAAAAAAAAAGCCCCCCCCCTCCAAAAAAAGTTGCACTTCTTATTTATTGTCTATCGATGCTTTTTTTCTTGAAAGTGGTATGTCATACAAGAAAATATATTCAAAATGAAATATGCAGTTATATACTCTGTGTAAGGATAATTTTGTTAGGTATGTTAGGTTTTAAACATTTTTGCATTATGTTAAAACATGTTTTCTGCTATTTTTAATTCTATTGTATTGTATAGTAACGTGATTAAAAGCCATCAGTAATTGTGTAAAAACAGTGTATGACTTCCTAGAGTAATTGAATTCTAGTAATTTTAATTTATGATTTTAATTGTAAGATTTTAAAGAATTAAAATAGTTTTTTTTTAAGTATTTTGAAAATTTAAATATAAGCCATGCTTTATGAGTTTTAGCTGGTTTAAGTAAATTTTGTTCATGAATTCAGAAAAACTCCAGGGTAATTAAATTTATCCATTGCAGATATCTTTAGCTGTATATAACCACTTATAATAACAATTAAATTTAGGTTCCGAAATGTGATGTGTACTACCAGTTCTTAGTATTTTAATAATTTCTTTTTTTAATAGGAGCTGTCATTAATGGCTTTTCAAATAGCTTTTGATTTGTACGAAAGTGCAACACAGCAGTTTCTGGGTCGTGTATTACAGGCTTTGAAAGCTACTGCTCCAATTCCATCCAATTTAATATCTATTTTACCTAAATCAGAAGAGAAACCAGAAGGGTAAGTAAAATCAGTTTTTAAATATCTTCTCCAACCACTGCAAGCATTTTAGATTTTCATTCATTCTATCCAAAATTATATTATTAGGTACAATTTACCAAACAGATCTTAGCAAAAGCAAAATTAGCTATGCAATTAATTAAAAATGTCTCCTTAATTTTTTAATATTAAGAGTTTTTCCCACGTAATTGTCTCAGAATATTTAGAATTCTCAGACTATGCATCAGTTTTCTCTATAAAATTAATTTAAAACATTTTTCCCCCTTTTTTTTAAATAAATATTTCTGGTTTTGTGCTCTTACACGATTGGTAGGGATAATTTTTCTTTAGGATCTATTTTATTTTTAGGCATTGCAGCTTGGAAAGTTTAGGAGAATTTGAAGGCTTTAGATTTATAGACCCTCGATTCTAGAAGATTAAACAATATGTAAAAAAATGAAAAATGTCTCCATGGTATTAACGTGTAATGGATGTATTTTACAGAAAATTTGCAATGAATTTTTAGTTGGAGAACTTCAGGAAGAACACTGAAAACATAATACTTGAATGTTTTTACTTCTCATACTAGAATATTTTAAACATTTTTATCTTCCCTTTATTTTCTCTACTTTTCACTAGACACAAGCATGGAAAATATCAAAAATGCTTCAAATCTAATCACATGGACAGGTGTGGGATAAAAAATAAAAGGAAACTTTTATAAATAAATTGATTGAAAACTTACAATTTATAAAAGATTCATCTAATATGTTTTAATACATCATGCATAGAGCTAAGCATTTTCCCACTTGATGCAATCTCTGTGAATCCTTAATTCTGCTGTGTAATGCCTTTCTAAATTTTGCTTCCAATGCCCAATGCCTGCTCTAAATTTTAAAAGTTTTGCCATTTCTAGATTTTGTTGCTTGGTGTGTCACTAAATTCTAAAAATTCTGCGACACCAGCTCTATAACCGGCTCTTACCATATATATTTCATATTTTTCTGAATGTTCATATTATTAAAGAAATAAAATTAAACAGCTCTTTTTATTCATTTTAAATGCTTTTTTTTTTTTTTTTTAAAGAATAACAAAAATTCTTAATTAAATCCGAAAATTCTAAAATGGAAAGGAAACATGTTAAAGAAAGAAACTGAATATATAAACAAAATTATTCTTTAAATATATTGTACAGTTATTATTATGTAAATTACCCAGTTGTTTATGATTTCAGTCTTTACTATAATTTTCCATTTCTGTTTCCTCATATCATAGAATTACTGAGCCAGCTTAAATTTAAATTAAATTAGTCTTTGACCACTAAGTCCACATGCATTATGGTGATCTCTTTCTATACATATTGAATGATTACTAGTCCACATTTTTTGTTTGAATTTGACTGTTCTTGTTTAATTACATCACCACGAGCTGCAATTGATTTTGTTAGCATAAGAACATGCCTTTAGGTTCTATGTTCTTTTTAAATAAGAGGCTTATTTAAACCTTTGTCTGACATTGTAGTTATTTTCAGACATTAATTTACTTCATGTCTGTCAGGGATTTTGGACTATTTAACTTTTACCAGATCAAGTAAACCCTCAGAGGTGCATTATGGAGAGGTTGACAAGTTAAGAGATAAAGCACACAGAAACTAGTGACAACATTTGTTTGCGTATTGAGACAAATTTCCAATTGTTAGAAAAGATGCTTAAAGAGATGGAAATCAATATAAATTAGCCAAAATGTCTTGGAAGGCTTCAAATCAAAAAGACGTATAAATATTTTGTTGAGTGTTCTTGTTACAAAACCTAAATGTTTTGTAGCTTTTAATGTTTAATTATCTTAATATCGTTTAAGAATCAATGTCATAAATTACATGTATTTTTAACTGTAAAATTTTATTAGATTGTGATTTTAATAGGGCTTTTTTAACAAATATTGTTAAAAAATAAATAAAATTTAATAGTGGCCATGTAAATCCATAATGACTAAGGTTATCAAACTACCTAATTTAATTATTTATTACTAGCAGCTTACCCTTAAAAATTATCTCTGCATATTAAAGCAAGTTATTGAATTTCATTAATCCTTACTGTGGCCACAAGATAAAATACAAAAATGTAAAAATTCGAGTAAAACTTATTCTTTGCATCTAGTGAGACTTAAAATAATACAAAATAACTTATCACCTCTGGTGCTTTAATGGCTTATTGGAAACATTAACTGGGTTATAATCCCTGGAACTCTACACGAAACTATGACACTAAATGCATTAAACAGAGCCTGACTAACTGTCAACACTTGCTAACTGTGCCTACATCAGGCCTTTCAGGTTTGTTCTTACCAGCAGGTCTTCCTCTAGACAAGCAGCAGTGGTGACAACATGCAGTCTTTTGTTATGAATTGTGCTGATTATGATCTTACTTCTAATTTCAACCTATGCTGCTTGACATAAAATCTGCCTGCTATTTACTAAACCTCTAGTAAATGTGACAAAATGAGACATTTAAAAAAAAAAATCAACATAAAGCTAACTGTTAGTAAAACGTAAATAAAATGTCACTTATCTTCTTTCAAATATTTCCAACTATTATGAGTAAAATATTTAATGCTAATTGATAAATTTCATAAAGTTTATTTTATTCTCAAACTTTATTAATAATTATGTTGTTTAATTCATGTTTAGTAATAATGCATCCTACTTACGGATCTATTTTATTTTTCGGATGGTATTACAAATGTGAAGTTCAGGCATAGATAATAATTTTAATTGAATTTATTCAGTTCGCATTTGTTCATAGGTCCTTAATTTTTTTCTTTAATGGTCTTTAAAAGTACTTAATTTCCTTGTGCAGAAATGTGTACGAACCCTGTTTTATCTTTCTTCGTCCTCTGCCTCCCCAAATTAAAAAAAATAAATAAAAGATCAGAGATGGTTCGTTCGGAATGGTCTCTATATCTTTTGAAATCAGAAGAGGAAACTAAACCATTGGAACCCAATGCATTGAAGAATATGTATAGTTAGCAACAGCCCCTTCTTAAAATAAAAATGTGCAGCTGGAAAATCTCACTAGGAATTTTAAATAAATAAAAAAATCTGAAAGCTTTCAGATTTTACATTATTTTTTAACGTGTTGTGGGTATCTTTATTTAAATAAATATCATGTTCGTCACACATAAACCATAAAATTTAGTTCAACAGCAATATCGCAAAATAATTTTAAATTGTGCATATCTTTAGAATTTCTGATTCACAGTCTCACGCGCTGGAGATAAAAATGTTTTTTTCCATACAGTGTTGCCATTGCACGCTTTGAAATCAGAGTTTGTTAATAAAAAATTCATTAGTTTTACAAAATATGAAACACATTCCAAATTTGTTCTTTCAGATGCCCATATTCGTTATTCAAAATTTGATGGCTCTAGGTACTGTTGTTTTATCACAATGCAAGACACATACATACATTTATGCAGATTCTTCATTATTTAAAAATTATACCTTTATTTTCTTTGAATATAATACAGGGCTGTAATATTTGGTGGTAACATTTTAAAAAGTGAACCAACATTTAAAGTTTTCAAAGTAAAATGCCAAAACGAAATTAATAGCCCTTCTGGACTAATGCCCCTTGGGCTAATAAATTAAAAAGTCCTGCTAAGAATGACTGGGGGGAAGTATTTCAAGTTCAGAAAGACTTTTGTAATTCCTGCAGTTGACTATGGTGAATATTGGAATTGCAGTTACTTTTTGGTAGTCTTACATCATATAAAATTATGCTTCTGTACAGTTTATTCCTATAACTCAAAGTAATCAAATGCTAAGTTGTATAAATATTTTTCAGGAGCATTCAATAGTGACTTTATTGTTGTTAGGGGCATACTTGTCAGTATTTCTTATGACTATTCCATATCTGCCAATTTTTATGATTGTTTTAATATTTATGAAAATATAAAGTTTATATGCAAAATACTATTTCTTATGAATATCGAGGTTCGTACAGTCCGTAAGAGTCCTTAAAAGTCCTTAATTTTTTTGGAATCGATTTTTGGTCCTTAAAAGTCTTTTTAATTTCAGCCAAAATTGGCAGAAGGTCCTTAATTTTAATCATCTGAAATTTCTGTTTGTTTTTATGATTGCCATTTTGAGTGTGAATTAGCACTTTGTAGGAATAGTTTTGCAGATTCACCGACAAATATGGTTATTTTTTTAATGGATTCATAGGTTCTTTATTCCTATTTGTAGTATAAATGGTGGGATACTCAAGTTTCTGAGCAAGAAATGAAACATATGCATTTTGAAGTTATTTCAGTTTTTTTATAATGAAGAGCTCTCAAACAACTTTCCGCTTTTGGGGATGTGAATTCTTTTATTGAATGATTTTGGCGACCATTTAATAAAAGACCTTTTATTAAATTTGGCAACTTATCAACATTTTGGCGATTTTAAGATCGGTTTCTATAGAAAATTTTTAATTCCGAGATCTGGGAATTTTTTGACGATTATTTTGGAACATTCTAACCTTAATAAATTTCATTAAAATAATGGTAATATATTGGAATTATTTGTAAGAAATAACATTAAAATAAAGCATTTTTATTTTTCACTGTCATATTATAAAGTTGTTTTGAATATGAAAAATAAGCAAGGTGTAATGCTATAAAGCACAATTTACAAAATAGTTTTTAGCAAAAACAAAATAACTATGTATTGAATTAAAAATGTCTTTTTAATGATAAGCGTTTTTCGCATTTCTCAGAATGTTCAGAACATTTATCAGTTTTCTCTATAAAATTAATTTTGCACTTTTTCCCTCCGATTTTTTTTTTTTTTTTTTTTCAAAACATTTCTGCCTTTTTGCTATTACAGAATTGGTAAAGGTAATTTTTCTTTAGGATTTTTGACATTGCAGCTTGGAAAGTTTAGGAAGATTTGAAGGCAAATTTATAGATCCACGATTCTAAAAGATTCCTGAAAAATGTCTCCATGGTAGTAACACGCAATTTCTTACTTTTTGGAGAACATCTGGAAGAACAATGAAAACATAATACAGTCAAAAGTCTTTAATCCGGACTCGTCGGGACTTCGGCAATTCCGGATGATCGATTTTTCCGTATTATAGATCATCAGTTTAAATCTGGTAAGATGGCATGCAGAAATTATAAAATTAAAAATATGAAACCGTAATGTATGAAATAAAGAACAATTATGATCTAAATGGTATCAAAATTTACAAAAAAAAAAAGCTTAATATTTATTTGTTTACTTTATTAAACATTTCTTTCAATGTAAGTTGTTTAAGTTTCTTCATTTTATGTGATAATACTTTCTCTTTAATTCTAACAGACATAATTTCTTGTTCAGTTACAAAGTTTCGCTGTTCAAGTCCTATAATTGCTGTGTCGAGAATACCGACTAATTTGTCAATCAAAATTTTTTTGTTTTCAATAACCTCTGTGTTACTTTCTTCTCTACCGGAAGCGAATTATAATGACGAGGAATTTGATTTAAATCGTATCAAAGACGGAGTACATCGAGATGAAATACCACATTTAGTAAGGAATTATAAGCCAAATAAAATAAAAACATCTGCCCTGAAGATAAGGATAGTGCTGACAGATCAACTTCCAATTCATTGCGTGCCACAACCCCCACCCCCACCCCCCGCAGAGCAGTGTGAAATTGATAAACAGATTTCGGAATGGTTAGAGAAACAAAGGATATGCCTTTATCCAATTTTTGCAGCAATTCCACTTTTTGTTTGGTGGACATCGAAACATACTTTCGCTTTGTAGATCCTTTGGCAGCTCCAGCATCAGAAATTCTATTTGACATAATCGAAAGTTCAAGCTTACTTTTATAAAATTGCTCTAGCAGTCTGCAAAAAATAATAAGCCGGATCCAATTTGAAGATTAAGGAACAACACAATCTGCAACATTAACTGAAATAGATAATTAGATAATTTTAGCTTAGCTTATACCGTCTGTTATACATTAAACGCGCATGCGTAATAGTGTTACGCTCATGCGTGAAAGCATTATACGTTGATGCATGCGCAGAAAGCTTGTAGCTTTGAGGTCCGAATTAATGACTTTTGACTGTAGTTGAATGTTTTACTTCTGATACTAGAATCACTTTCTTAATTTTTATATTCCCTTTATTTTCTCTACTTTTCACTAGACACAAGCATGGGAAATATCGAAAATGCTTATAATCTTATCATATGGACATGCATTATAAAAAGCAAATTTTTTTATTAATAAAGAAATTGAAAACTGGCAATTCAAAAGATTCATCTAATATGTCTTAATGCATCATACACAGGGCTGGCACTAGGCATTTTGCCACCTTAATCAAAGACGATCTCTGTGGATCCTAAATTCTGCTGTCTGGTGTCTTTTTAGATGCCAATGCCTGCTCTAAATTCTAAAAATTATGCCACACCAACTCTGTGACCGAACCTTACCATATGTATTTCATATTTCTTCTAAATGTTTGTATTACTAAAGAAATAAAATTAGCAGCTTTTTCCATACATTCTAAATGCATTTAGTCTTTTAAAATAACAGAAATCTTTAATTAAATCCAAAAAGTTTTAAGTGAAAAGTTAATGTGTTGAAGAAAGGAACTAAATATATAAAGAGAAAGAAAATTATTCTTCAAAGATATGTACAATTATTATTTTATTATGTAAATTACCCAGTTGTGTACAATTTCAGCCTTTACTGTAATTTCCCATTTCTATTTCCTCACTAGAACGCAATCACTTAGGCAGTTTTTAAACTGAGGTTTTTGGAGTGTAAGACGAGTGTGTTTCTTACCTCCACTTGCTCCTTACATTAGTTCCTGTCAACTCTGATAATTTGTAATTATTCGTCTTTGCATTATCGCTGCCAACATTTGAGTTTATTATGATGACAGAGTTACTGAACCAGATTAAATTGAAATTAAATTGTGTAGTCTTTGACCTTTAGTTTGACTCTTCTTGTTTAATTACATCACCTTGAGTTCTTATTGATTTTGTTAGCATAAGAACATGCCTTTATTTTCGAAGTTCTTTTAATATAAGAAGCTTTTTTTAAACCTTTGATTTATAGTTACTTTCAGACATAGCGATAATTTGTTTCACATTTGTCGGGGGTGGGTTGGACTATTTTAACTTTTACCAGATCAAGAAAACACTCATAAGTAGTACATTGTGGAGAGGTTGGCAGTTAGGAGATAAAACATGAAGAAACTAATGAGAACATTGTTTTGCGTATTGAGACAAATTTCTAATTGTTAGAAAAGATGCTTAAGGAGAAGGAAATCGATATAAGTTAGCTAAAATGTCTGGGCAGGCCTTCAAATTAAAAAGATGCATAATTTATTTTGTTGAGTTTTGTTGCTACAAAGCATAAATGTTTTGTAGCTTTTAATGTGTTTCCTAATATTGTTTAAAAATCAATGTCATAAATTGCATGGATTTTAAACTGTGAAATTTTGTTAGATTGTGATATTAATAGGGGTTTTTTTTAACTAATATTATTAAAAAATAAATTTAATAGTGGCCATGTAAATCCATAATGACTAAGGTTATCTAATACCTAATTTAATTACTTATAACTAAGTGCTTACCATTAAAAATTATCTCGGCATATTAAAGCGATCTATTGCCTTTCATTAACATTTACTGTAGTCACAAAGTAAAATACAGAAATATAAAAATTAATGTAAAACTTATTCTTTCCATCTAGTGAGACTTAAAGTAATGCAAAACAACTTATCACCTGTAGTGCTTTAATGGCTTAATAGAACCTTAAAGTATATTAACTGAGTTCCAGGGGGTGTAGCTGATTGTCAGACAGAGCTCAACTAACTTTCAAAACTTGCTAACTGTGTCTACATCAGGCCTTTCAGGTTTGTTCTGATCAGCAGGTCTCACTCTAGGCAAGCAGGAGCGGTGACAACAGCCAGTCTTTTGTAATGAATCATGCTGATTATGATTTAATGCTCATTTTAACCTATGCAGTGTGACATAAAATCTACCTGATTATTTATTAAACCTCTAGACTGACCAAGTATGTGACAAAATGAGACATAACAAAAATCAACATAAAGGTAACTTTTAGTAAAACATAGATGCCACTTATCTTCTTTCAAATACGACCAACAATTATAAGTGTAAAATATTTAATGCTACTTGATAAATTGCATAAAGTTTATTTTATTTTCAAACTTATTAACAATTATGTTAATTAATAAAAACATAAATGTCACTTATCTTCTTTCAAATACGACCAACAATTATAAGTGTAAAATATTTAATGCTACTTGATAAATTGCATAAAGTTTATTTTATTTTCAAACTTATTAACAATTATGTTCTCCTAGTAATTTACTCATGGTTTCTTTTGATGTAAAATCATTATTCACCAATGTCCCAGTGGAGGGTGCATTAAGATGTCTAGAAACCAGACTTCGCGAATTTCATTTCTCTTGCATCGAAATTGATGAGCTAATTTCTCTCACTCAACTCTGTTTGAAACAAACACATTTTGTTTTCCAAAATAAATATTACAAGCAAACTGAGGGATTAGCCATGGGAAGCCCCCTCAGTCCCATCCTGGCTGATATCTACATGCATTATTATGAATCAAAATTGTTTGAAACTTTAAACTTCCTGGCATGGTTCCGCTACGTAGACGATACTTTTACTCTGTTTGAAGGTAATAAAGATGATTTAAATAAAGTTCTTTCAACAATGAATTCTATTGATCCTGCTATTCAGTTCACTTTTGAACTTGAGACTTGCAATTCTCTTCCGTTTCTCGACATTCTGGTCACACGTAACACATCCAACTTCAGTACTACGGTTTACCGTAAACCTTCATCGGTTTGCCTTCCACCGCACTTTAAATCATGTCATCCGACTAAACAAAAGTTAGCTTCATTTTATTCCTATGTTTTCCGTGCTCTTCAAGTTTGCTCCTCCAAACTAGCCCTTGATGAAGAACTAAATTATTTAAAAGCAATAGCTATTGACAGGGGCTTTCCACCCAACATTATTAATCAAGCAGTTAAAAAATTCTCATCTCAACACACTAAAAGGCACACTCTTGTTTTAGGAGATTATAAAAATTCTGTTGTCATTCCCTTCTTTCCATCAATTAGCTATAAAGTTGCACATATTTTGCAGAAATTTAACTTTCGGGTTGTTTATTCTCCCATCAATAAAATTCCAAGTTCCAGACTCAAGGACCCCATTCCGGATATGAATTCCTGGGGTATTTATAGGATTCCTTGCCAGTGTGGTTTAATTTACATTGGCCAAACTAAGAGAGCCTTAAAATTTCGCGTCAAGGAACATGAGGCATATGTTAGAAAAAAGGAAACACAGAAGTCTTCTGTTGCTCAACATTGTTGGTCCGAAAATAACACTTTCAGTTTTTCTGCTGCCAAAATTATTCAAAAAACATCTTCCATTGGAGAACTGGATTTTCTAGAGGCATTTCACATTCATAAAAATCTTTCTGTGTTAGTTAACGATCCTAATTCCAATCCAAATTTGCCTTCGGCCTTGAAAGAAATTATGTTTTAGTTCTGGTTTTACCAACAGATGGCGCCACTTGCTTATTCTTGTTCAGGCTTCCTTATCTTATCTAATCATTATTTCCTATCTGGTTCATTTGCGGTTTTGCAGCTGAAGATGGTGGTTCGGTAAAACCATCGAAACTAGTCCTGTGAAAATTTGGTAAATATAACGCTGATTTTTGTTGTTTCACTTCTGAATTATGTTAATTAATTCATGTCTAGCAATAATGCTTACTACTTAGGAATCTATTTTATTTTTAGGATGGTATTGCAAAAGGGAAATTCAGGCACAGATAATATCTTCAATTGAATTTATTCAGTTCCCATTTGCTCATAGGTTCTTAATTGTTTCATTAATGGTCCTTACATGTACGTGATTTCCGTGTGCAGAAATGTGTAAGAACCCTGGAATATGCAATTTTTTAAAATTCTAAAAATTGCTTTAATATGGTTATTTGTAGCCAGATTTCTGTTAAAAGTCTTAAATCTTTTATTTATTTATTTATTTTTGTCACAATATCTTTGTTATCAAGCATTTGTTGTTCACATAGCCTGGCAACCATTGCTATTTCAAAAAGTATAAATTCCTTCATTTATCATCCATATGGGTTTGCAAATTGTCAGTTGTTAGAGATATTGCTATTCGATCCTTCCAAAGATCTTCCTCTTTCAATTTAAAGCAGTGTGTTGCATGACTAAGTAATTAAAAGCAATATACATATTTCCTAATTTATACCTTTATTTTATCTTTAATTATATCTCTTAGTCGATACAAATAATGATGTATCTAATTAATATGATTTGTAATAATTTTTACAAACATTTGCATTATTCGGTACTGTTCTGCTTTCAGGCCTGGATTCAGAAATGTATGTATGTGTTCATGTGTGCATATATATATATATGTAAGTACAAATACATGTGTGTATACATATATATGCACATACATGTACACATGTGCATACAATTCTGAATCCGGTCCCGGTAACAGAACAGTACACATTATTCCATAATTAATAAAATAAGTTTTAAACTACTCATTGTATGTATCTGAGTACAAAATAATTATCTTCTTGACATTTAAAAATGAGTGAACATATGATTTGTAATTTGCCTAAGTATTCATTTTTATAAATGTGTGCTCCATCATTAGTATAAACGAAAAGGTGTTTATAGTTTATTTGCTTTTTACCTTGGTGAGAATAATTGTTTGTGTAAAACTAATTTTATTTAGTCTAAAACATTTTCGTTTGCCAACTTAATTTTCTGAGAATGTTAATTTGCTTGGTTCTAGGGAAGCTATGGAAACAGATGAAGCACCTAAAGAAGTAGCGATTCCACAGCCTAAATTAGAAGATTTAGTAAGCTTTTATGAATTTTACTAATGAGATTTTATAAGTATAAAACATACCCGAAAGTAATAAAATATTCTAAAACACAAAAATTTTAAGTGGTACTGAATTGACAAATGCATCTAAACAGTATTTTAAACTACTAAAATGCAAAGCTAGTCTAAGTATAGAATTTCTAGAGAACTTAATTAAAAACATTACTGTAAAACTTTTTTAAGTATAAAATATGTTATTGTAAAACTGTTTTGATATCTCAGAAGCAAGTCAAGAAATTTGAAGTGAAAGATGTGTAAATTGTTCTGTTTTCTTTGTATTGTTGTAGTACATATTTTGCAGAATATTTATTTGTTTGTTTAATGATTTAGTTTGTCATAATCTAATTTGAAATTGGTTAGTTAATGGAAAAAGTTTGGATTTTTTTAAAAAAAAATTCTTTTATATGTGTCTTTGTTGTAATTATTATTTATTAATTTCAGAGTGAAGATCAGAAAAAACATCAAGAGAGAATAGAAAAATTAGCAACTATTCTTGGTGGTGAAGTTTCAATAGCCTTAAATTTACAGTTCCTCATTAGAAATAACCATACAGATATGCTCATTCTAAAGCAGACTAAAGAAGCAGTAAGAAATTCTGTATGTCACACAGCTACTGTTATTGCCAATTCTTTCATGCATTGTGGCACAACTAGTGATCAGTTTTTGAGAGACAATTTGGAATGGCTTGCCCGAGCAACCAATTGGGCAAAATTTAGTGCAACAGCTAGTTTAGGTGTGATTCATAAGGGCCATGAAAATGAAGCCTTGCATCTGATGTCATCATACCTTCCTAAAGATTCTGGTTCATCTGCTGGCTACACAGAAGGTGGTGGGTTATATGCTTTAGGACTTATTCATGCAAATCATGGTGCTGCTATTATTGACTATTTATTAAATCAGTTGAAAGAAGCAACGAATGAAGTTGTTAGGCATGGAGGATGTCTTGGCTTAGGATTAGCTGCAATGGGTACTCACAGACAAGGTACTTACAATATTCTTTAGTCTATGAATTATCATTTGGTAAAATTATAATTTATTTTAGTTACTATGTTTCACTGGAAAAAAGACCTACCGTATATACCCGCGTATAAGTCGACCCCCCACTTCCGAAATCGATCGAGAAACTTCGAAATTTTTTTTTTTTTAAGTACTACATTTATTCAAAATCATCTGAGAAAAAAAAGTAAACATACGATAAAAAATACTTTGGTAAATAAACAAAATCAAAATCCTTCAACGTCTGATTCATGGTCAGATTCGAAAATGATCGTATATAGTAACCTTCTAGAATTTGTTCCGGAAAAGATTTGCGTACGTAAAATCTATCTGCGTTTTCCCTTTTTAAAAGTTAAAAGAAATATTCAAAACTATTCAGTTATTGCGTGGGCTATTTTTTTAAATTTTGACGTGTACGTCTGTTAACAAAAGTATTTCATGAATGAACAATAAAACAATAACTATTATAAAGACTTATACGTACATAAAAACTATCTGCATTTCTCTTTTCTTGGTGTGTTGGCGAAACTTTTTTATTGATCGGTTGTTCGGGGGCCGAAAATTCTTTGGTTTAATTGAAACTTACTCTGGTTAAAGTATGAAACTCTGATTAGTTCGTCACATAATTTAAGTCATGAAATTACTTCAAGTAAGTGACTTATTTGATAAGTCGTCCAATTTGAGTGCGGGAAGAAAACAACTGCATTATATAAAGAAATTTTTGAACTTCCGATTCTTTTAATTTTTTATGGCCCCACGTATAAGTCGACTCCCCCACTTTGAAGTCTTTTTTTTTTTTTTTTGGTCCAAAATTTCTCGACTTATACGCGGGTATATACGGTAATTGTAAAATAAGCCTTAGTATGATTTTTAGAATGCTTGTGATACCCCTAGCCCAAAATAATCCTTAGGTAAGATCATCAGCCAGACTTATTGCCAAATGACAATCGGAGTTCAAACTCAACACACGTGTTTTCTTTATAATGAATGGATGTGCTATGATTGTTTAGAATCTTCATAATTGTTGCCTAGTTGTGGACATATATAATATATTCATGTGAAATAAAGAAATGTTTTCTGAATCTTTAACCTTCAATTTTTTGCTGCTTTCGTATGGTCCATCACTCTTAATATTTTCCCACACTCCTGTCTACAAAAATGAAGGGTGGTTGTCCATATTTTGTTATTTCATCTAGATGGAAAAATAAAGATAAAACTGAATGTGTTTTAGGCGACATTTATGTTCTTGAAACCAAAAATGTCTGATGCTTATTAGCAGCTATAAGGAAGTCAATCAATTTAAAACTAATGCTTATTTTGCTGGGTAGCTGAAGAAGTCTAGTCAACCAACCATCACGATATTAAAGACATGCAGAACTTCCTTGCCACAAGACGAATATATAAAATAATGATTCTTATAGAGAAATAGATGAAATAATGGTTTTCCCAAGAATGACTTGCCTAATTTTAGATTCTTGATATTGCATTTTGAGCAAGGAAATTGATGATTGCATCAAAAATAAGTTTGAAAGAAACTTTTGTGGATATTTTGTGAAGCCTAGCCTGCAAGAGGTCATGGTTTGTATGAAGAATTCAGGGGATAAAATCACTGCTACTTCTTATTAATGCATTATAGAATATGAGAATAGGTACTAATTTAAGGAGAGCTATGTTACTAGATTTATGAATAGGCCAAGTAGTGGTATAGTAAAAATGGAGTTAAAAATTTATACTACTATATTTGAATATATGTAATTTTTTTTGTATGAATAAATGTATATTCTGGACTATGTGAATAAATGTAATTGTTGAAAATGGATAAATGTTAATTGTTATACATTAAAAAGTATATGTGCCTTGAATATAAGCTTTAACATGTCTTTAGGAACAAAAAATAACATGAAGTCGGATCTTGTTTTTGGGAAAACACAGTATAATGTGTAAAATGTATTCTATAAGTAGAAGTGGTTACAAGAAGTGAAGCCATAGTGAGAGAGTGCTATTACAGAAATGAATATTTTTAGACTGAATGTAAATTATTTTGTAAACATATAAATAGGTTTAACGTTTTAACTGTCATGCCCGAGTTAATCTCGGGTACAGCACTGGTGTTCGAAAATGTCACGCCCGAGTATTACTCAGGGTAATTTTTTTTTTGAGTGCATCGTATTGTTATACTCGAATATATATCGGGAGACGTTTATTTCGGCTTCATTTCTTTGTCAAACCCGACAGTATCTCGGGAAAAGTTAATGTGCGCTCAATTCAATAGATGACAGCACTTTACTGAAGATTTCAAAGGTCAGAGGTTATAAGTTCTTTGGTTTAAAGTGCACGGGATCTTTTGTTGTAAAATGGCGTCCAGTTCTTTGAAATGTTATATAGATAGATGATTTAGATTCTTCAACCGAAGATGAAAGATGTGTGTCTGATGTGCAGTGTATTCATGATATTTCCATGGTCAGCCTCAAAAAAAAAAAAAAAAAAAAAAAAAATGAAGATATACTCAAGCCGAAGATTGTTTCTGACTACAGTCTAACTATGGGTGGTGTAGATCGCTGTGATTAGGAAATATCCTTTCATCCAAAAATCTGAAAACGTCAGAAAAAATGTTATAAAAAGATATTTTTACATTTACTAGACAAGGTACTTTGGAACTCATATTTACTCTATAAAAATGTATTTGGGAAACATATTACATTTTTAGAATTTCGAATCCAAGTTGTAGAAGAGCTTTTACATAAATATGATGATGCAGCTTCTGGACAAAAGAATGTTGGCAGACCACCTACAATAGATAACCCTGCCTGTCTTACTGAACGACATTTTATTTCCTGTATTCCTCCTACTCCTGTGAAACGTGAGCCTACAAGACAGTGCAAAGTGTGTTGTTTGAAAAAGGATAAAAATGGGAAAAAGATAAGGAAGGAAACACGGTTCTGGTGTAGTGATTGTGGAGTTGGTTTGTGCTTGGAAAAGTGTTTCCAGTTGTACCACACAAGACTGAATTATTGAACTACTAATACATATTCACTTTTATTTATTTTTTAGAAAATAATTCATTTTCTTTCATTTTTAGAAAATAATGCTCCACTAGAAGCGAACTTTACAACTGCCATGTTGAATAGCAGCCGCCTCAAGCAAATACGTAGTGGCTACAAAACTTTAAAAATTTTACCCATATAGTTCAAAATATCAATTTTAGCTACTTAAGTTTATTTTATTTTGTACTAAACATTTGATTTTTCCAATAAAAAAATTTGACAATTTGTGTACCCAAATCATCAAAATAACTCGACAGTTAAAGGGTTAAAATATTACATAAAATATCTTGTAGTAAATTTTTATGAATAGCTATAAAATTTCCAATACATTAGATTACTGGAAACAAAATATCCAGCTCGTAATGCCATAAATTCATAACAAAAATCTCTTTAAGAGCATTTATTGATCAAAATAGTTAAAACAGACTTCAATTTTATTTAATCTATTGAAAAAAATATGAATTTATGTGTATTTTAAAATATGGAGGTGATCAATTAAGGCATTTTTAAATCACTGCTGTATTATAAATTTTCTTCCACAAAGGAATAAATCAGTGTTTAAATTTAATATCTTCATGTTAAATGCAAGTGACTTTTGATCTTTTTGTTTGTTAACTAGTGGTTGCAAACTTTTCATCTATTTTTTTTTTTTTTTTTTTTTTTTTTACTGTTCCACTCATGTATGTAGGATGTTCAAAGAAAGTAGCTACAAGTTTTTGTTTCTGAGATATTGGTCTGAGGCATTTGCTTCTGAACATAATTAAAACAAAAAATTAGGAAAGCAATCTCACTTTTGGGCTATATGTAAGAAAGTTTTATTAAGGAGGGGGGTTATAGGGATCCTATGGACTAAAAATTCTAGAAGTATAATATTTGTTACATTTTAATCAGTTAAACGTTTTTCTTTGTATACAAAATTCGGAGAGCTATTCAAGCGCAAACATATTAACCCTCTGGCTGCTCATCCCGCGATTTCCACAGGCAACTCAAATGTAGCAAAATCTGCTCATCCCGTGATTTCTGTGGGCATGTGTTTTTCTTGCTTTATTGAGGAGCGCATCCATTTTTCGCCTGTTTAACCATTGAAATAAATTATATATAGTATTAGACATTTAGTTTACATTTTGGCCAACAGATATTGTTGTCTACTAAATTGCAGGATTTGAAGGCATGTGGTATTATCACTCAAACTTCACTTTTTGCCGCTTTTTTCTTACAGAAATGGCTGCTAGACAATGTTCAGCGATTATCTAGATTATTTAATTAAATTATTGAATTATTAATTAGATTTATTGATTAGATTAATAATTAGAGTGATCATTAATTAGATTTATTGAATCTGGTGCAAAAACTGTGAAGCTGGACTTTGCCTTGAACCCTGTTTTGAACTCTATCATACTAAACTGCATTTCTAAGGTATTTTTCCCTCAGTGCTTTATATTTTCTTAAATTTTATGCATTTCGCTTTTTTGTATTATGCAATAAATAGAAATTAACTGTAATTCGACTGAAATTTATTTAAAAAAAAAATTTTTTTTTGGTGATAACATCTGAAATTGGTTTTTCTGGCAACTTTAGTTTCTCATAATAAAAATCTATATAAAAAGTATTTTCTAGATAAAGTTCATTTTTCAATTCTCCAATATATATAGATTTAAAATATGAAAAAAAAATTGCACAATTTTTTAAGCGATTTCGGCCCACAAATTGAGCAGTCGGAGGGATTATTTTTTTATTTCCATTTTTAAGATTTAAGAAGACATTTAAGGTGCAGCTGCTGTGTAAGATTTGTTGTTATGCCAGGTAATTATTAAATTTTAGAAAAGAACAATGTTATTAAGTGAGTAGCTGCCCATTTGAAAATGCATATGAAGTGTGTCTTGTTTAGTGTATTAACGAATTTTTCCTATAAAATATGTATGGAATTCTTTGTTTGGAATTTTCTGACTATTCGTGCTTCAGGTTTTAGCATGTGAAATCGTGAATTTTTTCGTGAAAATTCCAAATTTTTCTGTTTGTCGAAGTTGGTAGGTATGATAGTGTTATAAAAGTGATTTGTAGTTCTATAGCAATATAAGGTAATGATTATTGTAACTTTTCTCCACCCAAATATAAAGTAACAGGTGCGTACTCTGAAGTCCTTGTTTTCCAAATTTATCTTCATTACAAAAATTAGTGCTGAGTACAATGAATTTTAAAGTGCTTGTATTAAGAATGAATAGAGTGCGTAGAAAATAAGCAGTTTATTCAGATTAAAGTTTTTCATATATTTCCATAAGCAATTTTTAAGTTCCAATATATACTTTAATTAAATGAAGCTTAAGTTTTAAAAGGCTGTTTTTAATTCATATTTTCTTTTACATTAAGATGTGTATGAACAGTTAAAATTTAACTTATACCAAGATGATGCAGTGACTGGGGAAGCAGCTGGAGTGGCTATGGGTCTAGTTATGCTTGGATCAAAATCTGCTGCTGCTATAGAGGACATGGTTGCGGTAATTAACTTTTTTAAATCTAAGTATTGTATATATTCGTGCATACCTCCCCCCATATGGAAAGAATTAATTTTATGTTTCATTATGAGAGAAGATTATTAAAATCTTTGTTGAAATTTAAGTAAAAAGTTTTTTAGTAATCAGTTTTAATATTTGCTTTGTCCTATATTTTTAACATTTATTGTTAATATTTCTTTACATTTATGCTGTATAAATGTATCATTTCTCAGTTTTTTTTTAGATCAAAGGAAGCAGATTGTTATAAAAATATTTTACAGCCTATTTATGTCTTATACTATGAATTTTCTTACTTGCTTGTTTTTCCTTTTTCTTTAAGAAATGTTTCACATAATTTAGTCTCCTTTTCTTGTAAAGAATGTCCATAATAATATATTTTTGAACATATTACAACGCATTCTTTTGAAATTCAGATTATAAACAGATGTTTTAGTTCTGGTAGAACCCAAAATCTGAAAGTATAAAAGCTTTCTAGATATAGCGTAGTGTGCAGCATAAAATGAAAATATTTACTGATTGAAAAACAAGGTCAGTAGTGTTTACCATGTATTCTAGTATATAAGTTTAGGTTTTAGGCCCCAAAAGTATCCTCTAAAAAAGTCTGATTGAACTTATCCAATGACTATAAATTATCATAATGACCTTCATTTGCAATTACTAAATAAGTTAATGATTATATTGAATAAAAGTGAAAATTATATTTATGTATATCTGTCATTACAAATAAATCATTAAGAAAAGCACAATATTTATAAAAACGGGCAGAATATTATTCTGTGAAAATTTTGACTATATTATTCTATAAAAATTTATTTAAAGAGGGCCAAAAAAAGGTGAAAAAAAATGGCAACCGATTGTGCTGCTAAAAAATTAAAAATAATATGCTGACAAAAAATTTTCTTATCGACTTATCCAGGTTTTGCATTAAAAGTATTTAAAGATCCTTAGGTTTTTTTGGAAATTATTTTTTGTCCTTTAAAAGGTCCTTAATTCTGGTCAAAACCAGAAAAGGTCCGTAATCTTACTTATCTGACATCTCTGTTTTTTTACAACTGCGATTTTGAGAGTGAATTAACATTTTGGAAGAGTGTTTTTTGGCGATGCTCTGGCAAATATGTATTTGGTGGGTTAGCATTTGAATTCTTTCCTACTTTTGTAGGATCATACTCTCTTTGGTCATGTAAACTCTTCGAGATCCTACTAAGGAACCTAACAACTTCTCACACAAGCGTAAATGTTACTAATACATAAGAAGATAAAAATAACCCTTTATTATTATCAACTATGAACAGAAAGGCACGTACTTCGTGCTTACGGTAACAGTGACAATGTGTGGTGGAACTTAAGAATCGTTACGCAATAAATTCAAGGCAAAAGAGTAGTGCACGACTAGCACTTTAAGTTAGGGCTAACTGGGTTGTCTCGACAACCTACTGACATGATAATTATTTAAATGGCCAGAAAGGCGTAACAGCAAGGACAAACTCATAACATGTGCTGGCTAATGAAAACAAACTATGAATAAACTCCAAGATTCACCCGTATAAATACTCACTTCTCTTTAAATTTGCATCCTGGTGAGGAAATGTGAGGGGAAGTTGAGGAGTTCAGAAAAGATAACAAAAATTTTAATAATTGATTAATCGAACTAAAGGAAACCGCACACCTTCTAATGTAAAAGGTGGATACTCAGCTTTAAGCATGAGGGTCTGCCTTGATTGAAACAAAAATGTTTTGAAATAATTTCTTTTTTGTGAATAAGGATTTCATAAACTATCAAAAACAAATTTTCCCTTTGTGGAATATGAGTTCTTTTGTTATGTGTCACTAAATTTAGTGACATATCAACATTTTAAGTAAAACAACAAAAAATAACGCTGATTTTTGTTGTTTGACTTCTGAATTAGTATTTATTCGGCGTGTTATTGTGTCTTAAATATCAATATTTTGTCGATTTAAAGATCAGTTTGTATAGAAACTTTTTTATTCGGGCATTTGCAAAATCTTGAGGAATTTTTTAACAAACATTTTACTTATCTTGCATTGATAAATATCACAAAAATAATGATAATATATTAAAATTATATTTAAGAATATTAACACATTTTTGTTTTCTCTATTATATAATTGCATGGCCAGTGATCCAGTTAGTGACACAGATGAGAGTGATGATTCATATTCTAAAATGTTAGAAAGCAGTATTTCTAGTGATTCTGATATCGGCATTTTGTCAGAGACTGGGCTCACTGGAGGTCTGCCTTTGACTTCCTGTGAAGGATTTTGTTCCTTTTTGTAGATATTTTTTAAATTAATTTTTTAGTTTATTAATGTATTTTGTCAGTTAATAATTTAATTTTTTTAAATTAATTATTTAGTTTATTAATGTATTTTGTCAGTTAATAATTTAATTTTTTAAAATTAATTATTTAGTTTATTAATGTATTTTGTCAGTTAAAACTTTGGAATAATTTGAAAATTATTTCTCAAAATGAACTATTTTTTTTTCTAAAATTCACATAAGGAAAAATATTATTAAATGCTAATTTTAGCATAAATGATAGCTTAAGTAATAATCTAAAATAGTACCAACATTAAGATGTTAGGACTAAACTTTTTGAAGAAATATTTTTTTTTTTTTTTTCTGAAGTTAGGTTTAGCAATGCAAAAGCCGCATCCTGTGGGACGATTGCTTCTGACTTCCACCTATTCCGAGGCAACGTCTTAAACAAAGATGCTCTTTCTTGAAAGGGTCTTTATTGTGGATGCAACACAAAAATGTAAAAATTAACATAAAACTTTATTCCTTACAGCTAATGAGACTGAAAATGATACAAAACAACCTACCTTCTCTGGTGCTTCAGCATCTTATTGGACTTTATATTAAATACTATGTATTAACTGGGTTACAGCTCCACCAGATTTGCAAGAGACTACGACACTAACAGGGTCAGACAAAATGCGGCTAACTTTCAGTGTTTAATCAACTGTACCTGTTCTTATCAGCAGCTCTCTGTCTCTAAGCAAGCAGCTGCAGTGCCACAGCCAGACTTCTGTTACAAGTCATTCTGATAATTATTTTGCTTCACAATTTAACTTATGCCACTTGACATAAAATTTGCATATACCTCTGGACTGTGTGAGTACGGGATAGAATGAGACATAAAAGAAAAATTATTTGATTTTATTAATTTATATTATTCCTAATTATTTGAAAGAATTTATGAAGATAATTTTAGTTTTGAATTTGTTATATACTATTAGGTTATGTTTAATTTATGCATTCTACGTACAGATTTATTTTATTCTTACAAATTACAAAAGTGATATGTGGGTGTAGATAATTGTGGGGTTTATTCAGTTCCCATTTGCTTGATAGGTCCTTAATTGTTTTCATGGATGGTCCTTAAAAATACTTATGTACAAACACTATTATCTATTTACTGTTGGTTGTGATAATTAACTTAAATTGTTCACATATTTCATTTCAATCTTCTGTTGCAGGTATTGCATCACTGTATGTTTTCTTTCCATAAGTAAATTATGCCATTTTAAAATAGACATAAATTTTTTTTTAACATTTAAAATTTTTTATTTAGTCTATATAATCATGTGCATGGTATGTACCCATTTGATAAATTTTCTTAAAATTAACTATATGATAGTATCTTGAGATCCGTTTATTGATTGTTCTTATAAATTAGAAACATTTTTCTTAACTCGTACTTTTGAAACTGTTTTTTCATTCTTCATATGAAGGTCTTGTTACAATATACTTTTGATAGAATTGAAATGGATATTTAGAGGAAGTGTTCTTACAAGATTTTATCAATTAAAAGAAGAAATACAAATCTTTTTAAAAATGCAACATTCTAAATCAGGTGATTTACTACATTGTGATGTTAAAATTAAAAGTTCTTTTACTTCTTTTCAGTATGCTCAAGAAACTCAGCATGAAAAAATCCTGAGAGGTTTAGCCCTGGGCATATCTTTAACAATGTATGGGCGATTAGAAGAAGCCGATGCACTCATAGAGAGCCTATGCAGGGATAAAGACCCTCTTCTGAGGCGTTCTGGAATGCATACAGTAGCGATGGCATACTGTGGCACTGGTAATAATAAAGCAATACGCAAGCTGTTACATGTTGCAGTAAGTATCTTGAAAAGTGTGGTTCATTATTTTTTGACTAGAACACTGTGTTGAATTAGTAAATATTTCCACTTTGAGTAATTTATTATATTGAATGATAAGAATTGTTTTATAAAAATTATGAATGGCTTGCAGTAGCTTTCATAAATGCTTGCTTACATATAGAAATGTATTTTTATAATGTATTAAAACCAGTAATTTATGCAAGGCAAAGCAAAAAAAATTTATTCACAATAAAATTAAAGTCTTTCCTATAATTCAAAAATTTATTTGCAGACTAATTTTTGATGTTTTGCTGCTGGCTATAACTGAAATACTTTGTGAAGGTGTGAAACTACATTGTTTGCAGCATGTTTCTTTGAAAGTAAATACACCGAATTGGCCGGAAATATGCAGGCTAGCCCAAAATTTGTAAACATTTAAAAAATTCATGTTTTTGGAAATTTATAACTTGTATAACATTTGCCATAAAAGTGCATAAAAAGTTTTTTAAAAAGAATTGTATATACTGACTAGTTGATTGCTGTTATGTCTGTTAGATGGCACTTCATCCATAAAAGAACTAATATTGAGCATTATCATTGCCCCTGATAGCATTGAGTGACTGCACTTAGTAACTTCATATATCTCCATAACCCAAAATCACAGGCTTTTAGGTGTAGAGATCCGTGGTTACATGCATTCATACTGAAAATTAAGGCTAATCATTTAAATCATTCTGCATTTAAGTGAAGAAACAGTTTCCAAAAGAAACAACATAAAAATGATGTTATATTCTGCATGAATATACTAAGATCCAGAGCTTGCTTTTTTTTTTTTTTTTTTTCCTCAAGTTAGGATAAAATATGGCTTCACAATAGGTTAGCATACAACTACTGTGATAGGTAGGTTTATTCTTTGCAGAAAAATTGTAAAATTCAAACAAAAATAATCCAAATTTCTGCTGCAGATCATTGTGCTTTAACCCATATCATACCAAGCACTGAAAAAATTAATACTTATATATATATATATATAAATTCATTAATATGTGTTTCTCCAAGTTTGTGTATACATATATAATTTAAAAAAAAAAAAAAAAAAAAAAAAAAAAAAAAAAAAAAAACCCTTGCCAAATTTTTATTAGTGTGATCAAATACAGCCTGTCCTAAAAATAGGACAATAGTATAATCCACTGCTAATCATTCTTACTTAAGTGGAATGTGAGAAAGCATTTAGGGGTAGTCCAAAGTTACATTTTTTTACAGATAGTTGTTGGTTTTCCTGTGCAAGTTTTTAGCTGGCATCTTCTTTGCCAATTTTACGCATTTTTAATAATAACATGTTCATTTTGAAGCTTTAGAAAATCTTCTTTAACCTGTCCCCTCAGGGGGCTCACTTTTGTGAGTACGGGTGTGGCAATCCCGAGGTACCCTAGCCCTTCAGGGGATCATCTTCTTGGTGAGACGGGTGTCACGATCCTGGAGGCCCAGTGATCTATCCTCTTTTCCGTCTCCTCTCCTCTTTGCTGGAACTTTTTCCCTTCTCTTCTCCCTCGTGATTTCTCTCTACGGAGTTTGGGGCTCGTCACGAGAGACTGGAACAGCCCTTGTCTCTAGTCTTCGAGTGGCAAGAAAACTGCCCACGTGTTTGCCGTGCGTGGAGACCCGTGTCGCTGGAAAGGAGGGTCCTGGTAGTTGAGGGGCGAGGTACAAAGTAGTGTGTCCCCAACACACTACTTTGGCCTCTGCTTCAGCTAAACGGGAGGCACCTTAGTCGTCCTCACGGGTGTCAATCGGCTGGTCACTAGTCCTTGTGTCAGTGGCTTGGGGTCAAGCTCTCGGGAGTACCTGCTTTCGGGAAAGCCGACTATGGGGCTTCAGTTTGCGTATAGGTCCGGCTAGCCCTAACACAGGAATCTGTGTTCCCTTGTTGGGCTCCGTGGTGGGCGGGGCCATCGGACCCGAATCTTTATTCTTTCACTATGGCTTCTTCTCATATCTACTTAATTAAAGATTTCGAGGTGACTCAAGTCACTCCAGTCATTCAATCTAGTTCTGAAACGTCTACAGCTAAACCAGTCACTCAACCTAGTTCTGAAACGTCTACTGCTAAGGCAGTCTCTCAACCTAGTTCTGAAATATCTACTGCTAAACCAGTCATTCAACCTATTTCTGAAATGTCTACTGCTAAACCACTCACTCGACCTAGTTCTGAAAAGTCTACTGCAAAAAAATCACGTACAGATACAAATGAAAAAAATCATAACAATAGTCCTCGTTTCCTAGTCATCTCTAGTCCTTCTGGCGAAATGCATAAGATGTCTCCTTTTGTAATAAACAAATACATCCAGTCCTGTATTGGTGAGCCGAGAAATATAAAGCGTCTCCGCTCCGGAGACTTGCTTATTGATACAACCTCAGCCACCCAGTCTGCTTCTTTACTTCAGATAACTAAACTTGGGCAAGCGAATGTCACTGTAACACCACATAAGTCACTCAACTATTGTCGGGGTGTAATCTCAGAATTCGACTTACTGTATCTTTCTGAAGAAGAGATCGCTTCTGAGCTCTCCGAACAAAATGTCTGCGGTGTAAGGCGGATCAAGATGCGTAAAGAAGGTAAGTTGATAGACACGAAACACGTGATCCTTACCTTCAACACGCCTGATCTGCCTAAGAATATTAAGGCCGGATATCTAAATATTCCTGTAAGACCTTATATTCCAAACCCTATGCGATGTTTCCAATGCCAGCGTTTCGGCCATTCTGAGACGTCTTGTCGTGGTAACCTCACATGCGCCCGATGCTCACAGATTGGCCACGATTCTGAAAATTGTACCGCTGCGCCTCTTTGTATAAACTGCAAGGGTGAGCACCCAGCATTTTCACGCCTCTGCCCAAAATGGAAATTGGAAAAAGAAGTGCAGACTGCAAAGGTTACGAGGAACATCTCATATGCAGAAGCCAGAAGATTAGTCCAGAGCACACAGCTTCGACCAAATACATCATACGCCAGTGCTGTAAAATCATCTCGTACAGTTGCCACCCAAACATCAGTAGGCACACAGACCCTACCAAATAAAACCCAACCGTCTACATCCAACAAGAAAAAAGAAAATGCAACCCATATAGTACAAAAGAAAGAAACAGTTATTCAAAGTAAGCCCAAAACTACTACACATAAAATATCCAATAAAAATAGAAGTCACAGCAATAGCTCTTTTGATGAGATGATTTCTGAATCTGCGGATTCAGACTTTATGGAATTAGAAGAAGGTCTAGAAGTTCCCAGGCATCTACTTCCACGAAAAACAAAAGAACAGCACAGAAAAAACAAAAGCCATTCATAATGGCCACCCTCATGTCATGGAACTGTCGCGGTTTCAACCGAAATTTGCTTGACATCAAAGCCATAATTAATGCTTATCATCCTGTATGCTTCGCAATACAGGAAACAAATCTAAAACCAGAACAACAGGCAAAACTTCGAAGGTTTTCTTTCGTCAGGAACGATAACATTGCAGGTGAGCGTGCCAGTGGAGGTGTAGGTCTCCTCACCTCACTGGATTATCCCTCAAATGTGCTTTCTTTGACGACATCCCTCCAAGTTGTCGCTACTCAAACAAATTTTGATATTGTTGTTACAGTCGTTTCTCTGTATTTGCCTCCAAATGAGCATATTGATCAGCAAGATTTAAATGGTCTTTTAGAGCAGCTGCCTGAGCCTTTCATCATAATAGGAGATTTTAATGGCCATAGTCCGCTCTGGGGTAGTAAAGATACAAATTGCCGAGGAAGACAAATTGAGCAGATGATCGAAGATCATAGCCTTTGTCTCCTGAATAACGGGCAGGATACTTACTTCCATGAGCCTTCAAAGACATTCCATGCTCTCGACCTTGCCATCTGTTCACCATCTCTGTTGCCTTTTTGCACTTTTAATGTGGGAAAAGATCTTTACAACAGTGATCATTATCCCATTCTTGTGTCTCTTGCACGAAGAGGAGCAAATCCCATGACGAGACTCCCTCGGTTTATACTGGACAGGGCAGACTGGGAACTCTCTCTTCCATTGCAGAGCTCAGAGATCAAATGGTAAAAGATGGGCATATCGATGACGCTGTTGAAGCTGTTACTAATACTATTATTCAGGCAGCTATGCTCTCCATTCCTAGAACATCAGGAAAACTACTAAAATATTCAAAACCATGGTGGAATCGTGACTGTCATGAAGCACTGAAAAAACAGAAAAAAGCATGGGGTATTTTTCGTAGATATCCTACTCTGCGAAACCTCATAGCATTTAAAAGAGCCAAAGCAAGTGCACGAAAAGTAAGAAGGCAGAGCCAGAGGGATTCCTGGATTTCATATGTGTCGTCAATAACATCCTCCATGCCTAGTAAGCGGGTTTGGGAAAGAGTTCGAAAAGCATGCGGTATATATAAAGACCACTCACTTTCCTTTTTGGAAAAAGATGGCCGAGTGATTAGCTCCATAGAAGAAATTGCGAATACTATTGGTGAGACATTTGCTTCCGTTTCTTCCAGCAGAAACTATACACCTGCATTTCTTTCTATGAAGCAGCACTCTGAAATAAATCCCATCGCATTCAACTCTTCCAAATCTGAGCCTTACAACAGAGACTTTACTATGCTTGAATTAAGGAGTGCTTTATTGCAGACACATAGGTCTTGTCCGGGTCTTGATGGCGTGAATTATGAAATGCTAAAGCATCTGTCCTATAAGTCACTGAATGCCCTTCTCACTCTTTACAATAGGGTGTGGAAGGAGCGTGCCTTTCCCAGTGCATGGAGGAGAGCTGTTGTCATTCCTATTGCTAAGCCAGGGAAAGATCCAAGGAATCCCTCCAACTATCGGCCAATTGCCCTTACGAGTTGCCTCTGCAAACTGTTTGAAAAGATGGTAAACAGCCGCCTAGTCTACTTCTTGGAAAAAAATATTATATCACCTTATCAAAGCGGTTTTCGAAAGGGGAGGACTACCGTAGATAATATGCTCCTCTTAGAGACATCTATTCGAAAAGCTTTTGTAAGAAGAAGTCACCTTGTCTCAATATTTTTTGACATTGAGAAAGCTTATGATAAGGCATGGAGATACGGTATACTTCGCGATCTTCACGAGAGTGGCTTGCGCGGCAACCTACCAATTTTCATTCAGAATTTCTTGAACCCTAGAACTTTTCAAGTAAGAATTGGCTCTGTTTTATCAGATGTTTTTGAACAGGAAGAGGGTGTGCCTCAAGGCTGTGTAACCCTGTTTAGTTTAAAAATAAACTCTGTATTAAAAGAACTTCCTCCCACCATCTTGGGATCTCTATATGTTGATGATCTGCAGATTAGCTGTCGAGGAGCAGACATGAGATATGTAGAGAGGCAACTGCAGATGGCTCTGAATAAGATCCAAGAATGGTCAGACAAACAGGGATTTACATTTTCGAAACAGAAAACTGTGTGCGTGCACTTTTGTAGGAAGCGTGGTCTCCATCCTGAACCTGAGTTATATTTGAATGGTACAATTATTCCAGTTGCGCCTGAAGTAAAATTTTTAGGAGTGACGTTCGACCGAAAATTGACTTTCCTTTCTCATGTTTTAAACCTGAGAAAGAAGTGTCTAAAAACACTAAATATTTTAAAAGTGTTGGCGAACACCTCCTGGGGTGCAGAGCGTTGCTCCATGCTTCACATTTACAGAGCGCTTATCCGCTCTAGACTGGACTATGGCTCAGTTGTTTATGGATCCGCTCGGTCATCTGTTTTGTTAAAACTGGATCCTGTTCACCATCAAGGTCTGCGGATTTGTTCAGGAGCTTTCAGGACTTCTGTGCAGAGCCTATATGTTGACTCTAACGAACCATCACTTTATCTGAGGCGTGAGCAATTGTCCCTTTTGCAATATTTTAATACTCTATCTCAACCTGAACATCCCAATAAGCTGTGCTTACTCGATAATGAGTGTAACACTTTATTTGAAACACGTCCATCCTGTGTTCCTACTTTCCCTTTAAGAGTTCGCCCTGTCATTGAGGAACTCTCCCTCTCTGATATGCACCCCCAAGCAGTACCGAATTTTGAAATTCCACCTTGGGAAAATTCACGGATCCAGCTTCTCGATGTTTTTAAACATCACGTAAAGGCGAGCACTAACGAGATCGTTTACAGACAACTTTTCGCTGAGCACAGGCACAAATATAGCAGTTATCATCCGATATACATAGATGGATCAAAGTCAAATGATCATGTCGGGATGGCTTTTGTATTTGAAGATTACATTGAGAGCAGATGCCTGCACCATGCTTTCTCAGTTCTAACATCTGAACTATCCGCAATATATTACGGTCTTTTTTACATCTCAAAGCTCTGCCACAAAAAGTTCATAGTTTATACAGACTCGTATAGTGCTCTTAAATCCTTGGAAGCTTTTCCCAACACTCAGAATCCTGTGGTAGTGGATGTTCTCAAAATTCATAGAAATTTAACGATACGAGGATATGAAATCCTGTACTGCTGGGTTCCTGGTCATACGGGAATAAAGGGAAACGAGCTTGCAGACATCGCGGCAAAATCTGCTGTTGGACTGTCCAGTCGCCTTATCCCTTTTAGAGACATCTGCTGTGTCATCAAGGGGAAGATCCAAAAAAAAAAAAAAATGGCAGCAAATTTGGGACGTTCAGCTTAACAACAAGTTGAAAAATGTAAAGCCCAGAATCGAGCATTGGGATTTTGCTGGAAATCATAAGGAGGAAGTTCTTTTGACTTGCCTCAGAATTGGTCACACTAGCGTGACACATAACTATCTTTTAAAAGCTTGCCTCTCGACCGTTTGTGACTTGCCTCTCGACCGACTGTGACTTGCCTCTCGACCGTTTAATCGGAAGAGAGGTCAATTGTAATTTATTTTATTATTTAAAAGAGATTGGCTTTTATTACCTAATGTAATTTATTTTGAAGACTGTGTCTTGAATTTTAATATGTGTTTATATGACTTCATCCTCTGGATTTGATACATTTATCTACTTGTTTTTATTTATTGAATTTTAATGACATCAATTGTAATCATCCCACCTTGTGTTTGGCGCGTCATAATCATCTCTGGTTTTTGCGCCATAATCACTCACTCACTCACTCACTCTTCTTTAACCTGTTGAACACCTAGTTTTCTGCAAGATGGTTTTCTTGGAATAAAAAGTCCCAAATAAGCAACTGTTGCATGTCTTCAAAAATCAGGCAAGCTCAGACTGTCATTACTAAATAACTGATTGAGCTTCCATCAAACAACAAATACTACTTCCAATGCATTAACAAATAAAGGCCGGTAACCTTTCTTTCCTTGAATTGAAGTAACTTAAGCTTCTGCATAATTATCAAATATGTCAACTCTGTTTTTATATTTGTTGTAGTATGCAGTTGCACGTTGGTATATTTACCTCTTTTCTGCCACCTTTTACTCTTCTTTCTATGGTTGGTATGCTTGTTGTTGTTTCGAAATGGGGCATTACTGGAGCAGCATGACTGTCATTCAATCGAGCTTCTGCAACTTTGTTTTTTGAATCAAAACTGCTATCTGCATTTCATTTTTGACATTGTTTTAGGAGGTATAAGTGGGCATTTAAGACATTATGCGTTCTCTAACAATATCTGTAGCGAAGTTTTTATTTGCAAGAACAGATAATTCATTGGAAGTAAAGAAATTATTCATATAAATCTTATGTGTCTCAGGGTTTGTAATTATTGACAGCAAATTCTGGACAACTGCACGAGATAATGGCTCATTCACAATTTCTTTAGTTGGTTTCTTCTTATGTGTCTTTGGATTTTTATTCTTTTTCAAAATTCAATCGTACAAAAGCGAGAGAAAATTAGTCTTCTTCGATAAATTTCACAATGCAAACTGACTTCTTGAATCAGTGTTTGAAATATTTAATCAGACCCTCCCTCATCGATGTGCACCTGCCAGCTAGACTAAAGTGCCTGGGTTAGTTTTAGAATAACAATGTTTGGAATGTAACAGAGATTAGAAAGGATTATCTCCATTACAGACTGATGGGGATGTGGTAGTAGTGGATTTTACTGTCATCCTATTTTTAGAAGAGTTAAAAACGTTGCGAAAATTTATCTTTCCGGTAAAAATTTTTGATAATATTTTTACTGGTATAAAAGTATGGACTGTTGTCTTCGTAAATTTATAAGTGTACTTTTCTTTAAGCTTAAAATTTTAATAAACCTATACATTGAAAACATAAGGAAAAAAATTCTCATTAAAAAAAATAATAAAAAATATCTAAATTAATTCTATTTTGCAATAAAGACATATACAGTCAAAAGTCTTTAATCCGGACTCGTCAGGACTTCGGCGATTCCGATTCCGGATTATCAGTTTTTCTGGATTATAGATCATCAGTTTAAATCTGGTAAGATGGCATGCAGAAATTATAAAATTAAAAATATGAAATAAAGAGCAATTATGATCTAAAGGGTATCAAAATTTACAAAAAAAAAGCTTTATATTTATTTGTTTACTTTATTAAACATTGCTTTCAATGCGCGCATGCATAAAGCATACATTACGTATAGTCAAAATTAGAAAATTGCAACCAGAAAAACTATTTGATGTGTATTTGTGATATTTATAATGACGAGGAATTTGATTTAAATCATATCAAAGACGGAGTACATCGAGATGAAATACTACATTTAGTAAGGAATTATAAGCCAAATAAAATAAAAACATCTGCAATGAAGATAAGAATAGTGCTGACAGATCATCTTCCAGTTCATTGCATGCCGCATCATTCCGCACGTGCGTAAACGTATTATGCACATTCGTAAAGGTATTATGCGCATGCGTTAACACATTATGCGCTGACACATGCGCAGAAAGTTTGTAGCTTTGAGGTCCGGATTAGACTTTTGACTGTATATACACTGGTTATCATAAATTAAGGAAAAAGTTAACTCCCTCAAAAATAAGCCAAACCGTTGAAATTTCAATATGTTGCCAAGTAAGAGTAACTGAGTAAAACAAGTATTTGAATATGTTGCCAAATAATATGCAAATTAGTGGTGCTGCACTCGGAATATGTCATCTGCGAGGAGCATAAAAGTACATGTTCAAGTGCAAGCCCACATATTTCACTGTGATAGTGACATCAGAAATCTGAGATAGCCAATTTATAACAATCTCCAGTCATCATTTGCCTACAGAACTACAATAGAAAACCATTGGGATACTAGAGGCAGGACAAAGTCAAACAGAAGTGGCCAGGTGGCTAAATGTGAGTCCTTCTGTGGTTCATAGACTTTGGAGGTGATTTCAAACCACAGATTCGGCCTCTAGGAGGTTCAGTCAAGGACGGCCAACTGCTACGACGAGCGCTGATGACCTATATTTGACATTATGTATATGCAGGAATAGAACCGCTACTCTGACTCTTCTTAGATCCTCCCTTGCTGCAGCGGAAGGTTGGTGTCAACGTCAACTGTGCGTAGAATGCTCCACGAAGGTGGTCTGCATGTGAGACGACCAGCCATTTGCGTGCCGCTCACGTCACGCCATAGGAGGGACCGTTTGCAGTAGGCACGACAACATGTCCACTGGACGCCTGAGCAATGGAGGGCTGTTCTCTTTACGGATGAGTCCAGGTTTAGTCTGGAATGCGATAGTAGGTGTTAGTTGATATGGAGAGAACCTGGAACCCGTTATCATCCGTCAAACAGATGCATACGGAAGAGGCAGTGTCTGTGTTTGGGGGTGGCATCTCTTTGGGTGGATGCACAGACCTCCATGTTTTTCCAAGGGGAACCGTGAATACTCATGTTTATAGAGATGACATCCTTGATGCTTATGTGTGCCCATATGCCGGGCAATAGGTGATGCTTTCCTGTTACAGGACGACAATGTAAGACCAAACAGGGCTCGCATCGTATATGATTATCTTCAACAGGAAACAATTATGCGCATGGAGTGGCTAGCTCGATCTCCGGACTTGAAGCCTATCGAGCACATTTTGGATGCTTTAGGGAGACATCTAGCTGTTTTCAATCAGCCCCCTTAGACCCTTGTCGCGCTTGCAAAGCAGTTGCAAGGGCAATAGCTCTCGCTTCCTATGGAACTGATAGACCGCATAATTGAAAGCATCGCACATCGCTGAATGTGCTGTATTGCTTCTAGAGGTGATTATATTTCATATTGAAGGTACTTTTACTGTAGCAAACTGAACTCTACGATTTGTTCATTTTATACATGTGCTAATTTCTATACTACCATAATTGTCTGGTAATTTCTTTTTATGTTATTTGATACCTTACTATGTGTTGTATATTGTATTTAAGTTTCATAAAATTCTACATGTAACTTTTTCAGTAATCGTGATTTTTCCTTAATTTATGATAACCAGTGTAGTTAAATGACTCTTAAATGGTAAATTATTTTAATTTGGATTAAATTTATTTCAGAGCTTTTATAAAAAGATCATTTATGTGTGCTGTCCTATTTTTAGGATGAGAGGAAATATGGGTTAAGGATAGCTATTGTAAGTAAATCAAGAACTGCATCGTGAATAAAAACATTTGTTTTGATATCTCATCAATAAAGGGCATTCAAATGTTTTTCAACAACTCATATAAAAATATTGTCAGCAGTGCTTTATTGATTGCTAGCACAGCAACTGTTTTAAGGCAGAAGTTGTGCAGAATTCAAAACAGAAGAGAAACACGCCAAAGTGAAGCATAAAATTAGCAAAGCAACAACCTTGTGTTTGGCATAGTCAAAAATCTAACTGAATTTGACTAAATCTAAGCCAAACATGAGGCTATTGCTTTCTTAATTTTATGTGTGTGAAGAATTACTGGCTTTGTGTAAAATGCTGTAACCGAATTCTGTGTTATTATTATCGTACTGTTTGTTCACTTAGCATTAGCTATTGAATTAAAATTCTTATTTTAAAAATTTTCAGATGTTATTTACACAGATAAAAAGAAAGTGTACTGTATCTTGCTTTATTGTTGTCATTTTATTTAAGTAAATAATTTCACAATTTATTTCCCATCTATTCTAAAACAGCAGTGCTTTCTTGAAGATTATACAGAAGGTATTTACACAATTTTAAAACAATTTAGTTAAAGTATTAAAAAAAGAAAAAGCAGATGTTTTAAAAATAAAAATTTCTAGCAATAGCATATTAGCATAGCATATTATTTTAACTAAAACATATCGTCTGCTTCCTTTAAATTTATACTTCTTTCAAAATGTCTGATGTAAACAAGCTGTGATTTGAAGGAGATGTTTTTAAGCTTTCTGAAGAGAAATATTATTATTTATTCTATAATTAAAAAATTTTGTGAAATATATAGTACTAAAATTTCGAAATGCGAAATCAGTAACATCATTCATTGGAAAAGAAAAAACTGTCAATCTTTAGTTCTATATGAAAAAAACAGGGTTGCCACGCTACCTGGAAAACCGGAAAAAGTCAGGGAATTCGGAAATTGACCAAAAAATTCAGGGAAAAGTCAGGGAATTTAAGTGTTTTAGTCAAAATCTGGAAAAGTCAGAGAATTTCATACAACGATCCCGCCAAAAAAGGCGAGTTTTGCACCGACGTCGGAAGAGATAACTTTTTTGGCTAATTGTGTATCATGTGAGTGTCATTCCGGCAGCTGGCATAGAGCCAATTTTCGCAGCTCCAATTTGATTGTCTTTTTAGAAAGGCAAAGCAAGTTTCCTGCAACTTTTGATTTCCAGTAACCTCGAGAATCGCATGTGCAGTGCATGAACTAAAGAAAGTACCTGTTCTCGTATAAAACAAAATGAGTTTAATCCTAGTATATGGTACCATGAAGGTTAGAATTAAAAAAAATATATATTGTTAAGAAGAAAAACCTCTCTGCAACAGACGTGGCTCGGTTCCATCATAGCGGGAAGCAGATGTGCATGCGCGATATATCTGTCGCCAAAGCTCGAAACCGGTGTCGAAGTTCGAAGGTCACATTATCAAGAGTTCATAAAATGAATATCGTTTAAAATTTCTTTAAACCCTAAAGGAAAAGAAAATATTTTCGACGTAAATAAATTAATTCATGGAGTAGTTATTTTGAGGGGGGGGAATGGACGAAAATCCGTTTTTAAAATTATTGCGAAAAATCCAAGAAAAAACGTTGTTTGATAAAACGTTTCTTCTTGGATTTTTCGCAATAATTTAAAAACGGATTTTCGTAGTTTTCTTTATTGTCAAAGAACGTTTCTTCTTAACACGCGTTTCTTAATTTCCTGTACACATCACTGAGAGGGAAATTCTGGCCATCGTCAAATCCCTTGGCAAATTTTCCCTCCGCTTTTTACATAGACGTTCTTTGGTCAGAATAATCTCCATGTATGGTACAGTGGGATTTGGCGACATGATGATGAGCAGTAAACGGGTCATTTTGTTCTTGGCGACAATTTTCAAAATCATGCGAAGGCCGTATCGTATACTAGGATTTTACCACAAAATCTTTTTTTTTTTTTTTTTCTTTTCTTTTTAATAAGTACCTTGTCATTTTGCAGTAAAATAAAAAAAATAGTAATCAATCATCTAGGATAACCATGTAATATAACTATATTCGCTAAAATATCGTTGATTATTCTAATTAAATTTTTAAGTAATTATCTTTATTTTTATGTGATTCATATCATTTAATGTTGCTTCTTCCCTCTAAATTTATTTATCATTAGTAAATAATATTTCCAAATTTCAGGAAATTTTCTCTGGCATAATCCTGAAATTGATTCTAGCAGTGACATCACGAAATTTAATGCACATATTTTTTCCTTATGTATGCTGCGAAATAAATATAAAATACCTCAATTTAGTAAAAAAATATCATTAAATAGGTTTCTTTCTTTCGTTTGGCTGCAGAATGTCTGCAAAAAAGGCCTTATTTTATTCCAGATTGGGCAGATTCTAATCTCAATCTTCAGTGGAGAAAACAACTCCTATTATAATTATATTTGTGTTTTCAAGTGTTAAGTTGCCTTTTAAGAATACACCTCACACAAAATAAATTTACCTAAAATCTAACCTAACTTTTAGCATTGTGTTGTGATTTACAAGAACCGGATTAGCCTCGTGTTGAACTGGGGATGATCATGAGTAATAATTAAATAAAATGTACAGTTGGTTATCTAATGTATATATCTTTGCTACACAGTACAAGTAATAGCATAATTAATTTACTTCTTAGCACAGCCAACATACATTACGCGGATAGACTGGAATTTTCTCGAAACATGCCTGGAAAACCTGGAAAAGTCAGGGAATTTCATTCTCCTGTTTGAGTGGCAACTCTGAAAGGAGATTCCAGACAAATGGGGGGAGGGGAATGCTGTTCTTAAAGTTAAATCATTGGTAACAAGTGAAAATCCACTGATGCAGAAGTCAGTTGCAAAATCTTTAAATCCATCTGAAACAACAATATGTAGTATAATAAACTTAAATTTTCAATTTTAAAAATGCTAAAAAACAATGTTCACCAGCTTTTGCCAAGACAAACAATTTGTATAATTTGTATGAAAACTATTTAGCGGGAGATAAATGAAAATACATTGAGACTCTAGTTGAAGAATGGGTTTACCTAAATAGCTGCAACTAAAAGCGGTGTATTTATTATCAAAAACTAAGAGGAAAAATATCCTTGACAAAAACATCAATGCAAAGAATGTTTCAGTAAGGCATTTATGATTGTCGCAGTATTCTCTTACAATGAGAAATTAAAAATAAGACTGCAGGGAAAAATGTTAAAATTAACATACTATCAAGAGGAAGTTTTACATCTGATATTTGCATAAGAAATTCAGTTTCTTTATCCCAGTGACTTTAGAAGAGTGAAACTTCATCAGGACAAAAACAAGAAATCATATTTTGAAGAGTAACATTTTAAACATTAATTGAATGACATTGAAGTAGTTCAAAAAATTGTGTAGCTCCCTACTGTAGTAACAAATGTAATTAGATCTTGAACTTACTTTAGATCATTTCTTTATTTCCATTTTATTGTGCTACCGAAGGAAGCTGTTTTTTCTTAAAATGTCAGTTTGACTGTACATTAAATATTTAAGTGTAATATTATAAAAATGTAGCTGAATAACAATGAGATTTGACCATCAAGGCTAGATTGATTAATCACTAAGCAATTTAAGCATGTGCTTAGGGCATCAATAAAATGAGGCCCCCTAAAAATTTCCATTGCTGCTCTTGTCATGGAGCATCTGGTGCAACTAAACCAAAACTGAGAGGGACTGAGAAGGAATGAAGAAAAACTGACGTAAACAGTTGTTGCTTAAATGCAAAGTGCACATGCTTATATACCCCTGATGGGTTTTAATAAGCTATATTTATCTAATCCCCTAAGGGCATTCAGAATAGCGACTATCAGCTAACTCCCAGCCGGGAAATCAGAGCAGGTAAGAAAAAGAGGGCTCTTCAGCCATGACAACGTGAGTTCAATAATGAAGACTACCTGGCTCTCATCCCAGAGAGACAAGGGTAAAATTAAGTGAATGGAGCAAGTGGAGATGCAATATGAACTAAGTAAACAGATGTGGGGGCACCCAAATCTTTTAAGTGCTTAGGAGCACTAAAATTCTTAATCTGATTCTGGCAACCATGTTTGGTCAGAAGAAAAACCTGATAATAAATATTCCAGTATACAGTGCTGCCTAGTAGATATACTGTATTCTGTTTATATGTTTCTCTATTCTTTTGCTGTATATATTGTATTTGAGTTTAAGAAATAGTACGTGTATAAACATGGTATGGAAGAAATAGCCACTCTCAAATCAAGCCCAATAAATTTTAAAATTGGAAAATTGATAATAAAAAATTTTAAATCATTTTAATTTTTAAGATCTGATAACTGAATGAGTGGGAAAAATAGGCTGAAATCAAATAAGAAAGTTTGCTTTAAATTTAAGCCACGTCCTAATTTTATTTGTTTAAAAATTTGAATAAAAAGCATTATTGTATGGTAATTGTAATAAAATATTTAGTCGGTAAGCTTTCTAAAAAAAATCATATATTCTTTTATTGATTTCTTTGCTTATTGTAGATTGTAAATTCAATGGAATATGCATTTTTTAAAAATGTTTGCTGACTTTTGTATCACATAGTAAATGTAAATATTTGAGTTCATTTCACTTGTATTACTCTTTTAATATTCTCCCAGTGTGCTGGAGGAATAGCGTAATAAGTTCATAATAGTAATGGTATGTATTAAATCTTAATCTCGTGCGCATTTTAGAAATCACTGTAGATGGTGAACAATTATTGGCATTAATTAAATGCAGTGTGTACAGAATTTATGAAGTTAGAATTGGAAAAATCAGTACAGTCAAAAATCTTTAATCTGAACTCGTCAGGACTTCGGCAGTTCCGGATTATCGATTTTTCCGTTTTTTCCATATTATAGATCATCAGTTTAAATCTGGTAAGATGGCATGCAGAAATTATAAAATTAAAAATATGAAACCGTAATTTATGAAATAAAGAGCAATTATTATCTAAAGGGTATCAAAATTTACAAAAAAAAAAAAAAAAGCTTAATATTTATTTGTTTACTTTATTAAACATTTCTTTCAACGTGCAAATGTGTAAAGCATACATTACGCATAGTCGAAATGAGAAAATTGCAACCAGAAAACTATTTAATGTATGTGTATTCGTGATATTTATAATGACGAGGAATTTGATTTAAATCATATCAAAGACGGAGTACATCGAGATGAAATACTACATTTAGTAAGGAATTATAAGCCGAATGAAATAAAAACATCTGCCCTGAAGATAAGGATAGTGCTGACAGATCAACTTCCAGTTCAGTGTGCGCCACAACATCCCTCCCCAGAGCAGCGTGAAATTGATAAACATATTTCGGAATGATTAGAGAATCAAGGGATATGCCTTTATCCATTTTTTTCAGCAATTCCACTTTTTGTTTTTACATCGGAACATGCTTTTGCTTTGTAGATCCTTTGGCAGCTCCAGAATCGGAAATTCTTTTTAACATAATCGAAAGTTCAAGGTTACTTTTATAAAATTGCTCTAACAGTCTGCAAAAAATAATAAGCCGGATCCAATTCGAAGATTAAGGAACAACACAATCTGCAACATTAACTGAAATAGATAATTAGATAATTTTAGCTTAGCTTATACCGTCCGTTATACATTAAACGCTCATGCGTAAACGTATTATGCTCATGCGTGAAGGTATTATGCGTTGACACATGCACAGAAAGTTTGTAGCTTTGAGGTTCAGATTATAGATCATTCCGGATTATGGATGTCGGATTAAAGACTTTTGACTGTATTCTTTTTGGCAGATGTTGTGGTTTTTATAGGTACAGATAGAAGGTAGGCCATCACCTGTGTGGTGCCACAAGTGACTGAGATATTGTTCAACCTAGCAAGCTTCCACCTCACTTTTGAGGAAGAACACCCCTGGAGAATTTTCAAAAGGAAACAGACTTGTATTCAGATTGCATATCAGGAAAACTTCAAAAATGGCAATGCAGGAAGGCTATTTGCCAGGATTTGAACTTGAGTCTTTTTTTTTTTGGGGGGGGGGGTAAAGCTTATAATACTAAAACATAAAGATAGCATTTTGGCAAAATAGGGAATGTTGTTCATATGTGAAAACTTCTATAGATAGCTGATTTTTTAGCTGGCTGATTTAGTGTACAACAGTTTCCAACTCTTATGCCATATATTTATAGATGGATTGCATTATCAATTCTAGCACAATTGTCTGTTAATTTTTTAGTTCATATATTGTACTAAGTGTATGGGTAAGTTTGCATTTAAAGTATTAAACTGGAATTTGAAAAATGACTTCGTTTTTAATTTTCTATTATAAATTTCTGTTATATAGAAAAGGTTAACATAGTCTGATTTATCCTTAGGTCAGTGATGTTAATGATGATGTTAGAAGAGCAGCTGTTGAAGCTTTAGGGTTCATTTTATTTAGGTAAGCAATCACCCTTCCCCCCCAAAAGTCACATTTAGTTGAAAGCAATTTTGTAATTATAAAATTTTAAAATTTCTTGTTGGTATTTTACAACAAATATGTTAAACAAATTGTTAACATGCATAGGAAAAAAAAAAAAAAAAAAAAAAATGCATGCATTTGCAAATTAGTTTTTCATATTTTTCTTTAAGTAGTTTGTATTAAAATTTTCTAATTAAGTCTTACTATTTTCTTTATCTTATGGTAATTTACAAAGAATAAATGAAGAGTTTTCACCCTTTTAAATTAATTTAATTACCTTCTAATATGTTAATTAATGATAAATAATTTTGATTTCTCAATGACATGTTTTACTTTTATAGACTTTTTGTAAGCATTCTTAATAAAAAAAAAATTTAAGCATTCTTAATAAAAAAAAAATTAAGCATTCTTAATAAAATTTAAATTTGCCTTATCCTTTGAATAGAACTCCAGAACAGTGTCCAAGTGTTGTTTCTTTGTTGTCTGAAAGCTACAATCCTCATGTCCGGTATGGAGCAGCTTTGGCTTTGGGTATATCATGTGCTGGAACTGGAAATAAGGTCAGTAAGATATTTTCTTAAAAATTGTAGGGAACATTAGCTACCTATCTGTTGTAACAGCAGTTGAGGGAACAAGTTCTACAGCAAAATAAAATTGGAATTTCTACTATTAAACTAATCAAAATGAAGAGTTCGACTTTCTCTTATTCTTAAAATTTTTCATGATTGTTATGTAGCTTGGCTTAATACTTCATTATTTGTATCCCCCCCAAAAAAACTTTTGACATTGGAAAGCACTTGGCTTTTGTCTAGATTACGTATAAAAGAAAATGAGTCATTCTTTAATGAGGCATGGCATGTCACTGTTTCGTGTGTGAGAGCACATATGTCTGAAAATGTCATGTTCCAATTCTCCAGTGAGCATTAAATACTGTTGTGGGTCATCTAGCATACATTAGCCAATAAGCACAAAACAAAATCGAGGTTGTCATTTTATTAGTCTTACCACTGGGCATTGTGGGTTTCATGTGTTTTCAAGAAAGAGTTTATAAGAAATTGTGGCATTTTATCTTCAAAGTCTTTGAAGTTAAGTCTGGGAAAGTGGTAATATACTCGTGTACTTTTCAAAATCATACACAGATGACTTTCCTTTTATTATTTTGTTAAGGAAATATAAATAATGTAATATATTTGCCATGTGTCTCATTTGTTGTTGTGATTTTTTGATTTCGCGCTGTTGAAAGACCGATATTCTTAAACATGTGCACACACTTAAAACACGAGAACAAAATGAGTTATATTGAAAAAAAACAAAAAATTAAATTTTTCTGTGGGAACAAAGGACCAAAAAGTTATTAATGCAGAATGCCCATTCTCTACCTTTTTACTAGAGCACAATCTGTCACTAAATGCATCAGATTATATTACAGCTTTATTTAGAAAAATCTTTCCCTGTGGTTAAATGCTCAGCTGTAAGGACAAAAATGGTTGCAATTGTTAAAGAAATGGGTATGAAAAATAAATCATCAGTTATTGACTGCTTTAAAACAGCTTCATTCTGCCTCTGTATGGATGGAAGCAGTAATACCAAGGCAAAAAAAACTGTATCCAGTTGTTTCTTTCTTTAAACCAGGCTTCAGAAATTGAGAGTAGTTTACTTTTGATCTTTACTTTAGTAGGAGATTCGACAGACTTTAATGTAGCACAGCTTATTATTAAAACTGTAAAAGAAATGCAATACCTCTGGATAATTGCTTAACACTTGGTGTTGCAGGCATCCTAATGAAAAAAAATTCAGATTTGCAAATTATGAGCTGCACCTGTCATGTCTTAAATTTAGCAGCTAAAAAAAAGCAGCTTCTCTGCCAATAAGTGTGGATGAACAAGTCGTTTATATTTGTTATTATCTTGAAAGACTTTGTAGAAAAAATGAGAGAAAAATTAAAAACAGTTCCAACAGCTGCATAATATTGAAATTAGAAAAATTTTGGCATATGTACGTACACTGGTTATCTTTAGAGAAATGGTTATCCAAAATCCTCAGCCAACAGAATCCACTTCTTACATTTTTTAAGAAAGAAGTAAATGAGTCTTAAAAGGCTCTTTTTTTTTTTAAAGTTAAAATAAAAGGCTCTTTTGAAAGTTATAAAATACCTAATTATATAAACTTGGATAAAGTTATAAAATCAGCAAGGATTGACACATATTAGACTATAATTGGAAAACTGAAAGGTGATGAAATTTTAAATTACGGTGAGCTGTCTAGAATAATGTTGGCCACCTGACAATTCCTTATGGCAATGTAGAGTGTGAGAGGATTTTCAGTGTTATTGATAAAACAAACCCTAAATTGAGATCCAATATTAGAAATGCCACAGCTTATTAGCAAAAGCAGGCCAACCCTAAATAATTTTTTTCTTAATGATAGCCAAATTTACCGCAGTTCTTATAGCCCAGCCAAATTAGACAAAAAAAAGGGGCAATAAGTGAAAAAACATCCTACAGTTTTGGAAATGATCTTGCACATTTCCCTTAGACTTGGGTTCATGTGTGTTGTATGTCCCCGCGGTGAAGGGTTTAAAGGTCCCCTTTTCACTTTTTTGCTTAAACTTAGAACCTGTCACTCCATTAGAAAAATAAACAAAATTGAATTTAACAAAATTTCCTATGACAATGGTCTTTTGCATTTTTGTCCTAGGATGTACGGTTGCAAGCTCTGAGTTTCCAAAGTGTGGAGGCTAAGTCAAATTGTATATTCCACTATTCAAAATCCTTCCAAACTAATTTTGTTTGTATACGATAAGTGTTTACAGAAATCAAATTTGAAGTTTTACAGAGAAGCAGATGAATGGTATGATGTTGTGTCAGTGAAGGGAACAGCTCAGACCTGCCCCCCAACTAGAGGGTGTTTTTTTGTTCTCTTCTTCAAGGCTGGTAACCCGACCTTTCCCACGGAGGAGTCCTGTGCTTGCTGAGTTACACACAAAGTCTACTGTCTTTTTCTTGCATGTTTTGCTCTGATTGGATGAAATTGCTCCATGGTGGTTATATTTGGTTTGATAAGTTTTCGCCCTGTGTTTTACTTGGTAGGCTTTGTAAAGTATGACAAGCAAAACTTTTGGGCTCTGGATGAGGAACACACAATAATTTGCTGTATTGTTAAATTTTTATTTTGCATGTGAAATTTACAAGAAAAAGCAATCTATGAAACTTCATTCATACATGTTAATCCTCATTTTGTATTGTTATATAAATCATTAACCCAAAGTATATAATGAGTTAAGAAAAAGTTATGCAAATAAATGGCATTAAATTATGCATTTTAACAGCTGGACAAAAAATGCTACTTAGTCTTCCTAAAATCCACCTCAAGGGTGACCTCAGACTTCCCCTCTCTACCACCAGCTAAAGGCTCTGCACTGCAGCATTCATACAGAGTATATATGCAATTTCAGAAATGGCTGGGTAATAAACTCCACCTGCTGACTGGGTTTGAATGACAGGGTCAGATGGAGATCTTCAACCTCTGCCTACCTTGCATTGCCCCAGCTAATCTTCTATCAACAATATTCTGCAGCTGCACCAAAGGCTGTGGTACAAGTTGTGGATTCTGTAAGGCAGGCATTCAATTGCTCTTCAATATGCAGTTGTGAGAGTCATGCACTAATGGCCCTGCAGTTGAAGATGAGAATTCAACATCTGAGGATGACCCTGAAGTGACCCTTGACACCCTCTAGTGAATTATTCGAATACATTCGAATTACTTACTGACTACAATTAAATTTACTCATAATGTAATTCAAAATAATATTAATGTACAAGACGATTAAAGATTGTAATTTGGTTTTAAATGTGAATAAAGCACAATTTCAACCCTGTCATTCTTAACAGGTTAGTTTTAGGAAAGGAAATTCTGACATCTTCAATTTTGCGTATAAAATAGTTTTCTGTGGGAGTGATAGTTTCTGAGATAGAAGGAAAAAAATGAGAAAAGGGACCATTAAACATTTTCCTCCCTCCTTGAGCTCTCACACACATTAACCCAAGTCTAAAGGAAGTGTTTAAAACCATTTTCAAAACTCTAGGATTTTCCCCACCGATTTGTCGAACTTGACTGGGCTATTAGTATTAGTAGGAAAACTGATGAAAGTATTATTTTTCTGTTAAAATATATTAATAATAAAAATGTTTTTGTACTATTTGCATTTAAGAATTAGTAATTGAACTTTCAGTTATTAATTAGTTATTATTTAAAGTTAATTCATTTTTAAAATGTTTATTTTCTTTATATATATTGCACAGTTTCCTGATTTCTTAAAAAAAAAATTCTCCAGATTTTTTAGTCTTGTAGTTTGGCAAGTATGGAAATGTCTGAATGAAATCCTTTTCTGTGATTGTTTTTCTCAATACTAAATTCACATAAATTAAAAATAAAAAAATTCCATATAATGCTGTGAAATGTTTAACAATATTTACATTTAATTTTGAAGATTTGGTTATAAGTTTTAAATAAAAAAGAATAAATTTTACTTTATTTCAGGAGGCCATCTCATTACTAGAACCTATGACAAATGATCCTGTAAATTATGTACGGCAAGGTGCTTTAATTTCTTCTGCATTAATATTAATTCAACAGACAGAGCAGACTTGTCCAAAGGTAAAATTTTGCGCATTTAAAAAATAATCTTTGCTTTATAATACTGAAGTTTATTTTCTGTACAGATTTTTCTTGCAACATTTTTGAATGCTCAGTGAATTGGGTATATTATTTTAGCGCTAATTCAGTAATAATCAGTAGTGAATTTCTTTTTGATCCAATAAATAAAACTCACTGCATTATTAGTTAATTTTCAGAAAAAATTATTAGTTTGATATGTTGTTTTGCAATCATTTTAGTAAATCTAGCTGTGTGTAATTTGATGTAGACAAGATCAAAATCTTTATTATGTAAAATCTAGAGAAACTATTCACAAAAGGGCAATGCTTTATATTGCGTATTAAAGTAAAATAAGCATTTACTCCTGTGTTCAGAAGGTTTAAGGAAGTTGTCTGTAGGGTAGTTTTATTTTAAATGTAAAGACTTATCATTTTCCTTCTAGGTAACGTTGATCAAGACACATAAATTAGTGCTCTTAAGATTCTTGGAAGCAGGGGGGATGATGTATTTTGTAGCATATGATTGGCTGTTGCATAATTTTGAGAAGCTTGAATTTTCTGAAAATATTGTCTTGCTAGGTCCACATTTGCTAAGAAAGAACTGCTACATATTAGTGGGTGAAAAGTCTGGCAAATACATTGGCTATACCAGGGGTGGCCAAGCTCCTTGGTAATCCAAGCCATATTTCAATATTTGAAATTTTTCGCGAGTCACAATTAAATACATATTTAAAAGGTATGCAAAAAAGGTATTAAAATTTTTTTATAGAAATTATATTTATTGAAAACATGTAAATAAAAGTACAAAATGTGTTTATTGAATTTAAATATTAAAAATTACCATATAAGCATATAAGACGGCATATAAGACGCACTTTTTTCCCTAAATTTGGTCTCAAAAAAGTTACCTGCGTCTTATACATGAAGGACACAGGTTAACTTTAAATACTGAATGCTATTTTTAGCCCGGATAAAGGTCTAGACATGCATGACTTTTTCTACATCTACCATAATTATTTTGCGCATGCGTTTAATATCTGTCGCCAAAAAGCGCCAAAGCTCGAAGCTGATGTCAAAGTTCGAACAGGTTCGACGGTCACATTACGTCTATGGAGCCTTTCCTTCTTTACATAGACTTTCTTTGACTCAGCCGACACACGTGTCGGTATCGGTGCTACTCTGTATAAATGTGTCGGTATCGGTGTTTAAAACTGTTTGTTTTAAAAAAATACCCTGGAAAATATGACTACAGGAAACGAAAGATTAAGCTATGCAATTCAGTATAAACTAGGAGTGTTAAACTACGCCAAAGTACATGGAAACAGAGCAGCAGCAAGGGATTTCGGTCTACCACCTACCGAAAAAAATAGCTTGCCATTTGTTTTCTTACTAAAAATATGTGTGCTAATTGCATTCAATGATTGTTTATTTGGCTTTTACGAAACGTGAGAACTAAAAGAAACCACATTTTAAGTTATTGTGGTACCGTGCGGACTATTGAAACTTTTTTTCCTTGTGTGTGGCTTTCTAAATAAGGGTGCGTCTTATATGCCGTCAAATACGGTAAACACATTTATTTTACTTCTCTTGATAATTCTTTAAAATTTGGTAAATAATTGATGGCAGCACTTCTCAGTAATTCTTTGAGATGCTGGTTAGTTAATAGTGATCGGTGTTTGGATCTCACGAATTTTAAAGTGGAATAAAAAGTACGTTGTTCCGAGTATTGAAATAATTCGACAAGCAGCCTTTTTTAATTCAGGATACTTCGATTCTGGTACAAATTTCCAAAATTCAGTAATCGGCGTCGACTTATATTTTAATTGTAGAGCTTGATCTTCTTGCATCTATATTAATTCTAATTTTCCATATGCTTTTTGAGTCATAATTATGTTAGAAATGAAAAACTCACCTTGAATTATGTTAATTTCAAATGGATTCAGAAAAAAAATCAAGAGACGATTTAAAATATTTCAAATCTTGAAATCTATTTTGGAATTCCATCAATATTCCTTCTAGCTTTTTTATGTATTCGTTGAGTTTTTCTTGTATAATATTGGAACAAATTTTTTTAGTTTGAGGAAAATGACAAAATGTTTTATTTTGAATGTCCTTTTTAAAAAGCTGTAATTTAGTTTGAAAACTAAATATACACTGTGAGAGATCAGATATTATTTTATCTTTTCCTTGTAATTGTAAATTCAGCGTTTGCAAATGTTCCGTGTGACATCAGTCAAAAACATTAAGTCTTGTAACCACTCATCATCGTCTAATTCTAAATAAGATATTTCCTTTTCTTTTAGAAATGCAGTTATCGAATCAAACAAATCTACAAATTGATTTAATACGTTGTAGCTAGATAACTATCTAACAATGGAAAATAAATTATTGTCATTTGGAAGTTCCTCCTTTAATTCTTTATGGAAATTTTTGAATTGTTGATGATTTTTTTGCATAGGTGCAAATGTAATTTACAATGTGTAACACTGTTTCTATAACATCAGGATATTTTAAATATTTTGTAATTAGATGCTCTTGGTGAATTATGCAGTGAATCGGTATGAATTGTGGAATTTGAGAATCATTTCTTAAAAGCCCAATAAGACTGATTTTTTTTTTAACCCAGCATTGCCGCAGCTCCATCAGTTGCAAGTTTATTAAGAGGCACGTCAAAGGTTTACTTATTATTGAATCTAATGCATGTTTAATATCGGCACCACGGATTAACTCTTGAAATTCTACTAAATCTAATAATTCTTTAACAACGAAGTGAAGGGAAACAAAATTTTATGAAAACTGCCAATTGCGGAAGATCTGTAATATCTGTCGATTCACCAACGGCTAAGCTGGATGGAATACAGTTCTTCAAATCGTTTTTTAAATTATATTCAAGAAATGTATTAATTGCAGTTATATGTCGTTCGGTTGTGTGTTTCGAGATGGGAATTTGTGAAACAACTTTGTGCAATGCTGCATTATTTGGATCTAAAACTTTAAGTACATCTTCAAAGTTTTTTTTTAATAAACTCTCCATACAAGTGTTTTGCACGAGCAATATTCCAGGCAGTAACAAAACTGGTTTCAGCCACATTATTAGCTTGATTGCTAAAGGTCATCAAAATTGACTGTTGTTTATTTAAATTTCATTTTAAAGAAGCAAGTTTATCTGATCTTAATTTGGAATTTGGTGGATACTGATTAGAAAACTGAGGATGATTGCTTTCATAATGTCGACGTAAATTGCCAGCTTTATAATTTTTGACTGTAGAATTATAAATAACACATAAATCCTTTTCCGTTATTGTCAATAAAAAAGAAATTCTCCTCCGACTCATTATTAAAACTTCTATTTTCTTGCTCTTAATTTCTTTTTTTTTATTTTCGTTCTCTGTCATCATATTTTTAAAAAACTGGAAATAAATGAAGAAATTTAGAAAATACAAGTTTTGTGTTATTAAAACAATAACACGTGTTACATACTACAAAACAAATTATAGTTAACTTACCAAAAATTCCAGATTACAAATTATATCCATAGCAAGAGTGATACAAACTGTTTTCTCCAGAGTACAATGTCAACTGTCCTTTACAGTGGAAGTTTACAAATTCAAAATTGGTCTGGAGTCGGTCAATTATGTAGATCGTCATTCGTCGAGAAGCAATCAGCCAGACAAGGCCTTGGCTTCCATATGTTTCTTATAATTCACGAGGCAGTCGAAGGGGAAGAAAATCCGATGAATGGGAACTGTTACGCCACTGTTTATGTTCGTTCGCGCGGTTTTCGATGAGTCAGACCATTCTTAACTTGGTCGGAAAAGAAATTTGTTACAACGTTGCACTTAGTCTTTCATATTTGTTGTCCGTAATTTAAAAATATTTTGAAACACATACGGAGTGATAATTTTTGAAAATATAATAACATAAAAATGAAAAGGAACTCGGGTACATTTATCGAGAGCCACAAATAATCCTTCAAAGAGCCACATGTGGCTCGCAAACCATAGGTTGGCCATCCCTGGGCTATACCATTATAGGTATCTGCCTGTGTCATATAATTGGAAGCTTTATGATTGTACTCAGTCCTTTGCGTCTGTGCTATTTTCTTTATTATTCCTTAATGCAGAACACTGATAATGGACTCTGCTGACATAACTTTATGGTGGATAATATCCACGTTACCAAAGAAAATGAGCAGTATATCAGTTAGCATCTCAGAAAATTTGATGTGTATTATTCTGAAAACTGGGCTTTTATCTGTAAAGTTCATACACAAAAAAACCCAAGCATATTTGTACAAATGGCTGTTGCTGCAAATAAGCAGTTGTACTGAGTATTGTTACAAAGGGACAGCTGGAGGTCAAGTTAAGAAATCTGGAAAATAAGATGGCTGTGGCAGGACTAGTAACCATTTCTGCTAAAAAAAACTCCTCAACTGATGTGTAGTTGTGTAACTAGGAACATTGTCATCAAGTTCTTGAACACGAGCCTTGACTTTTTGTGGCTTATGCCTATTTTTTACGCCGAAAAGGGATGTTAGTCGTGAATGGGATATTAGTCTTGAAATGGCATTTGCGTTGAATCACTAAAAATGGCATATCACTGTTCAAATAGTTGCCATCAAATGTTATCACCCTGTTAAATTTAAAGAAATTAAGTAATGAAGTATCTGCATAAATTTATATATGATTTCCTCATAATGAAAAAACAATGGTGCCTAGAGCCATCAAATTTTGAATAACAGTCATCCACCTGAACATAGGCACCTGGAAGCCCGAATTTTGAATTTGTTTTATTATCTATTTCATATTTTTTAAAACTTTTTTTTTTTTCTTCTTAATAAACTCGACGATTTCAAGGAGAACAGTGTCAACACTGTATGGAATAAAACATTTTTATCTCTAGCATGTGAGATTGTGTGTCAGAAATTCCAAAGATATGCAGTCTTTAAATACTGTTGTGATTTTGCTATTGAATCGAATTTTATGTGGCATAAGCACCAAGAACGTGATATTTAATAAATAAACACACAAAATGTTACTAATAAAAAGACAAAAGGAATTACCTTAGTAAGTAAATTGAGCACTGATGTGATGAACTGAGAAAAACTGAAAAATGTATGTCAACTCTTAATGCTACATCGAGAATTCTAAACATATACTGCTATACTGTTTTTGAAGTTTTTGTAGTTTTACTGTTGAATTGTATGTGGTGTAAGTGTGAAGAAAATGATGTTTTATGATAAAGGTAAAAATAAAAAAAAAAAAGTGGGGGCTTAGTAGGAATGGGTGTTAACAACTGACTTGTAGAGAGCAACAGTGTAAGAAACCTTACTAACTTGTTTGGGTTACCATTATGATCTAAAACCTTTTAGTCCCCCCTTTTTCTATCACAGATGTAAATGTATGCTATTCTAAAGACAGGGCTTTTATCTTCAGGTCAGAAGTATTAAAAAAATAATAATAATAATAACACTCAACTCCTATTACTCAAAATGAGGCATTCTGCCGATTTGCAAAAAATACTTTTAACTTCTTTTGCACTACAACATAAATTACACTATCCTAGATGATAATACTTATGTTTCTGCAAAGGAAAAAGTGCTAATTATGTCTTATCCAAATGCAATTATTGTACCTTTCATGCATTGTACGTGACTTTACTGTTATGAACACTAAATTATAAAAACTAAAATATCAACTTAATGAATTGGTTTTTAAGTAATGTTGCAAGCCATTCAGAATTCATCTGTTAGTTCTTTGTGATTTGCTTTTTTTTAAGAGCATTAAAAAAAATTTAATGATTTAATTCACCAACCCATTGTTGGCTAATGTGTTTTTATAGTAGGAAGAATTTTTCTATCACAGATGTAAATGTATGCTATTCTAAAGACAGGGCTTTTATCTTCAGGTCAGAAGTATTAAAATAATAATAATAATAATAACACTCAACTCCTATTACTCAAAATGAGGCATTCTGCCGATTTGCAAAAAATACTTTTAACTTCTTTTGCACTACAACATAAATTACACTATCCTAGATGATAATACTTATGTTTCTGCAAGGGAAAAAGTGCTAATTATGTCTTATCCAAATGCAATTATTGCACCTTTCATGCATTGTACGTGACTTTACTGTTATGAACACTAAATTATAAAAACTAAAATATCAACTTAATGAATTGGTTTTTAAGTAATGTTGCAAGCCATTCAGAATTCATCTGTTAGTTCTTTGTGATTTGCTTTTTTTTTTTTTTTTTTTTTTTTTTTTTTTTTTGAGAGCGTTAAAAAAAATTAATGATTTAATTCACCAACCCATTGTTGGCTAATGTGTTTTTATAGTAGGAAGAAATGCCTGAGAGTTTTTTATTCTTCAGAAGCCCTGACATTGTGTATATTGTTTATTTTAATTAGTAAAACTCATAATGTAACAAAATTTAGATATTAGGTGATATTATAATTTTAATTTCTTTTAGATGTAGAAATTTTAGTTTGTTATTAATTAAGCAAATGATATATTAATATGTGAGTGTATAATGAAATATCGCCTGGTGGAATATCACCATATGCTGCACTTTGGGGCCCAAGGTCAAGAAAGCGGAGCACTGCAAGTCATCATGTCCCACTAGGGTTGTTGTGTCACCGAGTTTAGTGCTTTTAGTATGATGAATTATATATATGAAGTATGGTACTATTCAAGTTTCTGAATGTCATTGTGGAGTACTTGAAAATTCTTACTTTCATATAAACTTTTATATCATTATCCAAATGTCACTGAAGTGTAACTGGGATACTTTCATTAAACTTTGTTGAGCATGCAGTGAAAATGAGCACTTTGAATTTATCTGGTGAAAAATGTGAGACTGAAATGTTTGGAGTGAAATGGTGTTTTCATATCAGTCGTGCTGCTGCGTACAAAACTAATTTACGTTAACTCGCAGCAACGTAAGTTAACAAATCACTTGGCAAGTAATGAAAGAAATATAGCATTGACCAAACCATATTTTTGTTCAGTCAACCTTTTAGTCATGGTATGAAATAAGAAGCATAGCCATTTAGATTTTGTGTGAGATGTAAGTTTCATGCAGTTTGTATTCAAGTGCAATCTTTCTTTTTGAAGAATGTCTTTTCTTGATGAAGTAGAATAGTTGTTTAATTTTATCTTGGCAAATCCAAATTGTAAAATCTTTTGCAGTTAAATTAATAATGGGAAAAGAGGGGGACAACAGATATGTTAAAATGAAAAATGTATGTTTGCAAGCATTTGTTGTAATGATCCTTATCACCAGGAAAAAAGCCATCCAAAACTGGCAGTGCAAAGGAAATATGCAAAAATAGGCTATGTGCTTTGGCTTTAACAGAAAAGTACCAAATTATCTATTAAATCTTTCAAGCCAGTTATGCTTGTGTATTTATTTTTGCGGCACTTATAGCTAATTTATTTCATAGAATATTTATGATGCTTTCTGTATGACATGATAGGTATAGTTTTTGATGATTAAACATTTTAAATTCCATTACTTATTATCTGTTTATGAAAAAATTATAATTTTAAATTTATAATAGTGTATATGCTTTTTGTTTTGCAGCAAGTCATATGACATAAAATAATTTGTAATATATTTTTGATAAAGTTGATTGCAATAAAGTTTTCATTGCAGGTGAAAGATTTTCGACAATTATACAGTAAAGTAATTAGTGATAAACATGATGATGTTATGGCGAAGTTTGGAGCCATCTTAGCACAAGGCATTATTGATGCAGGTAAGGTGCATTTTGAATACCATTTGTTTAAAACTGGACAATATTTTCAAGAATTTTATAACTGCATTTTTCGTTTGGTTCTTTATGTACTTTCTTTAAATAATTTATATAAAAGAATAACAGTCTTGCATTCACAAGTAATATGTACTTATCTCCAAATTTTAATTATATGAAACATACATCATAATACTGAATATATCATGATATGCTCATAATCTAAATTAAGCATGACAAATTTAATTGACAGGTTACAATAAAACATTAAACAAAGTTGTAATGAGTAAATGTAATTTTTGTTGTCTATACACATACTTAGACTCATATACGAAATTGAAAAAAATTTGCACATTATGTCAAATTTCTGGAAAACTGATGGTCAGATTTGAATGAAATTTAATATAAATATACATTTATAACAGAAAAAGAGGTATATCATTCAAAAGTCATTTTATGGATACATGATTATCAGTAAAGCTCAGAACAGGAATGTCCAAAATCCGCGTTGTGATATCGAACTGAAAATGAGTCTGATGTGGTACAGTCCCCTCTCAAAGCTAGACAGATCGCATAGCATGATGGCATATGGGACTGGAGGCCATTGAAGAATCCTTGATGCAGTTGATCCTACTTCTGTAGCAAGGCAGTTTTCAACTCCTGTATGGTTATTGGAGGGTAATGATGAGATGAAATTGTACTTCTAAGATTGTCCTGAGCATACTCTATTGCAAGGGCTCTCAACCTTTTTTGCCCCATGCACCACTTTTACCACTGCTAGAAGATCATTCTCCATTTCCTTCCACAACTCAATATTTATGTATATATGTAGATTGAGATGATTTTTCAACATGTTTTATAATTAAACAACAAAAAGGGTAGAAAATGGCAATAAATACCAAAACTTGAAATAAAAGTAGCTTTGTATATTCATAAACTAAAATATTTAACAGATAAATAAAAGGCTGACGATGATCACATTGAAAAAAAATTATCACGTTTCGTCTCTATTGTAATCATTCCTTAATTATTGCAGATTTAATGAAAAAGGAGTAATTTTCCTTGAAAAGTCAGCCTTCTTCCATGGGATTAACAATAATTTATTTTCTTTTGATATGTATTTTTCAGTACTTTGACTTTTTTAATATGAATTCAATTACAGTTTAAAACTTCTAAGTATTTTTTTTTTCAATCTAATTTTATCTCAATCTTCTTAATTAATCTTTAATAAAATTCATTTTATGAAAGTTTTACTGTCTGTTTCCTAGGGGATAATCAAAAATGAAAAAATTAATAATTTGTTATCTGAATGAATTTTAATTTGTAATCTTAGCAGCAATAATACTAGAGTTTTACCTTTAAAGTCCATTTATGCTTTTTTGCTTATTCACTTTGTTACTCTCTATATATTAAAAGCAAAATTAAGCAAATAAGAGCTTCATAACTCTGTTGTAAAGCACGAACAGGAGTATGATTTAAATCAAACAAAAACTTGCCAAACAGAACAATTTAGTGCCAGTAATGGATAAGTGTGACTTAAAATTTTGGTTTTATGTAAACCCTATTAGTTCTCGATAAGTCGTTTTAACTTCTGTAAAAAAATAATAAATATATATATATATACGTAAACTGCAGTTTATCTGTTTTTCTATTTAAAATTTTTTTATTGTTTTCTAGAACAATATCTTGCAGTATTAATTTAATCAGTATGGGACACTATAGAGATCCTTATGTTTCTGAATTTACCTCTAGGGCTTCTAAATTGTGGAACTTTCATTTGACAAATATCTAACATTCCTTTAAGCAGAGAGATGTCTGTTGATTTCCTAACAGGTGTTAGGTTCAGCAGCTTATTTTAGTGGGCATTGATGACTAAAGTCATTTTGCAAAACCTTTCTTTTAAGGTTTCTATCACTAATTTTTGTCCGTCAGCATATTTCCTTAAATTGCATTTGTGACTACTCCAGTTAAATATGAGCATACGTAATTAAATTTATTTAATTAGATAAATCTTCATTTTAGTGTATCAAAGATTTAAAATGGTTCCAGAATCTTTGCCAATCAGCAGGATTACCGTTATTAACGAGGGTAATTTAACAATTTTTTTTTTCCAATTTTAACAAACTAATAGGTTGTTGTTTTCCTTTGCGTGTCTGATTTGCATTTACTTATAGCAGCTTTCAATTTGTGTCAGGGTTGCCACGCTACCTGGAAAACCGGGAGTCAGGGAATTCGAAAATTGACCAAAATATTCAGGGAAAAGTCAGGGAATTTAAGTATTTTTGCCAAAATCTGAAAAAGTCAGGGAAGTTCATACAACGATCCCGCCAAAAAAAAAACGATTTTTGCGCCGACGTCGGAAGAGGTAACTTTTTTGGCGAATTATGTATCACGTGAGTGTCATTCGGGTAGCTGGCATAGAGCCAATTTTCGCAGCTCCAATTTGATTGTCTTTTAGAAAGGCAAAGCAACTTTCCCGCAACTTTTGGTTTCCAGTATTTTCGAGAATCGCATGTGCAGTGCATGAACTAAAGAAAGTACCTGTTCTCGTATAAAACAAAATGGGTTTAATCCTAGTATACGGTACTATGGAGAACAAAGAATATGTATTGTAAAGAAGGAAAACCTCTCTGCAACAGACGTGGCTGTGGCTCCGTTCCATCATAGAGGGAGTCTGATATATCTGTCACCAAAGCTCGAAACCGGTGTCGAAGTTCGAAGGTCACGTTATCAAGAGTTCATAAAATGAATATCGTTTAAAATTTCTTTAACCACTTGCGCTAAAAAGACGTGCCACGCACGTCAAGATGCTTTTGTCTCAAACCGCGAGCGACGTAAACACCACGTCGATAAGCATTTATCGCAAAAATGAAAATAACGTGGTGCACATGTCGCCTAACAACGAGATTGTTTATTTCTCGAGTTACAGCTCTGGATTGCACTCGCAGATGCGGAGCGGCGTAAATGAGACACTTTACCGCTTGTTATATTGTAGCGCACGGCACCGCAACCGTGAAGTTTAGTCTTAGCGCAAGTGGTTAAACTCTAAAGGAAAAGAAAATATTTTTTGGCGCAAGTAAATTAATTCATGGATTAGTTATTTTCAGAGGAAAAAAAAAAAAAAAACTACGAAAATCCGTTTTTAAAATTATTGCGAAAAATCCAAGAAGAAACGTCCTTTGATAAAACGTTTCTTCTTGGATTTTTCGCAATACTTTAAAAACGGATTTTCATAGTTTTCTTTTTGTCAAAGAGCGTTTCTTCTTAACACGTGTTTCTCAATTTCCTGTACACATCGCGGAGAGGGAAATTCTGACCGCCAGGTTCCGTCGTTAAATCCCTTGGCAAATTTTCCCTCCGCATTCTAGCGGCGTAATAGCATTTTACTTGTATGGAACCTTTTCTTTATATAGACGTTCTTTGGTTAGAATAATAATGGGATTTGGCGACATCTTGATGCGCAGTAAACGGGTCATTTTGGTCTTGGCGACAATTTTCAAAATCGTGCCAAAGCCTTACCGTATACTAGAATTTTACCGCAAAATCTTTTTTAACCTTTTTTTTTTTTTTTTTTTTTCTTTTTAATAAATACCTTGCCATTTTGCAGTAAAATAAAAAAATAGTAATCAGTCATCTAGAGCCATGTAATATAACTATATTCGCTAAAATATAGATGATTATTCTAATTCAATTTTTAAGTAATTATTTTTAAGTTATTCATATAATTTAATGTTGCTTCTTCCCTCTAAATTTATTTATTATTAGTAAATAATATTTCCAAATTTCAGGAAATTTTCTCTGGCATAATCCTGAAATTAATTATAGCAGTATGATGACATACCATCACGAAATTTAATGCACATATTTTTTCCTTATGTATGCTGCAAAATAAATATAAAATACCTCAATTTATTAAAATAGATTTCTTTCTTTCGTTTAGCTGCAGAATGTCTGCAAAAAAAGCCTTATTTTATTCCAGATTGGGAAGATTCTAATCTCAATCTTCAGTGGAGAAAACAACAACTATTATAATTATATTTGTGTTTTCAAGTGTTAAGGTTTTAAGAACATACCTCACGCAAATTAAATTTACCTAAAATCTAACCTAACTATTTAGCATTGCGTTGTGATTTATAAGGACCGGATTAGCCTCATGTTGAACTGGTGATGATCATAAGTAATAATTAAATAAAACATACATTTGTTATCCAATATATATATCTTAAATTTTATTAAGTTTCTTAAGTGGAAAACTAAACAAAATTATCAAACAAAGTATACCAAGAATAATTAAGAATAAATGTCCTCTGGGATTTATTGAATAATTAAGTGAATTTGCTACACAATACAAGTAATACCGTAATTAATTTACCTCTTAGCACAGCCAACGTACATTACGCGGATAGACTGGAATTTTCTTGAAACACACCTGGAAAACCTGGAAAAGTCAGGGAATTTCATTCTCCTGTTTGAGTGGCAACCCTGTTGTGTGCAATTAATCAATTTTTTATGATACTCGTTCCTCATAATAATTTTGGTTTTGATTTGTTTAACATTTATAATTTGACTTTGAACTTCAGATTCTATTTCTTTAAACTCTTTGAATTTCAAATTTATCTGTTGTGAAAGTTCTTTTAACTCTTCTTTAAGATTTAGTTTCAATTTTAGAAATTAATCTTGTTATAAGAGTAGTTCATTTGACCTTCATTATTTCCATTTCAAAATCAATTTCTAATGATTCTTTCAAATTAACTTGATATCTTCATTTACCAAAATTTCTCTTCCAATTTTGAAGTACATTTAGGAAGAGTAGTTAGAAGTAATTCACTATGTAAAATTAATTTCTTAATGATAAAGAATAATAAAGCATACCTTGTCACAGATTCTGATTTAATCTTACTTGTTTATTCCAAACACTGCAGCACAGCCATTTGATACATGCAAAGGATGACTTTTATTTTACAGGGAACACTGCTGAATATAGCATGCCACATTCTGAGATTGAAACAGACTGTAGACATTAGTACATAAGTATTCATTATTCATTCTTGGCCAATGCACCCAAAATACCAGACAAAAATTATGCTGCTAAAAAAAGTAAATTATTTATTTTAAGGGGGCCAGAAGGCATTGGTAGTACTTCCGTCATGAAAGCCACATTATAAACTAACATTCTTGGTATAGCAGAAGATAAACACCCTGTAACGGCATTACAAATTAATCATTTTGGAAACTTTTTCAACACTATCTGTCATGTCAACATTATTGCTGCAAAGTGATCCAGTTTAGTTTCTGAAATATGAAGAAGCCATTTGAGGCCAGGTGTGATGAAATGTATTGGATGGGAGAGAAGTGTAGAAATTTGCTTTGTTGATTAGCAATTTGGGGAAATCTGAGTCATATGTTTTGTAATGTTATCATACTAAAGCAATACTTTTCTGCTAGATTTGCCCTGTTGTTTTACCTTTATTACCTGTTGGAGTTGAGTCAAAAGTTTACAAAGTACATACTTGTTGTCATGATATATAAATAATAAGCAGTGTTCTTGCTTCATCCTAAAAAGTGATGCTAGAAATCTTCCTGGCAGATTTCTTTGTTCTGAAGTTGGTTGAAGATATATGTTGCATTTTTTGTTTCTGGGTCACAGTGGTAAAATTTGTGTTTCCTTTCTTGTCACTCTAGTGGTGAAGAAAAATTTCTGTCTATGTTTATCATGGAGAGCAATTTTGAAAAACATTTGATCCAAAATTTCTGCATTTCTGTATACTCGTCTGGTGCAGATCTTGGACATTCCCTGCTTTTTGTACAGAATTTGTTCCCACTCGTCTGCATGGATGCCAATTTTTGTAGTTATCTAAAGAAAACTGAAATTCACTTATTTTGCTCTATGTATCTTGATTTTAACACATGTATTTTCAGTAGTTACATCCACATGGTTGCCTGACTATTATTATTCTCCAGACTATTTATAGCATTCTTTTGGAGAAATAATGACTAGTTAAATTGAAATAAATCAGTAAAGTAAAATTTTAAAAAGGAATGACAGTTGTGGTTGGCTGTTAAGCCAATTTTTCTATTAAATTAACAGCTTCTAGCAAAATTTAAAGCACATATGCTAATTTTCATATATTTTTAATAATTCTTAAAAAAATGCGTTATTTTAAAAATCTGATGGAGGGCAAAACTAATTTTTTCTGAATTTTGCTTTTTTAGGGGGGAGGGAGAAGGTTAAAGGAAATAAAAATTTTGGCGATCAGTAGCCTAATTTGAATTTAAAGCACATACTGTTACCAGAAATTTGGGGTATTATTTGAATTCGTTCCCTTTATTCTGCAGAAAATAGCCTTTTCCCTTTTTTAGTATAGTATGAATTCTTTTGTTGTGCATTGCCAAGTTTGTTGATTTTAAGATCAATTTGTGTACAGAAACTTAGATATAGTGGTTTATGAATTTCATGATTAATTTAACATATAAAAATGCTATTTTGATGATATAAAAATAACATATTAAAGTTTTGATTTTTAGAAAAATATTGTTAAATAATTTATATTTCCATCTGTCATGTTTTAAAAGTCCTTTGCCTTTCATTTTTGCGATTTTTGAATATTTGATTCTGAAATTTAAAAAAGATAATAAATAAAGCAGAATTTTTCAATTACGTTTTAGCCAAAACAAAAGAACTGATGTAATTATGTGCAAATAAATTTAATTTGTTCAAGTTTTTATAAGTATTTTTCCCTGTGTAATTCTTTTAAAATACTCAGACTATTTCTGTAAAATTCGTTGTTTGCTATTTTCTGAATTTTTTCAAAATCTTCTGATTTTTATTTTTACAAAGTTGACAGGTATTTTATTAGAATCTAGGAAAAGTTTGTGACAGAATGGAAAATGTAATAATAGTATTAAGGCAGAATATACGGTTTATATTAATTAATTTTTTGTTTTTTTAATGGTTTAAACCTGTATTATCACTTCTCCTTTACTTAGCCCTCACTAGGGTGTGAATGAGGTATCACTGTTTAAGGGAAGGATTTGAATTTTTAAATATAAAGCTTTCGACAGCAATGTGTACAGTTTACAGCTCCACTCGGCCATCTGTGCTAAAGTTAGTACTCCAACATTAGTGATTTGCTAGCCAGAGTTAAATTGTGCATTTTAAAGTTTGAGATGATGCTTAGTTTAGGCCAGTTACTGTAGTCTCCTACTAATCCACTTTATTTTTTAAATTAATTTTTCTGTTATCAAACAGCCACAAGTGCCAGAGTTTAATTTGTACACTTGTTGTGAATCTGTTACATTACAGTTTAAAAAAAAAAAAAACATATGTTTTTAGAACTTTGTAGCACTTTCACAGATGGAGTGATAACTCCCTTGGCAGTATAGTAGAGTCTAAGGAAATTTTAAGTTAGATCTATTCAAGTTAGCACCCTACAAGAATAGACATATTTTACTAGAAACTTATGATTAGTTTTTCATATTGTTTAGCAAATTATTGTAAAAAAGTAGTGAAAATAAAGTTATCTGAATTATCTGCACCACCTCCTTATTATTAAGGTCCCCTTATATAAATGATAGCAAGAGCCCTCTTGTTAAGGGATTGTGCCAAAGCAGTAACCCTATTTATATCTTTTCTCGTAACTCTTGTTTAGGGGGGCTAGCTGTTTGGCAACAGTTTGCAAAGAGCTCAAAGTAGGGTTGCTGCTTTCTCACAGCTCAGAAACAAGAAGGCTGTTACTGCAATTTTAATAATGGAGCTGAAATAATAAGGAAGTACCTTTTCTACTTTTTTCCCTTAATGTCTTTCTCTCAACACCTTTCTCTTTCCCTTATTTTCTTTTCTGTTATTTTGTGATTTTCATTAGTCAGAAGTGTGGAAAATTGCAACAGTAATTCAAATTTTGTCACACGGACAGACATCTGTAAAAAGAAATTTCTGTGTGCAAAGATATTGCAAATTGATAATTCAAAAGATTTACTTTATAAATCTGAATACACATCGTATCATTTCATGAATTTTTTTTATTTATTATTATAATTATTATTATTATTAATGAAATAAGATAAACAACTCTGCTTATTCTAAGCATTTAAAGTTTTTATAACTTTTTTTTTTTTTTTACATAAATCATAAAATACAAAAATGAAGCTAAAATTCATTGAGAACAAAATTAATTGCATAAAGTAAAAGGAAGTTCTTTTAAGCAATATGATCGAAAATAATAAATTAACACATACTGTAGCAGATGATGCAAAAACTAATAGAAACAATGATTTGTTTTTCAAAGTAACTGTTTTAAATGTAGTGAATGGATTAGTTAAAATATTTGAAAAATTTTCATATTATAAAGACGTAAGTACTTTGCAGCGTTATGGAATTTTTGTATCTTTCAATGATTGTTTTAATATCTTTTTTTTAAACCACATAATAAATTTTATGCATAATTATTTGTTGCTATAAACAGCAAAATTCCCTTAGATTGGGATTTAAATAACGTTTCTTTTAACAGATAATTAAGGATTTTTTTAATAGTGACCATATAAAACTTCTTTAAAATATGTTTGATAGTTATAGGTGTTTTAAAAAACTATAATCATAATTTAGTGTTAACTGCTTGAAAATGTGTCGAGAGTTAATTTTATTTTCAAACTCTTGTTATTTTGAATGACCAGACACTTGCAAGTTAATGCATTCGTTAGAAAGGGCAGAAACTCGTTGATCATTTAGCCATCTCGCTACTGAGAATGTTGTCAAAACAGAGAGTTACACTTGCGAAGAAGGGGAAGTTCCATCTCAGTTTTAAAGGAGAAGAGCCCAGGGGTTGGTTTTAGGAATCTCCCACTGCTCTTTTCCTACCTCCAAACCTCTTGAGATGACTTTCAGTTCAGTATTTTAAGTGCCCTCGTCACAAGTACTTTATACTTATATAGATCCATGCCTTCTCCTGAATGCTAAGACTCAAGACTAAACAGCATTCAACTTCCTTACTTCCAAGATAGCATAGTGGCATTTTCAAGCTTCTTTTATTAGTTATGTTAAATATTTGATTATGTTTCATAATAATTCATTCTGTAATAATAATAAGCATTCTACATGTTTTTATTTTATTCTTACAACAATCTTGGTAGACTGCAAGTAGTTGCATTAATAACTTCTTCACTTCTTTGTGCTTACAGGCCTTTATCTTTTTCATTGTTCGTCTTTAAAAGTTCTTAATTTCCATGTAAAGAAATGTGTATGAATCATATTTTCATGATCCCACAAATATTACATTTACTTAGAAGTTACTGAATACTCCTTTTAGGTTTACAGCCATATTTTGTGTCTCATGTTCTAATCATTTAAAATCTGAATGTTTCTTAGGTGGACGAAATGTTACAATCTCTCTTCAGTCTAGGACAGGACACACAAACATGGCAGCAGTTGTGGGAATGCTAGTCTTTGCTCAGTTTTGGTATTGGTTTTCTTTATCACATTTTTTGTCCTTAGCATTTACTCCAACTGCAATAATTGGGCTAAATGCAGACTTAAAGGTGAGACTAGAAATTTTTTTATTTTTTTGATTATTGTAGTATCTGACATTTTTACAATCAGAAAACTTTTGATTTATTGCTGATAACTTTGCTTTAGATGCCTAAAATGGAATTTCGCTCAAATGCCAAACCTTCTACATATGCTTACCCACCACCTTTAGAAGAAAAGAAAGAGAAGGAAAGAGAAAAGGTTACAACAGCAGTTCTTTCAATCACTGCTAAAGCTCGCAAGAAGGAAGTAGAAAAGAAAGAACGTGAAGAAAAAATGGAAGTGGTATGATTGTTGTTAATTTCATTTTCTGTGTAGATGAGATGTTCAGAATTATTCTTTTTATTGTTATCTTTTTTGTTCACATGTGCATTCAATAATTCAGTATTGGATTTTTTTTGGGGGGAGGCTGTGTTGTGTTTTTATTTGACAGAATTTTTTGTGAATGGGATCTACCTGTTTAAAATTCTTCAAAACTGAGATACAAGATTCACTAATAAATAAAATTTGTCAGTAATAAATGGAATTTTTGAATTCACTATACAGAGATCCCTCGTTTTTTGCGGTTAATGGGGACCAGAACCTTCCGCAAAAGCTGAAAAACCGTGAAGTACGATTTGCCTCTAGGAATTTTCGTGTATGCGGGTACAAGAATGTTTTAAATATGTAAAAAGTATTTATACTTTACACATTTAAGACAAAAATTACAACAGTATATGTATTTACTTAAACGTGTCAGTGCTAATTAATAAGGTTAATTACAGAACCTTATACAGTAATAAACATTAATCAACATTGCTTTCTGAGAGAGCCGAAGAGTCTTGTGTTGGCAGAGGAGAGGCTCTCACTTGACTCGTAGAAGCTTTAGGCTCAATCGGAGACTCTTCTACTGGAGGCGCTGATAGTAGAATCGGGACTTTACCTTGGAGAGAAACATGGTGATGGATAGTTGTCTTTGTTTTTTCTTTTCCTTCAAAATTCCTCTGTACAAGGACATAACCTCATCAACACAATTGCTGAACTCAACAGCTCGAACCATATTGTCGTCAATGTCTTGTGCAAATTGTTGCATTGCTCTTGCCATGTTGCACAATATCTGTCTTTGATCATATCTTAAAGTTTCACTTTTTCGCTGATGGTCGTCATCTTCTTCCTCTTGGGCGCCTCAGAGGAAGCTTTCGCAGGGGCACAGCACTTAGGCTACATTATAAAGGCTTAATCAATAAAACAAAGTTATCGCCACACTAAAATACAGTATGCGAGACAGTCAATATCATGGACAAGAGTGCTAAGTGAGGCTGCGATGATAAGCAGACAATCAACTCACAGGGATAAATGTACTCGTACTCTCATTGGTCGATGTCGCACCAGAAACCAATCACGCACCTTTATGAGAGCCCGTGGTGCGTACTCTGGGTCAACTCATCTCTTTGTTTGGTTGTATTTTTTTATTTTTTGATGAATATTTTGGAAAAACCCGCCAAGTACTGAAGCAGCAAAACATGAAGCTCGAAGTGACGAGAGAACACTGTATCTAAGAAAAAAAAAAAAATTACATGTAAAGAATAAAGGTTTTAAAAGAACTAAAATGAGGTTCATTTTGAAATCATTTATTAAAGATTTATTTAAAATTGGAATCGTATCTTTAAAATTTATTTAAAGATGTGATGAGTGGTGGCTGCTCTTGAGATGAGAAAAAGGTCTTCTGTTATATAAATTTAAAATTAACTCACCTGTGCTCCTGTTTTATTACAAGATATCAATTATTATAAATGCCTGTGTTGAATTTTCTCTATTAAATTTCATAATTACTTCAAGCAGATGTATAAAGGAATGCATCTAATTCATTTTTCCTTTTTCTACAGATTTTCATTTCTTACCTCTTAACTTATTTAGGTTGAGAACATGAGAGTTAGTGTGGCATAATTTCTAAAGTAGATAATCAAAAGACTTTCTAACCGTTTGACTGCTACGCGGCGCAAAAGTGCTGCGTTCATTTGTCTCGAAAACCGCAACGCAGTTGTTATTTTAGAATGCACTCGTGTTACAAAGTACGCGTAAGGTCAGACTATGTACGTTTACACCCACGTAGCAACAAAGACACACTGAAATTCGCAGCGCGATGGCGCTGCATCGCAGTTTTCGAGACAAATGAACGCAGCACTTTTGCGCCGCGTAGCAGTCAAACGGCTAGAAACTATGCATTTTGCCAAGAATAATGTTAACATGCCTTTTAATTAGTTTAACTGGCCAACAAAAAGCTTATTGTTTTGCTTTATTAATTTTTTTTTTAATACTAGATCTAACACAAATACACTAGAGATGGTCACATTGCTGATACCATTAATATTAACAAAATGATAATCATCAGCTTACAGCAATATATAAAATAAATACACTGTGTATCATACTATGCACAATTCAATATTAGAACTGAATTATGAAATTAATGTAATTAATATAAAGATAAAACCACCTAGTATACATGCTGGTGGCTGTATTAAGGATCTAAAAATGTTAGGAAGCATCTGAATAAAGTATTTATATTAAAAAAATATTTAATAGAGGCTCAAAAATTTTAATTATTACTATCACTTTGCTTAGCAAAATTTTTATTTTTATGCAAATACGTAGTATATGCAGTTAAGATTTTCTAAAATAAGAAATCCGAAATGAATCACCTGCATTCTTCAATACCAGCATTTTATAATTTACTGAAAATCATGCATGCTCTTAGAAACCATTCAAATTGCAAAAACTTTTAAATACTGAAAAGTAATTTTCCCCCTTTAAAAACTTAAATATGCTGTTTAATGTGTAAAATATAATTTTATTACGATGTATTATTTTCATTGTCTGAGAGTAATTAAAGGCAAATGTTTAATAAGGGGATTAAAGGATTTCACTAATAAGATTGTGATTAAAAGGAAATATCTTGCTTTTCCCTGTATATACAAGTTCTATAAGGCCCACATTTTACCACCATGTTGGTGATTTCATGCAACCAATTTTAAAATTTCGAGACGTTTCTACGTGAACATTAATATGTATAATTGCTCTTTTAAGGTTTCGTTGCTATGTTTAGCAAAAGAATGGGCAACATATAGTACGAAAGTAAAAGAAAAGACTATTTTATTAAAAATTTTATTAGACATTAATTTCTTGCATTAACGTATAAAAGGTGTCCCAAATAAGAATGAAACAAATGTATCATATAAGCGTAAAACTGTAAAGAATGGTATTGGTAAAACTATTAAGGGGGGGAAAGAAAAAAGAAAAATAGCTTGTTTTTGTAATTGTTAGGCCAGAGGAAGCCAAACTTAAAATGTTACAAAAATAGTTCAGTATCCAAAACAATAATTTTTCAAATTTTGAAACAGTCTGAGAAAGTATGGAGATGTTGCTGTCAACTAAAATTTAGTAAAATATTTCAAAAAAAATATAATAAAATAAATAAATAAATAAAAAACTAGTCATGAAAATGGTTATATAAAAATTCGTTGAAGAACAGCACATTTCTATCTGTGATGTTACTTATTTGGGCTTGAAATTTTATATTGAAGAGATGGCTCCAAAATATAAAATGGTCTAGAAAATTTATCAGATCTATATTACTCTATGTACAGTACAACTCCAATTATCCAAACTCTGACTATCTGAATTGTTATTACATGCTACAATATTCCTTCCATTTACAAATTTTGTTTTTATTAGCATTTTATGAATAAAATTCCTCTGTTTCAATATAGGATGAAGAAAAGAAAGAAAGTGAAAAAGAATCCACATCAAAGGATTCTAAAGATACATCATCTAAAGAATCTGGAAAAGATTCTGTGAAAGATAAAAAAGAAGATACAGATAAAGAAACAGAGGAGAAGAAAGATGAGAAAAAGGAACCAGAAGCTAATTATGAAATGTTAACTAATCCAGCTAGAGTAATGAGGCAACAGGTAAATACTGAAAGCTAAATGGAGATGTTATACCTTATTGTCAGTTGTTAGACTATAATGAATATAATATCATTAGACTATGCATTTTTTGTTTCTTATTCTATATGAATTTATTTATACTATTTCTTTTCTTCCTTATAGTTAATAATTAGGTAGCATTTTTCAGTTTTATTCTGTATACTGTGAATTTATATTATATTGTATATTTATAGTATATTTCCTTCATTAATTTACAAATTGGAGTCCCTTTATTTCTTTTCATGTAAAGCGTTGTATCCAGCTTAAGTAAAATGAATAAATAAATAAATCGGAGAATTAAAAATACTGTTAATTAGTGTTTATTGAATTCTATTAAATTTGTTAGGCTATCTGCCTTGTTTATTTCCTCCATCAGATAATTTTTAATAGCTTTAAATCATGTTATAAGACCGATAAATTATTCCAAGAAATAATTCAAATTATTTTATCAATTTAAATTATATAATGTGCATACCTATTTATTTAGTTTGATTGAAAATTTATTAGACTAGTATGTGGTAATCATTGTCTTTTCTTCTCATCAAGCAAATTTTTAAACAATGAAGGTGTGAATGTCAATGTTTTCCAGTCTTGATAAATTCACCATAAAAGACCTAGAGGTCTACATCTATAAGGAAAAAAAAAAAAAAAAAAAGGTTCTATTTAAACATTCTATCTAAAAATTCATAATCATTAATAATCAGTCCTTAAAAGCAATTTTAAAAATTAAATACGATTTTCTGATAGGAACTTTAATGGTTGATATTTTACTTAATTTTACTTAGTCATCATTTACAGCATTTTGTTTTAAAGTTGCAGTTTATGACTAAATGATCATCTTTTTGGAGGGAGATGAATTCTGTATCCTAATAGTTTGCTTTCTGCTTTTTATTAAAAAAATTAATTTCAGGTTTACTTTTGGAAATAGAAATTAGTGTTTATATTTAAAAAAAAAAATAAATAAATAAAAAAGATGTTTAGTGTAGATTTGTAAAACTGTGGAATAATTAGGCAAAAATACTGAAAGTTCTGACACTAACTGAGTCAAAGTGTGACTAACTTCCAATGCTTACCAACATCAGGTGTTCACTTCTGTTCTAGTCAGCAACTCTCTATTTCTAAGCAAGCAGTTGTGGTGGCAATAGCCAAGCTTCTGTCATGAGTCATGCTAATTATTATACTTCACAGTTTAACTTATGCCACTTGACATAAAATTTGCATATAATTCTGACTGAGCAAGCATATGACAAAATGAGGCATAAAAGATAAATAAATTTAAAGCTGTTATTGCACTTAAGTAAAAAGCCACATATTAAAGTCTTAAAAATATGTTTTAAAATATTCTGCTTGAAAATATCAATAATAAATATAAAATATAAATATTTTAAGAAATTTTATAATTTAATGTTAATTACTTGAAAAAATTTGTGGAGTTAATTTTATTTTTCACCTTGTTTTGTAATTCAGTTAAATATTAGATTCTGATTAATAATAGTGTATCCTACATACAGGATCCTTTTTTTTTTTTTTTTTTTTTTTTTATAACTCTTACAAATTACGAAAGTGAAGTTTGTGTGTAGATAATTGCTTTAGTTTATTGAGTTCCTATTTGTTTGATGGCTCCTTAATTTTTTTCATTGATGTTCCTTTAAAGTACTTAATTTCCTCATGCAGAAGTGTGTACGAACCCTGTTTCTTACTTTCTTTAATAAAAAAAATGCCATTTTTATAAATTAAATTTATGAAAATAAAGACTAAAATAAGTAAATATACTTATTTAGCTAATAAAGGTTGTGTAAATGCAGATCTTCATGATGGATCTGAAAACCTGTGCTGGTCAGAGGTTTAATGAAGGATCTCGTAGATTGTAAATACTGTGTAGTGCAGTTATGTTAAGAGCAGGTCCCAAATTTTAATTATTTTTTTTCCAAAAGGGTCAGAAAAAAAAAAAACATATAAGCAACAAACAATTGACTTCTTTTAAAAAAATAATAATTGTTTAGTTTCTGTAAGTGACATACTGGCTAGTCAGAGATACTAGCCAGAATCTCACTTAGAGTCAGAGATAAGTGAGATACTGGCTATATATATAATGTTGTATGAACTTAAATCCATTTAGTGCGAATATAAGTTATTATTACTATATATACAGTCAAAAGTCTTTAATCCGGACGTCCATAATCCGAAATGATCTATAAACAGGACCTCAAAGCTACAAACTTTCTGTGCATGCGTAAACGCATAATACCTTTATGCATGCACATATGTGTTTATGCATGCGCATATGTGTTTACGCATGCGTATTTAATGTATAACGGACGGTATAAGCTGAGCTAAAATTTTCTATTTCAATTAATGTTGCAGATTGCGTTGTTCCGTAATCTTCTAATTAGATGCGGCTTATTATTTTTTGCAGACTGTTTGAGCAATTTTATAAAAGTAAGCCTGAACTTTCGATTATGTCAAAAAGAATTTTTGATTCTGGAGCTGCTGAAGGATCTACAAAGCGAAAGCATATTTCGATGTCCATCAAACAAAAAATGGAATTGGCGCAAAAAAAAATGGATAAAGGCATGAAGAAAGTGACAGAGAGGTGATTTGTTTCTCTAACCATTCCGAAATCTGTTTATCAATTTCGCGCTGCTCTGCAAGGGGGGGGGGCGTCGCGGCATGCAATGAACTGGAAGTTGATCTGTCAGCACTATCCTTATCTTCAGGGCAGATGTTTTTATTTTATTTGGCTTATAATTTCTTACTAAATGTAGTATTTCATCTCATTGTACTCCATCTTTGGTATGATTTAAATCAAATTCCTCGTCATTATAAATATCACGAATACACATCAAATAGTTTTCTGGTTGCAATTTTCTAATTTCGACAATGCGTAATGTCTGCTTTACACATGCGCGCGTTGAAAGAAATGTTTAATAAAGTAAACAAATAAATATTAAGTTTTTTTTTTTGTAAATTTTGATACCCTTTAGATCATAATTGCTCTTTATTTCATATTTTTAATTTTATAATTTCTGCATGCCATCTTACCAGATTTAAACTGGTGATCTATAATCCGGAAAAACCGATAATCTGGAATTGCCGAAGTCCCGGTGAGTCCGTATTAAAGACTTTTGACTGTATATATATATATCTATATTGTTCGAGCAGTAAAGAGGCTGAACACTGGTAGTTCGGTCCAAGGTTCAAATCCTGCGAACGGGCTGGCTGCATGGGCATTTTCGTGGTTTTCCCCATGTGTAACGTGTATACGAGCCAGTTTCCCTTGGAAAGTCCTCCACGAAAGGCATCCCTCCCTTTAGGCAGATAGCCCTCGTGTGCTTTGCCAAAACTGAATAATCCAATCCTATATTGTTATGAATTTTATACACATGTAAATAATTGTAGTGAAATTGTAGGCTTCCCCCCGCTCGCTTTCGTATGTGTGTGTAATGTAACTTAAAAATCTAAAGAAGCAAAGCTTTACCAGAAAAGTAAGAATACAGGGGCAAGTGTATTTAACACTGATTACGTGTTGCTAAATTAGTGAGATTTCACCAAGCCGGCAAAGTTTTTAGTGACTAATTTTTGTCACCAAATTTGGTGTAAAGTCTTGCAACGATATGATCCACATCCCTTACACATGCAACAATATGATCAAATTTTGGGTCTAATAATGAAGGAGGTTCTGTCGTGTAAGTTGATATAGGTTATTTTTGGTATAACATTTGTATATGGTCAGATGGGTGCAAGAAGTGCTTCAGTTGTTCAGTAATTATGTTTCATGTGTTTAAAATGTTGCATTTATCAAAAATGTGAAGCAGCAATCTACACGTTGGCTAGACAAAAGAAAGTGAGAGAAAAGTTAAGATCGTCTAATTAGATTAAAAACTAGAAGTTAGATTAAAAGTTTGAAGTTAGGTTAAAAATAATAAAGTTTATTTTCAAATAGTAGACCATGCTATAATATTAATATTATTGCTTTCTAAAAGTTGCAGTGTGACTGTAATTGAAGATTTTATTTTTACTTTTGCCATTATGTAAGTGCAAGCTCCATTTATGTTAAATAAGAATCATATGATAGGAATTAATTTATAATTATCCACTTCAATAAGATTTATTATAAGTATTCTATATTTTTAGAATAGAAATAACAAAATTAAAAAAAAGACTTAATACGCTGATAAATTAAAACTTTGTGCGTATATATTATTGTGTGTCTCTGTATATATATATATACAGTCAAAAGTCGTTAATCCGGACTCGTCGAGACTTCGGCGATTCCGGATTATCGATTTTTCTGGATTATAGATCATCCCTTTAAATCTGGTAAGATGGCATGCAGAAATTATAAAATTTAAAATATGAAACTGTAATTTATGAAATAAAGAACAATTATGATCTAAAGGGTATCAAAATTTACAAAAAAAAAAAAAAAACTTAATATTTATTTGTTTACTTTATTAAACATTTATTTCAATGTAAGTTGTTTAAGTTGCTTCGTTTTCTGTGATAATAATTTCTCTTTAATTCTATAAACAGCCATAATTTCTTGTTCAGTTATAAAGTTCCGCTGTTTAAGTCCCATAATTGCTGTGCCGAGAATACCGACTTACTTGTCAATCGAAATGTTTTCGTTTTCAATAACCTCTGGGTCACTTTCTTCACTATCGGAAGCGAATTATAATGACGAGGAACTTGATTTAAATCATATCAAAGACGGAGTACATCAAGATGAAATACTACACTTAGTAAGAAATTATAAGCCAAATAAAATATCTGCCCTGAAGATAAGGATAGTGCTGACAGATCAACTTCCAATCCGCGGCGTGGAATTGATAAACAGATTTTGGATTTCAAAACATACTTTCGCTTTGTAGATACAAATTACATATTAGTAAATATATATCGGAAATTCTATTTGACATAATCAAAAGTTTAAGCTTACTTTTATGAAATTGCTCTAACAGTCTGCAAAAAATAATAAGCCGGATCCAATTCGAAGATTCAGAAACAACGCAATCTGCAACATTAACTGAATTAGATAATTTTAGCTCAGCTTATACCTTCGTTACACATTAAACGCGCATGCGCACAAACATATTCGCAGCCGTAAAGGTCTTACGCGCTCTTGTAAACGCCTGTGCGCATCAGAAAGTTTGTAGCTTTGAGGTCCGAATTAACGACTTTTGACTGTATATGAATGCACGTGTGCATGTACATAAAGACAAAAAATATTTCCTTTTTTAGTAGTTTTAGTTAAAAAAGTATCCTAAATGGTACTTAATTTGATTGCATTAATATATATATATTGTAATAATTTTACATTATCTGAAAAAGGCCCCCCTTTTTTTAAATAGCTGAAAGTACTTCAAATACCTGAAGGATCTAGGTATCAACCATTGAAAGAGGTATGTATAGTTCTTTATTTGCACTGATCAAAACAATTTCCTCAGTAGTATGTAAATGCGGAATATTTCCCCCCCTTCTGTACTTCTTCACGTAATGATTTGGTTAATTTTCATGAAGTATGTGTTCTCTGGTGTATAAGGAAACTGTAATGTTTATAAAAAGGTAATGATGAAATGCATAGTTTGGTACTTCCTTGTTAAAGTGACTATCTTGCTCAGTTCCCAGCATTCACATACTTCTATACTTGTAATACAAGTAATAACAATAGCAGTAAGCTTTTAATAATAGCACTCCAATATCATGCAATACAGTAGAATAATGTTGAATATGTGTTCAGTTTCCAATTTTTGCAATTCACTGATTTATTTTATTATTTATTTATTTATTTATTTATTTTTTTAAGTGAAAACACAATCCTCGTGTGCGTGAGGAGAACAACAGTAATGTGTCATACAATATAGTATGCAATAATGCTTTAAATAAATATGCTTCTTTTATACTCATCATTTAAAATATTTTTATAACTGGAAGTATATGTAGTTGGGGAAAGTAAAGGTTGGTAAGGATTTGAACAGATGTTGTGTATAATGTATGTTCTTTTAAATACTTTATATGTTTTTAATAAAATATATATCATTTATTTTGTATCAAATTAGTAATTTTTATAAAGATTTTTATTTTTAATATAATTAGAAAAATTTCTAATGTCATATATTATATATATTTCTGATGTCATAAGGTGGGTTGCTGAGGAATGAGTTTGCTGTATTTGTATTTTTATGAGTTTATTTTGTGTTTTAAAGCTTTTAACAATGCACATATGCAGTTACACACAGTCAATTCATCATATTAAGACACATATAAAGGTAATTTATTTCAGAAATGATTTTATTTTTACTTTTAAAGAAAACATATTTTTTATGTATGTGGTAGTCACTGCTTAATTGTGATCACATTTGTCCACGGCTATTTTGATAACATTAAACAATGAGAAAAAATATCCTTCAAAATAGCAATGGAATTTAACTAATTAAATACAATTAGAAACATATAAATAGGCATTTTACAGCATTTTAATTAGGTAAATGTTTGTTAATGAACTGTTCATAATGTTTCTGGAAATTATTTGACAAATGCTGTACATGTAATCTTCATCCTGAGAGCATCCCTCGCTGGAAGAGAGCTTGGTAATGCAAAATTTAAAATTAGACCTGAAAGCAACCTTAATTTGTAGTAAACATTTTCAAGGAAACAATTCTGCAGCCTCCCCCCCCCCCATTTGAAAAAGAGGAATTTGGATCTGATCCCCTCAGAATCAGTAGCATAACTGAAAATGTATGTCAAACTGTGGTTTCCCCCAATGTTAAATTGAATAAAATTGAAACCAAGATTATGGCAGTTGTCAATAAACGATTTACCTAATCTGCCATATGTTCCAGCAATCATCAGTAGACGTATTGCAGTTTTAAAGTGGTTGTTGAGCAACATTTTGCCATCAGTGAGCAATTATAAAACAACAATTATTTATTATTCCTATTTATAAATACAAAATTGACTCAAAAATAAGCTAATTGTAACATAATAAATAACTAATCATATAACACTGTAAATGCCCTGAAAAAATAATAAAATTTTGTTTTGCTTTCCAATTTTGTATAATAAATAATGCAATGTAAGCATTCTATCTGTTTGTATTTGTACATCACCGCAATAGAAAAAATGAAATTCTGCCCGGGTGTCCAATGGTTTATGTCCGTCGACACCTCACGTAAGTGTAGCTGGGCTCTGTCAACCTCCAATGATAGGTTTTGGAGATTTTAAGGACAGTTCGATAGTTCTACCGTCTCCAACGCAACCTTGGCTGGTGTTCTACCAAAACACATAGACTTATCCAAAAGGGCATTATTACTTGCTGCAATGTGAAAGTCTTTTCTTCTCTGAAAAGAAAGAATTTCTCTGCTCCCATCCTTCCACCCTATTTTGAGAATAATTTGGTCTGAATGGCGCATGTGTTTTGCGTTCATGGTCGCGGATGAGGTGGTCGAACTATAATAAGGATGAGATTTGTGTGCATTTTTATGCTTTTGAAATAAGTTTGATTGGTTTATGTCCATCGACACCTCATGTAAGGGTGACTGGGCTATGTAAACCCCCAATAATACGTTTTTGAGGTTTTATATCAGTTCTATTAAGGTCGCTGCATCAAGATCTTGTGTGCATTTTTGTTCTGGAATAATGTGATTTTATATAACTCGTGGATCGACGTCTACAAACAAACAGCAAGATTTGAAGTTGAAGATAGTATCGACAACGATAGCAGTGGTACTAGTACTAGTGGATGTTTATTATCCAGCAATTTTGAAAGTGGCAAGAAAAATATAGGAAATAGTGACATAAACAAAAATGTAATCAAATCTAATAGTAAATTCAGCAATAGTTTTGGCTATGAACATGTAAGTTTTCATTGGAGATACTTTGACAAATTTCAGCTGAAAGCGTGTAAGTTTGACAATGTAGGTGCAGGAGCAAGTTATATGTTTGATGTGGCTGACGATGCTGAAGAATAAGATTTCATATTTTTTTATTTGGGCCTAGTACAAATAATTACAAATGAAACCAATAAATATTATGAATTTTGTACAAGAAACCAGAATGATGCAACAAGACTCAAAACAAAACACAAACACAGCAATTGGCAGGACTTGTTGTTGCCTCAGTGAAGAAGCTTACCATATCCAAGTACTGGTTGAAAAATTTCATGATTTGAATAAATTTTTTACTTGTGACAGATACACACAAATTTTTCGATTTTTTTTTTTTTTTTTTTTTTTTAAAAACATTTTGTGGATAATGGCAACCAACCACAAAATGATAGGCTATGGAAAATTCAAGATGTGTAAAAATCCAAATGCCAAATTTTTTTACATATTTTTCACCATTTCAAAAAAATGTGTATTGATGAGTCTTTCATGTTGTTCAAGGGCAAGTTATCATTCAGTCAATATATGCCTTCAAAACATCATCGATTTGGACTAAAACTGTTTTTGTCATGTGATTTTGAAACCAGAATTATTTTAAACATTTTGGTTTACACTGGTTCTATCAAATATATACCACAAGATAAACACTTGGTGTCTCGGTGAAATATTTCTGGTACAAAAGCTCATGGAAAATTATCCAGTAAAAACCACCTCCTATATACTGATAATTGGTACACCAGCCTTATTTGGCAGCCTGTTTAGTTAAAAATGGTGTTGGTATATGCGACATGGTCAAGAAAAACCGAAAGCATTTCCCAAAATTTGCAACACTCGGATACAGTCAAATAAAGCTGAAGAAAGTGCTCAAAATTTTGCCTCTAAAATGGAAAAATAAAAGAAATGTGCATTTTATTTCCACATTTCACAAATTCAACATTGATGGATAGTGGAAAAGTGAATCATAGAAACCAGGAAATGATTATGAAACCAGACTGTGTGTTGGACTACACCACAAATATGAGACTTATAGACAAGGCTTACATGCAGTTATCTTTTGTTGAAAGTGTTCATAAAAATGGGAAGTAGTATAAAAAGGTTTTTTTTTTTTTTTTTTTTTTCCCCATCTGTTATACTTTTTTGTTTTGAATTCATGTAATATATTTTTGGTGAAAACAGGAAACATTATATAACAAATTTTGTCAAAACATGGAACCCTTATTCCAGTTCAATCTGGTAGATGAAGTGGAGATTGCTTGGGCAATTAGTCACCAGTAATTTCGTCGAAATACATTTTTTGGACAATGTTCCACCCACTGCTGGTAGAAGGGCCAAAGTATATGCCACGTTTGTAATCATATCACCAGAGCCAAAAGAAAATGCAAATGGGGTTGACAACTTGGTGTCGAGTGTCAAGTGGGTTTGTGTGTCAGATATTGTTTTAGAATATACCACTGTCAAAAAGCTTTTGATATTAGCCTTTTTTGTCGTTTATAGTTTATTTAGTCTAAGTTTATATGCTAGCAGTATAGGTTTGTAAGTATTATATGTTTAGGCAAATATCTGTAAATTGTTGTTGTATTGTTTTGGGATATAATGTTAACCTTTTCTTTGTGATGCTTGTAACCTCTCTGAAGCTAAATGTAATATGAATAAAGAAATTTTTCAAAATCTAAATTTTTGCATTTGGCGGTATAGTCGCATATAATTATATCCGTAGAGAAATGGTTAGGCAACTTAATCCCATATTATGTAATTTTATTTCAGTTTTAAAAAATTATTCTATGATATTTTGATCTTATTAATTGAATTATTTAACCTAAAAACCAATGTATTTTTCAATTTTTTGTATTCAAATGTATAAGACTTCGGCAATTTGATAAAAATATCCAAATGATAACATTAATCATGATCACATTGTGTCTAATGTATCTGATAAAAACACAGTTCTTTTATGCTAAAAGAACATAACCATTATCTGCTGTTATAAGTGTTCTTGAAAAATTTATAATTATCTCATTTCTATTTTTGCTGACTACATTTTTACTCAATATTACAGGTGACAATTGGTGGAATAATAATGATGAAAGATAATAAAAGTGAAGATCCAGAGGAATTAGTTGAGCCAGTTGCTGGTAAATGTCAAATTGCATACTTTTAGCACCTTATTAGTTAATATATATACGGCACCAATTCATCTTGTTAAATAAAAATTTGAAGTGTTATGAATAATGTAAATAAAATATCTGAATCTGCATTAAAAATATCTGCTTATAATAAACTTGAAAGATAAATTTTATCTGTTGTAGAAAGCTTAAGGGGAAAAATACAGTTAAACTTGAAAAATTGCTTCAAAAAGAAAGAAAACCATACATGTTTTAACTCTTTCATTGCTAAATATTGTTTGTGTTAAGTGTATACCTTATAATCTTTTAGATGCTATGTTGAAAATAAATAAAAATTAATAAAAATCACCCCCCCCCCCCCAAATTTAGTTATTTCGTAAATGTACAAAATTAACCTCAGAAGTAGTTCATAAGCAACTCGTGCATAGAACTGGAGCAAAATTCCTTCATTTTGTGCAACTTTATACTTTCAACAGAAAGTACACCAAACATATGAATGTACCTGTGGCTATCCAGTACACAAGTCAGTAAAACTGTATACATAACCCAAGTGCTCTGCTGTGCCAGTTATTAGACAATATAAATGATCATAGCAAGTTAATTTTCTGTAATTCATTTGATACTTAAGATTTATCTTTGTAGTTCATAACTGCTTTTGATGTGATCAGAGTCTAAAATGTAATATTGAAAAGAAATGGCCCATTTTCAAATTTTGCTTACATATGCTGTCCTAGAAGAAAAGAAAGAAAATTCAAGATAAATTATGTTTAAAGTTTAATTTGAGCAATGCATTGTGTAAAGATTACTATAAATATATTTCTAGAATTCAAAATATAAAAAAATCAATTGAAATTTTTTAGATATAAATCTTAATATATGTGATTGTAGGCAAATGCCTGTCCCTTTCAAGGTTCATGTTATTCAACCTCTTTGTTTTGTAACCTAATTAATTTTTTAAATAAAGAAGTTTAATTATTTTAAATATGAACTATTAGTGTGTTATATATTCATGATAAAAATTAATTACAGAAGCTTTTTTTTTTTTTTTTAACAAATCAATAGAAAAGTAATTTCTCTTCTTCTTCATGTTAAAGCCGTTACCTTCAGATTATTTTACCCAAGTTAGTTTGTAAATCTGTCTGAAAAGAACAGTACATATTCAGTGACATAGATAAACTAGTCGAGCTAAGTTTGACTATTTTGAATGTGTACTGCTCCCCTTTAGGCAAATTTACAAACTAATTGGAGGTAGAATAATCTCAAGGTAATGGACTTGACGTGAAGTGGAAGACAAATTATTTTTATTGATTTGCTAAATTTTTATCTAAAAATTTTCAATTGATTTTCTTATATTTTAAATTATAGAAATATATTTATAGTCATTTTATGCAATGCATTGCTCAGATTAAAATTTAAATATTAATTTATCTTGAATTTTCTTTCCTTTCTTCTGGCACAGCATATGTAAGCAAAATCTGAAAATGGGCCAAATATTTTTTTCATGGTTGATTGATATATTCTTTATGTTGTATCATGTGTGAAATTTTATTGTTAATACTGAGTATCTGAAATGGAAACATAGCCCTTTTTTTAATAACAGTATGCTTTAATTATCTGTATATGTATGTAAAAAAAAAAATAAATTAAACTTATCAAAGTATTTAAATAAAGTGAATTTGAGGGGAAAAATACAGTGAAAAATTGCCTTTGGTAAAAAAAATATGAAAGAAATCAGGGTGATTCTGAGATTGTAATGATGCAGTTTGTTTTTAAAATGAGTCTTCTTTTATTGTTTTCATTGAATTCCTTTATGTTTATCTGAGTAACTATGTGTCTGTATAGTTTAATTTATAATATTGCAGATTATTTACTATGGCATTTAAATAGTAAAGATTAAAAGAAAGAAAATCAGTACTTCAGAAAAAGTGAAAGCTGGAAATGTTCCTAACATTTCTTAAATAGATAAATACAGTGAAGAATTATTGATATGTAAAGGACAACTAAAGCTTTAGATCTATATCAACAGCAAAAATGTTAAAACGATAAAATTGCTGACATTATATAAATTAATTCTCTTTCATTTGTATCATTCTGCATGTTTAAGCAGTATTTCAGTAAATTTACCTTCGTAATAAACAAAAAGTCTCTAGATCATTGAAAATGCCTGAATACCAAGCTTTGAAGATTGACTCACAAAAATGTTAAGTTAGGTGTAATACATCATTTAAATCGATCTGCAAAGAATTAAATCTATTGGGGCATAGGACATAGCAAAGCATAAAAAAAAAAAAAAAAAATATTGACTGAAAATTTTTAATTCCAAAGCATTTGCTATCTGCATAGAAGTCTTTCATCCAGTTGGTAAGTGCTCTAGAATTATAAATTTATACTATGTGAAAAGTCTTTTAGGTTGTCTGCAAAAATATTCAGAATTTTATATTTAAAAAGCAAAAAAAGCCCAAAAAATTTTAAACTGCATTATGAGCAAGATTTTAAAGATTTGAAGATGGCTGGCTATTTAATTTTTTTGTGTCCTGTCCCTACTAACATACAGTGGGTGGACAAAAATATGGAAACACCTTGTGAAATACATGTTTGAAAAGAAAGATTGATTTTAATGAAATATGTAGGTGGCGCTGGCATTTTTGACTACTGACGCCACCTATACAACTTCATAAGTGTGCTAAACAGTTCAGTTGTTGTCGGAGTACTGTTATGTGAGGTTGTCATTGCATTATGTCAGAGTTAACAGACTTCGAACGTGGGCAAATTGTTGGAGCACGTATGGTAGGTGCTTCCGTAAGCAAGGTAGCCGAGGTGTTTAGTGTTTCAAGAGGTACTGTATCGAAGATTTATTCCGCATATTTGAAAAGCGGAAAAACATCATCTGCTAAATCACAGCGCGGACGAAAGTGAGTCCTGAGTGATCGTGACAGACGATCATTAAGGGCAATTGTGACGAAAAATAAGAAGACCACAGCTGCAAAAGTTATTGCTGAAATGAATGTTGTGTTACCGAACCCTGTGAGTACCAAAACAATTAGAAGGGAGCTTCATAAACAGGGAATTGCTGGCCGTGCTGCAATTGAGAAGCCACTCATCAGTGATGCTAATGCCCGTAACGGGGAAAGGTGGTGTTTAAGTCATAAAGCCTGGACTATAGAGCAGTGGAAGCGAGTAATATGGTCTGACGAGTCTTCTTTCACATTGTTTCCCACTTCTGGCCGAGTTTACGTCTGGAGAACGCCATCTCAAGCCTATAATACAGACTGCTTGTTGCCAAGAGTGAAACATGGCGGGGGTTCTGTTATGGTTTGGGCAGCCATATCGTGGTTCTCTGCTAGCCCCATGATAACTGTGTCAGGGCACATGACTGTCAAGACTTATGTGAACATTTTGGCCGATCAAGTTCATCCCATGGTACAAACTTTGTTCCCCGATGGTGATGGTGTCTTCCAAGACGACAAAGCCCCTGTTCACACAGCTCACATTGTCCAGGACTGGTTTTCTGAGCACGAGGATGAGTTGTCCCATCTCCCCTGGCCACCACAGTCACCAGACCTGAATATTATCGAACCTTTGTGGTCTATATTGGAACGGAAAGTGCGTTCTTGTTATCCACCGCCAACATCGTTATCTGAAGTTGCCACCGTTTTGCAGGAAGAATGGTATAATATTCCCTTGGCAAACATACAGGAACTGTATTTGTCCATTCCGAGAAGACTGCAAGCTGTTTTGGATGCCAACGGGTTTCCTACACCATATTAAGCAAAGAAACATGTTTTTTTAAAGGTGTTTCCATATTTTTGTCCAACCCCTGTATGTCATGTGTCAGTCATGAAAAAAATAGTAAACACATTTCATATCTGGCATGAAATGCTGGTTCTAATCCTTTATATCATTACCTTTTGAATCTGAACCTGAGAATTCAAAAATTGTAAAATTCGTTGTGGTTATTTTAGACACGGCTTACGGGGCATTAAGAGCTTATAAAAGTATCATTTTTTGTTGTGTGCTGAAATGTTTAAAAAAGGCAGGATACTAAGGAAGATCAGTGGTGATAGTAAAGAGAATCAAGTTAATGAAGAGGTGTTAGCTGACACTTGTAATAAAAAATTAGTGTTGAAATCTGCGTATCTTAATGAAAAAATATGGTAGTTAAAATTAGAACTATGGAAATAATCTCCCCCATAATGTATTGTATCAGTGTTTGAGCCTCTACTTTAAGCTCTTATTCATTCATTCAAGATTATGCATAAGAAATGTTCTTGCTCCATGCCAGATGAAGGCTGAGGTCTTGACTCTGTAGGTGTGCAGAAGAATTTATTTAGAAATTAGAGATTCCACAAACAAAGAAGGAAGCTGATGAAATAACTAACACATTACATAATAAAAAGATACATTGAAGTTTCTTAAACCTTGCAAACTCTGTTTAACTTGTTATAACAAACTTAACTCTCTGTGGACAAGAACAGAGTTATACTTAATGTCTGCCATATGTTTGTACCAGCCATCTGCAACTAATTAAAAACATATCTTAAAAGATTATAGAAAGTACTAGTAAAGATGTATAAAAAAGAAGAAGTATGATTTTTTTTTTTTTTTTATTAAAGCTAGAATATAAGCTATTTTTTATTTTTCATTTTGTATATTTTGTTTATTGATTGATTATTTAATTTACTCACTAGTGTTATTTAATTATATGTAATCATTTTTTAATATTGCATACTTGTTGAAGCACTTTGAAAGTTTCTGATGCATATGGCAGATTAGTTGTCAGACTTAGTCCTATGGTAGATACTTTTGGACAATGAACAAAAGGCATTGGTCCCATGAGTGTCCATTAATGGGAATAAACACAAATTTATCAAAAGTATAAAAATATTTCATTGAAGAAAACAATAATGCTGAATTGTCTTGTATTAGGTGTGGTTTCCACTGTGAAGATAATGAATTGCGACATGTAATTGTACCTTAGGCTGTTTTAAATTTTTGATATCATTCCATAAACTGTATTTTCAGAACATGGCTTATTGAATGATTGATAAAATCATATTGTATCAAAAGAGGTAGTCATGATTTTAAATAGTCATATGTTGTCAGTAGTTATATATATATATATATTTCTATCATACTTTAATACATTTTAATAAAATGCTTCTCAAATTAAAATCTGTGCCTCAGTTGGCAGTATTTCATGAGATTTTTTATTATTTCTCTGAAAAAGTGATCTATATCCTTTCCAAGAAATGATCTAAATCATACTATGATTTTATGAAATTATTTAATTAGTTTATTTAATTTGAGCAGTAATATGGATGACATCTGTAAATATAACTTGAAATGCATGTTACGTCATATATTTAAGTTTGTATTTCATGCATATATTATTATGTTGTAGCTGGTGGACCCAAAGTTGAAGATGAAGAAGAACCTGAACCACCAGAAGATTTTGAATACCTTGATGATTGATATGCTAATACTTTATAGAAGTTGTGCTTTGAAGTTCATCTGCAGCAGAAGAACATTTGTTTTTTATATTTAAAGAATCTATCATCTGTATTAATAAGCATAACAAACATCATAATAAACTATTGCATTTTTTATGCTAAAAACTGCATAGTAAAATTTATTTCTTTAAAGGTTTGTTCTCATACATCTCTCTGATTGTAATGAGATGAGTTTCCCTATCTACAGAACTGTGGGGGAAAAAAATATTTGACCGTAAATTAATGTATTTTTAAATGTATGTACCATATATATTTTATAATGTTTTATGGGTTTCACATTTGAAATCAGTAATAACTTTAAATATTTGGGTGATGTAAAAAATATAGCATACATGGATGCTTAAATAATGTATATTTTAGAAAACTGCAGTCTGTTAAATAAAATGTTTGCAATTTTCTTAAACTTCTATCAATCAATAAAATTATTAAAAAAAAAAAAAAAAAAAACTAAAGTGATACCGACTATAATGACTACTTCCCTATTGTAAGGAGAACTGAAAATATACTGAGAATGACCATTATTTTTTAAAACAATACAGTCTCTATAAGATTCATCTAAACATGCCTGGAAACACAATACAAAGTCAGAGATCTGAAAATCATCGAGACTGTCGATTCTGGATTATGCATCATCAGTTTAAGTCTAGTACGATGACATGTAAAAATTATGAAATAATGAAGCATTTATAACTTTAAGAGAATCAAAATTAAGCAAAAATGCTCAGTATTTATCTGTTTTATTAGATGTTTCTTTTGATGGAATTTGTTTATTTATTTATTTTTTTGTGGTACTTACTGTTTAATTTTATAGATGGGTGTAATTCCTTATTCAGTTAAAAAGTTCTGTTGTTTATGTGCTGTAATTGCCCTGCTGAAAATTTTCACTACACTTTCAATCAAAAACTTCTTAAAAATTTCTTTGTCTCATCTTTATCAGTAGTGACATTTTCTGAAATAAAACCATAGTGCAGATTTTGCCATCTGCTAGTTGATTAGTAATTGAGGCATTATCGTTACAATGGAAAATTTCTGTTATATCATTTTCATTTAGTATCAGTTTGCTAATTCCATTGAAAAGTTTCACCTTCTTTAGTATTTGCAATCTATGTCAAAGTAAAGTTAGTTTTTTTGTCTAGCTTTGAATTTACACTTTTTTAAGCCAAAATTACACCGCAGCCACTATAGAAGGTAAGTACTAGGTATACTTTCACCTTTTTCAGTGCTACATTTCCAGAATTAAAAAGTCTTTTCGACATAATGAAAAATTCAAACTGTGATATTGATAAGAGAGCTGTAATAGCAATAGCTTGCAAAAAATAATAAGCTAGATCTAGTTAGTTAAGCAATTTGTTATGTTAACTGAGCTTAACCCTGTGACTGCTCAATTTGTGGACTGAAATTGCTTCAAATTTTTTCCCATATTTTAAATCTATATATATTGGAGAATTGAAAAATCCACTTTTTCTTTCCAGAAAATATTTTTTATATAGATTTTTATCATGAAAAACTTAAGTTGCCAGAAAAACCAATTTCAGAGGTTATCACAAAAAAAATATTTTTTTAAATAAATTTCAGTCGGATTACAGTTAATTTCTATTTATTGCATAATATGAAAAAGTAAAATTTAAGAAAATATAAAGCACCGAGGAAAAATACCTTAGAAATGCAGTTTAGTATGATAGAGTTCAAAACAGGGTTCAAGGCAAAGTCCAGCTTCACAGTTTTTGCACCAGATGCAATAAATCTAATTATTAATTCAATAATGTAATTAAATAATCAAGATAATCGCTGAACGTTTTCTATCAGCTATTTCTGTAAGAAAAAAGTGAAGTTTGAGCGCTAATACGACATGCCTTCATATGCCACAATTTAGTGGACAACTAAGGATATCTGTTGGCCAAAACGTAAACTAAACACCTAATACTGTATATAATTTATTTCAATGGTTAAACGGGGGAAAAACGGGATGCGCTGCTCAATGCGGGATAAACAAATTTTGCTACATTTGAGTTGCCGTGGAAATCGCGGGATGATCAGCCAGATGGTTAATTTCTTTCGAGTCTGTCCCTTCCTTTCTTCTCACTGTTATTCCATTAAAGTCTTGTTGCCTCACTAATTGTTAGGTTTGTTATAAAAATATTAACCCACCTCCAGAACCACGGAAGGGCCAAATGCAGGGTGTGGTCGCATCTAACATCAGACAGTGCATTGTCATTGGCCACAGCAATTCCCTAGTCAGCAAGTGTTTGAAAGGAACATAGAAATCTCAATTAGCAGGGACAAAAGTAACTGTTATGGCACCTGCTATTTCCCAGAGTATTATATTCTCCATTCCAAGATTTAAGAAAAAAAATGCTTGTGGTTTGAAGGTCTCTCAGAGACCTTCAAACCACAAGCATTTTTTCAGACTCTGAATATTGGACTTGCGAATTTTGGACTTTTTTGAATTTTGGTACTTTATTAATTTCTCAAACTAGAGGGCAATAAATATATGTATACATTCACTGTTTTGCAGTTTTCCTTTTATAGCTAATGTGTTAGCAAATAGCCTGGTCATTGACATATGCTGAATAACTTTTTCCTGGAATGTTGGCTGATACTTCAGTGATTAAAAGCTTTTTCAGCTTATTTTTTCCTGTAACTTGAAGATCATTTATGGGATTGAAACTGACTGAATTTATGATTCAGTTCAGAATTTGGACTCTTATTTTGGCAAAATCTTACTGGAAGAGGAATTCTTATTGAGAGCAAGTTGAGCTGCTAAAGGTAAAAGCTGCTATCATTGGCCCATCATATGAAAGCAGTTCAATATATAAGAAAAAGATACTGAAAATCAACTAATTCATTCGCGGCCCACCTCTGTAACTCAAACTTCTCCACTTGATAAATTTCGTATATATTTGCAGATAGTTTTTATTGTATTATATGACAATGTCTCCACCTCTGTCCATGATCCTTAGCTCTCCTGACCGAATGATGCCGGTCCCGTCTTTTTGCCACTTCCTATTTACTGTATTTACGTGACGATTGACTTATCATGATGTAGCCATTGTGGCTAGTTTGATAGAGCCGGGTATGCAGTTCACAAGACTGCATTGCCGGCAATAACCTGCCAGTCAGTCAGTCAATCAACTAATTCTGTATAATGTATGTAGCACAGTAGTAGAATTTCTATAATCCATGATTGCCTGTTATCCGTGTTTAATTTTGAATGTAAGCAAAGTAAGTTTTGATTATCGGAAACTTTAGTATACAAATTTAGCAGCAGTTTTTTCTTATATACATAAAAAAATAACTCTTCAATAATGAAGCAAAATTGCTTCTTTTTATTAAAGTTATCTTACTTTTACTTTTTTTTTTAATAATATGGATTGTAAATCTCAGCAGATTTTTGTTTTACATAAATTCCTACTTCTGGGAACATTTTCTGCTATCTTTTAACCTCTTCTTGGTTGGATTTCTTTTCAAATGTCTGATTTATTAAAAAAAAAAAAAAAAAAATTGCTGAAAATTTACATATGCTCTATCCTGAATTCAGAAATGCAAAATATTTTTGTCAGTAAGGTGTTTTTTTGCTTGATGTACTGCGGTCATGCAAGTAACATCCCATCCACTGATCTCTAGTTTATACATTCTGATACTATATATATTGAATTCATTGCTATCAGGTACTTGATAAGTAATTGAACAAAAAGAAATATCAAAAATACGTAAAAAATGTTTTGGGAAATAGTTTTACTATGTTGCCTTGAGAACAGCTTTACAATCTTTCTTGACTATCAGTGCATAAAAAACACACTGAAATCATTTATTGCTTACTTTGTCAAAAAAGAAATCTCTTCTATGTAACTAACTTCCTTCGCACCCACACTCTGAATGCATTATAAAAGCTATTTTGGCATTCAAAAATAACCAAAGAAAGTAAAATTACAGAAAATGCGAAATGGTTTGAGTTTTTCATTCAAGGGGGAAATCTCAGTGTAAAAATGTGAAGAAAGTAGTACTGATAGTGCCAGTTTTCTTAGCAGTATTCAGAAATAAAAAAACTCGTCGTGGAATACGAGACGTGGTGCAATTTCACTCTTCGGTGCACAGTATGCGATGCTGACAGTACGGGTGTAAGAGAGCCGAATGTATCACTTGCAATGCTGACCAAGAAGGGATTAATATTAAGTTTTAATTTATATGGTTAAATTCATTTTAAAATTATGTCACACAGGTTAAGAATTTATTTGTTGGCATTCCGTTGAAACCATGAACTTTGTTGCTGGTTTGTTTATGTAGGAACTAATAAGCTGATAAATTTGTTTTGAATGATGTTTTATGTGTTCCATAGTTGAATAGGAACTTATGATGTGCTGTAGCTAATAATGGGGTTAAATTCTTTTGATAATAATAGAAATAAAAAAATTAAAAAAAAAAAAGAAGAAAGTAAGTTTAGATCGATATTCCTTTATAAGAAATGTAAGAATGCACATAAATGATTCTGAAGTAGAATCTAAATGAAATGTAAAAATACAAAATTAAGATGTAACAGTGGAGGGAAATTTAAATGTTTGTGTAAAAACAAGGAATTATTTTTGGATTATACTGTTCCTTTATCACCATATTTAAATGGAAAAGCAGAAAGAATGGAATGGACATTACTAAAACAAGCTTTGCTCTGAAAGATTCCAAACAGGAAATAAAGATGTGGGAAGAAGCTCTTAGAAGTGCAGTGAATATGTCAAACTGTAGCAGAACAGAAGTTGTTAGTGCAGAAAAACAGAATAAATAAATGCCTAATTTATCAAAACTGAAAAATTTTTGAAGTATTATCTATGCTTAGATAAATAAACCAATAAAAAGCTCAATTCATAAGATGAAAATTGCAACCGCTTTATGAACCCCCATGATTTACAACACTAAAAATAAATTATAAGGTCCGCCCCCTTTTTAATTTCTCCTCTAACGATGAATTTCGTCGGGGCTGGATAAATTATTAAGTATTATAAACAAGTGCTTGTACATTACTAAGGTAAGAAACACATAATAGAATTTACTTTTGTTTTCTGTGTCTCTGCTTTTATGCCAACAAAGGGTGAAAACTGGGGCCTTTTTCCTGGCATCAGTTGGTTTCTAATCCAGATTTGCTCCTTTGGAGTATTGGATTTTAATGACATTTTCCTTTCATCAGGGATGTATGGGGGACAAATAAATAAATGCACAGAGTAAAGAAGCATGTCATAAAAAAAAACAGAATTAAAAGAAAACATGCAAAATATAGGGTTAAAAAAGGCCCTATATAAGCAGATTTTACGTAAAAAATTATTTTGAATCTTATGTGAAATTTGCACCAATCTGAGGTTTCTTTATCCTAATTTTTATTATTTACTATTTTTTAGAAAGGAATAAATGGCTGGTTAAGGCAGGTAACAATTAATAAGCATACAGAAAGAAAAAAATGTTATTACACCTTAATTTATGTAGCTGACAAATAAGAATTATTCAAAAATTAGCAAATAATAAATATAAGCCCTTTTATTTAACATAAAAAAAGCATTCTCCAACTTTAGAACATACATTTATGTCGGAAATTTCATTAAAAAAATTTTTTCGATAACAATTTTTTATAAAAGTAATTATATGCAGTTGTCCAATGGGCATCGAGCTCCACTGCGTGTCATCTGGCATATATTAGCCAATGAGCACAAAGCAAGCTCAAGGCCGTTGGCCGTTCTTTGGATGTTCTTTCGCTATTTCGTTCATCTTGTCCTGAGTTGCGTGAGTACACGTGCCTTTAGGAAATAGTTTTAGAAATTATCGTCTTTTGATATGTCTGCGAGAAAGGTGAAATACTCGTGCACGTTTCAAAAATCGTACACAGTTGACTTTCCTTCCATTATTTCTTCAAGGAAATGTAATAAATTTGCGAGGTGTACCATCTGTCGTTGCGATTTTTCGATTTCGCTTGGTGGAAGGGCAGATGTTCTCAAACATGTGCGTACACAAGGACAACATGAGTTGTTTTGAAAAAACGAAAAATTAAATTTTTCTTCGGAAACAAAAGACCAAAAAGTGATTAATGCAGAATGTCTGTTCTCTGCCTTTTTACTGGAGCACAACCTGTCACTGAATGCATCGGATCACGCTGCAGCTTTATTTAGAAAAATGTTTCCCGATAGTGAAATCGCTAAGAAATACTCAAGTGCAAGGACCAAAACAGGTGCAATTGTTAAAGACCTTTCTGATTAAGACAAAAATAAGTTTTATATCTATTTTAGAAGTTACTTCTGCCGAGTACGTGATTGTATACTTCATAAATTTCCAATCAACGATTAAATGATTTTGCATGCTAACGTTACAGATGTTTTTGCTCTAGTAAATGCATCTTTTTCTGATATAAGATATTTCTCGAATATATTTCCAGTCTTACTTCATTTAGTCATGAAAGATGATGTTATAACTGAAAAATTGCAGTAGTAATTTCGCAGTTTACAATTAGAAAACTTGGATGAAGTTATAAAATCAGCTAGGATTGACACCCAGTGGAGGTTAATTGGAAAATTGAAAGGTGCTGATGGAATTTTAAAATATAGTGAACTCTCTAGAATTATGTTGGCCATCTTGACAGTTCCCCTTAGTAATGCAGAGTGCGAGAGGATTTTCAGTGTTGTTGCGAAAACGAGGACTAAATTTAGATCTAATATTAGTGATGACACATTAGAAAAACTTTTATTAGCGAAAGCAGGCCTACGTGGCAATTGCTATGAACAAAATTATGAAGTTTCTTTCTTAACGAGAGCAAAATCTGCCACTGTCCATAACATTTGTATGAAAACTGATTAAAGTGCTTTTTTTTTTTTTTTTTTTTTTTTTTTTAAACGATGAAAGTAATAAAAATGTTTTTTATGCCTAAGGTATTTTTGTTTTGCTTGCATTTAAGACTTAGTAACTATTTAAAGTTAATTCATTATTAAAAACTATATTTTTATCATTTAAAAAGTCTTTTTAACATTGTGAAAAATCTCCTGATTTCTTAAAAAAATCTCCTGATTTTTGAGTGTCATAGGTTGGCAAGTATGACTGTGTCATTTGGTTTGAATTTTGCTGACACATATTAGCTAATCGTAAAAATTTAATAAATAACCTTTTTGCCAGCATTTCCAAAAATTATTAAATACATTCTGTTGATGTTTAATTTTTTTCATGATCCTGATAAATTATCCTTAGATATTCGAGTTGGAAGGGGATAGCAAACATTTACCTATTAAAATATGTGCAGGAGAAGGTTCTGAGGTTTCACTATGTAAGTAAGTAATGTGTTTGTAAATGATTGTGACTTCAGTATCAACGAATATTGTTTCGAATTCATTGAGATAGAGGGATGAACTGCCAGCGATTTTTATAAGAGTTGTTTTGATCGTTCTGATCATTCTTTTCCCAAATCCTCCTCACCATGCTAACTGTATTCTTTTAATGAATATTGTAAGAAGAAAAATTCTTTACGGAGGGATTAGAAATACAAGTCCACAATTTTTTAAGTTCAATGTCAGCGCCCTTGAATGATTTTACATTATTTTTATATTTTGTAGAGCACAGTCCTCTATGAGGTATAAATCGTCTGAAGGCTAACAAGAATACTTCCCATATCCATAGGATACTAGTTCCAAATGGATGGCACGAGTGACTGCGCAAGTAAATAGCAGTAGGTAATGTTTATTGTTGCTCGTTTAGAGATGTATGGTCTGGCATAGTTCAATTCAGTTAGGACGAACGGTAGTTACTGCAGAATTCTATCCGGAGGAAGCGAAGCTACATCTTGAACTCACTTCTTTTCAAACTAGCTTACTGAGGCTTAGATTAGGCTTTTTAAACTGGCTTATTGAGTATTCGGATTACATTAAAAAAAAGTGCGAAGATTTTTATTATTGTGTTGTGATGTCATAGCTATCCATTATTGACGCTAATTGGAATCGTTTGGCAACCGTTTTTATTTGTCGAAAATGATAAATGGAAAAATACATATGTACCAAATATTTCTAAGAAAAAGTAACTGTAATAAAAATAAAATAATAGGTTTCCTTATTAGCATTTTTATTTAAATTGAAATTAAGTTATAAAAAATAGTCGGCGAAAGTTAAGGTTCTTAATAATTGTAACCAAACATATAGTATTTGTCCAATAGTGGTCGAGAACTTAAGACCGCGGAATACTGGTAGCTTGAGTCGTCTTCGTATCCCAGCGACTTGGATGAATAAGAAATTGTGTTTATCTCCGTATGACATGACAGAAGCCAGTTTCTTATGAAAGTCCGCATCCATTCCCTAAGGTTGGTACTTTCTTATGCATCATGGTGAATTAAACAAATAGATGTTATAGAAGGATTATCTCCTTCTTTACAGAAAATGAGCAAAAATATTCCTGAGAAATGTGAAAATTTAACTTTAAAAATGAGTATACAAACTGAAGGGAAGCAAAAAAAGGAATGTTAATGAGCGTTTTAAAATCAGATTGTCAAGAACCAGTTGATAAAAGAACTAAATTACAAAAATATAATTTTTCGTATCTTTCATAACAAAAAAAAAAAAAAAAATCTTTCGATTTTCAGGTTCTGTATCCTGTGAAAAATTATTTTTGAAATAACTTACTTAGGAAAAATGCATGTTAGTACTTTTATATCCAGTTGGGATCAATGCTTTAGAAATTTCATTAAAAAATCATGCACTGTCAATTCTGAACTTAATTTAGTTCAATCTTATTCAATTTTGGAAATCGCTTTAAGAATATTTTTAACATTGTCAGTTACCATTGCCAGGGTAAAAAAAACCTTTGGTTAACAAAAAGTTATTAAAATCTCTCCTTGGTCAAGGAAAATTTTTAATCATGACTGTTTTCTCTACAAAACACAGATTAAATAATCAAATTTTGGAAAACTGTTATTAATGGAAATTATTGTTATTAATGTTATATTTGGAAAACTGTTATCATTTTTGAATATAAAAAGGGCACTTCTATGGTTAATTTGATTTTATGTAGAAGTGTGCATTTACCTTTTTGTCTCAGGCAGGAAAATATGTAAGCACGTATCTGTTTCTAATATTCGACTTAAAAAATGACTTAGTGGAATTTTCCACCCGGTCATTGAGGTGTTTGGAGATATAAATGCCTGAAAGAAGTACTAGTAAGTGGTGTTAAATGTTTAACACAAAAAGGATAATGATCCTTCCTGTGTTAAACAATCCTTTCTGAGTGTTATATTAAATGGACAACACGGAATGAACAATTTCGACAGCGACGATCCACAATCTGGATAATAATTGTTAAAATTGGTTGACGATTATATTCGAAAAAAACCCGATGCTTCACTATTGGTGAATTTCGCTGAACTTTCTGAATTCTGAAATTTAGGAAAATTACTCCGAAGTCTCTTTAACATTGAATTTTTGCAGGAAACTGACTTGGCATTAGATGCGGATATAGTATGTTACAGCTTATTCGGAAGTAGTTGCGAAATTCTCAAACTAGTCACTAATTCGGAAACTGGCCTTCATTAGTTTACCAGTTTGTATTGAAAAGTTACAAATTAATTTCTTCTCCCAAAATCTATGTTTAAAAATATCAGAATTAAATTGTATTTGTTTTTTAAATGACGTTTAATTCATAGATAAATTGTTTATCAAATATACGAATTAAGAAGATGGATTCCTTGTTATTGTGCCATTAAGTGGTAGTCGCTATTTCTTTATAAACGAATCCTTGTTAAATCTTATAACGTATTTAAAAAAAAAAATATGCGGAATATGTGCGTTTCCTGAATGTTACGCTTCAACTCAGTCAATTCCCATTTTTCTCTCTCTCTTTTTGTTTAACGAAAGAAAAAAAAAAAAAAAAAAACTTAGATACACAAAATTTGTAGTTTGTAAACATGGAAATCAATTAACGCGAAACTATTAAGCATTCGTTTTATTTTTTCAGACCACAAAATGGTTCTTTATAGATTATTAGTTTTTTCCCTTTTATTTTGCTATTCGTATACAATTTGTTGTATTCAGAACCTATGTTAAATTGCTCACTCACCAGCTGATGCTAAATTCTTTAAAAAAGACAAAAATTAATTTAAAAAGTAAACGGATTTTATTAAATTCATACCATTTTTCACAAAAAAATTTAAGTAGATATATGAATTAAAGGCATTCGAAATTAATCAGATACATTAATAAAACTTTTAAAAATATTATAAGGAACCTACCTTCATTGTTTTTACATAACTTTAATCAGTACCAGACAGGCTGGGTCTGAAACATTAATTAAAGATTTTATATTCTATCGAACGCTATATCTGATTATTTACAAAGTTACATAAAAAATAAATTAAATATCTTATCGCAATGCATCAAAACCTGAATGTAGTAAATAAAATACAGGATGTTTCATAGATCATGGGGAAAACTTGGAGGGGTGGTGGAGCGTACTAAAACATGCATTTTTTGTATAGGAATGTAGGGTTTAAAGTGACGGGTTAAGGCAGGAACGCAAAAAAACGACACGAGAGGAAAATGTGTTTATGTACAAAATCAACGCTTCTTTGCAGCAATACAGTACTACAGCTGTGATTGGCTGGCAATGCAGCGGTAGTGAGCCGGACAAACCAATCAGAGGATCATTCGCAACTCTGATGTCGAGTGTGATGGGTGAGTTTACGCACAGGAAAAAAGCTTACATGCATCTCATGTATGGTGCTGCTAATGGGAACGGCAGAGCAGGGCTACGGTTGTACCAGGAACGGTTTCCGAAAAGGCGTATGCCGAAGCACACAGTGTTTGAGAGGTTGCATCGGTCTCTGTGTGAAAACGGGTCATTTGAAGCCACCACTGGCACTAGGAGTGGAAGAAGAAGTGCACGATAACCTCGCATTAAAGAATCCATCTTGAACATTGTGCATGAATCATCTCAGATAAGTACAAGAGCTATTGCACGTCGTCTGCAGCTGAGTCATTCCACCGTTTGGAGAGTATTGTATGAAAATTGTTTGCACCCATACCATTTGCAGAGAATCCAAGCCTTGCAAGAGACAGATTACCCTCTTCGAGTTCATTTCTGTTATTGGTTCTTGCAGCAGTGTGCGGCGCAGCCGGATTTCCCATCGGATGTGCTATTCACGGACGAGGCAACTTTCTCACAGGACGGCATCTTCAATAGCCACAACATGCACGTGTGGGCAACTCATAATCCACACGTCCACATGCATTCCAAACTCGCTTCTCCGTGAATGTGTGGGCGGGTATTGTTAACGACTACCTCATAGGCCCATACCTCATACCTGCACGTACAAATGGCTTACGTTATATTTTTCTGCAAGAGAAACTACTGGAATTGCTGCAGGATGTTTCGGCTGTCGTTCGTGATCGCACGTGGTTCCAGCATGATGGTGCACCAGCCCATAACCACGTGCGGGTCCGCAATTACTTGGATGGGACATTTCCGGGCCGTGGATTGGCCGTAGTGGACCCGCTCGATGGGCACCCCGTTCGCCAGATTTATCCAGCTTGGATTCTTTTTATGAGGCCATCTGAAGAGCATCATTTACGAGACTCCCGTTGACTCACTGGATGACCTCGTTGCACGACTATCTATTGCGGCTGCAAGCGTACGTGAAATGCCTGTCGTTTTTCAAAATGTTCGTCAACCCCTTCTGCGACGTTACCAATCATATATTACTGCTGGTGGTCGCAATTTCGAACACTTATTGTGAATACTGTATTGCTACAAAGAAGCACTTTGCGTTGATTTTGTACATAAACAGATTTTCCTTTCGTGTCGTGTTTTTTTTTTTTTTTTTTTCGTTTCTGCCTTAACCCCTCACTCTAGACCCTACATTCCTATAAAAAAAATGCCTGTTTTAGTACGCTCCATCATCCCTCCAAGTTTGTCCGATGATCTATGAAACACTAACTCGATTTCGCACTAGGTGAATTTAAGATCATACAACATATATATACCTATATATATATATATAGTAGTGTGATGCAAAGTTAGGATGAGAACTAAATATCTTATACCTTTCACACTGGCACATGGAAGATAAAAGTATTTTATTTGGGGTGATGTCAACATATTGCTTTAATATCGCCGAGTTTGTTAATCAAAAAGTCATTGATTTCGCAAGAAACGTAAAATATGTGCGGATGCAGAATTATGTTTGTTCTCCCGTCTTTTCATAATGCGACGAACTCACTAGCAGCTTTTTCATATTTTAATAATAATAGACTATATAACAGAGATTAATAACCGATACAAGAATATAAGTTGCATTATTTCTGTGTTAAATGATATAAGGCTAGTATTTTTATTTTTCACAGTTATAGTTTATTAGTTCACAGTAATAATTTGAAAGATAATATTACTCTTCTCATATTATAAATTTATTTTGCCCCATGAATTGTGACAGTCTGAAGTTATAGTTTAGAAAAATGTAAAAAATCTTCCCTTTCTTAAAAATCGTTTTAAATCATTTCATTTTACGATCGGCTTTGTCTCAAAGGTCAGTTTATAGCTGACACTGAGGATTCATCCCATTTTTATAGAAACTAGATGGACAGCCACTTTCGACCGCAGGGCGACCTTGTTTTGCTGCATACGTGAGAAATCACTCTGCAGTTCCGAATTGAAAAAGCGTTTCAAGGAGAGTAGGTACACGGCGGCAAAAGCAGCATACACAATCGGTTTTTCTGTTTCATTCTTTCTTCTACATTTCATTACGATCCTATCGATAACACCTCCGAATTTTGGCCTTAGCGAACCAAAATGTATGCCAAGGACAAATCACTCAGCTTTTTAATTCCGGATCGGGTTTTCCCTCCCGCGATCGCCTCTTTCTTCAAGAGTTTCGAAGTTGGTGAGTTACCGGTCTGTCAGAGGTATTTAAATTTCTCTCCAGAAATAATTATGCTTCATGTTTCTTAGATGCATGTGCACTGTTTTGAGTATATCCTTGTCCTTAGAATGATATGCTACATGTATTAAATTTTTTGTTTCTGTTGCTTTCAGAAAAATATTAAAGGAATGAAAACACGAGAAGGTTCTGAAGGTTGCTCAGGGGTCGAAAGAGTACGGTAATTAAAGATGATCAGAAAGCTATTTTATATTAAGCAATAAAGACGATAAATCTTCCAGTTTTTGGTTTAGAATGTTTCTGGCTGAAGTATAGTCAAGAATTTATTAGATACTTTATGATAGTGGTGAAACTAAAACACATTTAAATGCATCTACAGATTTTTGAGTGAAACTCATCAACAAACGCAAATAATAAATTTTTCTAGTGTATTAAAAGCTTATATCCTAAAATTCGCATAATTTCGGAAACTAATGCTCTAACTTTGAAAGAACATAAGGGCAATAAAATCTCTCGTTATAATTGGAAGCTAATTTATATAACTTTAAATTACAATTCGCGAAGAAAACTTGCAGAACCATTCATTTTCTGCAATGGAAACATCTGAAATTCAAGCCTACTAACACCGCGAATCCAACCCAAAATTGTCTGGATCACCATACAGTAAATAAACATGATTTACGCTCCCTAGGGAGGAGGGAGCTTTAAAAATGTTGAGAATCACTGCCCTAGAGCATTATATATTAAATGATAAATATGTGAAAATGTGTTTAGAACATTATAATGCTATTCTTTGTATACATTTACGCTTTGCACACATGCATTCATAAATTTTTACTCTTGTGTCACCTAAAAACTGATGCTAAACATTTAATAGAATGTTCGTTAGAAATTTCATTGAGAAAAATGTGGTATTTAAAGAAATCGAAACAGATTTCTCACATTTCATTTTTTCGTTCGGCCAGTTTTATGCTGCTTTATTAATAAGTGAATTTCACATGAAATTGCGATGTAAATGTGTGTGTTGAAAGTAGTAAGTAAATGACAAGACGGTCAAAGAAAAATTTATAAAATTTAGTCATTATTTCAAATCACTTTTCCGAAAATATTTCAAATTACAGACATTTCTTCATTCACAATATAGTTACGATTTTCAGTTGGAAATTTATTTAGTAAATCTATTAAATTATCGTGGCTTGTACATTTGGTAAGGGTCACTCTAACTGTCAACAAAAATTAGATTTTTTTAAAATAATTAATTTGTGATACAGATCAAAAATGCTTATAAGCTGTAATTATGGCTGTATTATGCTATCAAGCCGGTATGGGCCATCCTGCAACAGCAGAGAGATACGACGCCAGCTGTCGTACTGTTAGTGACTTACGGCATCTTGCACATGGCAACAGGAAGCGATGGTCTGCCGCTAAGGTAATCCTTCGGCGCCCAGACCCACGTCTTCTATACGGGTTTTGATCCCTTTGGTAACAATTTCTCAGCCTACTGATGGCACTACGGTACACATTCAGCTCTCTCGCAACAGCGGATTATCTTGCGCCAACTCGCAACATCCCTCCAAAGCATTACATCGTGCAGTGTCCTCGGCTCATGCTTTTTGCTTTAGCTATCTCGGATTATACAGAACTATCGCTGCCTGCAAACTGACGCATAGGCCCGGCATGCCCCTTTTTATGGCGTTGGGCTGTGACTGCGGGATTGCGTTTTACACTAATTTTGGTTGCTCGTTTGTATTCGGCGATGCAACCTCTACCTCATATGTAAACAGTACCTTTTGATACCCCTTTTTTACATTCGTACCTTATCTTTAGTGTGTTACTTATTTTTTGAACCCGAGTATGGTTATCTTCTGAATTATCTTTGAAAACAATATAATAAAAATCGTATATTTTTCAAATCTTCACTTATATAATAACAATATATAAATCGTATATTTTTCAAATCTTCACTTAACATTACTCCTTTATAATTTTCTACGAGTGATTATTAATTGAATAATGAAACGTGATTAACTTAATTTGCAGTTTTACATACATCCTTGATAAAGCGGTCAGCACAATTAATCCCCACATGGAACGTACAAATTTCAGAATCGAAGTCGTATGCGGTGGCCGTTTCCAGGAGGAAATAGCTAATTTTACATTCGTGAAACTAAAATCAGCTTGGTAGATTATTAAAGTGCACAGCATTAAACTTCATTAAGTAGTGCATATTGTACTCCAACCTAGTAATTTTTAAAACTGCATAACTAAAATTTAATTTAATTATTTAAAAAAAATTATAAACGCTTCATATCTCTCTTTAGTCGTTTTCAGCGTTGAGCCAAAAAGGAGATTCTAAAAAAGAATTTATATTGGGACCATCCATATCATACACTGTTCTATCCTTTACCATAAAATTTCCTTAAATTTTTGGCATATGTATAAAAATTATCCTATTATTTCGTACTCGTAAAATACTGTTCTCATGGTTTATCAAAGTGTACACTTTCAATAAAAAATTGTCTTTTCCGGAAGTACTAATCGATATTAATGTGGAAGGACTAACAAATTACAACGAAACCTCGAAGTATTATTTTTCAAACATATGAAATAAAACTATGAATGTGGAAAACGAAACAGGGATACACTATCGTTTGCTTCTCGATTGAGTTTTACTTCAATGGGAAAACCTGACTTATTCGGACTAAAATGCTTTCACCTTCCGAATCACTTCCATTTTTCTTGTAGGGAACACTTTATATTTTTGTAAAATTTAGAAAGTCTCAATGAAGTTTGCTACCACCTTTAGTTCGCTTTTATCTTTTTCATCTTCTTTTACTATATTCAATCCAAACTGAAAACCAAAGTTCCTAAAAGCTAGTAGGAATAATAAATTATTAAAAACTGATAAAAATAAAATTATTGCAACTTTTAACATTCGGAAATAATGATAGTAACCCGAATTCCGAGCTGATGGATATGTTTGAAGCGCTACTGCATTAATGTATTGTCAAATTTGCAGTCTAAAGAATAAATAACAAAGAGAAGATACCGCAATTAATATGTGTTTCGCTTCAAAAATGTTTTTCAAATGATCCCCGCAAGAATTCCCTTGAACGGGATTTACAAATGATTAATGCAGAAAAATGGTAGTTTAGAAAAAGATGTGTGAGGGAACAATAATGCTATTTATACAGAATTTCGTGAGACTATAAATGGCGAAAGATTAGACGTAGGACAATAACCATTGCGCGAATGATAGATCAAAGTTCTGCTTTACGGTAATTTACAATATTCAGTTGTATAATCTCCTTTTTCTTCGGATTCTCTATGCTTTTTCCTTCACGTTGGATTCAATTTAAGTCTTTCTCAAAATTTCGGAGGCTCGAGTTTATATTATAGTAAAATTCTGGACAGACGAAGGCCACAAAGAAAAAGTGAAAGGAATAAAGAAAGAAAAAACACTTTGTTGAATGCAGAATTAATGGGAATTTTGTCTTGCTCTACAACTTTAGTTTTTTAAGCAATTTTTTTTTTTTTTTTTGTTTATTTCCTTGAATTTTGCTAAATGTTTTGTTGTTTAGGTGAATGCACGATTCGTCGTTCAGTTCTTCATGTTGAAGCTGTTAAGTTAATATCCTTTCAACTAAATGACTACACTTTTTCCTTCTAAACCACAATCTCTTTTCTTTTCATTGAAAGAAAGAAAAAAAGTCGACAACACTTTTCCGATTATTTTTTTAGCTCACAGGTTCGTAACCAGATCATTCCACTAGAAACATTTTAACGAAATGTTCGAACTGATTGCTATTGTTTGGCTGGTGTAAAGAATAATAGCAGCAAAAATGTCGTTTATTATAAGCAATAGAATAAATTATAATTTTTTATGCACAGCTTAGAAGGTCAGACTGAAAATTATGAGTAACTGTTAAAGTCCGTTAATGAAAATTAATAGGAGTAACTATTTTTTTTTTTCAGTTGGAAGAAACAGTACCTTGATATATAAATAAATAATGCTTGAATACAATTCGTTTCTTTCTACTTCATATAAATTGAAAACTATAAGAGCAACATGACAGTAAAAACGCGATTCAGTCGAAATCCTTAAAAATAAATAAAAGTCTCAAAAGAGGTTTTGCCTTTTAATTTCCAGAAAAACATGATACGAAAATTTCCAAGTGAAAGAAAATTCGTATACCTAAGAGGTACATCTTTCATCAAAGCAAGAAAATTGCAAATGATAAAAAACTTATATAATCTCTTTCTATTGCTTCGAAACTCTCCAGTGTCACTATGTCCAATCTTCAATTTACTGAATGTGGACGTATATTTCTTACAGAATTCCGGAAGTTAGGTAATTTTTTTGAGGAATTACTAAGAATCTAGTCCTGAAATAATACTAGAGTATTGTTCCAGAAATAGTGAGAGAGTTTTCCACTAATTGTCACATAGTAAAGAAGTTTTATAAAATTTTCTATGCGCAAATACTAAAGGCAATTTCTGAAAATTCCCTTACATATTTGATGATTCACTCGCTTGTTTTTTTAGTGGCATGGAATATGAAATTATGGAGCAACAAAGAAAACTGGTAACATGATCACCTTGGTATTAATAATGCTTTGCTTTGTTATTACCGTCTAGTTCATAAGCCCATATGCGTATATTGATAAACCTGTGAGCACCTGAGACATAGTGAGTCGTTACAGCAGCTAACTGCCTTGTGTTTCAATATTTGGTATCGATGTCTTTGTGTAGAGAATTTCTCAAGCTTAAATGTCGATATTCACATTTTAAAGTGCAATTGAGATTTAGTTTGGTAAATCTGTTTATACGCTTCAGTCCTGAGTATCTCCAAGAGGAATAAAAACATTCAAGATGGAAAAACAAAATTTAAAAAGCTTATTCGCAGGCAATAATTTTTATTTATTTATTTGTTTATTGGAGAAATTATTTCCATTTTATTTCCGGAATGCAAAGATTGCAAATTTCGGCAACAATTTTCTCTCTGTTGTCTACTTACGTGCAAAATTTTGAATCAGTCCGTCAACTTGTGTTACCTAGTAATTTTTAAAATTGCATAACTTAAATTTAATATAATTATTAAAAAAATTATAAACACTTCATATCTCTGTTCAGTCGTTTTCAGCGTTGAGCCAAAAAGGAGATTCTAAAAAATAATTTATATGGAACCATCCATATCATACACTGTTCTATCCTTTGCCATAAAATTTCCTTACATTTTTGGCATATATATAAAATTTATCCATTACTTCATACTCGTAAAATACTGTTCTCATGGTTTATCAAAGCGTACATTTTCAATAAAAAAGTTTCTTTTTCGGAAGTACTAACCGATATTAATGTGATTAATGATTAGTTGATATCAAGCTTAACCACTATTGGCGTTTAATTACCTACCTTGTTTGGAGACAATTTTTGTTTTCCGAGAATGGCCAATGCGAAAATACGTAAGTACCTAATTTCTGTATTTAGAATTAAAGCTACTAATTTTAGTTTTAAAAGTTAGCGCTTAGATTTTAACTTTTTTTTAAATAAAAAGATAAATTATGTCACAAGACAAGTGAGTGAAAGAAAAAAGAATTACAACTAAATATGAATATTAGATTCTAACTATTTTTTAATAAAAAGAGAAACTTTGTGACATGACGAGTGAGTAAAAGAAAGAAGAATTACAAGTAAATATAAATATTGTTAGATTATTGCAGCTGGCATACGAATTATAAAACTTATAAATTATTTAAAAGACTAAGATCTTTGTTTCTGCTTTCATTTTTACTCCTTATTTTACTTCAAACACTTCAGGGCCTGCATCTGCAAATTTATATGAAACATGAATTTTATCATTCTAGTCTTATTTATAAACTTTCTTTAATGCTTTTTTTGGGAGGGGGTGGAACTTAAGAAAACGAAAAAAAAAAATTATTTTAGCTAAAAGCAAATAAAATAAAATAAAATTTCGTTTCCTTAAACTGTTAATTGGTTTTATTTAATTGTCTCAGTAAATAAACTAATCCACCAGAAGAATAATTTAAGCATTTTCAGATTACTTGACTTGTACAGTCTTTAGGTTATTTTCAAGCAGGATACACGACAAATGTGCACTGCCCTCACCATGACTCGAACCTGGAGCTATCGAATACGCACCTAGTGTACCACTGTTTCATCACGAAGGCATACTGAAAGGAGGAAGAAAATACCTTATTAACTCCCCCTTTTAAAGGGCGACTGGGGATTAAATTACCATATCGTCAATCCTGGTGGTGAGGAATTGTTGTTCACCACTTCTTAGTTCGGGCGCCATTGTGAAATCATTAGGTTATTTTGAAGCAGGATATGTGAAAAATGTGCATAAAAGGATCTGCGAGGACAATTTCATAAAAGTTGGAAACCGAATTACTTTTACAATGAGTTTTAGGTGGTTCAATCAGCAAAGCAATCAGTCCGTGCGAGGACCTGCATGTCCTCGCAGAGCCTGGACCTCTCGAATACGCGCGGATTGTGCAACCATTACACCACAAAAGAATGCTGGAAGAAGAGGGAAAATACCAATTTCCTTTCCTATGAAGGAATGTTTCGTATGGATTGGCCAGCATGTTCCCTAGTTATGAACCCAATGGAATATGTTTGGGACATTCCAGGGAGAAGACTTGCTAGTCGCGTATCACCCCCGAGAAAGAATTCAGCAATTTGAAAGCTCTCTGTGAAAGCTCCCTCCTACAGGAGTGAAAGAGAACATCCCAGTCCCACATTACTATCCTCATTGATTCCATGCATCTTAGGTGTGTGACATTGCTTTTGGTCAGGAGAAATCATACCTCTTTTTGAAACTTATTTGTATCTGAGAAATCGCATTTTTTGTTTGTTTATATAATATGCGCAAATTGTGCATTTTTTGTTTACCAACAAATATTGTCAATAGAATTTAATTATTCCTTGCTCGTTTCTTATATCTTTCAACACCTATATATCATATATCAGTCAGTAAAACACTTGCTCATCGGCAGTTTACATCCAATATTATAATATCCTTTAATTTTTTGAACGGTGTATATTTGATATATGTACGTGTGTTTGTATGTTTATAAAAAATTGTCTGTATATTTATAAATTGAAAATGTATGTATGTTTTATGAAATTGAATCTTCTCTGGTTGTCCCCACCCCCATAAATAGCTGTGAATTCTTTGTCGACTTGTAAATTGGTGAAAAATATTCGTCTGGCTATTTTTTTTACTTAAAAGGCTACTTTTTTTTGCCTAAAAGTTACTGTTTTGCCCATAAATGGTAATAAAAAAGCATTTTGTTAGAAAAAATAGTTTAAGAGGAAGAAAGATCAGTGTGTTAGATATAAAAGCAATAGTCACTGAAATATCAGGTAAATACGAATATAAATCCATTTTTACTTCAACATGTGTAGTTTGTTCATGTTTAGGTTGGCTACTGACGCATGAGAAATGCTCCAAAACTGTAAAAATTCTAATACGCTGCTGTTGAAATAGATTTTCAGATAATCAAAAAGTGCGTATAATTTGTGTGTATTGTTTTTTACATGAAAAAATGTGCTACTCATGTATTATCCAGTCGACCATCAGAGATGGCTACCAGTGAAGAATGAAAGATGGCAGAGATCCACTAGATGTGACAGTAATTTATAAGGAATTCTGAAGTAACTGTTAACTCTTCATTTGATAAACAATCAGTATTCGATATGCTTCTCATTTTTATGCTTTGTTAAAGGGTTTTCATCGATTCTACTTTTTTGTTAGTCCTTCTGATTTAGTTTTGTTAGTCTTCTGTCTTTTGATTTGTATTTTACCAGAAGCTCTGTTTAGAGTACAATGTTATAAGCAGGTAATTGTTACAGGTAATTGTTATAACAGGTAATTGTTATAAGCAGGTAATTGTTACAGTCTCTTGCTGTTTTGTTGACCATATTCAGTTGATCTTATCGTGTAAATTAATGCACATTTATTTTATGGTAGGATCCTGTAACTTTGAAAATAATCCACTCCTTGCTGTTCTGTAGAAGGCAGGTCCCAAACTTTAATAACTTTTTGTTTAAAAATGTAAGAAAATACAGCAGTACCAATTAATTTATATCCTTGTTGATCAATTAATTTATATCCTTGTTGATAAAAACAAAAAGTGGCTTATAGAGAATCAGTCGAGCTTACGTCAAATGAAGGAAATATGTGTGTGTTGTTACATCACACTTATCCATAAATTGTGCTATATCACGCTACTTGTGATATCTTCACAATCTGTGGGATAATACGTAAGTACCAAAAATATTTTTATTTGTGCAATGTTTAAATGCATGACTTTACTTTCTACAAACAAACATGAATAGGCCACAGTGCACTAATATATTGTTATAAAATTGTCTTTAAGAGAAGCTGAAAAGTGTTGTGTAGAAGCATAACCATTTAACCTTATAGACTATTCACTAAAACGTTTCAAGTATTAAAAAAATAATAAAAAAATAGGAATCAGATTCGCATTGTCCGATTAAAAAGTGCGAAATAATGTGAAAGGCAGGAACACCGAGATGAAAGCAGTACTCGAGTATTCACTGAAAGTAAAATAACAAGCCCTTACATTCTGTCATAGTTAAATTCACAATGCAGATTAAACACAGGTTTCATCTCGGTTTCAAATGATTTCACGTTCTGATCAGAACATACGCTTTGAAACTTTACAGCTTTTGAGCTATTGAAAAGTTGATCCAAAATGATAATTTTCCCAATAGGATGTTTTGATTTTACAATTAATAGTAATAATAAAAAGCCTATAATTAGCTATGAAAATCTAAATTAATCTGTATTTAATACTTTTAGTTTTCGATGCAAAGAACTTTGCTGATTGAACCATTTAAAACTCATTGTAAAAGTAATTCGCTTTCCAACTTTTATGAAATTTATGATATTTGCTATTAGCTTTAAAACATTATTTTCTAGGATTATAATCTGAAGTGGGAGTACTATTTTGAAACTGAAAGAACTCGGCAAAATGAGCAAGGAAAGCGAATGAGGTGAGGATTAATGGAGGCCTTCTGCCAAGAGCTACTCTGCTCGGGTTTGAATCCGACCATTTGTGAAGAAAGGGGCCTTTAAAATCTACAGTTCCTAAAAATTTCTGGAAAGATTGTTTACAAGAAAAAAGCGATAATAAAAGCTTGAATTTCATTACTTGGAATTTTCTCAATCGACAGTGGAATGAAGCTAAGCAAACAGCTGCATCTAGCCTAGTCTAAATAACCGAACTCAATCTTTTCATCGCCAATACTAAAGAGATTCAGCGATGTATTTCATATACTATATTCAATTTTCAAAAATTTCTAGACAATCATTGTACATAACTTATTATTTATTTTTTTGTACTAGCAAAGCTTTACTACATTTTAGCAAAGCTTTACTACATACTATCTTTTCTGGTGTGTTTAGATTTGATTCAAACAAAATTTGCGTGCATTATCAAAAAATAATTATGTTTACTTCTTAGTTATTCGAAAGTTTCCATTGTTGTTTCGAGAATCGTATTTAGCGTTTCAGAATAATTTCCTTCGATATTCCAAAATAACCCAGGACGTTACTGATTACTGATAACAATGATAATCTTGGCAACAAAAAACAACACTACATCGAAACTGATCATCTGCCAACGAAGTAGGTCAGGTATTCCCAACTCGATCGTCCCTAAATCATTTCGTCAAAGATGGTGGATTTGGACGCTGAAACAATAGATTAGAAGAGTCGTGACAACGGATTAAAACAATGAAACTACTCCTCTTGATATTATCAGTCTGGGGTAGAAAAGGCACCACAAGATTAGGGCCTTCGTGCGGATTAGACGGCAGGGTTAGAGATTCTTTCATAGATGATTGCTATTGAAAAGTATTTTTATCTATGACCCTTGAGAAAATCATGAATGGTATTAATTATAGATAAAATTTTGTCTTCGTTTTTCCTTTCAATGAGATGAATTATAACAGTTCAGCAAACATTGTGCATGTTTTCCTTGAATGCAGAAAACTATGCCAAGAGAAAAAGGTATGACGATTTTCCTTCCTCAGATATACGAATTGATTTCAATGCAGAAGAAATATCCTTGCATCAGTAGTTAGAGTCTGTTGTTATATTAGTTTAAAAATATTGTCATGAAACTAAATTGGCAGTTAAAAGAGCAGCTTACAGTTAAAAAGGTTTAATTTTTTTTTAGTTCGTCATTTTTTAGTTTTATTTTTAAGAAATAACAAGAGGCCTTATAAAGTTGGAATCATAATAGTCATACAAAAAAATTTGGAATATTTTTCATTTTTAATTCAAAAAATAATGTTACAAGTTGGCTATGTGCCAACACTGAAGTGTGCAATGTTTCTGCAACATGAGTTCTATAAGATTCGGTAAATAAAATCGTTTTGAAAAATATTATATTGATCAATACTTTTTTCACGGCAATCTGCTCGTCACTTAATCTGTAATATCAGAAGCGTTTTTTCACGCTTCAGTAGCGTTTCGAGATCGAGAAAGCATGCGACGACTCCTGCTTTAGAGAAAAAGGCATTAGAAATATATTCCACTAGATTTATAAGTTGGTGAGTCGTACTATGACTTCCCGAAATCCAAATTGAGCTTTATCTATCAGATCAAGACGTTCTAGGTGTTCAGCTAATCTTTGATTTAGAGCTTGTTCGAAAACTTTACCGATTTCCGGAAAGATACTGTTACGAATTTGGTATTTAAAAAGCTAATGTTAGTTCAATTGTAAATTAAATAGTTTTATTTCTAGCGCATTGCAGCGCGTGACGAATATTAAAAGAAGAAAGCTAAGCCGGAAAATTAAAAATACAAGAGCACGTGCATTCAACATTAAATAAATAAATATATCTTTTTGACTTCGAGAAAGTACTGGAAAATTCTCGCGCGTGATTTTAAAATCTTATAAATAGGAGGAAAACCTCTCAGTTCGGAGTAGTTGCTTAGTTTGTTGTTGTTTAGAAAATTGCTCTTGTTGATTGTAGAGTATCCCGTTTTACCTTCGATATCAGAAGAATTATGATGGAAAAAGAGTATACAATCAATTATCCAATGAAAGACATCTCGTCACAACACAAACAGTTTAATATTACGATTCTATTTACAAGTCTAATTAAGTGTTAGTTTTAGCTTTGACACGTCAAAGCAATACTCAGAACATAAATGGCATAAAATATTACTCATTAGTTTTTAAATACTCATGAAAAACATCTCAAAAAGTCATTATTCTCCTTACTTAAAAACGAAAGTAAACAATAGAACAAACTCGAAAACGTAGATGTAAAAACGCAACTGTTGCCAATCGCGATTTACTAAATTACATCAAAATAAAGATAATAATCAGGTAGAGGTTCAACTTCATATCCTCCCACGTAAGTTAATATTTTTGCCTCAAAAATTTAACTTACGAAAAATTGTGAATATTTTATAAGTTACAAAAGGAAAATTATAAGTAGTTCATAAGTCCAGTCTCTTAGGTACTTTGATTGTACGACCTGCTCTAGTCTTTTGAATCTGAGGTTCAAGTCCACACACGGTGCATTGATTGATGATAGATCTCACAGTTTCACGAGCATTCAGAATCCAAAATCTCTCTCGTAGAATATTTATTAAAATTTGAGTACCAGCATGTGCATTTTTCTCACGATAGTATCGCACTAGTCTCTTGACAACCTCATGATTGAATGGAAGAATAGCTGGCGTTTTAAAGTCTTCTGTATCCTCACGAAAGGTAAATTTAGTGTTTAGTCTGAGGATTCCACTTTGATCCTTGAATACTCCTAAAGTTCTTAATTTCTCATCCTTTTCATTCACAAAACAATCTTCTTGAACCATTTTAATCAATAACTTCTCAGCCTCAAAAATTTCATCAGAATCAAGGTTTCCATGCTTTCTCACTGTTTTTTCAGTTCGACAATTGGAGGTGAATCTTAGGATCCAGGTAATTAGATTAACTATCCTTTTGTATTGGGAAAAATATCTGTAATACCAGTCTCTCTTGGTAACCAAGCATGCAGAAACTAAACATTTAGTTACAGAAGAAACTATACTCTTTTTCTTTTCTCTAACAATCTCAGTCTCATCTAAATTTAAGTCACTTTTAGGCCAATCTTCTTCAGGCAAGTAAAGCCAACTTGGACCTAACCACCACTGAGATTTCAATAAGGAGAGAGCTGAACAACCTCTACTCGGAAGATCAGCTGGATTCATGCAACCAGGAATATGTCTCCAAGAATCTTTATTTGTTAGTCTTCTTATTTCCTTCACCCTATTCTGAACAAATACACTCCAGGCTTCTTCTCTCGTTATCCATGCTAAAACAGTAGAAGAATCAGTCCAGAATTAAACTTCTTCACTCTGTATCTCAGACAAAATTGAGGACGAAAGGCGAGACGCTATAGTAGCTGCAAGTAATTCCAATCTCGCGATAGTAGTTTCTTCTTTTCCAGTTGGTGTAACTCTACTCCTGGCTTGTATCAGTTGTACTTTAGTAGAACCAAAAGTTTTTATACGAATGAAAGCAGCCACGGCATGAGCATGCTTACTGGCATCACAGAAAATATGTACTGAAGTATTTTCACTCATACTCCTTGAACCAAAATATCTTGGAAAATGGATCTTTTCCAGATAGTCAATATCTTTCAACCATTTTAAAAATGTAGTTCTCGTACAGGTATCAACTTCTTCATCCCATGTTATCTTCTGCTTCCAAGTTTCTTGAAGTAATAACTTAGGGATAAGGATAACAGGACAACATATACCAAGAGGATCAAACAATCTATGAGCTATAGATAAAATTAAGCGCTTAGTCACTTTTTCAAAACATGACTCTTTTATACTACCAGTATTTACTCTTAAAGTGTCAGATTTTTTATTCCATATTAAACCGAGCACATTTGTATCAGCAGAAGCATCAGCATTAATATCATTGAACTCCCACCCTCTAAGGTCAAATTTTCTCTCAGCCATTACCTCAGTTGATACACTAATAAAATGATTGAGTTCTTCTTCATTTTTAACACAACTGACACAATTGTCAACATAAAAACTATGCATAAGTTTTTGAATGACACCTTTCGTATATAAGGATTCACCGGTTTCTATTTTCTCTAAAACAGTTTGTAGGTGAAGCTGAATAGTAGAGTTTAGAAGAAAAGGGCTACTTGCTACACCAAAAACTACACGGCAAACTACACTTTCAGTTGACCATCACTACCAAGCCATAAGAACCGCAAAAAGTCTCTATCAGTAGGTGAAACACTTATTTGAAGAAAGGCTCTTCGTATATCAGCAATAACACCAATCTTTTCTTTTCGAAAGCGTGTTAAAATACTCGGAAGCTGTTCTATTAGATTTGTGTCTTTTTCTAAGCAGTCATTAAGACTAGGAAATCCCTTTACTTTGGCCGAAGCATCAAATACCGGTCGGAGTTTTGTAGTGCTATTCTCTTTGATAACTTCTCGATGAGGAAGGTAAAGAACTTGCCGTTGATAATTTTTATCAGCCTCTTCAATTACTCCCTCTTCTAGCCATTCCTTGAAAACATCTCCATAAGCTTCATAATTGGACTCGATTTTAAGACGTTTAACAGTTTTGTTCAGTCTTCTCTCGGCTAAGTGAAAATAGTCTGTTAGTGGTGGATGATATTCCAACCAGGGCAAATCAACCTCGAAACGATCATCGACTATACGAACTGTATTTAGAAAATGTAACCGAGCAGCTTCTTGTAGTTAAGTCTGGTTTTTCTTGACTGATGGGTCAGTGATCCCAAGTGTGTCCAAAGTCCATAGATCTGTTATGGTCTCCACAGTAGATAACAAGGATGTAACTAAGAACGGTGATGAAAACTCACTTTTCGAAGTATTCGGCATTCGTCCCATAACTGACCATCTAAATTTGGTCTCAATAGCTACGAGACCACAAGGTAACTCACGACGACCACCTGTCATGAGTTTTTCAGCTACATCAGCCCCAATAAGAATCTCAATAGGATTTTGACAATCATCCACAATATTTATATTACAGGCTGCTAACTCTTTCAGACAAAGCTTGTTGACAGTAGGTGGCACTGACTTACAAATAATTTGTTGACTAAGAACTTTAAAGTTGCAATTATAATTCCCATGCACACTCGATAAATATAAAGTGTATACATCATGCTTGCATATCCCTGAGTCCTTCCCTCCAAATAAAGAGTGTTGTACACAACTCTGAGGTTCATAGTTCATTTCTTTAGCTGTACTTCTTAATAAATATGATCGCTGTGAAGCAGTATCGATAATAGCTCTTGTGACGTGTTTTTTTCCCATTACTTCTAATTATAACTTTGAATGTTTAAAGCATTACGTCTGGAGAAGAAGAAAAATTTGAAAGAGCTTGATCCACTTCAGCACTAATCTCAGTTTTCTTTTCAACTTCAGGTGATTCTTCGTTTTTTGACATAGTTATTTGGTGCATCTTTCTACACAGAAAAATATGGTGTTTTTTACCACAACACAAGCAACCAACTTTCAAGTTACAATCCTTGACTGAATGTCCAGATTTCAAACATAAAAAACACTTGTGAGATTGTTGAACCAGTGACTCCCTCTGCCTTAAAGGTATTTTTCTTACCTTTAGACAGTCTCCAGAAAAATGTGAATTAGAACAGAATATGTACTGTTTTGATACTTGAGATGAAGTTAGAAGGTCTGTTGCACTAGGTATATTTGAAAACTTTCTACTTTTACATTCGTTCTCTATTACCTTTTTCTCATAGGAAAGATTATGTTTTACTTCTGCTTTTGGTTTCGATGTGTTGAAACTTTGAGAGGCTAAAAAAATGTGTTCTTCAGCTTCAACTTCGGCTTGTAAAAATTCTAAAATGTATTCTAAATCACTTTTCTCAATTGTAGTTTTACTTTCGTCTGAATCATCTAAATTCACTTCTCGAATTCTACGATGAGCAGATCTATAGCGCTGCCAAGCAACAAGAGTTTCTTCGGCTAATGATGATTCAACTAGTGGAAAAAGCATTGCAGCATATTTTTCCCTAGTAACACCTAATAATTCAAGTGATTGCAGTTTACTCTCAAGTTGATCGAACAATTTTCTTAATGAATTTTTAGAAGTGTTCTGTTTTTGAAGAACTAATACTAATAAGTCTCTGACATATACCTGAATCAATAGTTCCTCTCTGCCGAAACGCATTTTCAGCTGTTTTAAGGCTTTTTCGTAACTATTACCCCCTGGGGGATAGCTCTTAATTAATTCTTCAGCAGGACTGCCTTTTTCCATTGCTTGAGATAAATACGAAAATTTATCGTGAAAATCGATATTAATGTCCTCATCAATTTTTTGAAACTGACCCCAAAAGTATAGCCAATTTCTTACACTACCGTCAAAAGTAAGTAATTTTATTTTTGGGTAACGTAATAAAGTGTTCGACTGCGAAACAATGTTCAAATTTTCGGAACAGCTTTAGTATAGCCCACCTTCAAAGTTTGGCGAATTTGGTTTGGCGCCAAGGCACATGAAATACGTTGTTTTGAAAAATGGTTGCCATCCAGATTTTCGACGAAACTCCGTGTTTAAAAAAATGGTAGCCATCTTGATTTCACCAGAAATCGTGGATAATAGAAATAAGTTTATGACTGTTATACACGGTTTTAAGAGAAAGAAATATTAAGCAATGATTAATAAAAATGATTAAGGTTAAAAGGATGTAATTTTAAAAACAATACCGGAAACCTTTAGCTATTTCACCTTTTAATAAATAATTTGGTGTGACGTCACAATGTATTCTCCATGCTACGCGTAATTTGTATTTTCTCTTTAAAAAAAAAATGAATTGTTTATTATTGTAAATTAACATCAAATTCTTTAAATTTACATTTCTGAGCTTAGGCGTAACTGAAAATAAGTATAATAAATTGTTTATATTTAAAATTATCATGATACAGTAAGCGAATTCTACCAGTTATTACAACGATAAAGAACGTCGCAGTCTCTCATACTTGTATTTCATACAGCTTCCATATTTTCAAAGATTTTTAAGCTTTAGCATTTATACAAATAAAAAAAAGTTTTTTTTAATTAATACTCTGGAACATATCAATTTTATCATATTTACAAATTAACGTTTTGCTACGTAACAACATAATCCCTTATATACCAATAAGTAGACAATTTTAATTATTTTCTAAAAATTTTAAACTTCACATCAATGAAAAACAGGTTCTTAAATTTCTAAATCACATTATATTCTCTGTAGGCAGGCATACTAGAATTCTACACATAAATAAATAAAAAATTTAATTTCTCGCAATGAAAGAAAATATTATAAGAAAATAAATACTACAAATTAGGAACACTAAGCAATGTTTCACATACACACACACATACAGTGTCTCACAAAAGTGATGGGACACTTGTGCTTTACAAAAGGAAACTGTAGTAAAATAAATTAAAAAAACATGTAAAAATTTTTTGTGGGTATGTTTTATACTTAAATTTAGTAACAATTACTACATAACATACATTTTCTCAAAATATTAAAATATCAATTTAATAAAAATACAATTGTTTAGAACGAAGCAAAAAATGGCTCACATAAGTGATGGGACACTTACTTTTCCATCAAATATTTATCCAAAAATTTTACTTTATAAAAGGTTTTAATATTTTGTTGGATTTCCTTTTACTTTTAAAACATGATTTAATCTTCTTGGGATGGATTCGACTAATTTTTTTGCGATTTCTGGAGTGATTTTACCCCATTCTTCTTGAAGCACCGATTTTAATAAATTGTCTATCCTGGGTTTTCTCCACACCAAGATTTTACCGTCAGAATCAAATATATTAAATTTACTCTCATCAGCAAATATAACTTCATTCCAGTAATCAGAATTCTTATTTATGTTGGATTTTGCGAAAGCCAGTCTGAGGTTTTTTTCTTTTCACTCATGAAGAATTTTTTCCTAGCTGCTCTACCGTGATATCCAGCAAATCGAATTACTCTTCCAATAGTCTCAGGATTAACAATTACTCCATATAATGCTTGTAAATCAGCAGCAACTTTGGGAGCACTCATTCTTGGATTTTTTTTAATATTTCGAACGATAATTCGCTTTAGTCCATTGGATAGCTTTGATGGTCGGCCAGATCTTCTTTATCCTGAATCATATGATTCTTTTTATATCGTTTAATGATATTAAAAACTGTTGAATGACTCAGGTTAACGGTTTCAGCAGTTTATCTAATAGAATTTCCACGTTCAATATGCAACTTAATAACTAATTTTCGAATTTCAGGCAAAGTTTCTTTTCGTTTAGCATTCATGGCTGCACAGAGGTAAAAAACACAAAAATTCCAAAACAAACTGGAAAGACATACTGCAGACGATTGCGATAAATTATTGCCAATTGCTTTGAGTAAAAATAAAAACCCAAAAAAATATTTTTATTGCTTACTTCAGACGATTTTTGTTGCATAGTACGTATCTAATGGTGTCCCATCACTTATGCGAGCCATTTTTTGCTCCGTTCTAAACAAATGTATTTTTATTAAATTAATATTTTGAGAAAATGTATGTGATGTAATAATTGTTACTAAATTTAAGTATGAAACACACCCACAAAAAATTTTTACATGTTTTTTTAATTTATTTTATTACAGTTTCCTTTTGTAAAGCACAAGTGTCCCATCCCTTTTGTGAGACACTGTATTATCAAAGAACTCATATTATCAAGTGCGATTACGATTGCAAACACTACGTATTATAATAATGAGGTAAAAGTTACTTATAGGGTCAAAGTTTACAGTTTTGCTACTGTTGGGTAGATCGTCGGGCTATCGATATATATCTCGAAGTCGGAAAGCATTATAAACATATCAAAACCAAAACATTAAAATACAATTTAAATGAAAAATGATGTCTTAAATATAATTCACAATTAAAACAACAATACAAATTTAAAATACACAAACGATATGTTAAACATTGCATATAAAATACGTTACATTACAGCTCGTCATCACACATTATCTCGTTTTCCTTTGTAAACAACGATCCATATTCGCCCGAAAAACATCAAAGCTCGGTTCCATGTACACATCCATCTATTTCCACCTTAAAAATATCAGAGAATTGCACAACCTCGGCATTGCGCACTATATTGGCTCTGCCCATGTACACATCGATCTATTTTCACTTAAAAAAACATCCTATATTAGCACAAACTAGGCGCCGCGCACAACCTCGGCATTGCGCACTACATTGGCTTTGCCCATGTACACATCGATCTATTTTCACTTAAAAAACATCCTAGAATTGCACAAACTAGGCACCGCGCACAAACTCGGCATAGCGCACTATATTGGCTTTGCCCATGTACACATCGATCTATTTTCACTTAAAAAACATCCTAGAATTGCACAAACTAGGCACCGCGCACAAACTCGGCATAGCGCACTATATTGGCTTTGCCCATGTACACATCGATCTATTTTCACTTAAAAAAACATCCTAGAATTGCACAAACTAGGCACCGCGCACAACCTCGGCATAGCGCACTACATTGGCTTTGCCCATGTACACATCGATCTATATTCACTTAAAAAAACATCCTATAATTGCACAAACTAGGCACCGCGCACAACCTCGGCATAGTGCACTACATTGGCTTTGCCCATGTACACATCGATCTATTTTCACTTAAAAAAAACATCCCAGAATTGCGCAAACTAGGCACCGCGCACAACCTCGGCATAGCGCACTACATTGGCTATGCCCATGTAAACTTGGATCTATTTTCACTTAAAAAAACATCCTAGAATTGCACAAACTAGGCACCGCGCACAACCTCGGCATTGCGCACTACATTGGCTTTGCATATGTACACATCGATCGATTTTCACTTAAAAAAAAATCCTAGAATTTCACAAACTAGGCACCGCGCACAACCTCGGCATTGTGCACTACATTGGCTTTGCCCATGTACACATCGATCTATTTTCACTTAAAAAAACATCCTAGAACTGCACAAACTAGGCACCGCGCACAACCTCGGCATTGCGCACTACATTGGCTTTGCCCATGTACACATCGATCTATTTTCACTTAAAAAACATCCTAGAATTGCGCAAACTAGGCACCGCGCACAACCTCGGCATTGCGCACTACATTGGCTGTGCCCATGTACACATCGATCTATTTTCACTTAAAAAAAATCCTAGAATTGCACAAACTAGGCACCGCGCACAACCTCGGCATTGTGCACTACATTGGCTTTGCCCATGTACACATCGATCTATTTTCACTTAAAAAAACATCCTAGAATTGCGCAAACTAGGCACCGCGCACAACCTCGGCATTGCGCACTACATTGGCTGTGCCCATGTACACATCGATCTATTTTCACTTAAAAAAAATCCTAGAATTGCACAAATTAGGCACCGCGCACAACCTCGGCATTGCGCACTGCATTGGCTTAGCCCATGTATATAGCGATCTCTTTTTACTTAAAAATCAGAAATTGAATAAACACTGCATTGCTCATATACTAAGAAATCTTCTTTCACTTAAAAGAAATCGGAGTATTGCAGAAATGCGCGCATAAGCAACTCCATTGATTCGCGTTGGAAAAAAAAAAAAAATAAGTTTCTAGAAAAATTGAGCTTACTACAGGCGAATCAAGATCCTAGCCTAATTGATTTCTCAGCCGTACATTTCTTGCAAATACTACCATTCGATGACTTTTTCTGACTAACTAATCAGCATGGTATCTTACATTTTTCACAGAAAACGTTATCCTTCAGTAATCGACAATCCATCAAAAATCCTCTAAAAGGTTCATACTTTATTGTTAATTCATACATAAAATATCTGTTCCCAAAATTTTACGCTTGTTTGAAAACTCCCACCTTAAATTTTCCTTTATAATCTCCTGATATTTAATTACAACATCACTAACAGCAGTTTTACAGCAAGCAATAACTAAACGCAAAAATATCACCTCAAGTAGCCAAAAATATATATACAAAATAGTATTCACGGTATCTGACCGTTAAACAATCGCCAATAACAGTGTTATGAATTGTGTATTTAGATATTAATTTTAGTAGAATTCTGATTTAAAATGTTGTATTTCCTCCTGCAACGCAGCGTGAGACAAATTTTAAGAGAAATCTATACCGGAAAAGTAAGAATACAGGGCACGTGCATTAAACTTTGAGTAAACGGATATGTCGGTAATTTGTATTGAATTTGAATAAATGTAACTGACTACTAAATTAGCTGTAACCGTAATTCCATCCTCTTGTTTACACTGCGTTTGGCTAATTGTATGGGTTACCAGATCATATCATTTATCGCCGCTCTTGGTGATATTTTTTTTGTTTAAAATTCCAGGTGGGCTATACTAAAGCTGTGCCAAATTTTCATTTTTAGAAGATAATTGTTCACTCACTAGTGTTTCTAACTTCTGTTTTAAAGATCTCCATCGATCAATATACATTTCTGACTCATCTACCGCTTTCTCTATTTCGGTATCGGAAGTATTTTCAGAATACAACAAATGTTTATATTTCTCTTCACATGCTATCATTAATAAAGCTTTTTCTTCAATTAGCTTTAATTTATTAATTTTATCAGCACGATTTAATTTGATTTCTTCCTCATCAAAAGTATTACATGCTCGAGTAAACAACCTTCTAAGTTGCTTTCTATCTTTCAAAACAATATCCATAATGCACAAAGAATAAAAGAAAATATAAAAATATTTTTTCACTCACTCTTAAAAATGCAGCCGTAGTCCTGTCTCTTGGACGCCAGATATCCCGTTTTACCTTCGATATCAGAAGAATTATGATGGAAAATGAGTATACAATCAATTATCCAATGAAAGACATCTCGTCACAACACAAACAGTTTAATATTACGATTCTATTTACAAGTCTAATTAAGTGTTAGTTTTAGCTTTGACACCTCAAAGCAATACTCAGAACATAAATGGCATAAAATATTACTCATTAGTTTTTAAATACTCACGAAAAACATCTCAAAACGTCATTATTCTCATTACTTAAAAACGAAAGTAAACAATAGAACAAACTCGAAAACGTAGATGTAAAAACTCAACTGTTGCCAATCGCGATTTACTAAATTACATCAAAATAAAGATAATAATCAGGTAGAGGTTCCACTTCACATCGAGAATTCGCGGATTAGCTTTCTTTAGCTGTTTTGAATTACGTTCTATTGTACATTTGAGTAGTTAAAAGATAACTACTGTGAGATATTGTGAGATACTGTGAGATATAATGCTGCATGATAATTTGAGAAAATTTAAGCATTTTTGTTGTAATAATAATAAATTTTTGTTCATATTTCATCGGACTTGTGCATTCATTTCATAACGAACCCGTACGCACGCAACAATTTTTGGTGTCAGAAGTGGGATTTGAATGCCAATTACAAGAGCGATGGAAGAGCAGTTAAGACAGCTGATATCATCCTTTGCTGCATTTAAAGAGGAAATGAAAACGGGCCAGCAAGAAATGAAAGATGAGATGAAATCTGGTCAGGAAAAGATGGAAGCTGGTCAAAAAAAGTTGGAAGCTGGTCAAGTAACTTTTAAAGAAGACATAAAAGCTGTACAAGAAAAGATTGAAGCAGGTCAAGGCGAAATGAAAAGAGAAATAACCTGCGTAATAGAAAGTAAATTTGAGGCTATGGAAGACAGAATAGGAGCTGTCGAAAATAAAGTCGAGCAAACAGAGGACAGAGTTTCGGCCGTGGAACAACGAATAGGTTACAGAGTTGATTCAGTCAAAGAAGAAATAGAAGGAAGAGTTTGTTCCGTTAAACAACAAATCGAACAACAAATTGATGAGAGAGTTTCTGCAGTTGCCAAAGAAACGGATACGTTAAAGAAATTCGTAGCGTCGGCAAGGAGCAGTAGTGATGATTTTAAATTCTTACCGATGCCTGTTCGTCCACCTCTGAAGGTATCCACATATGATGGGAAGACAACCTGGCAAGTGTATAAGACCCAATTTTCTATAGTTGCGGATGCGAATGTATGGGATTCCCACGCTAAGGCCTGTCATCTCGCAGCGGATATACTGCAGACGCTTCCCGAAAACCAAAGACTTGACTTCAAAGCTCTATCCGGCGCATTGGAGCTGCGCTTTGGCGAGAAATGTTTGAAAGAGTACAACAGGCTTCAACTAAAATTCCGTCAACAGAAGCCCACCAAAACACTTCAGGAGCTCGCCACGGATGTTGAAAGGCTGTCACATCACGCCTTTTCGGAGTGCCCGACAGAAACAAGAGAAATCCTGTCGCTGCAACATTTCATTGATGGCATCCGGGATGCTGAAATACAGAAAGCTCTGCGAATGATAGATGTGAAGGACATAAAAAGCGCTCTGTTGTACGCAGTAAAAGTTGAGGCAGCCCAGCAAGCAACTCGTAGAGATCGCTACCCAGTCAGAGCTGTGCGAGTCCACGAGCCAGTGGATCAATTGATGGCTCGTTTAGATGATTTATCCAGACAAGTTGATGCTTTGATACGGAGTAGCAGTGAGAACAAAGTGGCTGAAAGGTGTTGGAGATGTGGTTCTGAAGGTCACCTACGACGGCATTGCAGAACACCCCAGGGCACGGATAATAAAACGAATGAGTTGACAAGACCAGTGAATGCTTTAAGACGGAATAGTGGTGAAAAGAAACCGACCCTAAAGTGCTGGAATTGCGGTGTTGAAGGACACATACAAAGAAACTGCAGAACACCCCGAGGTACGGAAAATAAGACCATTTCCCAGCAAAGACGCAGTAAACAAATTAGTGACCATATCGAGGAACGGAGGTTGCCAGATAACGAAAAACCTTGTTTTAAAGCGCTTAAAATTTATACAGTAAGTGGCAACAGTAACGGACTGTCCATTAATGGGAATATCGATGGAGTTCCTTGCAATATGATCTTTGACACAGGATCTAATGTTACCATCATTAGGAAAGATTTAGCTGAACAGTTTAAAGATAAACTTATTTGGACGCCATCCTGTGTTACCCTTCAGACTGCGTCTGGTGATAAGATCGACATAACTGGAAAGTTAAACGTAAGCATCACATTTGGAAGCGCCGCCTACCATCACACGGCATATGTGGCGATATTACAGACCCATGCATACTCGGATTGGACTTTTTAAGAAAATACAATTTTTCCTTAGACTTGAAAAACAACAAACTGCTTTCAGGATCTCAAGACATGACTATCCATCCTAAGAAGGGATCTTCACCTGGAAATGCCGACGCTTTGTCCGAAAGAACCAGCTCGAGAAACTGCCGAAATCATGCTAGGGTCGAAAAGAAACGCAAGACTACCAACTATTCTCCATCACCAGATGCTCTTCGGTCGTAACCTTCGTCTGCCTTGTGATCTATTGTTTGGTCGCCCTCCGGATGCTCCTTCATCGTCTGAGGAATATATTCAAGATCTCCAGGCCCGGTTTGAAGTGATGCACAACTTGCACGAGAGCGAGTCAACTTGGCGACGGAGAAGATAGAGACCCGCTACGACACAAGAGCTACTGAACATCAATTCCACGAAGGAGACAAGGTGTAGTTGTGGAATCCGACTCGACGGAAAGGACTTTGTCCGAAATTACAGTCACCTTGGGATGGCCCGTACACAGTCCTAAAAAGGCTGAATGACGTCGTGGTTCGGATTCGTAAGTCTTCGAACTCTAAACCTAAAGTCGTTCATTACGACAGGTTAGCTCATTACTATGGCCATAGTACATAATGTAAATAATTGTAAATAGTATAAGACCATGGTCCTTTTTGTTTTTAAATATGTATTTGATTTGATTTGTATTTAGTATTTGATTTGTATTTGATAGCATTTGATTTGTTTTATTTATTGCATTTATTCTTCATGTTGTTTATTATCGTAATGTGATGCTTATTATTGCATTTATGCCACAGTTGTAAGTTTGGCTTCCTGTCCAGGGATTGTACTGCCCGGGACGTGCAGTCCTTGGGAAGGGGGCAGTGTTACGAATTTGGTATTTAAAAAGCTAATGTTAGTTCAATTGTAAATTAAATAGTTTTATTTCTAGCGCATTGCAGCGCGTGACGAATATTAAAAGAAGAAAGCTAAGCCGGAAAATTAAAAATACAAGAGCACGTGCATTTAACATTAAATAAATAAATATATCTTTTTGACTTCAAGAAAGTACTGGAAAATTCTCGCGCGTGATTTTAAAATCTTATAAATAGGAGGAAAACCTCTCAGTTCGGAGTAGTTGCTTGATTTGTTGTTGTTTAGAAAATTGCTCTTGTTGATTGTAGAGAATTCGCGGATTAGCTTTCTTTAGCTGTTTTCAATTGCGTTCTATTGTACATTTGAGTAGTTAAAAGATAACTACTGTGAGATATTGTAATACTGTATGATAATTTGTGAAAATTTAAGCATTTTTGTTGTGATAATAATAAATTTTTGTTTATTTTTCATCGGACTTGTGCATTCATTTCATAACGAACCCGTACGCACGCAACAATACTAATTGGTTTATAGCTTGAAGTTTCGTGGATTTTTTCCTGGTTTTAAGATCGAAATTATTAGAGGATGCTTCCACTATTGTGGATAATAGCAGCATTTTCTGCAGGTATTAAATATGTTAGCTAAAAGAACGAGACATCTTGAGGGGAGAGCTTTTAATGTTTGTTTGTTAATTCCATCGTAACCGCGAGCTTTCTTAGCTTTAAGTTTCTTGATAATTTTCTGTATTTCTTCGGGGGAGATGAAAGGAATGAAATTTGATGTTTCTCTTGATTTAATAATATTTACAGTACTTTTAACTTCTTCTTTGTGCTGTAAGTCATTTGGGAGATTTGATTTAAAAGTTTCGTCAAGCAGATTAGCGAGGATATTAGCAATATCTATTTCCAAGTAATAAGTCGTTTCCATGTGACATATTGGTGAGATGTGATTGATCCTCTCTTTCCTGATGGAATTCGCGATTTTTCAGACTGTCCCTATCTATATTTTCTAGCAAGTTTTCCCAGCCTTCTGTACGATGGTTATTTATATCTATAATAATTTTTCTATTTAGATAATTAATTCTTCTTATGGTGGGATCTTGGGTGAGATTATATCTTTTCTTTAATCTACTGCTTTCTTTGATTGTATTTTTAATTGAGTCCGGCAGCTGGTGCGGAGTGAACTTTTTACAAACATAAGAAGAAATTTTAATGGCTTCTTGAAATCTTAGAGTAAGTGTGTCAATTGCATTTTCTATATCACCGCAATGATGGAGGGCTGAATAACAGGCAGATTCTTTAATTTCTCAGTGGAATTATTCCAGTTTACTTTTGCGCTGATTTTTGGCAGTGGTAGTAAAAACAGTAAAAGTCAAAATTGGTAAAGTAAAAATTTATGGGGAAATGATCGGAGGATAATTCCTATTTTACATCCAGATAAAGAGTCTGTGAGAGATTTTTTAGGAGTACTATATCCAGAATATCCCTGTTGTTATGTGAAGAGTGAGTATAAGAATCAGGAGCTATGAGTCGAATATTGTTTGTCTGTACATAGCTTTTTAGGAGTCCATTTCTTTTATTTTTTCTGGTATTCTAGGAACGATTTTTTGCGTTTAAGTCTCTTGCAATAATTATAGGATAGTTTGTTGGTGTGAATAAGTTCAAGTCTTGTAATTTGATATCATTCGGTGTGTTATATGCAGCGATTATAAGGAAGTTCTCATTAGTTGCACTATTTGCAAGAATAGCAGTATATTCCATGAATGTAGTTCTTGGTAATTTGATGGTGTTATATTTGATATGATGTTTGATTAGGACCGCGGTACCGCCTCTTCTATTTTAAAGTCTATCGTTGCGTATAACATTGTATCCGTACGGTTTTAATTTGGCGCAAGGACGCAAGTGCGTCTCATTTAATAGCATTATATCAAAGTCATGTTTAGACATCAAAACCTAAGAGTTTTTTTTTTTTTTTTTTTTTTTTTTTTAAGATGCCGTTGGCATTAAAATTAGAGATTATGAAAAAGCATTCAGTTGCTTCAATCAGGGTAGTGCCGGAAATTCTTCCTGGTTAAGTTTAAAATTTTGTTTTTACTCATTTGCTGTGGGTTGTGGTTCAGTTTCCCTGCTATGGGAATATTTTGCACAACCTTTATAAGATGAAACGTCACTTCCATCACAAAGTGCGCAGCGCGCTGGTAAGTCTTCTTTCTTCTGTTTGCAAAGTTAGGTCTCATGAGGGCTTGCACATTTTAAGCAGAGTGTTTTTATAGTTATATAAAACCCTAGTATGACAATAGCGCTGGCGCTTGTAACATTGCACGGGGCCAGGCTTTTTCTTATAATTTTTAAGAATTATGTCAAGGCCTCTTAATTTTTCTAAGCGATAATTTTTTTTGCCTTCTAGATTTTTTTTAGTTTTTACTAAAAAGAGAGGTACATTTACGATCTGTCCGTCTTGATAACTAGTGATTTGACGTACTTTAAATACTGGAATTCCTGATTCTGTGATTTCTTTTTGTGTAGATTCAATTTTTGTGGCACGAGGAACCTTTTACTGACCACTTTCATTGGTTTGTCCGAATTTACTAAATAAGTATGGAATGACTCTCTTTCTGACTGAAGCATTTTTTGTTAAATAGAAAAAAATTGTTTGTATTTTAGATACTTTATTCCATTATAACTTAAACTTAACTGACTCACTGTGGTGCCAGATAAAAAAAAAAAAAAAAAAAAAAAAAATCAAATATCAAATAATTCAAAACATTCAAAATCTATTTCATAATAATCAAATATCATATCGACATTCTTATAAATATTCGTATATCGAATCTATCAATCAATCGTATATCATATCTATCAATCAATCGTATAGTGGTATAGTACAATTTAACTTTTTAGGTTTGCGTTGTGAGTAACCTATGTAAAGGGAAAATCAATAACTCCAAATTCAATTAAACTCCATGTTTCTTAAAAGCCTCCCGGCTCAAACAAATGGAGGGACATGACAGACCACAGTAAATTATACGCAGCATAAATACACAAATGCCATTAAATTTTAAACACACATTTATTAAATTCTTGACTATTTTATATAATTAAATAATGGATAACTGATCAGTATCCTACCACATATTTTCCAAGTCAAAATAACACATAATACTACACCAAATTACAGCTTACATTAATTAAGATTAACATTGTTTTTTTTTTCAAATTAATTAGGTGTAACAAAATTTAATCCTCCAAATAACAGTTTCTTATTAATTAGAAAGTAACGTTTTTCTAGCTCACAAAATTCAGTAGGTGAAACAAATTTTAATCCTCCCAAAACTGGCTTTCACTTGAAATTATAAATAAGTTCTCAATTTTTTAACTGTAATATTTAATTTATATAAGCAATAACAATATACTGGTAGATAAATCACTATTAACCGTTCTGCATTTGGGAAAACTAAGAAAGAGAGAGAGAATATATACTTAAAAAAAATTTCACTCACAGATGGAAAACAGTTTTTCCTGATTAGCCGGATCCTTAGTGTCCAATCCACATGGAAATGAGCCAAGCCCATTTTTCTTTACTGTCCATTAGGTGGGAACCAATAGTCCAATTTAGAAGGATCTTTTATCTGTCCATTAGGTGGGAACCAATAGTCCAATTTAGAAGGATCTTTTATCTGTCCATTAGGTGGGAACCAATAGTCCAATTTAGAAGGATCTTTTATCTGTCCATTAGGTGGGAACCAATAGTCCAATTCAGAAGGATCTTTTTTCAATTCAATAACAGGTAGCTGAATATACACCAGTTTTTTAGCACAATCACGTGCATCATCGAAGCGTCGAGGCAACATTTATGCTGAATGTTTCGGAAAAAGGCTCTTGGAGATTAACCGGCGATTCAGGTGAAGAGAGAAAACCTGTGCTATATTTTCTTGGTAGATTTTTCTCTATACTTCTCAATCAGCTCTCAGTAAAAATGCTCTTTGCAGCTCTCACACAGTTCTCCATACATCACGCAGGAAAATGTTCCTTGCATCTCGCACAAAACTTTTAAATATCCCGCAAAAAAGAAAACGGTACCCAGTCCCTCTTGCACAGGAAGCCCGCAGCAGAGCAAAGCGCCCCACGATCTTTCTTTCTCTTTGACATCGCGGCTGCTAAAAATTCACTCAAATCAAACTCCGCTCTCCGTCACCTGTCACCTGTACATCGCTCGCCCCGCAAGGGGGTAGCCCCGCAAAACTTTCTGCTTCTCCTTTCCTTTTCGCTCAGAAATCTCAATCAGAAAGATCTCTAGCCTGGTGCAAGCACCCAGGAAAACTCGGTTTCTCCGCCTCTGTGAGTTCATAGGCTTTCAAAAAAATCATAAAATTAAATCTTACCAATCCCGGAATTTTATGTTATTTAAATTGAGAAAATGACACACCCATGACGAATCAAACACCAGAAAATCTGACAATGCAATCCGAAAAACAGCTGCACATATAACGTGAGAAAAAAAATAGACCCCCCAACTAACAAGTGAAACTAAGCTTTTACGAAAATCCAATTACCAGCCACTCCCACTGTCTTGAAGTAATAAAACTGCAAACTTACAAAGCGACAGGAAAGCGCTTTCCGTTTCACACGCATTAGCTAAAAAGACCCTACTGCCTCCATTGTTAGTAGAAAAAAGGCTATAACCAATAAACCAGATGTGTTTCCTTGCAACCGTCTCTCGCCTTTGTTACAATTCCTACTCAAGAATAATGAGTTAAATAAAACCTTAAGAGTTTAAGAATACTTTTTTCCAGATTAAAATACACATGAATACAAATAAAAATATTAGAATAATAATAACTTGAAACACATATTAATAATTGAAATTCGCGACATAACATTTTGTTATCGTGCGGTAGTCCTCGATCGAGTAAGCACGTGCATTTAATTTATAACTTTTCATATTGGCTTTATATTTTGTCATGCCTAATTGGTTTTCGATTTTGTCTTTGAGCTGGTCCCAATCGCCGCTGAAATTAGCGAGAACAATCAGGTGTATATGTTCGGCGGTTTTCTTGGGTATAATGAATTTAATATCTTAACCATCGCCTTCCATTTCGTCATCGTCTGTCAGTTCTGCGAATTTATTATTATTATTATTATTTTTGCGCAGGTTGTGCAATATCAGTATTAGAGTGTGTTCGCTTTAATGTATTTGTGGGTGTAAGAAAACCATCTTCGTCAGTCATGACTTCCCTTTTTCTTGGGTTTTGTGCTAGAGCTTCGTTTAATTTTGGAATTATCCGGATTTTGCAACTGTAGTTGAATTGCGTTTGATTGGTTAGTTAATTCGTGAATTCTCTCAGTACTACTTTAGATTTTAATCCTGAAGTCGTTAAATTTTCGCGTTCTTTAACTAGATTAGACATAGTATCAAGATCAGTCTTCGATAATTGACTGAGATTACAATCACCTATCTGTTTCCTGATTCCCGCTTCGTGCGTCTTTCCTATATCTAACTCGCTTCTTAAATTTACAACTCAATAGGTGCTGTCATCTCGGTATAAGAAAAAGCATGCATTACCAGAAACTTGAAGAATAGCTTCCAGGGGACCGAAGCTCCGAAAGCGCAACCTCCCCTCGACAGAACTCCAAGTAATGATAAGCAATGATGAGAGATGAAAAAATGCTGTAAACACAACTGATCCTTACAGCTTTAGCTTAAAATCTTCAGAATAAAATGTGTCGCTTAAATGTATGACACTCAACACGCTGAGGAGAACTAACAACTTACAAACTGGTGCTCTCTCCGGTTTTATATAGGTTTCTCACAGCCGCCGAGAGATTTCCAGCATTTTCTGCTTATCGAAGTTATTAGAAGCCATATAAGGACCGTATACAGTTACAGTATATTTAGGGTAATTACAGTTATTCAACTACAATACCCATTGAAGTTATACTGAAACTGGAGCAAAATGTCACCAAATGGTAGCCAAGTGTGGCGACTTTTGGTTATGCGACAAAAATTATTCGCCAAAGCCGTTGCCAATTTGTCGATATCTCGCCGAATTAGCGAGGTAGCCATTTACTTAATGTTAAATAGACTTGCCCCTGTATTCTTAGTTTTCCAGCAGAGCATTGTGTCTTTAGATCTTCATATTACATTATGCAGAAAAATACGACAATTCCACATATAACTGCACTAAAATTATCTGTCTATTCTTAACACTAAGATAGTCTTCAATATCATTGACCTATCTAACTCCTAATTGATTGCTAAAGCCACTTCTTAGTATGACTTAAAGAGGCTAATTAATAATTTAAATCTGCTGTGCAACATAACATACCATAAGCCGCAGTATTCTTAGAAGATTTTTTAATTTTAAACTAAAAAGCTTTATTTATTTGTTTTAAAATGCGGTCATAAGTCCTACATATAATAAAAAAAAAGAGTCTGTGTGCCCTTCGTTCGTGCTGCGAGTAAGCTAATAGACCCAGGGCTACGAAATTTGGTATATTGGTGCAACTAGATAAGAGTCAGTGCACCACAGCGATTTTTCCAAAATTCGAATCACATTTTTGTTTTTACTTTATCTTTTTTTGTTGAAATCGCATCAGTTTGAATAGTTTCATTCTTTTAGAAATGTGGTTTGGGCAACAGGTTTTCATCCATTACTTTGGATACTGGACTGCTGACTGTTTTCTCTTGAAAATAGGAGATTTATTGCTTATTTCATTGTAATTTTTTTAATATGTGATACATTTTTATTGAATTTTTTTGATAAAGTTGTTCTGCAGAGTAAAATTCTGTGCAGGTTTAAAATTTAATGTTTGATGTTCCCTTTAGGCATTTTTACGGTATATTTAAAAACCAGGCGAAGGCTGGCCGAATAGTGGCTAGTATATGAATAAAATAATCACATATTATGATATTGTTTTATTATATTCCATTCTATTATTAGACACTCGTGTTTAAAAGTGAAAAAATAAAATAATATAATGCAAGTAATAGCGCAATTTAAAATGATTGAAAGGAATATAAATATTTTAAACTTGCACTGTTGTTACTTCTTAAATATTGAAACTTATATTATGTTTTCTGAATATTTTAAGCGGATAAGTAAATAGGTTTTCATTCCGCAATGGAAAATTGATATTTATTTAAATATAGCAATATCACATTTCAGACAATTGTTCGTATCGCTTGTTGCTATTAACACATACTACAATTAGAATATTAACTACGTGTTAATCGGCATTTCTGCAGATGTCGACCGAATTGCGACATGTCTTGCAATTTCAAGAAAAAGTGTGATTTTAACACGAATAAAGTAGGCTTTTGGTTAATTATTTTTATCAGAGAGAGGTGCTTTAACTGTTCGATGAAGAATAAGGAAAAAAAAATATAATATTGCGAGTTTCACAGAGTAAGTTTGTAAGATGTTCGTTTGAAGAGCAAATACATTTGTCTTCCTACATGTGATGTCGACATTTTTTTACTCTTCATAGCTTAATTTCCATAAAAGTTTGTATTTCACTCGCAACAATGCATGATTTTTGTTATTTCGTCGCATCCATGAGATACAAATATTTTTAAAGATTTATATGTTATTAAGTATTCCAAACATTAGTACATAAAAACGAATAATATCTCTTATTAGCAATACATTCCTTAAAATTTCCTGAATTTCTGCCCACAATTTATATGAATGAACATGTTCTGTCGTAGAATAATGTTGTTTCCCAACCATTTTGCGTTCCCGGGTTAGAAACTTTTGCTATTTTGCACCATTAAATTGAGTTTTCTTATACATGTTTATGAAATCAAGGCTTCGAATTTACTCTTGTGACTTCCAGTTTCTTGGTTACGCCTTATTTTGCAGTTACTTATCTTTTCTTTCATATTTAATGCACAGGAAAAAGTGAAAGTAATTACGTTCCAGTAAGGAGTGGAGAGCGAAGAAAAGAGAAGAATCAAGTGATTAACGTAAGAATGCAAGATCAGAAAAAAATTATACGTTTCATTTTCAGGGCACGAGAGTCAAGGTTTTTGTCTTCAGCATCGGCCCTGTGCTTGAGAATCGTACATCGGTCAAACCTTCTCCTTAAGCGCAAATTGGGAATGAGGTCAACAGCGAAAACACTTCCTCTAACCACTGCCCACAGCTGCTTTCTTTTTTCTCTCGTTTACTTTCGATTTTTTTAGTTCCAGCAGTGTGAAGAAACCTGTGAGAATGATCCGCAGCGAACCTGTTTGCTGGCAACAGGTACCGCTCAGACACTCTTCCTGAACCACCGGCTTCTTTTCCTTCAAGCGACATCCGAACGTCGGCTCCATAGGATGTGGATCTGAAGGGCGGGGCTGGAGTTCCGAACACAGAAATGCAACAATAAACGTTTCTAAATCACTACGTGTTCTCACTTTCAAAAGGGGAATTAATGGGTCATGCTGTGATTATCACTAATGTTTACGTATTTGTTTTTAGTATTCCTTGATAACATCGAAAGCACTTGTGTGCTTTCCCATAACTAATTAATTCACAATGGCAACTCCTAACAAACTGAAATTTCTTAATATATTGAACTTCAGGTGCAAAACAAACCAACTGAAATGGCATAAACATCAACCAAAACAGCATAAACATTAAAGACTGAAGTACAGTGACTAGAACATTCAAAAATATAAACTTATCCCTGAATAAAATCCTATAAACTTATCCACAATATAAACTTGAATTGTCCGTGAATCAATCAAATGTAATGCTACTCTTACTTCTGTAATTTTATTATATGTAAAGGAAATCTAAAATATGTGACAAACTAGTGTTCAAAATATACATGTGAGTCTACCGAGTGAGAAGAATAAAGATCAAAGATCTTACCAATATTTAAAGTCAGTTATATACTTACGTCTCTGAAAAAAAAAAAAAAAAAAAAAAAAAAAAAAAAAAAAAAAATTATTTTCTGGCAATATTCAAATGGTAAATCTAATTCTCTCCTGCCTTTTCGTAACTTTGGTATTATATATCATTTCGCCAATTAATATACTTATGCCAGTTTATTGATCTTATTCGTTGAATTGATTTAAAAGTCCTGATATGTTTGTGAAGATGTTTTCATCTTACACTTTTGAAACTAACATGAATGAATTTTTATAGAGAATATTGGGTATGAACGCAAGAAAGACGCGTAGGAATCATCCATTTTGCAGTTAATATGTAAAGCAAACTAGATATCCACGCATCGAAACATAAATATAGAATTTATAAAGGCGCACTACGTCGATTGGCATTCAAATACAAATCAAGGAAAATGGATAGTGACTATCATGAAGCAAAAACAGCGTATTTTATCTTGCAGATAATGAAATCTTGAAATCAGACTGCAGCCGTAACTAGATTCTTATAAGTTAACGATGATTCTAACAACTTACTATCATTTTATTGATTGTTTATTAGCCCAAAGGGGAAATTTGCCCAGAAGGGCTATTAATTTCGTTTTGCCATTTTGCGTAGTCCACTCTAAAACGGTTTTTCACTTTTCAAATTGTTGCCACCAAATATTAGAGCCCTGCATTATATTTAAAGGAATTAGGTAATGAAGAATCTGCATTAATGTATGTATGGATCTTGCATTCTGAAAAAACAACGGTAACTAGAGATACCAAATTTCGTATAACGTAGATCTCCACTCGAATATGGGTATCTGAAAGCCCAAATTTGAAATTTGCTTTATTATGTATTTGGTATTTTGTCAAATTTTAACGAATTTTTTTATTAACTAAACAATTTCATACCGAGCAATGGCAATACTGTATGAAAAAAAAAGCATTTTTATCTCCAGCGCGCGGGACTGTGTATCGGAAATTCTAAAGATATGCTCTTTTTAAGTGCTTTGTGATATTGCTGTTGAATTGAATTTTATGGTTTAAGTACGAAGAACTTGATTTTTAATAAATAAAGGCGACACACGAAACATTAAAAAAAAAAAAACGCCCCTCTAAGAGTAATATAAAATCTGAAGGATTTCAGAATTTATTTATTTATTTTATTATTATTTCAGAATTTATTTATTTATTTATTAGGTATTATTGCACTTAAAGTTCTATAGAATAGAAATGACTGTATTTCCAAAGAAAAGGATAATTTCGTGATACCGTTAATCTCTCTTACTTGAAACGTTTCTCAGCTTGTTTGTATGCTGTTTGTGAATGAATGACAACCAGTAAAAAAATTTCGTATCCAAGAAAAAGGTACTAGAGCTTAAAAGTACTAAATTTATGTTTCCTCTTATTTTGCTCTTTTTAGAGTATTTTACGATATGAGGAGTATGAAGAGTCACTTCGTTATAGCCATCTATCTGTAAGGCTTTTAGTTTTAGTTGCTTTATTTTTTCATTTACATATAAACATTTTAGTTTTCACATGCAGTTTACATATAGATATTTCATTTATTTTATGCAATTATTACACGTACGCTTACAAATAAGAAAAATATTGGAAGGCTGGATTTCTTCATTATTTTTCAGTAGTCTTTTATAAATTAGTAAGCCCTTAAAAGGCAATAAAATCTGTAACCGATAAATACCTTCTTTATTAAAAAGAGCCGTTTTTCAAGGGCGTTCGTAAATGATTTCTTATTTTATTCTTATTCACTGCCTTTGCTGGAAATATTATTTTAACTGCTGCTGACGAATGTGAAAAGCAAAACTGAGTTTTAATTAAAGTTGGTAAATAAAAAACATGTATTCTCATACAGCAATTTTCGTTTCAAATATTTTATTCCACAAACCATGAATTTTAAAACTTTTTCAATGCTTCTGTAGTCTTCAATAAAGACCATTCCCTATCATGATCTTCACAGTTATTTTGTTTCAATGAGATATGGAAAATTTAGAGTAAGCGTGATTGTAATATAAAAGTAGTCGGATTGGCACACTTCAGAACTCGATATCGCTAAACATTTTCAAACAGGATCTTTGAAATTTATTCCTTAGAAATAACTGTGAGTTCATCATCTTTGGATAAGTATTTCATCTTATAATTCGTAATGCCACTTTTTGGAGTTTCATCTAGAATCATTTTGAAGCGATTTTCCTCTTTGCTGTATGTATAAAATTGAGCAGCGTGGCCGGATTTCTCTTGTCAACAAATAACGTGGAAACATAACAGTTTCTGCAACACGTTTAGATTTCATAACACATTTCAGGATCATTTTCACTTCCTTTTCTGCATGAATTAAAAGCAGGAGGCTGTATTTAACCAAAAGTGATAATCTAAGTTTGGATTAACTTCTTTTGGTAGAGTGAATGTTAAGAGCAGATGTTCCTCAGTTAAGGATTTTGTAGTAGAATTAAATATTAAAACTGGTTTGGTTCGCCAAAAGCCATACTCTACTGCACTAAATGTGAGGTATAAAATGATAGATAAAACTTCCTCAAGTTATATTAATTTTGAACTGGATTACTTTATTTTAAATAAAGCACATAAGTGTTGTTTGCCTGAGTTCCAATCTGATTGAGGGATTTTCGAAGATAGAATACGAAATGTCATGCTAATTTTCCTTGCCACCAATTTCTCGAGAGGTGTTTCGATTCGAGAGATTTTAAGAGCCTTTCTCAGTTCCGCAGAAACAATACAAATTACAAATATCCATGTCTTACCGGAGATTCGAATTCAGAACAAATAGCGCGGAAATCTATCAGTATGCGCTCACCACAAACCTACGGTGGAGCTTAAAAATTGAATATAAAACTCTGTATTAGTCACTTAAACATTATTCATAATAGTAGCTCATAGATTTAAGTAATTAATAAATAGCATACGAGATTATATAATAACTATTATAAGTTTCCGGAATCGGAAATATTTATTATTTATAGGTGGTGAACAAGTGAAATGAACTGAAGTTAAGGCTAATATAATATCTACCTGTTATTTCTGCTTAATAGGTTGAGAAACAGTTTAAGAAATGTATCGAGAAATTTCTCCGAGGAAATTTTTTTTTCTTCTTACTAATAGCAATTTCATTTTTAAAACCTTAGTATTGAACCGAACTGAAACAGTTACAAAAAATAAAGCTAACTTAATGGCATGCGCAGTTTATATTATTTCTTATAACGGTGAAAAGCAAAGCGGATTAAATTTGCTAAAATACTCTTTTTGGTAAAACAATTAGCTTAAATAAATTCTGTAATAAACATTTGACCTGGAAATTTCGAGAAAATAAAATTTTTAAGTTTAAGGTATAATTCGTAATTAAAAGTAAAAAGAACAGTCATTGCTTTACTCACGATTGGTATGAAACGTAGTTCATTGTGAACTACCTGGCACAGTATTTTTTAAATTTGTTAGAAAAGATTTGGTGAGTTATTTGTTAGGAAAATGTATCAAAAAGCAAATAAATGCTAAAGAAAATTCAGGAATCCAAAATGAAGTAATGTATTCGAATGTACATGGTGAAGAAATTTTCACTTCATGCTCTGTATTTTTCGCAAAATAATGCAATTAATGCACATAAAAATTATATAAATATATTTTTAAATAGTTCGCATTCAGATTTTAAACAAAATGTAGAGTTGCTTTAGCGCATTTCCTAACATTTATCGAAATTCAATTTTGAAATGTAACAGCCAACTTTTTTTTTTTAAATTGAATCTAAGCCAACATTTTGTAATTGGAAATTATGTGACCTATTATTTTTTGATATTTATGTACAAAAGGTCGAAAGGCAAGCTTCTGTTTCGTGTTTAATGCTGAACGGTGAGAACCTCTCCCATGTGACCTCAATCGGCTTACAAATGTAAAGAAAGCTTCGGTGTTGACTGAGTCATTATTTATGAAACAAAAAATGACTATCTTACGCAACTTAGGTCAAAACCTGTTGTCCGCTGTAAGTATCATCCACGTTGCAGGGGACCACTGGCGAGAGCATTTTAATCTACAGAATCGTAAATTACTTTTATTCGTCACTTAATTTAAATGTATGTAATACGAAAGGAAATACGTTTTCGTGTTTTTAGTTTGATTAAGTAGAATATATGCTATGGCAAATATAAAAGGACGTCCATCGCTTCAGTTGATAGGACAGATAGAGTAGATATTTCCGGCGTCCGTAATCCCAAATTCTAACACGAGGTATATTGTCTCCATCGGCTCCAGGTACAAATACACGTATCATTATTACTCATGAGGATGATACGTGTATTTAAATTATGATCTGAATGGTCATAATTTATGATTATTCATAAGGCCCATTCAGATCGCTAAGACTTCGAAAAGGCAAAAATAACAAAAGAAAACTAAATTAATTTCTTTCACTTTGGCATTCTAAAATAAATTAACAGTAGAGATTCGAAACATTATTCCCACACCCAATTCAATTCATTCTTCTCCCGCGTGTCGTTCCTGCCGAATAAAGTTTTAAATGAATAATATTTTCATTCCCATATTTATTGTTTTACGTTTTGAATCCTTTGAAAATCAAGTTTTTAGTTATTTTCAAAATGGATGGTTCCCGAAAAATACATAATAAAACGAAGTATGCCATAACTATTGTTTTACCTTCTCTTTGCACTGCAGTAACGCTTCGCACGTGGCTCACAGCGCGATAGCCGTATTAATTAGCATCATTTTTAAGTGTTTCTTTGAAAATTACAAAAAAAATATTCCTTTAATTTTTCATTAGTTTATTAAACACCTCCAAAGAGATGTTTTGCAGGTGTTTATTAGCCCAGCCCACAAGAGCTATTAATTTCGTTTTGGCATTTTGCCATTTTTGGTACTTTAAAAGTGTGAATCACTTTTAAAGTTGTTATCACCAAATATTATCGCCCTGTATTAAATTTAAAGAAATTAAATAATGAAGAATCTGCATAAATGTATGTAAGTTTCTATCATTGCGATAACACAATGGAATCTAGAATCATCAAATTTTGAATAACGTAATAAATTTTGAATACGTCTCCAATCCGAATTTCGGCATATGAAAGCCCAAATTTGGAATTTGTGTTATTATATATTTAATATTTTGTAAAGCATTTATGAGTTTTTGATTAAGAAACTCAACGATTTCAAAGCGAGCAATAACAACACTGAGAGGGGGGAAACATTTTTATCTTCAGAGGCGAGAGTGTGTATCGGAAATCCTAAAGATATGCTGCTTTGCTGTTTATAAATATTTTGCGATATTGCTTCTGAATTAAATTTTGTGTGATTCAAGTACAAAGAACATGATATTTAATAAATAAAGGTAAAACACATAAAACTTAAAAAAACACCCTCTTGGGGCGTAATATAAAATCTGATAGCTTTCAAATTTTCTTTCTTTTTCTTTTTTATATCAATTTCTCTGATTTTGTACCCTATCAAAGCAGAAAATACTGTTTTTTGAAGGAAATATTTTTGGCAAGCAATTCAACGAAATAAATAGAGAACTAGGTTTTTGATAATTTAGCATTAGGCCTCTCTTTATCAGGGATGGAAGAACATCGTGGAGGATTTTCTGTAGAAAACTCATTTCCGTTTGTGTTGTGGTTTGGAAAATAAAAATTTCATGCAAGTAGTGAAATCAGCCCTCAACAAGGGACCTAGGCCAAAATACCACGTTAGTTGTTTTAAGCCACAGGTTCAAGAATCAATTTAGAAATTTATCTGAAGGTTAAAGCTCGTGTAATTAAACCTCTGTAGCTTAGTGTTAAAAAAACAAATTGTTTGAAATTCCAATTAAATGACTCAAAACTGAAGAATCAAAATATGAAATAAACATAAATATAAATTTCAAAATTATTAGATTTAAAAATATTCTTTTCTTAAACTTTTTAAAGCTACTTTTTAAATAGGGTTATTTAATCGATGAATAGTAACGTATAAGATATCTGTCATGTTCTATCGTTCTATCTACTGTATTACGTTTTCTTTGTTTCAACTTTGGAATTATTCAAACTCTTTTATAGCATTAGTTGTGTAAGCCAAACTAGAATAGCCCTATGCCAGTATTAAGAAAAATAATATGCATTTGATTGCATTTCCACTTGCATTTAATACCACGTATTATTTTTCTAAATGTTAAAGTTTTGTAACGTTTTTGCATTGCTACACTTCCAAACAAATATACAGCGAGAAATGTAAAAGTTCTCGCGTTTGAAAGATACTCGCGCTTGAAATGTCTTAGTTTTCTAAGTCTAGAAAATAAAGTTTGATGTTCGACGAAAATGATAAAATGCTTTTAAATTCTTCACTAAAAGACACACTAATTTCAAAGCTGAAACCAGTCTTCATGTTTAAATACGAAAGGAATGTAGAAAGCATGAGTACCACCATTTTTATGAATACAATATCATTTTCTATGAAAATGTTTCATATCATTATTGAATTCAACTATAAGTATGACATTCTAAATTTGAGTTTTTGTCTTAAAGGTTCAAATTGATTAATAAGAATAAAGTGGCCGAATTATTATGTAATATTAGAGTATTTCTATTTTAAAATTTGAGCTGCCCCAAATCACGAAGAATTTTGTTGTGTCAATAAATTTGAGCTCTTGCATTAGAACGAGAGATTTATTGAGCAGTATTAGAAAATTTCCATTTTGAAATTTGAGCTCTTGTTCTAAACCAAGGATTATGATATGTGAATCAAGTTAAAGTGAATTTTTATTTACTCTAGCACTTCCTTATTAAGAGAAATCTTGGCAGACTTTTACTGAGTTTTATAACTGCAGTGTTAGGCACATAAGTAAATATTGTCTTTGAAGTAAAATACTTTATGTCATATTTGAATTTCTAACTATAAAACAAAACATCAATTGGTAGATTGAGCTAGATGCTTTGCATTTTTCAGTATTAGCTAAAACCTTTTTATAATAATTAATTTTGATGTGTCCAAGAAACTTCTGTTTCAACAATGTCTTTTAATTCCAAGGGTAGAAAAGAAGATTTAAAGAAGTAGATAAAGAATTAGGTGAAAAAGTGCCGCTCACTAGTAAGTTCCCAGAAATTTAAAAAAAAAAATAATAATTATAAAAATTAAAAAATAAATAAAAAGCGTACAATAAGTCAATTTTACGATGAGAAAGAAGTTAGCTCTGAATCGAGTACTTGCTGAACGAGAATATAAGAAAGAACGCCGGGCTCAGGAAAGAGGCGAAAGAAGAACGCCTAGATCAGAAAACGGAGGAAGAGCGCTTACGCTTGGTTTAGGAAGCGAAAGAAGAACGCCAGGTTTAGGAAGAGAAGGAAGACATGGCTCTGAAAACAAGGGTACTTGAATTGGAAATAAACCTGCTTGAACTGTAAACTCAAGAAATGTGAGTTAGAAAACCTCTAGGAATATAGCAGAAGCGAACAATAAAATCCAGTTGGAGCAAATTACTCCAAAGTTTAATGAAAAAAAAAAAAAAAAAAAGAATTAAATTCGACTACATTTGATTAATTTTGAGAGAACGACTGAAATGGCTCAGGTTCCTAAAATGGCCTGGGGGCTTATCGTTTGTTTATTTTAACTGCCGAAATTTCGAATATGTTAGTCAGAGAACCGTTTGAAGATGCAGCCATGTAGGATTATGTGAAAAATTTAACCTTAAAAAGACATAGTTAAAACAGTGCTTTTATCGACATTAAAAGACTCCTGGAGAGAGAAACTGGACTCCTGGAGAGTCTTGGAGAAATTACACTCAAGAGTTTTAGTTTAGATTTATGTTTTGGAGAGCATTGAGGATTTAGAAATTAAAATATTTGAGAATCTGAAAGACTTAATAGTTACTGAACAAATTAAATATCGGATTACAATGGAAGTAAGGGAGCATTTTCTGCACATATGAATGAATTTAGAACTCCGTATGACCTAGCAGAAAAACTAGACGAGTATGAGAGAATTAAACAAAGTTTTAAGAAGGAAAATCCCGGAAAACAGGGTGTAAAATTTCAAGAGAGTCATCAAAACTAGAGTCATCAAAACGACCTATCATTAAAACGTAACTATCACAGAATATACAGAAAAAGAAATCTGGAAAGAGTTCGTACTAAGCCTGTAATTAAGACGGAATTTACTAATAATATTCATGAAAAGTTAAGAAATAGGAGACCACCTCGTTATTATCATGTCTCATCTCCGACTTCACTGTGATAAATTCAAGAGAAATTTGGATCGAGAATCAAATAAAATGGTAGCCTCAAATGGAATTTAAAAAATTACTTTTGAGAATATTTTGACTTCATACACCAGCTTAGGTAAAATAAATGGCTATAAAATGCTAATACTTAGAGATACTGATGCAGCTGTGGACTGACAGTTGATACAATAAGTTCAGAAACAGAGAGTAGTATTAGAAAAGAAAAAAAATTTAAAACAGATTATGATCAAAATAATTTTAAAACAAAAAAATAAAACATTTGAAAGGTTTCAGGTTTCAACAGTCACCTAAAAGGGTTCCTTAAAGGTTTTTTTTTGTCCGCTGTCGCTGAGGTCGCAGTCTAAGTAGACTGCGACCTCAGCGACATACGCCCGCTAACCCATTTGTTTTGCCTTTTTACCTTCATCATTAAGCATCATTTTCTTCACACTCACGCCGTATACAGTACAACAGCAAAAGACATTTTTTTAATTTAATTTAACAAAATTTGGAATTACCGATGCAAGCTTAAATGTTGGCATGCATTTTAATATTTTTTCCCTCTTTTCTCAGTTCATCATACCAGTGTTCAGTTTCCTCAGTAAGATGACTAGAAAAAACGTTTATTGTCTTTTATTATTAACATTTTGTGTGTTTACTTTCTTTACTGTTATATGTCCCATGCTTGGTGCTTAAGCCACATAAAATTCGATTCAACAGCAAAATTGCAAAATATTTTTTTAAAAAGTGCATAGCTTAAGAATTTCCGGTAGAAAGTCTCGCGCGCTGGAGACAAAAGTGTTTTTTCCATACAGTTTTGCCACTTTGAAATCGTTGATTTTTTTAATTAAGATTTTGTAAAAAGGTTTACGATATGAAACATATAATAGAACAAATTCAAAATTCAAAATTCGGGCTTCCAAGAGCCCATGTTTGGATGGACGGCTACGTTATTCACCATTTGATGGCTCTAGGTATCGTCATTTTTTCACATTGCGAAAAACATTCATGCAGGTTATTCATTATTTAATTTCTTAAAGTTTAATACAGGCGATAATATTTGGTGGCAAAAATTTGAAATGTAATACTCCGTCTACAGTGACTGAACACAAAATCTTGTTTCGAGAGTAATGGGCTTGTGCCCCTTTTGGACTAAAATCTGAATCTATTCCTGATTTATTAAACGAAAATCAAAGTGAAGCTTTATTTGTAAATCGAAATATAAATAATTAGAAAAATCAGAGTAACACAAAGTCATTGAAAAGAAAACGCAAAGGAACGAAAAAGTTCCACCGCTAGTCAGTTGATGCATCATGAAACAGAATATTTGTTTGATGAATATTCTGTTTGATGGTGCATCAAATGACTCAAAAAATCATTCTTTTAATAAAAGGGACATTGTAAGCTACCTTTAGGGAATTTGCTTTATCTGATGAAAGGTTGGCTGCAAATAGTAGTAATCTAAACAAGTTCAAAAGCAAAATAATACATTCCCCAAAAGTGATTCACTAACAAATTCTTTTATTTTAACAAACAGAAACCTCTTCTTCGAAAAATTCTACATGAGGGAAGGAGGGTTGCTAAGCTACCAAATAAATACCCAGCGAGACATTCAAAATCCTCGCTTGAAGATCCTCGCGCTGAAAATATCTTAGTTTTGCACGTCTGAGGAATCAAAGTTTTATATTCGATGAAAAAGGCGAAATTTCTATAAACTCTTCACTACAGTATGAAGAAGGAAAACGAAAGGGCAAGTAAACATTAACAAAATGATAAATATAATTAAAAGTAGATGCTGAACTTTTTTCTCGGAGATATCCAATATCAACTAAATAATGTACGTTTTTAAACAAATGAATTAATCAGATTTTAAAGGAATGAAAATATTAATTTTAATTATGCATCTCTCATACGCAAATTAATCTTAAACAGCACTGCCAGTTTTAAAAAGTACTTTGTCATGTTTCTTGATGTGTGAATAAGATAACAAAATATGTAAAATTAGTTAGCTACATATAAGAGGTGACAGATGTTTCTTAAGAGATTCATTTACTAACTTTGTATTATTATTAGCAAAAATAACATGAATGATGTATTGCAAACACATGAATTCTTTCCATTAGTAGATGATCATTAGTAGTAGGGAAAATGTATTAGGTGATTTCTGAAATGACTTGCTGTTTGAGCAAAATGATGTTTTGGAAAAAAAAACTTTCATTAGGCAAAATTTTTGTCAGTCAGTACAATGCTTTGAAGAAATACTTTCTTATATTTTTTCTTACAATTATCTTAATTGTAAGTTAGGAATTTATTTACTGTAGCTGAAGGATATACTTTTAGAGACTTATGCTAGAGGGGGTTATTTATCTCATGTTTTATTGCATTGTAAAATTACTTGATTCACTTGGAAAGCAAATAGGCCAGAGGTCAAAGTCTAAGGAAAAGAACAAAAAAGCAATTTCAAAGAGTAATTAAGAATTCACGGCACATCAAAGACACATTATCAATGAGTGCTTCTTTCCTTATTTGAATAACAAGAACCCTTTTGTCCTCAAAGAAAAAAAAAAAAAAATGACGCAGAGCCAATTAGAATTGGTGTTTTGAAATATCTATTGAGATGGATGCTGAGTTATTCTTTTTAAAGGTTCGAATTCATTTAGACCCTCACCAGGTGAATTTTTGTCACATGGGTTGCTTAAAGAAACTTTAACCACTTTCACATTCTTGATTACTGCTTAAATATGTTCTATTTAATGGATGAGCATTTCTATGTTCTCTCATTTAAATATATGTACTTGATACCTGGAACTTCTAACTGAAAAGTTTTTGTGGTACTCCTCTGTTACCGCGACCGGATTCAGAAATGGATGAATGTATGCATGCATACACGTGTGTATGTACGTATATGCGTGTATGTGCCTGTATATACACACATATATGTATATGCATTACACATATGTATGTGTGTAGAGATACATGTATGGGTATATACACACACATGCATACATGCGTACATACATATATTTCTGAATCCGGTCCAATATCAGAAAAGTACCGTTTCCATGAATGACGTATTGTAAACACATGAATTCTTACCATTAGTAATGGTATTATGGCATAAGCCGGGGGGAGATCAAGTATGAAAAAATAAACATAATCTAAAAATTTAATTTGATTATCATTCTATATTCTCTCTCTTGCAAAAGTTATATATTTATGGTAATAATTAAGAAACGCTTCTCATAGCTGTTTTAATATTATCTCTACAAATAATAAAAGAAAGAGTCTGTGTGTCTTTCGTTCTGCTGCGCGAAAGCTAATAGACCCAGGACTACGAAATTTGGTATATAGGTGCATATAGAAAGAGCCAGTGCACCTCGAAGCGATTTTTTCAAAATTCCAGTCGGATTTTTTTTTTTTTTTTTTTTTTTTTTTATCTTTTCGATTTTATCGCATCATTTTGAATAGTTTCATTCTTTTAGAAGTATGGTTTTGGCAACAGTTTTTCATTCAATTGCATACTGGACTGCTGACTGTTGAAAATTAACACTTGCCACTTGGAAAAATGAGGGCAATAATTCTGTGCAGTTTTTAAATTGAATGTTTTACTTGGATACTGGACGTTTGTTGAGAGAAGACAACGGGAAGTTGATTCATTTATTTATTAGGATAATTAATATTTGTATTAAGGGATATTGCTTATTTCATTGTAATTTTGTCATATGTAATAATTAAATTTTTTTTTTCCCTTTTGATGAAGCTGTTTTGCAGAGTAAAATTCTGCGCAGTTTTTAAATTTAACTTTTGGTATTCCCTTCAGGCATTTTCCCGGTACATTTAGAAGCCAGGCAAAGGCTGGCAGGGTAGCTGCTAGTTAGTAATAAAAGACATTCCGAATTGGCAATTGGTAATATTATGTGATAAAATGTTGGTTGTGCATTAGCACTGAAGGCGTAATGAGTAAGCTTTCTCAAGCACAGTTTTCATTAAAGAATCATAAGTGAAAAAATTAACTACGAAATCTTTATTTAATAAAATAGGATAATTTTGCTTAACTTAAGCATAACAAAAAGTAATAATCTTCACAGACATTAAAACTTAAAGTATTGAAAAGGATAATTTACATAGAATCATCATCAGTCCTAAATATCATCAGGCTCACCTATTTAGACAAAAAGAAAAGAAACAGGAACATACTTCGACATAGTACCTGAAAGATAAAGCACCTCTGAATTAAGATGAATTAAACCTTTGGCCCATGTGCAAAATAGCTTATAAGGTGAGAATCGAATGCACTCTACGTAGCTAAGGTGAAAGTCAAATATACTGCATTGCTCACGAACTTTACTTTCTCTCTTGGCGCACATTCGTTTCGTATGCCTTTCGAGTTTCATTATGCAAAATACCTAAATTTATGCTAACATAAAAAGAAAATTACTTGGGGCTGGTATATTTTCCTATGTTTTTATATCAAGAATTTGATATTCTGTTATTATCGAAAATTTCATAAAATTTTAAAAACATTAAATTTATTTCCAAAGGATTACTTTTACAAATATCGATTATTTGGCGTTTCTGTAAAAGCATAGTTTATTCCAAAAGATTTTTTCTGCTAATATCAATTTATTATTAGTGGTGACCAATTTTTCCACACATGACGCCAATATAAGGTATGTGCTAGCTCCGCGGGCCACGCATTGCATTTTGTTTAATCCAGCTATCTAATTATATCCTAACCGATTTATATTGCGTAAATATTAACTATAGGCAGAAATCTGCTCTTCATGCATAAATAACATTAACTGAAATCGGCACAATGGAATTTTCTGGAACCGAAGGAAAATAATTAAAATAGCGGCACCAGAAATTAGCACTTCATTGCCAGCCACATGCTATCTGCAAATGTTTTAAACTGCTAATATAATGCTTAGAAATAGCGTAATATAGAACAATAATATTTCAGTAATTTTTAACGGTAAACGTATTAAAATTAGGCAAACAGCAGCCTAATTTTGGCATAGATTTAAAATAAAACTCCAATTCCGAGGGCACTCAGGCACGGGTCCACCTTCTTTGACAGCAAAACAAATTCTGCACAGGGTCCGTTTGGTTGTTTTGCCTGGTTTTAAGTTTTACGTTAGTGTATTTCGCTTTCCATTTGGTAAGATTTATAAAAAGGATCGGTTATTTGGACAGTTTCATTGCTACGTACAAATACTACAGTACTCTAGTTATTTACATTTCTAGAATCGCCTTCACATAAAAATAAATAAGAGATACAATAGAATTCTAGATATTTATAAGAAAAGGTGCTGATTTACGAGCTTAGAAAACCTATTTCTGTCAATATAAAAATGTACTGCACACTCATCTCAGAGAGAAAAAAAGAGAAGTTGCTAAACGGGATGAAAGCGGCAATTAATTTTGTGCTACATTGCTGATACAACTACATATGTAATAGCAATAATTATGAAATCACTGTTACAACAATACGCTGCCTAAGTTTTGATAATGTGGGAGGTCAGGAAAGCATTAGTACGGTACAATAATTTTGGTAATATCGTCGCTTGATCACCACTGATATATGACAAAGTTTAATTATGGGAAAAAAAGCTGATACGGGATGCTGTTATTTAGATAATTTCTTGATTTTCGAGGGTATTCATTGCAGTAGAAACATATGCTGCATTCATATGGACACATACTTACAATACATTCACATAAAAAAATTCTATTAGATTACAAGAATACATCAAACGTTTAGTTTGAAAAATTTTCGATTTTTAAACTTTTATGAAGGGAGACAATGTGAAAATGGTGAAGTAGAGGATTTAAATCATGCGAAAATGTGTCAGTGCACTTTAAGAAATTTCAAGAATTTGTTCAAATTTATTTTACACTTTTTAGGTACATTTAGTTACATTGTACATTCAATGAGGGAAGAAACCTTACGCATCACACAAACTAGTAGAATTTTTTATATGCATAGAAAAATCTTCTAATGCACACAGTATCATTTTATGTACGGAGGGATTAAATAGTCTTAAGAGCAGCTATCAGATAAAATTATTGAGTCAAGAGAGAATTAAATTTGCATTAAATTTCAAACTTTAAGTCAAGTGATTAGAAGTCTGTGTTTGAGTATTTGTGTTGAGATTTCCACATAAAAAATAAAATTGTTTTACAGCAAAATATTCCACATAAAATTTATCGGTGTTCTATATAATCTAGATCTAAAAATTGGCTTTATAATGCTATATTATCCATCAGCTTTGGGATAGTACTTCCCCCATCAAAATTGGTATTTTTAAGCAGAAAATTCGAAATTTATATCCTAATTCATTAAAGTACCTATCATTATAATTATTTTGTGTTACGCTATAAAATACAATATCTATATTAAATTAAAAATAATTTTAATAATTGTGGCAAAATTATAATTGTCACACTATGGTCAAGAATTGATGACTGAACTTAAGTCGTTATGTAACGAGTTGCATAGACTGGTTGAAAATAAGTTTTAGTGCTGTTTTATTTTTGGTATCAGCGGAAAACATCGCGAATAGAAACGTTGTGGAGGAACTAGCTTGAGGGGACGGAAAAACTATCGCTCAGAATAAGCTATAAAATTATAGAGTTTTGAAACATAGCGGTAGAAATTAAAGCAGCTAAAGAATTTTACTGTTTTATATTATTGTCATAGCAATATTATAGTTAAAATTAAGTTATCTTAAACAGTTAAAAATGAGAAAAATGGATATAAATATTGTAGAAGTCTGTAAGAATATCGACGTTTGTATTTCGGGAGCAACATCAACTTTTAGATTTTAAAATGTTTTCTAAGGTAAAAGTTGACTGGTTTAATGAAATTCATATTTTTATGAAATAAGATAAAATTAACACTCTTTTCAAGATTTTAAACTAATTAAACAATTCTTGCTATGATAAGTTGCATTGTTGTAATAAAGTGATCTGATAAGTTCAAAGAGTACGATTTCTGCTCAAAGTCCATGGATATCAGCGAAAATGAAAGCTGAATGAAGTTACAAACGCAGAAAATATATTCTAATACGCAACTGAAACTAACAGGAAATGTGCCAATTTATTCACAGAAGCGTTTAAAATAGAGCTAAGTATTTCAGCAAAGCAAGGGCACTGTACGATTATACGATCAAGACAGATCAGTTAAAGGAGTTGCTGAGGCAGTCTCGCAACTTAGCCACTTTTTCAGAAACCTTTCCCATCTCTCAATTTGATAACCTATAACTTAAGTCCTTAACGAAAGAAGCGTTATTGAAAACGAATGTTATGCCTTGCAGCTAAAAAATCTCCGATTCTGACGATGTAGGTAAATTTAACGGAGACAATTCTGGAGCTCGTGTAAATCCGATCTAAACTTCTTGAGATCTGTAATGATATGGACTTTCAAACTATAAATTCTCCTGCTTTAATTCTGTAATTACACTTTTGTTTAAATAAAATTACTCTTAGTTTAATTGCTCTTGTAATATGTGTCATTCTTTAAAGTGGAGGTATTATTTCTTCACGAAATAGAAAACATCCATTGTGGAAAAAAAAATTCATGAATATAATTCTTTTAATTCTATTATTCTACGCAATTTAGTCGAATGATTAATTTCATCTCGATATAGACCTTTTGAATTATAAGTCGGAAATAGGCGACGGCACTGGATGCTAAAAGACAGGTTGTTCCTTTCTTTCACAAAGAAGAAAATTTTGCGCAAGTTTTTAAAGCTTTGTTTGAGCATTTCAAAAGCCAGTAACCGGTTTAAAAGAGATACTGGTTGGACTGAACTACATTTTAAATTCAGTTGTCTTTTCAATGATGGGTGCACCGGAAGTTTATGTCAAAACTGAATGTCTGAATAATTAATTGAATGCATTAATAATTGATTCTGATTAGAACAGTTGCAATACAAATATTGTACAAAATCACTCTTAAGAGAGAGATTCCAGCTAAATCTGTGAATAGTAAAGAAAATACATTATTTCTAAATGACTGCAAGAAATTGAAATCATTTAAAATGCAATATTTCTGCTTACATTGTTATTAAACGGTATTAGTTTCATTAGAGGTGCTCTTAGATGTATTTCTTTAACTATAACAAAAAATACATCTTATTTTTAGCAAGATACAGCTTATCAAGCACAAGTATGAAGAAAGTGTTCAGCTATTGATTGATTTTATGGCTTGCGGTAGTACTATCACATGCCTGATCCGAGGATTGCCTGTTACATAAATCCCTCCGATTCCTTGCCCTGTATGAGTTGTATGGTTGGGAAATGAATCCGTATAATTTGATGAAGAGTGAAAGCAAGTAATGGTGAATTAAACACCAAGAAATTATTTTTAGGATTTTTAAGGATACAATAAATCTGCTGAACCCAACTGAAAATATATGTCTTAGATTAAAAATCAAGTCATGAATAATGTTTCAAAGAGTAATATCGTTAGAAATTTAATTCGAATAATAATAAGTTTAATTCTGAAATTAAAAGTAGCATTGTAACTCTGAGCATTTGTAACTACACACAACGAGCTAGGAATATGCGGCAGTATTTGTTATTTTAGTGGAAGACTTTGAAAATGGTTTTCAAGATTACAAAAAATAATAGGGGCACTAAATTATAATATCTTTCTCAAGACTACCAGCGAAAATAGACATACTATAAGATAAACAACTTTCATTTTTAAAACAAATGTCCTTCAAAGCAATTTTTTATCGTGTGTTTTCTCGCATGAAGATAAGAAATAAAATAAAATATATTTTTCTGAACATACTGGTCGCAACTGAAAACAAGACTTCCATCAAATTAAATATAGATAAATACATTGGTAATCAGAAAACATGTTCAGTATTAATTTTTTCACCTTAATATGGAAGCATGTTTTCGATTTAAGTTGTAAGATTAATTATCAGACTGAATAATACTATATATTTATCGCAGACATTAAGAGACATTGCATTTTACATACGACATGTGATATATTTTTGTCTGGACCTTCGTATAGCATTGCTAGGTCATGCAATGTCCAGAAACTCGGAGAAGTTGGGCACCTATAACGTACGATGCGTAGAGAAAAATACAGTTAGCATTTGTCAATTAAAAATATGTTTTTAAATTTTGTTATTAATTTATATAACCCTCAGAATAAACATCAAAATTAAATTTTAATGAATTTTAATAATAATTAAATCGATGACATATTTTTTGAGAGAAAATATTTCTCTCTGAAACTTATCTTATATTACTTAATTATATATTTAAGACATAATTATATATGTCTTAAATATCTCGTATTACTTACAAAAAGTTTTAGAATTATTTGCTAGGTTTAAATCGAGTACGTAGTATTCGAAATCATAATGTCATGCTTAATTTCAAGATAGTTGACATTAAAAAAATTAAGAAGGTCTAAAAAGAAATCAAAATACGTTATATTGGGTTACTAGACCTTTTAATGGATGAAGGAGAGATATGCTGAATTGCAATTCAAAATTAAGAGACAATTCAAGCTAGACTGGCGTCACTATTTGTGGATAAACTGTTCATATTTTCAAGAGAATCTGATATGGGTTCCTTTCCTCTCCCTATATTACGCTCTTTCGAAATATGTGGAGACTTCCTATAAAACTTGTGGCATATTAGATTAAATTATTCGCAATAGTATTTAAAAATATTTTTGTTCATAAACAAAATGTCATCATTTTATAATTAACATAGAGAAGGAAACGAAGATGGTAATTCAAGAAAGACACTGCAATACAAAATTTAAAGCTATGTAAAACAGCAAACTTATTTTGTCGTAGATTTTGAATAAATATCGGTTTTATGGACGGTCAGACACAGGTCACTCTTCTTCAGGAGAAAAAAATATATTTTGCCTATTTTAAAGATAATAATTACTTATAAACTTACAGCCTGTTGGCATTCATGTCAGTTTTAAAGTATGTTTTAGACATCGGTCTGATTAAATACTGAGCATGCGGCAGAATGCATTTCTATTTCCTGTAGTAGTTTTCACCATCTGCAGCGCGTATATCAAAATTCCTTAGCAGGATTAGATAGGCAAACATCCTTGTAGGTCATAATAACTCGTTTAAGTCCTAGCAATGCTGTTGTCCTTAGCCTTTGCAGTCGGAAAGGAGATTACTAATGCAATAACAACAAGACTCGAATGAACACTTAATTTCTGAGCCCAAACGCATGTTTACACCAACTATTAAAAACAAATGCGCATCATGACCTGAAGAAGATCATTCACATAGATCCTTCTTTGTTTACAGCTGTCGAACTTCTCTCACTTATGTACGTACGTGACATCAGTGTTTCTGTAAAGCCTTAACTGTTGTTTGTCTGCTGACCTTGGAACATACTATCAGCAGCTACTCTTGCTATCAGCGGCGATTCTTACGCTTAGTAACACGTCCAGTGCAAATGAAGATGCAGGCTTGGCTGAAACAGCTCCGTTTTCCTAGCAGAGCTTTACAGCTTTGCTTGCTGTCATCTGTTATGCTCCTGTGTCCTACGTACTGCATCCCATGTATCTGTGTACTGCGTCTGGTATCAATTGTGCATATGAGTACTGCATAATATATGTTTATTTTTGCACTTTGTACTCGTATTATTGTATATTGTACTACCTCTATTGCATATTGTATTACCTCTATAGTCGCATTGATTGTACACTACTATCGCTACTGAACTGCGCGCGTTAACATGCTAATATCTCAGATTATCACTCATGTGTCCTGCGTAATACGTATTGTGTACATGTGCACTGCGTTACGTATCTTCTGAGCATATGAGTATTGCATTATATGCGTTTATTATTGCATATTGTGTCACTGTACATTGTATTACCTCTATTGCATATTGTATTGTGTATTGTATTAAGCGTTTAAGTGTTTTTGTTACCTTCTCAAGCGTCTTTAAGTGTTTAGGTGTTTTTACGTGTCTGAAGCGTCTTAGGTGTTTAAATGTTATAGGTTTTTTTAGTGTTCATGTATTCTTCTTCTTTTCTTTTTTTTTATGTGTACATTTCATGTGTGTTTATGCTATGTTTAATGTACAAACAAGACTGCCCCACCCACAAATGTACATCAAATTTCAATGTAGCACAATGTCGCCCTTGTATGGCCACGTTTAATCTGAATGGAATATCAATAACCTCCCGGTGCGGCCTTGTGCGGCTCCAGGGAGACCTGGAGTGCGGCTCCAGGTCCATCTAGATAGTGGAAGGCGTGTGACATATGCCTGCTTACCCCTGTTAAACACCAGGCGTCCCCGTCCTCTGTCACCTGTCATCTGTTATGCATCTGACCGTATGCCGAATTTCACAATCAATAATGACTTTAACTCAAACTTCAAGGCCGTATCAGTGATATACAGCAGGAGTCCATAACATTTGTCTCTAATTTCTCGAAACTACTACATCCAAACGTCTAGTTCTGTGTTGGGCCCTAGATTATAAGGAAATCGTGAGAAATGAAGTGACTGTCAAGTAGCAAAAGTAGATAATATTGTCTATTTGTCAGATAATTCATTTCTCACGATGTACATGACGAGAAAATACCAAATCTTCTAGTAACATATCTTCTAAAAGGGTAGCAGGACTCAACCATAGGCCACAGGACATTCTTGTATGTTTTCGGCTGAATCATGAAGCAGCAGATATTCTAGGATATATTTCCGGATAAGTTCCTTTCCCTATCTAAATGCCCGTTTTCCCAACAAAGGGGGGTGGCTATGTAGAACTTTACGAATTGTATATGGCTACACAATTAATCTACTTCTCTCTCTCTCTCTAAAAGCAATATTCATTAAAATTGGGAACATCCACCCACACACGCATATACCGGGTGGCCATAATTAAACTGACAGTGCTCACAGTGTTCTGTAGCGCGATCTATTTGTGAGAATGACGCCACATTTTGTAGGAAGATTAAACAAGACGGGGGACGAGGGATTCCGCGAAAAAACAAATTAGTTCCAAAGTCACCGCTAGGGGAATATTTGGCGCTGTGTAATAGAAAATAGAGTGTTAACAAATGCAAATTAATACGGAATAAAATTACCTTTTATTATGCACATTTTCTGATTTAGTGCAAGTGTAATATGGCAACACTTTTAAAAAAGCTTAAAATCTACATAAACACCGATAAAGTCTCGTGGTCTGCAATATCACGTACGCTGAGCAGAAGAAGTTCTTTATTCAAATTTCACGTTACATCCATTCGCACAGTGCCAGCTGCTTGGGTTTTAAAAGGCAATGTGTTACGTTTCGAATCAATCGGATTGAAAGTTTATGTGCAATGTCTCCTTCTTTAGTCGAGTGTGCGTTACTGGTCAAATTCTTTTACCTCAACCAGTGCAACGCGTCAGTCGCTCTTCGTGCTTTTAGAACGCACAAAAAAAAAAAAAAAATGCGTAAAGGTAACGGTCCTGTGTCAGTTAATGGGCTAAAAGCAATGGTTGCGACGTTTGAGAAAACAGGTTCTCTGAAGGTTCAGTCAGGCAGAGGACGAAAACCTGTACCACAGGATACGATCGAAGCAGTTGCCACGGCGATTGTCGACAGAGGACCAGACAATATTGCTGCCACCTTTAGCGCTCGTGGAGTAGCTCGGAATATGTATATGCCTTACAGTACGGTATGGGAAATCTTACGAAAGATTATGAACTTCTATCCATACAAGATCAGCCGTGTACAGGAGTTACTGTACCCCGACCATGATAAGCGATTGACTTTTGCTCTCACCTTTCTTGCCAGAATGGAGGTGGATGATGCTTGGCCGTGGAAAATCTTATGGGGAGACGAGGCCAACTTTTATCTGAATGGAACTGTGAATACCCAGAATTGCTGAATTTGGGATAACAAATCACCACATGCAGTCACAGCAATTCCCTTACATTCACCAAAGGTAACTGTTTGGTGTGGGTTCGCAGCAGAATTTATAGTAGGTCCATTCTATGAGAACTCATTCTATGAGAACTTCTAAATCTCATTCTAGGAGAACATTACTCCGACAGAACCGGAAACCTGTTCTGTTACCGAAGAGAAATATCACCCCATGTTGAACAGCTTTGTCATTCCGGCGCTGCTGCAAAGACAATGCCTGGGGGAAATCATTTTCATGCAAGATGGAGCCCCTCCCCACGTTGTTGTACGGGTGCAACAGATGCTACGACAGAAATTCACAACAGAAAGAGACTACTTTCCAACTACATTCATTAGCCACTACTTTCCAACTGCATGGCCACCTCGGTCGCTTGATCTTACCCCATGCGACTTCTGGCTATGGGGTTACCTTAAGTCCAAGGTCTATCAAGGAGTGGTCCAGGACCTGGCTACGTTGAAGGATAACATATCACGGACTGCACGGGAGATTCCTGCAGACATGTTACTTTCTGCTGTTGTGCATACTGTGCACAGAATGCAATATGTGGTCCACAACAACGGGAACCACATTGAACCTCATTTGAATGCAAAATAAAAGGTAATTTCCGTATTGATTTGCATTTGTTAATACTCTATTTTCTATTACACAGCGCCAAATATTCCCCTAGCGGTAACTTTTGGAACTAATTTTTTTTCGCGGAATACTTCGTCCCCCGTCTTGTTTAATCTTCCTACAAAATGTGGCATCATTCTCGCAAATAGATCATGCTGCAGAACACTGTGAGCACTATCAGTTTAATTATGGCCACCCGGTATATACAATTTAATTTTGTTACTCAAAAGTGTTTGTGCAAGTTATATTTTTGAAAAAATTCTAGCATAATACATCTTGATAAGAGGTTCATCCTAGTCAAGAGTCCACAAGCGGCCGAGTGGTAAAATCGTTGAATACTGGTAGTGCGGTTCAAGATTTGAATCCTAGTAAACGGGCTGCCTGCATGGGTGTTTTCCCCATGAGTAACATGTACACGAACGAGTTTCTTTCAGAAATTCCCCCACAAAAGCACCCTCCCCTTTGGCCGATAGCATTCAGGTGTTTTGCCGTAATAAAATAAATCAAACCAAACCAACCTAATCAAGCCGTCTCTTGCATCAGCGTCACACACCTTTTCAGATGCTTCGGTCACAAGTTTGACACATCGTTCTACAGCCTGGGTGTGACAAGGTAACTTTGTAAACCGGTTGCAGCGATGTGCTAGTCTTTAATAGATTTTTGATGTTCTCATCCATAATGTTCCTTAAAAATGGAAAAGGAAGATTTTGCGATTAGCCCATCAAATCGTTCGAATTTCATCAGTATGTTTTTCTAAGCTAAAGCAAGGTCTAATAATTCGATTTACTGCCGTCTTGAGTGTGAAAGCGGACCAGTTGCTAAACCTTCTAAAATTGTACCTGACTTTATGACAGCAGAAATATCAAGTGATCTTTGCTCAACACTTTCTGTCGACTTGAAGAATGAACAATTTAGCCAGTTCAAAGCGAAGCAATGAAAGTTTTTCCCATGATCGGTCTACTGAAGTATTTGGGCCGTGTGTAACACCACCCAAGTGATAAAATAGGTGACAGACTGTAGTCCACTGAAGTGTAAGGAGGCATAATATACTCTCTGTAGTGGTCACCAAACGTGCAATTCTATCAGGTGGATAATACTGTTTTTCAGACCAGTATTAATTACAGTTCCATTGCTCCCTATCATATCAAACTCTTCGAAAGGCATCTCACAAATAGTGAAATGAAAAATTACGGTAGAAGTTATATCAGCAAGCTCTGTAGAGGGAAAAAAATGACCGATCTATTCTGATTCTGGTTCTTGTATGAGGGAATAAGTCTTATTTTTCAGTTCTTCAAAAATATCTTAAATTACTTTTTAAATTATCATCGTGTCGTGTTTTCTTCTCTCAGAGTACAGAGCAGGTAATATTTTCTTAATTGATTGATTCCTCAAATCGTTTCTTTTATTACGAAGTTTCACTCTTCTTATTTTGTTTTTGTCAATAACATGAAAATTGTTTGAATCAGTTGTCACATACATAATTACAAAATATTTACAATTACACAACCTATAGTTACATAATATTTGAAAATTTGAGTCACCGTTTAAAAAGGTTTGTTGCAAAAATTACGAAAAATTGCTATTTTACAAAACATTTTGTTTGATCGTTTTGCTCAAACAATATATTAAATTTGATATTACAAATTTTAAACTTTTTCGCGTTCCTCATACCACAAAATTCACATTAGGACCTATACGATTTCGATAGTAATAAGTCCAGTAACTATAAAAAAATGTCGCAAAAAATGAATATTTCACTATTTTTCAAAATTTTTAATGTGATGCGTTAACGGAAGGTATAATTTGATTTGAAATATTTTTTTATTGCGCTTAGCTTTAGCCTATTTTAGACAGGCATCTTTTTATGCACCCAACACTGTACACTGGAAAAGCTTTATTATGCATGTCACTTTCACCATGTAATCTGGTGAATATTGTTGTACATTTATGTAAATACTTGTATTTATTTTAGTCGTTATTCTTTTTTAGGAAGTTTTGGTATTGTTTTTTCTTTAGTTTTTGTTAAATATTTTGCAAGTTGTATACTAAGTCTATGCTTATTTATTTTGCATTTTATTTAATTTTAAATTGTTGTCTCTTTTTGCGTTTGTAAGCGTTTACTTTATGTATTACTTTGCATAATTTTGATTTTCATCAATTGGCGTTGGAACTGTAAAGACAGCTTAAGCAGAAGAGAAGATACGAGAAAAAAATCCTCTTATTAAGGTTTGAGGACTTCTTGCCAACTTGGCGACACTCGGAAGTTTTCAGAAAATGCGTTTTCGAAGCCTTACTTAGGTTAGTTTATAATATGGCACAGCTTATGAGGGCTATCTACTTAAGCAGAGTGACACTTTCGCGGAGAACCTTTATACATTGTAACGCCATCACAATTCCAACCTCGACTGGAAAATAATTAATGCTCTGTCTAAGGAATTATCTCACCGTACGATTAAATCATCATATCTTAATATGTAAGATATAAAGAAAATTATTAACAAATTACTAACTTCATTGGCAATAGCCTTTTAAATTCCTGACTTAATTTGCCTACTTTCACCTTCAAAGAATCTGTACTGCGTCACTTCGCTATTAATTTTTCTGCAGTGTTCCGCAATGCTGTGAACTTTTATCCAATCACCATTTAAAACTGAAACAAAGGAGTTGAGCCTATAACTACCCCAGCTTCTCAATACTCAATCTCTTTTCTGCCTTCACTCTTCTAATTAACATTTATTTCGCCGCTCTGCAACTATCTTCTACCATTAAAAATGTGATGTGTTATATATAAAATTGTGGGACTCTTATATCACCCATAGAGTTGTACCACTCAGGTATGTCTTAATAGATTAGTCGTCAAGAAATAAAAGCTTTGATGTTATTATCCAATTATTTGTGGTTTTCCGGAATTTCATCTAATCACACCGCAAACTGACTGCATGAGCAATCCATCACCACTCCGGCATGATTAAATGTGAATTGATACTTTCTTCTAAATTATTACATTTTTTGGATGATAGAAGAAAGTTGCAGAGCTGCGAAAGTGGTAGTTATATATCCTTTTATATAAAGATATTGCGTATTAAGAAGCTCGGGCATAGCATTGCAGAACACCGTAGAAAAATTAATTATGTATGTGACGCAGTACATATTCTTTGAAGGGAGAAGTAAGCAAATCAAATCAGGCATTAAAACGGCTATTGTCAATTAGGTTAGTAATTTTCTTTCATATTTTATATCTTACAACACACACTCACATATATACATAGAGAGAGAAAGAGAGATCGGTTCCTTCAGATTTTCGGAATAGATTTGGAAGGGCATTTTGAAATTTAATGAGTATAAACGCCACTATTTCCTGGATGTTCTGTTTATGTTTTGATGGATATTTGATAAAAAAAAGCTAGGAAACAGGAAGAAGCAGTAGCGGTGCCAGCGTATGACAATACAACTGCCATCAACTTCAAGTCAACTAGAAAATTTATATTGCTAATCACGAAGATGATCATTCTAGTAGTCCATCTGCTATTTAGCTCCTTTTCGAGCATAAGGTGATGATTAAAATTCTTAAACAATATTTTATGTCGTTATATTAAATTCTGAGTATCGTTTGTTTAAATGAAAATTCCGACCTACTATTTATTTAGTGGAAAAGGCTTTTGTAGAATTGTTTTATTTATTTGGTGAACATTAATATTTTATTTGCGTTTCATTTAGTATTTAATTGTTTTCCTTAATTGAATTTACAGGTAACCATTTTCTGTTAAATATGTGCAGCATACATAACAATAAAATATTCGGCAGTAATCAGGTTCGAAGGTTGTCGAATTTTTTAATGTCAAACTGTAAAGATAAATGTAAAGGTAACATATGTTGTAAGATTGTGTACTGTGTACTTTTAAGTTACAATTTAAGTTGAAGAATCTTAAGAACTGATAAGAGACTAATCGCTTGAGTTCGGGAGACAGTGAATGAAACTCTAAAAGAGTTAAAGACCCTTTATTATTCCAAATTGAAGTTTAACAGAATTCCGTCTTGGAGTCTTACAATAAACTGAAACGGAAAACTGAAATACATGTTTAAACAAGAGGCAAAAACTAAAATATGGAAAGAAAGCAACTGAACGAAAAAAATTGAACATAAAGTAAAAAATAAATAAACAGGGAAAATAAAATAAACTTTCCAAATTTAAACTTAGGAAGAACACGAACCTTCATACATCACTTATAAGTGGAAAAGAATATTCAAATATTATTTTGCAAGAAATTTGTTTTCATCATATGCATTTGTTGCAATAAAATTATTTGCATTTTCTTTTCAATTTTTCGAAAGTGTAGAAAGTTTTGTGAGAAATTGCTATAATGATGTAAAATGGAAAAACTTATCTTATAAACTGTATTTCGATGTTTCATTGCGAATATTCAATATCACTATCGTATTTAATATTTTCTTTTTAGTAACAAAATAAAATCTGATCTGTTGATGGATTATTTGAAATCTAGAAGAAATGAAACTGAAGACGCAGATCTTTAAACTTTTTTCATGGCCAACAGTTATTGAGAAAAAGAATTCGGTGCAAATAAAAACAAGAATAAATAAATAATACTACAGCAAAAATGATAAACTAACAGAAAACAGAACACAATTTTTTAAGGCAAAAAGGAAAAAAAAAAAAAAAAAAAAAAAACAGAATTAGTGAAAGTTATCCATTGTGCAAGGAAAATTTCTTTGTGTTCTCGTTGACCTCTCAACTCTTTCATTAGGGTGTTGTCCGCTATTTCCTCACGCAGGTGACCCACACTCAGGTCTGTCTTTCCTCGTACGCGCATCAGAAGGAATTAACTCTGCTTACATCTGCAAACTTCTAGGGTTCGTGGAGAAACTGTAATAAAGATTAGCATAATTGCTGCTAACGAAAACAAAGCTAATATATTTAATTTCCACTCCTTCCTATTTCAAAAGGAAGATTTAGTTTGTTTCAAATTTGATACTCTTTGTTTCAGTGTGTCAAGTACTATTTGGGAAGAACGGAGTGGGCCTTCAGTTCTTTTGACTGCAATTACTTCAAAGCAAAGTTTTTTTTTTTTTTTTTTTTTTTTTTTATTTTATTTTTTTAAATTGACAAGAAATAGTTTAGGTGTAAATTCCCTCAATTAAAAAAAAAAAATAATAAAAAAAAATTTTTCACATAGCTTTCAGAATGTTTATACAGTGAATAAATATAAGCATTGAAAACAGAAATATATTTGTTAATAAATATAAGGTCTTAAAATACTTGGCGTGACACAAAGGACATAAAAGAAACTATCATTTTATTATTACATTATTATTATTTTATTACTACATTATTATTAAAACGTCCATTAAAAATAAATTTCTAAACGTCAAAATTAAATCGAAGGTATTGCTATTATTCTTTTGTTTTTCCTTGACCCCTATCGACATCCAAGAGCAATATAAACGGAAAGATTGTGTCTCTTCTGAAGTGCTTTGCTCTTGTTTTGAATGTTGATTTAATTTACGTAACTAGATTCCTAGATTATATTTTACTGAGTCAGGCAACTATCATATTGAGAATAATTCTTTATAATGTCTATAATAATACAGAATCAATATTAATGGTTACTTCCCATTAACTAGGATTCAACACCACTATACAAGATTTGCCGCCGGTTGAATGAGCTGAATACAGCAGCAAAATGCCGTCATAAACGGCCAGTTTCACGAAATAGGTTAATTCTTTTTAAATTATGCCAAGGAAGATTATGATCACTGTCAGCGGAGATTCGTTTTCAAAATGAGGCTAAAATATCAAAGTTCAGAATAAATGTTTCTTTCAAAAATATTCCATCAATCGTCTTGTCTGCAATATTTACTTTATCCACATGCTATTAGTGCAGAAGTCATAAAGTATGAATTAGAGTCAAAATTTGGTTAAAGCCACTTCTATATTACGAGATGCTTGCTTGAAAGCAAATCGTAATATAAAAGTGGCTTTAAACAAATTCTGAATATTTAGAAGAAAAAAACGCTCCTGAAATCAAAATGTCTGTTGTCAAAAGAATAGTAGGAAGTAGCAAAATATCACAAAAATAGTTCTTAAAAAACATTTAGTTTCTAACATTTTAACAATAGGGACACTTTATTCAAACCTTTTTAACATTCCTGTTCGTTCGAGGTTCTTTTTGAAACTTCTAAACAGTACCAGAAATTTATAAGCATAACCTTGCAGAATGCGAGTTTTTAAAGTTGCAATTAAAATAATACAACAAATCCATTAATCAGTAATTAATTGATACATATTCAAGTTACTTACTTTCTTTTTTCCGCAGATGGCAGGGAAGCCGATCCACTGGAACAGTTAGCATATCGGCCGGTTGGGCCCGTTGACGGAATTAATTTTGCTACATAGTTATAGGCCTATGTTTGGCAGAAGGGAAAGTAAAATATTGTGTTTCAGTCCTTTTCAAAAGTCCACAAACGCTTTGAAGTGTATCTTGTAAGACGAACGTTTTCATGAGTGATGAGAGGTGCAAAAGATAATGCTGGACGAGTTAGTGTTCAGGGATGGAAGAAGGCTGCAATGTGGATAACTAGAACAATTTGTTTCCACTCCACGAAACTAGAGATCGGTAGATGCAACTTAAATACTGTTAATGGGTTTCTCTTTGTTTACGTGAATACTTAATGAGTTCTGTAGAAAGTTACAATAAAGGTACGATTGAGTTACATAGATATACTCGGTACTATCAGCTATGTCATACGTTGAGTGTGACTACGAACATTTAACAGAATTACTGATACAAAAAGATGAAATAATACATTAACGAAGACAATATAAACAATTAGTATTCAAGGTTAAATTAGAGTATGACGTTAATTAAAATTTAATATTATATACATATATATATATGTGATGAAAACAGGGAAAACGACGTAGCAATGTTGATGACATAGCACGTAGATAACTTAGAAAACATGGATGCATATTTGAAGAGGAAGAATTTTGATTGCGTAGGAAGCTAAAATGAGGAATCCGTAATGACTAAGAAAGTTAGCAGACGAATAAGATTAAATATTCATTTTTCATTCCAGTTGATATTTGTGGCTACAGTTTACTTGGCACTCTAATCATGCCTATTTGCAGAATATTTACACTTTTGATACTGCTGCGATAGGAAGAGAGCAGAGAGAAATTGCGCCTAAGCAACAATAGAGGCAGAAGCTAAAGTGCGCAATTATCCAATATGGAGGATCACCAAGAGAAGGTTTTGGTTTAGATTGTTGTTTAAGATAAAGGTTCATTTCTCGAAATTTTGACTTCAAGTTCTGAATTAGCGTTACGCAAGCTATGTGGCATAGATTAAACTAGAAATGGCACAGTTCAGAAAAGTTTTTACTACTTTTAGAATATAGAGAGGAATGAGGTTTTACGCGGCTATTTCTAAATTAAATTATAAAGCTAATTTACATATTTTTTATCTTACATATATACACTGGTTATCATTAATTAAGGAAACATCACAGAAATGACGATTACTCAGAAAGTTGCATGTAGAATTTAAAACTGTCCTACAGTATACAAAACATAGTAAGATATAAACTAGCATAAAAAGAATATATCAGGCATTCATGGTGTTATAAAAATTATCATACGTATAAAAAATGAAAAAACTCGAACGTGTTCGTTTATATAGAAACATTACCTTCAATATGGAGTTCTCCTCCAGAAGCAATATAACACATTCAGCGATGTGCGATGTTGTCAATTACGCAGTCTATCAGTTTCGTAGGCAATGAGGGCCATTGCTCTTGCAAAGCAGTTGTAAACGTAGCAAGGGTCTGAGGAGGATTGAGAGCAGTTATAGGTCTTCCTAAAGCATCACAAATATGTTCGATAGGATTCAGGTCCGGTGATCTATCTGCCCACTCCATGCGCTAAGTTGTTTGGTGCTGAAGATAATCATCAACAATGCGAGCCCTGTGCGGTCTAGGGTTGTCGTCCTGTAGCAGGAAATCATAACCTGTTGCTCCGGCATAACGGCGTACATAAGCATCAAGGGTGTCATCGCTATAGTCCTTAGCATTTATGGTTCAATGTAGAAAGACATGGAGGTACATAGAGACTGTATCCTCCGTACGAATCTCTTTCACGAATGTTTGATGTATGATAACGGGCTCCGTATCCTCTCTCCAAATCAAATAACGCCTACTATCGCTTTGGAGGCTAAACCTAGACTCATCCGGAAAGACAATAACCCTCCACCGATTAGCCGTCCTGCGGATATGTTGATGTGCCCACTTTAATCGTATCCGTATCCTTCTATGACGGGATGTGAGCGGTACACAGATGCCTGGTCGCCTCGCGTACAGACCTTCTCCGTGAAGTCTTCTACGTAGGGTTGACGTTGACACTAATCTTCGAGTGGCTGCAGCAAGGAAGGATCTGAGTTCTTTCGTGCGCGTAACAACAGATATCAGTATTCAGAGCTCTTTAACGGTTGGCTGTCCTTAGCTGAACCTCCTGGATGCCGATTCTGTGGTTAGAAATCGTTCCGAAAGTCTATGAACCACAGAAAGACTCACAGTTAGCCATGTGGCCACATCTATTTGATTTTGTCCTGCGTCTAGTCTCCCAACAGCTCTCTATGGCGTTCTTCGTGTAAATGATGGACGTCATTGTTAGAAATCGGCTATTCCAGATTTCTTATCTCAGTATCACAGTAAAATTTGCAGGCGTGCTCTGAAACATACAATTTTATTTTGCTCGCAGATGACGTATTTTGACTGCAGCTCCACTAATTTGCATACTGCAGTTTTCCTCATTTCATTCTTAATTTACAACATTTTCGAATTTTATGCAGATTGGCTTATTTTTTGAACGCGTTATCGCTATTTTTGTTATTTTCCCTTAATTTATGGAAACCAGTGTATATATATATTCATATACACATTAAACAAAAAAATTCAAAATTGAGGACTAAGAAATAAGACAAAAGAAAATAAACATAATTAGAAGATAACAGAAATGTTAACATAAATAAGATACATTAAACATACGTACAGAATACATAGGAGCTGTGCTACCGACTAGGATATCAGTTGAAAGTTACTCCAGCCTGTTTAAGACATTATGTGCGATGCTAATGCAATCGCTTATGCGTTTGTAAGCATAGCGATTTTTTGAAGTAATTTCAGTTCATGCACGGATTCCTCTGCTCGCTGTCTAAGGTGACGTTCTGCAGCCTGTCTACAAACGAACACACAGTGATTCGAATCTCGTGCCCTCCCCGCATACGCAATTATCCTTTTCACGTCGTCCAAAGCGATGCAGATAAGTCATGAATTTCCCATGTCCTGTTAGAAACTGAGTAAAATGAAGCGGGCTGCTTCTTAGAAGCTGACCCACTTTTTGAAAAATCTGTGTACTCTTTTTCCAATATTCTTTACTTCTTCCAGATCTTCCATCGCTTCAGTAATTCTCTTTTGGGCTCAATCGCTTCGCTTTCTGCTGTTGCATCTACAATTTCGTTACTCCAGTATTACTGGACTTCGGGCCTACGTTTGTTTGGTATATTTATTAGGAGTTTTAAGTGGCCCTGACAAGGGGATTTTTATAATATATGCCCTAGACTGCCTGAAGTCTAGAGGCAGAGTCTGTATAAATTTTGGAATAGTTATTAGACAATGCATAAAGCAAGTGCAGGTATGCGGTATTCCGATTACTGGGGGTTTGGGAACTTAAGTGTTTTTACTTTCCCTTTTGTGCTTTGCTTGCTGTATAATTTCAAAAGAGAATGCGGGAGTTATATGCCTTAGGAAGGATCTCATTTGTGTAGAATTTTTTAACAGGTTTAGCTGAAAGGAATCATAACATTTGTGCACCGATAATTTGGTTTCTTGAGAAATAAACCGGGGACAAAACTGTCAATTTTTAGTGATGAACTACGAATGCGTGCGAGTCAAATAAAAATAATGTTTTAACTTTTTAGTCATTAATGATATTTGGTGTTCTGGTCGATAGATCAAAAGCTAAATTAACATACTACTGAATATTTTGAATAGCTACTGAATATTTTGACAAAGTCCACTCATTAAAAGACGCTTACATTGAGTATTAAACGAACTGTCATAAACAGTCAGAAATGTCATTGATCTACGAAATAGAGCTAGAGATAGATTTATTAGATTATGGCAAAGCACATCTGGGCTCTTTGCCTAAGAGGAGAGATGTCTTCGGTGAGAACTTTTTAAGACTAACTTTCTCTCTTCTGTATAGCTATATTTATGTTACAGTCATTGTATTTATAAAAGTGTGTTGCAAATCTGATTGGATCATAATCTTCAAAAAAGATAGTAAATTTAACCTGGTTGACTGGCAGCTCTGACATATGTCTCATAACAAGCTGCATATTTCCTACCAGTAAATGTTTACCAGTTAGAAAGTGATCTTAAAAAACCATTCAAATTATGGTGATTTTTAGCTCTTAGTTTAGTAATTCCGTTTTTCTGATTCTCACAGCATTAAGAATATTCTGCATTCTCAAAATTACAAAATTTATTTTACTTCCCTCTCCCAAAGTAATATGCAAGAAATTAATCCATGTTGCCTATTACTTGCTTTATATATACAGTGCTATTAAACTATTCCATTTTTTAAAAATTGATTAGTTTTCCTTATAATTGAAAACTATATATTATTACAACGGCTTTTATTGCTTATTTTAATAAAACCTTTTGCTAGCATATTAAACCTTTAAAATTTATGCCATCACAAAGCAGTTCATTAAGAAATATTGTAGCAAAACTTAACTTCAAACAAAAATTAGAATTTGTTGTTGAAATTTAAAATGGCTCATTATATGATTCATAATTCAAAACTTATTAAATTATGCTTATTTCTTGCTAAATAATCTTAGGACAATATGCTTAAAAACTGAAATTTTATTTCTTCCGGGATAATAATAATTAGCGTTTACCATTTAATTGCTTTAAATTGATTTGCTATGTCAGCAACCTCTCCGATCATACTGTAAGAAATGACCGCTTACCCCTCTGCTATTTCGATGTACGTTATTAAAATTTTTAATTAATAAATGGAAAATGTATGGTTCGAATAATTCGATTTGTTACGTTATATATCTAGTATATTTTTTTCTACATTTAAGAACTTTTATTAAAAAATTTTAATTTCTGTAAGTATTTTATTTAAGATTTTCTTCAATAATTTTAAATAAGATATTTTCAGTTTTGATTACTTTGATATTTTTAACGAAAGTCATTTTCTCTAGTTTCTTTGTCTTGATCTGAGTGTTAAAGATTTGTTGCTTGTGTTTCATTAAAAACTTATATTTAAAAAAATTAAGTAATTGTAGTTACGTGAATTTTTAAAATTAAAACCCTAATTTTTTAACAGAAAATACCACTTTCAACGCTAAGTACATTTATAGGTGAATATTATGTTTTTTCGCATTTGAAAATTAGCAATTCTAATAAAAAAATCGATGAGCATCTATAATTCGTAATGGAGCTAGTTTTTCGTAATTTTTCTGTGCAGTTCTAAACTTCGTACAGTTTCCTTCCTTTTGGTAACATACACTAAGTCCAGCCTCTAAATAGCACAAGGCGAATTATCGCTTTTTGTCTGGAATGCAAACAGAAACGTAAAAGAACTGAACAAAAGGCACTCCTGGTGCTTATAAAATTAGCTTAGCATTTATAGCGTAAACTCAAAGGTAAGGAATTCAAATTTAAACTAAATCTAAGTCTTAAGTTAGCCAAAGGCTACACAGAAATATTTGAAGCACGTGTTGCTGAAACCTACACCGGTGTGACGGCACTATTTGCAAGATTAAAGCAACTTCGTACACAGAATGCTATCGAAGAATTTCAACTGGTAACGTGAGCATAAAAACTGATAAATAAAATACATAAAATAATTATGCTCAGTTTTTATGCTCAATTTATGTTTTTATGCTTTATGCTATGCAATAAATTCTGAGCATAAAAACATAAAATAACTTGTTAATTTAGATAAATACCTTACAACTTTAGCAAAATCAAAACGCCTTGAGGTATTGAAACTGAAAGTTATAGTAAGAAATAAAAAAGTTTGCAATTATTTTCATAAACGTACACGCGTTTTTTCTGTATTAAAAGAAAGATTTGATAAAGAAACGTCCAAGAAAAATTTAATAAAAAAAGGAAAGAGAACAGGTTGTTATTTATTCTCAAGTAGTGTTACACTTGGAAAGCTCTCATAATGTGTTCAATTTAAGATGAAAATAAGTTATTTAGTGGTTTATTCAACACACTAGAATTGTTCGAAAAATATGTCATTTTGAAATTTAATATTTAATTGTAAATGCGTTTGAATTACAAAGTGTAACTATAAAAAATTTCCTGCAGACATTAACTTGAAAATTTAATTTAAAAATATTTTGGTGGAAAAAAAAGGAGGGGATTTGACCCGTCAGCTACTTTCAGATCTTGCATTCGGTCCGCATGCAGTTTGAATTTGACACCACTAAGTTATTTCACAATGAATATCTATATTTGTTATTTAATGGTCTAATACTAGTGTAATTTTAAATCAATTTGTTTACAGGAAGTGCAAAATGGAGCTCGCATTAATAGAAAAACGCTAGCTTTTATGAAGGGGGAATGAAACTCGTAATGGTTACAAAACGAAAGTACTCTTAGCACGTCTTATTTCATAAACTTCTACCGCCACACCTTCTTTAGAGGGAACTATTTTTCTCCACTTTCCTTTGTGTTTTCTGACCCCGAAGCCGAAGCAAACGATTCCTGCCCATTCGCTCTACTTGCAAATCTCCTTCGATGCTTTCCTACTGAAACAAGTTCGCCCTTTGGCGAGGGTGAAAGTGCGATGTGGAAATGTTGTTCCTGCTCTAATCAGCCCACCCGTAAGCAATGATGTGTCAGAAGATCTGCCTTAGTGAGAAGAGTGATCTCGTTGTTGGATCATCCCAATCAGGTTAAATGGTTTCGTAACTGTCACTGATAATATGTCGGTTTCGCTTTAACGTTTTGACAGTTCGATTCTTAAAAATAATGACAAAGAGATATCACATTATTTCCTTTTCTACGGAAGAAAATTGAAGTTGAAATTCGAACTAATTTAACTGGTTTTAGAAGGACGTTATTCTATGAGTGTCAAAGTCTAGAGTTATGTAAAGCAACTGAAACAAAAATTATCTATAAGTTCTATGTATGATATCTGTCTTAATTTCATAGAATAATTAAATGGTAAATTTTCTAATCAGAGGCGATAATTTTTTGGGGGGTGCTAGCAAAGAAACGCTGGGAAATGTAATTTCAGGTGGTTGCAGACTTCCAAATATAATTTCTTTGTTTACTTATTTATTATTACGTGTTTACGCCATTAGGCACTACACGGAAATGGAGGGATGCCATACGGAGGACCTTTTTAGAGAAACTGACTCGTACCCACGTTAGCGACCGAGCGGTAAAATCGTTGAACACTGGTAGTTCGGTCCGAGGTTCAAATCCCGCGAACGGGCTGGCTGCATGGGCGTTTTCGTGGTTTTCCCCATGTGTAACGTGTATACGAGCCAGTTTCCCTTAGAAAGTCCTCCACGAAGGCATCACTCCTCTTAGGCAGATAGCCCTCGAGGCTTTGCCATAATCACACACACACGTACCCACGTTACACATGAAAACGCTCAAGCAGCCAGCCTTTCGCCGAGACTCGAACCCTGGACCGAACTACCAGTGTTCAGCGGCTTTTTTCTCAACCGCTGGTGGGCTAATTGCTTTATGGTAATTAATTTTTATGATCAAATGATTGGTTCTGCTTTCGTAGTCCAGGTCAAAAATCGAAGAGTTTATGGAGAATCTACTTGGATGTGTCGGTACACACCGCCCTTGGTTATAGATTTTAGATTTAACTAGATTGAATTATGCTAAGTCAGGTTATTACTATAAACCGTCAGTTAAACAGTTTTAATTATTTTGATAAACCCCAAAAGATTTTTCTAATAAAGTTAAGCCATAATAATTATCACCTAGCCTGCTTTACCTTTAGGGCACTAAAAGACAGACATATCCTCCCGGTTGTTTTGCCAACAACTCTAAGTTGGTATCTTTCCAACCTTCCACTTTATTAACGCAGTATTATATTGCTATGTAAACCTTATCTTGGGTATCCAATTTATATTTTGTTTTTCATGTTTTGTTAGCACAAATTCTAACTGGTTAATATAAAGTTTAAGCTATGGTCAGTATTAGTTTTTAAAACTGACGAAATGTAAGAAAGAGTATCTAATACCTTTTGGGAAATTCCTTTCGTCATTTTTCCTGCAGATTTAGTGACGTTGATTTTTATTTAATATCTGTTACCTTAACAGCTCAAATTCTTTAGTCCAGATGGAGGGGAAAGATCAGAAAAAGAGAAATGAATAAATGTGCGTCTTAGTGGATAATTTAATAAAAAGCTTTATAAATTATTTTATTCTAATTTAATATAGTTTCAATGCTTGTGAAACGAATGACACTATAGGCAACTCACATAAGCAAAGATAAGAGATGACGCCAAACTCAAACCGTGTTATAAGGAGATAAACGTTGTTAAACTAAAAGCGAAGAGATACCCAATAACAAATCAAATATTTATACAGAATAAAGAAATTATGCACTTAACTAAATAACAGTCGAATATCGGAAGCAATTTTTATGTGCTTTACTCAGCAAATTATACAAGTAAAAAACAGAAATAGAAGAGAAAAATAACAAAGTAGCTATTGAAGAAAAAATAAATATATGCTTAAATTATGTCATGTATGCGCATTTTATTATAGCATTCGTTATAAATACTTCTGGAATTAACAGTTGTTATTTGGCCTTTCTATTTTTCAAATCAAATCAAATTTTAATGGTGGATTATTTAGCAGTTGTAATGCAAATCGCGTATATAAGCTTTAAACTATTATAGTCCATACACTTTAAAATATGAGCTTCAAGGTTATTTTCTGCCTTCCTATTTGTTTCGTAACCATAGGAACAATAGCTGCGAAAAAAGATCGAGTTGCTCAACTTCTTTCATCATTTCATTTTCGTTCAGCGTGTTTCGCTCCTTGAAAAGCACACGAATGAAAGTTGACTTATCTTTACAGTTTCAAATGACGTGCTGTGTGGCGATGACGACTTAAATTAACGATGGCAAATGGAGGGAGGAGGCCAGGTTGACAATGGCTTTGAAGTACTTATTTTAAAGTAACAGGTTATAGCTCATTAATGCCCAGAGGTATAGAATACATACTGAATTTTTAAGGCGCCCTTTCTCCTGCGTAGTTTCATTCTTCTTCAACCTAGTTCACGATTTCCTTACACTCCAAATTTTCAGGGTTCGCTATTTCGGAATCGCGTTATTTACATGTGGAATTCAGAAAGTCTGCGTAATATCGCGTATACCGAGAAACTGTATAATAAAGAATCCTTAAAACTTTTGTCTAATTAATTGTGATTATTAAATTTTAATCAGTTTTAAAAATAGAGCCTCGAAAAAGAGCCCGAAATAACGAGGTCTTGAACCGAAGATATGCTACTGAAAATGTTATGCTATTAAAAAACGATTTTATGACGGGTACGTATTTTATAGTATTAGAAACATCTTTTAAGAATTAGATTAACTTTGTATACATAGTTTGTATCATATGAATGCATAATTATAAATAAAATAAAAATCCAATTAAAAATGCCTTTACAGCTTTTAAATCGTTTAGTTTTTAAGTAAATATTAATTACGTTCGAAAGATCAACATCTTTTGTTTTGCTGAATAGCAATAATTGTGGGAACTTGTTAACCGCAAGACCAGGCAAAAGATATACTAAAGGTAGAAGACATACTTATGTTTCACTTAATGACAACACTTACCTATTAGAGAAGATTACACATGCATAGTAGGGTTACGACGTAAAAAAAAATGGAAAATCTTTGTTAGGATATTCTCTAGCTCTAAAGTTAAAACCAAATTTCATGGCTAGTGACGTAAATTAAATGTAACGAAAATGTATAGCAGTAATAGTGTAATGTAATCATAGTTAATATTGCAGTGTAAAATATGCTAACTCTAAAATAATTTTTAACAATAATTCAGTATTCTTAGTGGAGAAAAAGAGACTTATCTGCGGTAATTCATTACCTAAGAGTTTTTGGAATATTTTTAATTATTCCAAATATCGATGCATGATGGAAATTCCATACTGTAGGCTAGTTATTTGAGATACACGATGAATGGTTGGATTTCCATTATTAATTCTCTCGTTCTATATTCGAAACACGTGTGTTCTCATTCTGAAACTGCGTAGCTAGAAGCTTTCATTTTCAAATCTGAGCTATAATGGAAACGCACGTGGGAGTAGAATTCGAGAGTTAATGATAAGCGAGATAACTTTTAGAAAGACAAGGAAGTCAAAACTGCACTTTCACCCGAGAAAGTCTCATAATAGAATACAAACAGCAGAGTTTTTGAATGAAATAAGATGGGCCGTTAATTATTTTATTTTTATGCTAGAAAGAAACGAACACTTTGCCCCTCACTGCTGCCCTTTCTCCTATAATGTGAAGAATAAAGAATTTTTAACAAAAAGAATAGTACACATTCGATCATTTTTGTAGATAATTTATTTCAGTTTGCAATAAAAAAATACGGCATTAAGAAATCATCTCTGAGAGAAATACTAATTAATAATAAAATAAATGAAAAATGGAAACTTTCTTATTATTTAGCTCTAGCGAAAAATTTCCAGTATGATTTCAAATGTGCAATTTTTTCTTAACGTGAGAAACAAAAATACATTATTTGAGTAAATGCATTTGTCAGTAAAGTCCTTAGATCTCACTTAAACACCCTGGCAAACTGTGCATAAAATTGGATATAAAATAACCCTTAAAATTTGAAGCTGTAGTTTTATTAGTATTATTATTATCATTAACTTTATTTTCTCATTTTCTGACGCGTCAAGGAAATTGCAAAAAATAGTGCTTTATAAAGTTAAAACAAATACGGCTTTCAGAAAAAGAATTGTACCAGAAGCGGAACATCTTTTAGTAACTGCAACAAAGTTGAAGTATCGGGTTTTAACGAAAGTTTTCCACCCTCGCAAGTATCGCCTGCTCAAACAGCTCGAGTTGGCGTGTTTAATCATATTTTGACAAATACTTTTTGACATATGAAAGAAAGAAACTTGCTTTAGAACACCGTGTAATGAAATTTCCAAACAAATATCCTTATTATTAAGTACAAGGTGTCTGAAATGAAACTATCACGCTACCAGATTGGAATCATAATTTACTTCCAGTTCTATTGCAAAATTGCAAAACGTCAGCTACAGAATTTCGCCAAATCATGTGCACAGCTTTAGCTGCTAATGTTGTATCATATGACACTGTGAGGGTTTAGTAGTGAAAGTTCAAAATAGGGATTTTGACATTCAAGTAATAGAGTGCTCTGGCAGACCTGCTGATGTTGATGAGGGCCGCCTACGATAACTTGGGGAAGAAGATCAGTATGCAACCACTCGAGAGCTTGCTAAAGAGTTGGACGTTAGTGCATGTTCATTAGTCGAGCTATGCATCGCATAAACTTGACGTACAAGTTTAATCGCTGGATGCCGCATGAGCTGACTCAAGCTGATAAGGACAGACGTTTTCGGGCCTGCACTAATCTGCTCCAATATCAACACAAACACAAACTTCTGGACCGGATCGTCACTTTTCATGAAAAGTGGATTTACTTCAACAGTACAGACCGAAAAGGGGGTTGGTCTGCGCCCGGTAAGCCCATCGGAAGCGTCGCAAAACGCAATTTGATTACAACAACCAAAAAAAAAAAAAAAAAAAAAAAAAAAAAAAAAAAAATCATGCTTTTCATCTGGTGGGATTGCCGTGGTATTATCCATAAAAAGTATCTGAAGAAAAGTAAAACCCTCGACAGTAAGATGTACAGCGAGATGCTAGTCCATGTTGACGCTGCTATTGAGGAAAAATGTCGAATTGAGTTCCGGCGCAAAAAGATAATGTTTCATCAAGATAGTCTACATCACTGGCTGAACACTGTACGGAATCGGATGGTATTGTTACGAAATGTACAGGCGCGGTAAGATGGCTTCCCCGCAAAGCAGTTTTAGGGTTGCCATAAAATGGCAAAGAGGGCAGTTTTGCCACATTTGGCGAAAAATCGCCCATTTGGCAACATTTGGCGACAAAATTGGCGATATACCATGTACGGTTGGAGAACCATCTGGAACGAATTATTACCGGTTTAGCCCAGAATATTCCCGAACACAAGCCGAAAGCTATATAAACCCTGCTGGTCCGCAGTCAGTTAGTGTATGCCTCTCATCGAGTGTGCGTCTCTCATCGAGAGTGAGTGTGTGCTCCGTCTAGCAAGCTGATAGTCAGTCATTGAGCGAGTGTCTCGAAGTCTAGCGCCGAGTTGGTCGTCGAGTGCATCGAGAGAGTCTTTTAGTGCATCGCGAATTAGTGCATCGTCGAGTTTTGTCTTAGACTGTGCTGAGTCGAGATCTGTACTCTTGTGTATCGTCGAGTACATCGCACGGAGAGTCTCGAGAGTACGTGGAGTTCGGAGAACGACCAAGCAGAGTTGGGAGCTGTACTCGGGTGCTTTGCAGTGAAGCTGTCTCCACCGTTATTGCCTCACAGTGTGAAGGCTGTGTCGCTGAACGTGACAGCGTGTTTATAACAGTTCGACAACTGTAAAAGTGATTTTGAAGCTATCTAATTAATATTGGTAAATAAAGTATGTTTCGATACTTCATCAAGTGTCGTCGTTATTCATTCCAAATCTACAAATCCCGTATGAACGTGAAGGAAGAAAATAACGTAACAACTGGTGTCAGAAAAAAAAAAAAAAAAAAAAAAAAAAAAAAAAAACGCAACAGTATTTTTTGCCGCATCGACCATATAGCCTCAACATCGCTTCTTTGGACTTCGGCCTTTTTTCACATCTGCAGTTACATCATGCTGGTTCTATCTTTTGCACAGGATCTTCTATTCTGCACAGGACGTCTGAAATGAGGTTGATCTGTTTTTGGGCTCGCTGCCACCAAGGTTTGAAAAACGACCGAAACGTAGGCAGAAAATCATAGATTTGGGTGATGATTACTACTCGCACTAAAGGTACTGCTTTCGTGTTTTCTTTCCTAACTTAAGAACGTTTTTTGACGGAAAACTTTCCTCACAACCAGATATTTTAATTCATTTGAGTTAGATACATTATTAAAAGTTGCGCAAAGATTCTAAAAAATTGGCATGAAGGATTTAAAAGCAATAAATGAGAAACATTTTAAATATATTAGAAAGATAAATCAACATTTTTTTTTTTTTTTTTTTTTTTTACCTGACTGGCAACATGTTAAAATCTGGTTAATTGCGAATCCGCGATGAAGATATATTAAAGAACTCACGTTTCGCTGAATATATGCCAAGGATTAACATAACTAAACGTAATTGTCCAGACATTTAGGAAAACTTTCCCTAAATCCGTTTTTAACATCAAAATATAGAAGGTGTTTATACATTTTAGAAAGATTTCGGAGCCATTTAATTAATGTTTAAAATGTAAAGAGTATTTTTTAGATGTTCCACTTGATAGCCTTTTTTTCTGGACCATAAGTCTGCATCGTGATTTCTCTAAATGCTTTTGCTAAAATTTTCAGCATTGATTTCCATAGCTCTTCAACTACTTTCCAGAGTCCATTAATCGTGTTGGGTTTAAGCTTAGAAAGAGCTCTTCTAGAGACCAAAGCTACAATAGTCGATAGGTGAAACATCAAGAATAGGAACTTCACAGTAATGCGTTAAAAATGTATACTTCAATACCTGTATCAGTCTTCATTTTTTCAAGGAATGTGGTAATTCTAGAAGTTTGACAGCAATACTTTTCGAACTATGACTTTTTGTTTTGTCTTGATGAAATTTGGCTCATTAAAAGTTATTGGGATAAAGAAATGGAATTTGTACTGTAAAAACATTACCTTTGCAATAGGTTGAGTTGATTTTAACATTTTTTTCCAATTCTTCTTATTTTTGATTTTTCATTATACGAGAATCCTGCGACAATCATAAACCTATTACTGAAACTTTCTTTGCATTGATGGTGCCAGGTCTGTACATTTTTTTCTATTCGTGTTCGATAATAGATAGACCTTTTATTGTTCCAGTTATTTAGATAAACTCATGATTCATCAAAGGTCACACTGTATTTCCATTTTTTCCAGCTAAATTGTTTTCATATAGGGTTCTAAAAATTGTTCTGAGCTAACTCAGCTGCCTCAGCAAAAGCTGGTGAACATTACGAAGTGTGACACACACACACACACACACACAATCAAAAAAAAAAAAAAAGTAAAGAGTATTGTAAAGAATAAATGTAAAGAAATGTAAGAAAGGCTAAGTGTGTAGCTTGAAAACAGAGTGGAGCTGGCAACAACTGTTTTCGTGACGTCATGCCACACACCTCTTCTATCCATGCGGCTAGTTTCGACTTAACCGACCACGCCAGTGTGGAGTATTGCGTCATTGAGTGAACACGTGCAACTGCGTTCTGCCGGAAAAGTGTCTAATGTAAAAAACTGAACAGCGAATCAACATCAAGTTTCTTGTGAAACTTAAATCAGCCACGGAGGAAACATTTCAAATGTTAACCGAGGCTTATGGAGATGAAACGTTGTCTCATGCACATGTGTTTATGGCATAAGCGGTTTTCAGGGAGAAGGGACAGTGTGGAAGATGATGAATGTGCTGGGCCATGTTTGAATGGTTTCCCAGTGGTCAGACTGTTAATCAACACTACTACATTGAAGTACTGAAAATCCTTCGTGGAAAAAAATAGGAAAAAATAAAAGCCATAGTTGTGAAGTGATGGACGACTGTTGCACCAGAACGATGCACCCGGTCACATGGCCTTGTCTGTCAGCCAAATCAGGTGAATAAGGGGTGTCCTCCTTATTCACCTGATTTGGCTCCATGCGACTTTTTCTATTTCCTAAAGTTAAATTTTACTTTATACTCATTTTACCTCAACTGAACAGGTTCATGCAAAAACGGAGAATCTCCCGAAGGGCCTTCCAAAAACCTCGTTCCAGAACTGTTGCCAGCAATGGCAACAGCGAATGCAGAAGTGTGTGAATGTTGAAGTGAACTACTTTCAAGGTGATAATATCACAGAGAACTCATCCTGTAAGTGCAATGATTTATTGGACCAGTATCGTTCTTTTTTTTTTTTTTTTTTTGTGTGTGTGTGTGTGTGTGTGTGTGTTACACCTTGTATGCTTTTTATACTTTTTAAGTTGTAACTTTTGTTTTATTATTTTATTTGTTTTATTTATTGATGCAATATATGCGTTTAAAGGCTTTGCAATTTATTTCTCTATCTTCAGATTTGCCCTTGCTACCAACAATTTAAAATTTTAGAAACATTAGAAGCATTAAGTACCGTTTTCGAGTATTCCTTTAGAGTCTTCTTTCCATGTAGAAGTAATGATTGACGGTTCTTCACTTTCCGATTAATAATGCTGTTTACTTTGCAAATAGAAATTTTTATACCCTACGTTATCAACGTTTATGGAATTGGAATATTTCTGTTCGGAAAGCGCCAAAACATAGCCAGCTTGTTTGCGTACAATGTTTTGAAAGAAGAATAAATTTAAAAGTAGTAGACGTTATTTCTCATTTTAAATAAAAAGTTATTGTCAGAAATCCTTATCCCTAAATATATGCTTCTTCTAAAATTCTTTACCGAAATCATTCTAAGAATGTATAATTATACTCTGTGGGAGTTTTAATGTAAATGATAGTCATATTCCCGAAAGGCATTTGTCGTGTTATTTCATAGTCTCAGAACGTATGTGCAGTACTTTCCACTGAAGAATGAATGGCTTATGCCTCTTTTATCTAGTTCGCAAAGGCAGCAATTTATGCTATGCATTGGGATATCCCTCGAGATAGATGAAGCCGTTTGGAAGTCAAACATTGGAGCAGCCTTTTCATTAGATGTATAGCCTTTGACAGAGTTTATCAGCCTTTGAAAATTGATTCAATGTTTTAAAACATGGTAGCATTCTCGAGATGCTAACCTGGTATAAAGACATTTTACTCTGTGAAAGGGTATTAATTATAGAATCCAAGAAAATAATTGAAATTTACATACGGAAGAATTGAAACATAAACTTTCATTTGTTTTGAGTGTTCTATTGCAGTGAAACAGACAGAGAGCCATTTAAAGAAAATTGTGGAATACTTAGCGCATATTCGTGAAACGTCTTGGCATGAACTTAACTTTATTCTTATTTTCTTGCCAGTCTATCTCGAATTCTTTTACTGAAAAATATATGCTTTTACCGAACTTATATATAGGCTCCAAAAAGAGTTTCCGATCTAATAGACTTTTAAAAGAAATAGAAATAAACTGCGTTTTTTATTTTTCAGGATAGTCTAATGTACTTCGACCCTCTTTTCATACTTTCCAGTTAGCCTTTATATGCCTTTAAATAACAGTTTGAAGATTTTTTTGCAAATTTATCCGTAACTGCTATTTTCACCATTTCATCGTCATTAAAACTTCTTCCACGAACTTTAGATCTGAGTTTAGAAAGCAGGTAGTAGTCACCTATAGCTAGATCTGGCCTGCAAAAGGAAAAGGTCAGTCTCCTATAACCTACATTTCTTTACTTTCTTTTTGGTAATAGTTGTAAAGCATAAATACTAGTATTTATGCTTTACAACTAGTAATAGTTGTGTAGACGGGAACATTATCTTTGAGATGAAACCCTCGATATAATTTCCTCCCTTTTCCTCTTTAATTTCATTCTCAATTCCTGCAAAAAAAATTCCATAATATTCCCCATGCACCACCGTGTTTTTTTAAATCTATTATTATTAGAATCTCTTGGTTGTCCCCGAAAAGAAGCCCAAGATTGTTTTCATTAATTACTACACTTTTCGTTTTCTTGGTGGCCTAACAGTCTTCTCTTTGACAGGAGATCATTATAACTGAACCATAATTTCATCTTTTATTTTGACAGTAAAAAAGTTTACTTATTTCCACTGTAAAGCTGCAATAACTGCTTACAGCACTAAACACGCTGTTGTTTTTAAATCTTTAAATAGGGGATCCTGTTTTACAGAGATTTTGTTCATATGAACGATGCTCCTTTCAGTTGTAATGTTACTACTGTAGCTGGAAACTAGAGTTAAAGTCCTGCAGACCCTACTTGACATATAGCGAGTTATCCCTAATTCCTAAACAACTCACAAATGCAAAGAAGGTTTAACTTCAGACTTAAATAGGATATAAAGGCACAACTAATGCTGCAGACTAAACAATCACTTGTAGCTATTTAAAGCAATGACAGACAATTAAATTTAGAAGCTGAAAACGTTTTCTAAAACTACTTTTCTAAAATTTAATAGAAAACGCCAGCTCAGAGTATTTTATTAGCGTGTATTTAAACATCGGCTAGCCAGAATGCTAAAGTCAGAATATCACTTGTTGGCGAAAATATACTAACAGCAATTGCGATTGCCAGAAGCTCTCTCAATTAATATTCAAAACCCTTAGCTTAAATACGCTCAAAACTAATTTGTATTTACTTGATGAATACCGAATGGAGAATTTATAATTTTTGTTACCTTTATTTATTAAATATCACCCTCGTCGCACTTAAACCATAAAATCAATTCAACAGCAATATCGCAAAATAATTTTAAAATGAGCATATCTTTAGAATTTCCGATATACAATCCAGCGCGCTGGAGGTAAATTTTTTTTTCGTACAATGTTGCCATTGCTTCGCTTTGAAATCGTTGAGTTTGTTAATCAAAAATTCGTTAAAGTATTGCAAAATATGAAATCGATAATAAAACAAATTCCAAATTCCAAATTAGGCTTACCAGATGCCCATATTCGATGAAAGATTACGTTATTCAAAATTAGATGGCTCTAGGTACCGTTGTTTTATCACAATGCGAGAAACATATATACATTTATGCAGATTCTTCGTTATTTAATTTCTTTAAATATAATACATGGCTCTAATATTTGGTGGCAACAAATTGAAAAGTGAACCGACATTTATAGCGAATTAACGCAAAATGCCAAAACGAAATTATAGCTCTTCTAGGCTAATGCCCTTTGGGATAAAAAGAGTAGGTTCTAGGAAATCCAATTTAAGCAAACAAAAAATATTTATTACTTGCGAATCATTCCAATAGACAGTAAAAGTAAAAAGTGTCTGCTGTGCAAATATAGAAAAATAACACTTCTCTGACTCCAATGGAACCAATATTTTATTCCTTACGATGTTATAGATTCTTAAACGGAATAGTAGATGAAGTGTCTGGTGTGCAAATATAGAAAAATAACACTTCTCTGACTCCAATGGAACCAATATTTTATTCCTTACGATGTTATAGATTCTTATTCATAAGATTTATTTACCTTTTACATGCACATAGCATCGCGTGACAAAAAATCGAAGTTTGTTTACTTCGTTCTTCGCGGAGACTACAAGGTGTTGCCATTCCGCTTTAACTAAATTTAATTAGAAACTTGATGGAACTGAAGCGACACTACACACCCCCTTCCTAGTGACAGCGATTATGGAAGATAATCTTTAAAGTGACTGGGGAACTTCACATGTCTGCCGGTTCTAGTAGTCTTGGTTTCATGATGAGTTTCTGAATTTTCTTCAGTGTTCTTGAGTGCAGGTGTTTCCCCAAGTTCCGCTTTCTTGGAAAGGGAGTTTTGGAAAGGAATATCAGAATCTTGCACCAGGAAACATGGCTTTAGTCTGTCTATTGAAACTCTTTTAACTTTTCCTTGGATTTCAATATCGAAGTACTTATCCTTTCTTGCTCTTACAGGATACGGTCCAAGATAGGCTGTAGCGACGAATTATTAATGATGTTGTATAGGAATACGTGAGAACAGTTGGAAAGATGTTTAGAAACAAAGACTGTTCTATTTCCATGGGTGGTGGTAGAACTTGGCTTCATAGCTCTTATTATTTTCTGAAGGTTTTGAGAAAATTCAGACTGTTTCATATGAGGTACCGTTGAAAAGAATTCACCAGGTAATGCTAAAGGGGTTCCGTATACAAGTTCTGCGGATGAGCAACCTAGGTCTTCCTTGATGGCAGATCTTATGCCTAAAAGAACGAAAGGCAATGCTTCCAGCCATGATTTTGATTCGAGTAGATGACATTTGAGACTTACTTTTAAAGTTCGGTGTTGTCTTTCGATCAGGCCGTTTGCCTGTGGATGGTACGCAGTTGTAGTGTTTGTATGAAAACCAAGATATTTTCCTAAAGCTTGAAAAAGTTGGCTATCAAATTGCCGACCTTGGTCAGATGTTATGCGATTCGGAATTCCAAAGCGTGAAAACCAAGTATTAATCAAAGCTTTAGCAATAGATTCTGCTGATTGATCTTCTAACGGTACCGCTTCGATCCATCGTGTATAACGATCGATGATGGTTAGAAGGTATTTGAATCCTTTGCAAGGAGGTAGCGGACCCACCAGATCTATGTTTAAATGCAGATATCTGTGGGGAGGTACTTTGAATTCTCCCAAAGATGACTGTGTATGTTTGTGAACTTTAGATCTTTGGCAAGATAAACATGCTCTAGTCCATAGTTGGCAGTCTTTATTCATATTGGACCATATGAAACGTCGTGTTATCAATTTTATCGTGGATCTTATTCCAGGATGAGATAAATTATGGATTGAAGAAAATATTTTCTGCCGAAACTTTGCAGGGATGTATGGTCGTCGATTATAATTTGTAGATGTATCACAGTAAATTTTCTTGTCGCTGTCCGGTATAGGGATCTGTAGGATTTTTAAGTTTGGGTTGTTTTTTAGTATCTCCAAGTCGTCATTATCTTGACAGTCTACTATAGTTTGTAAGTCTATTGCAGATGGTACAGAAATGGTGTCTATGCGAGAGAGAGCGTCAGCGACGGTATTTTCATGCCCTTGTATGAATCGGATATCGGTTGAGAACTGGCCTATATATGATAGTTGTAGAGCTTGTCGTGGCGAAGCTTTTTCCAAATTTTGTTGGAAGGCAAATGTTAATAGCAAATCTTAGCAGTATCGGAAGCATCAGTTGTTAGCGATATTTCAGCCTTTTCGGATGGGTGAGTTAAGTTTGTGGCATGAATAAGTGCATCTTTTAAGATCTGGAAGGCGTTTCTTGTTTCTGACGTCCAGGTTATTTCTTTTCTGCAGTTCTTTTTAATACCACTGAGCAATGTTGTTAAAGGTTGTTGCAATTTCGCACAATTTGGTATGAATCTGTGATAAAAATTCACCCTACCAAAAAAATCGTCTTAAACTAGTAAATGACTTTGGTTCTGGGAAATTTTTGATGGCATCAACTTTCGTTGAGAGAGGTTTAAGTCCTTCAGCTGACACTTCGTATCCCAGGAATGCAAGTTTTGTTTGACCAAATTTACACTTTGCCGCATTAATACACAGGCCATATTCGTTTAGTCTCTCAAGGACTGCTCGTAGATGTTTTTGGTGAGTTTCTTCATCTGGAGAGGCTATTAGAATGTCATCCAAATAGCAAAACACGAATTCTAGTCCATTCAACACACTGTTCATGAAACGTTGGAACGTTTGGGCCGCATTTCGTAGGCGGAACGTCATGAATGGGAACTCGAATAAGCCAAAGGGAGTGAGAATGGCCGTTTTCGGTATATCTTCTTCGCGAACTGGAATTTGTTGGTACGCTCTAATGAGGTCTATGGATGAGAAAACTCTTTTTCCAGCTAAAATGGAAATGCAATCTGTTAAAAATGGGAGAGGGTATCTATCAGGAATCGTGACGTTGTTTAACGCTCATAGTCTCCACAAGGTCTCCAATCACCTGATTTCTTCATAGCGAGATGTAGTGGGCTCGACCAGTTACTTTTGGATGGCCTGCATAAACCCATTTGGAGCATAAATTCAAACTCCTTTTTAGCCGCTTTGAGTTTCTCAGCTGATAGTCTCCTGGCTTTAGCGAAAACTGGTGGACCTCTGGTTTCGATATAATGTTCGATCTTATGATTTTTAACTTTATTATTAACTACATTCAGTTTTAACAAATCCGGAAAATCGTTAATGATACGTTTATATGGATCATTTACGGCATTTAAAATCGGAATATTATTATTGTTATTTTGAAAACAAGGAGTTCTATTGGTTGTTAAGAATGTAGTACCATCAATCAACTCGCGAGTTTTAGAATCTACCAAAAAATTAAAATTTGCAAGAAAATCCATGCCTATTATCGGTTTGTTTACGTCCGCAATTACAAAAGGCCATGTGAATGATCGTCTGACTCCAAGATCAAGCTTGAGTAATTTTTGGCCATATGTTTTAATTTTCGTACCATTTGCAGCAAAGAGTTCTAATTTTGAGATGTTTTTTATCTGCAGGCAAGGGAGGAATGACAGAAATTTCTGCCTCAGTATCTATTAAAAATTGGGTAGCCGTTTCTTTGTCGCTGATGAAAAGACGACTCAGCTGCACCCCTTGTCCCTCCGTCGTCAATGAGAGACGGGGAGCTGGTTTTCCGGACTATTTGTCTGTGATGTTGATGAGTAGTTGCAGGGTTGTTTACACTTAAATGACTTATCACCGAATTTTTTATGATAGTAACAAATATCACTAGATCTGTTACCACTGTAACTCCTATCTCGTGATTTGGATCGGTTACGACAATAGGGACGACTGTGGCGTTGCTTGTTTAAAGCAGAAACTTGTAAGCTAAGTTCACTAACGTTTTTACCGTTATGGATGATGCAGCAGCTATTTGGGGAGTAACAGGGTTTAATTCCCAAATTTTATCGGCCATTGTAGCCACTTTTGACAAATCTTCACTACTAACAGACATAATGCTACGCGTATTAACGGGTAAACGTTGTAGCCACAATGTTTTTAGGAAAGTATCTGTTACTTTATCGCCAGCCAAATTACGCATCTCACACAGTAATTGAGATGGCTTTTTGTCACCCAGTTCTAACTCACTCAGTAATTTTGGGGTTTTTTGAGTCTCTGAATCAGCATATAATGAAATTAGTCTATTTTTAATTGCCTCATATTTATTATCTTGTGGTGGACTTAGAAAAATATCAGATACCTGTAACAAAATATCGGGTTCAATAGAACTTATAATATAATCATATTTTGTTTGATCTGCACTAATTTTTGCATTTCTAAATTGTGCTTCTAGTTGAATAAACCATATTTTAGGATCTGGCTTCCAAAAAGGAGGAACTTTAACGCTTACCTTGGCAACAGATGCAGTTGTTGCTTTAATTTCGGTTTCGTCTTCGTCAGCCATTGTAGAATTCGATCACGCCGGGATACACCAGTGAAGTGTCTGGTGTGCAAATATAGAAAAATAACACTTCTCTGACTCCAATGGAACCAATATTTTATTCCTTACGATGGTATAGATTCTTATTCATAAGATTTATTTACCTTTTACATGCACGTATCATCGCATGACAAAAACTCGAAGCTTGTTTACTTCGTTCTTCGCGGAGATTAGAAGGTGTTGCCATTCCGCTTTAACTAAATTTAATTAGAAACTTGACGGAACTGAAGTGACACTACAGTAGATACTGTTGTTGTTCTTTTCTGCATAAAAAAGTCAGATAATCCCTTTTTACATCATCGCTTGCCAGCAACGTTTTATAGAAATATTTGCATTTGAAAATAGTAGAGGGATGAAGGTGCGCAATGTCGGCCAGGAAAAAAAAAAAGTTTTATAAAATAATTTGTCACCGCAAATGAAAGACCAGAATCAGATAAATATTCGGTGGTTTAAGCCAGCGGTCTTCAAAGTGATTCACGGAGCTCTGGGGCTCCGTGTGTCAGACACTAGGGTTCCGTGGTCAAAGTTAATATTCAAAAAGAAAATTATAAAACACACACAAAAATAGTTTATTAACTGAAAATATAAAGATACATATAGTTATAAATTAGTTTTAAGGCTTAGCATGTGGTCATACACTGCTTTGAAAAACTAAACAGTGTTCTAATCGAAAATAAATTGAATTTAGATAACCGTGTTAAAAATTATACAGTGGAGCCCCTTTTACAAATGAAGAAAATATAAGAGAATATTTCCCAGAAGGAAAAGAGTAGCATGATTTTATAAAAAAAAAATCTGTTCGAGTACAATGATAAATCAGAATACATGCCAACGAAGAAAAGAGAGCAACTTATCGACACATCAACAAATTCAACGTTTAAAATATGAATTTAAGAAAGAGCCCTTCTTTTTTATTGTAGATTAACGCAGAATACCTATAAATTTCCCACATACCTATAAACATTTTAACGTCATTCTGGACAGGTATTTAAGTGCAAATCAACGTACGTGGCAATAAATATAGAAGTAAATTAAGTATAGAATATGAAATGCGATTGCGAATAACATCAATAGAACTAGACTTCGGTACTTTGTGTAAAAAAAGTTAGCACATTTTCACTAAAATAATACAAGCATAGATGACGACCGGATTAAGAGTTAATGCTATTATTGAATAAACTAAATTTATTTTATATTAATTTTTTAACAAAAACTGCAATACTTTTCTTTAATTGTATTTACATAAAGTACCTATAACATATTGATCTATTTTAAATGTTATATTAAGATATATTTTTTAAGGCTTGTATGGTGTTCTCCGAAGAAAAACTTATAGTTCTAAGGGTTCCGTGGATCAACAAAGTTTGAAGACTACTGGTTTAAGCCAGTATGCAGCCATATTAAAAGAATAATCGCTCATTGATTTGCTTTGGACTCCACTGTTTGAAACAAAACTAAGAATGCGTGCACAAAGCGTTGCATGCAAAATTCTTATTGCAATTAATCTTTCTTTCTTATGGTTTTTTTCAGCTCATTTAAGAGTTAATATACTTCGTGCATGTTACAATGATGATACTAGCAGAAACTCTTTTCATAACGTAGTATAGATGCAAAGAAATAATTGATTCTCAACTCAGGAAATTTAACATAAATGCAGTCATATGCAGTACTTTACATAAGAAAGTGCATAGTTAAAAACTATAGCTTCTAGTAATTTTAGAATAATAAATATGAATTTTAAGTGTCAAATAAATATATCAAAATAAAATGTTAATAAATATTTTTAATATTAATTAAATTTGAACGGATATGTAATGTAACACTGTCAATGAAACAAGTATTTTTATACATTTATTCAAACAAACCTTTAACTGATTTTTGAGAACATTAAAAGAATTAGTTTGTTAAATGTGTTTAACGAAACTGGTCAAGGTCATTGCCGAGGGAAGCAATCTATGCTTTCAAAATGATGAATGAATTTTACACTCGGATGAAAGTGACAGATACACTGGACCCAAGTGGTCTGTTTATCCAAAGGATTGTAGCATAACGCGGGATCCACCCACGTGCATCGAGGCAATCTCTGTTGACCTAATTCGTTTAGAATTAAACGTTTCTGCCAAGGGTGTTGGTGTTCCTTTTTAAGAGAGTTTACTAATAATTAGGAGTTTATGATTTATTTGTTTCATACTGCTTTACATTGTTCTTTGTCGCCTCAAAATTTAAATTATGCTTTCTTTTAAATAAATATGAAATGTTCTTTAAATTTCTGGAATAAGAATACGCTCGAACAATGTCAGTATCCTATTACTGACTACTACAAAATTTATTTCTAATTGATCTTCTCAGGTTATTTCAATTGTCTCATGTATACTATAACTGATTTCAAATTTTGTAAACAGATATTCGAAGCAGCTTATAAATTGTTAGTTTACAATCATTGATCTATGCAAAATTTGAAAGGTTAAATTCAACTTATAAATAAAGTGATAATAACTTTCATTCAAGTTTACCAAATATTGATATTAGATTAAGTACAATTAGATGCATTCGTTGAATTTATTATTGCCATTAGACAGCATTCAAGGTTCCTGATGTAAGGCTATTTTCTTTTTGAAGAGTCTATGTTCAATAAAAATTGCGTAAATAGTTAGATATATTTGTAATGAAAAAAGCAGCAATTAACAACATTTATCTTTCTGTTTTTGCTAGGAGAGTTTATTCGCACATACATGTATCACGCATATTTGAGAAAATTGATTAAACATAATTAGAAATAGTAGTCTATGATATCCCAAAATTTGAGTAACTAAATATCACTTGTTTTTTTCTTAATTAAAAACTGAAAACTGCCAGGCAGTATAAGAAACGGTGACCATTTCAAACATTTCTCAGACATTCTATAGAATGCCAAATGACAAATCGGCAAACTATGAAATACATCTCCGATCCGTTTTGAATAGCCGTACATTTGATATATTTGTGCATAATCCTTGCATTTAGTGCATTTATCCCATAATACCTTACAATTCGTATATTTTCATACATTGTTTTCTTTAATAAGGAAAGCACAAATTTTGTTTTGAACAACCTGCTTTTTACTTCAAGTATTTTGAATAAATGTTTTTAAAAGCAGTCTCATTTCTCTAATCTCATGTCAATCTCAATCTAATCTCTCCAATGGTTTTTAATGGCAATTATTTTCTCAAAATAAAATTTGTACTTTTGAAGAATCGTCTTCTTTTAAATCATAGCCTTATCATGACTATTTTAATGCTTTACCTAAATAGCATTTGTTATTCTAAAGAATGTTTAGTTATTATGTACAAGGTCTAGAGAAAGTACATAATACATAATTCTTATATTTCATACTTTTCCTAAAAACGGCTGGCATTCTATAAAATGTTTAGGTGTTCTATAGAATACCAACGTTTCATACATTGGTGGTAGCATATTAATTGCACAACAAAGAATGTTTTAAAAGAAACACCAAATGTAAGGTAAGTTTTTTAAAATTTCTAAATTGTTAAAAGTCCTTGAATGCATGAAATAAATGTGTATTTCTATATGGCCGAAATGAGGTATCAATTAAATAATTACTTATGTATTAAATATTAATCTGTTCCTTTGGAAAGTTCTGGTGACTAAATGAACGTTCAATGCGATTTCCGGCAAATGAACAGAAGTAAGCAAGAAATTTTTGTTATTTTCTCTTCTTGCGGTATATTTGAACAAGTCAGTCTCCTTTAAAAAATTCTTCAACGAAGAATTCCTTTTTTTTAAGTTTATAACCTTCAAATGGATGCTCTGTTGTAATTAATAAATGGAAACATGAAAGTACGACATCCCATTATACGAAAAGTAATACCTCATCAAATAGTAGACATTTTAATTAGAAAATCTTTTATTCCACTCTCTAATAATGATTCATATACTATGTTTAATGTTAAGGCAAAAAAAGAATTCTTTTATTATAAGATAGTTTTCTTACTTCCTTTATTGCGCACTGTTTAGAAGATAAGTATCCATTCTGACCCAGCTGCGAATAAATTAAATTCTCTAATTATAAAAATTTAATTTTTAAATATGAGTTTTATATAATAAATTTCTGTATCTTTATTTTCATCTTAAAATGTTCATAAAGGAAAGGCTATTTGAAACAAACCTATGAACAAAACGAAGAGCTAAAATTTGCAGTCTGTTTAGTATAATCAATACAAAACAAAAAACAAAAAAAGAAAGAAAGAAAGAAAAGAAAAATGTACTAAAAACCATAAAATAAGTTACAGTTTTTTTTCCTATCTGCCAGAACTCGATACATTCAAGTATAAGAGAAAATAATCGTCAAAAGAATTAAAAAAAAAAAATAAAGCAAGATATTACGCATATCGTAACTTCTCTTCTAGGAAGATTATAAAATCAGATCCAGTAAAAGGTATAAAATATATATTGTTTGTTATTTTGGGTTATATATTTTGAGTTATTTGCATCTTTACCATGTGCCTTTGTAGTGTAACTGGATAGCATGCCCTGCTAGCAATTGGGAGTTCCGGTGTTCTAATTCTGGCAAGGGCACTGTACATTTTTCAAGTCTCCTCCTTCAAAAAATAATTAAGTCTATAAGTGGCCCCTGAACTAAAAGTGGGGGACCGTAATTCGTCACCACCTGGATTTGGAGACTAAGTACCATTATCTTCAGTCGCTCTTTAAAAGGGGAGTATATAAGATATTTCTTCTCCTGCCGTATATTTTCGTGATATGACTATGTAACTATAATCGTCCGGCTGGCAATCGGGAGGTCCGGTGTTCGACCTCCGGCGAAGGCACTGCACATTTTTCCTTGTCCTGCATCTATATAACCTAATGACCATACAGATTTATGTTTTTAAATGCATTTTTTGTGCGCATTATTACTATTTAAGTAATACATTGTTGAAATAAATTAAATGTATATTTCTATTATTCTATCCAGACAAAATAGTGCTAATCGATACGGTCAAGTATATTTGTTTAAATCGCAGAGATCCTTTCTGTCATGCATAAAAAACATTCTGTTAATTTATACAGATCGTCTTATATAATCGTCTTCTATTGATGAGATTAATCATAATCATCATATCACACCAATTCTCAGTGTGCCAAATAATGCAATGTTTTTTAGTATATCTGAGTATTAGGATCGGAATCTAGGAAGTAGAAAAGAAATGCTCTAACACAGTTTATAGTAAATAATGCCAATGAAATTAAAATATGATTAACATAAAATAACAATAACATAAAACGCATTTTAGAGCACACCATTCAATATTTCAACCCTTAAGGAAGAGTTTGAAATGTTCATTTTGTCATAAACACGTGATATCGTCAACCTAATTTGTGGTTCTTGATTACTACAGTGAAGCAAAACTATACAAATCTTTAAAAGTATATATAGAGAGAAATGAGAATCATGCTAATCATTTATTATTTTGGGAGAAAATGATGATGCTAAATATTTTCCTCGATGATACGTTTTTTAGTAAATATTTTATTTCTTCTTATAAGAAACTGTTTCTTTTTCAGTTTATTAACAAGTATATTTTAACTTACAAACAGTAAATATCTCTTAATGTGATCACAGTTAATGTTATCATTCGAATATTGTTATCGAATTGCCAAAGTCCTGGCAAGAAAATATTGGAAATTATTGTGATCGGTGATTCGATTAATATTATCAAAGTATTATCGAATACTTTTTAAACTGAAGTAAAGGCATCAAACAGGGCCAAAACAGATTATAAAAATTGTCGCCCAATTAAGACATTATATAGCTAAATAGCTTGTTTTCGATTTTAGTCAATCATGTAAAGTTAGGCAAATAAACAACCTTATTTTGGCTTAGATTTTGAATAACTCTATCGATTTTGAGAATGATCAACCCAGGTCCCTCTTCTTCAGGAGCACAATTTTTGCGGAATAATTTCCTCCTAATCATTCATTCCTTTAAAAATAAATAAATAAATAAAAACAGAAAAGTAAAAACAGAAAAACTCCCATTAAAATATAATAACTAAGCTAAGGTTGCTGTTTTACCCATTTTTAAATTTTACATTTGCATGCTCTCTTCCAGTGAATGAATGCTGCCTTCTCAGTAATAAGATTAGAGGTATAGCAACTTTCATATAATTACCAAAAATGTTATGAATAGTTCATAAATGAACTATTGCACTAAAGACATTATGAACAGTATATAACTAACTTGTAGAAGGAGAGGGTTTGTCTTTACTCTTTATGAAAATTGTTCTTGAGCTATAAAATAATTCATTTGCTTCGAATTGTTACAAAAGCATTCATTATGAAAAGTTTCAAAAGCAGGTTAAGTATTTTAATTGGAGATTCTTTTATAGTTAGCAATGTTTACTTTCTTCTCTCCACTTTTGAATAATATTGAAGTTAAGGCACTCTTTTAACTTTATTTCGCAATCTTTATGTCTGTTCCAGTAAATGCATAGAAAATGAAAACTTTTGTGATTAGATTTCATCAAATTTTTAAGAAAACTCTTTAAGTTATGATTTCTCTGAAATCTGATAAACTTAATTATTGTATTACATTATCATATAAATGTTTCGCAAATGGAATTAATAGCATTTATTTCTGAAGCATTCTAAAATCTTACTAATTCCATTTGCAATAATGTTTACTGATGGTAGACTCTGCAGATACAATTAATTAATTTCCCACACAAAAAGGATGTCGTGGGCTTGTAGCTTATTCAACAACTTTAAAAATTCTTTTACAATTTTAGGTAGTAACCTAAAGCATCATGTAGCATATTTTTTTCAGAGGATCTGTCATATCCGATCTATGCAAAAAGATTGTTTTCAATTAAACTATTCATTTTTTGTCCAATAAATGTAGGATGATCCAAAAGTGGCAACATTAAGCTTTCAAATATTATGAAAATTCCGATATGAATATCAATTGCAAATTATTTCAAAGGGTGTCATTCCTATGCTGTAAGAAATAATATATCAATTGAAATTTCATTTGCAGTTAGTTAGCTTTAAAATCTTTTGTTTTGTACAAGATAACTCGAGATTTCAAAATGCGTACCTTTCTCATCCTTCAGATCTTTTTTTGGAATTCCAGTAGAAGATCCTTAAATGTTCTAACTGAAAATTTTAAAAAGGTGTTTTATTGACATCCAAAATAATTAATAAAAATACGCGATCCTTATAGTTTCAGGGGACATGAATCTCCAGTATCAGCTGATGGTGGCTCTGAGTGCCCCAAATTTAATTTTCTGGAAAGAATTTGATGTTTCATATTTAGTGTTTTCCTTTCTTAGCTATTCTTTCCATCTACACTTTGATTTAAAAAGAATCTGGAAAAATATAACAGATCTGAACTATTACTAAAATATTTTTGTCAAATTATGTAGAAAAAAATGACTCTACAGATTCATAAGTTTTAAATATGCATTAAATTTAGTTTGTCCTTTTTAATTACTACTGGTATAATTTTTGAAAACTGTGTTCTTAAATTTTTTATTAAACTCTGCTATCAAATGTTTCCTTAATTAAAAACTTCCAAAATTATGCAAAACGTGCCTTTTCTTATTATTTTTATTTGAAAAATTAGAGAATCCTCTAAAATTCGAATTCATATTCGAGAAAATTTAGATTTCGTCCCATCTCTGATTATAAAATATCTTATTATCCAGTTCCTTTTATTTATTTATTCAATTTCACGAAAATGTCAGATTCTCGACGGGAAGAACAAGCAGTTAAATTTTCAAGGATAAAACAGTCTAATTAGCTACCGCAGTTTGTTCTTTATAATTGGCTCTTAGAACGCTGTAATTAAAGAAAGCTGAAATGTCCGATAAGCAGAGCATCAATGTCAAACCGTTTTCAATTTGCATCGAACTGAAGAAATCTCTTTAATGAAATATTGTAAGGAAAGCCAGTTCTCGAGGTGATGAAATTCGTCTGCGACCCATAAGACATGCTCCGCTAGACATCAAGGACGACTATCGTCCAGTGGGGAGATCGTTGACAGAGGAGAAGGTCAGAGAGCGCCGCTAAATGACAGGGGGAAAGAAGTCCTCGTCGTATGGAGCTAAATATGGCACTAAATAATGTATACATTTTCATACAAGGAAATATTCTGAGGGCCTTTTCGTAGAAATTCGAAGACTGAAGTTTTGAAAGCTTTCATACAAAGCCATTATACTCACTCTTTGGTAGCATTCTGTATCTGTCATATTGTTTACTTTTATTAGTTTTTTCTCTTGGAGTAGAATGAATTATGTACAGCTAAAATTTAAAAAAATTGAAAAATATTATACTATCGCTAAAATTTTACCATTAAAGTTCAAAAGTACTAAAAAATTAAAACTACAAAAATATTTAAAATAATCTGAAATCTTATCTTGGAATGCAAATCTCAGTTTAACACCTAAAATAGTTTTAAGCTAAAAAGTTGCGATAGGCTTGTTAATTTAAGAATGAATTTCCTATCAATTAAAAATATACAACATATAATTTATGTTTCCTAATAAGCAGCTCAAAATGGCAAAATCAAGTGATAGTAAGAAAATTGCTATGATAATATTTCAGGGCTAACTAACGCCACCTGGATATTTTTCACTTATAAAGAAAAAATTTAATTGCTCCACACACTGCCTGCATATTTATTTCATTGGATTGTTCTGGCACGAGGCTTGCAATAAATATTTCTCTCTTTTGGTAATTCTTTCTATTTTGCCAGGACGAAAAACTCGCAAACTGAAAACAATATACATCTTAAAGAAGTTTTTTCGATGTAGGTAATAAAATTGATTATAATCTTTTATGTTCTGAAATGAAAACCAATTAGCGTTTAACAGTTGAATGCGTTGAAAGGTGTTAACATCTAGCTTTTTTTTGCATTTTGAAAACTGTGAATCTAAGAGAAAATAAGTTTTCCCATTCGTAATTAGACGTATTTATTTGATACATTCTTTAAATTACAATAATTAGGGTTCTAAATTTTAAGAACGAATTCCGCCGAAACAAAAACTAGCAAGAAGTCGTACAAATATTTCTTTTGTGCCCTTAAACAAAAATAATACCTTTATCAATTACTCTTCTGAAAATGAATGTCTTCGTGATCGAAAAATCTTAATCTTAGACTGGGGGGAGGGGGCCAAAACAAACTAAAATACAGAGAAAATTCTTGGTTCGAGACTAAAGCTCTTTCGGACTAAAAAAAAAAAAAGTCTGAAAGGATTCAGATTTTGACGATCGCCCAAAAGGGCTCTTTTAAAGTTAAGTATGGTTTATTAGTAGAGATTATTAAGAGATGATTAATTAACGTTAACGTTCTCCTATGCTAAAAATATAAAAGAAAATAAATAAAACTGACGATTATTCAAGACTTAGAAGAGCTGCCTGTTTGTAAAAAAACAATACATTGGTGATTTTTGTTACAACTTCGAGTCTTATCGAGATTACTGAAAAACGGTAAACTTGCATGATATTCAGCATGAATTTTAAATTAAAATGGAGAGATAAAAAGTCTCGCTATACTGTTTATATATTCAATGATAAAAAATATCGAGTATAATTTGTTTAATAAACACAAGCGAAAGGTACCGATTACAAATTCTTTTTGTAAGTTGTTAAAACTATGCATCAAGCTACAATATTTATCAACAACTAGCTTCAATTTGCATTTCATTTTCTTTCATCATTCGAAAATAAATTCTTTTTAATGAATAAAAAACTTTTGCTTTTGGTGATTTTCTAAAATTGTGAATGTAACTGAGCAGGGAATCAGGAGTAGCAAATCAATACGTTACTTAATTGAATAAAGAATACCCTTTAAGTTTTGTTTTCACAATACATTCCTATACAGGCGCGTAGCGAGGAGTAGGCTCTGAGCACCCTATCCCCCTATATCGTCGAATTATTTAAAAAATATAACAATTTAAAAAAATTTTGTTGGATAAATAATTTCATTTTTTTTTAAATCAGAAATTAAATTTTGACATATCTGTTTCAATTTTAGCATAAATTCCGTTGATTATCAAGGATTTAATATAAAGTTATACGGCTTTGCTTTCAGGGATAAAGTCTAAAAGGAGAACTAAGTTCGTTCAAACAAAGCTCAAATCCGTCCAGGCTAAAAGATCTGACCATAAAAAAAAGGGAAGAACATCTTTTTTTTTGTGCACGACACTTAATATCACAGAAATCTATTCATTTTTATAATTTCTGAGAATCAAATGATTCTCTCTGTTTCTTTAACTCCTTGAATTTAGTTGCATAATTCACGAGAAAAAAAACTGCTTTAAAAATAAAAGGGAAAGCACATTTTGCTTAAATTCTAGTTAGTTATATTTTGTTGCATTAAATCCTTCTTTCCATCATGCTTATGTACATGCTTATGTACGCAAAGTATAAAAAGATGATTTTCGATTAAGCAGACAATGTAAGTTTCACTTATTTTAGCACAGTGAAATTTATTTTCTCTGCAAATTTTTAAACTATTTATTTTTCTCTTCCTCGCTTTCTTCAAATTAAATCTTGTAAAAAAGTATAATTCTTTGAAAATTTAATAATCCGTAAAGAATCTACCTTCACATCATAGATTATTAAAATATCCACTTACTTAAGATTCTTCTTAAAACATTCTGTAGGAAAAAGTTACAAAGTTAAAACTCAGGTCCATGCATGGCTTTTTTATGCATTTTATATTGAGCATGAATTTTCAGTAAAGACAGATTTGAATAACTAACTGCAATATTACGAAACAATTAAGTGTCTTGTGGTAAGATGATAAATAAGTTATGTCTGCTTCTTATAGCTTCTTGTTTTAAACGAAAAATATGAATTTCGATTAAAAGTAGGATTAAAATCGGAGAGAGCTATGAGTGCCTTAATTCTTGGATATATCACCATAATTTTTGCGAGCAAATTAATTTTAATATTAATAAGTTTTGCCATGCTTCTTTTAACATGAATAAGATTGAATAAGATTTTCATATGAAATGAATAAGATTTTTACAATCCAGAGAAAAGCTAAACAATATTCGCCCTCTTCTATATAAGAAAGAAATTTTCAATGCTGATTTAAATTAAGAAAACAAAATGTACATAAAACTAACATTTGAGTTTCTATTAAATACTGGCATTAAAATTATATCAACGCTGTTTTTCACAAGAGATGGTAATCTCTAACTTATACTAGCAAATAACGGTCTAAATGAAACGGATCAACTTCAATATTATTCAAAACTCTACTTTAGAGTAGTACTAATTTTAAGGAAATTTCCATACGCTTTAAGCCTAAATCCATCCTTCAAATTTAGTAAAATACATTCAAAATCAACCTTAATCTTACAGAATGATGGCAAGACCTGTTTTTAAATATTTTGTGATTTCGCTGTTGAATCGAATTTTATGTGGCTTAAGCGCCAAGAGAGTGATATTTAAACACACAAAACGTTAATAATAAAAGACAAAAAATTTCTTTATAAAGCCATCTTACTAAGAGAACTGAACACTGATATAATGAACTGAGAATAAAGTGAAAAAGACAGAAAAATGTATGCCAAAACTTAACACTGCGCCTGGAATTCTAAACGTATACTAATATATTGCTTTTAAAATTTTTTGTAATTTTGCTGTTGAATTGTATATGCCCTAAGTGTGAAGAAAATAATGCTTAATTATAAAGCTAAAAAGACAAAAAAAGAATGGGTTAGTAGGAGTGAGTGCAACAGCAGACTGGTAGACTGCGAGCTCAGCAAGAGCATAAAAAACCTTAACATACCCCTCTGGGGGTTCGTTGATATCTAAAAGCTCTCAAATTTTGTTTTTCTTTACTCAAATCTTTCGAAATTGGGGAAACTTGTGGAAAGTTAAGTTTCACTGACGTCCAACAGAAACGTTCATTAAAAGAAACAAAAATCGGGAGAGATCTGTATCATTATCATCATCGCGTGTGACTCTGAGTGCCCCACTCTTACTTTATAAAATGAATTGAGCCTTCATATTAATATTTATCCGATAACATTTTTGAAATAATTCTCTGACTTTTGCATCTGCATTAATTTAAAAAAATTCGAAGAAAATGTAAAAGATCCGAAAAGCTACGCGAATAGTTTTTGTCAAATTACTGAGAAAATAAATCTTAACATTCAAGAGTTTAGTAACGGATCTTAGTTATTAACCCAGTCGGTACAGTGGTCAGGGAAGCTGACTGTGATGCCGAAGAGCCTGGGTTCGAATCCCGGAGAAGGCATGGCTGTAACTGTCTTGTCCCTTCATAGGAAAGGAGATGGTGGCACCACCACCTATTAGGTGCCTCCATAATAATGAGACCACCACATCCGGCCTTGTACAGATTAATGGACTCGGTTACATTTGTAATTGTTCACAATCTGTCGTTGGAAAAAAATTCTTTTGTATCATTTTAGTAAATATAGGTAAATTTTTAAAAACAGAAATTCTTAAACTTGTTTTTCACTAAGCACAGATTAGAAATTTTGTTTTAAATAAAAATTTTTCCTTTTTTCTAATTATTATTTTCATATGAAGAATGGGAGAATTTAAAAAAAACGTTTTTCAGAGAATTTGGTTTCGAATTCAAGAAAACTTCAGATTTTCTCCTTCTTTACATCAAAACATTAAATTTAAAAGCTGCTAGACATAGGATCAAAAATCCACATGTTATAGAGCTGTAGAATTGATTTTCAAATATCTTCAAAATAAAGGCTTTTATGATCAAGACGGCTCAAGACGCTTTTATGATAAAATTTAATGCCAAATTAATTGCCAAATTAATGCAAAATTAAATGCCAAATTAATTTAAAATGTGTAAGGCGACATCACGTCATCAGAGAAATTAATCTATTGAATGGTTGCAAGGGCTAAATATCTGATGTACCTCCCAGCATTAACTTGAGGTAAATGCTGTAAATTTTATGGCCTGATAAAATTTTGGGACACACCCTTGGTAGCCTCAACCCCCCATGGTTTCTTTAGATCTCTATAAAGAAATATTTCTGGAAGAAAGCGCATGATAATGAAAGCTATTAATTTTGATGAGTCAAATTGAGGCTAAACCAACATTGTAGATGTTACTGCTAACACATTTTTATTTTAAGAGGTCACAGTGTAGGGTAGTGATAGGGGACTTCACAAACAAAGTTTATTATCACATGTACTATTATTAAAAAAACTTTCTTAGACGTTAAAAATTTGATTCTTCACTTCAATGTGAGTTGCTGTTTCTTTAGCTGTTTCAAAACTTCAAATGTGCATTAACTATGGAAGATTTGTTTCCTTCTAAACGCAATAAACAGTGTTTGATTGATGATAAATAACCCCAAACCGTCACATCTCTTATGAAAGATTTAATTTTTGTATTAAAGAAATTTACAAAGCAAAGCATACACATACTTAATTTGAATCTTCTTGTAAAATCATTTGTAAAATGATCAATTTTAATACAATTATTTTTTAGTTAAAATTACTAATCGAAGTTGACTTTTCTTGAAACAGCTTTGAAAGCCATCAGTTCTTAGTACACATTGCTTGTCATCTGACGGAGGATTACTTATACAAAGGGAACCGAAATTAAGAAAAAGTATCTTCATCGATTTCGATTATCATGCCACTTCCAAAATTCTATGTCATATTCGTAAGGTTGTGCATTCCAATGACTGAGCGGATAAGAACTGGATACTATTAATTCCATCTTGTGAAAATTCCGGGGCCCCCAGCTACCAGCCCGTAAATCCGCTGAACACTGATAGTTCAACCTGGGTTCCATTCCAGGCGAAAGGGATTATGAGCGTTTTCATGATTTCCCCAATATGTGACGTGGATACGAGCTATTTTCTTTAGAAAATCCTCTGCAAAGTCGTCTCTTGCGTTAGGTAGATAGTCCTCGTCTTAAGCTTTACCATAAGCAAATGAACTAGGCTCTTTATGCTTTGCCATCTCTGTTCTCTTAGGCTTGTTTTATCGTAATCAAATAAACTGAACTAAATTAAACTGTTTAAATCTCAGCAAATTTATTAAATGGATGGACATTGTCATACTTATGCGTCCATTTCACATGAATATGGGCCAGTTTCCTGTCTAAAATTCTCCATTTAGGGATTCTTCCGTTAAGAAGATAGTACACATGTCCTTTGTGATTACAACTTATAAGCGTCAAATAATCTACAGGGGTTGGACAAAAATATGGAAACACCTTTAAAAAATGCAAATGAACTAGGCTCTTTATGCTTTGCCATCTCTGTTCTCTTAGGCTTGTTTTATCGTAATCAAATAAACTGAACTAAATTAAACTGTTTAAATCTCAGCAAATTTATTAAATGGATGGACATTGTCATACTTATGCGTCCATTTCACATGAATATGGGCCAGTTTCCTGTCTAAAATTCTCCATTTAGGGATTCTTCCGTTAAGAAGATAGTACACATGTCCTTTGTGATTACAACTTATAAGCGTCAAATAATCTACAGGGGTTGGACAAAAATATGGAAACACCTTTAAAAAAACATGTTTCTTTGCTTAATATGGTGTAGTGAACACGTTGGCATCCAAAACAGCTTGCAGTCTTCTCGGAATGGATAAATACAGTTCCTGTATGTTTGCAAAGGGAATATTATACCATTCTTCCTGTAAAACAGCGGCAAGTTCAGATAACGATGTTGGCGGTGGATAACGAGAACGCACTTTCCGTTCCAATGTAGACCACAAAGGTTCGATAATATTCAGGTCTGGTGACTGTGGTGGCCAGGGGAGATGGGACAACTCATCCTCGTGCTCAGAAAACCAGTCCTGGACAATGTGAGCTGTGTGAACAAGGGCTTTGTCGTCTTCGAAGACACCATCACCATCGGGGGGATCAAAGTTTGTACCATGGGATGAACTTGATCGGCCAAAATGTTCACATAAGTCTTGGCAGTCATGTGCCCTGACACAGTTATCATGGGGCTAGCAGAGAACCACGATATGGCTGCCCAAACCATAACAGAACCCCCGCCATGTTTCACTCTTGGCAACAAGCAGTCTGTATTATAGGCTTGAGATGGCGTTCTCCAAACGTATACTCGGCCAAAAGTGGGAAACAATGTGAAAGAAGACTCGTCAGACCATATTACTCGCTTCCACTGCTCTATAGTCCAGGCTTTATGACTTAAAACACCACCTTTTCCTGTTACGGGCATTAGCATCACTGATGAGTGGCTTCTCAATTGCAGCACGGCCAGCAATTCCCTGTTTATGAAGCTCCCTTCTAATTGTTTTGGTACTCACAGGGTTCGGTAACACAACATTCATTTCAGCAGTAACTTTTGCAACTGTGGTCTTCTTAATTTTCGTCACAATTGCCCTTAATGATCGTCTGTCACGATCACTCAGGACACACTTTCGTCCGCGCTGTGATTTAGCAGATGATATTTTTCCGCTTTTCAAATATGCGGAATAAATCTTCGATACAGTACCTCTTGAAACACTAAACACCTCGGCTACCTTGCTTACGGAAGCACCTACCATACGTGCTCCAACAATTTGCCTACGTTCGAAGTCTGTTAACTCTGACATAATGCAATGACAACCTCACATAACAGTACTCCGACAACAACTGAACTGTTTAGCACATTTACGAAGTTGTATAGGTGGCGTCGTAGTCAAAAACGCCAGCGCCACCTACATATTTCATTAAAGTCAATCGTTCTTTTCAAACATGCATTTCAGAAGGTGTTTCCATATTTTTGTCCATCTACTGTAAATGCTTCCTGTGTATTAGTAAGTGGTGTTCAAAAGTATTTTAGTGAAGGTATCATGAATTATTTGTTAAAGAAATGTTAATTACAAGAATTTAATTCTTCAGAAACGTCAAAACACTGTTATTAGTATACTTAACTCTTAAAATTATCTTAACCATACATGTTACTAGACTTTAGAGGACAGTTTTTAAAGAATTAATATCCAAATGGGAACTTGCAAATGATTAATTATACCTCTCTTAAACATAGCAGGTATTAGAGTAAATATTTTGATGTAAAAATAACTTTTGCCTAAAAAAACGAGATTTTGTAGTTAATGATTTTTGACATCTATTTATGATTATTTTATAGGTATAATTGGTATACTGACAAGAAAAGCTTTTCTTAAAGCAAATACATAATGAATTATTATAAGTGATAAATGAAGGATTAATAACCTAGTGAAGGCATTTTAATTATTTTCAGCGATTGGAGTGACGAGCGAAAAGAAGTAAATCATTGTTACAGCAGAAGATTTAAAGTGAATTTGTTATAATTGCTAAATGTTTATAACGCCTATTTATTTTCTTAACTTATTTTCTGCAAAAGTACCTCTTTTATTTTATTATTCAATTTCTATTACCTCTCCTGTACGGAAAACGAGTGAAATAAAGGAAAAATTAGTGTGGCTTGGAAGAATCCATTTGTGATTTGTATCTTAATGTCACCGCTGAGCAGATGATATATTGGTTGGTAAATTGATTTAGATTATTGATTTAGCACGCAAGAGCTACTTGCGAAGGAAAGAGATGCCTTCGTTCGAAGCTTATTAAGAAAACTGTTTAGTATTATCCCTACATATAAAGAACACAAACACATCACATAAACTTTATGCAACCATGTATTAGTCAGGATTTGAAGTCGAGCAAACTACCAATTTTAAGCAGCCTTATCCAACTTGCGACTAATTAGCCGATGTTTGAATAATATTCTTTGTGATGAATGCGAGAAGGGCTTAAGCGTATATGTAAGAAACAGATTGTTACGGCAGATCTACCAAAGACACGAAGATTTGATTTGATTGGTCATACCAGTTATGTTCTCTTTGACTTCAGTTTATTTGTTTTGAGTTTTGGTTAGATATGACAGTTAGAAATTTCACGTTACCTCCAGATTTTAGACTTGTATACAAAAAGATTTCTCCTTCCATGACGGAATCGAAAGCTACTATTAATAAAAATTGAAATGCAGCCTAAGCAAATTATTGCTTAATAATTATAATAATTATAATTATTGCAAATTGAACAATTTAATATTTCCCACAATGCGGTGTATTTCCTTCTTTATCTGAAATTTAAAGAATTCAAGATTTTACTACCGTTATTGAATTTCAGAATATAATCAGTGTTACGTTAACATGATTATCCTAAAATTAAAATCATAGTAATAAATATGTCTGTAAGGATCTTAAGTTTGACTAACATTTATTTTGTTTTAAAACTTTACTGTCCTCTCTTATTTTCCACTTCCGTCCAGAATAAAAGCGTTAATTTGTTTTATGCAAATTGTACTTGTTAACTCTTAAGTATTTAAGTTGTGGCTTTTCTCCAAGAAGAGAGTTAAGTGGAGAGAGATTGAGTCTCCTTCCCACTGTATTTCACTCGAGCTTTCAATCAGTCGCTGTCTGCCTTTAAGGCCAGAGGTTTAGTCCTCTTGATATCTAGTTTTCCGCAGTTTGCGTTCTACATATGTAGTAATCTGAAAGGCCAATCATAGTGTAATTCATCTGCGTAAAGTATTCAAAGTTAGCTCTTATTTAAAATTATTTAGTTAGTATTTTTTATATTTTTACGTTTAGACCGCAAGTGGTTGGTCTTTGTATCCCGAAGTGCAGAAGCACCTGTAATATCGTGGAGAATAAAGGGTAAAGTTAACCATTTTTGCTTATGTTGTCCATTCCACACATAGACGAGCATAGCTTGAGTAAGCTTCCTGCTTCCATTCCAGGACATTAGATGTTCCCTAAACAGATTAGAAGATCAAGCAGTCCTGATATGTCTTTTTGCTCTTCTAACCAATTTTTACTTTCCTTTCCTGACGCGCTTCTAACTCGCTCACGAAGTCTTCTCCGAAGAATATCTCGAGTAATTTAAACCAGAAAAAGTTAAAAGAGCTTTGCGTTTAAAGAAATAAGATTTAAAGATCAAATACGATTTCATATAGAAAATGCTATTATTTATGTCTTTAATTAGAATTTTATCCATTCGAACCAATTATTAATGTGCCATTTTCAACAAATATAGGTACTAAAAGAATTGTATTTACAGTTAATCTAAATTAAAAAGATTGTTAGGTTTAAATTAAAAAAGAGGAAAATAGCAATTTTAAATCATGTAGAATAACAAAACCGTTGTAAAATGAACTTTTAACTTGCGTGTTCGGTGAGTGCAGTCCAAGACATTAGTTATTAGTGCTATTAGAAAGCATTACAGAGCATAACTGCCAATAAAGCGAAACATGCATGTACATATTCATACAGTACATATTCAACAAGGAAAAATATCCGCATGAATTCAATGAATGCACTGGAAATTTCATTCCTTTCTAAATTATAAACTCTTTAAATATATGTTAATATTCAGAACATTTTTGATCACGTTTATGGGCAGAAGATTTTTATGCATTCATTTGGTAAGTCATTTTGATAATTTAGTTAATTAAATGTAAAAATAAGCAGTATTTATATAACATTTAATATTTGCTCTGTTTCAAAGCTATTAAAGCTAAAATCCCCATTTGGAGATTTTTTTGTAATTTATTTGACATTGATTGCGTTGTTATTATAAGGACGGCCAGTGCGCGTATATGGTAGTAGTACACATGTCGTTATTAGTTTATAAGCAAATAATTTATTTTCATCTTCTCTTCCGAATTCCTTACAAAATTTATGATTCTAAATTCTAAAAATTCTAAATCTAAAGTCGATATTGTATTTGTTTGAATACAAAACTGCTATTTTTTTTTAGTTTTTTAGATAATTTTTCAAATTTTGTATGTTTGAAATAATGTAGCAATGAGATTAGAAATGTTTCGAAAGCTATTTAGAAAGTTTTCTCAAACGTAGACGTATGAACCTTCTGAACACATTTATCAAAAATTAATGAATGTTCTCAAGGGAATGCATAAATCTCGTTGAAAAACATATTTTACCAATTTCAAAAAATCAGAAGCATCATTTAACGTACTTGTTTCTCTCTTTGGTGGTATACAGGGTTTCTGCCTCTAGATGCTGTAGTTATGGATTATTTTATTGTACTGTATTTTCAGAGTAAAAGTTGATCTAACATGCAAGATACGAATCTATATTATTTAAAGGTATTTTAGGAACAGTGAAAAGGTAATCATACAAATATAAACTTGAAAGTTTAAGATTCAGCGTATGCTTAGGGTTTAAGATTAAGGTTGTGCTTTAAGTTTTAGAATGTAGATTTAGACAATGTATATCTATACCATTCCATTTGAGTAAAACGAAGTAAATATATTTTCTTTCAATTTAAAATTCAAAATATAAGTGGCAAATTAATGTAATATATTTTTAAACATTAAACTTTGCATACATTAGATACCGCATATCAGATAGGTATAAGGATATTTTTGATTTCCCCTATGTGTATCATAAATTCCAGTCCTTCACGAAAGCATTCCTCCACTTCAGCAGAAACTTTCGTGTGTTTTTTTCATAACTAAATAAACAAAAAAGTGGAAATGCGTTTAGAAAAAAATGAATGTTGTCTTACACGGTAGCGGCGATTTAAGGGGAAAAAGATTATCTCAAAGATTTTGAACAAGACAGTTTCTTTTTAGGTGCTTAATTCATTAATCAACAATACGTTTGCATATATTGTATAGAAAATGATTAACAGCTCTAACGAGTAATCTTCGAAGAATCATTGAAAGAGCATGCGTGACAATACGAAATAGGCATCAAATCACGCGTACAAAATTCGCCTTTTTTTTTTTTTTTTTTTTTTTTTGAGCTGATCTTCCTCTTATTGTTGAAAGTTTTATCCTGATAGCCTTGTCTTTTCCTTTCCTTTCTTTTCCTCTGGAAAAAGATAGAAAATGTTTCTAACTTGTCTTCAAGCGTGCAACGCGATTTTTCTAAATTTCAACCGACTGCGAGAATCTATTGAAATGCAACAAATAAATATTTCAGACAAGAGAAGTTGAAAAAATTGTCTTTGTCTTTTCTTAATAATTTCTTTTGATATTTAGATAAATTAAACACTTCCTCGTTATTCATTTCTTTCAAATGAGACATTCGATCCAGTTCAACTTGTCCAGTTGGTGGCTAGTTTAAGTACTTCGAGATTAATACCCATTTTCAATGCAATCAGCATTCTTTTTTTTTTTTTTTTTTCCTTCTCCTGCTTTTGGTATTTTTGATCGCATTTTCCAAGTCTTTTCCCGAAAGCCTTGTCTGAGAGCCTCGATTTCGAATTGAAGGTCAGTCTGTCTGCTGCTGAGATTTCGATCATTCTTTTGAGTACAAATATATCTGGGTCCTTGACTTGCACGATTTTCTGCCACCGAGCTAAAATGGCTAAAATGTATCACACAACAAATTCTTTTCCACTGATTTTATGCTATCTAGCGTAAAAGAGAATAAAGGAAGAGGAACTGCACATTAATGGATAATTTAAAGGGAATATATTTATTGTTTATTGTGGAGAACTTTTGGTTTCATAACGCATTGCAACTCAAATTTCTTACTTTTCCCCGCAATTAACAAGTGTATTTTATAATGCATTTTAACTTTGCATGTGTCTTAAGCATTTAAATTCAGATCATTTAACGCAAAAAAGAAGTTTGGGCATTAGAATCTGATACTTTATTTTTTATATTTTACAGTTAATAAAACTTATTTAAATAAAAGGTGTTTTAAAAGTGACCATTTGTCTAAGTTGAATGCATATATTTCAAGTGACTTTGAGTGTAAATTAAAAAATCAAAATTTCATAAATTTGGCAAACACTTAAGTTTTAGAAAGTTATGGCGAATAATTATTCTAATTTTCTAACTATATGCATTACAAAACCGGATTTGGATTTATTACCTTATTTCAAAGCATTCTGAGATCATCTACCTAAGAGAAGGGATGCCTCAGCGGAAGACTTTATAAGGAATTCGGTTCAATATTTATGTTACATTTAAAAAAAAAAAAACTAAATTTTCTATGCAGCCACTTCATTTGCCGAAATTTGAACACGCAGCGAATTAAGAGTGTTTAGAGCTCCGTCGCTGGTGGGCCTTTTTCATAACCATCAGTAGCCAAGTGTACTAACCTCGGAATACAAACAGTTTCGACCGGCTCTCAAACTCAGGCAGCTGAAATGTTTAGCTTTATAAGGTTTTGGTGATTTTCGTCTTAAGTAACTTAATATAAGCCAGTTTGCTATAGAAAGTGGTCTATGATTACATTTCTTCTCACTGACCAGAAACACCTAGAATTTTTTCCGTAAATCAAATGTACTCAATACTATCCCAAACCATTAGTTATTTAAACTACAATATAATAATATTTTTCTTCCAAGTTTTACTTCATAATCCTAATTTAATTAAAACCTATGGGCCCATAATAGGATTATCTCGTCTAACAAGCGACTGAAACCTTTCTAACCTGAAATAATGAAAGTAATTGCTGATTCACCAGCGGTCAAAAGGCTAAAGATGCGAAATTTAAATGCTCAAATTCTATTCCCGATGATTGAAAAGAAGAGCTGCATCAACAGCTTATAGTTCTTCAATTGCATTCTTATTTCTGTTTCTTTTATATATTAAAAAGTTTTTACATTTGGCTTATTGCCTCCAGGAATGCTGGGCAGATTTCAATGAATTTGGTGTGGATATAGGCTGATATAAGTACATGGATCCTAATCTAAGTAATAGCTAATTGATATAATTCGGGTTTCAACTGAAAATTTCATTTCAAATATATTATTTTAAGCTATGAGTTACGTAAATATTTTTGAAAAGTGTAATTTTTCAGACATACCTCTCTGCTGACTTCATCGATCTTTACACGAAATTTCAGCACATATAAATGTCTCTAAATGCATAAGCAGTAACCGTATTAAGATATATTTGAGAAATGGGAACATGTTAGGGGACAGGCAAAGAAAAGTATTTGAAGAAAGAGTTTTTTAATTTTACCCAAAGATCAGAATCTTTGAAATTGTCCGTCATTGCATTCAATTTCATGATGTGTCTGATACCTTCCCTTTTTTTTTTCGATTATCCTGAAATAGCTGTTTTCAATGAAAAACAAAAGCAGAAAAAAATAATTTAATTTACAGTTTCAAGTTGAAATAAGATAAGTAATTAAAAGACTGATATTTTTACGTTATTTAAGCTTTCAAGCTTTCAAGTGTTAAATATCATTTAATAAATCCTCTACAAGATATTTTCTTATTCTGCACGTTTTTATTGCGTTGATTATCAATTTCAGGTTTATTTTAGTTCAAATTAAATTTCACATTTGTATCTTTCTCGTTTTTGCAGAGTTTTTATAGATTCCTTACGCTGACGCATAAATAAGAGGTGAATACACTTTATATATGAAAAATGACATCATAAACTGTTGTTTGACATTAAAAATTAATAATCTGCAAAACCACGCGTAACTTGCTATGGATATCAAGCAATGCAATAGAATCTGGTAAATATGAAAAAAAAATGCAAACTTGAAAAAAAAAAAAAAGTAAGAAATGGAATACTAGGTTTTATTTGTTTGTGCAAAAAAGAACGGGAATTAGACGCTTCTTAAATTTATTGCCGACAAGCTTGTATTCGCTTTTGAGAAATATATTAACAACTCTTGCTCATATAGGCAACATGTGGATTAATTTCAAGATAAGGAATGATCCGTTCGGAAGGCGCAGATTACTCTAAGCTGAATGGAAAGTTAAATATTCTATCACAAGGTCAGGCCAGACACAGAATCATTTATTGTGCATATGGTTTACTGCAAAATTACAAAGTAAGAGTCGAAGAGCTCTCTCGTAAATTCACGGCGAACACTGGAAGGGAATTTTCACAACTATTCCTTTACATGAATCTCTGCTAAATGCATTGAAATGAAATGAGCTCATCTTACTTAGACAAGATTAAGTTGCAAAGGAAGAATAAACTTTACTTATTTACATATATTTCTTAATCCCGAACAAAACATTTTATACAGAACTTAAATAATGCAGATTAATTCACACATTTTATATTTGAAATAAGCACTGTGTCGCTAGAAACATTTATAAGATATTTTCTCCCTCCTTTCTGCATGCCTTCATAGTGTAACGGTAGCACACTCGGCGCTTATTAGAGAGGTCCAGGCTCGAGTCAAGGCCAAGGCATTGCACATTTTTCATATCTCCTGCTTCAAAAAAACTTAGTGACTCTACAGTAGCGACTGAATAAAAAAGGTGGTGGATGATGATTCTTCACCAACAAGATTTGGTGATTAAGTCCCCTAATCTCCAATCGCCCTTTAAAAGTGAAAGTATATAGAGTATTTTCTCCTTCATTTCTGCTTGCCTTCGTGTTGTAACGGTAGCACACTCGGAGCGTATTCGAGAAGTCCAGGTTCGTTTCCCGGTGAGGGCATTGCTCCTGTTTCACGTCTACCTGCTTCGAAAAATTCCTAATGACTCTACACATTCACTATATTTTTAAAGCAAAACACGTTTCCCTTTCATTTGAAAACTTTTTATTAAATTTAAAATTTTTATTTATAGTTGATAAGGAATAGTCTTGATTCAGCTTCATAAGAACAATCGGGAATTTCCTACTCCCACTTTATTATTTCTGTATGTTGTATAACGCAGCTCAGAGATACTTTGAGAGGTTTAAGTACAAATTTCAAAGTCAAAAATGATGTTGGCTTTGTCCTCTTTCCTCCGTTAAAAAGTACTTGCTAAAAGAAACTACACTGTAAATATTAGTTATATAGTTGAAAACCAGCAAACAAATTAAATGTTCCAAAGCGCATAGTACATGATCGTGTAAGGTCTAAGTTAACTAACCCATTGTATCATTATCTGAACTATACTATTACTTCTTTATTAACAGATTAAATGTTCCAAAGAGCATAATACATGATCGTGTAAGGTCTAAGTTAATTAACCCATTGTATCATTATCTGAACTATACTATTACTTCTTTATTAACAGATTAAATGTTCCAAAGAGCATAATACATGATCGTGTAAGGTCTAAGTTAATTAACCCATTGTATTATTATCTGAACTATACTATCACTTCTTTACGCCAGTTATTACCAAGATTTAAATGATATACGTACTGTAGTGTGCAAATTATTCAGAAAAAAAGCGATTTTTTGGCACAAATCTTAAGTTGGTTGCCAGCAGAAGCCAACAGGCCCCTCAAAGCGCTTTTATCTGTCAATGTCGTATGTATGTCTGCTTTCAGCTACTTAGAACTGATTTAGACCACAAATTATGATTATTGCGCCTTTTTAAAGCTTGTTTCTCTGAGAAGAGGAAGTTAATTTCACAAACGTTTTAGCGATGTATCGCATTCCTTCATTTAAGTATACTAAAAATGGTATAACGTCTAAAAAGGAAGAAACGATTATCACAGTAAACAGTCACATATCCATAACTGTAAGAAATACTGCTGCAGTGGTTGATGTAGGAAAATCGAGCGTTTTTGAACTCTGAGAAAGATATGTGCATAAATTCTGGAAGGTATGTGCATAATCTGAGGAAGGTATGTACATAAATTATAAAAAAATCGCTTTTTACCGATTAATTTCACTCCATAATAATTAAAATTTTTTCATAGAATCATTAGGATTATTTCGGGGGGGGGCGGAAACTTGAAACCAATCAGCGATGCCCTCGCGGAGAGTCGAACTTCGGAGCTTCGGATGCTCCCCGGATATTGTTCCAATTAATTACACAACGAAATCGCGCAATAAAGAAGAGGGAATGTTTTACATATTTCTTTAATATTATCTTTTATCGAGAGTTATTCTGTCATTTGCAGGTGCTGTTGCAATAAGTAACATAAAACATTTTTCATGTATTCTGCAATTTATTTTTCAGTTCCTATAAGTTAGAGAAAGAGCTTTAGCAGTAGTGCGGACCTCTGTAATAATCCCTCATCCAGTTCTGAGAATTACTTTATTCGGCGTTAGACTTTCGCCAGCCGAGCCGAGTGTCTTGAACCCGAGCCAATGCATGTTTGGATTTTGCACTTGTAAATCTCCAGTGTTAAATTACTATTGAATTTTAAATTCACATTTTATAGCATTTGAAATTTAGCAAGCTGCAGAGACTGAATTGTAAGGACAAGCCTATGCTTAAGAACAAGCCAGGCAAATGGGCTTGCTTCATGTTTAGCTTTCATGGTTTTTCCCGTGTGTAACGGGAATACGACCCAGTTTCCCTAAGAAAACATTCGAAAAAAGCATCCCTGCCCTTAGGCAGATAAGTATTTTGTGCTTTGTAATATTAAAGCAATTTACTCCCAGACAAACTTATGTATATGCCATTTCTAACCTTTGCTTCAGCTGCCTATCATTGTGAGACCTCAGTCTGCGTTGAGCTATTGATGCACGCAGGTCGTGCCACTTAAAAGGTTAGATAAATGATCTTTCCATTATACTGAGTTACAAAATTATTTGTTAAGTGTTTAAAACATTTACATATATGATTACTTTACTGTTTCTGCAGTAAACGAAGTTTTACGCAAGCTGAGCAATTTTCTTAATGAAATATGGAGAATTATTTAAACAATTGGGATGCTTTTTTTTTTCTTTGCTGAAAGCACGATACGGAAGTTCTCAGTAACGTGTTTAAATACACGCCCATCACGACATCACGTAGAAATTAATCAGATAACAAAATATTTACGATAAATTTTTAAGTCCGTTAAAATATTTGCTTTAAAAAGCTATATATTCATATAAATATCCTTCTTACGTATTCTAGTAAACAGTCAGATTAGACAGTGGCAGTTGCATTAATTAACCAGCAAAATAAATGCATTCACTGAAAGTTTGAAAAACGGACTAGAAAGGAGTTGTGTACATTAGTGATTGTAATGTTTATCAGCATGGTAACTCAATGGGTGATTTATTGCTCTTTACCCTAAATCACCAACTGAACTTAAAAGATCGTTTCCGTCCTTGAATCCGTTATTTGAAGTTCAACAGAGTAGTCCATTACCGAGCTTCGTTACTTAGAGTATTCATCTGGGTCATCTGCAGTGAGGCATACTTTACATTCACAGTGGGCAGTATTACCAACTATTGAAGAAAAGAGAACGGATATTGAAAGATAGACATGCCTGCACATTTATAAACAGCATAGCGTTAAATAACAGACTGAGAGTACACAACATACACGCTACCAAGTGTGCTACGTGTTGTACCGGAAGTCAAGGCTTTTCCTCCAAACTTGAATAAAGTTCAAGTTCAGAATACGGGAATTTTACGCGGAAGTTTTTAATCAGTTTACTACAATAACTAGATTATCGAAAGAAACTAGTTTAAATTTGCATAGATAAAGCTTTTTAAGCTTTCTCTCTAATCAGAGCAGGGGTAATTGACCAGGCTGATAAGTGTTTGATTATTCGTTTCATCAGGAACTGAAGTTTACTAGAATCAATTATAAAATAAAAGAGAACACTACCAAAATTGGAGAGAAAAATTTAATTTATTGGGGAATGCAAGACTAGAGATTCTCAGTGATGAAGTTTTTCCTTATCGAGATTTCCCACAATCTACCTTAGAAGTTGCATCAACTCCCAGATTTCCAGACAATGGTTGTTTTCAGTATATGTTATTAAATAATAAATAATCTGTATATATGTACGTTCCTCGAATTCTGGAAAAACGTCGGAATGTACAGCCATTAAGGTTTGAACATAATAATCCTCCATCCGAATGTGAGAATATAGAAATCCGAATATTGAATTTCGAATTTTCTTTATTTCATAATTTGTGCGAATTCAATGAATTTTTACTAGCAAATTCTGAGATTTGTCGTTGTGTTTCAACTCCTCGAAATAAAACATTTCTATCTCCGGTGCGTCAGTTTGTTGTTTTCCAGTTAAGTGTAAGATATTTGTCTTTCAAATTCAAATTTGACTTTTAACGTACTGTGCAGTGGGCTTGTTACAGAAATAATATTTACCCACGCTTTTGAAAATCTTATCTTAAAACATTGGCATTAAACATGAAAGAAATCAAGCAAAAGCATCGCCGATGTAGCGAAGAGCAAAAGCTGCTGCGTCAGTCTGTAGGATTTGTGACGCCAACTGGTGTGCGCCTGCAAAGTTTCTTGAGCAAGGTGAAGTGGCACACAGTTGTAGTTTTAATACTTTCTTGAAATGACACATGTAGACGATTCACAATAATTTTTTGCAAAAATACAGTCCGTCTTTGTAAGATAACTATTGACGGAAAGTTCATTGACCAGGATGAATACAATAATTAAGAAACACAGTTAAATAAATTAATAGAAAATAGAAAATTAACAGTTGTAAGCTTCGATGTAAAAGTAATAAACGCAGTTCTTAATCACTGTTATTATTCATTATTAGCTGGACCTGTAAGATTACACGGGTTCAGCTTATTATAATTCATATTATATTTTTTTCCTTCTTGCAATAACTATTTTAGACAGCTAGCCTCGCAAGAATTCAAAACATCAGCTATTTGTGCTTACCTGAAAATTAGTCTCTTATAAGAAGCAGACTTCAACAATTAAAATCTATTTATTAGGAAACTAAGATAATCAAATTATACCATACTGTTTATACAACTGAAGCACTAATATTGAGGTTCGAATCCCGCGAACGGGATGGCTGCATGGGCGTTTTCGTGGTTTTCCCCATGTGTAACGTGTATACGAGTCAATTTCCCTTAGAAAGTCCTCCACGAAGGCATTCCTCTCTTTAGGCAGATAGCCCTCGTGTACTTTGCCATGACTGAATAATCCCAGAAGCACTAATATTACTAGTAATATATACATTGTTCATTCGAGTTTATGTTATGCATTTATTCTTTACATTCGAACCAGAAATAAATCTAATATTTAAACATTACTTCTACTAGAACTTATTTTAGCTTCTTGTCAAAATACAACAGAAATCTTTTCCGACGTTTTCAAGAACACTATTCTGCCATCACCAGCGTTTCGCTTATTCTAGAAAGAAGCATGAATGTCATTGCTCATACGTATAGTTGAAGTCGTCTTATTCATTTCAAATTGTCTTCGAATTTCATCACTAATTGAGGAACTGTAAAGGATCCCTCTGTGCCCATTGTAAAAGTATTAAGTTTTTCATTCTAGAAAAGGATTTTGCTTCATCAGCTCAACCGCAAATCGAGGTCGCTTTTACATTCCCTTCAAAAACTTTAACACTTCAGATACTATATTAGAAAACATATTAAATAATAAACGAAATAGAGCATAAAATATTAAATGAAATACATAAATAATGGAAGTAATTTAGTGTTCAGGAGAAACATCGAACAAAAATTGTTTCTGTAAAATTATTATTTGTGTCCTGGAATTCTGGAAAAGCATTATTTTGTGTATTCTGAAAAGAAATCTTCTTCCGAATCTCTATACAGAGTGTCTTAAAACAATACTCACCCTCTTTGAACATTAATAGAAGGAACACTAACAACAGCATTTATTAGCGTTTTTTTTATCTCCCCAAGTTATAGATACTCAAAATGACAGTAATTAATAGTAATAGAATGTTATAAAGCAAGTCCGGGTTAGAAATATGCTAAGTTCATTGAACGTTTCGCTAGAAGCAAAGCTATAGTGAATAAAAGCAATATTGGTCTTTGTTTTGAAATTGATTGGCAATATTTAATTCATTTCATAAAAACAACACTAGTTTTAGATACTAATAAATATAAATGCTATACTAATCATGCAAATTTGCATTACAAGTTAGTGTAGATAGCTTAAGAAATAAAGCTTCATAAAGGTATAAGGTATTTCTCCCGCCTTCTTAGAATGCCTTCTTTGTGTAGTGGTCTGCACGCTGATTGCGTATTCCAGAGGTACGTGGTTCGATTCCCGGCGAAGAAGTTGCTCATTTTCACATATTTCCTGCTTCCAGAATACCTAGTGTCTCTACAGTGGCGCCCAAAATAAAAGGGTGGTGGATGATGATTCTCCAGACCCAGGATTTGGAGATTGGAGCCCCTAAAAACCCCAGTCGCCCTTTAAAAGGGAAGTATATAAGGTGCTTCTCCCACCTTCTTAACATGCCTTCGTAGTGTAGTGGTTTGTACACTGATCGCGTATTCCAGAGATTCATGGTTCGATTCCCGGCGAAGGCGTTGCTCATTTTTCACATCTTTCCTGCTTCCAAAATACCTACTGTCTCTACAAAGGAATTATCAAGAGGGTGTACGGTGATCAGATCGAAGTGCGTATTTTTTTTTTTCAGATGATGTTAACGAAAGGTGTTAACAATATTTTGGTAGTTACTTTGGTAGTTAATTTCAAAATTTTAATAACCTTTATAAGCTAGAAATAAAAAATGCAGTGATAAAACTACACATAAAAATAAGACATTTTGAAATGCATATCTACTCGTATTTAGAAATTTTCATATAGGATATTTTGCATTGAAAGCATTCTAGAATAATCCTAGTAATTTCATATGGTTCAGTGAATACAGATTAAATGAATCGAAAAGTCTTATTTTATTACCTGAAATCTGGCTATTTTCGTCACTTGTTTTAAATTACGGTTTCCAAAGACAAAGTTGCACATTTCGTCCTCGCCCAGCTTCAAGGCTGATAAGTATTCAACCATTGAGAAGCCTTAGTTCAAATTATTCTGAAAGTACTCTATGAAGTTATCAAGCAACCTTTTGCAGCACGAAAGATTTTTATTGAAAGAAGTTGGAGAGTATATTTGCAACTGAAGTCTAAATTTCAGTAAAATAAAATAAATTAAGTAAAATATATAAAAGATCAGTTTGTGGTATTTGTGAGAACTTTAATTTGATTACTATTGATATTAGAGATGATATTTACATGAGAGAGCCTTTCCAAACTTTTGGATTTTTACGTTACATCATATTACGTTATAAAGCCAGGCATTTATTATCCAAGTGACTTGGCATATGTTGAGGCGTTTTGTTCATCTTTCAAGAAGTCTGAAAACATCCAGTTCTCAGAGTACTTACCACTGGATGTTCCATAAGATCTTTATCATTAAAATTACCGCATCTACTCAAAAATAAGACTATCTCAAAGATATGGTCCTCCTTACATTATAGGCCGATTTTAAGAAATAAAAATGTAAGTGAACACCTGATGAGAGGATTAAAAGGCAAGCTGCCTAAAAAATTAGTATTATACAGGGAAAAAACTAGTTATTTATTTGCTTATTTACCTCCATACATGCTGAAGATCAATATGTTGAATGTTGGTTTAAACTGAAATTTCTCATCGTATAAGGTACTTTCTCCTTCCTTTCCACTTACCTACGTGGTGTAACAGGAAGCAAGTCCGAAGAGTAATTGGGAATTCCGGAGCTCGAATCCCGGCTAGGGCACTGCACATTTTATCACGTTTTCTGCATCGATATACTCTACGAGCGGCACCCGAACTAAAGGATATTGGATGATAATTCGTCACCACCAGGATTTGGTGATCGTGTACCCTCATGCAGAGTCGCTCTTTAAAACGGGAAAAGAGGAAGATAAGTTATTTTCTCCCTGCTTCCTGCCTGCCTTCGTGGTGTAACTGGAAGCACGTCTGACCGTAATCAGGAAGTCTCGAATTCGAATCCCGATTAGGGTATTACACATTTTTCACATTTCCTGCATCGACGTAACCTAATGACTCTACAATCTAGCTATTATAATTAGCGGTAGTTAAGTGATTAGTACATACCTTAATTATGTATGTGATTTCTTTAGTATCTAAGCAGTGTAATTATTATTTTACATATTTATTATGATAATTAAACTCGTGCCTATCATTTTTTAATTTCATTTACCAAAATATCTATTTATAAATCCCTACTAAACTTTAGAACAAAATAATAGTTAAAAAAGGAGAGGAGTCTTGTTTTCGAGACAATGCAGTGCAATTACAGCCTCTTCCCAAAAGAGCATCTTCATTTTAATATTAAGTAGTATAAATACCTTATAAATTAATTAATATAATTCACAGAGTGTACTACTTATCACAGAGTGTATTAGCTGGTCATTTTTGTAAACGTTTGCAACATCACCATATACAATAAAGATGTTTCTTGCCCAGTTTATTATATATTTTGGAATAATAAAATTTTTAAGACTTCTGAGATTGATTAAATCTGAAGAAAGTTTATTTTACTTTTTTTCTCACTGCTTTGTTTTCTAAGACATTGTTTATATTTGCTTTTCATCTTAATTTATCTAAGAATTTAAATCTTCTACCAACAACTACTCTGTTGATCCATTTTTTATAATCAAAACACATGACTTAGTAGCAAGAAAACTTATCTACTCTTTTCTTTTTAAATCTGACGGAGCAATGAAAATCGCAAATTACGATACAAAATAAAATATACATTTCTTCTCATTAACTCAATCATGAAAATGTTGGTTTTATAAACAGTAGAAGAAGGAGATAAACACATGCATAAGATTTCTAGCTAAAATTAGGATCCTCAATTCTCTAATATTTCTTATTAGATATGGATGACAAATGTTTCCCTTGTGGAAGAATGTGTCTTCTTTAAGAACAGGACAGAAAAAAATGGGAACTTTGAGAGCAGGAAGTTTTCGTGCACTTAATCTGTAAGGCAATTTGGCCCTGTTAACTGAGCGCCTCCATGGTGTAATGGGAAGCACTTCTGGCTAACACTGAAAAGCTGGGTTTCCAATCCTGGCGAGGACATTGGGGATTTCTTCGGTTTCTTGGCTTCGAAAAATTCTAATATAACTCTACAGCGGTGCGCAAACTAACACGATTCACGGCCAATGTATGATGATTGGGATTCCTGTTCAGCAGTTGCCTTTTAAGTGGAGGCGAATGTAAGGTTATTATCTTCCTCATTAATGCGCGTCTTTGTATAGTAAATGGAAAGTGTATCCGACTATTAATCAAAAGCTCCAGAGTTTGGATCCTTTTATGGGCTTTGCACATTTTTCATACCTTCTGCTTCAAAATAAAATGCCTAAAGTTCTCTTAAGTCATATTTCTTGAATCAACGAAGAGCACCTTTCTCTGCCTCCGTGAATAATCATAGTCATATTTCTTGAATCAACGAAGAGCACCTTTCTCTGCCTCCGTGAATAATCATAGTATCATAATCTTTTATCCAGCAGAAATCTCTGAATTTTCTCTTCAGACTAAAGGAAATATTTTTTGCCAATTTATAATACTAAAGACAACAGTCAAATAAAGAAACAAATACAGCAATCTTGCCTTAATCAAATATTCAGAAAACGTGATAAAATGTGCAGTGCCCTAGCCGGGATTCGAGCTCTGGAATTCCCAATTACTCTTCGGACGTGCTTCCTGTTACACCACGAAGGTAAGATTGTTGTATTTGTTGATTGATCTTAATACAACAATCTTGCCAGTAATATAGTGGTGCAAAAACACTTCAAAGGCGAGAATACATTCTTTTGCGCTAAAAAGCTTAAACAAACGCTAAATACGAAACTCTAGACAATAAAGAAATATTTTCTGTAGAATTTTACCGAAACTTAGAAATATGTTATAATTGATCAGCTTAGGTAACCGAATTTTTTTTAACTCTGCACAGCTAATATGATCTTAAATTTCTTATTGCAAAGTGCCGATCAAATCAAAAAATTCGAAATTAATTCATAGTCTTTCAGCTAAAATATTTCCATTATTTTTTTTATTATTTATATAAATTAACAACTTCTTAATGGATATGTATTGAATTAATTGAAAAGTTTTATAACAAAATAAGTATTATAATAGCAAATAAAATGTACCAGAAATAAAGTAAACGTAATTATTGACAATAATTATAATTTTAAATGTTATTTTCAGATGATGCAATAGTTTTTTGTTTACGTATGGCTTAAGAAATTTGAGATTTTTTAAACAGCTATAAAGAATGCATTTAATTTTGCAAAGCGTAAAAATGTACAGACATTACGAATAGTTACGGTATTTTTAAATATAAACATCTTCATTTATAACTGCAAGTTAAAAGCCAAGCGGCAAAACCTCTGATCACTGACAGTTAGATCTAAGTTCAGATCTCAGCGAATGGATAACCATACCAGAGGTTTCGTGATTAACTCCTGTACAGAGTAAATAACCAGCTTCTTTTAGAAAGCGCTCCACGAACGCAGTCCATCCTTCAGGAAGATAATCTTAGTGTACTTTGCATTAATCTAATGAATTTGATCTCCCTGTACAGTACATTTTTGCAATGATCTTATGTCAAATGAAATTAGAAATTTTCGAGCTTTTAATTCACATCAAATTCTAAGTCAAAAAAATTTTATCAGACGATCTTCGTCATCCAATATCCTTCATAAAATTTGCTGAATATGGGGTTATTTTTTCAACTTTTTTTCTTTAAAAATGTTTCTGCATAATGCTTTTTATTTAAGAAAGTTTTCGAAACGTTTTGGTTTGAAAGCATTTACATTACAGTTAGGTTATATTAACTTATGTTACACAATTAAATATTCATTCCGAACTTTATCGGATGTCCCCCTGCAACAACATTACATTGTCCCACTGTTTTCATAAGATTGATGTCTTTTGATTTTATTATTTTAGAAACCTATCTAATTTTACACTCTTTCCCACATGTATTGATCACCTGTAACCAGGGGTCAACAGCGATCAGCAGCTTTGACCGTCAATGTAATTTTATTTTAAAACTTATTTAAATTAATTACAGTATCACAAAGCGGTGATCCACTGTATTACCAACAGCTAGTGCTAAACTAAAAGCCGCCTGTGACCAAATGTTTAGCAGGCATTGGTATCCTTCAGTTCAATTTTGTTTAAAAATTTATCTAAATTCATTGCATTGCCCTACAGTAGTAATCTTTGGAATGACCTCAAAACACGGTCAATCTGTAGGTTACTGAAGACCAGCAGCCTTAACCGGCATCTGTGCACTTTGAATTATTTTTTTTTAATTTGTCAACCTGTCTGTCGGCGACTTACTGGGTGACCTCCATGTAGGTAACCAGGGACCAATAATCTTGATCTGTAACAATGTATTTCAATTTAATTTTAGTTAGAAAGTTTATTTAAATTTACTGAACTGCTATACATCGGTGATATATGAGTTGATCTAAAATGGCAGTCATTTTGTAGGTCATCAGTAGTCAACACCTTTGATGGACACAGATACCCTTCGATTTAACTTTAAGAAATGTTCTCAGAGAAATGACTTCCATAATTTCCACATCAGAAACATCATTAACAAACTATTTTCGTAATTTTAGATCTTAATATTTTGTTATATTACCAGGAGCATAACATCTGGTAAGTGTTGCCTCTACGCAAAACTTAAGACCTTAATTTATCTTTCCCGTACCTCATGTATATCAAATTCTAAAAATATTGTCACACGGTAAAAATGTTAAATTTTAATTTTTGTATTAAATTAATGTGTAATTGCTTAAGTAATTGAGAAATTAAAAATGATAAAAACACTTTTGAGTAGCTTAAATTTTCATTTTACATTTTAAATATATGTCGAGTTCGATATAAAGTAAAAGGCATTAAAATTTATGAATGTAATTAATGAAAGACATTTTAAAAGCTCTGAACGAAATACCTATACAGAACCGTTAGTTTTTCCTTTGTATAAAAAACCAGTAACAGAATGCATTTTTATCCTAAGAAACACTTACCTAAAATTACGGAATATTAAACAAAAATATGTTTCATAAAATATGATTTCAATTCTTCTTCTGTATTTGAATTATCACTGTATAAGCTGTCTCTGAAGAAAACCCAGAGATAATAATTTTTGTACTAGCAATTATGGTAAAGCAAGCAAAGATTTATCTAATAGAAAAAAACCATTAAAACACCCATGCTGCTAGTCCGCTATTCAAGATTCGACACTGGAAAGTATTCAGCTGTGTTACCTACTTCATCAGTGGTGATCAATCAGAGTTTTTTAAGGCCAGTGAGTTCAGCTTTCAGGACCATTCACTATCTAATAAACTGTTTATAATAAGAGTTGGACAATTATTCCGACATGAAATTATTCTTCGGGGTAGTTCAAAAAGACATTTTTTGTTGTGAGCTGCCTAGCCCTTTTGGGGGTTTTCAAGCTACAATTTTATTTACGAAAAATGTATGCATCAGTGTAATTGTGCAGTATAAAATGAAAACGACCACCTATGAGGAATAAGAATTTGGAATCTGATTTGCAAGAACAAATAATGTTAAAGTTTATGGAGTTAATTAACTGAGCATTGTACATTTAATTATAGCTCCAGTAGTTAACGGAGTGAATAAGAGCGAAACAGTAGCAATTCGACCATGATTCAAGTTTCTATGAACATAAGCTAGCTCTGTGCGTGTTTATACTCAACCAGGCTTCCCCCCCTCCCAAAAAAAATACCTTAAACACAGTTCAAGACATTGAGTACATAGATATATCATCAATATCCTCATCTAAAATGCTTCATATTCATTTTCATGAATAACTATTTTAATGAGTTAAGAATTTTACAACTATTAAGTAATTATGTTTAGATAAGTGAAAGAAAATATTACATTGCGACCATCATTATCTTGGAATTTTGCCCATAAAGTGAATAAGTAATTTCTTGTCTTTGTAAAAATAGTAAAAAATGAAGCACATGCTCTATATTCTTGACGACAATATTTTTAAGTTGAATATTAATCCATGGAACACACATATAATTAATTTCACGAATTTAAATATTTAAAGAAAATATGTCAGGCAAATGTAGAGCACCTGAATGAAGAAATGTTGATGATCAGATTTTTTATTAATGTAAGAAATATAAAATTTACAACCTATTTCCGAAGTTAATAATAGACCTATATATTAAAACATCCAAAAAGTTTCATGCAGGAGTTTAAATGAAAAAGTAAGTTATGAACTTTCCGGATTTTTTTTTCAAACCGCTTGTTTTGCTTGGAATATTTCTAAGCATGAAGAAAACATATAACTGAACATTTTCTGATAACTTATAAGATATTTTTCTCTCCTTCAAGCATGCCTTCGTATTGTAACTGTAGCACACTCGACAAGTATTCAAGAAGTCCTGGTTCAAGTCCAGTCCAGGGTATTACTCATTGTTCATGTCTCTTGCTTCAAAAAAAAAAAAAAAAAAAAAAAAAAAAAACTTATTAATTATTTGTCACCAACAGGATTTGGCGATTGGGTTCCCTAATGCCCAGTCGCCCTTTAAAAGGGGGGTATACAAGGTATTTTCTTCTTTCTTCCAGCACGTCTTCGTGTAACGGTAGCACACTCGACGCGTATTCGAGAGATCCAGGTTCGAACTCCAGCGAGAGCATTGATGATTTTGCATGTTTCCCGCTTCAGAATAATCTAATGTCTCTACAAAATAAACCCTCATTATAAAATTACTGGTAGCTTTCATCCACAAAGAGGAGAATAGAAAACACTACTATCCTGAAAAATCACATTTGTCTGAGGCAATATGAACAGATCCTATTTCCGATAATTTAAAACGTGGGTGTAATGAAATACCAGGCGAAAAATACATATGTAAAATATTTTTCAATTTGTACATTAGAGTACTGCTTTTGAGCTCCCATTCATGTTTAAGTAAATATAAGATTACATAACAAAAAATACACTTTTATTTCTCCCTCTGTTAATTTGTAAAACATTATTTACTATACCATGCACAATTGTTTTCAGAATAAAAGTGTATCTTATTGATACTGCATTTTAATTTTTAATGGTTTGTTTCATGTTAAAGTAAGGAATAAAATGCTAGACGGTAAATCATTTGTAATTTGTTTGTTTAGAATTTTCTTCTTTGTGTGGTTGCTGGTTTCTTTGCATCAATATTCTACCTTCGATTCAACAACAGAATGTTAGTATGTATTGTTAATTTTCTAATATTCAATGGATAAAAATGAAGTAATGATGACATTTATATCACGATATGAAACTCCTAGGCAACTTCCTGTACATTTAGTGCAGTAGTTATAGAACATTTTATGAAATATAAAGTAAAACATTGCAGTTACTAATTCCTCTTGGATAATGAGAAATCTTGCTAATTATGAAATAGATAATGAGATTTATTTAAGCAACTATTTTCTGGCAAGAACTTTAAGATGGAAACTTTTATTCAATAACTATGTATTAAATTATATTTCTGACGTTAGAAATGTTCTTAGAAGAGTCTCTCCGAACTTGTGTACGGTTATTTCAGTTACAACGATTATATCACCCACTCGCTTCGATAAATGTTCTCAGGGATCGAAATATAAGCTATTTACCTACTTGCCACGCACCTAATGAGAAAACGGGGCTAAATCGCAGAATAGGCTGCATCAGTCGATGCTGTGTTTACTTCTCTTATGCTTGGACACGCCTTTTTTTAACGTAATATTGGTTACGTCTCTCCTTAAAAACAAGTATGCTATAGCGTCGTATTTAAAGAAAACTTAAATGAAGTTTTAACTGAGTTGAAATGGTAGGTTTATAATGTTCTGCGCGAGAATTTTTTAATTATAAATCTACTTTTGTGTGGTGTGTGGTAGTGTTAGCATTTAACGCAACGAATTATCTCTGACAAATGTATTATTAAGATACCAAACGACTGAAAACGATCATTACCAAACGATTGAAAATATTGAATGCATGAGTTAAAAACCATAACTGTAACTTCTGAAAATACGGAAAAGAATTCTAAAAGAATGTTTTGATTATTGATGAGTGTGTCAAAATCGGTGCTTACTGCAGAATGGATGAGTATATGAGTCTGAATTTTTTTAAACAGTCGGAGCGAAGAGGCAAAAAGAGCGTTATTGAGTGGTGTATGGAGAAAGGTTTGATTGCAATATCGTGTAAGTGCCCAATTTGTGGAACAAATATGAAACTAGTAGACAGACGGTTTTGAGACGTATAGACGATTTTGAGTGGTGTGCAATGCCGAGTTTCTGCAACTCTGAGATGTTTTTTTAAGTGAAAATTGATCGATGTGCACATGGGCAAGCCAATGCTGTGCGCTATGCCGAGTTTGTGGAATTCTGGGATTTTTTAAGTGAAAATAGATCGATGTATACATGGGCAAAGCCAATGTGGTGCGCAATGCCGAGGTTCTACGCGATGCCGAGTCTGTGCAATTCTGGGATGTTTTTTAAGTGAAAATAGATCGATGTGCACATGGGCAAAGCCAATGTGGTGCGCGATGCCGAGTCTGTGCAATTCTGGGATGTTTTTTAAGTGAAAATAGATCGATGTGCACATGGGCAAAGCCAATGTGGTGCGCAATGCCGAGGTTGTGCGCGATGCCGAGTTTGTGCAATTCTGGGATGTTTTTTGAATTGAAAATAGATCGATGTGCACATGGGCAAGCCAATGTGGTGCGCAATGCCGAGGTTGTGCGTGATGCCGAGTTTGTGCAATTCTGGGATGTTTTTCTAAGTGAAATTAGATCGATGTGCACATGGGCAAAGCCGGTGGGTGCGCAATGCCGAGTTTGTGCAATTCTGGGATTTTTTAAGTGAAAATAGATCGATGTGTACATGGGCAAAGCCAATGTGGTGCGCAATGCCGAAGTTGTGCGCGATGCCAAGTTTGTGCAATTCTGGGATGTTTTTTGAAGTGAAAATAGATCGATGTGCACATGGGCAAGTCAATGTGGTGCGCAATGCCGAGGTTGTGCGCGATGCCGAATTTGTGCAATTCTGGGATGTTTTTTTTAAGTGAAAATAGATCGATGTGCATATGGTCAAAGTCAATGTGGTGCGCAATGCCGAGTTTGAGCAATTCTCTGATTTTTCTTTAAGTGAAAATTGATGGATGAGCACATGGACACCGAGTTTGTGGAATTCTTTGATGTTTTTCAAGCGAATACTGATCGTTGTGTAGAAGAGAAAACGAGGTTGTGTGTGATGCCGAGCAGTATTGTAACTTTATTTATGTGCAATGTTTAACATATCGTTAGTGTATTTTAAATTTGCATTGTTGTTTTAATTGTGCATTGTTGTTAATATTTAAGACGTCATTTTTCATTTAAATTGTATTTTTAATTTTTTTGGCTTTGATATCTTTATAACGCTTTCAGACTTACGACATATATCGATAGCCCGACGATCTACTCAACAGTAGCAAAATTGTTAACTTTAACTCTTGAAGTAACGTTTACCTCATATTTTAATACGTAGTGTTTGGTATCGTAATTGCACTTGATAATATGAGTTCATTGATAATATGTGTGTGTGTGCGTATGTGAAGCATTGCTTAGTGTTCCAAGTTTGTAGTATTTATTTTATTATATTATTTTCTTTCATTCTAAAAAATTAGATTTTTTTATTTATTAATGCGTAGAATTCTAGCATGCCTACACAGAATATGGCGTGATTTAGGAATTTTAGAAACTGATATGAAAGCTGTGTAACGATCTTCATATGCAATAAAAAATATTCTTCTTTTATTAATGTAAAGTTTAAAATTTTTAGAAATAATGAAAATTGTCTAATTATTGGTATGTAAGGAATTATGTCGTTACGTAGCAAGTAGGTAATTTGTAAAAATGATAAAATTGAAATGTTCCACAATATGACTTTAAATTAAAAAAAATATTGGTACTTTTCCGTTTCGCCGGCGCAAATCTCGCCAAGCAGACTTTATTGGCGACAATATACGGTATACACATAAAAAATATTTAAAAAAATGTTAGTTCTAAGAATTCTTTTTTTGAAGGCATAAACATTTTAATATCGCTTAAAATTTTATAAAAAGCCAATAAATAAAGACAATAAATTTGTAAAAAGACATTAATTTAAGAATTTACTATGCTTTCATGGTTCAAAATCCTGATTCGCCGGTTCATATCACGTGAACCCAAACGATCTCATCTCACGTAAACTACTCTACAAAAATCTAATGCTCTCAGTAATTATCTACATTAATTTCAAGTTAAATCTTAATTTGGAACACAAATTTAAATGCAAGAAATATTTTAATTCGTACGAATAGCTTACACAGAAATTATGTAAAACTGCAGTGCTTTACTTCGTTAATGCATTCTCATTAGAATTGATGAATTTAACCCTTGACTTTACCTTTTCTATATTTTCGGCTTCGGGTAAGCGCTGGGATTGCATCCTGATTGACTTAATTACCGAAAATGGCCTTAGACATAAAACTAAACTAGTATCTGATAAAAATTCTATGTAATTATATGCTAGTATTGAAAGAAACAATCAATCTGATAAGACAAAGAGGCGACTTGTTTTGAAAATTGGGCGTAAAAGGTTACCAGCGAGAATATTCCGTTTGGAATCGGTTGTACCATTATTGGCGACTTCATCGCTTGCGCCGGCAAAACGGAAAAGTACCAAAATATTTTATTTGTATAAATAAAAAAAATTAATAAAAATATTAATAATAAAAAATAATAAGAATTTAATAAAAACCTTTGAAAATATTGAAGCTCTACAAGTATTAGAGACTGCGATGTTGTTTATCGTTTTAATAATTGGTAGAATTCGCTCCCTGCATCATGGTAATTTTAAATATAAACAATTTATTATACTTATTATCAGTAACGCCTAAGCTTAGATGTTATAAATGTAAATTAAAAGTAAAGAATTTGATATTAATTTACAATAATAAACAATTTATTATTGTTATTTTTAAGAGAAAATAGAAAGTACACCTATTGTGAATGCGAGACTACATTGTGACGTCATAAGCTTAGTCCCACCCATTTATGGACGTCACACAGCTCCTCCTACTGAACTTTGTTGATGCAGCCTATTCTGCGCTTTTACTGAAAACGGTTTTCAGGGTGTAGCCATTCGGCAAAATATTAAGACTTTTAGTTTAGCCTTCACATTTAAAAATTCTGAAAAACATTTAACAAACTAAGCAGTTAAAAAGCAATAAGTGTATTTCTTAATAGAGTAAAACCTTGGTTCTTAATAATATAGGTAATTTAAATAGATTAAATTTCATTATAATATTTTTTTTAATATTATTGCTTGCGTATGGCTTCATAATGGATTGAATGCACACACGACCGATGATAAATTGATAAAACTTATTTTCCCAACAGAAACACTTTACAGTTCTGAAAATTTCGACAAATTCTCTTTTAAGTGTCATAGAGTACAATCACTAGTTACACTTCAAACTACTAAGAACAAGAAATACAAAGCAATGCAAAGAGCGTATAAGACAGGAAAGCTCGCGCAAGCATTTCATTACTTCGAAGTTAACTCTGAAGTAAAAACTGAGAGCTGGTGCTTTCTCCGATCTTATGTAGTTTTCCCTCGGCCACCGAAAAATCTTTACCACCTTCTATTTCTCGAAATAACTGGAAGGGAAATAAAATTAAAGGGCTAATTACGATTACGGTTACATGTATGGAACAATAATTGTTATTCAATTATCGCACCAATTAGAGTTATACAAAGACCAGAACAAAATGTCGCCAAATGGTTTCCAAGTTTGACGGCTTTTGTTGATTTTTTGCCTTATTTTGGCGACAAAAATTAGTCGCCATAGACAGCTTGGCTACATCTCGTCAGCTTAGCGAGACAACCATTTACCTCAAGTCAGGACTTAGAAGAGAAGGGCTAGCTCATAGAGCTTTTCCCCCTGAAGCAGAAAGTGAGAAATGATGACGTAGCCATGATGACACTGAGCGCGCCAATATAATCCACAGCTTGGAAATTAACGTTTTCGAACCAGCGTTTAAAATGAGCTGTGTGTGAAAGATAGCTATAATTTGGAAGAGGCAATGTTACTGCTTTATGCATTTTATACTGAACCATTAAAAAATTTAATAATGCTTACTCAATTTTAAAATAATAGATAAAATGTGCTACTCTTTTAACATAAAGTTCCGTAGTTTTTTTTATTTTTATTTGCAGGTTTTTTATTTAATGCACGTTTATTTCTAATCATTTCTTTATTTGCATGCTAACTGAGAGAATACATTTCTGCTAACCTACGTTTGATTTTTTGCCTAATTGTAAATTTTACATTGTTATAATTCTCTTCCGATTCAATATAATAGATATTTTTTAAATAATTTTGTAATTTATACTTATATCTATATTACAATTAAATAAATGTATATAAGATTGTTACCTTAATTTTGACAAAATAGCTTTATTCAGAGTACTTAAAACAGTTATTTAATTTTTCAAAAGTGTGAGTAAAGGAAGCAGGTCTTTTTATGCCAATTACTTTGATGTTTTATACTGTTATATTTTATCTAGAATGCTAATCTAATACAAAATCTAATCAATAATTAGTTACAAAGGATACAAATAAGAAAAACTTTAACAAGTACTTAACAAAATTAGTTTGTTAAATACTTGTTATTCTTGTTGGTACTATTTTGGTACTATTCAAAATACCGAAGACATTATCGATTAACTCATAGAAGTCAGATGCTTTCTGATTTCCTGTAGGGTAGAGTATACCTTTTGCGGTACTTTTTGAAAATAATGTTTTCTCTGGAGCGACGTTTTGTCTCTCGTTTCCCTTGACCATTAAATAATTTGGTTTTAGTTTGTGACACAATTTGGTTTCTTCTCAATCTCTATTTAAAACCTCTTTAATCTCCAAAATTTAAAACAGTTACATCTTCTAAAACAAATCCTCTATCTAAAACGCGGTTTCTCATTAATTTGAGGCAGAGCGCGAAATGAGACCTCTGATTAAAACAAACTGCCCATTTTGAAAAGAACCAACTTAGTCCAGTTTAGAGTCATAGCAGAGTTTTCAATCTATATGCATTTCGTCGAAACTGAGAACGCATATTTTTTCTACAGAATACAAATATTCGCCTCTTTCCTTCTTTAGAGTAAGAACATTACTTTGAATTCTTGGACTACACTAAAATTTAGAAAACACTAAAAAATAAAATAAACACCATTTCTTTAATTTGATAATACTAGGTAAAGATATTCCAATTTTTTTCTTAATTTTTTTTCTTTTCGAAAATCATAGCTTTAAGATGACAGAGCTCTTATGACAATGCAACGTGAAATATTTTCACTAGTCCACCTTATTTTTTTCTTCTTTTTCAGTAATGCATTAATCTGCGTCTTTATAAAAATAGGCTTTAGACATTTTTCCAAATTCTCCGATTTGTGCTCCTCCCCCCAAATTTCGCTATTTGAGATTTTAATTTCTGATACCAATTTCTGTCTAGATGTCGTCCACCTTCTTTGTCGCTGAACAAACATTCTAAAATTTTTCTTTTCTCTATTTTTCAATACTTTAATACAATTTAATACAATTTTCTAAGGATATTTTTTTGTTCTTCAAATTATCAATGCATTCTTGTTTATCCTTAAACATTCAGGATGATCTACATTTTCATTTGTGAGTTTTATTTCAAAATCATTAAAATTTGATTTATTATTGTCATTATCAATTTAGATTTATTATTGTCATCATAATTTACTTTCGGCACAGCATTCCATTTCAACAGTTTCTTTTTGTGGCTATCCAAACAAGCGATTTTTCATATCATCTTCATAAACACTGCATAGAAAATGTTCGCTGCAGATTTTTCCGCTCTTCACATTAATAGAATCTTCTCTTTGACATTTGTGTATCCATTCCTTCGTCGAAAGTAAACTCTCATTTGGATCCTTTGGTCCCATGAAATAAAATATCTCATCCTTTCATACTTCTGTAAATGCTACGGCACGTTACTGCAGAGCAAAAAGCCATATTACGTAAACGATACTTTACAATATAGAATTTAAAATAAAAACTGACTAAAATTACATATATATAAATTATTTTAACTATATACATTATTAGAAAACAGATATATATATTATTAAAATTAATTTGGGATATGTAACCTCTAAAAAATCGTCTCGCAGCTCAATGAAACTACTGTTTTAAACGCTGGAAATCAGGACAGGTGGCATCACAGTGACGTCAGATTATTGCCTGTTACGTCCCCCATTAGGCTCGCGTCGGCGAGGAGTCGAACAAAGAAATGAGCTAGCCCTTCTATTTATCCCTGCCTCAAGTTAAGTAGAGTACCCCGTAATTTTAGTTTTCTGTTAGAGCTTCGTCTCTTCAGTCCCTTTATCTTACATTAAACAAAAGATATCACAATTTCACATATAATTTCACTAAAATTATTTATATACATATGCAAAATTCGTAATATTGCCTCCTTCCCTAGGACTGAGCGTACTGGGCAGTACAATCCCTGGACAGGAGGCCATACTTACAACTAAGGAAAATCAATGAATACTAAAAACAATAATTTAATAAATAACATACAACAATTCATGTACTAAATCAATTATTAAATGCATATTTAATACAAATAAGATAATGGTCTTAGTTTATTATTTATATTATACACACTAAAGAGACTACGTACTATGGCCATAATAAGCTTGTCATAATATATATAGAAGATATAGAATTAGGTATAGAATTTGATGACTTACGAATCCGAACTAGGACATCGTTCAGGCCTGTTTAAAACTGTGTAAAGACCATGACAGTTTGACTGTAGTTTAGAAGAAAGCCTTTTCCGTCGAATTGATTCCAAAATCACACCTTCCTCAGGCAATGAAAGTGCATCCGAAAGGAGATCAAACGAGAGATCATAAGGTAAACGAAGATCGCGACCAAAAATGGTAAATAGCCGGTAATGTCACGGACAGCACTGCGATAAGCCAGTAAGAACAGGGGTAACTTCTGATCCAGTCCTGTTGGTTTCTGGAAGTTATCAGAAAGAGGTTGTCCATTTACAAAACTAAACCTTCATTTTAGAATAAAATTAAAACTCATTTTAAAACGAGTTTCAATTTTAAAAGTTCCGGCGTTTATTTCTGAATTTTGTTGAAACCAAAATGGTATAAAACAGCAAGCGATTAAAAAAAAGTATATCATATTTTATTTTAAAAAACGTGAATATAAAACTGTAATCATAATGTTACTTGTAAATTCGGTTACCACAGTTCTATTTCATTTTTAATGTAGTTGTATCGTATATCATTTCGATATACGATACAATACAATATGTGTATGATATAGACAGTATATCGTTTAGATATATTATCAACTACAACTACAATAAATTAAAACTTTTTCACATTGGACATATTAAAATAAGAAATTATTTATTTACTATAGCTGGGTTTCAAATAGCACTTGTAACTGAAATGTACGGGTAAAATTATTTTTAAATGATTTACCTTTTTACAATAATAAATCATTTTTATCCCATCAAAGATAAATAAAATGTGATTTGAATCTTCAATTTACACAACGTGCTCCCTAGTTTCTAAAGTTTTGTCTGTAACGGATAGTATATATTCGCTAATTAAAACAATGACACAATTTCGAAGGAATTAATAAATACTGATTTAATGGGAAAGGAATTCTATATTTTCTTACATAATATATCCCATTAGAAACATCTTTTGTTAATTAAAGTAACGTTTCAAATATTCATCAAAACTATGGTTTCGATATATTATAAAGTGAATAAATTTTAAAGTGCAGTTCATCAGTTGCGTGTTAAAATAAAATAAAAGATTTGAATTGCTAAGGAGTGAATTTATTACTTTCGATTCGTTCAATTTGTCAAGCAATTACAGAAAAATAGAAACCCTATCTTTTGCTGAATGGCAGCATTCAGAGAGCTGGTTATTTATAGGCTGCTTGAGAGATAGATTAAAGATCTTACTCTTCGAATAAACGCAATATGAAGTCGTGTGGATGCTAATTAAATATTAGCGCAGCGTAAGATAACGTAATGAATGCAACTGTCCAAAAATGCTGGAAAGACGCTGTTTTAACTGTTTTTAACTTCAGAAATTTTTGTGATAACATTATACTAAATTTTGATTTTCCAAGGCTATGAAGAGACTTTAAATTTGGAAAATTTATAATGTTGACAGGAAGTTATCGAAAATTGAAAATCATATGGTTCATAAAATTTAAAGTAATTAGCAAAAAAATATTATATGGCTCATGTAAACATCTCTTCAATTTCTTAAAAAAATGATTCGCAAAAATATATTATCAATGATTTTTAACATTTTTATGCTTTGGAAGCTTCCAACTTACACAGAGAAATTTTCTGAAAAACCAAGATATGCTCCATTAGTCACAGTTTGTACTTTTTTGCTGGATCTACTTCGGTTCATTACGGATGACAAAAAAAAAAAAAAAAAAAAAAAAAAAAAAAGTGAAGGTATTCATTTTCTTCGATATCGAATTTTCCATGTAAGCGTTAGAGTGGTTCAAAAGAACCGTTTTGTGGTAAATATAAAAAGCATCTTTTAACTTCTTTCACAATGAACATTCAGTTTTGTTTTGGAAATCTTTTTTAATCCTCTTTTTTTATCAAAAGCGATAACGTGCGTCTCTCTGAGCGCGTTTCCTCGTACCCGAGTCGTACAAATGGAGTTTTTGCACTCACGTTCATTAATAGATGAACACGTGATTTATTATTTTTCGGTCAGTGAACTTAAATGGATGCAAAATTATTTTTTTCTTATCTTAATGAAGAAATTTCGATTTTCACACTGAAATTACAGTGGCTCCCAAAACATTAGAACGGTTTCATGCCTGCTCTAAAATCTTTATTTTTTAAAGAATATTTTTATTCTCTTCGCTATAAAAATTATATATGAAATTTATCCAAATAATACTTCAATAATTAACAAAATAAAAAAACACTAGCATTTCAGAAAAATTTCACAAAAGTCTTGGTATCATGAGTAAAATTTAGTTAAATCACCGGAAAAGTTTAACTTCCAATATGGCTATAACTTAGTGGATCATCCTTTTTCTTTCATTACACGTTGGAAATACTTTGGGATTGAGCGAAATCACTTTTTTGTAACTTCTACTCCAAAATTAATCTATTATTTTTTCATTGCTGTTATTTAAATTTTAATGAAATTTTACATTTTCTAATTTGTACCTTCAATTAGCTCTAAATACACGGTGCGGCAGGGAAACTACCTTATTTTAAAAATTAATAACACAAATAGTGTAAGCGATATCAGTTTAATTTTTTTCCAAGTTATAGAGAGACATTTTTTTTTATTACGGTTTAAAAATAATACCATTAAGGTGGCCTCTGTTCTGGTCAATGCATTGAGATAGTCGAGCTTTGAAGTTTCTTTCCACTTTTCCCAGTATATCAACGAGTATGTTGTGGATAGCAGCTTGAATATTGTTCTTCAGCTGAACCAGAATCTTTGGACGTTAGGGATTCTAGATAGCTCCACAAAACGAAATCACACGGGTCTAAATCAGACGAGCGCGCTGGCCACTGACAATCGCCTCGTAAAGAGATAAGGCGTCCAGGAAAATGTTCTCTAAAAAATCATGGTCCAATGATGCCTATTCTGGACAATGCACACCAACACAGTCACACGTACTGTATGGAGAGGCTCCTCATGAAATTCTCCGGAATTCGTGCCACTCCATTATCGCATGTTTTGCTTAATGCATGTTGCAACTGGAGACATAAAAATGAGCCTCATTGCTAGAAAACACAAGGGCATCATGAGGCGTATTGTCAAGAACGGCTTTGCATGCATTTTTTCGTGAGAGAAAACCGCGGGGATTAAGTTTTTGCACCACTGCCAATTTATATGGATGAAAATGCAGTAGGTTGAAAAGTACGTCTCCACGGAGAACGCACGCTCCTCTCTCGTCTACTGCATGATCGGTACTTTCTTTCTTTTCACCATCGACGGAACAGCTGGCCTACTGGGTTAGGTGCTGGGTTAGGATTTGGAGCACGATCCATACTAAACATACATGACATAAAACTTTAGATACCGCTCTTTCCAATGAGCGCCACCCTACCCTTCTCGGAATAAATGTCGCTAGATGGTGCGCGTTTCAAATAAAGAAGTTTTCCTGCCGCACCCTGTATATTTAAATGGATTTAAGTCGCCAGGGCATATAGTGGTTAGCGTCACTGACTGCCGCACTGAAGGGCTCGGATTTGAATCCGAGCCCTTCAGTGCGGCAAAAATAATAAATCACGTGTTCATCTATTAATGAACGTGAGTGCAAAAACTCCATTTGTACGACTCGGGTACGAGGAAACGCGCTCAGAAAGACGCACGTTATCGCTTTTGATAAAAAAAGAGGATTAAAAAAGATTTCCAAAACAAAACTGAATGTTCATTGTGAAAGAAGTTAAAAGATGCTTTTTATATTTACCACAAAATGGTTCTTTTGAACCACTCTAACGCTTACATGGAAAATTCGATATCGAAGAAAATGAATACCTTCACTTTTTTTTTTTTTTTTTTTTAACAGAGGGCATGGATGTTAAATGTATAGTGTCGGTGCGGCACTCTAAATTTACGGCGAGCCGAAAGTCCTCTCGTGTGGTTTGGTGGAAGGAGAGAGGAGTGGGAGACCCTCGGACCCGTCCCCCCGGGGCGCTCTCCATCAAAATAGGAGGCAGAACTGAGCTAAATCGCACGGTCCTCCGAAGGGTGCTCAACGTTGTTGCCAAAAAACACAAAATTTATTCTGAAACCCAATGTTTAATCTGATGTCTCCAACTTTTAAAATGTTCATATATTTGGAATGTTTCATTTCAGTATCAAATGCATGCATGTTGCATCAGTTAAATTACACAGCTCTGCTGCAAATATGCAAACCCATAATAGAATACCTTTGCTATCATGATATGCTGAAAAATTCAACATACGTGCACTTACAAATTAGATTAATTTAATTTTTTCTTCACCAAATAATAATTTAACCTCCTGAACAAGAAAACGCATAACTTATTTTCATACATAAAGATGACTCTGATTCCAATATGCACTCTTAGACAAAAAAAAAAAAAAAAAAAAAAAAAAATAAATAAATAAATAAATAAAATAAAATAAATAAATAAATAAATAAATAAATAAAATCTGAAATGTTTCAGATTTTAAATTACGTCCAAAGGGGCGTTTTTTAACATTTTGTGTGTTACCTTTCTTTATTAAATATCATGTTCCTCGCACTTAAACCATTAAGATCCAGTGCAACAGCAATATCGCAAAATAGTTTTAAAACGAGCATATCTTTAGAATTTCCGATACAGAGACTCACGCGCTGGAGATAAAAATGTTTTTTCTGCACAACGTTGCCATTGCTCGCTTTGAAATCCTTGAGTTTGTTAATCAAAAATTCGTCAAAGTTTTAAAAAATAGGAAATCGATCATAAAACAAATTTCAAATTTCAAATTTGGTCTTCCACATGCTCATATTCGTTGGAGGATTACGTTATTCAAAATTCGATGACTCTATGTACCGTTATTTTATGACAATGTGAGAAATATACATACATTTACGCAGATTTTCATTATTTAATTTCTTCAAATATAATGCAGGACTCTAACATTTTATGGCAACAGTTTGAAAAGTGAACCGACATTTATCCGTCCGACACAAAATGCCAAAACGAAACTAATAGTCCTTCGGGATTCAAATCCCTTTGGACTAATAAATAAATAAATAAATAAAAATAACGACTCACCAAGAAGGAGTTATCCGAATGGGACGAAAATCGGTAGAAGTGATGTACATATACAGAAAAACAAATGAGTACAGTTTGAGAAAAATTGGATGATTTATTGAAGTAATAGAGCTTCACAAAGTGAAAAATTAAGTAACGCGTTTGTCCACCTCTGGCCCTTATGCAAGCAGTTATTCGGCTTGGCATAGATTGATAGAGGTTGCGGATGTCCTCATGAGAGATATCGTGGCAAATTCTGTCCAACTGGCGCGTTAGATCGTCAACATTCCGAGCTGGTTGGAGGGCCCTGCCCATAATGCTCCAAACGTGCTCAATAGGAAAGAGATCCGGCGACCTTGCTGGCCAAAGTAATGTTCGGCAAGTACTAAGACAAGCAGTAGAAACATGTGCAGTGTAGGAGAGGGCATTACCTTGCCGAAATGTAAACCAGGAGGGCGTGACATGAAGAGCAACACAACGGGCTGTCAGTGGTGGATGCTTCAGTGAAAACGGAATCAACACTGGTATTGGTGATGCTTCACTTTAATTACAGCACATACCACAGATACAACCTTTAATTAATACATTTAGAAAACTTGAGTACATATTCGAGTTGGTGACACGATCAGAGACGTTAAAGAAGATAGCACTCGTCATCACTGGACAAATTTATTCTCCACACCTCAGCTCGCTGGCGGAGCTTCCCAGCACTCTCTCTTCTCTGACAGGCGTCTGACCAGAAGGTCTCTTCTCTTTACGCATGCATATTACTCAGTTAAGTCGTTGCCATTCACAGTTCTTTAAAATAGGTGTTAAAATGAATTACAGTCCTCGTAGTGTGAGGAGATCGCTAACGAAGTTCTCTCTAGTCGAGAGCATCATAGGATCTTTCTAGAGAGTTCAGGAGCGTTCTTTACAGACTAACTCCTTCCGCCTCCAGATTTTGTTTTCCTCGGACACAGAGGAAACAAAACTTTTTTTTTTAAGTTCCTACGGGATAAAATACAAGTTCAGGCAGGCGTTCGCTACTTCCGCCTCCAGTTTTTGTTTCTCCAGACACAGGAGAAGTAAACCTTCACAGTTCACAGTTTATGGTTTCAATAGATTGTTCAACATTTTACCAGTTAATTTTAAACCACACTGTTACAAAGGTTCTCCACTCTCATAACCAGGCCATCATAAAAAAATACATGTACAATATATGAAAAACCAACACAGAAATTTTGTCTTTATGAATATATGAAGCTAACAATTTACTATATACTATGAATCTTTTAAAAAAAAAAAAAACAACAATATACATAATCAAATAACAAGACAACTTAAAAGAAATAACTAGTATATTTAAGTGGCATGTACAGAGTTTCTACTTAAGCAGTCTACATTTAAGTTGTCACTTCCCTTTTTATGATGTATCGTAAAATTATAAGATTGCAAGGCTAAGGCCCAGCGTAATAATCGACCATTTCTACCCGCATTATTTTTTTAGCCAAACTAGGGGATTATGGTCCGTTTGAATGGAAAATTTAGTCTGCCCATCTATATACCGTTTCAATTTTTTTATTCCATACAGAATTGCAGCACACTCTTTTTCAGTGGTGGAATACTTCCGCTCACTATCAGTAAATTTTTTACTGAGATACAATATGGGATATTCTTTTCCTTTATCATCCTTCTGGGCTAAAACAACACCATATCCTTGATCTGACGCGTCTGTCTGTAGTATAAATGGTTTAGAAAAATCGGGTGCATGTAGCACAGGCCTACTAGATAGCTTTTCTTTTAACGATTTGAATGATTCATTACATTCATCATTCCAAACAATTTTACCCTTTTTGTTATTCCCTTTTAACAAATCTGCCAAAGGTGCGGCTATAGCAGAAAACATGGGTATATATTGTCTGTAGTATCCAGCTAACCCTAAGAAAGCTCTAATCTCAGTTTTAGTTGTGGGAACAGGAAAATTTTGAACTGCTTCGATTTTTAGTTCTGCTGGAGAACGTTTTCCTCGACCTACTATATGACCGAGATATTGCACTTCTTCTTGTGCAAACTTGCACTTAGAGGGTTTAATAGTTAAATTGGCTTTTCTTATTCTTTCTAAAATTTCATGTAAATGTTGTAAATGTTCCTCCCACGTTCCAGAAAAAAATAGCAATATCATCTAAATAAGGGATAGCATATTTCTCACATCCGCACAATATTTCGTTCATCATTTTACTAAAATAATAAGGAGCATTTTTAAGCCCAAATGGCATTCGCAAAGGCCTATATACGCCAAAATTTGTAGCAAATGCAGTCATTTTTTGAGCCCTAGGGGTCAGCGGAATTTGCCAATAACCTTTAGTTAAGTATATCAAGGTGATAAATTTGGCTGCTGCAACAGTTTCAACACGTTGCTCTATATTGGGGATCGGATAGAACTCAGTACGCGTTATTTCGTTTAACTTTCTGTAATCAATACACGGCCTAGGATCCCTACCTGGTGCTTCAACAAGGATCATGGGTGAAGTATACTCAGAGGGTCCTGGTTCAATAATCTTGTATTTTAACATTTTTTCAATCTCGACTTTAAGAATTTCGTTCTGTCGATTTGTCATTCTATAAGGCTTATGCTGTACGCGTTTGTCACGGATTAGTTCGATATCATGTTTGACTAAATTTGTTTTCCCTGGAATATTCGAAAATATAGCAGAAAACTTTACCAACAACTTTCCCAACTGCAGGATTTGTTCATCACTAAGTCTTTCTTTAAGATTATCTTTTGCTATTATTTCATTAAAATCAAACATATTGGGGTCGGTTAACATATAAGGAAAATCCTCCTCTAATTCCGAGGGTTCAACTATCTCCTCGTTGTCAAGGAGCACCATATTCAAAAGTTCAGGTCTCTTATGATAAGGTTTTAACATATTGATGTGATACACTTTATTCTCTTCCTGATTCCCTTCAAAACTAACCACATAGTTTGTTTCTGATAATCTTTTCTCTATTTTTCCCGGCCCTTTCCATTGAGGAGTGAGTTTATGGGGTTGGTTCACTGCTAATACTAATACAGAATCTCCTTGCTGGAATTCCCTTTTCACGGCATTTTTGTCATACCATTTCTTCCTTTTGTCTCTCACCTCTTCCATTTTCTCTGTAGCTAATTCTCTACTTTTCTTTAACCTATTGATTAATTCGAAAACATATTCTATTACGGTATCTTCTTTTTCCTGAGGATCTAACCATTTCTCATACAATAATGCGACAGGTGTTCTGAGGTTGGTCCCGTACACTAATTCAGCTGGACTAAATCCTGTACTATCATGCGTTACTGTCCGCAGGGCAAAGAGAGCGGCAGGTAATTGTACTTCCCAATTTGGGGCAGCTTCAATACATAATACCTTTAAGACCCTTTTTATTGACCTATGGAACCGTTCTACAGGATTGCTCTGGGGGTGGTAAACCGAACTTTTGGAAATTTTTATACCAAACCTCTTCAAAAATTCAACGGTTAAGCGACTCATGAAAGATTTTCCTTGATCAGTTTGAACCTCCCTTGGAAAACAAAACCCATCCGACTAAATACCTGCAAGAGTGCACTTACAACAGATTTCTACGTTATATCCGGTACCGGGACGGCGTCAGGATATTTAGATGCTAAGCACATAACTGTAATAAGATATTTATTACCTTCAGTAGATGTAGGCATAAGCCCGCAAGCATCTACATTAACCTTACTAAACACTTCAGATATCACAGGTACTATTACCAACGATGCTTTCTTTTTGTCACTTGCTTATCCTACACGTTGACAGGAGTCGCATGTTTTAACGAATTCCTCAATGTCTTGATAACAATTTGACCAGAAAAATGTCTTAGTAACCGGTCTTTTGTTTTCAGAACTCCTAAGTGACCTAAAGTTCCTTCATGACAAATTGCTTTAATTTGCTCTCTGAGGTTTTCTGGAACAACAATTAAATGTTCTTCTCCTAACTTATTTACCTTCTTTTTTACTAAAACCCCATTTTTAATCCCATAACATGTTTTACTTCCGCTTTTTACTAGTTCTAATAAAGGGTCAAATTCTTTACTTTTTTGTTGTTCATCAATAAAAGTACTTGAGTCAATTTGAATTGCAGGACTTGTGGGGACACAAAGGTCGACAGGAGGCAATATCTCTCCGTTTTCTGACCTCTCATGAGCATCGTCCTCCTCTTCCAATTCTAACTCATTCTGCTCAGAATTTTGATTCGTCTCACATAAATTTTCCGCTTCCTTAAATTGTCGTGCTTGAGATCGAGTAACGACCGCATTAACATTACCGACATACGACGAATAATTTTTGTCAGTTCCTCTGAGAAGAGCCGCTGTCTGGTTGCCTAATAATATCGTCCTTGGTCTAAGTGGTCTCCTATAACAACTGCTTTGGTGGTTACTGTACCCAAATCGCATTCAATATCTACTTCAGCAACAGGTAAACAAGTCATATGATCATCCAGCAAATGTCGAACCCACACATGTTCCCCCTTCATTCTATCTCTGTCTACATATTTCTGACAAATAATATCTACCGTTGATCCCGTATCTCTTAGAATAGGTACTTCAAAACCATTTACTCTTCCATTTAATGTATAGGGATCTAACAGATTCTTCTCTGATCTCCCGCTTATACGATACAAATCTGCCTTTTGGGTTTTAAAATTAGGGCACTGATGATGTAAATGGTCAAAAGATCCACATTCATAGCACTGGAGTCTTTTTCTCCTATCAAAATTCGAGTCCGATTTTTTCCAACATTGCGTGCATCATCATCTCTTTTAAATTGTGTGCCTTGAGGGTTTTTTCTATTTTTGAAAACGTTACCAGTGGACTGAAAAGCAAACATTTGTCTACCTGATATTTTCGTTTTCAGTTCACCCAATTTCGTTTTCCCAACCATCGTCTTTTTCGCATCTTCAGATTCCTCTATTTTACCCACCAACTGTTTTGGTGAAGTGATTGTGGCCCATTCATCTATAAAATGTTCCTTAAACTCATTAGGCGTGCGCCTTTTAATCTGATCTACCAACATTAAATCCTTGAGTTGCTCAAATGTTTCGATTTTTAATCCCTTGAGCCACCGATCTAAAAATGTTTTAATTTCGTGATAAAAATCGTACCACGTAGAATCCGGATTTTTTTTAGTCTTAACAAGAAGTTGCCGAAACTTCTCCGTACTTAACTTAAATCTTTTAAGTAGTCATTCTTTAATATGTTGGTAATCTCTAGCCTGTTCTTCAGGCTCCCTAGCAATTATATTATTTACCTCAACCGGAAGGACCATTTAATTAATAAAATTTAATTTAATTAAAATTTAATTAAAATTAATTTAATTAATAAAACCATTTAATTTATAATTGAAGTAAATTAGCTTTTTAAATACCAAATTCGTAACACTTTCCCCTTCCCAAGGACTGCACGTCCCGGGCAGAACAATCCTTGGACAGGAAGCCAAACTTACAACTGAGGCATAAATGCAACTGAGGCATAATCATTACATTACAATATCAAACAACATGAACAATAAATGCAATAACTAACTTAAACAAATCAAATGCTATCAAATACTAAATACAAAACAAATACTAAATACAAATCAAATACTAAATACAAATCAAATCAAATACGCATTTAAAAACAAAAAGGACCATGGTCTTATACTATTTACAATTATTTACATTACGTACTATGGCCATATTAATGAGCTAACCTGTCGTAATGAACGACTTTAGGTTTAGAGTTCGAAGACTTACGAATCCGAACCACGACGTCATTCAGCCTGTTTAGGACTGTGTACGGGCCATCCCAAGGTGACTGTAATTTCGGACAAAGTCCTTTCCGTCGAGTCGGATTCCACAACCACACCTTGTCTCCTTCGTGGAATTGTTGTTCAGTAGCTCTTGTGTGGTATCGGGTCTTCATCTTCTTCGTCGCCAAGTTGACTCGCTCTCGTGCAAAGTTGTGCATCACTTCAAACCGGGCCTGGAGATCTTGAATATATTCCTCAGACGATGATGGAGCATCCGGAGGGCGGCCAAACAATAGATCACAAGGCAGACGAAGGTCACGACCGAAGAGCATCTGTGATGGAGAATAGCCGTTAGTCTACCACAGCGATTCTCAACAGGTGGTACGCGTACCATTGGTGATACGCAAAAGAAAAATAGGTGGTACCTAAAGAAACAGAGTATTTTTAACTATTATATTCAAAAATTGAATACCTCCAACATCCCGTTTAAGTTTTTTCTCTAATATTCGTAAATTTATGCGATCTGAGCTTTGTTCAAGGTCAATAGCCACTCATACATTTTAGCAAAATAATCCGTTGCAAAATAATCCGTTTTTATTTTCAATAATATTTTTTACCCGTAGATATAACAATATTTGTCATAAATGATGTTTTTAAAAGGAGTAATAGAAATGGATATTGTATTTAATAGAAAATAAAAATAAGTTCCTACAGAAAGATAATAATATCACATTAAATCTATTAGAGGTTGATCGATTTATTACCATGTCTGTACTTTATGTCGCCACTATTTTCGAGCTCATATTGCTCTACATTCAACTGAAATCATTTTTCCAATTCATTTTGTTATTTCTAACAGTAGGTATTATTTGTCATCTTATTGCTTTCTATTCCTTACTTTTCTACGCGATTTGAGAATTCGTTCTGAAGAATTATTCGTAGCATACTGTGCATTTAAATATCTGTGGAAAAAAAAATAAAACACATCTGATTTCAAAATGGAAAAATGGCTAGAAAGGACTAAGCAGAAAAGGTATAATTCACAGCTGATGTGTTCAGGACAATCTACTATAACTAAGAATAATGAAAAGAAAAATTGTTTATAGAAAATATTATCAGGTTCAATGTTCCGTCTTACTTTCTTCGGGAACATGCAAGGACCTGACTCGGAACAGAGAGCTTACTAAAGCTATGTTCAATAACTGTGGGAAGTAGACAAGATACACAGGAAGGGTATACAAAACCCTTTATTTTTCACTCTTTACAATAATTTCCGTACTTCGGAATACAGAGACCAACTACTTGTGGTCTGAACGTAAGAATAAAAATATAACTAAACTCTAACTTAACTTTGGAATAATAAACGTGGAAGATTGGCCTTATATTAACAGGAAGCCGTATGTAGTACAGAGAACTGTTAACACTACAATACGTTTAAAAATTATCACGAGGATTAAACCTCTGGCCTGGAAGGCAACCAGCAACCGAGTAAAACTTCTAAGGCAAGCGGCCTGCTTCGACTAACTCCTTCCTCTCTCTCGCTTGGCAAAAAGCCACAACTTAAGTACTTGGCGTTCGCCAGACAAATTTTGCATAAATAAGTTAACGCTTTTAATTCTGGCCGGAAGTAGAAAATAAGAAGTGATAGTAAAGATTTAAAATAAAATAAACGTTAGTAAAACTTAAGATCCTTACATACTTCCCGCCAGAGTTAATTAGTTTGAAACTGAGGTCTAAAACGACCTTGTTGAAAACTTTTAGCTCTAGAATCTAACGCGAGGCCAATCTTTTACAAACATTTTTCGCTAGAAACTAGAAATTTAAAAGAAAGAAATTTGTTTTTACAACAGCAGCTCCCAGGACACGCAATTTTTTCATCTGTACTGCATCTAAACAGGAGCTTTTATTCAAATCTGGTTCCTTCCAGAGATCTGGAAGGAAAACTAGTTTAATGAAATGTTACACAATGAAATGGCAAGTAACATGTATAATTATATTTCTCTTAACATTCTTATTTCATTCATGACTATTTTAATTATCTCTCCCCGTGCTCTCTGACATGTGTTGTAAAAGAACACCAAACACGAATGTGTTTATGTCTACGTGTTCAACACTTCCTCCTACAATCAAAGCACTAACGTGTTAAAAATTCAACATACCAAGACCTCGTAACACACCCTAACTTCAACTCTAAACCCTGAGGTACTATTCTGAAAGTGGCTAACTCTGAAGTGTAGCGTCAGAGAGCCTAACTACATTCATTCAACCTTTAACACATATTCACCATGATTTAGTCTTTTTACAGACACACGAATTAAAAAAAAATTTTAACATTACTTTCATTTTTACCATATCACGGTATTTCTTAACATTTGAAATAACAGTTCACATTGTATATAAGAACATATTAACATGCCGTTAATTTTACGCATTTGACAACATACATTAGTAGTACATTGTTAACTACTATTCTTTTCAAAGCAAGTGCCAATTTTTCTACATTGAAATACTACATTTCAAAAAGTCTTTTAGACTAAAACTTCTTTCTTGCCAGAATGTTTTAAATAAAATTTATACAATAACTTTTACAATATTTAAGACTTTACACATCGCTATTATACATCAACTTTAGTTTTACACGCGAGTAATTGAAAAACATAATACCAAAATCGGTAACAACTCATTTCTCGCCCTTTTGGCGATAAAGGTAGATCTCGCATGAGGTAAAACTTCTTGAAATCTGCCACTTGCAGTAAGAATGAAAGATTAACTTAAGTTTGCAAAGTAACATAAAATTTTACTTATCTTTGTGATATTCGGACATGATTTTCTGAGCCCAGTCCTGGAAAGTAGCGTAGATTGTTGTTTGATTTATCCTCCTTCGTGTGCGGGCTCGCCCTTCAGTGGCTTCCTCTAGAAGCTTTCTTTTTTTTCCAGTTTGGTCACCCTTGAATACCTTCTTTTTCGCCTCTGCCTGTGGTCTTGGCCGTTTGATGGCAGCTGGTCTTGGCGAAACCGGGAAACTTCTTTCGTGTTCCTGCTTGGACCTCGTTGCTGGCCGTTCAAATTTTCCTTGTAACTTTTCCTCCGCCGCTGGTGGCCCTTCCGCAGTTCGGCGACATTTGCTGCGGAGAGTCCTGTCGGATGAGTAGATCTTCCGTTTTAGAGCCGGATTATAGTTGCCGTCATTTCTCCTGGCTCTCTTTGCATTCGTCGTCCTTCTCCCTTCTTCATTCTGGGGGTGTTCGTGAGCTCTCTTTTCTGGACGGTGGAACGGCTTCTTTTTCTTGTTACCTTCAATTTTCCCACGGGGAAACTTTCTTTTCACTTGCTCCTGCCTCTTAATGGCTTGCCCTTGTACTTGCGTTGTTCCACCTTTGGAGCTTGTGCCTGCGGTGTCTGCCGTGCCGGATCCTGCAAAAGATCTCGGAAAATTTGCATTTTATTCCGATCATAGTAGAGTTTGATTTGATCAATGTTTGCGGAGCAGATTTCACCATTTCTGGCTTTTAACACTACTACAGCGTGAGTTATTTTTTCTATGACATATGGTCCTTCAAATCGTGGGAAAAATTTGGCAGTTTTATCTTCTGGTGCTGAAGAAAGTGAATGCTTAATTTTTAATACTTCATCCCCTACTTTATAAGTTACTCCCCGTCGTTTCAAGTCGTAATACAGCTTTTGTTTTCTCTGTGCTACTTCCGTATTCTTTTTTGCTTCTTTAATTAGTTTTTCTATATCACCCATTTTAAATTCTGGGGCTCTTTGTTGCACATAAAATAATTTATCTAACGGCGTTATAATCTTTCTGCCTAAAAATAACTCAGCAGGAGTTTTGCTCGTTGTATCATGTTTTGCGTTCCTAAGGGCGAAAGCAAATTCATTGACATAGTTATCCCAGCTTTTATGAAAATTTTTAACATAACTACGGATAATTTTCACTATATTTCTATTGACCCGTTCCGCTATATTTGATTGCGGCCGATACGGGACCATTTTTAAATGACGTATGCCCAGTTCTTGGCACATGTCTTCAAATACATTACTTACAAATTGAGGACCATTATCCGATATAACTTTTAGGGGCGCCCCGTATTTTAAAATATATTTATTTAAAATAGAATCAGTAACTAATTTCGCGGAGGCTCGTTTTAAGGGAACAATTTCGGTCCACTTACTAAAATGATCAACCATAACAAGGAGATAGCGACATTTATTTAACTGACTTTTTGGGAAAGGGCCCAATAAATCGATGCCAATTATTTCATTTGGAAATTCGGATTTAATACTATTTAGAAACCCGGTCGGGCGGAAATTAATATAATTAACTGCTTGACATGTTGGGCAGGACTGGACATACGCCCTTGTTAACTTTTGCAGTTCAGGAAAGTAGACTGCCTCGCGTACGCGTTGGATAGTTTTTCGATTACCAGCATGAGAAGCTAAAGGGCTGTCATGGAGCTCCTGCAGGATATTTATTCTAAGACTAGCTGGGATAACAGGTCGAAATTCGTTGTTGGAATTCGTAGTTTTTGTATAGAATAATAGACCATCTATTAGTTCGTAATGGGCCGCCCTATTTCTTATCGCCACAATATCTTGGTGGCTAAAATTTTCAGGATCCTTTAAATACTCATAAATGCTTCCAAACTCAGGATCCTTACCCAGTTCAGTTATTACAGTTTCTCGGGAATTTATTGTACATGCTGTGAGCATTGCCACCTTTACGGTATTACCTTCTTCATCTATTTTAATTCTGGATAGGGCATCTGCTACGATATTTTCCTTTCCGGGGGTATGCTTGATTACCAGATTATATTCTTGTAGCTTGAGTGCCCATCTTATTAATCTTGGGGATAAGTTTTTCCCTGAGTACAATCTAGTTACCGCCGCATGATCAGAGTACACTGTTATTGGCGCCTTTCCAAAATAGACTCGGAACTTTTGCACTGCTAACAGAACTGCAAGTGCCTCTCTCTCGATCGCGGAATAGTTTCTTTGTGTTTGATTTAAAGTTCGGCTAAAAATGCCGCGGGCTGCTGATTTTGCGAAAGTACCGCTCCTACCGCATAATCCGAAGCATCCGCTTAAATTTCTAAATTCTCATCCTTTTCAGGAAATTTCAACACAGGGGCTTGCGTTAATGCTTGTTTTAATTTTTCGAAAGCACTATTGGCTTCGGCCGTCCACGAGAATCTTGCCTTTTTCCTTTTTATTTTAAAAATGATTCAGCAATAGCTGCAAAATTTTTATAAAGGACCTATAATATGAACAAAGTCCTAGAAAAGAAGAGAGCTTCTTCGCCGTGGTTGGAGTCGGATACTTTTGTACAGCAATTATTTTTGATTCGTCTGCCTCCATTCCTTTCTGAGATATTTTGTAACCTAAATATTTTAATTCAGGGGCTGCAAATTTTCACTTTTCGACATTAACTTTTAGACCGGCCTCATTTAATAAAGAAAACACCTGTCTTAAATCCTGTACATGTTGGTCGAGATTATCACTAGTAATAGTGATATCGTCTAAATAGATAAATGTGGACTTTCCAAGAACAGGCCTTAACACAATGTCCATACATCGCTGAAATGTTGCCGGTGCCCCTGAAAGGCCAAACGGCATACGCAAAAATGCATAAGTGCCAGACTTGGTTATAAAAGCAGTCTTAGGCACGTCCTCGGGCCTAACCCCTATTTGAAAATAACCAGTCGTTAAGTCTAAAGTCGTCATATATTTGGTGGATGTTATGTTCCTTAGAATTTCTTCAATAATAGGTAACGGATATACCGGATATTTAGTTATGGAGTTTAATTTACGGTAGTCAATTGCGAATCTCCACCTTTTTGGATGTGTCAAAGGATAGTCATTATTTTTCTTACATAAAACCACCGGGCTAGCATAACTACTTGAGATGGGCGTTATGATCTTTTTACGTAGCATATCGGTGATATGCCATTCTATAATTTTTTCCTTATTCTTATCATACCGGTATGCTTTGTGGCGAACTGGCATTGAATCTCCGGTGTCAATACTATGGTTAGTAACCTGAGTAAATCCTGGAATATCACTAAATAACGAAGCAAATTCACTTACCACTTGTCGGATTCTTCGCTGTTCTTCATTAGGCAGGTGGTCAAGATTTAACATCGGCGGTTCAGCCTTTTCTCCACGAACTGGTTTCATCGTCAGCTTAAGGGACGCTTCATTAAAATCCAGCATTGCTTGTGCCTCTGAAAGAAAATCTATTCCTAAAATAATATGTGCTTGCAGATTTTTTACTATGAAAAACATCACCTTTACTTGTTCGTCCTTGATACGGACATACAGCGGTAATTTACCTATACACTTACATTTTTCCCCTTGCGCCGCTAACACTGTCGTATTATCCGAATTATATATACGATATTTACGAAAATACTTCCTAAAAAAATCTTCTGCCACACAGGAACACTGCGCGCCTGTATCCAGGAGTGCGGTGGCTGGGATATTATTCACCAACACTTCAATCTTCGGAAGAGTCAAATTTTTCACCATTACTGTATTTAACTTGAAGGAAGAGGGGTTTTCTTGGCCTTCGGATTTCCGCACCCTCCCATCAGCAGAAATCTGTTTTAGTTTAAATTATTTTTCATTTCCGTGCTTTCCTTCTTTTTCCACTGGCCTTGAGACTTTTTTCCTGGATTGCTATTGAACTGTCGATGTTCGCCGGCTGTTTTTGAATGCTCGGGTTTCCTTGCCCACTGATTCGCTTTGCTTCCGTAGCCGTGTGCTTGAGTTTGTTGTAGTCTTGGCGTACCAAATTGGTTTCGCTGTTGATATTGGCGTCTTCTTTCAATGTCCGCCGTTCTTCTACTTTCAAACTGGATTGCTAGCTCAAATAACTTTTCCAGTGTAGTCGGATTTCTTAATTCAATAAAGTCTTGCACTTGGGGCAGTAACCTCGGCAAAACCACTTGAATTATCTCAGGATCCGGACGGTTTCCATACAAGAGTTTGAAGACGTGAATTTTTCTTAAAATAAAGCTTGAGAGATTTTCGATTCTTTGCTGATATATACTGAAAAGTTCCGTTTCTAATTTCGCACGATCCCTTACAACAGGGAAGGCTTTTACTAGGGCAGTCTTGAAATTCTCGTAAGTATAGGTGGGACTTCCTGCTTGACCCAAGAGTCTTCTGCCTATACACTTGAACTAGTTAAGCGCTTGGTCCCTCAAAGCGCTGGTAGCTAAGGTAACTTTTTGAAATTCGTGCACGGGGTAGAGCATGAAGTGGTCATCCAATTTTTCCAAAAAACTGGTTACCGGTGAGTTTCCATTAAATGTTGCTTCTGGTTTCATCGAAGCGCGCATGGTCTGGACGATGTAACCAAATCCTTCCAGGGCGGCAGCTGGCATTTCTGGATTCTGAGCCGCTTCTGCAGGCAGCACAGGTTCTTCTTGAAACTCGGCCATAGTTATTCTTCTTCGTTGGGCGCCACTATCAGGTTCAATGTTCCGTCTTACTTTCTTCGGGAACATGCAAGGACCTGACTCGGAACAGAGAGCTTACTAAAGCTATGTTCAATAACTGCAGGAAGTAGACAGGATACACAAGAAGGGTATACAAAACCCTTTATTTTTCTCTATTTACAATAACTTCCGTACTTCGGAATACAAAGACCCACTACTTGTGGTCTAAACGTAAAAATATAAAAATAAAACTAAACTCTAATTTGACTTTGAAATAATAAACGTGGAAGATTGGCCTTATATTAACAGGAAGCCGTATATAGTACAGAGAACTGTGAACACTACAATACGTTTAAAGTTATCAAGAGGATTAAACCTCTGGCCTGGAAGGCAACCAGCAACTGAGTAAAACTTCTAAGGTAAGCGGCCTGCTTCGACTAACTGCTTTCTCTCTTTCGCTTGGCAAAAAGCCACAACTTAAGTACTTGGCGTTCGCCAGACAAACTTTGCACAAATACGTTAACGCTTATAATTCTGGCCGGAAGTAGAAAATAAGAAGTGATAGTAAAGATTTAAAATAAAATAAACGTTAGTAAAACTTAAGATCCTTACAATATAACGAAAGTTATTTCTCATTTCAATTTACTAGGAATGGAGATGAAATGGACCCTCAACCTCAAAAGGCAAAGTATTAAATCGTGTTGTTTGCGGTGAATTATTATCCAATCAAAGTATAACACTATCGTTTCTCCTCAAGAATATTTTAAGAGGAAATTATCGACGTTCAGAAATACTAAACATGTAATGAAATGTTTTGTTACTTCATGTGACAAAACTTTGGAAGCTAGTTACCTAGTAAACCTAAGAATTGCCAAGACTGAGCAGGCTAACACTATTGGAAGAAACCTTATCACCAGCAGCTAAAGATATAATATGAAAATTAACTGTTAAATAAATTAAATTAATAGCCGCAATACAATCCAAAATCCTAAGTTTAAATATTTGTATCTCAGTTTTCATTCTGGTGAGGAATCGGAAAGGAGAAGTTACAATAAATGTAAATCATAATTACTGGTTAGTTTTAAATAATAATCATAAACCTTTAAAGCTCTGAGAAAAAAATCACGTCATAGAAAGCTGATATAAGATGCAAAATTTATTTTTTACAAATATCTTTTACCGGTTAATTTTTATTAGAACTCTCAATAAAATTTTCAGATATTTTTATAAGTATAAACTATATGTAGTGTGAGGATTCGGGAATTACTGTGATGGATTTGGGCAGTTGTTTTACTGCATAATTTGAATGATCATAAGGAAGGAGAGATTTGCAGACAGACATGGCCCTAAATACGTCACATATTATTACTGGACATTTATTACTGGACAAATAATTCTTAAGGCACATATTCTTCTTCACGCATTATCATGGGAGCGATATGCACTCAATCTCCAAAGCATTCTTTGAAATTTATATCTTAGATACTACACGTAACAGGGAAACAAGCGGCAAGCCCAGAGAAGTGAGGCAAAGCGGAGGAGTGAATGTACATTGAAAAAGAAAAACGCGGTAGAATCAAAGAGAGTCTAACAGTTTTGTGATTGAAATAAGAGATGTCAGCATTGGAGGATTACATAAGAAAGCATAATGCGGATTTATTTTAAAATGACGTACTTTAGATTCATATATTATAAACAGTAACTATTTTTAGGACAGAAATGAAAAATAGCTAGATTAAAATGAGGAATAAAAGGCTTGTAAATTAAAGCTAGTACTTTGCATTCATATTTTACATCCTACATATATGTTTTCATTGTTTGTATTAATATTTAATGACATTTTTAATCATTCCATATTGGCCAGAATAAAGGAAACTTGCATTATATTTGAAAAAGCATTTTTTTTTTAGATCATGTTTCCTCATGTGTGACTCCATACTCATAATTAAAGACTTCTCCATTAATATCAAGGGGGAAAATTGCGTTGCAATAGAAATAATTCCCAAAAGCGCTAAAATATTAATATTTATTTTACATCATGAATTGTCAATAATGTCTTATTATTAATTTTGATCACACCGTCAATGTTAGTATGTAAATCTTAAAAAAGGCTATTGAAAAAAGGGAGAGTCATATATGCCATGTGATGCTTATGTGAAGAGATTTGAAGAAAACTAGCTCTCGCAAAATTAAAGTGTTATAAAAAATGTTTTCAATTTATCTAAAATGACAAAGAATTTGCTTTAAATAAATATACAGATAAGAAAAATCAGAAAAGCTTTCAGATTTTACATTGCGCCCAAAAGGGCGTTTTTTAAGGCTTTGTGGGTTACCTTTATTTATTACATATCATGTTCTTTGCACTTAAACCATTAAATTCAGTTCAACAGCAATATCGCAAGATAATTTTAAAATGAGCATATATTTAAAATTTCCGATACAGTCTCGCGCACTGGAGATAAAAATGTTTTTTATTTTTCCCCGTACAGTGTTGCCATTGCTCGCTCTTAAATCGTTTAGTTTGTTAATTAGAAATTCGCTAAATGTTACAAAATATGAAATCGATAATAAAAAAATTCGAATGAAACGAACGAATGAAACTGAACGAATGAAAATTATTCCTTCTAATCAGCATACTAACGATGTGGCACCTTTCTTTCAAGATGTTCCGATTTACTCGATGATATAAAATTACATTGAATTTATCTAAACTTCAGTTTAATTTTTAAATTCGACCTCATCATCACTTAAGATATTGTGGCTGTTCAGAAATCAGAATTAAACTTTTAATTTAATTAAATACTCTATTCATAAATACTCTTATTCTGACTAAATTCAAGTAAATGCAGAGAAAATTAATAAACTATATATTATATTTTTCTATATTTTATTGTATCAGAATATAAAGAGTACGGTGGAAAACTCCTTGAATGCAATTCAGCAGTCTGTACTCCAGGGAAAACTATCCTTCTGGTTTCGTTCGACGTTTCCCGTTGAGCAACTTCTAGAGTTGAACGAGATACTGAATAAAATTTCAAAACTTTCCTTTAAACATAAAAGTATTCTTTATGTTACATCTTCTGCCTACTTTCAGGTTGTCAATTAAACTGAAAAATTTTTCTGTTTGGGCAAAATCGAGAGTAAGATATTACATCTAAAGAAATTAATATTTTATCAAATTCTTCCGTTTTAAAATTTCATTGATATTTTCCAAAGTGAAGTAGTTGAAAATTTACAGAAAATTGGCCTTTTAACCTTAAAATATGCTGGACGCACAGCACTCTCTAATCAGTGCATGGTGAATGAAAATAGTTACAGAGCCACCGAGGATATCTTTTGTAAAATATTCCCAATGCAGTATATTTTTTATTTTATCCCCCACACAAATAGTCAGTGCCAATCAAGAACTCGGGATCAAAGACTCTCTGCCGTACTAAAAATAAATCAACGTGGACTCTGAAGAAAAATAATAAACCTTTGGATTAAATTTGTAAGGATTATATTAATTTATCTAACAGTTAAATTTCGAGTAAAACTTCCTTTCCTATCATTTCTGCATTTCAGCTTACAACTTCCGGCCAGAACATAGTTTTAGAATCACTTTTGAATGCAAATCGAGGAAGAGCGGTATTTAACCGCGAAGTTCTACTGTCTTAGTCAGAGAGAACCAGAGATTCTGGCTAGCACGCGTCCGCCTTTTTAGGCTACTCTCTCTTAAACTATTATTACTATCGGCCTTACTTTAGGCCCTTGATAGCTTCGCAGTTTATTAGCGTTAAGGGGCCAACGTACACAGTATAGAATCTTACAAATTGTAATGTTTAAAAATACATTTTTGAGTAACCAATCTGAGACAAAATGCTTTTTTATTACTTTGGAGATAACCTTTGTTAAAAATATCAATGATAACAGTTCTTAATGTTTGTTTGTAAAATTATTTTGTTAATATACACACACTTAATATGTAATAACCAGATAGTTTTCTTAGCACTTTAGCTGTATTTATAAGAATTATTTACATGAATATACAGTTCCGCCAGCATCATTATTTCAGCAATGAACAAATGGAAAATAATTACTTTATACAGCTACATAATATCATGTTACTAGAGGAAATCAGTTATTTAATTACGAAAATATTTCTATATCTGCAGAATTATTGTACTGTAATAATTAGTATGCGATTTGTTTAAAGCATAACAACGAGGAAAGTAATAGTACAGTTGAATGAAAAATTTAGTCCTTGGGAAGATGAAATAATTCTAAGAACGGGTGGGCAATAACTTTTGACATTTAACATCCATAGGCTCAAACAGTAAATCTCATTTAAATACATTTGATAAAAATAAATATTTGTAATCCACCTGTTGGTTGAATATCAGTAAACAACTTGTAGTATTACTCATGTTCGACTAAGCACGTATTTTATATCAGTAGCTAAAAGAAAACTAAACTTTACTAGTTAGCTATTGATTTAAAATATATGCATATAACTGAGTTGCGAGAAAAAAAAATTAAGTTATTGTTTTTACTTCATATGTAAAAAATGCGAGATTTCTTTTTTCTTTTTTTTTCTTTTTTTTTTTTTTTTTTTTACGTGCTTTTAATTTACTCCAGACATGCTAATCCGGACTAACTACCAGCTAGCTCTACCCCGAGAAAGGAAGTCAGATCTTAAATGAAGCAAGTTTAGCGGCCGAAAAGTAAAGACTGCCACTTTTAGCCGTGAGGTGTTTAATGTCCCGTAGCGAACTGTATTCTTTTTTACGATTTGTGTTAACATATTTGTAATTGTAATGTCTGCCGTAATGCCATTGAATTTTAAATGAAAGTAGTAAAAACTTCATCATTACTTTGCATACTCTACAAGCCTTCCACAAAGTAGAGGCAGTTGCCATGTTTAAACTGCAGATGGTATTTGCTTCGAATTTTATTGCAACATTTATTAAAGTTTTATCGTTTGGTAAAAGAAACTATCATAATCAAATGCATGAAATCATTATTTGCCTTAGTATACCTTATTATTTACGCATATATGAGAAATTTATACTTTTATTTTCTTTAATTTGTTTGTAGTAGCCTGTTGTTTGGTCTGCTTATATCTTTAATATCTTTATTTCTGCTGATTTCGAGGAAGTTCTACACAGTCAAACCTGTAATTATGATAGAGGAAAGTCTTTAATAAAATATATTATTTAAAATAAATTCCAATGTATTTCAGAATTCTTTCATGCCTGTACACTGAGCTGTCAAAAGTCTTAAAATATGCATACCTAATACATGGTTAGTCTTGTTCAGCCTTCTGATGTTATCACACGTCTAAATATTTTATAAATATCCTTTTACCACTCACAGATCATACAGATAGGTCATAAACTTATACCTTTGAAAGAGTAAGATTTTTAAATAATAAGCTTGTTCTTGCTCTATCACCCCCAAAAAATGCTTCAAGGAACTAATATCAAGCTTGCTGAAATTATATTCATCATGTGGAAACCAAAGATTGGTTTTAGATTTCATTACCTTACATATTGAAGTATTGTCCATCTTAACGATATTCGAGTGTCATGATGGAATTCAGTCGACCCGCAAGAATATTTTAGTAAAGTATACCTGTCAGCAGATTTTTCATTGCACACGAGAGTCCGTTATAGACAAGAGTAGTTAAAATTCAGTTTTTGCGCTATTTGACGATGAGTAAGCAATCAGAAACCTAAGGATTTCTTCATAACTGTAAATCCTATGAAGGACAAGCGACAACGAAACATTCTTTCAGAAATATTTCGTGATTGATCAGATGAAGTTTTCTAATATTTCGTGTATAATAATCCCATTAGCTTCCGTGATAGACGATCACAGTTTACAAGTTCATTTGCAAATGACTGAACCATTCGTTGATTCGTGCGCATGGAAATATCATCAATAATATACTGAGGATAAATTCTTGACGCTTAAAACCTCGGAAAATAGAATTCCTGCACGATTTCAAAATAGCATTTCACATACATTCTAGCGCTGATTATCGTGCTACTTTTAAAGTCAGATAACTCATGACATGCAGCCATACAGAATGAAAGTTATTTTGAAACGAATACTAGGTTTATAGGCTATTGGAGTTTTACCAATAATTGAAATCCAGTGTATGAGTTACGTGCACACTGCGCTTGCTCTACTTTAACTGCTCTTCCCATGCAAGTACATGTATAATTATCAGAATTCTCTTTCCTAGTACAACGACACTTTATCGTTGTGTACAAAGATGAGATTACAGATGTTAGAGATGATAATAGAGAGAAGAATGATATTATATGAGGAATAATATTATATACAATTATATTAGAGAGAAGAATTTAATCTAAATAACGATATATTAAAGAAAAGAAATAAAAAATAAACTATGTAAGGAGAATTTACTAGCTTTAATACCAAAATTTCCGTTAAAGAATTCATAATCTCTTAAGCTCTACAAATTCGCTCTACAGAGCAAATTTAAAGAATTTCGTATCAAAGAAGCGAAAAAAAAAAAAAAAAAAAAACATTTGTAGGATTTTCTTTTATTTAACCAGTATTGTTTTTATTTTGCATGTCTTTTCACTTATATTTCATTGGCTTCCGTATGAGCGCAAAGTAAATGCGTTTAAGCGCAACGTTCATGAATTCGAGAAAATGCCTTTGGCAGCTATCACTGACTGCCACACTCTTCTCTCTGCAAAGGAATTACTTGATTCTGCTTTAGCTTTTGCTCACCATAATTGCTTATGAAAGTTTGAGGACCTGAGCTAAAGCTTGTATGTGCGCTTTACCTTGTAATTTAATATTTTAAACCTTATCTGAGCATTTGTTTCTGACTTACAGCATTTGTCCAGCTACAGAAATGTTATTTTCTGTTATTACAATTGTTTTATTAGCTGTCTTGTGGAGACATTAGGTTAATTTGAAGCAGGAAGAAGTGAAAAATGAGTAATGCCCTCGTCGGGACTCGAACCACAGACCTCTTGAATATGCGCCGAGTGTGCTGACCACTACACCACAAAGGCGGGAGAAATACCTTATACCTTCTTTGCATGCCATAAATACCCAATCACCCTTTTAAAGGTCGATTGGGGATTAGGGCACCCAATTGCCAAATCCTGGTGGTGGAGGATCATCATCCACCATCTCTTAGTTCGGGCGTCACTGTAGAGTCAATTCGAATTTTTCGGAATCAGGAAACTGAAGAAATGAGCAATATCCTCACCGAGACTCGAACCAACGACCTCTCGAATACGTGCCGAGTATGCTGACCACTACACCACGGAAACATGCTAAGAAGACGAAAGAAATACCTTATAGTCTTACATAACCATCAGCTAACAAGTAAAATAGCCTTCCTCTTAGTTGGTGTCATTTATTTATAGGTTAGGATTAGCTTTATGCTTTCTAGATTCGTACAGATTAATAAAAATGCATACTTATAGAAAAGATTCTGCTTTGAGTATTATTGCATCTAGTTTACTACTATGTGCATACACTCAGTCAGCACCTGTTTTCAGATAACAACAAATATATGATAACAATTATTTCTAATCGTAAAAGCAGTTCTCGTAAGCTTTTAAATACTCCGTTTAAGCTGAAAATGCTGTGCGTATTAAAACGAACAATATCAAAAGGAGCAACATACAGGGGATGGACAAAAATATGGAAACACCTTTAAAAAAAACATGTTTCTTTGCTTAATATGGTGTAGGAAACCCGTTGGCATCCAAAACAGCTTGCAGTCTTCTCGGAATGGATAAATACAGTTCCTGTATGTTTGCCAAGGAAATATTATACCATTCTTCCTGCAAAACGGTGGCAACTTCAGATAACGATGTTGGCGGTGGATAACAAGAACGCACTTTCCGTTCCAATGTAGACCACAAAGATTCGATAATATTCAGGTCTGGTGACTGTGGTGGCCAGGGGAGATGGGACAACTCATCCTCGTGCTCAGAAAACCAGTCCTGGACAATGTGAGCTGTGTGAACAGGGGCTTTGTCGTCTTGGAAGACACCATCACCATCGGGGAACAAAGTTTGTACCATGGGATGAACTTGATCGGCCAAAATGTTCACATAAGTCTTGACAGTCATGTGCCCTGACACAGTTATCATGGGGCTAGCAGAGAACCACGATATGGCTGCCCAAACCATAACAGAACCCCCGCCATGTTTCACTCTTGGCAACAAGCAGTCTGTATTATAGGCTTGAGATGGCGTTCTCCAGACGTAAACTCGGCCAGAAGTGGGAAACAATGTGAAAGAAGACTCGTCAGACCATATTACTCGCTTCCACTGCTCTATAGTCCAGGCTTTATGACTTAAACACCACCTTTCCCCGTTACGGGCATTAGCATCACTGATGAGTGGCTTCTCAATTGCAGCACGGCCAGCAATTCCCTGTTTATGAAGCTCCCTTCTAATTGTTTTGGCACTCACAGGGTTCGGTAACACAACATTCATTTCAGCAATAACTTTTGCAGCTGTGGTCTTCTTATTTTTCGTCACAATTGCCCTTAATGATCGTCTGTCACGATCACTCAGGACTCACTTTCGTCCGCGCTGTGATTTAGCAGATGATGTTTTTCCGCTTTTCAAATATACGGAATAAATCTTCGATACAGTACCTCTTGAAACACTAAACACCTCGGCTACCTTGCTTACGGAAGCACCTACCATACGTGCTCCAACAATTTGCCCACGTTCGAAGTCTGTTAACTCTGACATAATGCAATGACAACCTCACATAACAGTACTCCGACAACAACTGAACTGTTTAGCACACTTACGAAGTTGTATAGGTGGCGTCAGTAGTCAAAAATGCCAGCGCCACCTACATATTTCATTAAAATCAATCTTTCTTTTCAAACATGTATTTCACAAGGTGTTTCCATATTTTTGTCCATCCACTGTATATTATACGCATGCGATTGCTATAACTACGCAAAAGCAAAAGGAATGCTGTATTTTTTTTTTAAATGCCTAGTTCGTTAGAGCTTTTTTCCCTTGTTATTTTAGTTAGTTCAATAATTACGGTAAAGGCAGAGTGAGTTGTCTTAGCGATGGGAGAGTTTTGTTGAGAATTTTTTAAAGAAAATTAGCTGCAACCTTTCTTAATGATGTTTTCTGTTGACCTAAAAAAATGAACTCCGATAAGAAAATAAGCAGATGGACTTAGGGATTCATTTATTTCTTCAAAAGAAATTCTAATTTCATTTATTTCTCTAAAAGAAATTCTAACTTCACTTATTTCTTTAAAAGAAAACCAGTTTTAAGCACATGTTATAGCTATTCAACATTTTTCTATATTAATATATGAAATATGGAAAATCATTTTGAGGTAAGAATGAGGTTAATAAAAAATTTCAATAAGATTTGCCAATAAACAGCAATTCTGTATTTTTTTAATGATACCCATCTATGAATTCAGAAACGAAGAGAGTTCAGAATTCAAAAGCCGTAACGGTCAGTTGTGTTGCCATGAAAATTTAGTGGACGTGTAAAAATGGCTTGTTAAAGCTAATTATTTTCACATTTCTTTCGACTTTTTTAGTTTCTTAGAAAAACTAGTTATAACCATAAAACTTTCACTAAAACGTTTTCTCCACTTTAGTTATAAACTCACCATTTTCTTTTGCCATTGTTTAACTGCAACTATAGTTCTTCGTAATTACAATAATTAGAATTTTTAATGAATAGAAAGAATTGTAGCAAAACAAATTTCCTTTTGATATTATACCCCCTCAACACAGAAGAAATAAAATTAATTTTTAAAACCAATTAAATCGATGTCTTTATTCATAGTAGTAATAAATATTTTGAAAGCTAATAAAGACTGTTGAGCCCAGGTGGTGCCGTATTTCCTCTCATAACCCCCCGCCCAGTATTTTATAGCTATGTTCTGATATTCGCATAGTTTTCCCTTCTTCTATTGCACACAGTTCTCCCTTGATTATTTACATTTTTATTCAGTGTATTCACTTCGTATTTGCATTTTTGTATTAGAATTTCGTCCATTTAATTTTCTCTTGCATTTATTGTTTGAAATTTTCAGAACCTTAGCTACTCGAACTTAACAGGTGTTTTTACCTAAAATGTAGCTATATGAGTTGTTCCGAAGCTACAAAAATTTTGATTGCAGCAGGCATTAATTTATTTCTTAGCCTAAAAGCTGTGGCCATTTAATTTTCATGCTTCGTTAATTCCAATTAATCGATTAATCCAAATTATTCAAAAATATCCGAACAACCTCTTTAATAAAATATTTTAAAATTTTTCTTATAAAAATATAGCTATTCAGTTTAAATCCTATCTACGTATGTCATATTGAATGTGCTTAAAATTTACAAAAGAATCAAAAAATTTCTTGAAGTACTTTACTATTTATTCCACTACTAAGTTAGAACAAGATAAACAACAGCATAAGATTCCTTCTATTTCGAAGAGCAGCAGAAGAATATCTGTGCTTTAAAAAATTGAAAGTAAAGAGTTACGGTCACCTACCAGTATATTTTAACACTTTATTAATATAATTCAAATTTTACTTTTTTTAGTCCAAAGGGACTTTGTTCCTGAAGGACTACTGTTTTAGTTTTGCGGTTGCGTTGGTTCACTATAAATGTCCGTTTCACTTTTCAAACTGTTGCCACTAAATGTTAGAGTACTGCGTTATATTTCAAGAAATTAAATAATGAAAAATCTGCAAAAATGTATGTATATTTCTCGCATTGTGATAAAACAACGGTACATAGAGTCATCGAATTTTGAATGACATAATCCTCCTACGAATATGGGCATGTAAAAGCCCAAATTTTAAATTTGGAATTTGTTTTATTATCGTTTTCATATTTTGTAAAACTTTAATGAATTTTTGATTAACAAACTCGAGGATTTCAAAGCGAGGCATGGCAAAGTTGTACAGAAAAAAACATTTATCTCCAGCGCGGGCCAGTCTCTGTATCGGAAATTCTAAAGATAAATTATGTTTTATGGTTTAAGTGCGAAGAACGTGATATTTAATAAAATATATGTAATACACAAAATTTAAAAAAAATGCTTCTTTGGACGTAATTTAATATCTGAAACCTTTTAGATTTTATTATTATTATTATTATTATTATTTTGTTACTTTATAATTTCTCTGCACAGCAGTTTGACAGATAGACCTAAGCCCAATAAGTTTTTGTTGACTGATAAAATATATTTTCGTTTATGTTTGCTGAATGTTATTTAGAAAAAGGCGTCAATGCACTTCTCATTATTTTATTAGTTTATTTGAATGACATAAGTCCTTGGCATAAATTTTCTGATCGAATGGTGAAACATCATTTTGATCGAAAATTATATTTATCTCATTCGTATAAAATGTGTAAAATAAGAATGTCATTCGCATAAAATGTGTACAATGAGGGATTTACAAATAAAAATTTATATACTCGTGTGCAGGTATAAGAGAATTTGCAAATTATGTCTATTTTTACTAAAGGGTCTGAGATTTATTTGACTAATAGTTTTTCTGCCAGAATGTAAATTAGCTAACGCGCGTTTATTCAGATTAGGGGAGAAAGAGGCGCCACTTAAGCGAAGGTTTAGGAAGCTGATTTTAGAGGGTGTTATGCCTGCTTAAAGACCACTTTGTTACCATGACTTAAAATAGCGATTTAATTCTGTGACATCGAGTGCTTCTAGCCATGAAGCTTGTTCCGCCAGCTTCTAAGAGCCAAAGCCTTCCTGCGCGCCCTGTAAGCGGTTGGACTAGTTGAAATGAATTTTATTTTCAGTTCAACGTCACTTGTTTAAGTTAAGTCATAAGTGTTGGCTTATATAAGCCCAAGTGGGGTCGACTGTGAACTCTTTTGTGATCGAATAATAGAGTCATTTACACCTTTTTCTGACTTTATGTGTGTGTTGTAAAGAAAATGGGATAATTCCTCTACAGTCTTCTAGAGCTGGTTAGTTTATTCTATCAAATAATACGAGACTTTATATGTTATTGAACTAAAGGAATAATTATACCCACGAAATATTATGCAAATTTTCAGGATAGAATACACGTACTCTGCCGTGTCAGAGGCGAATACATGAATACACGCAGATAAAAATACACATGCTTATCTGCGGAGCTGTGATTGTGGAGGGATATAAGGGATGATGGATGAGGGATTTTTGGCAATTTGTGTACTCGTAGACCTTCACGACATCTGCCGTGTCTCTTGTTCGATAAATTTTATAAAATATCAAGTAAAATGAGTAACCACAAACGTATGGATGATGGAATGAGATGGAGAATTGTCAGTAGATTGGAGACAGGCCAATCACAAGCTCAGGTGGCTACAGAGCTCAATGTAACGCCCAGTGTCGTCTGAAATTTGTGGATACAGTTTCCGGACACTATATCCATATCAAGAACACCTAGACAAGGTCTAGTAAGATCCACAGCGACAATTGAGCATCGTTATTTGGCACTTTCAGCGCTGCGACACAGGACTTCATTAGTTCTCACGTAAACTGTATGTTGCCACGGGAATTTCACGGTCTACATTTGCCCGAAGACGTCATGATATAAGGCTGCATATCAAAAGGCCTGCTTTTTGTGTCCTGCTCACTGCAGCACTCGAAAAGTGTGTTTAGAATGGCACAGCCAACATACGCCTTAGAGCAGTTTTTAGTGGAGCACGTGCTTTTTACAGATGCGTTGAGATTCAACTGGACACTGATTCTTGGTGTACCTGTATCTAGAGAGAGCCTGGAATACGATACATCCACAGCTGATCAGGGAAAAGGACCATTACGCTGGTGGAGATGTAATGGCTTGGGCAGGCATTATGTTGGACTGCCGCACACTACTGCATGCGTTTGACAAAGGCTCTGTGACTGTCATGAGATATAGAGAGGAGATTTTGAAACCCTATAAAGTTTGCAGGGCGCAATTTGTCCTGGGTACCTATTAATGGACACAATGCTCGTCCACATAGATCTCAGTTGGTCGGCGATTATGAGAAGGTGAGGATATTTACCGCATGGATCATCAAATCCGATCGCCTGACCTTAACACTATACAGCTTGTCTGAGACGCTCTTGGAAGTGTAATTTCATCTCATCACCTTTTTCCAAGAAACATGACAGAGTTTGAAACTGCTTTCTGAATGAGTGGGATTGACTGCCAAGTGTATTCTTCAACTACCAGTATACCATCCCGGTGCTCTACCTGACTAGCACACGCCTTATTAGACTTATTTTCAGATCGTTATCACAACGCAGATTTTGGACATCCCTGCAGTATGGAGCTTTACTGATAATCATGCATACATAAAATTACTTTTGAATAGTAAATATCTTCTGTGTTATAAATGTATTTTTATACCAAATTTCATCAAAATCTTCCCAATAGTTTTTCAGAAATTCGACTTAATGTGCAAATCCTCTTAATTCTGAGAACCAAGTGTAGTATAAGGTTTTTTCTTATCTTCTTGATTAAATTTTAGTACTGAAAAATACTCCGCTTTTACAAAATCATACCTATTTCAAGTAATTCGTCGTTACTTTATTATTCTAGAGGTAGCTGGTACGAAATTAAGACATTCTTTTTTTGCAGCGGTCCTGTGTCACGTTGTGGTTGGCACATCCAGCTAGCAAACCCGAAAATCTATGGTCGGTTCTCGTCTAGGGTATAGTTGATATTTCGCACTTCTTTCTGCAAAAACTTAATGGTCTGAGTATGTTGCTTATGGATCAACATCCTACCAAACATAAGAAACTCTAGTCTGTTAACAGTTGCCAAGACATACGGTGGTAAATCAATGGTATATCTAAGTGAGCATTTGCAAGACAAATATGAAAAAATAAAGATGAAAATGTTCATCAACAACAATATCGCAATAGTAAATCAAAAATCATTCACTATCTCTTAGGTTAAAACTAAGTAGGTAGAGGTCGAGCATACTAGCTCCACCCAAATATCGATTAACTCTAATCAGTGCATTAATAGTTTGCAAGGTTTTAATTGATCAGGAGCTAAGCCCATCAGACGTGAAGCGAAACTAACATAACGTGCCCGCAAAAACCTCAGTTTACAGCTAAACTGATTTGCATTATGGTGAAGAAAAGCAAAGAAGTAGTTAAGCAAATGGCTAAAGTTATGAATAACTGATTAATTTAAATAATAACCTTATAATTTTTCATAGTTAAGATGTGATTCCTCAATCACCCTTTAATAAATTCCACTTCTGCTACCATGGGAGAAGGATGAGAAAATACTCAGCTTGTAAGTTAGGTTTCTCATGGCAAAGTTGTGCCTTCCCCAGAATTCCTATTACTGATATTACACTTTCTAGCAGTACATGATAACTACCTAGATCAAGGCAACATGCACTAAGGAATGGGATAATTCCCTGTAAGTTCTGTAAACTAGAGATTACAGATTGCCTTGCTGAATAAACCATTATGAACCTACTCATTACCAAATACCTTCCCCTCCATGTGAAACAACCTTGAAAACAGATAGAATATGGTATTAATGATAATCAGCTAAAGTATTGTTATTTAAATGTCTTTACACCCATTGTTATTGTTAGTTGCGCATTAAATTTAAACTCGTGTTTTACTTAGACAAAAGTAAATATTTTTTTTACCATATCATTCATAATATTAAAAAATGTTGTTATAGGATATTGATTTTAATAGAAACTATATATCCAGAGCGCTATATAAATTTTCAAATAATAATTTCTGCGCTAGTTCTGAAGTAATGATTTCAGTCAGAGATAGTCTTGGCTTTGCTTGCTTTTATGTTACAATGCAGATTATGACAACACATACTACGTAGTAACATGAGAGAATTATTAACAAACGCATCATTTAGTTAATGGTTAAGCCAAATATGGGTTTCTAAGTAAGTTGAAAGCTTTCACATATGTTAAAAATTATGTGTTTAAGTAGGGGAAGAAAAGTAATTTCACAGTAATAATGAATATTCCTTGTATATATTTTTTAATTTAGAATTTGAAGCCATAATGCGCTCTAGTAATTAAAAAGAGAATGCAACAGTTCTTTTTAGCCAGTTTCAAACAGTGGTTGGCACTTGTGTGAAGACTTCATTTCACGCGCAAATAGCCATCAAACGAAGCAATGAATTTAGCAAAAATGAAAAAATGATGTTTGTAGTAAGAAAATAGTTCAGATTTAAATAGCAAGAATATTTGATGCATAAGTTATGCACCTAAAATATAGGAAAAGTTAAAACGAATTAAAACTGCTCAAAGTTATAGAAATAATGCCGATTTAATTCTGTGTCAAAGAAAACCTTATTAAAAAAGTATTAATTAAGTTTATTAAAATTAAGATCTTTTATTTAAAGTATTAACAAAATAGCTATTTAAATCTGAAATTTGCATACTTAACAACAGCTACAGTAAAATTGTTGAGCACTGACCTTAAATTTAAAAGAATACATTTACAAATAAAATACCGTCGATTTGTGTTTGAAAAAATTTATTCTAGTTTATAACAGATTTTGAAATATAACGCACCATCATTCATTAGCTCAAAATAAAATTCATAAGAAAACTTTGCATATATTGTGTGTATCATGTTCAGAGAAATGTACATAAAGGTTCGGAGAAATTTTATCAAAATCGATAAAATTAATAAGATTTTAATAGCATTAATTGCGAATAAAAAGCTCTAAGACAACAGCGGAAATATAAATTTTTCACAATTTTTTCGTTAGAAAGCATCTGTCATCAAGTAACAGTGTGTACGTACGTTAAGTTTTTTTTTTTTTTTTTTTCTAATCACTCACTGAAATTTTTAATTAATAGTTACAATAAAGTTTTAATGAACTACGTTTAATTGACCACTTTATTTATTGACACAAACGATTTTTTCTTCCTTAGTAACGAAGAGAATTTCAACTGCTTTATGAAAGGTTTAAAATAAAATGTATCATATTATATTGTCATACTCTGTATGACGTCCTGCCACGAAAAACCCACAAGATCAAGGAAGTTCAAACTTTGCAAATAACAAGCATTATAATACAAGAATGTATTGGGATCCAAAGTTCGACGCGTACAAATTGCATGGCTCTCAAAATCAAGAATTTGTAAGTCTGGAGATTTAGAAATTAGGAATTGTTGCAAGTGATTCATGATGAACGCTGGAAGCGCTTGCTTTGTAAAAAGAAGGAAAAAACATTTGCGCGAATTTTTTGGTATAAAATAACTGTTCTTCAGGAAACTCAATGTTATTCTGAATAACAGAAATCCCATTTACTCCGAAATTGGATTTAAATGTATAGTATTATCCATAATATCGGAGAAGAAAAAAATCTGTTTTTAAAGTAAAATGGCCTCTCTGAAGGAAAAACAGAACTTTTACTGAAATAAACGTTTTTCTCTCTGCTCATTTCAAGTCCATTATTATCATATCAATTAGAAAGGATTTAACTATGAGCAAATATATAATACTGATAGTTAGAACCTGATGATATTGAAATTAAGCTGTTACATTGTTGAGGCAGTTAAGACTTTCACAGCAAGCAATGGGAAAAATTAACTAAGCCTTCCACAGAGGGGATTTAATCACAGTATCTTCCACCTTCTAACTAGATATGCTAACTGCTTACTTCACGAGAGTATGCACAGGGCATTCGGTAATGTTTTTGCATATTCCTGCCACTTAAAAATCGATTGGGAAGAGGTACAAATAAAATCCGAAGGAATTCAAATTATTGTCCACCATATTATGGTTCCAGCATCATTGCTCAGGCTGTTTATCTGATCGGACTTAGAAAAGCGAAAATACTATTGTGGCATCTATTCAAACTTTATTCCAGTTACAGTACGAACACTTACTGTGAGAACGGAAAATATCCTTTACATTCCTCCCAACTTAAAGGACGACTGGGGAAGAAATGATGTAGTCGCTGAATCCTGAAATGTAGTCGCTGAGTCAAAATACTGCCCGTACATTTTAGTTATGGCATCACTTGCAGTCTTTAAATTTCTTTAATCAAACTTCTGGATTCAAAATTCCTAGATTCAAATTCCAAACCACTTGAATGCTAGCCAGACGTACTTCCAGTTACACAACAAAAGCGCACGTTCAGGAGAGAGAGCAATTCCTTACAATTTGAGTAGATGAAATTTACTATGAATAATGACTAAGATATTCCATCTTTGAGGTCTTTCTTAATTTAATAAATAAAAACCATTTCTGGTGATTTGTCAAATTTTTTAGTCCTAAGCATCGGGATATTATTTTGAATTCCATTAACATGTTAATATACTAAGCTGTGCATCAAGTGGCACTGTTTTTTCTATGCAAAAGGAGAAATTTCCCTTTCTAACTTGCGTCCACTAGTGCCTGAGCAATAAAATCACCGAGCTCTGGTAGTTAATTCACCATGGATTCAAAACTGACGAATGAATTCATTGCTTGGAAGTTTTGTTGAGTTTTCACATGTGTAACCAGAATACGAGCTAGATTCTCGCTAAAATTTAAACAATAAAGTATCGAATCAAGTATGGCTAGCATTATTTCTATTAATGATACAGATAATACTATTCAAATTAACTCAAAAGTCATTATGCGACAACGAAGCAGAGACAATTTGTTTTTAAAAGTACTTGCCTACATTTTTTGCATATATAATGTTTCGAAACGTTAAAATAATATTGCAGATTTTCGTCACATCAGACAAGGCAATAAATTTTTAGCAGCGAAGATCTGTGTGAATTTCAGAGGATTTCCGAAAATTTCTCGTTTATCAGATCCGCGAATGACGAATAAATTCGCAAATTTTTGAATATGTTTTCGTGATAATTTTTAAATACCATTGTAATAGTTAGATATTTATATTTAAATACATTCTATATTTAAATAATTTTTATGCTAGTTTCTGCTAGACTATCAGCCAAAATATGCTGCTATGTAATCCTTCCTATCCTAACATCCATATTAATACTGGACTTATGTAATAAGTCCTTTCCCGAAGTTATGTGAAATCGTCTTCCGATGCTTAAGCCGAGGAATGATTTCGATGCCTAACGATCGTTTTTTCAAACAATTTGCTACTTTATTGAGAATTCTATACATGTACTATATAAGGGAAAAAAAAAACTCCTTCCCAATGAATGGAGAAATTTTTTGTAAAATTTGTGATGTGAACTAATCCCTCAAAATTTTCACAAAATGTTCCTACTGGTAAGTAGTATAAATCCGCTATCAAGCTACAAATATTTTCTCTTTTTTTCTCAAGTTTAAATTATTGCCTTAATCATGTAGCATTAAATTCATCAGGCGTAATTTAAAAGAATAAAATTTTGGAATTTTTTGGGGGGGCTCAAATATACTTATTATAAGCAAAACGCTGTAGAATATAAGTTTCAGTGTTTGATCATAAAATATACTCTCTTCATTCAAAATTTAATTTTTGCTCTACTTTATTGAGAAAAGAAGAGGTACGCTGCATATCCAAAGCAAAACAGGAACGCTCCTCTTTTATGTAAATGAAATATATAACAGCATTTTTTATAAATTTCTTCCTTTTCAATGGCATCTCATTTCAGCACTTAAAATATAAAGAACTTAAGCGAGCGTTTTACAAATAAATCTTTTGAAATCTTTCATCTGAGTTTATCATCTAAATAAAATTTTTCAAAATAGCAGAATGATTAAAGCTTTATTTAGCCAACTAAAGGACAATATTAGTACGTTTTTCTTAAATCATTAAGTTCGTTTTCCTTAAATCATCACTTTTTAAAAAATAGTTGGTTTATTGCCCAACACATTTAACATGCCATTTGATATATTTCATATACCAACTCCTTTTAAATCAATGCTCTTTACTTTCTAGTGATTTTAATGCTAAAAGTCTTGCATTCAAAATTTTTAATTTTCTCCGTTTCTTTAGTATTTCTTTCCCTTTCCAAGCCTTCTTATATACAGGTTCAAAACGATGGATATCATTTCTTAGTATGAAACAGCAGACATGATGATATTTGATGATATTTGAGATCCAAAGCGTCCTTCACCATCTTCCAACTATAAAACGGTGAGAAAGATTTTTCATCGATGAAAGGAAAACGTGGTTTTTTTTTTTTTTTTTTTTTTTTTTTTTCCATCCTCCGCTAGCCATAAAACAAAGCTTTGGGGGAAAAGTAGGCCAAAGAAGTAAAATGAAGCAGAGGCCATCTCAACCAATGAACCACCAGGAGGGCAGATTCCGAAAAGGCGGAGCTCGTCTTTGCATAACTCAGGTGGAAATCGAAGAACGCAGAGCGGAAGAAGAAAATGTTCGTAATCTGTGGATTCCGCCAGCCAGCTCTCGATTCTGTTTAAGTAGGTTACACCAACAATCAGTGACGTAGGCCGTATAAAAGCCGGTCGCGGCACCGCAAGGACCAGCATTTTGGTTTGGGATTCGAATTCGGAGAGAGGGTAAGTGATGCTCAGGATTTGTTTTGACTTTCTTAGCCACTGGATACCAAATGGAATGCCTGTGGACCGTACACATTTAGATCCTCTGACTAACTGGATTTTACCAGCTATCGGAATGGAATTGAGTCTCTTGTCCCGTAGCAGTTAATTGCTCTTTAGAAAGATGACAGTTATGCTGTTTAATTAGCAGCTTGTTTCGGAAGTCTGTTTATTAGAACTATCCAACATGACCCCTAATATACGATGATATTATTAATTATTGCATTCCTAAAATATGTTTCGCTTAAACTACGAGAAATATCTTACGACCTTTGAATAACGCCCGAGTATTCATTACAAATGGCAGATAGTTTTTAAAACAGGCAGATAGTTTTTTAAACAGACTTGTAATATTTTATACCGGGTACGTATCTAAAAAGTTTTATATAGCAGCAAATCCAATTATTCAGAGAAATGGACATTCATTATATTTGTTATTAACAGATATTTCTCTCGTTTTGTTGAAAGGTGTGCTCACGTTTAATTTTTTGATTTGAGTATAATTAAGCATAAATACTATAAAAAGTATAAATATTTCATTTACCTTTATTATTAAAAATTACACTCCTATATATGCGTAAACTCTATGATTCTTAATTATTAAGTGGTTTAAACGTATTTCATTTCATAATCTTTATACATTTGAACTTATTTTCAACTGAAATTTTATTTTATAAACTAACCTTATTACTGTTATTAGTATAGTTTTAGTATTTGCGAATAAATTTTCAAAATGAATAAAACTGTTAATTCGGAATTGAAAAGCAGGTTACGTCTGCTGTTATTAAATTCGTGTACCAAGAAATACATTTTAATAGTTAGTAGTATCCAATCAGGTACTAATTATCGATACGCTAGTGAATTTTTAAGCTAAATTCTATCTGATGTTACATATATAACAATAAATATAACGATAAATGACTTCATGAAGGATTTCTAAGAAACTTGTATTCGTATTTTTCTACTGAAATTGTGCTTCCAGTACATTAAAAAATACCAAGTTTTTTCTTCAGTAAAACGTGCAACAGCAAAGTAGAAAAAAAAATCAAGCTCTTCTTTAGCACTCTTATATTTTTAGGGAATTCAATTTACATGAATCAAATCCAAAGTATATAAAACGTATAATTTCTAATGCGTGCACTCGAAGAAAATGGTATGAAGTTATACTACCTTTTTTCTAAAGTATCAATTATCAGACATAATACATTAAATATATGGAAAATATGTTATTGTCTTCATGTAGCACTACGGTATTTACTGACTTCCTGCCTTTTCCCGTTTATTAGTAATCTCTATCATTAAAGCATCATTAATCAGGAAACTTTAGTTTAAAAATTTATTGAATTTTGCAGCTAAAACATATCTCCTTCAGAAAAACTAGTTTTGTCGTTATTGTGAAATAAAAATAAAAATTTATTTGTACGTGAATAAATAATTTATCTCATTACATAGTTTTTAACTGCTAAATGAATAAATATGCTTCAATCCCGCTTTATTCTAAATTTATACTTTAAAATGATATTTTTTCCTGAACAAATATAAATAAATGATGTGCATCAAAACAATTATTTTGCATTTTATCTTCACCTTATTTATGAAAAAAAAAACAGGTCTAGAAGAGGGAAAGGGTCTTTAAGAAAACCATTAGCCATAATAGTATGATATATTTATTTCTTTTTGGCCATACTAATGACACTTGCAGCAAGTGAGAGATAATTAGACTAGATTGTAAGGTTTAAAGTATAGTAAGGTGTCTACAGAGACTTGTGTCTTACAGCTTCATATCAGCTTCTCCCCGCGACATACTAGAACCTAAATTCGCCCATCAGACATGTGAATGGATTATTTTTTCAAATGAAAACAATTCTACGATGGCAGTCATCAGCTCCCGTTTACTAGAATCCAGTTGAAGATGTGACGTCTATTTGCTCTGAAAGGGAATTGAGAAAAGTGTGTCAATATTATTCCGCTTGTCGGAAAAGAAAACTAGTAAAATAATAGTAGATGGATCACGCAAGATGAAAGCATTTCCTCTGTCATTTGGGGCAACTTAATTCAAAAAAAAAATTTTTGTTAGTATTTCTTAAAAACTTAAAAGCAATCACAAGCAAAGAGGGAAAAGGCAGGAGAAAATAAAAAACAATTTCAAGCAAAAATGTGGTTGTTTCACTGTTTTAGAAGTAGATACTATTTCTTCTGTATGATCAATGGTGTTCGCAGTTAATAACAGAAAAGCTCGCATGATGAATATTCGAAGCATAAAACTGGTAGGCAATCTTAATCATTGGTTGAAACAGATTTCCGAGATGAAGTAATCATTCCTTACGTTGGACACTATAATCCCTGTTCTCGAAATTTCGAGATCGTGCTTCGAAATTTTAATGCCTATGACAGGATAAATATGCTTTTCCTATTTACAAAAAACTTTGTTTAAGTAGTCAAAGACGTTAACAAAAATTGTATTTATTTTGCTTTTATTAGTGAAAATGGTATCGACAAGTATTGACATCTCAAAATACATCATGGAAAGCTTAGACTATCTGCTAATTTCGAAACTTCGCTGAATAATAGACACCTAGTGTTTTATTTGCAAGGTTTTCCTTAATGAAGTGTATAAATAATGAATGATTATAACATTTGAGGTCCAATATCATAAATTCTATATATATTATATCCTAAAACAACTCACTTCTACTAGAATTTCACATTGTAAGGCAGCAGAAGCCGATATACAAGAGCATTGAGACAAAGCCCGAATGACGTTATACTTTTTCAATGATATTTTATTCATTCTGACACAGGCGTATACTGTTGAATTGAGAGAAAAGCTGGCATTATCTACAGTGATACAGGAACTGGGAAACGTATTAAATGTTTTAAAACTGTGTTATTTCATTGCAATAAAATCTAAATTATGTAGCCAACTCCAACTTTGCATATTTATTTCCCCTCGAATGCCTCTATGATTTTCTAAATCAAAAAAGCAAATGCCGAAAGACGTTCTGTAAAAAAAATTGCGAAGGTTGCCTGATCAAAGGTAACAAGAAAGAAACAATCGGTAAAAGGACTGCTTTGAAGATAGGTAGTGAAATGCTGCAGAACATGAAAATGTTTATGAATAGTAAAGAGAAACAGTATTGGGATAGTAATATTATTCTGAAAAATACATAGTGAACCAGGCATCTTTTCATGTCTGAAACGCTAAATACTTCTGTAGGAATTGTCTTCTCGCTCTGATGCCGGGTATAGTAAAGACTGTCCAAAGCAATATCACAGACGGTTCCAAATGATCTTGGTTTCTATGGAGATGGTTGCTTTAGAAAAATGATATTCATCACCAATATGTACTTGTACCTTCAGAAATAATAGTCACTTAAAGAGGTAGTCGCCACAACAGAGTTCGATTTAATTTGTGCAGCAGAATTTAATAAGAATTATAAAAAAAATTAACTGCTAAATATTCTAAACGAGCGGATAAAGACTGTGCTAATTTGCGTCAGATAGTCGTCATTTCTTGCATTTTAATTTTGTACAACTTCATTTGTTTTTCAGCATGTTCAATAAACCTTTTTGGAATTTGAAGATATTAATTTGTATAACTTCAAAGTCTCCATTCTTCTTCAATGCATTTTTTACTCTAACTATATGACCTCTCGGAATAAATTAAAATTTATTGCTGCTATATTTTATCTCGATTTGGGATAGTTTGAACACTTGTCTAAATTTTCTCAATTTCTCCTGTAACATTGATCCCTAAATATCTTTCCATTGAAATAAATTTTCGAAGCATTAAAAACCTTTTAAATTAAAACATGAGTTAAAACTAAAGGCTAAGTATATTATTTTTAAGGTTATAAATTAATTACAGAGATATATTATAAAGAATCTAGTAATTATGAAGTTAATTCGAAAGCATATTAAAATGTTATTAGTTAAAATATAAATTTTTGCTTAAATTTGTTTCAGTGCGAATATGAAAGAAAGAATTTTTGAAACGATGATAAATAAATATTTATGCCACTTTTGTGTGCGGAAGCATCTTTATGGAACAATTCGTGATTATTTTAAGGAACTACACTTCTACAATTTTTTTCACTTTATTTTGCTTATTTCAATTCGCTACTTATTCTAATGACAAATAACTGCTAAAACGTATCTCTAAGTGCTGTGGAAGAATAAACTGTTTTTCTAAACAAGGTAGCAAACATGAAGTGTAATAAATAGTGGCATAATTCTTTAAATGTGTCATTCATGGAAATAGCCTTTGTTTTCACTGTTTTATTATAATATCTGCATATTAAGTCTAAAGTAGTTTTAAAAGAAAAATTAAACATGTTTGTATAATTTTAAAAATTTGTAAACCTAATTTTCGTGTTTTAATTTTTTTTCATTTGTTCTTGTGACATTATCTAACTTAAACTGAATTAAGTTATATCTTTTACAGGTGAAGAATTTTTAAAATGAAGTTAGTGATTTTTAGCCTCCTATTATTAGGTATGTTCCCGTTTTTTATAGTTTCCGTAGTCATATTGAAATCAGTTATTTAACTAGACGCAGTGGGCGCATATATAATAACTTAATGTTTAAAATTATACATTTCGGAAGAATTATTATTCAGTCCATTTAAAAGTATTTCTTAATGAACTGCCTATTATGACTACTGGCACTATATTTCTAAGAACAAATTTAAATTAAAGAAAGTGTTTCAGTGTTAAAACTTAAGATTAAAGTTTACTCCTGAAAGAAATGTTTGATGTTAATTTTTGTAATTTTTAAAATACTGAAAATTTTAAGAATATAAAAGTCACAAATTTTTTAAATTGCAATATCATTTTCATATTTGTACTTCTGTTTACCATTTGAAGCACTTTTAGGCTTGACATTTTTTACAAATCTACAACTGTAAGAATTAAACTCCTAAAATTCAAGATCAGAGCATAAGATTATATAGACTGCCCAAAACAGCTATACCAATATGCAGAAAAAATTTGCTGTGATATCATTCCATAATAAATAATGCTACTTGGAGATATTTACATGGATTTATGAAAAAAATAAATGTTTCAAGACATAGGTATACATTAGTTTCGTTGGATAGCATGCGTGCGATTAGGTAGGTGCAACAATTACATCAAAGTAAGTGAAGCGACAACAGTTTCTAATTCGTCCGAACATGACGAAACAATAAAATAATGGAATATAATGGAAGCAATAAAACTTTTAAGAAGAAATTTTAAAAATTAATAATTTCTTCTTAGTAGTACTAAGACAATAAAATTCGTGTTTCCTTATTTTGTGATTAAGTGCGTTGCAATAAAAAAATTAAATTAGACTGTATTTCTATACATCTGTGTAACTCCTCACTGTTCAACACAACCTTCTGTTGTACTGTGCAGGTACTAATAGATTTAACACATAGTTTAGTCTGATTATTCTCAAACACACGCCATTTCACTACTCAAACTGACTAGATTTGATGTCGCTTAGAATTTACTAGCAACTAGGCTGAACTTAACGATCGCTTAATGCGGCTTTATGCTATTATTAAAACATGTGGAGTATTAATACAGCAAAAATTCAATCAAATAAAAAGGGCTTGATTTATAAATTTCAGATTATATTCTAACGCTTATAAGAATTTAACATTAAAGCTAAAAAAATTTTTTTTAAGTTGTATTTAAAAGACTAAAAAATGTAAATATCTTTAAAAAATTGCAATTTGATCTTTATAATGCAGAATTCGTTTGATACCTGAAAAAATTTTAATCATTTGCTATATGGCTTAACTGGTGTAAGAATTAGTGTTCCATAAGTTAAAGATGCAGCATATAAAAGCTTATATTTAAAATGAGCTGCTCACAACGATAAATCCAAATGCTAAGGTAAACATTTGCTGTGGAATTATTTCAACCTTTAAAGCCACACGGAACTATTAAACAATTAAACATTCAATAACGAAAATACTTAAATGTTTAATACTTCGTAGCGCATTTATGTCATAGGATCGCTTAGCCCGCAGCTTGCAACAAACAGTATATCCTTCAAGTGCGATACCTTCTATTTTGCTGGGAACAAGAAATTCACGAACTGAAAAAATAAGCCCTTCGAAATGATTTTCTACAAAGTGTTTAAAATATATCTAATAAAATTTACGTATCATAAATAGTAATAAAAGTTAACTTATATTAACACGTGATATTTGGACAAATTAAAATGCTATTAGCGATTTTAGTCAGTTAATCGATTCTCAATTTCAGTGTATTCTTACTTCAACCAACAGACTACCTAAAATTCAACTAAAAGTATAACAAAAATAATTGCCACTCAAATGGGATCTACATAAACGATATGCAACCCTTAAGTCAACTGAACGACGAGCGGAAATAATGAATGCTGCCAGAATCTACTAACTACTATATTCTGATGCACACAGCGTTCTCTTAATTATTAACTAAAGGTAATTTCCTAGGTAGATGAAGGAACGAGGAATAAAAGAGGTTATCAGAATTAAAAAAACTGGTTAATTTAGTAGGGACACTGCAAAAAATTACTTCAGATAATTTTGCCTTGACGTGCATTTTTTTAAGCATAGAAACATTGTCCTTGTTCTTTCCTTTAAACCCGCCCTTGTGTTGTCAAACATTTCTTATCCCTTAAACTTATGCGAACTAAATATTTTTAAATCAACGTTAGAATTCTTTTCCTTCAAAATTCAAAACGGTTAGCTACTAATCTTTGTCATTTTGAAGAACTGTCACGCTTCATTAATAATTTAAAAGGACTTCAGTGTGAAATAATTTTCTGCTACTGTTAAGTATATGAAAAGCATTTTGCATTCTATTATTAGTAAATATATGGCAATATTTAAAAAAAAAATCCAAAAAAAAAAAGGTCTCAAAGCCTTTCAGTTTGCATCAGAATATAGTAGTTAGTAGATTGTATATTACGACCACAGGGGCTTTTTTTAACGTTTTGTGTGTTACCTTTATTAATTAAATATCATGTTCTTCTCACTTAAATCATAAAATTCAAATTTAATATTTGGTGGCAGCAATTTGAAAAGGGAAACGTCGTTTATAGTGAAGCAACGCAAAATGCCCAAACAAAATTAATAGCCATTCTGGGCAAATTGCCCCTTTGAGCTGAAAATTATGCTTAAATTGTTGTTATTTAATTCTTTAAATTACTATTATAGTATATATGCATAAATTCCTAAACGATTTGCTAATCTTTTTCAGGAGTGTGCGTTTATGCAGAAGATAGGGTAAGTTAATTTTAATTGAATTAATAAATTTTATGTTTATTTTTGAATTTTACTGATTCACATAGTTTAGCCCCATTTCAGTCAAAAGGTGTTGTAATGCACCTTAAATAATAACAATAAATTGATAGTTACTTAAACAGCATTTCCCAAATTGAGTTCCTTGAGATAAAAAACAAAATTCCAAGAAGGAAAAAATTTGAAAATGATCCAGATACCTTTATAGCTGCTTAGACGAAACTATATGTGAATCAGGTTGCTTTTATTGCATATCTTACAAAGAAACTATATTTATAGTAATAACCCACAATCTGTACTTACTGCATTTATTTTTCTAACTGCATTTTACTGCATCTATTTCTCTAATTGCATTTTTCTGCATCTATCTCTCTAATTGCTAGAAAAGTGTGCTATTATTTCCTTGGGCCGTAACAGATTGGATACATTATGATGAAGGCTTTGCGAGCCATATTCTTTCAAAAAATATTTTTGTTCTGGAATTCTGGATCCAATTTCAATAATAATTTATGCATACATTGTTTTATATGAGACCCAAAGTATTATTATCGTCATCGAGTTGCTAGGCAATGAAACTGAAAACTTGAGATATAAAATAAACTGGTCCCCACTTTATTTTCTATCCCAATTGTGATTTTTCTTCTTGGCTTTCTTTTTTACCACTATGTTTTTTTATGATTATATTTTCTCTTAACGTTTTGTTCTCTTCGAATGTTTACGTTCGTAATTTTTTCACTTTGGTGTTCCCAGCGATATAAATTTCACTATATAGAAAGAAAATTATGCATATGCCTTACCTTCAACTTTCGGAGAAGGATTTAAGTGGAGTTGAGTTATTTACGAGAGATAACAGATTTCTGCTTGGCATCAGAAACGGCTTATAGACTGAAAATGACAGCCTAACTGGATAAGAACAGTTCTTAGAAGCGTTTCACTAACCTGTTTTCAAATTATATCTCTCTTCCTAATTCCTTCACTCTCATTCAAATGAAAAACATTTTAATGCAAACTTTATTTTTTTAAGTAATTTACATTTAAATTTCCTTTCAACTTGTACATATAATTCAAAGGATCGCGATTATAATTTTCAGTTAATTGAGTGTCCAACTTGATATTTTCTTTCTTTCAAAGAAAAATATACAAGTCGGTTGCATATATTTACGACATATGAAAAGAAATCACAACATTCTTCCCATCGCCACCCTATAGAAAATAAAATTTTTATTTAAAGGCATTTGGTTCTGAAACAAAAAGTATTTTCTTAAGCGGTGCATTCATTTATGTGCTAAGCTAAAACATTTAAGAGATTCAGTTACGTTGAACAAAAAACAAAATTGTGCGACTTGATTTGATTAAGAAACACTGTTATGCTAGACAAGGGAATTTAAACTTTTAACATTATTAGCTCATAATATTTAATAACTTCTGCATTATAGTTGGTTGTACTAATACCTCAAGAAAGAAATATAGTTCGTAACGCTGTATCTCTAGTCTTCATCCTTACATTACTGGGAAAATCTAAATTCTTATATGTTTTAGATTGATAAATTAGAAATCATTTGCTTTAGTCTGCTCCACTTAACGCTTGTACTACAAGGCGGTGAAAGATGGTGTACAATATACTCTGTACCCTTGTGCAGATAAACATAAAGCTATTTTTCTTAATAAATATTTAGTGATAAAATGATACCGGTGAAAAAACCACGGCAAAAAACGCCGCAAACGAAAACATTGCGGAGAATAAAACATGAGGAGAAGACATCGTCACGTACATTTTGCTTTATAGTTGGCATCGTGGTAGAAAAGAGCAAAGAGAAAAATCGCAGTTCTTAAAACATCGGGGTAGAAAATAAAGCGACGAACAGCACTTCGCAGTTTCTTCGCAATTTTATTAATTTAAGGTGTTCCATTTTTGACTTAATATTTTAAAGATGTTTTTAAATTTCTAACTTTTGTCGCCACCTTAATTTCCAACGTGATGTTTCTATACCGCATTGTTTTGCTATGTTGTCTCCTTTATTTTCTACCTCGATGTTTTCGCCTGGAGTTGTTTTCTCCTCGACTTCCTTAAGCGATATTTTCAGCGAGTGCTCGCTGATATCTCACAATATATTTCATCATAGAGCGTCTTTGATGTCTAGTCGTGAACTCTTTGGACTGTTTATATCTTTCGTCCGTTGACCATAAGGAACACAGTGATTCCCACAACCACTACTACCACAACTCCTCTCGGAGGCGAGTTACAGGAACAGAGTATTCTAAATTATTATGGTAGCTGAAAGAATGGAAGCTTAATCATATTTGGCTTTCATGGGAAAATTTCAACGTCCTAACCATCAAACTCCTAACAGACTTGGAGCGAATTATCACATAGCATGACTCTAAATTATCATTCTGAAGTAACAGCAGAGGTTGAAAAGGTTTAAAAAACTTTTTATTGGATCAAAACTTGAACATAAAATTCACATCTCGTGGTTATAGTTCAACCACCACTTACTGCGATGAAATTTAAAGTAATAGTTTAATTTAAAAGTTAAGCAAGTCTAGTAGTCAAAGACTACGGGATTGATTTAACGCGAACTTGTCTCAAAGATTTCTCACCGGCGTAACAATTTAAATGTCGGTAACAATAAAGCCAAGCTGAATAATTACAATCTTATCAGAGCTGGAGATCCTAGTAATGCAGTAATTGGCCTCGAGATGCAGAAACATGCTCAGTCTTATAATCTAGAACTATACTATGTCACCGATTTGCATTCTGATGAGGAAATGGAAAGGAGAAATGACACTAAAGCTGAAATTATAAATAACTGGTTACTTAAAATAATAATAATCCTACAAACTGAAATTTTAAAAAACATAACAAAACGTTCCAGAAACGTGCAAACAACAAGTAAACGAAAGGCATTCACACAACTTAGCGACAGCTTAAAAAATAATTTTAAAAGAATGCTGTCAGAAAATTGAGTTGGCGTGGAGTTTTGCTTTTGCAAAATTAGTATTATCGAACTATCTTACAAGGATATATATTTCTCTTATATATATATATATATAAGAGAGAAAATTTATTGGAATGAAATGACTTTTGGTTAGTAATAAAAGAAAAATATCTGTTGTTAAAACAATATGTTTTCATTTACAACTTCATCTTTGCACCAAATTGGGTTTTCCGAAATTTCTGCAATAAAAAGCAAGCACCTTGCAAATTAGAAATGGATATGATAATGGCTATAAAAATTTGATTCCAAGATTTGACAAGATGTGTAGAGAAAATAATGAGCTTATTCATTTCATTGACTGCGCTATGGAACTATGCTATGTTTTCTTGGCAATGCTGAAAGATCATGATTCTGTAAGGTCACAATAAGGGAAAATGTTCGGAAGACATTTGGTGTTGCCCTCCAAAATAAAAATAATGAATGTTTAATAATATATACAGTGTGTTTCTTGACGCATAAATATTTTTAATGCAGCTAAAAAATTCAAATTTCAATATGAATGATAATGATGAATTTATTTAAATAATCGATGAAATTTACATTCGCGTAAATAAAAATTGCTATCGGGCTTACTTGAATAGTTTCCCTCCATGTGTATTTCCCCTTAGCTTTTTTGATATATGATTTAGAATAGATTTGATATATGATTTAGAAATCAGACATGTGTATATTTATTTGCATTTGATATGAAGCACTTTAAAATGTAAATTAGGCAAATTTTATGTCTTTTCATATTGCAAGGAAAATAGTGATTACAAATACTTAAATTTTGTTTTAGTAATCTGATTATGAGTAGATATTAAATTTCAACATTTAGTTACTATTTTGAGGATAAAAAATTTATGCCTTACCATTGGTTCTAGAGGTAGGAAACAAAAATTCTGCATTTTATTGAGCATGATAATTCTTTCCGTCCTCCCCAACAGTTGGGCGCTTGCTGTAAAATATTCGTCCAGAAATGCTGAACCTATCAGACATATAGCCGTTTTATTTGCTGAGCAGTTTTCGCAGGATGCCTCACATTGAGTAAACCGATATTGCACCCACAAAGAGGAAGGGAAAGTAATCTCACATATAGTCATATCTTATGACGGATTCGCATTATCATTCATTCTGTGTTAACCATTACACAATCGACGGCAGCTGAATGGGTGAATGTGCATCAGTCACTTTCCATTAACATTTTGAGTTCAATTATCGCATTCATGAGACATGACAAAATGCAATAAGGCTTCATATAACAAACTTCATCAGTTATCTGGAACCTCTTATTGATTAATTTAGAATATAATAAAAATTCCTTCCTTTTCTTGCAATATAATGCTCGATAGTGATTAGCAGCTAGTTGGGTACCCAATCAGTTCAATCAAAAATAAGATGCATGTGTTAAATGCACTCATACTGAATAAAACCGAAAGGAAAAGGAAAATCAGTAGTTTTTAGTAGTTTAATTGGCAAAACATTCAATTTTGTTAAAATTTGTGTAACTGAGTTAATAAAACTCTCGATGTTCCTCCAAACTAAAGAGTATAATCCCGATACTTGATAGAAATAAGAGCTATGCAAATTATGCTTGTCAGCAGTTATTTACCTTCCTTTGGAAACCTCACTCATGTTTTTAAGACATGCAATGAAAGAATATTAACCCTTTTTTTTTTAAATTAAAGATAAACATACTGATGCATTTGTTTTAAATTTTGCTTTTGTAACTATTTTCATTAATTTTTTAGGTTAAACGGCAAGCAAGTTACACTTTTCCTGGTCCCCGGAACGAAAGGGGATATCGCCAACAAAACGCTGCCCCTGTTTATGTCGAAGAGCAAGATGAAGATGCTTATCCAGCTCCTCGTAGACAGTTCCAGGCGCAGCCAGTGCAGCCCCAGTACGCTCCTTCTCAACCAAGAGCACCTCCACCTCCCCCTCCGGCGCCTGTTGCACCTCCCGCTGCACCTCCAGCGCCTGTGTATGAAGCTCCGAGGCCGGCAACCCAAAGTGCACCACCTGCGAGAAGGAGAGCCTCTTCGTCCAACAGTCGTGCCAATAAGGTAGATGATTCAAGTTAAAAAAAAAAAAAGTTTATATGCATTAAATTGATGATTATGACACTCTTACTCTACAACTTAAAGCTTTAAGATTAATTTTAATTACGTATACGGGTGCATCAGAGTCATATATTGAAGAAGCACAAGTATGTGGCAGAAACTCAAAAAATTACGTTGCCACGTATATATTTTTGCATTAACAGCTTCAGCAATTATTCTGGGTCCCTAAAGTTAAGCGCATTATGTCAGTGAATCACGAAAAGAAGAACTGTAAATGTTGCATAACATTCAAATTAATAGATTCCGTGTCTGCTTTAAAGCTTTCGAGCTCTTTAAACAGCCGCGTAAATGGGACTTGAGACGAATTCCACTCGTTCTAAGTTGAGATAATGTGTGCATTGAGTGCACAGTCTGAATTTGTTAGTATGCCAGACAATCAAACTGGGCGTTGTCGCTTTTCATAAATTTGTTTCGGTTTTCGAAGTTTTGACTGTACTGCATACGTAGAGGGTCAACAATTATAATGCTAACATACAGATCAGACATGTGTATATTTATTTATTCGTCAAGTAGTCTTCGTTTTAACCGATATTTGAATCTGGAAACAGTGTTAGTATACTATTATGTTGCTCCAGGTGAAAGCAGCCGGCCTGTATAAAAAATTAACATACCCTATCCAGCGAATGTCGCGTAAATTCTGCGTCCCTTAAAGTTCAACATTTGTTCTAATCGAATGGAAGTGTAAACCAAAATTATAGTAATTGTTAAACTATTAATCGAATGGAAGTGTAAACCAAAATTATAGTAATTGTTAAACTATCTTGAAGCTATGCTGCATTATGCAAGATTAAATATTCTCGTTTGTAGAAAAAAAATGCAGTTACCCATCTAACTGGAATGAATTTTGCATTGTTGATTTTACAGTCGAGAAGCCTCAACCCATAGAACGTAATATTCTTAACTTAAATGGACAGGTGATTCTATTTCCTTAAATATTAAATAATATAATGCCGTTGAATAAAAATTATTGCGATAACGTTATTTCTAATTAAAGAAACAAACTCTGAAGGATGTGTAAAAAAATGCATAGTTTAAAAGTATCCAAATCTATACTTTCCCGGAGGAAGAGAAATAGTGGCAAATAATAAATCTAAAATGAAATATGTTATTGACATTTCAAAACTGTATCTTTCTTATAGATCTAAAATTTTGTTCTTTATTAATGCATAGCGTTACTGGAAGTATTTTTATATCACTGTGATATATTCTTTTCTCTCATCTTAGGCAAAAGATTTTAGCGCGTTTTTACACACGGGTATAAAGTATTTAACGCACAGGTATTGGGTATTCAAAAAAGGAGCAGACTTTACGTACTCGCAATTTTTTTTTTTTTTCTTATGCTCTAAAAATGGGCCACACGTCATCTAATAGGGAAAATATAAATATTTGCTATGCTTTTCACTTTCTATATATACGCATCTTCTGTAAATTAACATGTGCCAAAACATAATCTAATTCATGTTACAGCCATTATACTTGCACAAGAGTTAATGGATGCATGGTCGCAGCAATTTCCTACATAAGTTCCTGTGGTTTAACAGATAAAGGTGACATATGCTTTGATGCTTCTCTAGACAAAAAATATTACAAAGGACCAAATCTAGAATTCTAAAGTTCAAAAGCGCAACCTAAAGGAGTCTGACATCACTTCGTTTGATTAGCTGGGTGAAAAACAAACAGCTGCTTTCAAATTTTAAGAAATAACTAAATTCGGAAATATAAGCTTACTATACTTCTATGTTTTGAAAGATAAAAGGCCATTGTCCAGTTTATAAATTTTAAGAAAAGGCTATTTAAAGTTCGACACGTTTCTCATCACGCATGTAGAGTTTATAAAAATATATTTTCGGAGGTTAATCATTTTTACTTTTTGTACGAAGTAAAAAGGAAGTTATTATAATAGCGAAAAAAATAGGGGATCATATTTCAGCAGAAATATCCATTTTGACGGTTTCCGAACTCATTCGGACTATTTTTTGCGTGATTTCTATATAACTACAGACAGAACAAAAGACTCTTTTCTCCGAAACGGATTTTGAATGGATCCAACAGGGATTTTTTTTCCGTGACGTCTATATGACGTACGTATGCATGTATCCCGCATAACTCGAAAACTATTAATCGTAGAATGTTAAAATTTTGTATAAGGAACTAGTTGTGCACCTCGCTCTTTTATTGCAATTGACAATGCCAAACGTATATTATATATATATATATATATATATACACATACATTTATAGCTACTCCCTGATCTGTCTTTATCCGGCCTTTATTTTCGCTATCGCCGGCAGTAGTCATTTATTCCCAGTTGCAAAAGTGTTTTAAATAATGAAACTGACCGGGATATTAATTTCAAAATTTGCAATTTTTAATGACATTTTCAACTTACCTTATGCGACTGACTGGTTAATTAAGTTAGAATAATTTGAGAAAACAAGCTTAAATGAACTGCAGCAAAAATCCTAAAGAGTTTAAATGGCAAAAATTGACAGTGTAATATTTTTAAAACATTAATTTTGGACAAATAACAAAATCTAGCTTTTAAAATGGGGTTTCCCGGTTCCTATACTTATATTTGGGAAATTTTTATACTCGTTATGGAAAAATAAAATTACGAGAAGTTTGACTTTTGTACGAGAAAAATTAACTGGAATACTTAATTTCAAAATTTGCAGTCTTTGACATCATTTTCAACTTGCCTTGAGAAATAGATTTATTAAGTTAGAATAATTGGATAAAGGAAGTTTAAATGAAGTACAGCAAAAAAATGTGTACCATTTAACAGGAAAAGAAAGTCTTGTGTTGTCCACATCAGATTTTGTTTTACTTTATAAAATAAGCAATTAATAATTCTAAATTGCATTTAATTTTTTAATATGTTCTACAGATTTTTCTTTGACATTTGTCTCTATGGAAACTAAAGAAATGTGATCATTAATCTTCCTAATGAGTGACTACTGATTAAAACAATTTACTAAGGCAAATAATAGTTAGCAGTTTTTATTTTGAATAAAGCTACAGAAAGTTACAATTTTTAATATTGCGACTGGGAAATTCATTCATTATTCATTCCCCCATAAAGAGAAGTTAATTTTGAAGCTCTCGCATATTCAGATTCTTTTGAAGATATTGGCCTATGATGTTTAAATGTTTAATATCCCTTTTGGGGGGATATTGACCGCTTTTAATTTACAATGATAAGTGTAAGAAATGAGCATTTATTTTATTTTAAAGCACATATCGCAATGACTTTTTGAGAATACATATAACTTTAATGACATAATGAAAGGAACTAGTACTTTGGTTCCTGAGATAATTTTGATGCTAATGAAAAAATAAACTCTTTTTTCTTTTGTCAAGATACAGAATTAATTTCACAGTTCTTCTTCATTGAGAGCTAAATTTAAAAGCAGTCACTAGTAAATCAGGAGTAAATGAAAAAAAATAAAATACAAAAGCAACACAAATATCAAGTTTGCACTACTAAAAAAGTCGTAACCACTTATTATTGTTGCAGTAATAATAAAGACATTTATAAAGTTCAGTATTACTTGTAATTTATTATTATTCACAGTTTATTTATATTACAAATCTAGTTAGCTCTCGGAAAATGTTGTAAATTATTTTCAAGAAAGAAAAAGAAGTGTAATTAGGAGTAAAGTTTTATTTTATTTTTAATGAGAGCAAACGATAGTTTTTGATTCTGAATCTACTATGCTATTTTTAAAGGAAATTGCGTAACTGTTAAAAAATCCACTTTTGTTATTTTAAATTTCAATAAATTTCTCTTTTAGAACATTTGGTATTCTTTATTTAAAATTCTAATACCTAACATAATTTTTCCCTAAATTTGATGAATTATATAGATTCAACACGCAGTTATTCAGCATCTAATTAAAGGGGCAAGCTGGTAACGGTTTGACATACTTTCTGTACTCAATAAATATGAAATGGATGAAAGTCACATTCGCCATTCATCACCAAAGTGTAACATTCTGAAATAATAATATCCCATTCATAAAAAAATTAAGTGTTTCACAATTACATTTTATACTTAGTTTTAGGGAAAGTGTAAATAATTTAAAATACCCATGTTATCCGAATCACTAATAATTTTACAGTTTATAGCTTGAAAAATAAGTCAACTGTAAGCTGTGTATGTTATTAGTATTACATCAGCTTGAAACTGCTTTCAGATATGCAAAATAGCTTTGGACAGAACTTCTTTACTTGGAATATTAATAAATAGTTCTTATTAACATTATTAATTTAAAGTCGTTCTCCTAGGCATTACTGGGGTCGAATTTTAATTAAAATTTTAACTATCTCTAAAAGTTTCTTCATTTCTAAATTATGTGTAACGTTTTAACTAAATCTTGAATCTGAATTTTTGCCTCATACATCGACTTTTTAAAATCTTTTATGTAACACGAATGTTAATATTTCATTCTTAAAGAGGAAAAATAGTGTTCAGTGAGAAAACTCGTTTAGTTCTACTCTAGCTCTCTTGTTTTACGTACAATTAATTACCCGAGCGCAATAATTTAGATATTTCTCGGAAATCTTCAATTAATTTGTCAGCATATTTTCAAGCAGCGTTTTTTAAACTATTTAGCCTTGCAGCTTACATGCCTACAAGTATACTTAATCACGACTGACATCGATGTAATCGCTTTGGAAAAAAGAAGGGTGCTAAAATGTGAATTCCTAAGATACTATAATGTAACAATGAAGAAATAATAAATAATCCTGCGCAACATATTAACATTTAATTGATAATTACAAATTCATTCCCAGTTACGTGTAAATATACATGAGCGACGAATACAATTTTGATGTGAGAGACGTATAGCTGGGCATAGCTGTCATAGCTGATGCATAAGTATGTGGTTGCAACCATAGCCAGTTGAACACTTCTTTTTATCATAGACAAAACATGTTTCAGAAATACAGCTAAATCAGCAACAATTGAGAACTTAAACAGTTAAGCTTATATTTTTCACATTTTTATCATATATTGGAAGTAACAAATATAAGCGACGTATTGGCATTTTATCACTTCTATGTTAACCGGTCAGCAAGCGAAAGAAGAATGCATAGCTTGCAAAATGAAAATTAGGTTGATATTAACATGTTTATAGATTTATTTTACTGTTATTGGTTTAATTTAAGTTTGGATTTGCAAATTGCATATTGTTAATGGGTGAACGATTATTTGCGTTACGTAAATACGCGTCATAAGAGATTTTGCTTAGTAAAATTATTTGCGTCATAAAAGTTATATAAGAATGATGTAACAGACATTATTTGTGAAATGACGCAGTTCAAAGAGATTTATTATAAGCATGTTACTATTTTAAAGTTGGAAGGAAGAGGTAACCGAATAAAATAGGAAACTTAAAAAGCTAGTACTTATCACTGTTAGGATTTTATTTTACATATTTTACGTAACCTTAACTTTGTACTTACGTGTACAACTATACAATAAAAGAAAGAGCCCTTCGGGAGAAAGTTTTTACAACTTATGAAAACTTGTCTTCCAGTCAGCAATGCTTTCATATATTACTTATACTTTTTTTATCCCGATACTTTTTTATCCTTACAAATTCCTATAAATTTTTATCTTCATTTAGATAATTCATTATGTACCATAATAATTTACTCTTATTACCGGCCATTATCATATGTATAAACTGCTGTATAAAATCTCAAGTAATTCATTTATATTTAAATAACTAATTTTTTTCACCAGGTTTTCGTAATTGTAATGGAAAGAAATAATTAGTAGCAAACTGAGTTATTGAATGTCACTTTTGATACATATATTTGGATGCATCTTAAATCTTAAAATGCTTTTTTTATTCAGAACCGAGCTGCACCTCAGCAGTCACTAAACGGACAGGCTGATGATGAAGAAGAACCTGGTCCAGATCCTTTGACTCTCCTTCTCGAAGATTCTCAGTTCACTTGCAGTGGAAAGAATGATGGTTACTATGCTGATGACAGTGTCAATTGTCAGGTATTCCACTACTGCGTGGGTGGAGCCAAACATTCTTGGATGTGTCCAGAGAACACTGTTTTCCACCAAGTCCATCTCAATTGCGTGCCGGATGCTCAAGACATTTGCGCTCAGTCTCAGAAATTCCATTTCGTTAATGATTACCTATACAAAGTAAGTGCTCTTATAATTTTTATTTACTTCTTATGTTCATAAAATATCTTTTATAGGAGTATATTTATTACATTATATATATTTTTTATTCAATACATTGTAATAAATTATATATTCATTACAATTTTTCTACCCGAAAAAGCTACTACTATTTTAACTTGATCATTAAAAAAAAGTCATCTGCGCTGATAAGAAATGAGAAAGAAAAGCATCATTCATTTCGCATAAGAGATACTATGAATGAAAGTTTCCTTTCCCCGGTTTTAATTCTTTCTTTTTTCTGCTCCAAACTGATATTTTTTAAGGAATTGCTAGTAGCATCGTTGATGTATCTCTTCCTTATGAAACAGTATAGATTTTAATCGGTGTTAAATAGGTATATGTTAATGAATTGAATACTGAAACTTTTAAAAACTTATATCCTCATATCAATGAACACTTTAATTATTGTTGGAAATGTTTTTCCTAGTCAAAAATTAGAAAAAAAAAGAAAGTAAACAAGTATTTTATTCCATGCTTGCTGCAATTTAATAAAAAATATTTTAAAAAATTGCTAATGTAGTTTTTATTTCTTAGTTATCTTAAAAGATATCTATAAACATCATTTTCACTTTAAGTTTCCTCTTTCAAATTTACATAAAAATTATTAACATGATTATTTTCACTAAATTTAAAATTAAAATAATAAATAATATAAACTAAAAATATTATTTTGTTATTTAAAATAAAAAAGAAACATGAAATCTCACGATTAAAAGATATAAAGGGTGAATCTTAAATAAATCCTGACATTAACTCATATTTTCAAACATCGAAAAGTTATATGGAAAGTTTACAACCACTATAATTCTCAGCGTTCCTCTTATTCCTATGATTGACTCTACAATGTGTTTCATCAATTAACTTTATCAATTTTCAGGAAAATTAAATTATTAAGGATATGGGAAATAAAAAGTTAGCCAGTTTCATATCAAACTTCCATTAATTATGTTTCATATTCTTTTTATCAATTCAAATCTATGTCACTATACAATTTCCCTTTCGCTTAAAATTAACTGTAATATATAATAAGTAATTTTCTTTATTATTTGTAGCTCTTAATGGGGATAGTTGGTTGTTAGCATTGTACATCCCTAAAAAATGAGATCAGATATTCTTACTTTGAGTATTAAACACAAATCCATTTTGAATAGTAGATAAACAATGATGATATATTATAGAAAAAAATATACTTACTTTTAAGAAAGTTGACTTGAATATTTAGAAAATCGCTCCTTATGCTAAAACTAAGTGGTTGGAAATGATAATGTGCTGTCAGTATCTTCAAATAAATAAATAACATTATATATATTACCAGATCTCAAAACTCTACAAATTGATTTATATATATATATTGCTTAAAATCTAGTATTGTTAGTAATCAAGTAATTTCAATTTCATCGGTATTAAAATAAATTACAATGCTTGACAAATATAAAGGAATGCAGATATTTTTTTTCCATTTATTCTTTCCTCTGAATGGTGGTCGATATGAATCACTCAGTAGGATGTGTTATTTATAGGATACTAAAGCATGTTTTATATATGTTATGTATACTGTCTACTAAACTGTTAAGAAGAGTTTAATGCATTTATCATTAAAAATGATTTTGAGCTTCGGTTCGAGAAAAATTACTTTTTGCGGAACACGTCCATCGAGAAGATCCCAGGTATGTCAGTCTGGTGAATACGCATAGCCATTCCAGTCTTTCAACACCTTCGGTTTAGAGACTATCAGACAGCTAAACCTTTCTGTCAGGTCATGCACAGTCGTTCATGAACAGAAAGTCTGGACCCACGTTACCACTGAAAAGTTAGGATATGACCCAAGAGAATCTCGATGCAGTACCTCTGGATGCAACAGTAACGATATCAAAGATGTGAAGTAACTGCATTATGATGATGTCAGCATAATGCCTTCCATGCACAAAGACATCTCGCCCGTAATGATCAGTTTCGTAAATAGTCTTTAACTGATATTCCCCCCCCCTCTCTCCACGATCCAACAGAATGTCTATGAAGCTGACCTTTATGGCGAAAGAGGCATTGCTTATGTGTGGGAAGAGAACAATATTCACAATAGTAGAATGCCGTTTTACATCTCTGGTGTACCTACAGTTACACCCCAGCGGTAGTGCATCAAGATTCTTTTGGGTCATATCCATCTTTCCAATGGTAAAGTAGATCTAATCTTTCTTTGGCATTCGAAGTGTCTAAGACCCTATAAAAGAAGTTAAACACCTGGCATGGCCTGGATATTCACTGGATTTAAATTCTCTGAAACATAAAGATAGAACGTTCTCGGTAGACGTGTTGGGCAAATAATGATCCTTCCCGCACCATGCGAGAGCTCAGAAGCTCGTTAAATGATGAACTGGACAATGTCCTTCAAACTCCTTTTAATAGTTTACTGTAGAGCATACATAACGGATGGTTCGGTGTGTGATTAGATAGACATGATAACTCTGCATTCGGTATGTGTAGAGAATACTTTACGGTTGATTCGGTATGTGTGATCTTCTCGGGTGCATGCTTTAGTAATAGAGATCATACATCCCGCTTAGGTTTTCAGTCTGTCATTAATTGCACAAAAAAAAATCTGCCGGAAGATAGCTTTTTCATTTCCGCTGTGTTTTTCTGTTTCTTATCCTCTTTATCCCCATGATAAAATTTGTATAATTTCGCATCATAAAAATCACAAAGTACCTTTATAAATTATGCTAGTTTCTAAGCTTACGTAAACGGCTAACTCATCGCTTGATGATACAGTAAAATATATAATAGCGTAATGAAATTTTTATTTATAAAAAAGCAATATATTTCTTTCTAGCTAATATTATTTTTATCGTAAATGATTAGCTGATCTTTAATTATTAATGAGGCACTTTCAAGCCTTAAAATTTCTGAACAGCAGGCATCTTATATTGATAATGCATTACAATTAGAAGTTTTTTAAATAGAAACCAGCAGTCTAATACGTACTGTTAAGAACTGTATAAATAATAGTATTTTTCAGAGGAATATTATTAAGCGACATGTAAAGCCTTTTTATCGTTTGAGTACCGCATTTTCCTATCCAAATGGCAATAATGTCTTGTTTACACCCTTGGTCTTAGCTTTAACTCCTTAATTTCAAACAGATCTTAAGTGTCATCCTAAGTTTCTCATAATACTGATTTTACCTCAGTAAAAAAAGGAAAAAAAGTGCTTTGAGGCCCTTAAAAAATGCTATACCTAAGATTTCATATTAAATATATTAAGACCATAGAATTGATACCATATAATATATGAGACCATATGATTCACAAGGGAGTATAACTTTATTCGCCATATTTAACCCTTCACGCCTTACTGAATGCTGTATTTTCTATATGTTAGGAAGATCTAATCAAATTTAAAATTTTTAAGAAAAATAATCAAATTAGAAGATTTATCTTAAATCTCGAAAAAGAAAGCACGTCAATTTCTTTTCCAGTTTCATAAACGATGCTGTGATGCAAAAATCTCTGAATGGTAATACAGGTTTGCATGCATGTTCCTACAGATTTTTATTTTGTAAATTTTACCATCAAAACTCTTCTAATTTTATAGAAGACCGATTAGAATAAGCAATTTCTCATTTTCAAAACTTGTTTCGTGAAACTCCTCCCCTTCAAAATAGTAAATTTACTAAACTGACCTCTTAATTTATGCCTTAGAAATAGTACTGTTTCTATAGTATTTAATTATGTACAGCATAATTCTTATATTGCTATTATATAAAGGCAATAATATGCCCTGGACGAAATTAACACATATAAAAATAATAAGCTAATTAAATTAAAATATATCCGAATGCTTAGCCTTAAGGCTATAAATCTATTACACTGGTTCTATAATTAATTAATATGGTTAAAAGCATTTAAAAATTTTAATATCGAAAGCATAATAATCTTTGCATTTCTAGACAGAAGTACATGCAAAGAGAAATTCATTAAATTATTAAAATTCATATTAGAATTATAAATGATGAATCATAAAAATATTAAAAATTATACATTGAAAGTAATTTAATGCTATCCAATTAAAAAAGAAAGGAAAAGGAAACGAAGCGAAAAAAATTAATAACGAGCGATTTTACTATTCAGGTTTGGAAGATTCTTGTGAATTAATTTTAAAATTTTGAAAAAATTATAAAAATTTTTGAAAAATAAATAAGACCTATTCTTATCACTTTTATATTAAAAACAGAACAAATATTTTGACCTTTTTATCCCTAGGTATATATGAGACACTGAGATCTTTGAATGGTTAATGCTCATAAAGACACGAAATGACCAAGTATTGTTGAGATATAGGTAAAAATTAAAGTATCTTCATGAAAATTTCTACTATCTCAGTAGATAAGTACAGAATCCAAAATTTTTTTGAATTAAAAAATTTAAGTAAATATGTAATCATTTCTATCTCGTTATTATTTTTCGAGGAAGAATTATTAGATCATTGTAAAATTTATAAGTACCATATATATATATTAGAATTTATACTATAATTAGGGATCATACATTCAAAGAATGAAGACTGCATAATATCGGCATCCAATCCTCTGAAAAGAAAAAGGAATTATGCAAAAAAATTCGAAGGCATCGGTAATGTGCTAACATCATTTGTATGCTCAGTCATCCTCTCTTACAGCATTTATGAGTAATTCGTTTATTTTTTGGTTTAAAAAGGATGCGATCATAAAATTAAATTTCTTTCAAAAACGATGCGGAAGAGAAGAAATGGGAATTTTGGATGAACTGAACCTTTTCCTAATGTAATTGGGTAGAGTAACGTTATCATAAACACCATGACGGAGTAATCATACAAAATTAGCATTCATTTCCATTCTTTTCTCAGAAAATCCAGTAACTGCTTTAAATTAGAATTATTGTGTACTCTAGGATTTCAGTCTTAGATGCAAATGAATATTATTTGAGTTTTAATATTTTACCCGAATCAATTATAAATTTTAATGTGTCTTTTGCAGCCTGTCGACTACGAAGGCCCTAACAACACAGCTCGGTATTCTCAAAGGTATTATCCAGATGGTTACGTCGTTGGAGATCCTCTTGTTGCACCTCAAGAACAAACTGCAAGGAGACCAGCCCCACCTCAGCATCAGTCATATTCTGCATCAGCGGCTCCACCTCCCAGACCACCAACACGTGCAGTTTCTGCCCCACCTCCCCCTCCTCCTCCCCCTGCGTACAGAGCGCCTCCTCAGCAAGCAAATTACAGACCAGCAGCACAAGCTAGACCTGCTCCAAGGCCTGCTAGACCTGCGGAATCTTACCCAGCAGAGGCTCCACAAGGCTACAGAGCCTCTCCGCAGGCACAGCCAGCACATTCACCACAGCAGTATCGAGGTGAGCAACCCCAGCAGGCAGGACCTCCATCGCAGGCGTACAGAGTTTCAGCCCAAGCTGCTCCACCATCGTCTTCCAGTTACAGCAGTGAAGAAAATCTCTATCAACCACAACCTGCCCCGCAAAGTAGAAGGCCTTCAGCACCACAACGCTCTAGTGCTGCTGCCTATACCCCACCAAGGACTCAGCATCGTCCCACAAGTGCCAGATCTGCTGCAGGATATCCAGCATATGCCTCCAACCAGGCAGCAGGAGTTCAGTATGACGAAGATTACTAAACAGAACTGAATCTATGAAGACTTTTTTGTACCATTGTGTGTATTTTCCTGTTACACGCACTTTTTCATCCAAGTTTGTGGTTGATCGGCTTTGATAATTACTTCCCGCTCGTGATTTTACCGCTTTCTACGCCTGGCCCTTAGATTGACAGGAAGAAGCCGAGTTAAAACTATAGAAATTTTATTTTCCCTTTCTATGTTTAGTAACTTAGCATCAACCATGAATGACATTAGATACTTAATGACAGCAGATGCGAAAAACAAATGTAACTAATCGTTTGATAAATTACGGTACTCGTTTTTATCGACCTAAATAGAAATATACGTTTTTATGCCCAAATTAGAATTACTAGTCTTAAAAATGTAAGTTTTTAGTATTGATGACTATGGGTTACTGCTTTTGCTGTTTTAGGTAATCTTTATATTACAGCCAAAGTACGTTTTTTAAAAGTTAAGCAATCCAGATTATTTTTCAGATTATCTCGATTTCACAATTTAAATCTCGCTTAAAGATAAATTTGTAAATAATATCATTGAGAAAGAATGCGTTGCTAATTATTTAGGTAGTCAATAAAGCTTCGAAAAGAGTTTGAGGTTAAGGGCATTCGTAAGAAAGCGAAAATCTTGTGTGTACATCCCAGCGAAGTGTTCAGAGACTGTAAATTCCACGTTGATTCCATGATTTCATATCCACAATCAGTTTAGAAGCGAATGTAAAGGATACCACCGTAATGCGAATTAATATTACCGTTCGCATTACAGTGATATAAGTATATGATTTGCATCAGCCAAAATGATACACATTTTCTGTGACAGTATATTTGTTTTTATAAAAAATGGAATTCATTAAAAAAGTTCAGGAATACAGTTCTGTTTTTATATTTGTCTTGATCCGAAGATTTCATGGCACAAATATTATTTAGTTATGCAAGTGAACTTAGATTTGAAATAAAATATTTAATTAACTGAGCAAGTTTAACGTCAAGTTTAGTATCGCTTGGAAGTTTAAAGAAATGAAATGTTTTATTTAGTTTTATAAAATTTAGCTTTAATTTTTAATTCATTAGTTATATTTTGTCATGAAGTCAAAGGAAATTATTTAAAGACAGTTTTAATAGTATTAATTACAAAATTATTCCTTTAAGAACAAGATCGCTCAATTGTATAAAATAATAATATGTGTACAAATTAGGCTTTCACAAAATAAATGTTTAATATTTTTGTATGAGATACGTTCTTTCTTTCTTTCTTTTTTTTTTTTTTTTTTTTTTTTGAATTACTTTTTTTCTTGTGATTATTATATAGCCGCGTTTACTTGATTAAATCTTCAGGGGAACTCTGCTAATGGATAAACTTAAACAAACATTTCTTGAATACGTTAATAAAATATGCTAATAAAATAATCACTAATTCTTCTTAAATTTGAGAATTTTACTCCTATTAAATTGGATAAATTCACTTCTTTCTCACTTAAGAAAGGAATCAGATTCAGACGTAAAAAATGTGTAGCGTAAATGTAAGCTATTTCCCTTAAAAAGTTCTCCACAAAAGTATTTCTCCTTTAAAGCAATAATAATAATATTTATTACCGCCTGCTTTACCTCTCATTGGGCACTACAGGTCGGATCAAATCATCCTGGTCGTTGCGTTTTCATTCGACTACTTTTCTTTTCAGCCAACTTTATTATTATTAACTAAATTAAAAATTAGTAGTAAAATTTAAATTACAATTTATTATTTTTTTAATTTAGTACAATTAAACTTGTTAATAGATATAAGAATAATAATAATAAAAGGATTAGTAAACTATATACAATATTTTTGGCAGGCTACCATTACATTTGTCACGTCGCAGACCTGGAATTAGCTGATGACATAAATCTCCCTCTGATGATTATTTAAGAACTTTGGAATGGCGCAGACGTCTCTTTGGCCGTAGTAGTCCTTGAAAATTGTCTCCAGGTTTGGGTTAGATCCAATGGATGAAGTGTCGTTGACGAAGATCGTTTATTAAGCAACACGTGGTCAGATAATGGGCCGCGTCGGCTTCTGAGAAAGTGGCTCCACAGGCGCATCTCATGCTAAGTTGGAAGAAATCTTGCGAAATAACTTAAGAAGCATCGTTGGTTGGTCGATCCCTGCAGGCTGTAGAAGTCCGACTTGAGTCGCTTGAGGAAAACGGATGAGAAGATGGAATGCGTAAATCGTCCAGTGTCTGCTGAATCCCAACGATCTTGCCAATAGTCTAGGAGAATTTGCTGGATCTTGAACTTGGTTGAGTCTTTCGAAAGCGGAACCTGAGAGTCGATGGAGGGGTGGTCGGTTGCCTCCTTGACTAATTTGTTTGCAAATTCATTTCCTTGGTGGCCGCGTATCCATTGTAAAGAAATCCTGTTGTTGTCACCTAGGGTAGCTAAGACCTCCTTCAAGGCTGAGGTATGGAGAGGTACAACTCCTGTCTTGTTAAGGCCTTGAAGGACGCTCATGCTGCCCGTATAAAAAGCTATCTCTTTTGACTTGAATTGGCCGCCCCATAGGGCGGCATCTTTAAAAGCTCTCGATTCAGCTTCAAACATTGACGCGTGGTCGCTGAGTCTCTTAGCGGCTGAATACAGTGGTTCTTTATTGTTGAAGGCGACGAAGGCTGCACCTACTTTATTGTTTATCTTCGACCATCAGTGAAGATTTCAAGGGAGTGCCCTGTTGGAAACTTCTTTGTCCATTTTGTTTCTTTTACTTTCGCCGGGTGCGTCGAGTGGGTGTGGAATCTTGTCTCGATTTTGAAGTCATCCAACAGTCTGTCTATTTCCTTATATGAACAAGTCTATATAGGCATCGTTCTTCTGCTGCTTTCAGGTCCAGAGGCAGGGTACCTGCTATAACACCTGGAGAGCAGTTGTCGGCGTCGTTGTGTAAGCTTTTGGTAGCTTCAGCAATACTATTCTTTGTATTTTTAAGAGCTTTTAATTTACACTCGCTGTGCCGATCATCCAAATTGGGCAACCGTACAGTATCATTCTCTTATGTAGAGATCTTTTACGTTCCATCTTGAGTCCAGTATTCTATTTAGGTTGTTTAGCAAGATGCTTGTCTTATCACGAATCTCGGTTAGATGAGGAACCCAGGTTAACTTCTTGTCAATCAGAAACCCCAGGTATTTTAGGGTATCTTGTCTTCGTAGGGTGTGTCCATTCCACTTAATTCATGATTAATTCTGGGAGGATGGCTTATTAGCTTATTCCCTTTTGGCACGACGAGCATCTTGGTTTTGTCTACACTAAATCTTAATTTGTGAGAGTGACTCCATTCCGTTATGATTTTTAAAGCTTTATGGGCTTTTATCTCTATAGTGGTGCGATTTCCGCCACTAATTACTAGTATGAAATCATCTGCGTGTAAGCACGATTGTAAATTATTTAATTGTTATTAGACAAAATATCTATTGAGAAATGGCAACAGCTAATTTCTGGATGTCGTTCTATTTATAATTTTAAAAATATTCATTGAGATGATGTACGCTTCAAATGTTTAACGGTACGATGCAGTAAGTACGTTTGTTATGTTATGTACGTTTACGAATACGTTACGTATAGGTTATTAAGATTTATCTTCAAATGAATGTTTGTCTTTTACAACCATTTTACGAGTAATTAATTTAACTACAAAAGGAAGTTAATATAAATCAGAAGTAGGATTATACTGAAACCTAAGCCTAAAGCTACAAGAATTTGCTATTACGTAAATAAATTGAAAAGAATTTGAATTTCAAGGTATGTGCATTAATTGATGTAACATAATCATTATAGAATTTAATTTTGTTATTTTTTTATCATTTTGGAAAGAGAGTTTATTATTTTCATTTCTTTAAATTTTTAAATATATTTAGAACGTCAAACAAACTTATAAAATGCCAATAATTGTGTTCTACTAAGTTGTCTAATTGGAAGTTAATAATAATAGCATATATATATAATTTGCATTTTAATGAGTACGAAAATGTCTATTTTCGGTAAGGCAAAGAAATGCGATTTAAGAATATTAGCTGAAGAATTGGGAGAAGATGTAAATGAGAGTCATAAAATGAGCGATTTGAAAAAGATAATTTTGGCTAGCAAAGAGTACGATGAAGAATGCGCCAAAGAATGGTTAAACATTATAATAAATGAAAGAAAGGAAAAAGAAGAAATTGAAGAACGAAAACGTCAAGAAGAAATTGAAGAACGTAAACGAAAAGAAGAATATGAGGAACGAAAACGAAAGTATGAAATGGAATTTGAACTGCAAAAACTACATATTGAAGCAGAAAGTAGATCTACAAATTCTGGCACCAATGAAAATGCTAGTGGTACGCACATGAATCCAAAGTTAGAGCTTCATCGTTTGATGCAAAAATTTAAACCTAACGAGAATGATATCAGTTTATATCAGTTTATGTTTAATCATGTTTGAACGTTTGGCTAAACAAGTTGAAATACCAGAAAATACATGGGTTACTCATTTGTTTGGCTTATTGCCGTATGATATTGCTCAGTTAATCGCCAGAGAAACCGATGAGATTGCAAACGATTATAAAGAAGTTAAAAAGATTTTATTAAAACGGTACAAGATGACACCTGAAAAATTCGCCAAAATTTTTTACGCACAATAAGAGTGTATGAAACACATGGAAGAATTTTGCGTATGAGTTAAGAAATTTTTTTAATGAATTCATAAGCGGAATTAAAGTAGATACTTTTGAGAAACTTAGCGACGTTATTGTAGCGGATCAGATAAAACGTAAAGTGTCTCCAGAAGTAAAAGATCATTTTATTGACATCTGGTCTGAGTTGATTTTACCAATTGATTTAGTTGAAAAACTAGATGATTATGATACCTTGAAGTCAACTTTCAACAATAAACAACCGCGTAAGGAAGGGTCTTACGATAAACGAAACTCCTTTAAAGATGGTCCAGTTGCTGCAATCAACGAAAAGTAAAATCTCTACGGTATCACACACAATGAAAAAGGTGAACCAAAATACTTCAGCTGTAATAATTTTGGACACATCTCAAGGGACTGTCCGCTGCCCAAACCAATAGTAACATGCCGAAAATGTAATAAAACAGGTCATAAAGCAAAAAATTGTGTTACTAAGCCTGAAAATAATCATTCAAATGATAAAAGTTATTCTGTTGAGCAAGTTGGCGAAAATATAGAAGAGAGTACTTCATATTTGAAGAAAGCAAAACTGAATAATTCTGAAGAAGTACAGGCTTTAATTGATTCGGGGAGTTCTTGTTGTCTCTTAAGGACTTCAGTTGCTCAGAAACTTAAAGTGAAACCAAAACCTGCTATGAATGAATTGTACGGTTTTGAAAATCAAAGGGTGCCTCCATAGGAATGATTAAAGCCGATATTGAAGTTGATAATGTAAAAGGCCAAAGCATAAATATATACCTTGTACCTGATAATGCACAGCCAGTTGATCTAATCATCGGACGGACATGGCTTGATCTACCTCACATCGCTTATGTCAGAATAGGAAAAAGATTTCACTTCGGGTATAGGGAAGTTGAACTATTTAGTAACCTCCAAATTGATGGGAAAATAAATCAAGTCTGCCTTAAAGCTCTTGAGAAAAATGAATTAGAGAAAAATACAATCAGTCTTGTCAGTTCTCAAACAGATTCTGTAGATAATGGATTAATTATGATAGAAAATCCTTCCGAAGGTATAAGCTGTTTATTAGAAATTAAAAATGGCGAAACTTGTATACCAGTGATTAACGTTGGCGATAGAAGTGTTAAGCTCCAAAAAGATCAATGCGTTGGGAGAGCAGAAGTTGAACTATGTTTAAATACTGAAATTTCTGAATTGAGCTCGAACTTAGCAAAAACGGAAAATATTAACAACATAAAAGTTCCTATAATTTTAAGCCAAGTTAAAATTGGCTCGGATCTCGACATTGATCACCAGCAAGAGTTATTGCGTTTTTCGAATGAATACAGAGATTGCTTCGCACTGAATATTTCAGAACTCGGGTGCATTGATCTCATAAAAATGGACCCTAAAGAAGATATATTCGTTCATCAAACTGCAGTAAAGAAAAACAATACAAAAAGTGTTGTTCGAAGTGTAAGAGATGGTGAATTAGGTGCATTTGAAGTTGTTGCAGAGAAGGGGAATGAAGTTGCAAACCTGATTGAACTGAATCGCACTTCGGTAAAAAATAGTCCTTATGCTGCAAGTAGATATCGACACTGTGGCCAAATGTTTTCTAAACACAATTTCATGACAAGGCAAAGACAGAATGATGAAAGTGATGGTAGTCAGAGCCAAAAGAATGTAGATGATAAGCAGCAACTACAACCTCAAAGGCCCGTACAAAGGCAATTACGTCATCCTTACTTCAGGCAATATTGTAGTTATATATTCATAGGACTTCCACGAAACGTTGGACGTGATGGAAGTGAAGATGAACAAAATGAAAGAGAAAACGAAAAAGAGTTTCAGGAGGTGGAAGAGACAATCACTGGAATCCTAGACGATTTTATCAAAGGTGCTTTAATAGCAAAACGCACTATCATAGGAATGAAACTGAATGCAGTCAAAGTAGAATGGAAGGAGAAGCAACTAGTAAAGATACTGAAACAAATGACGAAGAACAGCAGCCACACGGTCAAGGCTCTAGATCTTGTTCACCTTAGAGATCAAAAATGGGTTGTTGAAATCCCCACCAAGCTGATTCACTTGCTAAAAACAGATCTTCGGAAGGCATCATTTCCAGAAATACAGAAGATGATGATAATGACGAGGTTGACGACGAACTTAAAAGACTACAAAAGGAAGTTAACATGCGTAAGCTTGGATGAATGCGGCATCTTCTAGTTGTCTAGATTAAGTGCTGTGTTGGCCATTTGGTTCCACAGGATTGGCCCGTTGTTCGAGCCCTGCGGGACACCTTTATTGTATGACTTTGAAACCTTTATCCCATCTCTTTGGTACGTAATTTTCCTTTCGTATAGGTAGCTACATATAAGCCTGTATAGGTTCCTTGGGCATCCTAGTTGTATTAGTTGGTCCCTAATGGTCGGCCACCACAGCTGGTTGAAAGCTGAGACGACGTCTAGGGAGAATATGCAGGTATGCATACTATTACTCCTATTGCCTTCTATTTTCCTGATCAATTTGTCCAGTGCATCAATCGTACTTTTTCCCTTAGAAAATCCAAATTGGTTTTGATTCAAAAGTTGATTACTCTCTAGATGGTATGTTAGTCTTCGCGTAATCAATTTAGTTAAGACCTTGTCCCATGCCGAGAGGAGGCAGATGGGGCGATATGCGTTCGGCTTTTGTCTTTGCCTTCTTTGTGAAAAAGGACCAATTCTGCTTCCTTCCATGAAAGTACCCTTTCTTCAGGCAAGCATTGAATAGCTCTGACAAATCCTGGGCATTTACGAGTCGGAGCTCTTCAATGAGTTCTATGTTTAGATTATCTAGGCCGGGGGCTTTGCCCCTCTTTGTGATCTCTATGACCTTTCTAATATAATTTCTCTATGGCCTTTTCTTGAAATTTTAACCAATCCACATGTTTTATCTTCATTTTGTTGAAAGTCCTTGTATGGTAACTGACATCTTCAACCTGGTATATGATATAGTTGTGATCGGTTAAGTTTTCGTCTTCGAAGACTTGCCAGTTTTTGATATCTATACTTCCGTTTCTTCTGATAAAGGATATGTCAACCCAAGAGTTGGTTCTGGCCCCCGTGAAGGTTGGGCTGCTCTCTGGGTCGTTTAGGATCGTGAGAGCTGTGGCTGCTGCGAAGTCATATATCTTCAGTCCTCTCGGATCTGGCTGTGATGGACCCCAGATTGGATGCTTCCCGTTTAAATCCCCTGAGAGGACAATTGGGGATATGGTTGTACGAGTGCAGGAACTGTTCCAGTTGTAGTAATGTTGGCTCTAGGTCCTGGTTTGGGGAGCTGTAGGCGGATACTACTATAAACGGATTTTTTGCATCTATTTTGACTGCGACAAACGTATCTTGGCTGATAAATCCTAGCGTCGGGATATTTCTGTCCGTCACTATAATTGCTTCTTTAACCCTCTGTTGCGCATAGTACTTCTTAAAGTTTAGTGGAAATCCTTTGAGTTGGTGTGCTCTTGAATAAGGCTCTTGGAGGCATGCTATTTTAATATTACTATCATTTTCTAAGTATTCTCTTAGATACATTGTAGTACCCCGAGAGTGCTGTAAATTAATTTGGAGTATGGCGAAATTACCCATAATCAATACGTTGTTTTAGCTTTAAAAGTCCCTTTTGATGGCATACGATCTGTTGTCCCTGCTACTATGCTCTGTGTTGAGCCCCGTGTTGAATTTTTCATTTGAATGGGTGCAGTTTACACGTTTCGTTTTTTTAGCCTGACAGTTCTTCTGTTGGTGTTCCTCCGAACCACATTTGGTACATCTCATATTGGCCGTGCAGTTTTTGGCCGAATGGTTGAAGCCTAAGCACTTGAAGCACTGTGAGACTTTGATGTATTCTCTTATACTGTTACGCGTCCGTTGGACATTCAATTTCTTTGTTCGCATTATATCCTTAAATGTTGCCGGGACTATTGACAGAACCCAGTTTGTTCCGAATCTGCCTTTCATTGAAAACAGAATTCTAATTCTGCTTTTTCTAAGACTGGACTTTGTGTCTTTTCTTTTTAGGTTCTCCTTTCCTAGGTCTTTGTCTACGTTATAAATTATGATCTTCGGGTGAATCTTTTGTGGGCGCTTCGTTTTGGCTATATCTTTCAGCTTCCCGTTCTCACGCATTGCTTCTCCTAATATTTCTAGTTCATCTTTTTCGCTTACTTGAATCAGAGTGCCACCTTTTTGACAGCTTTAATTCCTACTTTTATCTGCGCTGAATCAATATATTTGGTGATTTTCTCTTTGACCTGATCTGAAATCATCTCCTTCTATGGATAAATCAAGATGATGTGCCCCTGCTGTGTCTTTGGCCTAGTTCGTGACCTAACTGTGGGATTTAATCTACCCCGTCTGGCCATATTGGCGTAGGTGGGTTTTTCTGTTGCGACTGCTCCTCTTATATAGTCCTCAATATTTGCAATCCGTTCTAGCTGCCTTTCTAATCTAACAATTATTTGATTCTTTGAAGTAACTACATTTAAGACTTTTACAAACAACTCTTTTGTACTTTTAGCTGCCTTCTTACTTATATCATATTGTGTAAGCATGCCTAGGAAATCATCCATATATTCAAGTGCCTCCTGCACACTATCAACATTGGAAGACTGATCTTCCGGTGTCAACCTATCTGTTTCGTCACTAACTGTTCGTTGAACCTTTTTCGTCGGACCCTCCTTTTGCTCTTCGGAGGTTTCTGCCCGACTTTCCAGCCCAGTGTTATCACGACGTGCCAACTCGCCTTGGTTTCTAATTGGGCGCGAGATAGCGTGTAGGGAATATGTTCCTAACTAAGGGACCACCGCATGAACCGTTATGGGCCCAATTTACGCCTTGGCTGCTTTTCACCCTGGGGTTCTCACCGGACCTGCTACTTGGCTTTTGGAATTACGTTAAACCCTCTTTCGAAGGAACCCCCAGACCACGGCAAGGTCTAGTTCCACACGAGAAGCGTATAGCAAAAAGGCCGCTAGATTGATTACTTTTAGACTAAATCAGTACTGGACAGCACCCGACGTTCTTCTGAGATGAATCAATCTAACTCTCTGTTCGCCCAATGTCTCCAAAGTTTTGAACAAAATCTACTGTATAAATCGCTTTTCCCTAGGGGTCCTTTAAGGCAAGTAACCTTAATGTATTTTGTCAAAAACAAATAATAAATTCAATCTTATCTCACACACATACATATACACAGTCTATCCAGCAAAGGTGTCTCTGATTTCAAAATTAAAAATCTCGAAAACAAAGGTCAAGAGAAGAATACAACAAGCGGTATATTTATTGTGAAGGCTGTAAGATATATATAGAACTTTATATATAGAAGTTTCGAAATAATAGTTGCAAATGCTGCCAAGAATAGGGGCTGTAGGCTGAGGCCTGATAACTTTGGATTTTGAATAGAAACATGTTTAGGCTGTTTCTTAGCATTTTCTGCATGCTAGAACCCTTCAAACCACTCTCTGATGCCGTTCTTCAGATGAATTTCCTTGGATTTTGCTGAATAATTCCAGAAACAATTGTGACATTTTCAGAAGTAACTACAGTTTTTCCTGTGACCATAACTCCCTCCTAAGTCATCGGCCACGCTGCCTGTCCGTTGGACATTTAGCGAAGAGCTTGTGAATGGTTTTTCTCATCGGGTCCTTTTGGAATATTCAATCATGTTTGAAAACTACGCTTTGTTGCCATAGGACTGTGATCTAATCTCTGGTATTCCAGTACAATAAACACACCTTGCTTAATAGAATACATGATTTCAAACTCTTCCTTCCATACGCTAACCTCCTTTTACATTTCAAAGGTGGAACAGATCGTTCTTACCAGTATCAATACCAGGCGTGAGGTACCAATGCTAGTAGCGAAATCATGTGATGATGGATACTTTGAATTGACATTCCGCTTCAGTAGTCCGCTTGAAGTTGAGATAAAGCAGAAAATTCAAAAATACATAAAATAAAGTGATCACTCTTACGTTTTTAATGCGCTATTACGTATTACTATTACAGCGCCATCTGTTTGTAGCTTTTGTAATTATTATTTGTAAAACTTCTCAGTCCTCACGCTAACTAAAATCGTTGATTTTTCGGTGGCAGGTTCAAGCTCAGCAGGCATCGAAGTGGTACTAGCTTGTCTAACCCTTGGTTGTGGGTTGCCTTACACAGTTATATGTCGAAGCTTATCCTTGGAGGTTTGACTCTCCTTGGTCAACACTAGGGCCCAGTCTATGAACCGACTTGGTTCTCTTTATAGATGACCGGCTGGAGCCCGTTCGTCATTGACTTTTGTTCTTATAACTTTGACTGAGTGCAGTTTTGTCCCCCTGAGTTGACCGGGAGTATGCCTTCTTGGACCGCCTCTGCAGGAGAGGCGCAATAGCCGCGTAAAGGGCAAAAAAAAGGCCTAGGTCTGAGATGACCAGCTTGAAAAAGGCCCAGGTCCAGGAGTATACCCCTCTGTGATGTATGGGTGATGCCAACCAACAAGATATATAGAAGGCGCTAACTCTCAGTCTGAGAGGCGCCAAAAGTTTAGTTTCCAAGAGGGAGATCTACTGAGAGGTCATAGATAAGGAGAAGGCTCATGAGAGCCGTAAATCAAAACGAAATGAACTTGTATTGCTGAATGTAAATATTCCAATTATTAGTACTGTAGTTTTAGTATTTAGTTTTGTGTGTGAGCAATAAATGTATAAAATACAAGAAGGTGGATTCATTTGTGTATGAAGAGGTGTATGAAGAAAGGGGTGATATCACACCCTCTCTTGTGTGTTGCTGTTGTTATTGTCTTATTCCTATGTATATATATATATATATATATATATATATATATACGTTTTAGCATTGAACGATTGCAACAAAAAAAAAGGGAAAGCCGTCTCAAATAGAAAATTTCAACGCTCTACGGCTAATCATTTTTGAGTTATGTGAGATTCACGCACATCACGAAAAGTCTTTTTTGAATCCATTTTACAAAAAAAGAGTTCTTTGTCCTGTCCATACGCTCAGATGACATACGAAATATATCGCCCAAATGGATTCGGTAACGGTCAAGATGGATATTCTTGTTGAGATATCGTACCCGAAGTATTTCGCAATTCAATCCTAGCTTTACGTCATACGAGGAAATTAAGACGAATATCGCCATTTCATCATTAAGAGCGCCAAGATACCAAATTTAGGTAATGAGAGCAATTTTTCCATGAGAAACGTTTTTTCATCCGTCTGTTTCAGATTGCAACACATTTTAAAGAAAAATGTAGAAATTCACTTAATTACTATTTCTTTAAATTTTAAACACATGTGTAATGTATTTCGTACAATAATTACGATCATATATGTCTTTACTAAAAAAATTTTCACTTAAGGAAAACTTTTCACTAGTAGCTCGTGCTATATTTACAAGTTCTGCTGTACTGTCTTACTCTCTTCTTCCTTTTTTAAAAATGAAAAGTTTTTGCCAGTTTCGTTATTTCGGAATTTTTTTTCTTTAGTTCTCGTTTCATTAAATTTAGGATATTCTTGTTTTAAAATGTGTAAAAATTTCAAAACTTCAAATCCGGTGAAATTTCAAAGTCATAAATGTCAAACAGCATAAAACTTTGAGCAATTTTAAAAAATTCAGCAAATTAAGTTACAATTTTGGTGCAAGTTCCATTGGAAAGTTTTTTTTCCCGCTCTATTCGATGGTGTAAACCGTAATATTTTGCTATGCTTAGTTCGTTAGTTAACCTTTTCCCGTAGGATTTAAGGACCAATTTTTTATGTATTAGAGCTATTTAATCCGCTCATTTTACTGGAAGGAGCAGAAAAACAAACCAACGGGTTCTTATACTTCCTTCTTCATATTAAAGAGTAAATTTTAAATCTTCATAATTAACTGAAATTTCTTGAGATATATTTAAAGTAGTGAACTTGCGGGATATATATGTCTCAACCATCTGTAAAAGGTTAAACGAAGATATGCACGAAAACTTTTTCATACATTAAATTTAAAAAAATGGTCTAAATCGAATTAAATCTAATCGAATAATGCACAATGCAGGTATGATTTCCAGCTGTCAATTCAGAGAATGCTTAGCATGTCAGGAAAACGTTCTGGTAGTTGCATTAAACTAATAAAAATTTCGTCGAATGGAAGAGAAGTATAAAGGTTTTTGAAGTCATGTTTATGATTTCTAAACTTTTAAATTTATTGAGAATTGGAGCGTTATTATAAGTAATCCAACAATAGTTGTGCTGTTTGCTAACTAGTTGATGAATTAAAATACAGATTTTTTTCAAGTTTAATTGCAAATATGATATCTATATTCTTTTTTTAATTATTTGAACCATTTGCAATAAATCTAAATTTGAGCCGTGATTTATGAAATTTAGGAACAGCATAAAGATTTGCTAATCTAATGTAGTTAGATAGTTGTGTAATTTACAGTTTCTTATGAATTGCTTCTTTTTGCTATGATATATTCTTGTGTTTTTGCTTTAATACATCATTCCAAAAGTTTGCTGCTTATTGATATCCACAATACATAGTTTGACTATAGTTACGTGATAGTTATAATTCATGAATAAATAAAATGATTGGCTTAATCATCAGGTGCTAAAAATTAAAAAAAATTTGGATTCAAATTCAATAGGAATATTAAACACGCGTATGATATGCTTCAATTATATGATATGATATGCTTCAATTATGTGATTTATGACATTGTTGCATAACCTTTTAAGACAAAAAAATTAACATAAAATTCCTGTTAACAAATAGTTTACAAACATGTATTCTTTTAGAAAATTTCCATTTTGCAAAAAATCATATGTAAAATCATACTTACGTTTCTTCACATATTTGCAATTTTGGAGAAGCCAGTTCCTCCTGCGTTTAAAATATCCATCAGCTCTTCCCATTCTTTTTCCTGTTCCCTTTACTAAATGTGCTGTGAATTTTACCACCTAACAGCTACGAATATTTTTCATTTTTCGAAAAATTTCATCATAAACCCGAACTGGTAGGTTTTTTTTTTCGGGGGGGGGGGAGAAACAGCACTTTTGATAACAAACTACACCCTTCCCCTGAGCTTCGAGCAATGTAGAAGTGAGACAGACTGGTTGCTTTGCAATAAACATAACTTCCGCACAGAATTTCCACTTCATTTTCCGCCGACGTAATTTGAAGGGGTCAGACTCGCTCTCCTGTCTACTGTCGAGTGGAAAGGGAATCTCGACTGCGTATTTTTACTTCCTCCCTAGGAAACGCAACCCACGACTAAATTTGGTGATGTATCAGGTCTTGGCAAAATTGTGACACCAAGCGCATGCGCAAAAGGAAATAACCCTGTCGGTTTATGTTTTAAATTTGTGATAGGTGCGAGTATGTCAAACGAAGTGGAAAATGAATTTTATAAAATTTTATTTTATATTCCTACGAAGGTGTCTTCCAAGTTCGGAGGAAAAGAGGATTTCGACTTAGAGATCAGATGTGATCTTAATAGTGAAGATAGATGGGAGAATTGGAAAATACATTTTGAAGCTGTTTCCCACGTGCATTGGATTGCATCTTCTAAAACAAAACAATGCAAATTGGAAAGAGCAAAGTTTTATTTTTAAGAAAGATTATGTGTGTCAACATGCAAGACTAAATAAGAAAGAGGATTGTTTCAGACATAAAGAACGTTTAGCTACTTTGCATGTCAGAATTTTAAAAAATTATAAGTATACAAGATGTCATGATGAGTATGTAAAAAAGAATCTGTGCACTTTGATTAAAGTTTCCTTTCTTCATACACATCGACGTGATGTTGCTGAAGCGCGGAATTGCTTACGCCCAATTGATTCGGTAAAAGAAGTGTTCATCAACTACTTTCGTGCCGGTAAAATAACAATTAATAATATAATATTTTTATTCTACTATACATACACAGAGTTCACTGTTACCGTCAAAATGGTGACGATAAAGGCAGTCTCATAAACATGTGTCTGAATATAGAATTGTTCTACCTAATGGGCAATATGTTTTATTACTTTTCGTGATATTCAGTACCTCATATTTCGTACAATAAATTTTACTTAAGATATCGGCATTATTTTAATTGCCCTAGTTAAGAAACTTTGAAGGCATTTTTTGCAACAGCTGAAAGCACATTAGATTGCAATTGTTAAGCATATTAATTCATCCATTACATTATGGAATAATGAATAAATTTATAGTTTCTATATGTATATTGAAATGACAGCTTTAGAATATAAAATTATCCAGACACGATAGAAGGAAAAATCACTTAACTAATTGATTATTTAATAATAAATTAAATGAATGTTCAAACAATTAATAACACATAGTAACTTTTGATTTAGTTAAATTCTAAGTATAATCACAGATTCCTCTGATAGTAGCATCAAAAACGTCTACGAAATCATTGACCAAAAGTGCATTTGGTCATGTCTGTCATTAAACACATTATAGGTGACCTTGGAGGGTCCGTGACACTTAGCCGACAACCACTTAGCCGACGGGACACTTAACTGACACCAGTTAGCATACAGGACATTTAGCCGACTCAGTCGACAGCACATTTAGGCGACACGGACACTTAGCCGACAGGTCATTTAGCCGACACGGACAGTTAGCCGACAGGACATTTGGCCGACACAGAGAGTTAGCCGTGAGAACATTTAGCTACGGGACACTTAACTGTCAAAACATTTAGTTAACAGGTTACTAAGCCCAAAGTGACGTTTAACTGACACGTACCCAAAAATGATTTAAACTATCAATTACAAAATTTCTCGACTACTCCATCAGTTCAATATTTAAGTAATTTTTTTCACTTATCAGTAAAATTCATTTTTCGTTCCATAATGATTTCATATGTGCTATTAATTATTATATTAATGTAGCATTGTTTGATATGTATCGTGCTGCTTGGTGTACATTGGCCAAATTGAAAAAGCGCTGAAATTTCTCGTCAGGGAATATGAATTAAATTTTGATAGTAAAAAATAATTTTTTAGCGGTCTTAGTACGGCGGTCACTTAATTACATTTTAATATGATCTTCAAAAATGATCCGTAAAGCTAAACCAAAAACGAAAAAGAGAAGGAATGAAAGGGCAAAAATAAATAAAATTATTAAAAAAATAAAATGAAAATTTATACATTTTTAACAAATATCGCGAAAAGTTATATTTTATTAGAAAACATTAATATAACATATTATATTGAAAATTACACATCGCAACTTTCAAAACATAGTACATAATATTTTCTATTTACATGACTGATCTAGTTAAATCTAGCATTGATAGATGGCACCACATTAGGGTGACTTTTACTATGTGACGCTTTGCTCCTACTTGGTTTGTGGCCCCCTCCTTTTGCAGCTTCAGTTATGAATAAAACAAAACCTTAAAGAATAATTTACTTCTAAATTAGACATTATGCACCAGTTTAGGGCTATAAACATTAACCTAATAAAGTATATTAAGCGAGAGACGTGGTCAATAAAATACTGCAGAATTTTTATCTCAAGAATGGTGGCATGAATTGTAAATTATAGAGGTCACAAATAATTTATACCTTTGCTTGTCTTAAAAATTCACATTTTTTAATTGTTGTTAAAAACAAAATAAAATATATTTGCCAAACTAACCCTCACCACCATATGTTTCTATAAAAAGTATAATCCAAGAATAACAATAATTTTATTGCATTATTCAGATTTTTCATGACATGGAAAAGAAATTTCATTAGTGGGAGGAGCCAAACGATTTTGTAAGGGAAAGAATGTAACGTGATGTGATGAGTATAATAGTAATGAAACGTCAAGGTATTAGAAATCTGAAAGCATTTGGAAGAGCGAGATTGAAAAATTAATATCATTAAGTAAACAAGAAAAATTATTAATGATGTGAAAATGTTCAAAAGAACCCAGTTGATTAAATGAAGAAGCTTTATGGATAATTTTTGAAGATCCCACATTAAAATGTAATTAAATGATCGCCGTACTTTTCCTTTCAAAATTTCATTCATATTCCCTGACGAGAAATTTCAGCACTTTTTCAATTTGGAAAATATGCACCAGACAGCACGATACATATCAAACAATGCTAAGTTAACACAATGATTAAAAGCACATATGAGATCTTTAAGATTCGAAAAATGAATTTTAGTGATAGCGAAAAAAATAACTTAAATATTGAACTTATAGAGAAGTCGAGAAATTTTGTAATTGATAGTAAGTTTTTAAAATTATTGGGTACGTGTCAGCTAAACGTCACTGTCGGCTTAGTGTCCTGTTGACTAAATGTGTTGACAATTAAGTGTCCCGTAGCTAAATGTCCTGACAGCTAACTTTCTGTGTCGGCAAAATGTCCTGTCAGCTAAATGTCTTGTCGGCTAACTATCCATGTCGGCTAAATGACCTGTCGGTTAAGTGTCCCTGTCACCTACCTAAATGTACTGTCGGATAAGTGTCCGTGTCGGTTAAAAGTCCTGTCGGCTAAGTGTCTGTGTCGGCTAAATGTCCTGTCGGCTAAGTGTCCATGTCGGCTAAGTGTCCTTGTCGGTTAAATGTCTTGCCGGCTAACTGGTACCGGTTAAGTGTCCCGTCGGCTGAGTGTCCGCGACCGGACCTCGGACATATTATAAGTGACGATATGAATTTGCCCAGCTCTATCTCATTTTGGAACAATGTCAGGAGATAGATCCAAGGATCATCTACCCCTCTTCCGTTCCCATTGACTCTTGAGGACTTATTGTTCCATGCTAGACCAGGGCCTAATTTCTAAAATTAGAAGTGCCGGAGCGCTTCTAATTTTAGAATATCGCTAGTGAGGAAGAAAAGAAAAAATAAATAAATAATTAAAATAGCTAATAATTAAATAATAAATTTAAATTAATATTAATTAATTTGATTAAATAACTAATTTAATTAAATAAATTAAGAAAAATGTAAAGATAAAGAGAAATTTAATAAATTATTAAATTAATTTTTAATATTTAAATAGGGAAAAAAAAGTATCGGACTTCGTCTTATTTGAGGCGTCGTCCGAAATTACAGTGCCACTTAAATACTAAGAAGCAGCTCAGCCAATCTGCGTCTGAGTTTAAGCCCTGATTATACATAAAATGTACTATTCCAAGAGATGACAAGTATCAGTCTTTCTTTGCAGCACACCAAGGAAAGAAGATAAAACGATTAAAGCCCCACTAAGGAGAATAGTGAGAATTCTAGAAACAGTATGAGGGTATGGAAAGATATTTAACTGAAAAGTGTAGCTTTGAAGATAAAGAAGGAAGAGTTCAAGACTACCTGATCACGATGCCCTGTCGATGTGATTCTAGCCGTTAAGCAGAAATTTTTCCCGATTACTTTTCCTGAACACAACGTGAGAATAAAGATAAGACTTCTCGGTACAAGTGGCAGCAGTGGTTCCCCCCCCCCCCCTGTTTAGTTACATCATTCAGAAAATCTACAGCTCTGCAGAAGGAAGTCACTAGCATGGAACGTGCACGACCAGGGTGTCACTTTTAGTTCTTTGAGGAATACAAAATTTACCCGCTCTTATAAATTCATTGCATATATTGGAGAATAAGCCTTTGACATATAATTGGGGGCTTTTCTTTCCTCAAAAGTCTCAAACTCTGTGCAAAGCTTGAGTGCGATGGAAAGACAGGCTTGCATTCAGAAGTTAGAATTGGATTTTTAATAGATGCTTACTATTAAAACAAAATTTATGTGTTAAAATTGTGGTTCACTTGCATAAAATGTGCCTGAGCCCTTTTATTAGGGCTCCGGCTGAAATTATAATTTATCTCGAAAACTTAGAAGTACCGGAGCAGGGCTCCGACGCAATTTAAGCTCTGTAATATACACTGGTGTGCAAAAATTAAGGACGAGACGGTTTTTTCAATATAACTTTGTACAAAAGCTTTCCAAATCAACACATTTAATACCGTAAGATCCCCAATACGTAAGGACATGAGTAATGTAAGCAATACTTACTAAAAGAGAAATCAAAGGGATAAAAAGAAGCTTTACTGAAAAAGTAGCATGGAGCGCAATGCGACTGAAGGCCGAAACATCCCTGTGATGGGTGTCCAGCAAGAAACATCCGGGCTTTAATAGGGGATATGATCTCCCCTGACTGCTAGGCAGGTTTCACAGCATCTGCCCATGCTGAGAATGAGGGTGTCAATGAGTTTTTGAGGCATTGCTGTTCATTCGTCTTGCAGCGCTAATCGAAGCTTCGGAATCGTTACTGGTGGTAAGGTACGAGTTGCCAAGCGTCTGCCTAGAAAGTCCCATACATGCTCGATGGGAGTGAGATCCGAAGATCGTGCCGGCCAATCCATACGTTCAATATCCTCACTCTCTAAGAGCTGTTCGGCAGGTACTGTGCGATGACATGGTGCATTGTCGTCCATGAAAAGGAACTGCGGACCCATAGCGCATCTAAAAAGACGCACATATGGAAGAAGAATCTCGTTACAATAACGGGTCCCGTTGACTGAACCTGAGTCGAAGATGTGAAGGTCTGTACGACTACCAAGCATGATGCTTCCCCAAACGAGAACACCGCCACCTCCATACCTGTCCCTTTCAATGATGTTCGAGGGATGATTGAGGCTTCTCCGCTCTCTCCAGATGAGTATGCGATGAGAATCGCTACTCAGACTGAATCTGCTCTCATCTGTAAAGAGTACTCGTCCCCATTCATTGTCTCCCCAATTCCGGTGTTCCCGGCACCACAGAGAACGCCTTCTCCGATGGGCAGGCGTTAGAGGTACGCACCGTACAGGGCGTCGTGCAAACAGACCACCACCGTGCAGTCTTCTAGCCACGGTAAAACGCGATATCGGTCGCCCAGTCGCCTGTGTCGTGTGTCTAGCGATGTTATCATGACCGGGAGCTTTAAAATAGCGCCTCTAAAAAGACGCACATATGGAAGAAGAATCTCGTTACAATAACGGGTCCCGTTGATTGAACCTGCGTCGAAGATGTGAAGGTCTGTACGACTACCAAGCATGATGCCTTCCCAAACGAGAATACCGCCACCCCCATACCTGTCCCTTTCAATCATGTTCGAGGGATGATTGCGGCTTCCCCGCTCTCTCCAGATGAGTATGCGATGAGAATCGCTACTCAGACTGAATCTGCTCTCATCTGTAAAGAGTACTCGTCCCTATTCATTGTCTCTCCAATTCCGGTGTTCCCGGCACCACAGAGAACGCCTTCTCCAATGGGCAGGCGTTAGAGGTACACACCGCACAGGGCATCGTGCAAACAGACCACCACCGTGCAGTCTTCTGGCAACGGAAAAACGCGATATCGGTCGTCCAGTCGCCTGTGTCTAGCGATTTCTCCCGCTGTCTGCCGCCTGTTTCTTCTGGCCTGTAAGGCAATATACCGGTCATCTACCGGTGTGGTTTCTCGTGGACAACCACTACTAAACCCCCGGATAGCTGTTCCTGTAGTTTGAAATTGTCTCCAAAGTCGTGAAACGATGCTGTGAGCAATTCCGAACTCTGCAGCCACACTTGTCACACTGCGGCCTTCCTCCAACTTCCCAATGATTCGCCCTCGGGTAAAAGCATCCAGATGTCGTCTAACAGATTGTTTATTTGCCATTTCTCGCTGAGGCAGCAACTCGGTGTGATTTTAGCTGCTATACGGCGTGCAATCTCTTTGCCAGAAATACTGATCTTACACCGGTAACATGCTTTATACTACTCAGACACTACCCCTTTACGTCTACCTGCATATCTGCGCAGTGCTACCGTACATCACCTTACTTAATCTCCTGATTGGTCTTTCTGTCCGCTCTGCCTCTTCGTTCAGCTGATATGCTAATTTTTCGACTTCGTCCTTAATTTTTGCACACCAGTGTACACGAATGCCACAAAGTGAAGAGAAATTTAAATGCCTTCAAACTGCACCCCTTTAATTCTCATTCTAAACTTTCCAAAATAAATACAGATTTATCATATGAATACAATGCATCAAAACAAAAATATATGCGGTACTCGTTTTTTTTTTTTTTTTTTTTTTTTTTTCATTCTTCAAAAATCTCTTATGTGACCTCAATAATTTGAAAGAAAAAAAATAAAATTATATCTGAACAACGGCAAATTCTGTATTTTTAGTAGAAAGCCCACTCAATCCCTAAATATTAAAAATAAATATTTAGGATTAATAAATACTTTTAATATTTGGAAATTTATTATTCCCGAATTATATAACTATAATAACTAAATCCTTTATGCCACTTCTCTTTTACAAAGGTCTTAAATTTACTCTCAATTACTCTCAGAAAGAACTAAGGGTTATAAAAGAAAGCATGGATTTTCATTTTTTAGAATGAAAAAGTAAAATTATTATTTAATATTTTTATTTAATGTAATGACTGCAAAAATGTACTCCTTAATTTTAAGAAAGTATATTGATATAACACAGTTTTTTTAAAAATGCTTTGATCGTGTATGAAAAAAATTTCTGTTTAATGATATTATATATATTAATTTTAATATAACACGATATAAACCTGAATTGCCAGTGCTGTGAGCAAACAGACATAGAAATCATAGGAACAGTACACACTCAAGCAATGATCCTCATTCTTCTTTCTGCATAAAAAAATTGCATTTCTTACTATCAGATCTTTGACAACTCAGGATACCAAACATAATCATTACTCAACCACCTGTAATTATAATGCACTTGCTGGCCTTATAAATGCTAATTAATAATATATTAAATATATAATAATATATAATAATATATAATAATATATAATATATATATATATATATATAATATATAATAATATATAATATATATATATATATATAATATATAATAATATATAATATATATATATATATATATATATATATATATATATATATATTAATAATATATATATATATATTGTTAATTAGACTATATATTTATTACATCATTTTATATTTTAGTAATTTTAATTTGTTTAAATATAATTTGAAAGGTTTCTCTTTCCTAATCCAAGAACCTTTTTCCATTTAAATTAATGGTAAATACTTCTTTGATTTATACCATTTTGTTTATAAAATGCTCATTGAAAGATTGCTTTCATTATGTATTAAAAATTTGATTTTAATTAAAATTTAAAAATTGTTCTGTTAATTATATCAGCTTGACACTATTAATTAAAATAATTGCCATAATTTTCAAACTTTAAATTTCAAGATAGCTATTTCTTGTAAGTGCGTAGTGCATATTAATAGCACATAACCTAAAATAGCAACAGTATGTCACACTTATGGTGTATATAATCCTTACTGTATAATAAGAGGGGAAAAAATATTAAAAACAAGTCTTAAAATATTTTCACGCTTTTAAAATGAGATATATTTCTTGCAAGAGAGGAAGCAGATAAAATTGTCATTTTGCCAAAATAATTAATATTTAAACTCTACAATTGTCAAATTACTTAGCTGGCACATTAGAAAGAATTTTTCTCTTACAGTAAATGCTTCTATATTGTAAATCTTATGTCGATTAAGAATTCTCTTAACCTGTTCAATGTCCATACGATTGCCCTTAACTCCGATTTGCTAGCATGATAAATGCTTCTATATATTTTTTAACAATTTTCATAAAAATTAAAATTTGTAAGAAATAATTTCCGACATTTAGGATTGTGCACTGTTGTAGTTTAAATGAGAAACCAATTAGGACTTGATAAGATAACATTTATTAACAGACTTCAGAAACAAGCATGAGGCATACCTAGATATAAAATGGTTTCAAAAAATTCCTCATGTAATTGTTCCAATAAACAACTGTATTGCATATTACAAAACTCAACTGAGGTCAGTCCATGGTACCAATGGTACATAAATTTTACAGCTCTAAGAAAATTTAGATGCGATCCTTCAAACAAAGTGCGAGATCTGAGACTTTTTCTGGGCAAGATCTAAGATTGAAACGTTATTTTGGTGTATCGTAATTGGTAAAACACATCATTTCAGGATTATTTTTACAAAATTTTCCAGCTATTATTCTGTACTAATTTCACTGCTCCCTCCTCAATTTTTTTTTTTTTTTTTTTTTTTTTTAATCCCAGGCAACTTTGCTATTGAACAAGAATTTCTATCTATAGAATTAAAGAGAAAGTGTTAGCACAAAAAATTAAACAAGTTACATTGAAATAAATGCTTAATAAAACAAACAAATAAATATTGAGCTTTTCTTTTTTTTGTATATTTTGATTCCCTGGTTAGGTCATACATATTTTGTTATTTCATAAATCACCATTTCATATTTTAAATTTTATAATTAACATTTTACTGGATTTAAACTTAAGATCTAATATGCAGCAAAATCTCAAATCTGAAATTGTCAATGTCACGAATCTTTTAGACCTTTGACTTTCTACTATATCTCTAACTGCAGTCAGTGTAAAGCAATGCTATACAGGATATAAAAATTGCAGTGACAGTTTCTTTTTCCAAGGATGTTCATGGTCTGAACAACATTTTGTTGCTTAGTAAGTGCTGCTTAGCACAGCCAAAATTAAGTCCAGCAGACATTAAATTAAATCGATGGAACATCGTGCATAATTTTTTTAATTTCTGTGCCATATGCTCAGAATGAGAATGTCAAACAGGGCCTGATAAATAGGTTCTGCATGCTTTTATAGAGGACTGGGAAATAAAATACATCATCTGTTTTGAAATGACATCAAAAGGAACATTTTCTAGATTTCATTACAAATGCTTTATATATTGCAGTCCAACGCACAAAGACTACAGTTAGTATTGGAAAAGTGCACAGCCCAAGCTGTACGGCATGTAAGTTATATTTATTTAATGAGAATAAGAAAAGGTAATAAACAAATAATAACACATGAATATTTGGTTCAGTTCACTTACAAAACCAAGATGACTTAGCTGATCACATTGTTGCTATCTTCAGCAAATTATCACATATTTTAACACTGTTTTTTGCAGTGCCCATATAACAGAAAAAGTACCTACATTTCTAATAACAGCTTTTAAATGGAACACTATCATTATGAGTTATAAAATGTACTTTTTATGTCTTACTAGGACAAGTTTTTAAATTATAAATTATAGAACTTTCTAAGGTGTGAGAACTAACAGTCTCTTCATGAAGAAAAAGTTACAGAAATGATAATTACTTATGTTTAAATAAGAAAAGATATATTTATAATTTATTTAAATCTGTTATGAAAGGGATAGTAATAATAAATTACTCAAGTATATGTTAAAATCTAAAATAAACCTAACACTTATAAATGTAATAATTACTTAAAATGGTCTTTCAAAATATATTACCTAACTATGTTACTTCTGATTAACATTTTTTACATGATAAAATATTTCTCAAGTTGAATTTTCCTTAGAACTTAAATACGTATTTTTAATATAATGCCACTCTATGTCCCCATATATATATATCACACTTGGTAAGTGTTTGTATGTGTTACAAACTAGACAATAGAAGCAAAGGAAGATGAAATGCGTTAAATAAAAAACTGTTAAAATGAATAAATTATTAACTTTTATACATCCACTTGATATTTTATAAGAAACAATACATATCTTAACAGAATTATTTAACAGGTAAATATATACAATACATGTTATAGTTACAGATTTATTAATACTGAACTATACAAGCTAAACTAAGAATAGTCATTATTAAATTAGAAAGAATTATTATTATTTTATTGTTTCCTTTCAACCAAATATAATCATTATTATATATCATAATTTACTAAATCTCAGAAATTTACAGCAAAGATGTAATAACACAAGTGCTGAGAAATGGTAACGTACAACTCCAGCATTTCATAAGCCGAACAAAAGCACTTCTACCTACACTGCTATCATATCATATAAGCTCATGCTCAGCTGAAGGCGTTTTTTTTTTTTTTTTTTTTTCTTTTTTCCCTCGTGTATACCTAATATTTATGTTTACTGTAATGCGACTACGCTAACAATATGCAATGCTAGTAATTGCCAATAGCTCGACACGTAGTCAAGCCATAAAAAAAAAGCACCATTAAGTACACTCTGTTGAAAAATGAACCGCCATTTTTCTCTATTCAATCCCCGCCCCCACTAATCACATATGAAGTTTGCTGCTTCAGTAATTATGTTTGACACATGCACAATTACACATAACCCGCCTTTACGAAATATCGGCGATCAAGTATCACGCTACAGAATACGACATATCATTACGATAGTTCGTCCATCTCTGTGCATGCACTAGCCACACAATTTCGCCAAGACCTGCTAAATCGCTAAATTTGGTCGCTGGTTGCGTTTCCTAGGGAGGAAGGAAAAATACGCATCCCGCCCTTGCGTTTTCCGACATCGATCTCGACTGGTGGCCAAACATAATCCCAAAGATCTGTCAGTAATTATGGTCTTGGCGATAAACAGTTTTCATTTAGAGAGTTTTAAGTACAGGAGTATTATTCCGTGTCAAAATCGCGCTTATTTTTACTACTTAACCTAATTATTATAGTGGTCCTAGCCCACTGTCAGTTACCTTTCATTTCTCCTGTAAAGTCGCAATTAATAGGTATTGGACAGATTTGTAGTACATGTATGAAAAATGATCTAATACGAAAAAATATTGCGGGCCCTCTCTGATGTGGTGTTGTCACCTGGGAAACTGGACCAAAGGCCTTACCCCATGCAGAACAATTTACCTTTTCTAATCGTTACAAGAGAGGACTAAAAAGAGATTGCAGCTGACTGAATTTACAGAGATGTAATAATTATTAGATAATTGAACGTGACACAGCACCCTACATTCGCTAACCAGAAAAGCCGGTTCCTGATGGTGATTTGGTTAGAAACATAGAAATAAAATGAGATGTTACGAATAGGCAGTTACGAGTCAATTGGCACATTAGATAGTTACATAAACAGGAGAGATTGAGGAGACACCCTGCATAAGTGAGACATAACAACAAATAATATATAGATACATAGGTATAACAAATACAAAAGAATACAATTTTACATTATATAGTTGTGAGGACAGCCATTGGCTTATTACTATTTGCTAAATCCTTGTAATCATAAGAACAGATTTTAATAACGGAGTTGTTTATAGACCTCAGCCTCTCATGTAATCTTTTTGCAAGAAAATAGTAATGTGTCCTGATCTGAACAATATTTAGTTTCTCGTGGATCTAGTTATTACTAAGGTACTACGGGCCATCTACGATCTGGCAGTTCTGTGCTGTCTGTAACCTTTTTCAATTACTTTTGCTGGCATACGTCCAGACTGGACACTCATAGCAAACCATGGGGCGCAAGATGGATTTGTAAATGAGTAACCCTTTATCTATAGATGGAACGCTATTTCAAGCAATTAATTTTAGCTTTACGAGCTCGAAACCTCTGGGTAATAGATGTAATGTGTCGGGCCATGTGAGCGCATTACTGAAGATCACCCCAAGATAAAGGACTTGTTGGCCCAAGAGATTGAGGTTCCATAGAAATTGAGATTTTCTAGAATTTTCCTCTTGAAGAGGAGAGCCTATGTTTTATCCACATTCACCATTATTTCCCATTTAGTTAGCCAAGTCTCAAGTGCATGGATGTATGCTTGTACTCGTTGGATAACTTTGCTAACAAATGCACTTTGGGCTAGGATTGCTGTATCGTCTGCATACAGGGCTAGAGTAGTATTGGGTATTGTCGGAATGTCGTTCCCATAAATATTGAAGAGGAGCGGGCCCTCTCTAGAGTTTGGGGACCCTGTAACTGCGATTTTGCGGGTCACTAAACCCCACGGTTTCTAAGGACCTTGCCTAAATCTGCCCTGTACCAATGTAACTACGATCTGGTGGGCTTTAGAAAATCTTCCACGAAGGCATACCTTTGATAACTCTCTTTGTTATAATCTAAATGGAGTGATATTACAAAAAATTCGTTTACAAACGTACAACTATTATTACGTTAGTTACATCTATCCCAATGAAGAAAAATTTCGAGATTTACAAATTATAATAAAATTTTGTTTAGTTGTATCGAAGCTGTGAAGTAAAATATGAATTTCGTAAAGGTGCCAGTGCAAACGCGAGCAGAGATTGAGATTTGTTGTATAAATGCGTAAAAATGAAATATATTGCTAAATTATATTCTTTTTCTTTCCATTATATGTGGAAGTGTCACAGTGATTCAGATGGTGCTATTTAAATAAATGCTTACATTTTGGTTTATTTAAGTTTTATATATTTTTTAAAAGATTGTTTGCTGTTTTAATTTTTGTAAATTTAATTGAATGAACGTAGCAAATAAAGTACATTAATTTGAGTCCACTAGAAAAGGCAATAAAATATTTCTCTTTCAAAAACTTCGAAATGTATCAGTACGTGAATTTGTAATAAAAGCATTTTGGGTTATGAAATTGTGGTAGGTATCGGTTACATTTTCCTGTGGCTTACTTCCCTAGAATGTATCTTAGTTGTGTAATAAGTGTTCTTTGCTTTTGGTTTGCTATATTCAAACTTTAGAAAAGTGACTACCTAACTGATGTGGATACTCTTTTTAAGTTTTATCTTAAATGTTATAAGAAACTACTATTCTCCAAAGTGACTAAATTATTCATTAGTTAATCTGCCATTTGATTATTCTTATGTGATATGTTGTTTTCTATCATTAAACAGGTTGAAGTTCTAAACAACCATCATTTCAGTTTTGAAAACTTAAGAAAGGAACGGTATATATTAGTGATTGACAGTGTAATGACATTTCATATTACAAGCGTAGTGTCTTATAGCTTTGAGGAAAGAAACTTAATTAAATACAGGTTATGATTTGTTTGTTTCATGAAAGCTAATGCCAGGAAATCTGTAAAATTATTATCTCTTTTAGAATATTTACATTTAGAGTTTTTTTTTTTTTTTTTTAAATCCCAATTGTGTTTAAATAGTCATGAAGCAATTATTAAAAAAAAATTCGCTTTAATGAAATTTATTGAAAAATATATAGTATAAGTAAATGCTTGGATATCTGTGAAAGTATGACATAATTAAAATTGACTTTGTAGCCATAAAATTAATATAATAGCCAATTCTAAATCAGTTAAGCTACTTAAGAGGTTTGAAAGGATATGAGGCATTAACATGTGTATTTCAGGGTTTAAGCTATATAAATTTTATTTGTGCCTGAAAATGCTAAATTTAATCTTAAGATTGATAGTTTGTCTTTGAAGAAAAGACAGTGTAATGAACTAAATGAAATGTTCTTAAATAACATACGATTTCAAGGAAAGCATGAACGTGTTGAGAAACTGTGAAAGAAAAAATATTTTTAACAGGGGTGGAATGTGGGCTATTTAATTGCAATAAAACGGAAAGTGCCATCCAAATGGTATAGTGGAGTCAACTGTGGTACCAAAGGGCCAGGTTTGAATCCCTTGAAGGCATGTATGTTTGTAAATGTATAGTGTCCATGCGAAAGGGCGTTGTACTTAAAGTACGCAGCAAGGCGCAAGTCCTCGAGAGAGGTTGATGGTAGGGGAAGAGGGGTGGGAAACCCTTAGAACTGTCCCCCAGGGGGCTCTACATCAAAATTTGGAGCAGAACTGAATGAAGTCGTACTGTCACCTATATGGTGCTCAAGGCTCTTACCAATGACATTCTTGTACTCCTTGCCATGATGAATTTCATAGGCTTGTTCTGATGTTGCTGTCTGACAAGTGAGGTTGACAACAACATAAATGGAAAGTTTTGATCGTAAGAACAGAGAATTTATGTAATGATGATGGATCATCATTCTTTCTTAGTACAGACAAAAGCCTTACATATAAGATTGTTCTTTTCATGAAGCTTTATGTATCAATAGGTTTTCCTCCATCTAATGAGATTTTAGATTTCACACCAACAGTTATACTTGATGCTAAGTAGTACCATGTTAACCCTTTAACTGCTGTGACAATTTTTTTCGGCATAATTATTCTGAGCAGTCTCGCAGACCGCTTTAACGAATCGTGTAAAAATATATACTTTTATGCCTTTTTGAGGAATGTTATACAAGGTGTGTCTTTATGCATATTTATGGAATTCTAATTCATTTCAATCAAGATATTTTAAACATAAATCATTTACTTTTATGCAGTTAAATTCAAACAAAAAAATTACTATTTTTTTCGTTTTAAGGAACAAAGTTTTTAAAGAACAAAGATTTTATTAAACATGCATAAAAAATGTGACACTTTATTAAATATTACTATGAACTAAACCATAATTAATACCATAATTAACCATAATTAATAAATGATAGATTAGTATATCTTTGTTTACAAGGATGAAGCATAAGGTGATACACAGTCAAAACACATTTTTTTAAGAACACTAGAGACATGTTGGTTCCTTGCATTCCAACCATTTGTATGCTGTTTCTTCTCACAAGGTGGACAGAGACTGCATGTTTTTCTTTCTTCTAATTTTTCTTTTTGATTTTATAAATCCATCTTCTTAATTTCCTTCTGTCCAAGGATTCTTCTAATTGTTATTGTTCTAATTGTTGGCAAAAAAGCGGAAGTTATCCCAACTTTCAGATGTGGTTTAATAAATTGATTAGCTAATAAAAGGATAATTTTTTCCTTTCCAGTTTTGTAGTATCAGAATATGGCTGGAACAATATGAATGAACATAAATTCTAAGTATCTATGGGCTCTGCTCTAAAGCCTGTTTTTGCAGAATACTGACCAGGGAGCTGAATTATTATGTTATGCTTTGGTGTTTGTACTGCCCGATTTGGTTCTTTTTTGCACCATTTAAAGTGCTTTTCTCTATAAAAATTTTCATTTTGTACACAATCATTAGAAAAATTATGATATTCATCTGTAGTAAGCTCTGATTCACTTTTCCTTTCATTGTGAATAGTAGATGATTCTTCAGAATCAGAGTATTCTACATCAAAAATATTGTTGACAAGATATTCAATTTCCTTTTGAGTGAGATATACAGGACGTTTCTTGTAAACTTTGAAGCCATATTTATCACTTTTACTAAAAACAAGCATCCGATAAATAATGTCTATCATCCACTAAAACTGGTATGCATCTGCTGTAAGCTGTCTCCCAGACACCTTAGAAAGTAAAAAGTGTGGTAACTGAAGCCATAATAAAGATACAAGTGTGAAACTGGATACGTAACCTTGTGGGCACAGGTTTGGAAAGGTAATAGATTCTCTCAGACCACTCACAGACGTTAAAGGTTAATAGGAAAGTACTACCAGTTCTGGCATTTTGTTGGATGTTATTGGCATTATATTTCCATTGTACAAATATATCCTTACATCATATGCCATTTCATCAGAGCTGGTGTTAAGCTTTTCTCCAAACATTGCAAAATCTACAACTTTTAAATTCTGTCATCCAATTTCTTGAATTCTAAAAGCTTTGCCATCCTGTATGACTGCACTAGTTGCATGGGCTTTGGTACTTGTCATGCCATAATCATGAAAGTAAGGGATTGCTTCTACTTCATTTCTTGGGAAATCTATGAAATTTGTAATACAAAAAAAGAAGTAAAAATTAACGAGACACACATTATTCTGAGAGCTTCTATTTAAAAAGAAATACTTCCCCCCCAAAAAAAAATGCTGTGGTGCAGATATGATGTTGCTGTAATTGCTCTGAAATTGACATTGAAATAAAAAAGAAAACTTTCCAGCTTTTCTGTAACATCTCCAAAAAGAATATTAACAAGAAAAAGGAATAAAAAGGCTTAGGCTTCTAAAAGAAACAGTAGCTCTTAGAGTTATAAAATGCTTGCAGGAATTAGTGATGGGTGGTAAATTAGGAAGTATATCGACAGGTCCTGGCTAAGTTCTAAAATTTATTTGAGTGCTAGCATATCTGAAGTTAAATTTTCTTTTTTAAGTGTCTAGGTTGAATGTTGAAAATTGCAATGGAGGTGCTAAATCGAATCAAGAATACAGTGTCAAATTTTAGCACTGTTTTGCCTGGTAATCCTGTAACCAGAGAATATGAGATTATTGAACATATTGCTAGTGCTGGTCCTGCCCTATTATGGAAAGTTTATAAAGGAATTAAAAAATCTACAAAAGAAGTAAGATTTTTTTAAATATTTTTTTAATTCTATTATGGTTTGTGAACAAACCGTAATTTCATCACTTAAATTTTCTGTATATGTTTTTATGAAATAAATAAATTTTAAATTTCTTTTTGAATTCCACATTTTTTTTTTTTTTTAAAGTTTATCACTAAAATATTTTGTCATTTGTATATGGAAAACTTAACTTCATTATCACTTATGTTGAAAATGTTTGAGATATGGGTTTGTAGTATGTTATATTTCAGAACATAAATTTTATTACCTTTGATAAAATACATCATGTAAAATTTTCTGTTGTTTACAAGATCGTTAGATCTGTAAAATGTTTTATGACCGATACATTTTCTTCGTTTTTCGATACATTTCTTCGTAGGATGCTTTATGACCGATTTCTTTGTTCTCCATTTTAGCACCATATGAAAGAATGTATTTTTTAATGTATGCTGATTAAAAAGTTGCATTATTTATTATTATTTTTTAAGTATTTGGGAAAGCTTTTATTTGTACTCTACAAAGTCCCAAATCTGGATGTCCAGTATTCAGAATTATCTAATATTCAGACTTCTTAATTTCTAACAACAATTTTTTTCCTTCTATATTCTGAAAATTGAGAAAAAGTAGGTCTGCAATAAAAGCACTGATAAAAGCCCAGAAATGGGCTGCATCAACAAGGTTGAGAAGGCGGAGCTGTGTGACGTCCATAAATGGGTGGGACTAAGCTTGTGACATCACAATGTATTCTCGCACTTACATGATGCATACTTTCTATTTTCTCTTAAAAATAATGATAATGAATTGTTTGTTATTGTTAATTAATATCAAACTCTTTACTTTAAATTTACATTTAAGCTTAGGCGTTACTGAAAATAAGTATAATAAATTTTTTATATTTAAAATTACCATGATACCGTGAGCGAATTCTACCAATTATTAAAACGATAAACGTCGTAGTCTCTAATACTTGTATTTCATACGGCTTCAATATTTTCAAGGATTTTTAAGCTTTAGCATATATACAAACAAAAAAAGATTTTTTTAAATTTAAATTCATATTGTGGAGCATATCAATTTTATCATTTTTACAAATTACCTTATTGCTACGTAACAGCATAATTCCTTATATACCAGTATAGACAATTTTCATTATTTTCTAAAAAATTTAAACTTTCCATTAATAAAAAACAAGAAAAATTTTTATTGCATATGAACATCATTGCACAGCTTTCATATCAGTTTTTAAATTTTCTAAATCATGCCATATTCTCTGTAGGCATACTAGAATTCTACGCATTATTAAATAAAAAAATCTAATTTCTCACAATGAAAGAAAATAATATAAGAAAATAAGTACTACAAATTTGGAACACTAAGCAATGCTTCACATACGCACACACACACATATTATCAATGAACTCGTATTATCAAGTGCAATTACGATACCAAACACAACGTATTAAAATAATGACATAAACATTACTCATAGGGTCAAAGTTTACAGTTTTGCTACTGTTGAGTAGATCTTCGGACTATCGATATTTATCGTAATTCGGAAAGTATTACAGTCAAAAGTCGTTAATTCGGACACCCATAATCCGGAATGATCTATAATCCTAACCTCAAAGCTAAAATCTTTCTATGCATGCGCCGCGTTGACGCATGCTCACAGGCGTTTTACGCGTGCGCGCAAGACATTTACGACTGCGCATATGCGTCTACGCAAGCGCAGAATACGCTTTCGCGTGCGTGTTTAATGTATAATGGACGGTATAAGCTAAAATTATCTAATTATACATTTCAGTTAATGTTGATGATTGCGTTGTTCCTTAATCTTCAAATTGGATCCGGCTTATTATTTTTTGCAGACTGTAAGAGCAATTTTATAAAAGTAAGCTTGAACTTTCGATTATGTCAAATAGAATTCCCGATGCTGGAGCTCCCAAAGGATCTAGAAAACAAAAGTATGATTCAATGTCCATCAAAAAAAAAAAAAAAAAAAAAAACGAATTGCTGCAAAAAATGGATAAAGGTATATCCTTTTTTTATCTAACCGTTCGGAAAACTGTTTATCAATTTCACGCTGCTCTGCGCGGGGGGGGGGGGGACGTCGCAGCGCACAATGAACTGGAAGTTGATCTGCACTATCGTTATCTTCAGGGCAGATGTTTTTATTTTATTCGTCTTATAATGCCTTACTAAATGTAGTATTTAATCTCGATGTACTCCGTCTTTGATATGATTTAAATCAAATTCCTCGTCATTATAAATATCACGAATACAAATCAAATAGTTTTCTGGTTGCAGTTTTCTAATTTCGGCTATGCGTAAGGTACACATGCGCCCGTTGAAAGAAAGAAATGTTTAATAAAGTAAAATAAATATTAAGCTTCTTTTTTTGTAAATTTTGATACCCTTTAGATCATAATTGCTCATTATTTTATAAATTACGGTTTCATATTTTTAATTTTATAATTTCTGCATGCCATCTTACCAGATTTAAACTGATGATCTATAATCTGGAAAAATCGATAATCCGGAATCGCCGAAGTCCCGACAAGTCCGGATTAAAGACTTTTGACTGTATCAACATATAAAAACCAATAAAAAATACAATTTGAATAACAAAAATGTCTCAAATATTATTTACAATTAACACAACAATACAAATTTAAAATACACAAACAATATGTTAAACATTGCACATAAAAAAGTTACATTACTGCTTGGCATCACACGAAACCTTGTTTTCCCTTGTACACAATGATCTGTATTCGCTCGAAAAACATCAAAGAATTGTACAACCTTGGTGTCCATGTTCATATCCATGTATTTTCACTTTTGTGGCATTGCGTACCACATTGTACACATCTATCTATTTTCACTTAAAAACATCAGAGAATCGCCCAAACGTGGCATCGCGCACCACATTGGGTTTGCCCATGTACACATCGACATATTCTCACTTAACTTAACATTAGAATGGCATAATTGCCGTTATCGCGCACGACCTCAGCATTGTGCACCACATTGGCTTTGCCCATATACACATCGATCTATTTTCACTTAAAAACATCAGAGAATTATGTAAACTCGGTATTACGCACAGCCTCGGCATTCCGTTCCACATTGGCTATGCCTATGTACACATTGATCTATTTTCACTTAAAAACATCAGAGAATTGCACAACCTCGACATTGCACAGCACATTGTCTTTGCCCATGTGCACATCAAACTATTTTCACTTAAAAAAATCAGAGAATTGCACAAACTCCGCATTGCGCACCACATTGGCACTGCCCATGTACACTTCGACCTATTTTCACTTAAGAAAACATCAGAGAATAGCACAAACTCAGCATTACTCACCACATAGGCTTAGCCCATGTACATGTCGATCTATTTTCACTTAAAAAAATTGGAGAATTGGACAATCTCTGCATTGCACACCGCATTGGCTTTGCCCATGCACACATCGATTAATTTTCACTTAAAAAAAATCAGAGAATTGCACATACTCCGCATTACATTGGCTTTACCCATGTGCACATTGATCTGTTTTCACTTAAAAATCAGAGAATTGCACAAACTGTATCGCACACAACCTTGGCATTACACACTACATTGGCTTTGCCCACGTACACATCGAACTATTTTCACTTGAAAAACATCAGAGAATTGCACAAACTCGGCATTGCATGCTACATTGGCTTTGGTCATGTACACTGCTCCAAAAAAAAAAAAAAAAATGGGACAGTGCTATATCTCCCGTTCTACTGGGCCGATTGACAAAATTCAAACTGCATTTTTCATGTCTCGAAAGCATGACTTAGGATATATATTAGATTTATATATAGCACTATTCTAACATAGGTATTTTGGCACAAAATCGGACATTTTCTGAAATAACATACCAATTTTTTTCCATATTTCGATTCTACGACTCAAATTATGCCAGAATACCAAGTTTTGTAAAAATCGTACGAGTAGTTTTTAAAATCTTAGGTCTCAAAATTTTAGCTCCTCAATGTTAATTGAATTTGGCAAATATTTATTAATATCTCTTTTTTTTTATTAAACTTTTCTGATTTTTCCTTTCACATTTCGAAATTTAGGTTCATTCCAAATAAAATTTACCCATTTTTTGTGTTTTATTTTTTAAATTTCTATTTTTAAATCATTTTTATAAATTTTTCGAAAAAAATTTTGAATTATAACCTATAAAATTTTTACCGTCATCTTAAAGTAGGTGTATTTTTAAGCATATCTGCAAAAAATTAGACTTTTTTATTCAAAATTTTCTAAGATATACACGAATTTACATATTTTCGCGTTTTGAAATTTGGCATCTTTTTTTTGAGCGATAATAATGCCAAATGTGGTTTATGGATTTTTCTTACAGTGAATTGCCACAGCTATTTTTAACCTTAAATTTCAAGTAAAATTTTACGGAGAATTAATAATATGATATTGTTTCTCTCAAAGATGCGTAATAAATATTTTTTAATACTATATGAAAAGCTATTTTTTTTAAAATTATAGATGATGTTATTCAAATTTTTAACTATTTTTTAAATTTCTCTCTTTCTTCCTTTTTAAAAAAAAATAAAAGTAAATTTTTGTAAGAGTAAATTTTTACCTTCGGCGTTTTATTGTCTGCTACTTTACTTTAAATTCGAATTGTCCAAAACTGAGAATTTTCGTTTGATGTTTATTTGAATTTTATGAAAATATTTTATGACATTAACTGCATATTTTATTTCTAAACAAACTGTTGCTTATGAAGTGGCTGAAAGAGCGGCTGATACTATCATCCATATTTTTAAATCACAGTGTATTTTTATAGAAATATAAGATTTAGAATAATCATTTTTATAAAAGTCAAATTATGATATAAACATACAACCCTCTAGAGACTGAATTAATGGAAGTTCAATGGTTATGTAGAAATGATCTGCAGCTACTTAATGGCTGGATAAGTCAGCAGGTTCTGTGGACAATCCTTAAAATTCTAATTTAGAATGTAATTGTCAAGAACTGAATCCTGATCATCAGTAGTATAATAAGTAATTATTACGGTTATTAATAAATCCTTCTTATAAAGTAACTGCAAATATTTCAAAAAAACTTTCTGTCTGAATGCAAATATTTCTAATTTTATATTAATCAAGATTGCGCGCGATATTATTTATTTACACTTCAATTTTTACCGTCAACTCTAGTAGAAAATACAAATCAATTATATTTAATTAAGGATTGAATTGGATTGGATGGATTATTTAATTATGGCAAAGCACACGAGGGCTATCTGCCTAAAGAGAGGGATGCTTTCGTGGAGGAATTTCTAAGGGAAACTGGCTGGTATACACGTTACACAATGGGGAAATCCACGAAAACGCCCATGCAGCAGCCCGTTAGCGGGATTTGAACCTCAGAACGCGAACTACCAGTGTTCAGCGTCTTTACCGCTCAGCTGCTGGTGGGCTATTTAATTAAGGAATGACCATCTAAGTTTAGAAACAGCGTACCGTAACAGCAATTCAATTATTGGCACCATATCTTTCATGTTACTCCCGATTGGCAAGCTACGTAATTTTTAATGAGTATTCGAGTTTTGCTAGTAACTTCACTTGGAAATTGCGCTTAAACTAAGTTAGTTGGTTATTTGAACATAGAAAGAACATGGGAACTATTTGATTAAGATGCTTTCATAGAGAACCTTTGTAAGGAGAACATAGAAAACTATGAAAACCAACCATGCAAGCCTGGGTTAGACGTTGCAACAAACAATTAGTATTTAACAATCTTCAAATGCTAGGCAACTGATGAGGCTCCAAGTAAATCTCCAATTTAATATTTTATTTGTAAATATTTAAAAAATATTGTTGTATTCTTAGACACAAAAAGCAGAATTTAAGTTTTGTTAATTCGTTAGTTAACTACCAAGCCGTAGTGCAAATGAATATTCAATTTCTTTTGCAATAATTGTATTCACTTAATATTCTTGGAATATGAGCTAAAGAAGGAATGTTCTCGCAAGATTAAAGAAGTGTTTAAATCCAGTGATATTAGGTTTGTCTTACAAGCTGAGGATGAAAACGATTCTGCAATTGCCGAGTAGTTGACTTGTAAATGGCTCTGAATTAAGTAGATGACTTTTAATCTTATGTTATTCAGTCAGAAAATGTATTCCAAATGTTTTGTATTGCATGACAATGCATCTTTTCATTATTCAATAACCAGTCGGAGAACCGCTTGTGTTCCTAAAATAAATATGTGTACTCAATCGTACTGCATGTTCTTCAAATTTGTCTTCTTGTGATTTTTTTTTTCTTTCCCAAAAACTAAAGTTGCCTCTCAAAGGAAAGTTTTTTGACATTGAAGAGACAAAAGGAGTATGACATCTAATTTTAGAGGCATATCAAAAACAGATCTCTACAAGCCTTCTCTTCCATTACATGTTGTGCAGTCAGACAAAAAGTTGCATCAGCGCAAATTCTATATCTATTTTTATTACACTCTGATTACATTATTAACATACAGTGAATATATACTAAATCTTTTACTTCAGCTTAAGTAATTCAGAATTCTTGACGGCATTGTTGTCAGAACTAGGATTTAGAAATAAGTCAAATTAAATATTTTGATAACCCAATAAATTCAAGGTCGAAGTTTCAATATTTGATTTTCGGAGGGAGGGGAAATTTTTTCAGTTTTGGTCCATTACCCTAAGTATATTTGCTTCGATTCTTTATTTTTCCATAAAAGCAAAAAATTTACGCATGGTATACATATAATGCATAGCTTCAAATTAAAATTTAATAATAAACAGAGTAGTTATAATTAAAGTTCCACATTGAAACTGTCATAAAAGGAAAACTACTGGATCAAATGTTATCAGATTTGGTAATCGTGTAAAGGAGGTCATGGGAATTTATTTTCCGCGAAAAAAGGAAGTTCGAAACCTCACCACCAGGGCAAAATGGCGCTGTATACAATATTGTTAAACGAAATATGGGTCGGAATCTAACTTAACCTTTTGTTACACGAGTTTAAAATGTTGTATACCCTTAAGAAACATATCATTTAAAGGCGTTAAATTCGATAAACGTCGAGTGCGCCCTCCGTGTAAATGAGAAATTCGTCCGTGAAAACCACGAATTAGCGATTAGAAAATGTGAGATCGCAAATCACTCGCACAAGTGCGTAAAATCTGGAAATCGTTTTCTGACAGATCGCTAAATTGTAATTTTTTAACCCTGAATTCGGCCCTAAAACATGAAGACACTGATTCAAAACGCTTTTAATCGATTTGGGCGAAAGAAGTCCCTCATGCTATCTACCTAGTTCCATTGCATTCTCCTACTGCATTCGATTGCATAGCAGTCATTCCACACCGTTTAGTGTTGAATGACAGCTAGTTTTATAATTGAACCATTTTTCTCTGAAGAGCAGTCGACAGCTGGACCACTGTGATTGCAGCTCACTTGGAGTCAATGTTAAAATATTTCATGATACATGAACTGCAGTAACATGGCATTTTAGATACTACGATTTTTATGCAGAGCTGGGCCTAACCTCACGTGTATCGCACAGTTACTTAGGCAACATTTCACGAATAAACGTCTTATAAGCCAACACTTCCCCTCTTCCCACCAGACCTCAACCTCTGTGACTTTTGGCTATGGGGTTATCTCAAAAGCACTGTTTATGGTGATAATCTAAACAATTTGGCAGAAATGAAAATTGTGATACACTGACATGTCCTTAACATTCCTCCTGATATGCTAAGAGCTGCTGTTGAGAATGCAGTAACAGGATTTAACTTGCTTTCGGAAAATGCTGGACGCTACATTGAACATGCTTTGTAACATGTTTCGGAAACTATTAAACACATTTTAAACAGATGTTTTCATGTCTTATTTCATTTAACAATATTGTATACAGCGCCATTTTCGCCCTGGTGGTGAGTTTTTGAACTCTTTTTTTTTTTTTTCGCGGAAAATAAATTTCCATAACCTCCTATACACGATTCCCAAGTTTGATAACATTTGGTCCGGTAGTTTTCCTTTTATGACCATTTCAAATTGGAATTTTAATTATAACCACCATGTAAATTTAAAAGTTTGACAGTTTGGTTCATGTCCCAGCTTTAAAAATATATATATAAATATAATCTTTTATATTAATCCTCTTAATTTTTTTCTTGCGTTATAGATTGTATAAAAAAACATGATCTTTAATATGATTTAGATTGTTTCAGCCGATATAAGAATCGAGTCACTCGGTGGAACAGAATAAACCCTGCTGGACTGTTTTATTTCTTTTCATTTAGCAAAAATCTTTTAATTAAAATATTTATCCTTTGGACTTCGCTTTTTTTTTTATTTATAGCTAAAATGACTAGAAAATGAAAAGCTGTCTTCAGCTGAAACGCAATTCATGTAATTGATATTTTAAAAAATTGACAAGAAAGCAAAATGTATGGAAGTCTAGCAATCGAAAAATCTTAATTTTCTTGTGTGTGCACTGAAAATAACTGTAGAAGGAAAGAAGAAAATTAGGGAGAAAAGTAAGCAAAATTTTGCAGGGAAATTTGGCTGTCAGACATACCAAGATGTTTCAAAAAGTTGGACGCTTTTGAAGATACTTTCAGGATACTTTTGATATACTTCAGATACTTTTGATATACTTCAGATACTTTTGAAGATACTTCAATGAATTTAGGTGTTCAAAGAAAAAACACTTGGACATGTACACCAGCAAATACCATCAATTGAACTTGTGGTTAACAGAAAAGACAATATGGTTTAGACTATTTGGTTGTATAAATTTAAATTACGTTATAGAACATCATATCGTATCATAAATGGAGAATCCCATGATTTTCTCATTCGAATTATTTGAAGATTAGGAGTTTATCCAGTGATGTATGTGGGTGTCACCTAAAGAGGTTTTTTTTTCCTCCTGGTGAAACAGCGGTCACTGAACGCTGGTAGTTCGGTCCGAGGTTCGAATCCCGCGAACGGGCTGGTGACATGGGTGTTTTCGTGCTTTACCCCATGTGTAACGTGTATGCTAGCCAGTTTCCCTTAGAAAGTCCTCCACGAAGGCATCCCTTCCCTTAGGCAGATAGCCCTGGTGTGCTTTGTCATAATTAAATAAACCAAAACCTCTTGATAAAACCAGTCTTTCCTTTCATCTCATACCTTCAAAATGTTTAGCCTCTAAAGACTGATAAAGGCTCTGACCAAATATTGATGAAATGGATTGAATTGGATTATTAAGTTACGTCAAAGCAGGGCTATCTGCCTAAAAAGAAGGATGCCTTTGTGAAGAACTTTCTAAGGGAAATCAGTTGGCATACACGATACACATGAGAAAATCCACGAAAACGCCCATGCAACCAGCCCGTTTACTGGGATTCGAACCCCGGAGTGAACTACCAGTGTTCAGTGACTTTACCGCTCAGCCGTTTATGGGCCTTTATGAAATGGAAGGCGATAACTTTATTTAAAATTATATCAAGATATCAGAAAAATGAAATTATATCGAGATGTCAGAAATATCAAGATATTTCGAAAAGTTGGATGCTTTTTAATATACTTGCGGAATGCCTAAAGAAAAAGAGCAAGAATAAAGTATAATGCCTGAAGAAAAAGAGAAGAAAAAATAAATTTTTGGGTAAAATTTAGTATTTGTATTTTTTTTTTTTTTTAAATTTAAAACTTTTTAATCTTATGATATTTGATTCTTACGATTTCAAAAATAAAATATTTGTCTAAAATATGAATAACATTTAAGAAACCAAATGTAGGATAAAATTGTGTAAAGCAATGGGCACAATTGTAAAACTGTTTAAAGCAGTGTATGCAAGTCATCCTAAGTTAAAATGTCGGTTATACATCTCTCCTATTTATGTATATCTTTTCTGAATGGAACATTAAAAGGCGTGTTAACTGTGCTTTACTGTATTTTCTCTTTTAATAAATGCAGTTTTCAAACGCATCGTAGTCTGGGTTACAAAGTATTCCTCCAAAAGAAACGCAATTCAAATAAATAAAATCAAATTCTGGAAAATTTATATAAATAAATATATTTAAAATGCTCAGTTCGAAGGAATAAATAGAAAATTTTATAGCAATTATCTGAAGAGACAATGCAACACAAACAATTAAAATAAAAGTATAAGAATTTAAAAATTACCTAAAATAATAACTATGACAAAAAATATATATAAAGAAAACTATTTGAAAAAAAATAATTGCTGCACCTTTATTTACGCAGTTCGAATAGGTAAATAGGAATTTTTAAAACAGTTATTCGAAAAAAACCATGCAACTTAAACAATTAAAATGAAATTCGAAAAAGAAAAAATTACTTAAAATAATAAGTTATAATTAAAAATATAATATAAAGAATATTATTTGGAAAAAAGGAACGATGGTGACTTTTTTTTCTCTCACGGGAAAGGAAACTAGGTTGCCATATATTAAGAAGTTCGCCAAGTGAAGTATTCTTGGCGCAAACTGACAAGAAAGTGCCAACATAAATTTGTGAATTTCTCCGTAAATTTCGCTCCAAATTTTACAAAATTTCATATTTAGGCGTAATTTGAGTCGTAGAATCGAAATATGTAAAAAAATTGGTATGTTATTTCAGAATTCAGACTCCTATTTTGTGTCAAAATACCTATGTTAGAATAGTGCTAAATATCAATCTAATATATATCCTAAGTCGCGCTTTCGAGACATGAAGAACGCAATTTGAATTTTGTCAATCGGCCAGTAGATCGGGAGATATAGGACTGTCCCATTTTTTTTTTTTTTTTTTTTTTTTTTTGAGCAGTGTACATGTAGATTTATTTTCACTTAAAAAAAATCAGACGTTGAATAAACTCTGCATTGCTCATATACTCAAAAATCTGCTTTCACTTAAAAAAAGTTCAAAATTGCAGAAACTCGTGCATAACCAATTCCATTGATTCGAGTTGTAAAAAAAAATGTTTCCAGAAAAATGATACAAAACAAAACATAAAGCTAGTAGAATAAATTAACTACCGAACATCTGAATTGCCATATTTGGCAAGCACCCAATATTTTACTTAAGTCAATAATAATAAATGAAATTTACCGTCAGTCCTCTCTTGCGCCCCATCACATTCTCCTTCAAGCACCCCACCCAACACCACATTCTTCTTCAAGCATAACTCTATGCTCACTTCTCTACAAAAACTTTTCAAATCTGACACTGTATTTTTAGCAATACGTAATTCCGATCATATAAAATCATTCCCGCACTTACCCAACCACATATAGGTAACTCACAAAACGGCACATATGATCAATTTACTCTTCACAAACTGTGAGTGCTTTTGAATAAATCTTGTAATTCGATGCTTACATTCGCCATATATGTGTGTATATATATGTGTAACATATATGTGTTAAATGCTAAAACTACCACACAACACGCAAAAGAAGATTTATAATTAAAAAAATCTTGCGCAGAATATTACAAACTTAACATTTCAACTCAGTTAAAATATAGTTTAAGTTTTCGATAAAAGTATATTTTGGGGTACCCCTTGGCGAAACTTGGTGATTTTTGGCGGTATATGGATACCGAGTTTGTGCAATTCCTTGACTTATTTTGGCTTGCATAATGGTGATTTTTGCACCAAAAATCACCTCTACTTAAGCCAAAATAACAAGACAAAGAATTGCACAAACTCGGTATCCATGTTCGCATCGACCTATTTTCACTTTAAAAAAATCCCCGAATTGCACAAAAATGGCATTGTGCATTCCCTTGACTTTATCCATGTACACGTTGACCTATTTTCACTTAAAGAAATCCAAGAATTGCACAAACTTGCATTGCGCACTCCCTTCATTTTGTCCATGTAATATATTTTCACTTAAAAAGTCAAAAGAGCACCCAATTCTACAATACAGGCAAACAGAAATTACATAATCTCAATAAACTACATTTTAAATCAAACAATAAAATAACATAAAAAAGGAAAAACATGTTATACATTTAAGCACTACAAAAAGCAAATATCCACTTACCCTATTTAGAAGTTCCTTCATCTTTAGTCTGTGGCACACAAAATTCCTTAACAGCATCCAAAAACTTCCTAAAATTATCTGAACTCTCATCTGTATATCGGTGTTGCCACATCTGAACCTTTCTTCCTGCAAACCCATTCAAATCCATCTAAACAGTTTTGTTATAGATTTCATGTTTTGTAACACTTCAACAATTTTTTTATTAACAGACTAAATGAATTCAAAGCGAGCAATGGTAACACTATACAGGGAGGAAAAAAAATTATCTTCAGCGCGTGAGACTCTGTATCGGAAATTCTAAAGATATGCTCATTTTAAAATTATTTTGCGATATTGCTGTTAGACTGAATTTTATGGTTTAAGTATGAAGAACATGATATTTAATAAATGTAACACACAAAATGTTAAAAAAAAGCCCCTTTCTGCGTAGTTTAAAATCTGAAACTTTTTAGATTTTTTAAAATTTATTTTCTCCTCTTTCCCTCCCCGTTTTTTACTTCGTTGTACGAAGTAAAAAGAAAGTATTGTAATCGCGAAAACTTTCAGGCAGCATATTTCAACGAAAATATCCATTTTGACCGCTATCGAATGCAATTTAATGATGTTTTTGCATTATATCTGTACTTAAGGACAGAATAAAAGACTCGTTTCCTCCAAAAAAAATTATAAAACTGCTTTAAAATTAATTCTGAAGAGAATTTTTTGTGGCGTCTGTACGTACATATCTCGCATAACTCAAAAACGAGTAACCTCAGAACGTTGAAATTTTGTATATAGGACTGCTATAACATGTAGTTGTGCACCTCGTATTTTAGTTGCAATCAGCCGCACCAAACATATATAAATATATTTATATATATATCCGCTCTGTTACCCGGCTCAGTAATCTCAGTTTCTTTACTCTTATATGTTTGTAAATTGTACATTTTTGCTTTATAAACGATTGAATTATGTTGTTTTTATCTTTTGGTTAAGGTTTGTATGCCTTTAATAAATCTGTGTGCAATATTTTCAGAATTATCAACAAAGTTATTTAAGTGCCGCTAAGCCTTTTTTTTATGTCGCCCATTGATTGTTTACATTTGAAACAGCAGACTAGTGGATTTGTTGCCAATCTAGAGAACTTAGCTTTGCAACAACAAAGATAACGCCTTTATTTATTATTGCCAATTAAATCAAGCTTAATTCTTTCTGGAATTTTTTCGAGGTAATAAGTGTTTAAGATTTACTTTGTAATTTTTAATATAGGTATTTTGAGTTTTTATGTATTTTTGCCTTCTCGCGAAGTGAGAACTGAATTAATTGTATGAGAAATACTCAATCGTCTGTGAAAAACTGTTTCTTTTTTGTTTTTTTTGCTTAATTTCTTTTGTACATCATTCTAGCTTTAGTATTTGAATAGAACATGTAGCAACGATTAGATAATTCTATTCTTTAAATGATACAGTCAAAAGTCGTTAATCCGGACTCGTAGGGACTTCGGCTATTCCGGATTATCGTTTTTTCCGGATTATAGATCATCAGTTTAAATCTGGTAAGATGGCATGCAGAAATTATGAAATTAAAAATATGAAACCATAATTTATGAAATAAAGAACAATTATGATCTAAAGGGTATCAAAATTTACAAAAAAAAAAAAAAAAAGCTTAACATTTATTTGTTTACTTGATTAAACATTTCTTTCAATGTAAATTGTTTAAGTTGCTTCATTTTATGTGATAATACTTTCTCTTTAATTCTATAAACAGGCATAATTTCTTGTTCAATTACAAAGTTTCGCTGTTCAAGTCCTATAATGGCTGTGTCGAGAATACCGACTAATTTGTCAATCGAAATTTTTTCGTTTTCAATAACCTCTGTGTAACTTTCTTCACTATCGGAAGCAAATTATAATGACGAGGAATTTGATTTTAAATAATATCAAAGACGGAATACATCGAGATAAAATATTACATTTAGTAAGGAATTATAAGCCAAATAAAATGAAAACATCTGCCCTGAAGATAAGAGTAGTGCTGACAGATCAACTTCCAACTCATTGCACGCTGCACTGCGGCGTTCAGAGTAATTTTATTTTCCAACATGCACCTGTTGACAGGTTCCAAATTGTGACATAGAACCAAATCGTGCTGAAATGTCCCTGCAAAGGTTTTTGAGAATGGCACAATCGTATGTTTTTAAATTTCTTTATACGTCAATCAATTCAACATTCATCAATAGGAACTAAATTTCAAGTGCTGTGTAAAAACCTAAAAGTATTAGTTTTTGAGGGTATTTTGGGGTGTGTCAGATATATTAAGGTCTGATTAATTCACCCTTGCTTTGTCTAACAATGTTAGATGTTAACCAAATAACAAATAAAGGAGTTTCATTACTGAAAATGATCTTTACTTTTATTTGAGTTATTTTTCAATAGGCTTCCTCACATTTTGACCAACAGTGAGAAGTCTTATGTAATACGATATACAGTACAATGTCCATAATCTGGACGTCCATTATCCGGAATGATCTATAATCCAGACCACAAAGCCACAAACCACAAATTTTTTTTTTCGGGGGGGGGGTATGCTTTACACATGTGCGTTCAGAGGATGTGTCTCCAGATACGTTAAAGAATGCTTGGTATAATTAATGGCCAGCTGCCATATTTCATTGTGACGATGATGAAGATGATAGCTGCGAATTTGAAGGTTTTCGGACATCGCAAACTAAAGGTGAAATTTTCCAGTTATTGGATTTTGTAAAGAAATGTGGGGAAGCAGTAATAAATGAAGATGATATAACAGAAGTTTTTCATTGTGACGACAATGCCCCGATCATCAATCAATTAACGGACGGCGAAATCTGTAGTATGGTTCTAGATTCAGAAAATACCGCTTCCAATAGGTGGAACTTTGTAACTGAACAAGAAATTATGTCTGTTTATAGAAGTAAAGAGAAAGTATTAGCACAAAAATCGAAACAACTTGCATTGAAAGAAATGTTTAATAAAGTAAACAAATAAATATTAAGCTTTTTTTTTTTTTTTTTTTTTTTTTTTTTGTAAATTTTGATACTCTTTAGATCATAATTGCTCTTTATTTCATAAATTACGGTTTCTTATTTTTAATTGTGTAATTTCTGCATGCCATCTCACCAGATTTAAATTGATGATCTATAATCCAGAAAAAACCCTAATCCGGAATCGCCAAAGTTCGACGAGTCTGGATTATGGACTTTGTACTGTATAATAAAAAGATCTCTTTTAAGGTCTTTGCTGATTTTTGTTGGATTAATAATGTCATTTCAGAGTTGGAAATCTATCAGATTTTGGAGTGGTTTTCCTTTTCCTTTCACATTTACCCTTCCTTCCTGGAAAAAATTATCCACTTTGATGGTGATTCTCAGAATTCAAGAAAAGCTCAATTTTCTAACACCAGTCGTGAGAACAATATTTATTAGCCATAGATAGGAGATTGTTAAGTGCAATAATCCTTGCCCTTTTTCTAGGTGTCTATTTTTAGTACACTAAAAGGCATTAATGCAAAACATACTTAAATAAAGTCCCAGATCCGGATTTTGGGGATTTTGACTATTGGATCATCAGTTTAAAGCTTGTAAAATAGTATGTCGAAATTGTAAAATTAAAAATATGAAATCATGATTTATGAAATAATGAAGCATTTATGATCTAAAGGGTAACAAAATTTACAAAAAAAAAAGCTTAATATGTATTTTTTTACTTTATTAAACATTTCTTTCAGAATAAGTTATTTAAGTTGCTTTTTTTGGCTCTACTCTTATATGCGCCCTAATATCACCAAATGTGGGGATATGTGTACTGCGCTGTTATTTGGCGCGATTGCGTGTTGTATGGCAAAATCTTTTGCTGGACTCGTTGGTTCGTGTCGTGCATGTTTTAAAATGGCCTATGTTGCAATGATAGATGTGGTGGCAAGATTTCGGTCGCTTATTTTAGATTGTGTGTAAAGTAAATTTAGTATTAAAAGGTATGATGTTGGAGTTGTTAACGAGTCTTTTGTTCACGGGTGTGTTTATGAAGATTGAAGTGTATTTTTGGAATTTCTGTGGGACTTTTAAAAATGGAGACTGAAATATGGAGCTGTTATGAGAACTCGGATGAAGAAGGGCGTTTCTGAGAGTTCTTCTATGGATTTGCAGTCAAATGGTTCCTAGTAAAGTATGTGGCTGTCAGCGGAGTTTAAGATTTGGATTGTGGTTTTCGTGTAGTATGTTAACTTTGGAGGAAGTTTTTATCGTTACTTTCAAAATTTTGAACCTCAGAAAGACATGTTATATAGCAAAATCGTGGCACTTTTGTTCAGAGACGTTGTGTGACAGGCGAAATTTTATTCAGGAATGTATTATGGTAAGTGCATTTTATCTTACTGCTTTTATTTTGTGGAATGTTATATTCATTGTTTTTTTATGATGAATTTCTGTTGTTAATGTTGTTTTTTGAATTGTTTGTGCCTAGATTGTGCAATTCGTAGATGTTTTTTTAAGTTTAAACAGAATGCTGCGTACGAGGTATTCTTTGAAATTTATTGTTGTTATGCTAATTTATTGAAGCGAGGTGTGCGTAGTTCATAGATTTCTTCACTGCGTAGAATGTGCAATTCGTAGCTGTTTTTGAAGTTAAAACGGATTGCTGTGTACATGTATTCTTGTTAAATATATTTGGTTAGAAACTTTACGTTTTTGCCATCTAAATTTTTTTTTTTTTTTTTTTTTTTTTTTTTGGCTTTTTAGCTTAAACTGTGTCTTTAAAACGTGTTTTTTGCATGTGAGAAAACCACATTTTTGGAGACATTTTTAGGCTTAAAATTCGAAATGTAGACAAAAAAAAATTTAGGTAGTAATATGGTGGCGTGTTTGGCGAGAAATTTGGCAATCTGAGGGTGCATATAAGAGAAGTTGCCTTTTTTTGTGTTAATATTTTCTCTTTAATTCTGCAGACAGACATATTTTCTTATTCAGTTACAAAGTTCCATTGTTCAAGTCCTATAATTGTTGAACTTGTAAATTGAAATTTTTTTCATTTTCAATAACTTCTCTGTCTTTTTCTTGACTATCGGTAGCAGTATTTTCTGGATCTAGAACCATACTACAGATTTTGCAATCCATTAATTGATTGATAATCGGGGCACTGTCATCGCAATGAAAAACTTCTGTTATATCATCTTCATTTATTTCCGCTTCTCCACATTTCTTTAAAAAATCCATTAATTGGAAAATTTAACCTTTGGTTTATGATATCCGAAAACCTTCACTTTCGTGGCTATGTTATTCTTAAACCTCACCATGAAATATGCTAGCTGGCCATAAATTATGCCAAGCTTTTTTTTAAAGTATCTGGAGATGCATCCTGTCATGATCTGATGATGCTCAACAAAGCAGATTTTACGATAATTTTTTTTTTTTTAATTCTTGAGTAGTCTTGTCCTTATTCAAGAAATTTGTTTGCTAAAATTGTTAGTCTTCCTTTGGAATCTGTAACATGTGTTGGAGTGTTTTCTTTATGGGTTGCCAAGGTATTTTGTGTTACATATTGCCAAAAAAGACCAGTTTCATCAGTTTTGCAAATTTTTTCTGGCGATATTTTTAATTATTAATGAGTTCAATGAATTCATCTGCAAATACACTGACTACCAATAAGTATTTGGACACCTGTGATAGAAAAGAAAAACTAACTTTATTCAAAATCAATAGTTGGTAGAGCCTCCACAAGAGGTAATTACAGCATGGACCCTCCGGGGCATACTTTCCACAAGTCTTTGTATGACGGCTAGTGGTATTTTCTTCCACTCGGCTTGGTGAAGACATAGAAGTTCCTTCACTGATTTTGCACGGGTAGTGCACCCCTGAATTCGGCGATGCAATTCGTCCCAGAGGTTCTCGATAGGGTGCAGGTCTGGACTCTGGGAAGGCCAGTCCATTTGATGAACTCCATTGGCCCCATACCGAGCCTTGGTTAACGTCGAAACATGACAACTGGCATTGTCGTGCTGAAAGTAACAGGGGTCCAACCTGTAAAACTGCCACAACGTAGGAAGCACATTGTCATCCAAAATAGTGCAGTAGGCATCGGAGTTGAGCTTACCATGAATGGGGACCAAGGGTCCCAATTCCTCCTCCGCCGAACTTGACTGTTGGCACAATGCATTCTGGCAGGAGATGTTCTCCAGGTAGATGGTAAAAGGTGAACCTTGATTCGTAACTCCAAAGAACCTGTTTTCACTGATCTACGGTCCAATTTTGATGTGCTTTGCACCACATTAACCGAGCAGCGTGGTTGGACTTTGATCATAAAGGCTTATCGGCAGTAGCACGACCATGAAAACCAAGCAGATGTGCTTCCTTATGGATGGTATTCATTGAAACAATACTCCTGGATGCCTGTTGAAACTCCTCTTAGATGAGGGTCATTGGTTGGGTGCGGCTCTTCCAAATTTCCTGGACAGCACTCGTCGGTCTCTACCAGTTTCGTTGGTCTGCCGACTCGGGGCACATTCCGACAATCACCGCTCACCTTCCACTTCTTAATCACATAGGCCACTGTCGATTTTGTGTACTTCAGATTGCTAGATATGTCCCTTAAGGATCGGCCACATTTGTGATACTTGATAATTGTACCTTTCTCGAAATCAGAGAGCTCCGAACTGCGAGGCATCTTGCATGCCACTAAAGCCGATGCTGTTTCCTACACAATATATACCGGCGGAGTCCGTGACATACCTTAGGACCGCAGATATCGTCATTTGCATAGGTGTCCAAATACTTATTGGTAGTCAGTGTAGTTAGCAGCTTCAGTCTCAGCTGAAGCTTTTTTACCTGAATTTCTTAATTTCCTTATATCAAAATGATTTTTAAATTTGGTTAGCCAACCTGTTGAATATGTGTACTCGGTTCTTAAGCTCGTTTCTTAGTGAAATATTTTAGCTTGCACCATTAGCATGTGACCCGTCAATGGCACACTCTCTGTGATGCTGCCCGACCCATTCAATTATCACTTTGACATGATCTTCACTTTTAGCATAATGAATAATTTTTCTCTTAATTCGTTGCAAGTGGGTTGTCGGCATCCACAAAATATTCAAAAAGTTTCTTTTTCTATTTTCCGATGTCAGTTATATACAGTTGGCTTTCCAATGCCATACTCCTTGCATAATTTTGAGACGGATATACCTTTATTCATTTTTTATGGCAATTCCACTTTTTGTTAAATGGACATCAAAACATGCTTTCACTTTGTAGATCCTGTTGCAGCTCCAGAATTAGAAACTCTTTTCAACATGATCGAAAATTGAAACTTTAATTTTCATCAAATTGCTGTAATAAAAACAGCCTGTAAAAAATAATTAAGCTGGATTAAATCAGAAAGCTAAGGGAGAGCGCAATCTGCTATATTGGTTGAAATTCCGTAAAGTATAATTTTAGCCTAGCTTAACGGCATCAGCTATACATTATTGGCTATGGATTATGAGATTGGTGATGAAAGATGAGTTGTTCCACTAAATTTTGTCTTGCTTCTATTGCGCTCTGAGACAGTTAAGCCTGATTGTATTAGTTTAGTTATTTATTATACTTGCATCTAATTCTGGCATATGCTTAAGGCATATCCGAATAAATAAATTCCAGCATATACATGAGGCTTATCAAGGGCCAACGCTGTATATCTTACAGCCTTATGCAGTCTCTGCAGGTCCTAAATTTGGTAAAAATATATTTACTGGTGCCCCTTGGTGATTTTTGGCAGTACATGGATACCGAGTTTGTGCAATTCTTTGATTTATTATTTTGGCTTTATATATTGTGGCTTTGGCGAGCAAAAATCACCACTACACAAAGACAAAATAACAAGTCAAAGAATTGCACATACTCAGTATCCATGTACACATCGACCTATTTTCACTTAATAAAAAATCAGAGAATTGCATGAACTTGCCATTGCGCACCCCTTGACTTTGTCCATGTACAACCTATTTTCACTTAAAAAGTCAAAAGAAGCACCCAGTTCTACAAGCCAAACAAAAAATATGTAATCTCAGTAAGCTACATTTTAAATCAAACAATATATAAGGAAATTCATCTTAAGCATCTAAGCACTGCACAAATCAAATATCCACTTACCTTATTTAGAAATTTCTGCATCTTCAGTCTGTGACATACAAAATTCCTTAACAGCATCCAAAAACTTCCTAAAATTATCTGAACTAGAATCCATATATCGGCTTCGCCACATAAATTCACAAATTAAGAGTAAAAAATATCATCCATAGTGTTCGGTATCCTCCGACGTTCAACCATATGCATTTCCTTCCTACAAACTGGATATTTATAATGGCTACTAAGTAAACCTTCATTTAGACACCAATCAATTAATGTTGTTTTCCTCTTTCATTCCAAATCATACTGAAACTTCAAATTAATCTTACCACATTCAGCCATTCTACTGTCTAAACCACAAAACAAGCATTACACTTCCTAACCAATACACACCATAAGCCCATACAAATCTTTTCCCATCATTCAAAATTTACCACAATCACGCAACCAATTATGTCATATTAGGGTTTCCATAACATTCAACTACTTAAGTTAGCATAAATGAAACAATAACTTTGTGATAATACAATGGGGAACCCTTCAGTCTAATCCTAAATTCTGCTACCTAGCGCCTCTCTAAGTTTTAATTTTTGCCACCCCTAAATGTTGGATCCCAGTGCTTTCCCTAAATTCTAAAAATATTTTCATCCTTTAATTTTGTTGCTCGGTGCTCCTCTAAATTCCAAAAATTTTGCCTTCCCTAAATTCTTCCGCCTGGTGCGGCCATACGAGGTCTGTCGCCAGTTCTCTGGGTTTATGTGAAAAACAAATCAGTTATTCTTAATTCAAATAGCACTAAATGTAATATTTTGGCCTATGAGTATTATTATCCTGAATTATTCTGAATCCACATCACAACTGAAAGTGGAGAAAGTAACAGAGAAGTTATTGAAATTGAAAAAAATTCAACTGACAATTTAATGGGATTTTTGACATGGCAATTACAGGACTTGAACAATGGAACTTGTAACTTAATAAGAAATTATGTCTGCCTGTAAAATTAATGAGAAAGAATTTGTACAAAAAACAATGCAGCTTAAAACAACTTACGTTGAAAGAAATGATTAATAATGCAAACAAAGAAATATTAAGCTTTTTTTGTAAGTTTTGATTTTCTTGAAGTTAAAATTAAAATTTAAAGACTGGCATTTATTCAACTGATTGTAATATGTTGAACCACTAAGTGACTTACATTTAATTTAAACTAAAAAGAAATATATGAAAGTTTCCGAAGATGAATAAAACTTGATAATAAGTAATGAAAACCTATTTTCTTTTATTTATTAGATTTTTCTGTGACACAAAACAGAAAAAATTATATTTGTATGTAAATTATTGGAAATATTATTTTTTCTGTTTTGCGTCACAGAAAAATCTAATAAATAAAAGAAAATAAGTTTTCATTCTAATTATTGGAAATATCTTTGTTTTTACTACATCTTTCAGCTACACAACATCATGACATTTCGATTTTCATGAAATTTGTAATCTTGGAGGGAAATTACCAAAAAGTATCATTACGGATTGTAGATATTCATTAGCAGTCTGGTGTTTTTTTTTGGGGGGGGGGAGGGGTAGACTTGTTAATTTTCAACTGCAGAAAATAAACAGTTCTCATGTAAATATGCTTAAAAACAAAGTAAGCATTCTTATTGCAAAAATTCATAACTTTTGACAAGTCCTAATAAAAGTTAATCAAATTTGTGTCTTAAAATCTTTCAACAAGATTTATTGTAAATTAATTAGCTCTATTTCTAGATTTTCGGAAGAGTTACATTCATTTGTGGTAATTAATATAATGTAAAACTGAACTTCAAACCATTAAAATTGTAAACTTTTTCCTTAAATTCTTGTCATAATAATGCTAATTAATTTATGGGAAATATATTCGCAGGCAGCATAAAATTACTTAAAGGCAGGGCTTACTTAAGGGCATGTGGTAAATTAAACCTTAACGTAAATTACTTAAGGGCATGCAGCCCGTGGGCCAACAGTTGACTTTGACACTTCTTTACTAGAAAACAATATACAGTACAAAGTCCGGACTCATCGGGGGACTTTGGCGATTCCGGATTAGGGCTTTTTCCGGATTATAGATCATCAGTTTAAATCTGGTAAGATGACATGCAGAAATTATAAAATTAAAAATATGAAACCGTAATTTATGAAATAAAGAACAGTTATGATCTAAAGGGTATCAAATTTAAAAAAAAAAAAAAAAGAGCTTAGTATTTATTTGTTTACTTTATTAAACATTTCTTTCAATGTAAGTTGTTTAAGTTGCTTCGTTTTATGTGATGATACTTTCTCTTTAATTCTATAAACAGACATAATTTCTTGTTCAGCTTCAAAGTTCTGCTGTTCAAAGTCCTATAATTGCTGTGTCGAGAATACCGACTAATTTGTCAATCAAAATTATTTCGTTTTCACTAACCTTTCTATAACTCCTTTTATCCATTTTTTGCAGATATTCCACTTTTTGTTTGATGGGCATCGAAACATGCTTTCGCTTTGTAGATCCTTTGGCAGCTCCAGAATTGGAAACTCTTTTTTGACATAATAATCGAAAGTTCAAGCTTACTTTTTATAAAATTGCTCTAACAGTCTGCAAAAAATAATAAGCCGGATCCAATTAGAAGATTAAGGAACAACGGAATCTGCAACATTAACTGAAATAGATAAATAGATAATTTTTGCCTATAGTCCATTATACATTAAACACGTTATACATAAACGCATTATGCGTAAACGCATGGGCAGAAAGTTTGTAGCTTTGAGGTCTGGATTATAGATCATTCCAGATTATGGACGTCTGGATTAAAGGCTTTGTGCTGTATATGGTTAAAATTTATTTGGGATGTTGACATTGCTAGTTTTTTTTAATACAGGTGAAATCAGAGCAGAGTGATGTCAGACTATTTCCTGTTAACCTCCATAGGAGGATCCCATCGTTTAGGCGTCACACAAATGAATAAACTAGTCCTTCTGTTTAACTATGGGTAGATACTTTGTCATCTTCCCCCTCCTCCCTCCCACCCATCCCAGAAAACTCCCCCCAACCTTTTCTTTCTTTCTTTTCTTTTCTTTCTTTCTTTCTTTTTTTTTTTTTTTTGAAGAATTGCATTTAGCCATGGTTTTTGTTTTTACAAGAACATATCTGCTATGTAAAAATAGATTTAAATATGCACATATTTTACATAACATATATAGTGTACATTGTATAATAAAGCTTTATTAAAAAAAGACTGGAAAAATACTTAACATCTACTTTTCCTTTGTTCTTTCAGGAAGCAGCTGTATTTGTTCTAGAAAAAAAGCTATTGGAAAAGTATTCTAAGCAAGAAAAAGAATTAATTTTGAGCATTTTAAAAAAAGGCGTTGCAAACTTAACACGACTGCGTCATCCAAGTATCTTAACTGTGCAGCATTCACTAGAAGAGTCTAGGTAAGTAGCTTAATTGTCTGTTAATATGTATTAGTTACATTGCCAAAAATAATTACTTTATGTAATAATTCTTAAATTAATTCACTGTGAGCCTTTTTAACCATGCAGTGTAAATGTGGAAAACAAAAATTCATGATTGGCAATATTTAGTCTTACTGACTTTTTTTTCCTTTTAATGAATTTTTTGGTATTTGTCAGTTTTATCAGCTGTTAATCATCAAGTTTGTTAGCATTTATCACCAAATGATATTGCAAACTTAAAACCATAAACCAAGTAACAAAAACTATTATATCATTTTTTTTTCATTTGTAAGAATTATTATTGTTATGTTATTTTTCAATTATCCTGGCTAATGCCAAGGAAGCAGCTCACAGATGATTGAAAAATATTGATAATCCAAACTATCAATTTTGATGTATATTGTTTATTTTAATTTCTTAAAAAAATTAGTAATTTTACCTTGTTTTTTTTATAACGATTAACTATTTGTCAAATTTCACTGCCTATTTCTAAATGCTATTTTATCATTGTTTTGAAATTCTCTTTGGTCAACGAAGCACAATTGAGTTTTGACAGAAGTCTTTGCTGTCATGGAACTAATATAATTGTGGGTATCTTCTTTGCTTGCATTTTCAGTATCCCTTTCTGCTTCATCTGTTCTTGTGCCATTTATAATGATATCTGCATCACTCAAGCATTGAAAGTTTAAGTTGAATTAGCATTGAACCATTCCTCAATGTTCCCTTAATCAACATTTTTGAAGAATTTTGCATACTTCTTCCCAATTAAATAAATCTCCGATTTCTGTAATTTGAAGAATCTTTATTTGTAATCATTGCATTGAGTTTGTGTGTGTGGGCTCCGCCATGCACAGATAATCTACAAACCAAATAATCCACAGCCCAATAATCAAGAGTGCACTTATTATAATTTAACATTTCCATTAAAATTCTATTATTTAAAACTGGAGATATCTTTTACTTAGTACTTTTGTTGCCAGTAAAACAGACAAGTACCAATTTTTGTTTTCATACATTAGTAGTAGAAAATGCTTGTAATCCGAAGTATCCTTTCTGAAGTTCATGTTGTATAAATATTCAGGCTTTTAGGTAGCAAATATTATTATGCTATTTAGTTTTTGTAGGGAATGTTTTTTTTTCCCTCTCATTAATGTTGGAATGGAGTGTCACACATATAAACTCATAAATATGTGTTTTCTAAATAACATAGCAACCATCAACACAATCTAATCAGTAGTGGACACATGAATTTACATAAAAGTAGCAGGTATCAAACATAAATTTTGAGTGGGTAAAATTATACTTCACTCCTTAATTGCTCAGTCTCTCTGTTATGAATAAGTTATTCATCTGCAAGACCATTTTACTTCCCATTCCCTTTTCTGATGTTATGTGGTTCAATATCATGTCAATCTCTTGCAGAGGAATCATAATATTACTCCTTTGTAAGTCACTATTTGTAATTTTTTTTAACTCTTATCATTATTAAGAATGTATATTAAAAATATACAAACTTATATGGTTAAACTCTCAGAAAATTGGAGAAATTGGTAATCCTATAATAGCAATGTTTGAAAATGACTGTTGTGATAATTTATAACAAGAAAGACCAAAGTTATTCTGTGTATTATTTAACGGTGATTTTTCAGTCATTAATATTACTGTCGTATGATTTCAATTCTCCCATAATTTGATTGCTTTGTAGTTTGGGTTAATTTGTATCGCTAATAATAGATAGATTTTGTTGACACTCCATTTTCCATTCCAGTCCAGTCAGACACTCCATTTTCATGAACAGAATGAAAATTTTGATTAAGATAATAGTGTATAATATATGGCTATCTAGATGGAGAATTTAAGATTTAGAAAATCTAAAGCATCTCCCTGTTTAGCAGGCATTGCATTTGCAACTGTTACGAAAAAGTTGTTTCCAGTTATTAGCAAAACCTTTAATCTAGTGCAGTTGAATCAGTCCACTAGTAAATGCCACTTTCTTTGATTGAAAAAAATGGGGGTCATAAATAATGAAACAATCATGCTGAAATCAAGTTGCCTGACACTTTTAATCATGGCAGTTACTTTCTTCAATAGAGCTAGATAACACTTTGAATTTATAAAATGTGTCATACTTTTGTCATGGTATCTAATCTTGAAATATATGACTGCACCAAAAGACTTTGGGCTTGTGTCAGAGAATATATGTACTTCCAACTACTGAATCTTCAGATCATCAAAATGTGGCTGGCAAATGACAAATCTCTCAAGTTTTGCTACTTCCTTCCACCACTCCTGAAACATAGATCCTAATTCTGTTTAGATCCCTTCTATAATAATTTGATTTCGTAATAAATATTTTCATCCCATTTTAAGCCCTCTTCTCAAATAATCTACACTGTCAATTTAATTATAACACTAAATGGTGCAATTAAACCCAGTGGATCAAATAGCATGCTGCATGTTCATAATACTGTGGCATTTTGTTGGTGTCACATTTAAATTTTGCATATTGATTCAGTTGACACTTCAGTGTCTTTATCATTGTTCCAAATTAATCCTAATATTTTTAACGATTTATTTGTTTGATTTGATGGCATCCATCATTCAATTTGGTTTTCCTTCCATATTTCATTAAGGAGTGCGGAATTAGACAGCCACTGCCATAAATTCATGCTTGCTTCACTGAGTATGAATTTAGTATCTTGCCAGAGATGCTGTTTCTTCAACAGTTGATAATCCACTTAAGTCATGTCTTTCAAAATAGAATAGGCTTCACTATGTGAATTTCCACATTTCTTCAAATGGAATTGTATAGTTGCTGCCAAAATAAAAGGGCTGCATTTGACACCAGAGGGACTGTGTGTCATTTGTAAAATTCTGATATCATAACCATTGAAATCAAGTTCAGTTTCCTTCTCATTTCTGCATGAAAACTGCAAAAAAATTTTATCCTCCTCTACTGTGCCAGTCTCTAAAAAATACTGTTTAAATATCAGTATAAAATACCATTGAATTATATCAAAATCTCAAAATAATCGTAAGCAAATATGGATTAAGTTTAGGACCACTATCTAAGCAATCACTGAGCAATTGTCCATTTCTAACTTTTGACGATGCATCATACACAATCCTAACTTTCATATTTTCTTTGGTTCATGTTCTACAGATGATGAGGCTCAAAATACCCAGTTTTTCTTTAATCATCATCATGAAATTTAACTTGCCCAATAATACCATCCCTTAACTGTTCATTAATAATTTCTTTATAACAAATGTACAGATGCAGATCATGCCTAAATTTATTATTTAAGCTTATCAAATGTCTTTCTACAACTTCATAATTATTATACAATGTGTTACAACCCTCTTTCCTTAATAAATTGTTTCCATACTTCCTATTTTTATATGTGGTATTTCTTTTTAACATTGGTAGCTGCATTTGATCACAAAATTTCCTTTTTTCTGATTTATTCCTACAGTTTGCAGATCCCATAAATTATGAACTCTTTTCGAATTCTGTTTCTTTCTTCCCTGATATATGATTTATTGCAAGTCTTATCATAATTTCCATGATTGTCTGATCCTGTTTTCTATTACAAACCCAAGCAAACTATCTGTAATGATCATTTGTTTCCCTAGTTTTTTGTTTTTCTATGTAAAATTTCCCAAATGTTATCTGAGCCAATCGAAGTATTTATCTCTTTTGGATTTCTAATATTGACCAACTGTATTCCCTTATTTAGAGTTATGTTTCTAATCCATTTTGAAGGAAATTCTATGTGGTGATGTGTAATCGCATCAATTACCACCATTTCTATATGTTTAGTTTTTTTTTTTTTTTTTTTTTTTTTTTTTTACTAGGTTTGATTCTATTCTGCAAATCAAATTGAACTGTATTAGGTAGTTATTTATGTGGTCATGCGTAATCACGTCAATTACCACCACTTCTGTGCTTAGTTTTTTACTAGATTTGATTCTATTGCAAATCAAATTGTACTATATTATGTAGCTATTTAGGTTTATACTGGCATATATATCCAGTGTCTCACATCTGGTAAACTTCAATCCTAATTAGTACATAAAAAACTAAACTCAGTGGCACAAACAGCCCTAATGGGCCAAGGTCTGCAGTGCCCCGAAATCTGCTTTCTTGACCGTGGGCCCCGGGATGCGTAAGCATATGCCCTGAACAAGTGGTCATCTTGTCGCAGCCCCCCCCTCACCAGTATTAGTTCCCAAGTGAACATTTTATCAACCCAAGGGATGAAAGGCTCAGTCAACCTTGCCCAGCCCGGGGTTTGAACCCCGGACCTGTGGTGCTGCTGCACGATGCGCTAGCCACTGCGACACTGGGCCTCAATTAGTACATAGTTTTCTTTTTTATAAATATTCTGTTACTACTGCTGTCTATTAAAACTTTTACCATCTTGCTTTTTTTTTTTTTGCTTTCATTATAGCCCTGAATGTTTTACTGCAATGATCGAATTTTAATTTCAATCTTGTTATACTTTCTTTACAGTGCTGGAACATTCATACATGTCTTAATGGAATCAATCAACAGCAGTCTATTCCTATAAGCTTGTAATCAAATCTCAACTTCCAAATCTTTCTTTTAATAACTTAATTGAGGAATCATAATTTTAATTTTTTAATGAAAATCTTGAAACTGCTGACAGGGCAGCAACTCCTAAAAATATTTCAAATAAAAACACTTCTGATCCTTACTTGAAGAATCGTTATTATGAATAGCTACTTCGTAGGAATTCCAGAAATCCAACCAAGAACTGCAGTCATCACAAAATTTCTCAATGCTTAGTTTCGTTAGCTTAACTACACTATTTTTGTTTTTTACTTCATGTTATTTGAGCCTAACAATTGCATTCGAATTATTAAAATTTCCTTTTGCAATGCAATGCTAAGAAAAGATTGCAAACAGAAATGTCTGTTTATTTCTGTTTTCCATTAAATACTGCATTCCTGATATTCTTTGCTCTCGGTAATTTCGTTTTCTAACTCATCTATACTGATTATCACTTGGGTATCTAAACCTTTTAAAATTCTAATTCTTTTCAATCAACTGGTTTCTCTAGTAAAGATTATCAAGTTCTGGTTCTTTACTATTAATTTTACTTAAAGGTTTATTTATTGCATCTTTAGTCTTCATTAAAATTTAGAAAAAAGCTGTCTAATACAATTTCGTTTCAGCCCTTCATCTTTTCTTTTCTTTTCTTTTTTTTTTTTTTTTTTCATAAATTTGCATAAAGTACTACTGTTTTCAAAACTAATTTCCAATCAATTCGCAACAACTAAATAAAATAATCAAATCACCACCATAAATTCAAGACTTCCTATCACATGCAAAGTAATACCATCTCCAAAATCTTAAATCTACTTCAGATCCATAGTCATGAATAAGAAACTTCTAAGTCAAAAGTCCACATTCCATCACAGGTTAGCATTAATCACGTCTGGGTCTCTAAGGGTGTAGTGTCTTTGTTTTTGAAATGTTGAGTCATTTATTTTGGGCAAAGTGCCTTTTGATTACTTATTCTAAACAATAACAAACCTCATTTCAAACAAGTGGGACTATCCTTTGTGGCACAGTGTTGGATCAATCTATACATCCTTCTGTATATCAATCTGTTCTGTTCTAATGTATTTCCCCCATCACAGGAAAAGCCAACAGCAGTTTATCCCTTTGGAGATTTTAAGTTGGAACAGCATTACAGGGTTTTTGTTTTATTTTATATTGTTACTGATTCCTGCATTCTTTGCATTACAATGTCAAATCTTGGAGGCAAAAAATGGATGAGTGGACTTACAGAATAATCAAAAATAGATTTATAGAATTGCCCGTATTGTAAGTATAAGGAGCCCCATATTCCTAGAGGCTTCCTAATCGTTAATTAATTTTTAAAAAACTGTGAACGTGTTTTGTGTCTAAAGGAAGCTAACTCTCTCACTTCATAAATCTGCCTTTGGGAACATTAATAATAGACTTCATAATGTGATGTTCAACATAAGGAACATATGTCTCTGACTGTTTTTACCATTTTTGTTAATTTTTGTCTTCATTGTTGGCAACCCTGTAAATTAAATATGAAAATATCAGTATTAGGGAAAGACTTTAAGTTCTTAAGTCTAGGTGTAGAGTATATTCAAATTAAAGTCTAACGTGATATTTAAAATAAAAAAAAAGAAAAGAAAGTGTATTAAAATGAATAATTGCAGTTTAAAGATTTCAAGTTTTAAATATCATTTAATTGGCTTATCAAAAAACTCTTACTTTTAATATTATATACCATAATTTATAGTATTAAGACATAATTATTTTAAATACGTACTCTGCCCTTAATATCTTCACTTTATTACCAACATGTTAAATTTCACAATGATCTTATAATATCCTATATGATAAGAGCAGTCTTTAGAAAAAATCCTACTATCATGAATACCCATATGAATAAAAACACATGTGGAAGCCCAAGCATATGCATAAAGAATTAATATAAAATTATGTAATTGTTAATAGTAAGGTGAGAAACATATATATCATAGGTGGTCAAAACGTCATGTGTTGAAATTCAGGAAAGATCAAGAGCCACAACTAGATTTTCCCCAAACCGCGAGTCCTTATTTACATGATTTTAAAAGTAGTGAACCATGGAAACCATTTCTTCAGATGGAAAGAAATATCTGATTCTAAACAATCATTAAGTGAAGTTTGCCTTCACAAGTGATGATGCATTGAAGACACCATAAAATTTTGTGATGTCTTTTTCTCTAATTACAGTTTAATGCACTAAAAAGTACTTTTTTAGTTTTTAAATGTGATTCTTCCTCAGTACCCTCTTTTAAATGCTGATCTATCATTTTTCTTTTAGATTCTCTAACTTAAGATTCTTCTTAAATCTGTGCATGAGCAACTCACTGTTTTACTGCTACCTCAAAATTATCCCATAATTTTCCTTAATAAGTTGTTGCCTATAAATTTTACAGATTCTTGACATTTTTTAAAGGTGACGTATTTTAAGCTGTGACTGTCATCAGATTTATTAGAAATGCTCAAAGCTTCTAGTTGCTGTAATTGAATCATTCATCAATTCAAATGTCGAATAAATTTCTGAAGTATTTTTAGTCTGTATCAGATTCTGTATGATATTAAATGTTTCATATGTTTCACAAATACATATATATTATATGTACACTTTTTGAAAAAAAGGAAAAAGAAGCACCATGAAGAAAGTGCCTGTTTTTATTGAAATTAAAAAGGCATAAAGCTCATATACACAGGTAATGAAACGATAAAATTTCAAAGCCATCAATTGCACATGGAATGTTGAAATCTTATAATTGTTGAAACCACATTTAGCAGCAGTTCATGCTTCTGAACATTGAGGTAAGGAGGGATAAATATTTCTAATTTCAGCTGCAAGACATTCTGCCAGGCATTTCTCAATTGTTACTCCAAATCTGTGACATTTTTATGTACCTGAATCTGGCAGTCTTCTGCATGTTTGATTGGTGAAAGTTCTGGTAATCTTACTGGCCAAGAAAGAGAATCAGCAGCTCGAAGAAGGTCCAGAGACTTATGATCCATGTGAAGTCTGGCATTACCTTGCTGGAAAAGCTTGCAGAATGGTGTGCCATGAAGGGTAAGGCAAACTGTTGCAGGATAGGATATCATCTGCATGTCGTTGAATTGCTAAAAGTTTTATGCAGGGTGGATGTCATATAAGATAGCACTACAATCACACCTGGAGTAATGGCTGTGTCCTGTAAAGCAAAGACTGACTGGGATTGCTGGCTCTGTCCCCTTCACATATGGATCTAATGGTCATCTGCTCAAAGATTGAAGCAAGCTTCATCATTGAACACTGTGCAATGCCAGTCAGCTGGCAACCATGATGATCATCTACAAACTATTCCAGACGACTCAGTCAGTGTTGTGGTGTTAAATGCAAACGTCTTAAAGGCAGCTGTGAGTACAATCCTAGATCAACCATGTGTTATAAAATAGTGGAAGATGTCATGAGTGATTATGGAAGATGCTGTAACATATGGATAGGAGGCAGTGCTAGTATCCAATATGTTATAGCCTTGGCTTGACTTGTTGACTTGTTCCGTAATCATCCGATCTTGCCTTGCATTCGTGTACTTTCACCATCTGCAGCCTTGGTTCCATCTGTGAGTACCTTGCTGGAACCATAACTGTCTGTACGGTGCAGGGGGCGGCCTATTGTTTGGTATGACAAGTCCGCTTCTCACATCCCTACTATGCGACCACATTCAAATGTCTGTAACGTCTTTGGCAGTGCTGTAAAGCATTATTGATTGTGTTTCCAGGGAACTACATTGCCGAGCACGAGAAAAGATAAACCGTTCAACAATTGTTATCATTTTATACGATGTTAGTTGCATAATAGAAATGTGTGCTATGACCGAAGTTAACACTCATTTGGCTTGGAAATTTAATCATTTGCATATTTGGTATGAAGGAATTGGCATACAAAATTTAAAGAATGTATAAGAGTCACACCACTCGCCTGCAAGAGTAGTATGTGTCTCACAAGCGAAACTGTTGTCACCCCTGATATATATGTTTTAAGACCACTGGCCAAAAAATAAAATAATAAAGTATCCCCTTCTCTTTCAAAGTCTAGGAATAGAGAATATAATGACAAAAGGAAGTAGGTGTGCTAAAATTGCCTTTTTTGTCCAGACTAACTGAGATAGGTCACTTTTTCAAACACCTGCTGGCTACAAAATAATATAGTGTTTAGCAAATGTTTGAAAATGATATACAGTCATTGCTGAATATGGAAAATGATATACAGTCATTGCTGAATATGGATTGGTAAGTGCATTGATTGACCTTGTAACAGGGCTGACGCTACACATTTTGCTGCCAGTGCAAAGTCTGTGAATCCTAAATTCTCAACGTTTTGCCACTCCTAAATTCTGCTGTCTCTAACAAGTGAATAAAAAATGTATCTATGAAGAACAAAATATAAACAGATACCAAAGCATTATCAAAGTTTAATCAAGATAAAATAATTAGAATTATCTATAAAGAAATGCAGAATAAATACATCATGGAGATTAGCAACATGGAGGGATAGTCCAGTGGGAGAAGGTGAGAACGCTGCACACTGTGTAGTAGATTCCTTGTTGTGGTTGTTCTCGAGGCGGAATGCTGTACCTCCCCGGTCGTGGACACTTAACCGACAAGACATACACAGACACTTAGCCAACACAGACACTTAGCTGACAGAACATTTAACCAACACGCACATTTAGCCAACACGAACACTTAACTGACAAGATACTTAGCAGACAGGACATTCGGCCGACACAGAGAGTTAGCCGTCCGAACCTTTAGCTACAGGACACTTAATTGTCAACACATTTAATCAACAGGACACTAAGCTGACAGTGACGTTTAGCTAACATGTACCCAATAATTATTTCAGCTTACTATCAATTACAAAATGTTTCGACTTCTTCATAAGTTCAATATTCAACTTATGAAGCAGTAAAATTCTATCAGTATCCTATCAGTAAAATTCATTTTTCGATTCTTAAAGATCTCATGTGCTTTTAATTATTGTGTTAATTTAGCATTGTTTGATATGTATCGTGCCGTTTGGTCTATATTGGCCAAATTGAAAAAGCGCTGAAATTTCTCGTCAGGGAATATGAATTAAATTTCTTAAGGAAAAAAGAATTTTTTTAGCTAAGTACGGAGGTCAGTTAATTGGATTTTAATATGATCTTCAAAAATTATCTGTAAAGCTTCTACATTTAATCAACTGGGTTCTTTTGGACACTTTCACATCATTAATAATTTTTCTTGTTTACTTAATGATATTAATTTTGCAATCTTGCTTCTCCAAATACTTTCAAATTTTTAATACCTTTATGTTTCATTACTATTTTACTCATCACATCACGTTATATTCTTTCCCTTACAAAATCATTTGGCCCCTCCCACTAATGAAATTCCCTATCAGGAAGAATCTGAATAATGCAATAAAAATTATTTTTATTCTTGAATTATACTTTGTTTATAGAAACATATATTGATGAAGGTTAGTTTAGCAAATATATTTTATTATTAAAAACAATTTTAAAAAGAGAATTTTTTTTAGACAAGCAAAGGTATAAATGCCACCATTCTTGAGATAGAAATTCTGTAACATTTTATTGACCACGCTTCTCGCTTAAAATACTTTTTTAGGTTAATGTTTACAGCACTAAATTGGTGCATAATGTTTAATTTAGAAGTAAAATAATCTTTAAGGATTTGTTTTATTCATAACTGAAGCTGCAGAAGGAGGGGACCCACATACCAAGTAGGCAGTGCAAAGCATCACATCATGAAAAGTCACCATAATGTGGTGCCATCTATCAGTGCTAGATTCAACTAGATCAGTCATATAAATAGATAATATTATGTACTATGTTTTGAAAGTCACAATGTGTAATTTTCAATATAATATCTTTTACAGTCAAAAGTCGTTAATCCGGACTCGTTGGGACTTCGGCGATTCTGGATTATCGATTTTTCCGGATTATAGATCATCAGTTTAAATCTGGTAAGATGGCATGCAGAAATTATAAAATTAAAAATATGAAACCGTAATTTATGAAATAAAGAACAGTTATGATCTAAAGGGTATCAAATTTAAAAAAAAAAAAAAAAGAGCTTAGTATTTATTTGTTTACTTTATTAAACATTTCTTTCAATGTAAGTTGTTTAAGTTGCTTCGTTTTATGTGATGATACTTTCTCTTTAATTCTATAAACAGACATAATTTCTTGTTCAGCTTCAAAGTTCTGCTGTTCAAAGTCCTATAATTGCTGTGTCGAGAATACCGACTAATTTGTCAATCGAAATTTTTTCATTTTCAATAACCTCTGTGTCACTTTCTTCACTATCGGAAGCGATTTATAATGATGAGGAATTTGATATAAAGCATATCAAAGACGGAGTACATCGATATGAAATACTACATTTAGTAAGGAATTATAAGCCAAATAAAATAAAAACATCTGCCCTGAAGATAAGGATAGTGCTGACAGATGAACTTCCAATTCATTGCGCGCCACGGCGTTTCCCCCCCTTCCCCGCCGCAGAGCAACGGGAAATTGATAAACAGATTTCGAAATGGTTAGAGAAACAAATTATATGCTTTTATCCATTTTTTGCAGCAATTCCACTTTTTGTTTGATGGACATCGAAACATACTTTTGCTTTGTAGATCCTTTGGGAGCTCCAGCAAAAGAAATTCTATTTGACATAATCGAAAGTTCAAGCTTACTTTTATAAAATTGCTCTAACAGTGTGCAAAAAATAATAAGCTGGATCCTATTTGAAGATTAAGGAACAATGCAATCTGCAACATTAACTGAAATAGATAATTAGATATTTTTAGCTTATACCGTCCGTTATACATTAAACGCACATGCGCAAACATATTATGCACACATGTTTCTATAAACGCGTATGCACAGCCGTAAAGGTCTTGCGTGCATGCGTAAACGCCTATGCGCAGAAAGTTTGTAGCTTTGAGGTCCGTATTATAGGTGTCTGAATTAATGACTTTGGACTGTATTAATGTTTTTCTTATAAAATACAACTTTTCACAATATCTGTTAAAAATGTAGAAATTTTCATTTCATTTTTTTTTTTAATTTTATTTTTTTGCCCTTTTTAATTTCTTCTCTTTCTTGTTTTTGTTTTAGCTACATAGTACTGCGCCCACCTAACAGAAGCAGATTTGGTTTATGTTATTACGGCTAAGCCAGAGGGCTATCTAGCCTAAGTAAAGGGATGCTTTCGTGGAAGACTTTCTAAGGAAAACTGGCTCGTGTACATGTTACACATGGGAAGAACCATGAAAACACCCATGCAGCCTGTCTGCTCGCGGGATTCAAAATTCAGGCCGAACTGCCAGAGTTCAGTGACTTTACTGCTTGGCCACTGCTGAGCTTAACAGAAATAGAGTGACTGTTTTACTTAATATATAACAAGTCTCTTCCAATGAAAATTGCCTTTTTAGGCTAGAACTTTATAAATGCATTCAGAAAAATGGTCACCAAAAATTTTCCCATAACCATGTAGCTAAACCAAAAATGATAAAGCAAAGGAATGAGAGAGGGGAAAAAAAAATAAAATTAATGAAAAATGAAATGAAAATTCATGTATTTTTAACAGATATTGCAAAAAGTTATATTTTATTAGAACAACATTAATATAACATATTATATTGAAAATTTCACATCGTGACTTTCAAAACATAGTACATAATATTATCTATTTACACGACTGATCTAGTTAAATCCAGCATCGACAGATAGCACCACATTACGGTGATCTTTCACGATGCGACGCTTTGCTCCACCTACTTGGTTTGTGCCCCTCTCCTTCTGCAGCTTCAGTTATGAATAAAACAAAACCTTAAAGAATATCTTCTAAATTAAACATTATGCGCCAGTTTAGTGCTGTAAACGTTAACCTAAGTAAATATTTTAACCAAGAGGCCTAGTCAATAAAATGTTACAGAATTTCTATCTCAAGAATAGTGGCATGAATTGTAAATTATAGAGGTCATAAATAATTTATGCCTTTGCTTGTCTTAAAAATTCTCTTTTTTTAATAACAGAATAAAATATATTTGCTAAACTAACCCTCACCAATATATGTTTCTATAAACAAAGTATGCTTCAAGAATAACAATATTCTTTATTTCATTATTCAAATTTTTCATGACAGGGAAAGGAAATTTCATTAGTGGGAAGAGCGAAACGATTTTGTAAGGGAAAGAATGTAACATGATGTGATGAGTAAACTAGTAATGAAACATAAAGGTATTAGAAATTTGAAAGCATTTGGAGGAGCAAGATTGGAAAATTAATATCATTAAGTAAACAAGAAAAATTATTAATGATGTAAAAGTGTTCAAAAGAACCCTTGTTGTTTGATTAAATGAAGAAGCTTTACGGATAATTTTTTAAGATCATAATAAAATGTAATTAAGTGACCTCCATATATAGCTAAAAAATTCTTTTTTCCTTTTGAAATTTAACTCATATTCCCTAACAAGAAATTTCAGCGCTTTTTCAGTTTGGCCAATATAGACCAAACAATGCTAAATTAACACAATAATTAAAAGCACGTATGAGATCTTTAAGAATCGAAAAATGAATTTTACTGATAGAGGAAAAAATAACTTAAATATTGAACTTATGGAGAAGTTGAGAAATTTTGTGATTGATAGTAAGTTTGAGTAATTATTGGGTACGTGTCAGCTAAACATTACTGTCGGCTTAGTGTTCTGTTGGCAGTTAAATGCCCCGTGGCTAAATGTTCTGACGGCTAACTCTCTGTGTCGGCCAAATGTCCTTTCTGCTAACTGTCTGTGTCAGCTAAGTGTCCTTGTCGGCTAAGTGTCTTGTCGGTTAAGTGTCCGTGTCAGCTAGATGACTTGTCGGCTAAGTGTCCGTGTTGGTTAAATGTCCTGTTGGCTAACTGGTGTCAGTTAAGTGTTCCATTGGCTAAGTGTCATGGAATCGTATCTCCCTAATGGATGTTGTGCTAGAATATTAGTGAAAGGAGCAAAACCTGTAAATCCATAAGTGAAGTTCTAGTGCTTTGTCCGTGTTTCCCTGTCCCTGGGCATTGCCTCTCCTAAATTTTAAAATTATGTCAGTCCTAATTTTTGCTGCTTGATACTCCTCTAAATCCTAAAATTTTTGCAGCTTCTAAATTCTGACACCCTACATGGCTGCACCAGTTGCACTTGCTGTGGCACCAGCTCTGTATGTAAGGGGATAGCATTTTTCTGTCTGGTCTAAAAACATATGTGAAGTTTCAGTGTTTCCATGACTGTGTATCACATTACTAGATTAAAACTTATGGTCTAAAATTTGGAATCGCCAAAGTTCTAATGATTCTGGTTCTCGGACTTTATAATATAAAAATTCGAAGCATGTTGAAACCTTTGATACTTTTGTCAATATACTGGCTTACAGCAGCAGTTATTTTCCACTGATGTTACCAGTACCTTAGAGACTCCCATTTAGGGCCTGAACTTTGTAAAATCTGCAATTAAATATATCCTCTGAGGTGAATTTGTCGGGAAAGAAGTTGAAAGCACTTTCTTTCTTGAAAACAGACCAGAGGCTTGGGAAATGATCAGGTGGGTTTCTTTGACAAATCCTGAGATAAGGGGATTATTTCCAAACTATATACAATGATCACTCAAAATGCTTATAAGAGTACATTCTATATGATGGAGAGGAGAGAACCTTTCAGAATCCAGCACACAGAATATCAACTGTTCTCCCTTTTCCCAGTTATAGGAATAACAACATAAAATATATGAACTTAGAAACATTGTACAGCTAAACACTGGGCCAGGAAACACATAATTTCACTTTACTTATATACGTGAAAATAATATTAAATACATTTTCTAGTTAACAGGCTACTAATAATATTGAGAAAGTTTATCTTTATTTTAGCAGTCATTATTTTTAACTAGTTTTTAGTCGTGTTGTTTAAAGGTGAAGACGAGATTCTTTCAAATAAAGTTCAAAATAAAGAGAGGCTGGAGGGGATTAGTAGCAATGACAACTCTTAGCCTATGAAGTGAATTATCAAGTGCTAGGTAAATTTGATTGAAAATGTTTGATAAATTTGCTCACTACATGTGCATTTTATTTCAAATCTTTGTGACATCTGACTGAACAGATCATAAGGAAAGTTCAGATAATCAAGCATGTTTTGCATTATGAGAGTCAAATAACCTTTTCTTATTACACTAAAAATATTACAACATTTTTTTTGTTATATTTATTGCATTGCCATTATGATCTAATTGTGCTACATTTATTTGAAAATTTCAGAAGTTAGCTATTAATTTTATGTTCTTGTGCTGTATTATCGTTTAAGCATTTTCATTTGCCTCTAGAATGTATTTTAAAGATTTTTTGCTACATATGTGTTAACAGGTCAAGAGTGGTTTACCTACTTTTATACAATTTTTCTTTATTTTGGGTGAAAAATGTTTAGCAATCAAGGTTTTTTACCCTGAGCTACAACCTGTCACATGAATCTAAAATTGTGTCTTGCTATGGCAGCTTTGCTGTGCACGCTTGAATTGATTCAAATAAAACTTCATTTCATGCAAATTGTAACAATAACATTTATTTGGCAATATATTATGCTCTCGTAAGAAATTGATGAAGTCAAATGCTGAAAATCAGCCAAACTGAAATCTGTGTAACTTCTCATAACAGAAACATTCAGTTTACAGGTTCAGAACTACAACATAGAGAATGAAATACTGAAACATTGAGAAATACTTACCAAATAAGGATGTTATGATGGAAATAGTAACCAAATCATAGGTAAAAGTTTTTTTTTTTTTTTTTTTTCCTTCACTGCATCAAGGTAAAGAAATAGACAACTTAGAAATAGACGCTTAACTTCTCTTTCAAGTTCACGGCTCAGGTGGTTGTATTTCCTGAGCTTTGTTATTTCACAAGATTCTTATGTGCTGCCATTTCGTTGTTTGATCCTGATTTATTGTAGATAAAATAAAAGGTATTTTTAATTTCAGCAGATAAACATGCTACAGATGTATTTATTGATGAATTTTCTATGCTGATGGCAAAAGAAAGTCTTAACTCAGAACAAGTTTTTGATACGAATGAGATTGGACTTTTGTGGTGATGTTTGCCAATTTGTGATAAGCACACCAATCCTAGAGCCTTGAAAGAAGAAAAAATGATATTTGGGATTTACAAGAATAATAAAAATTCCTGGTTCACGAAACAACTTATGTCTGAATAGTTCATAGAACATTTTGTTAAAGAGATTAAAAAGCATTGTATCAGTGTGAAGTTACCACCAAACTGCAAGATTTTATGAATGTTAGACAACTGCTCTGCACATCCAGATGCAACCATTTTTTGTGTTTTTGTCCATAATGCCATTGCCCATGTTTTGTCCCCAAATACTACACCATTGATCCAACCAGTGAACCAGGGCGTGATACACAGTATTAAATGTCACTACAAATTGAAATTTCTGAAAGAATTTCTTTCAGACCATTTTGTTTCACTTTTTGATTATTAAAAAAAAAATTGGTACTGTTCTGTTATTGGGACCGAATTCAGAAATGTATGATTGTCTGCATATGAGTATGTATGCATGTGCATATATAAGCTGATACACACATATTACATTCATATTTACATATATACAAGGAACCCAAAAAGTTCTTGCCATTTCTGATATGGCATTAGAAGAGTGAACCCCAACATAAAAATAGTTGCCGAACCTGGTGATGAAGTGGTTATGATGGAAAACTGGATATTGACCAAGAGTATAAAAGCGCATTGCATCAGTACTTCAAACACAACTTACACAGCAACTGATTGAAATTGATGCGTCAAAGGCGCTTGTTCAGAGTTGTTTGCTGTATGATTTTAAAGTGGGCCTGTCAGTAGCAGAATCAAGTCGACAAATTTGCCAGGCCTTTGGAGATCGTGTCATTAGCGAATAAATCCTAGGCAGTGGTTCCAGAAGTTCAGGTGAGAGGATATATGTCTCTTAGTGACAAGCGCCGAACGATGAGGCTCTGAGAGCAGCCATCGAGAGTGACAGTGGCCAAACATGTGGTGAGCTTACTGCATACTTCCAAGTATCTAATGAAATGAACAGATGCAAACAAGCAACAGCATGTCACTGCCTGTTTGCCATTGCTTACTCGGCACCACAATGCATCCATATTTGATCGAGTTCTCACCAGAGATGAAAAGTGGGTCCTGTATGACACACCCAGGCATTCCAGACATTGGTTGTCACCACAGGACTCTGTGCCTCACACTGCAAGACTTTCTCTCCACCCACGCAAAATCATGTTCTGTATCTGGTGGACTAGCCGCCAAGTGGTGCATTAATGAGCTCTTGCCAGTGGACCAAACCATCACGGCAGGCCTGTACTCACAGCAGTTGGAACGTGTGCATCAAACACTGATACATAAAGACCCAGCATTGGCCAGTCATGATGGTATACTCCTCCTACATGACAATGCAAGGCCTCATTTGGTTCGAGAGGCCTTGGACACCATCCAGTGACTGGGCTGGGAGACACTACCCCATCCACCATACTCCCCAGATCTTGCACTAACAAACTACCACCTTTTCCATTACCCGCACAACTATCTTCATGAGAAATCCTTCAACAACCAGCCAGACTTCAAAAAAGGCCCTCATGGACTTCTTTGTGCCCAAGACTCCTGAGTTTTATTGCAACCGGCCAGACCTCAAAAAGGCCCTCACAGACTTCTGAGTTTTACCACAATGGTATCACACAGCTAGCCACTCGTGGGCAGAAGGCACAGGGTGCCGAGGGTGATTACTTTGAGGATTAGCAGTGATTATTATTTGTTTTATGGCATTTTCTTTCTGATTGTTCAAAACGGCAAGAACTTTTCCCTTTACCTTGTACATGCATACATGAACACATGCATCCATATATACATACATTTCTTTATTCAGTCCTGATAACAGAACAGTACTAAACATTTCACTTTCAAAGACTGCATCTGTTTGTTTTCAGAATCATGGAATTCTGTTTCCCGAGCTGCAATGGTAAATGACTGGTATAACGTATGGCCATCTTCTCTGTTTATTGAAACTGGGAGCGATGACAATGAATTTTCTGGTTTTAGAGTCAGTGAAGCAAAGGTAAAGCAAGATAATTGCTTCTCTATGTAAAAGAAAGAACAAATGAGAAGGTTTTGCAAGAAGATATTGTTAAATGGATGATCTGAATCCAGCCAACACTGGCATACCAGATGATCAGTGATAAAACTATTGTTATTCTGTTTTGAACTCGACACAGCAAGAAAACGATTCCAACAATGACACGGATAGAGAATTTTATAGGTGTGAGAAAATATCTTTTAATGAAGATTTGGAGCATTGTGAAAAATACCTAAAAATTTTAGAACAGCAGATAATGACTCTATGATTAAAATTTAAAAAAAAAAAAAAAAAAAAAAAAAAAAACTTACTCTGGAGCACCCTAAAGTTTTAGTCTAAATATAATTTATCTTTTCTGACCTGAAATCTGCAAAATTCTAAAATTCGCACACCCTCTGTTCCTAAGCATTGTGGATTTCTTTCCTGCTGGTAGCATCATATTTATTGTTTGGTAGATTCCATAGACCTATGCTCAAACTATAAATTCTGGATGGGAAAAAAAGAAAACTCTGTTCTTAAAAGTGTTAAGTGTTTTGTTGGTTTACAAGTGTTTTGAAAACTTGCAACATGCACTTGCAGTAGCAATTAATTTGTGTTATGGTGCCAGGGTTTTGATGAATTTTGACATTTTTCTCCATGAACATGTAAATATAGACTTTTTACACTTTTTGCTAAAGTATTAACTTGTAAATTTTATTACTGTATAAAAAGTATAAATTTGTTTTCTGTGTGGATTGCAAATCAGTATTAGAATTTTTCTGTTTTAATTTACCTTAAGTATTTTGGAAAAACTAGATGTATAGATTTTATTAAATAATTTATAATTCACTAGTAATATTGTTTGAGTTGTGTTGCTTGCTGATAGGTGTTTTTTCCCCGTTTTCTAGAGAGAGTTTAGCTTTTGCAACTGAACCAGTTTTTGCAAGCTTGGCAAATATTTTAGGTTACCAAGAAAATATGCCAGTTCCTCCTCCAAAGTCCCTTAAAGATTTTGAGCTGTATGATGTTGAAATAAAATATGGATTTTTGCAGGTAAAATTTTAAATCCTTCCATCCCCCCTTTATGTGCCTTTTCTCTGAAAATAGTTGAAATTATACTAGATTAATATTTTGGTATGTTGTGTTAAGAGTTTAAGAACAAAGTGAATAAAGCAAAGAGAAAAATTTCTAAGCTAGAACTTTTAACCTTTTCACGACGGCGCACCTTTGTTTAAGATGCTCGTGCGGGATGGAAGGGAATCGAAGGCAGTCACCGTACAAAACGGAGGTTTTGCATCGCTAAGCTTAATTTTATAAAAAAAAAGATCAGAAAAAAAAAAATTTCACATCTAGCATCGTAATTTTTGGTATCATTTTAGATTATTACTAGAGCTTGTATATAGGTTAAATTAGCACTTAATAACGGTTTTCTCTTTATTTTACATGAAAATATACTTAAAAATTTCCTTATCATGTAAAATAATTTTTGGAAGCGCTATTCAAGTTATCCCAAAGTTTTAATTGATAAAATCCATCAATAAAGTTTAAAATTAATAAAACAACACAATAAAAACTATTTACAGTATCAAGTAACAAAATTTAAAATGAAGACTGTGGTAAATCTCGAAGCACGGAGAAGTATCACTTTCTAACTCTTTAGAAAAAGAACCATTACTCTCATCTGTGTTAGTATATGGTTCATTAACCATACAAGGGTATTTTTCCTCTAATAAATAGCGCCTTCCCGCCATAATAGACTGGAGGTGAAGCTTTCCGAAATAAAAAGAGAAGAAAAGGAAATATATCTGAATTCAGTGCAAAATTGACTGGGCTGTATAGTAACCCTAAAAGACCATACATATTAGAGGGGAAAAATAGAATAAAAAAAAAGGAATTGGATATAAATCAGACACGCGAATATTTAAATTAGCCTGCCGCGACTTACCTCTGTTTACGCCCTCCCCCATATCCTCGCTACAGTTGATGAGTAAAATGCCAAAGTCAGACAGAATATATCAAACTCAAGGTCAGGAACCTAAAACTGTGTTTATTGCAAAAGTAATGGACATAGAATGCCATCTAGTGGCCTTCAGAAAAGCGTTCCAGCTTAAAATGCGTATACGCATGACCCGTCCTCTAAATGCAACCTCTAGTGGTGCGTGGATGAGACGCCCGGCTATAAGAGATGTTCTTAGGGAATGCGTATATGGGACGCCCATCCTGAAAAGGTTAAAGACTGTTTATTGCAAGCATGTTAGTTTTAAAATTTTTTATAATGTTAGCATTAAAAGTTATGTAGTTAACTTCTGGCAGAAATGCTTTTCCTCCAGTAATTTAAAAACACATTCCTAATATTCATACAGTTATAAAAATTTATAATGTAGCTTAATATTAGTTCTGAAATTTGAGCTAAAATATATAATTTTATAGCTATTTATTGGCCATGGTCCCCAAATGAAAATATAAAAAAAAAAGTATTTATTTTTAAAATTTTACATAATACATTATTTCCTTCTCTTACTATCTGAGTGAAATAATTTATCTAAAATAATATGTGCCATTTATTTAATTTGAAAGATGACAAAAAATTGCAGCACTGGGTGGTAAATAAAATAATGTTCGGTACTTTCAAAAAGTCAAACAAATCTTCTTCCTCAAGTGCAAATGCAAAAATGAAAGGAGCAGAAACATGTTTAATTGCAAATGCATGAGTGCATTTCAAAAGAATGGCCAAATAAGATTTGCAGCCCATTTCCATTTATTTATTTTTCATCCGTTAGCCATCTACTGAAGGAAAAGCAAACAGAAAGTACCTGAAAGAAATGCAAAATTTATAGGCTTGTCTTGTTCGGTCAAAATGCATTAAGCTACAGTGGTAAGAGATACCACAGAAGATTTTGTGAAATATAGTTTTCAAGGATTAAACTACAGATTTTATTAGTTGGAAATTTTTTCCCAATGGTGGTCCCAAACCATCCACAAACATTGGCCAATACTAAGGCCAGAAGAGGTGGTCACCTTGTTATGGAGGCATCTAATAGGTGGGCCACCTTTGCCTCCTATGAGGGGAACAGACAGTTACAACTATGCCTTCTCTGGGTTTCGAGCTCAGGCCCTTTGTTATAACAGTTTGCTTCTCTAACCACTATACCGTCTGAGCAGCTTAGTAGGAAAGTAAAAGACACAAAAGTTAAACCTGTGTGAATTGCTTTGATTTTATCAAGTCTAATTGACAGAATCAATGCTATAGCTTCATCAGTTGATTTATAAAACAGATTTTTGTACATGACTAGTACTGTCTAATTATTTGCCCTTTAATCTTTCACCAGTAGTGATACATGCAAATGCATTAATCATTTTTGCTTAGCGAACAGATAAATATTTAGATTTTACATAAGGTAAAAACTTAGTGTTTGTTGTAGCAGTATATTAAATATTTTATGTAGCATAGCAATATAGATTTATAAATCTAAGTGAAGAATAAAATTGCCGGACTTAAGAAAAAGTGAAAATTTGTATTTTATGCATTTAGAGAAATTTTTATAATCATAAAGTTGTAGGATTCTCCATTGTGTATTTCTCAGTTGAAAGTGAAGAATCTGAAGAACTAGTAAGTGAATAATCGCTTAAGTTCGTGAGATAGAAAACAACAAGTAAGAAGGGTGAAATAACCCTTTAGTTTTCCAACTAAAGTTTAACAGAGCTCCGTCTTGGAATTATACAATAAAGTCGACACTTGGGCTTGAACTTAAGAGACTAAGAATTAAACTAAAGTAATCTTAATTAAAGAGATATAGCCGAGGCTAACTGTTAGTAATATTAACATAATTCTTACAAAGTCATATATTTCAATTATGTAATATGTTTGCTACATAATTGAAATAAGTGAAGCATTTTAAGTAGTTATTTAAACACATTCAAAATTGTACTGGTGCATATTTAACTGAATTATTATAATTGAATATAATGCAGCCATTCTCCTTAAAGTCCTTAATAAACATATTTATTTCTTTGCTAAGAACCTTTTTGCAGGTGTATGTATTGCTTGATGAGAATTATAAAATGAGCAAAATATTGTTTTATGTCTGTAGTTGCAATCTTTATTCTTGACCTCATGAGTTTCAGCCTTTTTTAATTTTATTATGTTTTAATCTTTTCTTAAGCACTTATTTTGTTTATTTTGTCCCTTAGCTAACAGAAGGCTTAGCATTTTTACATAATGATGTGAAAATGATACATGGAAATATAAATCCAGAGTCAATATTAGTAAACAGAAATGGAGCTTGGAAACTTGCAGGTTTTGATTTCAGCACGCAGTTCTCAAATAGTACAGATTCTCAGGTCAGTTATTTAGTTTATTGAGATGTTAGGTATGTTTCTCAAGATGTTTATTATGCATTAAAAAGTTGATTATCCTTTTTTGTGTTTGTTTTAATACATTAAATATGAATGCAATTTGAATATATCAGATATAGCCCAAAAGGGTAATTTGCCCAGAAGGGCCATTAATTTCGTTTTGTGTTGATTCACTATAAATGGCGAATCACTTTTTAAATTGTTGCCACCAAATATTATATCCCTGTATTATATTTAAAGAAATTAAATAATGGAGAATCGGCATAAATGTATGTATGTTTTTCGCATTGTGATAAAACAATGGTACCCAGAGCTATCAAATTTTACCATATGTCTACCCGAATATGGGCATCTGGAATCCCAAATTTGGAATTTGTTTTATTATCTATTTTGCAAAGCATTTATGAGTTTTGGATTACGAAACTCGATGATTTCAAAGCGAGCAGTGGCAACACTGTACCAAAGAAAAAAAAAAAAAAAAACATTTTTATCTTCAGCATTCAGCATGCGAGACTGTCTATCGGAAATTATAAAGATATGCTCTTTTTAATATTTTGTTATATTGCTGTTGAATTGAATTTTATGGTTTAAGTGTGAAAAACATGATATTTAATAAATAAAGGTAACCTACAAAACCTTTGGGCATAATATAAAATCTGAAAGCTTTCAGATTTTTTTTATTAGCTACTTAAATTATGTTTATTAAATTAATCAAATTCTTTTTTAATTATCTGCCAAAAATTTGCTATTTTTTTATTGTCGATTTGAAAAGAAACCACTGTGCATAATTATATTCCAAACATTTTTTTGCTGTTAAGGACAAGTTTGGCAAAAAATCTTTAACCCAAGTTAAGTTGTACGGCAATTATAGCATATAAATTGCTTGTGTAATCATATTTTATGTAATATTTATAAACAATTTATATGGCAGTAATGGTGTGATATACGTGAAAACATGATATGACACATAAGGGAACGTCGCAGGCATTGCATGCTCAATATCTGACCCACCAGAATATTCATATTCACTTTCAGAATCTGACGTTTTGAGCATATACAATAAGAGCGTAAAATATTGCTAGGGAATATACAAACAATGTGAATCAACTCTATTTGTATAAAGAAATACTTGCGTCTATTCATAACATAATATTCGTAGTTTAGGGGTAGCATCTATTGACCAGTAACTTAAGTATATAGCAAATATTAAATAATTGAAGAGTTGTGAGGAAAAAATTTATTGTTTTTCTAGCCTGTAACAAAGCACGGGACATTATTCTAGTTTAAAATGTTTTGTAGTGTGCTAGAAAATCCTGCAAATTATTTTTATATATACTTTATTATGCACAATAATTGTATATCTTTGCCTGGACATAAATGGGTTTGACAAGATTGAGACAGTTGAGTTATTCTTGAATAAAGGAAATTACATACATTATGTATAACAAATTAACTCTGTTTTTCTCTTTAAGCGATTAAATTAATTAATTATTTTAACATAGAAAATTCTATAAGAATTGTAACAGCCTTTTAAATTATTGCTGCTTATGGACAAAATATAAATATGCCTTCATTTAAATGTTACATTATGTATTTTTTTTTTACCTGATATATTTCCAGCTTTCCTTATCATTTCCGTAGTTCATCATATAAATATTTAGTTTTATCAATTAGATGGTTCTCACAATTTTTATAACTGTATTTACAATATAACAACACCGAAAACATAACATATTCTACTACATTGACTCTTCTGTTTCATTACCTACACTGCACCAGTGATTGTTTCTCTGTTTTTTTCCTCCCTCTCTGTCTAAAATGTTTTGTTGTGTGCTAGAACAACAAAACATTGTTGTTTTAGTGGTTATTCTTTTACATGGTTACTCTGTGGTTACTCTTTTACATCAAGACCCCTCACCTTAATCTGCTCTTTCATAAAAACCTAAGGGCAGTATATTTTCTGTACAATTTTTTTAAAGTACTGAATGGCAATAGCATACCTGATATCAATGCACTGTCTATTGTTTCGAATTTATCATTTTAGCAGCTACTTTAGTAAATCTTTTTTACTTTATTGAAACTTTGGTAGTGCTTGTCATTTACAATTTAAAAAAGTTATAAATTTCAATTCTTTTTTTACAGGGAGAACAGTTTAGTTTTGGAGAAATAGAGATTGAAATGCCTCCTCCCTGTCACCCTAACCTTGATTATGTAGCTCCTGAACGCATCCTAGGATGCTCAAACTGTGCAGCGAGTGATATGTTTTCTGTTGGAGCTCTTTTTTATGCTGTACACAACCAGGGAAAGTCTCTACTAATGAATTCTGGCTGCAGCTTATCAACTATTAAACAGAACTTCAACCATGTGAGCATTTCATTTTGATTCAAAATCTGAACTATTTTTCTATTAGTTTGTAGTGACTAACACATTTTATGTGTCATGCAAGTTAATATTCTATTTTACTAAATTCTAAATTCTGTTTTCACTAGGGAGGATGCAGTATTGTTTCATTGTCTGTTTTATATGCATATTTTAAAATTTATGAGCACAGTAATATGCTCATATATTTTAAATTGTTATATAAAATACCATGTTTTGCAAAAGTATCTGTACTTGGCTTTATTCCCCCCTATAAGGTGAACATTTGCATGTCCTCTTAATTTGTAGCTGTAGCAGGAAATGGCGATAGACAATTTCTGTTGAAAACTTATTTTGAAAGTGTACAGATAAGCAGAAGAATGTGTTTGTATGTATTCAGAGAAAGCAAAAGATTTTGTATCTCATTCATTCATAGCAATAATAGAAACACATGAAAATTTCCATTGAAAACCTATCTTGGAAGTTTACAGACATATCAAGGAATATCAGACTTGATATGTCTGACATTCCTTGATAGATAGATTCTATAGGTACAAATAAATGGGACACATGTGTCAAACGTGTGTCCCATTTATTTGTACCTATAATAGAAATGGAGACAGAAATTTTAGTCAAAAACCTATCCTTTACAGGTGCATCAGGGAACAGTCGCAATATTTGCACACATTCATGGAAAATTAACGATTGCATGTGCTATTCATTTATGGTTGCAGTGTAAAGGGAATAAAAACTTTCAATCGAAAACTTATCTTAAAAATTATCATTTACTTGTAGCTGTAGTAGAAATATGGTTAGAAATTTCCATTGGAAAACCTTTCTTGGAATTTTACAGACGCTTGCTTTACATGTCCCTTTCATTCACAACTATATAAATTATAAATGGAGTTTGCACCTTAGTTCTTTTCACAGTAATAGTTAGAAAGATTAAATATATCAGTTTTTCCACTGTATATAAATAAAGGCATGTTGATAAATGATATCTGTAATCAGTAAAATAAGGTCAGGAAGCAAGTCATGCCAAATTTAATACTGTAAATAGATTTCTAAACAAACCTAACAATTTTGAATGATAATTGTAGGGATTTTAATTCTATCTCATTTAGTGTATTTGATGTTTTATATTTCTTAAGTAATTTCTTTGTTCCTTTTCTTTGATTTGTTTTATGTTTTATAAAGGATGATATGCATTTTAAATTTCTGTTACTTAAGCTCATTTACATAAAACCTTCACTGACAAATAGTTGAATTTTCAAAGTACTGTTTGCAATTTCTGTATCTAATGTATATGGTTTTATGCTAGGTTTTATTACTTCCTTGTATGACGTAAAGGAAGTATAATCATGAAAAATTCTGGGTGCCATATTTCAACGAAAATATCCATTTTGATCACTATTGAATGCAATTTAATGATGTTTTTGCATGACATCTGTACATAAGGAGAGAATAAAAGACTCTTTTTCCCCAAATGGAATTATAAAACTGATTTAAAATGGGTTCAGAAGATATTTTTTGGTGGCGTCAGTATGTGCGTATGTATGTATCTCGCATAACTCAAAAACGAATAGCCTCGGAATGTTGAAATTTTGTATGTGAGACTGCTATAACGTGTAGATGTGCACTTCCCTTTTTGGTTGTTATTGGCTGCACATAAAGTGTATAAATATATGTATATACATATACACTTTATTACTCGGCTCATTGAGCTCAGTTTCTGTATTCTTATATGTTTGTAAATTGTGCAATTTTTGCTTTAAAGATTGAATTGTGTTGTTCTTATCTTCCGGTTAAGGTTTTTATGCCTTTAGTTAACCTGCATGTTATAGTTGTAGAATTATCAACAATTTAAAAGTTGTTCAAGTACGGCAAAGCCTAATTTTTTACCATAGCAGCCGTATTTATTTATATTCGAAACTTAGCAGAATAGTGGGTTTTTGCCAATCTAACTAAGCTTCGCAACAACAGAGTAATGTCTTCTTTCATTATTGGGAATTAAATTATGCTTAATTCATTCTGAAATTATTATTTCAGTTATTAAATTATCCGTTATATTGACTCAGCATAGCATCCACAGTAAAATTAAATCAGTTTCTAAAAAAAAAAAAAAAAAAAAAAAAAAGAAGGAAAAAAAAATTTTTTTAACTGTATTTAGTGTTTTATGTTTTTTCTATATCTTTCAATTTTTAATGAAGATATTTCAAGTTATTTTTGCCTTGCGATGAAGTGAGAACTGAATTAATTAAATGAGAAATATATCTCGAAATTCAAGGAAATAAGTGTTTCATATTAATAGAAAATACTGTTGCCAGTCTGTTTCAGACAGAGAAGAATGTTTACAAGTAGCACATGTGCATAGGTAAGCAGTGCTGAATCATCTGTGAAAAACTGTTTATTTTTTATTTGTTTAATTTCTTTTATACATCATTTTAGATTTATTATAGTATTTGAATAGAATATGTGGCAACAACGATTAGATAATTCTTCATATGATATAATTTTTGTGCATTATGAGTTATAAATTGAATGAGATGTAACGCTATTAAGTGAACCTAGTGCAAGATTATCGCTATGGTAAATAAATATAGTGAATTGTAAAACTGCATTTATACTATTGTTATTTATGTGCTATCGATGAAGTAGATTTAATTCAATTCAGTAAGTTAAAATGAAATGCAGGAAAATATAATTTAATATTTCTTACAAGGAAGTCAAGTGGTGTACACATCAGATTTTTTTAAATTTTTAAACTGTCATTTTAAAAATTAGATTAATTTCACAGGTAATTTTGTAATGTGGCAAAGATTAGATAATTCTTCAGGTGGTATAATTTTTCTGCATTCTGAGTTATAAAATGAATGAAATGTTACGCTGTTAAGTGAACCTAGCGCCAAACTATCGCTATGGTAAATAAATATAGTGAATTTTAAAAAGCACATTTATTCTATTGTGGTTTATGCTCTATCGATGAAGTAGATTTAACCCTCTGAGCGGCATGACTGGCTGTATCCCATTGTGAGATTTTTTGTTTCTCGATACATATTAGCTTATAAGTTGAGATATTTTGCTTTCTTATTTTCCTTAATAATGTAAATATAATCTTAATTAATGTAAGTTTATGAAAATAGAGGCTAAAATAAGTAATTATATAAATTTAGCTAATAAATGCTGCATAAACACAAGTCTTCATGACAGATCCAAAAACCCGTGCTGCTCAGAGGGTTAATTCATTTCAATAAGTTTAAATGAAATGCAGGAAAAAATGCATATAATTTAATATTCCATACAAGGAAGTCATGTGATGTACACATCAGATCTTTTTTATTAATGTTGATTTAGTGGAATTCAGAATTTTTCTTATCGTGTGCGTGTTTGACAGAGGTTACTCATCATTAAAAAATTCCATTTTAGATTTTTTGATACTTTATGCATATCACACTGTTAGGAAACCAGTCTTTGTAAAAAGACACTTTTATGCTAAGTGAATTAGGCTGATAGCTGTATATCTAGCTTTCTGTCAAGGGATTAATTATTTGTTTTCCTTAGACACTTTTATGCTAAGTGAATTAGGCTGATAACCGTATATCTAGCTTTCTGTCAAGGGATTAATTATTTGTTTTCCTGAATTAATGAAACTTTTGGTGGAGATCTGTTCTTCAAAAATTTACATTGGATGTCTGTGGTATGATTTTTCCCTTTACATATTTAATTTTTTGGTTGCATTTTATGTATATTTCACTGAAATTAAAATCTGATTAGGAAAAAAAAAACCAAGCCGAATTTTTCAGGATGCTCATAATATAAGCTATATTCCAAAAATAAGATTTCTCAGAATGTACTCCCAGTTTCAAAACTTGTGTTTCTTGCCAGCAGATACTGCATCTTGTCTATCAAGTTGAACTGCCATGCAAGCATAACCAGTGATTCCTTGCTTTCTCTTCACCCTGCAGTTATCACTTTCTTTCTATTCAGAGGTTCTTGATGTATGGCAGTGCTTAGAAGCATTTAGCGAATTATTTTATTACTCTCTGTGAACAAAATGTGTCGATCCCAAAGGGAAGATTTTGAATGAGAAAACCTTGAAAAATGGGATATAGAAGATGAACTTCCACCTCCTCTCAGCTGGTATTCGAGAAGACACCTTCATTCCTTTACAGTGCCTGTACTCTACTTCTTAAAATAAGGAAATTCTGCCTCTATGAAATCCGGTGTGGACAAAGAACTCTGAAAACAATATCTCATAAGTACGGAGACTAGGGTTAGGAAAAATTCAATCAAACCTGTTTTATTAAAGAATGACATACCTTAAAAATAAAGCCACAGTCCACAATACATTAAATAGGTGAACTATGAAAAGCTTTGATAGGTACAAATAGAATATTCTGGCAGTGCAGAATCAGTCTTTTGCCACTAAACAGTATGTTTTCTGTTGTTTAGTATATACAGTCAAATACCAAAAATGTCCAACTCCTGAATTCCACATTACCTCTCGAAATATAAACATTCAATTTATAGGTTCCAGAAATCGCAGCATGAAGAATGAAATACTGAAAAAAATATACTTGCCAAATAATGATTTCATAATTACCGAATAATAATGAGCGGTAATGGAAATACCAAATTATTATGAGCGGTAATGGAAATACGAAATTATTATGAGCGGTAACGGAAATACCAAATTATTGATGAGTCCCCCCCATTCCAATCTGCATCAATGTAAAGAAGTAGACAGTTCACTCAACGTTTTTTTTTAAGTTCACGATTTGCATTGCTGTATTTTCTGAGCTTTGTTATTTCACAAAATTGTCTATTGCTGCCTTTTCTTTATCCGGATATTTTGTGGTTAAATTTAAAATATTTTCTTTTTAATACAATGACAAATAAGAAATGCATTCATGATTTGCTTGCAGTGTTGAAAAACGTAAGCGCATTGCATTGATGGGAAACATATAAGCAAAGTGTACACTGTTAGGACAATGGCTTGAATTTGACCAGTGACAGCCCAGATGAGGGCCACCATTAACTCAGCTCAGATGAATGATGTCACATTACTGACATTTGTTTATATTCTGCTGTTGTGCGTTGTGAAGTACGTTCTTTTTGATTGTAAATTTAGTTTTTCGGAATGAAAGTGTTTATAATATATGTATATATCTTTATGATGCTTGTTTTGGAATCTGTACTGTCCGAATGCAAAATTAAATCCAGTCAAATGGTGAGAATGGGCTATGTATGTATGCCATTTGAGAATTGAACTACAGCACCTAATTAACACTGCTTTGTTAGCAAAGATGCTTCCCAAACAGGCTTACTAAGGTTTTAGCAGGCTGAGGATCAAGTAGATGTTGTAAAGAGATATGTAGTACTTGTACTTATACACACGCATACACTCACATATATGCATGTATTATACAGCGTGTACTAACATTCATAGTAGGATATTAAAAACACACCATAAAGCAGTAACTGTAATTTATTCATTACCTCTTATATCAATTAATAGTTAAAGGTATGCTATTTACTAATGTGTAAGTCATTGTCCATTGCATGGATTACTTTTTGAATATGATTCCCCCTCTGCACAACACTTTCATCTAGGCGGCATAGGAAGCTTGCCATAACTCGGCATAACGTATTCCCTGGGACATTGACGACAGCAGTTCTGATGCGATCCTTCAACTCAGGAATGGTGGCACAACGTGTTTGGAAAACTTCTTGCTTCAGATGGCCCCAAAGGAAAAAGTCTGCACATGAAAGCTCAGGTGAGCTAGGCGACCCGGAAATGTCACCAAAACGGGAAATTACTCTACCTGGAAATGTTTGTTGCAAGAAATCCATGCAAATTATGGCTGTATGTGAGGTCGCTCCATCTTATTGAAACCATAATTGGTCCACATCGACCATACCTAATTGGGGAAGAGCGAAGTCTTGCAGAACCTTTAGGTAGTGTTTACTGGTGACAGTTACAGCCACAACGCAGTCATCCTCATAGAAGTAAGGGCCAATAATCCCAAAGGAAGCAACTCCACACCACAGTGTGACACGAGAACTGTGCAAGAGCTTGTTATGCAGTTCATGCACATTTACATCACTCCAATAACGCATATTCTGTTTATTCACTGAACAACATAACTCGAAATGTGCTTCATCTGACATCAGGGATAGTTTGCAACATTTGTGGATTTAGGCAAAGGAATTCACACATGGTTAAGCAAAATGTTTCTCGTGCAACCCAATCGCGAGGCCTAATTTCCTGAACAACCTGCAGCTTATATGGATGAAAATGGAGATCTTCGTGCAATATTCTCCTGATTGAGCGATCAGACATATGCAAAGTTTGCGAATGATAACGAGCAGATCTTTTTGGGCTGCTCAATATTGCAGCACGAACATAACTCCGCGTTCACACAGTTCTTTCTTTATTCTTCCTGGTTTGCCATTGCAAACAGAACCTATTGCTCGAAATGCACTTACCCACCTCATAATGGTCTGTCCATCTGGAATTTTCCCATGACGTCCCAAGTTGAAACGTTGCCGAAATAGACGCTGGGTAGCAATAACAGAAGAGTTATTCTTGAAATAACTTTCAACAGCAAAGGCACGATGCTGTGCACTCCACCGATCCATATCACTGTCACACTCAAAATGGCAGCTCATTACTCATGAATGCAGCATGAGCTGGCACGCATTCATGCAGTATGTCATTGTACTATGCAAGGTCATATTACTCTATGAACGCTGCCGCACCCTGTACAAGTAGACAAAACACAAATTATTAAACTGACTTTTGTGTGCATAAAATTACAGTAAGATAAAGTAGGTTAATATAAATTTAAGTATGCTTATGTAAGCTATTATATCAAATGGAACAGAAACAGGGCAATGTAAAAAGCAAGACTTTTTCAGAAGCAAGATTTTTTTGCTCTTGGAAAACACAAGACTGCCTGAATGCTCTTGCAGTTGACATAATTTTATTAAAAATTTATGCCAAATTAAAGTAATTGTCTTTTTGCTTGATTTTAATTATTATTCTTATGTTTTCATAGTTTTTCATTTGTCAGTTGGCTGTGTATGAGGGAAACTTAATATTAACAAACACTATTTTTATGCTTGCATAAGCAAACTGCACATAACTTACTTTGACAAATTTATCCTTGCATCTTACATATCTTGTTTTCCTTTCTTAATCATTGTTTGCAAAAAACTTTACCATCTGCATTTTTTGAAACACTGTTTCCACTCATTTTCTCTACCAACTTTCCTGTGAGAACTATGATGGCATATAAATTGCTTTCTGAAAATATTGGGATTATCAATACAAGTACCAGCATTTTTTAAGCAATTCCCAGTGATCTGTAATATTAATTAAGGAAAAAATAGAGACTTTATATTAATTTATTGAAGAAAAAATATTAATATATTGTACATAATAATTTGTGATAATTTTGTTATTAATCATTATTAATAAACAAAATTATGATAGTTATATATATTAATTATATATAAGCATATCTATATATAATACTTATTTATAATATATTAATATTTAAATAAAATTAAAGAAGCTTAATCTAATATGTGTATTGTTAAATTATTAATCATGTCTTAATCCAGTATATTACACTTATATATAATCATCATGCTTACATAATTATGCAAATTAAATTACAGTATATTATGTATGAGTAGCATAAGGACTTAGGCATGTTTAAATTCGTGAAACTAAGGAATAAGATGTTCACAGTTTGAAGTTCTAGTGTTTTATTGAGAATTTGTTTTCTGAGCAAATTCTTGTATCCACTTCTTGATATCTTCCATATTTTTCAAATTATTTATTATTGTAACAGTGTCATATTCACTATCTCATTTTCCAAGATAGTGCAAAAGTCCACTACCTCATTTTTAAATGAATCAGGAAGTTCAGTGATGGTAATTTTCAAAGTAGATGTCATACTGCAAACTTTAAAAAAAAAAAAAAAAAAAAAAAAAAAACTGCTTAAAAAAAATAATGGTAAAACAAATTTTAGGCCTTGTGGAATCATCGTAGTCAGAGGTAATGGTGATGGTCATCTGGATTGTTGTTGGCCAAGTTCAAGCCATTGTCCTAGCAGTGTACATTTTCCATGTATGCTGACTGGAATGCAAAAAGTGGAAATTCTGCAAAAGATGGAGGCAGGTGGTACTACTCGTTTTATAGCAGAATTTGGGCAGTGGCAGAGTGATGGGATAACAATTTCAGAATGGCACCTGAGAGAAAAGGGAAAACAGATTCATGCTGATTTAAAAATAGGGGAGCCGTGCAATTTCAGCAGTGGTTCGCTGAACAGATTTAAGCAGAGACAAGGTATACATTATCTGAAAGTATGTGGGGGAAAACTTCCAACAGATAATAAAGATGCAGCAAAGGAATTTTCTGTGTTAGTGGCAGAAGAAATTCTTAGTCCAGAACAAGTTGCTAATATGGACGAGACTGGATTTTTTTGACGACATTTGCCAAGAAAGACATTTGTGACAGGCGAAGAAAGTGCATTGTCAGGAGGAAAGAATCTAAAGAAAGAGTTACTATTTTAGTGTGCAGCAATGCAGTTGGAATTTACAAATGTAAACCAGTGGTAGTGGGTAAGAGTACCAATCCCAGAGCTCTGAAAGGAGTAAAATCCTTACCTGTGATTTACAGGAATATTTAAAATTCTTCATTCATGAAACAATTTATGACCAAATGGTTCATGGAGCATTTCATTAAAGAGGCTATAAGGCATTGTAACAGTGTGGAGTTACCATCAAATTGCAAGATATTATTATTGTTAGACAACTGCTCTGCACATACAGATGAAACCATTTTAATATGTGATAATATCATGACACCTTTTTTTGCCTCCAAATACTATATCATTGATCCAACCAGTGGACCAGGGCATAATACACAGTATTAAATGCTACTATAAATCAGAGTTTCTGAAAAAAATTCTTTCAAGTGACCATTCTATTTCACTTTGTGATTATAAAAAAAAAAAAAAAATTCAATATCAAAGACGACATTTATTTGTTTGCTGAATCGTGGAATTCTGTTCCCCAAACGGCATTAGTAAATGCCTGGTGTAATGTATGGCCATCTCTCTCTATTATAACTGAGAGTGATGACAGTGAATTTTCTGGTTTTAGGGTTAAAGCAAGAAAATTACTTTTCGAAAGAAAGAATCAATTAAGCTTTGCAAGAAGATATCATTGAATGGATGATGTGTTCAGAATGAGCCAACACTGGCATATCAGATGACCGATGATGAACTGTTTTGAACTCGCCACTGCAAGAAAACGATTCTGACACCAACACAGATAGTGAATTTCATAAGAGTGAGAAAATATCTTTTAATGAGGGTTTGGAACATGGTGAAAAATACCTAAATTTTTTAGAACAACAGAGCTGTGTCACAGAGGAAGAGATTAAGACTCTATATAATTTACAAAAAAAACTTACTCTGGAGCACCCTAAAGTTTTAGAACAAACCCCTATCTGAAAAATGTTTGAAGCATGTAAAAAAGGAAATAGTTTATGCTTTATTAATATTCCTTATTTTTATATATCTTTATTGTATAAGCCTTAATGCTTTTAAATATCCCTCTAGTCACTAATATAAATTAATAATTATTCTATGTATATAATAATAATTTATATAATAAATTAATGTAATAATGTATATAATAATGTAATTAAATGTATCTAATATGTGTTATTTATTTTGTACTTTTAATCTGAATATTATGATTTATCTTTTCTGTCTTGAAATCCGCGAAATCCTAAAATCTGCTCAGCCTCTGGTCCCAAGCTTTGCGTATTTCTAGACTTATATTGTATTTGTTTTGTGTCCAAAGAATTTGAACATAATAAGCTACTGAGTGTATTAGCCAGTCAGTGCAACAGACAGCAGGTACTGTGTATATATATATATATATAATTATTAAAAAATTGGAAAAGCCGGTGCTTAAATTAAAGTTTACAATTTCTTTCCTATGAATGCCCTAACCATTTTTTTCTCGAAGAAAGTTAAACCCAAAGGTTGTACAGTACAAAGTCCGTAATCCAGACTCGTCAGAACTTCGCCAATTCCGGATTAGGGTTTTTTCCAGATTATATATCATCAATTTAAATCTGGTGAGATGGCATGCAGAAATTATACAATTAAAAATATGAAACCGTAATTTCTGAAATAAAGGGCAATTATGTTCTAAAGGGTATCAAAATTTAGAAAAAAAAAAAAATCTTAATATTTATTTGTTTACTTTATAAAACATTTCTTTCAATGTGAGTTGTTTAAGTTGCTTCATTTTTGTGCTAAACGCACATGTGTAAAGCATACAAAAAAAGTTTGTGGCTTTGAGGTCCGGGTTATAGATCATTCCGGATAATGGACATCCGGATTACAGACTTTGTACTGTATTAGTAAAAATTAAACTACAAAGACTGATACTATATATATACATATATACACAAATACTGATGTATAATTTTTATTAGGATGAATGTTAGAATGAATTTTTATTTCTGTATAAATATTTTATTTTTAGCTAAAGAATCTTTCTCCAAATCCATTCAATTGTTTACCCCCAGAAAGTAGAGACCATGTGAGAATGCTTTTGAATGCAACTGCCGAATTGCGTCCAGATGCTTATCAAACATCAAAAGTAATGCTTTCAACTATTTTTGTAAAATAAATTTACTATATTCAAGACAGTTTTCTGTTAATTTGTGTGTATATATTATTCCATTTATAGCTTCCTATGTTTGAAGATGTTGGTGTTAAAACTCTACAATATCTCGATTCTCTCTACCAATGGGATAATTTACAAAAATCTCAATTCTATAAAGGTTTGCCTCAAATTCTTTCCAAAATGCCAAAGGTATTTATTTTTAGTTTTTTTCCTATTTTTTAATCTGTCAATGTATTTCTTAATTTTTGTTAGGATATTTTAGATAGTTTTTTAGATTTTTTTTTTTTTTTTTAACTAGGAGTACGTGCTTGAAGTTTATTCAAATGTACTCATTTTTCGATTCAAACTATATTCCTTAAAAATATTTTAACCTCAAATTTCTTCTCAAGTTGTAATTTTGTGTTTAATTTTAGCGAGTGACTTTGCACCGTGTGATACCATGTTTAGCTAAAGAATATCATACACCAGAGATGGTGCCATTTGTATTGCCAAATGTTTTGCTTGTGGCAGAAGAGGCAACAAAAGAAGAATTTCAGTCACTTATTTTACAAGATATGATTCCTTTATTTAGGCTTCAGGAACCTATTCAGGTAATTGAAATGATCTGTTTAAAAGAAGTTAAACATCTGTTAAAAAATGTAATATAAGTATTTTTATTCCTTAGTATTTAAATAAATACGTCCAATCTATTAATATTCTTTTTCTGGTTAATTAATTTAATTAAAATAAAAGAGAATTTCTTTATCTTGATTATCTGTACTGGTTTTAACGTGATGGAAATTATGTTTAAAAGTACCATAAATATATTTATCTTTGATTTAAATTATGATATCAGAGTTGAAAAATTATTTTAATGGTAATAAAATACATTTCCTCTTGACTTGAAGCATTGTTTAAAATTAAAACTTAAATTATTCCTTTCTGAGTTTCCGTGATGAAACACTGTCCCTTGAAGAGAAGGCTTGTTTAAGTTTTAGGCAGAATAGTCATACATGTCCGATCGTGAAATCTCTGCATTTTATCACCATGCCTTGGGACAGAACTTAAGCATCTGCAGATTTTCAAAATGAATATAAAGCAGAATACAACACGTAACTTAAATGGCGGCATTTCATTGTGAGAGGCAGTGACACTCAGATGAATAGACTGTTATGCTGTTGCAAAACAAAAGTATGTCTTCTACTTAAAAAATAAATAAAAGATCATTAAGACACAATAACATGTCAAACAAATACTAATTCAGAAGTCAAATAACAAAAATCAGTATTTTATTTTCAAATTTTACAGGACTAGTTTTGATGGTTTTACCGAAACATCATTCTCAGCTGCAAAAGTGAAAATTTGAAAATATAACGCTGGTTTTTGTTGTTTGACTTTTAGTAAAAGATCATTATTGAAAATTTATCTTCTACTTCTTATGGTCCTAAAATTACTTGAAAGATTAAATTTCAAAAATATGCTAGACCTTCTAGTATGATTAAAATAAAAGTTTGAAGCCAGTTATACAAGTTTGAAGCCAGTTATAGTATGAAATAATATTTGTGGGTACTTTGTTATAGTGGCCTTCAATTATATTTGGTAATTTTAGATTTGTGTCAAGATCTCAGCTATAATTTCGCCAAGTTCATGAAGTGCTGATGTAAAAATAAACAATGCAGTATATAATAATAACAATAATACTTGCATATCATTTCCTTAAAATATTTTTAAAAATCTTCATCCTTATTATTATTTTATCGCATGTAATTGTTTCAATCAACTGCAGCACTTTCAGGCATATTAAGCTGTATGTTGCATCATTTCATGGATGTCAACTCCTCTTCCCAAGAATACATAACTCTAATAGCAATGACGAATAATATTCTGAAACCCTTGAACCAATTTCCAGCATGCAGGCTCTTCGTTATGCAATTTTTACCTTGCATCTCCAAATGGTTTTGTCGTTAACATAAAGTTTCATGTTGTGGACATTTTCACATACTCATTTGTCAGGTAAAAGACCTCTTTCTTGAAAACAATTATATGTTGTCCACCTCATTACATGGCAAAGTTTTATGCGTTTATTTATACGTAGCATTAAGAAGTGATAAGTTTCTTTATGTCATGAAAATCTTTAGTCAACAAAAGAATAAATGGTTAGAGTAGAGAGAAGGGATTACATCTCAAATGATTGTAGCACTGCATATGACAATGAATAAAAACTTATTAAATAACTTTTATTGGGTATAGTTGTTTATATAAATGTAATAAATGTGGATTCTTAAAACAACTTATTAGTAATGTTTCAAAGAAGGACAGCATTTGAAATTGCACTGAAAGTGTGTCAGTCTGATGTTAGCAGCAGCAACTTTATATTCTAGAACTTTGTTTGGACAAAACCATGTAAACTGGGGGAGGGGAAATATGTAGTTTTGGTTGTTTCTTTATAAAAAAATGTAACTGCATTTCATAATATTTTCATTTCTCAGTATCATCATCCTTAACTGCAAATAAAGTGCATATAATTTTTGTTAGTTATAAGGACTTGCAAAGTTTCACCTCCGTAAAGAAATATTTTCTATGCACGTGAAAGGCAAGTAGCTTTTCTACCAAATAGAACATATAAAAAAGTAATATATATGTATGTGTGTGTATGTATGCTGATCAGCAAGTAGTCTTCAAAATCTCTATTTTGAAAATTTAATACGTATGTGTTTTGCTTATAAACAAATGTAATTATGTCAACTATAATGTTGCATTATAGTTGACATAACTACATGTTGCATTTGTGATCTCTAATGAATATCAGATTCTATGTGCAATCTTTAGCATATTTTTATTGCATCATGCAGCCATTGGTACATCTTAATAAAGCTATGTGGCCTATAATTTCTGAAAAGTTTTACAGTATTGCTTTAAGAAATTATCAGAGGTGGCAATTAATGTTCAGTGATTATCAACTCTTAACCAAGAATGTTATTCATGAGTCAGCAGTAGCCATAACTGTAACCTAGATTAAAAATAATTATAGAATCATTAATGAAAGCAGCTAAGCTACAAAACTTGATTCAAACTAATGCTGAGATGCATGTAGTTTGCTTTGAAATATAATGTGGACAGCAAGAGCATCATGCTTTGGTATCATTGCAAATAATGGTAATGCTGTTGAGGCAGCTGTTACAAAAATTAAATAATGTATGATTTAATATTTTTAAATTCAACTTTTAAATAAAATATATTTCTCTTTCAGAATAAAACTGATCAAAAAAACATCTCAGCAATTATATTTAAATATTTAATTTTAAAACTTTTTGTTTCTTGATAGCTTTTCAAGTGAAATCTTATTCAAGTGAAATCTCTTTTTTATTGATGTTTAGGTGACATTGATTTTCATGCAAAAAATGGAACTTCTTTTATCTAAATGTCCTCAAGTTGTCATTTCTAATCACGTATTGCCAATGATATATAGAGCTCTTGAATCTGATGCTCAGCAGATACAGGTAATGTATTTTATGATACTTAATTTAATAAATAAAGTAGCTTATTATGTTTTTGATTTATTTCAACTCATGAACAGTTAGTGTTATTACGAAAGAAATCACATTTACGAACAAGAATAAGCATAACATATGTGAAACTTGCATTTTTCAGATTTTAACTGTGCCCATCTTAGCTTTAGTTGTCAGAATGTTCAAAAGGCATAATTGCAAGTTTTATATATATTACTGCAATTCATTTCCATAACTTTTTATTTTTACTTCCTGTCATTATACAAAAGCATTTGCAGTCTTTACATGAAATTTGTTTTAAGGTTTGTAGCATGATTAAAATACTGCTGTGTTTAAAAATCATTCTAATGCAACTAATAATAATAATAATACTTCTGAATACTTTTTAGTAAAAGGGTTCATATTGAGAAAAATCAAATGTTGCTCATATTTGTTTAATTATTTGCTGATATACACAGTGCATTTATAAGCTTTAGGGCTGTGTTCATACAAAATCAAAAACTGAAGAAAACAGCTTACTTCATAACCTTTAATATAGTACGCGTAAGTCTACAGAACACTTAGTACATTCATATCGTTGGCTGATTCCTTGTATAACTCACCTTTATAGAATATTGTTTAAATTTCTTAACGTTTCAGTTTTTCAGATCTTTTCATTATTATCAAAATAAATGGTCTTTAAGGTGATACTTCACTTTAGAAAAGAGAATGTATAAAAAAGGCTGAATTGTGAAACATTGCTCTACTGTAAAATATTTAATGAGACTTGGAATAATGTATGTTGATTCATTCTCATGTAGCAGAAACCAGTTACTTGATTGAGACCCTAATACACATAATTCTCTTTGGAACTCTGTTCATAATATTTATAAGATAATGGATATCACTGCCTATCTGCCAGGAGGAAATTCCTTGTGAGTTATTCCGTTCCAGTAAAATAAGTTACCAACTCGATCCTTGCTGGTGATTTCTGAAATTGTAGAATTTGTGACTATGATAAACTTCCTCCAGATTCCGCAAATGATTTCTACTTTGTTTCAGGATCATAAGCAAAGGAGCAGTTTTATCTCGTCATAATTTGTTTGAAAAACATGGAATTTAATGCCTGCCATTTGAATCAAATCATCACATTCAGAAATTCAGTTATCTATATGTTTTGCAATATCATATAAAACAGTTTTGTGAGAAGTCTCATCAGTCGAAGAGGCAGATGAAAATTTTCCAGCAGCAGTTGTAGAACTTTTTTGAGTTCTCATGCATTTAAAGCTGTGAAGATTGACTACTCCTTGGTTTCCTCATCAAAATCTTCACATCCATCACAAAATCATCTATGTTAATGGAAAACTTTGCATCATTTTAGTATTTACCCAATATACCCTGTATGCCTTCACAACATTTCAGATTTCTCCATTGCTGTCTTTTCTGACATATTGATGTTCTTTGCTGAACATTGGAATCCTTGGTAGCAGATGTTTGCTGGATTGAAGTAAACGATTATCTCCATAGAAAATTTTCTCTTAAGTTTAAATGACATAGTTATAAGTGCTGTCAGTTATTCTTTGCTCAAAGTCCCCCCCCCTCCTAAAATTCTGTCGATACATTGTTTAAAATATTATGGAATCATCTCATTTTCAACCTTTTGTGAAAGCTTGAAAATGAGGTGATGCATTAATATTCATCTAACACTACATTGTTCTTTGTTAGAAAATACCCTTTAATTATATTAAAGAGTATTTTATTAAATGAAGAACTTGAAAGCTATTTGAATATGTCTTACATTTCTGAAATATTCTGGAAAATCAAGCGTTTAATTGAAATGTAATAAACCTTTGTTCAATCGAAATGCTGTTGGGAAAGAAAACTTAATCAAGAAACAAGTCCTAAAAATTAGTAATTTTTCTCACTGTTTTATTCTCTAAAGATAAGTACATGTTTTTAATCAAACCAGGCAACCTCCGCATACTGCACATAAGAACAGTAAATTGTTAAATATTGTTTGTGACTTTTTAAAAGCTGGAATATGTGGAGACTACTGGTATATAAATTTCCTTTAACTCCATAGGGAAAGTCAGATTATGTATTCTCAGGAAGATGTATCAGTTTTTTTTATTATGTCAGTTACTTATTACTGCAGTTGCTTTCATTAGCATTAGTATAATCACTGATTTCAAAAGCATAATGACTTTGAAGACTTTTTTTTTTTTTTTTTTTTTTTTTTTGTTTTTGTTCAGTGCTACCTGTATTTATACTGCTTATCAAAATAAAAGGGTAATGTGATAAATATGCTCAATAGTTTCAATTAATATTCAGTACTGTAATTATATTTGTTTATTATTTTCAATTAAATGCAAAACTTGACTTCTGTACATAGATTTTTAGTACATGAAATACACAAATTATGTGACTAAGAATGTGTTGTACAGTGAATGAAGGAATTTGGGTGTGTAGTCGTATTTAAAGTTATTGTGGTTTCTGAGAGTGATCTGAGTTTGTTAGGATTCATTTGCTATGAATCAAAGGCATCATTTAAATGAAGAGCAAAAATGGTGGTGAACTAACTGATAGATGCAAAGGGGCACACAAATGGAGCTTGTTCAAGATCTACTTATTTTATCAGGAACTTTTGAAGCAGTGAATTAGAAGACTACCTGCTCAAGATTGACAACTATATTCAAAGGCTGTTTTCTATCACTGTCATTTCTTGAATAAATCATGGAGCAAGAAGAGTGCTGTTATTAGACCTTCAATCTGCTACAAGATCTTTAACTGTCATTCTATTCTACACAGAAGCTTCGTAAGGTTGGATTTTATGTAAGAAGACCAAGTTGTTTAGTCTGTTTTTTTATATATATAATCACTTGATCTTTCAAAAGGACTTTTTAAAGTGGTGGTGTCATCATGTTTAATTGAACTATATACTGTTATAGAACCAATACTAGGCTTTCTGCTGCCTAGTTCAAACGCAGAGACTTATTTTAACCATGCAGTGTAGTTGCACTCAGTCTGGTGCCTGTTTGCATGCGAGTTCAGATATAGTCTGAATTGTAATTCTAGATATGTTTTGATATGAAGACAGTAAAGCACATGCATTGCCTTCTTCTGTTCATGAAAACTTCCATTTGCACGTAAGTGATGGTTTGGGATGGATTCATCAAAGAGGGCCTTACTGAGCTGCATATCTTTGATAGAGGCTATGTTTACAGATATGTGGTTGAAGTATTGGAACTACAGTTGCAGTTGGTCCAGATTTTTTTTCCCCCTAATACAGACAGTGCTTAGTTACATTAAACATTTCTGCAATCAGAATGTTTGGAAACAGAAGCTATTCTCAAATGGCTTTAGCAACTTATTCATGAGATTTTGTCCCAATTAATAAAGTGTAGAATTCTGCAGGCTGCCACAAATGTCTTCTCTTACCCTCAATAATTAATACACTTTCTGAAGAATGGCATGCAATTCCACAAAACTTGATCAAATGTTTGGTAAATTTTATGAATCAAGATTTTAGGTTTGCTTTTCTATCAGAAGTGACCATGCAGCATATTAAAGAAGGATTTGCTGTGAAACAGGGCAGGCCATTTTTTCCATTATTTTTTAATTTCCATAAATTTGACTTCGGTATTTTGAAATTAATCTACTGATAGACATGAAGTTTTTTGTTGAATTATTCTTTTTTACAAATTGTTTTGTACCATTTTTCACTAAGCCTTTTAATTTTGACAAGCAGTATATACTTCAGTCTTTTAATAGCTGAAATTAATTCTCATTAGTTGATTGGAAAAGTGTTGTCAGAAAAAGTGTTATCAGAAATAGCTTTGTTTGGATAAACATTGTTCTGTTGTATCAGAGGTTGCTTTTTATTTAATATATTTGCATCCGCATTAAATAAAGATATATTTTGGGGAAACTTATATGGATCTTCTCTATAGTTTTGAAACTTCTGTTAATGTTTGTATATATCCTTGTTACATGTATGTAGTTTCTAAAAATGAACAAATGACTTTTTTTTAACTGACCTTATTTAAGTTTTCATTTTGCATGAAATATATTAATTAATATGTGCAATGATTAGTTGCTATTTTTAAAAAATCAATTTGATGAACACTGTTAAATAAGTAATCATCTGTAGGAGCTGTGCTTGAGCATCATACCCAAGTTTGCTAGCCTTATAGAGTATGCAGCTATGAAAAATGCTCTTTTACCCAGGATCAAAAAATTATGCATCAGTACTAGCTATTTATCAGTAAGTTTTGAAAAAAATTTGTATATATACTGCTGACTAAGTATTCACATATGGAATATGCTTTTATGTAGGTGTTACACAGTTTTGTTACCTATTTCATTAGGTTCGAGTAAACTGTCTAGTCTGTTTGGGAAAACTACTTGAACATTTAGATAAATGGCTTGTATTAGATGAAATTTTGCCCTTTTTACCACAGATACCTTCTAAAGAACCTGCTGTTTTAATGGGAATATTAGGTAATGAAGTTTTAATATTGTTTGTAATATATAATAAAAGAATTTTATATTCCTTATATTTTGATTATGTCCTAATTTTATATTCTTTATTTCTGAATGGGTCTAAGATGTCCTTTTTTTTTTAATGTAGCTAAAAATTGAAGTGTCTTAGAATCGCAGATTTTAACCAGTTACTAATTATTATGAAATAAATTCTTTCAGATTACTAATTTAAATAGAAATACAATAAAGCACTGTTTATGCATTTCCGATGTATATATCTTTCGCATTTATATGTCATTTCATCTCTGTTCTAGTTGATACCTATTCTTGTTAATCATGAAATATTTAATTTTTATGATGCATAATTTCAATTATGCAGTACAAAGTCCGGAATCTAGATGTTCAGTATATGGATGATCTAAAATCCAGACCATCAGCATCCGTTTTGTATGTTTTACAGATTGATAGTTTTTTATTGTAAGGTATATATTTTAATTTTATAACAGTTATTTTAATTTAGTGAACCTATCTTATCTTGTGTCATTTCAACATATGACTCCCTACCAGAATGAGTTTTTAGAATTGTGTTGAATGCAAATGAGGAAGAGATAGTATTAAAGGAAAGTTCAATTGACTTTGAAAGAAAGAGAGAGAGTTGGGAATCCTGAGTAGTGTGCACTTGCCTTTGTGCTATGTCTCTGTAAGCTGTTGTTGCACTCAGCCATATTATTACATGTATTTTGATAGTTAGTCAGCTAGTTCAGATTACAGGCCAAGTGGGCTAGAATTGTGTTACCTTCGAATAAATCTCTTAGTTAGTTCTTATTTTCATACTTTTGAGTTTAAGCCCAAGTGGAGGGTTTGCTGTAAGCCTGAAGAAAGGGGCCAACTGTTAGAGCAAATAAAGGGTACTCAACCCTTCTTGAGTTTAAGATCTCTGTCGTTTGAACTAAGCAATAATTCGCTTAACAGTTCACTAGGTTCCTCGACACTTAGTTTAACAGAACAGAAGTGAGCAACTCTATTCATCTGAACTCTCTCCGTACTGAAAATGCATATAAAAAACATATGGAGTCCTTCTTAATTTCACTTCTGCACTGAATAAAATATCTCTATATTGAAGAAACAATCATGCATTTTAACTTGTTATTAAAATCACTAGAAAATGGATAAAGGCAAATGAAGCAAATAAAAGTGTTTACTATAATATTTTCCATATAAAAAAGATTTTGGCTAAAATAAGATAGTTGACAAAGTTAATATTTCTTTATGTACCCTGAAAAATGACTGTTTTGACAAAAAAAAAAAAAAAAAAAAATTAAAGCAGAAGCCTGTGGAAAATTTTTCTTGGGTGCAGATAATTTTTTTTTCTAAAATTTTTCATTCAGGGCAATGCATGCTTCCAGTGAATGGCCATGCTTATTGAGAATGCAAAAGGAATAGCATTGCAACTGAATGTAAATGATGCATTTTATTAGTGGTATGGATGCATAAATTTAAATTGCACTCCATTATCTTATGTCACACCGTAAATGACAAATTCAAAAATAATCTGATTGAATCTGTTTAATAATGATTCAAGAATTTATCAAGTGAAATTCTTGAATGTCATCTAAAAGATATTTCTAACACTGATGAAGCAGCTCTTTTTTTTCACCTTCTACCTGCAAAAACTCTTGAGTTTCTCTTTCCTTACCATATATCTGGGTGGTGTAATTGGAAAGCATGTCTTGGCTGTTAGTCAGAAGATTTGGGGTTTAAATCTTGGTGAGGACAATGTTAAATCTTCATGTTTCCCAGCTTAAAAAATGCTCTGAATTACTTTACAAGTGACACTTAAACTAAAATGCGACGGGTGATAATTTGTCATCCTCAGGACTTTGTGACTGCATTCTGTAAGTGAGAATGAAAGGTATTTTCCCTTCCTTACTGCATGCCTGTATGGTCCAGTTAGAAAGCACATTTGATTAGAGTTGGAAGGTCTGGAGTTCAAATTCCAGCAAGAGCATCATTGATTTTTCATGTTTCTTACTCCGGAATAAATTTAATGACTCTGCAGAAAACAATCAGTGTTATGCAGGGAAAAAAAAAAAGTTTTTTATGTTATAGGGAAATAACAGAAATCCACATATTTTTAAAAATGTAAAATATTTTCATTGTATGATGCAAATAATAAAGCAGCATAACTGAAAATATTTTTACAGAATAGCTCAAGAAAATGTACAAAGTAATGAGAAGACAAAACAATAAAATTTTGCTCTTCGTGGATGAATGTACCAAGCATCTGCAATCAAATTTCTTGAAGAATCCCCCCCCAGAACAAGAATATTGCAGTCTTCAAACTTTGTTGTGATTAAAAGTGTTCTTTAAAGAGGGAGTGATTTAAATCACCTTTCTTTGAACATTTGCAGGAGATACCTAGAGAAAAATTAAACATACTCAAAGCTAAGAATTTGATTTCTCTTGTTTGTATATAAACAAAATCAGAAACATGTTAATATTCTGTTTTGAAAGGAAAATTTAAAAATTCAGTATTAAGTTGCTGAAGGATGTAGAAGAAGAGGCCTGGAATCTCTTGAAAGAAGGCATTATAGGGTGTCCACAAAGTCCCTGAACAACATTACCCTATTATTTTGGCCACCTTGTAAGAGTTAAGTGCTGTAAATTTTTGTGTTGGTATTACACATATGGTGAAGTATTTTCCTAGCAATTTGTTTTGGTTTAAAATACGTATAACCTAATCCGAAATCCTAATGTTGGAAGGGATTTGAAGTGGGACAGTTTGAAAATTTATAATGTGACCTGTGTTTATTTATACCCACTGAGGTGTGTTATTGGAATGTGTGCTAATCTCATTGATGACTATCAAAAGGTCAATTACATTTGCCCAAAGTTGGAGGACCATCAACCAGAAGTCATATTTAAGCAGCGTAATGCTCCATCGTACTGGGCAAACACTGAACTTTTTAACAAAAACTTGGAAAGTGAAACTTGTGAAAGTGGGACCTGTATCAAAAGTATAAGTTGTTCCAATCCCAAACAACAAGCTGTCAAAGTTGTTCAGAGGCTTTGTGGACACTGTATATTTTTGCAGTGTAAACTGTAATGCCAATCTGGTGATGTCAAAATCATGTACAGTTGAAGAACTGGATGAAAATAAATTTTAATTGAATATTTAATGAAGATGAAAAAGAAATGAGTTAATCTCATCGTTTTCAAAATGCAAGACATTGCATTTATTTGCTTAGAAATTTCTTTAATGCCTAGAATCATATAGTGTGTCAGATTGTAGGTTTTTTTATTATTATTATTTTATTTATTTTTTATTATACTCACCAATGTTAAACTCACCACCTTGAATAAAGAATAGCCATTTGGGGCTATTCTTTATTCAAGGTGGACAAATAAAAAGAAAATATAGTTTTTCTTATTTTTATATTATGTATGATACAATTTAAATTCTGGTAGTCTTGAATATGAAATATTTAAAATTTTTTATTATAAATATTTTAAACCAAAAGTGGGATGATAAGATTATATAATAGTCATAATATATAATGGCATTAAAAATTTGCATTTAAAAATACAACTTAAAATTTTGAATGTGTCTTTCTCATTTATTCCTTTTTTAATGGTTCCTTGAAAGTCATATAAACAGTGTTTCATTGTATTGTTGTTAATTCAAAATTAATAGTTAAAAATATGTATTTGTTAAATCTATTTTAGTATGTGGTTTTCTCTGTTTATTTTATTAGAATTAAAATCTTCTCTGTAGATGAGATTGAAATTAAAGGATGCATCCTAGAATTGAAGAAGTGTCTATATGTATAGTTAAATCCTGTTCTTACATTCCTGACTTATAGTGATTTTTGTATCTAACAAGAATAATGTTGTTTTAGTAAATATTAAATCTCTAACAATAAAATTCTGAGGTTCTGAAATTTGCTATATGAAATATATTAAGAAGCTCTCCATTATTTATGTCTTAAGCTAATAAAATTTTCTATTTTGTGCATTTTTCACTTTACTTTATTTATTCATTTATATGTGTGTATGTGTAATTTAGTCACAAATATGTTAGCAGTTTCAACATTTTGCGAGAAACTGATGAAAATCGTAGTATCTGCTCTAGCAGTACATAATTTAATTCCCATTTCTGAAAATGGTCAGAAAAGAAACTGCTTTCAGTTACAGTACAAAGTCTTTAATCCGGACTCGTCGGGACTTTGGCGATTCCAAATTAGGGGTTTTTCCGGATTATAGATCATCAAATTAAATCTGGTAAGTTGGCATGCAGAAATTATAAAATTAAAAATATGAAACCATAATTTATAAAATAAAGAGCAATTATGATGTAAAGGGTATCAAAAAAGTTTAATATTTATTTGTTTACTTTATTAAACATTTCTTTCAATGCAAGTTGTTTAAGTTGCTTCGTTTTATGTGCTAATACTTTCTCTTTAATTCCATAAACAGACATAATTTCTTGTTCAGTTTACAAAGTTCTGCTGTTCAAGTCCTGTAATTGCTGTGCCGAGAATACTGACTAACTTGTCAATCGAAATTTTTTCGTTTTCACTAACCTCTCTATAACTTTCTTCATGCCTTTATCCATTTTTTGCAGCAATTCCACTTATTGTTTGATGGGCATCGAAACATGCTTTTGCTTTGTAGATCCTTTGGCAGCTCCAGAATCGGAAACTCTTTTTGACATAATCGAAAGTTCAAGCTTACTTTTTATAAAATTGCTCTAACAGTCTGCAAAAAGTAATAAGCCATATCCAATTAGAAGATTAAAAAAAGACTCAATCTGCAACATTAATGGAAATAGATAATTAGATAATTTGACCTAGCTTATACCGTCCATCAGTGGCGTAGCTAGGGTGGGGCAAGGGGGGACATGTGTCCCCGGGCGCAGCATTCAGGGGGCACCAATTTGATGTTACGAAATTTTAGAATGAAATGTTTTCCATTCTTGGCACAGAGAAAGGGGTGCAAAATCTTCAGTTGTCCCCGGGCGCTTAAAACTCTAGCTACGCCTCTGCCGTCCGTTATACATTAAACGAGCATGCGTACACATATGCGCATGTGTAAACGCAGTATGCATTTACGCATGCGCAGAAAGTTTGTAGTTTTGAGATCAGGATTATAGATCATTCCGTATTATAGACATCCGGATTAAAGACTTTGTACTGTATCATCTATCGTATTTTTTTTTCATTCTTCTTCCTCCTTCCCCGTAGTCTGAAATTAATTTTGTCACTTTTAGTTTTATTTTTTGAGTTGTTTAGTGTTTAAAATTTGTTTGAATAAACATTAATACTATGAAAAAAAATTTAAAATTTTGCAGATAAAAATTCTTAAGTTGAAATCTTTAAGTAAACTGAACGAAGTCTTTTTCAAAAATGCTTCAATTTTTATCATCTATCTTTCAAAGCATTTTGAAATATAAAGAAAAGAAAATACAGAATACTCTCGATTATCTATGTGTAAGCGGTGGACCAAAGTGTAATATCATCAGTGAAACAACATCATTCTCATCTTCTTATAACTCTTCCTGAGGAAAATGATAATTTAACCGTTTGAGTCTGGTGAAGCGCTATCAAGCTTCACTTGTCGTATGCCAAAAATATGCCGCAGTGCAATATCGCTTCTCTTGTTTTGTATCGAGAATGCAAAGACGCTGCTGTTGGTTAGTATACTTGAAAAAAAAAATTATTGAAATATTCAATTGGTTTCGCATCAGGAGGAGGGGCATGCTTTGGTCCAGGTACTTCAGAAAAAGTATTCGATTCGTTCGAAAAAATTGTATTTGTGGGTGAAAACTCATCAATAATATCGTCATCGGAGGTACTTGCAGTTACTTCATCATCGTCACTGCTATCACTAATAACTCGTAATCTCTTAGAACGAATGATGATGTCACTTCTGCTATCACTTTCGAGGTCATTACTACACTTTTCATTATCACTTCTCATAACATAGTCTCTTTCAAATGAATCAGGACTTGACATGGGTTATTTCGTAATTATCAGTATAACACTTATTAAAAAAATGAAAACAATTTCCAATTCCTATGAAACAACTGCTACTGATATCACTATACCTGCTCTCAATAATTGTGTAAAATATACTAACCAACAGCAGCGTCTTCGCATTCTCGATACAAAACAAGAGCGCTGCGGCGTATTTTTGGCATACAACAAGTGAAGCGCGATAGCGCTTCGCCGGACTCAAATGGTTAATGAAGTTCTGGAAGAAAGTTGACTGTATTAGATGTCGTACAGAATAACAAAATCTCTATCAAAATTAAAACCAATAACACTAGTCCAGTCATAGAGAAAAATTCTTCCTGATATAGAAATTGAAGACTTATCTAATTATGAAGAAGTAGAGTCTATAGCTGAAATTGTACATAAAAAAAATTTAAAATGTCAAATTCGAAAGCTTTAATTGGAAAGCATCAAGGAATGGTTTAATGGCAGTTTGACTGATGTGGGCTTTCAGTGCTTGTGTGGTGGGATATTATGTCAAGTGTCACAAGAACAGAAGAGGTAGAGAGTGGTACTGAAAATGCAAGTGAAAAATATAATGACAATGGCATTAGTCCTGAGACAGCAATGACTGCTTTTAAAAACCTATTGGACTTTATCACCAAGAGATATTATAAAATGGCACTTTGAAAAATACGCAGTGAAATTCAATAAATATTTAACCATTATCAACAAGAGAGAAAAATTAGAAATAAACACCAACAAAATGCATAAAATTGATAGTTTGTATTCTCTGTGTTTTTCAATTATCTGTGACTTTGCTTTTCCCAGCATTAGAGCAGATAATCAAGAGTACACTGCATGTTGAAAAACGTTTTGGTACTCTCTGATTTTTCGAAATCTCCCTTCCCTGAAATGTATTCACAAGACAATCCAATATGTCATCATGGCACTGGTAAATATATTGACATGGCATGTACATCTGCAGGAAATGAACGGCAGCCATTAGTGCTTTTTTGGGGGGGAGGATAAGGAACTGTAATGGGACTGTGGAGTTTGCTAGCTGATGAAAAAATATTTCATTTCTTCAGAAATATAATGTTTTGCCTAACAGTAGAGAACGCAAAAATGTTGCATTCTATGAAGTTGTGCTTCAGAAATGGTCAAATTTCGTAAATTAAAATTTAGGTGCCAATGCCAGATTTATGCACTTCTTTGATTTTTCTTAAATGAAAACAGTTAGCTGTGTACATGGGAAAATAACAGATTGTGGAATGCCAAATTTGTGCAGTCTATGATTTTTTTTAAGTGAAAAGTTTTTTATGACTTTTAGAGTTTCTATGATTTTCTTAAGTTTATGGAAAGAATGATAGTATGTGCAGAATCCTAAGTAGGACAGCAATATTGCGTTTCTGCAATTCTCTAATTAAGTTAAAACAGACTACTGTGTGCATGGAGGAAACAGTGCCAAAAAAAAAAAAAAAAAAAAAAAAGGAAACTGTTTTATTATGGATATTTCTTGCACTTTTAATTTTGGCTGTTGTTTTTTGCATCTTAGGATGGTGAAAAGTTAGTCACCAATGGTTTGCAACTTTTTGGAAGGGGATACAGATAATCAGATATCACCAATATTTTTTAGAATTTTATATTTACACTTTTGTTCACTGTGTTTTCTTCTCTTCTTACTACCAAAATCAATACCTCTTCATATCTTTAATATTTGTTCACACATACAATATTAAACATTAAATCACTAAAACTCCACTACTAATGATTGAAGTATGTACATTAATTATCTTATTATAGAATTATTTCATTTTAATTATCAGCTCCTATGAGCCCTCCTGTACAGTAACCTCTCTCCAGGTCTCTCATCAAAAACCCAACTTTGTGCTCCTCTCAGACTGAGAACTAACTACATTTATGTATTTTGTTTGTTAACGTCAACAGTGTTCAAATTTAAATTATTTGTGGGTAAAGAAATTACATAGTCCAGCTTAGTTAAGGATTTTATATTATTATAATAATTATTTATTATTTATTAATTATTCATTATTTAAAATTAAATATAAAGAACTAATAAAATATATTGGGAATATTTTGGTTACATGAAAACAAGCAGCCACACCAATGCACACCATATAAGGACAACGTGACAACAACAACAACACTGTTGCCAACTAACATTAAGTAAATATTGTGATTGGCACGCATATCTTATTTTTTTTAGCACGCCCTCTTGCCAATCACACTATGTGCAAGATATTTACATACTTCCATAAAAAAAATTAATCACGCTGTGGTTGTACACATTTACAGAAAAACAATGTAGCTGCTATTACATGCTTAAACACTATTGACCTCTACTTATGAATTGTATCATTAAATGAACATGTATTAAGTTATACTAGGAAATGCAATGTTTACATAGAAATAATAAAGAAAAATTAGTATCTAGGCTTATTTCTGGAGTTTTAAGTCAAGTTTCTACACAGTTACAACCATAATGGTTTATGTTCAGTCGCAAACTTCGAAGGAGATAATTTTTACGTGCAAGTCCTGGTATAGTTCATGTCACGTAAAAGTTTTTTCAAGGTCTGCTTAGTTAGGAGATCAGCAAGATTGTCATTGGATGGCACATGATCAAATACAATCACATTTTCTTTCACTAGGTCTCTCAGAAAATTAAATTTAATATCGATGTGCTTACTTCTTTCAGAAGTAACATGTTTCTTGGCTAGGAATATTGCTTCCTGGTTGTCGACTAGCACTTTTTGAGGTGAAGCAGCTAATACACTACAGATTTCCTTGATCAAATTTTTAATCTATAGGATTTCCTTGGCAATGTAACACATTGTCACATACGCTGCTTCTGCCAACGATAAAGCTGTTGTGGGTTGTTTCTTGCTCGACCATGAGATTGCAGCACCCGCGAGTAGCATTATATAACCAATGTAGATTTACGGTCAATTCTGTCACCTCCCCAGTCAGCATCTGAGTAGACTTGAAGTGGCTGACCTGTCTTCTGGAATCTCAACTTTCTGCGTTGTGTTCCCTTTAGGTATCTTAGAATGTGCTTCACACCTCTGCAGTGTTCTTCAGTGTGTTTTTCATTAAATTGGCTCATGTAGGGGGAAGAATAAGCCATGTCTGGGCGAGTACCGCAAGTCAGATAAAGGAGACTTCCTATAGCTTGTCTGTAAGGGATTTCCTTGCTGTTTTCTTTGATTTCCTCCCACTGCTGTTCATCTACCTTCTTATATTTTTTGCTGGGGTCCAATGGTGTGGATGCACATTTTGCTTCAGTCATTTTAAATGTTTCTAGGATCTCTAACACATAAACGATTTGATCTAGTGTGTATGATCCATTTTCTTCTTTGCAAATTTGCTTGGATAAGGTTTGGCTTGCAGGACGTAGGTCCTTGACATTGAACCTTTTCTTGATGCTTTCCTTGAATTCATTTATCTCTGGAATGTTTCCAACTATCAGAAGGTCATCAACATAAACTCCAATTATGATGTTCTTCTCATGACAAAAGTAAATACAAAGGTCTGCACTTAAGTAAATATAAATAAATGTCTGCACTTGATCTTTTCAATCCATACTGGATCAGGAAGTCGTTCAAGCAAGTATTTCAAGCACGTCCTGATTGTCGGAGACCATAAATGCTATTCTTCAGGTGGCAGACAAGGTGTTCTTTCCCTTTCTCAATGCAGCCTTCTGGCTGTGCCATATATATGTCCTCTTTTAGAATTCCATGTTATGCAGCTGTCACATCTATTTTAAGTTAGTTATGCAGCTGTCACATCTATTTGGTGAACCTCTAGCTTTTTCTCGGCTACGGCAAGCAGTAACCTTGTAGATTTAAGTTTGATGGCTGGTGAAAAGGTGTCTTGAAAGTCCACTCCGGGTATTTTCAGATAGCCTTTTGCCACCAATCTGACTTTGAACTTTGCTCGGTTCCCAATCTTGTCTTTTTTCTTAAGAAGCAACCATCTGGATGGTATTACCTTGGCTCCTGGTAGTTTAGTAGTTAGTTTCCATGTTTGAGCTTGAGTGAGGCTCTGAATTTCTTCCTCCATGGCTTTTAACCACGTGCCAGTGTCGGGTGATTTCAGAACATCTTTTATAGTTACTGGGTCCTTTTCTTCAGATTGTTGTATCTCTTGGGCATCGTACAGATAAAAATCTTTGAAACGTTTAGGAATTCTGATTTTTTTTTTTTTTTTTTTTTTTCCACCTCTTTCACTTCCATGGGTAGGATTTCTGGCTGCTGCTTCAACTTCAGGGTCTAGGTTGTTAACAATGTCTTGTATCTGTGTAACTGAATGGCCTTGATCTTCGTAATCTGGAGTATTTTCAAGTTGTAGATCTAGACATCCTTCAGAATTTCAATCGTATCTGTATTTAGACGTTGGGTTTCATCCAAGTCATTTACATCAGGAGTTATGTGATCTAGAGATAAGTCACGAGCTTCTGTCTCAGGTAGGTCAAGGGATATTCTGATTCAAAGTCTTCAATTTTAAGAGTAGCTTCTTCTGCAGGATTGTCACACTTGCTTAGTTTTAAGGGTCATTTTCTTCAAAAATGACATCTCTGCTGACAAAAAAATGTTTCTTCTTCAGGTCATACAATTTGTAGCCCTTAACTCCTTTAGGATAGCCCACAAAAACACATTCTGTAGCTTTAGGATCAAGCTTGCTTCCTCTTGAGTGTGAGTGAACATGACTCCAGGCTCTGCATCCGAAACTCTGAGGTGGTCTGTTTCGCTTCCAGATCCTGACCATCTTTCCTCAGGAATGTCGCCATCGATTGCCATAGATGGGTGCTTGTTGTGGAGATAGGCCATAGTGGCCATTGCTTCAGCCTAAAACCTGTGATCTGCTCTGGACTCTATAAGTAAGCATCTTGTCGTGTTTATCAATATTTGGTTCAGTCTTTCTGCCAGACCATTTTGTTGGAGTGTGTCAGGTACAGTTAGTTGTCTTTGGATCCCATGGGCAGCGAGCTACTTGTCAAACTTTTCACTTATATATTCCCCACCATTGTTATTTCTCAGGAATTTGATTTTTGTTTTGGAGATTTTCTACCATGCAACGGTACTCTTCAAATTTTTCTAGTACTTCACTTTTGGCTTTCATAGAAAATGCCGTGGTATAGTGAGAAAATTCATCCGTGAAAGTCACAAAGTAATTTCAGTCTCCAAAGAAAGGGGGAGAAATTTTATCAACAACATCTGAATGTATAACTTCTAGGATGGCTTTAGCTTTTGTACTAGCAGCCTTTGGAATTTCTTCTTTTTCATTTTTCCCTGGATACAGACTTGGCAAGGTGCATTTTCTAATACTGTTTTCAGGTTTCTGCCGATGGGGATAATATTTTTTGTTGTATAAGAGTGTGGATGGCCAAGTCTACGATGCAACAAGTTGGCACTTTCAGTTTTCATAACGTAGTCAGTTGTCATCTTTTCTTCGATTATGTACAGTCTTCCTTTTTTCTCACCAGATAGAAGAGTGTCTCCATTCTTACCAATCGCTTTGGCTTTTCCTTCAGCAAATTCTACTTTTAAGCCTCTTTCTTCAATTCTACCAATGGATAATAGATTTCCTCCCGGTTCTGGAACATATAGGACATTTTCAATAGTGATGTTTTTTTCTCCATCTTCTTCTCCAACAGGAAATGAAATATTTCCAATTCCATTATTCTTTCTGAATTAGCAACTTCAACTTCAGAAGTGTACTTCTTAAGGTCTGAGAATTTTCTTTTATCAGAGGTCATGTGTTCTGTAGCTCTACTGTCTAAAATCCACAGATTTCTTTTCCTTGATTTTTCTTCATTTGCCAGAAGTGCAATGTTTGTCTTGAGGTCAACTGCAGTTTTGGCACTGTTTTGGCTCTGATATTTGGCCTCTTCACAAATTTTAAAGGTGTGTCCCCATTGGCCACAGCTGAAGCATTTAGTATTGCATCCTCTGTTAGTTTCTTCTTCATTTGGCCTTTTAGCTGCATACTTCTTCACGAGTTTTCCAAATGCAGGCTTCTTCTGGTTGGTGGCAAAACTTTTATTGTGAAGAGCTTGTTCTTCATGATATACTTTGGCCGAACTCTCATTTCTAACTATAGGTTTCTCTTCTACAAGTAGCCTTGGTTTCACAATCCTAGTTGTCAGATTTGCTTCATCTTTTTCCAAACTTAGGATGAGCAATTCATAACTTCTAGGCAGTCCCAATAGCATCACTAGGGCCACTTTTCTATCCGTAAATGCATATCCACCATTAGCTAATTTTCTATGTAAGTCCATTAATCTTGCTGGATAGGATTGGACAGACTCATTTGGCTTCATATTTATGTTAAAGAATTCTCTCATAAGTTGCAGTACGTGAAGCAAACCAAATTTTGTGTGCATTTCTTTTAAACAGTTCCAGGCGTCTCCGGCTCTAACACAATCTCCGATATCATCTAGAAATGTATCTTCAACTATGAGGAATAATAGGGTAAGAGCTGCGTCATTCTTTTTCCTCTCCGCTTCATTCATTTGAATTCCATATCCGGGTTCCAACGCTTCCCAAGATCTCTTCTGCGCCAGCACGGCGGGGGAACGGATACACCATGTGTGATAATTGTCGCCATTTAGTTTTGGCATTTTATAATCTTCAGATGTTCTTCAAATAAATGTATCGAGCTAAATTCACCAGAAAAGAAATTATTTACTTCATCAAAGGATGTTTATCCAGCTCACTTCAGATTCACAACATGGTTAGGCTACGGTGCGATCTTCAATCTTGGATTGTTATGGCATTTCCTTTTGAGCTTCATACTGATAACATGTTAAAATTTAAATTATTCGTGGGTAAAGAAATGACATAGTCCAGGTTGAACAATCAAATATATTGGGAATATTTTGGTTACATGAAAACAAGCAACCACAGCAATGCACACCAGATAAGGACAATGCGACAACAACAACACTGTTGCCAACTAACATTAAGTAAATATTGTGATTGGCATGCATATCTTATTTTTTTTTAACAAACAGTACACCACACTCTCCATCTAAGATTGAATTGGGTGAATATTGAAAATATGACAAAAGGAATGGTGACATCTAAAAAAAATCACTTATCTCTTAATGTCAACAAATCAATCAATAATGAAGTTAAAAGATACCTAATAAAAATACTTAAACAAATTACATTTGCATCTACTACAAAATTACAACTTCAGTAAGCTGTAACATAACAAATAATTAATAATTAGTAATCAAAATAATTCTAAAATAAATAGAATGATACGTAAAATGTGTTTGGGTTTCCCATAACAGCTGCAAAAAAGCAAAGAAAAAAAGGCTTAAGTGTTTATAAATTTCTATAAAAAGTTTTTCTTTCCTTTTCTCACTGCTCAGTAATGCATCAGCATTGTTCAACTTGGCACCTGGGCAAAGCTAACTCATAATATCATATTTCTGTAATGCTAGGGCCCATCATTGCAGCTTAGAAGACTGCAATGTGTGCTGAAAGTTAATGGATTGTGTTCACTAATCAGCCTAATGGGTGATACAAAGATGCATGTTTCAAACATTTTCAAGTTCTAAACTGCAGTGTAAGCTTCCTTTTCGATAGTTGGCTATACCTGTTGTGCTTTGGTCAACTTCTGGCTAGCTTAACTTATTGGATACGTTGCCAGCCGGTTTCTAGCCTGCTTTTTGTCTCAGACTGATGATTTCTTGAACCAATATGTCCCAAATACTTAATATGAGTCTTAGCAAAGGTATATTTCTTATGATTTACTGAAAAATCTTATTCCTTACAGTTTCAAGAAATGATGTTGAGGTGTATATTATTTGCCCACTCTCTTAACTGCTATGCCGTATGTCATCAATGTGCACTCAAACAATATCCTTATATTTAGTGAGTTCTTGGTTCATTACTCTCTGACTATTGCTGTGGCATTGCGTAGCCTGAAAGGCATAACTTTAAATCAATATTGAGCTCACTGTGTCTTGAAACATGTCGACTCTTGACTATTCCTTTCCAAGGGTATGGCCCAATATACCTTCAGCAAATTGATGGTCAATAAGTTATATTTTAAGAGCTTAATTTTTATCCTTTGCAATCTATTTGACAACACATTAGCAATATTTTATGTTCATAATTGAAACTAATGGTTTATGATCAATAAGCACTTCTGCCTCTCTACCATAAATGTAATAGTAAAATTTATTAACAGCAAACAAAATACTAAGGAATTCTTTCTCAATCTGAGCATAATTTTTTTTCTGAATTATTCAAACTCCTAAACAAAAAAGCAATTGGTTGCCCATTCTGCAATAAGCAGTGTAACAACTTTAAATAATATTAAAATCTTGTAGTTTAAATAATTTAAATAGATGAACATTAAGGTATTTGTGAATGGCAATATTTGAAACCAGACTCAAGTGCCTCGTGCGACTCTCGCGTGAAGAATGTAATTTATTTTTAAATGATAGAATATGTTTTCTCTTCTTGTTTGTATGTCGCCTTTTTTTGAGTGTTAAATAAAAGTTATTGCTGTGTTCCATCATTGGAGTTGCTTCATTTCGCCAAAGAAGCATCACAGCAGACACCCATCTTTAGAACTATCTGCCTGTATAAGTTATAGTTTACTGCTATCAAATATTCCTAATACAGGTGCATTGGAAATTAATTTTTTTAATTCCCTGAATGCTTTAGAGTGTTAGAATGTAGCTGTTACCACTGCCATTCTACTTTGATTTTCAAAAGTTCCTTTAATATGGCTGTTTTCTCTAAAAAATGTGGTATAAATTTCCTCAAATAATCACTCATTCCCAAAACACGCTGTAATTCATGCTTATTCTGAGGTTCCTGTAACTCAGTATTGGCTTTAATTCGATCAGGTCGCACGCCTGATACATTAAATGACCTAAATAGTTAACCTCACTAACCCTATATTGAAGTTTTTGCTTGTTGAATTTAATATTGAGTTTTTTAGCTCTGTTGATGACCTCTGTTAAAATTTTACCATGTTCTTGTTCTTGTTTTTGATTATGTTCTTGTAGGTGCTAGCAGCAATTAGGATGTCATCAGAATAGATTGATACTCCTGGTATGTTACCAAAATTTTCAAGATTGCGTTTCTGAAAAATTTCAAGTGCACAGGAAATACCCATTGTAAGCCTAAGAATTTATAGCATCCAAATGGTGTGCTAAAAGTGCAAAGATCACTACTATTCCAATCTAACACTATTTGAAAAAAAAAATTACTTTTTACATTTCCACAATGCCGCAATATATGCAGTTTACCATTAAGTCTTTCCTTATTGGAGGTCAATGGTCTTCCTGGTTTTGAATCTGCTCTGTCACGAAAATCATCTACCAGTTGTGCCAACATTTTTCGGACGAACATAAAATGTGCCATAGGTATCTTGTTCTCTCTTCTAGCTGAATTTTGGGGAATTATTTTGGAATATTTTAAAAAGAGAGAATGTCTAATTACTGTTAAATACAATTTATAAAATATTCTTTGGAATTCTACAAGGTATCGTCGAACGTTGTCAATTTCATTACGTTCAAAAGATGACTGACTCGCTACTGTGTCTTGCATGGCGAGCGCTGGGTCACAACTTTTGTTTAGATTAAATTACGTTATCTCCAGTTGATGGAACACCATATTGGTTCGTGAATAGGTTCTTTAGGCATTGAGGTTCGTATAGGAAAAGTGTAAACTGTTACATGAATGCATACAGTATACGATTCGTGTAGTTCCTTGCTGTGGTCGCTGAGAGCAGACATACGACCGGAACAGTAAAAAGGCTTTGGTGGCTGAGAGCAGACATATGACCAGAAGGGTAAAAAGGCTTTGGTGGCTGAGAGTGGATATGCGACCGCAAAGGGTTAATAGCTTTGTTAAGATCTTGAGGATCAAGGCATATTAAGGATCCATTAGCTTTTTCAATTATTACTAAATTGCTAACCCAATTAAAAGGTTGATCAACTTTTTCAATAATGTTCTGTCTCTCTAATTTGTTTAATTTTAATTCAAGTTTAGGTTTTAAACTAAGTGGTACTCTACGTGGTGGTCTCACTACAGGAGCTATCTGATTATCTGCTATGATTTTACACAATCCATTAAATTTTCCCACACCATCAAACACATCTGAATTATTAATAATAAATTGATCTTTAGATGGAGGTAAAACAATTGTATACTGATCCAACTCACCTTTATTTGATATTTCAACCTTATTTATAAACTAAATCAAATTAAGTTTAACACGTTCAACAAGTCCTAATAATAGACGTATATGCTTGCTAGAAACAATTAAAAACTCTAGAGTAGGATCCTCACCATCTGAGGAACATTGTAACATTAACGACTCATCAGGTTTAACCTTGGACCCCCCAAATGCTTCTAATACAACATTACACTTGTTTTCAATAAGATTAGAGTTCTTAGCACTCTGTTTCATAAATTTTCACAGGCAAAACGTTCACTTCAAACCCTGTGTCCAACTTAAAGGTCCTTGTCCTTTCAACAATTATAGTTTCAGTCCACTCTTTTGTAGACGATGTTGAGCATACACTTTTAGTTTTTTGGAAATTTATGGAATTCACAAAGAATTCATCATCAGATTCACTATATAGATCTGCATTATCATACTGAGAAACATTTTGAACGTGTTTCAGTCTGCACATAGTCGAAAAGTGATTTAGTTTGGCACAATTAAAGCATTTTTTTCATATGCCGGGCATTGTCCATTAACATGATGTATGTTGCATTTTTTACACAAAAACGTTTCAGTATTTGAAGCGTCATCACACAATCCTCTGTGCTTCCTCACTGCTACGGCTGCATTGGCTCCTCCTGCCTGATGTTGCTTCTCTTTCCCTCAAGTTACGCTGTCAACATTGTGTTCTCTTAATGTTTGAGCACGAGCTTTGCTCAATTCAGCTGCTTTCTCCAAACTCAGATTATTTTCTCGCAGCATCCTCTTCGGTAAACTGGCATCTGATACTTCAAGGACAATGCGATCACATATGACAGAGTCACTCTGCTCAACAAATTTGCAAGATTTTACCAGTTTTTTTCAGGTCTGTCACAAAACAATAAAAAAATTCTCCTTCTTGTTTTCTCTTATTGAATAAAAATCTCTCCACCATGACATTTGTTCTAGGCATCGTGAAAGCTTCAAACCTTTCAAGCACTTTTTTCATAGATGCCCTGATCTCCTGTTGAAAAATAGAGTAAAAGGTCACAGGTTGAAAATGACACAAAGAACAATATTATGTTAAAATAAGGCATTAGAGAATTAATAATTTTTTTTTTAAATCTCAATGATATAAAACAGAAAAAAAAATTTATATGCCATGAAATATGAATGAATAAACAGACAACCTGTTTCTAAAATTAACACAACATCGATATTCTAATTGTAAATATATTTCCTAGATATATATCAAGAATTGTGCTTTATAGTACAAAAATTCTGTAGAATGAGAATTTTTGTATGAGATTAAATCCGTTAACTGATTTTTCATGTAAAATGTTATATTATTGACCTGCAGCATTTTCTCATTAAGGTATTTTAAAGCTCACAATGACTCATAAGAAACTAGGCATCACAAAAGAGATAATGGCTACCAAAATCATACCTTTTATTATGCCTCTCTCTATTGAAAATGGACTTACACTAAACCAGGTAATTTTTTTTTTTTTTTTTTCATTTCTTTCATTTATGTAACTCGTGCTAAACATACTTATAATTGTCAGTTTTCATTAGATTTTTTTATGTTTATTTGTATGTTCAAGAATTGGAAATTAAGAAAAGTCACAATTTCTTTAAGTTTCAGTTTAATTTTATTCATATTGAATATTTGTTTGTTGAGCACTTTATTTAAAGCAGGTTTAGGATAGGGGAACAATTCTCTAAATATAATTCTTAATATGTGCTCAGAATTGTATGTATGCTTAGAAAACTTGTTTAGAATGTGCTGTGGACATTAATTATAATCAGAAATTGGTAAAATAGTTGAAGATTTTAGAACAGCTTTAAGAACAAAAAATTACTTTTAAAGTTTTATTCACTTGATTTTATTTTGTAATATAATATATTGAAAGCATGGCTTTTGTGTTATCAGTTTTAGAATTTTAACTTGTATGCGTTAAGGAGTGCATATATTATGGGTAAAAAATATATATTGGAATGTGCAAAAAGTAGTTCTATCATTATGAAACTGATGTCATCAAAGAAATTAGTGATTAACATAAATTATAATCAACATAAGTAATAGATTTCAAAATCATGTGACAAAAGTTTGTCTTGTGTTTTCAATCTAATTATTTAAATCTAACTATTTTGCTTTCAAGATGAAGGCATGCTTGGAAATAGTCAGCAGTGTTGTTTTGCATGTGCTGGTGTACAGTTCATTTGGAGTGTTGAATTCCTTGATGATCACTGCTTTGTTTGTTTCAGGTCATCAGTCTTTGAAATGCTAGTTAATGCCACCCCCCCCCAAAAAAAACTGAAAAGGTCTGAATTTTAATATTAGCTAAATGAATCTTTTTTTCCCCCTATTCTCATATATAATGGAAATTTGTAATTTTTATTTGTTACTTCAAGAGTGACTTTCGATCACATGATATTCTGAAAAATGCTTGTAAACTCCGGCAACAACGATCAATTTGGCAATTGATCAGAGCTCCTTTCTTCCTCTAGGGTTAACCAATGTTATGGTCTCTGTGTATTTGAAAAGTGATCTAACAATGAAGTCAGTTTCAAAATTAATAGCAAACTTGGGAGAAGGGGCAATGCATATATTTATTGAGTGGTAGTGAGCCAGCTATTTCCCTACCCTCATACATTCACTACTTAACAATCTCTAATAGTGTGAAAATAGCTTATCTAACTACTCACAAACATAAAAAGCATAATTGTCTGGGACCTATCCTGTTAGATCGCATGTCTTGGAAAGTATTCTGCTGTTGGATGATGAAGTAAACACTGTTTTCAAGCAGATCTGAATAACTTCCCACTGTTGCTGATCCGTCAAAAAGGAATGACCGTAACTTAGTACAAAATTCCAGCAAAATGTATCACATTTAGATGTCTGTTATTCACTTTAGTTATCACTTCTGTGTTTTCATTTCTCCAATAAATGGGTGTTTGTTGATATTTCAAGATATATAAAATGTATCCATTCATGACGCTCATTCTTCTGCATTGTAGTCATTGATAGGTTCATCAAATCATGTTTCAACAAATTCTCCTATCTCTGTGGTGGGCCCACCAGTGGCCGAGCGGTAAAGTCGCTGAACACTGGTAGCTCGGTCCAAGGTTCGAATCCCGCGAACGGGCTGGCTGCATGGGCGTTTTCGTGGTTTTCCCCATGTGTAACGTGTATACGAGCCAGTTTCCCTTAGAAAGTCCTCCACGAAGGCATCCCTCCTCTTAGGCAGATAGCCCTAGTGTGCTTTGCCATAATTAAATACACCAAAACACCAAACGCCACCTATCTCTGTGGATCATACTCATTTATTTTATTTATTTATTTTTTTTTTTTGAATTGGGGATAATATGGATTATTTATTTATTTCATAATCTTTTGTAATGCCAACCTTGAAATATTCAGCTGTCTAAATAATTGTGATGGAGATTTTGGCGTCCATGGTAAATAGTTTGTTCCATGCTACAATGTTATTTGATTTCTACCATGGTCACTTGATTTGTGCTGCCCCTTCTCTCTGCATTGTTCTCCATCTATTTAATTTTTACTTATTGTAAAGTAACTTTCTTTAAGTTCTTTAAAATAACCATTTCTAGCATCAATCACCTTTTTATTTGATTCTAACTTTCCAATCACAACTGTTTTGAACTTTTCAACTAAATTGGAGCCAAATCAGTTGAATGTAGGGAAAAAATTTAAAATATCAAGTTTTGTTGTGCAGTTGCCCTTGCATAAGTAAGTATATTATGAGGAACAGCATATTTTCATGACCATTTTTTAATATTTTTTTCTTTTATCATTATTATTACTACTTACTGTTGCATAGTACTGATCAGGAATAGATTTTCCTTTATCAAAATAATTAATAAAATTCTTTGATATTACAAAAAAAAAAAAAAAAAAAAAAAAAAAAAAAAAAATTCATAGCCTCGTTCTTTCAACCCACTAAGTGCTTTCTTCAAAACCAAATTACTTTCTCAAATCCAGTGTTTTGATTGTAGCTTTGTTTCTAGTATGTAGTGGTAAATCACAACTTTGATATAGTGACAAATCATCTCTTGCAATCTGTGAGGTCCCTTTGGTTTAGATTGAATAAATGTGGAATTCATCTTATGCCTAGTGTGAAGTTTTTTTTAAACCCAGATTTTATGCAGAATATAAATTTATTGTAAAACATGAGTACAGCTTCTTTAGTTTTATGCACTTCTATCAGCAAAACCTTATCAAGGATTTTAATCACAGTATTGGATGTGATAGCTGTATTTTGACATTCTGACCATAGTTCTTCAGTAGCGTAAATGTCTCGATACAATTCCCAAAAACTCATAGTAGAGAGTAAAACTGATGAATTTCCAAGAACACAAATTAATTTAGATTTGATTTCTATTGTTGTTTCCCATCTGAATGGGAAAATTTCATAAATGCTTGAAATTTGTTTTTATCTATAGTTGAGACAAAAAATATTTGGTTAAAATGCTCATTAAAATTCAAACAGTCTTAACAGTTCCTTTTGAAATTTAAATGAAATTATTGCCAAAGAACAGAATGAAAGTTATTTGTTTAAAGTAAACCCTAAGAATGATTTTGGGAATTTTGAATGTACTAAGTCCGTGATCCGGACTCGTCGAGACTTCAGCGATTCTGGATTAGGGGTTTTTCCGGATTATAGATCATCAATTGAAATCTGATAAGATGGCATGCAGAAATTATACAATTAAAAATATGAAACCGTAATTTATGAAATAAAGAGCAAATATGATCTAAAGAGTATCAAATTTTACAAAAAAAAGCTTAATATTTATTTGTTTACTTTATTAAACATTTCTTTCAACGTGCGCGTGCATACAGCATACATTACACGCATGCGTAATGCGCGTAATGTATGCGCATGCATTCTTTACGCCCATGCTTAAAGCATATAAAAAAAGTTTGTGCCCTTTGAGGTCCGGATTATAGATCATTTCAGATAATGGACGTCCGGATTACAGACTTTGTACTGTATTACTAAATATGCAACTATATAGGTTTATTCAAATGAAGCTGGCTAGTATTTTTCCCTCCATTTTTAGTTCAATGCAATTATGTCTGTTGTGAAAGAGATGGTCAATTATGTTGAAGCAGAGCACAAAACAAAATTGGAACAGCTCAATTCCATTCGTCAAGAACACAGGTAACAGTATTTAAGTTCTAGATGTAAAAGATTTTAAATTGCAATTTGCTGTCATAGCTTTTGTTTATTATTCTTACTGAAGCAGTATTTAAAAGTTGTGTATTTATCTTGGCATTATATAC